>NC_139741.1:10942890-13837890 GCF_964211835.1 Anser anser | reverse complement strand
CGAGTCACTGCACTGCATCCACATTAGTGCCAGTGCATTCTCTGGACTCACTGCAGTGCATCCCCTGTGGTGCCAGTGTACTCTCTGGACTCACGGCACTGCATCCCCAGTGGTGCCAGTGCACTCTCTGGACTCACTGCACTGCATCCCCAGTGGTGCCATTGCACTCTCAGGACTCACTGCAGTGCATCCCCAGTGGTGCCAGTGCACTCTCTGGACTCAGTGCACTGCATCCCCAGTGGAGCCAGTGCACTCTCTGCACTCACTGCACTGGATCCCCAGTGGTGCCAGTGCACTCTCTGGACTCACTGCACTGCATCCCCTGTTGTTCCAGTGCACTCTTTGGACTCAATGCAGTGCATCCCCACTGCTGAGAGTGCACTCTCTGGACTCAGTGCACTGCATCCAGTGGTGCCAGTGCACTCTCTGGACTCAGTGCACTGCATCCCCAATGGTGCCAGTGCACTCTCTGGACTCACTGCAGTGCATCTCCAGTGGTGCCAGTGCACTCTCTGGACTCAGTGCACTGCATCCCCAGTGGTGCCAGTGCACTCTCTGGACTCACTGCACTGCATCCCCAGTGGTGCCAGTGCACTCTCTGGACTCCCTGCAGTGCATCCCCAGTGGTGCCAGTGCACTCTCTGGACTCACTGCACTGCATCCCCAGTGGTGCCAGTGCACTCTCTGGACCCACTGCAGTGCATCCCCACTGGTGCCAGTGCACTCTCTGGACTCACTGCAGTGCATCCACAGTGGTTCCATTGCACTCTCTGTAGTCACTGCGCTGCGTCCCCAGTGGTGACACTTCACTCTCTGGACTCACTGTGCTGCATCCCCAGTGGTGCCAGTGCACTCTCTGGACTCACTGCAGTGTATCCCCTGTGTGTGCCAGTGCACTCTGTGGACTCACTGCACTGCATCCCATTGGAGCCAGTATACTCTCTGGACTCACTGCACTGCATCCCCAGTGGTGCCAGTGCACTCTCTGGACTCACTGCAGTGCAGCCCCTTAGGTGCCAGTGCACTCTCAGTACTCACTGCAGTGCATTCCCAGTGGTGTCAGTGCACTCTCTGGACTCACTGCAGTGAATCCCCACTGGTGCCAGTGCACTCTCTGGACTCACTGCACTGCATCCCCAGTGGTACCTGTGAAGTCTCTGGACTCACTGCAGTGCAAACCCAGTGGTGCCAGTGTAGTCTCTGGACTCACTGCACTGTAACCCCAGTGGTGCCAGTGCAATCTCAGGACTCACAGCAGTGCAGATCCAGTTGGTGCCAGTGCACTCTCTGGACTCACTGCACTGCATCCCCAGTGGTGCCAGAGCACTCTCTGGACTCACTGCAGTGCATCCCCAGTGGTGCCAGTGCACTCTCTGGACTCACTGCACTGCATCCCCAGTGGAGCCAGTGCACTCTCTGGACTGTCTGCAGTGTATCCCCATTGGAGCCGGTGCACTCTCTGGACTCACTAAACTGCATCCCCAGTGGTGCCAGTGCACTGTCTGGACTCTCTGCAGTGCATCCCCAGTGGTGCAAGGGCACTCTCTGGACTCACTGCACTTCATCAACAGTGGTGCCAGTGCACTCTCTGGACTCATTGCAGTGCATCCCCAGTGGTGCCATTGCACTCTCAGGACTCACTGCAGTGCATCCCCAGTGGTGCCATTGCACTCTCTGGACTCACTGCACTGCATCCCCAGTGGTGCCAGTGCACTCTCTGCACTCACTGCACTGGATCCCCAGTGGTGCCAGTGCACTCTCTGGTCTCACTGCACTGCATCCCCTGTTGTGCCAGTGCACTCTTTGGACTCAATGCAGTGCATCCCCACTGCAGAGAGTGCACTCTCTGGACTCAGTGCACTGCATCCAGTGGTGCCAGTGCACTCTCTGGACTCACTGCACTGCATCCCCAATGGTGCCAGTGCACTCTCTGGACTCACTGCAGTGCATCTCCAGTGGTGCCAGTGCACTCTCTGGACTCAGTGCACTGCATCCCCAGTGGAGCCAGTGCACTCTCTGGACCCACTGCAGTGCATCCCCACTGGTGCCAGTGCACTCTCTGGACTCACTGCACTGCATCCCCAGTGGTTCCATTGCACTCTCTGTAGTCACTGCGCTGCGTCCCCAGTGCTGACACTTCACTCTCTGGACTCACTGTGCTGCATCCCCAGTGGTGCCAGTGCACTCTCTGGACTCACTGCAGTGTATCCCCTGTGTGTGCCAGTGCACTCTAAGGACTCACTGCACTGCATCCCATTGGTGCCAGTGCACTCTCTGGACTCACTGCACTGCATCCCCAGTGGTGCCAGTGCACTCTCTGGACTCACTGCAGTGCATCCCCAGTGGTGCCAGTGCACTCTCTGGACTCACTGCAGGGCATCCCCAGTGGTGTCAGTGCACTCTCTGGACTCACTGCAGTGCATCTCCATTGGTGCCAGTGCACTCTCTGGACTCACTGCAGTGCATCTCCATTGGTGCCAGTGCACTCTCTGGACTCACTGCACTGCATCCCCATTTGTGCCAGTGCACTCTCTGGACTCACTGCAGTGCAGCCCCAGTGGTGCCAGTGCACTCTCTGGACTCACTGCACTGCATCCCTTGTGGTGCCATTGCACTCTCAGGACTCACTGCACTGCATCCCCAGTGGTGCCAGTGCACTGTCTGGACTCACTGCAGTTTATCCCCAGTGGTGCAAGGGCACTCTCTGGACTCACTGCAGTGCATCCCCATTGGTGCCAGTGCACTCTCTGGACTCACTGCACTCAAACCCCAGTGGTGCCAGTGCAGTCTCTGGACTCACTGCACTGCATCCCCAGTGGTGCCAATGCACTCTCTGGACTCACCGGGGTGCATCCCCAGTGGAGCCAGTGCACTCTCTGGACTCACTGCACTGCATCCCCAGTGGGGCCAGTGCACTCTCTGGACTCACTGCACTGCATCCCCAGTTGGTGCCAGTGCACTCTCTGGACTCACTGCACTGCATCCCCAGTGGTGCCAGTGCACTCTCTGGACTCACTGCATTGCATCCCTTGTGGTGCCATTGCACTCTCAGGACTCACTGCACTGCATCCCCAGTGGTGACAGTGAACTCTCTGGACTCACTGCACTGCATCCCCAGTGGTGCCAGTGCACTCTCTGGACTCACTGCAGTGCATCCGCAGTGGTGCCAGTGCACTCTCTGGACTCACTGCAGGGCATACCCAGTGGTGTCAGTGCACTCTCTGGACTCACTGCAGTGCATCTCCATTGGTGCCAGTGCACTCTCTGGACTCACTGCACTGCATCCCCAGTGGTGCCAGTGCACTCTCTGGACTCACTGCAGTGCATCCCCAGTGGTGCCAGTGCACTCTCTGGACTCACTGCAGGGCATCCCCAGTGGTGTCAGTGCACTCTCTGGACTCACTGCAGTGCATCTCCATTGGTGCCAGTGCACTCTCTGGACTCACTGCACTGCATTCCCAGTGGTGCCAGTGCACTCTCTGGACTCACTGCAGTGCAGCCCCAGTGGTGCCAGTGCACTCTCTGGACTCACTGCACTGCATCCCTTGTGGTGCCATTGCACTCTCAGGACTCACTGCACTGCATCCCCAGTGGTGCCAGTGCACTGTCTGGACTCACTGCACTCAAACCCCAGTGGTGCCAGTGCAGTCTCTGGACTCACTGCACTGCATCCCCAGTGGTGCCAATGCACTCTCTGGACTCACCGGGGTGCATCCCCAGTGGTGCCAGTGCACTCTCTGGACTCACTGCAGTGCAGCTCAGTGGTGCCAGAGTACTCTCTGGACTCACTGCAGTGCATCCCCAGTGGTGCCAGTGCACTCTCTGGACTCACTGCACTGCATCCCCATTGGAGCCAGTTTACTCTCTGGACTGTCTGCAGCGTATCCCCATTGGAGCCGGTGCACTCTCTGGACTCACTAAACTGCACACCCAGTGGTGCCAGTGCACTGTCTGGACTCACTGCACTGCATCTCCAGTGGTGCAAGGGCACTCTCTGGACTCACTGCACTGCATCTCCAGTGGAGCCAGTGCACTCTCTGGACTCACTGCAGTGCATCCCCAGTGGTGCCACTGCACTCTCTGGACTCACTGCACTGCATCCCCAGTGGTGCCAGTGAACTCTCTGGACTCACTGCAGTGCATCACCAGTGGTGCCAGTGCACTCTCTGGACTCACTGCACTGCATCCCCAGTGGTGCCAGTGCACTCTCTGGACCCACTGCATTGCATCCCCACTGGTGCCAGTGCACTCTCTGGACTCACTGCACTGCATCCCCAGTGGTGCCAGTGCACTCTCTGGACTCACTGCAGTGCATCCCCAGTGGTGCCAGTGCACTCTCTGGACTCACTGTGCTGCATCCCCAGTGCTGCCAGTGCACTCTCTGGACTCACTGCAGTGTATTCCCTATGGTGCCAGTGCACTCTCAGGACTCACTGCACTGCATCCCCAGTGGTGCCAGTGCACTGTCTGGACTCACTGCAGTTTATCCCCAGTGGTGCAAGGGCACTCTCTGGACTCACTGAAGTGCATCCCCATTGGTGCCAGTGCACTCTCTGGACTCACTGCAGTGCATCCCCAGTGGTGCCAGTGCACTCTCTGGACTCACTGCAGTGCATCCCCAGTGGTGCCAGTGCACTCTCTGGACTCACTGCACTGCATCCCCAGTGGTGCCAGTGCACTCTCTGGACTCACTGCACTGCATCCCCAGTGGTGCCAGTGCACTCTCTGGACCCACTGCAGTGCATCCCCACTGGTGCCAGTGCACTCTCTGGACTCACTGCACTGCATCCCCAGTGGTTCCATTGCACTCTCTGGACTCACTGTGCTGCATCCCCAGTGGTGCCAGTGTAGTCTCTGGACTCACTGCAGTGTATCCCCTGTGTGTGCCAGTGCACTCTGTGGACTCACTGCACTGCATCCCCAGTAGTGCCAGTGCACTCTCTGGACTCACTGCAGTGCATCCCCAGTGGTGCCAGTGCACTCTCTGGACTCACTGCAGGGCATCCCCAGTGGTGTCAGTGCACTCTCTGGACTCACTGCAGTGCATCTCCATTGGTGCCAGTGCACTCTCTGGACTCACTGCACTGCATTCCCAGTGGTGCCAGTGCACTCTCTGGACTCACTGCATTGCAGCCCCAGTGGTGCCAGTGCACTCTCTGGACTCACTGCACTGCATCCCTTGTGGTGCCATTGCACTCTCAGGACTCACTGCACTGCATCCCCAGTGGTGCCAGTGCACTGTCTGGACTCACTGCACTCAAACCCCAGTGGTGCCAGTGCAGTCTCTGGACTCACTGCACTGCATCCCCAGTGGTGCCAATGCACTCTCTGGACTAACCGGGGTGCATCCCCAGTGGTGCCAGTGCACTCTCTGGACTCACTGCAGTGCAGCTCAGTGGTGCCAGAGTACTCTCTGGACTCACTGCAGTGCATCCCCAGTGGTGCCAGTGCACTCTCTGGACTCACTGCACTGCATCCCCATTGGAGCCAGTTTACTCTCTGGACTGTCTGCAGCGTATCCCCATTGGAGCCGGTGCACTCTCTGGACTCACTAAACTGCATACCCAGTGGTGCCAGTGCACTGTCTGGACTCACTGCACTGCATCTCCAGTGGTGCAAGGGCACTCTCTGGACTCACTGCAGTGCATCTCCAGTGGAGCCAGTGCACTCTCTGGACTCACTGCAGTGCATCCCCAGTGGTGCCACTGCACTCTCTGGACTCACTGCACTGCATCCCCAGTGGTGCCAGTGAACTCTCTGGACTCACTGCAGTGCATCACCAGTGGTGCCAGTGCACTCTCTGGACTCACTGCACTGCATCCCCAGTGGTGCCAGTGCACTCTCTGGACCCACTGCATTGCATCCCCACTGGTGCCAGTGCACTCTCTGGACTCACTGCACTGCATCCCCAGTGGTGCCAGTGCACTCTCTGTAGTCACTGCGCTGCATCCCCAGTGGTGCCAGTGCACTCTCTGGACTCACTGTGCTGCATCCCCAGTGCTGCCAGTGCACTCTCTGGACTCACTGCAGTGTATTCCCTGTGGTGCCAGTGCACTCTCAGGACTCACTGCACTGCATCCCCAGTGGTGCCAGTGCACTGTCTGGACTCACTGCAGTTTATCCCCAGTGGTGCCAGTGCACTCTCTGGACTCACTGCACTGCATCCCCAGTGGTGCCAGTGCACTCTCTGGACCCACTGCAGTGCATCCCCACTGGTGCCAGTGCACTCTCTGGACTCACTGCACTGCATCCCCAGTGGTTCCATTGCACTCTCTGGACTCACTGTGCTGCATCCCCAGTGGTGCCAGTGTAGTCTCTGGACTCACTGCAGTGTATCCCCTGTGTGTGCCAGTGCACTCTGTGGACTCACTGCACTGCATCCCATTGGAGCCAGTGCACTCTCTGGACTCACTGCACTGCATCCCCAGTGGTGCCAGTGCACTCTCTGGACTCACTGCACTGCATCCCCAGTGGTGCCAGTGCACTCTCTGGACTCACTGCACTGCATCAACAGTGGTGCCGTGCACTCTCTGGACTCACTGCACTGCATCCCCAGTGGTGCATGTGTAGTCTCTGGACTCACTGCAGTGCATCCCCAGTGGTGCCAGTGGCTCTCTGGACTTAGTGCACTGCATCACCTGTGGTTCCATTGCACTCTCTGGACTCACTGCATTGCATCCCCAGTGGTGCCAGTGCACTCTCTGGACTCAGTGCAGTGCATCCCCAGTGGAGCCAGTGCACTCTCTGGACTCACTGCACTGCATCCCCAGTGGTGCCAGTGCACTCTCTGGACTCACTGCACTGCATCCCCAGTGGTGCCAGTGCACTCTCTGGACTCACTGCACTGCATCCCCAGTGGTGCATGTGTAGTCTCTGGACTCACTGCAGTGCATCCCCAGTGGTTCCATTGCACTCTCTGGACTCACTGCATTGCATCCCCAGTGGTGCCAGTGCACTCTCTGGACTCAGTGCAGTGCATCCCCTGTGGAGCCAGTGCACTCTCTGAACTCACTGCAGTGCATCTCCATTGGTGCCAGTGCACTCTCTGGACTCACTGCAGTGCATCCCCAATGGTGCCAGTGCACTCTCTGGACCCTCTGCACTGCATCCCCATTGGTGCCAGTGCACTCTGTGGACTCACTGCAGTGCATCCCCAGTGTTTCCAGTGCACTCTCTGTACTCACTGCACTGCATCCCCAGTGGAGACAGTGCAGTCTCTGGACCCACTGCAGTGCATCTCCATTGGTGCCAGTGCACTCTCTGGACTCACTGCACTGCATCCCCAGTGGTGCCAGTGCACTCTCTGGACTCACTGCAATGCAGCCCCAGTGGTGCCAGTGCACTCTCTGGACTCACTGCACTGCATCCCTTGTGGTGCCATTGCACTCTCAGGACTCACTGCACTGCATCCCCAGTGGTGCCAGTGCACTGTCTGGACTCACTGCACTCAAACCCCAGTGGTGCCAGTGCAGTCTCTGGACTCACTGCACTGCATCCCCAGTGGTGCCAATGCACTCTCTGGACTCACCGGGGTGCATCCCCAGTGGTGCCAGTGCACTCTCTGGACTCACTGCAGTGCAGCTCAGTGGTGCCAGAGTACTCTCTGGACTCACTGCAGTGCATCCCCAGTGGTGCCAGTGCACTCTCTGGACTCACTGCACTGCATCACCATTGGAGCCAGTTTACTCTCTGGACTGTCTGCAGCGTATCCCCATTGGAGCCGGTGCACTCTCTGGACTCACTAAACTGCATACCCAGTGGTGCCAGTGCACTGTCTGGACTCACTGCACTGCATCTCCAGTGGTGCAAGGGCACTCTCTGGACTCACTGCACTGCATCAACAGTGGTGCCAGTGCACTCTCTGGACTCACTGCAGTGCATCCCCAGTGGAGCCAGTGCACTCTCTGGACTCACTGCAGTGCATCCCAGGTGGTGTCACTGCACTCTCTGGACTCACTGCACTGCATCCCCAGTGGTGCCAGTGAACTCTCTGGACTCACTGCAGTGCATCACCAGTGGTGCCAGTGCAGTCTCTGGACTCACTGCACTGCATCCCCAGTGGTGCCAGTGCACTCTCTGGACCCACTGCATTGCATCCCCACTGGTGCCAGTGCACTCTCTGGACTCACTGCACTGCATCCCCAGTGGTGCCAGTGCACTCTCTGTAGTCACTGCGCTGCATCCCCAGTGGTGCCAGTGCACTCTCTGGACTCACTGTGCTGCATCCCCAGTGCTGCCAGTGCACTCTCTGGACTCACTGCAGTGTATTCCCTGTGGTGCCAGTGCACTCTCAGGACTCACTGCACTGCATCCCCAGTGGTGCCAGTGCACTGTCTGGACTCACTGCAGTTTATCCCCAGTGGTGCAAGGGCACTCTCTGGACTCACTGAAGTGCATCCCCATTGGTGCCAGTGCACTCTCTGGACTCACTGCAGTGCATCCCCAGTGGTGCCAGTGCACTCTCTGGACTCACTGCAGTGCATCCCCAGTGGTGCCAGTGCACTCTCTGGACTCACTGCACTGCATCCCCAGTGGTGCCAGTGCACTCTCTGGACCCACTGCAGTGCATCCCCAGTGGTGCCAGTGCACTCTCTGGACTCACTGCACTGCATCCCCAGTGGTTCCATTGCACTCTCTGTAGTCACTGCGCTGCATCCCCAGTGGTGACACTTCACTCTCTGGACTCACTGCACTGCATCCCCAGTGGTGCCAGTGTAGTCTCTGGACTCACTGCAGTGTATCCCCTGTGTGTGCCAGTGGCTCTCTGGACTTAGTGCACTGCATCACCTGTGGTTCCATTGCACTCTCTGGACTCACTGCATTGCATCCCCAGTGGTGCCAGTGCACTCTCTGGACTCAGTGCAGTGCATCCCCAGTGGAGCCAGTGCACTCTCTGGACTCACTGCACTGCATCCCCAGTGGTGCCAGTGCACTCTCTGGACTCACTGCACTGCATCCCCAGTGGTGCCAGTGCACTCTCTGGACTCACTGCACTGCATCCCCAGTGGTGCATGTGTAGTCTCTGGACTCACTGCAGTGCATCCCCAGTGGTTCCATTGCACTCTCTGGACTCACTGCAGTGCATCTCCATTGGTGCCAGTGCACTCTCTGGACTCACTGCAGTGCATCCCCAATGGTGCCAGTGCACTCTCTGGACTCACTGCACTGCATCCCCATTGGTGCCAGTGCACTCTGTGGACTCACTGCAGTGCATCCCCAGTGTTTCCAGTGCACTCTCTGTACTCACTGCACTGTATCCCCAGTGGAGACAGTGCAGTCTCTGGACCCACTGCAGTGCATCCCCTGTGGTGCCAGTGCACTCTCTGGACTCACTGCAGTGCATCCCCAGTGGTGCCAGTGCACTCTCTGTAGTCACTGCGCTGCGTCCCCAGTGGTGACACTTCACTCTCTGGACTCACTGTGCTGCATCCCCAGTGGTGCCAGTGCACTCTCTGGACTCAGTGCACTGCATCCCCAGTGTGCCAGTGCACTCTCTGGACTCACTGCAGTGCATCCCCAGTGGTGCCAGTGCACTCCCTGGACTCTCTGCAGTTCAGCCCCTGAGGTGCCAGTGCACTCTCAGTACTCACTGCAGTGCATTTCCATTGGTGTCAGTGCACTCTCTGGACTCAATGCAGTGAATCCCCGGTGGTGCCAGTGCACTCTCTGGACTCACTGCACTGCATCCCCAGTGGTGCCAGTGTAGTCTCTGGACTCACTGCACTGCATCCCCAGTGGTGCCTGTAAAGTCTCTGGACTCACTGCAGTGCAACCCCAGTGGTGCCAGTGTAGTCTCTGGACTCACTGCACTGTAACCCCAGTGGTGCCATTGCACTCTGTGGACCCTCTGCAGTGCATCCCCAGTGGTGCCATTGCACTCTCAGGACTCACTGCAGTGCATCCCCAGTGGTGCCAGTGCACTCTCTGGACTCACTGCAGTGCAGCTCCAGTTGGTGCCATTGCACTGTCTGGACTCACTGCACTGCATCCCCAGTGGTGCCATTGCACTCTGTGGACCCTCTGCAGTGCATCCCCAGTGGTGCCATTGCACTCTCAGGACTCACTGCAGTGCATCCCCAGTGGTGCCAGTGCACTCTCTGGACTCACTGCACTGCATCCCCAGTGGTGCCAGTGCACTCTCTGGACTCACTGCAGTGCATCCCCAGTGGTGCCAGTGCAATCTCTGGACTCACTGCACTGCATCCCCAGTGGTGCCAGTGCACTCTCTGGACTCACTGCAGTGCATAACCAGTGGTGCCAGGGCACTCTCTGCACTCACTGCAGTGCATCCCCAGTGGTGCCAGTGCACTCTCTGGACTCACTGCAGTGCATCCCTTTTGGTGCCAGTGCACTCTCTGTAGTCACTGCGCTGCATCCCCAGTGGTGCCAGTGCACTCTCTGGACTCACTGCGCTGCATCCCCAGTGGTGCCAGTGCACTCTCTGTACTCACTGCAGTTCAGTCCCTTTGGTGCCAGTGCACTCTCTGGACTCACTACAGTGCAGCCCCTTAGATGCCAGTGCACAGTCTGTACTCACTGCAGTGCATTCCCAATGGTGCCAGTGCACTCTCTGGACTCACTGCACTACATCCCCAGTGTTGCCAGGGCACTCTCTACAGACAATGCAGTGCATCCCCAAAGGTGACAGTGCACTCTCTGGACTCACTGTACTGCTCCAGCCACGGCAGCCGCTCCAGCCGCGGTAGCCCCTCCAGCCTCGGCAGCCGCTCCAGCCGCGGCAGCCGCGGCAGCCGGTCCAGCCGCGGCAGCCGCTCCAGCCGCTCCAGCCGCGGCAGCCGCTCCAACCGCGGCAGCCGCTCCAGCCGCGGCAGCCGCTCCAGCCGCGGCAGCCGCTCCAGCCGCTCCAGCCGCTCCAACCGCGGCAGCCGCTCCAGCCGTGGCAGCCGCTCTACTCGGTAGCGGCTTTAGCGGCTGCCGCGGCTGGAGCGGCTGGAGCGGCTGCCGCGGCTGGAGCGGCTGCCGCGGCTGGAGCTGCTGAGGCGGCTGGAGTGTCAGGAGCGTTTGCCGCGGCTGGAGGGCCTACCGCGGCTGGAGCAGTGCAGTGATCCAGAGAGTGCACTGGCACCTTGGGGATGCAGTACAGTGAGTCCAGAGAGTGTACTGGCACCACAGGGGATGCAGTTCAGTGAGTCCAGAGAGTGCACTGGCACCACCGGGGATTCAGATACATTCTCACTGCAGTGAGATCCCCAGTGGTGCCAGTGCACTCTCTGGATTCACTGCAGTGCATCCCCAGTGGTGCCAGTGCACTCTCTGTAGTCACTGCGCTGCATCCCCAGTGGTGCCAGTGCACTCTCTGGACTCACTGTGCTGCGTCCCCAGTGGTGCCAGAGCACTCTCTGGATTCTCTGCAGAGTATCCCCAGTAGTGCCAGTGCACTCTGTGGACTCACTGCACTGCATCCCCAGTGGTGCCACTGCACTCTCTGGACTCACTGCACTGCATCCCCAGTGGTGCCACTGCACTCTCTGGAAACACCGGGTTGCATCCGCAGCAGTGCCAGTGCACTCTCTGGACTCACTGCAGTTCATCCCCAGTGGTTCCCGTACACTCTCTGGCGTCACTACACTGCATCCCCAGTGGTGCCAGTGCACTCTCTGGACTCACTGAACTTCATCCCCACTGGTCCCAGTGCACTCTCTGGACTCACTGCAGTGCATCCCCAGTGGTGCCAGGGCACTCTCTGCAGACAATGCAGTGCATCCCCAAAGGTGACTGTGCACTCTCTGGACTTACTGTACTGCTCCAGCCGCGGCAACCGCTCCAGCCGCGGTAGCCCCTCCAGCCTCGGCAGCCGCTCCAGCCGTTCCATCCGCGGCATACGCGGCAGACGCTCCAGCCGCTCCAGCCGCGGCAGCCGCTCCAACCGCGGCAGCCGCTCCAGCCGCCGCAGCCGCTCCAGCCGCGGCAGCCTCTCCAGCCGCGGCAGCCGCTCCAGCCGGTCCAGCCGCGGCAGCCGCTCCAGCCGCTACCGAGTGGAGCTGCTGCCACGGCTGGAGCGGCTGGCGCGGTTGGAGCGGCTGCGGCGGCTGGAGCGTCTAGGGCGTCTGTCGCGTCTGGAGGGGCTACCGCGGCTGGGGCGGCTGACGCGCCTGGAGCGGATGCCGCTGCTGGAGCAGTGCAGTGAGTCCAGAGAGTGCACAGGCACCTTGGGGATGCAGTGCAGTGAGTCCAGAGAGTCAACTGGCACCACTGGGGATGCAGTACAGTGAGTCCAGAGAGTGCACTGGCACCACTGGGGATGCACTGCAGTGACTCCAGAGAATGCACTGGCACCACTGGGGATACACTGCAGTGAGTCCAGAGAGTGCACAGGCACCACTAGGGATGCAGTGCAGTGAGTCCAGAGAGTGCACTGGCACCACTGGGGATGTAGTGCAGTGAGTCCAAATAGTGCACTGGCACCACTGGGGATGCAGTGCAGTGAGTCCAGAGAGTGCACTGGCACCACTGGGGATGCAGTGCAGTGAGCTCAGAGAGTGCACTGGCACCACTGGGGATGCAGTGCAGTGAGTCCAGAGAGTGTACTGGCACCACTGGGGATGCAGTGCAGTGAGTCCAGAGAGTGCACTGGCACCACTGGGGATGCAGTGCAGTGAGTCCAGAGAGTGCACTGGCACCACTGGGGATGCAGTGCAGTGAGCTCAGAGAGTGCACTGGCACCACTGGCGATGCAGTGCAGTGAGTCCAGAGAGTGCACTGGCACCACTGGGGATGCACCCCGGTGACTCCAGAGAGTGCACTGGCACCACTGGGGATGCAGCGCAGTGAGTCCAGAGAGTGCACTGGCACCACTGGGGATGCACTGCAGTGGGTCCAGAGAGTGCACTGGCACCACTGGGGATGCACCCCGGTGAGTCCAGAGAGTGCACTGGCACCACTGGGGATGCACTGCAGTGAGTCCAGGGAGTGCACTGGCACCACTGGGGATGCACTGCAGTGAGTCCAGAGAGTGCACTGGCACCACTGGGGATGCACTGCAGTGAGTCCAGAGAGTGCATTGGCACCACTGGGGATGCAGTGCAGTGAGTCCAGAGAGTGCACTGGCACCACTGGGGATGCACCCCGGTGAGTCCAGAGAGTGCACTGGCACCACTGGGGATGCACCCCGGCAAGTCCAGAGAGTGCACTGTCACCACTGGGGATGCAGTGCAGTGAGTCCAGAGAGTGCACTGGCCCCACTGGGGATGCAGTGCAGTGAGTCCACAGAGGGCACTGGCACCACTGGGGATGCAGTGCAGTGAGTCCAGAGAGTGCACTGGCACCACTGGGGATGCACCCCGTTGAGTCCAGAGAGTGCACTGTCACCACTGGGGATGCAGTGCAGTGAGTCCAGAGAGTGCACTGGCCCCACTGGGGATGCAGTGCAGTGAGTCCACAGAGGGCACTGGCACCACTGGGGATGCACTGCAGTGACTCCAGAGAGTGCACTGGCACCACTGGGGATGCAGTGAGTCCAGATGTTAGCGTAGCAACCACATAATCACCAAGTGATTATATGAAGGTGCTTTATTCAGCGCTGGAAGCCGGGGTAGGTGCCCAAATCTTTCTTCAAGTCCCGTTACTTCCCAGCCGTTATTTATACATACAATATTGCGTCAGGTATACATATTCATTACAGGTTGCAACATCAGCCTCGGTTTTCATTCTAATTAGCTCCCCTCCCCTTTGCACATGCGTGGCGCACTCTGGTGGTCGTCCAGATGAAGTAAGGAGTCTTCCTCTCCGCTAAACTTTTCACCTTTCTTACTCGACGCATGCTCCCTCCGCTTCTTGGTTCTGCTTCAACTCATTTCATCATTTCCAGGCCCTTATCCAAGGTCAGGTTGTACCTGTTCCCTCCCAGGGTTCCCCTTCAATGATTCTTTTGATTGTTCATTGTACTCCCTAAGTTTCCAGTATACATAGATTAATTGATAATGTAAGTACATTTGGCAATGCTTAATTATACTGTAGGTCCCATTACCTAAGAGACATTAGTAAAACATCCATTCGATTCTCCCCAACACTAACATTCCCCCCCCCTTTGAAAATACTTCACTCATACCAAGAGCAAGTATTTTCATTACTGTTAGGTTGAATCAGGTTAGTAGAGGTTAGTGAGTATAACTTGATATAGAGATTAGTAAGTATAATCTTAACGCATCTTCGTTAGTCTACTATCTTATTGATTCCTCTATGCCTGCTTGTTAACGCTAGTACTATAGGATGGGGGTGGAGTAAGTGGGATAGGGTGTTCTGGGTGATTCCCAGTAACCTACTAACCTCCTTGACCACGTTGGCAATGAAATGTGGTCCCCTGTCTGAAGAAATACCCAACGGTACACCAAATCTAGGGATTATTTCCCGTAGTAACCATTTTACCGTTTCCTTTGCTTAGTTGGTGTGACAGGGAAGGGCCTCTGGCCATCCTGAAAAAGAATTGTAAGAAATGGTCCAGCAATTCGTGCCACTAAGGGGTTTTGAAGGGTTAACATTGAGGCCTGGGTTTAGGCGAGAAAAGAACAAAGGGATTTCTTCGGAGAAAAACTGCTGACTTTGCACGAATGTGCAGTAACTTCTGACAGCCGGCCAAGAGACCACTAGATAAGGAGGAAGAATATGAGCCTCCCTGTCTCCCTGTCCGAGCGGCCCCCGAGAAAGTAACAGAGACTGATAAGCAGGTGCACCTGGAAGGACGTCGGATTCGGGAAACCAATTATAATAACCTTGCCTCTTTTAGAAGTAGTAATAAATATGTATTAGCCTAGGCGTATAAAAAATTAGATGCCTTACGTAACGGGTGTGCGTCCCGGTGGAGCAGAGACTCCCGGCGCACCCAGCGCTGTTTGCTTGCCTTTATTCGTTTAATAAATTGTAAACTCTGATTGTAATCCTATTTGGGACTCAGTCATTTATAACAATTGGGGGCTCGTCCGGGATGGTCTTGGTTCCTGAATTCTGACTTGATCTAGGAGGGGCGCCCCCACCATTTGGTGGCTCCTGTTCGAGTCAGGTCGGGACTAATGCCATCTCGAACCTGAATAAGGGCAAGCAAAGATTTAGATTTTTATGAGCTCCCTTTTGCCGGCTGCAGCACTATATTTTGCCCGTAATTCTGCGCGCGAAGATCCGAACGAAGACGACGGAGTCGTAAGTATTTAATGTGTATACCGTTCGGTTGGGTGGGATTCGGTTGCCTGTGTGTGTGAGAGTGTGATTGAGACGGAACGTAGTTCCGAAGCGATTGTGGAGGTCTTCTAACCGCGGTTCCAATCTCCCGCGAGGGACTTGGCCGGTGAAGGACCGAAGCGATTCCTATAGGATTCGTGGGTGGGTGATAGGTCCTAAACCCCCTGCAAGACACTCTCACTAAGGCAACCAAGGGCTGTAGGAATTGCCACAGTAAAATTCCTAGATGGGTCAGATTAAATCGAAGACCCGGGACCAGAGAAAAGGGAGCAAATTACCAGACATACCACCAGAAAGTCCATTAGGGATAATGATTAGAAATTGGAACGATAGGGGCCCCAGAAAAGGAAAAAGCAAAGTAAAAATGATTCAGTATTGTATGATAGAATGGCCAAAGGAGCCTTTAAGACCACATGTCTTTTGGCCTATTTTCGGATCTTTTGAAGACTGGGTTTGCCAGGCTTTAAATCTACATGTTAACTCAAAGGAACCTTTTAGTCAGGAGGAAAGTGATTATGCAAGGTTATGGATCAGGACTTCACGTCCTTTTCCAGCCTCAGTATTTACACTAAAAACAGGGGAGGAGTTTGAAGAAGGAGAAGAAAAACGGGAAAAAGAAAAAGAGGATAAATGGGAGCCATTAGATAATTTACCACCTCTATATTCTAACAATCCACCTCTGGCAGTGGCCCCACCTCCGGCAGCTGTGGTATCTCCACCGCCGACAGCACCGGAATCAGACCGACCCCCGGCTGCATGTACGAGAAGTAGGACTGCCACATCTGAGGGAGCTTCTCTATATCCCTTAAGAGAGGTACCCCTGGGAGGCACTCAGGGAGGCATTGGGTTTGTGGCAGTCCCCTTAAATACCACAGATGTAAGGAATTTCAAGAAAGAAATGGGGGCCTTATTAGATGACCCCCTCGGAGTAGCTGAAAGACTGGACCAATTCCTAGGTCCCAATACTTATACCTGGGAAGAAATACAGTCCATTTTAGGGATCTTATTTACTGTCGAGGAAAAAGGAATGATTAGGCAAGCTGGAATGAGAATGTGGGAGAGACAGAATCAGGCAGGACCCCCAGGAGACCAAAAATGGCCAAACGTGGATCCCCACTGGGATCATCAACAACCCCAAGGAAGGCAGAATATGAGGGATTTGAGAACATTAATCATACAGGGAATAAGGGAAGCTGTTCCCCGAGGGCAAAACATTAATAAAGCATTTCATGAGCAACAAGGGAAAGACGAATCTCCAACAGAATGGTTGGAGAGATTAAGGAGAAGTTTACAAATGTATTCTGGAATTGACCCGAATACAGTGGCTGGAACTGCACTCCTTAGAACGCAATTTGTAGCTAAATCCTGGGGGGACATAAGGAGGAAATTAGAGAAGCTGGAAGATTGGCAAGAGAGGGGATTAGAAGAGTTACTTAGGGAAGCACAGAAAGTATATGTTAGGAGAGATGAGGAAAAACAAAAAGCAAAAGCTAAGATTTTTGTAGCAGCAGTAAGAGAAAGTCAGAGAAATAAGACTCTGTCCGGAGAAAGGAGGGAGAAGGGAATAGAGAAAGCCCCTAGGGGGCAGTCTTGTCGAGAGAAATACACCATTCCCGCTTGTTACTATTGCAACAAGAAGGGACACGTTCAGAGGAACTGTCGTAAGCGGGAACAAGATGAGAAAACATTCAAAGAAGAATAGGGGTGTCAGGGGCTATATCTTCTGGGGACGTCAACATCAACGGAGCCCTTGATAAAACTACTAATTGGTCCCCATAAAGAGGAAGTTTTGTTTTTAGTGGACACAGGAGCTGAAAAATCTACTATTCAAAAACTTCCAAAAGGAGTAGAGGAAGGGAACAATTATATGTCAGTAATAGGGGCAAAAGGAGAGCCTTTTAGAGTGCCTGTCTTGAAAAATGTAAAAGTAGAAACTGGGAAGAAAACTTATGTTAATGATTTTCTTTTGCTCCCTGAAGCGGAGTACAATTTACTGGGGAGAGATTTGATTTTAAGATTGAATTTGAGCATTCAGAGTCAAGGGGACGAATTGCAGATTAAATTATACACTTTGACACAAAAAGATGAAGAAGTCATTAACCCTTTAGTATGGTATAAGGAGGGGGAGACCGGAAGGATAGAAATGGACCCCATAAATATTCAAATAATGGATCCCCATCGTCCAATCCGAGTCAAACAATACCCTATACCAATGGAGGGTCGAAAGGGGTTAAAACCTGTGGTTGACAGACTTCTGGAAAAAGGAACTTTAGAACCGTGCATGTCGCCTCATAATACACCCATCCTCCCCGTAAAAAAATCGGATGGGTCATACAGGATGGTGCAAGACCTGAGAGCTGTAAATCAGCGAACACTCGCTAAATTCCCTGTGGTGGCAAATCCTTATACTTTATTGAGTCGCATATCTCCCAAACATACCTGGTATAGTGTAATAGATCTGAAAGATGCATTTTGGGCCTGCCCTCTGGATGAGAGGTCCAGAGATTATTTTGCCTTCGAGTGGGAGGACCCCGAAACGGGACGAAAACAACAATTAAGATGGACTGTGCTACCACAGGGGTTTACAGAGTCACCAAATCTATTTGGACAAACTTTAGAAAAAATTTTACAAGATTTCACGTTACCTAGGGGGGTCAAATTATTGCAATATGTGGATGATCTATTAATAGCAGGAGAAACTGAAGAGGGAACCCGAGAAGCTACTATTAAATTGCTAAACTTTTTAGGGGAAAGAAGATTAAAGGTGTCTCGATCGAAATTACAGTTTGTGGAACAGGAAGTAAAATACTTGGGGCACTGGCTGAGTAAGGGAAAAAAGAAATTAGATCCTGACAGGGTATTAGGGATTCTATCTTTAAGACCCCCACAAACTAAAAAGGAAATTCGGCAAGTATTGGGATTATTAGGATATTGTAGACCGTGGCTTGAAGGCTACAGTGAAAAGGTCAAATTCTTATATGAGAAATTAACTAATAACCAGCTTAAGTGGTTCACAGAGGATGATCAGAAATTTGAGGAAATAAAAAGGGCTTTAATACAGGCACCTGTACTGAGCCTTCCGGATCTGGAAAAACCTTTCTATCTCTTTGTAAATACATCGAACCAAACAGCATATGGAGTTCTCACTCAAGATTGGGCAGGGATTAAGAAACCTGTAGGGTATTGCTCTAGGTTGCTTGATCCAGTAAGTAGAGGGTGGCCTGCTTGTCTTCAAGCTCTGGTCGCTACAGCATTACTAATAGAAGAAGTTAGGAAGATTACCTTTAGTGCTCCTTTAAAGGTGTATACTCCACACAATGTTAGAAGTGTCTTACAGCAAAAAGCAGAAAAATGGTTAACGGATAGTCGGATCCTAAAGTATGAAGCAATACTAATTGACTCACCTGACTTAGAACTGAGGGTAACCTCTGCTCAGAGCCCAGCACAATTTTTGTTCGGAGAACCACAGGAGGGAGTACAACATAACTGTTTAGAGGTAATTGAGACTCAGACAACAGTGAGGCCGGATTTAAAGGATGCTGAGTTGGAGAAAGGAGAGGCACTGTTTGTAGATGGCTCCTCCCGAGTAGTGGAAGGAAAAAGAAAATCAGGATATGCAATAATTAATAAGAACTTAGAACCTGTGGAATCCGGACCTTTGAGCCCATCATGGTCAGCTCAGGCTTGTGAGCTGTATGCCCTATGTAGGGCCCTGGAACTATTAAAAGGGAAAAGTGGGACGATATATACAGACTCTAAATATGCATATGGGGTGGTCCATACTTTTGGAAAAATTTGGGAAGAAAGAGGTCTAATTAACACTCAAGGGAGGAATCTTATACATCAAGAGTTAATAATAAAAATTTTAAGGGCATTAAGAGAACCAAAGGAGATAGCAGTGGTACATGTAAGAGGACACCAAAAGGGATTGGATTATCGAATCAGAGGAAATAATCTAGCAGATAAGGAGGCCCAGGAAGCAGCCCTGAGGACTCAGGTTGTTAAAATCAATGTGATACGAGAGGAAGAAAGGCGAGAAAGAGAAGAAAAGAAATTTACCCCTGAAGAACAAGCAAAATTGGAGAAAATAGGGGCTAAGTTAGAACAAGGAGAATGGACACTGCCTGACGGGCGAGAGATATTGCCAAAAGCCTATGCGAGGCAAATACTGGAACGTTTACATGCACAAACACATTGGGGTATGAAGGCATTAAGCGATCATTTCCTTAAACAATTTGGTTGCATTGGAATTTTTGAAATAGCGAAACAAATTACACAAGGTTGTTTAACTTGTCAGAAAATAAATAAGAAAGTGTTTCGACAAGCAGCTATGGGAGGGAGAAAAACAGCTTATAGGCCTTTCGAGAAAGTACAAGTTGATTTCACTGAATTGCCCAAGGTAGGGAGAATGAAATATCTATTGGTAATCGTAGATCATTTAACACAATGGGTAGAAGCTTATCCTGTAGCACGAGCTACTGCACAGACAGTGGTAAAAATTTTATTGGAACATTTAATACCAAGGTATGGGATAATCCAGTACATTGATTCTGATCAGGGCACACACTTTACTTCTAAAATAATAAAATTGTTGTGTCAATCATTAGGTATTCAGTGGGAATACCACACTCCCTGGCACCCACAGAGCTCAGGGAAAGTAGAAAGGATGAATCAAACAATAAAACAACAATTGACTAAGTTAATGATCGAGACACAGCTGCCCTGGACGAAATGCTTACCATTGGCACTTTTAAACATAAGAACTAAACCACACAGTGAGACTGGATTATCATCATATGAAATGTTATATGGTATGCCTTATTCTCAAGGGATGCCCCTAGGGAACAATGTAATTGAGGATCATAGTATCCAGAAATACATAATTACCATTGGAAGGAGATTGCAGGAGCTAAGAGAAATTGGGATGATGACTCAGACACCACCTTTAGGATTTGCTATTCATAAGATACAACCAGGAGACAAGGTCTTAATAAAAACCTGGAGAGAAGAATCATTGAACCCCCGATGGGAGGGACCGTACCTTGTTTTACTTACTACTGAAACAGCTGTGAGAACGGCAGAAAGGGGTTGGACCCACGCATCCAGAATAAAAGGACCAATAACTACCGAAGCCTGGAGGGTTGAGTCCACTCCTGGGGAACTGAAACTGAGATTAAAGAGGAACTGATATCCCAGCAATAAGGTTCTGCATGAATTAAGGGCACTGGATAAAGAGGACAAGTCTGAAGGGAGGAAAGGGAGAAGGCAAGACCGGGGTAGGACCCTCCACTGCGGTGTGTATGGTCTACCGAGGGAGGCAACCCCTATGGGTATTGACTGCCGAGTGAGAGGGCCTCGACCGGACTTCTCCCACGCTAAGATCAGGTTGTCCTGAGAAAAGTAACATGAGAATCTCTTAAACCCATAATGAAATTGTGATTAGTTTTTCCAGGAGCTGGATCACCCCGAAGGGCTGAATGGTAACACAAGCTCTGAAAGCGGGCCCAACCTCATGATTGAAGGCGTTTCCCACACTCTCAAGATTGGACGACGAAAAAGGATAAGAAATGCTATACTTTCTGGTATTGTTTTTACAGGGGCAATTGGGCCATGGGCAAGAATGGAGGAATAACTTTTTCACTTTGGGGGAGGAAGTGGCTAGGGCCTTTAACCTTAGTAACTGCTGGATTTGTGGAGGACCGGGGGGAACTGAAAGTTGGCCCTGGGTAGCAGGCCCAGTTGAACCCAAGTGGTGGGTCAGTAATCTGAGCGAAGTTCATAATGGGACGCAATTTTGGAAAGAGGAAGGAGGCCCATGGCAGTTACACTCGTCAGCTCGGGGTGTATACTGCTTGAACAGAACAGGAACAGTGGCGGTGGGAAAAAGCATTTGCAATTGGACTCTGTCTCCTGGATATGATTGTACCGATCCTGGATGTAGTCCTATAAACTGTACAGCACGTAGTGGGAAATGGAACACCACACATGTTCAGCTGAGAAATGGGACTTGGCTGAAATGCTCATACAGAGAATTTTTTGGATCCGGATGTAAAACTGTGGCAAGAGCCCAAGCGGGGGGACAATTCGATAGTCGAATCTTAGACTGTCAACATGATAACACAACTAAGGAACAGCATGTGGTGCGGGTCTATCGCTGGAGATGGCAGAATGAGAATGGGAGGCGAGTGTTCTTTAAGCATTTCTGGTCAGCTTATAATATAACTGGCCACCAAGGAGAACTGAATTGTGACTGTAAGTGGAAACCTGATGCGGGAGCTTGGAAGTGCGCATGTACGAGTACGAACAGGGCAGACATTGTAACAGGACCACTCGGTAACAAGGACACTCTGTATTATCACGCCCCAAGGGCTAAAAAGGGATGGAATGGTCCTTTTCCAAACGGGACGTGGGCCCTAAAGGGACATTATTGGGTGTGTGGCAAACATGCTTACAAGAGGCTACCTGAAAATTGGTCGGGAATATGCTATGTGGGGTACATAAGACCCTTGTTCTTTTTATTGTCACAAACACAAGGAGATCATTTAGGAATAAGATTATATGATGACCTGAACAGAGTGAAACGATCTATAGATACTTCCTTAACCGGGGGTAGTGCCCAAGAATGGGGAAAGGATGAATGGCCTCCTGAAAGAATCATACAGCATTATGGGCCAGCCACCTGGAACCCGAATGAGTTGATATCAGGAGCCCGAGAACCTATTTATAATTTGAACCGAATAATTAGGTTGCAAGCTATCCTCGAGGTTGTAACAAATCAAACAGCGACAGCCTTGGATCTTTTGGCTGACCAATCCACTCAAATGAGAAATGCTATATTCCAACATAGAATGGTCTTAGACTATTTACTAGCAGAAGAAGGGGGAGTATGTGGAAAACTGAACGATTCTAACTGTTGTCTACAGATTGATGATAATGGAAAAGTGGTCAAGCAGATAACAAAGGAAATTAGAAAGTTAGCCCACGTCCCAGTACAAACTTGGAAGGGTATGGATTGGGATTTCTTTTCATGGTTGCCTGGTGAACCATGGGTTAAAAGGATGCTGTTTTTATTTTTATGTGGTATAGTGACATTATTGTTTATACCTTGTATGATACCTTGCTTTACGTTGTTGATACGGCGAGTAATAAATAGCACCCAATTTGTGATGACTTCAGTGGAGAGAAAAGGTGACGTGTCGATAATGATGCTTAAGAAGTGGACACCCCGAGAACTGACTGATGAAATCCAATTGTTACTGACAAAGGTTGAAGGAGAGACACGAATTGATGATTAAAAAAAAAAAAAAAAGGGAGGAATTGTAAGAAATGGTCCAGCAATTCGTGCCACTAAGGGGTTTTGAAGGGTTAACATTGAGGCCTGGGTTTAGGCGAGAAAAGAACAAAGGGATTTCTTCGGAGAAAAACTGCTGACTTTGCACGAATGTGCAGTAACTTCTGACAGCCGGCCAAGAGACCACTAGATAAGGAGGAAGAATATGAGCCTCCCTGTCTCCCTGTCCGAGCGGCCCCCGAGAAAGTAACAGAGACTGATAAGCAGGTGCACCTGGAAGGACGTCGGATTCGGGAAACCAATTATAATAACCTTGCCTCTTTTAGAAGTAGTAATAAATATGTATTAGCCTAGGCGTATAAAAAATTAGATGCCTTACGTAACGGGTGTGCGTCCCGGTGGAGCAGAGACTCCCGGCGCACCCAGCGCTGTTTGCTTGCCTTTATTCGTTTAATAAATTGTAAACTCTGATTGTAATCCTATTTGGGACTCAGTCATTTATAACAGTATCAACCCCTACCAATCGGTATTTATAACCTCTTGCTTTAGGCAGTTCCACGAAGTCTATTTGCCAGTAATCTCCAGGCTCTATTCCAGCTCTAGTTCTTCCCATCTCAGCATGTTTCCTTGCTACCGGATTATTCTTTAAGCAAAGCTCACATTTTGACATTACTGACTTTGCCATTGTTAACATGTGTACCGAGATGACACCTCGTTTCAAATAGGTCACCATTGCTTCTGCACCCCAGTGACATTCATTATGTTTTATTTGTAAGATTTCTCGCATTATTATAGGAGGTACTATGAGTTGTCCTGTCGTAGTCACATACCACCCGTCAGGATTCTTCTGGGCCTTCATCAAATTTGCAAGTCTCTCATCTTCCGCTGAATACTTTGGGTCTTTAGGTAATTTAAAACAAGAGAGGCCTACCTTCGATGGAATTAGAGCCATTACTTTCCATACTTCACGTGCAACCTTCCGGGCCGTCAAATCCGCCAGTCTGTTACCTTCTGCAATCTCTGACACCCCTCCTTGATGAGCTTTACAATGCATTATGGCCACCTGTTGGGGTTTCTGTACAGCTGTTATTAATTTCAATAGTTCTTCCTGGTATTTTATATTAGTCCCTTGTGAGGATAGCATTCCCCTTTCTTTCCATAATGCCCCATGTACGTGGACTACCCCGAATGCATATTTTGAATCTGTCCAAATATTCACGTTCTTACCCTCGCTTAGTTCCAGGGCTCGTGTCAGGGCGACTATTTCTGCTCGTTGGGCTGAAGTCCCCGGAGGTAGGGAATTTGCCTCAATCACTACCTTTGATGTAGTTGCCGCGTATCCTGCATAACGAGTCCCATTTTCCACAAAGCTGCTTCCATCCGTGAAAAGTTCCCAATCCGGTCTCCCCCGAGGCTGATCCTTTAAGTCTGTTCTGCTGGCATAGGTATGTTCGATGATCTCCACGCAATCATGACTGAGGTCTCCTTCCTCCGTAGTTGTTCCTAGAAACACTGCTGGGTTCAATAAGTTAGTAGTTCTTAAGATTACATCATCTTGCTCAGTTAGTATAGCTTGATATTTCATCATTCGGCTGGGCGATAGCCAATGGCCCCCCTTTTGCTCCAATACCGTAGTCACCATATGTGGCACGAACACTCAATTTGCTTCCCTAATGTGAGCTTCCTGGCTTCCTGTATTAAAAGGACTGTGGCTACCACGGCCCTTAAACACGAGGGCCATCCAGCGCTTACTGCATCCAATTGTTTAGAAAAATACCCCACAGGTCTTTTCCAGCTCCCAAGTCGCTGGGTCAGTACTCCTAATGCCAATCGTTGTCTCTCATGCACAAACAGCTGGAAGTCCTTTGATAAGTCCGGGGCATGGCATTCTGTACCCCGACTTGTACCCAATCTTGCTATCTCTTCAGCCTCCTTATTCCATCCCCTGTGTTATAATCCCATTGGGGATCCTCGGTGGGGAAGTTTTGATCTAGATTTCCAAGCACTAATCCATTACGTATATCTTCTCGGGCTCTCTCTCTGGCTGCCCGCAATACCATGTCTTTTTCTGTCGAGTCCATCAAAGTATCCAGGATCACCTGGAGATCATCCCAATCGGGATTTTGGGTTTTAATTATCATTTTCATTACCCTAGCTACTTTATCTGGGTTTTCCCTGTAGGTGCCGGCTGCTTGTTTCCATATCATTAAATCCCCAGCTGAAAAAGGCACCTTAACATATACCGGTCCTTCTGTCCCCACTCCTTGCCTGAGGGGAGCGATTATTTTCCCTCCCTGTTCATTTATAGTTTCTCCTGCCCTTCGCTGTTGCCGGGTCCTATGTGACACAGGGGAGACTAAAGTCGGGGATTCTCCATCACTACTGCTATCTTCCTTTTCTCTTTTCCCTCCCTGTCCTGGCTCTTCCGGCGGAGCCGACGGCGCAACTTCCAAATCAATATTTCCATTATTCATTTCCCCATAATACTTATTATTCTCTATTGCCTGATGCTGTATACAGTGTCCCTCCTTAGTACATGCACAACAACGTTCCTCAGTTGAAACCTCAAGCACCATTATTCCACAAGCATGCTGCCATTCAGGCTTTCGGCGCAAATAAAAGAATAATTCCACATACGACAGTTCATCATATTTTCCTTCCCGCTTACAGAATAGCATCAATTGTAAAATTGTATTATATTGCAATGTTCCATTCTCAGGCCAAGTTTCTTGGTCCTCTAGCTTATACTGTGGCCACCAAATATTACAATAATCAATCAGCTTTCCTTTCCGCATTTCTTGACCAAAACCTCCCTCTTTCCAGTGTGCTAGCAAACACCCCAGCGGGGATGTCCGCGGGATAGGTACATCTTTTCCCAGAATTCCTTTGATCTTTTTCATTTTGAGCTTATGATACAAACCCAAAAGCTGCCAGAGCAGCAGCACACTTTCCCAGAAGCTGCCGGAGCAGCAGTACACTCTCCCAAAAGCTGCCGGAGCAGCAGCGTGCTCTCCCAGAAGCTGCCGGAGCAGCAGCACGCTTTCCCAAAAGCTGCCGGAGCAGCAGCATGCTCTCCCAAAAGCTGCCGGAGCAGCAGCACGCTTTCCCAAAAGCTGCCGGAGCAGCAGCGTGCTCTCCCAAAAGCTGCCGGAGCAGCAGCACGCTTTCCCAAAAGCTGCCGGAGCAGCAGCGTGCTCTCCCAAAAGCTGCCGGAGCAGCAGCGTGCTCTCCCAGAAGCTGCCGGAGCAGCAGCACGCTTTCCCAGAAGCTGCCGGAGCAGCAGCGTGCTTACTACATACCAATAATACCAAGTGCTGACCCTTCAGCACAAACCAATACAATTACCAATACCAAACCACCAATGCCGAACCTGCAGAGCTTTCGCTCTGTCTAACGGACGGCGCCTAGGCTTACCCCGGGAGCTCCCTGCCCAACCGAGCGTGGCTTTCGCCGCGTCTGACCGGCAGGCTTTCCCAACCAAATCGGTACCGAATACCCAAAGTTGAAAGCACCTTTGCTTACCACTCCAGTGGTACGTCGTGAGCAGCGGAGGTCGGTCGTGGTCGACTGCTCCCCGAGAATCCCTCGGTGCCGGCTGGAGCGAAACCGAGACACGAGCCGCCTCAGCAGTGCCCACGCTGTCCCACCTGGGTCGCCAAAATGTTAGCGTAGCAACCACATAACCACCAAGTGATTATATGAAGGTGCTTTATTCAGCGCTGGAAGCCGGGGCAGGTGCCCAAATCTGGCCTCAAGTCCCGTTACTTCCCAGCCGTTATTTATACATACAATATTGCGTCAGGTATACATATTCATTACAGGTTGCAACATCAGCCTCGCTTTTCATTCTAATTAGCTCCCCTCCCCTTTGCACATGCGTGGCGCACTCTGGTGGTCGTCCAGGTGGTCGTCCAGATGAAGTAAGGAGTCTTCCTCTCCGCTAAACTTTTCACCTTTCTTACTCGACGCATGCTCCCTCCGCTTCTTGGTTCTGCTTCAACTCATTTCATCATTTCCAGGCCCTTATCCAAGGTCAGGTTGTACCTGTTCCCTCCCAAGGTTCCCCTTCAATGATTCTTTTGATTGTTCAATGTACTCCCTAAGTATCCAGTATACATAGATTAATTGATAATGTAAGTACATTTGGCAATGCTTAATTATACTGTAGGTCCCATTACCTAAGAGACATTAGTAAAACATCCATTCGATTCTCCCCAACACTAACACAGAGACTGCACTGGCACCACAGGGGATTCACTGCAGTGAGTCCAGAGAGTGCACTGGCACCACTGGGGATGCAATGCAGTGAGTCCAGAGAGTGCACTGGCACCACTGGGGATGCAGTGCAGAGAGTCCAGAGAGTGCACTGGCACCACTGGGATGCAGTGCCGTGAGTCCAGAGAGTGCATTGCCACCAAAGGGGATGCACTGCAATGAGTCCAGAGAGTGCACTGGCACCAATGGCAACGCAGTGCAGTGAGTCCAGAGACTGCACTGGCACCACTGGGGATGCAGTGCAGTGAGTCCAGAGAGTACCCCGGCAGCACTGGGGATGCAGTGCAGTGAGTCCAGAGAGTGCACTGGCACCACTGGGGATGCACTGCCGTTGGTCCAGAGAGTGCACTAGCACCACTGGGGATGCACTGCAGTGAGTCCAGAGTGTGCACTGGCACCACTGGGGATGCAGTGCAGTGAGTCCAGAGAGTGCACTGGCACCACTGGGGATGCAGTGCTGTGAGTCCAGAGAGTGCACCGGCACCACTGGGGATGCAGTGCAGTGAGTCCACAGAGGGCACTGGCACCACTGGGGATGCAGTGCAGTGAGTCCAGAGATTGCAGTGGCACCACTGGGGATGGAGTGCAGTGAGTCCAGAGAGTGCACTGGCACCACTGGGGATGCACTGCAGTGAGTCCAGAGAGTGCACTGGCACCACTGGGGATGCACCCCGGCAAGTCCAGAGAGTGCACTGTCACCAATGGGGATGCAGTGCAGTGAGTCCAGAGAGTGCACTGGCACCACTGGGGATGCACCCCGGCAAGTCCAGAGAGTGCACTCTCTGGACTCACTGAAGTGCATCCCCAGTGGTGCCAGTGCACTCTCTGGAGTCACTGCAGTGCATCCCCTGTGGTGCCAGTACACTCTCTGGACTCACAGCACTGCATCCCCGGTGGTGCCAGTGCACTCTCTGGACTCACTGCACTGCATCCCCAGTGGTGCCAGTGCACTCTCTGGACCCACTGCAATGCATCCCCACTGCTGCCAGTGCACTCTCTGGACTCACTGCAGTGCATCCCCAGTGGTGCCAGTGCACTCTCTGTAGTCACTGCGCTGCATCCCCAGTGGTGCCAGTGCACTCTCTGGACTCACTGTGCTGCATCCCCAGTGGTGCCAGTGCACTCTCTGGACTCACTGCAGTGTATCCCCTGTTGTGCCAGTGCACTCTCTGGACTCACTGCACTGCATCCCAGTGGTGCCAGTGCACTCTCTGGACTCACTGCAGTGCATCTCCAGTGGTGCAAGGGCACTCTCTGGACTCACTGCAGTGCAGCCCAAGTGGTGCCAGTGCACTCTCTGGACTCAGTGCAGTGCATCCCCAGTGGAGCCAGTGCACTCTCTGGACTCACTGCAGTGCATCCCCAGTGGTGCCAGTGCACTCTCTGGACTCACTGCAGTGTATCCCCATTGGAGCCGGTGCACTCTCTGGACTCACTGCAGTGCATCCCCAGTGGTGCCAGAGAACTCTCTGGACTCACTGCACTGCATCCCCAGTGGTGCCAGTGCACTGTCTGGACTCACTGCAGTTTATCCCCAGTGGTGCAAGGGCACTCTCTGGACTCACTGCAGTGCATCCCCAGTGGTGCCAGTGCACACTCTGGACTCACCGGGGTGCATCCCCTGTGGTGCCAGTGCACTCTCTGGACTCACTGCAGTGCATCCCCAGTGGTGCCAGTGCACTCTCTGGACTCACTGCACTGCATCCCCAGTGGTGCCAGTGCACTCTCTGGACTCACTGCAGTGCATCCCCACTGGTGCCAGTGCACTCTCTGGACTCACTGCACTGCATCACCATTGTTGCCAGGGCACTCTCCGGACTCACTGCAGTGCATCCGCAGTTTTGCCAGTGCACTCTTTCGAGTCACTGCACTGCATCCCCATTAGTGCCAGTGCATTCTCTGGACTCACTGCAGTGCATCCCCAGTGGTGCCAGTGTACTCTCTGGACTCACTGCACTGCATCACCAGTGGTGCCAGTGCACTCTCTGGACTCACTGCGATGCATCCCCAGTGGAGCCAGTGCAGTCTCTGGACTCACTGCAGTGCATCCCCAGTGGTGCCAGTGCACTCTCTGGACTCACTGCAGTGCATCCCCTGTTGTGCTAGTGCACTCTCTGGACTCACTGCACTGCATCCCCAGTGGTTCCATTGCACTCTCTGGACTCACTGCATTGCATCCCCAGTGGTGCCAGTGCACTCTCTGGACTCAGTGCAGTGCATCCCCAGTGGAGCCAGTGTACTCTCTGGACTCACTGCAGTGCATCTCTGGTGGTGCCAGTGCACTCTCTGGACTCACTGCAGTGCATCCCCAGTGGTGCCAGTGCACTCTCTGGACTCACTGCAGTGCATCACCAGTGGTGCCAGTGCAGTCTCTGGACTCACTGCACTGCATCCCCAGTGGTGCCAGTGCACTCTCTGGACTCACTGCAGTGCATCCCCAGTGGTTCCAGTGCACTCTCTGGACTCACTGCACTGCATCCCCAGTGGTGCCAGTGCACTCTCTGGACCCACTGCAGTGCATCTCCATTGGTGCCAGTGCACTCTCTGGACTCACTGCACTGCATCCCCAGTGGTGCCAGTGCACTCTCTGGACTCACGGCAGTGCATCCCCAGTGGTGCCAGTGCACTCTCTGGACTCACTGCTCTGCATCCCTTGTGGTGCCATTGCACTCTCAGGACTCACTGCACTGCATCCCCAGTGGTGCCAGTGCACTGTCTGGACTCACTGCAGTTTATCCCCAGTGGTGCAAGGGCACTCACTGGACTCACTGCAGTGCATCCCCATTGGTGCCAGTGCACTCTCTGGACTCACTGCACTAAAACCCCAGTGGTGCCAGTGCAGTCTCTGGACTCACTGCACTGCATCCCCAGTGGTGCCAATGCACTCTCTGGACTCACCGGGGTGCATCCCCAGTGGTGCCAGTGCACTCTCTGGACTCACTGCAGTGCATCCCCAGTGGTGCCAGTGCACTCTCTGGACTCACTGCACTGCATCCCCAGTTGGTGCCAGTGCACTCTCTGGACTCACTGCACTGCATCCCCAGTGGTGCCAGTGCACTCTCTGGACTCACTGCAGTGCATGCCTTGTGGTGCCATTGCACTCTCAGGACTCACTGCACTGCATCCCCAGTGGTGCCAGTGCACTCTCTGGAATCACTGCACTGCATCCCCAGTGGAGCCAGTGCACTCTCTGGACTAACTGCAGTGCATCCCCAGTGGTGCCCGTGCACTCTCTGGACTCACTGCACTGCATCCCCAGTGGTGCCAGTGCAATCTCTGGACTCACTGCACTGCATCCCCAGTGGTGCCAGTGCACTCTCTGGACTCACTGCAGTGTATCCCCATTGGAGCCGGTGCACTCTCTGGACTCACTAAACTGCATCCCCAGTGGTGCCAGTGCACTCTCTCCACTCATGCACTGCATCACCATTGGTGCCAGGGCACTCTCCGGACTCACTGCAGTGCATCCACAGTGGTGCCAGTGCACTCTTTCGAGTCACTGCACTGCATACCCATTAGTGCCAGTGCATTCTCTGGACTCACTGCACTGCAACCCCATTGGTGCCAGTGTACTCTCTGGACTCACGGCACTGCATCACCACTGGTGCCAGTGCACTCTCTGGACTCACTGCACTGCATCCCCAGTGGTGCATGTGTAGTCTCTGGACTCACTGCACTGCATCCCAGGGGTGCCAGTGGCTCTCTGGACTCACTGCACTGCATCACCAGTGGTTCCATTGCACTCTCTGGACTCACTGCATTGCATCCCCAGTGGTGCCAGTGCACTCTCTGGACTCAGTGCAGTGCATCCCCAGTGGAGCCAGTGCTCTCTCTGGACTCACTGCAGTGCATCTCCAGTGGTGCCAGTGCACTCTCTGGACTCACTGCACTGCAACCCCAGTGGTGCAAGTGCACTCTGTGGACTCACTGCAGTGCATCCCCAGTGGTGCCAGTGCACTCTCTGGACTCACTGCATTGCATCCCCAGTGGTGCCAGTGCACTCTCTGGACTCACTGCAGTGAATCCCCTGTGGTGCCAGTGCACTCTCTGGACTCACTGCACTGCATCCCCAGTGGTGACAGTGCACTCTCTGGACTCACTGAACTGCATCCCCAGTGGTGCCAGTGCACTCTCTGGACTCACTGCACTGCATCCCCAGTGGTGCCTGTGAAGTCTCTGGACTCACTGCAGTGCAACCCCAGTGGTGCCAGTGTAGTCTCTGGACTCACTGCAGTGTAACCCCAGTGGTGCCAGTGCAATCTCAGGACTCACAGCAGTGCAGCTCCAGTTGGTGCCAGTGCACTCTCTGGACTCACTGCACTGCATCCCCAGTGGTGCCAGTGCACTCTCTGGACTCACTGCAGTGCATCCCCAGTGGTGCCATTCCACTCTCAGGACTCAATGCAGTGCATCCCCAGTGGTGCCAGTGCACTCTCTGGACTCACTGCACTGCATCCCCAGTGGAGCCAGTGCACTCTCTGCACTCACTGCACTGGATCACCAGTGGTGCCAGTGCACTCTCTGGTCTCACTGCACTGCATCGCCTGTTGTGCCAGTGCACTCTTTGGACTCAATGCAGTGCATCCCCACTGCTGAGAGTGCACTCTCTGGACTCAGTGCACTGCATTCCGTGGTGCCAGTGCACTCTCTGGACTCAGTGCACTGCATCCCCAATGGTGCCAGTGCACTCTCTGGACTCACTGCACTGCATCCCCAGTGGTGCATGTGCAGTCTCTGGACTCACTGCACTGCATCCCCAGTGGTGCCAGTGGCTCTCTGGACTCCCTGCACTGCATCACCAGTGGTGCCAGTGCACTCTCTGGACTCACTGCACTGCATCCCCAGTGGTGCCAGTGCACTCTCTGGACTCACTGCACTGCATCAACAGTGGTGCCAGTGCACTCTCTGGACTCACTGCACTGCATCCCCAGTGGTGCCAGTGTAGTCTCTGGACTCACTGCAGTGCATCCCCAGTGGTGCCAGTGCAATCTCTGGACTCACTGCAGTGCAGCTCAGTGGTGCCAGAGCACTCTCTGGACTCACTGCAGTGCATCCCCAGTGGTGCCAGTGCACTCTCTGGACTCACTGCACTGCATCCCCAGTGGAGCCAGTGCACTCTCTGGACTGTCTGCAGTGTATCCCCATTGGAGCCGGTGCACTCTCTGGACTCACTAAACTGCATCCCCAGTGGTGCCAGTGCACTCTCTGGACTCACTGCAGTGCATCCCCAGTGGTGCCATTGCACTCTCAGGACTCACTGCACTGGATCACCAGTGGTGCCAGTGCACTCTCTGGTCTCACTGCACTGCATCCCCTGTTGTGCCAGTGCACTCTTTGGACTCAATGCAGTGCATCCCCACTGCTGAGAGTGCACTCTCTGGACTCAGTGCACTGCATTCAGTGGTGCCAGTGCACTCTCTGGACTCAGTGCACTGCATTCCCAATGGTGCCAGTGCACTCTCTGGACTCACTGCACTGCATCCCCAGTGGTGCCAGTGCACTCTCTGGACTCACTGCACTGCATCCCCAGTGGTGCCAGTGCACTCTCTGGAGTCACTGCACTGCATCAACAGTGGTGCCAGTGCACTCTCTGGACTCACTGCACTGCATCCCCAGTGGTGCCAGTGTAGTCTCTGGACTCACTGCAGTGCATCCCCAGTGGTGCCAGTGCAATCTCTGGACTCACTGCATTGCAGCTCATTGGTGCCAGAGCACTCTCTGGACTCACTGCAGTGCATCCCCAGTGGTGCCAGTGCACTCTCTGGACTCACTGCACTGCATCAACAGTGGTGCCAGTGCACTCTCTGGACTCATTGCAGTGCATCCCCAGTGGTGCCATTGCACTCTCAGGACTCACTGCAGTGCATCCCCAGTGGTGCCAGTGCACTCTCTGGACTCACTGCACTGCATCCCCAGTGGAGCCAGTGCACTCTCTGCACTCACTGCACTGCATCCCCAGTGGAGCCAGTGCACTCTCTGCACTCACTGCACTGGATCCCCAGTGGTGCCAGTGCACTCTCTGGACTCACTGCACTGCATCCCCAGTGGTGCCAGTGCACTCTCTGTAGTCACTGCGCTGCGTCCCCCGTGGTGACACTTCACTCTCTGGACTCACTGTGCTGCATCCCCACTGGTGCCAGTGCACTCTCTGGACTCACTGCACTGCATCCCCAGTGGTGACACTTCACTCTCTGGACTCACTGCGCTGCGTACCCAGTGGTGACACTTCACTCTCTGGACTCACTGTGCTGCATCCCCAGTGGTGCCATTGCACTCTCAGGACTCACTGCAGTGCATCCCCAGTGGTGCCAGTGCACTCTCTGGACTCACTGCACTGCATCCCCAGTGGAGCCAGTGCGCTCTCTGTACTCACTGCACTGCATCCCCAGTGGAGCCAGTGCACTCTCTGGACTCACTGTGCTGCATCCCCAGTGGTGCCAGTGCACTCTCTGGACTCACTGCAGTGTATCCCCTGTGTGTGCCAGTGCACTCTGTGGACTCACTGCACTGCATCCCCAGTGGTGCCTGTGCACTCTCTGGACTCACTGCACTGCATCCCCAGTGGTGCCAGTGCACTCTCTGGACCCACTGCAGTGCATCCCCAGTGGTGCCAGTGCACTCTCTGGACTCAATGCAGTGCATCCCCACTGCTGAGAGTGCACTCTCTGGACTCAGTGCACTGCATCCAGTGGTGCCAGTGCACTCTCTGGACTCAGTGCACTGCATCCCCAATGGTGCCAGTGCACTCTCTGGACTCACTGCAGTGCATCCCCAATGGTGCATGTGCACTCTCTGGACTCACTGCACTGCATCCCCAGTGGTGCCAGTGCACTCTCTGGACCCACTGCAGTGCATCCCCAGTGGTGCCAGTGCACTCTCTGGACTCACTGCACTGCATCCCCAGTGGTGCCAGTGCACTCTCTGTAGTCACTGCGCTGCGTCCCCAGTGGTGACACTTCACTCTCTGGACTCACTGTGCTGCATCCCCAGTGGTGCCAGTGCACTCTCTGGACTCACTGCACTGCATCCCCAGTGGTGCCAGTGCACTCTCTGGACTCACTGCACTGCATCCCCAGTGGTGCCAGTGAACTCTCTTGACTCACTGCACTGCATCCCCAATGGTGCCAGTGCAATCTCTGGACTCACTGCAGTGCATCCCCAGTGGTGCCAGTGAACTCTCTGGACCCACTGCACTGCATCCCCAATGGTGCCAGTGCAATCTCTGGACTCACTGCACTGCATCCCCAGTGGTGGCAGTGCACTCTCTTGACTCACTGCAGTGCAGCCCCTTAGGTGCCAGTGCACTCTCAGTACTCACTACAGTGCATTCCCAGTGGTGTCACTGCACTCTCTGGACTCACTGCAGTGCATCCCCAGTGGTGCCAGTGCACTCTCTGGACTCACTGCACTGCATCCCCAGTGGTGCCAGTGTAGTCTCTGGACTCACTGCAGTGCATCCCCAGTGGTGCCAGTGCACTCTCTGGACTCACTGCACTGCAGCTCATTGGTGCCAGAGCACTCTCTGGACTCACTGCACTGCATCCCCAGTGGTGCCAGTGCACTCTCTGGACTCACTGCACTGCATCCCCAATGGTGCCAGTGCACTCTCTGGACTCAGTGCACTGCATCCCCAATGGTGCCAGTGCACTCTCTGGACTCACTGCACTGCATCCCCTGTGGTGCCAGTGCACTCTCTGGACTCACCGGGGTGCATCCCCAGTGGTGCCAGTGCACTCTCTGGACTCACTGCACTGCATCCCCAGTGGTGCATATGTAGTCTCTGGACTCACCGCAGTGCATCTCCAGTGGTGCCAGTGCAATCTCTGGACTCACTGCAGTGCAGCTCAGTGGTGCCAGTGCACTCTCTGGACTCAGTGCAGTGCATCCCCAGTGGAGCCAGTGCTCTCTCTGGACTCACTGCACTGCAACCCCAGTGGTGCAAGTGCACTCTGTGGACTCACTGCAGTGCATCCCCAGTGGTGCCAGTGCACTCTCTGGACTCACTGCATTGCATCCCCAGTGGTGCCAGTGCACTCTCTGGACTCACTGCAGTGAATCCCCTGTGGTGCCAGTGCACTCTCTGGACTCACTGCACTGCATCCCCAGTGGTGACAGTGCACTCTCTGGACTCACTGAACTGCATCCCCAGTGGTGCCAGTGCACTCTCTGGACTCACTGCACTGCATCCCCAGTGGTGCCTGTGAAGTCTCTGGACTCACTGCAGTGCAACCCCAGTGGTGCCAATGTAGTCTCTGGACTCACTGCAGTGTAACCCCAGTGGTGCCAGTGCAATCTCAGGACTCACAGCAGTGCAGCTCCAGTTTGTGCCAGTGCACTCTCTGGACTCACTGCACTGCATCCCCAGTGGTGCCAGTGCACTCTCTGGACTCACTGCAGTGCATCCCCAGTGGTGCCATTCCACTCTCAGGACTCAATGCAGTGCATCCCCAGTGGTGCCAGTGCACTCTCTGGACTCACTGCACTGCATCCCCAGTGGAGCCAGTGCACTCTCTGCACTCACTACACTGGATCACCAGTGGTGCCAGTGCACTCTCTGGTCTCACTGCACTGCATCCCCTGTTGTGCCAGTGCACTCTTTGGACTCAATGCAGTGCATCCCCACTGCTGAGAGTGCACTCTCTGGACTCAGTGCACTGCATTCCGTGGTGCCAGTGCACTCTCTGGACTCAGTGCACTGCATCCCCAATGGTGCCAGTGCACTCTCTGGACTCACTGCACTGCATCCCCAGTGGTGCATGTGCAGTCTCTGGACTCACTGCACTGCATCCCCAGTGGTGCCAGTGGCTCTCTGGACTCACTGCACTGCATCACCAGTGGTGCCAGTGCACTCTCTGGACTCACTGCACTGCATCCCCAGTGGTGCCAGTGCACTCTCTGGACTCACTGCACTGCATCAACAGTGGTGCCAGTGCACTCTCTGGACTCACTGCACTGCATCCCCAGTGGTGCCAGTGTAGTCTCTGGACTCACTGCAGTGCATCCCCAGTGGTGCCAGTGCAATCTCTGGACTCACTGCAGTGCAGCTCAGTGGTGCCAGAGCACTCTCTGGACTCACTGCAGTGCATCCCCAGTGGTGCCAGTGCACTCTCTGGACTCACTGCACTGCATCCCCTGTGGAGCCAGTGCACTCTCTGGACTGTCTGCAGTGTATCCCCATTGGAGCCGGTGCACTCTCTGGACTCACTAAACTGCATCCCCAGTGGTGCCAGTGCACTCTCTGGACTCACTGCAGTGCATCCCCAGTGGTGCCATTGCACTCTCAGGACTCACTGCACTGGATCACCAGTGGTGCCAGTGCACTCTCTGGTCTCACTGCACTGCATCCCCTGTTGTGCCAGTGCACTCTTTGGACTCAATGCAGTGCATCCCCACTGCTGAGAGTGCACTCTCTGGACTCAGTGCACTGCATTCAGTGGTGCCAGTGCACTCTCTGGACTCAGTGCACTGCATTCCCAATGGTGCCAGTGCACTCTCTGGACTCACTGCACTGCATCCCCAGTGGTGCCAGTGCACTCTCTGGACTCACTGCACTGCATCCCCAGTGGTGCCAGTGCACTCTCTGGAGTCACTGCACTGCATCAACAGTGGTGCCAGTGCACTCTCTGGACTCACTGCACTGCATCCCCAGTGGTGCCAGTGTAGTCTCTGGACTCACTGCAGTGCATCCCCAGTGGTGCCAGTGCAATCTCTGGACTCACTGCATTGCAGCTCATTGGTGCCAGAGCACTCTCTGGACTCACTGCAGTGCATCCCCAGTGGTGCCAGTGCACTCTCTGGACTCACTGCACTGCATCAACAGTGGTGCCAGTGCACTCTCTGGACTCATTGCAGTGCATCCCCAGTGGTGCCATTGCACTCTCAGGACTCACTGCAGTGCATCCCCAGTGGTGCCAGTGCACTCTCTGGACTCACTGCACTGCATCCCCAGTGGAGCCAGTGCACTCTCTGCACTCACTGCACTGCATCCCCAGTGGAGCCAGTGCACTCTCTGCACTCACTGCACTGGATCCCCAGTGGTGCCAGTGCACTCTCTGGACTCACTGCACTGCATCCCCAGTGGTGCCAGTGCACTCTCTGGAGTCACTGCGCTGCGTCCCCCGTGGTGACACTTCACTCTCTGGACTCACTGTGCTGCATCCCCACTGGTGCCAGTGCACTCTCTGGACTCACTGCACTGCATCCCCAGTGGTGACACTTCACTCTCTGGACTCACTGCGCTGCGTACCCAGTGGTGACACTTCACTCTCTGGACTCACTGTGCTGCATCCCCAGTGGTGCCATTGCACTCTCAGGACTCACTGCAGTGCATCCCCAGTGGTGCCAGTGCACTCTCTGGACTCACTGCACTGCATCCCCAGTGGAGCCAGTGCGCTCTCTGTACTCACTGCACTGCATCCCCAGTGGAGCCAGTGCACTCTCTGTAGTCACTGCGCTGCGTCCGCAGTGGTGACACTTCACTCTCTGGACTCACTGTGCTGCATCCCCAGTGGTGCCAGTGCACTCTCTGGACTCACTGCAGTGTATCCCCTGTGTGTGCCAGTGCACTCTGTGGACTCACTGCACTGCATCCCCAGTGGTGCCTGTGCACTCTCTGGACTCACTGCACTGCATCCCCAGTCGTGCCATAGCACTCTCTGGACCCACTGCAGTGCATCCCCAGTGGTGCCAGTGCACTCTCTGGACTCAATGCAGTGCATCCCCACTGCTGAGAGTGCACTCTCTGGACTCAGTGCACTGCATCCAGTGGTGCCAGTGCACTCTCTGGACTCAGTGCACTGCATCCCCAATGGTGCCAGTGCACTCTCTGGACTCACTGCAGTGCATCCCCAATGGTGCCTGTGCACTCTCTGGACTCACTGCACTGCATCCCCAGTGGTGCCAGTGCACTCTCTGGACCCACTGCAGTGCATCCCCAGTGGTGCCAGTGCACTCTCTGGACTCACTGCACTGCATCCCCAGTGGTGCCAGTGCACTCTCTGTAGTCACTGCGCTGCGTCCCCAGTGGTGACACTTCACTCTCTGGACTCACTGTGCTGCATCCCCAGTGGTGCCAGTGCACTCTCTGGACTCACTGCACTGCATCCCCGTTGGTGCCAGTGCACTCTCTGGACTCACTGCACTGCATCCCCAGTGGTGCCAGTGAACTCTCTTGACTCACTGCACTGCATCCCCAATGGTGCCAGTGCAATCTCTGGACTCACTGCAGTGCATCCCCAGTGGTGCCAGTGAACTCTCTGGACCCACTGCACTGCATCCCCAATGGTGCCAGTGCAATCTCTGGACTCACTGCACTGCATCCCCAGTGGTGCCAGTGCACTCTCTTGACTCACTGCAGTGCAGCCCCTTAGGTGCCAGTGCACTCTCAGTACTCACTACAGTGCATTCCCAGTGGTGTCACTGCACTCTCTGGACTCACTGCAGTGCATCCCCAGTGGTGCCAGTGCACTCTCTGGACTCACTGCACTGCATCCCCAGTGGTGCCAGTGTAGTCTCTGGACTCACTGCAGTGCATCCCCAGTGGGGCCAGTGCACTCTCTGGACTCACTGCACTGCAGCTCATTGGTGCCAGAGCACTCTCTGGACTCACTGCACTGCATCCCCAGTGGTGCCAGTGCACTCTCTGGACTCACTGCACTGCATCCCCAATGGTGCCAGTGCACTCTCTGGACTCAGTGCACTGCATCCCCAATGGTGCCAGTGCACTCTCTGGACTCACTGCACTGCATCCCCAGTGGTGCCAGTGCACTCTCTGGACTCACCGGGGTGCATCCCCAGTGGTGCCAGTGAACTCTCTGGACTCACTGCACTGCATCCCCAGTGGTGCATATGTAGTCTCTGGACTCACCGCAGTGCATCTCCAGTGGTGCCAGTGCAATCTCTGGACTCACTGCAGTGCAGCTCAGTGGTGCCAGTGCACTCTCTGGACTCACTGCACTGCATCCCCAGTGGAGCCAGTTTACTCTCTGGACTGTCTGCAGTGTGTCCCCATTGGAGCCGGTGCACTCTCTGGACTCACTGAAGTGCATCCCCAGTGGTGCCAGTGCACTGTCTGGACTCACTGCAGTGCATCTCCAGTGGTTCAAGGGCACTCTCTGGACTCACTGCACTGCCTCCCCAGTGGTTCCAGTGCACTCTCTGGACTCAGTGCAGTGCATCCCCATTGGTGCCAGTGCACTCTCTGGACTCACTGCAGTGCATCCCTTTTGGTGCTAGTGCACTCTCTGTAGTCACTGTGCTGCATCCCCAGTGGTGACAGTGCACTCTGTGGACTCACTGTGCTGCATCCCCAGTGGTGCCAGTGCACTCTCTGGACTCACTGCAGTGTATCCCCTGTGGTGCCAGTGCACTCTCTGGACTCACAGCACTGCATCCCCAGTGGTGCCAGTGCACTCTCTGGACTCACTGCAGTGCATCCCCAGTGGTGCCAGTGCACTCTCTGGACTCACTGCACTGCATCCCCAGTGGTGCCAGTGAACTCTCTGGACTCACCGGGGTGCATCCCAAGTGGTGCCAGTGCACTCTCTGGACTCACTGCACTGCATCCCCTGTGGTGCCAGTACACTCTCTGGACTCACTGCACTGCATCCCCAGTTGGTGCCAGTGCACTCTCTGGACTCACTGCACTGCATCCCCAGTGGTGCCAGTGCACTCTCTGGACTCACTGCACTGCATCCCCAGTGGTGCCAGTGCACTCTCTGGACTCACTGCACTGCATCCCCAGTAGTGCATGTGTAGTCTCTGGACTCACTGCAGTGCATCCCCAGTGGTGCCAGGGCACTCTCTGGACTCACTGCACTGCATCCCCAGTGCTTCCATTGCAGTCTCTGCACTCACTGCATTGCATCCCCAGTGGTGCCAGTGCACTCTCTGGACTCACGGCACTGCATCCCCAGTGGTGCCAGTGCACTCTCTGGACTCACTGCAGTGTATCCCCATTGGAGCCGGTGCACTCTCTGGACTCACTGCAGTGCATCCCCAGTGGTGCCAGTGCACACTCTGGACTCACCGGGGTGCATCCCCAGTGGTGCCAGTGCACTCTCTGGACTCACTGCAGTGCATCCCCAGTGGTGCCAGTGCACTCTCTGGACTCACTGCACTGCATCCCCAGTGGTGCCAGTGCACTCTCTGGACTCACTGCAGTGCATCCCCAGTGGTGCCAGTGCACTCTCTGGACTCACTGCACTGCATCACCATTGTTGCCAGGGCACTCTCTGGACTCACTGCAGTGCATCCGCAGTTTTGCCAGTGCACTCTTTCGAGTCACTGCACTGCATCCCCATTAGTGCCAGTGCATTCTCTGGACTCACTGCAGTGCATCCCCAGTGGTGCCAGTGTACTCTCTGGACTCACTGCACTGCATCACCAGTGGTGCCAGTGCACTCTCTGGACTCACTGCACTGCATCCCCAGTGGAGCCAGTGCAGTCTCTGGACTCACTGCAGTGCATCCCCAGTGGTGCCAGTGCACTCTCTGGACTCACTGCAGTGCATCCCCTGTTGTGCTAGTGCACTCTCTGGACTCACTGCACTGCATCCCCAGTGGTTCCATTGCACTCTCTGGACTCACTGCAGTGCATCCCCAGTGGTGCCAGTGCACTCTCTGGACTCAGTGCAGTGCATCCCCAGTGGAGCCAGTGTACTCTCTGGACTCACTGCAGTGCATCTCTGGTGGTGCCAGTGCACTCTCTGGACTCACTGCACTGCATCCCCAGTGGTGCCAGTGCAATCTCTGGACTCACTGCAGTGCATCACCAGTGGTGCCAGTGCAGTCTCTGGACTCACTGCACTGCATCCCCAGTGGTGCCAGTGCACTCTCTGGACTCACTGCAGTGCATCCCCAGTGGTGCCAGTGCACTCTCTGGACTCACTGCACTGCATCCCCAGTGGTGCCAGTGCACTCTCTGGACCCACTGCAGTGCATCTCCATTGGTGCCAGTGCACTCTCTGGACTCACTGCACTGCATCCCCAGTGGTGCCAGTGCACTCTCTGGACTCACGGCAGTGCATCCCCAGTGGTGCCAGTGCACTCTCTGGACTCACTGCTCTGCATCCCTTGTGGTGCCATTGCACTCTCAGGACTCACTGCACTGCATCCCCAGTGGTGCCAGTGCACTGTCTGGACTCACTGCAGTTTATCCCCAGTGGTGCAAGGGCACTCACTGGACTCACTGCAGTGCATCCCCATTGGTGCCAGTGCACTCTCTGGACTCACTGCACTAAAACCCCAGTGGTGCCAGTGCAGTCTCTGGACTCACTGCACTGCATCCCCAGTGGTGCCAATGCACTCTCTGGACTCACCGGGGTGCATCCCCAGTGGTGCCAGTGCACTCTCTGGACTCACTGAACTGCATCCCCAGTGGTGCCAGTGCACTCTCTGGACTCACTGCACTGCATCCCCAGTAGTGCATGTGTAGTCTCTGGACTCACTGCAGTGCATCCCCAGTGGTGCCAGGGCACTCTCTGGACTCACTGCACTGCATCCCCAGTGCTTCCATTGCAGTCTCTGCACTCACTGCATTGCATCCCCAGTGGTGCCAGTGCACTCTCTGGACTCACGGCACTGCATCCCCAGTGGAGCCAGTGCACTCTCTGGACTCACTGCACTGCATCCCCAGTGGTGCCAGTGCACTGTCTGGACTCACTGCAGTTTATCCCCAGTGGTGCAAGGGCACTCTCTGGACTCACTGCAGTGCATCCCCAGTGGTGCCAGTGCACACTCTGGACTCACCGGGGTGCATCCCCTGTGGTGCCAGTGCACTCTCTGGACTCACTGCAGTGCATCCCCAGTGGTGCCAGTGCACTCTCTGGACTCACTGCACTGCATCCCCAGTGGTGCCAGTGCACTCTCTGGACTCACTGCAGTGCATCCCCAGTGGTGCCAGTGCCCTCTCTGGACTCACTGCACTGCATCACCATTGTTGCCAGGGCACTCTCTGGACTCACTGCAGTGCATCCGCAGTTTTGCCAGTGCACTCTTTCGAGTCACTGCACTGCATCCCCATTAGTGCCAGTGCATTCTCTGGACTCACTGCAGTGCATCCCCAGTGGTGCCAGTGTACTCTCTGGACTCACTGCACTGCATCACCAGTGGTGCCAGTGCACTCTCTGGACTCACTGCACTGCATCCCCAGTGGAGCCAGTGCAGTCTCTGGACTCACTGCAGTGCATCCCCAGTGGTGCCAGTGCACTCTCTGGACTCACTGCACTGCATCCCCTGTTGTGCTAGTGCACTCTCTGGACTCACTGCACTGCATCCCCAGTGGTTCCATTGCACTCTCTGGACTCACTGCAGTGCATCCCCAGTGGTGCCAGTGCACTCTCTGGACTCAGTGCAGTGCATCCCCAGTGGAGCCAGTGTACTCTCTGGACTCACTGCAGTGCATCTCTGGTGGTGCCAGTGCACTCTCTGGACTCACTGCACTGCATCCCCAGTGGTGCCAGTGCACTCTCTGGAGTCACTGCACTGCATCAACAGTGGTGCCAGTGCACTCTCTGGACTCACTGCACTGCATCCCTAGTGGTGCCAGTGTAGTCTCTGGACTCACTGCAGTGCATCCCCAGTGGTACCAGTGCAATCTCTGGACTCACTGCATTTCAGCTCATTGGTGCCAGAGCACTCTCTGGACTCACTGCAGTGCATCCCCAGTGGTGCCAGTGCACTCTCTGGACTCACTGCACTGCATCCCCAGTGGAGCCAGTGCGCTCTCTGGACTGTCTGCAGTGTATCCCCATTGGAGCCGGTGCACTCTCTGGACTCACTAAACTGCATCCCCAGTGGTGCCAGTGCACTGTCTGGACTCACTGCAGTGCATCCCCAGTGGTGCAAGGGCACTCTCTGGACTCACTGCACTGCATCAACAGTGGTGCCAGTGCACTCTCTGGACTCATTGCAGTGCATCCCCAGTGGTGCCATTGCACTCTCAGGACTCACTGCAGTGCATCCCCAGTGGTGCCAGTGCACTCTCTGGACTCACTGCACTGCATCCCCAGTGGAGCCAGTGCACTCTCTGCACTCACAGCACTGCATCCCCAGTGGAGCCAGTGCACTCTCTGCACTCACTGCACTGGATCCCCAGTGGTGCCAGTGCACTCTCTGGACTCACTGCACTGCATCCCCAGTGGTGCCAGTGCACTCTCTGTAGTCACTGCGCTGCGTCCCCAGTGGTGACACTTCACTCTCTGGACTCACTGTGCTGCATCCCCACTGGTGCCAGTGCACTCTCTGGACTCACTGCACTGCATCCCCAGTGGTGACACTTCACTCTCTGGACTCACTGCGCTGCGTCCCCAGTGGTGACACTTCACTCTCTGGACTCACTGTGCTGCATCCCCAGTGGTGCCATTGCACTCTCAGGACTCACTGCAGTGCATCCCCAGTGGTGCCAGTGCACTCTCTGGACTCACTGCACTGCATCCCCAGTGGAGCCAGTGCACTCTCTGCACTCACTGCACTGCATCCCCAGTGGAGCCAGTGCACTCCCTGTAGTCACTGCGCTGCGTCCCCAGTGGTGACACTTCAGTCTCTGGACTCACTGTGCTGCATCCCCAGTGGTGCCAGTGCACTCTCTGGACTCACTGCAGTGTATCCCCTGTGTGTGCCAGTGCACTCTGTGGACTCACTGCACTGCATCCCCAGTGGTGCCAGTGCACTCTCTGGACTCAATGCAGTGCATCCCCACTGCTGAGAGTGCACTCTCTGGACTCAGTGCACTGCATCCAGTGGTGCCAGTGCACTCTCTGGACTCAGTGAACTGCATCCCCAATGGTGCCAGTGCACTCTCTGGACTCACTGCAGTGCATCCCCAATGGTGCCTGTGCACTCTCTGGACTCACTGCACTGCATCCCCAGTGGTGCCAGTGCACTCTCTGGACCCACTGCAGTGCATCCCCACTGGTGCCAGTGCACTCTCTGGACTCACTGCACTGCATCCCCAGTGGTGCCAGTGCACTCTCTGGACTCACGGCAGTGCATCCCCAGTGGTGCCAGTGCACTCTCTGGACTCACTGCTCTGCATCCCTTGTGGTGCCATTGCACTCTCAGGACTCACTGCACTGCATCCCCAGTGGTGCCAGTGCACTGTCTGGACTCACTGCAGTTTATCCCCAGTGGTGCAAGGGCACTCACTGGACTCACTGCAGTGCATCCCCATTCGTGCCAGTGCACTCTCTGGACTCACTGCACTAAAACCCCAGTGGTGCCAGTGCAGTCTCTGGACTCACTGCACTGCATCCCCAGTGGTGCCAATGCACTCTCTGGACTCACCGGGGTGCATCCCCAGTGGTGCCAGTGCACTCTCTGGACTCACTGCACTGCATCCCCAGTTGGTGCCAGTGCACTCTCTGCACTCACTGCACTGCATCCCCAGTGGTGCCAGTGCACTCTCTGGACTCACTGCAGTGCATCCACAGTGGTGCCATTGCACTCTCAGGACTCACTGCACTGCATCCCCAGCGGTGCCAGTGCACTCTCTGGAATCACTGCACTGCATCCCCAGTGGAGCCAGTGCACTCTCTGGACTAACTGCAGTGCATCCCCAGTGGTGCCAGTGCACTCTCTGGACTCACTGCACTGCATCCCCAGTGGTGCCAGTGCAATCTCTGGACTCACTGCACTGCATCCCCAGTAGTGCATGTGTAGTCTCTGGACTCACTGCAGTGCATCCCCAGTGGTGCCAGGGCACTCTCTGGACTCACTGCACTGCATCCCCAGTGCTTCCATTGCAGTCTCTGCACTCACTGCATTGCATCCCCAGTGGTGCCAGTGCACTCTCTGGACTCACGGCACTGCATCCCCAGTGGAGCCAGTGCACTCTCTGGACTCACTGCAGTGTATCCCCATTGGAGCCGGTGCACTCTCTGGACTCACTGCAGTGCATCCCCAGTGGTGCCAGAGAACTCTCTGGACTCACTGCACTGCATCCCCAGTGGTGCAAGGGCACTCTCTGGACTCACTGCAGTGCATCCCCAGTGGTGCCAGTGCACACTCTGGACTCACCGGGGTGCATCCCCTGTGGTGCCAGTGCACTCTCTGGACTCACTGCAGTGCATCCCCAGTGGTGCCAGTGCACTCTCTGGACTCACTGCACTGCATCCCCAGTGGTGCCAGTGCACTCTCTGGACTCACTGCAGTGCATCCCCAGTGGTGCCAGTGCACTCTCTGGACTCACTGCACTGCATCACCATTGTTGCCAGGGCACTCTCTGGACTCACTGCAGTGCATCCGCAGTTTTGCCAGTGCACTCTTTCGAGTCACTGCACTGCATCCCCATTAGTGCCAGTGCATTCTCTGGACTCACTGCAGTGCATCCCCAGTGGTGCCAGTGTACTCTCTGGACTCACTGCACTGCATCACCAGTGGTGCCAGTGCACTCTCTGGACTCACTGCACTGCATCCCCAGTGGAGCCAGTGCAGTCTCTGGACTCACTGCAGTGCATCCCCAGTGGTGCCAGTGCACTCTCTGGACTCACTGCAGTGCATCCCCTGTTGTGCTAGTGCACTCTCTGGACTCACTGCACTGCATCCCCAGTGGTTCCATTGCACTCTCTGGACTCACTGCAGTGCATCCCCAGTGGTGCCAGTGCACTCTCTGGACTCAGTGCAGTGCATCCCCAGTGGAGCCAGTGTACTCTCTGGACTCACTGCAGTGCATCTCTGGTGGTGCCAGTGCACTCTCTGGACTCACTGCACTGCATCCCCAGTGGTGCCAGTGCAATCTCTGGACTCACTGCAGTGCATCACCAGTGGTGCCAGTGCAGTCTCTGGACTCACTGCACTGCATCCCCAGTGGTGCCAGTGCACTCTCTGGACTCACTGCAGTGCATCCCCAGTGGTGCCAGTGCACTCTCTGGACTCACTGCACTAAAACCCCAGTGGTGCCAGTGCACTCTCTGGACTCACTGCACTGCATCCCCAGTGGTGCCAATGCACTCTCTGGACTCACCGGGGTGCATCCCCAGTGGTGCCAGTGCACTCTCTGGACTCACTGCAGTGCATCCCCAGTGGTGCCAGTGCACTCTCTGGACTCACTGCACTGCATCCCCAGTTGGTGCCAGTGCACTCTCTGGACTCACTGCACTGCATCCCCAGTGGTGCCAGTGCACTCTCTGGACTCACTGCAGTGCATGCCTTGTGGTGCCATTGCACTCTCAGGACTCACTGCACTGCATCCCCAGTGGTGCCAGTGCACTCTCTGGAATCACTGCACTGCATCCCCAGTGGAGCCAGTGCACTCTCTGGACTAACTGCAGTGCATCCCCAGTGGTGCCAGTGCACTCTCTGGACTCACTGCACTGCATCCCCAGTGGTGCCAGTGCAATCTCTGGACTCACTGCACTGCATCCCCAGTGGTGCCAGTGCACTCTCTGGACTCACTGCAGTGTATCCCCATTGGAGCCGGTGCACTCTCTGGACTCACTAAACTGCATCCCCAGTGGTGCCAGTGCACTCTCTCCACTCATGCACTGCATCACCATTGGTGCCAGGGCACTCTCCGGACTCACTGCAGTGCATCCACAGTGGTGCCAGTGCACTCTTTCGAGTCACTGCACTGCATACCCATTAGTGCCAGTGCATTCTCTGGACTCACTGCACTGCAACCCCATTGGTGCCAGTGTACTCTCTGGACTCACGGCACTGCATCACCACTGGTGCCAGTGCACTCTCTGGACTCACTGCACTGCATCCCCAGTGGTGCATGTGTAGTCTCTGGACTCACTGCACTGCATCCCAGGGGTGCCAGTGGCTCTCTGGACTCACTGCACTGCATCACCAGTGGTTCCATTGCACTCTCTGGACTCACTGCATTGCATCCCCAGTGGTGCCAGTGCACTCTCTGGACTCAGTGCAGTGCATCCCCAGTGGAGCCAGTGCTCTCTCCGGACTCACTGCAGTGCATCTCCAGTGGTGCCAGTGCACTCTCTGGACTCACTGCACTGCAACCCCAGTGGTGCAAGTGCACTCTGTGGACTCACTGCAGTGCATCCCCAGTGGTGCCAGTGCACTCTCTGGACTCACTGCATTGCATCCCCAGTGGTGCCAGTGCACTCTCTGGACTCACTGCAGTGAATCCCCTGTGGTGCCAGTGCAGTCTCTGGACTCACTGCACTGCATCCCCAGTGGTGACAGTGCACTCTCTGGACTCACTGAACTGCATCCCCAGTGGTGCCAGTGCACTCTCTGGACTCACTGCACTGCATCCCAAGTGGTGCCTGTGAAGTCTCTGGACTCACTGCAGTGCAACCCCAGTGGTGCCAGTGTAGTCTCTGGACTCACTGCACTGTAACCCCAGTGGTGCCAGTGCAATCTCAGGACTCACAGCAGTGCAGCTCCAGTTGGTGCCAGTGCACTCTCTGGACTCACTGCACTGCATCCCCAGTGGTGCCAGTGCACTCTCTGGACTCACTGCAGTGCATCCCCAGTGGTGCCATTCCACTCTCAGGACGCACTGCAGTGCATCCCCAGTGGTGCCAGTGCACTCTCTGGACTCACTGCACTGCATCCCCAGTGGAGCCAGTGCACTCTCTGCACTCACTGCACTGGATCACCAGTGGTGCCAGTGCACTCTCTGGTCTCACTGCACTGCATCCCCTGTTGTGCCAGTGCACTCTTTGGACTCAATGCAGTGCATCCCCACTGCTGAGAGTGCACTCTCTGGACTCAGTGCACTGCATTCCGTGGTGCCAGTGCACTCTCTGGACTCAGTGCACTGCATCCCCAATGGTGCCAGTGCACTCTCTGGACTCACTGCACTGCATCCCCAGTGGTGCATGTGCAGTCTCTGGACTCACTGCACTGCATCCCCAGTGGTGCCAGTGGCTCTCTGGACTCACTGCACTGCATCACCAGTGGTGCCAGTGCACTCTCTGGACTCACTGCACTGCATCCCCAGTGGTGCCAGTGCACTCTCTGGAGTCACTGCACTGCATCAACAGTGGTGCCAGTGCACTCTCTGGACTCACTGCACTGCATCCCCAGTGGTGCCAGTGTAGTCTCTGGACTCACTGCAGTGCATCCCCAGTGGTGCCAGTGCAATCTCTGGACTCACTGCAGTGCAGCTCAGTGGTGCCAGAGCACTCTCTGGACTCACTGCAGTGCATCCCCAGTGGTGCCAGTGCACTCTCTGGACTCACTGCACTGCATCCCCAGTGGAGCCAGTGCACTCTCTGGACTCTCTGCAGTGTATCCCCATTGGAGCCGGTGCACTCTCTGGACTCACTAAACTGCATCCCCAGTGGTGCCACTGCACTCTCTGGACTCACTGCAGTGCATCCCCAGTGGTGCCATTGCACTCTCAGGACTCACTGCACTGGATCACCAGTTGTGCCAGTGCACTCTCTGGTCTCACTGCACTGCATCCCCTGTTGTGCCAGTGCACTCTTTGGACTCAATGCAGTGCATCCCCACTGCTGAGAGTGCACTCTCTGGACTCAGTGCACTGCATTCAGTGGTGCCAGTGCACTCTCTGGACTCAGTGCACTGCATTCCCAATGGTGCCAGTGCACTCTCTGGACTCACTGCACTGCATCCCCAGTGGTGCATGTGCAGTCTCTGGACTCACTGCACTGCATCCCCAGTGGTGCCAATGGCTCTCCGGACTCACTGCACTGCATCACCAGTGGTGCCAGTGCACTCTCTGGACTCACTGCACTGCATCCCCAGTGGTGCCAGTGCACTCTCTGGAGTCACTGCACTGCATCAACAGTGGTGCCAGTGCACTCTCTGGACTCACTGCACTGCATCCCTAGTGGTGCCAGTGTAGTCTCTGGACTCACTGCAGTGCATCCCCAGTGGTGCCAGTGCAATCTCTGGACTCACTGCATTGCAGCTCATTGGTGCCAGAGCACTCTCTGGACTCACTGCAGTGCATCCCCAGTGGTGCCAGTGCACTCTCTGGACTCACTGCACTGCATCCCCAGTGGAGCCAGTGCGCTCTCTGGACTGTCTGCAGTGTATCCCCATTGGAGCCGGTGCACTCTCTGGACTCACTAAACTGCATCCCCAGTGGTTCCAGTGCACTGTCTGGACTCACTGCAGTGCATCCCCAGTGGTGCAAGGGCACTCTCTGGACTCACTGCACTACATCAACAGTGGTGCCAGTGCACTCTCTGGACTCATTGCAGTGCATCCCCAGTGGTGCCATTGCACTCTCAGGACTCACTGCAGTGCATCCCCAGTGGTGCCAGTGCACTCTCTGGACTCACTGCACTGCATCCCCAGTGGAGCCAGTGCACTCTCTGCACTCACTGCACTGCATCCCCAGTGGAGCCAGTGCACTCTCTGCACTCACTGCACTGGATCCCCAGTGGTGCCAGTGCACTCTCTGGACTCACTGCACTGCATCCCCAGTGGTGCCAGTGCACTCTCTGTAGTCACTGCGCTGCGTCCCCAGTGGTGACACTTCACTCTCTGGACTCACTGTGCTGCATCCCCACTGGTGCCAGTGCACTCTCTGGACTCACTGCACTGCATCCCCAGTGGTGACACTTCACTCTCTGGACTCACTGCGCTGCGTCCCCAGTGGTGACACTTCACTCTCTGGACTCACTGTGCTGCATCCCCAGTGGTGCCATTGCACTCTCAGGACTCACTGCAGTGCATCCCCAGTGGTGCCAGTGCACTCTCTGGACTCACTGCACTGCATCCCCAGTGGAGCCAGTGCACTCTCTGCACTCACTGCACTGCATCCCCAGTGGAGCCAGTGCACTCCCTGTAGTCACTGCGCTGCGTCCCCAGTGGTGACACTTCACTCTCTGGACTCACTGTGCTGCATCCCCAGTGGTGCCAGTGCACTCTCTGGACTCACTGCAGTGTATCCCCTGTGTGTGCCAGTGCACTCTGTGGACTCACTGCACTGCATCCCCAGTGGTGCCAGTGCACTCTCTGGACTCAATGCAGTGCATCCCCACTGCTGAGAGTGCACTCTCTGGACTCAGTGCACTGCATCCAGTGGTGCCAGTGCACTCTCTGGACTCAGTGCACTGCATCCCCAATGGTGCCAGTGCACTCTCTGGACTCACTGCAGTGCATCCCCAATGGTGCCTGTGCACTCTCTGGACTCACTGCACTGCATCCCCAGTGGTGCCAGTGCACTCTCTGGACCCACTGCAGTGCATCCCCACTGGTGCCAGTGCACTCTCTGGACTCACTGCACTGCATCCCCAGTGGTGCCAGTGCACTCTCTGGACTCACGGCAGTGCATCCCCAGTGGTGCCAGTGCACTCTCTGGACTCACTGCTCTGCATCCCTTGTGGTGCCATTGCACTCTCAGGACTCACTGCACTGCATCCCCAGTGGTGCCAGTGCACTGTCTGGACTCACTGCAGTTTATCCCCAGTGGTGCAAGGGCACTCACTGGACTCACTGCAGTGCATCCCCAGTGGTGCCAGTGCACTCTCTGGACTCACTGCACTAAAACCCCAGTGGTGCCAGTGCAGTCTCTGGACTCACTGCACTGCATCCCCAGTGGTGCCAATGCACTCTCTGGACTCACCGGGGTGCATCCCCAGTGGTGCCAGTGCACTCTCTGGACTCACTGCACTGCATCCCCAGTTGGTGCCAGTGCACTCTCTGGACTCACTGCACTGCATCCCCAGTGGTGCCAGTGCACTCTCTGGACTCACTGCACTGCATCCCCAGTGGTGCCAGTGCACTCTCTGGACTCACTGCAGTGCATGCCTTGTGGTGCCATTGCACTCTCAGGACTCACTGCACTGCATCCCCAGTGGTGCCAGTGCACTCTCTGGAATCACTGCACTGCATCCCCAGTGGAGCCAGTGCACTCTCTGGACTAACTGCAGTGCATCCCCAGTGGTGCCAGTGCACTCTCTGGACTCACTGCACTGCATCCCCAGTGGTGCCAGTGCAATCTCTGGACTCACTGCACTGCATCCCCAGTAGTGCATGTGTAGTCTCTGGACTCACTGCAGTGCATCCCCAGTGGTGCCAGGGCACTCTCTGGACTCACTGCACTGCATCCCCAGTGCTTCCATTGCAGTCTCTGCACTCACTGCATTGCATCCCCAGTGGTGCCAGTGCACTCTCTGGACTCACGGCACTGCATCCCCAGTGGAGCCAGTGCACTCTCTGGACTCACTGCAGTGTATCCCCATTGGAGCCGGTGCACTCTCTGGACTCACTGCAGTGCATCCCCAGTGGTGCCAGAGAACTCTCTGGACTCACTGCACTGCATCCCCAGTGGTGCCAGTGCACTGTCTGGACTCACTGCAGTTTATCCCCAGTGGTGCAAGGGCACTCTCTGGACTCACTGCAGTGCATCCCCAGTGGTGCCAGTGCACACTCTGGACTCACCGGGGTGCATCCCCTGTGGTGCCAGTGCACTCTCTGGACTCACTGCAGTGCATCCCCAGTGGTGCCAGTGCACTCTCTGGACTCACTGCACTGCATCCCCAGTGGTGCCAGTGCACTCTCTGGACTCACTGCAGTGCATCCCCAGTGGTGCCAGTGCACTCTCTGGACTCACTGCACTGCATCACCATTGTTGCCAGGGCACTCTCTGGACTCACTGCAGTGCATCCGCAGTTTTGCCAGTGCACTCTTTCGAGTCACTGCAATGCATCCCCATTAGTGCCAGTGCATTCTCTGGACTCACTGCAGTGCATCCCCAGTGGTGCCAGTGTACTCTCTGGACTCACTGCACTGCATCACCAGTGGTGCCAGTGCACTCTCTGGACTCACTGCACTGCATCCCCAGTGGAGCCAGTGCAGTCTCTGGACTCACTGCAGTGCATCCCCAGTGGTGCCAGTGCACTCTTTCGAGTCACTGCACTGCATAACCATTAGTGCCAGTGCATTCTCTGGACTCACTGCACTGCAACCCCATTGGTGCCAGTGTACTCTCTGGACTCACGGCACTGCATCACCACTGGTGCCAGTGCACTCTCTGGACTCACTGCACTGCATCCCCAGTGGTGCATGTGTAGTCTCTGGACTCACTGCACTGCATCCCAGGGGTGCCAGTGGCTCTCTGGACTCACTGCACTGCATCACCAGTGGTTCCATTGCACTCTCTGGACTCACTGCATTGCATCCCCAGTGGTGCCAGTGCACTCTCTGGACTCAGTGCAGTGCATCCCCAGTGGAGCCAGTGCTCTCTCCGGACTCACTGCAGTGCATCTCCAGTGGTGCCAGTGCACTCTCTGGACTCACTGCACTGCAACCCCAGTGGTGCAAGTGCACTCTGTGGAGTCACTGCAGTGCATCCCCAGTGGTGCCAGTGCACTCTCTGGACTCACTGCATTGCATCCCCAGTGGTGCCAGTGCACTCTCTGGACTCACTGCAGTGAATCCCCTGTGGTGCCAGTGCAGTCTCTGGACTCACTGCACTGCATCCCCAGTGGTGACAGTGCACTCTCTGGACTCACTGAACTGCATCCCCAGTGGTGCCAGTGCACTCTCTGGACTCACTGCACTGCATCCCAAGTGGTGCCTGTGAAGTCTCTGGACTCACTGCAGTGCAACCCCAGTGGTGCCAGTGTAGTCTCTGGACTCACTGCACTGTAACCCCAGTGGTGCCAGTGCAATCTCAGGACTCACAGCAGTGCAGCTCCAGTTGGTGCCAGTGCACTCTCTGGACTCACTGCACTGCATCCCCAGTGGTGCCAGTGCACTCTCTGGACTCACTGCAGTGCATCCCCAGTGGTGCCATTCCACTCTCAGGACGCACTGCAGTGCATCCCCAGTGGTGCCAGTGCACTCTCTGGACTCACTGCACTGCATCCCCAGTGGAGCCAGTGCACTCTCTGCACTCACTGCACTGGATCACCAGTGGTGCCAGTGCACTCTCTGGTCTCACTGCACTGCATCCCCTGTTGTGCCAGTGCACTCTTTGGACTCAATGCAGTGCATCCCCACTGCTGAGAGTGCACTCTCTGGACTCAGTGCACTGCATTCCGTGGTGCCAGTGCACTCTCTGGACTCAGTGCACTGCATCCCCAATGGTGCCAGTGCACTCTCTGGACTCACTGCACTGCATCCCCAGTGGTGCATGTCCAGTCTCTGGACTCACTGCACTGCATCCCCAGTGGTGCCAGTGGCTCTCTGGACTCACTGCACTGCATCACCAGTGGTGCCAGTGCACTCTCTGGACTCACTGCACTGCATCCCCAGTGGTGCCAGTGCACTCTCTGGAGTCACTGCACTGCATCAACAGTGGTGCCAGTGCACTCTCTGGACTCACTGCACTGCATCCCCAGTGGTGCCAGTGTAGTCTCTGGACTCACTGCAGTGCATCCCCAGTGGTGCCAGTGCAATCTCTGGACTCACTGCAGTGCAGCTCAGTGGTGCCAGAGCACTCTCTGGACTCACTGCAGTGCATCCCCAGTGGTGCCAGTGCACTCTCTGGACTCACTGCACTGCATCCCCAGTGGAGCCAGTGCACTCTCTGGACTCTCTGCAGTGTATCCCCATTGGAGCCGGTGCACTCTCTGGACTCACTAAACTGCATCCCCAGTGGTGCCACTGCACTCTCTGGACTCACTGCAGTGCATCCCCAGTGGTGCCATTGCACTCTCTGGTCTCACTGCACTGCATCCCCTGTTGTGCCAGTGCACTCTTTGGACTCAATGCAGTGCATCCCCACTGCTGAGAGTGCACTCTCTGGACTCAGTGCACTGCATTCAGTGGTGCCAGTGCACTCTCTGGACTCAGTGCACTGCATTCCCAATGGTGCCAGTGCACTCTCTGGACTCACTGCACTGCATCCCCAGTGGTGCATGTGCAGTCTCTGGACTCACTGCACTGCATCCCCAGTGGTGCCAATGGCTCTCCGGACTCACTGCACTGCATCACCAGTGGTGCCAGTGCACTCTCTGGACTCACTGCACTGCATCCCCAGTGGTGCCAGTGCACTCTCTGGAGTCACTGCACTGCATCAACAGTGGTGCCAGTGCACTCTCTGGACTCACTGCACTGCATCCCTAGTGGTGCCAGTGTAGTCTCTGGACTCACTGCAGTGCATCCCCAGTGGTGCCAGTGCAATCTCTGGACTCACTGCATTGCAGCTCATTGGTGCCAGAGCACTCTCTGGACTCACTGCAGTGCATCCCCAGTGGTGCCAGTGCACTCTCTGGACTCACTGCACTGCATCCCCAGTGGAGCCAGTGCGCTCTCTGGACTGTCTGCAGTGTATCCCCATTGGAGCCGGTGCACTCTCTGGACTCACTAAACTGCATCCCCAGTGGTTCCAGTGCACTGTCTGGACTCACTGCAGTGCATCCCCAGTGGTGCAAGGGCACTCTCTGGACTCACTGCACTGCATCAACAGTGGTGCCAGTGCACTCTCTGGACTCATTGCAGTGCATCCCCAGTGGTGCCATTGCACTCTCAGGACTCACTGCAGTGCATCCCCAGTGGTGCCAGTGCACTCTCTGGACTCACTGCACTGCATCCCCAGTGGAGCCAGTGCACTCTCTGCACTCACTGCACTGCATCCCCAGTGGAGCCAGTGCACTCTCTGCACTCACTGCACTGGATCCCCAGTGGTGCCAGTGCACTCTCTGGACTCACTGCACTGCATCCCCAGTGGTGCCAGTGCACTCTCTGTAGTCACTGCGCTGCGTCCCCAGTGGTGACACTTCACTCTCTGGACTCACTGTGCTGCATCCCCACTGGTGCCAGTGCACTCTCTGGACTCACTGCACTGCATCCCCAGTGGTGACACTTCACTCTCTGGACTCACTGTGCTGCATCCCCAGTGGTGCCATTGCACTCTCAGGACTCACTGCAGTGCATCCCCAGTGGTGCCAGTGCACTCTCTGGACTCACTGCACTGCATCCCCAGTGGAGCCAGTGCACTCTCTGCACTCACTGCACTGCATCCCCAGTGGAGCCAGTGCACTCCCTGTAGTCACTGCGCTGCGTCCCCAGTGGTGACACTTCACTCTCTGGACTCACTGTGCTGCATCCCCAGTGGTGCCAGTGCACTCTCTGGACTCACTGCAGTGTATCCCCTGTGTGTGCCAGTGCACTCTGTGGACTCACTGCACTGCATCCCCAGTGGTGCCAGTGCACTCTCTGGACTCAATGCAGTGCATCCCCACTGCTGAGAGTGCACTCTCTGGACTCAGTGCACTGCATCCAGTGGTGCCAGTGCACTCTCTGGACTCAGTGCACTGCATCCCCAATGGTGCCAGTGCACTCTCTGGACTCACTGCAGTGCATCCCCAATGGTGCCTGTGCACTCTCTGGACTCACTGCACTGCATCCCCAGTGGTGCCAGTGCACTCTCTGGACCCACTGCAGTGCATCCCCAGTGGTGCCAGTGCACTCTCTGGACTCACTGCACTGCATCCCCAGTGGTGCCAGTGCACTCTCTGGACTCACTGCAGTGCATCCCCAGTGGTGCCAGTGCACTCTCTGGACTCACTGCTCTGCATCCCTTGTGGTGCCATTGCACTCTCAGGACTCACTGCACTGCATCCCCAGTGGTGCCAGTGCACTGTCTGGACTCACTGCAGTTTATCCCCAGTGGTGCAAGGGCACTCACTGGACTCACTGCAGTGCATCCCCAGTGGTGCCAGTGCACTCTCTGGACTCACTGCACTAAAACCCCAGTGGTGCCAGTGCAGTCTCTGGACTCATTGCACTGCATCCCCAGTGGTGCCAATGCACTCTCTGGACTCACCGGGGTGCATCCCCAGTGGTGCCAGTGCACTCTCTGGACTCACTGCACTGCATCCCCAGTTGGTGCCAGTGCACTCTCTGGACTCACTGCACTGCATCCCCAGTGGTGCCAGTGCACTCTCTGGACTCACTGCACTGCATCCCCAGTGGTGCCAGTGCACTCTCTGGACTCACTGCAGTGCATGCCTTGTGGTGCCATTGCACTCTCAGGACTCACTGCACTGCATCCCCAGTGGTGCCAGTGCACTCTCTGGAATCACTGCACTGCATCCCCAGTGGAGCCAGTGCACTCTCTGGACTAACTGCAGTGCATCCCCAGTGGTGCCAGTGCACTCTCTGGACTCACTGCACTGCATCCCCAGTGGTGCCAGTGCAATCTCTGGACTCACTGCACTGCATCCCCAGTAGTGCATGTGTAGTCTCTGGACTCACTGCAGTGCATCCCCAGTGGTGCCAGGGCACTCTCTGGACTCACTGCACTGCATCCCCAGTGCTTCCATTGCAGTCTCTGCACTCACTGCATTGCATCCCCAGTGGTGCCAGTGCACTCTCTGGACTCACGGCACTGCATCCCCAGTGGAGCCAGTGCACTCTCTGGACTCACTGCAGTGTATCCCCATTGGAGCCGGTGCACTCTCTGGACTCACTGCAGTGCATCCCCAGTGGTGCCAGAGAACTCTCTGGACTCACTGCACTGCATCCCCAGTGGTGCCAGTGCACTGTCTGGACTCACTGCAGTTTATCCCCAGTGGTGCAAGGGCACTCTCTGGACTCACTGCAGTGCATCCCCAGTGGTGCCAGTGCACACTCTGGACTCACCGGGGTGCATCCCCTGTGGTGCCAGTGCACTCTCTGGACTCACTGCAGTGCATCCCCAGTGGTGCCAGTGCACTCTCTGGACTGACTGCACTGCATCCCCAGTGGTGCCAGTGCACTCTCTGGACTCACTGCAGTGCATCCCCAGTGGTGCCAGTGCACTCTCTGGACTCACTGCACTGCATCACCATTGTTGCCAGGGCACTCTCTGGACTCACTGCAGTGCATCCGCAGTTTTGCCAGTGCACTCTTTCGAGTCACTGCAATGCATCCCCATTAGTGCCAGTGCATTCTCTGGACTCACTGCAGTGCATCCCCAGTGGTGCCAGTGTACTCTCTGGACTCACTGCACTGCATCACCAGTGGTGCCAGTGCACTCTCTGGACTCACTGCACTGCATCCCCAGTGGAGCCAGTGCAGTCTCTGGACTCACTGCAGTGCATCCCCAGTGGTGCCAGTGCACTCTTTCGAGTCACTGCACTGCATAACCATTAGTGCCAGTGCATTCTCTGGACTCACTGCACTGCAACCCCATTGGTGCCAGTGTACTCTCTGGACTCACGGCACTGCATCACCACTGGTGCCAGTGCACTCTCTGGACTCACTGCACTGCATCCCCAGTGGTGCATGTGTAGTCTCTGGACTCACTGCACTGCATCCCAGGGGTGCCAGTGGCTCTCTGGACTCACTGCACTGCATCACCAGTGGTTCCATTGCACTCTCTGGACTCACTGCATTGCATCCCCAGTGGTGCCAGTGCACTCTCTGGACTCAGTGCAGTGCATCCCCAGTGGAGCCAGTGCTCTCTCCGGACTCACTGCAGTGCATCTCCAGTGGTGCCAGTGCACTCTCTGGACTCACTGCACTGCAACCCCAGTGGTGCAAGTGCACTCTGTGGACTCACTGCAGTGCATCCCCAGTGGTGCCAGTGCACTCTCTGGACTCACTGCATTGCATCCCCAGTGGTGCCAGTGCACTCTCTGGACTCACTGCAGTGAATCCCCTGTGGTGCCAGTGCACTCTCTGGACTCACTGCACTGCATCCCCAGTGGTGACAGTGCACTCTCTGGACTCACTGAACTGCATCCCCAGTGGTGCCAGTGCACTCTCAGGACTCACTGCACTGCATCCCAAGTGGTGCCTGTGAAGTCTCTGGACTCACTGCAGTGCATCCCCAGTGGTGCCATTCCACTCTCAGGACGCACTGCAGTGCATCCCCAGTGGTGCCAGTGCACTCTCTGGACTCACTGCACTGCATCCCCAGTGGAGCCAGTGCACTCTCTGCACTCACTGCACTGGATCACCAGTGGTGCCAGTGCACTCTCTGGTCTCACTGCACTGCATCCCCTGTTGTGCCAGTGCACTCTTTGGACTCAATGCAGTGCATCCCCACTGCTGAGAGTGCACTCTCTGGACTCAGTGCACTGCATTCCGTGGTGCCAGTGCACTCTCTGGACTCAGTGCACTGCATCCCCAATGGTGCCAGTGCACTCTCTGGACTCACTGCACTGCATCCCCAGTGGTGCATGTGCAGTCTCTGGACTCACTGCACTGCATCCCCAGTGGTGCCAGTGGCTCTCTGGACTCACTGCACTGCATCACCAGTGGTGCCAGTGCACTCTCTGGACTCACTGCACTGCATCCCCAGTGGTGCCAGTGCACTCTCTGGAGTCACTGCACTGCATCAACAGTGGTGCCAGTGCACTCTCTGGACTCACTGCACTGCATCCCCAGTGGTGCCAGTGTAGTCTCTGGACTCACTGCAGTGCATCCCCAGTGGTGCCAGTGCAATCTCTGGACTCACTGCAGTGCAGCTCAGTGGTGCCAGAGCACTCTCTGGACTCACTGCAGTGCATCCCCAGTGGTGCCAGTGCACTCTCTGGACTCACTGCACTGCATCCCCAGTGGAGCCAGTGCACTCTCTGGACTCTCTGCAGTGTATACCCATTGGAGCCGGTGCACTCTCTGGACTCACTGCACTGCATCCCCAGTGGTGCCAGTGCACTCTCTGGACTCACTGCAGTGCATCCCCAGTGGTGCCATTGCACTCTCAGGACTCACTGCACTGGATCACCAGTTGTGCCAGTGCACTCTCTGGTCTCACTGCTATGCATCCCCTGTTGTGCCAGTGCACTCTTTGGACTCAATGCAGTGCATCCCCACTGCTGAGAGTGCACTCTCTGGACTCAGTGCACTGCATTCAGTGGTGCCAGTGCACTCTCTGGACTCAGTGCACTGCATTCCCAATGGTGCCAGTGCACTCTCTGGACTCACTGCACTGCTCCAGCCGCGGTAGCCCGTCCAGCCGCGGCAAACGCTCCTGACACTCCAGCCGCCTCAGCCGCTCCAGCCGCGGCAGCCGCTCCAACCGCGGCAGCCGCTCCAGCCGCGGCAGCCGCTCCAGCCGCTCCAGCCGCTCCAGCCGCTCCAGCCGTGGCAGCCGCTCTACTCGGTAGCGGCTTTAGCGGCTGCCGCGGCTGGAGCGGCTGCCGCGGCTGCCGCGGCTGGAGCGGCTGCCGCGGCTGGAGCGGCTGAGGCGGCTGGAGTGTCAGGAGCGTTTGCCGCGGCTGGAGGGGCTACCGCGGCTGGAGCAGTGCAGTGATCCAGAGAGTGCACTGGTACCTTGGGGATGCAGTGCAATGAGTCCAGAGAGTCAACTGTCACCACTGGGGATGCAGTACAGTGAGTCCAGAGAGTGTACTGGCACCACAGGGGATGCACTGCAGTTACTCCAGAGAGTGCACTGGCACCACCGGGGATTCAGATACATTCTCACTGCAGTGAGATCCCCAGTGGTGCCAGTGCACTCTCTGGATTCACTGCAGTGCATCCCCAGTGGTGCCAGTGCACTCTCTGTAGTCACTGCGCTGCATCCCCAGTGGTGCCAGTGCACTCTCTGGACTCACTGTGCTGCGTCCCCAGTGGTGCCAGAGCACTCTCTGGACTCACTGCAGAGTATCCCCAGTGGTGCCAATGCACTCTGTGGACTCACTGCACTGCATCCCAGTGGTGCCAGTGCACTCTCTGGACTCACTGCAGTGCATCCCCAGTGGTGCCAGTGCACTCTCTGGACTCAGTGCACTGCATCCCCAAGGTGCCAGTGCACTCTCTGGACTCACTGCACTGCATCCCCAGTGGTGCCAGTGCACTCTCTGGACTCACTGCACTGCATCCCCAGTGGTGCCACTGCACTCTCTGGAAACACCGGGTTGCATCCGCAGCAGTGCCAGTGCACTCTCTGGACTCACTGCAGTGCATCCCCAGTGGTTCCAGTGCACTCTCTTGCGTCACTACACTGCATCCCCAGTGGTGCCAGTGCACTCTCTGGACTCACTGAACTGCAGCCCACTGGTCCCAGTGCACTCTCCGGACTCACTGCAGTGCATCCCCAGTGGTGCCAGGGCACTCTGTGCAGACAATGCAGTGCATCCCCAAAGGTGACTGTGCACTCTCTGGACTTACTGTACTGCTCCAGCCGCGGCAACCGCTCCAGCCGCGGTAGCCCCTCCAGCCTCGGCAGCCGCTCCAGCCGCTCCATCCGCGGCATACGCGGCAGACGCTCCTGCCGCTCCAGCCGCGAAAGCCGCTCAAACCGCGGCAGCCGCTCCAGCCGCGGCAGCCGCTCCAACCGCGGCAGCCGCTCCAGCCGTGGCAGCCGCTCCACTCGGTAGCGGCTGGAGCGGCTGCCGCGGCTAGACCGGCTGGAGCGGCTTTAGCGGCTGGAGCGGCTGCCGCGGCTGGAGCGGCTGCGGCGGCTGGAGCGTCTAGGGCGTCTGTCGCGTCTGGAGGGGCTACCGCGGCTGGGTCGGCTGACGCGCCTGGAGCGGATGCCGCTGCTGGAGAAGTGCAGTGAGTCCAGAGAGTGCACTGGCACCTTGGGGATGCACTGCAGTGAGTCCAGAGAGTGCAGTGACACCACTGGGGATGCAGTGCAGTGAGTCCAGAGAGTGTACTGGCACCAATGGGGATGCACTGCAGTGAGTCCAGAGAGTGCAGTGACACCACTGGGGATGCACTGCAGTGAGTCCAGAGAGTGCAGTGACACCACTGGGGATGCAGTGCAGTGAGTCCAGAGAGTGTACTGGCACCAATGGGGCTGCAGTACAGTGAGTCCAGAGAGTGCACTGGCACCACTGGGGATGCACTGCAGTGAGTCCAGAGAGTGCAGTGACACCACTGGGGATGCAGTGCAGTGAGTCCAGAGAGTGTACTGGCACCAATGGGGCTGCACTGCAGTGAGTCCAGAGAGTGCACTGGCACCACTGGGGATGTAGTGCAGTGAGTCCAAATAGTGCACTGGCACCACTGGGGATGCACTGCAGTGAGTCCAGAGAGTGCACTGGCACCACTGGGGATGCAGTGCAGTGAGTCCACAGAGTGCACTGTCACCACTGGGGATGCAGTGCAGTGAGCTCAGAGAGTGCACTGGCACCACTGGGGATGCAGTGCAGTGAGTCCAGAGAGTGTACTGACACCACTGGGGATGCAGTGCAGTGAGTCCAGAGAGTGCACTGGCACCACTGGGGATGCAGTGCAGTGAGTCCAGAGAGTGCACTGGCACACTGGGGATGCACTGCAGTGAGTCCAGAGAGTGCACTGGCACCACTGGGGATGCACCCCGGTGAGTCCAGAGAGTGCACTGGCACCACTGGAGATGCAGCGCAGTGAGTCCAGAGAGTGCACTGGCACCACTGGGGATGCAGTGCAGTGAGTCCAGAGAGTGCACTGGCACCAGTGGGGATGCACTGCAGTGAGTCCAGAGAGTGCACTGGCACCACTGGGGATGCACTGCAGTGAGTCCAGAGAGTGCACTGGCACCACTGGGGATGCACCCCGGTGAGTCCAGAGAGTGCACTGGCACCACTGGAGATGCAGCGCAGTGAGTCCAGAGAGTGCACTGGCACCACTGGGGATGCACTGCAGTGAGTCCAGAGAGTGCACTGGCACCACTGGGGATGCACCCCGGTGAGTCCAGAGAGTGCACTGGCACCACTGGGGATGCAGTGCAGTGAGTCCAGAGAGTGCACTGGCACCACTGGGGATGCACTGCAGTGACTCCAGAGAGTGCACTGGCACCACTGGGGGTGCAGTGAGTCCAGATGTTAGCGTAGCAACCACATAATCACCAAGTGATTATATGAAGGTGCTTTATTCAGCGCTGGAAGCCGGGGCAGGTGCCCAAATCTGGCTTCAAGTCCCGTTACTTCCCAGCCGTTATTTATACATACAATATTGCGTCAGGTATACATATTCATTACAGGTTGCAACATCAGCCTCGCTTTTCATTCTAATTAGCTCCCCTCCCCTTTGCACATGCGTGGCGCACTCAGGTGGTCGTCCAGATGAAGTAAGGAGTCTTCCTCTCCGCTAAACTTTTCACCTTTCTTACTCGACGCATGCTCCCTCCGCTTCTTGGTTCTGCTTCAACTCATTTCATCATTTCCAGGCCCTTATCCAAGGTCAGGTTGTACCTGTTCCCTCCCAGGGTTCCCCTTCAATGATTCTTTTGATTGTTCATTGTACTCCCTAAGTTTCCAGTATACATAGATTAATTGATAATGTAAGTACATTTGGCAATGCTTAATTATACTGTAGGTCCCATTACCTAAGAGACATTAGTAAAACATCCATTCGATTCTCCCCAACACTAACATTCCCCCCCCCTTTGAAAATACTTCACTCATACCAAGAGCAAGTATTTTCATTACTGTTAGGTTGAATCAGGTTAGTAGAGGTTAGTGAGTATAACTTGATATAGAGATTAGTAAGTATAATCTTAACGCATCTTCGTTAGTCTACTATCTTATTGATTCCTCTATGCCTGCTTGTTAACGCTAGTACTATAGGATGGGGGTGGAGTAAGTGGGATAGGGTGTTCTGGGTGATTCCCAGTAACCTACTAACCTCCTTGACCACGTTGGCAATGAAATGTGGTCCCCTGTCTGAAGAAATACCCAACGGTACACCAAATCTAGGGATTATTTCCCGTAGTAACCATTTTACCGTTTCCTTTGCTTAGTTGGTGTGACAGGGAAGGGCCTCTGGCCATCCTGAAAAAGAATTGTAAGAAATGGTCCAGCAATTCGTGCCACTAAGGGGTTTTGAAGGGTTAACATTGAGGCCTGGGTTTAGGCGAGAAAAGAACAAAGGGATTTCTTCGGAGAAAAACTGCTGACTTTGCACGAATGTGCAGTAACTTCTGACAGCCGGCCAAGAGACCACTAGATAAGGAGGAAGAATATGAGCCTCCCTGTCTCCCTGTCCGAGCGGCCCCCGAGAAAGTAACAGAGACTGATAAGCAGGTGCACCTGGAAGGACGTCGGATTCGGGAAACCAATTATAATAACCTTGCCTCTTTTAGAAGTAGTAATAAATATGTATTAGCCTAGGAGTATAAAAAATTAGATGCCTTACGTAACGGGTGTGCGTCCCGGTGGAGCAGAGACTCCCGGCGCACCCAGCGCTGTTTGCTTGCCTTTATTCGTTTAATAAATTGTAAACTCTGATTGTAATCCTATTTGGGACTCAGTCATTTATAACAATTGGGGGCTCGTCCGGGATGGTCTTGGTTCCTGAATTCTGACTTGATCTAGGAGGGGCGCCCCCACCATTTGGTGGCTCCTGTTCGAGTCAGGTCGGGACTAATGCCATCTCGAACCTGAATAAGGGCAAGCAAAGATTTAGATTTTTATGAGCTCCCTTTTGCCGGCTGCAGCACTATATTTTGCCCGTAATTCTGCGCGCGAAGATCCGAACGAAGACGACGGAGTCGTAAGTATTTAATGTGTATACCGTTCGGTTGGGTGGGATTCGGTTGCCTGTGTGTGTGAGAGTGTGATTGAGACGGAACGTAGTTCCGAAGCGATTGTGGAGGTCTTCTAACCGCGGTTCCAATCTCCCGCGAGGGACTTGGCCGGTGAAGGACCGAAGCGATTCCTATAGGATTCGTGGGTGGGTGATAGGTCCTAAACCCCCTGCAAGACACTCTCACTAAGGCAACCAAGGGCTGTAGGAATTGCCACAGTAAAATTCCTAGATGGGTCAGATTAAATCGAAGACCCGGGACCAGAGAAAAGGGAGCAAATTACCAGACATACCACCAGAAAGTCCATTAGGGATAATGATTAGAAATTGGAACGATAGGGGCCCCAGAAAAGGAAAAAGCAAAGTAAAAATGATTCAGTATTGTATGATAGAATGGCCAAAGGAGCCTTTAAGACCACATGTCTTTTGGCCTATTTTCGGATCTTTTGAAGACTGGGTTTGCCAGGCTTTAAATCTACATGTTAACTCAAAGGAACCTTTTAGTCAGGAGGAAAGTGATTATGCAAGGTTATGGATCAGGACTTCACGTCCTTTTCCAGCCTCAGTATTTACACTAAAAACAGGGGAGGAGTTTGAAGAAGGAGAAGAAAAACGGGAAAAAGAAAAAGAGGATAAATGGGAGCCATTAGATAATTTACCACCTCTATATTCTAACAATCCACCTCTGGCAGTGGCCCCACCTCCGGCAGCTGTGGTATCTCCACCGCCGACAGCACCGGAATCAGACCGACCCCCGGCTGCATGTACGAGAAGTAGGACTGCCACATCTGAGGGAGCTTCTCTATATCCCTTAAGAGAGGTACCCCTGGGAGGCACTCAGGGAGGCATTGGGTTTGTGGCAGTCCCCTTAAATACCACAGATGTAAGGAATTTCAAGAAAGAAATGGGGGCCTTATTAGATGACCCCCTCGGAGTAGCTGAAAGACTGGACCAATTCCTAGGTCCCAATACTTATACCTGGGAAGAAATACAGTCCATTTTAGGGATCTTATTTACTGTCGAGGAAAAAGGAATGATTAGGCAAGCTGGAATGAGAATGTGGGAGAGACAGAATCAGGCAGGACCCCCAGGAGACCAAAAATGGCCAAACGTGGATCCCCACTGGGATCATCAACAACCCCAAGGAAGGCAGAATATGAGGGATTTGAGAACATTAATCATACAGGGAATAAGGGAAGCTGTTCCCCGAGGGCAAAACATTAATAAAGCATTTCATGAGCAACAAGGGAAAGACGAATCTCCAACAGAATGGTTGGAGAGATTAAGGAGAAGTTTACAAATGTATTCTGGAATTGACCCGAATACAGTGGCTGGAACTGCACTCCTTAGAACGCAATTTGTAGCTAAATCCTGGGGGGACATAAGGAGGAAATTAGAGAAGCTGGAAGATTGGCAAGAGAGGGGATTAGAAGAGTTACTTAGGGAAGCACAGAAAGTATATGTTAGGAGAGATGAGGAAAAACAAAAAGCAAAAGCTAAGATTTTTGTAGCAGCAGTAAGAGAAAGTCAGAGAAATAAGACTCTGTCCGGAGAAAGGAGGGAGAAGGGAATAGAGAAAGCCCCTAGGGGGCAGTCTTGTCGAGAGAAATACACCATTCCCGCTTGTTACTATTGCAACAAGAAGGGACACGTTCAGAGGAACTGTCGTAAGCGGGAACAAGATGAGAAAACATTCAAAGAAGAATAGGGGTGTCAGGGGCTATATCTTCTGGGGACGTCAACATCAACGGAGCCCTTGATAAAACTACTAATTGGTCCCCATAAAGAGGAAGTTTTGTTTTTAGTGGACACAGGAGCTGAAAAATCTACTATTCAAAAACTTCCAAAAGGAGTAGAGGAAGGGAACAATTATATGTCAGTAATAGGGGCAAAAGGAGAGCCTTTTAGAGTGCCTGTCTTGAAAAATGTAAAAGTAGAAACTGGGAAGAAAACTTATGTTAATGATTTTCTTTTGCTCCCTGAAGCGGAGTACAATTTACTGGGGAGAGATTTGATTTTAAGATTGAATTTGAGCATTCAGAGTCAAGGGGACGAATTGCAGATTAAATTATACACTTTGACACAAAAAGATGAAGAAGTCATTAACCCTTTAGTATGGTATAAGGAGGGGGAGACCGGAAGGATAGAAATGGACCCCATAAATATTCAAATAATGGATCCCCATCGTCCAATCCGAGTCAAACAATACCCTATACCAATGGAGGGTCGAAAGGGGTTAAAACCTGTGGTTGACAGACTTCTGGAAAAAGGAACTTTAGAACCGTGCATGTCGCCTCATAATACACCCATCCTCCCCGTAAAAAAATCGGATGGGTCATACAGGATGGTGCAAGACCTGAGAGCTGTAAATCAGCGAACACTCGCTAAATTCCCTGTGGTGGCAAATCCTTATACTTTATTGAGTCGCATATCTCCCAAACATACCTGGTATAGTGTAATAGATCTGAAAGATGCATTTTGGGCCTGCCCTCTGGATGAGAGGTCCAGAGATTATTTTGCCTTCGAGTGGGAGGACCCCGAAACGGGACGAAAACAACAATTAAGATGGACTGTGCTACCACAGGGGTTTACAGAGTCACCAAATCTATTTGGACAAACTTTAGAAAAAATTTTACAAGATTTCACGTTACCTAGGGGGGTCAAATTATTGCAATATGTGGATGATCTATTAATAGCAGGAGAAACTGAAGAGGGAACCCGAGAAGCTACTATTAAATTGCTAAACTTTTTAGGGGAAAGAAGATTAAAGGTGTCTCGATCGAAATTACAGTTTGTGGAACAGGAAGTAAAATACTTGGGGCACTGGCTGAGTAAGGGAAAAAAGAAATTAGATCCTGACAGGGTATTAGGGATTCTATCTTTAAGACCCCCACAAACTAAAAAGGAAATTCGGCAAGTATTGGGATTATTAGGATATTGTAGACCGTGGCTTGAAGGCTACAGTGAAAAGGTCAAATTCTTATATGAGAAATTAACTAATAACCAGCTTAAGTGGTTCACAGAGGATGATCAGAAATTTGAGGAAATAAAAAGGGCTTTAATACAGGCACCTGTACTGAGCCTTCCGGATCTGGAAAAACCTTTCTATCTCTTTGTAAATACATCGAACCAAACAGCATATGGAGTTCTCACTCAAGATTGGGCAGGGATTAAGAAACCTGTAGGGTATTGCTCTAGGTTGCTTGATCCAGTAAGTAGAGGGTGGCCTGCTTGTCTTCAAGCTCTGGTCGCTACAGCATTACTAATAGAAGAAGTTAGGAAGATTACCTTTAGTGCTCCTTTAAAGGTGTATACTCCACACAATGTTAGAAGTGTCTTACAGCAAAAAGCAGAAAAATGGTTAACGGATAGTCGGATCCTAAAGTATGAAGCAATACTAATTGACTCACCTGACTTAGAACTGAGGGTAACCTCTGCTCAGAGCCCAGCACAATTTTTGTTCGGAGAACCACAGGAGGGAGTACAACATAACTGTTTAGAGGTAATTGAGACTCAGACAACAGTGAGGCCGGATTTAAAGGATGCTGAGTTGGAGAAAGGAGAGGCACTGTTTGTAGATGGCTCCTCCCGAGTAGTGGAAGGAAAAAGAAAATCAGGATATGCAATAATTAATAAGAACTTAGAACCTGTGGAATCCGGACCTTTGAGCCCATCATGGTCAGCTCAGGCTTGTGAGCTGTATGCCCTATGTAGGGCCCTGGAACTATTAAAAGGGAAAAGTGGGACGATATATACAGACTCTAAATATGCATATGGGGTGGTCCATACTTTTGGAAAAATTTGGGAAGAAAGAGGTCTAATTAATACTCAAGGGAGGAATCTTATACATCAAGAGTTAATAATAAAAATTTTAAGGGCATTAAGAGAACCAAAGGAGATAGCAGTGGTACATGTAAGAGGACACCAAAAGGGATTGGATTATCGAATCAGAGGAAATAATCTAGCAGATAAGGAGGCCCAGGAAGCAGCCCTGAGGACTCAGGTTGTTAAAATCAATGTGATACGAGAGGAAGAAAGGCGAGAAAGAGAAGAAAAGAAATTTACCCCTGAAGAACAAGCAAAATTGGAGAAAATAGGGGCTAAGTTAGAACAAGGAGAATGGACACTGCCTGACGGGCGAGAGATATTGCCAAAAGCCTATGCGAGGCAAATACTGGAACGTTTACATGCACAAACACATTGGGGTATGAAGGCATTAAGCGATCATTTCCTTAAACAATTTGGTTGCATTGGAATTTTTGAAATAGCGAAACAAATTACACAAGGTTGTTTAACTTGTCAGAAAATAAATAAGAAAGTGTTTCGACAAGCAGCTATGGGAGGGAGAAAAACAGCTTATAGGCCTTTCGAGAAAGTACAAGTTGATTTCACTGAATTGCCCAAGGTAGGGAGAATGAAATATCTATTGGTAATCGTAGATCATTTAACACAATGGGTAGAAGCTTATCCTGTAGCACGAGCTACTGCACAGACAGTGGTAAAAATTTTATTGGAACATTTAATACCAAGGTATGGGATAATCCAGTACATTGATTCTGATCAGGGCACACACTTTACTTCTAAAATAATAAAATTGTTGTGTCAATCATTAGGTATTCAGTGGGAATACCACACTCCCTGGCACCCACAGAGCTCAGGGAAAGTAGAAAGGATGAATCAAACAATAAAACAACAATTGACTAAGTTAATGATCGAGACACAGCTGCCCTGGACGAAATGCTTACCATTGGCACTTTTAAACATAAGAACTAAACCACACAGTGAGACTGGATTATCATCATATGAAATGTTATATGGTATGCCTTATTCTCAAGGGATGCCCCTAGGGAACAATGTAATTGAGGATCATAGTATCCAGAAATACATAATTACCATTGGAAGGAGATTGCAGGAGCTAAGAGAAATTGGGATGATGACTCAGACACCACCTTTAGGATTTGCTATTCATAAGATACAACCAGGAGACAAGGTCTTAATAAAAACCTGGAGAGAAGAATCATTGAACCCCCGATGGGAGGGACCGTACCTTGTTTTACTTACTACTGAAACAGCTGTGAGAACGGCAGAAAGGGGTTGGACCCACGCATCCAGAATAAAAGGACCAATAACTACCGAAGCCTGGAGGGTTGAGTCCACTCCTGGGGAACTGAAACTGAGATTAAAGAGGAACTGATATCCCAGCAATAAGGTTCTGCATGAATTAAGGGCACTGGATAAAGAGGACAAGTCTGAAGGGAGGAAAGGGAGAAGGCAAGACCGGGGTAGGACCCTCCACTGCGGTGTGTATGGTCTACCGAGGGAGGCAACCCCTATGGGTATTGACTGCCGAGTGAGAGGGCCTCGACCAGACTTCTCCCGCGCTAAGATCAGGTTGTCCTGAGAAAAGTAACATGAGAATCTCTTAAACCCATAATGAAATTGTGATTAGTTTTTCCAGGAGCTGGATCACCCCGAAGGGCTGAATGGTAACACAAGCTCTGAAAGCGGGCCCAACCTCATGATTGAAGGCGTTTCCCACACTCTCAAGATTGGACGACGAAAAAGGATAAGAAATGCTATACTTTCTGGTATTGTTTTTACAGGGGCAATTGGGCCATGGGCAAGAATGGAGGAATAACTTTTTCACTTTGGGGGAGGAAGTGGCTAGGGCCTTTAACCTTAGTAACTGCTGGATTTGTGGAGGACCGGGGGGAACTGAAAGTTGGCCCTGGGTAGCAGGCCCAGTTGAACCCAAGTGGTGGGTCAGTAATCTGAGCGAAGTTCATAATGGGACGCAATTTTGGAAAGAGGAAGGAGGCCCATGGCAGTTACACTCGTCAGCTCGGGGTGTATACTGCTTGAACAGAACAGGAACAGTGGCGGTGGGAAAAAGCATTTGCAATTGGACTCTGTCTCCTGGATATGATTGTACCGATCCTGGATGTAGTCCTATAAACTGTACAGCACGTAGTGGGAAATGGAACACCACACATGTTCAGCTGAGAAATGGGACTTGGCTGAAATGCTCATACAGAGAATTTTTTGGATCCGGATGTAAAACTGTGGCAAGAGCCCAAGCGGGGGGACAATTCGATAGTCGAATCTTAGACTGTCAACATGATAACACAACTAAGGAACAGCATGTGGTGCGGGTCTATCGCTGGAGATGGCAGAATGAGAATGGGAGGCGAGTGTTCTTTAAGCATTTCTGGTCAGCTTATAATATAACTGGCCACCAAGGAGAACTGAATTGTGACTGTAAGTGGAAACCTGATGCGGGAGCTTGGAAGTGCGCATGTACGAGTACGAACGGGGCAGACATTGTAACAGGACCACTCGGTAACAAGGACACTCTGTATTATCACGCCCCAAGGGCTAAAAAGGGATGGAATGGTCCTTTTCCAAACGGGACGTGGGCCCTAAAGGGACATTATTGGGTGTGTGGCAAACATGCTTACAAGAGGCTACCTGAAAATTGGTCGGGAATATGCTATGTGGGGTACATAAGACCCTTGTTCTTTTTATTGTCACAAACACAAGGAGATCATTTAGGAATAAGATTATATGATGACCTGAACAGAGTGAAACGATCTATAGATACTTCCTTAACCGGGGGTAGTGCCCAAGAATGGGGAAAGGATGAATGGCCTCCTGAAAGAATCATACAGCATTATGGGCCAGCCACCTGGAACCCGAATGAGTTGATATCAGGAGCCCGAGAACCTATTTATAATTTGAACCGAATAATTAGGTTGCAAGCTATCCTCGAGGTTGTAACAAATCAAACAGCGACAGCCTTGGATCTTTTGGCTGACCAATCCACTCAAATGAGAAATGCTATATTCCAACATAGAATGGTCTTAGACTATTTACTAGCAGAAGAAGGGGGAGTATGTGGAAAACTGAACGATTCTAACTGTTGTCTACAGATTGATGATAATGGAAAAGTGGTCAAGCAGATAACAAAGGAAATTAGAAAGTTAGCCCACGTCCCAGTACAAACTTGGAAGGGTATGGATTGGGATTTCTTTTCATGGTTGCCTGGTGAACCATGGGTTAAAAGGATGCTGTTTTTATTTTTATGTGGTATAGTGACATTATTGTTTATACCTTGTATGATACCTTGCTTTACGTTGTTGATACGGCGAGTAATAAATAGCACCCAATTTGTGATGACTTCAGTGGAGAGAAAAGGTGACGTGTCGATAATGATGCTTAAGAAGTGGACACCCCGAGAACTGACTGATGAAATCCAATTGTTACTGACAAAGGTTGAAGGAGAGACACGAATTGATGATTAAAAAAAAAAAAAAAAGGGAGGAATTGTAAGAAATGGTCCAGCAATTCGTGCCACTAAGGGGTTTTGAAGGGTTAACATTGAGGCCTGGGTTTAGGCGAGAAAAGAACAAAGGGATTTCTTCGGAGAAAAACTGCTGACTTTGCACGAATGTGCAGTAACTTCTGACAGCCGGCCAAGAGACCACTAGATAAGGAGGAAGAATATGAGCCTCCCTGTCTCCCTGTCCGAGCGGCCCCCGAGAAAGTAACAGAGACTGATAAGCAGGTGCACCTGGAAGGACGTCGGATTCGGGAAACCAATTATAATAACCTTGCCTCTTTTAGAAGTAGTAATAAATATGTATTAGCCTAGGAGTATAAAAAATTAGATGCCTTACGTAACGGGTGTGCGTCCCGGTGGAGCAGAGACTCCCGGCGCACCCAGCGCTGTTTGCTTGCCTTTATTCGTTTAATAAATTGTAAACTCTGATTGTAATCCTATTTGGGACTCAGTCATTTATAACAGTATCAACCCCTACCAATCGGTATTTATAACCTCTTGCTTTAGGCAGTTCCACGAAGTCTATTTGCCAGTAATCTCCAGGCTCTATTCCAGCTCTAGTTCTTCCCATCTCAGCATGTTTCCTTGCTACCGGATTATTCTTTAAGCAAAGCTCACATTTTGACATTACTGACTTTGCCATTGTTAACATGTGTACCGAGATGACACCTCGTTTCAAATAGGTCACCATTGCTTCTGCACCCCAGTGACATTCATTATGTTTTATTTGTAAGATTTCTCGCATTATTATAGGAGGTACTATGAGTTGTCCTGTCGTAGTCACATACCACCCGTCAGGATTCTTCTGGGCCTTCATCAAATTTGCAAGTCTCTCATCTTCCGCTGAATACTTTGGGTCTTTAGGTAATTTAAAACAAGAGAGGCCTACCTTCGATGGAATTAGAGCCATTACTTTCCATACTTCACGTGCAACCTTCCGGGCCGTCAAATCCGCCAGTCTGTTACCTTCTGCAATCTCTGACACCCCTCCTTGATGAGCTTTACAATGCATTATGGCCACCTGTTGGGGTTTCTGTACAGCTGTTATTAATTTCAATAGTTCTTCCTGGTATTTTATATTAGTCCCTTGTGAGGATAGCATTCCCCTTTCTTTCCATAATGCCCCATGTACGTGGACTACCCCGAATGCATATTTTGAATCTGTCCAAATATTCACGTTCTTACCCTCGCTTAGTTCCAGGGCTCGTGTCAGGGCGACTATTTCTGCTCGTTGGGCTGAAGTCCCCGGAGGTAGGGAATTTGCCTCAATCACTACCTTTGATGTAGTTGCCGCGTATCCTGCATAACGAGTCCCATTTTCCACAAAGCTGCTTCCATCCGTGAAAAGTTCCCAATCCGGTCTCCCCCGAGGCTGATCCTTTAAGTCTGTTCTGCTGGCATAGGTATGTTCGATGATCTCCACGCAATCATGACTGAGGTCTCCTTCCTCCGTAGTTGTTCCTAGAAACACTGCTGGGTTCAATAAGTTAGTAGTTCTTAAGATTACATCATCTTGCTCAGTTAGTATAGCTTGATATTTCATCATTCGGCTGGGCGATAGCCAATGGCCCCCCTTTTGCTCCAATACCGTAGTCACCATATGTGGCACGAACACTCAATTTGCTTCCCTAATGTGAGCTTCCTGGCTTCCTGTATTAAAAGGACTGTGGCTGCCACGGCCCTTAAACACGAGGGCCATCCAGCGCTTACTGCATCCAATTGTTTAGAAAAATACCCCACAGGTCTTTTCCAGCTCCCAAGTCGCTGGGTCAGTACTCCTAATGCCAATCGTTGTCTCTCATGCACAAACAGCTGGAAGTCCTTTGATAAGTCCGGGGCATGGCATTCTGTACCCCGACTTGTACCCAATCTTGCTATCTCTTCAGCCTCCTTATTCCATCCCCTGTGTTATAATCCCATTGGGGATCCTCGGTGGGGAAGTTTTGATCTAGATTTCCAAGCACTAATCCATTACGTATATCTTCTCGGGCTCTCTCTCTGGCTGCCCGCAATACCATGTCTTTTTCTGTCGAGTCCATCAAAGTATCCAGGATCACCTGGAGATCATCCCAATCGGGATTTTGGGTTTTAATTATCATTTTCATTACCCTAGCTACTTTATCTGGGTTTTCCCTGTAGGTGCCGGCTGCTTGTTTCCATATCATTAAATCCCCAGCTGAAAAAGGCACCTTAACATATACCGGTCCTTCTGTCCCCACTCCTTGCCTGAGGGGAGCGATTATTTTCCCTCCCTGTTCATTTATAGTTTCTCCTGCCCTTCGCTGTTGCCGGGTCCTATGTGACACAGGGGAGACTAAAGTCGGGGATTCTCCATCACTACTGCTATCTTCCTTTTCTCTTTTCCCTCCCTGTCCTGGCTCTTCCGGCGGAGCCGACGGCGCAACTTCCAAATCAATATTTCCATTATTCATTTCCCCATAATACTTATTATTCTCTATTGCCTGATGCTGTATACAGTGTCCCTCCTTAGTACATGCACAACAACGTTCCTCAGTTGAAACCTCAAGCACCATTATTCCACAAGCATGCTGCCATTCAGGCTTTCGGCGCAAATAAAAGAATAATTCCACATACGACAGTTCATCATATTTTCCTTCCCGCTTACAGAATAGCATCAATTGTAAAATTGTATTATATTGCAATGTTCCATTCTCAGGCCAAGTTTCTTGGTCCTCTAGCTTATACTGTGGCCACCAAATATTACAATAATCAATCAGCTTTCCTTTCCGCATTTCTTGACCAAAACCTCCCTCTTTCCAGTGTGCTAGCAAACACCCCAGCGGGGATGTCCGCGGGATAGGTACATCTTTTCCCAGAATTCCTTTGATCTTTTTCATTTTGAGCTTATGATACAAACCCAAAAGCTGCCAGAGCAGCAGCACACTTTCCCAGAAGCTGCCGGAGCAGCAGTACACTCTCCCAAAAGCTGCCGGAGCAGCAGCGTGCTCTCCCAGAAGCTGCCGGAGCAGCAGCACGCTTTCCCAAAAGCTGCCGGAGCAGCAGCATGCTCTCCCAAAAGCTGCCGGAGCAGCAGCACGCTTTCCCAAAAGCTGCCGGAGCAGCAGCACGCTTTCCCAAAAGCTGCCGGAGCAGCAGCGTGCTCTCCCAAAAGCTGCCGGAGCAGCAGCGTGCTCTCCCAGAAGCTGCCGGAGCAGCAGCACGCTTTCCCAGAAGCTGCCGGAGCAGCAGCATGCTCTCCCAAAAGCTGCCGGAGCAGCAGTACACTCTCCCAAAAGCTGCCGGAGCAGCAGCATGCTCTCCCAAAAGCTGCCGGAGCAGCAGCACGCTTTCCCAAAAGCTGCCGGAGCAGCAGCGTGCTCTCCCAGAAGCTGCCGGAGCAGCAGCACGCTTTCCCAGAAGCTGCCGGAGCAGCAGCGTGCTTACTACATACCAATAATACCAAGTGCTGACCCTTCAGCACAAACCAATACAATTACCAATACCAAACCACCAATGCCGAACCTGCAGAGCTTTCGCTCTGTCTAACGGACGGCGCCTAGGCTTACCCCGGGAGCTCCCTGCCCAACCGAGCGTGGCTTTCGCCGCGTCTGACCGGCAGGCTTTCCCAACCAAATCGGTACCGAATACCCAAAGTTGAAAGCACCTTTGCTTACCACGCCAGTGGTACGTCGTGAGCAGCGGAGGTCGGTCGTGGTCGACTGCTCCCCGAGAATCCCTCGGTGCCGGCTGGAGCGAAACCGAGACACGAGCCGCCTCAGCAGTGCCCACGCTGTCCCACCCGGGTCGCCAAAATGTTAGCGTAGCAACCACATAACCACCAAGTGATTATATGAAGGTGCTTTATTCAGCGCTGGAAGCCGGGGCAGGTGCCCAAATCTGGCCTCAAGTCCCGTTACTTCCCAGCCGTTATTTATACATACAATATTGCGTCAGGTATACATATTCATTACAGGTTGCAACAGCAGCCTCGCTTTTCATTCTAATTAGCTCCCCTCCCCTTTGCACATGCGTGGCGCACTCTGGTGGTCGTCCAGGTGGTCGTCCAGATGAAGTAAGGAGTCTTCCTCTCCGCTAAACTTTTCACCTTTCTTACTCGACGCATGCTCCCTCCGCTTCTTGGTTCTGCTTCAACTCATTTCATCATTTCCAGGCCCTTATCCAAGGTCAGGTTGTACCTGTTCCCTCCCAAGGTTCCCCTTCAATGATTCTTTTGATTGTTCAATGTACTCCCTAAGTATCCAGTATACATAGATTAATTGATAATGTAAGTACATTTGGCAATGCTTAATTATACTGTAGGTCCCATTACCTAAGAGACATTAGTAAAACATCCATTCGATTCTCCCCAACACTAACACAGAGACTGCACTGGCACCACTGGGGATGCAGTGCAGTGAGTCCAGAGAGTGCACTGGAACCACTGGGGATGCAGCGCAGTGACTCCAGAGAGTGCACTGGCACCACTGGGGATGCAGTGCAGAGAGTCCAGAGAGTGCACTGGCACCACTGGGGATGCAGTGCCGTGAGTCCAGAGAGTGCATTGCCACCAAAGGGGATGCACTGCAATGAGTCCAGAGAGTGCACTGGCACCAATGGCAACGCAGTGCAGTGAGTCCAGAGAGTGCCTTGGCACCACTGGGGATGCAGTGCAGTGAGTCCAGAGAGTACCCCGGCAGCACTGGGGATGCAGTGCAGTGAGTCCAGAGAGTGCACTGGCACAACTGGGGATGCACTGCAGTGAGTCCAGAGTGTGCACTGGCACCACTGGGGATGCAGTGCAGTGAGTCCAGAGAGTGCACTGGCACCACTGGGGATGCAGTGCAGTGAGTCCAGAGAGGCCACTGGCACCACTGGGGATGCAGTGCAGTGAGTCCAGAGAGTGCACTGGCACCACTGGGGATGCACCCCGGTGAGTCCAGAGAGTGCACTGGCACCACTGGGGATGCACCCCGGCAAGTCCAGAGAGTGCACTGTCACCACTGGGGATGCAGTGCAGTGAGTCCAGAGAGTGCACTGGCCCCACTGGGGATGCACTGCAGTGAGTCCACAGAGGGCACTGGCACCACTGGGGATGCAGTGCAGTGAGTCCAGAGATTGCAGTGGCACCACTGGGGATGGAGTGCAGTGAGTCCAGAGAGTGCACTGGCACCACAGGGGATGCACCCCGGCAAGTCCAGAGAGTGCACTGGCACCACTGGGGATGCAGTGCAGTGAGTCCAGAGAGTGCACTGGCACCACTGGGGATGCACCCCGGCAAGTCCAGAGAGTGCACTCTCTGGACTCACTGAAGTGCATCCCCAGTGGTGCCAGTGCACTCTCTAGACTCACTGAAGTGCATACCCAGTGGTGCCAGTGCACTCACTGTACTCACTGTACTGCATCCCCAGTGGTGCCAGTGCACTCTCTGGACTCACTGCACTAAAACCCCAGTGGTGCCAGTGCAGTCTCTGGACTCACTGCACTGCATCCCCAGTGGTGCCAGTGCACTCTCTGGACTCACCGGGGTGCATCCCCAGTGGTGCCAGTGAACTCTCTGGACTCACTGCAGTGCATCCACTGTGGTGCCAGTACACTCTCTGGACTCACTGCAGTGCATCCCCGGTGGTGCCAGTGCACTCTCTGGACTCACTGCAGTGTATCATTGTAGTGCCAGTGCACTCTCTGGACTCACTGCACTGCATCCCCAGTGGTGCCAGTGCACTCTCTGGACCCACTGCAGTGCATCCCCACTGGTGCCAGTGCACTCTCTGGACCCACTGCAGTACATCCCCACTGGTGCCAGTGCACTCTCTGGACTCACTGCAGTGCATCCCCAGTGGTGCCAGTGCACTCTCTGTAGTCACTGCGCTGCATCCCTAGTGGTGCCAGTGCACTCTCTGGACTCACTGTGCTGCATCCCCAGTGGTGCCAGTGCACTCTCTGGACTCACTGCAGTGTATCCCCTGTTGTGCCAGTGCAATCTCTGGACTCACTGCACTGCATCCCAGTGGTGCCAGTGCACTCTCTGGACTCACTGCAGTGCATCCCCAGTGGTGCCAGTGCACTCTCTGGACTCACTGCAGTGCAGCCCCAGTGGTGCCAGTGCACTCTCTGGACTAACTGCAGTTTATCCCCAGTGGTGCAAGGGCACTCTCTGAACTCACAGCACTGCATCCCCATTGGTGCCAGTGCACTCTCTGGACTCACTGCACTAAAACCCCAGTGGTGCCAGTGCACTCTCTGCACTCGCTGCACTGCATCCCCAGTGGTGCCAGTGCACTCTCTGGACTAACCGGGGTGCATCCCCAGTGGTGCCAGTACACTCTCTGGACTCACTGCAGTGTATCCCCAGTGGTGCCAGTGCACTCTCTGGACTCACTGCACTGCATCCCCAGTGGTGCCAGTGCACTCTCTGGACTCAGTGCACTGCATCACCAATGGTGCCACTGCACCCTCTGGACTCACTGCACTGCATCCCCTGTGGTGCCAGTACATTCTCTGGACTCACTGCACTGCATCCCCAGTGGTGCCAGTGCACTCTCTGAGCTCACTGCACTGCTTCCGCAGTGGTGCCAGTGCACTCTCTGGAAAAACTGCAGTGCATCCCCAGTGGTGCCCGTGCACTCTCTGGACTCACTGCACTGCATCAACAGTGGTGCCAGTGCACTCTCTGGACTCACTGCACTGCATCCCCAGTGGTGCCAGTGTAGTCTCTGGACTCACAGCAGTGCATCCCCAGTGGTGCCAGTGCACTCTCTGGACTCACTGCACTGCATCCCCAGTGGTGCCAGTGTAGTCTCTGGACTCACAGCAGTGCATCCCCAGTGGTGCCAGTGCAATTACTGGACTCACTGCAGTGCAGCTCAGTGGTGCCAGTGCACTCTCTGGACTCACTGCAGTGCATCCCCAGTGGTGCCAGTGCACTGTATGGACTCACTGCAGTTAATCCCCAGTGGTGCAAGGTCACTCTATGGACTAACAGAACTGCATCCCCGTTGGTGCCAGTGCACTCTCTGGACTCACTGCACTAAAACCCCAGTGGTGCCAGTGCAGTCTCTGGACTCACTGCACTGCATCCCCAGTGGTGCCAGTGCACTCTCTGGACTCACCGGGGTGCATCCCCAGTGGTGCCAGTGCACTCTCTGGACTCACTGCACTGCATCCCCAGTGGTGCCAGTACACTCTCTGGACTCACTGCAGTGCATCCCCAGTGGTGCCAGTGCACTCTCTGGACTCACTGCAGTGCATCCCCTGTTGTGCTAGTGCACTCTCTGCACTCACTGAACTGCATCCCCAGAAGTGCCAGTGCACTCTCTGGACTCACTGCACTGCATCCCCGGTGGTGCCAGTGCACTCTCTGGACTCTCTGCAGTGTATCCCTTGTGGTGCCAGTGCACTCTCTGGACTCACTGCACTGCATCCCCAGTGGTGCCAGTGCACTCTCTGGACCCACTGCAGTGCATCCCCACTGGTGCCAGTGCACTCTCTGGACTCACTGCAGTGCATCCCCAGTGGTGCCAGTGCACTCTCTGGACTCACTGCACTGCATCCCCAATGGTGACAGTGCACTCTCTGGACTCACTGTGCTGCATCCCCAGTGGTGCCAGTGCACTCTCTGGACTCACTGCAGTGTATCCCCTGTTGTGCCAGTGCACTCTCTGGACTCACTGCACTGCATCCCAGTGGTGCCAGTGCACTCTCTGGACTCACTGCAGTGCATCCCCAGTGGTGCCAGTGCACTCTCTGGACTCACTGCAGTGCAGCCCCAGTGGTGCCAGTGCACTCTCTGGACTCACTGCAGTTTATCCCCAGTGGTGCAAGGGCACTCTCTGAACTCACAGCACTGCATCCCCATTGGTGCCAGTGCACTCTCTGGACTCACTGCACTAAAACCCCAGTGGTGCCAGTGCACTCTCTGCACTCACTGCACTGCATCCCCAGTGGTGCCAGTGCACTCTCTGGACTCACCGGGGTGCATCCCCAGTGGTGCCAGTGCACTCTCTGGACTCACTGCACTGCATCCCCAGTAGTGCCAGTGCACTCTCTGGACTCACTGCAGTGCATCCCCAGTGGTGCCAGTGCACCCTCTGGACTCACTGCACTGCATCCCCAGTGTTGCCAGTGCACTCTCTGGCAACACTGCAGTGCATCCCCACTGGTGCCAGTGCACTCTCTGGACTCACTGCAGTGCATCCCCAGTGGTGCCAGTGCACTCTCTGTAGTCACTGCGCTGCATCCCCAGTGGTGACAGTGCACTCTCTGGACTCACTGCAGTGCATTCCCAGTGGTGCCAGTGCACTCTCTGGACTCACTGCAGTGTATCCCCTGTGGTGCCAGTGCACTCTGTGGACTCACTGCACTGCATCCCAGTGGTGCCAGTGCACTCTCTGGACTCACTGCAGTGCATCCCCAGTGGTGCCAGTGCACTCTCTGAGCTCACTGCACTGCATCCCCAGTGGTGCCAGTGCACTCTCTGCACTCATGCAGTGCATCCCCAGTGGTGCAAGGGCACTCTCTGGACTCACTGCACTAAAACCCCAGTGGTGCCAGTGCAGTCTCTGGACTCACTACACTGCATCCCCAGTGGTGCCAGTGCACCCTCTGGACTCACCGGGGTACATCCCCAGTGGTGCCAGTGCACTCTCTGGACTCACTGCAGTGCATCCCCTGTGGTGCCAGTACACTCTCTGGACTCACTGCACTGCATCCCCAGTTTGTGCCAGTGCACTCTCTGAGCTCACTGCACTGCATCCCCAGTGGTGCCAGTGCACTCTCTGGACTCACTGCAGTGCATCCCTTGTGGTGCCATTGCACTCTCAGGACTCACTGCAGTGCATCCCCAGTGGTGCCAGTGTATTCTCTGGACTCACTGCAGTGCATCCCCAGTGGTGCCATTGCACTCTCAGGACTCACTGCACTGCATCTCCAGTGGTGCCAGTGCACTCTCTGGAATCACTGCACTGCATCCCCAGTGGAGCCAGTGCACTCTCTGGACTAACTGCATTGCATCCCCAGTGGTGCCAGTGCACTCTCTGGACTCACTGCAGTGCATCCCCAGTGGTGCCAGTCCACTCTCTGGAGTCACTGCGCTGCGTCCCCAGTGGTGACACTTTACTCTCTGGACTCACTGTGCTGCATCCACAGTGGTGCCAGTGCACTCTCTGGACTCACTGCAGTGTATCCCCTGTGGTGCCTGTGCACTCTGTGGACTCACTGCACTGCATCCCAGTGGTGCCAGTGCACTCTCTGGACTCACTGCACTGCATCCCCAGTGGCGCCTGTGAAGTCTCTGGACTCACTGCAGTGCAACCCCAGTGGTGCCAGTGTAGTCTCTGGACTCACTGCACTGTAACCCCAGTGGTGCCAGTGCAATCTCAGGACTCACAGCAGTGCAGCTCCAGTTGGTGCCAGTGCACTCTCTGGACTCACTGCACTGCATCCCCAGTGGTGCCATTGCACTCTCAGGACTCCCTGCAGTGCATCCCCAGTGGTGCCATTGCACTCTCTGGACTCACTGCAGTGCATCCCCAGTGGTGCCAGTGCCCTCTCTGGACTCAGTGCACTGCATCACGAATGATGCCAGTGCACTCTCTGGACTGACTGCACTGCATCCCCAGTGGTGCCAGTGCACTCTCTGGACTCACTGCACTGCATCCCCAGTGGTGCCAGTGCACTCTCTGGACTCACTGCAGTGTATCCCCAATGGTACCAGGGCACTCTGTGGACTCACTGCACTGCATCCCCAGTGGTGCCAGTGCACTCTCTGGACTCACTGCAGTGCATCCCCAGTGGTGCCAGAGCACTCTCTGGACTCACTGCACTGCATCCCCAGTGGTGCCAGTGCACTCTCTGGACTCACTGCAGTGCATCCCCAGTGGTGCCAGTGCACTCTCTGGACTCACTGCACTCCATCCCCACTGGTGCCAGTCCACTCTCTGGACTCACTGCACTGCATCCCCAGTGGTGCCAGTGCACTCTCTCCACTCATGCACTGCATCCCCAGTGGTGCCAGTGCACTCTTTGGACTCACTGCACTGCATGAACAGTGGTGCCAGTGCACTCTCTGGACTCACTGCACTGCATCCCCAGTGGTGCCAGTGTAGTCTCTGGACTCACTGCACTGCATCCCCAGTGGTGGCAGTGCAATCTCAGGACTCACTGCAGTGCAGCTCCAGTTGGTGCCAGTGCAGTCTCTGGACTCACTGCAGTGCATCCCCAGTGGTGCCAGTGCACTCTCTGGACTCACTGCAGTGCATCCCCATTGGTGCCAGTGCACTCTCTGGACTCACTGCACTGCATCCCCAGTGGTGCCAGTGCAATCTCTGGACTCACTGCACTGCATCCCCAGTGGTGCCTGTGAACTCTCTGGACTCACTGCACTGCATCCCCAGTGGTGCCAGTGCACTCTGTGGACTCACTGCACTGCTTCACCAGTGGTGCCAGTGCACTCTCTGGACTCACTGCACTGCATCCCCAGTGGTGCCAGTGCACTCTCTGGACAAACTGCAGTGCATCCCCACTGTTGCCAGTGCACTTTCTGGAGTCACTGCAGTGCATCCCCTGTTGTGCCAGTGCACTCTCTGCACTCACTGCACTGCATCCCCAGAAGTGCCAGTGCACTCTCTGGACCCACTGCAGTGCATTCCCAGCGGTGCCAGTGCACTCTCTGGACTCACTGCAGTGCATCACCAGTGGTGCCAGTGCACTCTCTGGACTCACTGCGCTGCATCCCCAGTGGTGACAGTGCACTCTCTGGACTCACTGTGCTGCATCCCCAGTGGTGCCAGTGCACTCTCTGGACTCACTGCAGTGTATCCCCTGTTGTGCCAGTGCACTCTGTGGACTCACTGCACTGCATCCCAGTGGTGCCACTGCACTCTCTGGACTCACTGCAGTGCATCCCCAGTGGTGCCAGTGCACTCTCTGGACTCACTGCAGTGCAGCCCCAGTGGTGCCAGTGCACTCTCTGGACTCACTGCAGTGCATCCCCAGTGGGGCCAGTGCACTCTCTGGACTCACTGCACTAAAACCCCAGTGGTGCCAATCCAGTCTCTGGACTCACTGCACTGCATCCCCAGTGGTGCCAGTGCACTCTCTGGACTCACCGGGGTGCATCCCCTGTAGTGCGAGTACACTCTCTGAACTCACTGCACTGCATCCCCAGTGGTGCCAGTGCTCTCTCTGGACTCACTGCACTGCATCCCCAGTGGTGCCAGTGCACTCTCTGGACTCACTGCACTGCATCCCCATTAGTGCCAGTGCATTCTCTGGACTCACTGCAGTGCATCGCTACTGGTGCCTGTGCACTCTCTGGACTCACAGCACTGCATCCCCAGTGGTGACAGTGCACTCTCTGGACTCACTGCAGTGCATCACCAGTGGTGCCAGTGCACTCTGTGGACTCAATGCACTGCATCCCCAGTGGTGCCAGTGCACTCTCTGGACTCACTGCAGTGCATCCCCAGTGGTGCCAGTGCACTCTCTGGACTCACTGCACTGCATCCCCAGTGGTGCCAGTGCACTCTCTGGACAAACTTCAGTGCATCCCCACTGGTGCCAGTGCACTTTCTGGAGTCACTGCAGTGCATCCCCAGTGGGGCCAGTGCACTCTCTGCACTCACTGCACTGCATCCCCAGAAGTGCCAGTGCACTCTCTGGAACCACTGCAGTGCATCCCCAGCGGTGCCAGTGCACTCTCTGGACTCACTGCAGTGCATCCCCAGTGGTGCCAGTGCACTCTCTGTAGTCACTGCGCTGCATCCCCAGAGGTGACAGTGCACTCTCTGGACTCACTGTGCTGCATCCCCAGTGGTGCCAGTGCACTCTCTGGACTCACTGCAGTGTATCCCCTGTTGTGCCAGTGCACTCTGTGGACTCACTGCACTGCATCCCAGTGGTGCCACTGCACTCTCTGGACTCACTGCAGTGCATCCCCAGTGGTGCCATTGCACTCTCTGGACTCACTGCAGTGCAGCCCCAGTGGTGCCAGTGCACTCTCCGTACTCACTGCACTGCATCCCTATTGGTGCCAGTGCACTCTCTGGACTCACTGCACTAAAACACCAGTGGTGCCAGTGCAGTCTCTGGACTCACTGCACTGCATCCCCAGTGGTGCCAGTGCACTCTCTGGACTCACCGGGGTGCATCCCCAGTGGTGCCAGTGCACTCTCTGGACTCACTGCACTGCATCCCCAGTGGTGCCAGTGCACTCTCTGGACCCACTGCACTGCATTCCCAGTGGTGCCAGTGCACTCTCTGGACTCACTGCAGTGCATCCCCAGTGGTGCCAGTGCACTCTCTGGACTCACTGCACTGCATACCCAGTGGTGCCAGTGCACTCTCTGGACTCACTGCACTGCATCCCCAGTGGTGACAGTGCACTCTCTGGACTCACTGCAGTGTATCCCCATTGGAGCCGGTGCACTCTCTGGACTCACTAAACTGCATCCCCAGTGGTGCCAGTGCACTCTCTGGACTCACTGCACTGCATCCCCAGTGGTGCCAGTGCACTGTCTGGACTCACTGCAGTTTATCCCCAGTGGTGCAAGGGCACTCTCTGGACTCACAGCACTGCATCCCCAGTGGTGCCAGTGCACTCTCTGGACTCACTGCACTGCATCCCCAGTGGTTCCAGTGCACTCTCTGGACTCACTGCAGTGAATCCCCATTGGTGCCAGTACACTCTCTGGACTCACTAAACTGCATCCCCAGTGGTGCCAGAGAACTCTCTCACTCACTGCAGTGCATCCCCAGTGGTGCCAGTGCACTGTCTGGACTCACTGCAGTTTATCCCGAGTGGTGCAAGGGCACTCTCTGGACTCACTGCAGTGCATCCCCATTGGTGCCAGTGCACTCTCTGGACTCACTACACTAAAACCCCAGTGGTGCCAGTGCAGTCTCTGGAGTCACTGCAGTGCATCCCCAGTGCTGCCAGTGCACTCTCTGGACTCACCGGGGTGCATCCCCAGTGGTGCCAGTGCACTCTCTGGACTCACTGCACTGCATACCCAGTGGTGCCAGTGCACTCTCTGGACTCACTGCACTGCATCCCCAGTGGTGACAGTGCACTCTCTGGACTCACTGCAGTGTATCCCCATTGGAGCCGGTGCACTCTCTGGACTCACTAAACTGCATCCCCAGTGGTGCCAGTGCAGTCTCTGGACTCACTGCGGTGCATCCCCAGTGGTGCCAGTGCACTGTCTGGACTCACTGCAGTTTATCCCCAGTGGTGCAAGGGCACTCTCTGGACTCACAGCACTGCATCCCCAGTGGTGCCAGTGCACTCTCTGGACTCACTGCACTGCATCCCCAGTGGTTCCAGTGCACTCTCTGGAGTCACTGCACTGCATCCCCATTGGTGCCAGTACACTCTCTGGACTCACTAAACTGCATCCCCAGTGGTGCCAGAGAACTCTCTCACTCACTGCAGTGCATCACCACTGGTGCCAGTGCACTGTCTGGACTCACTGCAGTTTATCCCGAGTGGTGCAAGGGCACTCTCTGGACTCACTGCAGTGCATCCCCATTGGTGCCAGTGCACTCTCTGGACTCACTGCACTAAAACCCCAGTGGTGCCAGTGCAGTCTCTGGACTCACTGCACTGCATCCCCAGTGGTGCCAGTGCACTCTCTGGACTCACCGGGGTGCATCCCCAGTGGTGCCAGTGCACTCTCTGGACTCACTGCAGTGCATGCCCTGTGGTGCCATTACACTCTCTGGACTCACTGCAGTGCATCCCCAGTGGTGCCAGTGCACTCTCTGGACTCACTGCAGTGCATCCCCAGTGGTGCCAGTGCACTCTCTGGACTCACTGCAGTGCATCCCCAGTGGTGCCAGTGCACTCTCTGGACTCACTGCACTGCATCACCATTGGTGCCAGGGCACTCTCCGGACTCACTGCAGTGCATCCGCAGTGGTGCCAGTGCACTCTTTCGAGTCACTGCACTGCATCCCCATTAGTGCCAGTGCACTCTCTGGACTCACTGCAGTGCATCCCCAGTGGTGCCAGTGTACACTCTGGACTCACGGCACTGCATCACCAGTGGTGCCAGTGCACTCTCTGGACTCACTGCACTGCATCCCCAGTGGTGCCAGTGCACTCTCTGGACTCACTGCAGTGCATCCCCAGAAGTGCCAGTGCACTCTCTGGACCCACTGCAGTGCATCCCCAGCGGTGCCAGTGCACTCTCTGGACTCACTGCAGTGCATCCCCAGTGGTGCCAGTGCACTCTCTGTAGTCACTGCGCTGCATCCCCAGTGGTGCCAGTGCACTCTCTGGACTCACTGCAGTGTATCCCCTGTTGTGCCAGTGCACTCTGTGGACTCACTGCACTGCATCCCAGTGGTGCCACTGCACTCTCTGGACTCACTGCAGTGCAGCCCCAGTGGTGCCAGTGCACTCTCTGGACTCACTGCACTAAAACCCCAGTGGTGACAGTGCAGTCCCTGGACTCACTGCAGTGCATCCCCAGTGGTGCCAGTGCACTCTCTGGACTCACCGGGGTGCATCCCCAGTTGTGCCAGTGCACTCTCTGGACTCACTGCACTGCATCCCCTGTAGTGCGAGTACACTCTCTGGACTCACTGCACTGCATCCCCAGTGGTGCCAGTGCACTCTCTGGACTCACTGCAGTGCATCCCCAGTGGTGCCAGTGCACTCTCTGGACTCACTGCACTGCATCCCCATTAGTGCCAGTGCATTCTCTGGACTCACTGCAGTGCATCGCTACTGGTGCCTGTGCACTCTCTGGACTCACTGCACTGCATCCCCAGTGGTGCCAGTGCACTCTCTGGACTCACTGCACTGCATCCCCAGTGGTGCCAGTGCACTCTCTGGACTCACTGCACTGCATCCCCATTAGTGCCAGTGCAGTCCCTGGACTCACTGCACTGCATCCCCAGTGGTGCCAGTGCACTCTCTGGACTCACCGGGGTGCATCCCCAGTTGTGCCAGTGCACTCTCTGGACTCACTGCACTGCATCCCCTGTAGTGCGAGTACACTCTCTGGACTCACTGCACTGCATCCCCAGTGGTGCCAGTGCACTCTCTGCACTCACTGCACTGCATCCCCAGAAGTGCCAGTGCACTCTCTGGACCCACTGCAGTGCATCCCCAGTGGTGCCAGTGCACTCTCTGGACTCACTGCAGTGCATCCCCAGTTGTGCCAGTGCACTCTCTGTAGTCACTGCGCTGCATCCCCAGTGGTGACAGTGCACTCTCTGGACTCACTGTGCTGCATCCCCAGTGGTGCCAGTGCACTCTCTGGACTCACTGCAGTGTATCCCCTGTTGTGCCAGTGCACTCTGTGGACTCACTGCACTGCATCCCAGTGGTGCCACTGCACTCTCTGGACTCACTGCAGTGCATCCCCAGTGGTGCCAGTGCACTCTCTGGACTCACTGCAGGGCAGCCCCAGTGGTGCCAGTGCACTCTCTGGACTCACTGCACTGCATCTCCATTGGTGCCAGTGCACTCTCTGGACTCACTGCCCTAAAACCCCAGTGGTGCCAGTGCAATCTCTGGACTCACTGCACTGCATCCCCAGTGGTGCCAGTGCACTCTCTGGACTCACTGCACTGCATCCCCTGTAGTGCGAGTACACTCTCTGGACTCACTACAGTGCAGCTAAGTGGTGCCAGAGCACTCTCTGGACTCACTGCACTGCATCCCCAGTGGTGCCAGTGCACTCTCTGGTCTCACTGCACTGCATCCCCAGTGGTGCCAGTGCACTCTCTGGACTCACTGCAGTTTATCCCCAGTGGTGCAATGGCACTCTCTGGACTCACAGCACTGCATCCCGATTGGTGCCAGTGCACTGTCTGGACTCACTGCACTAAAACCCCAGTGGTGCCAGTGCACTCTCTGGACTCACTGCAGTGCATCACCAGTGGTGCCAGTGCACTCTCTGGAGTCACTGCACTGCATCCCCAGTGCTGCCAGTGCACTCTCTGGACTCACTGCAGTGCATCACCAGTGGTGCCAGTGCACTCTCTGGACTCACTGCACTGCATCCCCAGTGGTGCCAGTGCACTCTCTGGACTCACTGCACTTCATCACCAGTGGTGCCAGTGCACTCTCTGGACTCACTGCATTGCATCCCCAGTGGTGCCAGTGCACTCTCTGGACTCACTGCACTGCATCCCCAGTGGTGCCAGTGCACTCTCTGGACTCACTGCACTGCATCACCGTTGGTGCCAGGGCACTCTCCGGAGTCACTGCAGTGCATCCGCAGTGGTGCCAGTGCACTCTTTCGAGTCACTGCAGTGCATCCCCAGTGGTGCCAGTGCAGTCTCTGAAATCACTGCAGTGCATCCCCAGTGGTGCCAGTGCACTCTCTGCACTCACTGCACTGCATCCCCAGTGGTGCCAGTGCACTCTGTGGACTCACTGCAGTGCATCCCCAGTGTTGCCAGTGCACTCTCTGGAGTCACTGCACTGCATCCCCAGTGGTGCCAGTGCACTCTCTGGACTCACTGCACTGCATCCCCAGTGGTGCCAGTGCACTCTCTGGACTCACTGATGTGCATCCCTTGTGGTGCCTTTGCACTCTCAGGACTCACTGCACTGCATCCCCAGTGGTGCCAGTGCACTCTCTGGACTCAGTGCACTGCATCCCCAGTGGTGCCAGTGCACTCTCTGAACTCAGTGCACTGCATCCCCAATGGTGCCACTGCACTCTCTGGACACACTGCAGTGCATCCCCAGTGGTGCCAGTGCACTCTCTGAGCTCTTTGCAGTGCATCCCAAGTGGTGCCAGTGCACTCTCTGGACTCACTGCACTGCATCCCCAGTGGTGCCAGTGCACTCTCTGGACTCACGGCAGTGCATCCCCAGTGGTGCCAGTGCAACTACTGGACTCACTGCAGTGTAGCTCAGTGGTGCCAGAGCACTCGCTGGACTCACTGCACTGCATCCCCAGTGGTGCCAGTGCACTCTCTGGACTCACTGCACTGCATCCCCAGTGGTGCCAGTGCACTGTCTGGACTCACTGCAGTATATCGCCATTGGAGCCGGTGCACTCTCTGGACTCACTAAACTGCATCCCCAGTGGTGCCAGAGAACTCTCTGGTCTCACTGCAGTGCATCCCCAGTGGTGCCAGTGCACTCTCTGGACTCACTGCACTAAAACCCCAGTGGTGCCAGTGCACTCTCTGGACTCACTGCACTGCATCCCCAGTTGTGCCAGTGCACTCTCTGGACTCACCGGGGTGCATACCCAGTGGTGCCAGTGCACTCTCTGGACTCACTGCAGTGCTTCCGCACTGGTGCCAGTGGACTCTCTGCACTCACTGCACTGCATCAACAGTGGTGCCTCTGCACTCTCTGGAGTCACTGCACTGCATCCCCAGTGGTGCCAGTGCACTCTCTGGACTCACTGTAGTGCATCCCCAGTGGTGCCAGTGCACTCTCTGGACTCACTGCACTGCATCCCCAGTGGTGCCAGTGCACTCTCTGGACTCACTGCAGTGCATCCGTTGTGGTGCCTTTGCACTCTCAGGACTCACTGCACTGCATCCACAGTGGTGCCAGTGCACTCTCTGGACTCAGTGCACTGCATCCCCAGTTTTGCCAGTGCACTCTCTGAACTCAGTGCACTGCATCCCCAATGGTGCCACTGCACTCTCTGGACTCACTGCAGTGCATCCCCAGTGGTGCCAGTGCACTCTCTGGACTCACTGCACTGCATCCCCAGTTGTGCCAGTGCACTCTCTGAGCTCTTTGCAGGGCATCCAAAGTGGTGCCAGTGCACTCTCTGGACTCACTGCAGTGCATCTCTGGTGGTGCCAGTGCACTCTCTGGACTCACTGCACTGCATCCCCAGTGGTGCCAGTGCACTCTCTGGACTCACTGCAGTGCATCACCAGTGGTGCCAGTGCAGTCTCTGGACTCACTGCACTGCAACCCCAGTGGTGCCAGTGCACTCTCTGGACTCACAGCAGTGCATCCCCAGTGGTGCCAGTGCACTCTCTGGACTCACTGCACTGCATCCCCAGTGGTGCCAGTGCACTCTCTGGACCCACTGCAGTGCATCTCCATTGGTGCCAGTGCACTCTCTGGACTCACTGCACTGCATCCCCAGTGGTGCCAGTGCACTCTCTGGACTCACGGCAGTGCATCCCCAGTGGTGCCAGTGAAGTCTCTGGACTCACTGCAGTGCAACCCCAGTGGTGCCAGTGTAGTCTCTGGACTCACTGCACTGTAACCCCAGTGGTGCCAGTGCAATCTCAGGACTCACAGCAGTGCAGCTCCAGTTGGTGCCAGTGCACTCTCTGGACTCACTGCAGTGCATCCCCAGTGGTGCCATTGCACTCTCAGGACTCACTGCAGTGCATCCCCAGTGGTGCCAGTGCACTCTCTGGACTCACTGCACTGCATCCCCAGTGGAGCCAGTGCACTCTCTGCACTCACTGCACTGGATCACCAGTGGTGCCAGTGCACTCTCTGGTCTCACTGCACTGCATCCCCTGTTGTGCCAGTGCACTCTTTGGACTCAATGCAGTGCATCCCCACTGCTGAGAGTGCACTCTCTGGACTCAGTGCACTGCATTCAGTGGTGCCAGTGCACTCTCTGGACTCAGTGCACTGCATCCCCAATGGTGCCAGTGCACTCTCTGGACTCACTGCACTGCATCCCCAGTGGTGCATGTGCAGTCTCTGGACTCACTGCACTGCATCCCCAGTGGTGCCAGTGGCTCTCTGGACTCATTGCACTGCATCACCAGTGGTGCCAGTGCACTCTCTGGACTCACTGCACTGCATCCCCAGTGGTGCCAGTGCACTCTCTGGAATCACTGCACTGCATCAACAGTGGTGCCAGTGCACTCTCTGGACTCACTGCACTGCATCCCCAGTGGTGCCAGTGTATTCTCTGGACTCACTGCAGTGCATCCCCAGTGGTGCCAGTGCAATCTCTGGACTCACTGCAGTGCAGCTCAGTGGTGCCAGTGCACTCTCTGGACTCACTGCACTGCATCCCCAGTGGTGCCAGTGCACTCTCTGCACTCACTGCACTGCATCCCCAGTGGTGCCAGTGCACTCTCTGGACTCACAGGGGTGCATCCCCAGTGGTGCCAGTGCACTCTCTGGACTCACTGCACTGCATCCCCTGTGGTGCCAGTACACTCTCTGGACTCACTGCACTGCATCCCCAGTTGGTGCCAGTGCACTCTCTGGACTCACTGCACTGCATCCCCAGTGGTGCCAGTGCACTCTCTGGACTCACTGCACTGCATCCCCAGTTGTGCCAGTGCACTCTCTCGACTCACTGCACTGCATCCCCAGTGGTGCATGTGTAGTCTCTGGACTCAGTGCAGTGCATCCCCAGTGGTGCCAGGGCACTCTCTGGACTCACTGCACTGCATCCCCAGTGGTTCCATTGCAGTCTCTGCACTCACTGCATTGCATCCCCAGTGGTGCCAGTGCACTCTCTGGACTCACGGCACTGCATCCCCAGTGGAGCCAGTGCACTCTCTGGACTCTCTGCAGTGTATCCCGATTGGAGCCGGTGCACTCTCTGGACTCACTGCAGTGCATCCCCAGTGGTGCCAGAGAACTCTCTGGACTCACTGCACTGCATCCCCAGTGGTGCCAGTGCACTGTCTGGACTCACTGCAGTTTATCCCCAGTGGTGCAAGGGCACTCTCTGGACTCACTGCAGTGCATCCCCAGTGGTGCCAGTGCACACTCTGGACTCACCGGGGAGCATCCCCTGTGGTGCCAGTGCACTCTCTGGACTCACTGCAGTGCATCCCCTGTGGTGCCAGTACACTCTCTGGACTCACTGCAGTGCATCCCCACTGGTGCCAGTGCACTCTCTGGACTCACTGCAGTGCATCCCCAGTGGTGCCAGTGCACTCTCTGGACTCACTGCACTGCATCCCCAGTGGTTACAGTGCACTCTCTGGACTCACTGAACTGCATCCCCAGTGGTGCCAGTGCACTCTCTGGACTCACTGCACTGCATCCCCAGTGGTGCCTGTGAAGTCTCTGGACTCACTGCAGTGCAACCCCAGTGGTGCCAGTGTAGTCTCTGGACTCACTGCACTGTAACCCCAGTGGTGCCAGTGCAATCTCAGGACTCACAGCAGTGCAGCTCCAGTTGGTGCCAGTGCACTCTCTGGACTCACTGCACTGCATCCCCAGTGGTGGCAGTGCACTCTCTGGACTCACTGCAGTGCATCCCCAGTGGTGCCATTGCACTCTCAGGACTCACTGCAGTGCATCCCCAGTGGTGCCAGTGCACTCTCTGGACTCACTGCACTGCATCCCCAGTGGAGCCAGTGCACTCTCTGCACTCACTGCACTGGATCACCAGTGGTGCCAGTGCACTCTCTGGTCTCACGGCACTGCATCCCCTGTTGTGCCAGTGCACTCTTTGGACTCAATGCACTGCATCCCCAGTGGTTCCATTGCACTCTCTGGACTCACTGCATTGCATCCCCAGTGGTGCCAGTGCACTCTCTGGACTCAGTGCAGTGCATCCCCAGTGGAGCCAGTGCACTCTCTGGACTCACTACAGTGCATCTCTGGTGGTGCCAGTGCACTCTCTGGACTCACTGCACTGCATCCCCAGTGGTGCCAGTGCACTCTCTGGACTCACTGCAGTGCATCACCAGTGGTGCCAGTGCAGTCTCTGGACTCTCTGCACTGCATCCCCAGTGGTGCCAGTGCACTCTCTGGACTCACTGCAGTGCATCCCCAGTGGTGCCAGTGCACTCTCTGGACTCACTGCACTGCATCCCCAGTGGTGCCAGTGCACTCTCTGGACCCACTGCAGTGCATCTCCATTGGTGCCAGTGCACTCTCTGGACTCACTGCACTGCATCCCCAGTGGTGCCAGTGCACTCTCTGGACTCACGGCAGTGCATCCCCAGTGGTGCCAGTGCACTCTCTGGACTCACTGCACTGCATCCCTTGTGGTGCCATTGCACTCTCAGGACTCACTGCACTGCATCCCCAGTGGTGCCAGTGCACTGTCTGGACTCACTGCAGTTTATCCCCAGTGGTGCAAGGGCATTCTCTGGACTCACTGCAGTGCATCCCCATTGGTGCCAGTGCACTCTCTGGACTCACTGCACTAAAACCCCAGTGGTGCCAGTGCAGTCTCTGGACTCACTGCAGTGCATCCCCAGTGGTGCCAGTGCACTCTCTGGACTCACTGCACTGCATCCCCAGTTGGTGCCAGTGCACTCTCTGGACTCACTGCACTGCATCCCCAGTGGTGCCAGTGCACTCTCTGGACTCACTGCAGTGCGTGCCTTGTGGTGCCATTGCACTCTCAGGACTCACTGCACTGCATCCCCAGTGGTGCCAGTGCACTCTCTGGAATCACTGCACTGCATCCCCAGTGGAGCCAGTGCACTCTCTGGACTAACTGCAGTGCATCCCCAGTGGTGCCAGTGCACTCTCTGGACTCACTGCACTGCATCCCCAGTGGTGCCAGTGCAATCTCTGGACTCACTGCACTGCATCCCCAGTGGTGCCAGTGCACTCTCTGGACTCACTGCAGTGTATCCCCATTGGAGCCGGTGCACTCTATGGACTCACTAAACTGCATCCCCAGTGGTGCCAGTGCACTCTCTGGACTCACTGCACTGCATCACCATTGGTGCCAGGGCACTCTCCGGACTCACTGCAGTGCATCCGCAGTGGTGCCAGTGCACTCTTTCGAGTCACTGCACTGCATCCCCATTAGTGCCAGTGCATTCTCTGGACTCACTGCACTGCAACCCCAGTGGTGCCAGTGTACTCTCTGGACTCACGGCACTGCATCCCCAGTGGTGCATGTGTAGTCTCTGGACTCACTGCACTGCATCCCAAGTGCTGCCAGTGGCTCTCTGGACTCACTGCACTGCATCACCAGTGGTTCCATTGCACTCTCTGGACTCACTGCATTGCATCACCAGTGGTGCCAGTGCACTCTCTGGACTCACTGCAGTGCATCCCCAGTGGAGCCAGTGCACTCTCTGGACTCACTGCAGTGCATCTCCAGTGGTGCCAGTGCACTCTCTGGACTCACTGCACTGCATCCCCAGTGGTGCCAGTGCACTCTCTGGACTCACTGCAGTGCATCCCCAGTGGTGCCAGTGCACTCTCTGGACTCACTGCATTGCATCCCCAGTGGTGCCAGTGCACTCTCTGGACTCACTGCAGTGAATCCCCGGTGGTGCCAGTGCACTCCCTGGACTCACTGCACTGCATCCCCAGTGGTGACAGTGCACTCTCTGGACTCACTGAACTGCATCCCCAGTGGTGACAGTGCACTCTCTGGACTCACTGCACTGCATCCCCAGTGGTGCCTGTGAAGTCTCTGGACTCACTGCAGTGCAACCCCAGTGGTGCCAGTGTAGTCTCTGGACTCACTGCACTGTAACCCCAGTGGTGCCAGTGCAATCTCAGGACTCACAGCAGTGCAGCTCCAGTTGGTGCCAGTGCACTCTCTGGACTCACTGCACTGCATCCCCAGTGGTGCCAGTGCACTCTCTGGACTCACTGCAGTGCATCCCCAGTGGTGCCATTGCACTCTCAGGACTCACTGCAGTGCATCCCCAGTGGTGCCAGTGCACTCTCTGGACTCACTGCACTGCATCCCCAGTGGAGCCAGTGCACTCTCTGCACTCACTGCACTGGATCACCAGTGGTGCCAGTGCACTCTCTGGTCTCACTGCACTGCATCCCCTGTTGTGCCAGTGCACTCTTTGGACTCAATGCAGTGCATCCCCACTGCTGAGAGTGCACTCTCTGGACTTAGTGCACTGCATTCAGTGGTGCCAGTGCACTCTCTGGACTCAGTGCACTGCATCCCCAATGGTGCCAGTGCACTCTCTGGACTCACTGCACTGCATCCCCAGTGGTGCATGTGCAGTCTCTGGACTCACTGCACTGCATCCCCAGTGGTGCCAGTGGCTCTCTGGACTCACTGCACTGCATCACCAGTGGTGCCAGTGCACTGTCTGGACTCACTGCACTGCATCCCCAGTGGTGCCAGTGCACTCTCTGGAGTCACTGCACTGCATCAACAGTGGTGCCAGTGCATTCTCTGGACTCACTGCACTGCATCCCCAGTGGTGCCAGTGTATTCTCTGGACTCACTGCAGTGCATCCCCAGTGGTGCCAGTGCAATCTCTGGACTCACTGCAGTGCAGCTCAGTGGTGCCAGAGCACTCTCTGGACTCACTGCAGTGCATCCCCAGTGGTGCCAGTGCACTCTCTGGACTGTCTGCAGTGTATCCCCATTGGAGCCGGTGCACTCTCTGGACTCACTAATCTGCATCCCCAGTGGAGCCAGTGCACTCTCTGCACTCACTGCACTGGATCCCCAGTGGTGCCAGTGCACTCTCTCGTCTCACTGCACTGCATCCCCTGTTGTGCCAGTGCACTCTTTGGACTCAATGCAGTGCATCCCCACTGCTGAGAGTGCACTCTCTGGACTCAGTGCACTGCATCCAGTGGTGCCAGTGCACTCTCTGGACTCAGTGCAGTGCATCCCCAATGGTGCCAGTGCACTCTCTGGACTCACTGCAGTGCATCTCCATTGGTGCCAGTGCACTCTCTGGACTCAGTGCACTGCATCCCCAGTGGAGCCAGTGCACTCTCTGTACTCACTGCACTGCATCACCAGTGGTGCCAGTGCAGTCTCTGGACTCACTGCACTGCATCCCCAGTGGTGCCAGTGAACTCTCTGGACTCACTGCAGTGCATCCCCAGTGGTGCCAGTGCACTCTCTGGACCCACTGCAGTGCATCCCCACTGGTGCCAGTGCACTCTCTGGACTCACTGCACTGCATCCCCAGTGGTTCCATTGCACTCTCTGTAGTCACTGCGCTGCGTCCCCAGTGGTGACAATTCACTCTCTGGACTCACTGTGCTGCATCCCCAGTGGTGCCAGTGCACTCTCTGGACTCACTGCAGTGTATCCCCTGTGTGTGCCAGTGCACTCTCTGGACTCACTGCACTGCATCCCATTGGTGCCAGTGCACTCTCTGGACTCACTGCACTGCATCCCCAGTGGTGCCAGTGCACTCTCTGGACTCACTGCAGTGCAGCCCCTTAGGTGCCAGTGCACTCTCAGTACTCACTGCAGTGCATTCCCAGTGGTGTCAGTGCACTCTCTGGACTCACTGCAGTGAATCCCCACTGGTGCCAGTGCACTCTCTGGACTCACTGCACTGCATCCCCAGTGGAGCCTGTGAAGTCTCTGGACTCACTGCAGTGCAACACCAGTGGTGCCTGTGTAGTCTCTGGACTCACTGCACTGCATCCCCAGTGGTGCCAGTGCACTCTCTGGTCTCACTTCACTGCATCCCCTCTGGTGCCAGTGCACTCTTTGGACTCAATGCAGTGCATCCCCACTGCTGAGAGTGCACTCTCTGGACTCAGTGCACTGCATCCCCAGTGGAGCCAGTGCACTCTCTCGACTCACTGCACTGCATCCCCAATGGTACCAGTGCACTCTCTGGACTCACTGCACTGCATCTCCAGTGGTGCCAGTGGCTCTCTGGACTCACTGCACTGCATCACCAGTGGTGCCAGTGCACTCTCTGGACTCACCGGGATGCATCCCCAGTGGTGCCAGTGCACTCTCTGGACTCACTGCACTGCATCGCCACTGGTGCCAGTGTAGTCTCTGGACTCACTGCAGTGCATCCCCAGTGGTGCCAGTGCAATCTCTGGACTCACTGCAGTGCAGCTCAGTGGTGCCAGAGTACTCTCTGGACTCACTGCAGTGCATCCCCAGTGGTGCCAGTGCACTCTCTGGACTCACTGCACTGCATCCCCAGTGGAGCCAGTTTACTCTCTGGACTGTCTGCAGTGTATCCCCATTGGAGACGGTGCACTCTCTGGACTCACTAAACTGCATCCCCAGTGGTGCCAGTGCACTGTCTGGACTCACTGCACTGCATCTCCAGTGGTACAAGGGCACTGTCTGGACTCACTGCACTGCATCCCCAGTGGTGCCAGTGCACTCTCTGGACTCACTGCACTGCATCCCCAGTGGAGCCAGTGCACTCTCTGGACTCACTGCAGTGCATCCCCAGTGGTGCCAGTGCACTCTCTGGACCCACTGCACTGCATCCCCAATGGTGCCAGTGCAATCTCTGGACTCACCGGGATGCATCCCCAGTGGTGCCAGTGAACTCTCTGGACTCACTGCAGTGCATCACCAGTGGTGCCAGTGCACTCTCTGGACTCACTGCACTGCATCCCCAGTGGTTCCATTGCACTCTCTGTAGTCACTGCGCTGCGTCCCCAGTAGTGACAATTCACTCTCTGGACTCACTGTGCTGCATCCCCAGTGGTGCCAGTGCACTCTCTGGACTCACTGCAGTGTATCCCCTGTGTGTGCCAGTGCACTCTGTGGACTCACTGCACTGCATCCCATTGGTGCCAGTGCACTCTCTGGACTCACTGCACTGCATCCCTGTTGTGCCAGTGCACTCTTTGGACTCAATGCAGTGCATCCCCACTGCTGAGAGTGCACTCTCTGGACTCAGTGCACTGCATCCAGTGGTGCCAGTGCACTCTCTGGACTCACTGCACTGGATCCCCAGTGGTGCCAGTGCACTCTCTGGACTCACTGCACTGCATCCCCTGTTGTGCCAGTGCACTCTTTGGACTCAATGCAGTGCATCCCCACTGCTGAGAGTGCACTCTCTGGACTCAGTGCACTGCATCCAGTGGTGCCAGTGCACTCTCTGGACTCAGTGCAGTGCATCCCCAATGGTGCCAGTGCACTCTCTGGACTCACTGCAGTGCATCTCCATTGGTGCCAGTGCACTCTCTGGACTCAGTGCACTGCATCCCCAGTGGAGCCAGTGCACTCTCTGTACTCACTGCACTGCATCACCAGTGGTGCCAGTGCAGTCTCTGGACTCACTGCACTGCATCCCCAGTGGTGCCAGTGAACTCTCTGGACTCACTGCAGTGCATCCCCAGTGGTGCCAGTGCACTCTCTGGACCCACTGCAGTGCATCCCCACTGGTGCCAGTGCACTCTCTGGACTCACTGCACTGCATCCCCAGTGGTTCCATTGCACTCTCTGTAGTCACTGCGCTGCGTCCCCAGTGGTGACAATTCACTCTCTGGACTCACTGTGCTGCATCCCCAGTGGTGCCAGTGCACTCTCTGGACTCACTGCAGTGTATCCCCTGTGTGTGCCAGTGCACTCTCTGGACTCACTGCACTGCATCCCATTGGTGCCAGTGCACTCTCTGGACTCACTGCACTGCATCCCCAGTGGTGCCAGTGCACTCTCTGGACTCACTGCAGTGCAGCCCCTTAGGTGCCAGTGCACTCTCAGTACTCACTGCAGTGCATTCCCAGTGGTGTCAGTGCACTCTCTGGACTCACTGCAGTGAATCCCCACTGGTGCCAGTGCACTCTCTGGACTCACTGCACTGCATCCCCAGTGGAGCCTGTGAAGTCTCTGGACTCACTGCAGTGCAACACCAGTGGTGCCTGTGTAGTCTCTGGACTCACTGCACTGCATCCCCAGTGGTGCCAGTGCACTCTCTGGTCTCACTTCACTGCATCCCCTCTGGTGCCAGTGCACTCTTTGGACTCAATGCAGTGCATCCCCACTGCTGAGAGTGCACTCTCTGGACTCAGTGCACTGCATCCCCAGTGGAGCCAGTGCACTCTCTCGACTCACTGCACTGCATCCCCAATGGTGCCAGTGCACTCTCTGGACTCACTGCACTGCATCTCCAGTGGTGCCAGTGGCTCTCTGGACTCACTGCACTGCATCACCAGTGGTGCCAGTGCACTCTCTGGACTCACCGGGATGCATCCCCAGTGGTGCCAGTGCACTCTCTGGACTCACTGCACTGCATCGCCACTGGTGCCAGTGTAGTCTCTGGACTCACTGCAGTGCATCCCCAGTGGTGCCAGTGCAATCTCTGGACTCACTGCAGTGCAGCTCAGTGGTGCCAGAGTACTCTCTGGACTCACTGCAGTGCATCCCCAGTGGTGCCAGTGCACTCTCTGGACTCACTGCACTGCATCCCCAGTGGAGCCAGTTTACTCTCTGGACTGTCTGCAGTGTATCCCCATTGGAGACGGTGCACTCTCTGGACTCACTAAACTGCATCCCCAGTGGTGCCAGTGCACTGTCTGGACTCACTGCACTGCATCTCCAGTGGTACAAGGGCACTGTCTGGACTCACTGCACTGCATCCCCAGTGGTGCCAGTGCACTCTCTGGACTCACTGCATTGCATCCCCAGTGGAGCCAGTGCACTCTCTGGACTCACTGCAGTGCATCCCCAGTGGTGCCAGTGCACTCTCTGGACCCACTGCACTGCATCCCCAATGGTGCCAGTGCAATCTCTGGACTCACCGGGATGCATCCCCAGTGGTGCCAGTGAACTCTCTGGACTCACTGCAGTGCATCACCAGTGGTGCCAGTGCACTCTCTGGACTCACTGCACTGCATCCCCAGTGGTTCCATTGCACTCTCTGTAGTCACTGCGCTGCGTCCCCAGTAGTGACAATTCACTCTCTGGACTCACTGTGCTGCATCCCCAGTGGTGCCAGTGCACTCTCTGGACTCACTGCAGTGTATCCCCTGTGTGTGCCAGTGCACTCTGTGGACTCACTGCACTGCATCCCATTGGTGCCAGTGCACTCTCTGGACTCACTGCACTGCATCCCTGTTGTGCCAGTGCACTCTTTGGACTCAATGCAGTGCATCCCCACTGCTGAGAGTGCACTCTCTGGACTCAGTGCACTGCATCCAGTGGTGCCAGTGCACTCTCTGGACTCAGTGCACTGCATCCCCAATGGTGCCAGTGCACTCTCTGGACTCACTGCAGTGCATCTCCATTGGTGCCAGTGCACTCTCTGGACTCAGTGCACTGCATCCCCAGTGGAGCCAGTGCACTCTCTGGACTCACTGCACTGCATCACCAGTGGTGCCAGTGCAGTCTCTGGACTCACTGCACTGCATCCCCAGTGGTGCCAGTGAACTCTCTGGACTCACTGCAGTGCATCCCCAGTGGTGCCAGTGCACTCTCTGGACTCACCGGGATGCATCCCCAGTGGTGCCAGTGCACTCTCTGGACTCACTGCACTGCATCCCCAGTGGTTCCATTGCACTCTCTGTAGTCACTGCGCTGCGTCCCCAGTGGTGACAATTCACTCTCTGGACTCACTGTGCTACATCCCCAGTGGTGCCAGTGCACTCTCTGGACTCACTGCAGTGTATCCACTGTGTGTGCCAGTGCACTCTGTGGACTCACTGCACTGCATCCCATTGGTGCCAGTGCACTCTCTGGACTCACTGCACTGCATCCCCAGTGGTGCCAGTGCACTCTCTGGACTCACTGCAGTGCAGCCCCTTAGGTGCCAGTGCACTCTCAGTACTCACTGCAGTGCATTCCCAGTGGTGTCAGTGCACTCTCTGGACTCACTGCAGTGAATCCCCACTGGTGCCAGTGCACTCTCTGGACTCACTGCACTGCATCCCCAGTGGAGCCTGTGAAGTCTCTGGACTCACTGCAGTGCAACCCCAGTGGTGCCAGTGTAGTCTCTGGACTCACTGCACTGCATCCCCAGTGGTGCCAGTGCACTCTCTGGTCTCACTGCACTGCATCCCCTCTGGTGCCAGTGCACTCTTTGGACTCAATGCAGTGCATCCCCACTGCTGAGAGTGCACTCTCTGGACTCAGTGCACTGCATCCCCAGTGGAGCCAGTGCACTCTCTGGACTCACTGCACTGCATCCCCAATGGTGCCAGTGCACTCTCTGGACTCACTGCACTGCATCTCCAGTGGTGCCAGTGGCTCTCTGGACTCACTGCACTGCATCACCAGTGGTGCCAGTGCACTCTCTGGACTCACCGGGATGCATCCCCAGTGGTGCCAGTGCACTCTCTGGACTCACTGCAGTGCATCCCCAGTGGTGCCAGTGCACTCTCTGGACTCACTGCAGTGCATCCCCAGTGGTGCCAGTGCAATCTCTGGACTCACTGCAGTGCAGCTCAGTGGTGCCAGAGTACTCTCTGGACTCACTGCAGTGCATCCCCAGTGGTGCCAGTGCACTCTCTGGACTCACTGCACTGCATCCCCAGTGGAGCCAGTTTACTCTCTGGACTGTCTGCAGTGTATCCCCATTGGAGACGGTGCACTCTCTGGACTCACTAAACTGCATCCCCAGTGGTGCCAGTGCACTGTCTGGACTCACCGCACTGCATCTCCAGTGGTACAAGGGCACTGTCTGGACTCACTGCACTGCATCCCCAGTGGTGCCAGTGCACTCTCTGGACTCACTGCACTGCATCCCCAGTGGAGCCAGTGCACTCTCTGGACTCACTGCAGTGCATCCCCAGTGGTGCCAGTGCACTCTCTGGACCCACTGCACTGCATCCCCAATGGTGCCAGTGCAATCTCTGGACTCACCGGGATGCATCCCCAGTGGTGCCAGTGAACTCTCTGGACTCACTGCAGTGCATCACCAGTGGTGCCAGTGCAGTCTCTGGACTCACTGCACTGCATCCCCAATGGTGTCAGTGCACTCTCTGGACCCACTGCATTGCATCCCCACTGGTGCCAGTGCACTCTCTGGACTCACTGCAGTGCATCCCTTTTGGTGCCAGTGCACTGTCTGTAGTCACTGCGCTGCATCCCCAGTGGTGACAGTGCACTCTCTGGACTCACTGTGCTGCATCCCCAGTGGTGCCAGTGCACTCTCTGGACTCACTGCACTGCATCCCCAGTGGTGCCAGTGCACTCTCTGGACTCACTGCAGTGCATCCCCAGTGGTGCCAGTGCACTCTCTGGACTCACTGCACTGCATCCCCAGTGGTGCATGTGTAGTCTCTGGACTCACTGCACTGCATCCCCAGTGGTGCCTGTGAAGTCTCTGGACTCACTGCAGAGCAACCCCAGTGGTGCCAGTGTAGTCTCTGGACTCACTGCACTGTAACCCCAGTGGTGCCAGTGCACTCTCTGGACTCACTGCACTGCATCAACAGTGGTGCCAGTGCACTCTCTGGACTCACTGCACTGCATCCCCAGTGGTGCCAGTGTAGTCTCTGGACTCACTGCAGTGCATCCCCAGTGGTGCCAGTGCAATCTCTGGACTCACTGCAGTGCAGCTCAGTGGTGCCAGAGCACTCTCTGGACTCACTGCAGTGCATCCCCAGTGGTGCCAGTGCACTCTCTGGACTCACTGCACTGCATCCCGAGTGGAGCCAGTGCACTCTCTGGACTGTCTGCAGTGTATCCCCATTGGATCCGGTGCACTCTCTGGACTCATTGCACTGCATCCCCAGTGGTGCCAGTGCACTCTCTGGACTCACTGCACTGCATCCCCAGTGGTGCCAGTGGCTCTCTGGACTCACTGCACTGCATCACCAGTGGTGCCAGTGCACTCTCTGGAGTCACTGCACTGCATCCCCAGTGGTGCCAGTGCACTCTCTGGAGTCACTGCACTGCATCAACAGTGGTGCCAGTGCATTCTCTGGACTCACTGCACTGCATCCCCAGTGGTGCCAGTGTATTCTCTGGACTCACTGCAGTGCATCCCCAGTGGTGCCAGTGCAATCTCTGGACTCACTGCAGTGCAGCTCAGTGGTGCCAGAGCACTCTCTGGACTCACTGCAGTGCATCCCCAGTGGTGCCAGTGCACTCTCTGGACTCACTGCACTGCATCCCCAGTGGAGCCAGTGCACTCTCTGGACTGTCTGCAGTGTATCCCCATTGGAGCCGGTGCACTCTCTGGACTCACTAATCTGCATCCCCAGTGGAGCCAGTGCACTCTCTGCACTCACTGCACTGGATCCCCAGTGGTGCCAGTGCACTCTCTCGTCTCACTGCACTGCATCCCCTGTTGTGCCAGTGCACTCTTTGGACTCAATGCAGTGCATCCCCACTGCTGAGAGTGCACTCTCTGGACTCAGTGCACTGCATCCAGTGGTGCCAGTGCACTCTCTGGACTCAGTGCACTGCATCCCCAATGGTGCCAGTGCACTCTCTGGACTCACTGCAGTGCATACCCAGTGGTGCCAGTGCACTCTCTGGACTCAGTGCACTGCATCCCCAGTGGAGCCAGTGCACTCTCTGGACTCACTGAACTGCATCACCAGTGGTGCCAGTGCAGTCTCTGGACTCACTGCACTGCATCCCCAGTGGTGCCAGTGCACTCTCTGCACTCACTGCACTGGATCCCCAGTGGTGCCAGTGCACTCTCTGGACCCACTGCAGTGCATCCCCACTGGTGCCAGTGCACTCTCTGGACTCACTGCACTGCATCCCCAGTGGTTCCGTTGCACTCTCTGTAGTCACTGCGCTGCGTCCCCAGTGGTTACAATTCACTCTCTGGACTCACTGTGCTGCATCCCCAGTGGTGCCAGTGCACTCTCTGGACTCACTGCAGTGTATCCCCTGTGTGTGCCAGTGCACTCTGTGGACTCACTGCACTGCATCCCATTGGTGCCAGTGCACTCTCTGGACTCACTGCACTGCATCCCCAGTGGTGCCAGTGCACTCTCTGGACTCACTGCAGTGCAGCCCCTTAGGTGCCAGTGCACTCTCAGTACTCACTGCAGTGCATTCCCAGTGGTGTCAGTGCACTCTCTGGACTCACTGCAGTGAATCCCCACTGGTGCCAGTGCACTCTCTGGACTCACTGCACTGCATCCCCAGTGGAGCCTGTGAAGTCTCTGGACTCACTGCAGTGCAACCCCAGTGGTGCCAGTGTAGTCTCTGAACTCACTGCACTGTAACCCCAGTGGTGCCAGTGCAATCTCAGGACTCACAGCAGTGCAGCTCCAGTTGGTGCCAGTGCACTCTCTGGACTCACTGCACTGCATCCCCAGTGGTGCCAGTGCACTCTCTGGACTCACTGCAGTGCATCCCCAGTGGTGCCATTGCACTCTCAGGACTCACTGCAGTGCATCCCCAGTGGTGCCAGTGCACTCTCTGGACTCACTGCACTGCATCCCCAGTGGTGCAGTGCACTCTCTGGTCTCACTGCACTGCATCCCCTCTGGTGCCAGTGCACTCTTTGGACTCAATGCAGTGCATCCCCACTGCTGAGAGTGCACTCTCTGGACTCAGTGCACTGCATCCCCAGTGGTGCCAGTGCACTCTCTGGACTCACTGAACTGCATCTCCAGTGGTGCCAGTGGCTCTCTGGACTCACTGCACTGCATCACCAGTGGTGCCAGTGCACTCTCTGGACTCACCGGGATGCATCCCCAGTGGTGCCAGTGCACTCTCTGGACTCACTGCACTGCATCGCCACTGGTGCCAGTGTAGTCTCTGGACTCACTGCAGTGCATCCCCACTGGTGCCAGTGCACTCTCTGGACTCACTGCACTGCATCCCCAGTGGTTCCATTGCACTCTCTGTAGTCACTGCGCTGCGTCCAAAGTGGTGACAATTCACTCTCTGGACTCACTGTGCTGCATCCCCAGTGGTGCCAGTGCACTCTCTGGACTCACTGCAGTGTATCCCCTGTGTGTGCCAGTGCACTCTGTGGACTCACTGCACTGCATCCCATTGGTGCCAGTGCACTCTCTGGACTCACTGCACTGCATCCCCAGTGGTGCCAGTGCACTCTCTGGACTCACTGCAGTGCAGCCCCTTAGGTGCCAGTGCACTCTCAGTACTCACTGCAGTGCATTCCCAGTGGTGTCAGTGCACTTTCTGGACTCACTGCAGTGAATCCCCACTGGTGCCAGTGCACTCTCTGGACTCACTGCACTGCATCCCCAGTGGAGCCTGTGAAGTCTCTGGACTCACTGCAGTGCAACCCCAGTGGTGCCAGTGTAGTCTCTGGACTCACTGCACTGTAACCCCAGTGGTGCCAGTGCAATCTCAGGACTCACAGCAGTGCAGCTCCAGTTGGTGCCAGTGCACTCTCTGGACTCACTGCACTGCATCCCCAGTGGTGCCAGTGCACTCTCTGGACTCACTGCAGTGCATCCCCAGTGGTGCCATTGCACTCTCAGGACTCACTGCAGTGCATCCCCAGTGGTGCCAGTGCACTCTCTGGACTCACTGCACTGCATCCCCAGTGGTGCCAGTGCCCTCTTTGGACTCAATGCAGTGCATCCCCACTGCTGAGAGTGCACTCTCAGGACTCAGTGCACTGCATCCCCAGTGGTGCCAGTGCACTCTCTGGACTCACTGCACTGCATCCCCAGTGGTGCCAGTGCAATCTCTGGACTCACTGCACTGCATCCCCAGTGGTGCCAGTGCACTCTCTGGACCCACTGCACTGCATCCCCAGTGGTGCCAGTGCACTCTCTGGACTCACTGCACTGCATCCCCAGTGGTGCCAGTGCAATCTCAGGACTCACAGCAGTGCAGCTCCAGTTGGTGCCAGTGCACTCTCTGGACTCACTGCACTGCATCCCCAGTGGTGCCAGTGCACTCTCTGGACTCACTGCAGTGCATCCCCAGTGGTGCCATTGCACTCTCAGGACTCACTGCAGTGCATCCCCAGTGGTGCCAGTGCACTCTCTGGACTCACTGCAGTGCATCCCCAGTGGTGCTAGTGCACTCTCTGTAGTCACTGCGCTGCATCCCCAGAGGTGCCAGTGCACTCTCTGGACTCACTGCACTTCATCTCCAGTGTTGCCAGTGGCTCTCTGGACTCACTGCACTGCATCACCAGTGGTGCCAGTGCACTCTCTGGACTCACCGGGATGCATCCCCAGTGGTGCCAGTGCACTCTCTGGACTCACTGCACTGCATCGCCACTGGTGCCAGTGTAGTCTCTGGACTCACTGCAGTGCATCCCCAGTGGTGCCAGTGCAATCTCTGGACTCACTGCAGTGCAGCTCCGTGGTGCCAGAGTACTCTCTGGACTCACTGCAGTGCATCCCCAGTGGTGCCAGTGCTCTCTCTGGACTCACTGCACTGCATCCCCAGTGGAGCCAGTTTACTCTCTGGACTGTCTGCAGTGTATCCCCATTGGAGCCGGTGCACTCTCTGGACTCACTAAACTGCATCCCCAGTGGTGCCAGTGCACTGTCTGGACTCACTGCACTGCATCTCCAGTGGTGCAAGGGCACTGTCTGGACTCACTGCACTGCATCCCCAGTGGTGCCAGTGCACTCTCTGGACTCACTGCACTGCATCCCCAGTGGAGCCAGTGCACTCTCTGGACTCACTGCAGTGCATCCCCAGTGGTGCCAGTGCACTCTCTGGACCCACTGCACTGCATCCCCAATGGTGCCAGTGCAATCTCTGGACTCACTGCACTGCATCCCCAATGGTGTCAGTGCACTCTCTGGACCCACTGCATTGCATCCCCAGTGGTGACAGTGCACTCTCTGGACTCACTGTGCTGCATCCCCAGTGGTGCCAGTGCACTCTCTGGACTCACTGCACTGCATCCCCAGTGGTGCCAGTGCACTCTCTGGACTCACTGCAGTGCATCCCCAGTGGTGCCATTGCACTCTCAGGACTCACTGCAGTGCATCCCCAGTGGTGCCAGTGCACTCTCTGGACTCACTGCAGTGCACCCCAGTGGTGCTAGTGCACTCTCTGTAGTCACTGCGCTGCATCCCCAGAGGTGCCAGTGCACTCTCTGGACTCACTGCACTTCATCTCCAGTGTTGCCAGTGGCTCTCTGGACTCACTGCACTGCATCACCAGTGGTGCCAGTGCACTCTCTGGACTCACCGGGATGCATCCCCAGTGGTGCCAGTGCACTCTCTGGACTCACTGCACTGCATCGCCACTGGTGCCAGTGTAGTCTCTGGACTCACTGCAGTGCATCCCCAGTGGTGCCAGTGCAATCTCTGGACTCACTGCAGTGCAGCTCCGTGGTGCCAGAGTACTCTCTGGACTCACTGCAGTGCATCCCCAGTGGTGCCAGTGCTCTCTCTGGACTCACTGCACTGCATCCCCAGTGGAGCCAGTTTACTCTCTGGACTGTCTGCAGTGTATCCCCATTGGAGCCGGTGCACTCTCTGGACTCACTAAACTGCATCCCCAGTGGTGCCAGTGCACTGTCTGGACTCACTGCACTGCATCTCCAGTGGTGCAAGGGCACTGTCTGGACTCACTGCACTGCATCCCCAGTGGTGCCAGTGCACTCTCTGGACTCACTGCACTGCATCCCCAGTGGAGCCAGTGCACTCTCTGGACTCACTGCAGTGCATCCCCAGTGGTGCCAGTGCACTCTCTGGACCCACTGCACTGCATCCCCAATGGTGCCAGTGCAATCTCTGGACTCACTGCACTGCATCCCCAATGGTGTCAGTGCACTCTCTGGACCCACTGCATTGCATCCCCAGTGGTGACAGTGCACTCTCTGGACTCACTGTGCTGCATCCCCAGTGGTGCCAGTGCACTCTCTGGACTCACTGCACTGCATCCCCAGTGGTGCCAGTGCACTCTCTGGACTCACTGCAGTGCATCCCCAGTGGTGCCAGTGCACTCTCTGGACTCACTGCACTGCATCCCCAGTGGTGCATGTGTAGTCTCTGGACTCACTGCACTGCATCCCCAGTGGTGCCTGTGAAGTCTCTGGACTCACTGCAGTGCATCCCCAAGGTGCCAGTGTAGTCTCTGTACTCACTGCACTGTAACCCCAGTGGTGCCAGTGCACTCTCTGGAGTCACTGCACTGCATCAACATTGGTGCCAGTGCACTCTCTAGACTCACTGCACTGCATCCCCAGTGGTGCCAGTGTAGTCTCTGGACTCACTGCAGTGCATCCCCAGTGGTGCCAGTGCAATCTCTGGACTCACTGCAGTGCAGCTCAGTGGTGCCAGAGCACTCTCTGGACTCACTGCAGTGCATCCCCAGTGGTGCCAGTGCACTCTCTGGACTCACTGCACTGCATCCCCAGTGGTGCAAGGGCACTCTCTGGACTCACTGCACTGCATCAACAGTGGTGCCAGTGCACTCTCTGGACTCATTGCAGTGCATCCCCAGTGGTGCCATTGCACTCTCAGGACTCACTGCAGTGCATCCCCAGTGGTGCCAGTGCACTCTCTGGACTCACTGCACTGCATCCCCAGTGGAGCCAGTGCACTCTCTGCACTCACTGCACTGGATCCCCAGTGGTGCCAGTGCACTCTCTGGACTCACTGCACTGCATCCCCAGTGGTGCCACTGCACTCTCTGGACTCACTGCAGTGCATCCACAGTGGTGCCAGTGCACTCTCTGGACTCACTGCACTGCATCCCCAGTGGTGCCAGTGCACTCTCTGGACCCACTGCACTGCATCCTCACTGGTGCCAGTGCACTCTCTGGACTCACTGCACTGCATCCCCAGTGGTTCCATTGCACTCTCTGTAGTCACTGCGCTGCGTCCCCAGTGGTGACACTTCACTCTCTGGACTCACTGTGCTGCATCCCCAGTGGTGCCAGTGCACTCTCTGGACTCACTGCAGTGTATGCCCTGTGTGTGCCAGTGCACTCTGTGGACTCACTGCACTGCATCCCATTGGTGCCAGTGCACTCTCTGGACTCACTGCACTGCATCCCCAGTGGTGCCAGTGCACTCTCTGGACTCACTGCAGTGCAGCCCCTTAGGTGCCAGTGCACTCTCAGTACTCACTGCAGTGCATTCCCAGCGGTGTCACTGCACTCTCTGGACTCACTGCAGTGAATCCCCACTGGTGCCAGTACACTCTCTGGACTCACTGCACTGCATCCCCAGTGGTGCCAGTGCACTCTCTGGACTGTCTGCAGTGTATCCGCATTGGAGCCGGTGCGCTCTCTGGACTCACTAAACTGCATCCCCAGTGGTGCCAGTGCACTCTCTGGACTCACTGCATTGCATCCCCAGTGGTGCCAGTGCACTCTCTGGACTCAGTGCAGTGCATCCCCAGTGGAGCCAGTGCACTGTCTGGACTCACTGCAGTGCATCTCCAGTGGTGCCAGTGCACTCTCTGGACTCACTGCACTGCATCCCCAGTGGTGCCAGTGCACTCTCTGGACTCACTGCACTGCATCCCCATTGGTGCCAGTGCACTCTCTGGACTCACAGCACTGCATCCCCAGTGGTGCATGTGTAGTCTCTGGACTCACTGCAGTGCATCCCCAAGGTGCCAGTGCACTCTCTGGACTCACTGCACTGCATCCCCAGTGGTTCCATAGCACTCTCTGGACTGACTGCATTGCATTCCCAGTGGTGCCAGTGCACTCTCTGGACTCAGTGCAGTGCATCCCCAGTGGAGCGAGTGCACTCTCTGGACTCACTTCAGTGCATCTCCATTGGTGCCAGTGCACTCTCTGGACTCACTGCACTGCATCCCCAGTGGTGCCAGTGTACTCTCTGGACTCACTGCAGTGCATCCCCAATTTTGCCAGTGCACTCTCTGGACTCACTGCACTGCATCCCCAGTTGGTGCCAGTGCACTCTCTGGACTCACTGCAGTGCATCCCCAGTGGTGCCAGTGCACTCTCTGGACTCACTGCACTGCATCCCCAGTGGTGCCAGTGCAGTCTCTGGACCCACTGCAGTGCATCCCCCCTGGTGCCAGTGCACTCTCTGGACTCACTGCAGTGCATACCCAGTGGTGCCAGTGCACTCTCTGGACTCACTGCGCTGCGTCCCCAGTGGTGACACTTCACTCTCTGGACTCACTGTGCTGCATCCCCAGTGGTGCCAGTGCACTCTCTGGACTCACTGCAGTGCATCCCCACTGGTGCCAGTGCACTCTCTGGACTCAATGCAGTTCAGCCCCTGAGGTGCCAGTGCACTCTCAGTACTCACTGCACTGCATCACCAGTGGTGCCAGTGCACTCTCTGGACTCACCGGGATGCATCCCCAGTGGTGCCAGTGCACTCTCTGGACTCACTGCACTGCATCACCAGTGGTGCCAGTGCACTCTCTGGACTCACTGCAGTGCAGCCCCTTAGGTGCCAGTGCACTCTCAGTACTCACTGCAGTGCATTCCCAGTGGTGTCAGTGCACTCTCTGGACTCAGTGCAGTGAATCCCCACTGGTGCCAGTGCACTCTCTGGACTCACTGCACTGCATCCCCAGTGGAGCCTGTGAAGTCTCTGGACTCACTGCAGTGCAACCCCAGTGGTGCCAGTGTAGTCTCTGGACTCACTGCACTGTAACCCCAGTGGTGCCAGTGCAATCTCAGGACTCACAGCAGTGCAGCTCCAGTTGGTGCCAGTGCACTCTCTGGACTCACTGCACTGCATCCCCAGTGGTGCCAGTGCACTCTCTGGACTCACTGCAGTGCATCCCCAGTGGTGCCATTGCACTCTCAGGACTCACTGCAGTGCATCCCCAGTGGTGCCAGTGCACTCTCTGGACTCACTGCACTGCATCCCCAGTGGTGCCAGTGCACTCTCTGGTCTCACTGCACTGCATCCCCTCTGGTGCCAGTGCACTCTTTGGACTCAATGCAGTGCATCCCCACTGCTGAGAGTGCACTCTCTGGACTCAGTGCACTGCATCCCCAGTGGTGCCAGTGCACTCTCTGGACTCACTGCACTGCATCCCCAATGGTGCCAGTGCACTCTCTGGACTCACTGCACTGCATCTCCAGTGGTGCCAGTGGCTCTCTGGACTCACTGCACTGCATCACCAGTGGTGCCAGTGCACTCTCTGGACTCACCGGGATGCATCCCCAGTGGTGCCAGTGCACTCTCTGGACTCACTGCACTGCATCGCCACTGGTGCCAGTGTAGTCTCTGGACTCACTGCAGTGCATACCCACTGGTGCCAGTGCACTCTCTGGACTCACTGCACTGCATCCCCAGTGGTTCCATTGCACTCTCTGTAGTCACTGCGCTGCGTCCCCAGTGGTGACAATTCACTCTCTGGACTCACTGTGCTGCATCCCCAGTGGTGCCAGTGCACTCTCTGGACTCACTGCAGTGTATCCCCTGTGTGTGCCAGTGCACTCTGTGGACTCACTGCACTGCATCCCATTGGTGCCAGTGCACTCTCTGGACTCACTGCACTGCATCCCCAGTGGTGCCAGTGCACTCTCTGGACTCACTGCAGTGCAGCCCCTTAGGTGCCAGTGCACTCTCAGTACTCACTGCAGTGCATTCCCAGTGGTGTCAGTGCACTCTCTGGACTCACTGCAGTGAATCCCCACTGGTGCCAGTGCACTCTCTGGACTCACTGCACTGCATCCCCAGTGGAGCCTGTGAAGTCTCTGGACTCACTGCAGTGCAACCCCAGTGGTGCCAGTGTAGTCTCTGGACTCACTGCACTGTAACCCCAGTGGTGCCAGTGCAATCTCAGGACTCACAGCAGTGCAGCTCCAGTTGGTGCCAGTGCACTCTCTGGACTCACTGCACTGCATCCCCAGTGGTGCCAGTGCACTCTCTGGACTCACTGCAGTGCATCCCCAGTGGTGCCATTGCACTCTCAGGACTCACTGCAGTGCATCCCCAGTGGTGCCAGTGCACTCTCTGGTCTCACTGCACTGCATCCCCTCTGGTGCCAGTGCACTCTTTGGACTCAATGCAGTGCATCCCCACTGCTGAGAGTGCACTCTCTGGACTCAGTGCACTGCATCCCCAGTGGTGCCAGTGCACTCTCTGGACTCACTGCACTGCATCCCCAATGGTGCCAGTGCACTCTCTGGACTCACTGCACTGCATCTCCAGTGGTGCCAGTGGCTCTCTGGACTCACTGCACTGCATCACCAGTGGTGCCAGTGCACTCTCTGGACTCACCGGGATGCATCCCCAGTGGTGCCAGTGCACTCTCTGGACTCACTGCACTGCATCGCCACTGGTGCCAGTGTAGTCTCTGGACTCACTGCAGTGCATCCCCAGTGGTGCCAGTGCAATCTCTGGACTCACTGCAGTGCAGCTCAGTGGTGCCAGAGTACTCTCTGGACTCACTGCAGTGCATCCCCAGTGGTGCCAGTGCACTCTCTGGACCCACTGCACTGCATCCCCAATGGTGCCAGTGCAATCTCTGGACTCACCGGGATGCATCCCCAGTGGTGCCAGTGAACTCTCTGGACTCACTGCAGTGCATCACCAGTGGTGCCAGTGCAGCCTCTGGACTCACTGCACTGCATCCCCAATGGTGTCAGTGCACTCTCTGGACCCACTGCATTGCATACCCACTGGTGCCAGTGCACTCTCTGGACTCACTGCAGTGCATCCCTTTTGGTGCCAGTGCACTCTCTGTAGTCACTGCGCTGCATCCCCAGTGGTGACAGTGCACTCTCTGGACTCACTGTGCTGCATCCCCAGTGGTGCCAGTGCACTCTCTGGACTCACTGCAGTGCATCCCCAGTGGTGCCAGTGCACTCTCTGGACTCACTGCACTGCATCCCCAGTGGTGCACGTGTAGTCTCTGGACTCACTGCACTGCATCCCCAGTGGTGCCTGTGAAGTCTCTGGACTCACTGCAGAGCAACCCCAGTGGTGCCAGTGTAGTCTCTGGACTCACTGCACTGTAACCCCAGTGGTGCCAGTGCACTCTCTGGAGTCACTGCACTGCATCAACAGTGGTGCCAGTGCACTCTCTGGACTCACTGCACTGCATCCCCAGTGGTGCCAGTGTAGTCTCTGGACTCACTGCAGTGCATCCCCAGTGGTGCCTGTGCAATCTCTGGACTCACTGCAGTGCAGCTCAGTGGTGCCAGAGCACTCTCTGGACTCACTGCAGTGCATCCCCAGTGGTGCCAGTGCACTCTCTGGACTCACTGCACTGCATCCCCAGTGGAGCCAGTGCACTCTCTGGACTGTCTGCAGTGTATCCCCATTGGAGCCGGTGCACTCTCTGGACTCACTGAAGTGCATCCCCAGTGGTGCCAGTGCACTCTCTGGACTCACTGCACTGCATCCCCAGTGGTGCAAGGGCACTCTCTGGACTCACTGCACTGCATCAACAGTGGTGCCAGTGCACTCTCTGGACTCATTGCAGTGCATCCCCAGTGGTGCCATTGCACTCTCAGGACTCACTGCAGTGCATCCCCTGTTGTGCCAGTGCACTCTCTGGACTCACTGCACTGCATCCCCAGTGGAGCCAGTGCACTCTCTGCACTCACTGCACTGGATCCCCAGTGGTGCCAGTGCACTCTCTGGACTCACTGCACTGCATCCCCAGTGGTGCCAGTGCACTCTCTGGACTCACTGCAGTGCATCCACAGTGGTGCCAGTGCACTCTCTGGACTCACTGTGCTGCAGCCCCAGTGGTGCCAGTGCACTCTCTGGACTCACTGCAGTGTATCTCCTGTGTGTGCCAGTGCACTCTGTGGACACACTGCACTGCATCCCATTGGTGCCAGTGCACTCTCTGGACTCACTGAACTGCATCCCCAGTGCTGCCAGTGCACTCTCTGGACTCACTGCAGTGCAGCCCCTTAGGTGACAGTGCACTCTCAGTACTCACTGCAGTGCATTCCCAATGGTGTCAGTGCACTCTCTGGACTCACTGCAGTGAATCCCCACTGGTGCCAGTGCACTCTCTGGACTCACTGCACTGCATCCCCAGTGGTGCCAGTGCACTCTCTGGACTCACTGCAGTGAATCCCCACTGGTGCCAGTGCACTCTCTGGACTCACTGCACTGCATCCCCAGTGGAGCCTGTGAAGTCTCTGGACTCACTGCAGTGCAACCCCAGTGGTGCCAGTGTAGTCTCTGGACTCACTGCACTCTAACCCCAGTGGTGCCAGTGCAATCTCAGGACTCACAGCAGTGCAGCTCCAGTTGGTGCCAGTGCACTCTCTGGACTCACTGCACTGCATCCCCAGTGGTTCCATTGCACTCTCTGTAGTCACTGCGCTGCGTCCCCAGTGGTGACACTTCACTCTCTGGACTCACTGCACTGCATCCCCAGTGGTGCCAGTGCACTCTCTGGACTGTCTGCAGTGTATCCCCATTGGAGCCGGTGCGCTCTCTGGACTCACTAAACTGCATCCCCAGTGGTGCCAGTGCACTCTCTGGACTCACTGCATTGCATCCCCAGTGGTGCCAGTGCACTCTCTGGACTCACTGCACTGCATCCCCAGTGGTGCCAGTGACCTCTCTGGACTCATTGCACTGCATCCCCAGTGGTGCCAGTGCACTCTCTGGACTCACTGCACTGCATCCCCAGTGGTGCCAGTGCACTCTCTGGACTCACTGCACTGCATCCCCATTAGTGCCAGTGCACTCTCTGGACTCACTGCACTGCATCCCCAGTGGTGCATGTGTAGTCTCTGGACTCACTGCAGTGCATCCCCAAGGTGCCAGTGCACTCTCTGGACTCACTGCACTGCATCCCCAGTGGTTCCATTGCACTCTCTGGACTCACTGCATTGCATCCCCAGTGGTGCCAGTGCACTCTCTGGACTCAGTGCAGTGCATCCCCAGTGGAGCGAGTGCACTCTCTGGACTCACTTCAGTGCATCTCCATTGGTGCCAGTGCACTCTCTGGACTCACTGCACTGCATCCCCAATGGTGCCAGTGCACTCTCTGGACTCACTGCACTGCATCTCCAGTGGTGCCAGTGGCTCTCTGGACTCACTGCACTGCATCACCAGTGGTGCCAGTGCACTCTCTGGACTCACCGGGATGCATCCCCAGTGGTGCCAGTGCACTCTCTGGACTCACTGCACTGCATCGCCACTGGTGCCAGTGTAGTCTCTGGACTCACTACAGTGCATACCCACTGGTGCCAGTGCACTCTCTGGACTCACTGCACTGCATCCCCAGTGGTTCCATTGCACTCTCTGTAGTCACTGCGCTGCGTCCCCAGTGGTGACAATTCACTCTCTGGACTCACTGTGCTGCATCCCCAGTGGTGCCAGTGCACTCTCTGGACTCACTGCAGTGTATCCCCTGTGTGTGCCAGTGCACTCTGTGGACTCACTGCACTGCATCCCATTGGTGCCAGTGCACTCTCTGGACTCACTGCAGTGAATCCCCAGTGGTGCCAGTGCACTCTCTGGACTCACTGCAGTGCAGCCCCTTAGGTGCCAGTGCACTCTCAGTACTCACTGCAGTGCATTCCCAGTGGTGTCAGTGCACTCTCTGGACTCACTGCAGTGAATCCCCACTGGTGCCAGTGCACTCTCTGGACTCACTGCACTGCATCCCCAGTGGAGCCTGTGAAGTCTCTGGACTCACTGCAGTGCAACCCCAGTGGTGCCAGTGTAGTCTCTGGACTCACTGCACTGTAACCCCAGTGGTGCCAGTGCAATCTCAGGACTCACAGCAGTGCAGCTCCAGTTGGTGCCAGTGCACTCTCTGGACTCACTGCACTGCATCCCCAGTGGTGCCAGTGCACTCTCTGGACTCACTGCAGTGCATCCCCAGTGGGGCCATTGCACTCTCAGGACTCACTGCAGTGCATCCCCAGTGGTGCCAGTGCACTCTCTGGTCTCACTGCACTGCATCCCCTCTTGTGCCAGTGCACTCTTTGGACTCAATGCAGTGCATCCCCACTGCTGAGAGTGCACTCTCTGGACTCAGTGCACTGCATCCCCAGTGGTGCCAGTGCACTCTCTGGACTCACTGCACTGCATCCCCAATGGTGCCAGTGCACTCTCTGGACTCACTGCACTGCATCTCCAGTGGTGCCAGTGGCTCTCTGGACTCACTGCACTGCATCACCAGTGGTGCCAGTGCACTCTCTGGACTCACCGGGATGCATCCCCAGTGGTGCCAGTGCACTCTCTGGACTCACTGCACTGCATCGCCACAGGTGCCAGTGTAGTCTCTGGACTCACTGCAGTGCATCCCCAGTGGTGCCAGTGCAATCTCTGGACTCACTGCAGTGCAGCTCAGTGGTGCCAGAGTACTCTCTGGACTCACTGCAGTGCATCCCCAGTGGTGCCAGTGCACTCTCTGGACCCACTGCACTGCATCCCCAATGGTGCCAGTGCAATCTCTGGACTCACCGGGATGCATCCCCAGTGGTGCCAGTGAACTCTCTGGACTCACTGCAGTGCATCACCAGTGGTGCCAGTGCAGTCTCTGGACTCACTGCACTGCATCCCCAATGGTGTCAGTGCACTCTCTGGACCCACTGCATTGCATCCCCAGTGGTTCCAGTGCACTCTCTGGACTCACTGCAGTGCATCCCTTTTGGTGCCAGTGCACTGTCTGTAGTCACTGCGCTGCATCCCCAGTGGTGACAGTGCACTCTCTGGACTCACTGTGCTGCATCCCCAGTGGTGCCAGTGCACTCTCTGGACTCACTGCACTGCATCCCCAGTGGTGCCAGTGCACTCTCTGGACTCACTGCAGTGCATCCCCAGTGGTGCCAGTGCACTCTCTGGACTCACTGCACTGCATCCCCAGTGGTGCACGTGTAGTCTCTGGACTCACTGCACTGCATCCCCAGTGGTGCCTGTGAAGTCTCTGGACTCACTGCAGAGCAACCCCAGTGGTGCCAGTGTAGTCTCTGGACTCACTGCACTGTAACCCCAGTGGTGCCAGTGCACTCTCTGGAGTCACTGCACTGCATCAACAGTGGTGCCAGTGCACTCTCTGGACTCACTGCACTGCATCCCCAGTGGTGCCAGTGTAGTCTCTGGACTCACTGCAGTGCATCCCCAGTGGTGCCTGTGCAATCTCTGGACTCACTGCAGTGCAGCTCAGTGGTGCCAGAGCACTCTCTGGACTCACTGCAGTGCATCCCCAGTGGTGCCAGTGCACTCTCTGGACTCACTGCACTGCATCCCCAGTGGAGCCAGTGCACTCTCTGGACTGTCTGCAGTGTATCCCCATTGGAGCCGGTGCACTCTCTGGACTCACTGAAGTGCATCCCCAGTGGTGCCAGTGCACTCTCTGGACTCACTGCACTGCATCCCCAGTGGTGCAAGGGCACTCTCTGGAATCACTGCACTGCATCAACAGTGGTGCCAGTGCACTCTCTGGACTCATTGCAGTGCATCCCCAGTGGTGCCATTGCACTCTCAGGACTCACTGCAGTGCATCCCCAGTGGTGCCAGTGCACTCTCTGGACTCACTGCACTGCATCCCCTGTGGAGCCAGTGCACTCTCTGCACTCACTGCACTGGATCCCCAGTGGTGCCAGTGCACTCTCTGGACTCACTGCACTGCATCCCCAGTGGTGCCAGTGCACTCTCTGGACTCACTGCAGTGCATCCACAGTGGTGCCAGTGCACTCTCTGGACTCACTGTGCTGCAGCCCCAGTGGTGCCAGTGCACTCTCTGGACTCACTGCAGTGTATCCCCTGTGTGTGCCAGTGCACTCTGTGGACACACTGCACTGCATCCCATTGGTGCCAGTGCACTCTCTGGACTCACTGCAGTGCATACCCAGTGGTGCCAGTGCACTCTCTGTAGTCACTGCGCTGCGTCCCCAGTGGTGACACTTCACTCTCTGGACTCACTGTGCTGCATCCCCAGTGGTGCCAGTGCACTCTCTGGACTCACTGCAGTGTATCCCAGTGGTGCCAGTGCACTCTCTGGACTCACTGCAGTTCAGCCCCTGAGGTGCCAGTGCACTCTCAGTACTCAATGCAGTGCATTCCCATTGGTGCCAGTGCACTCTCTGGACTCACTGCAGTGCATACCCAGTGGTGCCAGTGCACTCTCTGTAGTCACTGCGCTGCGTCCCCAGTGGTGACACTTCACTCTCTGGACTCACTGTGCTGCATCCCCAGTGGTGCCAGTGCACTCTCTGGACTCACTGCAGTGTATCCCAGTGGTGCCAGTGCACTCTCTGGACTCACTGCAGTTCAGCCCCTGAGGTGCCAGTGCACTCTCAGTACTCAATGCAGTGCATTCCCAGTGGTGTCAGTGCACTCTCTGGACTCACTGCAGTGAATCCCCAGTGGTGCCAGTGCACTCTCTGGACTCACTGCACTGCATCACCAGTGGTGACAGTGCACTCTCTGGACTCACTGCAGTGAATCCCCAGTGGTGCCAGTGCACTCTCTGGACTCACTGTGCTGCATCCCCAGTGGTGCCAGTGCACTCTCTGGACTCACTGCAGTGCATCCCCAGTGGTGCCAGTGCACTCTCTGGACTCACTGCAGTTCAGCCCCTGAGGTGCCAGTGCACTCTCAGTACTCAATGCAGTGCATTCCCAGTGGTGTCAGTGCACTCTCTGGACTCACTGCAGTGAATCCCCAGTGGTGCCAGTGCACTCTCTGGACTCACTGCACTGCATCACCAGTGGTGACAGTGCACTCTCTGGACTCACTGAACTGCATCCCCAGTGGTGCCAGTGCACTCTGTGGACTCACTGCACTGCATCCCATTGGTGCCAGTGCACTCTCTGGACTCACTGCACTGCATCCCCAGTGGTGCCAGTGCACTCTCTGGACTCACTGCAGTGCAGCCCCTTAGGTGCCAGTGCACTCTCAGTACTCACTGCAGTGCATTCCCAATGGTGTCAGTGCACTCTCTGGACTCACTGCAGTGAATCCCCACTGGTGCCAGTGCACTCTCTGGACTCACTGCACTGCATCCCCAGTGGTGCCAGTGCACTCTCTGGACTCACTGCAGTGAATCCCCACTGGTGCCAGTGCACTCTCTGGACTCACTGCACTGCATCCCCAGTGGAGCCTGTGAAGTCTCTGGACTCACTGCAGTGCAACCCCAGTGGTGCCAGTGTAGTCTCTGGACTCACTGCACTCTAACCCCAGTGGTGCCAGTGCAATCTCAGGACTCACAGCAGTGCAGCTCCAGTTGGTGCCAGTGCACTCTCTGGACTCACTGCACTGCATCCCCAGTGGTGCCAGTGCACTCTCTGGACTCACTGCAGTGCATCCCCAGTGGTGCCATTGCACTCTCAGGACTCACTGCAGTGCATCCCCAGTGGTGCCAGTGCACTCTCTGGACTCACTGCAGTGCATCCCCAGTGGTGCCAGTGCACTCTTTCGAGTCACTAAACTGCATCCCCAGTGGTGCCAGTGCACTCTCTGGACTCACTGCACTGCATCTCCAGTGTTGCCAGTGGCTCTCTGGACTCACTGCACTGCATCACCAGTGGTGCCAGTGCACTCTCTGGACTCACCGGGATGCATCCCCAGTGGTGCCAGTGCACTCTCTGGACTCACTGCACTGCATCGCCACTGGTGCCAGTGTAGTCTCTGGACTCACTGCAGTGCATCCCCAGTGGTGCCAGTGCAATCTCTGGACTCACTGCAGTGCAGCTCCGTGGTGCCAGAGTACTCTCTGGACTCACTGCAGTGCATCCCCAGTGGTGCCAGTGCACTCTCTGGACTCACTGCACTGCATCCCCAGTGGAGCCAGTTTACTCTCTGGACTGTCTGCAGTGTATCCCCATTGGAGCCGGTGCACTCTCTGGACTCACTAAACTGCATCCCCAGTGGTGCCAGTGCACTGTCTGGACTCACTGCACTGCATCTCCAGTGGTGCAAGGGCACTGTCTGGACTCACTGCACTGCATCACCAGTGGTGCCAGTGCACTCTCTGGACTCACTGCAGTGCATCCCCAGTGGTGCCAGTGCACTCTCTGGACCCACTGCACTGCATCCCCAATGGTGCCAGTGCAATCTCTGGACTCACCGGGATGCATCCCCAGTGGTGCCAGTGAACTCTCTGGACTCACTGCAGTTCATCCCCAGTGGTGCCAGTGCAGTCTCTGGACTCACTGCACTGCATCCCCAATGGTGTCAGTGCACTCTCTGGACCCACTGCATTGCATCCCCAGTGGTGACAGTGCACTCTCTGGACTCACTGTGCTGCATCCCCAGTGGTGCCAGTGCACTCTCTGGACTCACTGCACTGCATCCCCAGTGGTGCCAGTGCACTCTCTGGACTCACTGCAGTGCATCCCCAGTGGTGCCAGTGCACTCTCTGGACTCACTGCACTGCATCCCCAGTGGTGCATGTGTAGTCTCTGGACTCACTGCACTGCATCCCCAGTGGTGCCTGTGAAGTCTCTGGACTCACTGCAGTGCAACCCCAGTGGTGCCAGTGTAGTCTCTGGACTCACTGCACTGTAACCCCAGTGGTGCCAGTGCACTCTCTGGAGTCACTGCACTGCATCAACATTGGTGCCAGTGCACTCTCTAGACTCACTGCACTGCATCCCCAGTGGTGCCAGTGTAGTCTCTGGACTCACTGCAGTGCATCCCCAGTGGTGCCAGTGCAATCTCTGGACTCACTGCAGTGCAGCTCAGTGGTGCCAGAGCACTCTCTGGACTCACTGCAGTGCATCCCCAGTGGTGCCAGTGCACTATCTGGACTCACTGCACTGCATCCCCAGTGGAGCCAGTGCACTCTCTGGACTGTCTGCAGGGTATCCCCATTGGAGCCGGTGCACTCTCTGGACTGACTGCACTGCATCCCCAGTGGTGCCAGTGCACTGTCTGGACTCACTGCAGTGCATCCCCAGTGGTGCAAGGGCACTCTCTGGACTCACTGCACTGCATCAACAGTGGTGCCAGTGCACTCTCTGGACTCATTGCAGTGCATCCCCAGTGGTGCCATTGCACTCTCAGGACTCACTGCAGTGCATCCCCAGTGGTGCCAGTGCACTCTCTGGACTCACTGCACTGCATCCCCAGTGGAGCCAGTGCACTCTCTGCACTCACTGCACTGGATCCCCCGTGGTGCCAGTGCACTCTCTGGACTCACTGCACTGCATCCCCAGTGGTGCCAGTGCACTCTCTGGACCCACTGCACTGCATCCTCACTGGTGCCAGTGCACTCTCTGGACTCACTGCACTGCATCCCCAGTGGTTCCATTGCACTCTCTGTAGTCACTGCGCTGCGTCCCCAGTGGTGACACTTCACTCTCTGGACTCACTGCACTGCATTCCCCGTGGGGCCAGTGGTCTCTCTGGACTGTCTGCAGTGTATCCCCATTGGAGCCGGTGCGCTCTCTGGACTCACTAAACTGCATCCCCAGTGGTGCCAGTGCACTCTCTGGACTCACTGCATTGCATCCCCAGTGGTGCCAGTGCACTCTCTGGACTCACTGCACTGCATCCCCAGTGGTGCCAGTGACCTCTCTGGACTCATTGCACTGCATCCCCAGTGGAGCCAGTGCACTCTCTGGACTCACTGCACTGCATCCCCAGTGGTGCCAGTGCACTCTCTGGACTCACTGCACTGCATCCCCATTGGTGCCAGTGCACTCTCTGGACTCACTGCACTGCATCCCCAGTGGTGCATGTGTAGTCTCTGGACTCACTGCAGTGCATCCCCAAGGTGCCAGTGCACTCTCTGGACTCACTGCACTGCATCCCCAGTGGTTTCATTGCACTCTCTGGACTCACTGCATTGCATCCCAGTGGTGCCAGTGCACTCTCTGGACTCAGTGCAGTGCATCCCCAGTGGAGCGAGTGCACTCTCTGGACTCACTTCAGTGCATCTCCATTGGTGCCAGTGCACTCTCTGGACTCACTGCACTGCATCCCCAGTGGTGCCAGTGTACTCTCTGGACTCACTGCAGTGCATCCCCAATGGTGCCAGTGCACTCTCTGGACTCACTGCACTGCATCTCCAGTTGGTGCCAGTGCACTCTCTGGACTCACTGCAGTGCATCCCCAGTGGTGCCAGTGCACTCTCTGGACTCACTGCACTGCATCCCCAGTGGTGCCAGTGCAGTCTCTGGACCCACTGCAGTGCATCCCCCCTGGTGCCAGTGCACTCTCTGGACTCACTGCAGTGCATACCCAGTGGTGCCAGTGCACTCTCTGTAGTCACTGCGCTGCGTCCCCAGTGGTGACACTTCACTCTCTGGACTCACTGTGCTGCATCCCCAGTGGTGCCAGTGCACTCTCTGGACTCACTGCAGTGTATCCCAGTGGTGCCAGTGCACTCTCTGGACTCAGTGCACTGCATCCCCAGTGGTGCCAGTGCACTCTCTGGACTCACTGCAGTGAATCCCCAGTGGTGCCAGTGCACTCTCTGGACTCACTGCACTGCATCCCCAGTGGTGCCTGTGAAGTCTCTGGACTCACTGCAGTGCAACCCCAGTGGTGCCAGTGTAGTCTCTGAACTCACTGCACTGTAACCCCAGTGGTGCCAGTGCTATCTCAGGACTCACAGCAGTGCAGCTCCAGTTGGTGCCATTGCACTGTCTGGACTCACTGCACTGCATCCCCAGTGGTGCCATTGCACTCTGTGGACTCACTGCAGTGCATCCCCAGTGGTGCCAGTGCACTCTCTGGACTCAGTGCACTGCATCCCCAGTGGAGCCAGTGCACTCTCTGCACTCACTGCACTGGATCCCCAGTGGTGCCAGTGCACTCTCTGGTCTCACTGCACTGCATCCCCTGTTGTGCCAGTGCACTCTTTGGACTCAATGCAGGGCATCCCCACTGCTGAGAGTGCACTCTCTGGACTCAGTGCACTGCATCCCCAATGGTGCCAGTGCACTCTCTGGACTCACTGCACTGCATCCCCAGTGGTGCATGTGCAGTCTCTGGACTCACTGCACTGCATCCCCAGAAGTGCATGTGCAGTCTCTGGACTTACTGCACTGCATCCCCAGTGGTGCCAGTGGCTCTCTGGACTCACTGCACTGCATCACCAGTGGTGCCAATGCACTCTCTGGACTCACTACACTACATCCCCTGTGGTGCCAGTGCCTTCTCTGGACTCACTGCACTGCATCCCCAGTGGTGCCAGTGGCTCTCTGGACTCACTGCACTGCAGCTCAGGGGTGCCAGAGCACTCTCTGGACTCACTGCACTGCATCCCCAGTGGTGCCAGTGCACTCTCTGGACTCACTGCACTGCATCCCCAATGGTGCCAGTGAACTCTCTGGACTCACTGCAGTGCATCACCATTGGTGCCAGGGCACTCTCTGGACTCACTGCAGTGCATCCCCACTAGTGCCAGTGCACTCTCTGGACTCACTGCAGTGCATCCCTTTTGGTGCCAGTGCACTCTCTGTAGTCACTGCGCTGCATCCCCAGTGGTGACAGTGCACTCTCTGGACTCACTGTGCTGCATCCCCAGTGGTGCCAGTGCACTCTCTTGACTCACTGCAGTGCATCCCCAGTGGTGCCAGTACACTCTCTGTACTCACTGCAGTTCAGTCCCATTGGTGCCAGTGCACTGTCTGGACTCACTACAGTGCAGCCCCTTAGGTGCCAGTGCACAAGCTGTACTCACTGTAGTGCATTCCCAGTGGTGCCAGTGCACTCTCTGGACTCACTGCACTACATCCCCAGTGGTGCCAGTGCACTCTCTGGACTCACTGCACTGCATTCCCAGTGGTGCCAGTGCACTCTCTGGACTCAATGCAGTGCATCCCCTGTGGTGCCAGTGCACTCTCAGGACTCACTGCAGTGCATTCCCAGTGTTGCCAGGGCACTCTCTACAGACAATGCAGTGCATCCCCAAAGGTGACAGTGCACTCTCTGGATCACTGCACTGCTCCAGCCGCGGTAGCCCCTCCAGCCGCGGCAAACGCTCCTGACACTCCAGCCGCCTCAGCCGCTCCAGCCGCGGCAGCCGGTCCATCCACGGCATACGCGTCAGACGCTCCAGCCGCGGCAGCCGCTCCAACCGCGGCAGCCGCTCCAGCCGCGGCAGCCGCTCCAGCCGTTCCAGCCGCTCCAGCCGCTCCAGCCGCTCCAGCGTGGCAGCCGCTCTACTCGGTAGCGGCTTTAGCGGCTGCCGCGGCTGGAGCGGCTGCCGCGGCTGCCGCGGCTGGAGCGGCTGCCGCGGCTGGAGCGGCTGAGGTGGCTGGAGTGTCAGGAGCGTTTGCCGCGGCTGGAGGGGCTACCGCGGCTGGAGCAGTGCAGTGATCCAGAGAGTGCACTGGCACCTTGGGGATGCAGTGCAGTGAGTCCAGAGAGTCAACTGTCACCACTGGGGATGCAGTACAGTGAGTCAAGAGAGTGTACTGGCACCACAGGGGATGCACTGCAGTTACTCCAGAGAGTGCACTGGCACCACTGGGGATTCAGATACATTCTCACTGCAGTGAGATCCCCAGTGGTGCCAGTGCACTCTCTGGACTCACTGCAGTGCATCCCCAGTGGTGCCAGTGCACTCTCTGTAGTCACTGCGCTGCATCCCCAGTGGTGCCAGTGCACTCTCTGGACTAACTGCGCTGCATCCCCAGTGGTGCCAGAGCACTCTCTGGACTCACTGCAGAGTATCCCCTGTAGTGCCAGTGCTCTCTGTGGACTCACTGCACTGCATCCCAGTGGTGCCAGTGCACTCTCTGGACTCACTGCAGTGCATCCCCAGTGGTGCCAGAGCACTCTCTGGACTCACTGCAGAGTATCCCCAGTAGTGCCAGTGCACTCTGTGGACTCACTGCACTGCATCCCCAGTGGAGACAGTGCACTCTCTGGACTCACTGCAGTGCATCCCCAGTGGTGCCAGTGCACTCTCTGGACTCACTGCAGTGCATCCCCAGTGGTGCCAGTGCACTCTCTGGACTCACTGCACTGCATCCCCAGTGGTGCCAGTGCACTCTCTGGAGTCACTGCACTGCATCCCCAGTGGTGCCACTGCACTCTCTGGTAACACCGGGTTGCATCCGCAGAAGTGCCAGTGCACTCTCTGGCCTCACTACACTGCATCCCCAGTGGTGCCAGTGCACTCTCTGGACTCACTGAACTGCATCCCCACTGGTCCCAGTGCACTCTCTGGACTCACTGCAGTGCATCCCCAGTGGTGCCAGGGCACTCTCTGCAGACAATGCAGTGCATCCCCAAAGGTGACTGTGCACTCTCTGGACTTACTGTACTGCTCCAGCCGCGGCAACCGCTCCAGCCGCGGTAGCCCCTCCAGCCTCGGCAGCCGCTCCAGCCGCTCCATCCGCGGCATACGCGGCAGACGCTCCAGCCGCTCCAGCCGCGGCAGCCGCTCCAACCGCGGCAGCCGCTCCAGCCGCGGCAGCCGCTCCACTCGGTAGCGGCTGGAGCGGCTGCCGCGGCTGGACCGGCTGGAGCGGCTGCCGCGGCTGGAGCGGCTGCCGCGGCTGGAGCGGCTGCGGCGGCTGGAGCGTCTAGGGCGTCTGTCGCGTCTGGAGGGGCTACCGCGGCTGGGGCGGCTGACGCGCCTGGAGCGGATGCCGCTGCTGGAGCAGTGCAGTGAGTCCAGAGAGTGCACTGGCACCTTGGGGATGCAGTGCAGTGAGTCCAGAGAGTGCACTGGCACCACTGGGGATGCAGTACAGTGAGTCCAGAGAGTGCACTGGCACCACTGGGGATGCACTGCAGTGACTCCAGAGAATGCACTGGCACCACTGGGGATGCACTGCAGTGAGTCCAGAGAGTGCACTGGCACCACTGGGGATGCAGTGCAGTGAGTCCAGAGAGTGTACTGGCACCACTGGGGATGCACTTCAGTGAGTCCAGAGAGTGCACTGGCACCACTGGGGATGCAGTGCAGTGAGTCCAGAGAGTGCACTGGCACCACTGGGGATGCAGTGCACTGAGTCCAGAGAGTGCACTGGCACCACTGGGGATGCAGTGCAGTGAGCTCAGAGAGTGCACTGGCACCACTGGGGATGCAGTGCAGTGAGTCCAGAGAGTGCACTGGCACCACTGGGGATGTAGTGCAGTGAGTCCAGAGAGTGCACTGGCACACTGGCGATGCAGTGCAGTGAGTCCAGAGAGTGCACTGGCACCACTGGGGATGCAGTGCAGTGAGTCCAGAGAGTGCACTGGCACCACTGGGGATGCAGTGCCGTGAGTCCAGAGAGTACACTGGCACCACTGGGGATGCACCCAGGTGACTCCAGAGAGTGCACTGGCACCACTGGGGATGCAGCGCAGTGAGTCCAGAGAGTGCACTGGCACCACTGGGGATGCACTGCAGTGGGTCCAGAGAGTGCACTGGCACCACTGGGGATGTAGTGCAGTGAGTCCAAATAGTGCACTGGCACCACTGGGGATGCAGTGCAGTGAGTCCAGAGAGTGCACTGGCACCACTGGGGATGCAGTGCACTGTGTCCAAAGAGTGCACTGGCACCACTGGGGATGCAGTGCAGTGAGCTCAGAGAGTGCACTGGCACCACTGGGGATGCAGTGCAGTGAGTCCAGAGAGTGTACTGGCACCACTGGGGATGCAGTGCAGTGAGTCCAGAGAGTGCACTGTCACCACTGGGGATGTAGTGCAGTGAGTCCAGAGAGTGCACTGGCGCACTGGGGATGCAGTGCAGTGAGTCCAGAGAGTGCACTGGCACCACTGGGGATGCAGTGCAGTGAGTCCAGAGAGTGCACTGGCACCACTGGGGATGCAGTGCAGTGAGTCCAGAGAGTACACTGGCACCACTGGGGATGCACCCAGGTGACTCCAGAGAGTGCACTGGCACCACTGGGGATGCAGCGCAGTGAGTCCAGAGAGTGCACTGGCACCACTGGGGATGCAGTGCAGTGAGTCCAGAGAGTGCACTGGCACCACTGGGGATGCAGTGCACTGAGTCCAGAGAGTGCACTGGCACCACTGGGGATGCAGTGCAGTGAGCTCAGAGAGTGCACTGGCACCACTGGGGATGCACTGCAGTGGGTCCAGAGAGTGCACTGGCACCACTGGGGATGCACCCCGGTGAGTCCAGAGAGTGCACTGGCACCACTGGGGATGCAGTGCAGTGATTCCAGAGAGTGCACTGGCACCACTGGGGATGCACTGCAGTGAGTCCAGAGAGTGCATTGGCACCACTGGGGATGCAGTGCAGTGAGTCCAGAGAGTGCACTGGCACCACTGGGGATGCACTGCAGTGAGTCCAGAGAGTGCACTGGCACCACTGGGGATGCACCCCGGCAAGTCCAGAGAGTGCACTGTCACCACTGGGGATGCAGTGCAGTGAGTCCAGAGAGTGCACTGGCCCCACTGGGGATGCAGTGCAGTGAGTCCACAGAGGGCACTGGCACCACTGGGGATGCAGTGCAGTGAGTCCAGAGAGTGCACTGGCACCACTGGGGATGCACCCCGGTGAGTCCAGAGAGTGCACTGGCACCACTGGGGATGCAGCGCATTGAGTCCAGAGAGTTCACTGGAACCACTGGGGATGCAGTGCAGTGAGTCCAGAGAGTGCACTGGCACCACTGGGGATGCAGTACAGTGCGTCCAGAGAGTGCACTGGCACCACTGGGGATGCACTGCAGTGACTCCAGAGAGTGCACTGGCACCACTGGGGATGCAGTGAGTCCAGATGTTAGCGTAGCAACCACATAATCACCAAGTGATTATATGAAGGTGCTTTATTCAGCGCTGGAAGCCGGGGCAGGTGCCCAAATCTGGCCTCAAGTCCCGTTACTTCCCAGCCGTTATTTATACATACAATATTGCGTCAGGTATACATATTCATTACAGGTTGCAACAGCAGCCTCGCTTTTCATTCTAATTAGCTCCCCTCCCCTTTGCACATGCGTGGCGCACTCTGGTGGTCGTCCAGGTGCTCGTCCAGATGAAGTAAGGAGTCTTCCTCTCCGCTAAACTTTTCACCTTTCTTACTCGACGCATGCTCCCTCCGCTTCTTGGTTCTGCTTCAACTCATTTCATCATTTCCAGGCCCTTATCCAAGGTCAGGTTGTACCTGTTCCCTCCCAGGGTTCCCCTTCAATGATTCTTTTGATTGTTCAATGTACTCCCTAAGTTTCCAGTATACATAGATTAATTGATAATGTAAGTACATTTGGCAATGCTTAATTATACTGTAGGTCCCATTACCTAAGAGACATTAGTAAAACATCCATTCGATTCTCCCCAACACTAACATTCCCCCCCCCTTTGAAAATACTTCACTCATACCAAGAGCAAGTATTTTCATTACTGTTAGGTTGAATCAGGTTAGTAGAGGTTAGTGAGTATAACTTGATATAGAGATTAGTAAGTATAATCTTAACGCATCTTCGTTAGTCTACTATCTTATTGATTCCTCTATGCCTGCTTGTTAACGCTAGTACTATAGGATGGGGGTGGAGTAAGTGGGATAGGGTGTTCTGGGTGATTCCCAGTAACCTACTAACCTCCTTGACCACGTTGGCAATGAAATGTGGTCCCCTGTCTGAAGAAATACCCAACGGTACACCAAATCTAGGGATTATTTCCCGTAGTAACCATTTTACCGTTTCCTTTGCTTAGTTGGTGTGACAGGGAAGGGCCTCTGGCCATCCTGAAAAAGAATTGTAAGAAATGGTCCAGCAATTCGTGCCACTAAGGGGTTTTGAAGGGTTAACATTGAGGCCTGGGTTTAGGCGAGAAAAGAACAAAGGGATTTCTTCGGAGAAAAACTGCTGACTTTGCACGAATGTGCAGTAACTTCTGACAGCCGGCCAAGAGACCACTAGATAAGGAGGAAGAATATGAGCCTCCCTGTCTCCCTGTCCGAGCGGCCCCCGAGAAAGTAACAGAGACTGATAAGCAGGTGCACCTGGAAGGACGTCGGATTCGGGAAACCAATTATAATAACCTTGCCTCTTTTAGAAGTAGTAATAAATATGTATTAGCCTAGGAGTATAAAAAATTAGATGCCTTACGTAACGGGTGTGCGTCCCGGTGGAGCAGAGACTCCCGGCGCACCCAGCGCTGTTTGCTTGCCTTTATTCGTTTAATAAATTGTAAACTCTGATTGTAATCCTATTTGGGACTCAGTCATTTATAACAATTGGGGGCTCGTCCGGGATGGTCTTGGTTCCTGAATTCTGACTTGATCTAGGAGGGGCGCCCCCACCATTTGGTGGCTCCTGTTCGAGTCAGGTCGGGACTAATGCCATCTCGAACCTGAATAAGGGCAAGCAAAGATTTAGATTTTTATGAGCTCCCTTTTGCCGGCTGCAGCACTATATTTTGCCCGTAATTCTGCGCGCGAAGATCCGAACGAAGACGACGGAGTCGTAAGTATTTAATGTGTATACCGTTCGGTTGGGTGGGATTCGGTTGCCTGTGTGTGTGAGAGTGTGATTGAGACGGAACGTAGTTCCGAAGCGATTGTGGAGGTCTTCTAACCGCGGTTCCAATCTCCCGCGAGGGACTTGGCCGGTGAAGGACCGAAGCGATTCCTATAGGATTCGTGGGTGGGTGATAGGTCCTAAACCCCCTGCAAGACACTCTCACTAAGGCAACCAAGGGCTGTAGGAATTGCCACAGTAAAATTCCTAGATGGGTCAGATTAAATCGAAGACCCGGGACCAGAGAAAAGGGAGCAAATTACCAGACATACCACCAGAAAGTCCATTAGGGATAATGATTAGAAATTGGAACGATAGGGGCCCCAGAAAAGGAAAAAGCAAAGTAAAAATGATTCAGTATTGTATGATAGAATGGCCAAAGGAGCCTTTAAGACCACATGTCTTTTGGCCTATTTTCGGATCTTTTGAAGACTGGGTTTGCCAGGCTTTAAATCTACATGTTAACTCAAAGGAACCTTTTAGTCAGGAGGAAAGTGATTATGCAAGGTTATGGATCAGGACTTCACGTCCTTTTCCAGCCTCAGTATTTACACTAAAAACAGGGGAGGAGTTTGAAGAAGGAGAAGAAAAACGGGAAAAAGAAAAAGAGGATAAATGGGAGCCATTAGATAATTTACCACCTCTATATTCTAACAATCCACCTCTGGCAGTGGCCCCACCTCCGGCAGCTGTGGTATCTCCACCGCCGACAGCACCGGAATCAGACCGACCCCCGGCTGCATGTACGAGAAGTAGGACTGCCACATCTGAGGGAGCTTCTCTATATCCCTTAAGAGAGGTACCCCTGGGAGGCACTCAGGGAGGCATTGGGTTTGTGGCAGTCCCCTTAAATACCACAGATGTAAGGAATTTCAAGAAAGAAATGGGGGCCTTATTAGATGACCCCCTCGGAGTAGCTGAAAGACTGGACCAATTCCTAGGTCCCAATACTTATACCTGGGAAGAAATACAGTCCATTTTAGGGATCTTATTTACTGTCGAGGAAAAAGGAATGATTAGGCAAGCTGGAATGAGAATGTGGGAGAGACAGAATCAGGCAGGACCCCCAGGAGACCAAAAATGGCCAAACGTGGATCCCCACTGGGATCATCAACAACCCCAAGGAAGGCAGAATATGAGGGATTTGAGAACATTAATCATACAGGGAATAAGGGAAGCTGTTCCCCGAGGGCAAAACATTAATAAAGCATTTCATGAGCAACAAGGGAAAGACGAATCTCCAACAGAATGGTTGGAGAGATTAAGGAGAAGTTTACAAATGTATTCTGGAATTGACCCGAATACAGTGGCTGGAACTGCACTCCTTAGAACGCAATTTGTAGCTAAATCCTGGGGGGACATAAGGAGGAAATTAGAGAAGCTGGAAGATTGGCAAGAGAGGGGATTAGAAGAGTTACTTAGGGAAGCACAGAAAGTATATGTTAGGAGAGATGAGGAAAAACAAAAAGCAAAAGCTAAGATTTTTGTAGCAGCAGTAAGAGAAAGTCAGAGAAATAAGACTCTGTCCGGAGAAAGGAGGGAGAAGGGAATAGAGAAAGCCCCTAGGGGGCAGTCTTGTCGAGAGAAATACACCATTCCCGCTTGTTACTATTGCAACAAGAAGGGACACGTTCAGAGGAACTGTCGTAAGCGGGAACAAGATGAGAAAACATTCAAAGAAGAATAGGGGTGTCAGGGGCTATATCTTCTGGGGACGTCAACATCAACGGAGCCCTTGATAAAACTACTAATTGGTCCCCATAAAGAGGAAGTTTTGTTTTTAGTGGACACAGGAGCTGAAAAATCTACTATTCAAAAACTTCCAAAAGGAGTAGAGGAAGGGAACAATTATATGTCAGTAATAGGGGCAAAAGGAGAGCCTTTTAGAGTGCCTGTCTTGAAAAATGTAAAAGTAGAAACTGGGAAGAAAACTTATGTTAATGATTTTCTTTTGCTCCCTGAAGCGGAGTACAATTTACTGGGGAGAGATTTGATTTTAAGATTGAATTTGAGCATTCAGAGTCAAGGGGACGAATTGCAGATTAAATTATACACTTTGACACAAAAAGATGAAGAAGTCATTAACCCTTTAGTATGGTATAAGGAGGGGGAGACCGGAAGGATAGAAATGGACCCCATAAATATTCAAATAATGGATCCCCATCGTCCAATCCGAGTCAAACAATACCCTATACCAATGGAGGGTCGAAAGGGGTTAAAACCTGTGGTTGACAGACTTCTGGAAAAAGGAACTTTAGAACCGTGCATGTCGCCTCATAATACACCCATCCTCCCCGTAAAAAAATCGGATGGGTCATACAGGATGGTGCAAGACCTGAGAGCTGTAAATCAGCGAACACTCGCTAAATTCCCTGTGGTGGCAAATCCTTATACTTTATTGAGTCGCATATCTCCCAAACATACCTGGTATAGTGTAATAGATCTGAAAGATGCATTTTGGGCCTGCCCTCTGGATGAGAGGTCCAGAGATTATTTTGCCTTCGAGTGGGAGGACCCCGAAACGGGACGAAAACAACAATTAAGATGGACTGTGCTACCACAGGGGTTTACAGAGTCACCAAATCTATTTGGACAAACTTTAGAAAAAATTTTACAAGATTTCACGTTACCTAGGGGGGTCAAATTATTGCAATATGTGGATGATCTATTAATAGCAGGAGAAACTGAAGAGGGAACCCGAGAAGCTACTATTAAATTGCTAAACTTTTTAGGGGAAAGAAGATTAAAGGTGTCTCGATCGAAATTACAGTTTGTGGAACAGGAAGTAAAATACTTGGGGCACTGGCTGAGTAAGGGAAAAAAGAAATTAGATCCTGACAGGGTATTAGGGATTCTATCTTTAAGACCCCCACAAACTAAAAAGGAAATTCGGCAAGTATTGGGATTATTAGGATATTGTAGACCGTGGCTTGAAGGCTACAGTGAAAAGGTCAAATTCTTATATGAGAAATTAACTAATAACCAGCTTAAGTGGTTCACAGAGGATGATCAGAAATTTGAGGAAATAAAAAGGGCTTTAATACAGGCACCTGTACTGAGCCTTCCGGATCTGGAAAAACCTTTCTATCTCTTTGTAAATACATCGAACCAAACAGCATATGGAGTTCTCACTCAAGATTGGGCAGGGATTAAGAAACCTGTAGGGTATTGCTCTAGGTTGCTTGATCCAGTAAGTAGAGGGTGGCCTGCTTGTCTTCAAGCTCTGGTCGCTACAGCATTACTAATAGAAGAAGTTAGGAAGATTACCTTTAGTGCTCCTTTAAAGGTGTATACTCCACACAATGTTAGAAGTGTCTTACAGCAAAAAGCAGAAAAATGGTTAACGGATAGTCGGATCCTAAAGTATGAAGCAATACTAATTGACTCACCTGACTTAGAACTGAGGGTAACCTCTGCTCAGAGCCCAGCACAATTTTTGTTCGGAGAACCACAGGAGGGAGTACAACATAACTGTTTAGAGGTAATTGAGACTCAGACAACAGTGAGGCCGGATTTAAAGGATGCTGAGTTGGAGAAAGGAGAGGCACTGTTTGTAGATGGCTCCTCCCGAGTAGTGGAAGGAAAAAGAAAATCAGGATATGCAATAATTAATAAGAACTTAGAACCTGTGGAATCCGGACCTTTGAGCCCATCATGGTCAGCTCAGGCTTGTGAGCTGTATGCCCTATGTAGGGCCCTGGAACTATTAAAAGGGAAAAGTGGGACGATATATACAGACTCTAAATATGCATATGGGGTGGTCCATACTTTTGGAAAAATTTGGGAAGAAAGAGGTCTAATTAATACTCAAGGGAGGAATCTTATACATCAAGAGTTAATAATAAAAATTTTAAGGGCATTAAGAGAACCAAAGGAGATAGCAGTGGTACATGTAAGAGGACACCAAAAGGGATTGGATTATCGAATCAGAGGAAATAATCTAGCAGATAAGGAGGCCCAGGAAGCAGCCCTGAGGACTCAGGTTGTTAAAATCAATGTGATACGAGAGGAAGAAAGGCGAGAAAGAGAAGAAAAGAAATTTACCCCTGAAGAACAAGCAAAATTGGAGAAAATAGGGGCTAAGTTAGAACAAGGAGAATGGACACTGCCTGACGGGCGAGAGATATTGCCAAAAGCCTATGCGAGGCAAATACTGGAACGTTTACATGCACAAACACATTGGGGTATGAAGGCATTAAGCGATCATTTCCTTAAACAATTTGGTTGCATTGGAATTTTTGAAATAGCGAAACAAATTACACAAGGTTGTTTAACTTGTCAGAAAATAAATAAGAAAGTGTTTCGACAAGCAGCTATGGGAGGGAGAAAAACAGCTTATAGGCCTTTCGAGAAAGTACAAGTTGATTTCACTGAATTGCCCAAGGTAGGGAGAATGAAATATCTATTGGTAATCGTAGATCATTTAACACAATGGGTAGAAGCTTATCCTGTAGCACGAGCTACTGCACAGACAGTGGTAAAAATTTTATTGGAACATTTAATACCAAGGTATGGGATAATCCAGTACATTGATTCTGATCAGGGCACACACTTTACTTCTAAAATAATAAAATTGTTGTGTCAATCATTAGGTATTCAGTGGGAATACCACACTCCCTGGCACCCACAGAGCTCAGGGAAAGTAGAAAGGATGAATCAAACAATAAAACAACAATTGACTAAGTTAATGATCGAGACACAGCTGCCCTGGACGAAATGCTTACCATTGGCACTTTTAAACATAAGAACTAAACCACACAGTGAGACTGGATTATCATCATATGAAATGTTATATGGTATGCCTTATTCTCAAGGGATGCCCCTAGGGAACAATGTAATTGAGGATCATAGTATCCAGAAATACATAATTACCATTGGAAGGAGATTGCAGGAGCTAAGAGAAATTGGGATGATGACTCAGACACCACCTTTAGGATTTGCTATTCATAAGATACAACCAGGAGACAAGGTCTTAATAAAAACCTGGAGAGAAGAATCATTGAACCCCCGATGGGAGGGACCGTACCTTGTTTTACTTACTACTGAAACAGCTGTGAGAACGGCAGAAAGGGGTTGGACCCACGCATCCAGAATAAAAGGACCAATAACTACCGAAGCCTGGAGGGTTGAGTCCACTCCTGGGGAACTGAAACTGAGATTAAAGAGGAACTGATATCCCAGCAATAAGGTTCTGCATGAATTAAGGGCACTGGATAAAGAGGACAAGTCTGAAGGGAGGAAAGGGAGAAGGCAAGACCGGGGTAGGACCCTCCACTGCGGTGTGTATGGTCTACCGAGGGAGGCAACCCCTATGGGTATTGACTGCCGAGTGAGAGGGCCTCGACCAGACTTCTCCCGCGCTAAGATCAGGTTGTCCTGAGAAAAGTAACATGAGAATCTCTTAAACCCATAATGAAATTGTGATTAGTTTTTCCAGGAGCTGGATCACCCCGAAGGGCTGAATGGTAACACAAGCTCTGAAAGCGGGCCCAACCTCATGATTGAAGGCGTTTCCCACACTCTCAAGATTGGACGACGAAAAAGGATAAGAAATGCTATACTTTCTGGTATTGTTTTTACAGGGGCAATTGGGCCATGGGCAAGAATGGAGGAATAACTTTTTCACTTTGGGGGAGGAAGTGGCTAGGGCCTTTAACCTTAGTAACTGCTGGATTTGTGGAGGACCGGGGGGAACTGAAAGTTGGCCCTGGGTAGCAGGCCCAGTTGAACCCAAGTGGTGGGTCAGTAATCTGAGCGAAGTTCATAATGGGACGCAATTTTGGAAAGAGGAAGGAGGCCCATGGCAGTTACACTCGTCAGCTCGGGGTGTATACTGCTTGAACAGAACAGGAACAGTGGCGGTGGGAAAAAGCATTTGCAATTGGACTCTGTCTCCTGGATATGATTGTACCGATCCTGGATGTAGTCCTATAAACTGTACAGCACGTAGTGGGAAATGGAACACCACACATGTTCAGCTGAGAAATGGGACTTGGCTGAAATGCTCATACAGAGAATTTTTTGGATCCGGATGTAAAACTGTGGCAAGAGCCCAAGCGGGGGGACAATTCGATAGTCGAATCTTAGACTGTCAACATGATAACACAACTAAGGAACAGCATGTGGTGCGGGTCTATCGCTGGAGATGGCAGAATGAGAATGGGAGGCGAGTGTTCTTTAAGCATTTCTGGTCAGCTTATAATATAACTGGCCACCAAGGAGAACTGAATTGTGACTGTAAGTGGAAACCTGATGCGGGAGCTTGGAAGTGCGCATGTACGAGTACGAACGGGGCAGACATTGTAACAGGACCACTCGGTAACAAGGACACTCTGTATTATCACGCCCCAAGGGCTAAAAAGGGATGGAATGGTCCTTTTCCAAACGGGACGTGGGCCCTAAAGGGACATTATTGGGTGTGTGGCAAACATGCTTACAAGAGGCTACCTGAAAATTGGTCGGGAATATGCTATGTGGGGTACATAAGACCCTTGTTCTTTTTATTGTCACAAACACAAGGAGATCATTTAGGAATAAGATTATATGATGACCTGAACAGAGTGAAACGATCTATAGATACTTCCTTAACCGGGGGTAGTGCCCAAGAATGGGGAAAGGATGAATGGCCTCCTGAAAGAATCATACAGCATTATGGGCCAGCCACCTGGAACCCGAATGAGTTGATATCAGGAGCCCGAGAACCTATTTATAATTTGAACCGAATAATTAGGTTGCAAGCTATCCTCGAGGTTGTAACAAATCAAACAGCGACAGCCTTGGATCTTTTGGCTGACCAATCCACTCAAATGAGAAATGCTATATTCCAACATAGAATGGTCTTAGACTATTTACTAGCAGAAGAAGGGGGAGTATGTGGAAAACTGAACGATTCTAACTGTTGTCTACAGATTGATGATAATGGAAAAGTGGTCAAGCAGATAACAAAGGAAATTAGAAAGTTAGCCCACGTCCCAGTACAAACTTGGAAGGGTATGGATTGGGATTTCTTTTCATGGTTGCCTGGTGAACCATGGGTTAAAAGGATGCTGTTTTTATTTTTATGTGGTATAGTGACATTATTGTTTATACCTTGTATGATACCTTGCTTTACGTTGTTGATACGGCGAGTAATAAATAGCACCCAATTTGTGATGACTTCAGTGGAGAGAAAAGGTGACGTGTCGATAATGATGCTTAAGAAGTGGACACCCCGAGAACTGACTGATGAAATCCAATTGTTACTGACAAAGGTTGAAGGAGAGACACGAATTGATGATTAAAAAAAAAAAAAAAAGGGAGGAATTGTAAGAAATGGTCCAGCAATTCGTGCCACTAAGGGGTTTTGAAGGGTTAACATTGAGGCCTGGGTTTAGGCGAGAAAAGAACAAAGGGATTTCTTCGGAGAAAAACTGCTGACTTTGCACGAATGTGCAGTAACTTCTGACAGCCGGCCAAGAGACCACTAGATAAGGAGGAAGAATATGAGCCTCCCTGTCTCCCTGTCCGAGCGGCCCCCGAGAAAGTAACAGAGACTGATAAGCAGGTGCACCTGGAAGGACGTCGGATTCGGGAAACCAATTATAATAACCTTGCCTCTTTTAGAAGTAGTAATAAATATGTATTAGCCTAGGAGTATAAAAAATTAGATGCCTTACGTAACGGGTGTGCGTCCCGGTGGAGCAGAGACTCCCGGCGCACCCAGCGCTGTTTGCTTGCCTTTATTCGTTTAATAAATTGTAAACTCTGATTGTAATCCTATTTGGGACTCAGTCATTTATAACAGTATCAACCCCTACCAATCGGTATTTATAACCTCTTGCTTTAGGCAGTTCCACGAAGTCTATTTGCCAGTAATCTCCAGGCTCTATTCCAGCTCTAGTTCTTCCCATCTCAGCATGTTTCCTTGCTACCGGATTATTCTTTAAGCAAAGCTCACATTTTGACATTACTGACTTTGCCATTGTTAACATGTGTACCGAGATGACACCTCGTTTCAAATAGGTCACCATTGCTTCTGCACCCCAGTGACATTCATTATGTTTTATTTGTAAGATTTCTCGCATTATTATAGGAGGTACTATGAGTTGTCCTGTCGTAGTCACATACCACCCGTCAGGATTCTTCTGGGCCTTCATCAAATTTGCAAGTCTCTCATCTTCCGCTGAATACTTTGGGTCTTTAGGTAATTTAAAACAAGAGAGGCCTACCTTCGATGGAATTAGAGCCATTACTTTCCATACTTCACGTGCAACCTTCCGGGCCGTCAAATCCGCCAGTCTGTTACCTTCTGCAATCTCTGACACCCCTCCTTGATGAGCTTTACAATGCATTATGGCCACCTGTTGGGGTTTCTGTACAGCTGTTATTAATTTCAATAGTTCTTCCTGGTATTTTATATTAGTCCCTTGTGAGGATAGCATTCCCCTTTCTTTCCATAATGCCCCATGTACGTGGACTACCCCGAATGCATATTTTGAATCTGTCCAAATATTCACGTTCTTACCCTCGCTTAGTTCCAGGGCTCGTGTCAGGGCGACTATTTCTGCTCGTTGGGCTGAAGTCCCCGGAGGTAGGGAATTTGCCTCAATCACTACCTTTGATGTAGTTGCCGCGTATCCTGCATAACGAGTCCCATTTTCCACAAAGCTGCTTCCATCCGTGAAAAGTTCCCAATCCGGTCTCCCCCGAGGCTGATCCTTTAAGTCTGTTCTGCTGGCATAGGTATGTTCGATGATCTCCACGCAATCATGACTGAGGTCTCCTTCCTCCGTAGTTGTTCCTAGAAACACTGCTGGGTTCAATAAGTTAGTAGTTCTTAAGATTACATCATCTTGCTCAGTTAGTATAGCTTGATATTTCATCATTCGGCTGGGCGATAGCCAATGGCCCCCCTTTTGCTCCAATACCGTAGTCACCATATGTGGCACGAACACTCAATTTGCTTCCCTAATGTGAGCTTCCTGGCTTCCTGTATTAAAAGGACTGTGGCTGCCACGGCCCTTAAACACGAGGGCCATCCAGCGCTTACTGCATCCAATTGTTTAGAAAAATACCCCACAGGTCTTTTCCAGCTCCCAAGTCGCTGGGTCAGTACTCCTAATGCCAATCGTTGTCTCTCATGCACAAACAGCTGGAAGTCCTTTGATAAGTCCGGGGCATGGCATTCTGTACCCCGACTTGTACCCAATCTTGCTATCTCGTCAGCCTCCTTATTCCATCCCCTGTGTTATAATCCCATTGGGGATCCTCGGTGGGGAAGTTTTGATCTAGATTTCCAAGCACTAATCCATTACGTATATCTTCTCGGGCTCTCTCTCTGGCTGCCCGCAATACCATGTCTTTTTCTGTCGAGTCCATCAAAGTATCCAGGATCACCTGGAGATCATCCCAATCGGGATTTTGGGTTTTAATTATCATTTTCATTACCCTAGCTACTTTATCTGGGTTTTCCCTGTAGGTGCCGGCTGCTTGTTTCCATATCATTAAATCCCCAGCTGAAAAAGGCACCTTAACATATACCGGTCCTTCTGTCCCCACTCCTTGCCTGAGGGGAGCGATTATTTTCCCTCCCTGTTCATTTATAGTTTCTCCTGCCCTTCGCTGTTGCCGGGTCCTATGTGACACAGGGGAGACTAAAGTCGGGGATTCTCCATCACTACTGCTATCTTCCTTTTCTCTTTTCCCTCCCTGTCCTGGCTCTTCCGGCGGAGCCGACGGCGCAACTTCCAAATCAATATTTCCATTATTCATTTCCCCATAATACTTATTATTCTCTATTGCCTGATGCTGTATACAGTGTCCCTCCTTAGTACATGCACAACAACGTTCCTCAGTTGAAACCTCAAGCACCATTATTCCACAAGCATGCTGCCATTCAGGCTTTCGGCGCAAATAAAAGAATAATTCCACATACGACAGTTCATCATATTTTCCTTCCCGCTTACAGAATAGCATCAATTGTAAAATTGTATTATATTGCAATGTTCCATTCTCAGGCCAAGTTTCTTGGTCCTCTAGCTTATACTGTGGCCACCAAATATTACAATAATCAATCAGCTTTCCTTTCCGCATTTCTTGACCAAAACCTCCCTCTTTCCAGTGTGCTAGCAAACACCCCAGCGGGGATGTCCGCGGGATAGGTACATCTTTTCCCAGAATTCCTTTGATCTTTTTCATTTTGAGCTTATGATACAAACCCAAAAGCTGCCAGAGCAGCAGCACACTTTCCCAGAAGCTGCCGGAGCAGCAGTACACTCTCCCAAAAGCTGCCGGAGCAGCAGCGTGCTCTCCCAGAAGCTGCCGGAGCAGCAGCACGCTTTCCCAAAAGCTGCCGGAGCAGCAGCATGCTCTCCCAAAAGCTGCCGGAGCAGCAGCACGCTTTCCCAAAAGCTGCCGGAGCAGCAGCACGCTTTCCCAAAAGCTGCCGGAGCAGCAGCGTGCTCTCCCAAAAGCTGCCGGAGCAGCAGCGTGCTCTCCCAGAAGCTGCCGGAGCAGCAGCACGCTTTCCCAGAAGCTGCCGGAGCAGCAGCATGCTCTCCCAAAAGCTGCCGGAGCAGCAGTACACTCTCCCAAAAGCTGCCGGAGCAGCAGCATGCTCTCCCAAAAGCTGCCGGAGCAGCAGCACGCTTTCCCAAAAGCTGCCGGAGCAGCAGCGTGCTCTCCCAGAAGCTGCCGGAGCAGCAGCACGCTTTCCCAGAAGCTGCCGGAGCAGCAGCGTGCTTACTACATACCAATAATACCAAGTGCTGACCCTTCAGCACAAACCAATACAATTACCAATACCAAACCACCAATGCCGAACCTGCAGAGCTTTCGCTCTGTCTAACGGACGGCGCCTAGGCTTACCCCGGGAGCTCCCTGCCCAACCGAGCGTGGCTTTCGCCGCGTCTGACCGGCAGGCTTTCCCAACCAAATCGGTACCGAATACCCAAAGTTGAAAGCACCTTTGCTTACCACGCCAGTGGTACGTCGTGAGCAGCGGAGGTCGGTCGTGGTCGACTGCTCCCCGAGAATCCCTCGGTGCCGGCTGGAGCGAAACCGAGACACGAGCCGCCTCAGCAGTGCCCACGCTGTCCCACCCGGGTCGCCAAAATGTTAGCGTAGCAACCACATAACCACCAAGTGATTATATGAAGGTGCTTTATTCAGCGCTGGAAGCCGGGGCAGGTGCCCAAATCTGGCCTCAAGTCCCGTTACTTCCCAGCCGTTATTTATACATACAATATTGCGTCAGGTATACATATTCATTACAGGTTGCAACAGCAGCCTCGCTTTTCATTCTAATTAGCTCCCCTCCCCTTTGCACATGCGTGGCGCACTCTGGTGGTCGTCCAGGTGGTCGTCCAGATGAAGTAAGGAGTCTTCCTCTCCGCTAAACTTTTCACCTTTCTTACTCGACGCATGCTCCCTCCGCTTCTTGGTTCTGCTTCAACTCATTTCATCATTTCCAGGCCCTTATCCAAGGTCAGGTTGTACATGTTCCCTCCCAAGGTTCCCCTTCAATGATTCTTTTGATTGTTCAATGTACTCCCTAAGTATCCAGTATACATAGATTAATTGATAATGTAAGTACATTTGGCAATGCTTAATTATACTGTAGGTCCCATTACCTAAGAGACATTAGTAAAACATCCATTCGATTCTCCCCAACACTAACACAGAGACTGCACTGGCACCACTGGGGATGCAGTGCAGTGAGTCCAGAGAGTGCACTGGAACCACTGGGGATGCAGCGCAGTGACTCCAGAGAGTGCACTGGCACCACTGGGGATGCAGTGCAGAGAGTCCAGAGAGTGCACTGGCACCACTGGGGATGCAGTGCCGTGAGTCCAGAGAGTGCATTGCCACCAAAGGGGATGCACTGCAATGAGTCCAGAGAGTGCACTGGCACCAATGGCAACGCAGTGCAGTGAGTCCAGAGAGTGCCTTGGCACCACTGGGGATGCAGTGCAGTGAGTCCAGAGAGTACCCCGGCAGCACTGGGGATGCAGTGCAGTGAGTCCAGAGAGTGCACTGGCACAACTGGGGATGCACTGCAGTGAGTCCAGAGTGTGCACTGGCACCACTGGGGATGCAGTGCAGTGAGTCCAGAGAGTGCACTGGCACCACTGGGGATGCAGTGCAGTGAGTCCAGAGAGGCCACTGGCACCACTGGGGATGCAGTGCAGTGAGTCCAGAGAGTGCACTGGCACCACTGGGGATGCACCCCGGTGAGTCCAGAGAGTGCACTGGCACCACTGGGGATGCACCCCGGCAAGTCCAGAGAGTGCACTGTCACCACTGGGGATGCAGTGCAGTGAGTCCAGAGAGTGCACTGGCCCCACTGGGGATGCACTGCAGTGAGTCCACAGAGGGCACTGGCACCACTGGGGATGCAGTGCAGTGAGTCCAGAGATTGCAGTGGCACCACTGGGGATGGAGTGCAGTGAGTCCAGAGAGTGCACTGGCACCACTGGGGATGCAGTGCAGTGAGACCAGAGAGTGCACTGGCACCACAGGGGATGCACCCCGGCAAGTCCAGAGAGTGCACTGGCACCACTGGGGATGCAGTGCAGTGAGTCCAGAGAGTGCACTGGCACCACTGGGGATGCACCCCGGCAAGTCCAGAGAGTGCACTCTCTGGACTCACTGAAGTGCATCCCCAGTGGTGCCAGTGCACTCTCTGGACTCACTGCACTGCATCCCCAGTGGTGCAAGGGCACTCTCTGGACTCACTGCACTGCATCAACAGTGGTGCCAGTGCACTCTCTGGACTCATTGCAGTGCATCCCCAGTGGTGCCATTGCACTCTCAGGACTCACTGCAGTGCATCCCCTGTTGTGCCAGTGCACTCTCTGGACTCACTGCACTGCATCCCCAGTGGAGCCAGTGCACTCTCTGCACTCACTGCACTGGATCCCCAGTGGTGCCAGTGCACTCTCTGGACTCACTGCACTGCATCCCCAGTGGTGCCAGTGCACTCTCTGGACTCACTGCAGTGCATCCACAGTGGTGCCAGTGCACTCTCTGGACTCACTGTGCTGCAGCCCCAGTGGTGCCAGTGCACTCTCTGGACTCACTGCAGTGTATCTCCTGTGTGTGCCAGTGCACTCTGTGGACACACTGCACTGCATCCCATTGGTGCCAGTGCACTCTCTGGACTCACTGAACTGCATCCCCAGTGCTGCCAGTGCACTCTCTGGACTCACTGCAGTGCAGCCCCTTAGGTGACAGTGCACTCTCAGTACTCACTGCAGTGCATTCCCAATGGTGTCAGTGCACTCTCTGGACTCACTGCAGTGAATCCCCACTGGTGCCAGTGCACTCTCTGGACTCACTGCACTGCATCCCCAGTGGTGCCAGTGCACTCTCTGGACTCACTGCAGTGAATCCCCACTGGTGCCAGTGCACTCTCTGGACTCACTGCACTGCATCCCCAGTGGAGCCTGTGAAGTCTCTGGACTCACTGCAGTGCAACCCCAGTGGTGCCAGTGTAGTCTCTGGACTCACTGCACTCTAACCCCAGTGGTGCCAGTGCAATCTCAGGACTCACAGCAGTGCAGCTCCAGTTGGTGCCAGTGCACTCTCTGGACTCACTGCACTGCATCCCCAGTGGTTCCATTGCACTCTCTGTAGTCACTGCGCTGCGTCCCCAGTGGTGACACTTCACTCTCTGGACTCACTGCACTGCATCCCCAGTGGTGCCAGTGCACTCTCTGGACTGTCTGCAGTGTATCCCCATTGGAGCCGGTGCGCTCTCTGGACTCACTAAACTGCATCCCCAGTGGTGCCAGTGCACTCTCTGGACTCACTGCATTGCATCCCCAGTGGTGCCAGTGCACTCTCTGGACTCACTGCACTGCATCCCCAGTGGTGCCAGTGACCTCTCTGGACTCATTGCACTGCATCCCCAGTGGTGCCAGTGCACTCTCTGGACTCACTGCACTGCATCCCCAGTGGTGCCAGTGCACTCTCTGGACTCACTGCACTGCATCCCCATTAGTGCCAGTGCACTCTCTGGACTCACTGCACTGCATCCCCAGTGGTGCATGTGTAGTCTCTGGACTCACTGCAGTGCATCCCCAAGGTGCCAGTGCACTCTCTGGACTCACTGCACTGCATCCCCAGTGGTTCCATTGCACTCTCTGGACTCACTGCATTGCATCCCCAGTGGTGCCAGTGCACTCTCTGGACTCAGTGCAGTGCATCCCCAGTGGAGCGAGTGCACTCTCTGGACTCACTTCAGTGCATCTCCATTGGTGCCAGTGCACTCTCTGGACTCACTGCACTGCATCCCCAATGGTGCCAGTGCACTCTCTGGACTCACTGCACTGCATCTCCAGTGGTGCCAGTGGCTCTCTGGACTCACTGCACTGCATCACCAGTGGTGCCAGTGCACTCTCTGGACTCACCGGGATGCATCCCCAGTGGTGCCAGTGCACTCTCTGGACTCACTGCACTGCATCGCCACTGGTGCCAGTGTAGTCTCTGGACTCACTACAGTGCATACCCACTGGTGCCAGTGCACTCTCTGGACTCACTGCACTGCATCCCCAGTGGTTCCATTGCACTCTCTGTAGTCACTGCGCTGCGTCCCCAGTGGTGACAATTCACTCTCTGGACTCACTGTGCTGCATCCCCAGTGGTGCCAGTGCACTCTCTGGACTCACTGCAGTGTATCCCCTGTGTGTGCCAGTGCACTCTGTGGACTCACTGCACTGCATCCCATTGGTGCCAGTGCACTCTCTGGACTCACTGCACTGCATCCCCAGTGGTGCCAGTGCACTCTCTGGACTCACTGCAGTGCAGCCCCTTAGGTGCCAGTGCACTCTCAGTACTCACTGCAGTGCATTCCCAGTGGTGTCAGTGCACTCTCTGGACTCACTGCAGTGAATCCCCACTGGTGCCAGTGCACTCTCTGGACTCACTGCACTGCATCCCCAGTGGAGCCTGTGAAGTCTCTGGACTCACTGCAGTGCAACCCCAGTGGTGCCAGTGTAGTCTCTGGACTCACTGCACTGTAACCCCAGTGGTGCCAGTGCAATCTCAGGACTCACAGCAGTGCAGCTCCAGTTGGTGCCAGTGCACTCTCTGGACTCACTGCACTGCATCCCCAGTGGTGCCAGTGCACTCTCTGGACTCACTGCAGTGCATCCCCAGTGGGGCCATTGCACTCTCAGGACTCACTGCAGTGCATCCCCAGTGGTGCCAGTGCACTCTCTGGTCTCACTGCACTGCATCCCCTCTTGTGCCAGTGCACTCTTTGGACTCAATGCAGTGCATCCCCACTGCTGAGAGTGCACTCTCTGGACTCAGTGCACTGCATCCCCAGTGGTGCCAGTGCACTCTCTGGACTCACTGCAGTGAATCCCCACTGGTGCCAGTGCACTCTCTGGACTCACTGCACTGCATCCCCAGTGGTGCCAGTGCACTCTCTGGACTCACTGCAGTGAATCCCCACTGGTGCCAGTGCACTCTCTGGACTCACTGCACTGCATCCCCAGTGGAGCCTGTGAAGTCTCTGGACTCACTGCAGTGCAACCCCAGTGGTGCCAGTGTAGTCTCTGGACTCACTGCACTCTAACCCCAGTGGTGCCAGTGCAATCTCAGGACTCACAGCAGTGCAGCTCCAGTTGGTGCCAGTGCACTCTCTGGACTCACTGCACTGCATCCCCAGTGGTTCCATTGCACTCTCTGTAGTCACTGCGCTGCGTCCCCAGTGGTGACACTTCACTCTCTGGACTCACTGCACTGCATCCCCAGTGGTGCCAGTGCACTCTCTGGACTGTCTGCAGTGTATCCCCATTGGAGCCGGTGCGCTCTCTGGACTCACTAAACTGCATCCCCAGTGGTGCCAGTGCACTCTCTGGACTCACTGCATTGCATCCCCAGTGGTGCCAGTGCACTCTCTGGACTCACTGCACTGCATCCCCAGTGGTGCCAGTGACCTCTCTGGACTCATTGCACTGCATCCCCAGTGGTGCCAGTGCACTCTCTGGACTCACTGCACTGCATCCCCAGTGGTGCCAGTGCACTCTCTGGACTCACTGCACTGCATCCCCATTAGTGCCAGTGCACTCTCTGGACTCACTGCACTGCATCCCCAGTGGTGCATGTGTAGTCTCTGGACTCACTGCAGTGCATCCCCAAGGTGCCAGTGCACTCTCTGGACTCACTGCACTGCATCCCCAGTGGTTCCATTGCACTCTCTGGACTCACTGCATTGCATCCCCAGTGGTGCCAGTGCACTCTCTGGACTCAGTGCAGTGCATCCCCAGTGGAGCGAGTGCACTCTCTGGACTCACTTCAGTGCATCTCCATTGGTGCCAGTGCACTCTCTGGACTCACTGCACTGCATCCCCAATGGTGCCAGTGCACTCTCTGGACTCACTGCACTGCATCTCCAGTGGTGCCAGTGGCTCTCTGGACTCACTGCACTGCATCACCAGTGGTGCCAGTGCACTCTCTGGACTCACCGGGATGCATCCCCAGTGGTGCCAGTGCACTCTCTGGACTCACTGCACTGCATCGCCACTGGTGCCAGTGTAGTCTCTGGACTCACTACAGTGCATACCCACTGGTGCCAGTGCACTCTCTGGACTCACTGCACTGCATCCCCAGTGGTTCCATTGCACTCTCTGTAGTCACTGCGCTGCGTCCCCAGTGGTGACAATTCACTCTCTGGACTCACTGTGCTGCATCCCCAGTGGTGCCAGTGCACTCTCTGGACTCACTGCAGTGTATCCCCTGTGTGTGCCAGTGCACTCTGTGGACTCACTGCACTGCATCCCATTGGTGCCAGTGCACTCTCTGGACTCACTGCACTGCATCCCCAGTGGTGCCAGTGCACTCTCTGGACTCACTGCAGTGCAGCCCCTTAGGTGCCAGTGCACTCTCAGTACTCACTGCAGTGCATTCCCAGTGGTGTCAGTGCACTCTCTGGACTCACTGCAGTGAATCCCCACTGGTGCCAGTGCACTCTCTGGACTCACTGCACTGCATCCCCAGTGGAGCCTGTGAAGTCTCTGGACTCACTGCAGTGCAACCCCAGTGGTGCCAGTGTAGTCTCTGGACTCACTGCACTGTAACCCCAGTGGTGCCAGTGCAATCTCAGGACTCACAGCAGTGCAGCTCCAGTTGGTGCCAGTGCACTCTCTGGACTCACTGCACTGCATCCCCAGTGGTGCCAGTGCACTCTCTGGACTCACTGCAGTGCATCCCCAGTGGGGCCATTGCACTCTCAGGACTCACTGCAGTGCATCCCCAGTGGTGCCAGTGCACTCTCTGGTCTCACTGCACTGCATCCCCTCTTGTGCCAGTGCACTCTTTGGACTCAATGCAGTGCATCCCCACTGCTGAGAGTGCACTCTCTGGACTCAGTGCACTGCATCCCCAGTGGTGCCAGTGCACTCTCTGGACTCACTGCACTGCATCCCCAATGGTGCCAGTGCACTCTCTGGACTCACTGCACTGCATCTCCAGTGGTGCCAGTGGCTCTCTGGACTCACTGCACTGCATCACCAGTGGTGCCAGTGCACTCTCTGGACTCACCGGGATGCATCCCCAGTGGTGCCAGTGCACTCTCTGGACTCACTGCACTGCATCGCCACAGGTGCCAGTGTAGTCTCTGGACTCACTGCAGTGCATCCCCAGTGGTGCCAGTGCAATCTCTGGACTCACTGCAGTGCAGCTCAGTGGTGCCAGAGTACTCTCTGGACTCACTGCAGTGCATCCCCAGTGGTGCCAGTGCACTCTCTGGACCCACTGCACTGCATCCCCAATGGTGCCAGTGCAATCTCTGGACTCACCGGGATGCATCCCCAGTGGTGCCAGTGAACTCTCTGGACTCACTGCAGTGCATCACCAGTGGTGCCAGTGCAGTCTCTGGACTCACTGCACTGCATCCCCAATGGTGTCAGTGCACTCTCTGGACCCACTGCATTGCATCCCCACTGGTTCCAGTGCACTCTCTGGACTCACTGCAGTGCATCCCTTTTGGTGCCAGTGCACTGTCTGTAGTCACTGCGCTGCATCCCCAGTGGTGACAGTGCACTCTCTGGACTCACTGTGCTGCATCCCCAGTGGTGCCAGTGCACTCTCTGGACTCACTGCACTGCATCCCCAGTGGTGCCAGTGCACTCTCTGGACTCCCTGCAGTGCATCCCCAGTGGTGCCAGTGCACTCTCTGGACTCACTGCACTGCATCCCCAGTGGTGCACGTGTAGTCTCTGGACTCACTGCACTGCATCCCCAGTGGTGCCTGTGAAGTCTCTGGACTCACTGCAGAGCAACCCCAGTGGTGCCAGTGTAGTCTCTGGACTCACTGCACTGTAACCCCAGTGGTGCCAGTGCACTCTCTGGAGTCACTGCACTGCATCAACAGTGGTGCCAGTGCACTCTCTGGACTCACTGCACTGCATCCCCAGTGGTGCCAGTGTAGTCTCTGGACTCACTGCAGTGCATCCCCAGTGGTGCCTGTGCAATCTCTGGACTCACTGCAGTGCAGCTCAGTGGTGCCAGAGCACTCTCTGGACTCACTGCAGTGCATCCCCAGTGGTGCCAGTGCACTCTCTGGACTCACTGCACTGCATCCCCAGTGGAGCCAGTGCACTCTCTGGACTGTCTGCAGTGTATCCCCATTGGAGCCGGTGCACTCTCTGGACTCACTGAAGTGCATCCCCAGTGGTGCCAGTGCACTCTCTGGACTCACTGCACTGCATCCCCAGTGGTGCAAGGGCACTCTCTGGAATCACTGCACTGCATCAACAGTGGTGCCAGTGCACTCTCTGGACTCATTGCAGTGCATCCCCAGTGGTGCCATTGCACTCTCAGGACTCACTGCAGTGCATCCCCAGTGGTGCCAGTGCACTCTCTGGACTCACTGCACTGCATCCCCTGTGGAGCCAGTGCACTCTCTGCACTCACTGCACTGGATCCCCAGTGGTGCCAGTGCACTCTCTGGACTCACTGCACTGCATCCCCAGTGGTGCCAGTGCACTCTCTGGACTCACTGCAGTGCATCCACAGTGGTGCCAGTGCACTCTCTGGACTCACTGTGCTGCAGCCCCAGTGGTGCCAGTGCACTCTCTGGACTCACTGCAGTGTATCCCCTGTGTGTGCCAGTGCACTCTGTGGACACACTGCACTGCATCCCATTGGTGCCAGTGCACTCTCTGGACTCACTGCAGTGCATACCCAGTGGTGCCAGTGCACTCTCTGTAGTCACTGCGCTGCGTCCCCAGTGGTGACACTTCACTCTCTGGACTCACTGTGCTGCATCCCCAGTGGTGCCAGTGCACTCTCTGGACTCACTGCAGTGTATCCCAGTGGTGCCAGTGCACTCTCTGGACTCAGTGCACTGCATCCCCAGTGGTGCCAGTGCACTCTCTGGACTCACTGCAGTGCATCCCCAGTGGTGCCAGTGCACTCTCTGGACTCACTGCAGTTCAGCCCCTGAGGTGCCAGTGCACTCTCAGTACTCAATGCAGTGCATTCCCAGTGGTGTCAGTGCACTCTCTGGACTCACTGCAGTGAATCCCCAGTGGTGCCAGTGCACTCTCTGGACTCACTGCACTGCATCACCAGTGGTGACAGTGCACTCTCTGGACTCACTGAACTGCATCCCCAGTGGTGCCAGTGCACTCTGTGGACTCACTGCACTGCATCCCATTGGTGCCAGTGCACTCTCTGGACTCACTGCACTGCATCCCCAGTGGTGCCAGTGCACTCTCTGGACTCACTGCAGTGCAGCCCCTTAGGTGCCAGTGCACTCTCAGTACTCACTGCAGTGCATTCCCAATGGTGTCAGTGCACTCTCTGGACTCACTGCAGTGAATCCCCACTGGTGCCAGTGCACTCTCTGGACTCACTGCACTGCATCCCCAGTGGTGCCAGTGCACTCTCTGGACTCACTGCAGTGAATCCCCACTGGTGCCAGTGCACTCTCTGGACTCACTGCACTGCATCCCCAGTGGAGCCTGTGAAGTCTCTGGACTCACTGCAGTGCAACCCCAGTGGTGCCAGTGTAGTCTCTGGACTCACTGCACTCTAACCCCAGTGGTGCCAGTGCAATCTCAGGACTCACAGCAGTGCAGCTCCAGTTGGTGCCAGTGCACTCTCTGGACTCACTGCACTGCATCCCCAGTGGTGCCAGTGCACTCTCTGGACTCACTGCAGTGCATCCCCAGTGGTGCCATTGCACTCTCAGGACTCACTGCAGTGCATCCCCAGTGGTGCCAGTGCACTCTCTGGACTCACTGCAGTGCATCCCCAGTGGTGCCAGTGCACTCTTTCGAGTCACTAAACTGCATCCCCAGTGGTGCCAGTGCACTCTCTGGACTCACTGCACTGCATCTCCAGTGTTGCCAGTGGCTCTCTGGACTCACTGCACTGCATCACCAGTGGTGCCAGTGCACTCTCTGGACTCACCGGGATGCATCCCCAGTGGTGCCAGTGCACTCTCTGGACTCACTGCACTGCATCGCCACTGGTGCCAGTGTAGTCTCTGGACTCACTGCAGTGCATCCCCAGTGGTGCCAGTGCAATCTCTGGACTCACTGCAGTGCAGCTCCGTGGTGCCAGAGTACTCTCTGGACTCACTGCAGTGCATCCCCAGTGGTGCCAGTGCACTCTCTGGACTCACTGCACTGCATCCCCAGTGGAGCCAGTTTACTCTCTGGACTGTCTGCAGTGTATCCCCATTGGAGCCGGTGCACTCTCTGGACTCACTAAACTGCATCCCCAGTGGTGCCAGTGCACTGTCTGGACTCACTGCACTGCATCTCCAGTGGTGCAAGGGCACTGTCTGGACTCACTGCACTGCATCACCAGTGGTGCCAGTGCACTCTCTGGACTCACTGCAGTGCATCCCCAGTGGTGCCAGTGCACTCTCTGGACCCACTGCACTGCATCCCCAATGGTGCCAGTGCAATCTCTGGACTCACCGGGATGCATCCCCAGTGGTGCCAGTGAACTCTCTGGACTCACTGCAGTTCATCCCCAGTGGTGCCAGTGCAGTCTCTGGACTCACTGCACTGCATCCCCAATGGTGTCAGTGCACTCTCTGGACCCACTGCATTGCATCCCCAGTGGTGACAGTGCACTCTCTGGACTCACTGTGCTGCATCCCCAGTGGTGCCAGTGCACTCTCTGGACTCACTGCACTGCATCCCCAGTGGTGCCAGTGCACTCTCTGGACTCACTGCAGTGCATCCCCAGTGGTGCCAGTGCACTCTCTGGACTCACTGCACTGCATCCCCAGTGGTGCATGTGTAGTCTCTGGACTCACTGCACTGCATCCCCAGTGGTGCCTGTGAAGTCTCTGGACTCACTGCAGTGCAACCCCAGTGGTGCCAGTGTAGTCTCTGGACTCACTGCACTGTAACCCCAGTGGTGCCAGTGCACTCTCTGGAGTCACTGCACTGCATCAACATTGGTGCCAGTGCACTCTCTAGACTCACTGCACTGCATCCCCAGTGGTGCCAGTGTAGTCTCTGGACTCACTGCAGTGCATCCCCAGTGGTGCCAGTGCAATCTCTGGACTCACTGCAGTGCAGCTCAGTGGTGCCAGAGCACTCTCTGGACTCACTGCAGTGCATCCCCAGTGGTGCCAGTGCACTATCTGGACTCACTGCACTGCATCCCCAGTGGAGCCAGTGCACTCTCTGGACTGTCTGCAGGGTATCCCCATTGGAGCCGGTGCACTCTCTGGACTGACTGCACTGCATCCCCAGTGGTGCCAGTGCACTGTCTGGACTCACTGCAGTGCATCCCCAGTGGTGCAAGGGCACTCTCTGGACTCACTGCACTGCATCAACAGTGGTGCCAGTGCACTCTCTGGACTCATTGCAGTGCATCCCCAGTGGTGCCATTGCACTCTCAGGACTCACTGCAGTGCATCCCCAGTGGTGCCAGTGCACTCTCTGGACTCACTGCACTGCATCCCCAGTGGAGCCAGTGCACTCTCTGCACTCACTGCACTGGATCCCCCGTGGTGCCAGTGCACTCTCTGGACTCACTGCACTGCATCCCCAGTGGTGCCAGTGCACTCTCTGGACCCACTGCACTGCATCCTCACTGGTGCCAGTGCACTCTCTGGACTCACTGCACTGCATCCCCAGTGGTTCCATTGCACTCTCTGTAGTCACTGCGCTGCGTCCCCAGTGGTGACACTTCACTCTCTGGACTCACTGCACTGCATTCCCCGTGGGGCCAGTGGTCTCTCTGGACTGTCTGCAGTGTATCCCCATTGGAGCCGGTGCGCTCTCTGGACTCACTAAACTGCATCCCCAGTGGTGCCAGTGCACTCTCTGGACTCACTGCATTGCATCCCCAGTGGTGCCAGTGCACTCTCTGGACTCACTGCACTGCATCCCCAGTGGTGCCAGTGACCTCTCTGGACTCATTGCACTGCATCCCCAGTGGAGCCAGTGCACTCTCTGGACTCACTGCACTGCATCCCCAGTGGTGCCAGTGCACTCTCTGGACTCACTGCACTGCATCCCCATTGGTGCCAGTGCACTCTCTGGACTCACTGCACTGCATCCCCAGTGGTGCATGTGTAGTCTCTGGACTCACTGCAGTGCATCCCCAAGGTGCCAGTGCACTCTCTGGACTCACTGCACTGCATCCCCAGTGGTTTCATTGCACTCTCTGGACTCACTGCATTGCATCCCAGTGGTGCCAGTGCACTCTCTGGACTCAGTGCAGTGCATCCCCAGTGGAGCGAGTGCACTCTCTGGACTCACTTCAGTGCATCTCCATTGGTGCCAGTGCACTCTCTGGACTCACTGCACTGCATCCCCAGTGGTGCCAGTGTACTCTCTGGACTCACTGCAGTGCATCCCCAATGGTGCCAGTGCACTCTCTGGACTCACTGCACTGCATCTCCAGTTGGTGCCAGTGCACTCTCTGGACTCACTGCAGTGCATCCCCAGTGGTGCCAGTGCACTCTCTGGACTCACTGCACTGCATCCCCAGTGGTGCCAGTGCAGTCTCTGGACCCACTGCAGTGCATCCCCCCTGGTGCCAGTGCACTCTCTGGACTCACTGCAGTGCATACCCAGTGGTGCCAGTGCACTCTCTGTAGTCACTGCGCTGCGTCCCCAGTGGTGACACTTCACTCTCTGGACTCACTGTGCTGCATCCCCAGTGGTGCCAGTGCACTCTCTGGACTCACTGCAGTGTATCCCAGTGGTGCCAGTGCACTCTCTGGACTCAGTGCACTGCATCCCCAGTGGTGCCAGTGCACTCTCTGGACTCACTGCAGTGAATCCCCAGTGGTGCCAGTGCACTCTCTGGACTCACTGCACTGCATCCCCAGTGGTGCCTGTGAAGTCTCTGGACTCACTGCAGTGCAACCCCAGTGGTGCCAGTGTAGTCTCTGAACTCACTGCACTGTAACCCCAGTGGTGCCAGTGCTATCTCAGGACTCACAGCAGTGCAGCTCCAGTTGGTGCCATTGCACTGTCTGGACTCACTGCACTGCATCCCCAGTGGTGCCATTGCACTCTGTGGACTCACTGCAGTGCATCCCCAGTGGTGCCAGTGCACTCTCTGGACTCAGTGCACTGCATCCCCAGTGGAGCCAGTGCACTCTCTGCACTCACTGCACTGGATCCCCAGTGGTGCCAGTGCACTCTCTGGTCTCACTGCACTGCATCCCCTGTTGTGCCAGTGCACTCTTTGGACTCAATGCAGGGCATCCCCACTGCTGAGAGTGCACTCTCTGGACTCAGTGCACTGCATCCCCAATGGTGCCAGTGCACTCTCTGGACTCACTGCACTGCATCCCCAGTGGTGCATGTGCAGTCTCTGGACTCACTGCACTGCATCCCCAGAAGTGCATGTGCAGTCTCTGGACTTACTGCACTGCATCCCCAGTGGTGCCAGTGGCTCTCTGGACTCACTGCACTGCATCACCAGTGGTGCCAATGCACTCTCTGGACTCACTACACTACATCCCCTGTGGTGCCAGTGCCTTCTCTGGACTCACTGCACTGCATCCCCAGTGGTGCCAGTGGCTCTCTGGACTCACTGCACTGCAGCTCAGGGGTGCCAGAGCACTCTCTGGACTCACTGCACTGCATCCCCAGTGGTGCCAGTGCACTCTCTGGACTCACTGCACTGCATCCCCAATGGTGCCAGTGAACTCTCTGGACTCACTGCAGTGCATCACCATTGGTGCCAGGGCACTCTCTGGACTCACTGCAGTGCATCCCCACTAGTGCCAGTGCACTCTCTGGACTCACTGCAGTGCATCCCTTTTGGTGCCAGTGCACTCTCTGTAGTCACTGCGCTGCATCCCCAGTGGTGACAGTGCACTCTCTGGACTCACTGTGCTGCATCCCCAGTGGTGCCAGTGCACTCTCTTGACTCACTGCAGTGCATCCCCAGTGGTGCCAGTACACTCTCTGTACTCACTGCAGTTCAGTCCCATTGGTGCCAGTGCACTGTCTGGACTCACTACAGTGCAGCCCCTTAGGTGCCAGTGCACAAGCTGTACTCACTGTAGTGCATTCCCAGTGGTGCCAGTGCACTCTCTGGACTCACTGCACTACATCCCCAGTGGTGCCAGTGCACTCTCTGGACTCACTGCACTGCATTCCCAGTGGTGCCAGTGCACTCTCTGGACTCAATGCAGTGCATCCCCTGTGGTGCCAGTGCACTCTCAGGACTCACTGCAGTGCATTCCCAGTGTTGCCAGGGCACTCTCTACAGACAATGCAGTGCATCCCCAAAGGTGACAGTGCACTCTCTGGATCACTGCACTGCTCCAGCCGCGGTAGCCCCTCCAGCCGCGGCAAACGCTCCTGACACTCCAGCCGCCTCAGCCGCTCCAGCCGCGGCAGCCGGTCCATCCACGGCATACGCGTCAGACGCTCCAGCCGCGGCAGCCGCTCCAACCGCGGCAGCCGCTCCAGCCGCGGCAGCCGCTCCAGCCGTTCCAGCCGCTCCAGCCGCTCCAGCCGCTCCAGCGTGGCAGCCGCTCTACTCGGTAGCGGCTTTAGCGGCTGCCGCGGCTGGAGCGGCTGCCGCGGCTGCCGCGGCTGGAGCGGCTGCCGCGGCTGGAGCGGCTGAGGTGGCTGGAGTGTCAGGAGCGTTTGCCGCGGCTGGAGGGGCTACCGCGGCTGGAGCAGTGCAGTGATCCAGAGAGTGCACTGGCACCTTGGGGATGCAGTGCAGTGAGTCCAGAGAGTCAACTGTCACCACTGGGGATGCAGTACAGTGAGTCAAGAGAGTGTACTGGCACCACAGGGGATGCACTGCAGTTACTCCAGAGAGTGCACTGGCACCACTGGGGATTCAGATACATTCTCACTGCAGTGAGATCCCCAGTGGTGCCAGTGCACTCTCTGGACTCACTGCAGTGCATCCCCAGTGGTGCCAGTGCACTCTCTGTAGTCACTGCGCTGCATCCCCAGTGGTGCCAGTGCACTCTCTGGACTAACTGCGCTGCATCCCCAGTGGTGCCAGAGCACTCTCTGGACTCACTGCAGAGTATCCCCTGTAGTGCCAGTGCTCTCTGTGGACTCACTGCACTGCATCCCAGTGGTGCCAGTGCACTCTCTGGACTCACTGCAGTGCATCCCCAGTGGTGCCAGAGCACTCTCTGGACTCACTGCAGAGTATCCCCAGTAGTGCCAGTGCACTCTGTGGACTCACTGCACTGCATCCCCAGTGGAGACAGTGCACTCTCTGGACTCACTGCAGTGCATCCCCAGTGGTGCCAGTGCACTCTCTGGACTCACTGCAGTGCATCCCCAGTGGTGCCAGTGCACTCTCTGGACTCACTGCACTGCATCCCCAGTGGTGCCAGTGCACTCTCTGGAGTCACTGCACTGCATCCCCAGTGGTGCCACTGCACTCTCTGGTAACACCGGGTTGCATCCGCAGAAGTGCCAGTGCACTCTCTGGCCTCACTACACTGCATCCCCAGTGGTGCCAGTGCACTCTCTGGACTCACTGAACTGCATCCCCACTGGTCCCAGTGCACTCTCTGGACTCACTGCAGTGCATCCCCAGTGGTGCCAGGGCACTCTCTGCAGACAATGCAGTGCATCCCCAAAGGTGACTGTGCACTCTCTGGACTTACTGTACTGCTCCAGCCGCGGCAACCGCTCCAGCCGCGGTAGCCCCTCCAGCCTCGGCAGCCGCTCCAGCCGCTCCATCCGCGGCATACGCGGCAGACGCTCCAGCCGCTCCAGCCGCGGCAGCCGCTCCAACCGCGGCAGCCGCTCCAGCCGCGGCAGCCGCTCCACTCGGTAGCGGCTGGAGCGGCTGCCGCGGCTGGACCGGCTGGAGCGGCTGCCGCGGCTGGAGCGGCTGCCGCGGCTGGAGCGGCTGCGGCGGCTGGAGCGTCTAGGGCGTCTGTCGCGTCTGGAGGGGCTACCGCGGCTGGGGCGGCTGACGCGCCTGGAGCGGATGCCGCTGCTGGAGCAGTGCAGTGAGTCCAGAGAGTGCACTGGCACCTTGGGGATGCAGTGCAGTGAGTCCAGAGAGTGCACTGGCACCACTGGGGATGCAGTACAGTGAGTCCAGAGAGTGCACTGGCACCACTGGGGATGCACTGCAGTGACTCCAGAGAATGCACTGGCACCACTGGGGATGCACTGCAGTGAGTCCAGAGAGTGCACTGGCACCACTGGGGATGCAGTGCAGTGAGTCCAGAGAGTGTACTGGCACCACTGGGGATGCACTTCAGTGAGTCCAGAGAGTGCACTGGCACCACTGGGGATGCAGTGCAGTGAGTCCAGAGAGTGCACTGGCACCACTGGGGATGCAGTGCACTGAGTCCAGAGAGTGCACTGGCACCACTGGGGATGCAGTGCAGTGAGCTCAGAGAGTGCACTGGCACCACTGGGGATGCAGTGCAGTGAGTCCAGAGAGTGCACTGGCACCACTGGGGATGTAGTGCAGTGAGTCCAGAGAGTGCACTGGCACACTGGCGATGCAGTGCAGTGAGTCCAGAGAGTGCACTGGCACCACTGGGGATGCAGTGCAGTGAGTCCAGAGAGTGCACTGGCACCACTGGGGATGCAGTGCCGTGAGTCCAGAGAGTACACTGGCACCACTGGGGATGCACCCAGGTGACTCCAGAGAGTGCACTGGCACCACTGGGGATGCAGCGCAGTGAGTCCAGAGAGTGCACTGGCACCACTGGGGATGCACTGCAGTGGGTCCAGAGAGTGCACTGGCACCACTGGGGATGTAGTGCAGTGAGTCCAAATAGTGCACTGGCACCACTGGGGATGCAGTGCAGTGAGTCCAGAGAGTGCACTGGCACCACTGGGGATGCAGTGCACTGTGTCCAAAGAGTGCACTGGCACCACTGGGGATGCAGTGCAGTGAGCTCAGAGAGTGCACTGGCACCACTGGGGATGCAGTGCAGTGAGTCCAGAGAGTGTACTGGCACCACTGGGGATGCAGTGCAGTGAGTCCAGAGAGTGCACTGTCACCACTGGGGATGTAGTGCAGTGAGTCCAGAGAGTGCACTGGCGCACTGGGGATGCAGTGCAGTGAGTCCAGAGAGTGCACTGGCACCACTGGGGATGCAGTGCAGTGAGTCCAGAGAGTGCACTGGCACCACTGGGGATGCAGTGCAGTGAGTCCAGAGAGTACACTGGCACCACTGGGGATGCACCCAGGTGACTCCAGAGAGTGCACTGGCACCACTGGGGATGCAGCGCAGTGAGTCCAGAGAGTGCACTGGCACCACTGGGGATGCAGTGCAGTGAGTCCAGAGAGTGCACTGGCACCACTGGGGATGCAGTGCACTGAGTCCAGAGAGTGCACTGGCACCACTGGGGATGCAGTGCAGTGAGCTCAGAGAGTGCACTGGCACCACTGGGGATGCACTGCAGTGGGTCCAGAGAGTGCACTGGCACCACTGGGGATGCACCCCGGTGAGTCCAGAGAGTGCACTGGCACCACTGGGGATGCAGTGCAGTGATTCCAGAGAGTGCACTGGCACCACTGGGGATGCACTGCAGTGAGTCCAGAGAGTGCATTGGCACCACTGGGGATGCAGTGCAGTGAGTCCAGAGAGTGCACTGGCACCACTGGGGATGCACTGCAGTGAGTCCAGAGAGTGCACTGGCACCACTGGGGATGCACCCCGGCAAGTCCAGAGAGTGCACTGTCACCACTGGGGATGCAGTGCAGTGAGTCCAGAGAGTGCACTGGCCCCACTGGGGATGCAGTGCAGTGAGTCCACAGAGGGCACTGGCACCACTGGGGATGCAGTGCAGTGAGTCCAGAGAGTGCACTGGCACCACTGGGGATGCACCCCGGTGAGTCCAGAGAGTGCACTGGCACCACTGGGGATGCAGCGCATTGAGTCCAGAGAGTTCACTGGAACCACTGGGGATGCAGTGCAGTGAGTCCAGAGAGTGCACTGGCACCACTGGGGATGCAGTACAGTGCGTCCAGAGAGTGCACTGGCACCACTGGGGATGCACTGCAGTGACTCCAGAGAGTGCACTGGCACCACTGGGGATGCAGTGAGTCCAGATGTTAGCGTAGCAACCACATAATCACCAAGTGATTATATGAAGGTGCTTTATTCAGCGCTGGAAGCCGGGGCAGGTGCCCAAATCTGGCCTCAAGTCCCGTTACTTCCCAGCCGTTATTTATACATACAATATTGCGTCAGGTATACATATTCATTACAGGTTGCAACAGCAGCCTCGCTTTTCATTCTAATTAGCTCCCCTCCCCTTTGCACATGCGTGGCGCACTCTGGTGGTCGTCCAGGTGCTCGTCCAGATGAAGTAAGGAGTCTTCCTCTCCGCTAAACTTTTCACCTTTCTTACTCGACGCATGCTCCCTCCGCTTCTTGGTTCTGCTTCAACTCATTTCATCATTTCCAGGCCCTTATCCAAGGTCAGGTTGTACCTGTTCCCTCCCAGGGTTCCCCTTCAATGATTCTTTTGATTGTTCAATGTACTCCCTAAGTTTCCAGTATACATAGATTAATTGATAATGTAAGTACATTTGGCAATGCTTAATTATACTGTAGGTCCCATTACCTAAGAGACATTAGTAAAACATCCATTCGATTCTCCCCAACACTAACATTCCCCCCCCTTTGAAAATACTTCACTCATACCAAGAGCAAGTATTTTCATTACTGTTAGGTTGAATCAGGTTAGTAGAGGTTAGTGAGTATAACTTGATATAGAGATTAGTAAGTATAATCTTAACGCATCTTCGTTAGTCTACTATCTTATTGATTCCTCTATGCCTGCTTGTGAACGCTAGTACTATAGGATGGGGGTGGAGTAAGTGGGATAGGGTGTTCTGGGTGATTCCCAGTAACCTACTAACCTCCTTGACCACGTTGGCAATGAAATGTGGTCCCCTGTCTGAAGAAATACCCAACGGTACACCAAATCTAGGGATTATTTCCCGTAGTAACCATTTTACCGTTTCCTTTGCTTAGTTGGTGTGACAGGGAAGGGCCTCTGGCCATCCTGAAAAAGAATTGTAAGAAATGGTCCAGCAATTCGTGCCACTAAGGGGTTTTGAAGGGTTAACATTGAGGCCTGGGTTTAGGCGAGAAAAGAACAAAGGGATTTCTTCGGAGAAAAACTGCTGACTTTGCATGAATGTGCAGTAACTTCTGACAGCCGGCCAAGAGACCACTAGATAAGGAGGAAGAATATGAGCCTCCCTGTCTCCCTGTCCGAGCGGCCCCCGAGAAAGTAACAGAGACTGATAAGCAGGTGCACCTGGAAGGACGTCGGATTCGGGAAACCAATTATAATAACCTTGCCTCTTTTAGAAGTAGTAATAAATATGTATTAGCCTAGGAGTATAAAAAATTAGATGCCTTACGTAACGGGTGTGCGTCCCGGTGGAGCAGAGACTCCCGGCGCACCCAGCGCTGTTTGCTTGCCTTTATTCGTTTAATAAATTGTAAACTCTGATTGTAATCCTATTTGGGACTCAGTCATTTATAACAATTGGGGGCTCGTCCGGGATGGTCTTGGTTCCTGAATTCTGACTTGATCTAGGAGGGGCGCCCCCACCATTTGGTGGCTCCTGTTCGAGTCAGGTCGGGACTAATGCCATCTCGAACCTGAATAAGGGCAAGCAAAGATTTAGATTTTTATGAGCTCCCTTTTGCCGGCTGCAGCACTATATTTTGCCCGTAATTCTGCGCGCGAAGATCCGAACGAAGACGACGGAGTCGTAAGTATTTAATGTGTATACCGTTCGGTTGGGTGGGATTCGGTTGCCTGTGTGTGTGAGAGTGTGATTGAGACGGAACGTAGTTCCGAAGCGATTGTGGAGGTCTTCTAACCGCGGTTCCAATCTCCCGCGAGGGACTTGGCCGGTGAAGGACCGAAGCGATTCCTATAGGATTCGTGGGTGGGTGATAGGTCCTAAACCCCCTGCAAGACACTCTCACTAAGGCAACCAAGGGCTGTAGGAATTGCCACAGTAAAATTCCTAGATGGGTCAGATTAAATCGAAGACCCGGGACCAGAGAAAAGGGAGCAAATTACCAGACATACCACCAGAAAGTCCATTAGGGATAATGATTAGAAATTGGAACGATAGGGGCCCCAGAAAAGGAAAAAGCAAAGTAAAAATGATTCAGTATTGTATGATAGAATGGCCAAAGGAGCCTTTAAGACCACATGTCTTTTGGCCTATTTTCGGATCTTTTGAAGACTGGGTTTGCCAGGCTTTAAATCTACATGTTAACTCAAAGGAACCTTTTAGTCAGGAGGAAAGTGATTATGCAAGGTTATGGATCAGGACTTCACGTCCTTTTCCAGCCTCAGTATTTACACTAAAAACAGGGGAGGAGTTTGAAGAAGGAGAAGAAAAACGGGAAAAAGAAAAAGAGGATAAATGGGAGCCATTAGATAATTTACCACCTCTATATTCTAACAATCCACCTCTGGCAGTGGCCCCACCTCCGGCAGCTGTGGTATCTCCACCGCCGACAGCACCGGAATCAGACCGACCCCCGGCTGCATGTACGAGAAGTAGGACTGCCACATCTGAGGGAGCTTCTCTATATCCCTTAAGAGAGGTACCCCTGGGAGGCACTCAGGGAGGCATTGGGTTTGTGGCAGTCCCCTTAAATACCACAGATGTAAGGAATTTCAAGAAAGAAATGGGGGCCTTATTAGATGACCCCCTCGGAGTAGCTGAAAGACTGGACCAATTCCTAGGTCCCAATACTTATACCTGGGAAGAAATACAGTCCATTTTAGGGATCTTATTTACTGTCGAGGAAAAAGGAATGATTAGGCAAGCTGGAATGAGAATGTGGGAGAGACAGAATCAGGCAGGACCCCCAGGAGACCAAAAATGGCCAAACGTGGATCCCCACTGGGATCATCAACAACCCCAAGGAAGGCAGAATATGAGGGATTTGAGAACATTAATCATACAGGGAATAAGGGAAGCTGTTCCCCGAGGGCAAAACATTAATAAAGCATTTCATGAGCAACAAGGGAAAGACGAATCTCCAACAGAATGGTTGGAGAGATTAAGGAGAAGTTTACAAATGTATTCTGGAATTGACCCGAATACAGTGGCTGGAACTGCACTCCTTAGAACGCAATTTGTAGCTAAATCCTGGGGGGACATAAGGAGGAAATTAGAGAAGCTGGAAGATTGGCAAGAGAGGGGATTAGAAGAGTTACTTAGGGAAGCACAGAAAGTATATGTTAGGAGAGATGAGGAAAAACAAAAAGCAAAAGCTAAGATTTTTGTAGCAGCAGTAAGAGAAAGTCAGAGAAATAAGACTCTGTCCGGAGAAAGGAGGGAGAAGGGAATAGAGAAAGCCCCTAGGGGGCAGTCTTGTCGAGAGAAATACACCATTCCCGCTTGTTACTATTGCAACAAGAAGGGACACGTTCAGAGGAACTGTCGTAAGCGGGAACAAGATGAGAAAACATTCAAAGAAGAATAGGGGTGTCAGGGGCTATATCTTCTGGGGACGTCAACATCAACGGAGCCCTTGATAAAACTACTAATTGGTCCCCATAAAGAGGAAGTTTTGTTTTTAGTGGACACAGGAGCTGAAAAATCTACTATTCAAAAACTTCCAAAAGGAGTAGAGGAAGGGAACAATTATATGTCAGTAATAGGGGCAAAAGGAGAGCCTTTTAGAGTGCCTGTCTTGAAAAATGTAAAAGTAGAAACTGGGAAGAAAACTTATGTTAATGATTTTCTTTTGCTCCCTGAAGCGGAGTACAATTTACTGGGGAGAGATTTGATTTTAAGATTGAATTTGAGCATTCAGAGTCAAGGGGACGAATTGCAGATTAAATTATACACTTTGACACAAAAAGATGAAGAAGTCATTAACCCTTTAGTATGGTATAAGGAGGGGGAGACCGGAAGGATAGAAATGGACCCCATAAATATTCAAATAATGGATCCCCATCGTCCAATCCGAGTCAAACAATACCCTATACCAATGGAGGGTCGAAAGGGGTTAAAACCTGTGGTTGACAGACTTCTGGAAAAAGGAACTTTAGAACCGTGCATGTCGCCTCATAATACACCCATCCTCCCCGTAAAAAAATCGGATGGGTCATACAGGATGGTGCAAGACCTGAGAGCTGTAAATCAGCGAACACTCGCTAAATTCCCTGTGGTGGCAAATCCTTATACTTTATTGAGTCGCATATCTCCCAAACATACCTGGTATAGTGTAATAGATCTGAAAGATGCATTTTGGGCCTGCCCTCTGGATGAGAGGTCCAGAGATTATTTTGCCTTCGAGTGGGAGGACCCCGAAACGGGACGAAAACAACAATTAAGATGGACTGTGCTACCACAGGGGTTTACAGAGTCACCAAATCTATTTGGACAAACTTTAGAAAAAATTTTACAAGATTTCACGTTACCTAGGGGGGTCAAATTATTGCAATATGTGGATGATCTATTAATAGCAGGAGAAACTGAAGAGGGAACCCGAGAAGCTACTATTAAATTGCTAAACTTTTTAGGGGAAAGAAGATTAAAGGTGTCTCGATCGAAATTACAGTTTGTGGAACAGGAAGTAAAATACTTGGGGCACTGGCTGAGTAAGGGAAAAAAGAAATTAGATCCTGACAGGGTATTAGGGATTCTATCTTTAAGACCCCCACAAACTAAAAAGGAAATTCGGCAAGTATTGGGATTATTAGGATATTGTAGACCGTGGCTTGAAGGCTACAGTGAAAAGGTCAAATTCTTATATGAGAAATTAACTAATAACCAGCTTAAGTGGTTCACAGAGGATGATCAGAAATTTGAGGAAATAAAAAGGGCTTTAATACAGGCACCTGTACTGAGCCTTCCGGATCTGGAAAAACCTTTCTATCTCTTTGTAAATACATCGAACCAAACAGCATATGGAGTTCTCACTCAAGATTGGGCAGGGATTAAGAAACCTGTAGGGTATTGCTCTAGGTTGCTTGATCCAGTAAGTAGAGGGTGGCCTGCTTGTCTTCAAGCTCTGGTCGCTACAGCATTACTAATAGAAGAAGTTAGGAAGATTACCTTTAGTGCTCCTTTAAAGGTGTATACTCCACACAATGTTAGAAGTGTCTTACAGCAAAAAGCAGAAAAATGGTTAACGGATAGTCGGATCCTAAAGTATGAAGCAATACTAATTGACTCACCTGACTTAGAACTGAGGGTAACCTCTGCTCAGAGCCCAGCACAATTTTTGTTCGGAGAACCACAGGAGGGAGTACAACATAACTGTTTAGAGGTAATTGAGACTCAGACAACAGTGAGGCCGGATTTAAAGGATGCTGAGTTGGAGAAAGGAGAGGCACTGTTTGTAGATGGCTCCTCCCGAGTAGTGGAAGGAAAAAGAAAATCAGGATATGCAATAATTAATAAGAACTTAGAACCTGTGGAATCCGGACCTTTGAGCCCATCATGGTCAGCTCAGGCTTGTGAGCTGTATGCCCTATGTAGGGCCCTGGAACTATTAAAAGGGAAAAGTGGGACGATATATACAGACTCTAAATATGCATATGGGGTGGTCCATACTTTTGGAAAAATTTGGGAAGAAAGAGGTCTAATTAATACTCAAGGGAGGAATCTTATACATCAAGAGTTAATAATAAAAATTTTAAGGGCATTAAGAGAACCAAAGGAGATAGCAGTGGTACATGTAAGAGGACACCAAAAGGGATTGGATTATCGAATCAGAGGAAATAATCTAGCAGATAAGGAGGCCCAGGAAGCAGCCCTGAGGACTCAGGTTGTTAAAATCAATGTGATACGAGAGGAAGAAAGGCGAGAAAGAGAAGAAAAGAAATTTACCCCTGAAGAACAAGCAAAATTGGAGAAAATAGGGGCTAAGTTAGAACAAGGAGAATGGACACTGCCTGACGGGCGAGAGATATTGCCAAAAGCCTATGCGAGGCAAATACTGGAACGTTTACATGCACAAACACATTGGGGTATGAAGGCATTAAGCGATCATTTCCTTAAACAATTTGGTTGCATTGGAATTTTTGAAATAGCGAAACAAATTACACAAGGTTGTTTAACTTGTCAGAAAATAAATAAGAAAGTGTTTCGACAAGCAGCTATGGGAGGGAGAAAAACAGCTTATAGGCCTTTCGAGAAAGTACAAGTTGATTTCACTGAATTGCCCAAGGTAGGGAGAATGAAATATCTATTGGTAATCGTAGATCATTTAACACAATGGGTAGAAGCTTATCCTGTAGCACGAGCTACTGCACAGACAGTGGTAAAAATTTTATTGGAACATTTAATACCAAGGTATGGGATAATCCAGTACATTGATTCTGATCAGGGCACACACTTTACTTCTAAAATAATAAAATTGTTGTGTCAATCATTAGGTATTCAGTGGGAATACCACACTCCCTGGCACCCACAGAGCTCAGGGAAAGTAGAAAGGATGAATCAAACAATAAAACAACAATTGACTAAGTTAATGATCGAGACACAGCTGCCCTGGACGAAATGCTTACCATTGGCACTTTTAAACATAAGAACTAAACCACACAGTGAGACTGGATTATCATCATATGAAATGTTATATGGTATGCCTTATTCTCAAGGGATGCCCCTAGGGAACAATGTAATTGAGGATCATAGTATCCAGAAATACATAATTACCATTGGAAGGAGATTGCAGGAGCTAAGAGAAATTGGGATGATGACTCAGACACCACCTTTAGGATTTGCTATTCATAAGATACAACCAGGAGACAAGGTCTTAATAAAAACCTGGAGAGAAGAATCATTGAACCCCCGATGGGAGGGACCGTACCTTGTTTTACTTACTACTGAAACAGCTGTGAGAACGGCAGAAAGGGGTTGGACCCACGCATCCAGAATAAAAGGACCAATAACTACCGAAGCCTGGAGGGTTGAGTCCACTCCTGGGGAACTGAAACTGAGATTAAAGAGGAACTGATATCCCAGCAATAAGGTTCTGCATGAATTAAGGGCACTGGATAAAGAGGACAAGTCTGAAGGGAGGAAAGGGAGAAGGCAAGACCGGGGTAGGACCCTCCACTGCGGTGTGTATGGTCTACCGAGGGAGGCAACCCCTATGGGTATTGACTGCCGAGTGAGAGGGCCTCGACCAGACTTCTCCCGCGCTAAGATCAGGTTGTCCTGAGAAAAGTAACATGAGAATCTCTTAAACCCATAATGAAATTGTGATTAGTTTTTCCAGGAGCTGGATCACCCCGAAGGGCTGAATGGTAACACAAGCTCTGAAAGCGGGCCCAACCTCATGATTGAAGGCGTTTCCCACACTCTCAAGATTGGACGACGAAAAAGGATAAGAAATGCTATACTTTCTGGTATTGTTTTTACAGGGGCAATTGGGCCATGGGCAAGAATGGAGGAATAACTTTTTCACTTTGGGGGAGGAAGTGGCTAGGGCCTTTAACCTTAGTAACTGCTGGATTTGTGGAGGACCGGGGGGAACTGAAAGTTGGCCCTGGGTAGCAGGCCCAGTTGAACCCAAGTGGTGGGTCAGTAATCTGAGCGAAGTTCATAATGGGACGCAATTTTGGAAAGAGGAAGGAGGCCCATGGCAGTTACACTCGTCAGCTCGGGGTGTATACTGCTTGAACAGAACAGGAACAGTGGCGGTGGGAAAAAGCATTTGCAATTGGACTCTGTCTCCTGGATATGATTGTACCGATCCTGGATGTAGTCCTATAAACTGTACAGCACGTAGTGGGAAATGGAACACCACACATGTTCAGCTGAGAAATGGGACTTGGCTGAAATGCTCATACAGAGAATTTTTTGGATCCGGATGTAAAACTGTGGCAAGAGCCCAAGCGGGGGGACAATTCGATAGTCGAATCTTAGACTGTCAACATGATAACACAACTAAGGAACAGCATGTGGTGCGGGTCTATCGCTGGAGATGGCAGAATGAGAATGGGAGGCGAGTGTTCTTTAAGCATTTCTGGTCAGCTTATAATATAACTGGCCACCAAGGAGAACTGAATTGTGACTGTAAGTGGAAACCTGATGCGGGAGCTTGGAAGTGCGCATGTACGAGTACGAACGGGGCAGACATTGTAACAGGACCACTCGGTAACAAGGACACTCTGTATTATCACGCCCCAAGGGCTAAAAAGGGATGGAATGGTCCTTTTCCAAACGGGACGTGGGCCCTAAAGGGACATTATTGGGTGTGTGGCAAACATGCTTACAAGAGGCTACCTGAAAATTGGTCGGGAATATGCTATGTGGGGTACATAAGACCCTTGTTCTTTTTATTGTCACAAACACAAGGAGATCATTTAGGAATAAGATTATATGATGACCTGAACAGAGTGAAACGATCTATAGATACTTCCTTAACCGGGGGTAGTGCCCAAGAATGGGGAAAGGATGAATGACCTCCTGAAAGAATCATACAGCATTATGGGCCAGCCACCTGGAACCCGAATGAGTTGATATCAGGAGCCCGAGAACCTATTTATAATTTGAACCGAATAATTAGGTTGCAAGCTATCCTCGAGGTTGTAACAAATCAAACAGCGACAGCCTTGGATCTTTTGGCTGACCAATCCACTCAAATGAGAAATGCTATATTCCAACATAGAATGGTCTTAGACTATTTACTAGCAGAAGAAGGGGGAGTATGTGGAAAACTGAACGATTCTAACTGTTGTCTACAGATTGATGATAATGGAAAAGTGGTCAAGCAGATAACAAAGGAAATTAGAAAGTTAGCCCACGTCCCAGTACAAACTTGGAAGGGTATGGATTGGGATTTCTTTTCATGGTTGCCTGGTGAACCATGGGTTAAAAGGATGCTGTTTTTTTTTTTATGTGGTATAGTGACATTATTGTTTATACCTTGTATGATACCTTGCTTTACGTTGTTGATACGGCGAGTAATAAATAGCACCCAATTTGTGATGACTTCAGTGGAGAGAAAAGGTGACGTGTCGATAATGATGCTTAAGAAGTGGACACCCCGAGAACTGACTGATGAAATCCAATTGTTACTGACAAAGGTTGAAGGAGAGACACGAATTGATGATTAAAAAAAAAAAAAAAAGGGAGGAATTGTAAGAAATGGTCCAGCAATTCGTGCCACTAAGGGGTTTTGAAGGGTTAACATTGAGGCCTGGGTTTAGGCGAGAAAAGAACAAAGGGATTTCTTCGGAGAAAAACTGCTGACTTTGCACGAATGTGCAGTAACTTCTGACAGCCGGCCAAGAGACCACTAGATAAGGAGGAAGAATATGAGCCTCCCTGTCTCCCTGTCCGAGCGGCCCCCGAGAAAGTAACAGAGACTGATAAGCAGGTGCACCTGGAAGGACGTCGGATTCGGGAAACCAATTATAATAACCTTGCCTCTTTTAGAAGTAGTAATAAATATGTATTAGCCTAGGCGTATAAAAAATTAGATGCCTTACGTAACGGGTGTGCGTCCCGGTAGAGCAGAGACTCCCGGCGCACCCAGCGCTGTTTGCTTGCCTTTATTCGTTTAATAAATTGTAAACTCTGATTGTAATCCTATTTGGGACTCAGTCATTTATAACAGTATCAACCCCTACCAATCGGTATTTATAACCTCTTGCTTTAGGCAGTTCCACGAAGTCTATTTGCCAGTAATCTCCAGGCTCTATTCCAGCTCTAGTTCTTCCCATCTCAGCATGTTTCCTTGCTACCGGATTATTCTTTAAGCAAAGCTCACATTTTGACATTACTGACTTTGCCATTGTTAACATGTGTACCGAGATGACACCTCGTTTCAAATAGGTCACCATTGCTTCTGCACCCCAGTGACATTCATTATGTTTTATTTGTAAGATTTCTCGCATTATTATAGGAGGTACTATGAGTTGTCCTGTCGTAGTCACATACCACCCGTCAGGATTCTTCTGGGCCTTCATCAAATTTGCAAGTCTCTCATCTTCCGCTGAATACTTTGGGTCTTTAGGTAATTTAAAACAAGAGAGGCCTACCTTCGATGGAATTAGAGCCATTACTTTCCATACTTCACGTGCAACCTTCCGGGCCGTCAAATCCGCCAGTCTGTTACCTTCTGCAATCTCTGACACCCCTCCTTGATGAGCTTTACAATGCATTATGGCCACCTGTTGGGGTTTCTGTACAGCTGTTATTAATTTCAATAGTTCTTCCTGGTATTTTATATTAGTCCCTTGTGAGGATAGCATTCCCCTTTCTTTCCATAATGCCCCATGTACGTGGACTACCCCGAATGCATATTTTGAATCTGTCCAAATATTCACGTTCTTACCCTCGCTTAGTTCCAGGGCTCGTGTCAGGGCGACTATTTCTGCTCGTTGGGCTGAAGTCCCCGGAGGTAGGGAATTTGCCTCAATCACTACCTTTGATGTAGTTGCCGCGTATCCTGCATAACGAGTCCCATTTTCCACAAAGCTGCTTCCATCCGTGAAAAGTTCCCAATCCGGTCTCCCCCGAGGCTGATCCTTTAAGTCTGTTCTGCTGGCATAGGTATGTTCGATGATCTCCACGCAATCATGACTGAGGTCTCCTTCCTCCGTAGTTGTTCCTAGAAACACTGCTGGGTTCAATAAGTTAGTAGTTCTTAAGATTACATCATCTTGCTCAGTTAGTATAGCTTGATATTTCATCATTCGGCTGGGCGATAGCCAATGGCCCCCCTTTTGCTCCAATACCGTAGTCACCATATGTGGCACGAACACTCAATTTGCTTCCCTAATGTGAGCTTCCTGGCTTCCTGTATTAAAAGGACTGTGGCTGCCACGGCCCTTAAACACGAGGGCCATCCAGCGCTTACTGCATCCAATTGTTTAGAAAAATACCCCACAGGTCTTTTCCAGCTCCCAAGTCGCTGGGTCAGTACTCCTAATGCCAATCGTTGTCTCTCATGCACAAACAGCTGGAAGTCCTTTGATAAGTCCGGGGCATGGCATTCTGTACCCCGACTTGTACCCAATCTTGCTATCTCTTCAGCCTCCTTATTCCATCCCCTGTGTTATAATCCCATTGGGGATCCTCGGTGGGGAAGTTTTGATCTAGATTTCCAAGCACTAATCCATTACGTATATCTTCTCGGGCTCTCTCTCTGGCTGCCCGCAATACCATGTCTTTTTCTGTCGAGTCCATCAAAGTATCCAGGATCACCTGGAGATCATCCCAATCGGGATTTTGGGTTTTAATTATCATTTTCATTACCCTAGCTACTTTATCTGGGTTTTCCCTGTAGGTGCCGGCTGCTTGTTTCCATATCATTAAATCCCCAGCTGAAAAAGGCACCTTAACATATACCGGTCCTTCTGTCCCCACTCCTTGCCTGAGGGGAGCGATTATTTTCCCTCCCTGTTCATTTATAGTTTCTCCTGCCCTTCGCTGTTGCCGGGTCCTATGTGACACAGGGGAGACTAAAGTCGGGGATTCTCCATCACTACTGCTATCTTCCTTTTCTCTTTTCCCTCCCTGTCCTGGCTCTTCCGGCGGAGCCGACGGCGCAACTTCCAAATCAATATTTCCATTATTCATTTCCCCATAATACTTATTATTCTCTATTGCCTGATGCTGTATACAGTGTCCCTCCTTAGTACATGCACAACAACGTTCCTCAGTTGAAACCTCAAGCACCATTATTCCACAAGCATGCTGCCATTCAGGCTTTCGGCGCAAATAAAAGAATAATTCCACATACGACAGTTCATCATATTTTCCTTCCCGCTTACAGAATAGCATCAATTGTAAAATTGTATTATATTGCAATGTTCCATTCTCAGGCCAAGTTTCTTGGTCCTCTAGCTTATACTGTGGCCACCAAATATTACAATAATCAATCAGCTTTCCTTTCCGCATTTCTTGACCAAAACCTCCCTCTTTCCAGTGTGCTAGCAAACACCCCAGCGGGGATGTCCGCGGGATAGGTACATCTTTTCCCAGAATTCCTTTGATCTTTTTCATTTTGAGCTTATGATACAAACCCAAAAGCTGCCAGAGCAGCAGCACACTTTCCCAGAAGCTGCCGGAGCAGCAGTACACTCTCCCAAAAGCTGCCGGAGCAGCAGCGTGCTCTCCCAGAAGCTGCCGGAGCAGCAGCACGCTTTCCCAAAAGCTGCCGGAGCAGCAGCATGCTCTCCCAAAAGCTGCCGGAGCAGCAGCACGCTTTCCCAAAAGCTGCCGGAGCAGCAGCACGCTTTCCCAAAAGCTGCCGGAGCAGCAGCGTGCTCTCCCAAAAGCTGCCGGAGCAGCAGCGTGCTCTCCCAGAAGCTGCCGGAGCAGCAGCACGCTTTCCCAGAAGCTGCCGGAGCAGCAGCATGCTCTCCCAAAAGCTGCCGGAGCAGCAGTACACTCTCCCAAAAGCTGCCGGAGCAGCAGCATGCTCTCCCAAAAGCTGCCGGAGCAGCAGCACGCTTTCCCAAAAGCTGCCGGAGCAGCAGCGTGCTCTCCCAGAAGCTGCCGGAGCAGCAGCACGCTTTCCCAGAAGCTGCCGGAGCAGCAGCGTGCTTACTACATACCAATAATACCAAGTGCTGACCCTTCAGCACAAACCAATACAATTACCAATACCAAACCACCAATGCCGAACCTGCAGAGCTTTCGCTCTGTCTAACGGACGGCGCCTAGGCTTACCCCGGGAGCTCCCTGCCCAACCGAGCGTGGCTTTCGCCGCGTCTGACCGGCAGGCTTTCCCAACCAAATCGGTACCGAATACCCAAAGTTGAAAGCACCTTTGCTTACCACGCCAGTGGTACGTCGTGAGCAGCGGAGGTCGGTCGTGGTCGACTGCTCCCCGAGAATCCCTCGGTGCCGGCTGGAGCGAAACCGAGACACGAGCCGCCTCAGCAGTGCCCACGCTGTCCCACCCGGGTCGCCAAAATGTTAGCGTAGCAACCACATAACCACCAAGTGATTATATGAAGGTGCTTTATTCAGCGCTGGAAGCCGGGGCAGGTGCCCAAATCTGGCTTCAAGTCCCGTTACTTCCCAGCCGTTATTTATACATACAATATTGCGTCAGGTATACATATTCATTACAGGTTGCAACAGCAGCCTCGCTTTTCATTCTAATTAGCTCCCCTCCCCTTTGCACATGCGTGGCGCACTCTGGTGGTCGTCCAGGTGGTCGTCCAGATGAAGTAAGGAGTCTTCCTCTCCGCTAAACTTTTCACCTTTCTTACTCGACGCATGCTCCCTCCGCTTCTTGGTTCTGCTTCAACTCATTTCATCATTTCCAGGCCCTTATCCAAGGTCAGGTTGTACCTGTTCCCTCCCAAGGTTCCCCTTCAATGATTCTTTTGATTGTTCAATGTACTCCCTAAGTATCCAGTATACATAGATTAATTGATAATGTAAGTACATTTGGCAATGCTTAATTATACTGTAGGTCCCATTACCTAAGAGACATTAGTAAAACATCCATTCGATTCTCCCCAACACTAACACAGAGACTGCACTGGCACCACTGGGGATGCAGTGCAGTGAGTCCAGAGAGTGCACTGGAACCACTGGGGATGCAGCGCAGTGACTCCAGAGAGTGCACTGGCACCACTGGGGATGCAGTGCAGAGAGTCCAGAGAGTGCACTGGCACCACTGGGGATGCAGTGCCGTGAGTCCAGAGAGTGCATTGCCACCAAAGGGGATGCACTGCAATGAGTCCAGAGAGTGCACTGGCACCAATGGCAACGCAGTGCAGTGAGTCCAGAGAGTGCCTTGGCACCACTGGGGATGCAGTGCAGTGAGTCCAGAGAGTACCCCGGCAGCACTGGGGATGCAGTGCAGTGAGTCCAGAGAGTGCACTGGCACAACTGGGGATGCACTGCAGTGAGTCCAGAGTGTGCACTGGCACCACTGGGGATGCAGTGCAGTGAGTCCAGAGAGTGCACTGGCACCACTGGGGATGCAGTGCAGTGAGTCCAGAGAGGCCACTGGCACCACTGGGGATGCAGTGCAGTGAGTCCAGAGAGTGCACTGGCACCACTGGGGATGCACCCCGGTGAGTCCAGAGAGTGCACTGGCACCACTGGGGATGCACCCCGGCAAGTCCAGAGAGTGCACTGTCACCACTGGGGATGCAGTGCAGTGAGTCCAGAGAGTGCACTGGCCCCACTGGGGATGCACTGCAGTGAGTCCACAGAGGGCACTGGCACCACTGGGGATGCAGTGCAGTGAGTCCAGAGATTGCAGTGGCACCACTGGGGATGGAGTGCAGTGAGTCCAGAGAGTGCACTGGCACCACTGGGGATGCAGTGCAGTGAGACCAGAGAGTGCACTGGCACCACAGGGGATGCACCCCGGCAAGTCCAGAGAGTGCACTGGCACCACTGGGGATGCAGTGCAGTGAGTCCAGAGAGTGCACTGGCACCACTGGGGATGCACCCCGGCAAGTCCAGAGAGTGCACTCTCTGGACTCACTGAAGTGCATCCCCAGTGGTGCCAGTGCACTCTCTAGACTCACTGAAGTGCATACCCAGTGGTGCCAGTGCACTCACTGTACTCACTGTACTGCATCCCCAGTGGTGCCAGTGCACTCTCTGGACTCACTGCACTAAAACCCCAGTGGTGCCAGTGCAGTCTCTGGACTCACTGCACTGCATCCCCAGTGGTGCCAGTGCACTCTCTGGACTCACCGGGGTGCATCCCCAGTGGTGCCAGTGAACTCTCTGGACTCACTGCAGTGCATCCACTGTGGTGCCAGTACACTCTCTGGACTCACTGCAGTGCATCCCCGGTGGTGCCAGTGCACTCTCTGGACTCACTGCAGTGTATCATTGTAGTGCCAGTGCACTCTCTGGACTCACTGCACTGCATCCCCAGTGGTGCCAGTGCACTCTCTGGACCCACTGCAGTGCATCCCCACTGGTGCCAGTGCACTCTCTGGACCCACTGCAGTACATCCCCACTGGTGCCAGTGCACTCTCTGGACTCACTGCAGTGCATCCCCAGTGGTGCCAGTGCACTCTCTGTAGTCACTGCGCTGCATCCCTAGTGGTGCCAGTGCACTCTCTGGACTCACTGTGCTGCATCCCCAGTGGTGCCAGTGCACTCTCTGGACTCACTGCAGTGTATCCCCTGTTGTGCCAGTGCAATCTCTGGACTCACTGCACTGCATCCCAGTGGTGCCAGTGCACTCTCTGGACTCACTGCAGTGCATCCCCAGTGGTGCCAGTGCACTCTCTGGACTCACTGCAGTGCATCCCCAGTGGTGCCAGTGCACTCTCTGGACTCACTGCAGTGCAGCCCCAGTGGTGCCAGTGCACTCTCTGGACTAACTGCAGTTTATCCCCAGTGGTGCAAGGGCACTCTCTGAACTCACAGCACTGCATCCCCATTGGTGCCAGTGCACTCTCTGGACTCACTGCACTAAAACCCCAGTGGTGCCAGTGCACTCTCTGCACTCGCTGCACTGCATCCCCAGTGGTGCCAGTGCACTCTCTGGACTAACCGGGGTGCATCCCCAGTGGTGCCAGTACACTCTCTGGACTCACTGCAGTGTATCCCCAGTGGTGCCAGTGCACTCTCTGGACTCACTGCACTGCATCCCCAGTGGTGCCAGTGCACTCTCTGGACTCAGTGCACTGCATCACCAATGGTGCCACTGCACCCTCTGGACTCACTGCACTGCATCCCCTGTGGTGCCAGTACATTCTCTGGACTCACTGCACTGCATCCCCAGTGGTGCCAGTGCACTCTCTGAGCTCACTGCACTGCTTCCGCAGTGGTGCCAGTGCACTCTCTGGAAAAACTGCAGTGCATCCCCAGTGGTGCCCGTGCACTCTCTGGACTCACTGCACTGCATCAACAGTGGTGCCAGTGCACTCTCTGGACTCACTGCACTGCATCCCCAGTGGTGCCAGTGTAGTCTCTGGACTCACAGCAGTGCATCCCCAGTGGTGCCAGTGCACTCTCTGGACTCACTGCACTGCATCCCCAGTGGTGCCAGTGTAGTCTCTGGACTCACAGCAGTGCATCCCCAGTGGTGCCAGTGCAATTACTGGACTCACTGCAGTGCAGCTCAGTGGTGCCAGTGCACTCTCTGGACTCACTGCAGTGCATCCCCAGTGGTGCCAGTGCACTGTATGGACTCACTGCAGTTAATCCCCAGTGGTGCAAGGTCACTCTATGGACTAACAGAACTGCATCCCCGTTGGTGCCAGTGCACTCTCTGGACTCACTGCACTAAAACCCCAGTGGTGCCAGTGCAGTCTCTGGACTCACTGCACTGCATCCCCAGTGGTGCCAGTGCACTCTCTGGACTCACCGGGGTGCATCCCCAGTGGTGCCAGTGCACTCTCTGGACTCACTGCACTGCATCCCCAGTGGTGCCAGTACACTCTCTGGACTCACTGCAGTGCATCCCCAGTGGTGCCAGTGCACTCTCTGGACTCACTGCAGTGCATCCCCTGTTGTGCTAGTGCACTCTCTGCACTCACTGAACTGCATCCCCAGAAGTGCCAGTGCACTCTCTGGACTCACTGCACTGCATCCCCGGTGGTGCCAGTGCACTCTCTGGACTCTCTGCAGTGTATCCCTTGTGGTGCCAGTGCACTCTCTGGACTCACTGCACTGCATCCCCAGTGGTGCCAGTGCACTCTCTGGACCCACTGCAGTGCATCCCCACTGGTGCCAGTGCACTCTCTGGACTCACTGCAGTGCATCCCCAGTGGTGCCAGTGCACTCTCTGGACTCACTGCACTGCATCCCCAATGGTGACAGTGCACTCTCTGGACTCACTGTGCTGCATCCCCAGTGGTGCCAGTGCACTCTCTGGACTCACTGCAGTGTATCCCCTGTTGTGCCAGTGCACTCTCTGGACTCACTGCACTGCATCCCAGTGGTGCCAGTGCACTCTCTGGACTCACTGCAGTGCATCCCCAGTGGTGCCAGTGCACTCTCTGGACTCACTGCAGTGCAGCCCCAGTGGTGCCAGTGCACTCTCTGGACTCACTGCAGTTTATCCCCAGTGGTGCAAGGGCACTCTCTGAACTCACAGCACTGCATCCCCATTGGTGCCAGTGCACTCTCTGGACTCACTGCACTAAAACCCCAGTGGTGCCAGTGCACTCTCTGCACTCACTGCACTGCATCCCCAGTGGTGCCAGTGCACTCTCTGGACTCACCGGGGTGCATCCCCAGTGGTGCCAGTGCACTCTCTGGACTCACTGCACTGCATCCCCAGTAGTGCCAGTGCACTCTCTGGACTCACTGCAGTGCATCCCCAGTGGTGCCAGTGCACCCTCTGGACTCACTGCACTGCATCCCCAGTGTTGCCAGTGCACTCTCTGGCAACACTGCAGTGCATCCCCACTGGTGCCAGTGCACTCTCTGGACTCACTGCAGTGCATCCCCAGTGGTGCCAGTGCACTCTCTGTAGTCACTGCGCTGCATCCCCAGTGGTGACAGTGCACTCTCTGGACTCACTGCAGTGCATTCCCAGTGGTGCCAGTGCACTCTCTGGACTCACTGCAGTGTATCCCCTGTGGTGCCAGTGCACTCTGTGGACTCACTGCACTGCATCCCAGTGGTGCCAGTGCACTCTCTGGACTCACTGCAGTGCATCCCCAGTGGTGCCAGTGCACTCTCTGAGCTCACTGCACTGCATCCCCAGTGGTGCCAGTGCACTCTCTGCACTCATGCAGTGCATCCCCAGTGGTGCAAGGGCACTCTCTGGACTCACTGCACTAAAACCCCAGTGGTGCCAGTGCAGTCTCTGGACTCACTACACTGCATCCCCAGTGGTGCCAGTGCACCCTCTGGACTCACCGGGGTACATCCCCAGTGGTGCCAGTGCACTCTCTGGACTCACTGCAGTGCATCCCCTGTGGTGCCAGTACACTCTCTGGACTCACTGCACTGCATCCCCAGTTTGTGCCAGTGCACTCTCTGAGCTCACTGCACTGCATCCCCAGTGGTGCCAGTGCACTCTCTGGACTCACTGCAGTGCATCCCTTGTGGTGCCATTGCACTCTCAGGACTCACTGCAGTGCATCCCCAGTGGTGCCAGTGTATTCTCTGGACTCACTGCAGTGCATCCCCAGTGGTGCCATTGCACTCTCAGGACTCACTGCACTGCATCTCCAGTGGTGCCAGTGCACTCTCTGGAATCACTGCACTGCATCCCCAGTGGAGCCAGTGCACTCTCTGGACTAACTGCATTGCATCCCCAGTGGTGCCAGTGCACTCTCTGGACTCACTGCAGTGCATCCCCAGTGGTGCCAGTCCACTCTCTGGAGTCACTGCGCTGCGTCCCCAGTGGTGACACTTTACTCTCTGGACTCACTGTGCTGCATCCACAGTGGTGCCAGTGCACTCTCTGGACTCACTGCAGTGTATCCCCTGTGGTGCCTGTGCACTCTGTGGACTCACTGCACTGCATCCCAGTGGTGCCAGTGCACTCTCTGGACTCACTGCACTGCATCCCCAGTGGCGCCTGTGAAGTCTCTGGACTCACTGCAGTGCAACCCCAGTGGTGCCAGTGTAGTCTCTGGACTCACTGCACTGTAACCCCAGTGGTGCCAGTGCAATCTCAGGACTCACAGCAGTGCAGCTCCAGTTGGTGCCAGTGCACTCTCTGGACTCACTGCACTGCATCCCCAGTGGTGCCATTGCACTCTCAGGACTCCCTGCAGTGCATCCCCAGTGGTGCCATTGCACTCTCTGGACTCACTGCAGTGCATCCCCAGTGGTGCCAGTGCCCTCTCTGGACTCAGTGCACTGCATCACGAATGATGCCAGTGCACTCTCTGGACTGACTGCACTGCATCCCCAGTGGTGCCAGTGCACTCTCTGGACTCACTGCACTGCATCCCCAGTGGTGCCAGTGCACTCTCTGGACTCACTGCAGTGTATCCCCAATGGTACCAGGGCACTCTGTGGACTCACTGCACTGCATCCCCAGTGGTGCCAGTGCACTCTCTGGACTCACTGCAGTGCATCCCCAGTGGTGCCAGAGCACTCTCTGGACTCACTGCACTGCATCCCCAGTGGTGCCAGTGCACTCTCTGGACTCACTGCAGTGCATCCCCAGTGGTGCCAGTGCACTCTCTGGACTCACTGCACTCCATCCCCACTGGTGCCAGTCCACTCTCTGGACTCACTGCACTGCATCCCCAGTGGTGCCAGTGCACTCTCTCCACTCATGCACTGCATCCCCAGTGGTGCCAGTGCACTCTTTGGACTCACTGCACTGCATGAACAGTGGTGCCAGTGCACTCTCTGGACTCACTGCACTGCATCCCCAGTGGTGCCAGTGTAGTCTCTGGACTCACTGCACTGCATCCCCAGTGGTGGCAGTGCAATCTCAGGACTCACTGCAGTGCAGCTCCAGTTGGTGCCAGTGCAGTCTCTGGACTCACTGCAGTGCATCCCCAGTGGTGCCAGTGCACTCTCTGGACTCACTGCAGTGCATCCCCATTGGTGCCAGTGCACTCTCTGGACTCACTGCACTGCATCCCCAGTGGTGCCAGTGCAATCTCTGGACTCACTGCACTGCATCCCCAGTGGTGCCTGTGAACTCTCTGGACTCACTGCACTGCATCCCCAGTGGTGCCAGTGCACTCTGTGGACTCACTGCACTGCTTCACCAGTGGTGCCAGTGCACTCTCTGGACTCACTGCACTGCATCCCCAGTGGTGCCAGTGCAGTCTCTGGACAAACTGCAGTGCATCCCCACTGTTGCCAGTGCACTTTCTGGAGTCACTGCAGTGCATCCCCTGTTGTGCCAGTGCACTCTCTGCACTCACTGCACTGCATCCCCAGAAGTGCCAGTGCACTCTCTGGACCCACTGCAGTGCATTCCCAGCGGTGCCAGTGCACTCTCTGGACTCACTGCAGTGCATCACCAGTGGTGCCAGTGCACTCTCTGGACTCACTGCGCTGCATCCCCAGTGGTGACAGTGCACTCTCTGGACTCACTGTGCTGCATCCCCAGTGGTGCCAGTGCACTCTCTGGACTCACTGCAGTGTATCCCCTGTTGTGCCAGTGCACTCTGTGGACTCACTGCACTGCATCCCAGTGGTGCCACTGCACTCTCCCGACTCACTGCAGTGCATCCCCAGTGGTGCCAGTGCACTCTCTGGACTCACTGCAGTGCAGCCCCAGTGGTGCCAGTGCACTCTCTGGACTCACTGCAGTGCATCCCCAGTGGGGCCAGTGCACTCTCTGGACTCACTGCACTAAAACCCCAGTGGTGCCAATCCAGTCTCTGGACTCACTGCACTGCATCCCCAGTGGTGCCAGTGCACTCTCTGGACTCACCGGGGTGCATCCCCTGTAGTGCGAGTACACTCTCTGAACTCACTGCACTGCATCCCCAGTGGTGCCAGTGCTCTCTCTGGACTCACTGCACTGCATCCCCAGTGGTGCCAGTGCACTCTCTGGACTCACTGCACTGCATCCCCATTAGTGCCAGTGCATTCTCTGGACTCACTGCAGTGCATCGCTACTGGTGCCTGTGCACTCTCTGGACTCACAGCACTGCATCCCCAGTGGTGACAGTGCACTCTCTGGACTCACTGCAGTGCATCACCAGTGGTGCCAGTGCACTCTGTGGACTCAATGCACTGCATCCCCAGTGGTGCCAGTGCACTCTCTGGACTCACTGCAGTGCATCCCCAGTGGTGCCAGTGCACTCTCTGGACTCACTGCACTGCATCCCCAGTGGTGCCAGTGCACTCTCTGGACAAACTTCAGTGCATCCCCACTGGTGCCAGTGCACTTTCTGGAGTCACTGCAGTGCATCCCCAGTGGGGCCAGTGCACTCTCTGCACTCACTGCACTGCATCCCCAGAAGTGCCAGTGCACTCTCTGGAACCACTGCAGTGCATCCCCAGCGGTGCCAGTGCACTCTCTGGACTCACTGCAGTGCATCCCCAGTGGTGCCAGTGCACTCTCTGTAGTCACTGCGCTGCATCCCCAGAGGTGACAGTGCACTCTCTGGACTCACTGTGCTGCATCCCCAGTGGTGCCAGTGCACTCTCTGGACTCACTGCAGTGTATCCCCTGTTGTGCCAGTGCACTCTGTGGACTCACTGCACTGCATCCCAGTGGTGCCACTGCACTCTCTGGACTCACTGCAGTGCATCCCCAGTGGTGCCATTGCACTCTCTGGACTCACTGCAGTGCAGCCCCAGTGGTGCCAGTGCACTCTCCGTACTCACTGCACTGCATCCCTATTGGTGCCAGTGCACTCTCTGGACTCACTGCACTAAAACACCAGTGGTGCCAGTGCAGTCTCTGGACTCACTGCACTGCATCCCCAGTGGTGCCAGTGCACTCTCTGGACTCACCGGGGTGCATCCCCAGTGGTGCCAGTGCACTCTCTGGACTCACTGCACTGCATCCCCAGTGGTGCCAGTGCACTCTCTGGACCCACTGCACTGCATTCCCAGTGGTGCCAGTGCACTCTCTGGACTCACTGCAGTGCATCCCCAGTGGTGCCAGTGCACTCTCTGGACTCACTGCACTGCATACCCAGTGGTGCCAGTGCACTCTCTGGACTCACTGCACTGCATCCCCAGTGGTGACAGTGCACTCTCTGGACTCACTGCAGTGTATCCCCATTGGAGCCGGTGCACTCTCTGGACTCACTAAACTGCATCCCCAGTGGTGCCAGTGCACTCTCTGGACTCACTGCACTGCATCCCCAGTGGTGCCAGTGCACTGTCTGGACTCACTGCAGTTTATCCCCAGTGGTGCAAGGGCACTCTCTGGACTCACAGCACTGCATCCCCAGTGGTGCCAGTGCACTCTCTGGACTCACTGCACTGCATCCCCAGTGGTTCCAGTGCACTCTCTGGACTCACTGCAGTGAATCCCCATTGGTGCCAGTACACTCTCTGGACTCACTAAACTGCATCCCCAGTGGTGCCAGAGAACTCTCTCACTCACTGCAGTGCATCCCCAGTGGTGCCAGTGCACTGTCTGGACTCACTGCAGTTTATCCCGAGTGGTGCAAGGGCACTCTCTGGACTCACTGCAGTGCATCCCCATTGGTGCCAGTGCACTCTCTGGACTCACTACACTAAAACCCCAGTGGTGCCAGTGCAGTCTCTGGAGTCACTGCAGTGCATCCCCAGTGCTGCCAGTGCACTCTCTGGACTCACCGGGGTGCATCCCCAGTGGTGCCAGTGCACTCTCTGGACTCACTGCACTGCATACCCAGTGGTGCCAGTGCACTCTCTGGACTCACTGCACTGCATCCCCAGTGGTGACAGTGCACTCTCTGGACTCACTGCAGTGTATCCCCATTGGAGCCGGTGCACTCTCTGGACTCACTAAACTGCATCCCCAGTGGTGCCAGTGCAGTCTCTGGACTCACTGCGGTGCATCCCCAGTGGTGCCAGTGCACTGTCTGGACTCACTGCAGTTTATCCCCAGTGGTGCAAGGGCACTCTCTGGACTCACAGCACTGCATCCCCAGTGGTGCCAGTGCACTCTCTGGACTCACTGCACTGCATCCCCAGTGGTTCCAGTGCACTCTCTGGAGTCACTGCACTGCATCCCCATTGGTGCCAGTACACTCTCTGGACTCACTAAACTGCATCCCCAGTGGTGCCAGAGAACTCTCTCACTCACTGCAGTGCATCACCACTGGTGCCAGTGCACTGTCTGGACTCACTGCAGTTTATCCCGAGTGGTGCAAGGGCACTCTCTGGACTCACTGCAGTGCATCCCCATTGGTGCCAGTGCACTCTCTGGACTCACTGCACTAAAACCCCAGTGGTGCCAGTGCAGTCTCTGGACTCACTGCACTGCATCCCCAGTGGTGCCAGTGCACTCTCTGGACTCACCGGGGTGCATCCCCAGTGGTGCCAGTGCACTCTCTGGACTCACTGCAGTGCATGCCCTGTGGTGCCATTACACTCTCTGGACTCACTGCAGTGCATCCCCAGTGGTGCCAGTGCACTCTCTGGACTCACTGCAGTGCATCCCCAGTGGTGCCAGTGCACTCTCTGGACTCACTGCACTGCATCACCATTGGTGCCAGGGCACTCTCCGGACTCACTGCAGTGCATCCGCAGTGGTGCCAGTGCACTCTTTCGAGTCACTGCACTGCATCCCCATTAGTGCCAGTGCACTCTCTGGACTCACTGCAGTGCATCCCCAGTGGTGCCAGTGTACACTCTGGACTCACGGCACTGCATCACCAGTGGTGCCAGTGCACTCTCTGGACTCACTGCACTGCATCCCCAGTGGTGCCAGTGCACTCTCTGGACTCACTGCAGTGCATCCCCAGAAGTGCCAGTGCACTCTCTGGACCCACTGCAGTGCATCCCCAGCGGTGCCAGTGCACTCTCTGGACTCACTGCAGTGCATCCCCAGTGGTGCCAGTGCACTCTCTGTAGTCACTGCGCTGCATCCCCAGTGGTGCCAGTGCACTCTCTGGACTCACTGCAGTGTATCCCCTGTTGTGCCAGTGCACTCTGTGGACTCACTGCACTGCATCCCAGTGGTGCCACTGCACTCTCTGGACTCACTGCAGTGCAGCCCCAGTGGTGCCAGTGCACTCTCTGGACTCACTGCACTAAAACCCCAGTGGTGACAGTGCAGTCCCTGGACTCACTGCACTGCATCCCCAGTGGTGCCAGTGCACTCTCTGGACTCACCGGGGTGCATCCCCAGTTGTGCCAGTGCACTCTCTGGACTCACTGCACTGCATCCCCTGTAGTGCGAGTACACTCTCTGGACTCACTGCACTGCATCCCCAGTGGTGCCAGTGCACTCTCTGGACTCACTGCACTGCATCCCCAGTGGTGCCAGTGCACTCTCTGGACTCACTGCACTGCATCCCCATTAGTGCCAGTGCATTCTCTGGACTCACTGCAGTGCATCGCTACTGGTGCCAGTGACCTCTCTGGACTCACTGCACTGCATCCCCAGTGGTGCCAGTGCACTCTCTGGACTCACTGCACTGCATCCCCAGTGGTGCCAGTGCACTCTCTGGACTCACTGCACTGCATCCCCATTAGTGCCAGTGCAGTCCCTGGACTCACTGCACTGCATCCCCAGTGGTGCCAGTGCACTCTCTGGACTCACCGGGGTGCATCCCCAGTTGTGCCAGTGCACTCTCTGGACTCACTGCACTGCATCCCCTGTAGTGCGAGTACACTCTCTGGACTCACTGCACTGCATCCCCAGTGGTGCCAGTGCACTCTCTGCACTCACTGCACTGCATCCCCAGAAGTGCCAGTGCACTCTCTGGACCCACTGCAGTGCATCCCCAGTGGTGCCAGTGCACTCTCTGGACTCACTGCAGTGCATCCCCAGTTGTGCCAGTGCACTCTCTGTAGTCACTGCGCTGCATCCCCAGTGGTGACAGTGCACTCTCTGGACTCACTGTGCTGCATCCCCAGTGGTGCCAGTGCACTCTCTGGACTCACTGCAGTGTATCCCCTGTTGTGCCAGTGCACTCTGTGGACTCACTGCACTGCATCCCAGTGGTGCCACTGCACTCTCTGGACTCACTGCAGTGCATCCCCAGTGGTGCCAGTGCACTCTCTGGACTCACTGCAGGGCAGCCCCAGTGGTGCCAGTGCACTCTCTGGACTCACTGCACTGCATCTCCATTGGTGCCAGTGCACTCTCTGGACTCACTGCCCTAAAACCCCAGTGGTGCCAGTGCAATCTCTGGACTCACTGCACTGCATCCCCAGTGGTGCCAGTGCACTCTCTGGACTCACTGCACTGCATCCCCTGTAGTGCGAGTACACTCTCTGGACTCACTACAGTGCAGCTAAGTGGTGCCAGAGCACTCTCTGGACTCACTGCACTGCATCCCCAGTGGTGCCAGTGCACTCTCTGGTCTCACTGCACTGCATCCCCAGTGGTGCCAGTGCACTCTCTGGACTCACTGCAGTTTATCCCCAGTGGTGCAATGGCACTCTCTGGACTCACAGCACTGCATCCCGATTGGTGCCAGTGCACTGTCTGGACTCACTGCACTAAAACCCCAGTGGTGCCAGTGCACTCTCTGGACTCACTGCAGTGCATCCCCAGTGGTGCCAGTGCACTCTCTGGAGTCACTGCACTGCATCCCCAGTGCTGCCAGTGCACTCTCTGGACTCACTGCAGTGCATCACCAGTGGTGCCAGTGCACTCTCTGGACTCACTGCACTGCATCCCCAGTGGTGCCAGTGCACTCTCTGGACTCACTGCACTTCATCCCCAGTGGTGCCAGTGCACTCTCTGGACTCACTGCATTGCATCCCCAGTGGTGCCAGTGCACTCTCTGGACTCACTGCACTGCATCCCCAGTGGTGCCAGTGCACTCTCTGGACTCACTGCACTGCATCACCGTTGGTGCCAGGGCACTCTCCGGAGTCACTGCAGTGCATCCGCAGTGGTGCCAGGGCACTCTTTCGAGTCACTGCAGTGCATCCCCAGTGGTGCCAGTGCAGTCTCTGAAATCACTGCAGTGCATCCCCAGTGGTGCCAGTGCACTCTCTGCACTCACTGCACTGCATCCCCAGTGGTGCCAGTGCACTCTGTGGACTCACTGCAGTGCATCCCCAGTGTTGCCAGTGCACTCTCTGGAGTCACTGCACTGCATCCCCAGTGGTGCCAGTGCACTCTCTGGACTCACTGCACTGCATCCCCAGTGGTGCCAGTGCACTCTCTGGACTCACTGATGTGCATCCCTTGTGGTGCCTTTGCACTCTCAGGACTCACTGCACTGCATCCCCAGTGGTGCCAGTGCACTCTCTGGACTCAGTGCACTGCATCCCCAGTGGTGCCAGTGCACTCTCTGAACTCAGTGCACTGCATCCCCAATGGTGCCACTGCACTCTCTGGACACACTGCAGTGCATCCCCAGTGGTGCCAGTGCACTCTCTGAGCTCTTTGCAGTGCATCCCAAGTGGTGCCAGTGCACTCTCTGGACTCACTGCACTGCATCCCCAGTGGTGCCAGTGCACTCTCTGGACTCACTGCAGTATATCGCCATTGGAGCCGGTGCACTCTCTGGACTCACTAAACTGCATCCCCAGTGGTGCCAGAGAACTCTCTGGTCTCACTGCAGTGCATCCCCAGTGGTGCCAGTGCACTCTCTGGACTCACTGCACTAAAACCCCAGTGGTGCCAGTGCACTCTCTGGACTCACTGCACTGCATCCCCAGTTGTGCCAGTGCACTCTCTGGACTCACCGGGGTGCATACCCAGTGGTGCCAGTGCACTCTCTGGACTCACTGCAGTGCTTCCGCACTGGTGCCAGTGGACTCTCTGCACTCACTGCACTGCATCAACAGTGGTGCCTCTGCACTCTCTGGAGTCACTGCACTGCATCCCCAGTGGTGCCAGTGCACTCTCTGGACTCACTGTAGTGCATCCCCAGTGGTGCCAGTGCACTCTCTGGACTCACTGCACTGCATCCCCAGTGGTGCCAGTGCACTCTCTGGACTCACTGCAGTGCATCCGTTGTGGTGCCTTTGCACTCTCAGGACTCACTGCACTGCATCCACAGTGGTGCCAGTGCACTCTCTGGACTCAGTGCACTGCATCCCCAGTTTTGCCAGTGCACTCTCTGAACTCAGTGCACTGCATCCCCAATGGTGCCACTGCACTCTCTGGACTCACTGCAGTGCATCCCCAGTGGTGCCAGTGCACTCTCTGGACTCACTGCACTGCATCCCCAGTTGTGCCAGTGCACTCTCTGAGCTCTTTGCAGTGCATCCAAAGTGGTGCCAGTGCACTCTCTGGACTCACTGCAGTGCATCTCTGGTGGTGCCAGTGCACTCTCTGGACTCACTGCACTGCATCCCCAGTGGTGCCAGTGCACTCTCTGGACTCACTGCAGTGCATCACCAGTGGTGCCAGTGCAGTCTCTGGACTCACTGCACTGCAACCCCAGTGGTGCCAGTGCACTCTCTGGACTCACAGCAGTGCATCCCCAGTGGTGCCAGTGCACTCTCTGGACTCACTGCACTGCATCCCCAGTGGTGCCAGTGCACTCTCTGGACCCACTGCAGTGCATCTCCATTGGTGCCAGTGCACTCTCTGGACTCACTGCACTGCATCCCCAGTGGTGCCAGTGCACTCTCTGGACTCACGGCAGTGCATCCCCAGTGGTGCCAGTGAAGTCTCTGGACTCACTGCAGTGCAACCCCAGTGGTGCCAGTGTAGTCTCTGGACTCACTGCACTGTAACCCCAGTGGTGCCAGTGCAATCTCAGGACTCACAGCAGTGCAGCTCCAGTTGGTGCCAGTGCACTCTCTGGACTCACTGCAGTGCATCCCCAGTGGTGCCATTGCACTCTCAGGACTCACTGCAGTGCATCCCCAGTGGTGCCAGTGCACTCTCTGGACTCACTGCACTGCATCCCCAGTGGAGCCAGTGCACTCTCTGCACTCACTGCACTGGATCACCAGTGGTGCCAGTGCACTCTCTGGTCTCACTGCACTGCATCCCCTGTTGTGCCAGTGCACTCTTTGGACTCAATGCAGTGCATCCCCACTGCTGAGAGTGCACTCTCTGGACTCAGTGCACTGCATTCAGTGGTGCCAGTGCACTCTCTGGACTCAGTGCACTGCATCCCCAATGGTGCCAGTGCACTCTCTGGACTCACTGCACTGCATCCCCAGTGGTGCATGTGCAGTCTCTGGACTCACTGCACTGCATCCCCAGTGGTGCCAGTGGCTCTCTGGACTCATTGCACTGCATCACCAGTGGTGCCAGTGCACTCTCTGGACTCACTGCACTGCATCCCCAGTGGTGCCAGTGCACTCTCTGGAATCACTGCATTGCATCAACAGTGGTGCCAGTGCACTCTCTGGACTCACTGCACTGCATCCCCAGTGGTGCCAGTGTATTCTCTGGACTCACTGCAGTGCATCCCCAGTGGTGCCAGTGCAATCTCTGGACTCACTGCAGTGCAGCTCAGTGGTGCCAGTGCACTCTCTGGACTCACTGCACTGCATCCCCAGTGGTGCCAGTGCACTCTCTGCACTCACTGCACTGCATCCCCAGTGGTGCCAGTGCACTCTCTGGACTCACAGGGGTGCATCCCCAGTGGTGCCAGTGCACTCTCTGGACTCACTGCACTGCATCCCCTGTGGTGCCAGTACACTCTCTGGACTCACTGCACTGCATCCCCAGTTGGTGCCAGTGCACTCTCTGGACTCACTGCACTGCATCCCCGGTGGTGCCAGTGCACTCTCTGGACTCACTGCACTGCATCCCCAGTTGTGCCAGTGCACTCTCTCGACTCACTGCACTGCATCCCCAGTGGTGCATGTGTAGTCTCTGGACTCAGTGCAGTGCATCCCCAGTGGTGCCAGGGCACTCTCTGGACTCACTGCACTGCATCCCCAGTGGTTCCATTGCAGTCTCTGCACTCACTGCATTGCATCCCCAGTGGTGCCAGTGCACTCTCTGGACTCACGGCACTGCATCCCCAGTGGAGCCAGTGCACTCTCTGGACTCTCTGCAGTGTATCCCGATTGGAGCCGGTGCACTCTCTGGACTCACTGCAGTGCATCCCCAGTGGTGCCAGAGAACTCTCTGGACTCACTGCACTGCATCCCCAGTGGTGCCAGTGCACTGTCTGGACTCACTGCAGTTTATCCCCAGTGGTGCAAGGGCACTCTCTGGACTCACTGCAGTGCATCCCCAGTGGTGCCAGTGCACACTCTGGACTCACCGGGGAGCATCCCCTGTGGTGCCAGTGCACTCTCTGGACTCACTGCAGTGCATCCCCTGTGGTGCCAGTACACTCTCTGGACTCACTGCAGTGCATCCCCAGTGGTGCCAGTGCACTCTCTGGACTCACTGCAGTGCATCCCCAGTGGTGCCAGTGCACTCTCTGGACTCACTGCACTGCATCCCCAGTGGTTACAGTGCACTCTCTGGACTCACTGAACTGCATCCCCAGTGGTGCCAGTGCACTCTCTGGACTCACTGCACTGCATCCCCAGTGGTGCCTGTGAAGTCTCTGGACTCACTGCAGTGCAACCCCAGTGGTGCCAGTGTAGTCTCTGGACTCACTGCACTGTAACCCCAGTGGTGCCAGTGCAATCTCAGGACTCACAGCAGTGCAGCTCCAGTTGGTGCCAGTGCACTCTCTGGACTCACTGCACTGCATCCCCAGTGGTGGCAGTGCACTCTCTGGACTCACTGCAGTGCATCCCCAGTGGTGCCATTGCACTCTCAGGACTCACTGCAGTGCATCCCCAGTGGTGCCAGTGCACTCTCTGGACTCACTGCACTGCATCCCCAGTGGAGCCAGTGCACTCTCTGCACTCACTGCACTGGATCACCAGTGGTGCCAGTGCACTCTCTGGTCTCACGGCACTGCATCCCCTGTTGTGCCAGTGCACTCTTTGGACTCAATGCACTGCATCCCCAGTGGTTCCATTGCACTCTCTGGACTCACTGCAGTGCATCCCCAGTGGTGCCAGTGCACTCTCTGGACTCAGTGCAGTGCATCCCCAGTGGAGCCAGTGCACTCTCTGGACTCACTACAGTGCATCTCTGGTGGTGCCAGTGCACTCTCTGGACTCACTGCACTGCATCCCCAGTGGTGCCAGTGCACTCTCTGGACTCACTGCAGTGCATCACCAGTGGTGCCAGTGCAGTCTCTGGACTCTCTGCACTGCATCCCCAGTGGTGCCAGTGCACTCTCTGGACTCACTGCAGTGCATCCCCAGTGGTGCCAGTGCACTCTCTGGACTCACTGCACTGCATCCCCAGTGGTGCCAGTGCACTCTCTGGACCCACTGCAGTGCATCTCCATTGGTGCCAGTGCACTCTCTGGACTCACTGCACTGCATCCCCAGTGGTGCCAGTGCACTCTCTGGACTCACGGCAGTGCATCCCCAGTGGTGCCAGTGCACTCTCTGGACTCACTGCACTGCATCCCTTGTGGTGCCATTGCACTCTCAGGACTCACTGCACTGCATCCCCAGTGGTGCCAGTGCACTGTCTGGACTCACTGCAGTTTATCCCCAGTGGTGCAAGGGCATTCTCTGGACTCACTGCAGTGCATCCCCATTGGTGCCAGTGCACTCTCTGGACTCACTGCACTAAAACCCCAGTGGTGCCAGTGCAGTCTCTGGACTCACTGCAGTGCATCCCCAGTGGTGCCAGTGCACTCTCTGGACTCACTGCACTGCATCCCCAGTTGGTGCCAGTGCACTCTCTGGACTCACTGCAGTGCGTGCCTTGTGGTGCCATTGCACTCTCAGGACTCACTGCACTGCATCCCCAGTGGTGCCAGTGCACTCTCTGGAATCACTGCACTGCATCCCCAGTGGAGCCAGTGCACTCTCTGGACTAACTGCAGTGCATCCCCAGTGGTGCCAGTGTACTCTCTGGACTCACTGCACTGCATCCCCAGTGGTGCCAGTGCAATCTCTGGACTCACTGCACTGCATCCCCAGTGGTGCCAGTGCACTCTCTGGACTCACTGCAGTGTATCCCCATTGGAGCCGGTGCACTCTATGGACTCACTAAACTGCATCCCCAGTGGTGCCAGTGCACTCTCTGGACTCACTGCACTGCATCACCATTGGTGCCAGGGCACTCTCCGGACTCACTGCAGTGCATCCGCAGTGGTGCCAGTGCACTCTTTCGAGTCACTGCACTGCATCCCCATTAGTGCCAGTGCATTCTCTGGACTCACTGCACTGCAACCCCAGTGGTGCCAGTGTACTCTCTGGACTCACGGCACTGCATCACCACTGGTGCCAGTGCACTCTCTGGACTCACTGCACTGCATCCCCAGTGGTGCATGTGTAGTCTCTGGACTCACTGCACTGCATCCCAAGTGCTGCCAGTGGCTCTCTGGACTCACTGCACTGCATCACCAGTGGTTCCATTGCACTCTCTGGACTCACTGCATTGCATCACCAGTGGTGCCAGTGCACTCTCTGGACTCACTGCAGTGCATCCTCAGTGGAGCCAGTGCACTCTCTGGACTCACTGCAGTGCATCTCCAGTGGTGCCAGTGCACTCTCTGGACTCACTGCACTGCATCCCCAGTGGTGCCAGTGCACTCTCTGGACTCACTGCAGTGCATCCCCAGTGGTGCCAGTGCACTCTCTGGACTCACTGCATTGCATCCCCAGTGGTGCCAGTGCACTCTCTGGACTCACTGCAGTGAATCCCCGGTGGTGCCAGTGCACTCCCTGGACTCACTGCACTGCATCCCCAGTGGTGACAGTGCACTCTCTGGACTCACTGAACTGCATCCCCAGTGGTGACAGTGCACTCTCTGGACTCACTGCACTGCATCCCCAGTGGTGCCTGTGAAGTCTCTGGACTCACTGCAGTGCAACCCCAGTGGTGCCAGTGTAGTCTCTGGACTCACTGCACTGTAACCCCAGTGGTGCCAGTGCAATCTCAGGACTCACAGCAGTGCAGCTCCAGTTGGTGCCAGTGCACTCTCTGGACTCACTGCACTGCATCCCCAGTGGTGCCAGTGCACTCTCTGGACTCACTGCAGTGCATCCCCAGTGGTGCCATTGCACTCTCAGGACTCACTGCAGTGCATCCCCAGTGGTGCCAGTGCACTCTCTGGACTCACTGCACTGCATCCCCAGTGGAGCCAGTGCACTCTCTGCACTCACTGCACTGGATCACCAGTGGTGCCAGTGCACTCTCTGGTCTCACTGCACTGCATCCCCTGTTGTGCCAGTGCACTCTTTGGACTCAATGCAGTGCATCCCCACTGCTGAGAGTGCACTCTCTGGACTTAGTGCACTGCATTCAGTGGTGCCAGTGCACTCTCTGGACTCAGTGCACTGCATCCCCAATGGTGCCAGTGCACTCTCTGGACTCACTGCACTGCATCCCCAGTGGTGCATGTGCAGTCTCTGGACTCACTGCACTGCATCCCCAGTGGTGCCAGTGGCTCTCTGGACTCACTGCACTGCATCACCAGTGGTGCCAGTGCACTGTCTGGACTCACTGCACTGCATCCCCAGTGGTGCCAGTGCACTCTCTGGAGTCACTGCACTGCATCAACAGTGGTGCCAGTGCATTCTCTGGACTCACTGCACTGCATCCCCAGTGGTGCCAGTGTATTCTCTGGACTCACTGCAGTGCATCCCCAGTGGTGCCAGTGCAATCTCTGGACTCACTGCAGTGCAGCTCAGTGGTGCCAGAGCACTCTCTGGACTCACTGCAGTGCATCCCCAGTGGTGCCAGTGCACTCTCTGGACTGTCTGCAGTGTATCCCCATTGGAGCCGGTGCACTCTCTGGACTCACTAATCTGCATCCCCAGTGGAGCCAGTGCACTCTCTGCACTCACTGCACTGGATCCCCAGTGGTGCCAGTGCACTCTCTCGTCTCACTGCACTGCATCCCCTGTTGTGCCAGTGCACTCTTTGGACTCAATGCAGTGCATCCCCACTGCTGAGAGTGCACTCTCTGGACTCAGTGCACTGCATCCAGTGGTGCCAGTGCACTCTCTGGACTCAGTGCAGTGCATCCCCAATGGTGCCAGTGCACTCTCTGGACTCACTGCAGTGCATCTCCATTGGTGCCAGTGCACTCTCTGGACTCAGTGCACTGCATCCCCAGTGGAGCCAGTGCACTCTCTGTACTCACTGCACTGCATCACCAGTGGTGCCAGTGCAGTCTCTGGACTCACTGCACTGCATCCCCAGTGGTGCCAGTGAACTCTCTGGACTCACTGCAGTGCATCCCCAGTGGTGCCAGTGCACTCTCTGGACCCACTGCAGTGCATCCCCACTGGTGCCAGTGCACTCTCTGGACTCACTGCACTGCATCCCCAGTGGTTCCATTGCACTCTCTGTAGTCACTGCGCTGCGTCCCCAGTGGTGACAATTCACTCTCTGGACTCACTGTGCTGCATCCCCAGTGGTGCCAGTGCACTCTCTGGACTCACTGCAGTGTATCCCCTGTGTGTGCCAGTGCACTCTCTGGACTCACTGCACTGCATCCCATTGGTGCCAGTGCACTCTCTGGACTCACTGCACTGCATCCCCAGTGGTGCCAGTGCACTCTCTGGACTCACTGCAGTGCAGCCCCTTAGGTGCCAGTGCACTCTCAGTACTCACTGCAGTGCATTCCCAGTGGTGTCAGTGCACTCTCTGGACTCACTGCAGTGAATCCCCACTGGTGCCAGTGCACTCTCTGGACTCACTGCACTGCATCCCCAGTGGTGCCAGTGCAATCTCTGGACTCACTGCAGTGCAACACCAGTGGTGCCTGTGTAGTCTCTGGACTCACTGCACTGCATCCCCAGTGGTGCCAGTGCACTCTCTGGTCTCACTTCACTGCATCCCCTCTGGTGCCAGTGCACTCTTTGGACTCAATGCAGTGCATCCCCACTGCTGAGAGTGCACTCTCTGGACTCAGTGCACTGCATCCCCAGTGGAGCCAGTGCACTCTCTCGACTCACTGCACTGCATCCCCAATGGTGCCAGTGCACTCTCTGGACTCACTGCACTGCATCTCCAGTGGTGCCAGTGGCTCTCTGGACTCACTGCACTGCATCACCAGTGGTGCCAGTGCACTCTCTGGACTCACCGGGATGCATCCCCAGTGGTGCCAGTGCACTCTCTGGACTCACTGCACTGCATCGCCACTGGTGCCAGTGTAGTCTCTGGACTCACTGCAGTGCATCCCCAGTGGTGCCAGTGCAATCTCTGGACTCACTGCAGTGCAGCTCAGTGGTGCCAGAGTACTCTCTGGACTCACTGCAGTGCATCCCCAGTGGTGCCAGTGCACTCTCTGGACTCACTGCACTGCATCCCCAGTGGAGCCAGTTTACTCTCTGGACTGTCTGCAGTGTATCCCCATTGGAGACGGTGCACTCTCTGGACTCACTAAACTGCATCCCCAGTGGTGCCAGTGCACTGTCTGGACTCACTGCACTGCATCTCCAGTGGTACAAGGGCACTGTCTGGACTCACTGCACTGCATCCCCAGTGGTGCCAGTGCACTCTCTGGACTCACTGCACTGCATCCCCAGTGGAGCCAGTGCACTCTCTGGACTCACTGCAGTGCATCCCCAGTGGTGCCAGTGCACTCTCTGGACCCACTGCACTGCATCCCCAATGGTGCCAGTGCAATCTCTGGACTCACCGGGATGCATCCCCAGTGGTGCCAGTGAACTCTCTGGACTCACTGCAGTGCATCACCAGTGGTGCCAGTGCACTCTCTGGACTCACTGCACTGCATCCCCAGTGGTTCCATTGCACTCTCTGTAGTCACTGCGCTGCGTCCCCAGTAGTGACAATTCACTCTCTGGACTCACTGTGCTGCATCCCCAGTGGTGCCAGTGCACTCTCTGGACTCACTGCAGTGTATCCCCTGTGTGTGCCAGTGCACTCTGTGGACTCACTGCACTGCATCCCATTGGTGCCAGTGCACTCTCTGGACTCACTGCACTGCATCCCTGTTGTGCCAGTGCACTCTTTGGACTCAATGCAGTGCATCCCCACTGCTGAGAGTGCACTCTCTGGACTCAGTGCACTGCATCCAGTGGTGCCAGTGCACTCTCTGGACTCACTGCACTGGATCCCCAGTGGTGCCAGTGCACTCTCTGGACTCACTGCACTGCATCCCCTGTTGTGCCAGTGCACTCTTTGGACTCAATGCAGTGCATCCCCACTGCTGAGAGTGCACTCTCTGGACTCAGTGCACTGCATCCAGTGGTGCCAGTGCACTCTCTGGACTCAGTGCAGTGCATCCCCAATGGTGCCAGTGCACTCTCTGGACTCACTGCAGTGCATCTCCATTGGTGCCAGTGCACTCTCTGGACTCAGTGCACTGCATCCCCAGTGGAGCCAGTGCACTCTCTGTACTCACTGCACTGCATCACCAGTGGTGCCAGTGCAGTCTCTGGACTCACTGCACTGCATCCCCAGTGGTGCCAGTGAACTCTCTGGACTCACTGCAGTGCATCCCCAGTGGTGCCAGTGCACTCTCTGGACCCACTGCAGTGCATCCCCACTGGTGCCAGTGCACTCTCTGGACTCACTGCACTGCATCCCCAGTGGTTCCATTGCACTCTCTGTAGTCACTGCGCTGCGTCCCCAGTGGTGACAATTCACTCTCTGGACTCACTGTGCTGCATCCCCAGTGGTGCCAGTGCACTCTCTGGACTCACTGCAGTGTATCCCCTGTGTGTGCCAGTGCACTCTCTGGACTCACTGCACTGCATCCCATTGGTGCCAGTGCACTCTCTGGACTCACTGCACTGCATCCCCAGTGGTGCCAGTGCACTCTCTGGACTCACTGCAGTGCAGCCCCTTAGGTGCCAGTGCACTCTCAGTACTCACTGCAGTGCATTCCCAGTGGTGTCAGTGCACTCTCTGGACTCACTGCAGTGAATCCCCACTGGTGCCAGTGCACTCTCTGGACTCACTGCACTGCATCCCCAGTGGAGCCTGTGAAGTCTCTGGACTCACTGCAGTGCAACACCAGTGGTGCCTGTGTAGTCTCTGGACTCACTGCACTGCATCCCCAGTGGTGCCAGTGCACTCTCTGGTCTCACTTCACTGCATCCCCTCTGGTGCCAGTGCACTCTTTGGACTCAATGCAGTGCATCCCCACTGCTGAGAGTGCACTCTCTGGACTCAGTGCACTGCATCCCCAGTGGAGCCAGTGCACTCTCTCGACTCACTGCACTGCATCCCCAATGGTGCCAGTGCACTCTCTGGACTCACTGCACTGCATCTCCAGTGGTGCCAGTGGCTCTCTGGACTCACTGCACTGCATCACCAGTGGTGCCAGTGCACTCTCTGGACTCACCGGGATGCATCCCCAGTGGTGCCAGTGCACTCTCTGGACTCACTGCACTGCATCGCCACTGGTGCCAGTGTAGTCTCTGGACTCACTGCAGTGCATCCCCAGTGGTGCCAGTGCAATCTCTGGACTCACTGCAGTGCAGCTCAGTGGTGCCAGAGTACTCTCTGGACTCACTGCAGTGCATCCCCAGTGGTGCCAGTGCACTCTCTGGACTCACTGCACTGCATCCCCAGTTGAGCCAGTTTACTCTCTGGACTGTCTGCAGTGTATCCCCATTGGAGACGGTGCACTCTCTGGACTCACTAAACTGCATCCCCAGTGGTGCCAGTGCACTGTCTGGACTCACTGCACTGCATCTCCAGTGGTACAAGGGCACTGTCTGGACTCACTGCACTGCATCCCCAGTGGTGCCAGTGCACTCTCTGGACTCACTGCATTGCATCCCCAGTGGAGCCAGTGCACTCTCTGGACTCACTGCAGTGCATCCCCAGTGGTGCCAGTGCACTCTCTGGACCCACTGCACTGCATCCCCAATGGTGCCAGTGCAATCTCTGGACTCACCGGGATGCATCCCCAGTGGTGCCAGTGAACTCTCTGGACTCACTGCAGTGCATCACCAGTGGTGCCAGTGCACTCTCTGGACTCACTGCACTGCATCCCCAGTGGTTCCATTGCACTCTCTGTAGTCACTGCGCTGCGTCCCCAGTAGTGACAATTCACTCTCTGGACTCACTGTGCTGCATCCCCAGTGGTGCCAGTGCACTCTCTGGACTCACTGCAGTGTATCCCCTGTGTGTGCCAGTGCACTCTGTGGACTCACTGCACTGCATCCCATTGGTGCCAGTGCACTCTCTGGACTCACTGCACTGCATCCCTGTTGTGCCAGTGCACTCTTTGGACTCAATGCAGTGCATCCCCACTGCTGAGAGTGCACTCTCTGGACTCAGTGCACTGCATCCAGTGGTGCCAGTGCACTCTCTGGACTCAGTGCACTGCATCCCCAATGGTGCCAGTGCACTCTCTGGACTCACTGCAGTGCATCTCCATTGGTGCCAGTGCACTCTCTGGACTCAGTGCACTGCATCCCCAGTGGAGCCAGTGCACTCTCTGGACTCACTGCACTGCATCACCAGTGGTGCCAGTGCAGTCTCTGGACTCACTGCACTGCATCCCCAGTGGTGCCAGTGAACTCTCTGGACTCACTGCAGTGCATCCCCAGTGGTGCCAGTGCACTCTCTGGACCCACTGCAGTGCATCCCCACTGGTGCCAGTGCACTCTCTGGACTCACTGCACTGCATCCCCAGTGGTTCCATTGCACTCTCTGTAGTCACTGCGCTGCGTCCCCAGTGGTGACAATTCACTCTCTGGACTCACTGTGCTGCATCCCCAGTGGTGCCAGTGCACTCTCTGGACTCACTGCAGTGTATCCACTGTGTGTGCCAGTGCACTCTGTGGACTCACTGCACTGCATCCCATTGGTGCCAGTGCACTCTCTGGACTCACTGCACTGCATCCCCAGTGGTGCCAGTGCACTCTCTGGACTCACTGCAGTGCAGCCCCTTAGGTGCCAGTGCACTCTCAGTACTCACTGCAGTGCATTCCCAGTGGTGTCAGTGCACTCTCTGGACTCACTGCAGTGAATCCCCACTGGTGCCAGTGCACTCTCTGGACTCACTGCACTGCATCCCCAGTGGAGCCTGTGAAGTCTCTGGACTCACTGCAGTGCAACCCCAGTGGTGCCAGTGTAGTCTCTGGACTCACTGCACTGCATCCCCAGTGGTGCCAGTGCACTCTCTGGTCTCACTGCACTGCATCCCCTCTGGTGCCAGTGCACTCTTTGGACTCAATGCAGTGCATCCCCACTGCTGAGAGTGCACTCTCTGGACTCAGTGCACTGCATCCCCAGTGGAGCCAGTGCACTCTCTGGACTCACTGCACTGCATCCCCAATGGTGCCAGTGCACTCTCTGGACTCACTGCACTGCATCTCCAGTGGTGCCAGTGGCTCTCTGGACTCACTGCACTGCATCACCAGTGGTGCCAGTGCACTCTCTGGACTCACCGGGATGCATCCCCAGTGGTGCCAGTGCACTCTCTGGACTCACTGCAGTGCATCCCCAGTGGTGCCAGTGCACTCTCTGGACTCACTGCAGTGCATCCCCAGTGGTGCCAGTGCAATCTCTGGACTCACTGCAGTGCAGCTCAGTGGTGCCAGAGTACTCTCTGGACTCACTGCAGTGCATCCCCAGTGGTGCCAGTGCACTCTCTGGACTCACTGCACTGCATCCCCAGTGGAGCCAGTTTACTCTCTGGACTGTCTGCAGTGTATCCCCATTGGAGACGGTGCACTCTCTGGACTCACTAAACTGCATCCCCAGTGGTGCCAGTGCACTGTCTGGACTCACCGCACTGCATCTCCAGTGGTACAAGGGCACTGTCTGGACTCACTGCACTGCATCCCCAGTGGTGCCAGTGCACTCTCTGGACTCACTGCACTGCATCCCCAGTGGAGCTGTTAGCGTAGCAACCACATAACCACCAAGTGATTATATGAAGGTGCTTTATTCAGCGCTGGAAGCCGGGGCAGGTGCCCAAATCTGGCTTCAAGTCCCGTTACTTCCCAGCCGTTATTTATACATACAATATTGCGTCAGGTATACATATTCATTACAGGTTGCAACATCAGCCTCGCTTTTCATTCTAATTAGCTCCCCTCCCCTTTGCACATGCGTGGCGCACTCTGGTGGTCGTCCAGGTGGTCGTCCAGATGAAGTAAGGAGTCTTCCTCTCCGCTAAACTCTTTCACCTTTCTCACTCGACGCATGCTCCCTCCGCTCCTTGGTTCTACTTCAACTCATTTCATCATCTCCAGGCCCTTATCCAAGGTCAGGTTGTACCTATTCCCTCCCAGGGTTCCCCTTCAACGATTCCTTTAAATGTTCAGTGTACTCCCTAGGTTTCCAGTATACATAGATTACTTGATAATGTAAGTACATTTAATAATATTTAATTATACCGTATGATCCATCACCTGAGAAACATTAATAGAACATCCATTCGATTCTCCCCAACACTAACATTTCCCCCCTTTGAAAATACTTCACTCATACCAAGAGCAAGTATTTTCATTACTATTAAAACATAATTATATACATCCTGTTTACCGGTAACATGCATATTTGGGTTCGGTTCAGGAGGCTCATAAGGTTTTCCATACATGATTTCATAGGGACTTACTGACATCCCACTTCTTGGCTTTATTCTAATTCTTTGCAAAGCTATTGGTAAGGCCTGTGGCCACTGTATCTTAGCTTCCTGACAAATTTTGCTTAATCGTCCTTTTAAAGTTTGGTTCATCCTCTCTACCTGACCACTAGATTGAGGCCTCCATGGGGTATGTAAGTTCCAGGTAATTCCCAGTAACCTACTAACCTCCTTAACCACACTGGCAATGAAATGTGGTCCCCTGTCTGAAGAAATACCCAATGGTACACCAAATCTAGGGACTGTTTCCCGTAGTAACCATTTTACCGTTTCTTTAGCTTGGTTGGTTCGACAGGGAAGGGCCTCTGGCCATCCTGAAAAAGTATCAACCCCTACCAATAGGTATTTATAACCTCTTGCTTTAGGCAGTTCCACGAAATCTATTTGCCAGTAATCTCCAGGCTCTATTCCAGCTCTAGTTCTCCCCATCTCAGCATGTTTCCTTGCTACCAGGTTATTCTTTAAGCAAAGCTCACATTTTGACATTACTGACTTTGCCATTGTTAACATGTGTACCGAGATGACACCTCGTTTCAAATAGGTCACCATTGCTTCTGCACCCCAGTGACATTCATTATGTTATATTTGTAAGATTTCTCGCATTACTATAGGAGGCACTATAAGTTGTCCTGTCGCAGTCACATACCAGCCGTCAGGATTCTTCTGGGCCTTCATCAAATTTGCAAGTCTCTCATCTTCTGCTGAATACTTTGGGTTTTTAGGTAATTTGAAACAAGAGAGGCCTACCTTCGATGGAATTAGAGCCATTACTTTCCGTACTTCACGCGCGACCTTCCGGGCCGTCAAATCTGCCAATCTGTTACCTTCTGCAATCTCTGACATCCCTCCTTGATGAGCTTTACAATGCATTATGGCCACCTGTTGGGGTTTCTGTACAGCTGTTATTAATTTCAATATTTCTTCCTGATATTTTATATTAGTCCCTTATGAGGATAGCATTCCCCTTTCTTTCCATAATGCCCCATGTACGTGGACTACCCCGAATGCATATTTTGAATCTGTCCAAATATTCACATTCTTACCCTCGCTTAGTTCCAGGGCTCGTGTCAGGGCGACTATTTCTGCTCGTTGGGCTGAAGTCCCCGGAGGTAGGGAATTTGCCTCAATCACTACCTTTGATGTAGTTACCGCGTATCCTGCAAAACGAGTCCCATTTTCCACAAAGCTGCTTCCATCCGTGAAAAGTTCCCAATCTGGTCTCTCCAGAGGCTGATCTTTTAAGTCTGTTCTGCTGGCATAGGTATGTTCGATGATCTCCACGCAATCATGACTGAGGTCTCCTTCCTCCGCAGTTGTTCCTAGAAACAGTGCTGGGTTCAATAGGTTAGTAGTTCTTAAGATTACATCATCTTGCTCAGTTAATATAGCTTGATATTTCATCATTCGGCTGGGCGATAGCCAATGGCCCCCCTTTTGCTCCAATACCGTAGTCACCATATGTGGCACGAACACTTCAATTTGTTTCCCTAATGTGAGCTTCCTGGCTTCCTGTATTAAAAGGACTGTGGCTGCCACGGCCCTTAAACACGAGGGCCATCCGGCGCTTACCGCATCCAATTGTTTAGAAAAATACCCCACAGGTCTTTTCCAGCTCCCAAGTCGCTGGGTCAGTACTCCTAATGCCAATCGTTGTCTCTCATGCACAAACAGCTGAAAGTCCTTTGATAAGTCCGGCAAGCCCAAGGCAGGCGCCTTCATCAGGGCTTCTTTTAATTTCTTAAAGGCCTCTTGTTGTGGCTTTCCCCAGGTAAATGTACAGGCCTTTTGGGTTTCATAGAGGGGCTTTGCTATGAGTCCATAGTCCATTACCCACAGTCTACACCACCCGGCCATACCTAAGAAAGCCCGTAGTTCGTGCAGATTTCGCGGCTCGGGGATTTCACAAATAGCTTGTATTCGGTTAACTCCCAATTTTCTTTGTCCTTGAGAAATTTCACATCCCAAATAAATTACTGTTGTGCACGCGATTTGTGCCTTTTGTTTAGAAACCTTGTACCCATTTAGTCCCAATTGATTCAAAATATCAATAGTTACCTGAATACATTCTGACTCTCCTTCGGTAGCTATTAATATATCGTCCGCATATTGTAGCAGCAAGTATCGGTCCTTTGGTACCTGAATCTGTTCTTGGTTAATCCAGTCTTCTATTTCTTTAGCTAGTTGACTGCCGAAGAGGGTCGGGCTATTCTTGAATCCTTGAGGCAACCTTGTCCAGGTTAGTTGCATCTTTCGTCCGTTCCATGGATTTTCCCATTCAAAAGCAAAAAGCTTTCTACTTTCCTTGTCAATGGGTATGCAGAAGAAGGCGTCTTTTAAATCAATTACCGTAAACCACTTATATTTCTCTTTTACAGATGTTAACAATGTATAAGGATTAGCCACCACTGGGTGAATATCTTTTGTTATTTCGTTTATTGCCCTAAGGTCCTGCACTAGCCTGTATTCCCCATTAGGTTTCTTTACTGGGAAAATTGGGGTATTATATTCAGATTTGCATTCCTCCAGAATGTGGTAGCTAAGAAATTTATCTATAATCTTTACTATCCCTAGCCTAGCTTCTAGCTTCAACGGGTACTGTTTAATCCGTACCGGTCGGGCCCCTTCCTTAAGTTCAATTTTTACTGGCTGGGCTAGTTTTGATTTTCCAGGCTATTTCCAACAGCCTATCCAAATTTCTCAAATCTGCACCTTCTAACTTTTGCAATTTCTTCCTAATATCCTCTTGGGCTTGTCCCAAGAAAATGAGTGCTAATTGAGCTTTAGCTTGCTCAGTCTCTACGTCTAAATCTGTATATTTCTTAGCAGTTTCTTTCAATCTCTCTAAAAAGGCGGAAGGTGATTCCGCTTTTTCTTGCCTGACATTATACAATTTTGACCAATTTATGGTCCGGGGCATGGCATTCTGTACCCCGATTTGTACCCAATCTTGATATCTCTTCAGCCTCCTTATTCCATCCCCTGAGTTATAATCCCATTGGGGATCCTCGGTGGGGAAGTTTTGATCTAGATTTCCAAGCACTAATCCATTACGTATATCTTCTCGGGCTCTCTCTCTGGCTGCCCGTAATACCATGTCCTTTTCTGTTGAATCCATCAAAGTATCCAGGATCACCTGGAGATCATCCCAATCGGGATTTTGGGTTTTAATTATCATTTTCATTATCCTAGCTACTTTATCTGGGTTTTCCCTGTAGGTGCCGGCTGCTTGCTTCCATATCATTAAATCCCCAGCTGAAAAAGGCACCTTAACATATACCGGTCCTTCTGTCCCCACTCCTTGCCTGAGGGGAGCGATTATTTTCCCTCCCTGTTCATTTATAGTTTCTCCTGCCCTTCGCTGTTGCCGGGTCCTATGTGACACGGGGAGACTAAAATCGGGGATTCTCCATCACTACTGCTATCTTCCTTTTCTCTTTTCCCTCCCTGTCCTGGCTCTTCCGGCGGAGCCAACGGCGCAACTTCCAGATCAATATTTCCATTATTATATTATTATATTATATTATTATATTATTATATACATTATTATATTATTATATTATATTATTTCCCATAATACTTATTATTCTCTATTGCCTGATGCTGTATACAGCGTCCCTCCTTAGTACATGCACAACAACGTTCCTCAGTTTAAACTTCAAGCACCATTATTCCACAAGCATGCTGCCATTCAGGCTTTCGGCGCAAATAAAAGAATAATTCCACATACGGCAGTTCATCATATTCTCCTTCCCACTTACAAAATAGCATTAATTGTAAAATTGTATTATATTGCAATGTCCCATTCTCAGGCCAAGTTTCTTGGTCCTCTAGTTTATACTGTGGCCACCAAATGTTACAATAATCAATCAGCTTTCCTTTCCGCATTTCTTGACCAAAACCTCCCTCTTTCCAGTGTGCTAGCAAACACCCCAGCGGGGATGTCCGCGGGATAGGTACATCTTTTCCCAGAATTTCTTTAATCTTTTTCATTTTGAGCTTATGATACGGACCCAAAAGCTGCCGGAGCAGCAACACACTCTCCCGAAAGCTGCCGGAGCAGCAACACACTCTCCCGAAAGCTGCCGGAGCAGCAACACACTCTCCCGAAAGCTGCCGGAGCAGCAACACACTCTCCCGAAAGCTGCCGGAGCAGCAACACACTCTCCCGAAAGCTGCCGGAGCAGCAACACACTCTTCCGAAAGCTGCCGGAGCAGCAACACACTCTCCCGAAAGCTGCCGGAGCAGCAACACACTCTCCCGAAAGCTGCCGGAGCAGCAACACACTCTCCCGAAAGCTGCCGGAGCAGCAACACACTCTCCCGAAAGCTGCCGGAGCAGCAACACACTCTCCCGAAAGCTGCCGGAGCAGCAACACACTCTTCCGAAAGCTGCCGGAGCAGCAACACACTCTCCCGAAAGCTGCCGGAGCAGCAACACACTCTCCCGAAAGCTGCCGGAGCAGCAACACACTCTCCCGAAAGCTGCCGGAGCAGCAACACACTCTCCCGAAAGCTGCCGGAGCAGCAACACACTCTCCCGAAAGCTGCCGGAGCAGCAACACACTCTCCCGAAAGCTGCCGGAGCAGCAACACACTCTCCCGAAAGCTGCCGGAGCAGCAACACACTCTCCCGAAAGCTGCCGGAGCAGCAACACACTCTCTCGAAAGCTGCCGGAGCAGCAACACACTCTCCCGAAAGCTGCCGGAGCAGCAACACACTCTCCCGAAAGCTGCTGGAGCAACAACACACTCTCCCGAAAGCTGCAGCAACACACTCTCCCGAAAGCTGCTGGAGCAACAACACACTCTCCCGAAAGCTGCAGCAACACACTCTCCCGAAAGCTGCCGGAGCAGCAACAGCACACTTTCCAGAAGCTGCCGGAGCAGCAGTGTGCTTTCCCAAAAGCTGCCGGAGCAGCAGCGTGCTTTTCGCTAAAAAGCTGCCGGAGCAGCAGCAGCACGCTTTCTACATACCAATAATACCTGGTGCTGACCCTTCAGCACAAACCAATACAGTTACCAATGCCGAACCTGCAGAGCTTTCGCTCTGTCTAACGGACGGCGCCTAGGCTTACCCCGGGAGCTCCCTGCCCAACCGAGCGTGGCTTTCGCCGCGTCTGACCGGCAGGCTTTCCCAACCAAATCGGTACCGAATACCCAAAGTTGAAAGCACCTTTGCTTACCACTCCAGTGGTACGTCGTGAGCAGCGGAGGCCGGTCGTGGTCGACTGCTCCCCGAGAATCCCTCGGTGCCGGCTGGAGCGAAACCGAGACACGATCCGCCTCAGCAGTGCCCACGCTGTCCCATCTGGGTCGCCAAAATGTTAGCGTAGCAACCACATAACCACCAAGTGATTATATGAAGGTGCTTTATTCAGCGCTGGAAGCCGGGGCAGGTGCCCAAATCTGGCTTCAAGTCCCGTTACTTCCCAGCCGTTATTTATACATACAATATTGCGTCAGGTATACATATTCATTACAGGTTGCAACATCAGCCTCGCTTTTCATTCTAATTAGCTCCCCTCCCCTTTGCACATGCGTGGCGCACTCTGGTGGTCGTCCAGGTGGTCGTCCAGATGAAGTAAGGAGTCTTCCTCTCCGCTAAACTCTTTCACCTTTCTCACTCGACGCATGCTCCCTCCGCTCCTTGGTTCTACTTCAACTCATTTCATCATCTCCAGGCCCTTATCCAAGGTCAGGTTGTACCTATTCCCTCCCAGGGTTCCCCTTCAACGATTCCTTTAAATGTTCAGTGTACTCCCTAGGTTTCCAGTATACATAGATTACTTGATAATGTAAGTACATTTAATAATATTTAATTATACCGTATGATCCATCACCTGAGAAACATTAATAGAACATCCATTCGATTCTCCCCAACACTAACAGAGCCAGTGCACTCTCTGGACTCACTGCAGTGCATCCCCAGTGGTGCCAGTGCACTCTCTGGACCCACTGCACTGCATCCCCAATGGTGCCAGTGCAATCTCTGGACTCACCGGGATGCATCCCCAGTGGTGCCAGTGAACTCTCTGGACTCACTGCAGTGCATCACCAGTGGTGCCAGTGCAGTCTCTGGACTCACTGCACTGCATCCCCAATGGTGTCAGTGCACTCTCTGGACCCACTGCATTGCATCCCCACTGGTGCCAGTGCACTCTCTGGACTCACTGCAGTGCATCCCTTTTGGTGCCAGTGCACTGTCTGTAGTCACTGCGCTGCATCCCCAGTGGTGACAGTGCACTCTCTGGACTCACTGTGCTGCATCCCCAGTGGTGCCAGTGCACTCTCTGGACTCACTGCACTGCATCCCCAGTGGTGCCAGTGCACTCTCTGGACTCACTGCAGTGCATCCCCAGTGGTGCCAGTGCACTCTCTGGACTCACTGCACTGCATCCCCAGTGGTGCATGTGTAGTCTCTGGACTCACTGCACTGCATCCCCAGTGGTGCCTGTGAAGTCTCTGGACTCACTGCAGAGCAACCCCAGTGGTGCCAGTGTAGTCTCTGGACTCACTGCACTGTAACCCCAGTGGTGCCAGTGCACTCTCTGGACTCACTGCACTGCATCAACAGTGGTGCCAGTGCACTCTCTGGACTCACTGCACTGCATCCCCAGTGGTGCCAGTGTAGTCTCTGGACTCACTGCAGTGCATCCCCAGTGGTGCCAGTGCAATCTCTGGACTCACTGCAGTGCAGCTCAGTGGTGCCAGAGCACTCTCTGGACTCACTGCAGTGCATCCCCAGTGGTGCCAGTGCACTCTCTGGACTCACTGCACTGCATCCCGAGTGGAGCCAGTGCACTCTCTGGACTGTCTGCAGTGTATCCCCATTGGATCCGGTGCACTCTCTGGACTCACTGCACTGCATCCCCAGTGGTGCCAGTGCACTCTCTGGACTCACTGCACTGCATCCCCAGTGGTGCCAGTGGCTCTCTGGACTCACTGCACTGCATCACCAGTGGTGCCAGTGCACTCTCTGGAGTCACTGCACTGCATCCCCAGTGGTGCCAGTGCACTCTCTGGAGTCACTGCACTGCATCAACAGTGGTGCCAGTGCATTCTCTGGACTCACTGCACTGCATCCCCAGTGGTGCCAGTGTATTCTCTGGACTCACTGCAGTGCATCCCCAGTGGTGCCAGTGCAATCTCTGGACTCACTGCAGTGCAGCTCAGTGGTGCCAGAGCACTCTCTGGACTCACTGCAGTGCATCCCCAGTGGTGCCAGTGCACTCTCTGGACTCACTGCACTGCATCCCCAGTGGAGCCAGTGCACTCTCTGGACTGTCTGCAGTGTATCCCCATTGGAGCCGGTGCACTCTCTGGACTCACTAATCTGCATCCCCAGTGGAGCCAGTGCACTCTCTGCACTCACTGCACTGGATCCCCAGTGGTGCCAGTGCACTCTCTCGTCTCACTGCACTGCATCCCCTGTTGTGCCAGTGCACTCTTTGGACTCAATGCAGTGCATCCCCACTGCTGAGAGTGCACTCTCTGGACTCAGTGCACTGCATCCAGTGGTGCCAGTGCACTCTCTGGACTCAGTGCACTGCATCCCCAATGGTGCCAGTGCACTCTCTGGACTCACTGCAGTGCATACCCAGTGGTGCCAGTGCACTCTCTGGACTCAGTGCACTGCATCCCCAGTGGAGCCAGTGCACTCTCTGGACTCACTGAACTGCATCACCAGTGGTGCCAGTGCAGTCTCTGGACTCACTGCACTGCATCCCCAGTGGTGCCAGTGCACTCTCTGCACTCACTGCACTGGATCCCCAGTGGTGCCAGTGCACTCTCTGGACCCACTGCAGTGCATCCCCACTGGTGCCAGTGCACTCTCTGGACTCACTGCACTGCATCCCCAGTGGTTCCGTTGCACTCTCTGTAGTCACTGCGCTGCGTCCCCAGTGGTTACAATTCACTCTCTGGACTCACTGTGCTGCATCCCCAGTGGTGCCAGTGCACTCTCTGGACTCACTGCAGTGTATCCCCTGTGTGTGCCAGTGCACTCTGTGGACTCACTGCACTGCATCCCATTGGTGCCAGTGCACTCTCTGGACTCACTGCACTGCATCCCCAGTGGTGCCAGTGCACTCTCTGGACTCACTGCAGTGCAGCCCCTTAGGTGCCAGTGCACTCTCAGTACTCACTGCAGTGCATTCCCAGTGGTGTCAGTGCACTCTCTGGACTCACTGCAGTGAATCCCCACTGGTGCCAGTGCACTCTCTGGACTCACTGCACTGCATCCCCAGTGGAGCCTGTGAAGTCTCTGGACTCACTGCAGTGCAACCCCAGTGGTGCCAGTGTAGTCTCTGAACTCACTGCACTGTAACCCCAGTGGTGCCAGTGCAATCTCAGGACTCACAGCAGTGCAGCTCCAGTTGGTGCCAGTGCACTCTCTGGACTCACTGCACTGCATCCCCAGTGGTGCCAGTGCACTCTCTGGACTCACTGCAGTGCATCCCCAGTGGTGCCATTGCACTCTCAGGACTCACTGCAGTGCATCCCCAGTGGTGCCAGTGCACTCTCTGGACTCACTGCACTGCATCCCCAGTGGTGCAGTGCACTCTCTGGTCTCACTGCACTGCATCCCCTCTGGTGCCAGTGCACTCTTTGGACTCAATGCAGTGCATCCCCACTGCTGAGAGTGCACTCTCTGGACTCAGTGCACTGCATCCCCAGTGGTGCCAGTGCACTCTCTGGACTCACTGAACTGCATCTCCAGTGGTGCCAGTGGCTCTCTGGACTCACTGCACTGCATCACCAGTGGTGCCAGTGCACTCTCTGGACTCACCGGGATGCATCCCCAGTGGTGCCAGTGCACTCTCTGGACTCACTGCACTGCATCGCCACTGGTGCCAGTGTAGTCTCTGGACTCACTGCAGTGCATCCCCACTGGTGCCAGTGCACTCTCTGGACTCACTGCACTGCATCCCCAGTGGTTCCATTGCACTCTCTGTAGTCACTGCGCTGCGTCCAAAGTGGTGACAATTCACTCTCTGGACTCACTGTGCTGCATCCCCAGTGGTGCCAGTGCACTCTCTGGACTCACTGCAGTGTATCCCCTGTGTGTGCCAGTGCACTCTGTGGACTCACTGCACTGCATCCCATTGGTGCCAGTGCACTCTCTGGACTCACTGCACTGCATCCCCAGTGGTGCCAGTGCACTCTCTGGACTCACTGCAGTGCAGCCCCTTAGGTGCCAGTGCACTCTCAGTACTCACTGCAGTGCATTCCCAGTGGTGTCAGTGCACTTTCTGGACTCACTGCAGTGAATCCCCACTGGTGCCAGTGCACTCTCTGGACTCACTGCACTGCATCCCCAGTGGAGCCTGTGAAGTCTCTGGACTCACTGCAGTGCAACCCCAGTGGTGCCAGTGTAGTCTCTGGACTCACTGCACTGTAACCCCAGTGGTGCCAGTGCAATCTCAGGACTCACAGCAGTGCAGCTCCAGTTGGTGCCAGTGCACTCTCTGGACTCACTGCACTGCATCCCCAGTGGTGCCAGTGCACTCTCTGGACTCACTGCAGTGCATCCCCAGTGGTGCCATTGCACTCTCAGGACTCACTGCAGTGCATCCCCAGTGGTGCCAGTGCACTCTCTGGACTCACTGCACTGCATCCCCAGTGGTGCCAGTGCACTCTCTGGTCTCACTGCACTGCATCCCCTCTGGTGCCAGTGCCCTCTTTGGACTCAATGCAGTGCATCCCCACTGCTGAGAGTGCACTCTCAGGACTCAGTGCACTGCATCCCCAGTGGTGCCAGTGCACTCTCTGGACTCACTGCACTGCATCCCCAGTGGTGCCAGTGCAATCTCTGGACTCACTGCACTGCATCCCCAGTGGTGCCAGTGCACTCTCTGGACCCACTGCACTGCATCCCCAGTGGTGCCAGTGCACTCTCTGGACTCACTGCACTGCATCCCCAGTGGTGCCAGTGCAATCTCAGGACTCACAGCAGTGCAGCTCCAGTTGGTGCCAGTGCACTCTCTGGACTCACTGCACTGCATCCCCAGTGGTGCCAGTGCACTCTCTGGACTCACTGCAGTGCATCCCCAGTGGTGCCATTGCACTCTCAGGACTCACTGCAGTGCATCCCCAGTGGTGCCAGTGCACTCTCTGGACTCACTGCAGTGCATCCCCAGTGGTGCTAGTGCACTCTCTGTAGTCACTGCGCTGCATCCCCAGAGGTGCCAGTGCACTCTCTGGACTCACTGCACTTCATCTCCAGTGTTGCCAGTGGCTCTCTGGACTCACTGCACTGCATCACCAGTGGTGCCAGTGCACTCTCTGGACTCACCGGGATGCATCCCCAGTGGTGCCAGTGCACTCTCTGGACTCACTGCACTGCATCGCCACTGGTGCCAGTGTAGTCTCTGGACTCACTGCAGTGCATCCCCAGTGGTGCCAGTGCAATCTCTGGACTCACTGCAGTGCAGCTCCGTGGTGCCAGAGTACTCTCTGGACTCACTGCAGTGCATCCCCAGTGGTGCCAGTGCTCTCTCTGGACTCACTGCACTGCATCCCCAGTGGAGCCAGTTTACTCTCTGGACTGTCTGCAGTGTATCCCCATTGGAGCCGGTGCACTCTCTGGACTCACTAAACTGCATCCCCAGTGGTGCCAGTGCACTGTCTGGACTCACTGCACTGCATCTCCAGTGGTGCAAGGGCACTGTCTGGACTCACTGCACTGCATCCCCAGTGGTGCCAGTGCACTCTCTGGACTCACTGCACTGCATCCCCAGTGGAGCCAGTGCACTCTCTGGACTCACTGCAGTGCATCCCCAGTGGTGCCAGTGCACTCTCTGGACCCACTGCACTGCATCCCCAATGGTGCCAGTGCAATCTCTGGACTCACTGCACTGCATCCCCAATGGTGTCAGTGCACTCTCTGGACCCACTGCATTGCATCCCCAGTGGTGACAGTGCACTCTCTGGACTCACTGTGCTGCATCCCCAGTGGTGCCAGTGCACTCTCTGGACTCACTGCACTGCATCCCCAGTGGTGCCAGTGCACTCTCTGGACTCACTGCAGTGCATCCCCAGTGGTGCCATTGCACTCTCAGGACTCACTGCAGTGCATCCCCAGTGGTGCCAGTGCACTCTCTGGACTCACTGCAGTGCACCCCAGTGGTGCTAGTGCACTCTCTGTAGTCACTGCGCTGCATCCCCAGAGGTGCCAGTGCACTCTCTGGACTCACTGCACTTCATCTCCAGTGTTGCCAGTGGCTCTCTGGACTCACTGCACTGCATCACCAGTGGTGCCAGTGCACTCTCTGGACTCACCGGGATGCATCCCCAGTGGTGCCAGTGCACTCTCTGGACTCACTGCACTGCATCGCCACTGGTGCCAGTGTAGTCTCTGGACTCACTGCAGTGCATCCCCAGTGGTGCCAGTGCAATCTCTGGACTCACTGCAGTGCAGCTCCGTGGTGCCAGAGTACTCTCTGGACTCACTGCAGTGCATCCCCAGTGGTGCCAGTGCTCTCTCTGGACTCACTGCACTGCATCCCCAGTGGAGCCAGTTTACTCTCTGGACTGTCTGCAGTGTATCCCCATTGGAGCCGGTGCACTCTCTGGACTCACTAAACTGCATCCCCAGTGGTGCCAGTGCACTGTCTGGACTCACTGCACTGCATCTCCAGTGGTGCAAGGGCACTGTCTGGACTCACTGCACTGCATCCCCAGTGGTGCCAGTGCACTCTCTGGACTCACTGCACTGCATCCCCAGTGGAGCCAGTGCACTCTCTGGACTCACTGCAGTGCATCCCCAGTGGTGCCAGTGCACTCTCTGGACCCACTGCACTGCATCCCCAATGGTGCCAGTGCAATCTCTGGACTCACTGCACTGCATCCCCAATGGTGTCAGTGCACTCTCTGGACCCACTGCATTGCATCCCCAGTGGTGACAGTGCACTCTCTGGACTCACTGTGCTGCATCCCCAGTGGTGCCAGTGCACTCTCTGGACTCACTGCACTGCATCCCCAGTGGTGCCAGTGCACTCTCTGGACTCACTGCAGTGCATCCCCAGTGGTGCCAGTGCACTCTCTGGACTCACTGCACTGCATCCCCAGTGGTGCATGTGTAGTCTCTGGACTCACTGCACTGCATCCCCAGTGGTGCCTGTGAAGTCTCTGGACTCACTGCAGTGCATCCCCAAGGTGCCAGTGTAGTCTCTGGACTCACTGCACTGTAACCCCAGTGGTGCCAGTGCACTCTCTGGAGTCACTGCACTGCATCAACATTGGTGCCAGTGCACTCTCTAGACTCACTGCACTGCATCCCCAGTGGTGCCAGTGTAGTCTCTGGACTCACTGCAGTGCATCCCCAGTGGTGCCAGTGCAATCTCTGGACTCACTGCAGTGCAGCTCAGTGGTGCCAGAGCACTCTCTGGACTCACTGCAGTGCATCCCCAGTGGTGCCAGTGCACTCTCTGGACTCACTGCACTGCATCCCCAGTGGTGCAAGGGCACTCTCTGGACTCACTGCACTGCATCAACAGTGGTGCCAGTGCACTCTCTGGACTCATTGCAGTGCATCCCCAGTGGTGCCATTGCACTCTCAGGACTCACTGCAGTGCATCCCCAGTGGTGCCAGTGCACTCTCTGGACTCACTGCACTGCATCCCCAGTGGAGCCAGTGCACTCTCTGCACTCACTGCACTGGATCCCCAGTGGTGCCAGTGCACTCTCTGGACTCACTGCACTGCATCCCCAGTGGTGCCACTGCACTCTCTGGACTCACTGCAGTGCATCCACAGTGGTGCCAGTGCACTCTCTGGACTCACTGCACTGCATCCCCAGTGGTGCCAGTGCACTCTCTGGACCCACTGCACTGCATCCTCACTGGTGCCAGTGCACTCTCTGGACTCACTGCACTGCATCCCCAGTGGTTCCATTGCACTCTCTGTAGTCACTGCGCTGCGTCCCCAGTGGTGACACTTCACTCTCTGGACTCACTGTGCTGCATCCCCAGTGGTGCCAGTGCACTCTCTGGACTCACTGCAGTGTATGCCCTGTGTGTGCCAGTGCACTCTGTGGACTCACTGCACTGCATCCCATTGGTGCCAGTGCACTCTCTGGACTCACTGCACTGCATCCCCAGTGGTGCCAGTGCACTCTCTGGACTCACTGCAGTGCAGCCCCTTAGGTGCCAGTGCACTCTCAGTACTCACTGCAGTGCATTCCCAGCGGTGTCACTGCACTCTCTGGACTCACTGCAGTGAATCCCCACTGGTGCCAGTACACTCTCTGGACTCACTGCACTGCATCCCCAGTGGTGCCAGTGCACTCTCTGGACTGTCTGCAGTGTATCCGCATTGGAGCCGGTGCGCTCTCTGGACTCACTAAACTGCATCCCCAGTGGTGCCAGTGCACTCTCTGGACTCACTGCATTGCATCCCCAGTGGTGCCAGTGCACTCTCTGGACTCAGTGCAGTGCATCCCCAGTGGAGCCAGTGCACTGTCTGGACTCACTGCAGTGCATCTCCAGTGGTGCCAGTGCACTCTCTGGACTCACTGCACTGCATCCCCAGTGGTGCCAGTGCACTCTCTGGACTCACTGCACTGCATCCCCATTGGTGCCAGTGCACTCTCTGGACTCACAGCACTGCATCCCCAGTGGTGCATGTGTAGTCTCTGGACTCACTGCAGTGCATCCCCAAGGTGCCAGTGCACTCTCTGGACTCACTGCACTGCATCCCCAGTGGTTCCATAGCACTCTCTGGACTGACTGCATTGCATTCCCAGTGGTGCCAGTGCACTCTCTGGACTCAGTGCAGTGCATCCCCAGTGGAGCGAGTGCACTCTCTGGACTCACTTCAGTGCATCTCCATTGGTGCCAGTGCACTCTCTGGACTCACTGCACTGCATCCCCAGTGGTGCCAGTGTACTCTCTGGACTCACTGCAGTGCATCCCCAATTTTGCCAGTGCACTCTCTGGACTCACTGCACTGCATCCCCAGTTGGTGCCAGTGCACTCTCTGGACTCACTGCAGTGCATCCCCAGTGGTGCCAGTGCACTCTCTGGACTCACTGCACTGCATCCCCAGTGGTGCCAGTGCAGTCTCTGGACCCACTGCAGTGCATCCCCCCTGGTGCCAGTGCACTCTCTGGACTCACTGCAGTGCATACCCAGTGGTGCCAGTGCACTCTCTGGACTCACTGCGCTGCGTCCCCAGTGGTGACACTTCACTCTCTGGACTCACTGTGCTGCATCCCCAGTGGTGCCAGTGCACTCTCTGGACTCACTGCAGTGCATCCCCACTGGTGCCAGTGCACTCTCTGGACTCACTGCAGTTCAGCCCCTGAGGTGCCAGTGCACTCTCAGTACTCACTGCACTGCATCACCAGTGGTGCCAGTGCACTCTCTGGACTCACCGGGATGCATCCCCAGTGGTGCCAGTGCACTCTCTGGACTCACTGCACTGCATCACCAGTGGTGCCAGTGCACTCTCTGGACTCACTGCAGTGCAGCCCCTTAGGTGCCAGTGCACTCTCAGTACTCACTGCAGTGCATTCCCAGTGGTGTCAGTGCACTCTCTGGACTCAGTGCAGTGAATCCCCACTGGTGCCAGTGCACTCTCTGGACTCACTGCACTGCATCCCCAGTGGAGCCTGTGAAGTCTCTGGACTCACTGCAGTGCAACCCCAGTGGTGCCAGTGTAGTCTCTGGACTCACTGCACTGTAACCCCAGTGGTGCCAGTGCAATCTCAGGACTCACAGCAGTGCAGCTCCAGTTGGTGCCAGTGCACTCTCTGGACTCACTGCACTGCATCCCCAGTGGTGCCAGTGCACTCTCTGGACTCACTGCAGTGCATCCCCAGTGGTGCCATTGCACTCTCAGGACTCACTGCAGTGCATCCCCAGTGGTGCCAGTGCACTCTCTGGACTCACTGCACTGCATCCCCAGTGGTGCCAGTGCACTCTCTGGTCTCACTGCACTGCATCCCCTCTGGTGCCAGTGCACTCTTTGGACTCAATGCAGTGCATCCCCACTGCTGAGAGTGCACTCTCTGGACTCAGTGCACTGCATCCCCAGTGGTGCCAGTGCACTCTCTGGACTCACTGCACTGCATCCCCAATGGTGCCAGTGCACTCTCTGGACTCACTGCACTGCATCTCCAGTGGTGCCAGTGGCTCTCTGGACTCACTGCACTGCATCACCAGTGGTGCCAGTGCACTCTCTGGACTCACCGGGATGCATCCCCAGTGGTGCCAGTGCACTCTCTGGACTCACTGCACTGCATCGCCACTGGTGCCAGTGTAGTCTCTGGACTCACTGCAGTGCATACCCACTGGTGCCAGTGCACTCTCTGGACTCACTGCACTGCATCCCCAGTGGTTCCATTGCACTCTCTGTAGTCACTGCGCTGCGTCCCCAGTGGTGACAATTCACTCTCTGGACTCACTGTGCTGCATCCCCAGTGGTGCCAGTGCACTCTCTGGACTCACTGCAGTGTATCCCCTGTGTGTGCCAGTGCACTCTGTGGACTCACTGCACTGCATCCCATTGGTGCCAGTGCACTCTCTGGACTCACTGCACTGCATCCCCAGTGGTGCCAGTGCACTCTCTGGACTCACTGCAGTGCAGCCCCTTAGGTGCCAGTGCACTCTCAGTACTCACTGCAGTGCATTCCCAGTGGTGTCAGTGCACTCTCTGGACTCACTGCAGTGAATCCCCACTGGTGCCAGTGCACTCTCTGGACTCACTGCACTGCATCCCCAGTGGAGCCTGTGAAGTCTCTGGACTCACTGCAGTGCAACCCCAGTGGTGCCAGTGTAGTCTCTGGACTCACTGCACTGTAACCCCAGTGGTGCCAGTGCAATCTCAGGACTCACAGCAGTGCAGCTCCAGTTGGTGCCAGTGCACTCTCTGGACTCACTGCACTGCATCCCCAGTGGTGCCAGTGCACTCTCTGGACTCACTGCAGTGCATCCCCAGTGGTGCCATTGCACTCTCAGGACTCACTGCAGTGCATCCCCAGTGGTGCCAGTGCACTCTCTGGTCTCACTGCACTGCATCCCCTCTGGTGCCAGTGCACTCTTTGGACTCAATGCAGTGCATCCCCACTGCTGAGAGTGCACTCTCTGGACTCAGTGCACTGCATCCCCAGTGGTGCCAGTGCACTCTCTGGACTCACTGCACTGCATCCCCAATGGTGCCAGTGCACTCTCTGGACTCACTGCACTGCATCTCCAGTGGTGCCAGTGGCTCTCTGGACTCACTGCACTGCATCACCAGTGGTGCCAGTGCACTCTCTGGACTCACCGGGATGCATCCCCAGTGGTGCCAGTGCACTCTCTGGACTCACTGCACTGCATCGCCACTGGTGCCAGTGTAGTCTCTGGACTCACTGCAGTGCATCCCCAGTGGTGCCAGTGCAATCTCTGGACTCACTGCAGTGCAGCTCAGTGGTGCCAGAGTACTCTCTGGACTCACTGCAGTGCATCCCCAGTGGTGCCAGTGCACTCTCTGGACCCACTGCACTGCATCCCCAATGGTGCCAGTGCAATCTCTGGACTCACCGGGATGCATCCCCAGTGGTGCCAGTGAACTCTCTGGACTCACTGCAGTGCATCACCAGTGGTGCCAGTGCAGCCTCTGGACTCACTGCACTGCATCCCCAATGGTGTCAGTGCACTCTCTGGACCCACTGCATTGCATACCCACTGGTGCCAGTGCACTCTCTGGACTCACTGCAGTGCATCCCTTTTGGTGCCAGTGCACTCTCTGTAGTCACTGCGCTGCATCCCCAGTGGTGACAGTGCACTCTCTGGACTCACTGTGCTGCATCCCCAGTGGTGCCAGTGCACTCTCTGGACTCACTGCACTGCATCCCCAGTGGTGCCAGTGCACTCTCTGGACTCACTGCAGTGCATCCCCAGTGGTGCCAGTGCACTCTCTGGACTCACTGCACTGCATCCCCAGTGGTGCACGTGTAGTCTCTGGACTCACTGCACTGCATCCCCAGTGGTGCCTGTGAAGTCTCTGGACTCACTGCAGAGCAACCCCAGTGGTGCCAGTGTAGTCTCTGGACTCACTGCACTGTAACCCCAGTGGTGCCAGTGCACTCTCTGGAGTCACTGCACTGCATCAACAGTGGTGCCAGTGCACTCTCTGGACTCACTGCACTGCATCCCCAGTGGTGCCAGTGTAGTCTCTGGACTCACTGCAGTGCATCCCCAGTGGTGCCTGTGCAATCTCTGGACTCACTGCAGTGCAGCTCAGTGGTGCCAGAGCACTCTCTGGACTCACTGCAGTGCATCCCCAGTGGTGCCAGTGCACTCTCTGGACTCACTGCACTGCATCCCCAGTGGAGCCAGTGCACTCTCTGGACTGTCTGCAGTGTATCCCCATTGGAGCCGGTGCACTCTCTGGACTCACTGAAGTGCATCCCCAGTGGTGCCAGTGCACTCTCTGGACTCACTGCACTGCATCCCCAGTGGTGCAAGGGCACTCTCTGGACTCACTGCACTGCATCAACAGTGGTGCCAGTGCACTCTCTGGACTCATTGCAGTGCATCCCCAGTGGTGCCATTGCACTCTCAGGACTCACTGCAGTGCATCCCCTGTTGTGCCAGTGCACTCTCTGGACTCACTGCACTGCATCCCCAGTGGAGCCAGTGCACTCTCTGCACTCACTGCACTGGATCCCCAGTGGTGCCAGTGCACTCTCTGGACTCACTGCACTGCATCCCCAGTGGTGCCAGTGCACTCTCTGGACTCACTGCAGTGCATCCACAGTGGTGCCAGTGCACTCTCTGGACTCACTGTGCTGCAGCCCCAGTGGTGCCAGTGCACTCTCTGGACTCACTGCAGTGTATCTCCTGTGTGTGCCAGTGCACTCTGTGGACACACTGCACTGCATCCCATTGGTGCCAGTGCACTCTCTGGACTCACTGAACTGCATCCCCAGTGCTGCCAGTGCACTCTCTGGACTCACTGCAGTGCAGCCCCTTAGGTGACAGTGCACTCTCAGTACTCACTGCAGTGCATTCCCAATGGTGTCAGTGCACTCTCTGGACTCACTGCAGTGAATCCCCACTGGTGCCAGTGCACTCTCTGGACTCACTGCACTGCATCCCCAGTGGTGCCAGTGCACTCTCTGGACTCACTGCAGTGAATCCCCACTGGTGCCAGTGCACTCTCTGGACTCACTGCACTGCATCCCCAGTGGAGCCTGTGAAGTCTCTGGACTCACTGCAGTGCAACCCCAGTGGTGCCAGTGTAGTCTCTGGACTCACTGCACTCTAACCCCAGTGGTGCCAGTGCAATCTCAGGACTCACAGCAGTGCAGCTCCAGTTGGTGCCAGTGCACTCTCTGGACTCACTGCACTGCATCCCCAGTGGTTCCATTGCACTCTCTGTAGTCACTGCGCTGCGTCCCCAGTGGTGACACTTCACTCTCTGGACTCACTGCACTGCATCCCCAGTGGTGCCAGTGCACTCTCTGGACTGTCTGCAGTGTATCCCCATTGGAGCCGGTGCGCTCTCTGGACTCACTAAACTGCATCCCCAGTGGTGCCAGTGCACTCTCTGGACTCACTGCATTGCATCCCCAGTGGTGCCAGTGCACTCTCTGGACTCACTGCACTGCATCCCCAGTGGTGCCAGTGACCTCTCTGGACTCATTGCACTGCATCCCCAGTGGTGCCAGTGCACTCTCTGGACTCACTGCACTGCATCCCCAGTGGTGCCAGTGCACTCTCTGGACTCACTGCACTGCATCCCCATTAGTGCCAGTGCACTCTCTGGACTCACTGCACTGCATCCCCAGTGGTGCATGTGTAGTCTCTGGACTCACTGCAGTGCATCCCCAAGGTGCCAGTGCACTCTCTGGACTCACTGCACTGCATCCCCAGTGGTTCCATTGCACTCTCTGGACTCACTGCATTGCATCCCCAGTGGTGCCAGTGCACTCTCTGGACTCAGTGCAGTGCATCCCCAGTGGAGCGAGTGCACTCTCTGGACTCACTTCAGTGCATCTCCATTGGTGCCAGTGCACTCTCTGGACTCACTGCACTGCATCCCCAATGGTGCCAGTGCACTCTCTGGACTCACTGCACTGCATCTCCAGTGGTGCCAGTGGCTCTCTGGACTCACTGCACTGCATCACCAGTGGTGCCAGTGCACTCTCTGGACTCACCGGGATGCATCCCCAGTGGTGCCAGTGCACTCTCTGGACTCACTGCACTGCATCGCCACTGGTGCCAGTGTAGTCTCTGGACTCACTACAGTGCATACCCACTGGTGCCAGTGCACTCTCTGGACTCACTGCACTGCATCCCCAGTGGTTCCATTGCACTCTCTGTAGTCACTGCGCTGCGTCCCCAGTGGTGACAATTCACTCTCTGGACTCACTGTGCTGCATCCCCAGTGGTGCCAGTGCACTCTCTGGACTCACTGCAGTGTATCCCCTGTGTGTGCCAGTGCACTCTGTGGACTCACTGCACTGCATCCCATTGGTGCCAGTGCACTCTCTGGACTCACTGCACTGCATCCCCAGTGGTGCCAGTGCACTCTCTGGACTCACTGCAGTGCAGCCCCTTAGGTGCCAGTGCACTCTCAGTACTCACTGCAGTGCATTCCCAGTGGTGTCAGTGCACTCTCTGGACTCACTGCAGTGAATCCCCACTGGTGCCAGTGCACTCTCTGGACTCACTGCACTGCATCCCCAGTGGAGCCTGTGAAGTCTCTGGACTCACTGCAGTGCAACCCCAGTGGTGCCAGTGTAGTCTCTGGACTCACTGCACTGTAACCCCAGTGGTGCCAGTGCAATCTCAGGACTCACAGCAGTGCAGCTCCAGTTGGTGCCAGTGCACTCTCTGGACTCACTGCACTGCATCCCCAGTGGTGCCAGTGCACTCTCTGGACTCACTGCAGTGCATCCCCAGTGGGGCCATTGCACTCTCAGGACTCACTGCAGTGCATCCCCAGTGGTGCCAGTGCACTCTCTGGTCTCACTGCACTGCATCCCCTCTTGTGCCAGTGCACTCTTTGGACTCAATGCAGTGCATCCCCACTGCTGAGAGTGCACTCTCTGGACTCAGTGCACTGCATCCCCAGTGGTGCCAGTGCACTCTCTGGACTCACTGCACTGCATCCCCAATGGTGCCAGTGCACTCTCTGGACTCACTGCACTGCATCTCCAGTGGTGCCAGTGGCTCTCTTGACTCACTGCACTGCATCACCAGTGGTGCCAGTGCACTCTCTGGACTCACCGGGATGCATCCCCAGTGGTGCCAGTGCACTCTCTGGACTCACTGCACTGCATCGCCACAGGTGCCAGTGTAGTCTCTGGACTCACTGCAGTGCATCCCCAGTGGTGCCAGTGCAATCTCTGGACTCACTGCAGTGCAGCTCAGTGGTGCCAGAGTACTCTCTGGACTCACTGCAGTGCATCCCCAGTGGTGCCAGTGCACTCTCTGGACCCACTGCACTGCATCCCCAATGGTGCCAGTGCAATCTCTGGACTCACCGGGATGCATCCCCAGTGGTGCCAGTGAACTCTCTGGACTCACTGCAGTGCATCACCAGTGGTGCCAGTGCAGTCTCTGGACTCACTGCACTGCATCCCCAATGGTGTCAGTGCACTCTCTGGACCCACTGCATTGCATCCCCACTGGTGCCAGTGCACTCTCTGGACTCACTGCAGTGCATCCCTTTTGGTGCCAGTGCACTGTCTGTAGTCACTGCGCTGCATCCCCAGTGGTGACAGTGCACTCTCTGGACTCACTGTGCTGCATCCCCAGTGGTGCCAGTGCACTCTCTGGACTCACTGCACTGCATCCCCAGTGGTGCCAGTGCACTCTCTGGACTCACTGCAGTGCATCCCCAGTGGTGCCAGTGCACTCTCTGGACTCACTGCACTGCATCCCCAGTGGTGCACGTGTAGTCTCTGGACTCACTGCACTGCATCCCCAGTGGTGCCTGTGAAGTCTCTGGACTCACTGCAGAGCAACCCCAGTGGTGCCAGTGTAGTCTCTGGACTCACTGCACTGTAACCCCAGTGGTGCCAGTGCACTCTCTGGAGTCACTGCACTGCATCAACAGTGGTGCCAGTGCACTCTCTGGACTCACTGCACTGCATCCCCAGTGGTGCCAGTGTAGTCTCTGGACTCACTGCAGTGCATCCCCAGTGGTGCCTGTGCAATCTCTGGACTCACTGCAGTGCAGCTCAGTGGTGCCAGAGCACTCTCTGGACTCACTGCAGTGCATCCCCAGTGGTGCCAGTGCACTCTCTGGACTCACTGCACTGCATCCCCAGTGGAGCCAGTGCACTCTCTGGACTGTCTGCAGTGTATCCCCATTGGAGCCGGTGCACTCTCTGGACTCACTGAAGTGCATCCCCTGTGGTGCCAGTGCACTCTCTGGACTCACTGCACTGCATCCCCAGTGGTGCAAGGGCACTCTCTGGAATCACTGCACTGCATCAACAGTGGTGCCAGTGCACTCTCTGGACTCATTGCAGTGCATCCCCAGTGGTGCCATTGCACTCTCAGGACTCACTGCAGTGCATCCCCAGTGGTGCCAGTGCACTCTCTGGACTCACTGCACTGCATCCCCTGTGGAGCCAGTGCACTCTCTGCACTCACTGCACTGGATCCCCAGTGGTGCCAGTGCACTCTCTGGACTCACTGCACTGCATCCCCAGTGGTGCCAGTGCACTCTCTGGACTCACTGCAGTGCATCCACAGTGGTGCCAGTGCACTCTCTGGACTCACTGTGCTGCAGCCCCAGTGGTGCCAGTGCACTCTCTGGACTCACTGCAGTGTATCCCCTGTGTGTGCCAGTGCACTCTGTGGACACACTGCACTGCATCCCATTGGTGCCAGTGCACTCTCTGGACTCACTGCAGTGCATACCCAGTGGTGCCAGTGCACTCTCTGTAGTCACTGCGCTGCGTCCCCAGTGGTGACACTTCACTCTCTGGACTCACTGTGCTGCATCCCCAGTGGTGCCAGTGCACTCTCTGGACTCACTGCAGTGTATCCCAGTGGTGCCAGTGCACTCTCTGGACTCAGTGCACTGCATCCCCAGTGGTGCCAGTGCACTCTCTGGACTCACTGCAGTGCATCCCCAGTGGTGCCAGTGCACTCTCTGGACTCACTGCAGTTCAGCCCCTGAGGTGCCAGTGCACTCTCAGTACTCAATGCAGTGCATTCCCAGTGGTGTCAGTGCACTCTCTGGACTCACTGCAGTGAATCCCCAGTGGTGCCAGTGCACTCTCTGGACTCACTGCACTGCATCACCAGTGGTGACAGTGCACTCTCTGGACTCACTGAACTGCATCCCCAGTGGTGCCAGTGCACTCTGTGGACTCACTGCACTGCATCCCATTGGTGCCAGTGCACTCTCTGGACTCACTGCACTGCATCCCCAGTGGTGCCAGTGCACTCTCTGGACTCACTGCAGTGCAGCCCCTTAGGTGCCAGTGCACTCTCAGTACTCACTGCAGTGCATTCCCAATGGTGTCAGTGCACTCTCTGGACTCACTGCAGTGAATCCCCACTGGTGCCAGTGCACTCTCTGGACTCACTGCACTGCATCCCCAGTGGTGCCAGTGCACTCTCTGGACTCACTGCAGTGAATCCCCACTGGTGCCAGTGCACTCTCTGGACTCACTGCACTGCATCCCCAGTGGAGCCTGTGAAGTCTCTGGACTCACTGCAGTGCAACCCCAGTGGTGCCAGTGTAGTCTCTGGACTCACTGCACTCTAACCCCAGTGGTGCCAGTGCAATCTCAGGACTCACAGCAGTGCAGCTCCAGTTGGTGCCAGTGCACTCTCTGGACTCACTGCACTGCATCCCCAGTGGTGCCAGTGCACTCTCTGGACTCACTGCAGTGCATCCCCAGTGGTGCCATTGCACTCTCAGGACTCACTGCAGTGCATCCCCAGTGGTGCCAGTGCACTCTCTGGACTCACTGCAGTGCATCCCCAGTGGTGCCAGTGCACTCTTTCGAGTCACTAAACTGCATCCCCAGTGGTGCCAGTGCACTCTCTGGACTCACTGCACTGCATCTCCAGTGTTGCCAGTGGCTCTCTGGACTCACTGCACTGCATCACCAGTGGTGCCAGTGCACTCTCTGGACTCACCGGGATGCATCCCCAGTGGTGCCAGTGCACTCTCTGGACTCACTGCACTGCATCGCCACTGGTGCCAGTGTAGTCTCTGGACTCACTGCAGTGCATCCCCAGTGGTGCCAGTGCAATCTCTGGACTCACTGCAGTGCAGCTCCGTGGTGCCAGAGTACTCTCTGGACTCACTGCAGTGCATCCCCAGTGGTGCCAGTGCACTCTCTGGACTCACTGCACTGCATCCCCAGTGGAGCCAGTTTACTCTCTGGACTGTCTGCAGTGTATCCCCATTGGAGCCGGTGCACTCTCTGGACTCACTAAACTGCATCCCCAGTGGTGCCAGTGCACTGTCTGGACTCACTGCACTGCATCTCCAGTGGTGCAAGGGCACTGTCTGGACTCACTGCACTGCATCACCAGTGGTGCCAGTGCACTCTCTGGACTCACTGCAGTGCATCCCCAGTGGTGCCAGTGCACTCTCTGGACCCACTGCACTGCATCCCCAATGGTGCCAGTGCAATCTCTGGACTCACCGGGATGCATCCCCAGTGGTGCCAGTGAACTCTCTGGACTCACTGCAGTTCATCCCCAGTGGTGCCAGTGCAGTCTCTGGACTCACTGCACTGCATCCCCAATGGTGTCAGTGCACTCTCTGGACCCACTGCATTGCATCCCCAGTGGTGACAGTGCACTCTCTGGACTCACTGTGCTGCATCCCCAGTGGTGCCAGTGCACTCTCTGGACTCACTGCACTGCATCCCCAGTGGTGCCAGTGCACTCTCTGGACTCACTGCAGTGCATCCCCAGTGGTGCCAGTGCACTCTCTGGACTCACTGCACTGCATCCCCAGTGGTGCATGTGTAGTCTCTGGACTCACTGCACTGCATCCCCAGTGGTGCCTGTGAAGTCTCTGGACTCACTGCAGTGCAACCCCAGTGGTGCCAGTGTAGTCTCTGGACTCACTGCACTGTAACCCCAGTGGTGCCAGTGCACTCTCTGGAGTCACTGCACTGCATCAACATTGGTGCCAGTGCACTCTCTAGACTCACTGCACTGCATCCCCAGTGGTGCCAGTGTAGTCTCTGGACTCACTGCAGTGCATCCCCAGTGGTGCCAGTGCAATCTCTGGACTCACTGCAGTGCAGCTCAGTGGTGCCAGAGCACTCTCTGGACTCACTGCAGTGCATCCCCAGTGGTGCCAGTGCACTATCTGGACTCACTGCACTGCATCCCCAGTGGAGCCAGTGCACTCTCTGGACTGTCTGCAGGGTATCCCCATTGGAGCCGGTGCACTCTCTGGACTGACTGCACTGCATCCCCAGTGGTGCCAGTGCACTGTCTGGACTCACTGCAGTGCATCCCCAGTGGTGCAAGGGCACTCTCTGGACTCACTGCACTGCATCAACAGTGGTGCCAGTGCACTCTCTGGACTCATTGCAGTGCATCCCCAGTGGTGCCATTGCACTCTCAGGACTCACTGCAGTGCATCCCCAGTGGTGCCAGTGCACTCTCTGGACTCACTGCACTGCATCCCCAGTGGAGCCAGTGCACTCTCTGCACTCACTGCACTGGATCCCCCGTGGTGCCAGTGCACTCTCTGGACTCACTGCACTGCATCCCCAGTGGTGCCAGTGCACTCTCTGGACCCACTGCACTGCATCCTCACTGGTGCCAGTGCACTCTCTGGACTCACTGCACTGCATCCCCAGTGGTTCCATTGCACTCTCTGTAGTCACTGCGCTGCGTCCCCAGTGGTGACACTTCACTCTCTGGACTCACTGCACTGCATTCCCCGTGGGGCCAGTGGTCTCTCTGGACTGTCTGCAGTGTATCCCCATTGGAGCCGGTGCGCTCTCTGGACTCACTAAACTGCATCCCCAGTGGTGCCAGTGCACTCTCTGGACTCACTGCATTGCATCCCCAGTGGTGCCAGTGCACTCTCTGGACTCACTGCACTGCATCCCCAGTGGTGCCAGTGACCTCTCTGGACTCATTGCACTGCATCCCCAGTGGAGCCAGTGCACTCTCTGGACTCACTGCACTGCATCCCCAGTGGTGCCAGTGCACTCTCTGGACTCACTGCACTGCATCCCCATTGGTGCCAGTGCACTCTCTGGACTCACTGCACTGCATCCCCAGTGGTGCATGTGTAGTCTCTGGACTCACTGCAGTGCATCCCCAAGGTGCCAGTGCACTCTCTGGACTCACTGCACTGCATCCCCAGTGGTTTCATTGCACTCTCTGGACTCACTGCATTGCATCCCAGTGGTGCCAGTGCACTCTCTGGACTCAGTGCAGTGCATCCCCAGTGGAGCGAGTGCACTCTCTGGACTCACTTCAGTGCATCTCCATTGGTGCCAGTGCACTCTCTGGACTCACTGCACTGCATCCGCAGTGGTGCCAGTGTACTCTCTGGACTCACTGCAGTGCATCCCCAATGGTGCCAGTGCACTCTCTGGACTCACTGCACTGCATCTCCAGTTGGTGCCAGTGCACTCTCTGGACTCACTGCAGTGCATCCCCAGTGGTGCCAGTGCACTCTCTGGACTCACTGCACTGCATCCCCAGTGGTGCCAGTGCAGTCTCTGGACCCACTGCAGTGCATCCCCCCTGGTGCCAGTGCACTCTCTGGACTCACTGCAGTGCATACCCAGTGCTGCCAGTGCACTCTCTGTAGTCACTGCGCTGCGTCCCCAGTGGTGACACTTCACTCTCTGGACTCACTGTGCTGCATCCCCAGTGGTGCCAGTGCACTCTCTGGACTCACTGCAGTGTATCCCAGTGGTGCCAGTGCACTCTCTGGACTCAGTGCACTGCATCCCCAGTGGTGCCAGTGCACTCTCTGGACTCACTGCAGTGAATCCCCAGTGGTGCCAGTGCACTCTCTGGACTCACTGCACTGCATCCCCAGTGGTGCTTGTGAAGTCTCTGGACTCACTGCAGTGCAACCCCAGTGGTGCCAGTGTAGTCTCTGAACTCACTGCACTGTAACCCCAGTGGTGCCAGTGCTATCTCAGGACTCACAGCAGTGCAGCTCCAGTTGGTGCCATTGCACTGTCTGGACTCACTGCACTGCATCCCCAGTGGTGCCATTGCACTCTGTGGACTCACTGCAGTGCATCCCCAGTGGTGCCAGTGCACTCTCTGGACTCAGTGCACTGCATCCCCAGTGGAGCCAGTGCACTCTCTGCACTCACTGCACTGGATCCCCAGTGGTGCCAGTGCACTCTCTGGTCTCACTGCACTGCATCCCCTGTTGTGCCAGTGCACTCTTTGGACTCAATGCAGGGCATCCCCACTGCTGAGAGTGCACTCTCTGGACTCAGTGCACTGCATCCCCAATGGTGCCAGTGCACTCTCTGGACTCACTGCACTGCATCCCCAGTGGTGCATGTGCAGTCTCTGGACTCACTGCACTGCATCCCCAGAAGTGCATGTGCAGTCTCTGGACTTACTGCACTGCATCCCCAGTGGTGCCAGTGGCTCTCTGGACTCACTGCACTGCATCACCAGTGGTGCCAATGCACTCTCTGGACTCACTACACTACATCCCCTGTGGTGCCAGTGCCTTCTCTGGACTCACTGCACTGCATCCCCAGTGGTGCCAGTGGCTCTCTGGACTCACTGCACTGCAGCTCAGGGGTGCCAGAGCACTCTCTGGACTCACTGCACTGCATCCCCAGTGGTGCCAGTGCACTCTCTGGACTCACTGCACTGCATCCCCAATGGTGCCAGTGAACTCTCTGGACTCACTGCAGTGCATCACCATTGGTGCCAGGGCACTCTCTGGACTCACTGCAGTGCATCCCCACTAGTGCCAGTGCACTCTCTGGACTCACTGCAGTGCATCCCTTTTGGTGCCAGTGCACTCTCTGTAGTCACTGCGCTGCATCCCCAGTGGTGACAGTGCACTCTCTGGACTCACTGTGCTGCATCCCCAGTGGTGCCAGTGCACTCTCTTGACTCACTGCAGTGCATCCCCAGTGGTGCCAGTACACTCTCTGTACTCACTGCAGTTCAGTCCCATTGGTGCCAGTGCACTGTCTGGACTCACTACAGTGCAGCCCCTTAGGTGCCAGTGCACAAGCTGTACTCACTGTAGTGCATTCCCAGTGGTGCCAGTGCACTCTCTGGACTCACTGCACTACATCCCCAGTGGTGCCAGTGCACTCTCTGGACTCACTGCACTGCATTCCCAGTGGTGCCAGTGCACTCTCTGGACTCAATGCAGTGCATCCCCTGTGGTGCCAGTGCACTCTCAGGACTCACTGCAGTGCATTCCCAGTGTTGCCAGGGCACTCTCTACAGACAATGCAGTGCATCCCCAAAGGTGACAGTGCACTCTCTGGATCACTGCACTGCTCCAGCCGCGGTAGCCCCTCCAGCCGCGGCAAACGCTCCTGACACTCCAGCCGCCTCAGCCGCTCTAGCCGCGGCAGCCGGTCCATCCACGGCATACGCGTCAGACGCTCCAGCCGCGGCAGCCGCTCCAACCGCGGCAGCCGCTCCAGCCGCGGCAGCCGCTCCAGCCGTTCCAGCCGCTCCAGCCGCTCCAGCCGCTCCAGCGTGGCAGCCGCTCTACTCGGTAGCGGCTTTAGCGGCTGCCGCGGCTGGAGCGGCTGCCGCGGCTGCCGCGGCTGGAGCGGCTGCCGCGGCTGGAGCGGCTGAGGTGGCTGGAGTGTCAGGAGCGTTTGCCGCGGCTGGAGGGGCTACCGCGGCTGGAGCAGTGCAGTGATCCAGAGAGTGCACTGGCACCTTGGGGATGCAGTGCAGTGAGTCCAGAGAGTCAACTGTCACCACTGGGGATGCAGTACAGTGAGTCAAGAGAGTGTACTGGCACCACAGGGGATGCACTGCAGTTACTCCAGAGAGTGCACTGGCACCACTGGGGATTCAGATACATTCTCACTGCAGTGAGATCCCCAGTGGTGCCAGTGCACTCTCTGGACTCACTGCAGTGCATCCCCAGTGGTGCCAGTGCACTCTCTGTAGTCACTGCGCTGCATCCCCAGTGGTGCCAGTGCACTCTCTGGACTAACTGCGCTGCATCCCCAGTGGTGCCAGAGCACTCTCTGGACTCACTGCAGAGTATCCCCTGTAGTGCCAGTGCTCTCTGTGGACTCACTGCACTGCATCCCAGTGGTGCCAGTGCACTCTCTGGACTCACTGCAGTGCATCCCCAGTGGTGCCAGAGCACTCTCTGGACTCACTGCAGAGTATCCCCAGTAGTGCCAGTGCACTCTGTGGACTCACTGCACTGCATCCCCAGTGGAGACAGTGCACTCTCTGGACTCACTGCAGTGCATCCCCAGTGGTGCCAGTGCACTCTCTGGACTCACTGCAGTGCATCCCCAGTGGTGCCAGTGCACTCTCTGGACTCACTGCACTGCATCCCCAGTGGTGCCAGTGCACTCTCTGGAGTCACTGCACTGCATCCCCAGTGGTGCCACTGCACTCTCTGGTAACACCGGGTTGCATCCGCAGAAGTGCCAGTGCACTCTCTGGCCTCACTACACTGCATCCCCAGTGGTGCCAGTGCACTCTCTGGACTCACTGAACTGCATCCCCACTGGTCCCAGTGCACTCTCTGGACTCACTGCAGTGCATCCCCAGTGGTGCCAGGGCACTCTCTGCAGACAATGCAGTGCATCCCCAAAGGTGACTGTGCACTCTCTGGACTTACTGTACTGCTCCAGCCGCGGCAACCGCTCCAGCCGCGGTAGCCCCTCCAGCCTCGGCAGCCGCTCCAGCCGCTCCATCCGCGGCATACGCGGCAGACGCTCCAGCCGCTCCAGCCGCGGCAGCCGCTCCAACCGCGGCAGCCGCTCCAGCCGCGGCAGCCGCTCCACTCGGTAGCGGCTGGAGCGGCTGCCGCGGCTGGACCGGCTGGAGCGGCTGCCGCGGCTGGAGCGGCTGCCGCGGCTGGAGCGGCTGCGGCGGCTGGAGCGTCTAGGGCGTCTGTCGCGTCTGGAGGGGCTACCGCGGCTGGGGCGGCTGACGCGCCTGGAGCGGATGCCGCTGCTGGAGCAGTGCAGTGAGTCCAGAGAGTGCACTGGCACCTTGGGGATGCAGTGCAGTGAGTCCAGAGAGTGCACTGGCACCACTGGGGATGCAGTACAGTGAGTCCAGAGAGTGCACTGGCACCACTGCGGATGCACTGCAGTGACTCCAGAGAATGCACTGGCACCACTGGGGATGCACTGCAGTGAGTCCAGAGAGTGCACTGGCACCACTGGGGATGCAGTGCAGTGAGTCCAGAGAGTGTACTGGCACCACTGGGGATGCACTTCAGTGAGTCCAGAGAGTGCACTGGCACCACTGGGGATGCAGTGCAGTGAGTCCAGAGAGTGCACTGGCACCACTGGGGATGCAGTGCACTGAGTCCAGAGAGTGCACTGGCACCACTGGGGATGCAGTGCAGTGAGCTCAGAGAGTGCACTGGCACCACTGGGGATGCAGTGCAGTGAGTCCAGAGAGTGCACTGGCACCACTGGGGATGTAGTGCAGTGAGTCCAGAGAGTGCACTGGCACACTGGCGATGCAGTGCAGTGAGTCCAGAGAGTGCACTGGCACCACTGGGGATGCAGTGCAGTGAGTCCAGAGAGTGCACTGGCACCACTGGGGATGCAGTGCCGTGAGTCCAGAGAGTACACTGGCACCACTGGGGATGCACCCAGGTGACTCCAGAGAGTGCACTGGCACCACTGGGGATGCAGCGCAGTGAGTCCAGAGAGTGCACTGGCACCACTGGGGATGCACTGCAGTGGGTCCAGAGAGTGCACTGGCACCACTGGGGATGTAGTGCAGTGAGTCCAAATAGTGCACTGGCACCACTGGGGATGCAGTGCAGTGAGTCCAGAGAGTGCACTGGCACCACTGGGGATGCAGTGCACTGTGTCCAAAGAGTGCACTGGCACCACTGGGGATGCAGTGCAGTGAGCTCAGAGAGTGCACTGGCACCACTGGGGATGCAGTGCAGTGAGTCCAGAGAGTGTACTGGCACCACTGGGGATGCAGTGCAGTGAGTCCAGAGAGTGCACTGTCACCACTGGGGATGTAGTGCAGTGAGTCCAGAGAGTGCACTGGCGCACTGGGGATGCAGTGCAGTGAGTCCAGAGAGTGCACTGGCACCACTGGGGATGCAGTGCAGTGAGTCCAGAGAGTACACTGGCACCACTGGGGATGCACCCAGGTGACTCCAGAGAGTGCACTGGCACCACTGGGGATGCAGCGCAGTGAGTCCAGAGAGTGCACTGGCACCACTGGGGATGGAGTGCAGTGAGTCCAGAGAGTGCACTGGCACCACTGGGGATGCAGTGCACTGAGTCCAGAGAGTGCACTGGCACCACTGGGGATGCAGTGCAGTGAGCTCAGAGAGTGCACTGGCACCACTGGGGATGCACTGCAGTGGGTCCAGAGAGTGCACTGGCACCACTGGGGATGCACCCCGGTGAGTCCAGAGAGTGCACTGGCACCACTGGGGATGCAGTGCAGTGATTCCAGAGAGTGCACTGGCACCACTGGGGATGCACTGCAGTGAGTCCAGAGAGTGCATTGGCACCACTGGGGATGCAGTGCAGTGAGTCCAGAGAGTGCACTGGCACCACTGGGGATGCACTGCAGTGAGTCCAGAGAGTGCACTGGCACCACTGGGGATGCACCCCGGCAAGTCCAGAGAGTGCACTGTCACCACTGGGGATGCAGTGCAGTGAGTCCAGAGAGTGCACTGGCCCCACTGGGGATGCAGTGCAGTGAGTCCACAGAGGGCACTGGCACCACTGGGGATGCAGTGCAGTGAGTCCAGAGAGTGCACTGGCACCACTGGGGATGCACCCCGGTGAGTCCAGAGAGTGCACTGGCACCACTGGGGATGCAGCGCATTGAGTCCAGAGAGTTCACTGGAACCACTGGGGATGCAGTGCAGTGAGTCCAGAGAGTGCACTGGCACCACTGGGGATGCAGTACAGTGCGTCCAGAGAGTGCACTGGCACCACTGGGGATGCACTGCAGTGACTCCAGAGAGTGCACTGGCACCACTGGGGATGCAGTGAGTCCAGATGTTAGCGTAGCAACCACATAATCACCAAGTGATTATATGAAGGTGCTTTATTCAGCGCTGGAAGCCGGGGCAGGTGCCCAAATCTGGCCTCAAGTCCCGTTACTTCCCAGCCGTTATTTATACATACAATATTGCGTCAGGTATACATATTCATTACAGGTTGCAACAGCAGCCTCGCTTTTCATTCTAATTAGCTCCCCTCCCCTTTGCACATGCGTGGCGCACTCTGGTGGTCGTCCAGGTGCTCGTCCAGATGAAGTAAGGAGTCTTCCTCTCCGCTAAACTTTTCACCTTTCTTACTCGACGCATGCTCCCTCCGCTTCTTGGTTCTGCTTCAACTCATTTCATCATTTCCAGGCCCTTATCCAAGGTCAGGTTGTACCTGTTCCCTCCCAGGGTTCCCCTTCAATGATTCTTTTGATTGTTCAATGTACTCCCTAAGTTTCCAGTATACATAGATTAATTGATAATGTAAGTACATTTGGCAATGCTTAATTATACTGTAGGTCCCATTACCTAAGAGACATTAGTAAAACATCCATTCGATTCTCCCCAACACTAACATTCCCCCCCCTTTGAAAATACTTCACTCATACCAAGAGCAAGTATTTTCATTACTGTTAGGTTGAATCAGGTTAGTAGAGGTTAGTGAGTATAACTTGATATAGAGATTAGTAAGTATAATCTTAACGCATCTTCGTTAGTCTACTATCTTATTGATTCCTCTATGCCTGCTTGTGAACGCTAGTACTATAGGATGGGGGTGGAGTAAGTGGGATAGGGTGTTCTGGGTGATTCCCAGTAACCTACTAACCTCCTTGACCACGTTGGCAATGAAATGTGGTCCCCTGTCTGAAGAAATACCCAACGGTACACCAAATCTAGGGATTATTTCCTGTAGTAACCATTTTACCGTTTCCTTTGCTTAGTTGGTGTGACAGGGAAGGGCCTCTGGCCATCCTGAAAAAGAATTGTAAGAAATGGTCCAGCAATTCGTGCCACTAAGGGGTTTTGAAGGGTTAACATTGAGGCCTGGGTTTAGGCGAGAAAAGAACAAAGGGATTTCTTCGGAGAAAAACTGCTGACTTTGCATGAATGTGCAGTAACTTCTGACAGCCGGCCAAGAGACCACTAGATAAGGAGGAAGAATATGAGCCTCCCTGTCTCCCTGTCCGAGCGGCCCCCGAGAAAGTAACAGAGACTGATAAGCAGGTGCACCTGGAAGGACGTCGGATTCGGGAAACCAATTATAATAACCTTGCCTCTTTTAGAAGTAGTAATAAATATGTATTAGCCTAGGAGTATAAAAAATTAGATGCCTTACGTAACGGGTGTGCGTCCCGGTGGAGCAGAGACTCCCGGCGCACCCAGCGCTGTTTGCTTGCCTTTATTCGTTTAATAAATTGTAAACTCTGATTGTAATCCTATTTGGGACTCAGTCATTTATAACAATTGGGGGCTCGTCCGGGATGGTCTTGGTTCCTGAATTCTGACTTGATCTAGGAGGGGCGCCCCCACCATTTGGTGGCTCCTGTTCGAGTCAGGTCGGGACTAATGCCATCTCGAACCTGAATAAGGGCAAGCAAAGATTTAGATTTTTATGAGCTCCCTTTTGCCGGCTGCAGCACTATATTTTGCCCGTAATTCTGCGCGCGAAGATCCGAACGAAGACGACGGAGTCGTAAGTATTTAATGTGTATACCGTTCGGTTGGGTGGGATTCGGTTGCCTGTGTGTGTGAGAGTGTGATTGAGACGGAACGTAGTTCCGAAGCGATTGTGGAGGTCTTCTAACCGCGGTTCCAATCTCCCGCGAGGGACTTGGCCGGTGAAGGACCGAAGCGATTCCTATAGGATTCGTGGGTGGGTGATAGGTCCTAAACCCCCTGCAAGACACTCTCACTAAGGCAACCAAGGGCTGTAGGAATTGCCACAGTAAAATTCCTAGATGGGTCAGATTAAATCGAAGACCCGGGACCAGAGAAAAGGGAGCAAATTACCAGACATACCACCAGAAAGTCCATTAGGGATAATGATTAGAAATTGGAACGATAGGGGCCCCAGAAAAGGAAAAAGCAAAGTAAAAATGATTCAGTATTGTATGATAGAATGGCCAAAGGAGCCTTTAAGACCACATGTCTTTTGGCCTATTTTCGGATCTTTTGAAGACTGGGTTTGCCAGGCTTTAAATCTACATGTTAACTCAAAGGAACCTTTTAGTCAGGAGGAAAGTGATTATGCAAGGTTATGGATCAGGACTTCACGTCCTTTTCCAGCCTCAGTATTTACACTAAAAACAGGGGAGGAGTTTGAAGAAGGAGAAGAAAAACGGGAAAAAGAAAAAGAGGATAAATGGGAGCCATTAGATAATTTACCACCTCTATATTCTAACAATCCACCTCTGGCAGTGGCCCCACCTCCGGCAGCTGTGGTATCTCCACCGCCGACAGCACCGGAATCAGACCGACCCCCGGCTGCATGTACGAGAAGTAGGACTGCCACATCTGAGGGAGCTTCTCTATATCCCTTAAGAGAGGTACCCCTGGGAGGCACTCAGGGAGGCATTGGGTTTGTGGCAGTCCCCTTAAATACCACAGATGTAAGGAATTTCAAGAAAGAAATGGGGGCCTTATTAGATGACCCCCTCGGAGTAGCTGAAAGACTGGACCAATTCCTAGGTCCCAATACTTATACCTGGGAAGAAATACAGTCCATTTTAGGGATCTTATTTACTGTCGAGGAAAAAGGAATGATTAGGCAAGCTGGAATGAGAATGTGGGAGAGACAGAATCAGGCAGGACCCCCAGGAGACCAAAAATGGCCAAACGTGGATCCCCACTGGGATCATCAACAACCCCAAGGAAGGCAGAATATGAGGGATTTGAGAACATTAATCATACAGGGAATAAGGGAAGCTGTTCCCCGAGGGCAAAACATTAATAAAGCATTTCATGAGCAACAAGGGAAAGACGAATCTCCAACAGAATGGTTGGAGAGATTAAGGAGAAGTTTACAAATGTATTCTGGAATTGACCCGAATACAGTGGCTGGAACTGCACTCCTTAGAACGCAATTTGTAGCTAAATCCTGGGGGGACATAAGGAGGAAATTAGAGAAGCTGGAAGATTGGCAAGAGAGGGGATTAGAAGAGTTACTTAGGGAAGCACAGAAAGTATATGTTAGGAGAGATGAGGAAAAACAAAAAGCAAAAGCTAAGATTTTTGTAGCAGCAGTAAGAGAAAGTCAGAGAAATAAGACTCTGTCCGGAGAAAGGAGGGAGAAGGGAATAGAGAAAGCCCCTAGGGGGCAGTCTTGTCGAGAGAAATACACCATTCCCGCTTGTTACTATTGCAACAAGAAGGGACACGTTCAGAGGAACTGTCGTAAGCGGGAACAAGATGAGAAAACATTCAAAGAAGAATAGGGGTGTCAGGGGCTATATCTTCTGGGGACGTCAACATCAACGGAGCCCTTGATAAAACTACTAATTGGTCCCCATAAAGAGGAAGTTTTGTTTTTAGTGGACACAGGAGCTGAAAAATCTACTATTCAAAAACTTCCAAAAGGAGTAGAGGAAGGGAACAATTATATGTCAGTAATAGGGGCAAAAGGAGAGCCTTTTAGAGTGCCTGTCTTGAAAAATGTAAAAGTAGAAACTGGGAAGAAAACTTATGTTAATGATTTTCTTTTGCTCCCTGAAGCGGAGTACAATTTACTGGGGAGAGATTTGATTTTAAGATTGAATTTGAGCATTCAGAGTCAAGGGGACGAATTGCAGATTAAATTATACACTTTGACACAAAAAGATGAAGAAGTCATTAACCCTTTAGTATGGTATAAGGAGGGGGAGACCGGAAGGATAGAAATGGACCCCATAAATATTCAAATAATGGATCCCCATCGTCCAATCCGAGTCAAACAATACCCTATACCAATGGAGGGTCGAAAGGGGTTAAAACCTGTGGTTGACAGACTTCTGGAAAAAGGAACTTTAGAACCGTGCATGTCGCCTCATAATACACCCATCCTCCCCGTAAAAAAATCGGATGGGTCATACAGGATGGTGCAAGACCTGAGAGCTGTAAATCAGCGAACACTCGCTAAATTCCCTGTGGTGGCAAATCCTTATACTTTATTGAGTCGCATATCTCCCAAACATACCTGGTATAGTGTAATAGATCTGAAAGATGCATTTTGGGCCTGCCCTCTGGATGAGAGGTCCAGAGATTATTTTGCCTTCGAGTGGGAGGACCCCGAAACGGGACGAAAACAACAATTAAGATGGACTGTGCTACCACAGGGGTTTACAGAGTCACCAAATCTATTTGGACAAACTTTAGAAAAAATTTTACAAGATTTCACGTTACCTAGGGGGGTCAAATTATTGCAATATGTGGATGATCTATTAATAGCAGGAGAAACTGAAGAGGGAACCCGAGAAGCTACTATTAAATTGCTAAACTTTTTAGGGGAAAGAAGATTAAAGGTGTCTCGATCGAAATTACAGTTTGTGGAACAGGAAGTAAAATACTTGGGGCACTGGCTGAGTAAGGGAAAAAAGAAATTAGATCCTGACAGGGTATTAGGGATTCTATCTTTAAGACCCCCACAAACTAAAAAGGAAATTCGGCAAGTATTGGGATTATTAGGATATTGTAGACCGTGGCTTGAAGGCTACAGTGAAAAGGTCAAATTCTTATATGAGAAATTAACTAATAACCAGCTTAAGTGGTTCACAGAGGATGATCAGAAATTTGAGGAAATAAAAAGGGCTTTAATACAGGCACCTGTACTGAGCCTTCCGGATCTGGAAAAACCTTTCTATCTCTTTGTAAATACATCGAACCAAACAGCATATGGAGTTCTCACTCAAGATTGGGCAGGGATTAAGAAACCTGTAGGGTATTGCTCTAGGTTGCTTGATCCAGTAAGTAGAGGGTGGCCTGCTTGTCTTCAAGCTCTGGTCGCTACAGCATTACTAATAGAAGAAGTTAGGAAGATTACCTTTAGTGCTCCTTTAAAGGTGTATACTCCACACAATGTTAGAAGTGTCTTACAGCAAAAAGCAGAAAAATGGTTAACGGATAGTCGGATCCTAAAGTATGAAGCAATACTAATTGACTCACCTGACTTAGAACTGAGGGTAACCTCTGCTCAGAGCCCAGCACAATTTTTGTTCGGAGAACCACAGGAGGGAGTACAACATAACTGTTTAGAGGTAATTGAGACTCAGACAACAGTGAGGCCGGATTTAAAGGATGCTGAGTTGGAGAAAGGAGAGGCACTGTTTGTAGATGGCTCCTCCCGAGTAGTGGAAGGAAAAAGAAAATCAGGATATGCAATAATTAATAAGAACTTAGAACCTGTGGAATCCGGACCTTTGAGCCCATCATGGTCAGCTCAGGCTTGTGAGCTGTATGCCCTATGTAGGGCCCTGGAACTATTAAAAGGGAAAAGTGGGACGATATATACAGACTCTAAATATGCATATGGGGTGGTCCATACTTTTGGAAAAATTTGGGAAGAAAGAGGTCTAATTAACACTCAAGGGAGGAATCTTATACATCAAGAGTTAATAATAAAAATTTTAAGGGCATTAAGAGAACCAAAGGAGATAGCAGTGGTACATGTAAGAGGACACCAAAAGGGATTGGATTATCGAATCAGAGGAAATAATCTAGCAGATAAGGAGGCCCAGGAAGCAGCCCTGAGGACTCAGGTTGTTAAAATCAATGTGATACGAGAGGAAGAAAGGCGAGAAAGAGAAGAAAAGAAATTTACCCCTGAAGAACAAGCAAAATTGGAGAAAATAGGGGCTAAGTTAGAACAAGGAGAATGGACACTGCCTGACGGGCGAGAGATATTGCCAAAAGCCTATGCGAGGCAAATACTGGAACGTTTACATGCACAAACACATTGGGGTATGAAGGCATTAAGCGATCATTTCCTTAAACAATTTGGTTGCATTGGAATTTTTGAAATAGCGAAACAAATTACACAAGGTTGTTTAACTTGTCAGAAAATAAATAAGAAAGTGTTTCGACAAGCAGCTATGGGAGGGAGAAAAACAGCTTATAGGCCTTTCGAGAAAGTACAAGTTGATTTCACTGAATTGCCCAAGGTAGGGAGAATGAAATATCTATTGGTAATCGTAGATCATTTAACACAATGGGTAGAAGCTTATCCTGTAGCACGAGCTACTGCACAGACAGTGGTAAAAATTTTATTGGAACATTTAATACCAAGGTATGGGATAATCCAGTACATTGATTCTGATCAGGGCACACACTTTACTTCTAAAATAATAAAATTGTTGTGTCAATCATTAGGTATTCAGTGGGAATACCACACTCCCTGGCACCCACAGAGCTCAGGGAAAGTAGAAAGGATGAATCAAACAATAAAACAACAATTGACTAAGTTAATGATCGAGACACAGCTGCCCTGGACGAAATGCTTACCATTGGCACTTTTAAACATAAGAACTAAACCACACAGTGAGACTGGATTATCATCATATGAAATGTTATATGGTATGCCTTATTCTCAAGGGATGCCCCTAGGGAACAATGTAATTGAGGATCATAGTATCCAGAAATACATAATTACCATTGGAAGGAGATTGCAGGAGCTAAGAGAAATTGGGATGATGACTCAGACACCACCTTTAGGATTTGCTATTCATAAGATACAACCAGGAGACAAGGTCTTAATAAAAACCTGGAGAGAAGAATCATTGAACCCCCGATGGGAGGGACCGTACCTTGTTTTACTTACTACTGAAACAGCTGTGAGAACGGCAGAAAGGGGTTGGACCCACGCATCCAGAATAAAAGGACCAATAACTACCGAAGCCTGGAGGGTTGAGTCCACTCCTGGGGAACTGAAACTGAGATTAAAGAGGAACTGATATCCCAGCAATAAGGTTCTGCATGAATTAAGGGCACTGGATAAAGAGGACAAGTCTGAAGGGAGGAAAGGGAGAAGGCAAGACCGGGGTAGGACCCTCCACTGCGGTGTGTATGGTCTACCGAGGGAGGCAACCCCTATGGGTATTGACTGCCGAGTGAGAGGGCCTCGACCGGACTTCTCCCGCGCTAAGATCAGGTTGTCCTGAGAAAAGTAACATGAGAATCTCTTAAACCCATAATGAAATTGTGATTAGTTTTTCCAGGAGCTGGATCACCCCGAAGGGCTGAATGGTAACACAAGCTCTGAAAGCGGGCCCAACCTCATGATTGAAGGCGTTTCCCACACTCTCAAGATTGGACGACGAAAAAGGATAAGAAATGCTATACTTTCTGGTATTGTTTTTACAGGGGCAATTGGGCCATGGGCAAGAATGGAGGAATAACTTTTTCACTTTGGGGGAGGAAGTGGCTAGGGCCTTTAACCTTAGTAACTGCTGGATTTGTGGAGGACCGGGGGGAACTGAAAGTTGGCCCTGGGTAGCAGGCCCAGTTGAACCCAAGTGGTGGGTCAGTAATCTGAGCGAAGTTCATAATGGGACGCAATTTTGGAAAGAGGAAGGAGGCCCATGGCAGTTACACTCGTCAGCTCGGGGTGTATACTGCTTGAACAGAACAGGAACAGTGGCGGTGGGAAAAAGCATTTGCAATTGGACTCTGTCTCCTGGATATGATTGTACCGATCCTGGATGTAGTCCTATAAACTGTACAGCACGTAGTGGGAAATGGAACACCACACATGTTCAGCTGAGAAATGGGACTTGGCTGAAATGCTCATACAGAGAATTTTTTGGATCCGGATGTAAAACTGTGGCAAGAGCCCAAGCAGGGGGACAATTCGATAGTCGAATCTTAGACTGTCAACATGATAACACAACTAAGGAACAGCATGTGGTGCGGGTCTATCGCTGGAGATGGCAGAATGAGAATGGGAGGCGAGTGTTCTTTAAGCATTTCTGGTCAGCTTATAATATAACTGGCCACCAAGGAGAACTGAATTGTGACTGTAAGTGGAAACCTGATGCGGGAGCTTGGAAGTGCGCATGTACGAGTACGAACGGGGCAGACATTGTAACAGGACCACTCGGTAACAAGGACACTCTGTATTATCACGCCCCAAGGGCTAAAAAGGGATGGAATGGTCCTTTTCCAAACGGGACGTGGGCCCTAAAGGGACATTATTGGGTGTGTGGCAAACATGCTTACAAGAGGCTACCTGAAAATTGGTCGGGAATATGCTATGTGGGGTACATAAGACCCTTGTTCTTTTTATTGTCACAAACACAAGGAGATCATTTAGGAATAAGATTATATGATGACCTGAACAGAGTGAAACGATCTATAGATACTTCCTTAACCGGGGGTAGTGCCCAAGAATGGGGAAAGGATGAATGGCCTCCTGAAAGAATCATACAGCATTATGGGCCAGCCACCTGGAACCCGAATGAGTTGATATCAGGAGCCCGAGAACCTATTTATAATTTGAACCGAATAATTAGGTTGCAAGCTATCCTCGAGGTTGTAACAAATCAAACAGCGACAGCCTTGGATCTTTTGGCTGACCAATCCACTCAAATGAGAAATGCTATATTCCAACATAGAATGGTCTTAGACTATTTACTAGCAGAAGAAGGGGGAGTATGTGGAAAACTGAACGATTCTAACTGTTGTCTACAGATTGATGATAATGGAAAAGTGGTCAAGCAGATAACAAAGGAAATTAGAAAGTTAGCCCACGTCCCAGTACAAACTTGGAAGGGTATGGATTGGGATTTCTTTTCATGGTTGCCTGGTGAACCATGGGTTAAAAGGATGCTGTTTTTTTTTTTATGTGGTATAGTGACATTATTGTTTATACCTTGTATGATACCTTGCTTTACGTTGTTGATACGGCGAGTAATAAATAGCACCCAATTTGTGATGACTTCAGTGGAGAGAAAAGGTGACGTGTCGATAATGATGCTTAAGAAGTGGACACCCCGAGAACTGACTGATGAAATCCAATTGTTACTGACAAAGGTTGAAGGAGAGACACGAATTGATGATTAAAAAAAAAAAAAAAAGGGAGGAATTGTAAGAAATGGTCCAGCAATTCGTGCCACTAAGGGGTTTTGAAGGGTTAACATTGAGGCCTGGGTTTAGGCGAGAAAAGAACAAAGGGATTTCTTCGGAGAAAAACTGCTGACTTTGCACGAATGTGCAGTAACTTCTGACAGCCGGCCAAGAGACCACTAGATAAGGAGGAAGAATATGAGCCTCCCTGTCTCCCTGTCCGAGCGGCCCCCGAGAAAGTAACAGAGACTGATAAGCAGGTGCACCTGGAAGGACGTCGGATTCGGGAAACCAATTATAATAACCTTGCCTCTTTTAGAAGTAGTAATAAATATGTATTAGCCTAGGCGTATAAAAAATTAGATGCCTTACGTAACGGGTGTGCGTCCCGGTAGAGCAGAGACTCCCGGCGCACCCAGCGCTGTTTGCTTGCCTTTATTCGTTTAATAAATTGTAAACTCTGATTGTAATCCTATTTGGGACTCAGTCATTTATAACAGTATCAACCCCTACCAATCGGTATTTATAACCTCTTGCTTTAGGCAGTTCCACGAAGTCTATTTGCCAGTAATCTCCAGGCTCTATTCCAGCTCTAGTTCTTCCCATCTCAGCATGTTTCCTTGCTACCGGATTATTCTTTAAGCAAAGCTCACATTTTGACATTACTGACTTTGCCATTGTTAACATGTGTACCGAGATGACACCTCGTTTCAAATAGGTCACCATTGCTTCTGCACCCCAGTGACATTCATTATGTTTTATTTGTAAGATTTCTCGCATTATTATAGGAGGTACTATGAGTTGTCCTGTCGTAGTCACATACCACCCGTCAGGATTCTTCTGGGCCTTCATCAAATTTGCAAGTCTCTCATCTTCCGCTGAATACTTTGGGTCTTTAGGTAATTTAAAACAAGAGAGGCCTACCTTCGATGGAATTAGAGCCATTACTTTCCATACTTCACGTGCAACCTTCCGGGCCGTCAAATCCGCCAGTCTGTTACCTTCTGCAATCTCTGACACCCCTCCTTGATGAGCTTTACAATGCATTATGGCCACCTGTTGGGGTTTCTGTACAGCTGTTATTAATTTCAATAGTTCTTCCTGGTATTTTATATTAGTCCCTTGTGAGGATAGCATTCCCCTTTCTTTCCATAATGCCCCATGTACGTGGACTACCCCGAATGCATATTTTGAATCTGTCCAAATATTCACGTTCTTACCCTCGCTTAGTTCCAGGGCTCGTGTCAGGGCGACTATTTCTGCTCGTTGGGCTGAAGTCCCCGGAGGTAGGGAATTTGCCTCAATCACTACCTTTGATGTAGTTGCCGCGTATCCTGCATAACGAGTCCCATTTTCCACAAAGCTGCTTCCATCCGTGAAAAGTTCCCAATCCGGTCTCCCCCGAGGCTGATCCTTTAAGTCTGTTCTGCTGGCATAGGTATGTTCGATGATCTCCACGCAATCATGACTGAGGTCTCCTTCCTCCGTAGTTGTTCCTAGAAACACTGCTGGGTTCAATAAGTTAGTAGTTCTTAAGATTACATCATCTTGCTCAGTTAGTATAGCTTGATATTTCATCATTCGGCTGGGCGATAGCCAATGGCCCCCCTTTTGCTCCAATACCGTAGTCACCATATGTGGCACGAACACTCAATTTGCTTCCCTAATGTGAGCTTCCTGGCTTCCTGTATTAAAAGGACTGTGGCTGCCACGGCCCTTAAACACGAGGGCCATCCAGCGCTTACTGCATCCAATTGTTTAGAAAAATACCCCACAGGTCTTTTCCAGCTCCCAAGTCGCTGGGTCAGTACTCCTAATGCCAATCGTTGTCTCTCATGCACAAACAGCTGGAAGTCCTTTGATAAGTCCGGGGCATGGCATTCTGTACCCCGACTTGTACCCAATCTTGCTATCTCTTCAGCCTCCTTATTCCATCCCCTGTGTTATAATCCCATTGGGGATCCTCGGTGGGGAAGTTTTGATCTAGATTTCCAAGCACTAATCCATTACGTATATCTTCTCGGGCTCTCTCTCTGGCTGCCCGCAATACCATGTCTTTTTCTGTCGAGTCCATCAAAGTATCCAGGATCACCTGGAGATCATCCCAATCGGGATTTTGGGTTTTAATTATCATTTTCATTACCCTAGCTACTTTATCTGGGTTTTCCCTGTAGGTGCCGGCTGCTTGTTTCCATATCATTAAATCCCCAGCTGAAAAAGGCACCTTAACATATACCGGTCCTTCTGTCCCCACTCCTTGCCTGAGGGGAGCGATTATTTTCCCTCCCTGTTCATTTATAGTTTCTCCTGCCCTTCGCTGTTGCCGGGTCCTATGTGACACAGGGGAGACTAAAGTCGGGGATTCTCCATCACTACTGCTATCTTCCTTTTCTCTTTTCCCTCCCTGTCCTGGCTCTTCCGGCGGAGCCGACGGCGCAACTTCCAAATCAATATTTCCATTATTCATTTCCCCATAATACTTATTATTCTCTATTGCCTGATGCTGTATACAGTGTCCCTCCTTAGTACATGCACAACAACGTTCCTCAGTTGAAACCTCAAGCACCATTATTCCACAAGCATGCTGCCATTCAGGCTTTCGGCGCAAATAAAAGAATAATTCCACATACGACAGTTCATCATATTTTCCTTCCCGCTTACAGAATAGCATCAATTGTAAAATTGTATTATATTGCAATGTTCCATTCTCAGGCCAAGTTTCTTGGTCCTCTAGCTTATACTGTGGCCACCAAATATTACAATAATCAATCAGCTTTCCTTTCCGCATTTCTTGACCAAAACCTCCCTCTTTCCAGTGTGCTAGCAAACACCCCAGCGGGGATGTCCGCGGGATAGGTACATCTTTTCCCAGAATTCCTTTGATCTTTTTCATTTTGAGCTTATGATACAAACCCAAAAGCTGCCAGAGCAGCAGCACACTTTCCCAGAAGCTGCCGGAGCAGCAGTACACTCTCCCAAAAGCTGCCGGAGCAGCAGCGTGCTCTCCCAGAAGCTGCCGGAGCAGCAGCACGCTTTCCCAAAAGCTGCCGGAGCAGCAGCATGCTCTCCCAAAAGCTGCCGGAGCAGCAGCACGCTTTCCCAAAAGCTGCCGGAGCAGCAGCGTGCTCTCCCAAAAGCTGCCGGAGCAGCAGCACGCTTTCCCAAAAGCTGCCGGAGCAGCAGCGTGCTCTCCCAAAAGCTGCCGGAGCAGCAGCGTGCTCTCCCAGAAGCTGCCGGAGCAGCAGCACGCTTTCCCAGAAGCTGCCGGAGCAGCAGCATGCTCTCCCAAAAGCTGCCGGAGCAGCAGTACACTCTCCCAAAAGCTGCCGGAGCAGCAGCATGCTCTCCCAAAAGCTGCCGGAGCAGCAGCACGCTTTCCCAAAAGCTGCCGGAGCAGCAGCGTGCTCTCCCAGAAGCTGCCGGAGTAGCAGCACGCTTTCCCAGAAGCTGCCGGAGCAGCAGCGTGCTTACTACATACCAATAATACCAAGTGCTGACCCTTCAGCACAAACCAATACAATTACCAATACCAAACCACCAATGCCGAACCTGCAGAGCTTTCGCTCTGTCTAACGGACGGCGCCTAGGCTTACCCCGGGAGCTCCCTGCCCAACCGAGCGTGGCTTTCGCCGCGTCTGACCGGCAGGCTTTCCCAACCAAATCGGTACCGAATACCCAAAGTTGAAAGCACCTTTGCTTACCACTCCAGTGGTACGTCGTGAGCAGCGGAGGTCGGTCGTGGTCGACTGCTCCCCGAGAATCCCTCGGTGCCGGCTGGAGCGAAACCGAGACACGAGCCGCCTCAGCAGTGCCCACGCTGTCCCACCCGGGTCGCCAAAATGTTAGCGTAGCAACCACATAACCACCAAGTGATTATATGAAGGTGCTTTATTCAGCGCTGGAAGCCGGGGCAGGTGCCCAAATCTGGCCTCAAGTCCCGTTACTTCCCAGCCGTTATTTATACATACAATATTGCGTCAGGTATACATATTCATTACAGGTTGCAACATCAGCCTCGCTTTTCATTCTAATTAGCTCCCCTCCCCTTTGCACATGCGTGGCGCACTCTGGTGGTCGTCCAGGTGGTCGTCCAGATGAAGTAAGGAGTCTTCCTCTCCGCTAAACTTTTCACCTTTCTTACTCGACGCATGCTCCCTCCGCTTCTTGGTTCTGCTTCAACTCATTTCATCATTTCCAGGCCCTTATCCAAGGTCAGGTTGTACCTGTTCCCTCCCAAGGTTCCCCTTCAATGATTCTTTTGATTGTTCAATGTACTCCCTAAGTATCCAGTATACATAGATTAATTGATAATGTAAGTACATTTGGCAATGCTTAATTATACTGTAGGTCCCATTACCTAAGAGACATTAGTAAAACATCCATTCGATTCTCCCCAACACTAACACAGAGACTGCACTGGCACCACTGGGGATGCAGTGCAGTGAGTCCAGAGAGTGCACTGGAACCACTGGGGATGCAGCGCAGTGACTCCAGAGAGTGCACTGGCACCACTGGGGATGCAGTGCAGAGAGTCCAGAGAGTGCACTGGCACCACTGGGGATGCAGTGCCGTGAGTCCAGAGAGTGCATTGCCACCAAAGGGGATGCACTGCAATGAGTCCAGAGAGTGCACTGGCACCAATGGCAACGCAGTGCAGTGAGTCCAGAGAGTGCCTTGGAACCACTGGGGATGCAGTGCAGTGAGTCCAGAGAGTACCCCGGCAGCACTGGGGATGCAGTGCAGTGAGTCCAGAGAGTGCACTGGCACAACTGGGGATGCACTGCAGTGAGTCCAGAGTGTGCACTGGCACCACTGGGGATGCAGTGCAGTGAGTCCAGAGAGTGCACTGGCACCACTGGGGATGCAGTGCAGTGAGTCCAGAGAGTGCACCGGCACCACTGGGGATGCAGTGCAGTGAGTCCACAGAGGGCACTGGCACCACTGGGGATGCAGTGCAGTGAGTCCAGAGAGGCCACTGGCACCACTGGGGATGCAGTGCAGTGAGTCCAGAGAGTGCACTGGCACCACTGGGGATGCACCCCGGTGAGTCCAGAGAGTGCACTGGCACCACTGGGGATGCACCCCGGCAAGTCCAGAGAGTGCACTGTCACCACTGGGGATGCAGTGCAGTGAGTCCAGAGAGTGCACTGGCCCCACTGGGGATGCACTGCAGTGAGTCCACAGAGGGCACTGGCACCACTGGGGATGCAGTGCAGTGAGTCCAGAGATTGCAGTGGCACCACTGGGGATGGAGTGCAGTGAGTCCAGAGAGTGCACTGGCACCACTGGGGATGCAGTGCAGTGAGACCAGAGAGTGCACTGGCACCACAGGGGATGCACCCCGGCAAGTCCAGAGAGTGCACTGGCACCACTGGGGATGCAGTGCAGTGAGTCCAGAGAGTGCACTGGCACCACTGGGGATGCACCCCGGCAAGTCCAGAGAGTGCACTCTCTGGACTCACTGAAGTGCATCCCCAGTGGTGCCAGTGCACTCTCTAGACTCACTGAAGTGCATACCCAGTGGTGCCAGTGCACTCACTGTACTCACTGTACTGCATCCCCAGTGGTGCCAGTGCACTCTCTGGACTCACTGCACTAAAACCCCAGTGGTGCCAGTGCAGTCTCTGGACTCACTGCACTGCATCCCCAGTGGTGCCAGTGCACTCTCTGGACTCACCGGGGTGCATCCCCAGTGGTGCCAGTGAACTCTCTGGACTCACTGCAGTGCATCCACTGTGGTGCCAGTACACTCTCTGGACTCACTGCAGTGCATCCCCGGTGGTGCCAGTGCACTCTCTGGACTCACTGCAGTGTATCATTGTAGTGCCAGTGCACTCTCTGGACTCACTGCACTGCATCCCCAGTGGTGCCAGTGCACTCTCTGGACCCACTGCAGTGCATCCCCACTGGTGCCAGTGCACTCTCTGGACCCACTGCAGTACATCCCCACTGGTGCCAGTGCACTCTCTGGACTCACTGCAGTGCATCCCCAGTGGTGCCAGTGCACTCTCTGTAGTCACTGCGCTGCATCCCTAGTGGTGCCAGTGCACTCTCTGGACTCACTGTGCTGCATCCCCAGTGGTGCCAGTGCACTCTCTGGACTCACTGCAGTGTATCCCCTGTTGTGCCAGTGCAATCTCTGGACTCACTGCACTGCATCCCAGTGGTGCCAGTGCACTCTCTGGACTCACTGCAGTGCATCCCCAGTGGTGCCAGTGCACTCTCTGGACTCACTGCAGTGCATCCCCAGTGGTGCCAGTGCACTCTCTGGACTCACTGCAGTGCAGCCCCAGTGGTGCCAGTGCACTCTCTGGACTAACTGCAGTTTATCCCCAGTGGTGCAAGGGCACTCTCTGAACTCACAGCACTGCATCCCCATTGGTGCCAGTGCACTCTCTGGACTCACTGCACTAAAACCCCAGTGGTGCCAGTGCACTCTCTGCACTCGCTGCACTGCATCCCCAGTGGTGCCAGTGCACTCTCTGGACTAACCGGGGTGCATCCCCAGTGGTGCCAGTACACTCTCTGGACTCACTGCAGTGTATCCCCAGTGGTGCCAGTGCACTCTCTGGACTCACTGCACTGCATCCCCAGTGGTGCCAGTGCACTCTCTGGACTCAGTGCACTGCATCACCAATGGTGCCACTGCACCCTCTGGACTCACTGCACTGCATCCCCTGTGGTGCCAGTACATTCTCTGGACTCACTGCACTGCATCCCCAGTGGTGCCAGTGCACTCTCTGAGCTCACTGCACTGCTTCCGCAGTGGTGCCAGTGCACTCTCTGGAAAAACTGCAGTGCATCCCCAGTGGTGCCCGTGCACTCTCTGGACTCACTGCACTGCATCAACAGTGGTGCCAGTGCACTCTCTGGACTCACTGCACTGCATCCCCAGTGGTGCCAGTGTAGTCTCTGGACTCACAGCAGTGCATCCCCAGTGGTGCCAGTGCACTCTCTGGACTCACTGCACTGCATCCCCAGTGGTGCCAGTGTAGTCTCTGGACTCACAGCAGTGCATCCCCAGTGGTGCCAGTGCAATTACTGGACTCACTGCAGTGCAGCTCAGTGGTGCCAGTGCACTCTCTGGACTCACTGCAGTGCATCCCCAGTGGTGCCAGTGCACTGTATGGACTCACTGCAGTTAATCCCCAGTGGTGCAAGGTCACTCTATGGACTAACAGAACTGCATCCCCGTTGGTGCCAGTGCACTCTCTGGACTCACTGCACTAAAACCCCAGTGGTGCCAGTGCAGTCTCTGGACTCACTGCACTGCATCCCCAGTGGTGCCAGTGCACTCTCTGGACTCACCGGGGTGCATCCCCAGTGGTGCCAGTGCACTCTCTGGACTCACTGCACTGCATCCCCAGTGGTGCCAGTACACTCTCTGGACTCACTGCAGTGCATCCCCAGTGGTGCCAGTGCACTCTCTGGACTCACTGCAGTGCATCCCCTGTTGTGCTAGTGCACTCTCTGCACTCACTGAACTGCATCCCCAGAAGTGCCAGTGCACTCTCTGGACTCACTGCACTGCATCCCCGGTGGTGCCAGTGCACTCTCTGGACTCAGTGCAGTGTATCCCTTGTGGTGCCAGTGCACTCTCTGGACTCACTGCACTGCATCCCCAGTGGTGCCAGTGCACTCTCTGGACTCACTGCAGTGCATCCCCAGTGGTGCCAGTGCACTCTCTGGACTCACTGCAGTGCAGCCCCAGTGGTGCCAGTGCACTCTCTGGACTCACTGCAGTTTATCCCCAGTGGTGCAAGGGCACTCTCTGAACTCACAGCACTGCATCCCCATTGGTGCCAGTGCACTCTCTGGACTCACTGCACTAAAACCCCAGTGGTGCCAGTGCACTCTCTGCACTCACTGCACTGCATCCCCAGTGGTGCCAGTGCACTCTCTGGACTCACCGGGGTGCATCGCCAGTGGTGCCAGTGCACTCTCTGGACTCACTGCACTGCATCCCCAGTAGTGCCAGTGCACTCTCTGGACTCACTGCAGTGCATCCCCAGTGGTGCCAGTGCACCCTCTGGACTCACTGCACTGCATCCCCAGTGTTGCCAGTGCACTCTCTGGCAACACTGCAGTGCATCCCCACTGGTGCCAGTGCACTCTCTGGACTCACTGCAGTGCATCCCCAGTGGTGCCAGTGCACTCTCTGTAGTCACTGCGCTGCATCCCCAGTGGTGACAGTGCACTCTCTGGACTCACTGCAGTGCATTCCCAGTGGTGCCAGTGCACTCTCTGGACTCACTGCAGTGTATCCCCTGTGGTGCCAGTGCACTCTGTGGACTCACTGCACTGCATCCCAGTGGTGCCAGTGCACTCTCTGGACTCACTGCAGTGCATCCCCAGTGGTGCCAGTGCACTCTCTGAGCTCACTGCACTGCATCCCCAGTGGTGCCAGTGCACTCTCTGCACTCATGCAGTGCATCCCCAGTGGTGCAAGGGCACTCTCTGGACTCACTGCACTAAAACCCCAGTGGTGCCAGTGCAGTCTCTGGACTCACTACACTGCATCCCCAGTGGTGCCAGTGCACCCTCTGGACTCACCGGGGTACATCCCCAGTGGTGCCAGTGCACTCTCTGGACTCACTGCAGTGCATCCCCTGTGGTGCCAGTACACTCTCTGGACTCACTGCACTGCATCCCCAGTTTGTGCCAGTGCACTCTCTGAGCTCACTGCACTGCATCCCCAGTGGTGCCAGTGCACTCTCTGGACTCACTGCAGTGCATCCCTTGTGGTGCCATTGCACTCTCAGGACTCACTGCAGTGCATCCCCAGTGGTGCCAGTGTACTCTCTGGACTCACTGCAGTGCATCCCCAGTGGTGCCATTGCACTCTCAGGACTCACTGCACTGCATCTCCAGTGGTGCCAGTGCACTCTCTGGAATCACTGCACTGCATCCCCAGTGGAGCCAGTGCACTCTCTGGACTAACTGCATTGCATCCCCAGTGGTGCCAGTGCACTCTCTGGACTCACTGCAGTGCATCCCCAGTGGTGCCAGTCCACTCTCTGGAGTCACTGCGCTGCGTCCCCAGTGGTGACACTTTACTCTCTGGACTCACTGTGCTGCATCCACAGTGGTGCCAGTGCACTCTCTGGACTCACTGCAGTGTATCCCCTGTGGTGCCAGTGCACTCTGTGGACTCACTGCACTGCATCCCAGTGGTGCCAGTGCACTCTCTGGACTCACTGCACTGCATCCCCAGTGGCGCCTGTGAAGTCTCTGGACTCACTGCAGTGCAACCCCAGTGGTGCCAGTGTAGTCTCTGGACTCACTGCACTGTAACCCCAGTGGTGCCAGTGCAATCTCAGGACTCACAGCAGTGCAGCTCCAGTTGGTGCCAGTGCACTCTCTGGACTCACTGCACTGCATCCCCAGTGGTGCCATTGCACTCTCAGGACTCCCTGCAGTGCATCCCCAGTGGTGCCATTGCACTCTCTGGACTCACTGCAGTGCATCCCCAGTGGTGCCAGTGCCCTCTCTGGACTCAGTGCACTGCATCACGAATGATGCCAGTGCACTCTCTGGACTGACTGCACTGCATCCCCAGTGGTGCCAGTGCACTCTCTGGACTCACTGCACTGCATCCCCAGTGGTGCCAGTGCACTCTCTGGACTCACTGCAGTGTATCCCCAATGGTACCAGGGCACTCTGTGGACTCACTGCACTGCATCCCCAGTGGTGCCAGTGCACTCTCTGGACTCACTGCAGTGCATCCCCAGTGGTGCCAGAGCACTCTCTGGACTCACTGCACTGCATCCCCAGTGGTGCCAGTGCACTCTCTGGACTCACTGCAGTGCATCCCCAGTGGTGCCAGTGCACTCTCTGGACTCACTGCACTCCATCCCCACTGGTGCCAGTCCACTCTCTGGACTCACTGCACTGCATCCCCAGTGGTGCCAGTGCACTCTCTGGACTCACTGCAGTGCATCCCCAGTGGTGCCAGTGCACTCTTTGGACTCACTGCACTGCATGAACAGTGGTGCCAGTGCACTCTCTGGACTCACTGCACTGCATCCCCAGTGGTGCCAGTGCACTCTCTGGACTCACTGCACTGCATCCCCATTGGTGCCAGTGCACTCTCTGGACTCACTGCACTGCATCCCCAGTGGTGCCAGTGCAATCTCTGGACTCACTGCACTGCATCCCCAGTGGTGCCTGTGAACTCTCTGGACTCACTGCACTGCATCCCCAGTGGTGCCAGTGCACTCTGTGGACTCACTGCACTGCTTCACCAGTGGTGCCAGTGCACTCTCTGGACTCACTGCACTGCATCCCCAGTGGTGCCAGTGCACTCTCTGGACAAACTGCAGTGCATCCCCACTGTTGCCAGTGCACTTTCTGGAGTCACTGCAGTGCATCCCCTGTTGTGCCAGTGCACTCTCTGCACTCACTGCACTGCATCCCCAGAAGTGCCAGTGCACTCTCTGGACCCACTGCAGTGCATCCCCAGCGGTGCCAGTGCACTCTCTGGACTCACTGCAGTGCATCACCAGTGGTGCCAGTGCACTCTCTGGACTCACTGCGCTGCATCCCCAGTGGTGCCAGTGCACCCTCTGGACTCACTGCAGTGCATCCCCAGTGTTGCCAGTGCACTCTCTGGCAACACTGCAGTGCATCCCCACTGGTGCCAGTGCACTCTCTGGACTCACTGCAGTGCATCCCCAGTGGTGCCAGTGCACTCTCTGTAGTCACTGCGCTGCATCCCCAGTGGTGACAGTGCACTCTCTGGACTCACTGCAGTGCATTCCCAGTGGTGCCAGTGCACTCTCTGGACTCACTGCAGTGTATCCCCTGTGGTGCCAGTGCACTCTGTGGACTCACTGCACTGCATCCCAGTGGTGCCAGTGCACTCTCTGGACTCACTGCAGTGCATCCCCAGTGGTGCCAGTGCACTCTCTGAGCTCACTGCACTGCATCCCCAGTGGTGCCAGTGCACTCTCTGCACTCATGCAGTGCATCCCCAGTGGTGCAAGGGCACTCTCTGGACTCACTGCACTAAAACCCCAGTGGTGCCAGTGCAGTCTCTGGACTCACTACACTGCATCCCCAGTGGTGCCAGTGCACCCTCTGGACTCACCGGGGTACATCCCCAGTGGTGCCAGTGCACTCTCTGGACTCACTGCAGTGCATCCCCTGTGGTGCCAGTACACTCTCTGGACTCACTGCACTGCATCCCCAGTTTGTGCCAGTGCACTCTCTGAGCTCACTGCACTGCATCCCCAGTGGTGCCAGTGCACTCTCTGGACTCACTGCAGTGCATCCCTTGTGGTGCCATTGCACTCTCAGGACTCACTGCAGTGCATCCCCAGTGGTGCCAGTGTACTCTCTGGACTCACTGCAGTGCATCCCCAGTGGTGCCATTGCACTCTCAGGACTCACTGCACTGCATCTCCAGTGGTGCCAGTGCACTCTCTGGAATCACTGCACTGCATCCCCAGTGGAGCCAGTGCACTCTCTGGACTAACTGCATTGCATCCCCAGTGGTGCCAGTGCACTCTCTGGACTCACTGCAGTGCATCCCCAGTGGTGCCAGTCCACTCTCTGGAGTCACTGCGCTGCGTCCCCAGTGGTGACACTTTACTCTCTGGACTCACTGTGCTGCATCCACAGTGGTGCCAGTGCACTCTCTGGACTCACTGCAGTGTATCCCCTGTGGTGCCAGTGCACTCTGTGGACTCACTGCACTGCATCCCAGTGGTGCCAGTGCACTCTCTGGACTCACTGCACTGCATCCCCAGTGGCGCCTGTGAAGTCTCTGGACTCACTGCAGTGCAACCCCAGTGGTGCCAGTGTAGTCTCTGGACTCACTGCACTGTAACCCCAGTGGTGCCAGTGCAATCTCAGGACTCACAGCAGTGCAGCTCCAGTTGGTGCCAGTGCACTCTCTGGACTCACTGCACTGCATCCCCAGTGGTGCCATTGCACTCTCAGGACTCCCTGCAGTGCATCCCCAGTGGTGCCATTGCACTCTCTGGACTCACTGCAGTGCATCCCCAGTGGTGCCAGTGCCCTCTCTGGACTCAGTGCACTGCATCACGAATGATGCCAGTGCACTCTCTGGACTGACTGCACTGCATCCCCAGTGGTGCCAGTGCACTCTCTGGACTCACTGCACTGCATCCCCAGTGGTGCCAGTGCACTCTCTGGACTCACTGCAGTGTATCCCCAATGGTACCAGGGCACTCTGTGGACTCACTGCACTGCATCCCCAGTGGTGCCAGTGCACTCTCTGGACTCACTGCAGTGCATCCCCAGTGGTGCCAGAGCACTCTCTGGACTCACTGCACTGCATCCCCAGTGGTGCCAGTGCACTCTCTGGACTCACTGCAGTGCATCCCCAGTGGTGCCAGTGCACTCTCTGGACTCACTGCACTCCATCCCCACTGGTGCCAGTCCACTCTCTGGACTCACTGCACTGCATCCCCAGTGGTGCCAGTGCACTCTCTGGACTCACTGCAGTGCATCCCCAGTGGTGCCAGTGCACTCTTTGGACTCACTGCACTGCATGAACAGTGGTGCCAGTGCACTCTCTGGACTCACTGCACTGCATCCCCAGTGGTGCCAGTGCACTCTCTGGACTCACTGCACTGCATCCCCATTGGTGCCAGTGCACTCTCTGGACTCACTGCACTGCATCCCCAGTGGTGCCAGTGCAATCTCTGGACTCACTGCACTGCATCCCCAGTGGTGCCTGTGAACTCTCTGGACTCACTGCACTGCATCCCCAGTGGTGCCAGTGCACTCTGTGGACTCACTGCACTGCTTCACCAGTGGTGCCAGTGCACTCTCTGGACTCACTGCACTGCATCCCCAGTGGTGCCAGTGCACTCTCTGGACAAACTGCAGTGCATCCCCACTGTTGCCAGTGCACTTTCTGGAGTCACTGCAGTGCATCCCCTGTTGTGCCAGTGCACTCTCTGCACTCACTGCACTGCATCCCCAGAAGTGCCAGTGCACTCTCTGGACCCACTGCAGTGCATCCCCAGCGGTGCCAGTGCACTCTCTGGACTCACTGCAGTGCATCACCAGTGGTGCCAGTGCACTCTCTGGACTCACTGCGCTGCATCCCCAGTGGTGACAGTGCACTCTCTGGACTCACTGTGCTGCATCCCCAGTGGTGCCAGTGCACTCTCTGGACTCACTGCAGTGTATCCCCTGTTGTGCCAGTGCACTCTGTGGACTCACTGCACTGCATCCCAGTGGTGCCACTGCACTCTCTGGACTCACTGCAGTGCATCCCCAGTGGTGCCAGTGCACTTTCTGGACTCACTGCACTAAAACCCCAGTGGTGCCAGTGCAGTCTCTGGACTCACTGCACTGCATCCCCAGTGGTGCCAGTGCACTCTCTGGACTCACCGGGGTGCATCCCCAGTGGTGCCAGTGCACTCTCTGGACTCACTGCAGTGCATGCCCTGTGGTGCCATTACACTCTCTGGACTCACTGCAGTGCATCCCCAGTGGTGCCAGTGCACTCTCTGGACTCACTGCAGTGCATCCCCAGTGGTGCCAGTGCACTCTCTGGACTCACTGCAGTGCATCCCCAGTGGTGCCAGTGCACTCTCTGGACTCACTGCACTGCATCACCATTGGTGCCAGAGCACTCTCCGGACTCACTGCAGTGCATCCGCAGTGGTGCCAGTGCACTCTTTCGAGTCACTGCACTGCATCCCCATTAGTGCCAGTGCACTCTCTGGACTCACTGCAGTGCATCCCCAGTGGTGCCAGTGTACACTCTGGACTCACGGCACTGCATCACCAGTGGTGCCAGTGCACTCTCTGGACTCACTGCACTGCATCCCCAGTGGTGCCAGTGCACTCTCTGGACTCACTGCAGTGCATCCCCAGAAGTGCCAGTGCACTCTCTGGACCCACTGCAGTGCATCCCCAGCGGTGCCAGTGCACTCTCTGGACTCACTGCAGTGCATCCCCAGTGGTGCCAGTGCACTCTCTGTAGTCACTGCGCTGCATCCCCAGTGGTGCCAGTGCACTCTCTGGACTCACTGCAGTGTATCCCCTGTTGTGCCAGTGCACTCTGTGGACTCACTGCACTGCATCCCAGTGGTGCCACTGCACTCTCTGGACTCACTGCAGTGCAGCCCCAGTGGTGCCAGTGCACTCTCTGGACTCACTGCACTAAAACCCCAGTGGTGACAGTGCAGTCCCTGGACTCACTGCACTGCATCCCCAGTGGTGCCAGTGCACTCTCTGGACTCACCGGGGTGCATCCCCAGTTGTGCCAGTGCACTCTCTGGACTCACTGCACTGCATCCCCAGTGGTGCCAGTGCACTCTCTGGACTCACTGCACTGCATCCCCAGTGGTGCCAGTGCACTCTCTGGACTCACTGCACTGCATCCCCAGTGGTGCCAGTGCACTCTCTGGACTGACTGCACTGCATCCCCATTAGTGCCAGTGCATTCTCTGGACTCACTGCAGTGCATCGCTACTGGTGCCTGTGCACTCTCTGGACTCACTGCACTGCATCCCCAGTGGTGCCAGTGCACTCTCTGGACTCACTGCACTGCATCCCCAGTGGTGCCAGTGCACTCTCTGGACTCACTGCACTGCATCCCCATTAGTGCCAGTGCAGTCCCTGGACTCACTGCACTGCATCCCCAGTGGTGCCAGTGCACTCTCTGGACTCACCGGGGTGCATCCCCAGTTGTGCCAGTGCACTCTCTGGACTCACTGCACTGCATCCCCTGTAGTGCGAGTACACTCTCTGGACTCACTGCACTGCATCCCCAGTGGTGCCAGTGCACTCTCTGCACTCACTGCACTGCATCCCCAGAAGTGCCAGTGCACTCTCTGGACCCACTGCAGTGCATCCCCAGTGGTGCCAGTGCATTCTCTGGACTCACTGCAGTGCATCCCCAGTTGTGCCAGTGCACTCTCTGTAGTCACTGCGCTGCATCCCCAGTGGTGACAGTGCACTCTCTGGACTCACTGTGCTGCATCCCCAGTGGTGCCAGTGCACTCTCTGGACTCACTGCAGTGTATCCCCTGTTGTGCCAGTGCACTCTGTGGACTCACTGCAGGGCAGCCCCAGTGGTGCCAGTGCACTCTCTGGACTCACTGCACTGCATCTCCATTGGTGCCAGTGCACTCTCTGGACTCACTGCCCTAAAACCCCAGTGGTGCCAGTGCAATCTCTGGACTCACTGCACTGCATCCCCAGTGGTGCCAGTGCACTCTCTGGACTCACTGCACTGCATCCCCTGTAGTGCGAGTACACTCTCTGGACTCACTACAGTGCAGCTAAGTGGTGCCAGAGCACTCTCTGGACTCACTGCACTGCATCCCCAGTGGTGCCAGTGCACTCTCTGGACTCACTGCAGTTTATCCCCAGTGGTGCAATGGCACTCTCTGGACTCACAGCACTGCATCCCGATTGGTGCCAGTGCACTGTCTGGACTCACTGCAGTGCATCCCCAGTGGTGCCAGTGCACTCTCTGGACTCACTGCAGTGCTTCCGCACTGGTGCCAGTGCACTCTCTGGACTCACTGCACTGCATCCCCAGTGGTGCCAGTGCACTCTCTGGACTCACTGCAGTGCATCCCTTGTGGTGCCTTTGCACTCTCTGGACTCACTGCACTGCATCCCCAGTGGTGCCAGTGCACTCTCTGGACTCAGTGCACTGCATCCCCAGTGGTGCCAGTGCACTCTCTGAACTCAGTGCACTGCATCCCCAATGGTGCCACTGCACTCTCTGGACACACTGCAGTGCATCCCCAGTGGTTCCAGTGCACTCTCTGAGCTCTTTGCAGTGCATCCCAAGTGGTGCCAGTGCACTCTCTGGACTCACTGCACTGCATCCCCGGTGGTGCCAGTGCACTCTCTGGACTCACTGCAGTGCATCCCCAGTGGTGCCAGTGCCCTCTCTGTACTCAGTGCACTGCATCCCCAATGGTGCCAGTGCACCCTCTGGACTCACTGCACTGCATTCCCAGTGGTGCCAGTGCACTCTCTGGACTCACTGCAGTGCATCCCCAGTGGCGCCAGTGCACTCTCTGGACCCACTGCAGTGCAACCCCACTGGTGCCAGTGCACTCTCTGTAGTCACTGCACTGCGTCCCCAGTGGTGCCATTGCACTCTCTGGACTCACTGCAGTGTATCCCCTGTGGTGCCAGTGCACTCTGTGGACTCACTGCACTGCATCCCCAGTGGTGCCAGTGCACTCTCTGGAGTCGCAGCACTGCATCAACAGTGGTGCCAGTGCACTCTCTGGAGTCACTGCACTGCATCCCCAGTGCTGCCAGTGCACTCTCTGGACTCACTGCAGTGCATCACCAGTGGTGCCAGTGCACTCTCTGGACTCACTGCACTGCATCCCCAGTGGTGCCAGTGCACTCTCTGGACTCACTGCAGTGCATCCCCAGTGGTGCCAGTGCACTCTCTGGACTCACTGCATTGCATCCCCAGTGGTGCCAGTGCACTCTCTGGACTCACTGCACTGCATCCCCAGTGGTGCCAGTGCACTCTCTGGACTCACTGCACTGCATCACCGTTGGTGCCAGGGCACTCTCCGGAGTCACTGCAGTGCATCCGCAGTGGTGCCAGTGCACTCTTTCAAGTCACTGCAGTGCATCCCCAGTGGTGCCAGTGCAGTCTCTGAAATCACTGCAGTGCATCCCCAGTGGTGCCAGTGCACTCTCTGCACTCACTGCACTGCATCCCCAGTGGTGCCAGTGCACTCTGTGGACTCACTGCAGTGCATCCCCAGTGTTGCCAGTGCACTCTCTGGAGTCACTGCACTGCATCCCCAGTGGTGCCAGTGCACTCTCTGGACTCACTGCACTGCATCCCCAGTGGTGCCAGTGCACTCTCTGGACTCACTGATGTGCATCCCTTGTGGTGCCTTTGCACTCTCAGGACTCACTGCACTGCATCCCCAGTGGTGCCAGTGCACTCTCTGGACTCAGTGCACTGCATCCCCAGTGGTGCCAGTGCACTCTCTGAACTCAGTGCACTGCATCCCCAATGGTGCCACTGCACTCTCTGGACACACTGCAGTGCATCCCCAGTGGTGCCAGTGCACTCTCTGAGCTCTTTGCAGTGCATCCCAAGTGGTGCCAGTGCACTCTCTGGACTCACTGCACTGCATCCCCAGTGGTGCCAGTGCACTCTCTGGACTCACGGCAGTGCATCCCCAGTGGTGCCAGTGCAACTACTGGACTCACTGCAGTGTAGCTCAGTGGTGCCAGAGCACTCGCTGGACTCACTGCACTGCATCCCCAGTGGTGCCAGTGCACTCTCTGGACTCACTGCACTGCATCCCCAGTGGTGCCAGTGCACTGTCTGGACTCACTGCAGTATATCGCCATTGGAGCTGGTGCACTCTCTGGACTCACTAAACTGCATCCCCAGTGGTGCCAGAGAACTCTCTGGTCTCACTGCAGTGCATCCCCAGTGGTGCCAGTGCACTCTCTGGACTCACTGCACTAAAACCCCAGTGGTGCCAATGCACTCTCTGGACTCACTGCACTGCATCCCCAGTTGTGCCAGTGCACTCTCTGGACTCACCGGGGTGCATACCCAGTGGTGCCAGTGCACTCTCTGGACTCACTGCAGTGCTTCCGCACTGGTGCCCGTGGACTCTCTGCACTCACTGCACTGCATCAACAGTGGTGCCTCTGCACTCTCTGGAGTCACTGCACTGCATCCCCAGTGGTGCCAGTGCACTCTCTGGACTCACTGTAGTGCATCCCCAGTGGTGCCAGTGCACTCTCTGGACTCACTGCACTGCATCCCCAGTGGTGCCAGTGCACTCTCTGGACTCACTGCAGTGCATCCGTTGTGGTGCCTTTGCACTCTCAGGACTCACTGCACTGCATCCCCAGTGGTGCCAGTGCACTCTCTGGACTCAGTGCACTGCATCCCCAGTTTTGCCAGTGCACTCTCTGAACTCAGTGCACTGCATCCCCAATGGTGCCACTGCACTCTCTGGACTCACTGCAGTGCATCCCCAGTGGTGCCAGTGAACTCTCTGGACTCACTGCACTGCATCCCCAGTTGTGCCAGTGCACTCTCTGAGCTCTTTGCAGTGCATCCAAAGTGGTGCCAGTGCACTCTCTGGACTCACTGCACTGCATCCCCAGTGGTGCCAGTGCACTCTCTGGACTCACGGCAGTGCATCCCTAGTGGTGCCAGTGCACTCTCTGGACTCACTGCACTGCATCACCAGTGGTGACAGTGCACTCTCTGGACTCACTGAACTGCATCCCCAGTGGTGCCAGTGCAACTACTGGACTCACTGCAGTGTAGCTCAGTGGTGCCAGAGCACTCTCTGGACTCACTGCACTGCATCCCCAGTGGTGCCAGTGCACTCTCTGGACTCACTGCACTGCATCCCCAGTGGTGCCAGTGCACTCTCTGGACTCAGTGCACTGCATCCCCAGTGGTGCCAGTGCACTCTCTGAACTCAGTGCACTGCATCCCCAATGGTGCCACTGCACTCTCTGGACACACTGCAGTGCATCCCCAGTGGTGCCAGTGCACTCTCTGAGCTCTTTGCAGTGCATCCCAAGTGGTGCCAGTGCACTCTCTGGACTCACTGCACTGCATCCCCAGTGGTGCCAGTGCACTCTCTGGACTCACGGCAGTGCATCCCCAGTGGTGCCAGTGCAACTACTGGACTCACTGCAGTGTAGCTCAGTGGTGCCAGAGCACTCGCTGGACTCACTGCACTGCATCCCCAGTGGTGCCAGTGCACTCTCTGGACTCACTGCACTGCATCCCCAGTGGTGCCAGTGCACTGTCTGGACTCACTGCAGTATATCGCCATTGGAGCCGGTGCACTCTCTGGACTCACTAAACTGCATCCCCAGTGCTGCCAGAGAACTCTCTGGTCTCACTGCAGTGCATCCCCAGTGGTGCCAGTGCACTCTCTGGACTCACTGCACTAAAACCCCAGTGGTGCCAGTGCACTCTCTGGACTCACTGCACTGCATCCCCAGTTGTGCCAGTGCACTCTCTGGACTCACCGGGGTGCATACCCAGTGGTGCCAGTGCACTCTCTGGACTCACTGCAGTGCTTCCGCACTGGTGCCAGTGGACTCTCTGCACTCACTGCACTGCATCAACAGTGGTGCCTCTGCACTCTCTGGAGTCACTGCACTGCATCCCCAGTGGTGCCAGTGCACTCTCTGGACTCACTGTAGTGCATCCCCAGTGGTGCCAGTGCACTCTCTGGACTCACTGCACTGCATCCCCAGTGGTGCCAGTGCACTCTCTGGACTCACTGCAGTGCATCCGTTGTGGTGCCTTTGCACTCTCAGGACTCACTGCACTGCATCCCCAGTGGTGCCAGTGCACTCTCTGGACTCAGTGCACTGCATCCCCAGTTTTGCCAGTGCACTCTCTGAACTCAGTGCACTGCATCCCCAATGGTGCCACTGCACTCTCTGGACTCACTGCAGTGCATCCCCAGTGGTGCCAGTGCACTCTCTGGACTCACTGCACTGCATCCCCAGTTGTGCCAGTGCACTCTCTGAGCTCTTTGCAGTGCATCCAAAGTGGTGCCAGTGCACTCTCTGGAGTCACTGCACTGCATCCCCAGTGGTGCCAGTGCACTCTCTGGACTCACGGCAGTGCATCCCCAGTGGTGCCAGTGCACTCTCTGGACTCACTGCACTGCATCCCCAGTGGTGCCAGTGTAGTCTCTGGACTCACAGCAGTGCATTCCCAGTGGTGCCAGTGCAACTACTGGACTCAATGCAGTGTAGCTCAGTGGTGCCAGAGCACTCTCTGGACTCACTGCACTGCATCCCCAGTGGTGCCAGTGCACTCTCTGGACTCACTGCACTACATCCCCAGTGGTGCCAGTGCACTGTCTGGACTCACTGCAGTATATCGCCATTGGAGCCGGTGCACTCTCTGGACTCACTAAACTGCATCCCCAGTGGTGCCAGAGAACTCTCTGGTCTCACTGCAGTGCATCCCCAGTGGTGCCAGTGCACTGTCTGGACTCACTGCATCCCCAGTGGTGCCAGGGCACTCTCTGGACTCACTGCACTGCATCCCCAGTGGTGCCAATGCACTCTCTGGACTCACTGCACTGCATCACCTGTGGTGCCAGTACACTCTCTGGACTCACTGCAGTGCATCCCCAGTGGTGCCAGTGTACTCTCTGCACTCACTGCACTGCATCACCAGTGGTGCCAGTGCACTTTCTGGAGTCACTGCAGTGCATCCCCTGTTGTGCCAGTGCACTCTCTGCACTCACTGCACTGCATCCCCAGTGGTGCCAGTGCACTCTCTGGACTCACTGCACTGCATCCCCAGTGGTTCCATTGCACTCTCTGGACTCACTGCATTGGATCCCCAGTGGTGTCAGTGCACTCTCTGGACTCAGTGCAGTGCATCCCCAGTGGTGCCAGTGCACTCTCTGGACTCACTGCAGTGCTTCCCCACTGGTGCCAGTGCACTCTCTGGACTCACTGCACTGCATCCCCAGTGGTGCCAGTGCACTCTCTGGACTCACTGCAGTGCATCCGCAGTAGTGCCAGTGCACTCTTTCGAGTCACTGCACTGCATCCCCATTAGTGCCAGTGCAATCTCTGGACTCATTGCAGTGCATCCCCAGTGGTGCCAGTGCACTCTCTGGACTCACGGCACTGCATCCCCAGTGGTGCCAGTGCACTCTCTGGACTCACTGCACTGCATCCCTAATGGTGCCAGTGCACTCTCTGGACTCACTGCAGTGCTTCCCCACTGGTGCCAGTGCACTCTCTGCACTCACTGCACTGCATCCCCGCTGTTCCCAGAGCACTCTCTGGAGTCACCGAGGTGCATCCCCAGTGGTGCCAGTGCACTCTCTGGAGTCACCGCACTGCATCCCCAGTGGTGCCAGTGCACTCTCTGGACTCACTGCAGTGCAGCCCCTGAGGTGCCAGTGTACTCTCTGGACTCACTGCACTGCATCCCCAGTGGTGACAGTGCACTCTCTGGAATCACTGCAGTGCATCCCCTGTGGTGCCATTGCACTCTCTGGACTCACCGCACTGCATCCCCAGTGGTGCCTGTGCACTCTCTTGAGTCACTGCACTGCATCCCCAGTGGAGCCAGTGCACTCTATGGATTAACTGCACTGCATCCCCAGTGGTGCCAGTGCACTGTCTGGACTCACTGCACTGCATCCCCAGTGATGCCAGTGCACTGTCTGGACTCACTGCACTGCATCCCCATTGGTGCCAGTGCACTCTCTGGACTCACTGCACTGCATCCCCAGTGGTTCCAGTGCACTCTCTGGATCACTGCACTGCATCACCATTGGTGCCAGTGCATTCTCTGGACTCACTGCGGTGCATCCCCATTGGTGCCAGTGCAGTCTCTGGAGTCACTGCAGTGCATCCCCAGTGGTGCCAGTGCACTCTCTGGACTCAGTGCACTGCATCCCCAGTGCTGACAGTGCACTCTCTGGACTCACTGCACTGCATCCCCAGTGGTGCCAGTGTACTCTCTGGGCTCACTGCACTGCATCCCCAGTGGTGCCAGTGCACTCTCTGGACTCACTGCGGTGCATCCCCTTTTGTGCCAGTGCACTCTCTGGACTCACTGCACTGCATCCCCAGTGGTGCCAGTGCACTCTCTGGAGTCACTGCACTGCATCCCCAGTGGTGCCAGTGCACTCTCTGGACTCACTGCAGTGCATCCCCAGTGGTGCCAGTGCACTCTCTGCACTCACTGCACTGCATCACCAGGGGTGCCAGTGCACTCTCTGGACTCACTGCAGTGCATCCCCAGTGGTGCCAGTGCACTCTCTGGACTCACTGCACTGCATCCCCAGTGGTGCCAGTGCACTCTCTGGAGACGCAGCACTGCATCAACAGTGGTGCCTCTGCACTCCCTGGAGTCACTGCACTGCATCCCCAGTGCTGCCAGTGCACTCTCTGGACTCACTGCAGTGCATCCCCAGTGGTGCCAGTGCACTCTCTGGACTCACTGCAGTGCATCCCCAGTGGTGCCAGTGCACTCTCTGTACTCACTGCACTGCATCCCTAGTGGTGCCAGTGCACTCTCTGGACTCACTGCATTGCATCCCCAGTGGTGCCAGTGCACTCTCTGGACTCACTGCACTGCATCCCCAGTGGTGCCACTGCACTCTCTGGACTCACTGCACTGCATCACCATTGGTGCCAGGGCACTCTCCGGACTCACTGCAGTGCATCCCCAGTGGTGCCAGTGCACTCTTTCGAGTCACTGCAGTGCATCCCCAGTGGTGCCAGTGCACTCTCTGGACTCACTGCAGTGTATCCCCTGTGGTGCCAGTGCACTCTCTGGACTCACTGCACTGCATCCCCAGTGGTGCCAGTGCACTCTCTGGAATCACTGCAGTGCACCCCAGTGTTCCCAGAGCACTCTCTGGACTCACTGCAGTGCATCCCCTGTGGGTGCCAGTGCACTCTCTGGACTCACTGCAGTGCATCCACAGTGGTGCCAGTGAACTCTCTGCACTCACTGCACTGCATCCCCAGTGGTGCCACTGCACTCTCTGGGCTCACTGCACTGCATCAACATTGGAGCCAGGGCACTCTCCGGACTCACTGCAGTGCATCCGCAGTGGTGCCAGTGCACTCTTTCGAGTCACTGCACTGCATCCCCATTAGTGCCAGTGCATTCTCTGGACTCATTGGATTGCATGCCCAGTGGTGCCAGTGCACTCTCTGGACTCACTGCACTGCAACCCCTGTGGTGCCAGTGCCCTCTCTGGACTAACTGCACTGCATCCCCAGTGGTGCCAGTGTACTCTGGACTCACTGCACTGCATCCCCAGTGCTGACAGTGCACTCTCTGGACTCACTGCACTGCATCCCCAGTGGTGCCAGTGCATTCTCTGGACTCACTGCACTGCATCCCCAGTGGTGCCAGTGTACTCACTGGACTCACTGCAGTGCATCCCCTTTTGTGCCAGTGCACTCTCTGGAGTCACTGCACTGCATCCCCAGTGGTGCCAGTGCACTCTCTGGACTCACTGCACTGCATCCCCTGTGGTGCCAGTGCCCTCTCTGGACTCACTGCACTGCATCCCCAGTGGTGCCAGTGTACTCTGGACTCACTGCACTGCATCCCCAGTGCTGACAGTGCACTCTCTGGACTCACTGCACTGCATCCCCAGTGGTGCCAGTGCATTCTCTGGACTCACTGCACTGCATCCCCAGTGGTGCCAGTGTACTCTCTGGACTCACTGCAGTGCATCCCCTTTTGTGCCAGTGCTCTCTCTGGACTCACTGCACTGCATCCCCAGTGGTGCCAGTGCACTCTCTGGACTCACTGCAGTGCATCCCCTGTGGTGCCATTGCACTCTCAGGACTCACTGCACTGCATCCCCAGTGGTGCCTGTGCACTCTCTTGAGTCACTGCACTGCATCCCCAGTGGAGCCAGTGCACTCTATGGACTAACTGCACTGCATCCCCAGTGGTGCCAGTGCACTGTCTGGACTCACTGCACTGCATCCCCAGTGGTGCCAGTGCACTCTCTGGACTCACTGCACTGCATTCCCAGTGGTTCCAGTGCACTCTCTGGATCACTGCACTGCATCACCATTGGTGCCAGTGCACTCTCCGGACTCACTGCAGTGCATCCCCAGTGGTGCCAGTGCACTTTCTGGAGTCACTGCAGTGCATCCCCTGTTGTGCCAGTGCACTCTCTGGACTCACTGCAGTGCATCCCCAGTGGTGCCAGTGCACTCTCTGGACTCACTGCAGTGCATCCCCAGTGGTTCCATTGCACTCTCTGGACTCACTGCATTGGATCCCCAGTGCTGTCAGTGCACTCTCTGGACTCAGTGCAGTGCATCCCCAGTGGTGCCAGTGCACTCTCTGGACTCACTGCAGTGCTTCCCCACTGGTGCCAGTGCACTCTCTGGACTCACTGCACTGCATCCCCAGTGGTGCCAGTGCACTCTCTGGACTCACTGCAGTGCATCCGCAGTAGTGCCAGTGCACTCTTTCGAGTCACTGCACTGCATCCCCATTAGTGCCAGTGCAATCTCTGGACTCATTGCAGTGCATCCCCTGTGGTGCCAGTGCACTCTCTGGACTCACTGCACTGCATCCCCAGTGGTGCCAGTGCACTCTCTGGACTCACTGCACTGCATCCCTAATGGTGCCAGTGCACTCTCTGGACTCACTGCAGTGCATCCAAATTGGTGCCAGTGCACTCTCTGCACTCACTGCACTGCATCCCCAGTGGTGCCAGTGCACTCTCTGCACTCACTGCACTGCATCCCCGCTGTTCCCAGAGCACTCTCTGGAGTCACCGAGGTGCATCCCCAGTGGTGCCAGTGCACTCTCTGGAGTCACCGCACTGCATCCCCAGTGGTGCCAGTGCACTCTCTGGACTCACTGCAGTGCAGCCCCTGAGGTGCCAGTGTACTCTCTGGACTCACTGCACTGCATCCCCAGTGGTGCCATTGCACTCTCTGGACTCACCGCACTGCATCCCCAGTGGTGCCAGTGCACTCTCTGGACTCACTGCACTGCATCCCCAGTGGAGCCAGTGCACTCTATGGATTAACTGCACTGCATCCCCAGTGGTGCCAGTGCACTGTCTGGACTCACTGCACTGCATCCCCAGTGGTGCCAGTGCACTGTCTGGGCTCACTGCACTGCATCCCCATTGGTGCCAGTGCACTCTCTGGACTCTCTGCACTGCATCCCCAGTGGTTCCAGTGCACTCTCTGGATCACTGCACTGCATCACCATTGGTGCCAGGGCACTCTCCGGACTCACTGCAGTGCATCCCCAGTGGTGCCAGTGCACTCTTTCGAGTCACTGCACTGCATCCCCAGTGGTGCCAGTGCATTCTCTGGACTCACTGCAGTGCATCCCCATTGGTGCCAGTGCAGTCTCTGGAGTCACTGCACTGCATCCCCAGTGGTGCCAGTGCACTCTCTGGACTCACTGCACTGCATCCCCAGTGCTGACAGTGCACTCTCTGGACTCACTGCACTGCATCCCCAGTGGTGCCAGTGTACTCTCTGGACTCAGTGCACTGCATCCCCAGTGGTGCTGTGCACTCTCTGGACTCACTGCATTGCATCCCCAGTGGTGCCAGTGCACTCTCTGGGCTCACTGCACTGCATCCCCAGTGGTGCCAGTGCACTCTCTGGACTCACTGCAGTGCATCCGCTTTTGTGCCAGTGCACTCTCTGGACTCACTGCACTGCATCCCCAGTGGTGCCAGTGCACTCTCTGGAGTCACTGCACTGCATCCCCAGTGGTGCCAGTGCACTCTCTGGAGTCACTGCAGTGCATCCCCAATGGTGCCAGTGCACTCTCTGCACTCACTGCACTGCATCACCAGGGGTGCCAGTGCACTCTCTGGACTCACTGCAGTGCATCCCCAGTGGTGCCAGTGCACTCTCTGGACTCACTGCACTGCATCCCCAGTGGTGCCAGTGCACTCTCTGGAGACGCAGCACTGCATCAACAGTGGTGCCTCTGCACTCCCTGGAGTCACTGCACTGCATCCCCAGTGCTGCCAGTGCACTCTCTGGACTCACTGCAGTGCATCCCCAGTGGTGCCAGTGCACTCTCTGGACTCACTGCAGTGCATCCCCACTGGTGCCAGTGCACTCTCTGGACTCACTGCACTGCATCCCCAGTGGTGCCAGTGCACTCTCTGGACTCACTGCATTGCATCCCCAGTGGTGCCAGAGCACTCTCTGGACTCACTGCACTGCATCCCCAGTGGTGCCACTGCACTCTCTGGGCTCACTGCACTGCATCACCATTGGTGCCAGGGCACTCTCCGGACTCACTGCAGTGCATCCGCAGTGGTGCCAGGGCACTCTTTCGAGTCACTGCACTGCATCCCCATTAGTGCCAGTGCATTCTCTCGACTCATTGGATTGCATGCCCAGTGGTGCCAGTGCACTCTCTGGACTCACTGCACTGCATCCCCTGTGGTGCCAGTGCCCTCTCTGGACTCACTGCACTGCATCCCCAGTGGTGCCAGTGTACTCTGGACTCACTGCACTGCATCCCCAGTGCTGACAGTGCACTCTCTGGACTCACTGCACTGCATCCCCAGTGGTGCCAGTGTACTCTCTGGACTCACTGCACTGCATCCCCTTTTGTGCCAGTGCACTCTCTGGAGTCACTGCACTTCATCCCCAGTGGTGCCAGTGCACTCTCTGGACTCACTGCAGTGCATCCCCAGTGGTGCCATTGCACTCTCTGGACTCACTGCACTGCATCCCCAGTGGTGCCTGTGCACTCTCTTGAGTCACTGCACTGCATCCCCAGTGGAGCCAGTGCACTCTATGGACTAACTGCACTGCATCCCCAGTGGTGCCAGTGCACTGTCTGGACTCACTGCACTGCATCCCCAGTGGTGCCAGTGCACTCTCTGGACTCACTGCACTGCATTCCCAGTGGTTCCAGTGCACTCTCTGGATCACTGCACTGCATCACCATTGGTGCCAGGGAACTCTCCGGACTCACTGCAGTGCATCGCCAGTGGTACCAGTGCACTCTTTCGAGTCACTGCACTGCATTCCCAGTGGTGCCAGTGCACTCTCTGGACTCACTGCACTGCATCCCCAGTGCTGACAGTGCACTCTCTGGACTCACTGCACTGCATCCCCAGTGGTGCCAGTGTACTCTCTGGACTCAGTGCACTGCATCCCCAGTGGTGCCACTGTACTCTCTGGACTCACTGCAGTGCATCCCCTGTGGTGCCAGTGCACTCTCTGTACTCACTGCAGTGCATCCCCAGTGGTGCCAGTGCACTCTCTGGAATCACTGCAGTGCATCCCCAGTGGTGCCAGTGCACTCTCTGGACTCACTGCAGTGCATCCCCAGTGGTGCCAGTGCACTCTCTGGACTCACTGCAGTGCATCCCCTGTGGTGCCAGTGCACTCTCTGGACTCACTGCACTTCATCCCCAGTGGTGCCAGTGCACTCTCTGGACTCACTGCAGTGCGTCCCCAGTGGTGCCAGGGCACTCTCTGCAGACAATGCAGTGCATCCCCAAAGGTGACAGTGCGCTCTTTGGACTCACTGTACTGCTCGAGCCGCGGCAACCGCTCCAGCCGCGGTAGCCACTCCAGCCTCGGCAGACGCTCCTGCCGCTCCAGCCGCGGCAGCCGCGGCAGCCGGTCCAGCCGCGGCAGCCGCTCCATCCGCGGCAGACGCTCCAGCCGCTCCAGCCGCGGCAGCCGCTCCAACCGCGGCAGGCTCTCCAGCCGCGGCAGCCGCTCCATCCGCGGCAGCCGCTCCAGCCGTGGAAGCCGCTCCACTCGGTAGCGGCTTTAGCGGCTGCCGCGGCTGGAGCGCCAGTCGCGGCTGCCGAGGCTGGAGCGGCTGCCGCGGCTGGAGCGGCTGCGGCGGCTGGAGCGTCTAGAGCGTCTGCCGCGGCTGGAGGGGCTACCGATACCGGAGCGGCTGAGGCGGCTCTAGCGGATGCCGCGGCTGGAGCAGTGCAGTGAGTCCAGAGAGTCAACTGGCACCACTGGGGATGCAATACAGTGAGTCCAGAGAGTGCAGTGGCACCACCGAGGATTCAGATACATTCTCACTTCAGTTAGATCCCCAGTAGTACCAGTGCATTCTCTTTACTCACTGCAGTGCCTCCCCAGTTGTGCCAGTGCACTCTCTGGACTCACTGCAGTGCATCCCAAGTGGTGCCAGTGCACTCTCTGGACTCACTGCAGTCCATCCCCAGTGGTGCCAGTGCACTCTCTGTAGTCACTGTGCTGCATCCCCAGTGGTGACAGTGCACACTCTGGACTCAGTGCAGTGTATCCCCTGTGGTGCCAGTGCACTCTGTGGACTCACTGCACTGCATACCAGTGTGCCAGTGCACTCTGTGGACTCACTGCAGTGCATCCCCAGTGGAACTAGTGCACTCTCTGGACTCACTGCAATGCATCCCCATTGGTTCCAGTGCACTCGCTGGACTCACTGCAGTGCATCCCCATTGGTGCCAGTGTACTCTCTGGACTCACTGCACTGCATCTCTTCTGTGCCAGTGCACTCTCTGCACTCACTGCACTGCATCCCCAGAAGTGCCAGTGCACTCTCTGGACTCACTGCACTGCATCCCCAGTGGTTCCATTGCATTCTCTGGACTCACTGCACTGCATCCCCAGTGGTGCCAGGGCACTCTCTGCAGAAAATGCAGTGCATCCCTAAGGTGACAGTGCACTCTCTGGACTCACTGTACTGCTCGAGCCGCGGCAGCCGCTCCAGCCGCGTTAACCCCTTCAGCCTCGGCAGCCGCTCCAGCCGCTCAAGCCGCGGCAGCCGCGGCAGCCGGTCCAGCCGCGGCAGGCTCTCCATCTACGGCATACGCGGCAGACGCTCCAGCCGCTCCAGCCGCGGCAGCCGCTCCAACCGCGGCAGCCGCTCCAGCCGTGGCAGCCGCTCCACTCGGTAGCGGCTTTCGCGGCTGCCGCGGCTGGAGCACCTGTCGCGGCTGCCGAGGCTGGAGCGCCTGCGGCGGCTGGAGCGTCTAGAGCGTCTGCCGCAGCTGGAGGGGCTACCTTGGCTGGAGAGGCTGAGGCGGCTGGAGCGGGTGCCGCGGCTGGAGCAGTGCAGTGAGTCCAGAGAGTCAACTGGCACCACTGAGGATGCAATACAGTGAGTCCAGAGAGTGCAGTGGCACCACCGAGGATTCAGATACATTCTCACTTCAGTTAGATCCCCAGTAGTACCAGTGCATTCTCTTTACTCACTGCAGTGCCTCCCCAGTTGTGCCATTGCACTCTCTGGACTCACTGCAGTGCATCCCAAGTGGTGCCAGTGCACTCTGTGGACTCACTGCAGTCCATCCCCAGTGGTGCCAGTGCACTCTCTGGACTCACTGTACTGCATCCCCAGTGGTGCCAGTTGACTCTCTGGGCTTACTGCACTGCTCCAGCCGCGGCATCCGCTCCAGCCGCCTCAGCTGCTCCAGCCGCTGTAGCCCCTCCAGCCGCGGCAGCCGCTCCAACTGCGGCAGGCGCTCCAGCCGCGGCAGCCGCTCCAGCCGCGGCAGCCGCTCCAGCCGCGGCAGACGCGTCAGCCGCTCCAGCCGTGGAAGCCGCTCCACTCGGTAGCGGCTTTAGCGGCTGCCGCGGCTGGAGCGCCTGTCGCGGCTGCCGAGGCTGGAGCGGCTGCCGCGGCTGGAGCGGCTGCCGCGGCTAAAGCGGCTGCGGCGGCTGGAGCGTCTAGAGCGTCTGCCGCGGCTGGAGGGGCTACCGATACTGGAGCGGCTGAGGCGGCTGGAGCGGATGCCGCGGCTGGAGCAGTGCAGTGAGGCCAGAGAGTCAACTGGCACCACTGGGGATGCAGTACAGTGAGTCCAGAGAGTGCACTGGCACCACAGGGGATGCACTGCAGTTACTCCAGAGAGTGCACTGGAACCACTGGGGATGCAATTCAGTGAGTCCAGAGAGTGCACTGGCACTACCAGGGATTCAGATACATTCTCACGGCAGTGAGAGCCCCAATAGTGCCAGTGCACACTCTGGACACACTGCAGTGTATCCCCTGTGGTGCCAGTGCACTCTGTGCACTCACTGCAGTGCATCCCCAGTGATGCCAGTGCACTCTCTGGACTCACTGCAGTGCAACCCCAGTGGTGCCAGTGCAGTCTCTTTACTCCCTGCAGTGCATCCCTCTTGGAGCCAGTGCACTCTCTGGACTCACTGCAGTGCATCCCCAGTGGTTCCAGTGCACTCTCTGGACTCACTGCACTGCATCCCCTGTGGTGCCAGTGCACTCTCTGTACTCACTGCAGTGCAACCCCAATGGTGCCAGTGCATTCTCTGGACTCACTGCAGTGCATCCCCACTGGTGCCAGTGCACTCTCTGGACTCACTGCAGTGCATCCCAAGTGGTGCCAGTGCACTCTCTGGACTCACTGCAGTCCATCCCCAGTGGAGCCAGTGCACTCTCTGGACTCACTGCAGTGCGTCCCCAGTGGTGCCAGGGCACTCTCTGCAGACAATGCAGTGCATCCCCAAGGGTGACAGTGCGCTCTCTGGACTCATTGTACTGCATTCCCAGTGGTTCCAGTGCACTCTCTGGAGTAACTGCAGTGCATCCCCTGTGGTGCCATTGCACTCTCTGGACTCACTGTACTGCATCCCCAGTGTGCCAGTGCACTCTCTGGACTCACTGCAGTGCAAACCCAGTGGTGCCAGTGCAGTCTCTTTACTCCCTGCAGTGCATCCCCAGTGGTTCCAGTGCACTCTCTGGACTCACTGCAGTGCATCCCCTGTGGTGCCAGTGCACTCTCTGGACTCACTGTACTGCATCCCCAGTGGTGCCAGTTGACTCTCTGGGCTCACTGCACTGCTCCAGCCGCGGCATCCGCTCCAGCCGCCTCAGCTGCTCCAGCCGCGGTAGCCCCTCCAGCCGCGGCAGACGCTCTAGACGCTCCAGCCGCCGCAGCCGCTACAGCCGCGGCAGCCGCTAAAGCCGCTACCGAGTGGAGCGGCTGCCACGGCTGGAGCGACTGCCTCGGTTGGAGCGGCTGGAGCGGCTTCCGCGGCTGGAGCGGTTGCCGCGGCTGGAGCGCCTGCAGCGAATGGAGCGGTTGCCGCGGCTGGACCGGCTTCCGCGGCTGCCGCGGCTGGAGCGGCTGCCGAGGCTGCAGGGGCTACCGCGGCTGGAGCGGCTGCCGCGGCTCGAGCAGTACAGTGAGTCCAGAGAGTGCACTGTCACCTTTGGGGATGCACTGCATTGTCTGCAGAGAGTGCCCTGGCACCACTGAGGATGCACTGCAGTGAGTCCAGAGAGTGCACTGGCACCACTGGGGATGCAGTGCTGTGAGTCCTGAGAGTGCACTGGCACCACTGGGGATGCAGTGCAGTGAGTCCAGAGAGTGCACTGGCACCACTGGGGATGCAGTCAGTGAGTCCTGAGAGTGAACTGGCACCACTGGGGATGCACTGCAGTGAGTCCAGAGAGTGCACTGGCACCAACTGGACCTGCACTGCTGTGAGTTCCAGAGAGTGCACTGGCACCACTGGGGATGCAGTGCAGTGAGTCCAGAGAGTGCACTGGCACCACTGGGGATGCACTGCAGTGAGTCCAGAGAGTGCACTGGCACCACTGGGGATGCAGTACAGTGAGTCCAGAGAGTGCACTGGCACCGCAGGGGATTCAGTTCCTTGACTCTAGAGAGTGAACTGGCACCACTGGGGATGTAGAGCAGTGAGTCCAGAGAGTGCACTGGCACCTCTGGGGATGCACCCCGGTGACTCCAGAGAGTGCACTGGCACCACTGGGGATGCACCCCGGCAAGTCCAGAGAGTGCACTGTCACCACTGGGGATGCACTGCAGTGAGTCCAGAGAGTTCACTGGCACCAGTGGGGATGCAGAGCAGTGAGTCCAGAGAGTGCACTGGTACCATTGGGGATGCACTGCAGTGAGTCCAGAGAGTGCACTGGCACCACTGGGGATGCACTGCAGTGAGACCAGAGCTTGCAGTGGCACCACTGGGGATGCACTGCAGTGAGTCCAGAGAGTGCACTGGTACGATTGGGGATGCACTGCAGTGAGTCCAGAGAGTGCACTGGCACCACTGGGGATGCAGTGCAGTGAGTCCAGAGAGTGCACTGGCAGCACTGGGGATGCACCCCGGCACGTCCAGAGAGTGCACTGGCACCACTGGGGATGCAGCGCACTGAGTCCAGACAGTGCACTGGCACCACTGGGGATGCACTGCATTGAGTCCAGAGAGTGCACTGGCACCACTGGGGATGCACCCCGGTGAGTCCAGAGAGTGCACTGACACCACTGGGGATGCGCTGCAGTGAGTCCAGGGACTGCACTGGCACCAATGGGGATTCAGTTCAGTGAGTCCAGAGAGTGAACTAGCACCACTGGGGATGTAGTGCAGTGAGTCCAGAGAGTGCACTGGCACCATTGGGGATGCACCCCGGCAAGTCCAGAGAGTGCACTGTCACCACTGGGGATGCAGTGCAGTGAGTCCAGAGAGTGCACTGGCTCCACTGGGGATGCACTGCAGTGAGTCCAGAGAGTGCAGTGGCACCAGTGGGAATGCAGTGCAGTGAGTCCAGAGAGTGCACTGGTACCGCTGGGGATGCAGTGCAGTGAGTCCAGAGAGTGCACTGGTACGTTTGGGGATGCACTGCAGTGAGTCCAGAGAGTGCACTTGCACCACTGGGGATGCACTGCCGTGAGTCCAGAGAGTGCACTGGCACCATTGGGATGCAGTGCAGTGAGTCCAGAGAGTGCACTGGCACCAATGGGGATGAACCCCGGAAAGTCCAGAGAGTGCACTGGCACCACTTGGGATGCACCGCACTGAGTCCAGAGAGTGCACTGGCACCACTGGGGATGCAGTGCACTGAGTCCAGAGAGTGCACTGGCACCACTGGGGATGCATCCCGGTGAGTCCAGAGAGTGCACTGGCACCACTGGGGATGCAGTGCAGTGAGTCCAGAGAGTGCACTGGTACGTTTGGGGATGCACTGCAGTGAGTCCAGAGAGTGCACTGGCACCACTGGGGATGCAGTGCAGTGAGTCCAGAGAGTGCACTGGCACCACTGGGGATGCAGTGCAGTGAGTCCAGAGAGTGCACTGGCACCACTGGGGATGCACTGCAGTGAGTCCATAGAGTGCACTGGCAGCACTGTGGATGCAGTGCAGTGAGTCCAGAGAGTGCACTGGCACCACTGGGGATGCACTGCAGTGAGTCCAGAGAGTGCACTTGCACCACTGGGGATGCACTGCCGTGAGTCCAGAGAGTGCACTGGCACCATTGGGATGCAGTGCAGTGAGTCCAGAGAGTGCACTGGCACCAATGGGGATGCACTGCAGTGAGTCCAGAGAGTGCACTGGCACCACAGGGATGCAGTGCACTGAGTCCACAGAGTGCACTGACACCACAGGGGATACACTGCAGTGAGTCCTGAGAGTGCACTGGCACCTTGGGGATGCAGTTCAGTGAGTCCAGAGAGTGCAGTGGCACCACTGTGGATACACTGCAGTGAGTCCAGAGAGTGCACTGGCACCACTGGTGATGCACTGCAATGAGTCCAGAGAGCCACTGGCACCACAGGGGATGCAGTGCATTTAGTCCAGAGAGTGAACTGGCACCACTGGCGATGCAGTGCACTGAGTCCAGAGAGGGCACTGTCAGTAATGGAGATGCAGTGCAGTGAGTCCAGAGAGTGCACTGGCACCACTGGGGATGCAGTGCAGTGAGACCAGAGACTTCACAGGCACCACTGGGGATGCAGTGCAGTGAGTCCAGAGAGTGCACTGGCACCACTGGGGATGCACTGCAGTGAGTGCAGAGAGTGCAGTGGCACCACTGGGGATGCAGTGCACTGAGTCCAGAGAGTGCACTGTCAGCACTGGGGATGCAGTGCAGTGAGTCCATACAGTGCACTGGCACCAACTGGAGCTGCACTGCTGTGAGTCCTGAGATTGCACTGGCACCACTGGGGATGCACTGCAATGAGTCCAGAGACTTCACAGGCACCACTGGGGATGCAGTACAGTGAGTCCAGAGAGTGCACTGGCACCACTGGGGATTCAGTTCAGTGAGTCCAGAGAGTGAACTGGCACCACTGGGGATGTAGAGCAGTGAGTCCAGAGAGTGCACTGGTACCACTGGGGATGCAGTGCAGTGAGTCCAGAGAGTGCACTGGTACGATTGGTGATGCACTGCAGTGAGTCCAGAGAGTGCACTGGCACCACTGGGTATGCACTGCAGTCAGTCCAGAGAGTGCACTGGCACCACTGGGGATGCAATGCAGTGAGTCCAGAGAGTGCACTGGCACCACTGGGGATGAACCCCGGAAAGTCCAGAGAGTGCACTGGCACCACTGGGGATGCAACCCGGTGAGTCCAGAGAGTGCACTGGCACCACTGGGTATGCACTGCAGTCAGTCCAGAGAGTGCACTGGCACCACTGGGGATGCAGTGCAGTGAGTCCAGAGAGTGCACTGGTACGTTTGGGGATGCACTGCAGTGAGTCCAGAGAGTGCACTGGCACCACTGGGGATGCAGTGCAGTGAGTCCAGAGAGTGCACTGGCACCACTGGGTATGCAGTGCAGTGAGTCCAGAGAGTGCACTGGCACCACTGGCGATGCAGTGCACTGAGTCTAGAGAGTGCACTGGCACCACTGGGGATGCACTGCAGTGAGTCCAGAGAGTGCACTGGCACCACTGGGATGCAGTGCAGTGAGTCCAGAGAGTGCACTGGCACCACTGGGATGCAGTGCACTGAGTCCACAGAGTGCACTGGCACCACTGGGGATGCACTGCAGTGAGTGCAGAGAGTGCAGTGGCACCACTGGGGATGCAGTGCAGTGAGTGCAGAGAGTGCACTGGCACAAAAGGGAATGCACTGCAGTGAGTCCAGAGAGTGCACTGGCACCACTGGGGATGCAGTGCAGTGAGTCCAGAGAGTGCACTGGCACCACTGGGGATGCACTGCAGTGAGTGCAGAAGGTGCAGTGGCACCACTGGGGATGCAGTGCACGGAGTCCAGAGAGTGCACTGTCAGCACTGGGGATGCAGTGCAGTGAGTCCATACAGTGCACTGGCACCAACTGGAGCTGCACTGCTGTGAGTCCTGAGATTGCACTGGCACCACTGGGGATGCACGGCAATGAGTCCAGAGACTTCACAGGCTCCACTGGGGATGCAGTACAGTGAGTCCAGAGAGTGCACTGGCACCACTGGGGATTCAGTTCAGTGAGTCCAGAGAGTGAACTGGCACCACTGGGGATGTAGAGCAGTGAGTCCAGAGAGTGCACTGGTACCACTGGGGATGCAGTGCAGTGAGTCCAGAGAGTGCACTGGTACGATTGGGGATGCACTGCAGTGAATCCAGAGAGTGCACTGGCACCACTGGGTATGCACTGCAGTCAGTCCAGAGAGTGCACTGGCACCACTGGGGATGCAATGCAGTGAGTCCAGAGAGTGCACTGGCACCACTGGGGATGAACCCCGGAAAGTCCAGAGAGTGCACTGACACCACTGGGGATGCACCCCGGTGAGTCCAGAGAGTGCACTGGCACCACTGGGGATGCAGTGCAGTGAGTCCAGAGAGTGCACTGGTACGTTTGGGGATGCACTGCAGTGAGTCCAGAGAGTGCACTGGCACCACTGGGGATGTACTGCACTGAGTCCAGAGAGTGCACTGGCACCACTGGGGGTGCAGTGCAGTGAGTCCAGAGAGTGCACTGGCACCACTGGGGATGCAGTGCAGTGAGTCCAGAGAGTGCACTGGCACCACTGGGGATGCAGTGCAGTGAGTCCAGAGAGTGTACTGGCACCATTGGGGTGCACTGCAGTGAGTCCAGAGAGTGCACTGGCACCACTGGGATGCAGTGCAGTGAGTCCAGAGAGTGCACTGGCACCACTGGGATGCAGTGCACTGAGTCCACAGAGTGCAGTGGCACCGCAGGGGATGCACTGCAGTGAGTCCAGAGAGTGCACTGGCACCACTGGGGATGCACTGCCGTGAGCGCAGAGAGTGCACTGGCACCGCTGCGGTTGCACCCCGGTGTTTTCAGAGAGTGCAGTGGCACCACCAGGGATGCAGTGCACTGAGTCCAGAGAGGGCACTGTCAGCAATGGGGATGCAGTGCAGTGAGTCCAGAGAGTACACTGGCACCACTGGGGATGCAGTGCAGTGAGTCCAGAGATTTCACAGGCACCACTGGGGATGCAGTGCAGTGAGTCCAGAGAGTGCACTGGCACCACTGGGGATGCAGTGCAGTGAGTCCTGAGAGTGCACTGGCACCACTGGTGATGCAGTGCAGTGAGTCCAGAGAGTGCACTGGCACCACTGGGGATGCAGTGCAGTGAGTCCAGAGAGTGCACTGGCACCACTGTGGATGCACTGCAGTGAGTCCAGAGAGTGCACTGGCACCAACTGGAGCTGCACTACTGTGAGTCCTGAGATTGCACTGGCACCACTGGGATGCACTGCAGTGAGTCCAGAGACTTCACAGGCACCACTGGGGATGCAGTACAGTGAGTCCAGAGAGTGCACTGGCACCACTGGGGATTCAGTTCCTTGAGTCCAGAGAGTGAACTGGCACCACTGGGGATGTAGAGCAGTGAGTCCAGAGAGTGCACTGGCATCTCTGGGGATGCACCCCGGTGACTCCAGAGAGTGCACTGGCACCACTGGGGATGCACCCCGGCAAGTCCAGAGAGAGCACTGTCACCACTGGGGATGCAGTGCAGTGAGTCCAGAGAGTGCACTGGCACCACTGGGGATGCAGTGCAGTGAGTCCAGAGAGTGCACTGGCACCACTGGGGATGCACCCCGGCACGTCCAGAGAGTGCACTGGCACCACTGGGGATGCAGCGCACTGAGTCCAGACAGTGCACTGGCACCACTGGGGATGCACTGCAGTGAGTCCAGAGAGTGCACTGGCACCACTGGGGATGCACCCCGGTGACTCCAGAGAGTGCACTGGCACACTGGGGATGCACTGCAGTGAGTCCATAGAGTGCACTGGCACCACTGGGGATGCACTGCAGTGAGACCAGAGAGTTCACTGTCACCACTGGGGATGCAGTGCAGTGAGTTCAGAGAGTGCAGTGGCACCACTGGGGATGCACTGCAGTGAGTCCAGAGAGTGCACTGGCATCACTGGGGATGCAGCGCAGTGAGTCCAGAGAGTGCACTGGCACCACTGGGGATGCAGTGCAGTGAGTCCAGAGTGTGCACTGGCACCACTGGGGATGCACTGCAGTGAGTCCAGGGAGTGCACTGGCACCACTGGGGATGCACTGCAGTGAGTCCAGAGAGTGCATTGGCACCACTGGGGATGCACTGCAGTGACTCCAGAGAGTGCACTGGTACCACTGGGGATGCACTGTAGTGAGTCCAGATGTTAGCGTAGCAACCACATAATCACCAAGTGATTATATGAAGGTGCTTTATTCAGCGCTGGAAGCCGGGGCAGGTGCCCAAATCTGGCTTCAAGTCCCGTTACTTCCCAGCCGTTATTTATACATACAATATTGCGTCAGGTATACATATTCATTACAGGTTGCAACAGCAGCCTCGCTTTTCATTCTAATTAGCTCCCCTCCCCTTTGCACATGCGTGGCGCACTCTGGTGGTCGTCCAGGTGGTCGTCCAGATGAAGTAAGGAGTCTTCCTCTCCGCTAAACTTTTCACCTTTCTTACTCGACGCATGCTCCCTCTGCTTCTTGGTTCTGCTTCAACTCATTTCATCATTTCCAGGCCCTTATCCAAGGTCAGGTTGTACCTGTTCCCTCCCAGGGTTCCCCTTCAATGATTCTTTTGATTGTTCAATGTACTCCCTAAGTATCCAGTATACATAGATTAATTGATAATGTAAGTACATTTGGCAATGCTTAATTATACTGATAGGTCCCATTACGTAGGAGACATTAGTAAAACATCCATTCGATTCTCCCCAACACTAACATTCCCCCCCCTTTGAAAATACTTCACTCATACCAAGAGCAAGTATTTTCATTACTGTTAGGTTGAATCAGGTTAGTAGAGGTTAGTGAGTATAACTTGATATAGAGATTAGTAAGTATAATCTTAACGCATCTTCGTTAGTCTACTATCTTATTGATTCCTCTATGCCTGCTTGTTAACGCTAGTACTATAGGATGGGGGTGGAGTAAGTGGGATAGGGTGTTCTGGGTGATTCCCAGTAACCTACTAACCTCCTTGACCACGTTGGCAATGAAATGTGGTCCCCTGTCTGAAGAAATACCCAACGGTACACCAAATCTAGGGATTATTTCCCGTAGTAACCATTTTACCGTTTCCTTTGCTTAGTTGGTGTGACAGGGAAGGGCCTCTGGCCATCCTGAAAAAGTATCAACCCCTACCAATCGGTATTTATAACCTCTTGCTTTAGGCAGTTCCACGAAGTCTATTTGCCAGTAATCTCCAGGCTCTATTCCAGCTCTAGTTCTTCCCATCTCAGCATGTTTCCTTGCTACCGGATTATTCTTTAAGCAAAGCTCACATTTTGACATTACTGACTTTGCCATTGTTAACGTGTACCGAGATGACACCTCGTTTCAAATAGGTCACCATTGCTTCTGCACCCCAGTGACATTCATTATGTTTTATTTGTAAGATTTCTCGCATTATTATAGGAGGTACTATGAGTTGTCCTGTCGTAGTCACATACCACCCGTCAGGATTCTTCTGGGCCTTCATCAAATTTGCAAGTCTCTCATCTTCCGCTGAATACTTTGGGTCTTTAGGTAATTTAAAACAAGAGAGGCCTACCTTCGATGGAATTAGAGCCATTACTTTCCATACTTCACGTGCAACCTTCCGGGCCGTCAAATCCGCCAGTCTGTTACCTTCTGCAATCTCTGACACCCCTCCTTGATGAGCTTTACAATGCATTATGGCCACCTGTTGGGGTTTCTGTACAGCTGTTATTAATTTCAATAGTTCTTCCTGGTATTTTATATTAGTCCCTTGTGAGGATAGCATTCCCCTTTCTTTCCATAATGCCTCATGTACGTGGACTACCCCGAATGCATATTTTGAATCTGTCCAAATATTCACGTTCTTACCCTCGCTTAGTTCCAGGGCTCGTGTCAGGGCGACTATTTCTGCTCGTTGGGCTGAAGTCCCCGGAGGTAGGGAATTTGCCTCAATCACTACCTTTGATGTAGTTGCCGCGTATCCTGCATAACGAGTCCCATTTTCCACAAAGCTGCTTCCATCCGTGAAAAGTTCCCAATCCGGTCTCCCCCGAGGCTGATCCTTTAAGTCTGTTCTGCTGGCATAGGTATGTTCGATGATCTCCACGCAATCATGACTGAGGTCTCCTTCCTCCGTAGTTGTTCCTAGAAACACTGCTGGGTTCAATAAGTTAGTAGTTCTTAAGATTACATCATCTTGCTCAGTTAGTATAGCTTGATATTTCATCATTCGGCTGGGCGATAGCCAATGGCCCCCCTTTTGCTCCAATACCGTAGTCACCATATGTGGCACGAACACTCAATTTGCTTCCCTAATGTGAGCTTCCTGGCTTCCTGTATTAAAAGGACTGTGGCTGCCACGGCCCTTAAACACGAGGGCCATCCAGCGCTTACTGCATCCAATTGTTTAGAAAAATACCCCACAGGTCTTTTCCAGCTCCCAAGTCGCTGGGTCAGTACTCCTAATGCCAATCGTTGTCTCTCATGCACAAACAGCTGGAAGTCCTTTGATAAGTCCGGGGCATGGCATTCTGTACCCCGACTTGTACCCAATCTTGCTATCTCTTCAGCCTCCTTATTCCATCCCCTGTGTTATAATCCCATTGGGGATCCTCGGTGGGGAAGTTTTGATCTAGATTTCCAAGCACTAATCCATTACGTATATCTTCTCGGGCTCTCTCTCTGGCTGCCCGCAATACCATGTCTTTTTCTGTCGAGTCCATCAAAGTATCCAGGATCACCTGGAGATCATCCCAATCGGGATTTTGGGTTTTAATTATCATTTTCATTACCCTAGCTACTTTATCTGGGTTTTCCCTGTAGGTGCCGGCTGCTTGTTTCCATATCATTAAATCCCCAGCTGAAAAAGGCACCTTAACATATACCGGTCCTTCTGTCCCCACTCCTTGCCTGAGGGGAGCGATTATTTTCCCTCCCTGTTCATTTATAGTTTCTCCTGCCCTTCGCTGTTGCCGGGTCCTATGTGACACAGGGGAGACTAAAGTCGGGGATTCTCCATCACTACTGCTATCTTCCTTTTCTCTTTTCCCTCCCTGTCCTGGCTCTTCCGGCGGAGCCGACGGCGCAACTTCCAAATCAATATTTCCATTATTCATTTCCCCATAATACTTATTATTCTCTATTGCCTGATGCTGTATACAGTGTCCCTCCTTAGTACATGCACAACAACGTTCCTCAGTTGAAACCTCAAGCACCATTATTCCACAAGCATGCTGCCATTCAGGCTTTCGGCGCAAATAAAAGAATAATTCCACATACGACAGTTCATCATATTTTCCTTCCCGCTTACAGAATAGCATCAATTGTAAAATTGTATTATATTGCAATGTTCCATTCTCAGGCCAAGTTTCTTGGTCCTCTAGCTTATACTGTGGCCACCAAATATTACAATAATCAATCAGCTTTCCTTTCCGCATTTCTTGACCAAAACCTCCCTCTTTCCAGTGTGCTAGCAAACACCCCAGCGGGGATGTCCGCGGGATAGGTACATCTTTTCCCAGAATTCCTTTGATCTTTTTCATTTTGAGCTTATGATACAAACCCAAAAGCTGCCAGAGCAGCAGCACACTTTCCCAGAAGCTGCCGGAGCAGCAGTACACTCTCCCAAAAGCTGCCGGAGCAGCAGCGTGCTCTCCCAGAAGCTGCCGGAGCAGCAGCACGCTTTCCCAAAAGCTGCCGGAGCAGCAGCATGCTCTCCCAAAAGCTGCCGGAGCAGCAGCACGCTTTCCCAAAAGCTGCCGGAGCAGCAGCGTGCTCTCCCAAAAGCTGCCGGAGCAGCAGCACGCTTTCCCAAAAGCTGCCGGAGCAGCAGCACACTCTCCCAAAAGCTGCCGGAGCAGCAGCGTGCTCTCCCAGAAGCTGCCGGAGCAGCAGCACGCTCTCCCAAAAGCTGCCGGAGCAGCAGCGTGCTCTCCCAAAAGCTGCCGGAGCAGCAGCACGCTTTCCCAGAAGCTGCCGGAGCAGCAGCGTGCTTACTACATACCAATAATACCAAGTGCTGACCCTTCAGCACAAACCAATACAATTACCAATACCAAACCACCAATGCCGAACCTGCAGAGCTTTCGCTCTGTCTAACGGACGGCGCCTAGGCTTACCCCGGGAGCTCCCTGCCCAACCGAGCGTGGCTTTCGCCGCGTCTGACCGGCAGGCTTTCCCAACCAAATCGGTACCGAATACCCAAAGTTGAAAGCACCTTTGCTTACCACTCCAGTGGTACGTCGTGAGCAGCGGAGGTCGGTCGTGGTCGACTGCTCCCCGAGAATCCCTCGGTGCCGGCTGGAGCGAAACCGAGACACGAGCCGCCTCAGCAGTGCCCACGCTGTCCCACCCGGGTCGCCAAAATGTTAGCGTAGCAACCACATAACCACCAAGTGATTATATGAAGGTGCTTTATTCAGCGCTGGAAGCCGGGGCAGGTGCCCAAATCTGGCTTCCAGTCCCGTTACTTCCCAGCCGTTATTTATACATACAATATTGCGTCAGGTATACATATTCATTACAGGTTGCAACATCAGCCTCGCTTTTCATTCTAATTAGCTCCCCTCCCCTTTGCACATGCGTGGCGCACTCTGGTGGTCGTCCAGGTGGTCGTCCAGATGAAGTAAGGAGTCTTCCTCTCCGCTAAACTTTTCACCTTTCTTACTCGACGCATGCTCCCTCCGCTTCTTGGTTCTGCTTCAACTCATTTCATCATTTCCAGGCCCTTATCCAAGGTCAGGTTGTACCTGTTCCCTCCCAAGGTTCCCCTTCAATGATTCTTTTGATTGTTCAATGTACTCCCTAAGTATCCAGTATACATAGATTAATTGATAATGTAAGTACATTTGGCAATGCTTAATTATACTGTAGGTCCCATTACCTAAGAGACATTAGTAAAACATCCATTCGATTCTCCCCAACACTAACACAGAGACTGCACTGGCACCACTGGGGATGCAGTGCAGTGAGTCCAGAGAGTGCACTGGCACCACTGGGGATGCAGCGCAGTGACTCCAGAGAGTGCACTGGCACCACTGGGGATGCAGTGCAGAGAGTCCAGAGAGTGCACTGGCACCACTGGGGATGCAGCGCAGTGACTCCTGAGAGTGCACTGGCACCACTGTGGATGCAGTGCAGTGAGTCCAGAGAGTGCACTGGCACCACTGGGGATGCAGTGCCGTGAGTCCAGAGAGTGCATTGGCACCACTGGAGATGCACTGCAATGAGTCCAGAGAGTGCACTGGCACCAATGGCAACGCAGAGCAGTGAGTCGAGAGTGTGCACTGGCACCACAGGGGATGCAGTGCAGTGAGTCCAGAGAGTGCACTAGCACCACTGGGGATGCAGTGCAGTGAGTCCAGAGTGTGCACTGGCACCAATGGGGATGCAGTGCAGTGAGTCCAGACAGTGCACTGGCACCACTGGGGATGCACTGCAGTGAGTCCAGAGAGTGCACTGGCACCACAGGGGATGCACCCCGGCAAGTCCAGAGAGTGCACTGGCACCACTGGGGATGCACTGCAGTGAGTCCAGAGAGTTCACTGGCACCACTGGGTATGCAGTGCAGTGAGTCCAGAGAGTGCACTGGCACCACTGGGGATGCAGTACAGTGAGTCCAGAGAGTGCACTGGCACCACTGGGGTTACAGTGCAGTGAGTAAAGAGAGTGCACTGGCACCACTGTGGATGCAGTGCAGTGAGTCCAGAGAGTGCACTGGCACCACTGGGGATGGACTGCAGTGAGTCCAGAGAGTGCACTGGCACCACTGGGGATGCAGTGCAGTGAGTCCAGAGAGTGCACTGGCACCACTGGGTATGCACTTCAGTGAGTCCAGAGAGTGCACTGGCACCACTGGAGATGCACTGCAGTGAGTCCAGAGAGTGCACTGGCACCACTCTGATGCAGTGCAGTGAGTCCAGAGAGTGCACTGGCACCACTGGGGATGCACTGCAGTGAGTCCAGAGAGTGCACTGGCACCACAGGGATGCAGTGCACTGAGTCCACAGAGTGCACTGGCACCACAGGGGATACACTGCAGTGAGTCCAGAGAGTGCACTGGCACCACTGGGGATGCAGTGCCGTGAGTGCAGAGAGTGCACTGGCACCGCTGCGGTTGCACCCCGGTGTTTTCAGGGAGTGCACTGGCACCACTGGGGATGCAGTGCAGTGAGTCCAGAGAGTGCAGTGGCACCACTGGGGATGCAGTGCAGTGAGTCCAGAGAGTGCACTGGCACCTTGGGGATGCAGTTCAGTGAGTCCAGAGAGTGCAGTGGCACCACTGTGGATGCACTGCAGTGGCTCCAGAGAGTGAACTGGCACCACTGGCGATGCAGTGCACTGAGTCCAGAGAGGGCACTGTCAGTAATGGAGATGCAGTGCAGTGAGTCCAGAGAGTGCACTGGCACCACTGGGGATGCAGTGCAGTGAGACCAGAGACTTCACAGGCACCACTGTGGATGCAGTTCAGTGAGTCCAGAGAGTGCACTGGCACCACTGGGGATGCAGTGCAGTGAGTGCAGAGAGTGCACTGGCACAAAAGGGAATGCACTGCAGTGAGTCCAGAGAATGCACTGGCACCACTGGGGATGCAGTGCAGTGAGTCCAGAGAGTGCACTGGCACCACTGGGGATGCACTGCAGTGAGTCCAGAGAGTGCAGTGGCACCACTGGGGATGCAGTGCACTGAGTCCAGAGAGTACACAGGCACCACTGGGGATGCAGTGCAGTGAGTCCAGAGAGTGCACTGGCACCACTGGGGATGCACTGCCGTGAGTCCAGAGAAGGCACTGGCACCACTGGGGATGCAGTGCAGTGAGTCCAGAGAGTGCACTGGCACCACTGGGGATGCACTGCAGTGAGTCCAGAGAGTGCACTGGCACCACCTGGGATGCAGTGCAGTGAGTCCAGAGAGTGCACTGGCACCACTGGGGATGCAGTGCAGTGACTCCAGAGAGTGCACTGGCACCACTGGAGTTGCAGTGCAGTGAGTCCAGAGAGTGCACTGGAACCACTGGGGATGCACTGCAGTGAGTCCAGAGAGTGCACTGGCACCACCTTGGATGCAGTGCAGTGAGTCCAGAGAGTGCACTGGCACCACTGGGGATGCACTGCCGTGAGTCCAGAGAAGGCACTGGCACCACTGGGGATGCAGTGCAGTGAGTCCAGAGAGTGCACTGGCACCACTGGGGATGCACTGCAGTGAGTCCAGAGAGTGCACTGGCACCACCTGGGATGCAGTGCAGTGAGTCCAGAGAGTGCACTGGCACCACTGGGGATGCAGTGCAGTGACTCCAGAGAGTGCACTGGCACCACTGGAGTTGCAGTGCAGTGAGTCCAGAGAGTGCACTGGAACCACTGGGGATGCAGCGCAGTGACTCCTGAGAGTGCACTGGCACCACTGTGGATGCAGTGCAGTGAGTCCAGAGAGTGCACTGGCACCACTGGGGATGCAGTGCCGTGAGTCCAGAGAGTGCATTGGCACCACTGGAGATGCACTGCAATGAGTCCAGAGAGTGCACTGGCACCAATGGCAACGCAGAGCAGTGAGTCGAGAGTGTGCACTGGCACCACAGGGGATGCAGTGCAGTGAGTCCAGAGAGTGCACTAGCACCACTGGGGATGCACTGCAGTGAGTCCAGAGTGTGCACTGGCACCAATGGGGATGCAGTGCAGTGAGTCCAGACAGTGCACTGGCACCACTGGGGATGCACTGCAGTGAGTCCAGAGAGTGCACTGGCACCACAGGGGATGCACCCCGGCAAGTCCAGAGAGTGCACTGGCACCACTGGGGATGCACTGCAGTGAGTCCAGAGAGTTCACTGGCACCACTGGGTATGCAGTGCAGTGAGTCCAGAGAGTGCACTGGCACCACTGGGGATGCAGTACAGTGAGTCCAGAGAGTGCACTGGCACCACTGGGGTTACAGTGCAGTGAGTAAAGAGAGTGCACTGGCACCACTGTGGATGCAGTGCAGTGAGTCCAGAGAGTGCACTGGCACCACTGGGGATGGACTGCAGTGAGTCCAGAGAGTGCACTGGCACCACTGGGGATGCAGTGCAGTGAGTCCAGAGAGTGCACTGGCACCACTGGGTATGCACTTCAGTGAGTCCAGAGAGTGCACTGGCACCACTGGAGATGCACTGCAGTGAGTCCAGAGAGTGCACTGGCACCACTGGGATGCAGTGCAGTGAGTCCAGAGAGTGCACTGGCACCACTGGGGATGCACTGCAGTGAGTCCAGAGAGTGCACTGGCACCACAGGGATGCAGTGCACTGAGTCCACAGAGTGCACTGGCACCACAGGGGATACACTGCAGTGAGTCCAGAGAGTGCACTGGCACCACTGGGGATGCAGTGCCGTGAGTGCAGAGAGTGCACTGGCACCGCTGCGGTTGCACCCCGGTGTTTTCAGGGAGTGCACTGGCACCACTGGGGATGCAGTGCAGTGAGTCCAGAGAGTGCAGTGGCACCACTGGGGATGCAGTGCAGTGAGTCCAGAGAGTGCACTGGCACCTTGGGGATGCAGTTCAGTGAGTCCAGAGAGTGCAGTGGCACCACTGTGGATGCACTGCAGTGACTCCAGAGAGTGAACTGGCACCACTGGCGATGCAGTGCACTGAGTCCAGAGAGGGCACTGTCAGTAATGGAGATGCAGTGCAGTGAGTCCAGAGAGTGCACTGGCACCACTGGGGATGCAGTGCAGTGAGACCAGAGACTTCACAGGCACCACTGTGGATGCAGTGCAGTGAGTCCAGAGAGTGCACTGGCACCACTGGGGATGCAGTGCAGTGAGTGCAGAGAGTGCACTGGCACAAAAGGGAATGCACTGCAGTGAGTCCAGAGAATGCACTGGCACCACTGGGGATGCAGTGCAGTGAGTCCAGAGAGTGCACTGGCACCACTGGGGATGCACTGCAGTGAGTCCAGAGAGTGCAGTGGCACCACTGGGGATGCAGTGCACTGAGTCCAGAGAGTACACAGGCACCACTGGGGATGCAGTGCAGTGAGTCCAGAGAGTGCACTGTCAGCACTGGGGATGCAGTGCAGTGAGTCCATACAGTGCACTGGCACCAACTGGACCTGCACTGCTGTGAGTCCTGAGATTGCACTGGCACCACTGGGGATGCACTGCAATGAGTCCAGAGACTTCACAGGCACCACTGGGGATGCAGTACAGTGAGTCCAGAGAGTGCACTGGCACCACTGGGGATTCAGTTCAGTGAGTCCAGAGAGTGAACTGGCACCCCCGGGGATGTAGTGCAGTGAGTCCAGAGAGTGCACTGGCACCTCTGGGGATGCACCCCGGTGACTCCAGAGAGTGCACTGGCACCACTGGGGATGCACCCCGGCAAGTCCAGAGAGTGCACTATCACCACTGGGGATGCAGTGCAGTGAGTCCAGAGAGTGCACTGGCACCACTGGGGATGCAGTGCAGTGAGTCCAGAGAGTGCAGTGGCACCAGTGGGGATGCAGTGCAGTGAGTCCAGAGAGTGCACTGGTACCACTGGGGATGCAGTGCAGTGAGTCCAGAGAGTGCACTGGTACGATTGGGGATGCACTGCAGTGAGTCCAGAGAGTGCACTGGCACCACTGGGTATGCACTGCAGTCACTCCAGAGAGTGCACTGGCACCACTTGGGATGCAATGCAGTGAGTCCAGAGAGTGCACTGGCACCACTGGGGATGAACCCCGGAAAGTCCAGAGAGTGCACTGGCACCACTTGGGATGCAGCGCACTGAGTCCAGAGAGTGCACTGGCACCACTGGGGATCCAGTGCAGTGAGTCCAGAGAGTGCACTGGCACCACTGGGGATGCACCCCGGTGAGTCCAGAGAGTGCACTGGCACCACTGGGAATGCAGTGCAGTGAGTCCAGAGAGTGCACTGGTACGTTTGGGGATGCACTGCAGTGAGTAAAGAGAATGCACTGGCACCTTTGGGTTTGCACTGCAGTGAGTCCAGAGAGTGCACTGGCACCACTGGGGATGCAGTGCAGTGAGTCCAGAGAGTGCACTGGCACCACTGGGGATGCAGTGCAGTGAGTCCAGAGAGTGCACTGGCACCACTGGGGATGCAGTGCAGTGAGTCCAGAGAGTGCACTGGCACCACTGGGGATGCAGTGCAGTGAGTAAAGAGAGTGCACTGGCACCACTGTGGATGCAGTGCAGTGAGTCCAGAGAGTGCACTGGCACCACTGTGGATGGACTGCAGTGAGTCCAGAGAGTGCACTGGCACCACTGGGGATGCAGTGCAGTGAGTCCAGAGAGTGCACTGGCACCACTGGGGATGCACTGCAGTGAGTCCAGAGAGTGCACTGGCACCACTGGGGATGCACTGCAGTGAGTCCAGAGAGTGCACTGGCACCATTGGGATGCAGTGCAGTGAGTCCAGAGAGTGCACTGGCACCACTGGGGATGCACTGCAGTGAGTCCAGAGAGTGCACTGGCACCACAGGGATGCAGTGCACTGAGTCCACAGAGTGCACTGGCACCACAGGGGATACACTGCAGTGAGTCCAGAGAGTGCACTGGCACCACTGGGGATGCAGTGCCGTGAGTGCAGAGAGTGCACTGGCACCGCTGCGGTTGCACCCCGGTGTTTTCAGAGAGTGCACTGGCACCACTGGGGATGCAGTGCAGTGAGTCCAGAGAGTGCACTGGCACCACGGGGGATGCAGTGCAGTGAGTCCAGAGAGTGCACTGGCACCACTGGGGATGCAGTGCAGTGAGTCCAGAGAGTGCACTGGCACCACTGGGGATGCAGTTCAGTGAGTCCAGAGAGTGCAGTGGCACCACTGTGGATGCACTGCAGTGACTCCAGAGAGTGCACTGGCACCAGTGGTGATGCACTGCAATGAGTCCAGAGAGCCACTGGCACCACTGGGGATGCAGTGCATTTAGTCCAGAGAGTGAACTGGCACCACTGGCGATGCAGTGCACTGAGTCCAGAGAGGGCACTGTCAGTAATGGAGATGCAGTGCAGTGAGTCCAGAGAGTGCACTGGCACCACTGGGGATGCAGTGCAGTGAGACCAGAGAGTGCACTGGCACCACTGGGGATGCAGTGCAGTGAGTGCAGAGAGTGCACTGGCACAAAAGGGAATGCACTGCAGTGAGTCCAGAGAGTGCACTGGCACCACTGGGGATGCACTGCAGTGAGTCCAGAGAGTGCACTGGCACCACTGGGGATGCACTGCAGTGAGTCCAGAGAGTGCAGTGGCACCACTGGGGATGCAGTGCACTGAGTCCAGAGAGTACACAGGCACCACTGGGGATGCAGTGCAGTGAGTCCAGAGAGTGCACTGTCAGCACTGGAGATGCAGTGCAGTGAGTCCATACAGTGCACTGGCACCAACTGGAGCTGCACTGCTGTGAGTCCTGAGATTGCACTGGCACCACTGGGGATGCACTGCAATGAGTCCAGAGACTTCACAGGCACCACTGGGGATGCAGTACAGTGAGTCCAGAGAGTGCACTGGCACCACTGGGGATTCAGTTCAGTGAGTCCAGAGAGTGAACTGGCACCACTGGGGATGTAGAGCAGTGAGTCCAGAGAGTGCACTGGCACCACTGGGGATGCACCCCGGCAAGTCCAGAGAGTGCACTGTCACCACTGGGGATGCAGTGCAGTGAGTCCAGAGAGTGCACTGGCACCACTGGGGATGCAGTGCAGTGAGTCCAGAGAGTGCACTGGTACCACTGGGGATGCAGTGCAGTGAGTCCAGAGAGTGCACTGGTATGATTGGGGATGCACTGCAGTGAGTCCAGAGAGTGCACTGGCACCACTGGGGATGCACTGCAGTCAGTCCAGAGAGTGCACTGGCACCACTGGGGATGCAATGCAGTGAGTCCAGAGAGTGCACTGGCACCACTGGGGATGAACCCCGGAAAGTCCAGAGAGTGCACTGGCACCACTTGGGATGCAGCGCACTGAGTCCAGAGAGTGCACTGGCACCACTGGGGATGCAGTGCAGTGAGTCCAGAGAGTGCACTGGCACCACTGGGGATGCACCCCGGTGAGTCCAGAGAGTGCACTGGCACCACTGGGGATGCAGTGCAGTGAGTCCAGAGAGTGCACTGGTACGTTTGGGGATGCACTGCATTGAGTCCAGAGAGTGCACTGGCACCACTGGGGATGCACTGCAGTGAGTCCAGAGAGTGCACTGGCACCACTGGGGATGCAGTGCAGTGAGTCCAGAGAGTGCACTGGCACCACTGGGGGTGCAGTGCAGTGTGTCCAGAGAGTGCACTGGCACCACTGGGGATGCAGTGCAGTGAGTCCAGAGAGTGCACTGGCACCACTGGGGATGCACTGCAGTGAGTCCAGAGAGTGCACTGGCACCACTGGGATGCAGTGTAGTGAGTCCAGAGAGTGCACTGGCACCACTGGGATGCAGTGCACTGAGTCCACAGAGTGCACTGGCACCACAGGGGATGCACTGCAGTGAGTCCAGAGAGTGCACTGGCACCACTGGGGATGCACTGCCGTGAGCGCAGAGAGTGCACTGGCACCGCTGCGGTTGCACCCCGGTGTTTTCAGAGAGTGCAGTGGCACCACTAGGGATGCAGTGCACTGAGTCCAGAGAGGACACTGTCAGCAATGGGGATGCAGTGCAGTGAGTCCAGAGAGTGCACTGGCACCACTGGGGATGCAGTGCAGTGAGTCCAGAGACTTCACAGGCACCACTGGGGATGCAGTGCAGTGAGTCCAGAGAGTGCACTGGCACCACTGGGGATGCAGTGCAGTGAGTCCTGAGAGTGCAATGGCACCACAGGGGATGCACTGCAGTGAGTCCAGAGAGTGCACTGGCACCACTGGGGATGCAATGCAGTGAGTCCAGAGAGTGCACTGGCACCACTGTGGATGCACTGCAGTGAGTCCAGAGAGTGCACTGGCACCAACTGGAGCTGCACTACTGTGAGTCCTGAGATTGCTCTGGCACCACTGTGATGCACTGCAGTGAGTCCAGAGACTTCACAGGCACCACTGGGGATGCAGTACAGTGAGTCCAGAGAGTGCACTGGCACCACTGGGGATTCAGTTCCTTGAGTCCAGAGAGTGAACTGGCACCACTGGGGATGTAGAGCAGTGAGTCCAGAGAGTGCACTGGCATCTCTGGGGATGCACCCCGGTGACTCCAGAGAGTGCACTGGCACCACTGGGGATGCACCCCGGCAAGTCCAGAGAGTGCACTGTCACCACTGGGGATGCAGTGCAGTGAGTCCAGAGAGTGCACTGGCACCACTGGGGATGCAGTGCAGTGAGTCCAGAGAGTGCACTGGCACCAGTGGGGATGCAGTACAGTGAGTCCAGAGAGTGCACTGGTACCACTGGGGATGCACTGCAATGAGTCCAGAGAGTGCACTGGCACCACTGGGGATGCACTGCAGTGAGACGAGAGGTTGCAGTGGCACCACTGGGGATGCAGTGCAGTGAGTCCAGACAGTGCACTGGTACGATTGGGGATGCACTGCGGTGAGTCCAGAGAGTGCACTGGCACCACTGCGGATGCAATGCAGTGAGTCCAGAGAGTGCACTGGCACCACTGGGGATGAACCCCGGCAAGTCCAGAGAGTGCACTGGCACCACTGGGGATGCAGCGCACTGAGTCCAGAGAGTGCACTGGCACCACTGGGGATGCAGTGCAGTGAGTCCAGAGAGTGCACTGGCACCACTGGGGATGCACTGCAGTGAGTCCAGAGAGTGCACTGGCACCACTGGGGATGCAGTGCACTGAGTCCAGAGAGTACACAGGCACCACTGGGGATGCAGTGCAGTGAGTCCAGAGAGTGCACTGTCAGCACTGGGGATGCAGTGCAGTGAGTCCATACAGTGCACTGGCACCAACTGGAGCTGCACTGCTGTGAGTCCTGAGATTGCACTGGCACCACTGGGGATGCACTGCAATGAGTCCAGAGACTTCACAGGCACCACTGGGGATGCAGTACAGTGAGTCCAGAGAGTGCACTGGCACCACTGGGGATTCAGTTCAGTGAGTCCAGAGAGTGAACTGGCACCACTGGGGATGTAGAGCAGTGAGTCCAGAGAGTGCACTGGCACCACTGGGGATGCACCCCGGCAAGTCCAGAGAGTGCACTGTCACCACTGGGGATGCAGTGCAGTGAGTCCAGAGAGTGCACTGGCACCACTGGGGATGCAGTGCAGTGAGTCCAGAGAGTGCACTGGCACCAGTGGGGATGCAGTGCAGTGAGTCCAGAGAGTGCACTGGTACCACTGGGGATGCAGTGCAGTGAGTCCAGAGAGTGCACTGGTACGATTGGGGATGCACTTCAGTGAGTCCAGAGAGTGCACTGGCACCACTGGGTATGCACTGCAGTCAGTCCAGAGAGTGCACTGGCACCACTGGGGATGCACTGCAGAGAGTCCAGAGAGTGCACTGGCACCACTGGGGATGAACCCCGGAAAGTCCAGAGAGTGCACTGGCACCACTTGGGATGCAGCGCACTGAGTCCAGAGAGTGCACTGGCACCACTGGGGATGCAGTGCAGTGAGTCCAGAGAGTGCACTGGCACCACTGGGGATGCACCCCGGTGAGTCCAGAGAGTGCACTGGCACCACTGGGGATGCAGTGCAGCGAGTTCAGAGAGTGCACTGGTACGTTTGGGGATGCACTGCAGTGAGTCCAGAGAGTGCACTGGCACCACTGGGGATGCAGTGCAGTGAGTCCAGAGAGTGCACTGGCACCACTGGGGATGCAGTGCAGTGAGTCCAGAGAGTGCACTGGCACCACTGGGGGTGCAGTGCAGTGAGTCCAGAGAGTGCACTGGCACCACTGGGGATGCAGTGCAGTGAGTCCAGAGAGTGCACTGGCACCACTGGGGATGCACTGCAGTGAGTCCAGAGAGTGCACTGGCACCACTGGGATGCAGTGCAGTGAGTCCAGAGAGTGCACTGGCACCACTGGGATGCAGTGCACTGAGTCCACAGAGTGCACTGGCACCACAGGGGATGCACTGCAGTGAGTCCAGAGAGTGCACTGGCACCACTGGGGATGCACTGCCGTGAGCGCAGAGAGTGCACTGGCACCGCTGCGGTTGCACCCCGGTGTTTTCAGAGAGTGCAGTGGCACCACTAGGGATGCAGTGCAGTGAGTCCAGAGACTTCACAGGCACCACTGGGGATGCAGTGCAGTGAGTCCAGAGAGTGCACTGGCACCACTGGGGATGCAGTGCAGTGAGTCCTGAGAGTGCAATGGCACCACAGGGGATGCACTGCAGTGAGTCCAGAGAGTGCACTGGCACCACTGGGGATGCAATGCAGTGAGTCCAGAGAGTGCACTGGCACCACTGTGGATGCACTGCAGTGAGTCCAGAGAGTGCACTGGCACCAACTGGAGCTGCACTACTGTGAGTCCTGAGATTGCACTGGCACCACTGGGATGCACTGCAGTGAGTCCAGAGACTTCACAGGCACCACTGGGGATGCAGTACAGTGAGTCCAGAGAGTGCACTGGCACCACTGGGGATTCAGTTCCTTGAGTCCAGAGAGTGAACTGGCACCACTGGGGATGTAGAGCAGTGAGTCCAGAGAGTGCACTGGCATCTCTGGGGATGCACCCCGGTGGCTCCAGAGAGTGCACTGTCACCACTGGGGATGCAGTGCAGTGAGTCCAGAGAGTGCACTGGCACCACTGGGGATGCAGTGCAGTGAGTCCAGAGAGTGCACTGGCACCACTGGGGATGCACCCCGGCACGTCCAGAGAGTGCACTGGCACCACTGGGGATGCAGCGCACTGAGTCCAGACAGTGCACTGGCACCACTGGGGATGCACTGCAGTGAGTCCAGAGAGTGCACTGGCACCACTGGGGATGCACCCCGGTGAGTCCAGAGAGTGCACTGGCACCACTGGGGATGCACTGCAGTGAGTCCAGGGACTGCACTGGCACCACTGGGGATGCACTGCCGTGAGTCCAGAGAAGGCACTGGCACCACTGGGGATGCAGTGCAGTGAGTCCAGAGAGTGCACTGGCGCCACTGGGGATGCACTGCAGTGAGTCCAGAGAGTGCACTGGCACCACCTGGGATGCAGTGCAGTGAGTCCAGAGAGTGCACTGGCACCACTGGTGATGCAGTGCAGTGACTCCAGAGAGTGCACTGGCACCACTGGAGTTGCAGTGCAGTGAGTCCAGAGAGTGCACTGGAACCACTGGGGATGCAGCGCAGTGACTCCTGAGAGTGCACTGGCACCAGTGGGGATGCAGTGCAGTGAGTCCAGAGAGTGCACTGGCACCACTGGGGATGCAGTGCCGTGAGTCCAGAGAGTGCATTGGCACCACTGGAGATGCACTGCAATGAGTCCAGAGAGTGCACTGGCACCAATGGCAACGCAGAGCAGTGAGTCGAGAGTGTGCACTGGCACCACAGGGGATGCAGTGCAGTGAGTCCAGAGAGTGCACTAGCACCACTGGGGATGCACTGCAGTGAGTCCAGAGTGTGCACTGGCACCAATGGGGATGCAGTGCAGTGAGTCCAGACAGTGCACTGGCACCACTGGGGATGCACTGCAGTGAGTCCAGAGAGTGCACTGGCACCACTGGGGATGCACCCCGGCAAGTCCAGAGAGTGCACTGGCACCACTGGGGATGCACTGCAGTGAGTCCAGAGAGTTCACTGGCACCACTGGGGATGCAGTGCAGTGAGTCCAGAGAGTGCACTGGCACCACTGGGGATGCAGTACAGTGAGTCCAGAGAGTGCACTGGCACCACTGGGGTTACAGTGCAGTGAGTAAAGAGAGTGCACTGGCACCACTGTGGATGCAGTGCAGTGAGTCCAGAGAGTGCACTGGCACCACTGGGGATGGACTGCAGTGAGTCCAGAGAGTGCACTGGCACCACTGGGGATGCAGTGCAGTGAGTCCAGAGAGTGCACTGGCACCACTGGGTATGCACTGCAGTGAGTCCAGAGAGTGCACTGGCACCACTGGAGATGCACTGCAGTGAGTCCAGAGAGTGCACTGGCACCACTGGGATGCAGTGCAGTGAGTCCAGAGAGTGCACTGGCACCACTGGGGATGCACTGCAGTGAGTCCAGAGAGTGCACTGGCACCACAGGGATGCAGTGCACTGAGTCCACAGAGTGCACTGGCACCACAGGGGATACACTGCAGTGAGTCCAGAGAGTGCACTGGCACCACTGGGGATGCAGTGCCGTGAGTGCAGAGAGTGCACTGGCACCGCTGCGGTTGCACCCCGGTGTTTTCAGAGAGTGCACTGGCACCACTGGGGATGCAGTGCAGTGAGTCCAGAGAGTGCACTGGCACCACGGGGGATGCAGTGCAGTGAGTCCAGAGAGTGCACTGGCACCACTGGGGATGCAGTGCAGTGAGTCCAGAGAGTGCACTGGCACCTTGGGGATGCAGTTCAGTGAGTCCAGAGAGTGCAGTGGCACCACTGTGGATGCACTGCAGTGACTCCAGAGAGTGAACTGGCACCACTGGCGATGCAGTGCACTGAGTCCAGAGAGGGCACTGTCAGTAATGGAGATGCAGTGCAGTGAGTCCAGAGAGTGCACTGGCACCACTGGGGATGCAGTGCAGTGAGACCAGAGACTTCACAGGCACCACTGTGGATGCAGTGCAGTGAGTCCAGAGAGTGCACTGGCACCACTGGGGATGCAGTGCAGTGAGTGCAGAGAGTGCACTGGCACAAAAGGGAATGCACTGCAGTGAGTCCAGAGAGTGCACTGGCACCACTGGGGATGCAGTGCAGTGAGTCCAGAGAGTGCACTGGCACCACTGGGGATGCACTGCAGTGAGTCCAGAGAGTGCAGTGGCACCACTGGGGATGCAGTGCACTGAGTCCAGAGAGTACACAGGCACCACTGGGGATGCAGTGCAGTGAGTCCAGAGAGTGCACTGTCAGCACTGGGGATGCAGTGCAGTGAGTCCATACAGTGCACTGGCACCAACTGGAGCTGCACTGCTGTGAGTCCTGAGATTGCACTGGCACCACTGGGGATGCACTGCAATGAGTCCAGAGACTTCACAGGCACCACTGGGGATGCAGTACAGTGAGTCCAGAGAGTGCACTGGCACCACTGGGGATTCAGTTCAGTGAGTCCAGAGAGTGAACTGGCACCACTGGGGATGTAGTGCAGTGAGTCCAGAGAGTGCACTGGCACCACTGGGAATGCACCCCGGTGACTCCAGAGAGTGCACTGGCACCACTGGGGATGCACCCCGGCAAGTCCAGAGAGTGCACTGTCACCACTGGGGATGCAGTGCAGTGAGTCCAGAGAGTGCACTGGCACCACTGGGGATGCAGTGCAGTGAGTCCAGAGAGTGCAGTGGCACCAGTGGGGATGCAGTGCAGTGAGTCCAGAGAGTGCACTGGTACCACTGGGGATGCAGTGCAGTGAGTCCAGAGAGTGCACTGGTACGATTGGGGATGCACTGCAGTGAGTCCAGAGAGTGCACTGGCACCACTGGGTAAGCACTGCAGTCACTCCAGAGAGTGCACTGGCACCACTGGGGATGCAATGCAGTGAGTCCAGAGAGTGCACTGGCACCACTGGGGATGAACCCCGGAAAGTCCAGAGAGTGCACTGGCACCACTTGGGATGCAGCGCACTGAGTCCAGAGAGTGCACTGGCACCACTGGGGATCCAGTGCAGTGAGTCCAGAGAGTGCACTGGCACCACTGGGGATGCACCCCGGTGAGTCCAGAGAGTGCACTGGCACCACTGGGGATGCAGTGCAGTGAGTCCAGAGAGTGCACTGGTACGTTTGGGGATGCACTGCAGTGAGTAAAGAGAATGCACTGGCACCTTTGGGTTTGCACTGCAGTGAGTCCAGAGAGTGCACTGTCAGCACTGGGGATGCAGTGCAGTGAGTCCAGAGAGTGCACTGGCACCACTGGGGATGCAGTGCAGTGAGTCCAGAGAGTGCACTGGCACCACTGGGGATGCAGTGCAGTGAGTCCAGAGAGTGCACTGGCACCACTGGGGATGCAGTGCAGTGAGTAAAGAGAGTGCACTGGCACCACTGTGGATGCAGTGCAGTGAGTCCAGAGAGTGCACTGGCACCACTGTGGATGGACTGCAGTGAGTCCAGAGAGTGCACTGGCACCACTGGGGATGCAGTGCAGTGAGTCCAGAGAGTGCACTGGCACCACTGGGGATGCACTGCAGTGAGTCCAGAGAGTGCACTGGCACCACTGGGGATGCACTGCAGTGAGTCCAAAGAGTGCACTGGCACCATTGGGATGCAGTGCAGTGAGTCCAGAGAGTGCACTGGCACCACTGGGGATGCACTGCAGTGAGTCCAGAGAGTGCACTGGCACCACAGGGATGCAGTGCACTGAGTCCAGAGAGTGCACTGGCACCACAGGGGATACACTGCAGTGAGTCCAGAGAGTGCACTGGCACCACTGGGGATGCAGTGCCGTGAGTGCAGAGAGTGCACTGTCAGCACTGGGGATGCAGTGCAGTGAGTCCATACAGTGCACTGGCACCAACTGGAGCTGCACTGCTGTGAGTCCTGAGATTGCACTGGCACCACTGGGGATGCACTGCAATGAGTCCAGAGACTTCACAGGCACCACTGGGGATGCAGTACAGTGAGTCCAGAGAGTGCACTGGCACCACTGGGGATTCAGTTCAGTGAGTCCAGAGAGTGAACTGGCACCACTGGGGATGTAGAGCAGTGAGTCCAGAGAGTGCACTGGCACCACTGGGGATGCACCTCGGCAAGTCCAGAGAGTGCACTGTCACCACTGGGGATGCAGTGCAGTGAGTCCAGAGAGTGCACTGGCACCACTGGGGATGCAGTGCAGTGAGTCCAGAGAGTACACTGGCACCAGTGGGGATGCAGTGCAGTGAGTCCAGAGAGTGCACTGGTACCACTGGGGATGCAGTGCAGTGAGTCCAGAGAGTGCACTGGTACGATTGGGGATGCACTGCAGTGAGTCCAGAGAGTGCACTGGCACCACTGGGTATGCACTGCAGTCAGTCCAGAGAGTGCACTGGCACCACTGGGGATGCAATGCAGTGAGTCCAGAGAGTGCACTGGCACCACTGGGGATGAACCCCGGAAAGTCCAGAGAGTGCACTGGCACCACTGGGGATGCAGCGCGCTGAGTCCAGAGAGTGCACTGGCACCACTGGGGATGCAGTGCAGTGAGTCCAGAGAGTGCACTGGCACCACTGGGGATGCACCCCGGTGAGTCCAGAGAGTGCACTGGCACCACTGGGGATGCAGTGCAGTGAGTCCAGAGAGTGCACTGGCACCACTGGGGATGCAGTGCAGTGAGTCCAGAGAGTGCACTGGCACCACTGGGGGTGCAGTGCAGTGAGTCCAGAGAGTGCACTGGCACCACTGGGGATGCAGTGCAGTGAGTCCAGAGAGTGCACTGGCACCACTGGGGATGCAGTGCAGTGAGTCCAGAGAGTGCACTGGCACCACTGGGGATGCACTGCAGTGAGTCCAGAGAGTGCACTGGCACCACTGGGATGCAGTGCAGTGAGTCCAGAGAGTGCACTGGCACCACTGGGATGCAGTGCACTGAGTCCACAGAGTGCACTGGCACCACAGGGGATGCACTGCAGTGAGTCCAGAGAGTACACTGGCACCACTGGGGATGCACTGCCGTGAGCGCAGAGAGTGCACTGGCACCGCTGCGGTTGCACCCCGGTGTTTTCAGAGAGTGCAGTGGCACCACTAGGGATGCAGTGCACTGAGTCCAGAGAGGGCACTGTCAGCAATGGGGATGCAGTGCAGTGAGTCCAGAGACTTCACAGGCACCACTGGGGATGCAGTGCAGTGAGTCCAGAGAGTGCACTGGCACCACTGGGGATGCAGTGCAGTGAGTCCTGAGAGTGCAATGGCACCACAGGGGATGCACTGCAGTGAGTCCAGAGAGTGCACTGGCACCACTGGGGATGCAATGCAGTGAGTCCAGAGAGTGCACTGGCACCACTGTGGATGCACTGCAGTGAGTCCAGAGAGTGCAGTGGCACCACTGGGGATGCACTACTGTGAGTCCTGAGATTGCACTGGCACCACTGGGATGCACTGCAGTGAGTCCAGAGACTTCACAGGCACCACTGGGGATGCAGTGCAGTGAGTCCAGAGAGTGCACTGGCACCACTGGGGATTCAGTTCCTTGAGTCCAGAGAGTGAACTGGCACCACTGGGGATGTAGAGCAGTGAGTCCAGAGAGTGCAGTGGCATCTCTGGGGATGCACCCCGGTGACTCCAGAGAGTGCACTGGCACCACTGGGGATGCACCCCGGCAAGTCCAGAGAGTGCACTGTCACCACTGGGGATGCAGTGCAGTGAGTCCAGAGAGTGCACTGGCACCACTGGGGATGCAGTGCAGTGAGTCCAGAGAGTGCACTGGCACCAGTGGGGATGCAGTGCAGTGAGTCCAGAGAGTGCACTGGTACCACTGGGGATGCACTGCAATGAGTCCAGAGAGTGCACTGGCACCACTGGGGATGCACTGCAGTGAGACGAGAGGTTGCAGTGGCACCACTGGGGATGCAGTGCAGTGAGTCCAGAGAGTGCACTGGTACGATTGGGGATGCACTGCAGTGAGTCCAGAGAGTGCACTGGCACCACTGGGGATGCACTGCAGTGAGTCCAGAGAGTGCACTGGCACCACTGCGGATGCAATGCAGTGAGTCCAGAGAGTGCACTGGCACCACTGGGGATGCAGTGCAGTGAGTCCAGAGAGTGCACTGGCACCACTGGGGATGCAGCGCACTGAGTCCAGAGAGTGCACTGGCACCACTGGTGATGCAGTGCAGTGAGTCCAGAGAGTGCACTGGCACCACTGGGGATGCACCCCGGTGAGTCCAGAGAGTGCACTGGCACCACTGGGGTTGCACTGGAGTGAGTCCAGGGAGTGCACTGGCACCACTGGGGATGCACTGCAGTGAGTCCAGAGAGTGCACTGGCACCACTGGGGATGCACTGCAGTGACTCCAGAGAGTGCACTGGCACCACTGGGGATGCACTGCAGTGAGTCCAGATGTTAGCCTAGCAACCACATAATCACCAATTGATTATATGAAGGTGCTTTATTCAGCGCTGGAAGCCGGGGCAGGTGCCCAAATCTGGCTTCAAGTCCCGTTACTTCCCAGCCATTATTTATACATACAATATTGCGTCAGGTATACATATTCATTACAGGTTGCAACAGCAGCCTCTCTTTTCATTCTAATTAGCTCCCCTCCCCTTTGCACATGCGTGGCGCACTCTGGTGGTCGTCCAGATGAAGTAAGGAGTCTTCCTTTCCGCTAAACTTTTCACCTTTCTTACTCGACGCGTGCTCCCTCCGTTTCTTGGTTCTGCTTCAACTCATTTCATCATTTCCAGGCCCTTATCCAAGGTCAGGTTGTACCTGTTCCCTCCCAAGGTTCCCCTTCAATGATTCTTTTGATTGTTCAATGTACTCCCTAAGTATCCAGTATACATAGATTAATTGATAATGTAAGTACATTTGGCAATGCTTAATTATACTGTAGGTCCCATTACCTAAGAGACATTAGTAAAATATCCATTCGATTCTCCCCAACACTAAAACAGAGACTGCACTGGCAGCACTGGGGATGCACCCCGGCAAGTCCAGAGAGTGCACTGGCACCACTGGGGATGCACTGCCGTGAGTCCAGAGAGTGCACTGGCACCGATGGGGATGCACGGCAGTGAGTCCAGAGAGTGCACTGGCACCACTGGGGATGCAGTGCAGTGAGTCAGAGAGTGCACTGGCACCACTGGGGATGCAGTACAGTGAGTCCAGAGAGTGCACTGACACCAATGGGGATGCAGTGCAGTGAGTAAAGAGAGTGCACTGGCACCACTGGGGATGCAGTGCAGTGAGTCCAGAGAGTGCACTGGCACCACTGGGGATGCAGTGCAGTGAGCTCAGAGAGTGCACTGGCACCACTGGGGATGCAGTGCGGTGTGTCCAGAGAGTGCACTGGCACCACTGGGGATGCAGTGCAGTGAGTCCACAGAGGGCACTGGCACCACTGGGGATGCAGTGTAGTGAGTAAAGAGAGTGCACTGGCACCACTGGGGATGCACTGCAGTGAGTCCAGAGAGTGCACTGGCACCACTGGGGATGCACCCCGGTGAGTCCAGAGAGTGCACTGGCACCACTGGGGATGCACCCCGGCAAGTCCAGAGAGTGCACTGTCACCACTGGGGATGCAGTGCAGTGAGTCCAGAGAGTGCACTGGCACCACTGGGGACGCAGTGCAGTGAGTCCAAAGACTGCACTAGCACCACTGGGGATGCAGTGCAGTGAGTCCAGAGAGGGCACTGGCACCACTGGCGATGCACTGCAGTGAGTCCAGAGAGTGCACTGGCACCACTGGGGATGCACTGCAGTGAGTCCAGAGAGTGCACTGGCACCACTGGGGATGCAGAGCAGTGAGTCCAGAGAGTGCACTGTCACCACTGGTGATGCAGTGCAGTGACTCCAGAGAGTGCACTGGCACCTCTGGAGTTGCAGTGCAGTGAGTCCAGAGAGTGCACTGGAACCAGTGGGGATGCAGCGCAGTGACTCCAGAGAGTGCACTGGCACCACTGGGGATGCAGTGCAGTGAGTCCAGAGAGTGCCTTGGCACCACTGGGGATGCAGTGCAGTGAGTCCAGAGAGTACCCCGGCAGCACTGGGGATGCAGTGCAGTGATTCCAGAGAGTGCACTGGCACCACTGGGGATGCAGTGCCGTTGGTCCAGAGAGTGCACTAGCACCACTGGGGATGCACTGCAGTGAGTCCAGAGTGTGCACTGGCACCCCTGGGGATGCAGTGCAGTGAGTCCAGAGAGTGCACTGGCACCACTGGGGATGCAGTGCTGTGAGTCCAGAGAGTGCACTGGCACCACTGGGGATGCACCCCCGTGAGTCCAGAGAGTGCACTGGCACCACTGGGGATGTAGTGCAGTGAGTCCACAGAGGGCACTGGCACCACTGGGGATGCAGTGCAGTGAGTCCACAGAGTGCCCCGGCACCACTGGGGATGCAGTGCAGTGAGTCCAGAGAGTGCACTGGCACCACTGGGGATGCAGTGCAGTGATTCCAGAGAGTGCACTGGCACCACTGGGGATGCAGTGCCGTTGGTCCAGAGAGTGCACTAGCACCACTGGGGATGCACTGCAGTGAGTCCAGAGTGTGCACTGGCACCACTGGGGATGCAGTGCAGTGAGTCCAGAGAGTGCACTGTCAGCACTGGGGATGCAGTGCTGTGAGTCCAGAGAGTGCACTGACACCACTGGGGATGCACTGCAGTGAGTTCAGAGAGTGCAGTGGCACCACTGGGGATGCAGTGCAGTGAGTCCAGAGAGTGCACTGTCAGCACTGGGGATGCAGTGCAGTGAGTCCATACAGTGCACTGGCACCAACTGGAGCTGCACTGCTGTTAGTCCTGAGATTGCACTGGCACCACTGGGGATGCACTGCAATGAGTCCAGAGACTTCACAGGCACCACTGGGGATGCAGTACAGTGAGTCCAGAGAGTGCACTGGCACCACTGGGGATTCAGTTCAGTGAGTCCAGAGAGTGAACTGGCACCACTGGGGATGTAGTGCAGTGAGTCCAGAGAGTGCACTGGCACCTCTGGGGATGCACCCCGGTGACTCCAGAGAGTGCACTGGCACCACTGGGGATGCACCCCGGCAAGTCCAGAGAGTGCACTGTCAGCACTGGGGATGCAGTGCAGTGAGTCCAGAGAGTGCACTGGCACCACTGGGGATGCAGTGCAGTGAGTCCAGAGAGTGCAGTGGCACCAGTGGGGATGCAGTGCAGTGAGTCCAGAGAGTGCACTGGTACCACTGGGGATGCAGTGCAGTGAGTCCAGAGAGTGCACTGGTACGATTGGGGATGCACTGCAGTGAGTCCAGAGAGTGCACTGGCACCACTGGGGATGCAGTTCACTGAGTCCAGAGAGTGCCCCGGCACCACTGGGAATGCAGTGCAGTGAGTCCAGAGAGTGCAGTGGCACCACAGGGGATGCAGTGCAGTGAGTCCAAAGAGTGCACTAGCACCATTGGGGATGCACTGCAGTGAGTCCAGAGAGTGCAGTGGCACCACTGGGGATGCAGTGCGGTGAGTCCAGAGAGTGCACTGGCACCACTGGGGATGCAGTGCAGTGAGTCCAGAGAGTGCACTGGCACCACTGGGGATGCACCCCGTTGAGTCCAGAGAGTGCACTGGCACCACTCTGGATGCACCCGGGCAAGTCCAGAGAGTGCACTGTCACCACAGGGGATGCAGTGCAGTGAGTCCAGTGAGTGCACTGGCACCACTGGGGATGCAGTGCAGTGAGTCCAGAGAGTGCACTGGTACCACTGGGGATGCAGTGCAGTGAGTCCAGAGAGTGCACTGGCACCACTGGATATGCACTGCAGTGAGTCCAGAGAGTCCACTGGCACCACTGGGGATGCAGTGCAATGAGTCCAGAGAGTGCACTGGCACCACTGGGGATGCAGTGCAGTGAGACCAGAGATTACAGTGGCAGCACTGGGGATGGAGTGCAGTGAGTCCAGAGAGTGCACTGGTACGATTGGTGATGCAGTGCAGTGAGTCCAGAGAGTGCACTGGCACCACTGGGGATGCAATGCAGTGAGTCCAGAGAGTGCACTGGCACCACTGGGATGCAGTGCAGTGACTCAAGAGAGTGCACTGGCACCACTGGGGATGCAGTGCAGTAAGCGCAGAGAGTGCACTGGCACCACTGGGGATGCAGTGCAGTGAGTCCAGAGAGTGCACTGGCACCACTGGGGATGCATTCCGGCAAGTCCAGAGAGTGCACTCTCTGGACTCACTGAAGTGCATCCCCCAGTGGTGCCATTGCACTCTCCGGACTCACTGCACTGCATCCCCAGTGGTGCCAGTGCACTCACTGGACTCACTGCAGTGCATCCCCAGTGGTGCCAGTGCACCCACTGGACTCACTGTACAGCATCAACAGTGGTGCCAGTGCACTCTCTGGACTCACTGCACTGCATTCCCAGTGGTGCCAGTGCACTCTCTGGACTCACTGTACTGCATCCCCAGTGGTGCCAGTGCACTCTCTGGACTCACTGCACTGCATCCCCAGTGGTGCCACTGCACTCTCTGGACTCACTGCACTGCATCCCCAGTGGTGTCACTGCACTCTCTGGACTCACCGGGGTGCATCCCCAGTGGTGCCAGTGCACTCTCTGGACTCACTGCACTGGATCCCCATCGGTGCCAGTGCACTATCTGGACTCACTGCAGTGCATCACCAGTGGTGCCAGTGCACTCTCTGGCCTCACTGGACTGCATTCCCAGTGGTGCCAGTGCACTCTCTGGACTCACGGCAGTGCATCTCCAGTGGTGACAGTGCACTCTGTGGACTCACTGCACTGCATCCCCAGTGGTGCCAGTGCACTCTCTGGACTCACTGCACTGCATCCCCAGTGGTACCACTGCACTCTCTGGACTCACTGCACTGCATCCCCAGTGGTGCCAGTGCACTCTCTGGACTCACTGCACTGCATCCCCAGTGGTGCCAGTGCACTCTCTGGACTCACTGCAGTGCATCCCCAAGGTTCCAGTGCACTCTCTGGACTCACTGCACTGCATCCCCAGTGGTGCCAGTGCACTCTCTGGACTCACTGCACTGCATCCCCAGTGGTGCCAGTGCACTCTCTGGACTCACTGCACTGCATCACCAGTGGTGCCAGTGCACTCTCTGGACTCACTGTACTGCATCTCCAGTGGTGCCAGTGTACTCTCTGCATTCACTGCAGTGCATCCACAGTGGTGCCAGTGCAATCTCTGGACTCACTGCACTGCATCCCCAGTGGTGCCAGTGCACTCTCTGGACTCATCGCATTGCATCCCCAGTGGTGCCAGTGCACTCTCTGGACTCACTGCACTGCATCCCCAGTGGTGCCAGTGCACTCTCTGGACTCACTGCACTGCATCCCCAGTGGTGCCAGTGCACTCTCTGGACTCACTGCACTGCATCCCCAGTGGTGCCAGTGAACTCTCTGGAGTCACTGCACTGCATCCCCAGTGGTGCCAGTGTACTCACTGCACTGCATCCCCAGTGGTGCCAGTGCACTCTCTGGACTCACTACAGTGCATCCCCAGTGGTGTCAGTGTACTCTCTGGACTCACTGCACTGCATCCCCAGTGGTACCACTGCACTCTCTGGACTCACTGCAGTGCATCCCCAAGGTGCCAGTGCACTCTCTGGACTCACTGCACTGCATCGCCAGTGGTGCCAGTGCACTCTCTGGAGTCACTGCGCTGCATCCCCAGTGGTGCCAGTGCACTCTCTGGACTCACTGCAGTGCATCCCCAGTGGTGCCAGTGCACTCTCTGGACTCACTGCAGTGCATCCCCAGGGTGCCAGTGCACTCTCTGGACTCACTGCAGTGCATCCCCAGTGGTGCCAGTGCACTCTCTGGACTCACTGCAGTGCATCCCCAGTGGTGCCAGTGCACTCTCTGGACTCACCGCACTGCATCCCCAGTGGTGCCAGTGCACTCTCTGGAGTCACTGCAGTGCATCCCCAGTGGTGCCAGTGCACTCTCTGAACTCACCGCACTGCATCCCCAGTGGTGCCAGTGCACTCTCTGGACTCACTGCACTGCATCCCCAGTGGTGCCAGTGCACTCTCTGGACTCACTGCATTGCATCCCCAGTGGTGCCAGTGCACTCTGTGGACTCACTGTACTGCATCTCCAGTGGTGCCAGTCTACTCTCTGGACTCACTGCACTGCATCCCCAGTGGTGCCAGTGCAATCTCTGGACTCACTGCACTGCATCCCCAGTTGTGCCAGTGCACTCTCTGGACTCATCGCATTGCATCCCCAGTGGTGCCAGTGCACTCTCTGGACTCACTGCACTGCATCCCCAGTGGTGCCAGTGCACTCTCTGGACTCACTGCACTGCATCCTCACTGGTGCCAGTGCAGTCTCTGGACTCACTGCAGTGTATCCCCAGTGGTGCCAGGGCACTCTGTGGACTCACTGCACTGCATCCCCAGTGGTGCCAGTGCACTCTCTGGACTCACTGCACTACATCCCCAGTGGTGCCAGTGCACTCTCTGCACTCACTGCAGTGCATCCCCAGTGGTGCCAGTGCACTCTCTGGACACACTGAAGTGCATCCCCAGTGGTGCCAGTGCAATCTCTGGGCTCACCGGGGTGCATCCCCAGATGTGCCAGTGCACTCTCTGGACTCACTGCACTGGATCCCCAGCGGTGCCAGTGCACTATCTGGACTCACTGCAGTGCATCACCAGTGGTGCCAGTGCACTCTCTGGCCTCACTGGACTGCATTCCCAGTGGTGCCAGTGCACTCTCTGGACTCACGGCAGTGCATCTCCAGTGGTGACAGTGCACTCTGTGGACTCACTGCACTGCATCCCCAGTGGTGCCAGTGCACTCTCTGGACTCACTGCACTGCATCCCCAGTGGTACCACTGCACTCTCTGGACTCACTGCACTGCATCCCCAGTGGTGCCAGTGCACTCTCTGGACTCACTGCACTGCATCCCCAGTGGTGCCAGTGCACTCTCTGGACTCACTGCAGTGCATCCCCAAGGTTCCAGTGCACTCTCTGGACTCACTGCACTGCATCCCCAGTGGTGCCAGTGCACTCTCTGGACTCACTGCACTGCATCCCCAGTGGTGCCAGTGCACTCTCTGGACTCACTGCACTGCATCACCAGTGGTGCCAGTGCACTCTCTGGACTCACTGTACTGCATCTCCAGTGGTGCCAGTGTACTCTCTGCATTCACTGCAGTGCATCCACAGTGGTGCCAGTGCAATCTCTGGACTCACTGCACTGCATCCCCAGTGGTGCCAGTGCACTCTCTGGACTCATCGCATTGCATCCCCAGTGGTGCCAGTGCACTCTCTGGACTCACTGCACTGCATCCCCAGTGGTGCCAGTGCACTCTCTGGACTCACTGCACTGCATCCCCAGTGGTGCCAGTGCACTCTCTGGACTCACTGCACTGCATGCCCAGTGGTGCCAGTGAACTCTCTGGAGTCACTGCACTGCATCCCCAGTGGTGCCAGTGTACTCACTGCACTGCATCCCCAGTGGTGCCAGTGCACTCTCTGGACTCACTACAGTGCATCCCCAGTGGTGTCAGTGTACTCTCTGGACTCACTGCACTGCATCCCCAGTGGTACCACTGCACTCTCTGGACTCACTGCAGTGCATCCCCAAGGTGCCAGTGCACTCTCTGGACTCACTGCACTGCATCCCCAGTGGTGCCAGTGCACTCTCTGGAGTCACTGCGCTGCATCCCCAGTGGTGCCAGTGCACTCTCTGGACTCACTGCAGTGCATCCCCAGTGGTGCCAGTGCACTCTCTGGACTCACTGCAGTGCATCCCCAGGGTGCCAGTGCACTCTCTGGACTCACTGCAGTGCATCCCCAGTGGTGCCAGTGCACTCTCTGGACTCACTGCAGTGCATCCCCAGTGGTACCAGTGCACTCTCTGGACTCACCGCACTGCATCCCCAGTGGTGCCAGTGCACTCTCTGGAGTCACTGCAGTGCATCCCCAGTGGTGCCAGTGCACTCTCTGAACTCACCGCACTGCATCCCCAGTGGTGCCAGTGCACTCTCTGGACTCACTGCACTGCATCCCCAGTGGTGCCAGTGCACTCTCTGGACTCACTGCATTGCATCCCCAGTGGTGCCAGTGCACTCTGTGGACTCACTGTACTGCATCTCCAGTGGTGCCAGTCTACTCTCTGGACTCACTGCACTGCATCCCCAGTGGTGCCAGTGCAATCTCTGGACTCACTGCACTGCATCCCCAGTTGTGCCAGTGCACTCTCTGGACTCATCGCATTGCATCCCCAGTGGTGCCAGTGCACTCTCTGGACTCACTGCACTGCATCCCCAGTGGTGCCAGTGCACTCTCTGGACTCACTGCACTGCATCCTCACTGGTGCCAGTGCAGTCTCTGGACTCACTGCAGTGTATCCCCAGTGGTGCCAGGGCACTCTGTGGACTCACTGCACTGCATCCCCAGTGGTGCCAGTGCACTCTCTGGACTCACTGCACTACATCCCCAGTGGTGCCAGTGCACTCTCTGCACTCACTGCAGTGCATCCCCAGTGGTGCCAGTGCACTCTCTGGACACACTGAAGTGCATCCCCAGTGGTGCCAGTGCAATCTCTGGGCTCACCGGGGTGCATCCCCAGATGTGCCAGTGCACTCTCTGGACTCACTGCACTGCATCCCCAGTGGTGCAGTGCACTCTCTGGACTCACTGCAGTGCATCCCCAGTGGTGCCAGTGCACTCTCTGGACTCACTGCACTGCATCCCCAGTGGTGCCAGTGCACTCTCTGGACTCATTGCAGTGCATCCCCAGTGGTGCCAGTGCACTCTCTGAGTCACTGCAATGCATTCCCAGTGGTGCCAGTGCCCTCTGTGGACTCACTACAGTGCATCCCCAGTGGTGCCAGTGCACTCTCTGGACTCACTGCACTGCAACCCCAGTGGTGCCAGTGCACTCTCTGGACTCACTGCAGTGCACCCCCAGTGGTGCCAGTGCACTCTCTGGACTCACTGCACTGCATCCCCAGTGGTGCCAGTGCACTCTCTGGACTCACTGCACTGCATCCCCAAGGTGCCAGTGGACTCTCTGGACTCACTGCAGTGCATCCCCAGTGGTGCCAGTGCACTCTCTGGAGTCACTGCACTGCATCCACAGTGGTTCCAGTGCACTCTCTGGACTCACTGCAGTGCATCCCTTGTGGTGCCAGGGCACTCTCTGGACTCACTTCACTGCATCCCCAGTGGTGCCAGTGCACTCTCTGGACTCACTGCAGTGCATCCCCAGTGGTGCCAGTGCACTCTCTGCACTCATGCACTGCATCCCCTGTGGTGCCACTGCACTCTCTGGACTCACTGCAGTGCATGAACAGGGGTGCCAGTGCACTCTCTGGACTCACTGCACTGCATCCCCAGTGGTGCCAGTGCACTCTCTGGAGTCACTGCAGTGCATCCCCAAGGTTCCAGTGCACTCTCTGGACTCACTGCACTGCATCCCCAGTGGTGCCAGTACACTCTCTGGACTCACTGCAGTGCATCCCCAGTGGTGCCAGTGCACTCTCTGGACTCACTGCACTGCATCCCCAGTTGTGCCAGTGCACTCTCTGGACTCACTGCAGTGCATCCCCAGTGGTGCCAGTGCACTCTCTGATCTCACTCCAGTGTATCCCCAGTGGTGCCAGTGCACTCTCTGGACTCACTGCACTGCATCCCCAGTGGTACCACTGCACTCTCTGGACTCACTGCACTGCATCCCCAGTGGTGCCAGTGCACTCTCTGGACTCACTGCACTGCATCCCCAGTGGTGCCAGTGCACTCTCTGGACTCACTGCAGTGCATCCCCAAGGTTCCAGTGCACTCTCTGGACTCACTGCACTGCATCCCCAGTGGTGCCAGTGCACTCTCTGGACTCACTGCACTGCATCCCCAGTGGTGCCAGTGCACTCTCTGGACTCACTGCACTGCATCACCAGTGGTGCCAGTGCACTCTCTGGACTCTCTGTACTGCATCTCCAGTGGTGCCAGTGTACTCTCTGCATTCACTGCAGTGCATCCACAGTGGTGCCAGTGCAATCTCTGGACTCACTGCACTGCATCCCCAGTGGTGCGAGTGCACTCTCTGGACTCATCGCATTGCATCCCCAGTGGTGCCAGTGCACTCTCTGGACTCACTGCACTGCATCCCCAGTGGTGCCAGTGCACTCTCTGGACTCACTGCACTGCATCCCCAGTGGTGCCAGTGAACTCTCTGGAGTCACTGCACTGCATCCCCAGTGGTGCCAGTGTACTCACTGCACTGCATCCCCAGTGGTGCCAGTGCACTCTCTGGACTCACTACAGTGCATCCCCAGTGGTGTCAGTGTACTCTCTGGACTCACTGCACTGCATCCCCAGTGGTACCACTGCACTCTCTGGACTCACTGCAGTGCATCCCCAAGGTGCCAGTGCACTCTCTGGACTCACTGCACTGCATCGCCAGTGGTGCCAGTGCACTCTCTGGAGTCACTGCGCTGCATCCCCAGTGGTGCCAGTGCACTCTCTGGACTCACTGCAGTGCATCCCCAGTGGTGCCAGTGCACTCTCTGGACTCACTGCAGTGCATCCCCAGGGTGCCAGTGCACTCTCTGGACTCACTGCAGTGCATCCCCAGTGGTGCCAGTGCACTCTCTGGACTCACTGCAGTGCATCCCCAGTGGTGCCAGTGCACTCTCTGGACTCACCGCACTGCATCCCCAGTGGTGCCAGTGCACTCTCTGGACTCACTGCAGTGCATCCCCAGTGGTGCCAGTGCACTCTCTGAACTCACCGCACTGCATCCCCAGTGGTGCCAGTGCACTCTCTGGACTCACTGCACTGCATCCCCAGTGGTGCCAGTGCACTCTCTGGACTCACTGCATTGCATCCCCAGTGGTGCCAGTGCACTCTGTGGACTCACTGTACTGCATCTCCAGTGGTGCCAGTCTACTCTCTGGACTCACTGCACTGCATCCCCAGTGGTGCCAGTGCAATCTCTGGACTCACTGCACTGCATCCCCAGTTGTGCCAGTGCACTCTCTGGACTCATCGCATTGCATCCCCAGTGGTGCCAGTGCACTCTCTGGACTCACTGCACTGCATCCCCAGTGGTGCCAGTGCACTCTCTGGACTCACTGCACTGCATCCTCACTGGTGCCAGTGCAGTCTCTGGACTCACTGCAGTGTATCCCCAGTGGTGCCAGGGCACTCTGTGGACTCACTGCACTGCATCCCCAGTGGTGCCAGTGCACTCTCTGGACTCACTGCACTACATCCCCAGTGGTGCCAGTGCACTCTCTGCACTCACTGCAGTGCATCCCCAGTGGTGCCAGTGCACTCTCTGGACACACTGAAGTGCATCCCCAGTGGTGCCAGTGCAATCTCTGGGCTCACCGGGGTGCATCCCCAGATGTGCCAGTGCACTCTCTGGACTCACTGCACTGCATCCCCAGTGGTGCAGTGCACTCTCTGGACTCACTGCAGTGCATCCCCAGTGGTGCCAGTGCACTCTCTGGACTCACTGCACTGCATCCCCAGTGGTGCCAGTTCACTCTCTGGACTCATTGCAGTGCATCCCCAGTGGTGCCAGTGCACTCTCTGAGTCACTGCAATGCATTCCCAGTGGTGCCAGTGCCCTCTGTGGACTCACTAGAGTGCATCCCCAGTGGTGCCAGTGCACTCTCTGGACTCACTGCACTGCATCCCCAGTGGTGCCAGTGCACTCTCTGGACTCACTGCAGTGCACCCCCAGTGGTGCCAGTGCACTCTCTGGACTCACTGCACTGCATCCCCAGTGGTGCCAGTGCACTCTCTGGACTCACTGCACTGCATCCCCAAGGTGCCAGTGCACTCTCTGGACTCACTGCAGTGCATCCCCAGTGGTGCCAGTGCACTCTCTGGAGTCACTGCACTGCATCCACAGTGGTGCCAGTGCACTCTCTGGACTCACTGCAGTGCATCCCTTGTGGTGCCAGGGCACTCTCTGGACTCACTTCACTGCATCCCCAGTGGTGCCAGTGCACTCTCTGGACTCACTGCAGTGCATCCCCAGTGGTGCCAGTGCACTCTCTGCACTCATGCACTGCATCCCCTGTGGTGCCACTGCACTCTCTGGACTCACTGCAGTGCATGAACAGGGGTGCCAGTGCACTCTCTGGACTCACTGCACTGCATCCCCAGTGGTGCCAGTGCACTCTCTGGAGTCACTGCAGTGCATCCCCAAGGTTCCAGTGCACTCTCTGGACTCACTGCACTGCATCCCCAGTGGTGCCAGTACACTCTCTGGACTCACTGCAGTGCATCCCCAGTGGTGCCAGTGCACTCTCTGGACTCACTGCACTGCATCCCCAGTTGTGCCAGTGCACTCTCTGGACTCACTGCAGTGCATCCCCAGTGGTGCCAGTGCACTCTCTGAACTCACTCCAGTGTATCCCCAGTGGTGTCAGTGCACTCTCTGGACTCACTGCAGTGCATCCCCAGTGGTGCCAGTGCAATCTCTGGACTCACTGCAGTGCATCCCCAGTGGTGCCAGTGCACTCTGTGGACTCACTGTACTTCATCTCCAGGGGTGCCAGTGTACTCTCTGCACTAACTGCACTGCATCCCCAGTGGTGCCAGTGCAATCTCTGGACTCACTGCACTGCATCCCCAGTGGTGCCAGTGCACTCTCTGGACTCACTAAACTGCATCCCCAGTGGTGCCAGTGCACTCTCTGGACTCACTGCACTGCATCCCCAGTGGTGCCAGTGCACTCTCTGGAGTCACTGCACTGCATCCCCAGTGGTGCCAGTGCACTCTCAGGAGTCACTGCACTGCATCCCCAGTGGTGCCAGTGCACTCTCTGGACTCACTGCACTGCATCCCCAGTGGTGCCAGTGCACTCTCTGGACTCACTGCACTGCATCCCCAGTGGTGCCAGTGTACTCACTGCACTGCATCCCCAGTGGTGCCAGTGCACTCTCTCGACTCACTACAGTGCATCCCCAGTGGTGTCAGTGTACTCTCTGGACTCACTGCACTGCATCCCCAGTGGTGCCAGTGCACTCTCTGGAGTCACTGCAGTGCATCCCCAAGGTGCCAGTGCACTCTCTGGACTCACCGCACTGCATCCCCAGTGGTGCCAGTGCACTCTCTGGACTCACTGCGCTGCATCCCCAGTGGTGCCAGTGCACTCTCTGGACTCACTGCAGTGCATCCCCAGTGGTGCCAGTGCACTCTGTGGACTCACTGTACTGCATCCCCATTGGTGCCAGTGCACTCTCTGGCCTCTCTCCAGTGCATCCCCAGTGGTGCCAGTGCACTCTCTGGAGTCACTGCACTGCATCCCCAGTGGTGCCAGTGCACTCTCTGGACTCACTGCAGTGCATCCCCAGTGGTGCCAGTGCACTCTCTGGACTCACTGCACTGCATCCCCAGTGGTGCCACTGCACTCTCTGGACTCACTGCACTGCATCACCAGTGGTGCCAGTGCACTCTCTGGACTCACTGCACTGCATCCCCAGTGGTGCCAGTGCACTCTCTGGACTCACCGCACTGCATCCCCAGTGGTGCCAGTGCACTCTCTGCACTCACTGCAGTGCATCCCCAGTGGTGCCAGTGCACTCTGTAGACTCACTGTACTGCATCTCCAGTGGTGCCAGTGTACTCTCTGGACTCACTGCACTGCATCCCCAGTGGTGCCACTGCACTCTCTGGACTCACTGCACTGCATCCTCACTGGTGCCAGTGCACTCTCTGGACTCACTGCAGTGTATCCCCAGTGGTGCCAGGGCACTCTGTGGACTCACTGCACTGCATCCCCAGTGGTGCCAGTGCACTCTGTGGAATCACTGCACTGCATCCCCAGTGGTGCCAGTGCACTCTCTGCACTCACTGCAGTGCATCCCCAGTGGTGCCAGTGCACTCTCTGGACACACTGAAGTGCATCCCCAGTGGTGCCACTGCAATCTCTGGGCTCACAGGGGTGCATCCCCAGATGTGGCAGTGCACTCTCTGGACTCACTGCACTGCATCCCCAGTGGTGCAGTGCACTCTCTGGACTCACTGCAGTGCATCCCAGGGGTGCCAGTGCACTCTCTGGAATCACTGCACTGCATCCCCAGTGGTGCCAGTGCACTATCTGGACTCATTGCAGTGCATCCCCAGTGGTGCCAGTGCACTCTCTGAGTCACTGCAATGCATTCCCAGTGGTGCCAGTGCACTCTCTGGACTCACTACAGTGCATCCCCAGTGGTGCCAGTGCACTCTCTGGACTCACTGCACTGCAACCCCAGTGGTGCCAGTGCACTCTCTGGACTCACTGCAGTGCACCCCCAGTGGTGCCAGTGCACTCTCTGGACTCACTGCACTGCATCCCCAGTGGTGCCAGTGCACTCTCTGGACTCACTGCACTGCATCCCCAAGGTGCCAGTGCACTCTCTGGACTCACTGCAGTGCATCCCCAGTGGTGCCAGTGCACTCTCTGGAGTCACTGCACTGCATCAACAGTGGTGCCAGTGCACTCTCTGGAGGCACTGCACTGCATCCCCAGTGGTGCCAGTGCACTCTCTGGACTCACTGCAGTGCATCCCCAAAGGTGCCAGTGCACTCTCTGGACTCACTTCACTGCATCCCCAGTGGTGCCAGTGCACTCTCTGGACTCACTGCACTCCATCCCCACTGGTGCCAGTCCACTCTCTGGACTCACTGAACTTCATCCCCAGTGGTGCCAGTGCACTCTCTGCACTCATGCACTGCATCCCCAGTGGTGCCACTGCACTCTTTGGACTCACTGCAGTGCATGAACAGTGGTGCCAGTGCACTCTCTGGACTCACTGCACTGCATCCCCATTGGTGCCAGTGTAGTCTCTGAACTCACTGTAGTGCATCCCCAGTGGTGCCAGTGCAATCTCAGGACTCACTGCAGTGCAACTCCAGTTGGTGCCAGTGCAATCTCTGGACTCACGGCACTGCATCCCCAGTGGTGCCAGTGCACTCTCTGGAATCACTGCAGTGCATCCCCTGTGGTGCCAGTGCACTCTCTGGACTCACTGCAGTGTATCCCCAGTGTTGCCAGTGCACTCTCTGGACTCACTGAACTGCATCCCCAGTGGTGCCAGAGCACTCTCTGGACTCACTGCAGTGCACCCCCAGTGGTGCCAGTGCACTATCTGGACTCACTGCACTGCATCCCCAGTGGGGCCAGTGCACTCTCTGGACTCACTGCACTGCATCCCCAGTGGTGCCAGTGCACTCTCTGGACTCAGTGCACTGCATCCCCAGTGGTGCCAGTGCACTCTCTGGACTCACTGCACTGCATCCCCAGTGGTGCCAGTGCAATCTCTGGACTCACTGCACTGCATCCCCAGTGGTGCCTCTGCACTCTCTGGACTCACTGCAGTGCTTCCCAAGTGGTGCCAGTGCACTCTCTGGAGTCACTGCACTGCATCCCCAGTGGTACCAGTGCACTCTCTGGACTCACTGCGCTGCATCCCCAGTGGTGCCAGTGCACTCTCTGGACTCACTGCAGTGCATCCCTAGTGGTGCCAGTGCACTCTCTGGACTCACAGCACTGCATCCCCAGTGCTGACAGTGCACTCTCTGGACTCACTGCACTGCATCACCAGTGCTGACAGTGCATTCTCTGGACTCACTGCACTGCCTCCCCAGTGGTTCCAGTGCACTCTCTGGACTCACTGCAGTGCACCCCCAGAGTGCCAGTGCACTCTCTGGACTCACTGCAGTGTATCCCCTGTGGTGCCAGGGCACTCTGTGGACTCACTGCACTGCATCCCAAGTGGTGCCAGTGCACTCTCTGGACTCACTGCAGTGCATCCCCAGTGGTGCCAGTGCACTCTCTGGAGTCACTGCACTGCATCCCCAGTGGTGACAGTGCACTCTCTGGACTCACTGCACTGCATCCCCAGTGGTGCATGTGCAGTCTCTGGACTCACTGCACTGCATCCCCAGTGGTGCCAGTGCACTCTCTGGACTCACTGCACGCCATCCCCACTGGTGCCAGTCCACTCTCTGGACTCACTGCACTTCATCCCCAGTGGTGCCAGTGCACTCTCTGCACTCATGCACTGCATCCCCAGTGGTGCCAGTGCACTCTTTGGACTCACTGCAGTGCATGAACATTGGTTCCAGTGCACTCTCTGGACTCACTGCACTTCATCCCCAGTGGTGCCAGTGTAGTCTCTGGACTCACTGCAGTGCATCCCCAGTGGTGCCAGTGCAATCTCAGGACTCACTGCAGTGCAGCTCCAGTTGGTGCCAGTGCAATCTCTGGACTCACTGCAGTGCATCCCCAGTGGTGCCAGTGCACTCTCTGGACTCACTGCAGTGCATCCCCAGTGGTGCCAGTGCACTCTGTGGACTCACTGCAGTGCATCCCCAGTGGTGCCAGTGCACTCTGTGGACTCACTGTACTGCATCTCCAGTGGTGCCAGTGTACTCTCTGCATTCACTGCAGTGCATCCACAGTGGTGCCAGTGCAATCTCTGGACTCACTGCACTGCATCCCCAGTGGTGCCAGTGCACTCTCTGGACTCATCGCATTGCATCCCCAGTGGTGCCAGTGCACTCTCTGGACTCACTGCACTGCATCCCCAGTGGTGCCAGTGCACTCTCTGGAGTCACTGCACTGCATCCCCAGTGGTGCCAGTGCACTCTCTGGAGTCACTACAGAGCATCCCCAAGGTGCCAGTGCACTCTCTGGACTCACTGCACTGCATCCCCAGTGGTGCCAGTGCACTCTCTGAAGTCACTGCGCTGAATCCCCAGTGGTGCCAGTGCACTCTCTGGACTCACTGCAGTGCATCCCCAGTGGTGCCAGTGCACTCTCTAGACTCACTGCAGTGCATCCCCAAGGTGCCAGTGCACTCTCTGGAGTCACTGCACTGCATCCCCAGTGGTGCCAGTGCACTCTCTGGACTGACTGCACTGCATCCCCAGTGGTGCCAGTGCACTCTCTGGACTCACTGCACTGCATCCCCAGTGGTGCCAGTGCACTCTCTGGACTCACCGCACTGCATCCCCAGTGGTGCCAGTGCACTCTCTGGAGTCACTGCAGTGCATCCCCAGTGGTGCCAGTGCACTCTCTGAACTCACTGCACTGCATCCCCAGTGGTGCCAGTGCACTCTCTGGACTCACTGCACTGCATCCCCAGTGGTGCCAGTGCACTCTGTGGACTCACTGTACTGCATCTCCAGTGGTGCCAGTGTACTCTCTGGACTCACTGCACTGCATCCCCAGTGGTGCCACTGCAATCTCTGGACTCACTGCACTGCATCCCCAGTGGTGCCAGTGCACTCTCTGGACTCATCGCATTGCATCCCCAGTGGTGCCAGTGCACTCTCTGGACTCACTGCACTGCATCCTCACTGGTGCCAGTGCACTCTCTGGACTCACTGCAGTGTATCCCCAGTGGTGCCAGTGCACTCTGTGGACTCACTGCACTGCATCCCCAGTGGTGCCAGTGCACTCTCTGGACTCACTGCACTACATCCCCAGTGGTGCCAGTGCACTCTCTGCACTCACTGCAGTGCATCCCCAGTGGTGCCAGTGCACTCTCTGGACACACTGAAGTGCATCCCCAGTGGTGCCAGTGCAATCTCTGGGCTCACCGGGGTGCATCCCCAGATGTGCCAGTGCACTCTCTGGACTCACTGCACTGCATCCCCAGTGGTGCAGTGCACTCTCTGGACTCACTGCAGTGCATCCCCAGTGGTGCCAGTGCACTCTCTGGACTCACTGCACTGCATCCCCAGTGGTGCCAGTGCCCTCTCTGGACTCATTGCAGTGCATCCCCAGTGGTGCCAGTGCACTCTCTGAGTCACTGCAGTGCATTCCTAGTGGTGCCAGTGCCCTCTGTGGACTCACTACAGTGCATCCCCAGTGGTGCCAGTGCACTCTCTGGACTCACTGCACTGCAACCCCAGTGGTGCCAGTGCACTCTCTGGACTCACTGCAGTGCACAACCAGTGGTGCCAGTGCACTCTCTGGACTCACTGCACTGCATCCCCAAGGTGCCAGTGCACTCTCTGGACTCACTGCAGTGCATCCCCAGTGGTGCCAGTGCACTCTCTGGAGTCACTGCACTGCATCAACAGTGGTGCCAGTGCACTCTCTGGACTCACTGCAGTGCATCCCCAGTGGTGCCAGTGCACTCTCTGGAGTCACTGCACTGCATCAACAGTGGTGCCAGTGCACTCTCTGGAGTCACTGCACTGCATCCACAGTGGTGCCAGTGCACTCTCTGGACTCACTTCACTGCATCCCCAGTGGTGCCAGTGCACTCTCTGGACTCACTGCACTCCATCCCCACTGGTGCCAGTCCACTCTCTGGACTCACTGCACTTCATCCCCAGTGGTGCCAGTGCACTCTCTGCACTCATGCACTGCATCCCCCGTGGTGCCACTGCACTCTTTGGACTCACTGCAGTGCATGAACAGTGGTGCCAGTGCACTCTCTGGACTCACTGCACTGCATCCCCAGTGGTGCCAGTGCACTCTCTGGAGTCACTGCAGTGCATCCCCAAGGTTCCAGTGCACTCTCTGGACTCACTGCACTGCATCCCCAGTGGTGCCAGTGCACTCTCTGGACTCACTGCAGTGCATCCCCAGTTGTGCCAGTGCACTCTCTGGACTCACTGCACTGCATCCCCAGTTGTGCCAGTGCACTCTCTGGACTCACTGCAGTGCATCCCCAGTGGTGCCAGTGCACTCTCTGAACTCACTCCAGTGTATCCCCAGTGGTGTCAGTGCACTCTCTGGACTCACTGCAGTGCATCCCCAGTGGTGCCAGTGCAATCTCTGGACTCACTGCAGTGCATCCCCAGTGGTGCCAGTGCACTCTGTGGACTCACTGTACTGCATCTCCAGTGGTGCCAGTGCACTCTCTGGACTCACTGCACTGCATCCCCAGTGGTGCCAGTGCAATCTCTGGACTCACTGCACTGCATCCCCAGTGGTGCCAGTGCACTCTCTGGACTCACTGCACTGCATCCCCAGTGGTGCCAGTGCACTCTCTGGAGTCACTGCAGTGCATCCCCAAGGTTCCAGTGCACTCTCTGGACTCACTGCACTGCATCCCCAGTGGTGCCAGTGCACTCTCTGGACTCACTGCAGTGCATCCCCAGTTGTGCCAGTGCACTCTCTGGACTCACTGCACTGCATCCCCAGTTGTGCCAGTGCACTCTCTGGACTCACTGCAGTGCATCCCCAGTGGTGCCAGTGCACTCTCTGAACTCACTCCAGTGTATCCCCAGTGGTGTCAGTGCACTCTCTGGACTCACTGCACTGCATCCCCAGTGGTGTCAGTGCACTCTCTGGACTCATTGCAGTGCATCCCCAGTGGTGCCAGTGCACTCTCTGAGTCACTGCAATGCATTCCCAGTGGTGCCAGTGCCCTCTGTGGACTCACTACAGTGCATCCCCAGTGGTGCCAGTGCACTCTCTGGACTCACTGCACTGCAACCCCAGTGGTGCCAGTGCACTCTCTGGACTCACTGCAGTGCATCCCCAGTGGTGCCAGTGCACTCTCTGGACTCACTGCACTGCATCCCCAGTGGTGCCAGTGCACTCTCTGGAGTCACTGCAGTGCATCCCCAAGGTGCCAGTGCACTCTCTGGACTCACTGCAGTGCATCCCCAGTGGTGCCAGTGCACTCTCTGGAGTCACTGCACTGCATCAACAGTGGTGCCAGTGCACTCTCTGGAGTCACTGCACTGCATCCACAGTGGTGCCAGTGCACTCTCTGGACTCACTGCAGTGCATCCCCAAAGGTGCCAGTGCACTCTCTGGACTCACTTCACTGCATCCCCAGTGGTGCCAGTGCACTCTCTGGACTCACTGCACTCCATCCCCACTGGTGCCAGTCCACTCTCTGGACTCACTGCACTTCATCCCCAGTGGTGCCAGTGCACTCTCTGCACTCATGCACTGCATCCCCCGTGGTGCCACTGCACTCTTTGGACTCACTGCAGTGCATGAACAGTGGTGCCAGTGCACTCTCTGGACTCACTGCACTGCATCCCCAGTGGTGCCAGTGCACTCTCTGGAGTCACTGCAGTGCATCCCCAAGGTTCCAGTGCACTCTCTGGACTCACTGTAGTGCATCCCCAGTGGTGCCAGTGCACTCTCTGGACTCACTGCAGTGCATCCCCAGTGGTGCCAGTGCACTCTCTGGACTCACTGCACTGCATCCCCAGTTGTGCCAGTGCACTCTCTGGACTCACTGCAGTGCATCCCCAGTGGTGCCAGTGCACTCTCTGAACTCACTCCAGTGTATCCCCAGTGGTGTCAGTGCACTCTCTGGACTCACTGCAGTGCATCCCCAGTGGTGCCAGTGCAATCTCTGGACTCACTGCAGTGCATCCCCAGTGGTGCCAGTGCACTCTGTGGACTCACTGTACTGCATCTCCAGTGGTGCCAGTGCACTCTCTGGACTCACTGCACTGCATCCCCAGTGGTGCTAGTGCAATCTCTGGACTCACTGCACTGCATCCCCAGTGGTGCCAGTGCACTCTCTGGACTCATCGCATTGCATCCCCAGTGGTGCCAGTGCACTCACTGCACTGCATCCCCAGTGGTGCCAGTGCACTCTCTGGACTCACTACAGTGCATCCCCAGTGGTGTCAGTGTACTCTCTGGACTCACTGCACTGCATCCCCAGTGGTGCCAGTGCACTCTCTGGAGTCACTGCAGTGCATCCCCAAGGTGCCAGTGCACTGTCTGGACTCACTGCACTGCATCCCCAGTGGTGCCAGTGCACTCTCTGGACTCACTGCAGTGCATCCCCAGTGGTGCCAGTGCACTCTGTGGACTCACTGTACTGCATCCCCAGTGGTGCCAGTGCACTCTCTGGCCTCTCTCCAGTGCATCCCCAGTGGTGCCAGTGCACTCTCTGGAGTCACTGCACTGCATCCCCAGTGGTGCCAGTGCACTCTCTTGACTCACTGCGCTGCATCCCCAGTGGTGCCAGTGCACTCTCTGGACTCACTGCAGTGCATCCCCAGTGGTGCCAGTGCACTCTCTGGACTCACTGCAGTGCATCCCCAAGGTGCCAGTGCACTCTCTGGACTCACTGCACTGCATCCCCAGTGGTGCCAGTGCACTCTCTGGACTCACTGCACTGCATCCTCACTGGTGCCAGTGCACTCTCTGGACTCACTGCAGTGTATCCCCAGTGGTGCCAGGGCACTCTGTGTACTCACTGCACTGCATCCCCAGTGGTGCCAGTGCACTCTGTGGAATCACTGCACTGCATCCTCAGTGGTGCCAGTGCACTCTCTGCACTCACTGCAGTGCATCCCCAGTGGTGCCAGTGCACTCTCTGGACACACTGAAGTGCATCCCCAGTGGTGCCACTGCAATCTCTGGACTCACTGCACTGCATCCCCAGTTGTGCCAGTGCACTCTCTGGACTCACTGCAGTGCATCCCCAGTGGTGCCAGTGCACTCTCTGAACTCACTCCAGTGTATCCCCAGTGGTGTCAGTGCACTCTCTGGACTCACTGCAGTGCATCCCCAGTGGTGCCAGTGCAATCTCTGGACTCACTGCAGTGCATCCCCAGTGGTGCCAGTGCACTCTGTGGACTCACTGTACTGCATCTCCAGTGGTGCCAGTGCACTCTCTGGACTCACTGCACTGCATCCCCAGTGGTGCCAGTGCAATCTCTGGACTCACTGCACTGCATCCCCAGTGGTGCCAGTGCACTCTCTGGACTCATCGCATTGCATCCCCAGTGGTGCCAGTGCACTCACTGCACTGCATCCCCAGTGGTGCCAGTGCACTCTCTGGACTCACTACAGTGCATCCCCAGTGGTGTCAGTGTACTCTCTGGACTCACTGCACTGCATCCCCAGTGGTGCCAGTGCACTCTCTGGAGTCACTGCAGTGCATCCCCAAGGTGCCAGTGCACTCTCTGGACTCACTGCACTGCATCCCCAGTGGTGCCAGTGCACTCTCTGGACTCACTGCAGTGCATCCCCAGTGGTGCCAGTGCACTCTGTGGACTCACTGTACTGCATCCCCAGTGGTGCCAGTGCACTCTCTGGCCTCTCTCCAGTGCATCCCCAGTGGTGCCAGTGCACTCTCTGGAGTCACTGCACTGCATCCCCAGTGGTGCCAGTGCACTCTCTGGACTCACTGCAGTCCATCCCCAGTGGTGACAGTGCACTCTCTGGACTCACTGCAGTGCATCCCCAGTGGTGCCAGTGCACTCTCTGGACTCACTGCAGTGCATCCCCAAGGTGCCAGTGCACTCTCTGGAGTCACCGCTCTGCATCCCCAGTGGTGCCAGTGCACTCTCTGGACTCACTGCACTGCATCCCCAGTGGTGCCAGTGCACTCTCTGGACTCACCGCACTGCATCCCCAGTGGTGCCAGTGCACTCTCTGGACTCACTATAGTGCATCCCCAGTGGTGCCAGTGCACTCTGTGGACTCACTGTACTGCATCTCCAGTGGTGCCAGTGTACTCTCTGGACTCACTGCACTGCATCCCCAGTGGTGCCACTGCACTCTCTGGACTCACTGCACTGCATCCTCACTGGTGCCAGTACACTCTCTGGACTCACTGCAGTGTATCCCCAGTGGTGCCAGGGCACTCTGTGTACTCACTGCACTGCATCCCCAGTGGTGCCAGTGCACTCTGTGGAATCACTGCACTGCATCCTCAGTGGTGCCAGTGCACTCTCTGCACTCACTGCAGTGCATCCCCAGTGGTGCCAGTGCACTCTCTGGACACACTGAAGTGCATCCCCAGTGGTGCCACTGCAATCTCTGGGCTCACAGGGGTGCATCCCCAGATGTGCCAGTGCACTCTCTGGACTCACTGCACTGCATCCCCAGTGGTGCAGTGCACTCTCTGGACTCACTGCAGTGCATCCCCAGTGGTGCCAGTGCACTCTCTGGACTCACTGCACTGCATCCCCAGTGGTGCCAGTGCACTATCTGGACTCATTGCAGTGCATCCCCAGTGGTGCCAGTGCACTCTCTGAGTCACTGCAATGCGTTCCCAGTGGTGCCAGTGCACTCTCTGGACTCACTACAGTGCATCCCCAATGTGCCAGTGCACTCTCTGGACTCACTGCACTGCAACCCCAGTGGTGCCAGTGCACTCTCTGGACTCACTGCAGTGCACCCCCAGTGGTGCCAGTGCACTCTCTGGACTCACTGCACTGCATCACCAGTGGTGCCAGTGCACACTCTGGACTCACTGCACTGCATCCCCAGTAGTGCCAGTCCACTCTCTGGACTCACTGCACTTCATCCCCAGTGGTGCCAGTGCACTCTCTGCACTCATGCACTGCATCCCCCGTGGTGCCACTGCACTCTTTGGACTCACTGCAGTGCATGAACAGTGGTGCCAGTGCACTCTCTGGACTCACTGCACTGCATCCCCAGTGGTGCCAGTGCACTCTCTGGACTCACTGCGCTGCATCCCCAGTGGTGCTAGTGCACTCTCTGGACTCACTGCAGTGCATCCCCAGTGGTGCCAGTGCACTCTCTGGACTCACTGCAGTGCATCCCCAGTGGTGCCAGTGCACTCTCTGGACTCACTGCACTGCATCCCCAGTTGTGCCAGTGCACTCTCTGGACTCACTGCAGTGCATCCCCAGTGGTGCCAGTGCACTCTCTGAACTCACTCAGGTGTATCCCCAGTGGTGTCAGTGCACTCTCTGGACTCACTGCAGTGCATCCCGAGTGGTGCCAGTGCACTCTGTGGACTCACTGTACTGCATCTCCAGTGGTGCCAGTGCACTCTCTGGACTCACTGCACTGAATCCCCAGTGGTGCCAGTGCAATCTCTGGACTCACTGCACTACATCCCCAGTGGTGCCAGTGCACTCTCTGGACTCATCGCATTGCATCCCCAGTGGTGCCAGTGCACTCACTGCACTGCATCCCCAGTGGTGCCAGTGCACTCTCTGGACTCACTACAGTGCATCCCCAGTGGTGTCAGTGTACTCTCTGGACTCACTGCACTGCATCCCCAGTGGTGCCAGTGCACTCTCTGGAGTCACTGCAGTGCATCCCCAAGGTGCCAGTGCACTCTCTGGACTCACTGCACTGCATCCCCAGTGGTGCCAGTGCACTCTCTGGACTCACTGCAGTGCATCCCCAGTGGTGCCAGTGCACTCTGTGGACTCACTGTACTGCATCCCCAGTGGTGCCAGTGCACTCTCTGGCCTCTCTCCAGTACATCCCCAGTGGTGCCAGTGCACTCTCTGGAGTCACTGCACTGCATCCCCAGTGGTGCCAGTGCACTCTCTGGACTCACTGCGCTGCATCCCCAGTGGTGCCAGTGCACTCTCTGGACTCACTGCAGTGCATCCCCAGTGGTGCCAGTGCACTCTCTGGACTCACTGCAGTGCATCCCCAAGGTGCCAGTGCACTCTCTGGACTCACTGCACTGCATCCCCAGTGGTGCCAGTGCACTCTCTGGACTCACTGCACTGCATCCTCACTGGTGCCAGTGCACTCTCTGGACTCACTGCAGTGTATCCCCAGTGGTGCCAGGGCACTCTGTGTACTCACTGCACTGCATCCCCAGTGGTGCCAGTGCACTCTGTGGAATCACTGCACTGCATCCTCAGTGGTGCCAGTGCACTCTCTGCACTCACTGCAGTGCATCCCCAGTGGTGCCAGTGCACTCTCTGGACACACTGAAGTGCATCCCCAGTGGTGCCACTGCAATCTCTGGACTCACTGCACTGCATCCCCAGTTGTGCCAGTGCACTCTCTGGACTCACTGCAGTGCATCCCCAGTGGTGCCAGTGCACTCTCTGAACTCACTCCAGTGTATCCCCAGTGGTGTCAGTGCACTCTCTGGACTCACTGCAGTGCATCCCCAGTGGTGCCAGTGCAATCTCTGGACTCACTGCAGTGCATCCCCAGTGGTGCCAGTGCACTCTGTGGACTCACTGTACTGCATCTCCAGTGGTGCCAGTGCACTCTCTGGACTCACTGCACTGCATCCCCAGTGGTGCCAGTGCAATCTCTGGACTCACTGCACTGCATCCCCAGTGGTGCCAGTGCACTCTCTGGACTCATCGCATTGCATCCCCAGAGGTGCCAGTGCACTCACTGCACTGCATCCCCAGTGGTGCCAGTGCACTCTCTGGACTCACTACAGTGCATCCCCAGTGGTGTCAGTGTACTCTCTGGACTCACTGCACTGCATCCCCAGTGGTGCCAGTGCACTCTCTGGACTCACTGCAGTGCATCCCCAAGGTGCCAGTGCACTCTCTGGACTCACTGCACTGCATCCCCAGTGGTGCCAGTGCACTCTCTGGACTCACTGCAGTGCATCCCCAGTGGTGCCAGTGCACTCTGTGGACTCACTGTACTGCATCCCCAGTGGTGCCAGTGCACTCTCTGGCCTCTCTCCAGTGCATCCCCAGTGGTGCCAGTGCACTCTCTGGAGTCACTGCACTGCATCCCCAGTGGTGCCAGTGCACTCTCTGGACTCACTGCGCTGCATCCCCAGTGGTGCTAGTGCACTCTCTGGACTCACTGCAGTGCATCCCCAGTGGTGCCAGTGCACTCTCTGGACTCACTGCAGTGCATCCCCAAGGTGCCAGTGCACTCTCTGGACTCACTGCACTGCATCCCCAGTGGTGCCAGTGCACTCTCTGGACTCACTGCACTGCATCCCCAGTGGTGCCAGTGCACTCTCTGGACTCACCGCACTGCATCCCCAGTGGTGCCAGTGCACTCTCTGGACTCACTACAGTGCATCCCCAGTGGTGCCAGTGCACTCTGTGGACTCACTGTACTGCATCTCCAGTGGTGCCAGTGTACTCTCTGGACTCACTGCACTGCATCCCCAGTGGTGCCACTGCACTCTCTGGACTCACTGCACTGCATCCTCACTGGTGCCAGTGCACTCTCTGGACTCACTGCAGTGTATCCCCAGTGGTGCCAGGGCACTCTGTGTACTCACTGCACTGCATCCCCAGTGGTGCCAGTGCACTCTGTGGAATCACTGCACTGCATCCTCAGTGGTGCCAGTGCACTCTCTGCACTCACTGCAGTGCATCCCCAGTGGTGCCAGTGCACTCTCTGGACACACTGAAGTGCATCCCCAGTGGTGCCACTGCAATCTCTGGGCTCACAGGGGTGCATCCCCAGATGTGCCAGTGCACTCTCTGGACTCACTGCACTGCATCCCCAGTGGTGCAGTGCACTCTCTGGACTCACTGCAGTGCATCCCCAGTGGTGCCAGTGCACTCTCTGGACTCACTGCACTGCATCCCCAGTGGTGCCAGTGCACTATCTGGACTCATTGCAGTGCATCCCCAGTGGTGCCAGTGCACTCTCTGAGTCACTGCAATGCATTCCCAGTGGTGCCAGTGCACTCTCTGGACTCACTACAGTGCATCCCCAAGGTGCCAGTGCACTCTCTGGACTCACTGCACTGCAACCCCAGTGGTGCCAGTGCACTCTCTGGACTCACTGCAGTGCACCCCCAGTGGTGCCAGTGCACTCTCTGGACTCACTGCACTGCATCACCAGTGGTGCCAGTGCACTCTCTGGACTCACTGCACTGCATCCCCAGTAGTGCCAGTCCACTCTCTGGACTCACTGCACTTCATCCCCAGTGGTGCCAGTGCACTCTCTGCACTCATGCACTGCATCCCCCGTGGTGCCACTGCACTCTTTGGACTCACTGCAGTGCATGAACAGTGGTGCCAGTGCACTCTCTGGACTCACTGCACTGCATCCCCAGTGGTGCCAGTGCACTCTCTGGACTCACTGCAGTGCATCCCCAAGGTTCCAGTGCACTCTCTGGACTCACTGCACTGCATCCCCAGTGGTGCCAGTGCACTCTCTGGACTCACTGCAGTGCATCCCCAGTGGTGCCAGTGCACTCTCTGGACTCACTGCACTGCATCCCCAGTTGTGCCAGTGCACTCTCTGGACTCACTGCAGTGCATCCCCAGTGGTGCCAGTGCACTCTCTGAACTCACTCAGGTGTATCCCCAGTGGTGTCAGTGCACTCTCTGGACTCACTGCAGTGCATCCCCAGTGGTGCCAGTGCACTCTGTGGACTCACTGTACTGCATCTCCAGTGGTGCCAGTGCACTCTCTGGACTCACTGCACTGAATCCCCAGTGGTGCCAGTGCAATCTCTGGACTCACTGCACTGCATCCCCAGTGGTGCCAGTGCACTCTCTGGACTCATCGCATTGCATCCCCAGTGGTGCCAGTGCACTCACTGCACTGCATCCCCAGTGGTGCCAGTGCACTCTCTGGACTCACTACAGTGCATCCCCAGTGGTGTCAGTGTACTCTCTGGACTCACTGCACTGCATCCCCAGTGGTGCCAGTGCACTCTCTGGAGTCACTGCAGTGCATCCCCAAGGTGCCAGTGCACTCTCTGGACTCACTGCACTGCATCCCCAGTGGTGCCAGTGCACTCTCTGGACTCACTGCAGTGCATCCCCAGTGGTGCCAGTGCACTCTGTGGACTCACTGTACTGCATCCCCAGTGGTGCCAGTGCACTCTCTGGCCTCTCTCCAGTACATCCCCAGTGGTGCCAGTGCACTCTCTGGAGTCACTGCACTGCATCCCCAGTGGTGCCAGTGCACTCTCTGGACTCACTGCGCTGCATCCCCAGTGGTGCCAGTGCACTCTCTGGACTCACTGCAGTGCATCCCCAGTGGTGCCAGTGCACTCTCTGGACTCACTGCAGTGCATCCCCAAGGTGCCAGTGCACTCTCTGGACTCACTGCACTGCATCCCCAGTGGTGCCAGTGCACTCTCTGGACTCACTGCACTGCATCCTCACTGGTGCCAGTGCACTCTCTGGACTCACTGCAGTGTATCCCCAGTGGTGCCAGGGCACTCTGTGTACTCACTGCACTGCATCCCCAGTGGTGCCAGTGCACTCTGTGGAATCACTGCACTGCATCCTCAGTGGTGCCAGTGCACTCTCTGCACTCACTGCAGTGCATCCCCAGTGGTGCCAGTGCACTCTCTGGACACACTGAAGTGCATCCCCAGTGGTGCCACTGCAATCTCTGGACTCACTGCACTGCATCCCCAGTTGTGCCAGTGCACTCTCTGGACTCATTGCAGTGCATCCCCAGTGGTGCCAGTGCACTCTCTGAACTCACTCCAGTGTATCCCCAGTGGTGTCAGTGCACTCTCTGGACTCACTGCAGTGCATCCCCAGTGGTGCCAGTGCAATCTCTGGACTCACTGCAGTGCATCCCCAGTGGTGCCAGTGCACTCTGTGGACTCACTGTACTGCATCTCCAGTGGTGCCAGTGCACTCTCTGGACTCACTGCACTGCATCCCCAGTGGTGCCAGTGCAATCTCTGGACTCACTGCACTGCATCCCCAGTGGTGCCAGTGCACTCTCTGGACTCATCGCATTGCATCCCCAGTGGTGCCAGTGCACTCACTGCACTGCATCCCCAGTGGTGCCAGTGCACTCTCTGGACTCACTACAGTGCATCCCCAGTGGTGTCAGTGTACTCTCTGGACTCACTGCACTGCATCCCCAGTGGTGCCAGTGCACTCTCTGGACTCACTGCAGTGCATCCCCAAGGTGCCAGTGCACTCTCTGGACTCACTGCAGTGCATCCCCAGTGGTGCCAGTGCACTCTCTGGACTCACTGCAGTGCATCCCCAGTGGTGCCAGTGCACTCTGTGGACTCACTGTACTGCATCCCCAGTGGTGCCAGTGCACTCTCTGGCCTCTCTCCAGTGCATCCCCAGTGGTGCCAGTGCACTCTCTGGAGTCACTGCACTGCATCCCCAGTGGTGCCAGTGCACTCTCTGGACTCACTGCGCTGCATCCCCAGTGGTGCTAGTGCACTCTCTGGACTCACTGCAGTGCATCCCCAGTGGTGCCAGTGCACTCTCTGGACTCACTGCAGTGCATCCCCAAGGTGCCAGTGCACTCTCTGGAGTCACTGCACTGCATCCCCAGTGGTGCCAGTGCACTCTCTGCACTCACTGCACTGCATCCCCAGTGGTGCCAGTGCACTCTCTGGACTCACCGCACTGCATCCCCAGTGGTGCCAGTGCACTCTCTGGACTCACTACAGTGCATCCCCAGTGGTGCCAGTGCACTCTGTGGACTCACTGTACTGCATCTCCAGTGGTGCCAGTGTACTCTCTGGACTCACTGCACTGCATCCCCAGTGGTGCCACTGCACTCTCTGGACTCACTGCACTGCATCCTCACTGGTGCCAGTGCACTCTCTGGACTCACTGCAGTGTATCCCCAGTGGTGCCAGGGCACTCTGTGTACTCACTGCACTGCATCCCCAGTGGTGCCAGTGCACTCTGTGGAATCACTGCACTGCATCCTCAGTGGTGCCAGTGCACTCTCTGCACTCACTGCAGTGCATCCCCAGTGGTGCCAGTGCACTCTCTGGACACACTGAAGTGCATCCCCAGTGGTGCCACTGCAATCTCTGGGCTCACAGGGGTGCATCCCCAGATGTGCCAGTGCACTCTCTGGACTCACTGCACTGCATCCCCAGTGGTGCAGTGCACTCTCTGGACTCACTGCAGTGCATCCCCAGTGGTGCCAGTGCACTCTCTGGACTCACTGCACTGCATCCCCAGTGGTGCCAGTGCACTATCTGGACTCATTGCAGTGCATCCCCAGTGGTGCCAGTGCACTCTCTGAGTCACTGCAATGCATTCCCAGTGGTGCCAGTGCACTCTCTGGACTCACTACAGTGCATCCCCAAGGTGCCAGTGCACTCTCTGGACTCACTGCACTGCAACCCCAGTGGTGCCAGTGCACTCTCTGGACTCACTGCAGTGCACCCCCAGTGGTGCCAGTGCACTCTCTGGACTCACTGCACTGCATCACCAGTGGTGCCAGTGCACTCTCTGGACTCACTGCACTGCATCCCCAAGGTGCCAGTGCACTCTCTGGACTCACTGCAGTGCATCCCCAGTGGTGCCAGTGCACTCTCTGGAGTCACTACACTGCATCAACAGTGGTGCCAGTGCACTCTCTGGAGTCACTGCACTGCATCCCCAGTGGTGCCAGTGCACTCTCTGGACTCACTGCAGTGCATCCCCAAAGGTGCCAGTGCACTCTCTGGACTCACTTCACTGCATCCCCAGTGGTGCCAGTGCACTCTCTGGACTCACTGCACTCCATCCCCACTGGTGCCAGTCCACTCTCTGGACTCACTGCACTTCATCCCCAGTGGTGCCAGTGCACTCTCTGCACTCATGCACTGCATCCCCAGTGGTGCCACTGCAGTCTTTGGACTCACTGCAGTGCATGAACAGTGGTGCCAGTGCACTCTCTGGACTCACTGCACTGCATCCCCATTGGTGCCAGTGTAGTCTCTGAACTCACTGTAGTGCATCCCCAGTGGTGCCAGTGCAATCTCAGGACTCACTGCAGTGCAGCTCCAGTTGGTGCCAGTGCAATCTCTGTACTCACGGCACTGCATCCCCAGTGGTGCCAGTGCACTCTCTGGACTCACTGCAGTGCATCCCCAGTGGTGCCAGTGCACTCTCTGGAGTCACTGCAGTGTATCCCCAGTGTTGCCAGTGCACTCTCTGGACTCACTGAACTGCATCCCCAGTGGTGCCAGTGCACACTCTGGACTCACTGCAGTGCATCCCCAGTGGTGCCAGTGCACTCTCTGGACTCACTGCACTGCATCCCCAGTGGTGCCAGTGCACTCTCTGGACTCACTGCACTGCATCCCCAGTGGTGCCAGTGCACTCTCTGGACTCAGTGCACTGCATCCCCAGTGGTGCCAGGGCACTCTCTGGACTCACTGCACTGCATCCCCAGTGGTGCCAGTGCACTCTCTGGACTCACTGCATTGCATCCCCAGTGGTGCCAGTGCACTCTCTGGACTCACTGCAGTGCATCCCTAGTGTTGCCAGTGCACTCTCTGGACTCACTGCACTGCATCCCCAGTGCTGACAGTGCACTCTCTGGACTCACTGCACTGCATCCCCAGTGCTGACAGTGCACTCTCTGGACTCACTGCACTGCATCCCCAGTGGTGCCAGTGCACTCTCTGGACTCACTGCACTGCACCCCCAGTGGTGCCAGTGCACTCTCTGGACTCACTGCACTGCATCCCCTGTGGTGCCAGGGCACTCTGTGGACTCACTGCACTGCATCCCAAGTGGTGCCAGTGCACTCTCTGGACTCATTGCAGTGCATCCCCAGTGGTGCCTGTGCACTCTCTGGAGTCACTGCACTGCATCCCCAGTGGTGCCAGTGCACTCTCTGGACTCACTGCACTGCATCCCCAGTGGTGCATGTGCAGTCTCTGGACTCACTGCACTGCATCCCCAGTGGTGCCAGTGCACTCTCTGGACTCACTGCACTCCATCCCCACTGGTGCCAGTCCACTCTCTGGACTCACTGCACTGCATCCCCAGTGGTGCCAGTGCACTCTCTGCACTCATGCACTGCATCCCCAGTGGTGCCAGTGCACTCTTTGGACTCACTGCAGTGCATGAACAGTGGTTCCAGTGCACTCTCTGGACTCACTGCACTGCATCCCCAGTGGTGCCAGTGTAGTCTCTGGACTCACTGCAGTGCATCCCCAGTGGTGCCAGTGCAATCTCAGGACTCACTGCAGTGCAGCTCCAGTTGGTGCCAGTGCAATCTCTGGACTCACGGCAGTGCATCCCCAGTGGTGCCAGTGCACTCTCTGGACTCACGGCAGTGCATCCCCAGTGGTGCCAGTGCACTCTCTGGACTCACTGCAGTGTATCCCCAGTGGTGCCAGTGCACTCTCTGGACTCACTGAACTACATCCCCAGTGGTGCCAGAGCACTCTCTGGACTCACTGCAGTGCACCCCCAGTGGTGCCAGTGCACTCTCTGGACTCACTGCACTGCATCCCCAGTGGTGCCAGTGCACTCTCTGGACTCACTGCACTGCATCCCCAAGGTGCCAGTGCACTCTCTGGACTCACTGCAGTGCATCCCCAGTGGTGCCAGTGCACTCTCTGGACTCACTGCACTGCATCCCCAGTGCTGACAGTGCACTCTCTGGACTCACTGCACTGCATCACCAGTGGTGGCAGTGCACTCTCTGGACTCACTGCAGTGCATCCCCAGTGGTGACAGTGCACTCTCTGGACTTACTGAATTGCATCCCCAGTGGAGACAGTGCACTCTCTGTAGTCACTGCGCTGCATCCCCAGTGGTGACAGTGCACTCTCTGGACTCACTGCACTGCATCCCCAGTGGAGCCAGTGCACTCTCTGGACTCACTGCAGTGCATCCCCAGAGGTGCCAGTGGCTCTCTGTACTCACTGCACTGCATCACCAGTGGTGCCAGTGCATTCTCTGGAGTCACTGCACTGCATCCCCAGTGGTGCCAGTGCACTCTCTGGACTCACTGCACTGCATCAACAGTGGTGCCAGTGCACTCTCTGGACTCACGGCAGTGCATCCCCAGAGGTGCCAGTGCACTCTCTGGACTCACTGCACTGCATCCTCAGAGGTGCCAGTGCACTCTCTGGACTCACTGCAGTGCATCCCCAGTGGTGCCAGTGCACTCTCTGGACTCACTGCACTGCATCGCCAGTTGTGCCAGTGCACTCTCTGGACTCACTGCAGTGCATCACCAGTGGTGCCAGTGCACTCTCTGGACTCACTGCACTGCATCCCAGTGGTGCCAGTGCACTCTCTGGACTCACTGCACTGCATCCTCAGAGGTGCCAGTGCACTCTCTGGACTCACTGCAGTGCATCCCCAAGGTGCCAGTGCACTCTCTGGACTCACTGCACTGCATCGCCAGTTGTGCCAGTGCACTCTCTGGACTCACTGCAGTGCATCCCCAGTGGTGCCAGTGCACTCTCTGGACTCACTGCAGTGCATCCCAAGTGGTGCCTGTGAAGTCTCTGGACTCATTGCAGTGCATCCCCAGTGGCGCCAGTGCACTCTCTGGACTCACTGGACTGCATCCCATTGGTGCTAGTGCACTCTCTGGACTCACTGCACTGCATCCCCAGTAGTGCCAGTGCACTCTCTGGACTCACTGCACTGCATCCCCAGTGCTGACAGTGCACTCTCTGGACTCACTGCAGTGCATCCCCAGTGGTGCCAGTGCACTCTCTGGACTCACTGCAGTGCTTCCGCACTGGTGCCAGTGCACTCTCTGGACTCACTGCACTGCATCCCCAGTGGTGCCTCTGCACTCTCTGGAATCACTGCACTGCATCCCCAGTGGTGCCAGTGCACTCTCTGGACTCACTGTAGTGCATCCCCAGTGGTGCCAGTGCACTCTCTGGACTCACTGCACTGCATCCCAAGTGGTGCCAGTGCACTCTCTGGACTCACTGCAGTGCATCCCTTGTGGTGCCTTTGCACTCTCAGGACTCACTGCACTGCATCCCCAGTGGTGCCAGTGCACTCTCTGGACTCACTGCACTGCATCCCCAGTGGTGCCAGTGCACTCTCTGAACTCAGTGCACTGCATCCCCAATGGTGCCACTGCACTCTCTGGACTCACTGCAGTGCATCCCCAGTGGTGCCAGTGCACTCTCTGGACTCACTGCACTGCATCCCCAGTGGTGCCAGTGCACTCTCTGCGCTCTTTGCAGTGCATTCCAAGTGGTGCCAGTGCACTCTCTGGACTCACTGCACTGCATCCCCAGTGGTGCCAGTGCACTCTCTGGACTCACGGCAGTGCATCCCCAGTGGTGCCAGTGCACTCTCTGGACTCACTGCACTGCATCCCCAGTGGTGCCAGTGTAGACTCTGGACTCACAGCAGTGCATCCCCAGTGGTGCCAGTGCAACTACTGGACTCACTGCAGTGTAGCTCAGTGGTGCCAGAGCACTCTCTGGACTCACTGCACTGCAGCCCCAGTGGTGCCAGTGCACTCTCTGGACTCACTGCACTGCATCCCCAGTGGTGCCAGTGCACTGTCTGGACTCACTGCAGTGTATCGCCATTGGAGACGGTGCACTCTCTGGACTCACTAAACTGCATCCCCAGTGGTGCCAGAGAACTCTCTGGTCTCACTGCAGTGCATCCCCAGTGGTGCCAGTGCACTGTCTGGACTCACTGCATCCCCAGTGGTGCCAGGGCACTCTCTGGACTCACAGCACTGCATCCCCATTGGTGCCAGTGCACTCTCTGGACTCACTGCACTAAAACCCCAGTGGTGCCAGTGCACTCTCTGGACTCACTGCACTGCATCCCCAGTGGTGCCAGTGCACTCTCTGGACTCACCGGGGTGCATCCCCAGTGGTGCCAGTGCACTCTCTGGACTCACTGCACTGCATCCCCTGTGGTGCCAGTACACTCTCTGGACTCACTGCAGTGCATCCCCAGTGGTGCCAGTGTACTCTCTGGACTCACTGCACTGCATCACCAGCGGTGCCAGTGCACTCTCTGGACTCACTGTAGTGCATCCCCAGTGGTGCCAGTGCAGTTTCTGGAGTCACTGCAGTGCATCCCCTGTTGTGCCATTGCACTCTCTGCACTCACTGCACTGCATCCCCAGAAGTGCCAGTGCACTCTCTGGACTCACTGCACTGCATCCCCAGTGGTTCCATTACACTCTCTGGACTCACTGCATTGGATCCCCAGTGGTGTCAGTGCACTCTCTGGACTCAGTGCAGTGCATCCCCAGTGGTGCCAGTGCACTCTCTGGACTCACTGCAGTGCTTCCCCACTGGTGCCAGTGCACTCTCTGGACTCACTGCACTGCATCCCCAGTGGTGCCAGTGCACTCTCTGGACTCACTGCAGTGCATCCCCAGTGGTGCCAGTGCACTCTCTGGACTCACTGCACTGCATCCCCAGTGGTGCCAGTGCACTCTCTGGACCCACTGCAGTGCATCCCCACTGGTGCCAGTGCACTCTCTGGACTCAGTGCACTGCATCCCCAATGGTGCCAGTGCACTCTCTGTAGTCACTGCACTGCGTCCCCAGTGGTGCCAGTGCACTCTCTGGACTCACTGCAGTGTATCCCCTGTGGTGCCAGTGCACTCTGTGGACTCACTGCACTGCATCCCAGTGGTGCCAGTGCACTCTCTGGACTCACTGCACTGCATCCCCAAGGTGCCAGTGCACTCTCTGGACTCAACTGCACTGCATCCCCAGTGGTGCCAGTGCACTCTCTGGACTCACTGCACTGCATCCCCAGTGGTGCCAGAGCACTCTCTGGACTCACTGCAGTGCATCCCCAGTGGTGCCAGTGCACTCTCTGGACTCACTGCACTGCATCCCCAGTGGTGCCAGTGCACTCTCTGGACTCACTGCACTTCATCCCCAGTGGTGCCTCTGCACTCTCTGGACTCACTGCATTGCATCACCAGTGGTGCCAGTGCACTCTGTGGACTCACTGCACTGCATCCCCAGTGGTGTCACTGCACTCTCTGGACTCACTGCACTGCATCACCATTGGTGCCAGGGCACTCTCCGGACTCACTGCAGTGCATCCGCAGTGGTGCCAGTGCACTCTTTCGAGTCACTGCAGTGCATCCCCAGTGGTGCCAGTGCACTCTCTGGACTCACTGCACTGCATCCCCAGTGGTGCCAGTGCACTCTCTGGACTCACTGCATTGCATCCCCAGTGGTGCCAGTGCACTCTCTGGACTCACTGCATTGCATCCCCAGTGGTGCCAGTGCACTCTCTGAACTCACTCCAGTGTATCCCCAGTGGTGTCAGTGCACTCTCTGGACTCACTGCAGTGCATCCCCAGTGGTGCCAGTGCAATCTCTGGACTCACTGCAGTGCATCCCCAGTGGTGCCAGTGCACTCTCTGGACTCACTGCAGTGCATCCCCAGTGGTGCCAGTGCACTCTCTGGACTCACTGCACTGTATCCCCAGTGGTGCCAGTGCACTCTCTGGACTCACTGCATTGCATCCCCAGTGGTGCAACTGCACTCTCTGGACTCACTGCACTACATCCCCAGTGGTGCCACTGCACTCTCTGGACTCACTGCACTGCATCACCATTGGTGCCCAGGGCACTCTCCTGACTCACTGCAGTGCATCCGCAGTGGTGCCAGTGCACTCTTTTGAGTCACTGCACTGCAGTGCATCCCCAAGGTGCCAGTGCACTCTCTGGACTCACTGCAGTGCATCCCCAGTGGTGCCAGTGCACTCTCTGCACTCACTGCACTGCATCCCCAGTATTCCCAGAGCACTCTCTGGACTCACTGCACTGCATCCCCAGTGCTGCCAGTGCACTCTCTGGACTCACTGCACTGCATCCCCATTGGTGCCAGTGCACTCTCTGGAGTCGCAGCACTGCATCAACAGTGGTGCCTCTGCACTCTCTGGAGTCACTGCACTGCATCCCCAGTGCTGCCAGTGCACTCTCTGGACTCACTGCAGTGCATCCCCAGTGGTGCCAGTGCACTCTCTGGACTCACTGCACTGCATCCCCAGTGGTGCCAGTGCACTCTCTGGACTCACTGCACTTCATCCCCAGTGGTGCCAGTGCACTCTCTGGACTCACTGCATTGCATCCCCAGTGGTGCCAGTGCACTCTCTGGACTCACTGCACTGCATCTCCAGTGGTGCCACTGCACTCTCTGGACTCACTGCACTGCATCACCATTGGTGCCAGGGCACTCTCCGGACTCACTGCAGTGCATCAACAGTGGTGCCAGTGCACTCTTTCGAGTCACTGCAGTGCATCCCCAGTGGTGCCAGTGCACTCTCTGGACTCACTGCACTGCATCCCCAGTGGTGCCAGTGCACTCTCTGCACTCACTGCACTGCATCCCCAGTGTTCCCAGAGCACTCTCTGGACTCACTGGAGTGCATCCCCAGTGGTGCCAGTGCACTCTCTGGACTCACTGCAGTGCATCCCCAGTGGTGCCAGTGCACTCTCTGGACTCACTGCACTGCATCCCCAGTGGTGCCACTGCACTCTCTGGACTCACTGCACTGCATCACCATTGGTGCCAGGGCACTCTCCGGACTCACTGCAGTGCATCCCCAGTGGTGCCAGTGCACTCTTTCGAGTCACTGCACTGCATCCCCAGTGGTGCCAGTGCATCCTCTGGACTCATTGCAGTGCATTCCCAGTGGTGCCAGTGCACTCTCTGGACTCACTGCACTGCATCCCCAGTGCTGACAGTGCACTCTCTGGACTCACTGCACTGCATCCCCAGTGCTGACAGTGCACTCTCTGGACTCACTGCAGTGCAACCCCAGTGGTGCCAGTGCACTCTCTGGACTCACTGCACTGCATCCCCAGTGGTGCCAGTGCACTCTCTGGACTCACTGCACTGCATCCCTAATGGTGCCAGTGCACTCTCTGGACTCACTGCAGTGCATCCCCAGTGGTGCCAGTGCACTCTCTGGAGTCACTGCACTGCATCCCCAGTGGTGCCAGTGCACTCTCTGGACTCACTGCATTGCATCCCCAGTGGTGCCAGAGCACTCTCTGGACTCACCGAGGTGCATCCCCAGTGGTGCCAGTGCACTCTATGGACTAACTGCACTGCATCCCCAGTGGTGCCAGTGCACTCTCTGGACTCACTGCACTGCATCCCCAGTGGTGCCAGTGCACTCTCTGGACTCACTGCTCTGCATCCCCAGTGGTTCCAGTGCACTCTCTGGATCACTGCACTGCATCACCATTGGTGCCAGGGCACTCTCCGGACTCACTGCAGTGCATCCCCAGTGGTGCCAGTGCACTCTTTCGAGTCACTGCACTGCATCCCCAGTGGTGCCAGTGCATTCTCTGGACTCACTGCAGTGCATCCCCATTGGTGCCAGTGCAGTCTCTGGAGTCACTGCAGTGCATCCCCAGTGGTGCCAGTGCACTCTCTGGACTCACTGCACTGCATCCCCAGTGCTGACAGTGCACTCTCTGGACTCACTGCACTGCATCCCCAGTGGTGCCAGTGTACTCTCTGGACTCAGTGCACTGCATCCCCAGTGGTGCCACTGCACTCTCTGGACTCACTGCAGTGCATCCCCAGTGGTGCCAGTGCACTCTCTGGACTCACTGCACTGCATCCCCAGTGCTGACAGTGCACTCTCTGGACTCACTGCACTGCATCCCCTTTTGTGCCAGTGCACTCTCTGGACTCACTGCACTGCATCCCCAGTGGTGCCAGTGCACTCTCTGGAGTCACTGCACTGCATCCCCAGTGGTGCCAGTGCACTCTCTGGACTCACTGCACTGCATCCCCAGTGGTGCCAGTGCACTCTCTGGACTCACTGCACTGCATCTCCAGTGGTGCCAGTGTACTCTCTGGACTCAGTGCACTGCATCCCCAGTGGTGCCACTGCACTCTCTGGACTCACTGTACTGCATCCCACTGGTGCCAGTGCACTCTCTGGACTCACTGCACTGCATCCCCAGTGGTGCCAGTGCACTCTCTGGACTCACTGCACTTCATCCCCAGTGGTGCCAGTGCACTCTCTGGACTCACTGCATTGCATCCCCAGTGGTGCCAGTGCACTCTCTGGACTCACTGCACTGCATCCCCAGTGGTGCCACTGCACTCTCTGGACTCACTGCACTGCATCACCATTGGTGCCAGGGCACTCTCCGGACTCACAGCAGTGCATCCGCAGTGGTGCCAGTGCACTCTTTCGAGTCACTGCACTGCATCCCCAGTGGTGCCAGTGCACTCTCTGGACTCACTGCAGTGCATCCCCAGTAGTGCCAGTGCACTCTCTGGACTCACTGCACTGCATCCCCAGTGGTGCCAGTGCACTCTCTGCACTCACTGCACTGCATCCCCAGTATTCCCAGAGCACTCTCTGGACTCACTGCAGTGCATCCCCAGTGGTGCCAGTGCACTCTCTGGACTCACTGCACTGCATCCCCAGTGGTGCCAGTGCACTGTCTGGACTCACTGCAGTGTATCGCCATTGGAGACGGTGCACTCTCTGGACTCACTAAACTGCATCCCCAGTGGTGCCAGAGAACTCTCTGGTCTCACTGCAGTGCATCCCCAGTGGTGCCAGTGCACTCTCTGGACTCACTGCATCCCCAGTGGTGCCAGGGCACTCTCTGGACTCACAGCACTGCATCCCCATTGGTGCCAGTGCACTCTCTGGACTCACTGCACTAAAACCCCAGTGGTGCCAGTGCACTCTCTGGACTCACTGCACTGCATCCCCAGTGGTGCCAGTGCACTCTCTGGACTCACCGGGGTGCATCCCCAGTGGTGCCAGTGCACTCTCTGGACTCACTGCACTGCATCACCATTGGTGCCAGTACACTCTCTGGACTCACTGCAGTGCATCCCCAGTGGTGCCAGTGTACTCTCTGGACTCACTGCACTGCATCACCAGCGGTGCCAGTGCACTCTCTGGACTCACTGTAGTGCATCCCCAGTGGTGCCAGTGCAGTTTCTGGAGTCACTGCAGTGCATCCCCTGTTGTGCCAGTGCACTCTCTGCACTCACTGCACTGCATCCCCAGAAGTGCCAGTGCACTCTCTGGACTCACTGCACTGCATCGCCAGTGGTTCCATTGCACTCTCTGGACTCACTGCATTGGATCCCCAGTGGTGTCAGTGCACTCTCTGGACTCAGTGCAGTGCATCCCCAGTGGTGCCAGTGCACTCTCTGGACTCACTGCAGTGCTTCCCCACTGGTGCCAGTGCACTCTCTGGACTCACTGCACTGCATCCCCAGTGGTGCCAGTGCACTCTCTGGACTCACTGCAGTGCATCCCCAGTGGTGCCAGTGCACTCTCTGGACTCACTGCACTGCATCCCCAGTGGTGCCAGTGCACTCTCTGGACCCACTGCAGTGCATCCCCACTGGTGCCAGTGCACTCTCTGTACTCAGTGCACTGCATCCCCAATGGTGCCAGTGCACTCTCTGTAGTCACTGCACTGCGTCCCCAGTGGTGCCAGTGCACTCTCTGGACTCACTGCAGTGTATCCCCTGTGGTGCCAGTGCACTCTGTGGACTCACTGCACTGCATCCCAGTGGTGCCAGTGCACTCTCTGGACTCACTGCACTGCATCCCCAAGGTGCCAGTGCACTCTCTGGACTCAACTGCACTGCATCCCCAGTGGTGCCAGTGCACTCTCTGGACTCACTGCACTGCATCCCCAGTGGTGACAGTGCACTCTCTGGACTCACTGCAGTGCATCCCCAGTGGTGCCAGTGCACTCTCTGGACTCACTGCACTGCATCCCCAGTGGTGCCAGTGCACTCTCTGGACTCACTGCACTTCATCCCCAGTGGTGCCAGTGCACTCTCTGGACTCACTGCATTGCATCACCAGTGGTGCCAGTGCACTCTGTGGACTCACTGCACTGCATCCCCAGTGGTGTCACTGCACTCTCTGGACTCACTGCACTGCATCACCATTGGTGCCAGGGCACTCTCCGGACTCACTGCAGTGCATCCGCAGTGGTGCCAGTGCACTCTTTCGAGTCACTGCAGTGCATCCCCAGTGGTGCCAGTGCACTCTCTGGACTCACTGCACTGCATCCCCAGTGGTGCCAGTGCATTCTCTGGAATCACTGCAGTGCATCCCCAGTGGTGCCAGTGCACTCTCTGGACTCACTGCACTGCATCCCCAGTGGTGCCAGTGCACTCTCTGGACTCACTGCATTGCATCCCCAGTGGTGCCAGTGCACTCTCTGGACTCACTGCAGTGCATCCCCAGTGGTGCCAGTGCACTCTCTGCACTCACTGCACTGCATCACCAGTGGTGCCAGTGCACTCTCTGGACTCACTGCAGTGCATCCCCAGTGGTGCCAGTGCACTCTCTGGACTCACTGCACTGCATCCCCAGTGGTGCCAGTGCACTCTCTGGACTCACTGCATTGCATCCCCAGTGGTGCCAGTGCACTCTCTGGACACACTGCACTACATCCCCAGTGGTGCCACTGCACTCTCTGGACTCACTGCACTGCATCACCATTGGTGCCAGGGCACTCTCCTGACTCACTGCAGTGCATCCGCAGTGGTGCCAGTGCACTCTTTTGAGTCACTGCAGTGCATCCCCAAGGTGCCAGTGCACTCTCTGGACTCACTGCAGTGCATCCCCAGTGGTGCCAGTGCACTCTCTGCACTCACTGCACTGCATCACCAGTGGTGCCAGTGCACTCTCTGGACTCACTGCAGTGCATCCCCAGTGGTGCCAGTGCACTCTCTGCACTCACTGCACTGCATCCCCAGTGGTGCCAGTGCACTCTCTGGAGTCGCAGCACTGCATCAACAGTGGTGCCTCTGCACTCTCTGGAGTCACTGCACTGCATCCCCAGTGCTGCCAGTGCACTCTCTGGACTCACTGCAGTGCATCCCCAGTGGTGCCAGTGCACTCTCTGGACTCACTGCACTGCATCCCCAGTGGTGCCAGTGCACTCTCTGGACTCACTGCACTTCATCCCCAGTGGTGCCAGTGCACTCTCTGGACTCACTGCATTGCATCCCCAGTGGTGCCAGTGCACTCTCTGGACTCACTGCACTGCATCTCCAGTGGTGCCACTGCACTCTCTGGACTCACTGCACTGCATCACCATTGGTGCCAGGGCACTCTCCGGACTCACTGCAGTGCATCCACAGTGGTGCCAGTGCACTCTTTCGAGTCACTGCTTTGCATCCCCAGTGGTGCCAGTGCACTCTCTGGACTCACTGCACTGCATCCCCAGTGGTGCCAGTGCACTCTCTGCACTCACTGCACTGCATCCCCAGTGTTCCCAGAGCACTCTCTGGACTCACTGGAGTGCATCCCCAGTGGTGCCAGTGCACTCTCTGGACTCACTGCAGTGCATCCCCAGTGGTGCCAGTGCACTCTCTGCACTCACTGCACTGCATCCCCAGTGGTGCCACTGCACTCTCTGGACTCACTGCACTGCATCACCATTGGTGCCAGGGCACTCTCCGGACTCACTGCAGTGCATCCCCAGTGGTGCCAGTGCACTCTTTCGAGTCACTGCACTGCATCCCCAGTGGTGCCAGTGCATTCTCTGGACTCATTGCAGTGCATCCCCAGTGGTGCCAGTTAACTCTCTGGACTCACTGCACTGCATCCCCAGTGCTGACAGTGCACTCTCTGGACTCACTGCACTGCATCCCCAGTGCTGACAGTGCACTCTCTGGACTCACTGCAGTGCAACCCCAGTGGTGCCAGTGCACTCTCTGGACTCACTGCACTGCATCCCCAGTGGTGCCAGTGCACTCTCTGGACTCACTGCACTGCATCCCTAATGGTGCCAGTGCACTCTCTGGACTCACTGCAGTGCATCCCCAGTGGTGCCAGTGCACTCTCTGGAGTCACTGCACTGCATCCCCAGTGGTGCCAGTGCACTCTCTGCCCTCACTGCACTGCATCCCCGGTGTTCCCAGAGCACTCTCAGGACTCACCGAGGTGCATCCCCAGTGGTGCCAGTGCACTCTCTGGACTCACCGCACTGCATCCCCAGTGGTGCCAGTGCACTCTCTGGACTCACTGCAGTGCAGCCCCTGAGGTGCCAGTGTACTCTCTGGACTCACTGCACTGCATCCCCAGTGGTGACAGTGCACTCTCTGGAATCACTGCAGTGCATCCCCTGTGGTGCCATTGCACTCTCTGGACTCACTGCACTGCATCACCAGTGGTGCCTGTGCACTCTCTTGAGTCACTGCACTGCATCCCCAGTGGAGACAGTGCACTCTATGGACTAACTGCACTGCATCCCCAGTGGTGCCAGTGCACTCTCTGGACTCACTGCACTGCATCCCCAGTGGTGCCAGTGCACTCTCTGGACTCACTGCTCTGCATCCCCAGTGGTTCCAGTGCACTCTCTGGATCACTGCACTGCATCACCATTGGTGCCAGGGCACTCTCCGGACTCACTGCAGTGCATCCCCAGTGGTGCCAGTGCACTCTTTCGAGTCACTGCACTGCATCCCCAGTGGTGCCAGTGCATTCTCTGGACTCACTGCAGTGCATCCCCATTGGTGCCAGTGCAGTCTCTGGAGTCACTGCAGTGCATCCCCAGTGGTGCCAGTGCACTCTCTGGACTCACTGCACTGCATCCCCAGTGCTGACAGTGCACTCTCTGGACTCACTGCACTGCATCCCCAGTGGTGCCAGTGTACTCTCTGGACTCAGTGCACTGCATCCCCAGTGGTGCCACTGCACTCTCTGGACTCACTGCAGTGCATCCCCAGTGGTGCCAGTGCACTCTCTGGACTCACTGCACTGCATCAACAGTGGTGCCAGTGCACTCTCTGGACTCACTGCAGTGCATCCCCTTTTGTGCCAGTGCACTCTCTGGACTCACTGCACTGCATCCCCAGTGGTGCCAGTGCACTCTCTGGAGTCACTGCACTGCATCCCCAGTGGTGCCAGTGCACTCTCTGGACTCACTGCACTGCATCCCCAGTGGTGCCAGTGCACTCTCTGGACTCACTGCACTGCATCTCCAGTGGTGCCAGTGTACTCTCTGGACTCACTGCACTGCATCCCCAGTGGTGCCACTGCACTCTCTGGACTCACTGCACTGCATCCCACTGGTGCCAGTGCACTCTCTGGACTCACTGCACTGCATCCCCAGTGGTGCCAGTGCACTCTCTGGACTCACTGCACTGCATCCCCAGTGGTGCCAGTGTACTCTCTGGACTCAGTGCACTGCATCCCCAGTGGTGCCACTGCACTCTCTGGACTCACTGCAGTGCATCCCCAGTGGTGCCAGTGCACTCTCTGGACTCACTGCACTGCATCCCCAGTGGTGCCAGTGCACTCTCTGGACTCACTGCAGTGCATCCCCTTTTGTGCCAGTGCACTCTCTGGACTCACTGCACTGCATCCCCAGTGGTGCCAGTGCACTCTCTGGAGTCACTGCACTGCATCCCCAGTGCTGCCAGTGCACTCTCTGGACTCACTGCAGTGCATCCCCAGTGGTGCCAGTGTACTCTCTGGACTCACTGCAGTGCATCCCCAGTGGTGCCAGTGCACTCTCTGGACTCACTGCAGTGCATCACCAGTGGTGCCAGTGCACTCTCTGGACTCACTGCACTGCATCCCCAGTGGTGCCAGTGCACTCTCTGGACTCACTGCACTGCATCCCCAGTGGTGCCAGTACACTCTCTGGAGTCGCAGCACTGCATCAACAGTGGTGCCTCTGCACTCTGTGGAGTCACTGCACTGCATCCCCAGTGCTGCCAGTGCACTCTCTGGACTCACTGCAGTGCATCCCCAGTGGTGCCAGTGCACTCTCTGGACTCACTGCAGTGCATCCCCAGTGGTGACAGTGCACTCTCTGGACTCACTGCACTGCATCCCCAGTGGTGCCAGTGCACTCTCTGGACTCACTGCACTTCATCCCCAGTGGTGCCACTGCACTCTCTGGACTCACTGTATTGCATCCCCAGTGGTGCCAGTGCACTCTCTGGACTCACTGCACTGCATCCCCAGTGGTGCCACTGCACTCTCTGGACTCACTGCACTGCATCACCATTGGTGCCAGGGCACTCTCCGGACTCACAGCAGTGCATCCGCAGTGGTGCCAGTGCACTCTTTCGAGTCACTGCACTGCATCCCCAGTGGTGCCAGTGCACTCTCTGGACTCACTGCAGTGCATCCCCAGTGGTGCCAGTGCACTCTCTGGACTCACTGCACTGCATCCCCAGTGGTGCCAGTGCACTCTCTGGACTCACTGCACTGCATCCCCAGTGGTGCCAGTGCACTCTCTGGACTCACTGCACTGCATCCCACTGGTGCCAGTGCACTCTCTGGACTCACTGCACTGCATCCCCAGTGGTGCCAGTGCACTCTGTGGACTCACTGCACTGCATCCCCTGTGGTGCCAGTGCACTCTCCGGACTCACTGCACTGCATCCCTAATGGTGCCAGTGCACTCTCTGGACTCACTGCAGTGCATCCCCAGTGGTGCCAGTGCACTCTCTGCACTCACTGCACTGCATCCCCAGTGGTGCCAGTGCACTCTCTGCACTCACTGCACTGCATCCCCGGTGTTCCCAGAGCACGCTCTGGACTCACCGAGGTGCATCCCCAGTGGAGCCAGTGCACTCTCTGGACTCACAGCACTGCATCCCCAGTGGTGCCATTGCACTCTCTGGACTCACTGCAGTGCATCCCCTTTTGTGCCAGTGCACTCTCTGGACTCACTGCACTGCATCCCCAGTGGTGCCAGTGCACTCTCTGGAGTCACTGCACTGCATCCCCAGTGGTGCCAGTGCACTCTCTGGACTCACTGCAGTGCATCCCCAATGGTGCCAGTGCACTCTCTGGACTCACTGCACTGCATCCCCAGGGCTGACAGTGCACTCTCTGGACTCACCGGGGTGCATCCCCAGTGGTGCCAGTGCACTCTCTGGACTCACTGCACTGCATCCCCAGTGGAGACAGTGCACTCTCTGTAGTCACTGCGCTGCATCCCCAGTGGTTCCAGGGCACTCTCTCGACTCACTGCACTGCAACTCCAGTGGTGCCAGTGCACTCTCTGGACTCACTGCACTGCATCCCCAGTGGTGCCAGTGCACTCTCTGGACTCATTGCAGTGCATCCCCAGTGTTGCCAGTGCACTCTCTGGACTCACTGCAGTGCATCCCCAGTGGTGCCAGTGCACTCTGTGGACTCACCGCAGTGCATCCGCAGTGGTGCCAGTGCACTCTCTGGACTCACTGCAGTGCATCCCCAGTGGTGCCACTGCACTCTCTGGACTCACTGCACTGCATCCCATTGGAGCTAGTGCACTCTCTGGACTCATTGCACTGCATCCCCAGTGGTGCCAGGGCACTCGCTGGACTCACTGCACTGCATCACCATTGGTGCCAGGGCACTCTCCGGACTCACTGCAGTGCATCCACAGTGGTGCCAGTGCACTCTTTCGAGTCACTGCTTTGCATCCCCAGTGGTGCCAGTGCACTCTCTGGACTCACTGCACTGCATCCCCAGTGGTGCCAGTGCACTCTCTGCACTCACTGCACTGCATCCCCAGTGTTCCCAGAGCACTCTCTGGACTCACTGGAGTGCATCCCCAGTGGTGCCAGTGCACTCTCTGGACTCACTGCAGTGCATCCCCAGTGGTGCCAGTGCACTCTCTGGACTCACTGCACTGCATCCCCAGTGGTGCCACTGCACTCTCTGGACTCACTGCACTGCATCACCATTGGTGCCAGGGCACTCTCCGGACTCACTGCAGTGCATCCCCAGTGGTGCCAGTGCACTCTTTCGAGTCACTGCACTGCATCCCCAGTGGTGCCAGTGCATTCTCTGGACTCATTGCAGTGCATCCCCAGTGGTGCCAGTGCACTCTCTGGACTCACTGCACTGCATCCCCAGTGCTGACAGTGCACTCTCTGGACTCACTGCACTGCATCCCCAGTGCTGACAGTGCACTCTCTGGACTCACTGCAGTGCAACCCCAGTGGTGCCAGTGCACTCTCTGGACTCACTGCACTGCATCCCCAGTGGTGCCAGTGCACTCTCTGGACTCACTGCACTGCATCCCTAATGGTGCCAGTGCACTCTCTGGACTCACTGCAGTGCATCCCCAGTGGTGCCAGTGCACTCTCTGGAGTCACTGCACTGCATCCCCAGTGGTGCCAGTGCACTCTCTGCCCTCACTGCACTGCATCCCCGGTGTTCCCAGAGCACTCTCTGGACTCACCGAGGTGCATCCCCAGTGGTGCCAGTGCACTCTCTGGACTCACCGCACTGCATCCCCAGTGGTGCCAGTGCACTCTCTGGACTCACTGCAGTGCAGCCCCTGAGGTGCCAGTGTACTCTCTGGACTCACTGCACTGCATCCCCAGTGGTGACAGTGCACTCTCTGGAATCACTGCAGTGCATCCCCTGTGGTGCCATTGCACTCTCTGGACTCACTGCACTGCATCCCCAGTGGTGCCTGTGCACTCTCTTGAGTCACTGCACTGCATCCCCAGTGGAGACAGTGCACTCTATGGACTAACTGCACTGCATCCCCAGTGGTGCCAGTGCACTCTCTGGACTCACTGCACTGCATCCCCAGTGGTGCCAGTGCACTCTCTGGACTCACTGCTCTGCATCCCCAGTGGTTCCAGTGCACTCTCTGGATCACTGCACTGCATCACCATTGGTGCCAGGGCACTCTCCGGACTCACTGCAGTGCATCCCCAGTGGTGCCAGTGCACTCTTTCGAGTCACTGCACTGCATCCCCAGTGGTGCCAGTGCATTCTCTGGACTCACTGCAGTGCATCCCCATTGGTGCCAGTGCAGTCTCTGGAGTCACTGCAGTGCATCCCCAGTGGTGCCAGTGCACTCTCTGGACTCACTGCACTGCATCCCCAGTGCTGACAGTGCACTCTCTGGACTCACTGCACTGCATCCCCAGTGGTGCCAGTGTACTCTCTGGACTCAGTGCACTGCATCCCCAGTGGTGCCAGTGCACTCTGTGGACTCACCGCAGTGCATCCGCAGTGGTGCCAGTGCACTCTCTGGACTCACTGCAGTGCATCCCCAGTGGTGCCACTGCACTCTCTGGACTCACTGCACTGCATCCCATTGGAGCTAGTGTACTCTCTGGACTCATTGCACTGCATCCCCAGTGGTGCCAGGGCACTCTCTGGACTCACTGCACTGCATCACCATTGGTGCCAGGGCACTCTCCGGACTCACTGCAGTGCATCCACAGTGGTGCCAGTGCACTCTTTCGAGTCACTGCTTTGCATCCCCAGTGGTGCCAGTGCACTCTCTGGACTCACTGCACTGCATCCCCAGTGGTGCCAGTGCACTCTCTGCACTCACTGCACTGCATCCCCAGTGTTCCCAGAGCACTCTCTGGACTCACTGGAGTGCATCCCCAGTGGTGCCAGTGCACTCTCTGGACTCACTGCAGTGCATCCCCAGTGGTGCCAGTGCACTCTCTGGACTCACTGCACTGCATCCCCAGTGGTGCCACTGCACTCTCTGGACTCACTGCACTGCATCACCATTGGTGCCAGGGCACTCTCCGGACTCACTGCAGTGCATCCCCAGTGGTGCCAGTGCACTCTTTCGAGTCACTGCACTGCATCCCCAGTGGTGCCAGTGCATTCTCTGGACTCATTGCAGTGCATCCCCAGTGGTGCCAGTGCACTCTCTGGACTCACTGCACTGCATCCCCAGTGCTGACAGTGCACTCTCTGGACTCACTGCACTGCATCCCCAGTGCTGACAGTGCACTCTCTGGACTCACTGCAGTGCAACCCCAGTGGTGCCAGTGCACTCTCTGGACTCACTGCACTGCATCCCCAGTGGTGCCAGTGCACTCTCTGGACTCACTGCACTGCATCCCTAATGGTGCCAGTGCACTCTCTGGACTCACTGCAGTGCATCCCCAGTGGTGCCAGTGCACTCTCTGGAGTCACTGCACTGCATCCCCAGTGGTGCCAGTGCACTCTCTGCCCTCACTGCACTGCATCCCCGGTGTTCCCAGAGCACTCTCTGGACTCACCGAGGTGCATCCCCAGTGGTGCCAGTGCACTCTCTGGACTCACCGCACTGCATCCCCAGTGGTGCCAGTGCACTCTCTGGACTCACTGCAGTGCAGCCCCTGAGGTGCCAGTGTACTCTCTGGACTCACTGCACTGCATCCCCAGTGGTGACAGTGCACTCTCTGGAATCACTGCAGTGCATCCCCTGTGGTGCCATTGCACTCTCTGGACTCACTGCACTGCATCCCCAGTGGTGCCTGTGCACTCTCTTGAGTCACTGCACTGCATCCCCAGTGGAGACAGTGCACTCTATGGACTAACTGCACTGCATCCCCAGTGGTGCCAGTGCACTCTCTGGACTCACTGCACTGCATCCCCAGTGGTGCCAGTGCACTCTCTGGACTCACTGCTCTGCATCCCCAGTGGTTCCAGTGCACTCTCTGGATCACTGCACTGCATCACCATTGGTGCCAGGGCACTCTCCGGACTCACTGCAGTGCATCCCCAGTGGTCCCAGTGCACTCTTTCGAGTCACTGCACTGCATCCCCAGTGGTGCCAGTGCATTCTCTGGACTCACTGCAGTGCATCCCCATTGGTGCCAGTGCAGTCTCTGGAGTCACTGCAGTGCATCCCCAGTGGTGCCAGTGCACTCTCTGGACTCACTGCACTGCATCCCCAGTGCTGACAGTGCACTCTCTGGACTCACTGCACTGCATCCCCAGTGGTGCCAGTGTACTCTCTGGATTCAGTGCACTGCATCCCCAGTGGTGCCAGTGCACTCTCTGGACTCACTACAGTGCATCCCCAGTGGTGCCAGTGCACTCTCTGGACTCACTGCACTGCATCCCCAGTGGTGCCAGTGCACTCTCTGGACTCACTGCAGTGCATCCCCTTTTGTGCCAGTGCACTCTCTGGACTCACTGCACTGCATCCCCAGTGGTGCCAGTGTACTCTCTGGACTCAGTGCACTGCATCCCCAGTGGTGCCACTGCACTCTCTGGACTCACTGCACTGCATCCCACTGGTGCCAGTGCACTCTCTGGACTCACTGCACTGCATCCCCAGTGGTGCCAGTGCACTCTCTGGACTCACTGCACTGCATCCCCAGTGGTGCCAGTGTACTCTCTGGACTCAGTGCACTGCATCCCCAGTGGTGCCACTGCACTCTCTGGACTCACTGCAGTGCATCCCCAGTTTTGCCAGTGCACTCTCTGGACTCACTGCACTGCATCCCCAGTGGTGCCAGTGCACTCTCTGGACTCACTGCAGTGCATCCCCTTTTGTGCCAGTGCACTCTCTGGACTCACTGCACTGCATCCCCAGTGATGCCAGTGCACTCTCTGGAGTCACTGCACTGCATCCCCAGTGGTGCCAGTGCACTCTCTGGACTCACTGCAGTGCATCCCCAGTGGTGCCAGTGCACTCTCTGGACTCACTGCAGTGCATCCCCAGTGGTGCCAGTGCACTCTCTGGACTCACTGCAGTGCATCACCAGTCGTGCCAGTGCACTCTCTGGACTCACTGCACTGCATCCCCAGTGGTGCCAGTGCACTCTCTGGACTCACTGCACTGCATCCCCAGTGGTGCCAGTACACTCTCTGGAGTCGCAGCACTGCATCAACAGTGGTGCCTCTGCACTCTGTGGAGTCACTGCACTGCATCCCCAGTGCTGCCAGTGCACTCTCTGGACTCACTGCAGTGCATCCCCAGTGGTGCCAGTGCACTCTCTGGACTCACTGCAGTGCATCCCCAGTGGTGCCAGTGCACTCTCTGGACTCACTGCACTGCATCCCCAGTGGTGCCAGTGCACTCTCTGGACTCACTGCACTTCATCCCCAGTGGTGCCAGTGCACTCTCTGGACTCACTGCATTGCATCCCCAGTGGTGCCAGTGCACTCTCTGGACTCACTGCACTGCATCCCCAGTGGTGCCACTGCACTCTCTGGACTCACTGCACTGCATCACCATTGGTGCCAGGGCACTCTCCGGACTCACAGCAGTGCATCCGCAGTGGTGCCAGTGCACTCTTTCGAGTCACTGCACTGCATCCCCAGTGGTGCCAGTGCACTCTCTGGACTCACTGCAGTGCATCCCCAGTGGTGCCAGTGCACTCTCTGGACTCACTGCACTGCATCCCCAGTGGTGCCAGTGCACTCTCTGCACTCACTGCACTGCATCCCCAGTATTCCCAGAGCACTCTCTGGACTCACTGCAGTGCATCCCCAGTGGTGCCAGTGCACTCTCTGGACTCACTGCACTGCATCCCCAGTGGTGCCAGTGCACTCTCTGGACTCACTGCACTGCATCCCCAGTGCTGACAGTGCACTCTCTGGACTCACTGCACTGCATCCCACTGGTGCCAGTGCACTCTCTGGACTCACTGCACTGCATCCCCAGTGCTGACAGTGCACTCTGTGGACTCACTGCACTGCATCCCCAGTGGTGCCAGTGCACTCTCTGGACTCACTGCACTGCATCCCCAGTGGTGCCAGTGCACTCTCTGGACTCACTGCACTGCATCCCCAGTGGTGCCAGTGTACTGTCTGGACTCAGTGCACTGCATCCCCAGTGGTGCCAGTGCACTCTGTGGACTCACTGCACTGCATCCCCTGTGGTGCCAGTGCACTCTCTGGACTCACTGCACTGCATCCCCAGTGGTGCCTGTGCACTCTCTGGACTCACTGCACTGCATCCCCAGTGGTGCCAGTGTACTCTCTGGACTCAGTGCACTGCATCCCCAGTGGTGCCACTGCACTCTCTGGACTCACTGCAGTGCATCCCCAGTGGTGCCAGTGCACTCTCTGGACTCACTGCACTGCATCCCCAGTGGTGCCAGTGCACTCTCTGGACTCACTGCACTGCATCCCCAGTGGTGCCAGTGTACTCTCTGGACTCAGTGCACTGCATCCCCAGTGGTGCCACTGCACTCTCTGGACTCACTGCAGTGCATCCCCAGTGGTGCCAGTGCACTCTCTGGACTCACTGCACTGCATCCCCAGTGGTGCCAGTGCACTCTCTGGACTCACTGCACTGCATCCCCAGTGCTGACAGTGCACTCTCTGGACTCACTGCACTGCATCCCACTGGTGCCAGTGCACTCTCTGGACTCACTGCACTGCATCCCCAGTGGTGCCAGTGCACTCTGTGGACTCACTGCACTGCATCCCCTGTGGTGCCAGTGCACTCTCTGGACTCACTGCACTGCATCCCCAGTGGTGCCAGTGCACTCTCTGGACTCACTGCACTGCATCCCCAGTGGTGCCAGTGTACTCTCTGGACTCAGTGCACTGCATCCCCAGTGGTGCCAGTGCACTCTGTGGACTCACTGCACTGCATCCCCTGTGGTGCCAGTGCACTCTCTGGACTCACTGCACTGCATCCCCAGTGGTGCCAGTGCACTCTCTGGACTCAGTGCACTGCATCCCCAGTGGTGCCACTGCACTCTCTGGACTCACTGCAGTGCATCCCCAGTGGTGCCAGTGCACTCTCTGGACTCACTGCACTGCATCCCCAGTGGTGCCAGTGCACTCTCTGGACTCACTGCACTGCATCCCCAGTGGTGCCAGTGTACTCTCTGGACTCAGTGCACTGCATCCCCAGTGGTGCCACTGCACTCTCTGGACTCACTGCAGTGCATCCCCAGTGGTGCCAGTGCACTCTCTGGACTCACTGCACTGCATCCCCAGTGGTGCCAGTGCACTCTCTGGACTCACTGCAGTGCATCCCCTTTTGTGCCAGTGCACTCTCTGGACTCACTGCACTGCATCCCCAGTGGTGCCAGTGCACTCTCTGGAGTCACTGCACTGCATCCCCAGTGGTGCCAGTGCACTCTCTGGACTCACTGCAGTGCATCCCCAGTGGTGCCAGTGCACTCTCTGGACTCACTGCAGTGCATCCCCAGTGGTGCCAGTGCACTCTCTGGACTCACTGCAGTGCATCACCAGTGGTGCCAGTGCACTCTCTGGACTCACTGCACTGCATCCCCAGTGGTGCCAGTGCACTCTCTGGACTCACTGCACTGCATCCCCAGTGGTGCCAGTACACTCTCTGGAGTCGCAGCACTGCATCAACAGTGGTGCCTCTGCACTCTGTGGAGTCACTGCACTGCATCCCCAGTGCTGCCAGTGCACTCTCTGGACTCACTGCAGTGCATCCCCAGTGGTGCCAGTGCACTCTCTGGACTCACTGCAGTGCATCCCCAGTGGTGACAGTGCACTCTCTGGACTCACTGCACTGCATCCCCAGTGGTGCCAGTGCACTCTCTGGACTCACTGCACTTCATCCCCAGTGGTGCCAGTGCACTCTCTGGACTCACTGCATTGCATCCCCAGTGGTGCCAGTGCACTCTCTGGACTCACTGCACTGCATCCCCAGTGGTGCCACTGCACTCTCTGGACTCACTGCACTGCATCACCATTGGTGCCAGGGCACTCTCCGGACTCACAGCAGTGCATCCGCAGTGGTGAAAGTGCACTCTTTCGAGTCACTGCACTGCATCCCCAGTGGTGCCAGTGCACTCTCTGGACTCACTGCAGTGCATCCCCAGTGGTGCCAGTGCACTCTCTGGACTCACTGCACTGCATCCCCAGTGGTGCCAGTGCACTCTCTGCACTCACTGCACTGCATCCCCAGTATTCCCAGAGCACTCTCTGGACTCACTGCAGTGCATCCCCAGTGGTGCCAGTGCACTCTCTGGACTCACTGCACTGCATCCCCAGTGGTGCCAGTGCACTCTCTGGACTCACTGCACTGCATCCCCAGTGCTGACAGTGCACTCTCTGGACTCACTGCACTGCATCCCACTGGTGCCAGTGCACTCTCTGGACTCACTGCACTGCATCCCCGGTGTTCCCAGAGCACGCTCTGGACTCACCGAGGTGCATCCCCAGTGGAGCCAGTGCACTCTCTGGACTCACAGCACTGCATCCCCAGTGGTGCCATTGCACTCTCTGGACTCACTGCAGTGCATCCCCTTTTGTGCCAGTGCACTCTCTGGACTCACTGCACTGCATCCCCAGTGGTGCCAGTGCACTCTCTGGAGTCACTGCACTGCATCCCCAGTGGTGCCAGTGCACTCTCTGGACTCACTGCAGTGCATCCCCTTTTGTGCCAGTGCACTCTCTGGACTCACTGCACTGCATCCCCAGTGGTGCCAGTGTACTCTCTGGACTCAGTGCACTGCATCCCCAGTGGTGCCACTGCACTCTCTGGACTCACTGCACTGCATCCCACTGGTGCCAGTGCACTCTCTGGACTCACTGCACTGCATCCCCAGTGGTGCCAGTGCACTCTCTGGACTCACTGCACTGCATCCCCAGTGGTGCCAGTGTACTCTCTGGACTCAGTGCACTGCATCCCCAGTGGTGCCACTGCACTCTCTGGACTCACTGCAGTGCATCCCCAGTTTTGCCAGTGCACTCTCTGGACTCACTGCACTGCATCCCCAGTGGTGCCAGTGCACTCTCTGGACTCACTGCAGTGCATCCCCTTTTGTGCCAGTGCACTCTCTGGACTCACTGCACTGCATCCCCAGTGATGCCAGTGCACTCTCTGGAGTCACTGCACTGCATCCCCAGTGGTGCCAGTGCACTCTCTGGACTCACTGCAGTGCATCCCCAGTGGTGCCAGTGCACTCTCTGGACTCACTGCAGTGCATCCCCAGTGGTGCCAGTGCACTCTCTGGACTCACTGCAGTGCATCACCAGTCGTGCCAGTGCACTCTCTGGACTCACTGCACTGCATCCCCAGTGGTGCCAGTGCACTCTCTGGACTCACTGCACTGCATCCCCAGTGGTGCCAGTACACTCTCTGGAGTCGCAGCACTGCATCAACAGTGGTGCCTCTGCACTCTGTGGAGTCACTGCACTGCATCCCCAGTGCTGCCAGTGCACTCTCTGGACTCACTGCAGTGCATCCCCAGTGGTGCCAGTGCACTCTCTGGACTCACTGCAGTGCATCCCCAGTGGTGCCAGTGCACTCTCTGGACTCACTGCACTGCATCCCCAGTGGTGCCAGTGCACTCTCTGGACTCACTGCACTTCATCCCCAGTGGTGCCAGTGCACTCTCTGGACTCACTGCATTGCATCCCCAGTGGTGCCAGTGCACTCTCTGGACTCACTGCACTGCATCCCCAGTGGTGCCACTGCACTCTCTGGACTCACTGCACTGCATCACCATTGGTGCCAGGGCACTCTCCGGACTCACAGCAGTGCATCCGCAGTGGTGCCAGTGCACTCTTTCGAGTCACTGCACTGCATCCCCAGTGGTGCCAGTGCACTCTCTGGACTCACTGCAGTGCATCCCCAGTGGTGCCAGTGCACTCTCTGGACTCACTGCACTGCATCCCCAGTGGTGCCAGTGCACTCTCTGCACTCACTGCACTGCATCCCCAGTATTCCCAGAGCACTCTCTGGACTCACTGCAGTGCATCCCCAGTGGTGCCAGTGCACTCTCTGGACTCACTGCACTGCATCCCCAGTGGTGCCAGTGCACTCTCTGGACTCACTGCACTGCATCCCCAGTGCTGACAGTGCACTCTCTGGACTCACTGCACTGCATCCCACTGGTGCCAGTGCACTCTCTGGACTCACTGCACTGCATCCCCAGTGCTGACAGTGCACTCTGTGGACTCACTGCACTGCATCCCCAGTGGTGCCAGTGCACTCTCTGGACTCACTGCACTGCATCCCCAGTGGTGCCAGTGCACTCTCTGGACTCACTGCACTGCATCCCCAGTGGTGCCAGTGTACTGTCTGGACTCAGTGCACTGCATCCCCAGTGGTGCCAGTGCACTCTGTGGACTCACTGCACTGCATCCCCTGTGGTGCCAGTGCACTCTCTGGACTCACTGCACTGCATCCCCAGTGGTGCCTGTGCACTCTCTGGACTCACTGCACTGCATCCCCAGTGGTGCCAGTGTACTCTCTGGACTCAGTGCACTGCATCCCCAGTGGTGCCACTGCACTCTCTGGACTCACTGCAGTGCATCCCCAGTGGTGCCAGTGCACTCTCTGGACTCACTGCACTGCATCCCCAGTGGTGCCAGTGCACTCTCTGGACTCACTGCACTGCATCCCCAGTGGTGCCAGTGTACTCTCTGGACTCAGTGCACTGCATCCCCAGTGGTGCCACTGCACTCTCTGGACTCACTGCAGTGCATCCCCAGTGGTGCCAGTGCACTCTCTGGACTCACTGCACTGCATCCCCAGTGGTGCCAGTGCACTCTCTGGACTCACTGCACTGCATCCCCAGTGCTGACAGTGCACTCTCTGGACTCACTGCACTGCATCCCACTGGTGCCAGTGCACTCTCTGGACTCACTGCACTGCATCCCCAGTGGTGCCAGTGCACTCTGTGGACTCACTGCACTGCATCCCCTGTGGTGCCAGTGCACTCTCTGGACTCACTGCACTGCATCCCCAGTGGTGCCAGTGCACTCTCTGGACTCACTGCACTGCATCCCCAGTGGTGCCAGTGTACTCTCTGGACTCAGTGCACTGCATCCCCAGTGGTGCCAGTGCACTCTGTGGACTCACTGCACTGCATCCCCTGTGGTGCCAGTGCACTCTCTGGACTCACTGCACTGCATCCCCAGTGGTGCCAGTGCACTCTCTGGACTCAGTGCACTGCATCCCCAGTGGTGCCACTGCACTCTCTGGACTCACTGCAGTGCATCCCCAGTGGTGCCAGTGCACTCTCTGGACTCACTGCACTGCATCCCCAGTGGTGCCAGTGCACTCTCTGGACTCACTGCACTGCATCCCCAGTGGTGCCAGTGTACTCTCTGGACTCAGTGCACTGCATCCCCAGTGGTGCCACTGCACTCTCTGGACTCACTGCAGTGCATCCCCAGTGGTGCCAGTGCACTCTCTGGACTCACTGCACTGCATCCCCAGTGGTGCCAGTGCACTCTCTGGACTCACTGCAGTGCATCCCCTTTTGTGCCAGTGCACTCTCTGGACTCACTGCACTGCATCCCCAGTGGTGCCAGTGCACTCTCTGGAGTCACTGCACTGCATCCCCAGTGGTGCCAGTGCACTCTCTGGACTCACTGCAGTGCATCCCCAGTGGTGCCAGTGCACTCTCTGGACTCACTGCAGTGCATCCCCAGTGGTGCCAGTGCACTCTCTGGACTCACTGCAGTGCATCACCAGTGGTGCCAGTGCACTCTCTGGACTCACTGCACTGCATCCCCAGTGGTGCCAGTGCACTCTCTGGACTCACTGCACTGCATCCCCAGTGGTGCCAGTACACTCTCTGGAGTCGCAGCACTGCATCAACAGTGGTGCCTCTGCACTCTGTGGAGTCACTGCACTGCATCCCCAGTGCTGCCAGTGCACTCTCTGGACTCACTGCAGTGCATCCCCAGTGGTGCCAGTGCACTCTCTGGACTCACTGCAGTGCATCCCCAGTGGTGACAGTGCACTCTCTGGACTCACTGCACTGCATCCCCAGTGGTGCCAGTGCACTCTCTGGACTCACTGCACTTCATCCCCAGTGGTGCCAGTGCACTCTCTGGACTCACTGCATTGCATCCCCAGTGGTGCCAGTGCACTCTCTGGACTCACTGCACTGCATCCCCAGTGGTGCCACTGCACTCTCTGGACTCACTGCACTGCATCACCATTGGTGCCAGGGCACTCTCCGGACTCACAGCAGTGCATCCGCAGTGGTGAAAGTGCACTCTTTCGAGTCACTGCACTGCATCCCCAGTGGTGCCAGTGCACTCTCTGGACTCACTGCAGTGCATCCCCAGTGGTGCCAGTGCACTCTCTGGACTCACTGCACTGCATCCCCAGTGGTGCCAGTGCACTCTCTGCACTCACTGCACTGCATCCCCAGTATTCCCAGAGCACTCTCTGGACTCACTGCAGTGCATCCCCAGTGGTGCCAGTGCACTCTCTGGACTCACTGCACTGCATCCCCAGTGGTGCCAGTGCACTCTCTGGACTCACTGCACTGCATCCCCAGTGCTGACAGTGCACTCTCTGGACTCACTGCACTGCATCCCACTGGTGCCAGTGCACTCTCTGGACTCACTGCACTGCATCCCCGGTGTTCCCAGAGCACGCTCTGGACTCACCGAGGTGCATCCCCAGTGGAGCCAGTGCACTCTCTGGACTCACAGCACTGCATCCCCAGTGGTGCCATTGCACTCTCTGGACTCACTGCAGTGCATCCCCTTTTGTGCCAGTGCACTCTCTGGACTCACTGCACTGCATCCCCAGTGGTGCCAGTGCACTCTCTGGAGTCACTGCACTGCATCCCCAGTGGTGCCAGTGCACTCTCTGGACTCACTGCAGTGCATCCCCAATGGTGCCAGTGCACTCTCTGGACTCACTGCACTGCATCCCCAGGGCTGACAGTGCACTCTCTGGACTCACCGGGGTGCATCCCCAGTGGTGCCAGTGCACTCTCTGGACTCACTGCACTGCATCCCCAGTGGAGACAGTGCACTCTCTGTAGTCACTGCGCTGCATCCCCAGTGGTTCCAGGGCACTCTCTCGACTCACTGCACTGCAACTCCAGTGGTGCCAGTGCACTCTCTGGACTCACTGCACTGCATCCCCAGTGGTGCCAGTGCACTCTCTGGACTCATTGCAGTGCATCCCCAGTGTTGCCAGTACACTCTCTGGACTCACTGCAGTGCATCCCCAGTGGTGCCAGTGCACTCTCTGGACTCACTGCACTGCATCCCCAGTGGTGCCAGTGCACTCTCTGGACTCACTGCAGTGCATCCCCAGTGGTGCCACTGCACTCTCTGGACTCACTGCACTGCATCCCATTGGTGCTAGTGCACTCTCTGGACTCATTGCACTGCATCCCCAGTGGTGCCAGGGCACTCTCTGGACTCACTGCACTGCATCCCCAGTTGTGCCAGTGCACTCTCTGGACTCACTGCAGTGCATCCCCAGTGGTGCCAGTGCACTCTCTGGACTCACTGCAGTGCTTCCACACTGGTGCCAGTGCACTCTCTGGACTCACTGCAGTGCATCCCTTGTGGTGCCTTTGCACTCTCAGGACTCACTGCACTGCATCCCCAGTGGTGCCAGGGCACTCTCTGGAGTCACTGCACTGCATCCCCAGTGGTGCCAGTGCACTCTCTGGACTCACTGTAGTGCATCCCCAGTGGTGCCAGTGCACTCTCTGGACTCACTGCACTACATCCCCAGTGGTGCCACTGCACTCTCTGGACTCACTGCACTGCATCACCATTGGTGCCAGGGCACTCTCCTGACTCACTGCAGTGCATCCGCAGTGGTGCCAGTGCACTCTTTTGAGTCACAGCAGTGCATCCCCAAGGTGCCAGTGCACTCTCTGGACTCACTGCAGTGCATCCCCAGTGGTGCCAGTGCACTCTCTGCACTCACTGCACTGCATCACCAGTGGTGCCAGTGCACTCTCTGGACTCACTGCAGTGCATCCCCAGTGGTGCCAGTGCACTCTCTGGACTCACTGCACTGCATCCCCAGTGGTGCCAGTGCACTCTCTGGAGTCGCAGCACTGCATCAACAGTGGTGCCTCTGCACTCTCTGGAGTCACTGCACTGCATCCCCAGTGCTGCCAGTGCACTCTCTGGACTCACTGCAGTGCATCCCCAGTGGTGCCAGTGCACTCTCTGGACTCACTGCACTGCATCCCCAGTGGTGCCAGTGCACTCTCTGGACTCACTGCACTTCATCCCCAGTGGTGCCAGTGCACTCTCTGGACTCACTGCAGTGCATCCCCAGTGGTGCCAGTGCACTCTCTGGACTCACTGCACTGCATCTCCAGTGGTGCCACTGCACTCTCTGGACTCACTGCACTGCATCACCATTGGTGCCAGGGCACTCTCCGGACTCACTGCAGTGCATCCACAGTGGTGCCAGTGCACTCTTTCGAGTCACTGCTTTGCATCCCCAGTGGTGCCAGTGCACTCTCTGGACTCACTGCACTGCATCCCCAGTGGTGCCAGTGCACTCTCTGCACTCACTGCACTGCATCCCCAGTGTTCCCAGAGCACTCTCTGGACTCACTGGAGTGCATCCCCAGTGGTGCCAGTGCACTCTCTGGACTCACTGCAGTGCATCCCCAGTGGTGCCAGTGCACTCTCTGGACTCACTGCACTGCATCCCCAGTGGTGCCACTGCACTCTCTGGACTCACTGCACTGCATCACCATTGGTGCCAGGGCACTCTCCGGACTCACTGCAGTGCATCCCCAGTGGTGCCAGTGCACTCTTTCGAGTCACTGCACTGCATCCCCTGTGGTGCCAGTGCATTCTCTGGACTCATTGCAGTGCATCCCCAGTGGTGCCAGTGCACTCTCTGGACTCACTGCACTGCATCCCCAGTGCTGACAGTGCACTCTCTGGACTCACTGCACTGCATCCCCAGTGCTGACAGTGCACTCTCTGGACTCACTGCAGTGCAACCCCAGTGGTGCCAGTGCACTCTCTGGACTCACTGCACTGCATCCCCAGTGGTGACAGTGCACTCTCTGGACTCACTGCACTGCATCCCTAATGGTGCCAGTGCACTCTCTGGACTCACTGCAGTGCATCCCCAGTGGTGCCAGTGCACTCTCTGGAGTCACTGCACTGCATCCCCAGTGGTGCCAGTGCACTCTCTGCCCTCACTGCACTGCATCCCCGGTGTTCCCAGAGCACTCTCTGGACTCACCGAGGTGCATCCCCAGTGGTGCCAGTGCACTCTCTGGACTCACCGCACTGCATCCCCAGTGGTGCCAGTGCACTCTCTGGACTCACTGCAGTGCAGCCCCTGAGGTGCCAGTGTACTCTCTGGACTCACTGCACTGCATCCCCAGTGGTGACAGTGCACTCTCTGGAATCACTGCAGTGCATCCCCTGTGGTGCCATTGCACTCTCTGGACTCACTGCACTGCATCCCCAGTGGTGCCTGTGCACTCTCTTGAGTCACTGCACTGCATCCCCAGTGGAGCCAGTGCACTCTATGGACTAACTGCACTGCATCCCCAGTGGTGCCAGTGCACTCTCTGGACTCACTGCACTGCATCCCCAGTGGTGCCAGTGCACTCTCTGGACTCACTGCTCTGCATCCCCAGTGGTTCCAGTGCACTCTCTGGATCACTGCACTGCATCACCATTGGTGCCAGGGCACTCTACGGACTCACTGCAGTGCATCCCCAGTGGTGCCAGTGCACTCTTTCGAGTCACTGCACTGCATCCCCAGTGGTGCCAGTGCATTCTCTGGACTCACTGCAGTGCATCCCCATTGGTGCCAGTGCAGTCTCTGGAGTCACTGCAGTGCATCCCCAGTGGTGCCAGTGCACTCTCTGGACTCACTGCACTGCATCCCCAGTGCTGACAGTGCACTCTCTGGACTCACTGCACTGCATCCCCAGTGGTGCCAGTGTACTCTCTGGACTCAGTGCACTGCATCCCCAGTGGTGCCACTGCACTTTCTGGACTCACTGCACTGCATCCCACTGGTGCCAGTGCACTCTCTGGACTCACTGCACTGCATCCCCAGTGGTGCCAGTGCACTCTCTGGACTCACTGCACTGCATCCCCAGTGGTGCCAGTGTACTCTCTGGACTCAGTGCACTGCATCCCCAGTGGTGCCACTGCACTCTCTGGACTCACCGCACTGCATCCCCAGTGGTGCCAGTGCACTCTCTGGACTCACTGCACTGCATCCCCAGTGGTGCCAGTGCACTCTCTGGACTCACTGCAGTGCATCCCCTTTTGTGCCAGTGCACTCTCTGGACTCACTGCACTGCATCCCCAGTGGTGCCAGTGCACTCTCTGGAGTCACTGCACTGCATCCCCAGTGCTGCCAGTGCACTCTCTGGACTCACTGCAGTGCATCCCCAGTGGTGCCAGTGCACTCTCTGGACTCACTGCAGTGCATCCCCAGTGGTGCCAGTGCACTCTCTGGACTCACTGCAGTGCATCACCAGTGGTGCCAGTGCACTCTCTGGACTCACTGCACTGCATCCCCAGTGGTGCCAGTGCACTCTCTGGACTCACTGCACTGCATCCCCAGTGGTGCCAGTACACTCTCTGGAGTCGCAGCACTGCATCAACAGTGGTGCCAGGGCACTCTCTGGAGTCACTGCACTGCATCCCCAGTGCTGCCAGTGCACTCTCTGGACTCACTGCAGTGCATCCCCAGTGGTGCCAGTGCACTCTCTGGACTCACTGCACTGCATCCCCAGTGGTGCCAGTGCACTCTCTGGACTCACTGCACTTCATCCCCAGTGGTGCCAGTGCACTCTCTGGACTCACTGCATTGCATCCCCAGTGGTGCCAGTGCACTCTCTGGACTCACTGCACTGCATCCCCAGTGGTGCCACTGCACTCTCTGGACTCACTGCACTGCATCACCATTGGTGCCAGGGCACTCTCCGGACTCACAGCAGTGCATCCGCAGTGGTGCCAGTGCACTCTTTCGAGTCACTGCACTGCATCCCCAGTGGTGCCAGTGCACTCTCTGGACTCACTGCAGTGCATCCCCAGTGGTGCCAGTGCACTCTCTGGACTCACTGCACTGCATCCCCAGTGGTGCCAGTGCACTCTCTGCACTCACTGCACTGCATCCCAAGTATTCCCAGAGCACTCTCTGGACTCACTAAACTGCATCCCCAGTGGTGCCAGTGCACTCTCTGGACTCACTGCACTGCATCCCCAGTGGTGCCAGTGCACTCTCTGGACTCACTGCACTGCATCCCCAGTGGTGCCAGTGCACTGTCTGGACTCACTGCAGTGTATCGCCATTGGAGACGGTGCACTCTCTGGACTCACTAAACTGCATCCCCAGTGGTGCCAGAGAACTCTCTGGTCTCACTGCAGTGCATCCCCAGTGGTGCCAGTGCACTGTCTGGACTCACTGCATCCCCAGTGGTGCCAGGGCACTTTCTGGACTCACAGCACTGCATCCCCAGTGGTGCCAGTGCATTCTCTGGAATCACTGCAGTGCATCCCCAGTGGTGCCAGTGCACTCTCTGGACTCACTGCACTGCATCCCCAGTGGTGCCAGTGCACTCTCTGGACTCACTGCATTGCATCCCCAGTGGTGCCAGTGCACTCTCTGGACTCACTGCAGTGCATCCCCAGTGGTGCCAGTGCACTCTCTGCACTCACTGCACTGCATCACCAGTGGTGCCAGTGCACTCTCTGGACTCACTGCAGTGCATCCCCAGTGGTGCCAGTGCACTCTCTGGACTCACTGCACTGCATCCCCAGTGGTGCCAGTGCACTCTCTGGACTCACTGCATTGCATCCCCAGTGGTGCCAGTGCACTCTCTGGACTCACTGCACTGCATCCCCAGTGGTGCCACTGCACTCTCTGGACTCACTGCACTGCATCACCATTGGTGCCAGGGCACTCTCCTGACTCACTGCAGTGCATCCGCAGTGGTGCCAGTGCACTCTTTTGAGTCACTGCAGTGCATCCCCAAGGTGCCAGTGCACTCTCTGGACTCACTGCAGTGCATCCCCAGTGGTGCCAGTGCACTCTCTGCACTCACTGCACTGCATCACCAGTGGTGCCAGTGCACTCTCTGGACTCACTGCAGTGCATCCCCAGTGGTGCCAGTGCACTCTCTGGACTCACTGCACTGCATCCCCAGTGGTGCCAGTGCACTCTCTGGAGTCGCAGCACTGCATCAACAGTGGTGCCTCTGCACTCTCTGGAGTCACTGCACTGCATCCCCAGTGCTGCCAGTGCACTCTCTGGACTCACTGCAGTGCATCCCCAGTGGTGCCAGTGCACTCTCTGGACTCACTGCACTGCATCCCCAGTGGTGCCAGTGCACTCTCTGGACTCACTGCACTTCATCCCCAGTGGTGCCAGTGCACTCTCTGGACTCACTGCATTGCATCCCCAGTGGTGCCAGTGCACTCTCTGGACTCACTGCACTGCATATCCAGTGGTGCCACTGCACTCTCTGGACTCACTGCACTGCATCACCATTGGTGCCAGGGCACTCTCCGGACTCACTGCAGTGCATCCACAGTGGTGCCAGTGCACTCTTTCGAGTCACTGCTTTGCATCCCCACTGGTGCCAGTGCACTCTCTGGACTCACTGCACTGCATCCCCAGTGGTGCCAGTGCACTCTCTGCACTCACTGCACTGCATCCCCAGTGTTCCCAGAGCACTCTCTGGACTCACTGGAGTGCATCCCCAGTGGTGCCAGTGCACTCTCTGGACTCACTGCACTGCATCCCCAGTGGTGCCACTGCACTCTCTGGACTCACTGCACTGCATCACCATTGGTGCCAGGGCACTCTCCGGACTCACTGCAGTGCATCCCCAGTGGTGTCAGTGCACTCTTTCGAGTCACTGCACTGCATCCCCAGTGGTGCCAGTGCATTCTCTGGACTCATTGCAGTGCATCCCCAGTGGTGCCAGTGCACTCTCTGGACTCACTGCACTGCATCCCCAGTGCTGACAGTGCACTCTCTGGACTCACTGCACTGCATCCCCAGTGCTGACAGTGCACTCTCTGGACTCACTGCAGTGCAACCCCAGTGGTGCCAGTGCACTCTCTGGACTCACTGCACTGCATCCCCAGTGGTGCCAGTGCACTCTCTGGACTCACTGCACTGCATCCCTAATGGTGCCAGTGCACTCTCTGGACTCACTGCAGTGCATCCCCAGTGGTGCCAGTGCACTCTCTGGAGTCACTGCACTGCATCCCCAGTGGTGCCAGTGCACTCTCTGCCCTCACTGCACTGCATCCCCGGTGTTCCCAGAGCACTCTCTGGACTCACCGAGGTGCATCCCCAGTGGTGCCAGTGCACTCTCTGGACTCACCGCACTGCATCCCCAGTGGTGCCAGTGCACTCTCTGGACTCACTGCAGTGCAGCCCCTGAGGTGCCAGTGTACTCTCTGGACTCACTGCACTGCATCCCCAGTGGTGACAGTGCACTCTCTGGAATCACTGCAGTGCATCCCCTGTGGTGCCATTGCACTCTCTGGACTCACTGCACTGCATCCCCAGTGGTGCCTGTGCACTCTCTTGAGTCACTGCACTGCATCCCCAGTGGAGACAGTGCACTCTATGGACTAACTGCACTGCATCCCCAGTGGTGCCAGTGCACTCTCTGGACTCACTGCACTGCATCCCCAGTGGTGCCAGTGCACTCTCTGGACTCACTGCTCTGCATCCCCAGTGGTTCCAGTGCACTCTCTGGATCACTGCACTGCATCACCATTGGTGCCAGGGCACTCTCCGGACTCACTGCAGTGCATCCCCAGTGGTGCCAGTGCACTCTTTCGAGTCACTGCACTGCATCCCCAGTGGTGCCAGTGCATTCTCTGGACTCACTGCAGTGCATCCCCATTGGTGCCAGTGCGGTCTCTGGAGTCACTGCAGTGCATCCCCAGTGGTGCCAGTGCACTCTCTGGACTCACTGCACTGCATCCCCAGTGCTGACAGTGCACTCTCTGGACTCACTGCACTGCATCCCCAGTGCTGACAGTGTACTCTCTGGACTCAGTGCACTGCATCCCCAGTGGTGCCACTGCACTCTCTGGACTCACTGCAGTGCATCCCCAGTGGTGCCAGTGCACTCTCTGGACTCACTGCACTGCATCCCCAGTGGTGCCAGTGCACTCTCTGGACTCACTGCAGTGCATCCCCTTTTGTGCCAGTGCACTCTCTGGACTCACTGCACTGCATCTCCAGTGGTGCCAGTGCACTCTCTGGAGTCACTGCACTGCATCCCCAGTGGTGCCAGTGCACTCTCTGGACTCACTGCACTGCATCTCCAGTGGTGCCAGTGTACTCTCTGGACTCAGTGCAGTGCATCCCCAGTGGTGCCACTGCACTCTCTGGACTCACTGCACTGCATCCCACTGGTGCCAGTGCACTCTCTGGACTCACTGCACTGCATCCCCAGTGGTGCCAGTGCACTCCCTGGACTCACTGCACTGCATCCCCAGTAGTGCCAGTGTACTCTCTGGACTCAGTGCACTGCATCCCCAGTGGTGCCACTGCACTCTCTGGACTCACTGCAGTGCATCCCCAGTGGTGCCAGTGCACTCTCTGGACTCACTGCAGTGCATCCCCAGTGGTGCCACTGCACTCTCTGGACTCACTGCAGTGCATCCCCTTTTGTGCCAGTGCACTCTCTGGACTCACTGCACTGCATCCCCAGTGGTGCCAGTGCACTCTCTGGAGTCACTGCACTGCATCCCCAGTGGTGCCAGTGCACTCTCTGGACTCACTGCACTGCATCCCCAGTGGTGCCAGTGCACTCTCTGGACTCACTGCAGTGCATCCCCAGTGGTGCCAGTGCACTCTCTGGACTCACTGCAGTGCATCACCAGTGGTGCCAGTGCACTCTCTGCACTCACTGCAGTGCATCCCCAGTGGTGCCAGTGCACTCTCTGGACTCACTGCACTGCATCCCCAGTGGTGCCAGTACACTCTCTGGAGTCGCAGCACTGCATCAACAGTGGTGCCTCTGCACTCTCTGGAGTCACTGCACTGCATCCCCAGTGCTGCCAGTGCACTCTCTGGACTCACTGCAGTGCATCCCCAGTGGTGCCAGTGCACTCTCTGGACTCACTGCAGTGCATCCCCAGTGGTGCCAGTGCACTCTCTGGAGTCACTGCACTGCATCCCCAGTGGTGCCAGTGCACTCTCTGGACTCACTGCACTTCATCCCCAGTGGTGCCAGTGCACTCTCTGGACTCACTGCATTGCATCCCCAGTGGTGCCAGTGCACTCTCTGGACTCACTGCAGTGCATCCCCAGTGGTGCCACTGCACTCTCTGGACTCACTGCACTGCATCACCATTGGTGCCAGGGCACTCTCTGGACTCACAGCAGTGCATCCGCACTGGTGCCAGTGCACTCTTTCGAGTCACTGCACTGCATCCCCAGTGGTGCCAGTGCACTCTCTGGACTCACTGCAGTGCATCCCCAGTGGTGCCAGTGCACTCTCTGGACTCACTGCACTGCATCCCCAGTGGTGCCAGTGCACTCTCTGCACTCACTGCACTGCATCCCCAGTATTCCCAGAGCACTCTCTGGACTCACTGCACTGCATCCCCAGTGGTGCCAGTGCACTCTCTGGACTCACTGCACTGCATCCCCAGTGGTGCCAGTGCACTCTCTGCACTCACTGCACTGCATCCCCAGTGCTGACAGTGCACTCTCTGGACTCACTGCACTGCATCCCACTGGTGCCAGTGCACTCTCTGGACTCACTGCACTGCATCCCCAGTGGTGCCAGTGCACTCTGTGGACTCACTGCACTCCATCCCCTGTGGTGCCAGTGCACTCTCTGGACTCACTGCACTGCATCCCTAATGGTGCCAGTGCACTCTCTGGACTCACTGCAGTGCATCCCCAGTGGTGCCAGTGCACTCTCTGCACTCACTGCACTGCATCGCCAGTGGTGCCAGTGCACTCTCTGCACTCACTGCACTGCATCCCCGGTGTTCCCAGAGCACGCTCTGGACTCACCGATGTGCATCCCCAGTGGAGCCAGTGCACTCTCTGGACTCACAGCACTGCATCCCCAGTGGTGCCATTGCACTCTCTGGACTCACTGCAGTGCATCCCCTTTTGTGCCAGTGCACTCTCTGGACTCACTGCACTGCATCCCCAGTGGTGCCAGTGCACTCTCTGGAGTCACTGCACTGCATCCCCAGTGGTGCCAGTGCACTCTCTGGACTCACTGCAGTGCATCCCCAGTGGTGCCAGTGCACTCTCTGGACTCACTGCACTGCATCTCCAGGGCTGACAGTGCACTCTCTGGACTCACCGGGGTGCATCCCCAGTGGTGCCAGTGCACTCTCTGGACTCACTGCACTGCATCCCCAGTGGAGACAGTGCACTCTCTGTAGTCACTGCGCTGCATCCCCAGTGGTTCCAGGGCACTCTCTCGACTCACTGCACTGCAACTCCAGTGGTGCCAGTGCACTCTCTGGACTCACTGCACTGCATCCCCAGTGGTGCCAGTGCACTCTCTGGACTCATTGCAGTGCATCCCCAGTGTTGCCAGTGCACTCTCTGGACTCACTGCACTGCATCCCCAGTGGTGCCAGTGCACTCTATGGACTCACTGCAGTGCATCCGCAGTGGTGCCAGTGCACTCTCTGGACTCACTGCAGTGCATCCCCAGTGGTGCCACTGCACTCTCTGGACTCACTGCATTGCATCCCCAGTGGTGCCAGTGCACTCTCTGGACTCACTGCAGTGCATCCCCAGTGGTGCCACTGCACTCTCTGGACTCACTGCACTGCATCACCATTGGTGCCAGGGCACTCTCTGGACTCACAGCAGTGCATCCGCAGTGGTGCCAGTGCACTCTTTCGAGTCACTGCACTGCATCCCCAGTGGTGCCAGTGCACTCTCTGGACTCACTGCAGTGCATCCCCAGTGGTGCCAGTGCACTCTCTGGACTCACTGCACTGCATCCCCAGTGGTGCCAGTGCACTCTCTGCACTCACTGCACTGCATCCCCAGTATTCCCAGAGCACTCTCTGGACTCACTGCACTGCATCCCCAGTGGTGCCAGTGCACTCTCTGGACTCACTGCACTGCATCCCCAGTGGTGCCAGTGCACTCTCTGGACTCACTGCACTGCATCCCCAGTGCTGACAGTGCACTCTCTGGACTCACTGCACTGCATCCCACTGGTGCCAGTGCACTCTCTGGACTCACTGCACTGCATCCCCAGTGGTGCCAGTGCACTCTGTGGACTCACTGCACTCCATCCCCTGTGGTGCCAGTGCACTCTCTGGACTCACTGCACTGCATCCCTAATGGTGCCAGTGCACTCTCTGGACTCACTGCAGTGCATCCCCAGTGGTGCCAGTGCACTCTCTGCACTCACTGCACTGCATCGCCAGTGGTGCCAGTGCACTCTCTGCACTCACTGCACTGCATCCCCGGTGTTCCCAGAGCACGCTCTGGACTCACCGATGTGCATCCCCAGTGGAGCCAGTGCACTCTCTGGACTCACAGCACTGCATCCCCAGTGGTGCCATTGCACTCTCTGGACTCACTGCAGTGCATCCCCTTTTGTGCCAGTGCACTCTCTGGACTCACTGCACTGCATCCCCAGTGGTGCCAGTGCACTCTCTGGAGTCACTGCACTGCATCCCCAGTGGTGCCAGTGCACTCTCTGGACTCACTGCAGTGCATCCCCAATGGTGCCAGTGCACTCTCTGGACTCACTGCACTGCATCCCCAGGGCTGACAGTGCACTCTCTGGACTCACCGGGGTGCATCCCCAGTGGTGCCAGTGCACTCTCTGGACTCACTGCACTGCATCCCCAGTGGAGACAGTGCACTCTCTGTAGTCACTGCGCTGCATCCCCAGTGGTTCCAGGGCACTCTCTCGACTCACTGCACTGCAACTCCAGTGGTGCCAGTGCACTCTCTGGACTCACTGCACTGCATCCCCAGTGGTGCCAGTGCACTCTCTGGACTCATTGCAGTGCATCCCCAGTGTTGCCAGTGCACTCTCTGGACTTACTGCACTGCATCCCCAGTGGTGCCAGTGCACTCTGTGGACTCACTGCAGTGCATCCGCAGTGGTGCCAGTGCACTCTCTGGACTCACTGCAGTGCATCCCCAGTGGTGCCACTGCACTCTCTGGACTCACTGCACTGCATCCCATCGGTGCTAGTGCACTCTCTGGACTCATTCCACTGCATCCCCAGTGGTGCCAGGGCACTCTCTGGACTCACTGCACTGCATCACCATTGGTGCCAGGGCACTCTCCGGACTCACTGCAGTGCATCCACAGTGGTGCCAGTGCACTCTTTCGAGTCACTGCTTTGCATCCCCAGTGGTGCCAGTGCACTCTCTGGACTCACTGCACTGCATCCCCAGTGGTGCCAGTGCACTCTCTGCACTCACTGCAGTGCATCCCCAGTGTTCCCAGAGCACTCTCTGGACTCACTGGAGTGCATCCCCAGTGGTGCCAGTGCACTCTCTGGACTCACTGCAGTGCATCCCCAGTGGTGCCAGTGCACTCTCTGGACTCACTGCACTGCATCCCCAGTGGTGCCACTGCACTCTCTGGACTCACTGCACTGCATCACCATTGGTGCCAGGGCACTCTCCGGACTCACTGCAGTGCATCCCCAGTGGTGCCAGTGCACTCTTTCGAGTCACTGCACTGCATCCCCAGTGGTGCCAGTGCATTCTCTGGACTCATTGCAGTGCATCCCCAGTGGTGCCAGTGCACTCTCTGGACTCACTGCACTGCATCCCCAGTGGTGCCAGTGCACTCTCTGGACTCACTGCACTGCATCCCCAGTGCTGACAGTGCACTCTCTGGACTCACTGCAGTGCAACCCCAGTGGTGCCAGTGCACTCTCTGGACTCACTGCACTGCATCCCCAGTGGTGCCAGTGCACTCTCTGGACTCACTGCACTGCATCCCTAATGGTGCCAGTGCACTCTCTGGACTCAATGCAGTGCATCCCCAGTGGTGCCAGTGCACTCTCTGGACTCACTGTAGTGCATCTCCAGTGGTGCCAGTGCACTCTCTGCCCTCACTGCACTGCATCCCCGGTGTTCCCAGAGCACTCTCTGGACTCACCGAGGTGCATCCCCAGTGGTGCCAGTGCACTCTCTGGACTCACCGCACTGCATCCCCAGTGGTGCCAGTGCACTCTCTGGACTCACTGCAGTGCAGCCCCTGAGGTGCCAGTGTACTCTCTGGACTCACTGCACTGCATCCCCAGTGGTGACAGTGCACTCTCTGGAATCACTGCAGTGCATCCCCTGTGGTGCCATTGCACTCTCTGGACTCACTGCACTGCATCCCCAGTGGTGCCTGTGCACTCTCTTGAGTCACTGCACTGCATCCCCAGTGGAGACAGTGCACTCTATGGACTAACTGCACTGCATCCCCAGTGGTGCCAGTGCACTCTCTGGACTCACTGCACTGCATCCCCAGTGGTGCCAGTGCACTCTCTGGACTCACTGCTCTGCATCCCCAGTGGTTCCAGTGCACTCTCTGGATCACTGCACTGCATCACCATTGGTGCCAGGGCACTCTCCGGACTCACTGCAGTGCATCCCCAGTGGTGCCAGTGCACTCTTTCGAGTCACTTCACTGCATCCCCAGTGGTGCCAGTGCATTCTCTGGACTCACTGCAGTGCATCCCCATTGGTGCCAGTGCAGTCTCTGGAGTCACTGCAGTGCATCCCTAGTGGTGCCAGTGCACTCTCTGGACTCACTGCACTGCATCCCCAGTGCTGACAGTGCACTCTCTGGACTCACTGCACTGCATCCCCAGTGGTGCCAGTGTACTCTCTGGACTCAGTGCACTGCATCCCCAGTGGTGCCACTGCACTCTCTGGACTCACTGCAGTGCATCCCCAGTGGTGCCAGTGCACTCTCTGGACTCACTGCACTGCATCCCCAGTGGTGCCAGTGCACTCTCTGGACTCACTGCAGTGCATCCCCTTTTGTGCCAGTGCACTCTCTGGACTCACTGCACTGCATCCCCAGTGGTGCCAGTGCACTCTCTGGAGTCACTGCACTGCATCCCCAGTGGTGCCAGTGCACTCTCTGGACTCACTGCACTGCATCCCCAGTGGTGCCAGTGCACTCTCTGGACTCACTGCAGTGCATCCCCAGTGGTGCCAGTGCACTCTCTGGACTCACTGCAGTGCATCACCAGTGGTGCCAGTGCACTCTCTGGACTCACTGCACTGCATCCCCAGTGGTGCCAGTGCACTCTCTGGACTCACTGCACTGCATCCCCAGTGGTGCCAGTACACTCTCTGGAGTCGCAGCACTGCATCAACAGTGGTGCCTCTGCACTCTCTGGAGTCACTGCACTGCATTCCCAGTGCTGCCAGTGCACTCTCTGGACTCACTGCAGTGCATCCCTAGTGGTGCCAGTGCACTCTCTGGACTCACTGCAGTGCATCCCCAGTGGTGCCAGTGCACTCTCTGGACTCACTGCACTGCATCCCCAGTGGTGCCAGTGCACTCTCTGGACTCACTGCACTTCATCCCCAGTGGTGCCAGTGCACTCTCTGGACTCACTGCATTGCATCCCCAGTGGTGCCAGTGCACTCTCTGGACTCACTGCACTGCATCCCCAGTGGTGCCACTGCACTCTCTGGACTCACTGCACTGCATCACCATTGGTGCCAGGGCACTCTCCGGACTCACAGCAGTGCATCCGCAGTGGTGCCAGTGCACTCTTTCGAGTCACTGCACTGCATCCCCAGTGGTGCCAGTGCACTCTCTGGACTCACTGCAGTGCATCCCCAGTGGTGCCAGTGCACTCTCTGCACTCACTGCACTGCATCACCAGTGGTGCCAGTGCACTCTCTGCACTCACTGCACTGCATCCCCAGTATTCCCAGAGCACTCTCTGGACTCACTGCAGTGCATCCCCAGTGGTGCCAGTGCACTCTCTGGACTCACTGCACTGCATCCCCAGTGGTGCCAGTGCACTCTCTGGACTCACTGCACTGCATCCCCAGTGCTGACAGTGCACTCTCTGGACTCACTGCACTGCATCCCACTGGTGCCAGTGCACTCTCTGGACTCACTGCACTGCATCCCCAGTGGTGCCAGTGCACTCTGTGGACTCACTGCACTGCATCCCCTGTGGTGCCAGTGCACTCTCCGGACTCACTGCACTGTATCCCTAATGGTGCCAGTGCACTCTCTGGACTCACTGCAGTGCATCCCCAGTGGTGCCAGTGCACTCTCTGGACTCACTGCACTGCATCCCCAGTGGTGCCAGTGCACTCTCTGCACTCACTGCACTGCATCCCCGGTGTTCCCAGAGCACGCTCTGGACTCACCGAGGTGCATCCCCAGTGGAGCCAGTGCACTCTCTGGACTCACAGCACTGCATCCCCAGTGGTGCCATTGCACTCTCTGGACTCACTGCAGTGCATCCCCTTTTGTGCCAGTGCACTCTCTGGACTCACTGCACTGCATCCCCAGTGGTGCCAGTGCACTCTCTGGAGTCACTGCACTGCATCCCCAGTGGTGCCAGTGCACTCTCTGGACTCACTGCAGTGCATCCCCAATGGTGCCAGTGCACTCTCTGGACTCACTGCACTGCATCCCCAGGGCTGACAGTGCACTCTCTGGACTCACCGGGGTGCATCCCCAGTGGTGCCAGTGCACTCTCTGGACTCACTGCACTGCATCCCCAGTGGAGACAGTGCACTCTCTGTAGTCACTGCGCTGCATCCCCAGTGGTTCCAGGGCACTCTCTCGACTCACTGCACTGCAACTCCAGTGGTGCCAGTGCACTCTCTGGACTCACTGCACTGCATCCCCAGTGGTGCCAGTGCACTCTCTGGACTCATTGCAGTGCATCCCCAGTGTTGCCAGTGCAGTCTCTGGAGTCACTGCAGTGCATCCCCAGTGGTGCCAGTGCACTCTGTGGACTCACTGCAGTGCATCCGCAGTGGTGCCAGTGCACTCTCTGGACTCACTGCAGTGCATCCCCAGTGGTGCCACTGCACTCTCTGGACTCACTGCACTGCATCCCATTGGTGCTAGTGCACTCTCTGGACTCATTGCACTGCATCCCCAGTGGTGCCAGGGCACTCTCTGGACTCACTGCACTGCATCCCCAGTTGTGCCAGTGCACTCTCTGGACTCACTGCAGTGCATCCCCAGTGGTGCCAGTGCACTCTCTGGACTCACTGCAGTGCTTCCACACTGGTGCCAGTGCACTCTCTGGACTCACTGCAGTGCATCCCTTGTGGTGCCTTTGCACTCTCAGGACTCACTGCACTGCATCCCCAGTGGTTCCAGGGCACTCTCTGGAGTCACTACACTGCATCCCCAGTGGTGCCAGTGCACTCTCTGGACTCACTGTAGTGCATCCCCAGTGGTGCCAGTGCACTCTCTGGACTCACTGCACTGCATCCCCAGTGGTGCCAGTGCACTCTCTGGACTCACTGCACTGCATCCCTTGTGGTGCCTTTGCACTCTCAGGACTCACTGCACTGCATCCCCAGTGGTGCCAGTGCACTCTCTGGAGTCACAGCACTGCATCAACAGTGGTGCCTCTGCACTCTCTGGAGTCACTGCACTGCATCCCCAGTGGTGCCAGTGCATTCTCTGGACTCACTGTAGTGCATCCCAAGTGGTGCCAGTGCAATCTCTGGACTCACTGCAGTGCATCCCCAGTAGAGCCAGTGCACTCTCTGGACTCACTGCACTGCATCCCCAGTGGTGCCAGTGCACTCTCTGGACTCACTGCACTGCATCCCCAGTGGTGCCAGTGCACTCTCTGGACTCACTGCACTGCATCCCCAGTGGTGCCAGTGCACTGTCTGGACTCACTGCAGTGTATCGCCATTGGAGCCGCTGCACTCTCTGGACTCACTAAACTGCATCCCCAGTGGTGCCAGAGAACACTCTGGTCTCACTGCACTGCATCCCCAGTGGTGCCAGTGCACTGTCTGGACTCACTGCATCCCCAGTGGTGCCAGGGCACTGTCTGGACTCACAGCACTGCATCCCCAGTGGTGCCAGTGCACTCTTTCGAGTCACTGCACTGCATCCCCATTTGTGCCAGTGCATTCTCTGGACTCATTGCAGTGCATCCCCAGTGGTGCCAGTGCACTCTCTGGACTCACTGCACTGCATCCCCAGTGGTGCCAGTGCACTCTCTGGACTCACTGCACTGCATCCCCAGTGCTGACAGTGCACTCTCTGGACTCACTGCACTGCATCCCCAGTGCTGACAGTGCACTCTCTGGACTCACTGCAGTGCAACCCCAGTGGTGCCAGTGCACTCTCTGGACTCACTGCACTGCATCCCCAGTGGTGCCAGTGCACTCTCTGGACTCACTGCACTGCATCCCTAATGGTGCCAGTGTACTCTCTGGACTCACTGCAGTGCATCCCCAGTGGTGCCAGTGCACTCTCTGGACTCACTGTAGTGCATCTCCAGTGGTGCCAGTGCACTCTCTGCCCTCACTGCACTGCATCCCCGGTGTTCCCAGAGCACTCTCTGGACTCACCGAGGTGCATCCCCAGTGGTGCCAGTGCACTCTCTGGACTCACCGCACTGCATCCCCAGTGGTGCCAGTGCACTCTCTGGACTCACTGCAGTGCAGCCCCTGAGGTGCCAGTGTACTCTCTGGACTCACTGCACTGCATCCCCAGTGGTGACAGTGCACTCTCTGGAATCACTGCAGTGCATCCCCTGTGGTGCCATTGCACTCTCTGGACTCACTGCACTGCATCCCCAGTGGTGCCTGTGCACTCTCTTGAGTCACTGCACTGCATCCCCAGTGGAGCCAGTGCACTCTATGGACTAACTGCACTGCATCCCCAGTGGTGCCAGTGCACTCTCTGGACTCACTGCACTGCATCCCCAGTGGTGCCAGTGCACTCTCTGGACTCACTGCTCTGCATCCCCAGTGGTTCCAGTGCACTCTCTGGATCACTGCACTGCATCACCATTGGTGCCAGGGCACTCTCCGGACTCACTGCAGTGCATCCCCAGTGGTGCCAGTGCACTCTTTCGAGTCACTTCACTGCATCCCCAGTGGTGCCAGTGCATTCTCTGGACTCACTGCAGTGCATCCCCAGTGGTGCCAGTGCACTCTCTGGAGTCACTGCAGTGCATCCCTAGTGGTGCCAGTGCACTCTCTGGACTCACTGCACTGCATCCCCAGTGCTGACAGTGCACTCTCTGGACTCACTGCACTGCATCCCCAGTGGTGCCAGTGTACTCTCTGGACTCAGTGCACTGCATCCCCAGTGGTGCCACTGCACTCTCTGGACTCACTGCAGTGCATCCCCAGTGGTGCCAGTGCACTCTCTGGACTCACTGCACTGCATCCCCAGTGGTGCCAGTGCACTCTCTGGACTCACTGCAGTGCATCCCCTTTTGTGCCAGTGCACTCTCTGGACTCACTGCACTGCATCCCCAGTGGTGCCAGTGCACTCTCTGGAGTCACTGCACTGCATCCCCAGTGGTGCCAGTGCACTCTCTGGACTCACTGCACTGCATCCCCAGTGGTGCCAGTGCACTCTCTGGACTCACTGCAGTGCATCCCCAGTGGTGCCAGTGCACTCTCTGGACTCACTGCAGTGCATCACCAGTGGTGCCAGTGCACTCTCTGGACTCACTGCACTGCATCCCCAGTGGTGCCAGTGCACTCTCTGGACTCACTGCACTGCATCCCCAGTGGTGCCAGTACACTCTCTGGAGTCGCAGCACTGCATCAACAGTGGTGCCTCTGCACTCTCTGGAGTCACTGCACTGCATTCCCAGTGCTGCCAGTGCACTCTCTGGACTCACTGCAGTGCATCCCTAGTGGTGCCAGTGCACTCTCTGGACTCACTGCAGTGCATCCCCAGTGGTGCCAGTGCACTCTCTGGACTCACTGCACTGCATCCCCAGTGGTGCCAGTGCACTCTCTGGACTCACTGCACTTCATCCCCAGTGGTGCCAGTGCACTCTCTGGACTCACTGCATTGCATCCCCAGTGGTGCCAGTGCACTCTCTGGACTCACTGCACTGCATCCCCAGTGGTGCCACTGCACTCTCTGGACTCACTGCACTGCATCACCATTGGTGCCAGGGCACTCACCGGACTCACAGCAGTGCATCCGCAGTGGTGCCATTGCACTCTTTCGAGTCACTGCACTGCATCCCCAGTGGTGCCAGTGCACTCTCTGGACTCACTGCAGTGCATCCCCAGTGGTGCCAGTGCACTCTCTGCACTCACTGCACTGCATCACCAGTGGTGCCAGTGCACTCTCTGCACTCACTGCACTGCATCCCCAGTATTCCCAGAGCACTCTCTGGACTCACTGCAGTGCATCCCCAGTGGTGCCAGTGCACTCTCTGGACTCACTGCACTGCATCCCCAGTGGTGCCAGTGCACTCTCTGGACTCACTGCACTGCATCCCCAGTGCTGACAGTGCACTCTCTGGACTCACTGCACTGCATCCCACTGGTGCCAGTGCACTCTCTGGACTCACTGCACTGCATCCCCAGTGGTGCCAGTGCACTCTGTGGACTCACTGCACTGCATCCCCTGTGGTGCCAGTGCACTCTCCGGACGCACTGCACTGCATCCCCAGTATTCCCAGAGCACTCTCTGGACTCACTGCAGTGCATCCCCAGTGGTGCCAGTGCACTCTCTGGACTCACTGCACTGCATCCCCAGTGGTGCCAGTGCACTCTCTGGACTCACTGCACTGCATCCCCAGTGCTGACAGTGCACTCTCTGGACTCACTGCACTGCATCCCACTGGTGCCAGTGCACTCTCTGGACTCACTGCACTGCATCCCCAGTGGTGCCAGTGCACTCTGTGGACTCACTGCACTGCATCCCCTGTGGTGCCAGTGCACTCTCCGGACTCACTGCACTGTATCCCTAATGGTGCCAGTGCACTCTCTGGACTCACTGCAGTGCATCCCCAGTGGTGCCAGTGCACTCTCTGGACTCACTGCACTGCATCCCCAGTGGTGCCAGTGCACTCTCTGCACTCACTGCACTGCATCCCCGGTGTTCCCAGAGCACGCTCTGGACTCACCGAGGTGCATCCCCAGTGGAGCCAGTGCACTCTCTGGACTCACAGCACTGCATCCCCAGTGGTGCCATTGCACTCTCTGGACTCACTGCAGTGCATCCCCTTTTGTGCCAGTGCACTCTCTGGACTCACTGCACTGCATCCCCAGTGGTGCCAGTGCACTCTCTGAAGTCACTGCACTGCATCCCCAGTGGTGCCAGTGCACTCTCTGGACTCACTGCAGTGCATCCCCAATGGTGCCAGTGCACTCTCTGGACTCACTGCACTGCATCCCCAGGGCTGACAGTGCACTCTCTGGACTCACCGGGGTGCATCCCCAGTGGTGCCAGTGCACTCTCTGGACTCACTGCACTGCATCCCCAGTGGAGACAGTGCACTCTCTGTAGTCACTGCGCTGCATCCCCAGTGGTTCCAGGGCACTCTCTCGACTCACTGCACTGCAACTCCAGTGGTGCCAGTGCACTCTCTGGACTCACTGCACTGCATCCCCAGTGGTGCCAGTGCACTCTCTGGACTCATTGCAGTGCATCCCCAGTGTTGCCAGTGCACTCTCTGGACTCACTGCAGTGCATCCCCAGTGGTGCCAGTGCACTCTGTGGACTCACTGCAGTGCATCCGCAGTGGTGCCAGTGCACTCTCTGGACTCACTGCAGTGCATCCCCAGTGGTGCCACTGCACTCTCTGGACTCACTGCACTGCATCCCATTGGTGCTAGTGCACTCTCTGGACTCATTGCACTGCATCCCCAGTGGTGCCAGGGCACTCTCTGGACTCACTGCACTGCATCCCCAGTTGTGCCAGTGCACTCTCTGGACTCACTGCAGTGCATCCCCAGTGGTGCCAGTGCACTCTCTGGACTCACTGCAGTGCTTCCACACTGGTGCCAGTGCACTCTCTGGACTCACTGCAGTGCATCCCTTGTGGTGCCTTTGCACTCTCAGGACTCACTGCACTGCATCCCCAGTGGTGCCAGGGCACTCTCTGGAGTCACTGCACTGCATCCCCAGTGGTGCCAGTGCACTCTCTGGACTCACTGTAGTGCATCCCCAGTGGTGCCAGTGCACTCTCTGGACTCACTGCACTGCATCCCTTGTGGTGCCTTTGCACTCTCAGGACTCACTGCACTGCATCCCCAGTGGTGCCAGTGCACTCTCTGGAGTCACAGCACTGCATCAACAGTGGTGCCTCTGCACTCTCTGGAGTCACTGCACTGCATCCCCAGTGGTGCCAGTGCATTCTCTGGACTCACTGTAGTGCATCCCAAGTGGTGCCAGTGCAATCTCCGGACTCACTGCAGTGCATCCCCAGTAGAGCCAGTGCACTCTCTGGACTCACTGCACTGCATCCCCAGTGGTGCCAGTGCACTCTCTGGACTCACTGCACTGCATCCCCAGTGGTGCCAGTGCACTCTCTGGACTCACTGCACTGCATCCCCAGTGGTGCCAGTGCACTGTCTGGACTCACTGCAGTGTATCGCCATTGGAGCCGCTGCACTCTCTGGACTCACTAAACTGCATCCCCAGTGGTGCCAGAGAACACTCTGGTCTCACTGCACTGCATCCCCAGTGGTGCCAGTGCACTGTCTGGACTCACTGCATCCCCAGTGGTGCCAGGGCACTGTCTGGACTCACAGCACTGCATCCCCAGTGGTGCCAGTGCACTCTTTCGAGTCACTGCACTGCATCCCCATTTGTGCCAGTGCATTCTCTGGACTCATTGCAGTGCATCCCCAGTGGTGCCAGTGCACTCTCTGGACTCACTGCACTGCATCCCCAGTGGTGCCAGTGCACTCTCTGGACTCACTGCACTGCATCCCCAGTGCTGACAGTGCACTCTCTGGACTCACTGCACTGCATCCCCAGTGGTGTCACTGCACTCTCTGGACTCACTGCACTGCATCACCATTGGTGCCAGGGCACTCTTTCAAGTGACTGCAGTGCATCCCCAGTGGTGCCAGTGCACTCTCTGGACTCACTGCACTGCATCCCACTGGTGCCAGTGCATTCTCTGGAATCACTGCACTGCATCCCCAGTGGTGCCAGTGCACTCTCTGGACTCACTGCACTGCATCCCCAGTGCTGACAGTGCACTCTCTGGACTCACTGCACTGCATCCCCAGTGGTGTCACTGCACTCTCTGGACTCACTGCAGTGCATCCGCAGTGGTGCCAGTGCACTCTTTCAAGTCACTGCAGTGCATCCCCAGTGGTGCCAGTGCACTCTCTGGACTCACTGCACTGCATCCCACTGGTGCCAGTGCATTCTCTGGAATCACTGCAGTGCATCCCCAGTGGTGCCAGTGCACTCTCTGGACTCACTGCACTACATCCCCAGTGGTGCCAGTGCACTCTCTGGACTCACTGCATTGCATCCCCAGTGGTGCCAGTGCACTCTCTGGACTCACTGCAGTGCATCCCCAGTGGTGCCAGTGCACTCTCTGCACTCACTGCACTGCATCACCAGTGGTGCCAGTGCATCCTCTGGACTCACTGCAGTGCATCCCCAGTGGTGCCACTGCACTCTCTGGACTCACTGCACTGCATCCCCAGTGGTGCCAGTGCACTCTCTGGACTCACTGCATTGCATCCCCAGTGGTGCCAGTGCACTCTCTGGACTCACTGCACTGCATCCCCAGTGGTGCCACTGCACTCTCTGGACTCACTGCACTGCATCACCATTGGTGCCAGTGCACTCTCCGGACTCACTGCAGTGCATCCCCAGTGGTGCCAGTGCACTCTTTTGAGTCACCGCAGTGCATCCCCAAGGTGCCAGTGCACTCTCTGGACTCACTGCAGTGCATCCCCAGTGGTGCCAGTGCACTCTCTGGACTCACTGCACTGCATCCCCAGTGGTGCCAGTGCACTCTCTGGACTCACTGCAGTGCATCCCCAGTGGTGCCAGTGCACTCTCTGGACTCACTGCACTGCATCCCCAGTGGTGCCAGTGCACTCTCTGGAGTCGCAGCACTGCATCAACAGTGGTGCCTCTGCACTCTCTGGAGTCACTGCACTGCATCCCCAGTGGTGCCAGTGCACTCTCTGGACTCACTGCACTGCATCCCCAGTGGTGCTAGTGCACTCTCTGGACTCACTGCATTGCATCCCCAGTGGTGCCAGTGCACTCTCTGGACTCACTGCACTGCATTCCCAGTGGTGCCAGTGCACTCTCTGGACTCACTGCACTTCATCCCCAGTGGTGCCAGTGCACTCTCTGGACTCACTGCATTGCATCCCCAGTGGTGCTAGTGCACTCTCTGGACTCACTGCACTGCATCCCCAGTGGTGCCAGTGCACTCTCTGCACTCACTGCACTGCATCCCCAGTGTTCCCAGAGCACTCTCTGGACTCACTGCAGTGCATCCCCAGTGGTGCCAGTGCACTCTCTGGACTCACTGCAGTGCATCCCCAGTGGTGCCAGTGCACTCTCTGGACTCACTGCACTGCATCCCCAGTGGTGCCACTGCACTCTCTGGACTCACTGCACTGCATCACCATTGGTGCCAGGGCACTCTCCGGACTCACAGCAGTGCATCCGCAGTGGTGCCAGTGCACTCTTTCGAGTCACTGCACTGCATCCCCAGTGGTGCCAGTGCACTCTCTGGACTCACTGCAGTGCATCCCCAGTGGTGCCAGTGCACTCTCTGCACTCACTGCACTGCATCACCAGTGGTGCCAGTGCACTCTCTGCACTCACTGCACTGCATCCCCAGTATTCCCAGAGCACTCTCTGGACTCACTGCAGTGCATCCCCAGTGGTGCCAGTGCACTCTCTGGACTCACTGCACTGCATCCCCAGTGGTGCCAGTGCACTCTCTGGACTCACTGCACTGCATCCCCAGTGCTGACAGTGCACTCTCTGGACTCACTGCACTGCATCCCACTGGTGCCAGTGCACTCTCTGGACTCACTGCACTGCATCCCCAGTGGTGCCAGTGCACTCTGTGGACTCACTGCACTGCATCCCCTGTGGTGCCAGTGCACTCTCCGGACGCACTGCACTGCATCCCCAGTATTCCCAGAGCACTCTCTGGACTCACTGCAGTGCATCCCCAGTGGTGCCAGTGCACTCTCTGGACTCACTGCACTGCATCCCCAGTGGTGCCAGTGCACTCTCTGGACTCACTGCACTGCATCCCCAGTGCTGACAGTGCACTCTCTGGACTCACTGCACTGCATCCCACTGGTGCCAGTGCACTCTCTGGACTCACTGCACTGCATCCCCAGTGGTGCCAGTGCACTCTGTGGACTCACTGCACTGCATCCCCTGTGGTGCCAGTGCACTCTCCGGACTCACTGCACTGTATCCCTAATGGTGCCAGTGCACTCTCTGGACTCACTGCAGTGCATCCCCAGTGGTGCCAGTGCACTCTCTGGACTCACTGCACTGCATCCCCAGTGGTGCCAGTGCACTCTCTGCACTCACTGCACTGCATCCCCGGTGTTCCCAGAGCACGCTCTGGACTCACCGAGGTGCATCCCCAGTGGAGCCAGTGCACTCTCTGGACTCACAGCACTGCATCCCCAGTGGTGCCATTGCACTCTCTGGACTCACTGCAGTGCATCCCCTTTTGTGCCAGTGCACTCTCTGGACTCACTGCACTGCATCCCCAGTGGTGCCAGTGCACTCTCTGAAGTCACTGCACTGCATCCCCAGTGGTGCCAGTGCACTCTTTTGAGTCACTGCAGTGCATCCCCAAGGTGCCAGTGCACTCTCTGGACTCACTGCAGTGCATCCCCAGTGGTGCCAGTGCACTCTCTGGACTCACTGCACTGCATCCCCAGTGGTGCCAGTGCACTCTCTGGAATCACTGCACTGCATCCCCAGTGGTGCCAGTGCACTCTCTGGACTCACTGCACTGCATCCCCAGTGCTGACAGTGCACTCTCTGGACTCACTGCACTGCATCCCCAGTGGTGTCACTGCACTCTCTGGACTCACTGCAGTGCATCCGCAGTGGTGCCAGTGCACTCTTTCAAGTCACTGCAGTGCATCCCCAGTGGTGCCAGTGCACTCTCTGGACTCACTGCACTGCATCCCACTGGTGCCAGTGCATTCTCTGGAATCACTGCAGTGCATCCCCAGTGGTGCCAGTGCACTCTCTGGACTCACTGCACTACATCCCCAGTGGTGCCAGTGCACTCTCTGGACTCACTGCATTGCATCCCCAGTGGTGCCAGTGCACTCTCTGGACTCACTGCAGTGCATCCCCAGTGGTGCCAGTGCACTCTCTGCACTCACTGCACTGCATCACCAGTGGTGCCAGTGCATCCTCTGGACTCACTGCAGTGCATCCCCAGTGGTGCCACTGCACTCTCTGGACTCACTGCACTGCATCCCCAGTGGTGCCAGTGCACTCTCTGGACTCACTGCATTGCATCCCCAGTGGTGCCAGTGCACTCTCTGGACTCACTGCACTGCATCCCCAGTGGTGCCACTGCACTCTCTGGACTCACTGCACTGCATCACCATTGGTGCCAGTGCACTCTCCGGACTCACTGCAGTGCATCCCCAGTGGTGCCAGTGCACTCTTTTGAGTCACTGCAGTGCATCCCCAAGGTGCCAGTGCACTCTCTGGACTCACTGCAGTGCATCCCCAGTGGTGCCAGTGCACTCTCTGGACTCACTGCACTGCATCCCCAGTGGTGCCAGTGCACTCTCTGGACTCACTGCAGTGCATCCCCAGTGGTGCCAGTGCACTCTCTGGACTCACTGCACTGCATCCCCAGTGGTGCCAGTGCACTCTCTGGAGTCGCAGCACTGCATCAACAGTGGTGCCTCTGCACTCTCTGGAGTCACTGCACTGCATCCCCAGTGGTGCCAGTGCACTCTCTGGACTCACTGCACTGCATCCCCAGTGGTGCTAGTGCACTCTCTGGACTCACTGCATTGCATCCCCAGTGGTGCCAGTGCACTCTCTGGACTCACTGCACTGCATTCCCAGTGGTGCCAGTGCACTCTCTGGACTCACTGCACTTCATCCCCAGTGGTGCCAGTGCACTCTCTGGACTCACTGCATTGCATCCCCAGTGGTGCTAGTGCACTCTCTGGACTCACTGCACTGCATCCCCAGTGGTGCCAGTGCACTCTCTGCACTCACTGCACTGCATCCCCAGTGTTCCCAGAGCACTCTCTGGACTCACTGCAGTGCATCCCCAGTGGTGCCAGTGCACTCTCTGGACTCACTGCAGTGCATCCCCAGTGGTGCCAGTGCACTCTCTGGACTCACTGCACTGCATCCCCAGTGGTGCCACTGCACTCTCTGGACTCACTGCACTGCATCACCATTGGTGCCAGGGCACTCTCCGGACTCACAGCAGTGCATCCGCAGTGGTGCCAGTGCACTCTTTCGAGTCACTGCACTGCATCCCCAGTGGTGCCAGTGCACTCTCTGGACTCACTGCAGTGCATCCCCAGTGGTGCCAGTGCACTCTCTGCACTCACTGCACTGCATCACCAGTGGTGCCAGTGCACTCTCTGCACTCACTGCACTGCATCCCCAGTATTCCCAGAGCACTCTCTGGACTCACTGCAGTGCATCCCCAGTGGTGCCAGTGCACTCTCTGGACTCACTGCACTGCATCCCCAGTGGTGCCAGTGCACTCTCTGGACTCACTGCACTGCATCCCCAGTGCTGACAGTGCACTCTCTGGACTCACTGCACTGCATCCCACTGGTGCCAGTGCACTCTCTGGACTCACTGCACTGCATCCCCAGTGGTGCCAGTGCACTCTGTGGACTCACTGCACTGCATCCCCTGTGGTGCCAGTGCACTCTCCGGACGCACTGCACTGCATCCCCAGTATTCCCAGAGCACTCTCTGGACTCACTGCAGTGCATCCCCAGTGGTGCCAGTGCACTCTCTGGACTCACTGCACTGCATCCCCAGTGGTGCCAGTGCACTCTCTGGACTCACTGCACTGCATCCCCAGTGCTGACAGTGCACTCTCTGGACTCACTGCACTGCATCCCACTGGTGCCAGTGCACTCTCTGGACTCACTGCACTGCATCCCCAGTGGTGCCAGTGCACTCTGTGGACTCACTGCACTGCATCCCCTGTGGTGCCAGTGCACTCTCCGGACTCACTGCACTGTATCCCTAATGGTGCCAGTGCACTCTCTGGACTCACTGCAGTGCATCCCCAGTGGTGCCAGTGCACTCTCTGGACTCACTGCACTGCATCCCCAGTGGTGCCAGTGCACTCTCTGCACTCACTGCACTGCATCCCCGGTGTTCCCAGAGCACGCTCTGGACTCACCGAGGTGCATCCCCAGTGGAGCCAGTGCACTCTCTGGACTCACAGCACTGCATCCCCAGTGGTGCCATTGCACTCTCTGGACTCACTGCAGTGCATCCCCTTTTGTGCCAGTGCACTCTCTGGACTCACTGCACTGCATCCCCAGTGGTGCCAGTGCACTCTCTGAAGTCACTGCACTGCATCCCCAGTGGTGCCAGTGCACTCTCTGGACTCACTGCAGTGCATCCCCAATGGTGCCAGTGCACTCTCTGGACTCACTGCACTGCATCCCCAGGGCTGACAGTGCACTCTCTGGACTCACCGGGGTGCATCCCCAGTGGTGCCAGTGCACTCTCTGGACTCACTGCACTGCATCCCCAGTGGAGACAGTGCACTCTCTGTAGTCACTGCGCTGCATCCCCAGTGGTTCCAGGGCACTCTCTCGACTCACTGCACTGCAACTCCAGTGGTGCCAGTGCACTCTCTGGACTCACTGCACTGCATCCCCAGTGGTGCCAGTGCACTCTCTGGACTCATTGCAGTGCATCCCCAGTGTTGCCAGTGCACTCTCTGGACTCACTGCAGTGCATCCCCAGTGGTGCCAGTGCACTCTGTGGACTCACTGCAGTGCATCCGCAGTGGTGCCAGTGCACTCTCTGGACTCACTGCAGTGCATCCCCAGTGGTGCCACTGCACTCTCTGCACTCACTGCACTGCATCCCATTGGTGCTAGTGCACTCTCTGGACTCATTGCACTGCATCCCCAGTGGTGCCAGGGCACTCTCTGGACTCACTGCACTGCATCCCCAGTTGTGCCAGTGCACTCTCTGGACTCACTGCAGTGCATCCCCAGTGGTGCCAGTGCACTCTCTGGACTCACTGCAGTGCTTCCACACTGGTGCCAGTGCACTCTCTGGACTCACTGCAGTGCATCCCTTGTGGTGCCTTTGCACTCTCAGGACTCACTGCACTGCATCCCCAGTGGTGCCAGGGCACTCTCTGGAGTCACTGCACTGCATCCCCAGTGGTGCCAGTGCACTCTCTGGACTCACTGTAGTGCATCCCCAGTGGTGCCAGTGCACTCTCTGGACTCACTGCACTGCATCCCTTGTGGTGCCTTTGCACTCTCAGGACTCACTGCACTGCATCCCCAGTGGTGCCAGTGCACTCTCTGGAGTCACAGCACTGCATCAACAGTGGTGCCTCTGCACTCTCTGGAGTCACTGCACTGCATCCCCAGTGGTGCCAGTGCATTCTCTGGACTCACTGTAGTGCATCCCAAGTGGTGCCAGTGCAATCTCCGGACTCACTGCAGTGCATCCCCAGTAGAGCCAGTGCACTCTCTGGACTCACTGCACTGCATCCCCAGTGGTGCCAGTGCACTCTCTGGACTCACTGCACTGCATCCCCAGTGGTGCCAGTGCACTCTCTGGACTCACTGCACTGCATCCCCAGTGGTGCCAGTGCACTGTCTGGACTCACTGCAGTGTATCGCCATTGGAGCCGCTGCACTCTCTGGACTCACTAAACTGCATCCCCAGTGGTGCCAGAGAACACTCTGGTCTCACTGCACTGCATCCCCAGTGGTGCCAGTGCACTGTCTGGACTCACTGCATCCCCAGTGGTGCCAGGGCACTGTCTGGACTCACAGCACTGCATCCCCAGTGGTGCCAGTGCACTCTTTCGAGTCACTGCACTGCATCCCCATTTGTGCCAGTGCATTCTCTGGACTCATTGCAGTGCATCCCCAGTGGTGCCAGTGCACTCTCTGGACTCACTGCACTGCATCCCCAGTGGTGCCAGTGCACTCTCTGGACTCACTGCACTGCATCCCCAGTGCTGACAGTGCACTCTCTGGACTCACTGCACTGCATCCCCAGTGGTGTCACTGCACTCTCTGGACTCACTGCACTGCATCACCATTGGTGCCAGGGCACTCTTTCAAGTGACTGCAGTGCATCCCCAGTGGTGCCAGTGCACTCTCTGGACTCACTGCACTGCATCCCACTGGTGCCAGTGCATTCTCTGGAATCACTGCACTGCATCCCCAGTGGTGCCAGTGCACTCTCTGGACTCACTGCACTGCATCCCCAGTGCTGACAGTGCACTCTCTGGACTCACTGCACTGCATCCCCAGTGGTGTCACTGCACTCTCTGGACTCACTGCAGTGCATCCGCAGTGGTGCCAGTGCACTCTTTCAAGTCACTGCAGTGCATCCCCAGTGGTGCCAGTGCACTCTCTGGACTCACTGCACTGCATCCCACTGGTGCCAGTGCATTCTCTGGAATCACTGCAGTGCATCCCCAGTGGTGCCAGTGCACTCTCTGGACTCACTGCACTACATCCCCAGTGGTGCCAGTGCACTCTCTGGACTCACTGCATTGCATCCCCAGTGGTGCCAGTGCACTCTCTGGACTCACTGCAGTGCATCCCCAGTGGTGCCAGTGCACTCTCTGCACTCACTGCACTGCATCACCAGTGGTGCCAGTGCATCCTCTGGACTCACTGCAGTGCATCCCCAGTGGTGCCACTGCACTCTCTGGACTCACTGCACTGCATCCCCAGTGGTGCCAGTGCACTCTCTGGACTCACTGCATTGCATCCCCAGTGGTGCCAGTGCACTCTCTGGACTCACTGCACTGCATCCCCAGTGGTGCCACTGCACTCTCTGGACTCACTGCACTGCATCACCATTGGTGCCAGTGCACTCTCCAGACTCACTGCAGTGCATCCCCAGTGGTGCCAGTGCACTCTTTTGAGTCACTGCAGTGCATCCCCAAGGTGCCAGTGCACTCTCTGGACTCACTGCAGTGCATCCCCAGTGGTGCCAGTGCACTCTCTGGACTCACTGCACTGCATCCCCAGTGGTGCCAGTGCACTCTCTGGACTCACTGCAGTGCATCCCCAGTGGTGCCAGTGCACTCTCTGGACTCACTGCACTGCATCCCCAGTGGTGCCAGTGCACTCTCTGGAGTCGCAGCACTGCATCAACAGTGGTGCCTCTGCACTCTCTGGAGTCACTGCACTGCATCCCCAGTGGTGCCAGTGCACTCTCTGGACTCACTGCACTGCATCCCCAGTGGTGCTAGTGCACTCTCTGGACTCACTGCATTGCATCCCCAGTGGTGCCAGTGCACTCTCTGGACTCACTGCACTGCATTCCCAGTGGTGCCAGTGCACTCTCTGGACTCACTGCACTTCATCCCCAGTGGTGCCAGTGCACTCTCTGGACTCACTGCATTGCATCCCCAGTGGTGCTAGTGCACTCTCTGGACTCACTGCACTGCATCCCCAGTGGTGCCAGTGCACTCTCTGCACTCACTGCACTGCATCCCCAGTGTTCCCAGAGCACTCTCTGGACTCACTGCAGTGCATCCCCAGTGGTGCCAGTGCACTCTCTGGACTCACTGCAGTGCATCCCCAGTGGTGCCAGTGCACTCTCTGGACTCACTGCACTGCATCCCCAGTGGTGCCACTGCACTCTCTGGACTCACTGCACTGCATCACCATTGGTGCCAGGGCACTCTCCGGACTCACTGCAGTGCATCCCCAGTGGTGCCAGTGCACTCTTTCGAGTCACTGCACTGCATCCCCATTAGTGCCAGTGCATTCTCTGGAGTCATTACAGTGCATCCCCAGTGGTGCCAGTGCACTCTCTGGACTCACTGCACTGCATCCCCAGTGGTGCCAGTGCAGTCTCTGGACTCACTGCACTGCATCCCCAGTGCTGACAGTACACTCTCTGGATTCACTGCACTGCATCCCCAGTGCTGACAGTGCACTCTCTGGACTCACTGCAGTGCAACCCCAGTGGTGCCAGTGCACTCTCTGGACTCACTGCACTGCATCCCCAGTGGTGCCAGTGCACTCTTTCGAGTCACTGCACTGCATCCCCAGTGGTGCCAGTGCATTCTCTGGACTCATTGCAGTGCATCCCCAGTGGTGCCAGTGCACTCTCTGGACTCACTGCACTGCATCCCCAGTGCTGACAGTGCACTCTCTGGACTCACTGCACTGCATCCCCAGTGCTGACAGTGCACTCTCTGGACTCACTGCAGTGCAACCCCAGTGGTGCCAGTGCACTCTCTGGACTCACTGCACTGCATCCCCAGTGGTGCCAGTGCACTCTCTGGACTCACTGCACTGCATCCCTAATGGTGCCAGTGCACTCTCTGGACTCACTGCAGTGCATCCCCAGTGGTGCCAGTGCACTCTCTGGACTCACTGTAGTGCATCTCCAGTGGTGCCAGTGCACTCTCTGCCCTCACTGCACTGCATCCCCGGTGTTCCCAGAGCACTCTCTGGACTCACCGAGGTGCATCCCCAGTGGTGCCAGTGCAGTCTCTGGAGTCACTGCAGTGCATCCCTAGTGGTGCCAGTGCACTCTCTGGACTCACTGCACTGCATCCCCAGTGCTGACAGTGCACTCTCTGGACTCACTGCACTGCATCCCCAGTGGTGCCAGTGTACTCTCTGGACTCAGTGCACTGCATCCCCAGTGGTGCCACTGCACTCTCTGGACTCACTGCAGTGCATCCCCAGTGGTGCCAGTGCACTCTCTGGACTCACTGCACTGCATCCCCAGTGGTGCCAGTGCACTCTCTGGACTCACTGCAGTGCATCCCCTTTTGTGCCAGTGCACTCTCTGGACTCACTGCACTGCATCCCCAGTGGTGCCAGTGCACTCTCTGGAGTCACTGCACTGCATCCCCAGTGGTGCCAGTGCACTCTCTGGACTCACTGCACTGCATCCCCAGTGGTGCCAGTGCACTCTCTGGACTCACTGCAGTGCATCCCCAGTGGTGCCAGTGCACTCTCTGGACTCACTGCAGTGCATCACCAGTGGTGCCAGTGCACTCTCTGGACTCACTGCACTGCATCCCCAGTGGTGCCAGTGCACTCTCTGGACTCACTGCACTGCATCCCCAGTGGTGCCAGTACACTCTCTGGAGTCGCAGCACTGCATCAACAGTGGTGCCTCTGCACTCTCTGGAGTCACTGCACTGCATTCCCAGTGCTGCCAGTGCACTCTCTGGACTCACTGCAGTGCATCCCTAGTGGTGCCAGTGCACTCTCTGGACTCACTGCAGTGCATCCCCAGTGGTGCCAGTGCACTCTCTGGACTCACTGCACTGCATCCCCAGTGGTGCCAGTGCACTCTCTGGACTCACTGCACTTCATCCCCAGTGGTGCCAGTGCACTCTCTGGACTCACTGCATTGCATCCCCAGTGGTGCCAGTGCACTCTCTGGACTCACTGCACTGCATCCCCAGTGGTGCCACTGCACTCTCTGGACTCACTGCACTGCATCACCATTGGTGCCAGGGCACTCTCCGGACTCACAGCAGTGCATCCGCAGTGGTGCCAGTGCACTCTTTCGAGTCACTGCACTGCATCCCCAGTGGTGCCAGTGCACTCTCTGGACTCACTGCAGTGCATCCCCAGTGGTGCCAGTGCACTCTCTGCACTCACTGCACTGCATCACCAGTGGTGCCAGTGCACTCTCTGCACTCACTGCACTGCATCCCCAGTATTCCCAGAGCACTCTCTGGACTCACTGCAGTGCATCCCCAGTGGTGCCAGTGCACTCTCTGCACTCACTGCACTGCATCCCCAGTGGTGCCAGTGCACTCTCTGGACTCACTGCACTGCATCCCCAGTGCTGACAGTGCACTCTCTGGACTCACTGCACTGCATCCCACTGGTGCCAGTGCACTCTCTGGACTCACTGCACTGCATCCCCAGTGGTGCCAGTGCACTCTGTGGACTCACTGCACTGCATCCCCTGTGGTGCCAGTGCACTCTCCGGACTCACTGCACTGTATCCCTAATGGTGCCAGTGCACTCTCTGGACTCACTGCAGTGCATCCCCAGTGGTGCCAGTGCACTCTCTGGACTCACTGCACTGCATCCCCAGTGGTGCCAGTGCACTCTCTGCACTCACTGCACTGCATCCCCGGTGTTCCCAGAGCACGCTCTGGACTCACCGAGGTGCATCCCCAGTGGAGCCAGTGCACTCTCTGGACTCACTGCAGTGCATCCCCTTTTGTGCCAGTGCACTCTCTGGACTCACTGCACTGCATCCCCAGTGGTGCCAGTGCACTCTCTGGAGTCACTGCACTGCATCCCCAGTGGTGCCAGTGCACTCTCTGGACTCACTGCAGTGCATCCCCAATGGTGCCAGTGCACTCTCTGGACTCACTGCACTGCATCCCCAGGGCTGACAGTGCACTCTCTGGACTCACCGGGGTGCATCCCCAGTGGTGCCAGTGCACTCTCTGGACTCACTGCACTGCATCCCCAGTGGAGACAGTGCACTCTCTGTAGTCACTGCGCTGCATCCCCAGTGGTTCCAGGGCACTCTCTCGACTCACTGCACTGCAACTCCAGTGGTGCCAGTGCACTCTCTGGACTCACTGCACTGCATCCCCAGTGGTGCCAGTGCACTCTCTGGACTCATTGCAGTGCATCCCCAGTGTTGCCAGTGCAGTCTCTGGAGTCACTGCAGTGCATCCCCAGTGGTGCCAGTGCACTCTGTGGACTCACTGCAGTGCATCCGCAGTGGTGCCAGTGCACTCTCTGGACTCACTGCAGTGCATCCCCAGTGGTGCCACTGCACTCTCTGGACTCACTGCACTGCATCCCATTGGTGCTAGTGCACTCTCTGGACTCATTGCACTGCATCCCCAGTGGTGCCAGGGCACTCTCTGGACTCACTGCACTGCATCCCCAGTTGTGCCAGTGCACTCTCTGGACTCACTGCAGTGCATCCCCAGTGGTGCCAGTGCACTCTCTGGACTCACTGCAGTGCTTCCACACTGGTGCCAGTGCACTCTCTGGACTCACTGCAGTGCATCCCTTGTGGTGCCTTTGCACTCTCAGGACTCACTGCACTGCATCCCCAGTGGTGCCAGTGCACTCTCTGGACTCACCGCACTGCATCCCCAGTGGTGCCAGTGCACTCTCTGGACTCACTACAGTTCATCCCCAGTGGTGCCAGTGCACTCTGTGGACTCACTGTACTGCATCTCCAGTGGTGCCAGTGTACTCTCTGGACTCACTGCACTGCATCCCCAGTGGTGCCACTGCACTCTCTGGACTCACTGCACTGCATCCCCAGTGGTGCCAGTGCACTCTCTGGACTCACTGTAGTGCATCCCCAGTGGTGCCAGTGCACTCTCTGGACTCACTGCACTGCATCCCCAGTGGTGCCAGTGCACTCTCTGGACTCACTGCACTGCATCCCTTGTGGTGCCTTTGCACTCTCAGGACTCACTGCACTGCATCCCCAGTGGTGCCAGTGCACTCTCTGGAGTCACAGCACTGCATCAACAGTGGTGCCTCTGCACTCTCTGGAGTCACTGCACTGCATCCCCAGTGGTGCCAGTGCATTCTCTGGACTCACTGTAGTGCATCCCAAGTGGTGCCAGTGCAATCTCTGGACTCACTGCAGTGTATCCCCAGTAGAGCCAGTGCACTCTCTGGACTCACTGCACTGCATCCCCAGTGGTGCCAGTGCACTCTCTGGACTCACTGCACTGCATCCCCAGTGGTGCCAGTGCACTCTCTGGACTCACTGCACTGCATCCCCAGTGGTGCCAGTGCACTGTCTGGACTCACTGCAGTGTATCGCCATTGGAGCCGCTGCACTCTCTGGACTCACTAAACTGCATCCCCAGTGGTGCCAGAGAACACTCTGGTCTCACTGCACTGCATCCCCAGTGGTGCCAGTGCACTGTCTGGACTCACTGCATCCCCAGTGGTGCCAGGGCACTGTCTGGACTCACAGCACTGCATCCCCAGTGGTGCCAGTGCACTCTTTCGAGTCACTGCACTGCATCCCCATTTGTGCCAGTGCATTCTCTGGACTCATTGCAGTGCATCCCCAGTGGTGCCAGTGCACTCTCTGGACTCACTGCACTGCATCCCCAGTGGTGCCAGTGCACTCTCTGGACTCACTGCACTGCATCCCCAGTGGTGCCAGTGCACTCTCTGGACTCACTGCACTGCATCCCCAGTGCTGACAGTGCACTCTCTGGACTCACTGCAGTGCAACCCCAGTGGTGCCAGTGCACTCTCTGGACTCACTGCACTGCATCCCCAGTGGTGCCAGTGCACTCTCTGGACTCACTGCACTGCATCCCTAATGGTGCCAGTGCACTCTCTGGACTCACTGCAGTGCATCCCCAGTGGTGCCAGTGCACTCTCTGGACTCACTGTAGTGCATCTCCAGTGGTGCCAGTGCACTCTCTGCCCTCACTGCACTGCATCCCCGGTGTTCCCAGAGCACTCTCTGGACTCACCGAGGTGCATCCCCAGTGGTGCCAGTGCACTCTCTGGACTCACCGCACTACATCCCCAGTGGTGCCAGTGCACTCTCTGGACTCACTGCAGTGCAGCCCCTGAGGTGCCAGTGTACTCTCTGGACTCACTGCACTGCATCCCCAGTGGTGACAGTGCACTCTCTGGAATCCCTGCAGTGCATCCCCTGTGGTGCCATTGCACTCTCTGGACTCACTGCACTGCATCCCCAGTGGTGCCTGTGCACTCTCTTGAGTCACTGCACTGCATCCACAGTGGAGCCAGTGCACTCTATGGACTAACTGCACTGCATCCCCAGTGGTGCCAGTGCACTCTCTGGACTCACTGCACTGCATCCCCAGTGGTGCCAGTGCACTCTCTGGACTCACTGCTCTGCATCCCCAGTGGTTCCAGTGCACTCTCTGGATCACTGCACTGCATCACCATTGGTGCCAGGGCACTCTCCGGACTCACTGCAGTGCATCCCCAGTGGTGCCAGTGCACTCTTTCGAGTCACTTCACTGCATCCCCAGTGGTGCCAGTGCATTCTCTGGACTCACTGCAGTGCATCCCCATTGGTGCCAGTGCAGTCTCTGGAGTCACTGCAGTGCATCCCTAGTGGTGCCAGTGCACTCTCTGGACTCACTGCACTGCATCCCCAGTGCTGACAGTGCACTCTCTGGACTCACTGCACTGCATCCCCAGTGGTGCCAGTGTACTCTCTGGACTCAGTGCACTGCATCCCCAGTGGTGCCACTGCACTCTCTGGACTCACTGCAGTGCATCCCCAGTGGTGCCAGTGCACTCTCTGGACTCACTGCACTGCATCCCCAGTGGTGCCAGTGCACTCTCTGGACTCACTGCAGTGCATCCCCTTTTGTTCCAGTGCACTCTCTGGACTCACTGCACTGCATCCCCAGTGGTGCCAGTGCACTCTCTGGAGTCACTGCACTGCATCCCCAGTGGTGCCAGTGCACTCTCTGGACTCACTGCACTGCATCCCCAGTGGTGCCAGTGCACTCTCTGGACTCACTGCAGTGCATCCCCAGTGGTGCCAGTGCACTCTCTGGACTCACTGCAGTGCATCACCAGTGGTGCCAGTGCACTCTCTGGACTCACTGCACTGCATCCCCAGTGGTGCCAGTGCACTCTCTGGACTCACTGCACTGCATCCCCAGTGGTGCCAGTACACTCTCTGGAGTCGCAGCACTGCATCAACAGTGGTGCCTCTGCACTCTCTGGAGTCACTGCACTGCATTCCCAGTGCTGCCAGTGCACTCTCTGGACTCACTGCAGTGCATCCCTAGTGGTGCCAGTGCACTCTCTGGACTCACTGCAGTGCATCCCCAGTGGTGCCAGTGCACTCTCTGGACTCACTGCACTGCATCCCCAGTGGTGCCAGTGCACTCTCTGGACTCACTGCACTTCATCCCCAGTGGTGCCAGTGCACTCTCTGGACTCACTGCATTGCATCCCCAGTGGTGCCAGTGCACTCTCTGGACTCACTGCACTGCATCCCCAGTGGTGCCACTGCACTCTCTGGACTCACTGCACTGCATCACCATTGGTGCCAGGGCACTCTCCGGACTCACAGCAGTGCATCCGCAGTGGTGCCAGTGCACTCTTTCGAGTCACTGCACTGCATCCCCTGTTGTGCCAGTGCACTCTCTGGACTCACTGCAGTGCATCCCCAGTGGTGCCAGTGCACTCTCTGCACTCACTGCACTGCATCACCAGTGGTGCCAGTGCACTCTCTGCACTCACTGCACTGCATCCCCAGTATTCCCAGAGCACTCTCTGGACTCACTGCTGTGCATCCCCAGTGGTGCCAGTGCACTCTCTGGACTCACTGCAGTGCATCCCCAGTGGTGCCAGTGCACTCTCTGGACTCACTGCACTGCATCCCCAGTGCTGACAGTGCACTCTCTGGACTCACTGCACTGCATCCCACTGGTGCCAGTGCACTCTCTGGACTCACTGCACTGCATCCCCAGTGGTGCCAGTGCACTCTCTGGACTCACTGCACTGCATCCCCTGTGGTGCCAGTGCACTCTCCGGACTCACTGCACTGTATCCCTAATGGTGCCAGTGCACTCTCTGGACTCACTGCAGTGCATCCCCAGTGGTGCCAGTGCACTCTCTGGACTCACTGCACTGCATCCCCAGTGGTGCCAGTGCACTCTCTGCACTCACTGCACTGCATCCCCGGTGTTCCCAGAGCACGCTCTGGACTCACCGAGGTGCATCCCCAGTGGAGCCAGTGCACTCTCTGGACTCACAGCACTGCATCCCCAGTGGTGCCATTGCACTCTCTGGACTCACTGCAGTGCATCCCCTTTTGTGCCAGTGCACTCTCTGGACTCACTGCACTGCATCCCCAGTGGTGCCAGTGCACTCTCTGAAGTCACTGCACTGCATCCCCAGTGGTGCCAGTGCACTCTCTGGACTCACTGCAGTGCATCCCCAATGGTGCCAGTGCACTCTCTGGACTCACTGCACTGCATCCCCAGGGCTGACAGTGCACTCTCTGGACTCACCGGGGTGCATCCCCAGTGGTGCCAGTGCACTCTCTGGACTCACTGCACTGCATCCCCAGTGGAGACAGTGCACTCTCTGTAGTCACTGCGCTGCATCCCCAGTGGTTCCAGGGCACTCTCTCGACTCACTGCACTGCAACTCCAGTGGTGCCAGTGCACTCTCTGGACTCACTGCACTGCATCCCCAGTGGTGCCAGTGCACTCTCTGGACTCATTGCAGTGCATCCCCAGTGTTGCCATTGCACTCTCTGGACTCACTGCAGTGCATCCCCAGTGGTGCCACTGCACTCTCTGGACTCACTGCACTGCATCCCATTGGTGCTAGTGCACTCTCTGGACTCATTGCACTGCATCCCCAGTGGTGCCAGGGCACTCTCTGGACTCACTGCACTGCATCCCCAGTTGTGCCAGTGCACTCTCTGGACTCACTGCAGTGCATCCCCAGTGGTGCCAGTGCACTCTCTGGACTCACTGCAGTGCTTCCACACTGGTGCCAGTGCACTCTCTGGACTCACTGCAGTGCATCCCTTGTGGTGCCTTTGCACTCTCAGGACTCACTGCACTGCATCCCCAGTGGTGCCAGGGCACTCTCTGGAGTCACTGCACTGCATCCCCAGTGGTGCCAGTGCACTCTCTGGACTCACTGTAGTGCATCCCCAGTGGTGCCAGTGCACTCTCTGGACTCACTGCACTGCATCCCCAGTGGTGCCAGTGCACTCTCTGGACTCACTGCAGTGCATCCCTTGTGGTGCCTTTGCACTCTCAGGACTCACTGCACTGCATCCCCAGTGGTGCCAGTGCACTCTCTGGAGTCACAGCACTGCATCAACAGTGGTGCCTCTGCACTCTCTGGAGTCACTGCACTGCATCCCCAGTGGTGCCAGTGCATTCTCTGGACTCACTGTAGTGCATCCCAAGTGGTGCCAGTGCAATCTCTGGACTCACTGCAGTGCATCCCCAGTAGAGCCAGTGCACTCTCTGGACTCACTGCACTGCATCCCCAGTGGTGCCAGTGCACTCTCTGGACTCACTGCACTGCATCCCCAGTGGTGCCAGTGCACTCTCTGGACTCACTGCACTGCATCCCCAGTGGTGCCAGTGCACTGTCTGGACTCACTGCAGTGTATCGCCATTGGAGCCGCTGCACTCTCTGGACTCACTAAACTGCATCCCCAGTGGTGCCAGAGAACACTCTGGTCTCACTGCACTGCATCCCCAGTGGTGCCAGTGCACTGTCTGGACTCACTGCATCCCCAGTGGTGCCAGGGCACTGTCTGGACTCACAGCACTGCATCCCCAGTGGTGCCAGTGCACTCTTTCGAGTCACTGCACTGCATCCCCATTTGTGCCAGTGCATTCTCTGGACTCATTGCAGTGCATCCCCAGTGGTGCCAGTGCACTCTCTGGACTCACTGCACTGCATCCCCAGTGGTGCCAGTGCACTCTCTGGACTCACTGCACTGCATCCCCAGTGCTGACAGTGCACTCTCTGGACTCACTGCACTGCATCCCCAGTGGTGTCACTGCACTCTCTGGACTCACTTCACTGCATCACCATTGGTGCCAGGGCACTCTTTCAAGTGACTGCAGTGCATCCCCAGTGGTGCCAGTGCACTCTCTGGACTCACTGCACTGCATCCCACTGGTGCCAGTGCATTCTCTGGAATCACTGCACTGCATCCCCAGTGGTGCCAGTGCACTCTCTGGACTCACTGCACTGCATCCCCAGTGCTGACAGTGCACTCTCTGGACTCACTGCACTGCATCCCCAGTGGTGTCACTGCACTCTCTGGACTCACTGCAGTGCATCCGCAGTGGTGCCAGTGCACTCTTTCAAGTCACTGCAGTGCATCCCCAGTGGTGCCAGTGCACTCTCTGGACTCACTGCACTGCATCCCACTGGTGCCAGTGCATTCTCTGGAATCACTGCAGTGCATCCCCAGTGGTGCCAGTGCACTCTCTGGACTCACTGCACTACATCCCCAGTGGTGCCAGTGCACTCTCTGGACTCACTGCATTGCATCCCCAGTGGTGCCAGTGCACTCTCTGGACTCACTGCAGTGCATCCCCAGTGGTGCCAGTGCACTCTCTGGACTCACTGCACTGCATCACCAGTGGTGCCAGTGCACTCTCTGGACTCACTGCAGTGCATCCCCAGTGGTGCCACTGCACTCTCTGGACTCACTGCACTGCATCCCCAGTGGTGCCAGTGCACTCTCTGGACTCACTGCATTGCATCCCCAGTGGTGCCAGTGCACTCTCTGGACTCACTGCACTGCATCCCCAGTGGTGCCACTGCACTCTCTGGACTCACTGCACTGCATCACCATTGGTGCCAGTGCACTCTCCGGACTCACTGCAGTGCATCCCCAGTGGTGCCAGTGCACTCTTTTGAGTCACTGCAGTGCATCCCCAAGGTGCCAGTGCACTCTCTGGACTCACTGCAGTGCATCCCCAGTGGTGCCAGTGCACTCTCTGGACTCACTGCACTGCATCCCCAGTGGTGCCAGTGCACTCTCTGGACTCACTGCAGTGCATCCCCAGTGGTGCCACTGCACTCTCTGGACTCACTGCACTGCATCCCCAGTGGTGCCAGTGCACTCTCTGGAGTCGCAGCACTGCATCAACAGTGGTGCCTCTGCACTCTCTGGAGTCACTGCACTGCATCCCCAGTGGTGCCAGTGCACTCTCTGGACTCACTGCACTGCATCCCCAGTGGTGCTAGTGCACTCTCTGGACTCACTGCATTGCATCCCCAGTGGTGCCAGTGCACTCTCTGGACTCACTGCACTGCATTCCCAGTGGTGCCAGTGCACTCTCTGGACTCACTGCACTTCATCCCCAGTGGTGCCAGTGCACTCTCTGGACTCACTGCATTGCATCCCCAGTGGTGCTAGTGCACTCTCTGGACTCACTGCACTGCATCCCCAGTGGTGCCAGTGCACTCTCTGCACTCACTGCACTGCATCCCCAGTGTTCCCAGAGCACTCTCTGGACTCACTGCAGTGCATCCCCAGTGGTGCCAGTGCACTCTCTGGACTCACTGCAGTGCATCCCCAGTGGTGCCAGTGCACTCTCTGGACTCACTGCACTGCATCCCCAGTGGTGCCACTGCACTCTCTGGACTCACTGCACTGCATCACCATTGGTGCCAGGGCACTCTCCGGACTCACTGCAGTGCATCCCCAGTGGTGCCAGTGCACTCTTTCGAGTCACTGCACTGCATCCCCATTAGTGCCAGTGCATTCTCTGGAGTCATTACAGTGCATCCCCAGTGGTGCCAGTGCACTCTCTGGACTCACTGCACTGCATCCCCAGTGGTGCCAGTGCAGTCTCTGGACTCACTGCACTGCATCCCCAGTGCTGACAGTACACTCTCTGGATTCACTGCACTGCATCCCCAGTGCTGACAGTGCACTCTCTGGACTCACTGCAGTGCAACCCCAGTGGTGCCAGTGCACTCTCTGGACTCACTGCACTGCATCCCCAGTGGTGCGAGTGCACTCTCCGGACTCACTGCACTGCATCCCTAATGGTGCCAGTGCACTCTCTGGACTCACTGCAGTGCATCCCCAGTGGTGCCAGTGCACTCTCTGGACTCACTGCACTGCATCCCCAGTGGTGCCAGTGCACTCTCTGCACTCACTGCACTGCATCCCCGGTGTTCCCAGAGCACTCTCTGGACTCACCGAGGTGCTTCCCCAGTGGTGCCAGTGCACTCTCTGGACGCACCGCACTGCATCCCCAGTGGTGCCAGTGCACTCTCTGGACTCACTGCAGTGCATCCCCTTTTGTGCCAGTGCACACCCTGGACTCACTGCACTGCATCCCCAGTGGTGCCAGTGCACTCTCTGGAGTCACTGCACTGCATCCCCAGTGGAGCCAGTGCACTCTCTGGATTCACTGCAGTGCATCCCCAGTGGTGCCAGTGCACACTCTGGACTCAATGCAGTGCATCCCCAGTGGTGCCAGTGCACTCTCTGGACTCACTGCAGTGCATCCCCAGTGGTGCCAGTGCACTCTCTGGACTCACTGCACTGCATCCCCAGTGGTGCCAGTGCACTCTCTGAACTCACTGCACTGCATCCCCAGTGGTGCCAGTACACTCTCTGGAGTCGCAGCACTGCATCACCAGTGGTGCCTCTGCACTCTCTGGAGTCACTGCACTGCATCCCCAGTGCTGCCAGTGCACTCTCTGGACTCACTGCAGTGCATCCCCAGTGGTGCCAGTGCACTCTCTGGACTCACTGCACTGCATCCCCAGTGGTGCCAGTCCACTCTCTGGACACACTGCACTGCATACACAGTGGTGCCAGTGCACTCTCTGGACTCACTGCACTTCATCCCCAGTGGTGCCAGTGCACTCTCTGGACTCACTGCATTGCATCCCCAGTGGTGCCAGTGCACTCTCTGGACTCACTGCACTGCATCCCCAGTGGTGCCACTGCACTCTCTGGACTCACTGCACTGCATCACCATTGGTGCCAGGGCACTCTCCGGACTCACTGCACTGCATCCGCAGTGGTGCCAGTGCACTCTTTCGAGTCACTGCAGTGCATCCCCAGTGGTGCCAGTGCACTCTCTGGACTCACTGCACTTCATCACCAGTGGTGCCAGTGCACTCTCTGGACTCACTGCACTGCATCCCCAGTGGTGCCAGTGCACTCTCTGCACTCACTGCACTGCATCCCCAGTATTCCCAGAGCACTCTCTGGACTCACTGCACTGCATCGCCAGTGGTGCCAGTGCACTCTCTGGACTCACTGCAGTGCATCCCCAGTGGTGCCAGTGCACTCTCTGGACTCACTGCAGTGCATCCCCAGTGGTGCCACTGCACTCTCTGGACTCACTGCACTGCATCACCATTGGTGCCAGGGCACTCTCCGGACTCACTGCAGTGCATCCGCAGTGGTGCCAGTGCACTCTTTCGAGTCACTGCACTGCATCCCCATTAGTGCCAGTGCATTCTCTGGACTCATTGCAGTGCATCCCCAGTGGTGCCAGTGCACTCTCTGGACTCACTGCACTGCATCCCCAGTGGTGCCAGTGCACTCTCTGGACTCACTGCACTGCATCCCCAGTGCTGACAGTGCACTCTCTGGACTCACTGCACTGCATCCCACTGGTGCCAGTGCACTCTCTGGACTCACTGCAGTGCATCCCCAGTGGTGCCAGTGCACTGTCTGGACTCACTGCAGTGTATCGCCATTGGAGCCGGTGCACTCTCTGGACTCACTAAACTGCATCCCCAGTGGTGCCAGAGAACACTCTGGTCTCACTGCAGTGCATCCCCAGTGGTTCCAGTGCACTGTCTGGACTCACTGCATCCCCAGTGGTGCCAGGGCACTGTCTGGACTCACAGCACTGCATCCCCAGTGGTGCCAGTGCACTCTTTCGAGTCACTGCACTGCATCCCCATTAGTGCCAGTGCATTCTCTGGACTCATTGCAGTGCATCCCCAGTGGTGCCAGTGCACTCTCTGGACTCACTGCACTGCATCCCCAGTGGTGCCAGTGCACTCTCTGGACTCACTGCACTGCATCCCCAGTGCTGACAGTGCACTCTCTGGACTCACTGCACTGCATCCCCAGTGGTGTCACTGCACTCTCTGGACTCACTGCACTGCATCACCATTGGTGCCAGGGCACTCTCCGGACTCACTGCAGTGCATCCGCAGTGGTGCCAGTGCACTCTTTAGAGTCACTGCAGTGCATCCCCAGTGGTGCCAGTGCACTCTCTGGACTCACTGCACTGCATCACCAGTGGTGCCAGTGCATTCTCTGGAATCACTGCAGTGCATCCCCAGTGGTGCCAGTGCACTCTCTGGACTCACTGCACTGCATCCCCAGTGGCGCCAGTGCACTCTCTGGACTCACTGCATTGCATCCCCAGTGGTGCCAGTGCACTCTCTGGACTCACTGCAGTGCATCCCCAGTGGTGCCACTGCACTCTCTGCACTCACTGCACTGCATCACCAGTGGTGCCAGTGCACTCTCTGGACTCACTGCACTGCATCCCCAGTGGTGCCAGTGCACTCTCTGGACTCACTGCAGTGCATCCCCAGTGGTGCCATTGCACTCTCTGGACTCACTGCATTGCATCCCCAGTGGTGCCAGTGCACTCTCTGGACTCACTGCACTGCATCCCCAGTGGTGCCACTGCACTCTCTGGACTCACTGCACTGCATCACCATTTGTGCCAGGGCACTCTCCGGACTCACTGCAGTGCATCCCCAGTGGTGCCAGTGCACTCTTTTGAGTCACTGCAGTGCATCCTCAAGGTGCCAGTGCACTCTCTGGACTCACTGCACTGCATCCCCACTGGTGCCACTGCACTCTCTGGACTCACTGCACTGCATCACCATTGGTGCCAGGGCACTCTCTGGACTCACTGCAGTGCATCCCCAGTGGTGCCAGTGCACTCTCTGGACTCACTGCACTGCATCCCCATTAGTGCCAGTGCATTCTCTGGACTCATTGCAGTGCATCCCCAGCGGTGCCAGTGCACTCTCTGGACTCACTGCACTGCATCCCCAGTGCTGACAGTGCACTCTCTGGACTCACTGCACTGCATCCCCAGTGCTGACAGTACACTCTCTGGACTCACTGCACTGCATCACCAGTGCTGACAGTGCACTCTCTGGACTCACTGCAGTGCAACCCCAGTGGTGCCAGTGCACTCTCTGGACTCACTGCACTGCATCCCCAGTGGTGCCAGTGCACTCTCCGGACTCACTGCACTGCATCCCTAATGGTGCCAGTGCACTCTCTGGACTCACTGCAGTGCATCCCCAGTGGTGCCAGTGCACTCTCTGCACTCACTGCACTGCATCCCCAGTGCTGACAGTGCACTCTCTGGACTCACTGCACTGCATCCCCAGTGGTGCCAGTGTACTCTCTGGACTCACTGCACTGCATCCCCAGTGCTGACAGTGCACTCTCTGGACTCACTGCAGTGCATCCCCAGTGGTGCCAGTGCACTCTCTGGACTCACTGCAGTGCATCCCCAGTGGTGCCAGTGCACTCTCTGGACTCACTGCAGTGCATCACCAGTGGTGCCAGTGCACTCTCTGGACTCACTGCACTGCATCCCCAGTGGTGCCAGTGCACTCTCTGGACTCACTGCACTGCATCCCCAGTGGTGCCAGTACACTCTCTGGAGTCGCAGCACTGCATCAACAGTGGTGCCTCTGCACTCTCTGGAGTCACTGCAAGGCATCCCCAGTGCTGCCAGTGCACTCTCTGGACTCACTGTACTGCATCCCCAGTGGTGCCAGTGCACTCTCTGTACTCACTGCAGTGCATCCCCAGTGGTGCCAGTGCACTCTCTGGACTCACTGCACTGCATCCCCAGTGGTGCCACTGCACTCTCTGGACTCACTGCACTGCATCACCATTGGTGCCAGGGCACTCTCCGGACTCACTGCAGTGCATCCGCAGTGGTGCCAGTGCACTCTTTCGAGTCACTGCAGTGCATCCCCAGTGGTGCCAGTGCACTCTCTGGACTCACTGCACTTCATCACCAGTGGTGCCAGTGCACTCTCTGGACTCACTGCACTGCATCCCCAGTGGTGCCAGTGCACTCTCTGCACTCACTGCACTGCATCCCCAGTATTCCCAGAGCACTCTCTGGACTCACTGCACTGCATCCCCAGTGGTGCCAGTGCACTCTCTGGACTCACTGCAGTGCATCCCCAGTGGTGCCAGTGCACTCTCTGGACTCACTGCACTGCATCCCCAGTGGTGCCACTGCACTCTCTGGACTCACTGCACTGCATCACCATTGGTGCCAGGGCACTCTCCGGACTCACTGCAGTGCATCCGCAGTGGTGCCAGTGCACTCTTTCGAGTAACTGCACTGCATCCCCATTAGTGCCAGTGCATTCTCTGGACTCATTGCAGTGCATACCCAGTGGTGCAAGTGCACTCTCTGGACTCACTGCACTGCATCCCCAGTGGTGCCAGTGCACTCTCTGGACTCACTGCACTGCATCCCCAGTGGTGCCAGTGCACTCTCTGGACTCACTGCACTGCATCCCACTGGTGCCACTGCACTCTCTGGACTCACTGCAGTGCATCCCCAGTGGTGCCAGTGCACTCTCTGGACTCACTGCACTGCATCCCCAGTGGTGCCAGTGCACTCTCTGGACTCACTGCACTGCATCACCATTGGTGCCAGGGCACTCTCTGGACTCACTGCAGTGCATCCCCAGTGGTGCCAGTGCACTCTCTGCACTCACTGCACTGCATCCCCGGTGTTCCCAGAGCACTCTCTGGACTCACCGAGGTGCATCCCCAGTGGAGCCAGTGCACTCTCTGGACTCACAGCACTGCATCCCCAGTGGTGCCATTGCACTCTCTGGACTCACTGCAGTGCATCCCCTTTTGTGCCAGTGCACTGTCTGGACTCACTGCAGTGTATCGCCATTGGAGCCGCTGCACTCTCTGGACTCACTAAACTGCATCCCCAGTGGTGCCAGAGAACACTCTGGTCTCACTGCACTGCATCCCCAGTGGTGCCAGTGCACTGTCTGGACTCACTGCATCCCCAGTGGTGCCAGGGCACTGTCTGGACTCACAGCACTGCATCCCCAGTGGTGCCAGTGCACTCTTTCGAGTCACTGCACTGCATCCCCATTTGTGCCAGTGCATTCTCTGGACTCATTGCAGTGCATCCCCAGTGGTGCCAGTGCACTCTCTGGACTCACTGCACTGCATCCCCAGTGGTGCCAGTGCACTCTCTGGACTCACTGCACTGCATCCCCAGTGCTGACAGTGCACTCTCTGGACTCACTGCACTGCATCCCCAGTGGTGTCACTGCACTCTCTGGACTCACTTCACTGCATCACCATTGGTGCCAGGGCACTCTTTCAAGTGACTGCAGTGCATCCCCAGTGGTGCCAGTGCACTCTCTGGACTCACTGCACTGCATCCCACTGGTGCCAGTGCATTCTCTGGAATCACTGCACTGCATCCCCAGTGGTGCCAGTGCACTCTCTGGACTCACTGCACTGCATCCCCAGTGCTGACAGTGCACTCTCTGGACTCACTGCACTGCATCCCCAGTGGTGTCACTGCACTCTCTGGACTCACTGCAGTGCATCCGCAGTGGTGCCAGTGCACTCTTTCAAGTCACTGCAGTGCATCCCCAGTGGTGCCAGTGCACTCTCTGGACTCACTGCACTGCATCCCACTGGTGCCAGTGCATTCTCTGGAATCACTGCAGTGCATCCCCAGTGGTGCCAGTGCACTCTCTGGACTCACTGCACTACATCCCCAGTGGTGCCAGTGCACTCTCTGGACTCACTGCATTGCATCCCCAGTGGTGCCAGTGCACTCTCTGGACTCACTGCAGTGCATCCCCAGTGGTGCCAGTGCACTCTCTGGACTCACTGCACTGCATCACCAGTGGTGCCAGTGCACTCTCTGGACTCACTGCAGTGCATCCCCAGTGGTGCCACTGCACTCTCTGGACTCACTGCACTGCATCCCCAGTGGTGCCAGTGCACTCTCTGGACTCACTGCATTGCATCCCCAGTGGTGCCAGTGCACTCTCTGGACTCACTGCACTGCATCCCCAGTGGTGCCACTGCACTCTCTGGACTCACTGCACTGCATCACCATTGGTGCCAGTGCACTCTCCGGACTCACTGCAGTGCATCCCCAGTGGTGCCAGTGCACTCTTTTGAGTCACTGCAGTGCATCCCCAAGGTGCCAGTGCACTCTCTGGACTCACTGCAGTGCATCCCCAGTGGTGCCAGTGCACTCTCTGGACTCACTGCACTACATCCCCAGTGGTGCCAGTGCACTCTCTGGACTCACTGCAGTGCATCCCCAGTGGTGCCAGTGCACTCTCTGGACTCACTGCACTGCATCCCCAGTGGTGCCAGTGCACTCTCTGGAGTCGCAGCACTGCATCAACAGTGGTGCCTCTGCACTCTCTGGAGTCACTGCACTGCATCCCCAGTGGTGCCAGTGCACTCTCTGGACTCACTGCACTGCATCCCCAGTGGTGCTAGTGCACTCTCTGGACTCACTGCATTGCATCCCCAGTGGTGCCAGTGCACTCTCTGGACTCACTGCACTGCATTCCCAGTGGTGCCAGTGCACTCTCTGGACTCACTGCACTTCATCCCCAGTGGTGCCAGTGCACTCTCTGGACTCACTGCATTGCATCCCCAGTGGTGCTAGTGCACTCTCTGGACTCACTGCACTGCATCCCCAGTGGTGCCAGTGCACTCTCTGCACTCACTGCACTGCATCCCCAGTGTTCCCAGAGCACTCTCTGGACTCACTGCAGTGCATCCCCAGTGGTGCCAGTGCACTCTCTGGACTCACTGCAGTGCATCCCCAGTGGTGCCAGTGCACTCTCTGGACTCACTGCACTGCATCCCCAGTGGTGCCACTGCACTCTCTGGACTCACTGCACTGCATCACCATTGGTGCCAGGGCACTCTCCGGACTCACTGCAGTGCATCCCCAGTGGTGCCAGTGCACTCTTTCGAGTCACTGCACTGCATCCCCATTAGTGCCAGTGCATTCTCTGGAGTCATTACAGTGCATCCCCAGTGGTGCCAGTGCACTCTCTGGACTCACTGCACTGCATCCCCAGTGGTGCCAGTGCAGTCTCTGGACTCACTGCACTGCATCCCCAGTGCTGACAGTACACTCTCTGGATTCACTGCACTGCATCCCCAGTGCTGACAGTGCACTCTCTGGACTCACTGCAGTGCAACCCCAGTGGTGCCAGTGCACTCTCTGGACTCACTGCACTGCATCCCCAGTGGTGCGAGTGCACTCTCCGGACTCACTGCACTGCATCCCTAATGGTGCCAGTGCACTCTCTGGACTCACTGCAGTGCATCCCCAGTGGTGCCAGTGCACTCTCTGGACTCACTGCACTGCATCCCCAGTGGTGCCAGTGCACTCTCTGCACTCACTGCACTGCATCCCCGGTGTTCCCAGAGCACTCTCTGGACTCACCGAGGTGCTTCCCCAGTGGTGCCAGTGCACTCTCTGGACGCACCGCACTGCATCCCCAGTGGTGCCAGTGCACTCTCTGGACTCACTGCAGTGCATCCCCTTTTGTGCCAGTGCACACCCTGGACTCACTGCACTGCATCCCCAGTGGTGCCAGTGCACTCTCTGGAGTCACTGCACTGCATCCCCAGTGGAGCCAGTGCACTCTCTGGATTCACTGCAGTGCATCCCCAGTGGTGCCAGTGCACACTCTGGACTCAATGCAGTGCATCCCCAGTGGTGCCAGTGCACTCTCTGGACTCACTGCAGTGCATCCCCAGTGGTGCCAGTGCACTCTCTGGACTCACTGCACTGCATCCCCAGTGGTGCCAGTGCACTCTCTGAACTCACTGCACTGCATCCCCAGTGGTGCCAGTACACTCTCTGGAGTCGCAGCACTGCATCACCAGTGGTGCCTCTGCACTCTCTGGAGTCACTGCACTGCATCCCCAGTGCTGCCAGTGCACTCTCTGGACTCACTGCAGTGCATCCCCAGTGGTGCCAGTGCACTCTCTGGACTCACTGCACTGCATCCCCAGTGGTGCCAGTCCACTCTCTGGACACACTGCACTGCATACACAGTGGTGCCAGTGCACTCTCTGGACTCACTGCACTTCATCCCCAGTGGTGCCAGTGCACTCTCTGGACTCACTGCATTGCATCCCCAGTGGTGCCAGTGCACTCTCTGGACTCACTGCACTGCATCCCCAGTGGTGCCACTGCACTCTCTGGACTCACTGCACTGCATCACCATTGGTGCCAGGGCACTCTCCGGACTCACTGCACTGCATCCGCAGTGGTGCCAGTGCACTCTTTCGAGTCACTGCAGTGCATCCCCAGTGGTGCCAGTGCACTCTCTGGACTCACTGCACTTCATCACCAGTGGTGCCAGTGCACTCTCTGGACTCACTGCACTGCATCCCCAGTGGTGCCAGTGCACTCTCTGCACTCACTGCACTGCATCCCCAGTATTCCCAGAGCACTCTCTGGACTCACTGCACTGCATCGCCAGTGGTGCCAGTGCACTCTCTGGACTCACTGCAGTGCATCCCCAGTGGTGCCAGTGCACTCTCTGGACTCACTGCAGTGCATCCCCAGTGGTGCCACTGCACTCTCTGGACTCACTGCACTGCATCACCATTGGTGCCAGGGCACTCTCCGGACTCACTGCAGTGCATCCGCAGTGGTGCCAGTGCACTCTTTCGAGTCACTGCACTGCATCCCCATTAGTGCCAGTGCATTCTCTGGACTCATTGCAGTGCATCCCCAGTGGTGCCAGTGCACTCTCTGGACTCACTGCACTGCATCCCCAGTGGTGCCAGTGCACTCTCTGGACTCACTGCACTGCATCCCCAGTGCTGACAGTGCACTCTCTGGACTCACTGCACTGCATCCCACTGGTGCCAGTGCACTCTCTGGACTCACTGCAGTGCATCCCCAGTGGTGCCAGTGCACTGTCTGGACTCACTGCAGTGTATCGCCATTGGAGCCGGTGCACTCTCTGGACTCACTAAACTGCATCCCCAGTGGTGCCAGAGAACACTCTGGTCTCACTGCAGTGCATCCCCAGTGGTTCCAGTGCACTGTCTGGACTCACTGCATCCCCAGTGGTGCCAGGGCACTGTCTGGACTCACAGCACTGCATCCCCAGTGGTGCCAGTGCACTCTTTCGAGTCACTGCACTGCATCCCCATTAGTGCCAGTGCATTCTCTGGACTCATTGCAGTGCATCCCCAGTGGTGCCAGTGCACTCTCTGGACTCACTGCACTGCATCCCCAGTGGTGCCAGTGCACTCTCTGGACTCACTGCACTGCATCCCCAGTGCTGACAGTGCACTCTCTGGACTCACTGCACTGCATCCCCAGTGGTGTCACTGCACTCTCTGGACTCACTGCACTGCATCACCATTGGTGCCAGGGCACTCTCCGGACTCACTGCAGTGCATCCGCAGTGGTGCCAGTGCACTCTTTAGAGTCACTGCAGTGCATCCCCAGTGGTGCCAGTGCACTCTCTGGACTCACTGCACTGCATCACCAGTGGTGCCAGTGCACTCTCTGGAATCACTGCAGTGCATCCCCAGTGGTGCCAGTGCACTCTCTGGACTCACTGCACTGCATCCCCAGTGGCGCCAGTGCACTCTCTGGACTCACTGCATTGCATCCCCAGTGGTGCCAGTGCACTCTCTGGACTCACTGCAGTGCATCCCCAGTGGTGCCACTGCACTCTCTGCACTCACTGCACTGCATCACCAGTGGTGCCAGTGCACTCTCTGGACTCACTGCACTGCATCCCCAGTGGTGCCAGTGCACTCTCTGGACTCACTGCAGTGCATCCCCAGTGGTGCCATTGCACTCTCTGGACTCACTGCATTGCATCCCCAGTGGTGCCAGTGCACTCTCTGGACTCACTGCACTGCATCCCCAGTGGTGCCACTGCACTCTCTGGACTCACTGCACTGCATCACCATTTGTGCCAGGGCACTCTCCGGACTCACTGCAGTGCATCCCCAGTGGTGCCAGTGCACTCTTTTGAGTCACTGCAGTGCATCCTCAAGGTGCCAGTGCACTCTCTGGACTCACTGCACTGCATCCCCACTGGTGCCACTGCACTCTCTGGACTCACTGCACTGCATCACCATTGGTGCCAGGGCACTCTCTGGACTCACTGCAGTGCATCCCCAGTGGTGCCAGTGCACTCTCTGGACTCACTGCACTGCATCCCCATTAGTGCCAGTGCATTCTCTGGACTCATTGCAGTGCATCCCCAGCGGTGCCAGTGCACTCTCTGGACTCACTGCACTGCATCCCCAGTGCTGACAGTGCACTCTCTGGACTCACTGCACTGCATCCCCAGTGCTGACAGTACACTCTCTGGACTCACTGCACTGCATCACCAGTGCTGACAGTGCACTCTCTGGACTCACTGCAGTGCAACCCCAGTGGTGCCAGTGCACTCTCTGGACTCACTGCACTGCATCCCCAGTGGTGCCAGTGCACTCTCCGGACTCACTGCACTGCATCCCTAATGGTGCCAGTGCACTCTCTGGACTCACTGCAGTGCATCCCCAGTGGTGCCAGTGCACTCTCTGCACTCACTGCACTGCATCCCCAGTGCTGACACTGCACTCTCTGGACTCACTGCACTGCATCCCCAGTGGTGCCAGTGTACTCTCTGGACTCACTGCACTGCATCCCCAGTGCTGACAGTGCACTCTCTGGACTCACTGCAGTGCATCCCCAGTGGTGCCAGTGCACTCTCTGGACTCACTGCAGTGCATCCCCAGTGGTGCCAGTGCACTCTCTGGACTCACTGCAGTGCATCACCAGTGGTGCCAGTGCACTCTCTGGACTCACTGCACTGCATCCCCAGTGGTGCCAGTGCACTCTCTGGACTCACTGCACTGCATCCCCAGTGGTGCCAGTACACTCTCTGGAGTCGCAGCACTGCATCAACAGTGGTGCCTCTGCACTCTCTGGAGTCACTGCAAGGCATCCCCAGTGCTGCCAGTGCACTCTCTGGACTCACTGTACTGCATCCCCAGTGGTGCCAGTGCACTCTCTGTACTCACTGCAGTGCATCCCCAGTGGTGCCAGTGCACTCTCTGGACTCACTGCACTGCATCCCCAGTGGTGCCACTGCACTCTCTGGACTCACTGTACTTCATCCCCAGTGGTGCCAGTGCACTCTCTGTAGTCACTGCATTGCATCCCCAGTGGTGCCAGTGCACTCTCTGGACTCACTGCACTGCATCCCCAGTGGTGCCACTGCACTCTCTGGACTCACTGCACTGCATCACCATTGGTGCCAGGGCACTCTCCGGACTCACTGCAGTGCATCCGCAGTGGTGCCAGTGCACTCTTTCGAGTCACTGCAGTGCATCCCCAGTGGTGCCAGTGCACTCTCTGGACTCACTGCACTTCATCACCAGTGGTGCCAGTGCACTCTCTGGACTCACTGCACTGCATCCCCAGTGGTGCCAGTGCACTCTCTGCACTCACTGCACTGCATCCCCAGTATTCCCAGAGCACTCTCTGGACTCACTGCACTGCATCCCCAGTGGTGCCAGTGCACTCTCTGGACTCACTGCAGTGCATCCCCAGTGGTGCCAGTGCACTCTCTGGACTCACTGCACTGCATCCCCAGTGGTGCCACTGCACTCTCTGGACTCACTGCACTGCATCACCATTGGTGCCAGGGCACTCTCCGGACTCACTGCAGTGCATCCGCAGTGGTGCCAGTGCACTCTTTCGAGTAACTGCACTGCATCCCCATTAGTGCCAGTGCATTCTCTGGACTCATTGCAGTGCATACCCAGTGGTGCAAGTGCACTCTCTGGACTCACTGCACTGCATCCCCAGTGGTGCCAGTGCACTCTCTGGACTCACTGCACTGCATCCCCAGTGGTGCCAGTGCACTCTCTGGACTCACTGCACTGCATCCCACTGGTGCCACTGCACTCTCTGGACTCACTGCAGTGCATCCCCAGTGGTGCCAGTGCACTCTCTGGACTCACTGCACTGCATCCCCAGTGGTGCCAGTGCACTCTCTTGACTCACTGCAGTGCATCCCTAATGGTGCCAGTGCACTCTGTGGACTCAGTGCACTGCATCCCCAGTGGTGCCAGTGCACTCTCTGCACTCACTGCACTGCATCCCCGGTGTTCCCAGAGCACTCTCTGGACTCACCGAGGTGCATCCCCAGTGGAGCCAGTGCACTCTCTGGACTCACAGCACTGCATCCCCAGTGGTGCCATTGCACTCTCTGGACTCACTGCAGTGCATCCCCTTTTGTGCCAGTGCACTCTCTGGACTCACTGCACTGCATCCCCAGTGGTGCCAGTGCACTCTCTCGAGTCACTGCAGTGCATCCCCAGTGGTGCCAGTGCACTCTCTGGACTCACTGCAGTGCATCCCCAATGGTGCCAGTGCACTCTCTGGACTCACTGCACTGCATCCCCAGGGCTGACAGTGCACTCTCTGGACTCACCGGGGTGCATCCCCAGTGGTGCCAGTGCACTCTCTGGACTCACTGCACTGCATCCCCAGTGGTGCCAGTGCACTCTCTGTAGTCACTGCGCTGCATCCCCAGTGGTTCCAGGGCACTCTCTCGACTCACTGCACTGCAACTCCAGTGGTGCCAGTGCACTCTCTGGACTCACTGCACTGCATCCCCAGTGGTGCCAGTGCACTCTCTGGAGTCACTGCGCTGCATCCCCAGTGTTGCCAGTGCACTCTGTGGACTCACTGCAGTGCATCCCCAGTGGTGCCAGTGCACTCTGTGGACTCACTGCAGTGCATCCCCAGTGGTGCCAGTGCACTCTCTGGACTCACTGCACTGCATCCCCAGTGGTGCCACTGCACTCTCTGGACTCACTGCACTGCATCACCATTTGTGCCAGGGCACTCTCCGGACTCACTGCAGTGCATCCCCAGTGGTGCCAGTGCACTCTTTTGAGTCACTGCAGTGCATCCCCAAGGTGCCAGTGCACTCTCTGGACTCACTGCACTGCATCCCCACTGGTGCCACTGCACTCTCTGGACTCACTGCACTGCATCACCATTGGTGCCAGGGCACTCTCTGGACTCACTGCAGTGCATCCCCAGTGGTGCCAGTGCACTCTCTGGACTCACTGCACTGCATCCCCATTAGTGCCAGGGCATTCTCTGGACTCATTGCAGTGCATCCCCAGCGGTGCCAGTGCACTCTCTGGACTCACTGCACTGCATCCCCAGTGCTGACAGTGCACTCTCTGGACTCACTGCACTGCATCACCATTGGTGCCAGGGCACTCTCCGGACTCACTGCAGTGCATCCGCAGTGGTGCCAGTGCACTCTTTAGAGTCACTGCAGTGCATCCCCAGTGGTGCCAGTGCACTCTCTGGACTCACTGCACTGCATCACCAGTGGTGCCAGTGCATTCTCTGGAATCACTGCAGTGCATCCCCAGTGGTGCCAGTGCACTCTCTGGACTCACTGCACTGCATCCCCAGTGGTGCCAGTGCACTCTCTGGACTCACTGCATTGCATCCCCAGTGGTGCCAGTGCACTCTCTGGACTCACTGCAGTGCATCCCCAGTGGTGCCACTGCACTCTCTGCACTCACTGCACTGCATCACCAGTGGTGCCAGTGCACTCTCTGGACTCACTGCACTGCATCCCCAGTGGTGCCAGTGCACTCTCTGGACTCACTGCACTGCATCCCCAGTGGTGCCAGTGCACTCTCTGGACTCACTGCATTGCATCCCCAGTGGTGCCAGTGCACTCTCTGGACTCACTGCACTGCATCCCCAGTGGTGCCACTGCACTCTCTGGACTCACTGCACTGCATCACCATTTGTGCCAGGGCACTCTCCGGACTCACTGCAGTGCATCCCCAGTGGTGCCAGTGCACTCTTTTGAGTCACTGCAGTGCATCCCCAAGGTGCCAGTGCACTCTCTGGACTCACTGCACTGCATCCCCACTGGTGCCACTGCACTCTCTGGACTCACTGCACTGCATCACCATTGGTGCCAGGGCACTCTCTGGACTCACTGCAGTGCATCCCCAGTGGTGCCAGTGCACTCTCTGGACTCACTGCACTGCATCCCCATTAGTGCCAGTGCATTCTCTGGACTCATTGCAGTGCATCCCCAGCGGTGCCAGTGCACTCTCTGGACTCACTGCACTGCATCCCCAGTGCTGACAGTGCACTCTCTGGACTCACTGCACTGCATCCCCAGTGCTGACAGTACACTCTCTGGACTCACTGCACTGCATCACCAGTGCTGACAGTGCACTCTCTGGACTCACTGCAGTGCAACCCCAGTGGTGCCAGTGCACTCTCTGGACTCACTGCACTGCATCCCCAGTGGTGCCAGTGCACTCTCCGGACTCACTGTACTGCATCCCTAATGGTGCCAGTGCACTCTCTGGACTCACTGCAGTGCATCCCCAGTGGTGCCAGTGCACTCTCTGCACTCACTGCACTGCATCCCCAGTGCTGACAGTGCACTCTCTGGACTCACTGCACTGCATCCCCAGTGGTGCCAGTGTACTCTCTGGACTCACTGCACTGCATCCCCAGTGCTGACAGTGCACTCTCTGGACTCACTGCAGTGCATCCCCAGTGGTGCCAGTGCACTCTCTGGACTCACTGCAGTGCATCCCCAGTGGTGCCAGTGCACTCTCTGGACTCACTGCAGTGCATCACCAGTGGTGCCAGTGCACTCTCTGGACTCACTGCACTGCATCCCCAGTGGTGCCAGTGCACTCTCTGGACTCACTGCACTGCATCCCCAGTGGTGCCAGTACACTCTCTGGAGTCGCAGCACTGCATCAACAGTGGTGCCTCTGCACTCTCTGGAGTCACTGCAAGGCATCCCAAGTGCTGCCAGTGCACTCTCTGGACTCACTGTACTGCATCCCCAGTGGTGCCAGTGCACTCTCTGTACTCACTGCAGTGCATCCCCAGTGGTGCCAGTGCACTCTCTGGACTCACTGCACTGCATCCCCAGTGGTGCCACTGCACTCTCTGGACTCACTGTACTTCATCCCCAGTGGTGCCAGTGCACTCTCTGTAGTCACTGCATTGCATCCCCAGTGGTGCCAGTGCACTCTCTGGACTCACTGCACTGCATCCCCAGTGGTGCCACTGCACTCTCTGGACTCACTGCACTGCATCACCATTGGTGCCAGGGCACTCTCCGGACTCACTGCAGTGCATCCGCAGTGGTGCCAGTGCACTCTTTCGAGTCACTGCAGTGCATCCCCAGTGGTGCCAGTGCACTCTCTGGACTCACTGCACTTCATCACCAGTGGTGCCAGTGCACTCTCTGGACTCACTGCACTGCATCCCCAGTGGTGCCAGTGCACTCTCTGCACTCACTGCACTGCATCCCCAGTATTCCCAGAGCACTCTCTGGACTCACTGCACTGCATCCCCAGTGGTGCCAGTGCACTCTCTGGACTCACTGCAGTGCATCCCCAGTGGTGCCAGTGCACTCTCTGGACTCACTGCACTGCATCCCCAGTGGTGCCACTGCACTCTCTGGACTCACTGCACTGCATCACCATTGGTGCCAGGGCACTCTCCGGACTCACTGCAGTGCATCCGCAGTGGTGCCAGTGCACTCTTTCGAGTAACTGCACTGCATCCCCATTAGTGCCAGTGCATTCTCTGGACTCATTGCAGTGCATACCCAGTGGTGCAAGTGCACTCTCTGGACTCACTGCACTGCATCCCCAGTGGTGCCAGTGCACTCTCTGGAGTCACTGCACTGCATCCCCAGTGGTGCCAGTGCACTCTCTGGACTCACTGCACTGCATCCCACTGGTGCCACTGCACTCTCTGGACTCACTGCAGTGCATCCCCAGTGGTGCCAGTGCACTCTCTGGACTCACTGCACTGCATCCCCAGTGGTGCCAGTGCACTCTCTTGACTCACTGCAGTGCATCCCTAATGGTGCCAGTGCACTCTGTGGACTCAGTGCACTGCATCCCCAGTGGTGCCAGTGCACTCTCTGCACTCACTGCACTGCATCCCCGGTGTTCCCAGAGCACTCTCTGGACTCACCGAGGTGCATCCCCAGTGGAGCCAGTGCACTCTCTGGACTCACAGCACTGCATCCCCAGTGGTGCCATTGCACTCTCTGGACTCACTGCAGTGCATCCCCTTTTGTGCCAGTGCACTCTCTGGACTCACTGCACTGCATCCCCAGTGGTGCCAGTGCACTCTCTGGACTCACTGCACTGCATCCCCAGTGGTGCCAGTGCACTCTCTGGACTCACTGCAGTGCATCCCCAATGGTGCCAGTGCACTCTCTGGACTCACTGCACTGCATCCCCAGGGCTGACAGTGCACTCTCTGGACTCACCGGGGTGCATCCCCAGTGGTGCCAGTGCACTCTCTGGACTCACTGCACTGCATCCCCAGTGGTGCCAGTGCACTCTCTGTAGTCACTGCGCTGCATCCCCAGTGGTTCCAGGGCACTCTCTCGACTCACTGCACTGCAACTCCAGTGGTGCCAGTGCACTCTCTGGACTCACTGCACTGCATCCCCAGTGGTGCCAGTGCACTCTCTGGAGTCACTGCGCTGCATCCCCAGTGTTGCCAGTGCACTCTGTGGACTCACTGCAGTGCATCCCCAGTGGTGCCAGTGCACTCTGTGGACTCACTGCAGTGCATCCCCAGTGGTGCCAGTGCACTCTCTGGACTCACTGCAGTGCATCCCCAGTGGTGCCACTGCACTCTCTGGACTCACTGCACTGCATCCCATTGGTGCTAGTGCACTCTCTGGACTCATTGCACTGCATCCCCAGTGGTGCCAGGGCACTCTCTGGACTCACTGCACTGCATCCCCAGTTGTGCCACTGCACTCTCTGGACTCACTGCAGTGCATCCCCAGTGGTGCCAGTGCACTCTCTGGACTCACTGCAGTGCTTCCGCACTGGTGCCAGTGCACTCTCTGCACTCACTGCAGTGCATCCCCAGTGGTGCCAGTGCACTCTCTGGACTCAGTGCACTGCATCCCCAATGGTGCCAGTGCACTCTGTGGACTCAATGTAGTGCATCCCCAGTGGTGCCAGTGCACTTTCTGGACTCACTGCACTGCATCCCCAGTGGTGACAGTGCACTCTCTGGACTCACTGCAGTGCATCCCTTGTGGTGCCTTTGCACTCTCAGGACTCACTGCACTGCATCCCCAGTGGTGCCAGTGCACTCTCTGGAGTCACAGCACTGCATCAACAGTGGTGCCTCTGCACTCTCTGGAGTCACTGCACTGCATCCCCAGTGGTGCCAGTGCACTCTCTGGACTCACTGTAGTGCATCCCCAGTGGTGCCAGTGCAATCTCTGGACTCACTGCAGTGCATCCCCAGTAGTGCCAGTGCACTCTCTGGACTCACTGCACTGCATTGCCAGTGGTGCCAGTGCACTCTCTGGACTCACTGCACTGCATCCCCAGTGGTGCCAGTGCACTCTCTGGACTCACTGCACTGCATCAACAGTGGCGCCAGTGCACTCTCTGGACTCACTGCAGTCCATCCCCAGTGGTGCCAGTGCACTCTCTGGACTCACTGTACCGCATCCACAGTGGTGCCAGTGCAACTACTGGACTCACTGCAGTGTAGCTCAGTGGTGCCAGAGCACTCTCTGGACTCACTGCAGTGCATCCCCAGTGGTGCCAGTGCACTCTCTGGACTCACTGCACTGCATCCCCCGTGGTGCCAGTGCACTGTCTGGACTCACTGCAGTGTATCGCCATTGGAGCCGGTGCCCTCTCTGGACTCACTAAACTGCATCCCCAGTGGTGCCAGAGAACACTCTGGTCTCACTGCAGTGCATCCCCAGTGGTGCCAGTGCACTGTCTGGACTCACTGCATCCCCAGTGGTGCCAGTGCACTCTCTGGACTCACTGCACTAAAACCCCAGTGGTGCCAGTGCACTCTCTGGACTCACTGCACTGCATCCCCAGTGGTGCCACTGCACTCTCTGGACTCACTGCACTGCATCACCATTGGTGCCAGGGCACTCTCCGGACTCACTGCAGTGCATCCCCAGTGGTGCCAGTGCACTCTCTGCACTCACTGCACTGCATCCCCGGTGTTCCCAGAGCACTCTCTGGACTCACCGAGGTGCATCCCCAGTGGAGCCAGTGCACTCTCTGGACTCACAGCACTGCATCCCCAGTGGTGCCATTGCACTCTCTGGACTCACTGCAGTGCATCCCCTTTTGTGCCTGTGCACTCTCTGGAGTCACTGCACTGCATCCCCAGTGGTGCCTGTGCACTCTCTGGACTCACTGCAGTGCATCCCCAATGGTGCCAGTGCACTCTCTGGACTCACTGCACTGCATCCCCAGGGCTGGCAGTGCACTCTCTGGACTCACTGCACTGCATCACCAGTGGTGGCAGTGTACTCTCTGGACTCACTGCACTGCATCCCCAGTGGAGACAGTGCACTCTCTGTAGTCACTGCGCTGCATCCCCAGTGGTTCCAGGGCACTCTCTCGACTCACTGCACTGCAACTCCAGTGGTGCCAGTGCACTCTCTGGACTCACTGCACTGCATCCCCAGTGGTGCCAGTGCACTCTCTGGAATCACTGCGCTGCATCCCCAGTGTTGCCAGTGCACTCTCTGGACTCACTGCAGTGCATCCCCAGTGGTGCCAGTGCACTCTGTGGACTCACTGCAGTGCATCCCCAGTGGTGCCAGTGCACTCTCTGGACTCACTGCAGTGCATCATCAGTGGTGCCAGTGCACTCTCTGGACTCACTGCAGTGCATCCCCAGTGGTGCCAGTGCACTCTCTGGACTCACTGCACTGCATCCCCAGTGGTGCCAGTGCACTCTCTGCACTCACTGCACTGCATCAACAGTGGTGCCTCTGCACTCTCTGGAGTCACTGCACTGCATTCCCAGTGGTGCCAGTGCACTCTCTGGACTCACTGTAGTGCATCCCCAGTGGTGCCAGTGCACTCTTTCGAGTCACTGCAGTGCATCCCCAGTGGTGCCAGTGCACTCTCTGGACTCACTGCAGTGCATCACTTGTGGTGCCTTTGCACTCTCAGGACTCACTGCACTGCATCCCCAGTGGTGCCAGTGCACTCTCTGGACTCACTGCAGTGTATCCCCAGTGGTGCCAGGGCACTCTCTGGAGTCACTGCACTGCATCCCCAGTGGTGCCAGTGCACTCTCTGGACTCACTGCAGTGCATCCCCAGTGGTGCCAGTGCACTCTCTGGACTCACTGCAGTGCATCCCCAGTGGTGCCAGTGCACTCTCTGGACTCACTGCACTTCATCCCCAGTGGTGCCAGTGCACTCTCTGGACTCACTGCAGTGCATCCCCAGTGGTGCCAGTGCTCTCTGTGGACTCACTGCACTGCATCCCCTTTTGTGCCAGTGCACTCTCTGGACTCACTGCACTGCATCCCCAGTGGTGCCAGTGCACTCTCTGGAGTCACTGCACTGCATCCCCAGTGGTGCCAGTGCACTCTCTGGACTCACTGCACTGCATCCCCCGTGGTGCCAGTGCACTCTCTGGACTCACTGCAGTGCATCCCCTTTTGAGCCAGTGCACTCTCTGGACTCACTGCACTGCATCCCCAGTGGTGCCAGTGCACTCTCTGGAGTCACTGCACTGCATCCCCAGTGGTGCCAGTGCACTCTCTGGACTCACTGCACTGCATCCCCAGTGGTGCCAGTGCACTCTCTGGACTCACTGCAGTGCATCCCCAGTGGTGCCAGTGCACTCTCTGGACTCACTGCAGTGCATCACCAGTGGTGCCAGTGCACTCTCTGCACTCACTGCACTGCAACCCCAGTGGTGCCAGTGCACTCTCTGGACTCACTGCACTGCATCCCCAGTGGTGCTAGTACACTCTCTGGAGTCGCACCACTGCATCAACAGTGGTGCCTCTGCACTCTCTGGAGTCACTGCACTGCATCCCCAGTGCTGCCAGTGCACTCTCTGGACTCACTGCAGTGCATCCCCAGTGGTGCCAGTGCACTCTCTGGACTCACTGCAGTGCATCCCCAGTGGTGCCAGTGCACTCTCTGGACTCACTGCACTGCATCCCCAGTGGTGCCAGTGCACTCTCTGGACTCACTGCACTTCATCCCCAGTGGTGCCAGTGCACTCTCTGGACTCACTGCATTGCATCCCCAGTGGTGCCAGTGCACTCTCTGGACTCACTGCACTGCATCCCCAGTGGTGCCAGTGCACTCTCTGGACTCACTGCAGTGCATCCCCAGTGGTGCCAGTGCACTCTCTGCACTCACTGCACTGCATCCCCAGTATTCCCAGAGCACTCTCTGGACTCACTGCACTGCATCCCCAGTGGTGCCAGTGCACTCTCTGGACTCACTGCAGTGCATCCCCAGTGGTGCCAGTGCACTCTCTGGACTCACTGCACTGCATCCCCAGTGGTGCCACTGCACTCTCTGGACTCACTGCACTGCATCACCATTGGTGCCAGGGCACTCTCCGGACTCACTGCAGTGCATCCGCAGTGGTGCCAGTGCACTCTTTCGAGTCACTGCACTGCATCCCCATTAGTGCCAGTGCATTCTCTGGACTCATTGCAGTGCATACCCAGTGGTGCCAGTGCACTCTCTGCACTCACTGCACTGCATCCCCAGTGGTGCCAGTGCACTCTCTGGACTCACTGCACTGCATCCCCAGTGCTGACAGTGCACTCTCTGGACTCACTGCACTGCATCCCACTGGTGCCAGTGCACTCTCTGGACTCACTGCAGTGTATCCCCAGTGGTACCAGTGCACTCTCTGGACTCACTGCACTGCATCCCCAGTGGTGCCAGTGCAATCTCTGGGCTCACCGGGGTGCATCCCCAGTGGTGCCAGTGCACTCTCTGGAGTCACTGCACTGCATCCCCAGTGGTGCCAGTGCACTCTCTGGACTCACTGCATTGCATCCCCAGTGGTGCCAGTGCACTCTCTGGACTCACTGCACTGCATCCCCAGTGGTGCCACTGCACTCTCTGGACTCACTGCACTGCAACGCCAGTGGTGCCAGTGCACTCTCTGGACGCACTGCAGTGCACCCCCACTGGTGCCAGTGCACTGTCTGGACTCACTGCACTGCATCAACAGTGGTGACAGTGCACTCTCTGCACTCACTGCAGTGCATCCCCAAGGTGCCAGTGCACTCTCTGGACTCAACTGCACTGCATCCCCAGTGCTGCCAGTGCACTCTCTGGACTCACTGCACTGCATCCCCAGTGGTGCCAGTGCACTCTCTGGACTCACTGCACTGCATCCCCAGTGGTGCCAGTGCACTCTCAGGACTCACTGCACTTCATCCCCAGTGGTGCCAGTGCACTCTCTGGACTCACTGCACTGCATCACCATTGGTGCCAGTGCACTCTCCGGACTCACTGCAGTGCATTTGCAGTGGTGCCAGTGCACTCTTTCGAGTCACTGCAGTGCATCCCCACTGGTGCCAGTGCACTCTCTGGACTCACTGCACTGCATCCCCAGAGTTGCCAGTGCACTCTCTGGACTCACTGCAGTGCATCCCCAGTGGTGCCAGTGCACTCTCTGGACTCACTGCACTGCATCCCCAGTGGTGCCAGTGCACTCTCTGGACTCACTGCATTGCATCCCCAGTGGTGCCAGTGCACTCTCTGGACTCACTGCACTGCATCCCCAGTGGTGCCACTGCACTCTCTGGACTCACTGCACTGCATCACCATTGGTGCCAGTGCACTCTCCGGACTCACTGCAGTGCATCCGCAGTGGTGCCAGTGCACTCTTTTGAGTCACTGCAGTGCATCCCCAGTGGTGCCAGTGCACTCTCTGGACTCACTGCAGTGCATCCGCAGTGGTGCCAGTGCACTCTCTGCACTCACTGCACTGCATCACCAGTGGTGCCAGTGCACTCTCTGGACTCACTACAGTGCATCCCCAGTGGTGCCAGTGTACTCTCTGGACTCACTGCACTGCATCCCCAGTGGTGCCAGTGCACTCTCTGGACTCACTGTACTGCATCCCCAGTGGTGCCTCTGCACTCTCTGGACTCACTGCACTGCATCCCCAGTGGTGCCAGTGCACTCTCTGGACTCACTGCACTGCATCCCCAGTGGTGCCAGTGCACTCTCTTTACTCAGTGCAGTGCATCCCCAGTGGTGGCAGTGCACTCTCTGGACCCACTGCAGTGCATCCCCAGTGGTGCCAGTGCACTCTCTGGACTCACTGCACTGCATCCCCAGTAGTGCCAGTGCACTCTCTGGAGTCACTGCACTGCATCCCCAGAAGTGCCAGTGCACTCTCTGGAGTCACTGCACTGCATCCCCAGTGGTGCCAGTGCACTCTCTGGACTCACTGCACTGCATCCCCAGTGGTGCCAGTGTACTCTCTGGACTCACTGCACTGCATCCCCAAGGTGCCAGTGCACTCTCTGGACTCACTGCACTGCATCCCCAGTGGTGCCAGTGCACTCTCTGGACTCACTGCAGTGCATCCCCAGTGGTGCCAGTGCACTCTCTGGACTCACTGCACTGCATCCCCAGTGGTGCCAGTGCACTCTCTGGAATCACTGCAGTGCATCCCCTGTGGTGCCAGTGCACTCTTTGTACTCACTGCACTGCATCCCCAGTGGTGCCAGTGCACTCTCTGGACTCACTGCACTGCATCCCCATTGGTGCCAGTGCACTCTCTGGACTCACTGCACTGCATCCCCAGTGGTGCCAGTGCACTCTCTGGACTCACTGCACTGCATCCCCAGTGGTGCCAGTGCACTCTCCGGACTCACTGCAGTGCATCCGCAGTGGTGCCAGTGCACTCTTTCGAGTCACTGCAGTGCATCCCCAGTGGTGCCAGTGCACTCTTTCGAGTCACTGCAGTGCATCCCCAGTGGTGCCAGTGCACTCTCTGGACTCACTGCAGTGCATCCCCGGTGCTGCCAGTGCACTCTCTGGACTCACTGCAGTGCATCCCCAGTGGTGCCCGTGCACTCTCTGGACTCACTGCAGTGCATCACCAGTGGTGCGAGTGCACTCTCTGGACTCACTGCAGTGCATCACCAGTGGTGCCAGTGCACTCTCTGGACTCACTGCAGTGCATCCCCAGTGGTGCCAGTGCACTCTCTGCCCTCACTGCAGTGCATCCCCAGTGGTGCCAGTGCACTCTCTGCACGCACTGCAGTGCATCCCCAGTGGTGCCAGTGCAATCTCTGGGCTCACCGCGGTGCATCCCCAGTAGTGCCAGTGCACTCTCTGGACTCACTGCACTGCATCCCCAGTGGTGCCACTGCACTCTCTGGACTCACTGCACTGCATCCCCAGTGGTGCCAGTGCACTCTCTGCACTCACTGCACTGCATCCCCAGTGGTGCCAGTGCACTCTCTGGACTCACTACACTGCAACCCCAGTGGTGCCAGTGCACTCTCTGGACTCACTGCAGTGCACCCCCACTGGTGCCAGTGCACTCTCTGGACTCACTGCACTGCATCCCCAGTGGTGCCAGTGCACTCTCTGCACTCACTGCAGTGCATCCCCAGTGGTGCCAGTGCACTCTCTGGACTCAACTGCACTGCATCCCCAGTGCTGCCAGTGCACTCTCTGGACTCACTGCAGTGCATCCCCAGTGGTGCCAGTGCACTCTCTGGACTCACTGCACTGCATCCCCAGTGGTGCCAGTGCACTCTCTGGACTCACTGCACTTCATCCCCAGTGGTGCCAGTGCACTCTCTGGACTCACTGCATTGCATCCCCAGTGGTGCCAGTGCACTCTCTGGACTCACTGCACTGCATCCCCAGTGGTGTCACTGCACTCTCTGGACTCACTGCACTGCATCACCATTGGTGCCAGGGCACTCTCTGGACTCACTGCACTGCATCCCCAGTGGTGCCAGTGCACTCTTTCGAGTCACTGCAGTGCATCCCCAGTGGTGCCAGTGCACTCTCTGCACTCACTGCACTGCATCCCCAGTGGTGCCAGTGCACTCTCTGGAATCACTGCAGTGCATCCCCAGTGGTGCCAGTGCACTCTCTGGACTCACTGCACTGCATCCCCAGTGGTGCCAGTGCACTCTCTGGACTCACTGCATTGCATCCCCAGTGGTGCCAGTGCACTCTCTGGACTCACTGCACTGCATCCCCAGTGGTGCCACTGCACTCTCTGGACTCACTGCACTGCATCACCATTGGTGCCAGTGCACTCTCCGGACTCACTGCAGTGCATCCGCAGTGGTGCCAGTGCACTCTTTTGAGTCACTGCAGTGCATCCCCAGTGGTGCCAGTGCACTCTCTGGACTCACTGCAGTGCATCCCCAGTGGTGCCAGTGCACTCTCTGCACTCAACGCACTGCATCACCAGTGGTGCCAGTGCACTCTCTGGACTCACTACAGTGCATCCCCAGTGGTGCCAGTGCACTCTCTGGACTCACTACAGTGCATCCCCAGTGGTGCCAGTGCACTCTCTGGACTCACTGCACTGCATCCCCAGTGGTGCCAGTGCACTCTCTGGACTCACTGTACTGCATCCCCAGTGGTGCCTCTGCACTCTCTGGACTCACTGCACTGCATCGCCAGTGGTGCCAGTGCACTCTCTGGACTCACTGCACTGCATCCCCAGTGGTGCCAGTGCACTCTCTTTCCTCAGTGCAGTGCATCCCCAGTGGTGCCAGTGCACTCTCTGGACCCACTGCAGTGCATCCCCAGTGGTGCCAGTGCACTCTCTGGACTCACTGCACTGCATCCCCAGTGGTGCCTCTGCACTCTCTGGACTCACTGCACTGCATCCCCAGAAGTGCCAGTGCACTCTCTGGAGTCACTGAACTGCATTCCCAGTGGTGCCAGTGCACTCTCTGGACTCACTGCACTGCATCCCCAGTGCTGCCAGTGTACTCTCTGGACTCACTGCACTGCATCCCCAAGGTGCCAGTGCACTCTCTGGACTCACTGCAGTGCATCCCCAGTGGTGCCAGTGCACTCTCTGGACTCACTGCAGTGCATCCCCAGTGGTCCCAGTGTACTCTCTGGACTCACTGCACTGCATCCACAGTGGTGCCAGTGCACTCTCTGGAATCACTGCAGTGCATCCCCTGTGGTGCCAGTGCACTCTTTGTACTCACTGCACTGCATCCCCAGTGGTGCCAGTGCACTCTCTGGAATCACTGCACTGATTCCCCAGTGGTGCCAGTGCATTCTCTGAACTCACCGCACTGCATCCCCAGTGGTGTCAGTGCACTCTCTGGACTCACTGCACTGCAACCCCAGTGGTGCCAGTGCACTCTCTGGACTCACCGCATTGCATCACAAGTGGTGCCAGTGCACTCTCTGGACTCACTGCACTGCATCCCCAGTGGTGCCAGTGCACTCTCTGGAGTCACTGCACTGCATCCTCAGTGGTGCCAGTGCTCTCTCTGGACTCACTGCACTGCATCCCCAGTGGTGCCAGGGCACTCTCTGGACTCATTGCACTGCATCCCCAGTGGTGCCAGTGCACTCTCCGGACTCACTGCAGTGCATCCGCAGTGGTGCCAGTGCACTCTTTCGAGTCACTGCAGTGCATCCCCAGTGGTGCCAGTGCACTCTCTGGACTCACTGCAGTGCATCCCCAGTGCTGCCAGTGCACTCTCTGGACTCACTGCAGTGCATCCCCAGTGGTGCCAGTGCACTCTCTGGACTCACTGCACTGCATCCCCAGTGGTGCCAGTGCACTCTTTTGAGTCACTGCACTGCATCCCCAGTGGTGTCAGTGCACTCTCTGGACTCACTGCAGTGCATCCCCAGTGGTGCCCGTGCACTCTCTGGACTCACTGCAGTGCATCCCCAGTGGTGCCAGTGCACTCTCTGGACTCACTGCATTGCATCCCCAGTGGTGCCAGTGCACTCTCTGCACTCTCTGCACTGCATCCCCAGTGGTGCCAGTGCACTCTCTGGAGTCACTGCACTGCATCCCCAGTGGTGCCTGTGCAGTCTCTGGACTCACTACAGTTCATCCCCAGTGGACCCAGTGCACTCTCTGGACTCACTGCACTGCATCCCCAGTGGTGCCAGTGCACTCTCTGGACTCACTGCACTCCATCCCCACTGGAGCCAGTCCACTCTCTGGACTCACTGCACTGCATCCCCAGTGGTGCCAGTGGACTCTCTGGACTCACTGCACTGCATACCCAGTGGTGCTAGTGCACTCTTTGGACTCACTGCACTGCATGAACAGTGGTGCCAGTGCACTCTCTGGACTCACTGCACTGCATCCCCAGTGGTGCCAGTGCAGTCTCTGGACTCACTGTAGTGCATCCCCAGTGGTGTCAGTGCAATCTCAGGACTCACTGCAGTGCAGCTCCAGTTGGTGCCAGTGCAGTCTCTAGACTCACTGCACTGCATCCCCAGTGGTGCCAGTGCACTCTCTGGACTCACTGCAGTGCATCCCCAGTGGTGCCAGTGCACTCTCTGGAGTCACTGCAGTGTATCCCCAGTGGTGCCAGTGCACTCTCTGGACTCACTGAACTGCATCCCCAGTGGTGCCAGAGCACTCTCTGGACTCACTGCAGTGCATCCCCAGTGGTGCCAGTGCACTCTCTGGACTCACTGCACTGCATCGCCAGTGGTGCCAGTGCACTCTCTGGACTCAGTGCACTGCATCCCCAGTGGTGCCAGTGCACTCTCTGGACTCACTGCATTGCATCCCCAGTGGTGCCAGTGCACTCTCTGGACTCACTGCACTGCATCCCCAGTGGTGCCACTGCACTCTCTGGACTACTGCACTGCATCACCATTGGTGCCAGGGCACTCTCCGGACTCACTGCAGTGCATCCGCAGTGGTGCCAGTGCAGTCTTTCGAGTCACTGCAGTGCATCCCCAGTGGTGCCAGTGCAGTCTCTGGACTCACTGCACTGCATCCCCAGTGGTGCCAGTGCACTGTCTGGACTCACTGCACTGCATCCCCAGTGGTGCCAGTGCACTCTCTGGAGTCACAGCACTGCATCAACAGTGGTGCCTCTGCACTCTCTGGAGTCACTGCACTGCATCCTCACTGGTGCCAGTGCACTCTCTGGACTCACTGCAGTGCATCCCCAGTGGTGCCAGTGCACTCTCTGGACTCACTGCAGTGCATCCCTAGTGGTGCCAGTGCACTCTCTGGACTCACTGCAGTGCATCCCCAGTGGTGCCAGTGCACTCTCTGGACTCACTGCACTGCATCCCCAGTGGTGCCACTGCACTCTCTGGACTCACTGCACTGCATCCCCAGTGGTGCCAGTGCACTCTCTGGACTCACTGCACTGCATCCACAGTGGTGCCAGTGCACTCTCTGGACTCACTGCATTGCATCCCCAGTGGTGCCAGTGCACTCTCTGGACTCACTGCACTGCATCCCCAGTGGTGCCACTGCACTCTCTGGACTCACTGTACTGCATCACCGTTGGTGCCAGGGCACTCTCCGGACTCACTGCAGTGCATCCGCAGTGGTTCCAGTGCACTCTTTCGAGTCACTGCAGTGCATCCCCAGTGGTGCCAGTGCACTCTCTGGACTCACTGCACTGCATCCCCAGTGGTGCCAGTGCACTCTCTGCACTCACTGCACTGCATCCCCAGTGTTCCCAGACCACTCTCTGGACTCACTGCAGTGCATCCCCAGTGGTGCCAGTGCACTCTCTGGACTCACTGCAGTGCATTCCCAGTGGTGCCAGTGCACTCTCTGGACTCACTGCACTGCATCCCCAGTGGTGCCACTGCACTCTCTGGACTCACTGCACTGCATCACCATTGGTGCCAGGGCACTCTCCGGACTCACTGCAGTGCATCCGCTGTGGTGCCAGTGCACTCTTTCGAGTCACTGCACTGCATCCCCATTAGTGCCAGTGCATTCTCTGGACTCATTGCAGTGCATCCCCAGTGGTGCCAGTGCACTCTCTGGACTCACTGCACTGCATCCCCAGTGGTGCCAGTGCACTCTCTGGACTCACTGCACTGCATCCCCAGTGCTGACAGTGCACTCTCCGGACTCACTGCACTGCATCCCCAGTGGTGCCAGTGCACTCTCTGCACTCACTGCACTGCATCCCCAGTGGTGCCAGTGCACTCTCTGGACTCACTGCAGTGCATCCCCAGTGGTGCCAGTGCACTCTCTGCACTCACTGCACTGCATCCCCAGTGGTGCCAGTGCACTCTCTGGACTCACTGCAGTGCATCCCCAGTGGTGCCAGTGCACTCTCTGGACTCACTGCACTGCATCCCCAGTGGTGCCAGTGCACTCTCTGGACTCACCGCACTGCATCCCCAGTGGTGCCAGTGCACTCTCTGGACTCACTGCAGTGCAGCCCCTGAGGTGCCAGTGTACTCTCTGGACTCACTGCACTGCATCCCCAGTGGTGACAGTGCACTCTCTGGACTCACTGCAGTGCATCCCCTGTGGTGCCATTGCACTCTCTGGACTCACTGCACTGCATCCCCAGTGGTGCCTGTGCACTCTCTTGAGTCACTGCACTGCATCCCCAGTGGAGCCAGTGCACTCTGTGGACTAACTGCACTGCATGCCCAGTGGTGCCTGTGCACTCTCTTGAGTCACTGCACTGCATCCCCTGTGGTGCCATTGCACTCTCTGGACTCACTGCACTGCATCCCCAGTGGTGCCTGTGCACTCTCTGGGCTCACCGTGGTGCATCCCCAGTGGTGCCAGTGCACTCTCTGGACTCACTGCACTGCATCCCCTTTTGTGCCAGTGCACTCTCTGGACTCACTGCACTGCATCCCCAGTGGTGCCAGGGCACTCTCTGCACTCACTGCACTGCATCCCCAGTGGTGCCAGTGCACTCTCTGGACTCACTGCACTGCAACCCCAGTGGTGCCAGTGCACTCTCTGGACTCACTGCAGTGCACCCCCACTGGTGCCAGTGCACTCTCTGGACTCACTGCACTGCATCCCCAGTGGTGCCTGTGCACGCTCTGGACTCACTGCACTGCATCCCCAAGGTGCCAGTGCACTCTCTGGACTCACTGCATTGCATCCCCAGTGGTGCCAGTGCACTCTCTGGACTCACTGCACTGCATCCCCAGTGGTGTCACTGCACTCTCTGGACTCACTGCACTGCATAACAAGTGGCGCCAGTGCACTCTCCGGACTCACTGCAGTGCATCCGCAGTGGTGCCAGTGCACTCTATTGAGTCACTGCACTGCATCCCCAGTGGTGCCAGTGCACTCTCTGGACTCACTGCACTGCATCCCCAGTGGTGCCAGTGCACTCTCTGCACTCACTGCACTGCATCACCAGTGGTGCCAGTGCACTCTCTGGACTCACTACAGTGCATCCCCAGTGGTGCCAGTGCACTCTCTGGACTCACTGCACTGCATCCCCAGTGGTGCCAGTGCACTCTCTGGAGTCGCAGCACTGCATCAACAGTGGTGCCTCTGCACTCTCTGGAGTCACTGCACTGCATCCCCAGTGCTGCCAGTGCACTCTCTGGACTCACTACAGTGCATCCCCAGTGGTGCCAGTGCACTCTCTGGACTCACTGCAGTGCATCCCCATTGGTGCCAGTGCACTCTCTGGACTCACTGCACTGCATCCCAGTGGTGCCAGTGCACTCTCTGGACTCACTGCACTGCATCACCATTGGTGCCAGTGCACTCTCCGGACTCACTGCAGTGCATCCGCAGTGGTGCCAGTGCACTCTTTTGAGTCACTGCAGTGCATCCCCAGTGGTGCCAGTGCACTCTCTGGACTCACTGCAGTGCATCCCCAGTGGTGCCAGTGCACTCTCTGCACTCACTGCACTGCATCACCAGTGGTGCCAGTGCACTCTCTGGACTCACTGCACTGCATCCCCAGTGGTGCCAGTGCACTCTCTGGACTCACTGCAGTGCATCCCCAGTGGTGCCAGTGCACTCTCTGCACTCACTGCACTGCATCACCAGTGGTGCCAGTGCACTCTCTGGACTCACTGCACTGCATCCCCAGTGGTGCCAGTGCACTCTCTGGAGTCGCATCACTGCATCAACAGTGGTGCCTCTGCACTCTCTGGAGTCACTGCACTGCATCCCCAGTGCTGCCAGTGCACTCTCTGGACTCACTGCAGTGCATCCCCAGTGGTGCCAGTGCACTCTCTGGACTCACTGCAGTGCATCCCCAGTGGTGCCAGTGCACTCTCTGCACTCACTGCACTGCATCCCCAGTGGTGCCAGTGCACTCTCTGGACTCACTGCACTTCATCCCCAGTGGTGCCAGTGCACTCTCTGGACTCACTGCATTGCATCCCCAGTGGTGCCAGTGCACTCTCTGGACTCACTGCACTGCATCCCCAGTGGTGCCACTGCACTCTCTGGACTCACTGTACTGCATCACCGTTGGTGCCAGGGCACTCTCCGGACTCACTGCAGTGCATCCGCAGTGGTTCCAGTGCACTCTTTCTAGTCACTGCAGTGCATCCCCAGTGGTGCCAGTGCACTCTCTGGACTCACTGCACTGCATCCCCAGTGGTGCCAGTGCACTCTCTGCACTCACTGCACTGCATCCCCAGTGTTCCCACAGCACTCTCTGGACTCACTGCAGTGCATCCCCAGTGGTGCCAGTGCACTCTCTGGACTCACTGCAGTGCATCCCCAGTGGTGCCAGTGCACTCTCTGGACTCACTGCACTGCATCCCCAGTGGTGCCACTGCACTCTCTGGACTCACTGCACTGCATCACCATTGGTGCCAGGGCACTCTCCGGACTCACTGCAGTGCATCCGCAGTGGTGCCAGTGCACTCTTTCGAGTCACTGCACTGCATCCCCATTAGTGCCAGTGCATTCTCTGGACTCATTGCAGTGCATCCCCAGTGGTGCCAGTGCACTCTCTGGACTCACTGCACTGCATCCCCAGTGGTGCCAGTGCACTCTCTGGACTCACTGCACTGCATCCCCAGTGTTGCCAGGGCACTCTCTGGACTCACTGCACTGCATCCCCAGTGCTGACAGTGCACTCTCTGGACTCACTGCAGTGCATCCCCAGTGGTGCCAGTGCACTCTCTGGACTCACTGCACTGCATCCCCAGTGGTGCCAGTGCACTCTCCGGACTCACTGCACTGCATCCCCAGTGGTGCCAGTGCACTCTCTGCACTCACTGCACTGCATCCCCAGTGGTGCCAGTGCACTCTCTGGACTCACTGCAGTGCATCCCCAGTGGTGCCAGTGCACTCTCTGCACTCACTGCACTGCATCACCAGTGGTGCCAGTGCACTCTCTGGACTCACTGCACTGCATCCCCAGTGGTGCCAGTGCACTCTCTGGAGTCGCAGCACTGCATCAACAGTGGTGCCTCTGCACTCTCTGGAGTCACTGCACTGCATCCCCAGTGCTGCCAGTGCACTCTCTGGACTCACTGCAGTGCATCCCCAGTGGTGCCAGTGCACTCTCTGGACTCACTGCAGTGCATCCCCAGTGGTGCCAGTGCACTATCTGGACTCACTGCACTGCATCCCCAGTGGTCCCAGTGCACTCTCTGGACTCACTGCACTGCATCCCCAGTGGTGCCAGTGCACTCTCTGGACTCACTGCATTGCATCCCCAGTGGTGCCAGTGCACTCTCTGGACTCACTGCACTGCATCCCCAGTGGTGCCACTGCACTCTCTGGACTCACTGTACTGCATCACCGTTGGTGCCAGGGCACTCTCCGGACTCACTGCAGTGCATCCGCAGTGGTTCCAGTGCACTCTTTCGAGTCACTGCAGTGCATCCCCAGTGGTGCCAGTGCACTCTCTGGACTCACTGCACTGCATCCCCAGTGGTGCCAGTGCACTCTCTGCACTCACTGCACTGCATCCCCAGTGTTCCCACAGCACTCTCTGGACTCACTGCAGTGCATCCCCAGTGGTGCCAGTGCACTCTCTGGACTCACTGCAGTGCATCCCCAGTGGTGCCAGTGCACTCTCTGGACTCACTGCACTGCATCCCCAGTGGTGCCACTGCACTCTCTGGACTCACTGCACTGCATCACCATTGGTGCCAGGGCACTCTCCGGACTCACTGCAGTGCATCCGCAGTGGTGCCAGTGCACTCTTTCGAGTCACTGCACTGCATCCCCATTAGTGCCAGTGCATTCTCTGGACTCATTGCAGTGCATCCCCAGTGGTGCCAGTGCACTCTCTGGACTCACTGCAGTGCATCCCCAGTGGTGCCAGTGCACTCTCTGGACTCACTGCAGTGCATCCCCAGTGGTGCCAGTGCACTCTCTGCACTCACTGCACTGCATCACCAGTGGTGCCAGTGCACTCTCTGGACTCACTGCACTGCATCCCCAGTGGTGCCAGTGCACTCTCTGGACTCACTGCAGTGCATCCCCAGTGGTGCCAGTGCACTCTCTGCACTCACTGCACTGCATCACCAGTGGTGCCAGTGCACTCTCTGGACTCACTGCACTGCATCCCCAGTGGTGCCAGTGCACTCTCTGGAGTCGCATCACTGCATCAACAGTGGTGCCTCTGCACTCTCTGGAGTCACTGCACTGCATCCCCAGTGCTGCCAGTGCACTCTCTGGACTCACTGCAGTGCATCCCCAGTGGTGCCAGTGCACTCTCTGGACTCACTGCAGTGCATCCCCAGTGGTGCCAGTGCACTCTCTGCACTCACTGCACTGCATCCCCAGTGGTGCCAGTGCACTCTCTGGACTCACTGCACTTCATCCCCAGTGGTGCCAGTGCACTCTCTGGACTCACTGCATTGCATCCCCAGTGGTGCCAGTGCACTCTCTGGACTCACTGCACTGCATCCCCAGTGGTGCCACTGCACTCTCTGGACTCACTGTACTGCATCACCGTTGGTGCCAGGGCACTCTCCGGACTCACTGCAGTGCATCCGCAGTGGTTCCAGTGCACTCTTTCTAGTCACTGCAGTGCATCCCCAGTGGTGCCAGTGCACTCTCTGGACTCACTGCACTGCATCCCCAGTGGTGCCAGTGCACTCTCTGCACTCACTGCACTGCATCCCCAGTGTTCCCACAGCACTCTCTGGACTCACTGCAGTGCATCCCCAGTGGTGCCAGTGCACTCTCTGGACTCACTGCAGTGCATCCCCAGTGGTGCCAGTGCACTCTCTGGACTCACTGCACTGCATCCCCAGTGGTGCCACTGCACTCTCTGGACTCACTGCACTGCATCACCATTGGTGCCAGGGCACTCTCCGGACTCACTGCAGTGCATCCGCAGTGGTGCCAGTGCACTCTTTCGAGTCACTGCACTGCATCCCCATTAGTGCCAGTGCATTCTCTGGACTCATTGCAGTGCATCCCCAGTGGTGCCAGTGCACTCTCTGGACTCACTGCACTGCATCCCCAGTGGTGCCAGTGCACTCTCTGGACTCACTGCACTGCATCCCCAGTGTTGCCAGGGCACTCTCTGGACTCACTGCACTGCATCCCCAGTGCTGACAGTGCACTCTCTGGACTCACTGCAGTGCATCCCCAGTGGTGCCAGTGCACTCTCTGGACTCACTGCACTGCATCCCCAGTGGTGCCAGTGCACTCTCCGGACTCACTGCACTGCATCCCCAGTGGTGCCAGTGCACTCTCTGCACTCACTGCACTGCATCCCCAGTGGTGCCAGTGCACTCTCTGGACTCACTGCAGTGCATCCCCAGTGGTGCCAGTGCACTCTCTGCACTCACTGCACTGCATCACCAGTGGTGCCAGTGCACTCTCTGGACTCACTGCACTGCATCCCCAGTGGTGCCAGTGCACTCTCTGGAGTCGCAGCACTGCATCAACAGTGGTGCCTCTGCACTCTCTGGAGTCACTGCACTGCATCCCCAGTGCTGCCAGTGCACTCTCTGGACTCACTGCAGTGCATCCCCAGTGGTGCCAGTGCACTCTCTGGACTCACTGCAGTGCATCCCCAGTGGTGCCAGTGCACTATCTGGACTCACTGCACTGCATCCCCAGTGGTCCCAGTGCACTCTCTGGACTCACTGCACTGCATCCCCAGTGGTGCCAGTGCACTCTCTGGACTCACTGCATTGCATCCCCAGTGGTGCCAGTGCACTCTCTGGACTCACTGCACTGCATCCCCAGTGGTGCCACTGCACTCTCTGGACTCACTGTACTGCATCACCGTTGGTGCCAGGGCACTCTCCGGACTCACTGCAGTGCATCCGCAGTGGTTCCAGTGCACTCTTTCGAGTCACTGCAGTGCATCCCCAGTGGTGCCAGTGCACTCTCTGGACTCACTGCACTGCATCCCCAGTGGTGCCAGTGCACTCTCTGCACTCACTGCACTGCATCCCCAGTGTTCCCACAGCACTCTCTGGACTCACTGCAGTGCATCCCCAGTGGTGCCAGTGCACTCTCTGGACTCACTGCAGTGCATCCCCAGTGGTGCCAGTGCACTCTCTGGACTCACTGCACTGCATCCCCAGTGGTGCCACTGCACTCTCTGGACTCACTGCACTGCATCACCATTGGTGCCAGGGCACTCTCCGGACTCACTGCAGTGCATCCGCAGTGGTGCCAGTGCACTCTTTCGAGTCACTGCACTGCATCCCCATTAGTGCCAGTGCATTCTCTGGACTCATTGCAGTGCATCCCCAGTGGTGCCAGTGCACTCTCTGGACTCACTGCACTGCATCCCCAGTGGTGCCAGTGCACTCTCTGGACTCACTGCACTGCATCCCCAGTGTTGCCAGGGCACTCTCTGGACTCACTGCACTGCATCCCCAGTGCTGACAGTGCACTCTCTGGACTCACTGCAGTGCATCGCCAGTGGTGCCAGTGCACTCTCTGGACTCACTGCACTGCATCCCCAGTGGTGCCAGTGCACTCTCTGGACTCACTGCACTGCATCCCCAGTGGTGCCAGTGCACTCTCTGCACTCACTGCACTGCATCCCCAGTGGTGCCAGTGCACTCTCTGGACTCACTGCAGTGCATCCCCAGTGGTGCCAGTGCACTCTCTGCACTCACTGCACTGCATCACCAGTGGTGCCAGTGCACTCTCTGGACTCACTGCAGTGCATCCCCAGTGGTGCCAGTGCACTCTCTGCACTCACTGCACTGCATCCCCAGTGGTGCCAGTGCACTCTCTGGACTCACCGCACTGCATCCCCAGTGGTGCCAGTGCACTCTCTGGACTCACTGCAGTGCAGCCCCTGAGGTGCCAGTGTACTCTCTGGACTCACTGCACTGCATCCCCAGTGGTGACAGTTCACTCTCTGGAATCACTGCAGTGCATCCCCTGTGGTGCCATTGCACTCTCTGGACTCACTGCACTGCATCCCCAGTGGTGGCTGTGCACTCTCTTGAGTCACTGCACTGCATCCCCTGTGGAGCCAGTGCACTCTATGGACTAACTGCACTGCATACGCAGTGGTGCCAGTGCACTCTCTGGACTCACTGCACTGCATCCCCAGTGGTGCCAGTGCACTCTCTGGACTCACTGCACTGCATCCCCAGTGGTTCCAGTGCACTCTCTGGATCACTGCACTGCATCACCATTGGTGCCAGGGCACTCTCTGGACTCACTGCAGTGCATCCCCAGTGGTGGCAGTGCACTCTTTCGAGTCACTGCACTGCATCCCCAGTGGTGCCAGTGCATTCTCTGGACTCACTGCAGTGCATCCCCATTGGTGCCAGTGCACTCTCTGGAGTCACTGCAGTGAATCCCCAGTGGCGCCAGTGCACTCTCTAGACTCACTGCACTGCATCCCCAGTGCTGACAGTGCACTCTCTGGACTCACTGCACTGCATCCCCAAGGTGCCAGTGCACTCTCTGGACTCACCGGGGTGCATCCCCAGTGGTGCCAGTGCACTCTGTGGACTCACTGCAGTGCATCCCCAGTGTTGCCAGTGCACTCTCTGGAGTCACTGCACTGCATCCCCAGTGGTGCCAGTGCACTCTCTGGACTCACTGCACTGCATCCCCAGTGGTGCCAGTGCACTCTCTGGACTCACTGCAGTGCATCCCCAGTGGTGCCAGTGCACTTTCTGGAGTCACTGCAGTGCATCCCCTGTAGTGCCAGTGCACTCTCTGCACTCACTGCACTGCATCCCCAGAAGTGCCAGTGCACTCTCTGGACTCACTGCACTGCATCCCCAGTGGTTCCATTGCACTCTCTGGACTCACTGCATTGGATCCCCAGTGGTGTCAGTGCACTCTCTGGACTCAGTGCAGTGCATCCCCAGTGGTGCCAGTGCACTCTCTGCACTCACTGCACTGCATCCCCAGTGGTGCCAGTGCACTCTCTGCACTCACTGCACTGCATCACCAGTGGTGCCAGTGCACTCTCTGGACTCACTGCAGTGCAGCCCCTGAGGTGCCAGTGTACTCTCTGGACTCACTGCACTGCATCCCCAGTGGTGACAGTGCACTCTCTGGAATCACTGCACTGCATCCACAGTGGTGCCATTGCACTCTCTGGACTCACTGCACTGCATCCCCAGTGGTGCCTGTGCACTCTCTTGAGTCACTGCACTGCATCCCCAGTGGTGCCAGGGCACTGTCTGGACTCACAGCACTGCATCCCCAGTGGTGCCAGTGCACTCTTTCGAGTCACTGCACTGCATCCCCATTAGTGCCAGTGCATTCTCTGGACTCATTGCAGTGCATCCCCAGTGGTGCCAGTGCACTCTCTGGACTCACTGCACTGCATCCCCATTGGTGCCAGGGCACTCTCCGGACTCACTGCAGTGCATCCCCATTGGTGCCAGTGCAGTCTCTGGAGTCACTGCAGTGCATCCCCAGTGGTGCCAGTGCACTCTCTGGAGTCACTGCACTGCATCCCCAGTGCGGACAGTGCACTCTCTGGACTCACTGCACTGCATCCCCAGTGGAGCCAGTGCACTCTCTGGACTCACTGCAGTGCATCCCCTTTTGTGCCAGTGCACTCTCTGGACTCACTGCACTGCATCCCCAGTGGTGCCAGTGCACTCTCTGGACTCACTGCACTGCATCCCCAGTGGTGCCAGTGCACTCTCTGGACTCACTGCAGTGCATCCCCAGTGGTGCCAGTGCACTCTCTGGACTCACTGCACTGCATCCCCAGTGCTGACAGTGCACTCTCTGGACTCACTGCACTGCATCACCAGTGGTGGCAGTGTACTCTCTGGACTCACTGCACTGCATCCCCAGTGGAGACAGTGCACTCTCTGTAGTCACTGCGCTGCATCCCCAGTGGTTCCAGGGCACTCTCTTGACTCACTGCACTGCAACTCCAGTGGTGCCAGTGCACTCTCTGGACTCACTGCACTGCATCCCCAGTGGTACCAGTGCACTCTCTGGAGTCACTGCGCTGCATCCCCAGTGCTGCCAGTGCCCTCTGTGGACTCACTGCACTACATTCCCTGTGGGGCCAGTGCACTCTCTGGACTCACTGCAGTGCATCCCCAGTGGTGCCAGTGCACTCTCTGGACTCACTGCACTGCATCCCCAAGGTGCCAGTGCACTCTCTGGACTCACCGGGGTGCATCCCCAGTGGTGCCAGTGCACTCTCTGCACTCACTGCAGTGCATCCCCAGTGGTGCCAGTGCACTCTGTGGACTCACTGCAGTGCATCCCCAGTGTTGCCAGTGCACTCTCTGGACTCACTGCAGTGCATCCCCAGTGGTGCCAGTGCACTCTCTGGACTCACTGCACTGCATCCCCAGTGGTGCCAGTGCACTCTCTGGAGTCACTGCACTGCATCCCCAGTGGCGCCAGTGCACTCTCTGGACTCACTGCACTGCATCCCTTTGGTGCTAGTGCACTCTCTGGACTCACTGCACTGCATCCCCAGTGGTGCCAGTGCACTCTCTGGACTCACTGCACTGCATCCCCAGTGCTGACAGTGCACTCTCTGGACTCACTGCAGTGCTTCCGCACTGGTGCCAGTGCACTCTCTGGACTCACTGCACTGCATCCCCAGTGGTGCCTCTGCACTCTCTGGACTCACTGCACTGCATCCCCAGTGGTGCCAGTGCACTCTCTGGACTCACTGTAGTGCATCCCCAGTGGTGCCAGTGCACTCTCTGGACTCACTGCACTGCATCCCCAGTGGTGCCAGTGCACTCTCTGGACTCACTGCAGTGCATCCCTTGTGGTGCCTTTGCACTCTCAGGACTCACTGCACTGCATCCCCACTGGTGCCAGTGCACTCTCTGGACTCAGTGCACTGCATCCCCAGTGGTGCCAGTGCACTCTCTGGACTCACTGCAGTGCTTCCCCACTTGTGCCAGTGCACTCTCTGGACTCACTGCACTGCATCCCCAGTGGTGCCAGTGCACTCTCTGGACTCACTGCAGTGCATCACCAGTGGTGCCAGTGCACTCTCTGGACTCACTGCACTGCATCCCCAGTGGTGCCAGTGCACTCTCTGGACTCACTGCACTGCATTCCCAGTGGTGCCAGGGCACTCTCTGGACTCACTGCACTCCATCCCCATTGGTGCCAGTGCACTCTCTGGACTCACTGCAGTGCATCCCCAGTGCTGACAGTGCACTCTCTGGACTCACTGCACTGCATCCCCAATGGTGCCAGTGCACTCTCTGTAGTCACTGCACTGCGTCCCCAGTGGTGCCAGTGCACTCTCTGGACTCACTGCAGTGTATCCCCTGTGGTGCCAGTGCACTCTGTGGACTCACTGCACTGCATCCCAGTGGTGCCAGTGCACTCTCTGGACTCACTGCACTGCATCCCCAGTGGTGCCAGTGCACTCTCTGGACTCACTGCAGTGCATCCCCAGTGGTGCCAGGGCACTCTCTCGACTGACTGCACTGCAACTCCAGTGGTGCCAGTGCACTCTCTGCACTCACTGCACTGCATCACCAGTGGTGCCAGTGCACTCTCTGGACTCACTGCAGTGCATCCCCAGTGCTGCCAGTGCACTCTCTGGACTCACTGCACTGCATCCCCAGTGGTGCCAGTGCACTCTCTGGAGTCGCAGCACTGCATCAACAGTGGTGCCTCTACACTCTCTGGAGTCACTGCACTGCATCCCCAGTGCTGCCAGTGCACTCTCTGGACTCACTGCAGTGCATCCCCAGTGGTGCCAGTGCACTCTCTGGACTCACTGCAGTGTATCCCCAGTGGTGCCAGTGCACTCTCTGGACTCACTGCACTGCATTCCCAGTGGTGCCAGTGCACTCTCTGGACTCACTGCACTTCATCCCCAGTGGTGCCAGTGCACTCTCTGGACTCACTGCATTGCATCCCCAGTGGTGCCAGTGCACTCTCTGGACTCACTGCACTGCATCCCCAGTGGTGCCACTGCACTCTCTGGACTCACTGCACTGCATCACCATCGGTGCCAGGGCACTCTCCGGACTCACTGCACTGCATCCCCAGTGGTGCCAGTGCACTCTTTCGAGTCACTGCTTTGCATCCCCAGTGGTGCCAGTGCACTCTCTGGACTCACTGCACTGCATCCCCAGTGGTGCCAGTGCACTCTCTGCACTCACTGCACTGCATCCGCAGTGTTCCCAGAGCACTCTCTGGACTCACTGCAGTGCATCCCCAGTGGTGCCAGTGCACTCTCTGGACTCACTGCAGTGCATCCCCAGTGGTGCCAGTGCACTCTCTGGACTCACTGCACTGCATCCCCAGTGGTGCCACTGCACTCTCTGGACTCACTGCACTGCATCACCATTGGTGCCAGGGCACTCTCCGGACTCACTGCAGTGCAACCCCAGTGGTGCCAGTGCACTCTCTGGACTCACTGCACTGCATCCCCAGTGGTGCCAGTGCACTCTCCGGACTCACTGCACTGCATCCCTAATGGTGCCAGTGCACTCTCTGGACTCACTGCAGTGCATCCCCAGTGGTGCCAGTGCACTCTCTGCACTCACTGCACTGCATCCCCAGTGGTGCCAGTGCACTCTCTGCACTCACTGCACTGCATCCCCGGTGTTCCCAGAGCACTCTCTGGACTCACCGAGGTGCATCCCCAGTGGTGCCAGGTCACTCTCTGGACTCACTGCAGTGCAGCCCCTGAGGTGCCAGTGTACTCTCTGGACTCACTGCACTGCATCCCCAGTGGTGACAGTGCACTCTCTGGAATCACTGCAGTGCATCCCCTGTGGTGCCATTGCACTCTCTGGACTCACTGCACTGCATCCCCAGTGGTGCCTGTGCACTCTCTTGAGTCACTGCACTGCATCCCCAGTGGAGCCAGTGCACTCTATGGACTAACTGCACTGCATCCCCAGTGGTGCCAGTGCACTCTCTGGACTCACTGCACTGCATCCCCAGTGGTGCCAGTGCACTCTCTGGACTCACTGCACTGCATCCCCAGTGGTGCCAGTGTACTCTCTGGACTCACTGCACTGCATCACCATTGGTGCCAGGGCACTCTCCGGACTCACTGCAGTGCATCCCCAGTGGTGCCAGTGCACTCTTTCGAGTCACTGCACTGCATCCCCAGTGGTGCCAGTGCATTCTCTGGACTCACTGCACTGCATCCCCAATGGTGCCACTGCACTCTCTGGACTCACTGCACTGCATCCCCAGTGGAGCCAGTGCACTCTCTGGACTCACTGCAGTGCATCCCCAGTGGTGCCAGTGCACTCTCTGGACTCACTGCACTGCATCCCCAGTGGTGCCAGTGCACTCTCTGGAGTCACTGAAGTGCATCCCCAGTTGAGCCAGTGCTCTCTGTGGACTCACTGCACTGCATCCCCAGTGGTGCCACTGCACTCTCTGGACTCACTGCACTGCATCCCCAAGGTGCCAGTGCACTCTCTGGACTCAGTGCACTGCATCCCCAGTGGTGCCAGTGCAATCTCTGGACTCACTGCAGTGTATCCCCAGTGGTGCCAGTGCACTCTGTGGACTCAGTGCACTGCATCCCCAGTGTTCCCAGTGCACTCTCTGGACTCACTGCAGTGCATCCCCAGTGGCGCCAGTGCACTCTCTGGACTCACTGCACTGCATCCCCAGTGGTGCCAGTGCACTCTCTGGACTCACTGCACTGCATCCCCAGTGGTGCCAGTGCACTCTCTGGACCCACTGCAGTGCATCCCCAGTGCTGACAGTGCACTCTCTGGACTCACTGCACTGCATCCCCAATGGTGCCAGTGCACTCTCTGTAGTCACTGCACTGCGTCCCCAGTGGTGCCAGTGCACTCTCTGGACTCACTGCAGTGTATCCCCTGTGGTGCCAGTGCACTCTCTGGACTCACTGCACTGCATCCCCAGTGGTTCCATTGCACTCTCTGGACTCACTGCATTGGATCTCCAGTGGTGTCAGTGCACTCTCTGGACTCAGTGCAGTGCATCCCCAGTGGTGCCAGTGCACTCTCTGGACTCACTGCAGTGCTTCCCCACTGGTGCCAGTGCACTCTCTGGACTCACTGCACTGCATCTCCAGTGGTGCCAGTGCACTCTCTGGACTCACTGCAGTGCATCACCAGTGGTGCCAGTGCACTCTCTGGAGTCACTGCAGTGCATCCCCAGTGGTGCCAGTGCACTGTCTGGAGTCACTGCACTGCATTCCCAGTGGTGCCAGTGCACTCTCTGGACTCACTGCACTGCATCCCCAGTGGTGCCAGTGCACTCTCTGGACCCACTGCAGTGCATCCCCAGTGCTGACAGTGCACTCTCTGGACTCACTGCACTGCATCCCCAATGGCGCCAGTGCACTCTCTGTAGTCACTGCACTGCGTCCCCAGTGGCGGCAGTGCACTCTCTGCACTCACGGCAGTGCATCCGCAGTGGTGCCAGTGCACTCTGTGGACTCACTGCACTGCATCCCAGTGGTGCCAGTGCACTCTCTGGACTCACTGCACTGCATCCCCAAGGTGCCAGTGCACTCTCTGGACTCAACTGCACTGCATCCCCAGTGGTGCCAGTGCACTCTCTGGACTCACTGCAGTGCATCCCCAGTCGTGCCAGTGCACTCTCTGGACTCACTGCAATGCATCCCCAGTGGTGCCAGGGCACTCTCTCGACTGACTGCACTGCAACTCCAGTGGTGCCAGTGCACTCTCTGGACTCACTGCACTTCATCCCCAGTGGTGCCAGTGCACTCTCTGGACTCACTGCATTGCATCCCCAATGGTGCCAGTGCACTCTCTGGACTCACTGCACTGCATCCCCAGTGGTGCCACTGCACTCTCTGGACTCACTGCACTGCATCACCATTGGTGCCAGGGCACTCTCCGGACTCACTGCAGTGCATCCCCAGTGGTGCCAGTGCACTCTTTCGAGTCACTGCACTGCATCCCCAGTGGTGCCAGTGCATTCTCTGGACTCACTGCACTGCATCCCCAATGGTGCCACTGCACTCTCTGGACTCACTGCACTGCATCCTCAGTGGTGCCAGTGCACTCTCTGGACTCACTGCAGTGCATCCCCAGTGGTGCCAGTGCACTCTCTGGACTCACTGCACTGCATCCCCAGTGGTGCCAGTGCACTCTCTGGAGTCACTGCACTGCATCCCCAAGGTGCCAGTGTACTCTCTGGACTCAGTGCACTGCATCCCCAGTGGTGCCAGTGCAATCTCTGGACTCACTGCAGTGTATCCCCTGTGGTGCCAGTGCACTCTGTGGACTCAGTGCACTGCATCCCCAGTGTTCCCAGTGCACTCTCTGGACTCACTGCAGTGCATCCCCAGTGGCGCCAGTGCACTCTCTGGACTCACTGCACTGCATCCCCAGTGGTGCCAGTGCACTCTCTGGACTCACTGCACTGCATCCCCAAGGTGCCAGTGCACTCTCTGGACTCACTGCACTGCATCCCCAGAAGTGCCAGTGCACTCTCTGGACTCACTGCACTGCATCCCCAGTGGTTCCATTGCACTCTCTGGACTCACTGCATTGGATCTCCAGTGGTGTCAGTGCACTCTCTGGACTCAGTGCAGTGCATCCCCAGTGGTGCCAGTGCACTCTCTGGACTCACTGCAGTGCTTCCCCACTGGTGCCAGTGCACTCTCTGGACTCACTGCACTGCATCTCCAGTGGTGCCAGTGCACTCTCTGGACTCACTGCAGTGCATCACCAGTGGTGCCAGTGCACTCTCTGGACTCACTGCACTGCATCCCCAGTGGTCCCAGTGCACTCTCTGGACTCACTGCACTGCATTCCCAGTGGTGCCAGTGCACTCTCTGGACTCACTGCACTGCATCCCCAGTGGTGCCAGTGCACTCTCTGGACCCACTGCAGTGCATCCCCAGTGGTGCCAGTGCACTCTCTGGACTCACTGCACTGCATCCCCAGTGGTGCCAGTGCACTCTCTGGACTCACAGCATTGCATCCCCAGTGGTGCCAGTGCACTCTCTGGACTCACTGCACTGCATCGCCAGTGCTGCCACTGCACTCTCTGGACTCACTGCACTGCATCACCATTGGTGCCAGTGCACTCTCCGGACTCACTGCAGTGCATCCACAGTGGTGCCAGTGCACTCTTTTGAGTCACTGCAGTGCATCCCCAGTGGTGTCAGTGCACTCTCTGCACTCACTGCACTGCATCCCCAGTGGTGCCAGTGCACTCTCTGGACTCACTGCAGTGCATCCCCAGTGGTGCCAGGGCACTCTCTCGACTGACTGCACTGCAACTCCAGTGGTGCCAGTGCACTCTCTGGACTCACTGCACTTCATCCCCAGTGGTGCCAGTGCACTCTCTGGACTCACTGCATTGCATCACCAGTGGTGCCAGTGCACTCTGTGGACTCACTGCACTGCATCCCCAGTGGTGTCACTGCACTCTCTGGACTCACTGCACTGCATCACCATTGGTGCCAGGGCACTCTCCGGACTCACTGCAGTGCATCCGCAGTGGAGCCAGTGCACTCTTTCGAGTCACTGCAGTGCATCCCCAGTGGTGCCAGTGCACTCTCTGGACTCACTGCACTGCATCCCCAGTGGTGCCAGTGCACTCTCTGGACTCACTGCATTGCATCCCCAGTGGTGCCAGTGCACTCTCTGGACTCACTGCAGTGCATCCCCAGTGGTGGCAGTGCACTCTCTGCACTCACTGCACTGCATCACCAGTGGTGCCAGTGCACTCTCTGGACTCACTGCAGAGCATCCCCAGTGGTGCCAGTGCACTCTCTGGACTCACTGCACTGCATCCCCAGTGGTGCCAGTGCACTCTCTGGACTCACTGCACTGCATCCCCAGTGGTGCCACTGCACTCTCTGGACTCACTGCACTGCATCACCATTGGTGCCAGGGCACTCTCCGGACTCACTGCACTGCATCCGCAGTGGTGCCAGTGCACTCTTTTGAGTCACTGCAGTGCATCCCCAAGGTGCCAGTGCACTCTCTGGACTCACTGCAGTGCATCCCCAGTGGTGCCAGTGCACTCTCTGCACTCACTGCACTGCATCCCCAGTGGTGCCAGTGCACTCTCTGGACTCACTGCAGTGCATCCCCAGTGGTGCCAGTGCACTCTCTGGACTCACTGCACTGCATCCCCAGTGGTGCCAGTGCACTCTCTGGAGTCTCAGCACTGCATCAACAGTGGTGCCTCTACACTCTCTGGAGTCACTGCACTGCATCCCCAGTGGTGCCAGTGCACTCTCTGGACTCAGTGCAGTGCATCCCCAGTGGTGCCAGTGCACTCTCTGGACTCACTGCAGTGCATCCCCAGTGGTGCCAGTGCACTCTCTGGACTCACTGCACTGCATTCCCAGTGGTGCCAGTGCACTCTCTGGACTCACTGCACTTCATCCCCAGTGGTGCCAGTGCACTCTCTGGACTCACTGCATTGCATCCCCAGTGGTGCCAGTGCACTCTCTGGACTCACTGCACTGCATCCCCAGTGGTGCCACTGCACTCTCTGGACTCACTGCACTGCATCACCATTGGTGCCAGGGCACTCTCCGGACTCACTGCAGGGCATCCCCAGTGGTGCCAGTGCACTCTTTCGAGTCACTGCTTTGCATCCCCAGTGGTGCCAGTGCACTCTCCGGACTCACTGCACTGCATCCCTAATGGTGCCAGTGCACTCTCTGGACTCACTGCAGGGCATCCCCAGTGGTGCCAGTGCACTCTCTGCACTCACTGCACTGCATCCCCAGTGGTGCCAGTGCACTCTCTGCACTCACTGCAGTGCAGCCCCTGAGGTGCCTGTGTACTCTCTGGACTCACTGCACTGCATCCCCAGTGGTGACAGTGCACTCTCTGGAATCACTGCAGTGCATCGCCTGTGGTGCCATTGCACTCTGTGGACTCACAGCACTGCATCCCCAGTGGTGCCAGTGCACTCTCTGGACTCACTGCAGTGCATCCCCAGTGGTGCCAGTGCACTCTCTGCACTCACTGCACTGCATCACCAGTGGTGCCAGTGCACTCTCTGGACTCACTGCAGTGCATCCCCAGTGCTGCCAGTGCACTCTCTGGACTCACTGCACTGCATCCCCAGTGGTGCCAGTGCACTCTCTGGAGTCGCAGCACTGCATCAACAGTGGTGCCTCTACACTCTCTGGAGTCACTGCACTGCATCCCCAGTGCTGCCAGTGCACTCTCTGGACTCAGTGCAGTGCATCCCCAGTGGTGCCAGTGCACTCTCTGGACTCACTGCAGTGCATCCCCAGTGGTGGCAGTGCACTCTCTGGACTCACTGCACTGCATCCCCAGTGGTGCCAGTGCACTCTCTGGACTCACTGCAGTGCATCCCCAGTGGTGCCACTGCACTCTCTGGACTCACTGCACTGCATCACCATTGGTGCCAGGGCACTCTCCGGACTCACTGCACTGCATCCCCAGTGGTGCCACTGCACTCTCTGGACTCACTGCACTGCATCACCATTGGTGCCAGGGCACTCTCCGGACTCACTGCACTGCATCCGCAGTGGTGCCAGTGCACTCTTTTGAGTCACTGCAGTACATCCCCAAGGTGCCAGTGCACTCTCTGGACTCACTGCAGTGCATCCCCAGTGGTGCCAGTGCACTCTCTGCACTCACTGCACTGCATCACCAGTGGTGACAGTGCACTCTCTGGACTCACTGCAGTGCATCCCCAGTGGTGCCAGTGCACTCTCTGGACTCACTGCACTGCATCCCCAGTGGTGCCAGTGCACTCTCTGGAGTCGCAGCACTGCATCAACAGTGGTGCCTCTACACTCTCTGGAGTCACTGCACTGCATCCCCAGTGCTGCCAGTGCACTCTCTGGACTCAGTGCAGTGCATCCCCAGTGGTGCCACTGCACTCTCTGGACTCACTGCACTGCATCCCCAGTGGTGCCAGTGCACTCTCTGGACTCACTGCACTGCATTCCCAGTGGTGCCAGTGCACTCTCTGGACTCACTGCACTTCATCCCCAGTGGTGCCAGTGCACTCTCTGGACTCACTGCATTGCATCCCCAGTGGTGCCAGTGCACTCTCTGGACTCACTGCACTGCATCCCCAGTGGTGCCACTGCACTCTCTGGACTCACTGCACTGCATCACCATTGGTGCCAGGGCACTCTCCGGACTCACTGCAGTGCATCCCCAGTGGTGCCAGTGCACTCTTTCGAGTCACTGCACTGCATCCCCAGTGGTGCCAGTGCACTCTCTGCACTCACTGCACTGCATCCCCAGTGGTGCCAGTGCACTCTCTGCACTCACTGCACTGCATCCCCAGTGTTCCCAGAGCACTCTCTGGACTCACTGCACTGCATCCCCAGTGGTGCCAGTGCACTCTCTGGACTCACTGCAGTGCATCCCCAGTGGTGCCAGTGCACTCTCTGGACTCACTGCAGTGCATCCCCAGTGGTGCCAGTGCACTCTCTGGACTCACTGCACTGCATCACCATTGGTGCCAGGGCACTCTCCGGACTCACTGCAGTGCAACCCCAGTGGTGCCAGTGCACTCTCTGGAGTCACTGCACTGCATCCCCAGTGGTGCCAGAGCCCTCTCCGGACTAACTGCACTGCATCCCTAATGGTGCCAGTGCACTCTCTGGACTCACTGCAGGGCATCCCCAGTGGTGCCAGTGCACTCTCTGCACTCACTGCACTGCATCCCCAGTGGTGCCAGTGCACTCTCTGCACTCACTGCAGTGCAGCCACTGAGGTGCCTGTGTACTCTCTGGACTCACTGCACTGCATCCCCAGTGGTGACAGTGCACTCTCTGGAATCACTGCAGTGCATCCCCTGTGGTGCCATTGCACTCTCTGGACTCACTGCACTGCATCCCCAGTGCTGCCTGTGCACTCTCTTGAGTCACTGCACTGCATCCCCAGGGGAGCCAGTGCACTCTCTGCACTCACTGCACTGCATCCCCAGTGGTGCCAGTGCACTCTCTGGACTCACTGCACTGCATCCCCAGTGGTGCCAGTGCACTCTCTGGACTCACTGCACTGCATCCCCAGTGGTGCCAGTGCACTCTCTGCACTCACTGCACTGCATCACCATTGGTGCCAGGGCACTCTCCGGACTCATTGCAGTGCATCCGCAGTGGTGCCAGTGCACTCTTTCGAGTCACTGCAGTGCATCCCCAGTGGTGCCAGTGCATTCTCTGGACTCACTGCACTGCATCCCCAATGGTGCCACTGCACTCTCTGGACTCACTGCAGTGCATCCCCAGTGGTGCCAGTGCACTCTCTGGACTCACTGCACTGCATCCCCAGTGGTGCCAGTGCACTCTCTGGACTCACTGAAGTGCATCCCCAGTTGAGCCAGTGCTCTCTGTGGACTCACTGCACTGCATCCCCAGTGGTGCCACTGCACTCTCTGGACTCACTGCACTGCATCCCCAAGGTGCCAGTGCACTCTCTGGACTCACTGCACTGCATCCCCAGTGGTTCCAGTGAAATCTCTGGACTCACTGCAGTGTATCCCCTGTGGTGCCAGTGCACTCTGTGGACTCAGTGCACTGCATCCCCAGTGTTCCCAGTACACTCTCTGGACTCACTGCACTGCATCCCCAGTGGTGCCAGTGCACTCTCTGGACTCACTGCACTGCATCCCCAGTGGTGCCAGTGCACTCTCTGGACTCACCGCATTGCATCCCCAGTGGTGCCAGTGCACTCTCTGGACTCACTGCACTGCATCCCCAGTGGTGCCAGTGCACTCTCTGGAGTCACTGCACTGCATCCTCAGTGGTGCCAGCGCACTCTCTGGACTCACTGCACTGCATCCCCAGTGGTGCCAGGGCACTCTCTGGACTCACTGCACTGCATCCCCAGTGGTCCCAGTGCACTCTCTGCCCTCACTGCAGTGCATCCCCAGTGGTGCCAGTGCACTCTCTGCACTCACTGCAGTGCATCCCCAGTGGTGCCAGTGCAATCTCTGGGCTCACCGGGGTGCATCCCCAGTGGTGCCAGTGCACTCTCTGGACTCACTGCAGTGCATACCCAGTGGTTCCAGTGCATTCTCTGGACTCATTGCAGTGCATCCGCAGTGGTGCCAGTGCACTCTCTGCACTCACCGAACTGCATCCGCAGTGGTGCCAGTGCACTCTCTGGACTCACTGCACTGCATCCCCAGTAGTGCCAGTTCACTCTGTGGACTCACTGCGCTGCATCCCCAGTGGTGCCACTGCACTCTCTGGACTCACTGCACTGCATCCCCAGTGGTGCCTGTGCAGTCTCTGGACTCACTACAGTTCATCCCCAGTGGAGCCAGTGCACTCTCTGGACTCACTGCACTCCATCCCCACTGGTGCCAGTGCACTCTCTGGACTCACTGCACTCCATCCCCACTGGTGCCAGTCCACTCTCTGGACTCACTGCACTGCATCCCCAGTGGTGCCAGTGCACTCTCTGCACTCATGCACTGCATACCCAGTGGTGCCAGTGCACTCTTTGGACTCATTGCACTGCATGAACAGTGGTGCCAGTGCACTCTCTGGACTCACTGCACTGCATCCCCAGTGGTGCCAGTGTAGTCTCTGGACTCACTGTAGTGCATCCCCAGTGGTGCCAGTGCAATCTCAGGACTCACTGCAGTGCAGCTCCAGTTGGTGCCAGTGCAGTCTCTGGACTCACTGCAGTGCATCCCCACTGGTGCCAGTGCACTCTCTATACTCACTGCATTGCATCCCCAGTGGTGCCAGTGCACTCTCTGGACTCACTGCACTGCATCCCCAGTGGTGCCACTGCACTCTCTGGACTCACTGAACTGCATCCCCAGTGGTGCCAGAGCACTCTCTGGACTCACTGCACTGCATCCCCAGTGCTGCCAGTGCACTCTCTGGACTCACTGCACTGCATCGCCAGTGGTGCCAGTGCACTCTCTGGACTCACTGCACTGCATCCCCAGTGGTGCCAGTGCACTCTCTGCACTCACTGCACTGCATCCCCAGTGGTGCCAGTGCACTCTCTGGACTCACTGCACTGCATCCCCAGTGGTGCCAGTGCACTCTCTGGACTCACTGCACTGCATCCCCAGTGGTGCCAGTGCACTCTCTGGAATCACTGCAGTGCATCCCCAGTGGTGCCAGTGCACTCTCTGGAGTCACTGCACTGCATCCCCAGTGGTGCCAGTGCACTCTCTGGACTCACTGCATTGCATCCCCAGTGGTGCCAGTGCACTCTCTGGACTCACTGCACTGCATCCCCAGTGGTGCCACTGCACTCTCTGGACTCACTGCACTGCATCACCAGTGGTGCCAGGGCACTCTCCGGACTCACTGCAGTGCATCCGCAGTGGTGCTAGTGCACTCCTTCGAGTCACTGCAGTGCATCCCCAGTGGTGCCAGTGCACTCTCTGGACTCACTGCAGTGCATCCCCAGTGCTGCCAGTGCACTCTCTGGACTCACTGCAGTGCATCCCCAGTGGTGCCAGTGCACTCTCTGGACTCACTGCACTGCATCCCCAGTGGTGCCAGTGCACTCTCCGGAATCACTGCACTGCATCCCCAGTGGTGTCAGTGCACTCTCTGGACTCACTGCAGTGCATCCCCAGTGGTGCCCGTGCACTCTCTGGACTCACTGCAGTGCATCCCCAGTGGTGCCAGTGCACTCTCTGGACTCACTGCATTGCATCACCAGTGGTGCCAGTGCACTCTCTGCACTCACTGCACTGCATCCCCAGTGGTGCCAGTGCACTCTCTGGAGTCACTGCACTGCATCCCCAGTGGTGCCTGTGCAGTCTCTGGACTCACTACAGTTTATCCCCAGTGGAGCCAGGGCACTCTCTGGACTCACTGCACTGCATCCCCAGTGGTGCCAGTGCACTCTCTGGACTCACTGCACTCCATCCCCACTGGTGCCAGTCCACTCTCTGGACTCACCCCACTGCATCCCCAGTGGTGCCAGTGGACTCTCTGCACTCATGCACTGCATACCCAGTGGTGCCAGTGCACTCTTTGGACTCACTGCACTGCATGAACAGTGGTGCCAGTGCACTCTCTGGACTCACTGCACTGCATCCCCAGTGGTGCCAGTGTAGTCTCTGGACTCACTGTAGTGCATCCCCAGTGGTGCCAGTGCAATCTCAGGACTCACTGCAGTGCAGCTCCAGTTGGTGCCAGTGCAGTCTCTGGACTCACTGCACTGCATCCCCAGTGGTGCCAGAGCACTCTCTGGACTCACTGCAGTGCATCCCCAGTGGTGCCAGAGCACTCTCTGGACTCACTGCAGTGTATCCCCAGTGGTGCCAGTGCACTCTCTGGACTCACTGCACTGCATCCCCAGTGGTGCCAGAGCACTCTCTGGACTCACTGCACTGCATCCCAGTGCTGCCAGTGCACTCTCTGGACTCACTGCACTGCATCGCCAGTGGTGCCAGTGCACTCTCTGGACTCACTGCACTGCATCACCAGTGGTGCCAGTGCACTCTCTGGACTCAGTGCACTGCATCCCCAGTGGTGCCAGTGCACTCTCTGGACTCACTGCACTGCATCCCCAGTGGTGCCAGTGCACTCTCTGGAGTCACAGCACTGCATCCCAAGTGGTGCCTCTGCACTCTCTGGAGTCACTGCACTGCATCCCCAGTGGTGCCAGTGCACTCTCTGGACTCACTGCATTGCATCCCCAGTGGTGCCAGTGAACTCTCTGGACTCACTGCAGTGCATCCCCAGTGGTGCCACTGCACTCTCTGGACTCACTGAACTGCATCACCGTTGGTGCCAGGGCACTCTCCGGACTCACTGCAGTGCATCCGCAGTGGTGCCAGTGCACTCTCTGGACTCACTGCAGTGCATCCCCAGTGGTGCCAGTGCACTCTCTGGACTCACTGCAGTGCATCCCCAGTGCTGCCAGTGCACTCTATGGACTCACTGCAGTGCATCCCCAGTGGTGCCAGTGTACTCTCTGGACTCAAAGCACTGAATCCCCAGTGGTGCCAGTGCACTCTCTGGAGTCACAGCACTGCATCAACAGTTGTGCCTCTGCACTCTCTGGAGTCACTGCAGTTCATCCCCAGTGGTGCCAGTGCACTCTCTGGACTCACTGCAGTGCATCCGCAGTGGTGCCAGTGCACTCTCTGGACTCACTGCAGTGCATCCCCAGTGGTGCCAGTGCACTCTCTGGACTCACTGCAGTGCATGCCAAGTGCTGCCAGTGCACTCTCTGGACTCACTGCACTGCATCCCCAGTGGTGCCAGTGCACTCTCCGGAATCACTGCAGTGCATCCCCAGTGGTGCCAGTGCACTCTCTGGACTCACTGCACTTCATCCCCAGTGGTGCCAGTGCACTCTCTGGACTCACTGCACTGCATCCCCAGTGGTGACAGTGCACTCTCTGCACTCACTGCACTGCATCCCCAGTGGTGCCAGGGCACTCTCCGGACTCACTGCAGTGCATCCGCAGTGGTGCCAGTGCACTCTCTGGACTCACTGCATTGCATCCCCAGTGGTGCCAGTGCACTCTCTGGACTCACTGCAGTGCATCCCCAGTGCTGCCAGTGCACTCTCTGGACTCACTGCAGTGCATCGCCAGTGGTGCCAGTGCACTCTCTGGACTCACTGCACTGCATCCCCAGTGGTGCCAGTGCACTCTCCGGAATCACTGCACTGCATCCCCAGTGGTGTCTGTGCACTCTCTGGACTCACTGCAGTGCATCCCCAGTGGTGCCCGTGCACTCTCTGGACTCACTGCAGTGCTTCCCCAGTGGTGCCAGTGCACTCTCTGGACTCACTGCATTGCATCCCCAGTGGTGCCAGTGCACTCTCTGCACTCACTGCACTGCATCCCCAGTGGTGCCAGTGCACTCTCTGGACTTACTGCACTGCATCCCCAGTGGTGCCTGTGCAGTCTCTGGACTCACTACAGTTCATCCCCAGTGGTGCCAGTGCACTCTCTGGACTCACTGCACTGCATCCCCAGTGGTGCCAGTGCACTCTCTGGACTCACTGCACTCCATCCCCACTGGTGCCAGTCCACTCTCTGGACTCACTGCACTGCATCCGCAGTGGTGCCAGTGGACTCTCTGCACTCATGCACTGCATACCCAGTGGTGCCAGTGCACTCTTTGGACTCACTGCACTGCATGAACAGTGGTGCCAGTGCACTCTCTGGACTCACTGCACTGCATCCCCAGTGGTGCCAGTGTAGTCTCTGGACTCACTGTAGTGCATCCCCAGTGGTGCCAGTGCACTCTCTGGACTCACTGCACTGCATCCCCAGTGGTGCCAGTGCACTCTCTGGAGTCACTGCAGTGTATCCCCAGTGGTGCCAGTGCGCTCTCTGGACTCACTGAACTGCATCCCCATTGGTGCCAGAGCACTCTCTGGACTCACTGCAGTGCATCCCCAGTGCTGCCAGTGCACTCTCTGGACTCACTGCACTGCATCCCCAGTGGTGCCAGTGCACTCTCTGGACTCACTGCACTGCATCACCAGTGGTGCCAGTGCACTCTCTGGACTCACTGCACTGCATCCCCAGTGGTGCCAGTGCACTCTCTGGACTCACTGCATTGCATCCCCAGTGGTGCCAGTGCACTCTCTGGACTCAGTACACTGCATCCCCAGTGGTGCCACTGCACTCTCTGGACTCACTGCACTGCATCACCATTGGTGCCAGGGCACTCTCCGGACTCACTGCAGTGCATCCGCAGTGGTGCTAGTGCACTCTTTCAAGTCACTGCAGTGCATCCCCAGTGGTGCCAGTGCACTCTCTGGACTCACTGCACTGCATCCCCAGTGGTGCCAGTGCACTCTCTGGAATCACTGCAGTGCATCCCCTGTGGTGCCAGTGCACTCTCTGTACTCACTGCACTGCATCACCTGTGGTGCCAGTGTACTCTCTGGACTCACTGCACTGCATCCCCAGTGGTGCCAGTGCACTCTCTGAACTCACCGCACTGCATCCCCAGTGGTGCCAGTGCACTCTCTGGACTCACTGAAGTGCATCCCCAGTTGAGCCAGTGCTCTCTGTGGACTCACTGCACTGCATCCCCAGTGGTGCCACTGCACTCTCTGGACTCACTGCACTGCATCCCCAAGGTGCCAGTGCACTCTCTGGACTCACTGCACTGCATCCCCAGTGGTTCCAGTGAAATCTCTGGACTCACTGCAGTGTATCCCCTGTGGTGCCAGTGCACTCTGTGGACTCAGTGCACTGCATCCCCAGTGTTCCCAGTACACTCTCTGGACTCACTGCACTGCATCCCCAGTGGTGCCAGTGCACTCTCTGGACTCACTGCACTGCATCCCCAGTGGTGCCAGTGCACTCTCTGGACTCACCGCATTGCATCCCCAGTGGTGCCAGTGCACTCTCTGGACTCACTGCACTGCATCCCCAGTGGTGCCAGTGCACTCTCTGGAGTCACTGCACTGCATCCTCAGTGGTGCCAGCGCACTCTCTGGACTCACTGCACTGCATCCCCAGTGGTGCCAGGGCACTCTCTGGACTCACTGCACTGCATCCCCAGTGGTCCCAGTGCACTCTCTGCCCTCACTGCAGTGCATCCCCAGTGGTGCCAGTGCACTCTCTGCACTCACTGCAGTGCATCCCCAGTGGTGCCAGTGCAATCTCTGGGCTCACCGGGGTGCATCCCCAGTGGTGCCAGTGCACTCTCTGGACTCACTGCAGTGCATCCCCAGTGGTTCCAGTGCACTCTCTTGACTCACTGCAGTGCATCCGCAGTGGTGCCAGTGCACTCTCTGCACTCACCGAACTGCATCCGCAGTGGTGCCAGTGCACTCTCTGGACTCACTGCACTGCATCCCCAGTAGTGCCAGTTCACTCTGTGGACTCACTGCGCTGCATCCCCAGTGGTGCCAGTGCCCTCTCTGGACTCACTGCACTGCATCCCCAGTGGTGCCAGTGCACTCTCTGGACTCACTGCACTGCATCCCCAGTGGTGCCAGTGCACTATCTGGACTCATTGCAGTGCATCCCCAGTGGTGCCAGTGCACTCTCTGAGTCACTGCACTGCATTCCCAGTGGTGCCAGTGCACTCTCTGGACTCACTGCACTGCATCCCCAGTGGTGCCAGTGCACTCTCTGGACTCACCGCACTGCATCCCCAGTGGTGCCAGTGCACTCTCTGGACTCACTGCACTGCATCCCCAAGGTGCCAGTGCACTCTCTGGACTCAACTGCACTGCATCCCCAGTGGTGCCCGTGCACTCTCTGGACTCACTGCAGTGCATCCCCAGTGGTGCCAGTGCACTCTCTGGACTCACTGCATTGCATCCCCAGTGGTGCCAGTGCACTCTCTGCACTCACTGCACTGCATCCCAGGTGGTGCCAGTGCACTCTCTGGACTCACTGCACTGCATCCCCAGTGGTGCCTGTGCAGTCTCTGGACTCACTACAGTTCATCCCCAGTGGAGCCAGTGCACACTCTGGACTCACTGCACTCCATCCCCACTGGTGCCAGTGCACTCTCTGGACTCACTGCACTCCATCCCCACTGGTGCCAGTCCACTCTCTGGACTCACTGCACTGCATCCCCAGTGGTGCCAGTGCACTCTCTGCACTCATGCACTGCATACCCAGTGGTGCCAGTGCACTCTTTGGACTCATTGCACTGCATGAACAGTGGTGCCAGTGCACTCTCTGGACTCACTGCACTGCATCCCCAGTGGTGCCAGTGTAGTCTCTGGACTCACTGTAGTGCATCCCCAGTGGTGCCAGTGCAATCTCAGGACTCACTGCAGTGCAGCTCCAGTTGGTGCCAGTGCAGTCTCTGGACTCACTGCAGTGCATCCCCACTGGTGCCAGTGCACTCTCTATACTCACTGCATTGCATCCCCAGTGGTGCCAGTGCACTCTCTGGACTCACTGCACTGCATCCCCAGTGGTGCCACTGCACTCTCTGGACTCACTGAACTGCATCCCCAGTGGTGCCAGAGCACTCTCTGGACTCACTGCACTGCATCCCCAGTGCTGCCAGTGCACTCTCTGGACTCACTGCACTGCATCGCCAGTGGTGCCAGTGCACTCTCTGGACTCACTGCACTGCATCCCCAGTGGTGCCAGTGCACTCTCTGCACTCACTGCACTGCATCCCCAGTGGTGCCAGTGCACTCTCTGGACTCACTGCACTGCATCCCCAGTGGTGCCAGTGCACTCTCTGGACTCACTGCACTGCATCCCCAGTGGTGCCAGTGCACTCTCTGGAATCACTGCAGTGCATCCCCAGTGGTGCCAGTGCACTCTCTGGAGTCACTGCACTGCATCCCCAGTGGTGCCAGTGCACTCTCTGGACTCACTGCATTGCATCCCCAGTGGTGCCAGTGCACTCTCTGGACTCACTGCACTGCATCCCCAGTGGTGCCACTGCACTCTCTGGACTCACTGCACTGCATCACCAGTGGTGCCAGGGCACTCTCCGGACTCACTGCAGTGCATCCGCAGTGGTGCTAGTGCACTCCTTCGAGTCACTGCAGTGCATCCCCAGTGGTGCCAGTGCACTCTCTGGACTCACTGCAGTGCATCCCCAGTGCTGCCAGTGCACTCTCTGGACTCACTGCAGTGCATCCCCAGTGGTGCCAGTGCACTCTCTGGACTCACTGCACTGCATCCCCAGTGGTGCCAGTGCACTCTCCGGAATCACTGCACTGCATCCCCAGTGGTGTCAGTGCACTCTCTGGACTCACTGCAGTGCATCCCCAGTGGTGCCCGTGCACTCTCTGGACTCACTGCAGTGCATCCCCAGTGGTGCCAGTGCACTCTCTGGACTCACTGCATTGCATCACCAGTGGTGCCAGTGCACTCTCTGCACTCACTGCACTGCATCCCCAGTGGTGCCAGTGCACTCTCTGGAGTCACTGCACTGCATCCCCAGTGGTGCCTGTGCAGTCTCTGGACTCACTACAGTTTATCCCCAGTGGAGCCAGGGCACTCTCTGGACTCACTGCACTGCATCCCCAGTGGTGCCAGTGCACTCTCTGGACTCACTGCACTCCATCCCCACTGGTGCCAGTCCACTCTCTGGACTCACCCCACTGCATCCCCAGTGGTGCCAGTGGACTCTCTGCACTCATGCACTGCATACCCAGTGGTGCCAGTGCACTCTTTGGACTCACTGCACTGCATGAACAGTGGTGCCAGTGCACTCTCTGGACTCACTGCACTGCATCCCCAGTGGTGCCAGTGTAGTCTCTGGACTCACTGTAGTGCATCCCCAGTGGTGCCAGTGCAATCTCAGGACTCACTGCAGTGCAGCTCCAGTTGGTGCCAGTGCAGTCTCTGGACTCACTGCACTGCATCCCCAGTGGTGCCAGAGCACTCTCTGGACTCACTGCAGTGCATCCCCAGTGGTGCCAGAGCACTCTCTGGACTCACTGCAGTGTATCCCCAGTGGTGCCAGTGCACTCTCTGGACTCACTGCACTGCATCCCCAGTGGTGCCAGAGCACTCTCTGGACTCACTGCACTGCATCCCAGTGCTGCCAGTGCACTCTCTGGACTCACTGCAGTGCATCCCCAGTGGTGCCAGTGCACTCTCTGGACTCACTGCACTGCATCACCATTGGTGCCAGGGCACTCTCCGGACTCACTGCAGTGCAACCCCAGTGGTGCCAGTGCACTCTCTGGAGTCACTGCACTGCATCCCCAGTGGTGCCAGAGCCCTCTCCGGACTAACTGCACTGCATCCCTAATGGTGCCAGTGCACTCTCTGGACTCACTGCAGGGCATCCCCAGTGGTGCCAGTGCACTCTCTGCACTCACTGCACTGCATCCCCAGTGGTGCCAGTGCACTCTCTGCACTCACTGCAGTGCAGCCACTGAGGTGCCTGTGTACTCTCTGGACTCACTGCACTGCATCCCCAGTGGTGACAGTGCACTCTCTGGAATCACTGCAGTGCATCCCCTGTGGTGCCGTTGCACTCTCTGGACTCACTGCACTGCATCCCCAGTGCTGCCTGTGCACTCTCTTGAGTCACTGCACTGCATCCCCAGGGGAGCCAGTGCACTCTCTGCACTCACTGCACTGCATCCCCAGTGGTGCCAGTGCACTCTCTGGACTCACTGCACTGCATCCCCAGTGGTGCCAGTGCACTCTCTGGACTCACTGCACTGCATCCCCAGTGGTGCCAGTGCACTCTCTGCACTCACTGCACTGCATCACCATTGGTGCCAGGGCACTCTCCGGACTCATTGCAGTGCATCCGCAGTGGTGCCAGTGCACTCTTTCGAGTCACTGCAGTGCATCCCCAGTGGTGCCAGTGCATTCTCTGGACTCACTGCACTGCATCCCCAATGGTGCCACTGCACTCTCTGGACTCACTGCAGTGCATCCCCAGTGGTGCCAGTGCACTCTCTGGACTCACTGCACTGCATCCCCAGTGGTGCCAGTGCACTCTCTGGACTCACTGAAGTGCATCCCCAGTTGAGCCAGTGCTCTCTGTGGACTCACTGCACTGCATCCCCAGTGGTGCCACTGCACTCTCTGGACTCACTGCACTGCATCCCCAAGGTGCCAGTGCACTCTCTGGACTCACTGCACTGCATCCCCAGTGGTTCCAGTGAAATCTCTGGACTCACTGCAGTGTATCCCCTGTGGTGCCAGTGCACTCTGTGGACTCAGTGCACTGCATCCCCAGTGTTCCCAGTACACTCTCTGGACTCACTGCACTGCATCCCCAGTGGTGCCAGTGCACTCTCTGGACTCACTGCACTGCATCCCCAGTGGTGCCAGTGCACTCTCTGGACTCACCGCATTGCATCCCCAGTGGTGCCAGTGCACTCTCTGGACTCACTGCACTGCATCCCCAGTGGTGCCAGTGCACTCTCTGGAGTCACTGCACTGCATCCTCAGTGGTGCCAGCGCACTCTCTGGACTCACTGCACTGCATCCCCAGTGGTGCCAGGGCACTCTCTGGACTCACTGCACTGCATCCCCAGTGGTCCCAGTGCACTCTCTGCCCTCACTGCAGTGCATCCCCAGTGGTGCCAGTGCACTCTCTGCACTCACTGCAGTGCATCCCCAGTGGTGCCAGTGCAATCTCTGGGCTCACCGGGGTGCATCCCCAGTGGTGCCAGTGCACTCTCTGGACTCACTGCAGTGCATCCCCAGTGGTTCCAGTGCATTCTCTGGACTCATTGCAGTGCATCCGCAGTGGTGCCAGTGCACTCTCTGCACTCACCGAACTGCATCCGCAGTGGTGCCAGTGCACTCTCTGGACTCACTGCACTGCATCCCCAGTAGTGCCAGTTCACTCTGTGGACTCACTGCGCTGCATCCCCAGTGGTGCCACTGCACTCTCTGGACTCACTGCACTGCATCCCCAGTGGTGCCTGTGCAGTCTCTGGACTCACTACAGTTCATCCCCAGTGGAGCCAGTGCACTCTCTGGACTCACTGCACTCCATCCCCACTGGTGCCAGTGCACTCTCTGGACTCACTGCACTCCATCCCCACTGGTGCCAGTCCACTCTCTGGACTCACTGCACTGCATCCCCAGTGGTGCCAGTGCACTCTCTGCACTCATGCACTGCATACCCAGTGGTGCCAGTGCACTCTTTGGACTCATTGCACTGCATGAACAGTGGTGCCAGTGCACTCTCTGGACTCACTGCACTGCATCCCCAGTGGTGCCAGTGTAGTCTCTGGACTCACTGTAGTGCATCCCCAGTGGTGCCAGTGCAATCTCAGGACTCACTGCAGTGCAGCTCCAGTTGGTGCCAGTGCAGTCTCTGGACTCACTGCAGTGCATCCCCACTGGTGCCAGTGCACTCTCTATACTCACTGCATTGCATCCCCAGTGGTGCCAGTGCACTCTCTGGACTCACTGCACTGCATCCCCAGTGGTGCCACTGCACTCTCTGGACTCACTGAACTGCATCCCCAGTGGTGCCAGAGCACTCTCTGGACTCACTGCACTGCATCCCCAGTGCTGCCAGTGCACTCTCTGGACTCACTGCACTGCATCGCCAGTGGTGCCAGTGCACTCTCTGGACTCACTGCACTGCATCCCCAGTGGTGCCAGTGCACTCTCTGCACTCACTGCACTGCATCCCCAGTGGTGCCAGTGCACTCTCTGGACTCACTGCACTGCATCCCCAGTGGTGCCAGTGCACTCTCTGGACTCACTGCACTGCATCCCCAGTGGTGCCAGTGCACTCTCTGGAATCACTGCAGTGCATCCCCAGTGGTGCCAGTGCACTCTCTGGAGTCACTGCACTGCATCCCCAGTGGTGCCAGTGCACTCTCTGGACTCACTGCATTGCATCCCCAGTGGTGCCAGTGCACTCTCTGGACTCACTGCACTGCATCCCCAGTGGTGCCACTGCACTCTCTGGACTCACTGCACTGCATCACCAGTGGTGCCAGGGCACTCTCCGGACTCACTGCAGTGCATCCGCAGTGGTGCTAGTGCACTCCTTCGAGTCACTGCAGTGCATCCCCAGTGGTGCCAGTGCACTCTCTGGACTCACTGCAGTGCATCCCCAGTGCTGCCAGTGCACTCTCTGGACTCACTGCAGTGCATCCCCAGTGGTGCCAGTGCACTCTCTGGACTCACTGCACTGCATCCCCAGTGGTGCCAGTGCACTCTCCGGAATCACTGCACTGCATCCCCAGTGGTGTCAGTGCACTCTCTGGACTCACTGCAGTGCATCCCCAGTGGTGCCCGTGCACTCTCTGGACTCACTGCAGTGCATCCCCAGTGGTGCCAGTGCACTCTCTGGACTCACTGCATTGCATCACCAGTGGTGCCAGTGCACTCTCTGCACTCACTGCACTGCATCCCCAGTGGTGCCAGTGCACTCTCTGGAGTCACTGCACTGCATCCCCAGTGGTGCCTGTGCAGTCTCTGGACTCACTACAGTTTATCCCCAGTGGAGCCAGGGCACTCTCTGGACTCACTGCACTGCATCCCCAGTGGTGCCAGTGCACTCTCTGGACTCACTGCACTCCATCCCCACTGGTGCCAGTCCACTCTCTGGACTCACCCCACTGCATCCCCAGTGGTGCCAGTGGACTCTCTGCACTCATGCACTGCATACCCAGTGGTGCCAGTGCACTCTTTGGACTCACTGCACTGCATGAACAGTGGTGCCAGTGCACTCTCTGGACTCACTGCACTGCATCCCCAGTGGTGCCAGTGTAGTCTCTGGACTCACTGTAGTGCATCCCCAGTGGTGCCAGTGCAATCTCAGGACTCACTGCAGTGCAGCTCCAGTTGGTGCCAGTGCAGTCTCTGGACTCACTGCACTGCATCCCCAGTGGTGCCAGAGCACTCTCTGGACTCACTGCAGTGCATCCCCAGTGGTGCCAGAGCACTCTCTGGACTCACTGCAGTGTATCCCCAGTGGTGCCAGTGCACTCTCTGGACTCACTGCACTGCATCCCCAGTGGTGCCAGAGCACTCTCTGGACTCACTGCACTGCATCCCAGTGCTGCCAGTGCACTCTCTGGACTCACTGCACTGCATCGCCAGTGGTGCCAGTGCACTCTCTGGACTCACTGCACTGCATCACCAGTGGTGCCAGTGCACTCTCTGGACTCAGTGCACTGCATCCCCAGTGGTGCCAGTGCACTCTCTGGACTCACTGCACTGCATCCCCAGTGGTGCCAGTGCACTCTCTGGAGTCACAGCACTGCATCCCAAGTGGTGCCTCTGCACTCTCTGGAGTCACTGCACTGCATCCCCAGTGGTGCCAGTGCACTCTCTGGACTCACTGCATTGCATCCCCAGTGGTGCCAGTGAACTCTCTGGACTCACTGCAGTGCATCCCCAGTGGTGCCACTGCACTCTCTGGACTCACTGAACTGCATCACCGTTGGTGCCAGGGCACTCTCCGGACTCACTGCAGTGCATCCGCAGTGGTGCCAGTGCACTCTCTGGACTCACTGCAGTGCATCCCCAGTGGTGCCAGTGCACTCTCTGGACTCACTGCAGTGCATCCCCAGTGCTGCCAGTGCACTCTATGGACTCACTGCAGTGCATCCCCAGTGGTGCCAGTGTACTCTCTGGACTCAAAGCACTGAATCCCCAGTGGTGCCAGTGCACTCTCTGGAGTCACAGCACTGCATCAACAGTTGTGCCTCTGCACTCTCTGGAGTCACTGCAGTTCATCCCCAGTGGTGCCAGTGCACTCTCTGGACTCACTGCAGTGCATCCGCAGTGGTGCCAGTGCACTCTCTGGACTCACTGCAGTGCATCCCCAGTGGTGCCAGTGCACTCTCTGGACTCACTGCAGTGCATGCCAAGTGCTGCCAGTGCACTCTCTGGACTCACTGCACTGCATCCCCAGTGGTGCCAGTGCACTCTCCGGAATCACTGCAGTGCATCCCCAGTGGTGCCAGTGCACTCTCTGGACTCACTGCACTTCATCCCCAGTGGTGCCAGTGCACTCTCTGGACTCACTGCACTGCATCCCCAGTGGTGACAGTGCACTCTCTGCACTCACTGCACTGCATCCCCAGTGGTGCCAGGGCACTCTCCGGACTCACTGCAGTGCATCCGCAGTGGTGCCAGTGCACTCTCTGGACTCACTGCATTGCATCCCCAGTGGTGCCAGTGCACTCTCTGGACTCACTGCAGTGCATCCCCAGTGCTGCCAGTGCACTCTCTGGACTCACTGCAGTGCATCGCCAGTGGTGCCAGTGCACTCTCTGGACTCACTGCACTGCATCCCCAGTGGTGCCAGTGCACTCTCCGGAATCACTGCACTGCATCCCCAGTGGTGTCTGTGCACTCTCTGGACTCACTGCAGTGCATCCCCAGTGGTGCCCGTGCACTCTCTGGACTCACTGCAGTGCTTCCCCAGTGGTGCCAGTGCACTCTCTGGACTCACTGCATTGCATCCCCAGTGGTGCCAGTGCACTCTCTGCACTCACTGCACTGCATCCCCAGTGGTGCCAGTGCACTCTCTGGACTTACTGCACTGCATCCCCAGTGGTGCCTGTGCAGTCTCTGGACTCACTACAGTTCATCCCCAGTGGTGCCAGTGCACTCTCTGGACTCACTGCACTGCATCCCCAGTGGTGCCAGTGCACTCTCTGGACTCACTGCACTCCATCCCCACTGGTGCCAGTCCACTCTCTGGACTCACTGCACTGCATCCGCAGTGGTGCCAGTGGACTCTCTGCACTCATGCACTGCATACCCAGTGGTGCCAGTGCACTCTTTGGACTCACTGCACTGCATGAACAGTGGTGCCAGTGCACTCTCTGGACTCACTGCACTGCATCCCCAGTGGTGCCAGTGTAGTCTCTGGACTCACTGTAGTGCATCCCCAGTGGTGCCAGTGCACTCTCTGGACTCACTGCACTGCATCCCCAGTGGTGCCAGTGCACTCTCTGGAGTCACTGCAGTGTATCCCCAGTGGTGCCAGTGCGCTCTCTGGACTCACTGAACTGCATCCCCATTGGTGCCAGAGCACTCTCTGGACTCACTGCAGTGCATCCCCAGTGCTGCCAGTGCACTCTCTGGACTCACTGCACTGCATCCCCAGTGGTGCCAGTGCACTCTCTGGACTCACTGCACTGCATCACCAGTGGTGCCAGTGCACTCTCTGGACTCACTGCACTGCATCCCCAGTGGTGCCAGTGCACTCTCTGGACTCACTGCATTGCATCCCCAGTGGTGCCAGTGCACTCTCTGGACTCAGTACACTGCATCCCCAGTGGTGCCACTGCACTCTCTGGACTCACTGCACTGCATCACCATTGGTGCCAGGGCACTCTCCGGACTCACTGCAGTGCATCCGCAGTGGTGCTAGTGCACTCTTTCAAGTCACTGCAGTGCATCCCCAGTGGTGCCAGTGCACTCTCTGGACTCACTGCACTGCATCCCCAGTGGTGCCAGTGCACTCTCTGGAATCACTGCAGTGCATCCCCTGTGGTGCCAGTGCACTCTCTGTACTCACTGCACTGCATCACCTGTGGTGCCAGTGTACTCTCTGGACTCACTGCACTGCATCCCCAGTGGTGCCAGTGCACTCTCTGAACTCACCGCACTGCATCCCCAGTGGTGCCAGTGCACTCTCTGGACTCACTGAAGTGCATCCCCAGTTGAGCCAGTGCTCTCTGTGGACTCACTGCACTGCATCCCCAGTGGTGCCACTGCACTCTCTGGACTCACTGCACTGCATCCCCAAGGTGCCAGTGCACTCTCTGGACTCACTGCACTGCATCCCCAGTGGTTCCAGTGAAATCTCTGGACTCACTGCAGTGTATCCCCTGTGGTGCCAGTGCACTCTGTGGACTCAGTGCACTGCATCCCCAGTGTTCCCAGTACACTCTCTGGACTCACTGCACTGCATCCCCAGTGGTGCCAGTGCACTCTCTGGACTCACTGCACTGCATCCCCAGTGGTGCCAGTGCACTCTCTGGACTCACCGCATTGCATCCCCAGTGGTGCCAGTGCACTCTCTGGACTCACTGCACTGCATCCCCAGTGGTGCCAGTGCACTCTCTGGAGTCACTGCACTGCATCCTCAGTGGTGCCAGCGCACTCTCTGGACTCACTGCACTGCATCCCCAGTGGTGCCAGGGCACTCTCTGGACTCACTGCACTGCATCCCCAGTGGTCCCAGTGCACTCTCTGCCCTCACTGCAGTGCATCCCCAGTGGTGCCAGTGCACTCTCTGCACTCACTGCAGTGCATCCCCAGTGGTGCCAGTGCAATCTCTGGGCTCACCGGGGTGCATCCCCAGTGGTGCCAGTGCACTCTCTGGACTCACTGCAGTGCATCCCCAGTGGTTCCAGTGCACTCTCTTGACTCACTGCAGTGCATCCGCAGTGGTGCCAGTGCACTCTCTGCACTCACCGAACTGCATCCGCAGTGGTGCCAGTGCACTCTCTGGACTCACTGCACTGCATCCCCAGTAGTGCCAGTTCACTCTGTGGACTCACTGCGCTGCATCCCCAGTGGTGCCAGTGCCCTCTCTGGACTCACTGCACTGCATCCCCAGTGGTGCCAGTGCACTCTCTGGACTCACTGCACTGCATCCCCAGTGGTGCCAGTGCACTATCTGGACTCATTGCAGTGCATCCCCAGTGGTGCCAGTGCACTCTCTGAGTCACTGCACTGCATTCCCAGTGGTGCCAGTGCACTCTCTGGACTCACTGCACTGCATCCCCAGTGGTGCCAGTGCACTCTCTGGACTCACCGCACTGCATCCCCAGTGGTGCCAGTGCACTCTCTGGACTCACTGCACTGCATCCCCAAGGTGCCAGTGCACTCTCTGGACTCAACTGCACTGCATCCCCAGTGGTGCCCGTGCACTCTCTGGACTCACTGCAGTGCATCCCCAGTGGTGCCAGTGCACTCTCTGGACTCACTGCATTGCATCCCCAGTGGTGCCAGTGCACTCTCTGCACTCACTGCACTGCATCCCAGGTGGTGCCAGTGCACTCTCTGGACTCACTGCACTGCATCCCCAGTGGTGCCTGTGCAGTCTCTGGACTCACTACAGTTCATCCCCAGTGGAGCCAGTGCACACTCTGGACTCACTGCACTCCATCCCCACTGGTGCCAGTGCACTCTCTGGACTCACTGCACTCCATCCCCACTGGTGCCAGTCCACTCTCTGGACTCACTGCACTGCATCCCCAGTGGTGCCAGTGCACTCTCTGCACTCATGCACTGCATACCCAGTGGTGCCAGTGCACTCTTTGGACTCATTGCACTGCATGAACAGTGGTGCCAGTGCACTCTCTGGACTCACTGCACTGCATCCCCAGTGGTGCCAGTGTAGTCTCTGGACTCACTGTAGTGCATCCCCAGTGGTGCCAGTGCAATCTCAGGACTCACTGCAGTGCAGCTCCAGTTGGTGCCAGTGCAGTCTCTGGACTCACTGCAGTGCATCCCCACTGGTGCCAGTGCACTCTCTATACTCACTGCATTGCATCCCCAGTGGTGCCAGTGCACTCTCTGGACTCACTGCACTGCATCCCCAGTGGTGCCACTGCACTCTCTGGACTCACTGAACTGCATCCCCAGTGGTGCCAGAGCACTCTCTGGACTCACTGCACTGCATCCCCAGTGCTGCCAGTGCACTCTCTGGACTCACTGCACTGCATCGCCAGTGGTGCCAGTGCACTCTCTGGACTCACTGCACTGCATCCCCAGTGGTGCCAGTGCACTCTCTGCACTCACTGCACTGCATCCCCAGTGGTGCCAGTGCACTCTCTGGACTCACTGCACTGCATCCCCAGTGGTGCCAGTGCACTCTCTGGACTCACTGCACTGCATCCCCAGTGGTGCCAGTGCACTCTCTGGAATCACTGCAGTGCATCCCCAGTGGTGCCAGTGCACTCTCTGGAGTCACTGCACTGCATCCCCAGTGGTGCCAGTGCACTCTCTGGACTCACTGCATTGCATCCCCAGTGGTGCCAGTGCACTCTCTGGACTCACTGCACTGCATCCCCAGTGGTGCCACTGCACTCTCTGGACTCACTGCACTGCATCACCAGTGGTGCCAGGGCACTCTCCGGACTCACTGCAGTGCATCCGCAGTGGTGCTAGTGCACTCCTTCGAGTCACTGCAGTGCATCCCCAGTGGTGCCAGTGCACTCTCTGGACTCACTGCAGTGCATCCCCAGTGCTGCCAGTGCACTCTCTGGACTCACTGCAGTGCATCCCCAGTGGTGCCAGTGCACTCTCTGGACTCACTGCACTGCATCCCCAGTGGTGCCAGTGCACTCTCCGGAATCACTGCACTGCATCCCCAGTGGTGTCAGTGCACTCTCTGGACTCACTGCAGTGCATCCCCAGTGGTGCCCGTGCACTCTCTGGACTCACTGCAGTGCATCCCCAGTGGTGCCAGTGCACTCTCTGGACTCACTGCATTGCATCACCAGTGGTGCCAGTGCACTCTCTGCACTCACTGCACTGCATCCCCAGTGGTGCCAGTGCACTCTCTGGAGTCACTGCACTGCATCCCCAGTGGTGCCTGTGCAGTCTCTGGACTCACTACAGTTTATCCCCAGTGGAGCCAGGGCACTCTCTGGACTCACTGCACTGCATCCCCAGTGGTGCCAGTGCACTCTCTGGACTCACTGCACTCCATCCCCACTGGTGCCAGTCCACTCTCTGGACTCACCCCACTGCATCCCCAGTGGTGCCAGTGGACTCTCTGCACTCATGCACTGCATACCCAGTGGTGCCAGTGCACTCTTTGGACTCACTGCACTGCATGAACAGTGGTGCCAGTGCACTCTCTGGACTCACTGCACTGCATCCCCAGTGGTGCCAGTGTAGTCTCTGGACTCACTGTAGTGCATCCCCAGTGGTGCCAGTGCAATCTCAGGACTCACTGCAGTGCAGCTCCAGTTGGTGCCAGTGCAGTCTCTGGACTCACTGCACTGCATCCCCAGTGGTGCCAGAGCACTCTCTGGACTCACTGCAGTGCATCCCCAGTGGTGCCAGAGCACTCTCTGGACTCACTGCAGTGTATCCCCAGTGGTGCCAGTGCACTCTCTGGACTCACTGCACTGCATCCCCAGTGGTGCCAGAGCACTCTCTGGACTCACTGCACTGCATCCCAGTGCTGCCAGTGCACTCTCTGGACTCACTGCACTGCATCGCCAGTGGTGCCAGTGCACTCTCTGGACTCACTGCACTGCATCACCAGTGGTGCCAGTGCACTCTCTGGACTCAGTGCACTGCATCCCCAGTGGTGCCAGTGCACTCTCTGGACTCACTGCACTGCATCCCCAGTGGTGCCAGTGCACTCTCTGGAGTCACAGCACTGCATCCCAAGTGGTGCCTCTGCACTCTCTGGAGTCACTGCACTGCATCCCCAGTGGTGCCAGTGCACTCTCTGGACTCACTGCATTGCATCCCCAGTGGTGCCACTGCACTCTCTGGACTCACTGCAGTGCATCCCCAGTGGTGCCACTGCACTCTCTGGACTGACTGAACTGCATCACCGTTGGTGCCAGGGCACTCTCCGGACTCACTGCAGTGCATCCGCAGTGGTGCCAGTGCACTCTCTGGACTCACTGCAGTGCATCCCCAGTGGTGCCAGTGCACTCTCTGGACTCACTGCAGTGCATCCCCAGTGCTGCCAGTGCACTCTATGGACTCACTGCAGTGCATCCCCAGTGGTGCCAGTGTACTCTCTGGACTCAAAGCACTGAATCCCCAGTGGTGCCAGTGCACTCTCTGGAGTCACAGCACTGCATCAACAGTTGTGCCTCTGCACTCTCTGGAGTCACTGCAGTTCATCCCCAGTGGTGCCAGTGCACTCTCTGGACTCACTGCAGTGCATCCGCAGTGGTGCCAGTGCACTCTCTGGACTCACTGCAGTGCATCCCCAGTGGTGCCAGTGCACTCTCTGGACTCACTGCAGTGCATGCCAAGTGCTGCCAGTGCACTCTCTGGACTCACTGCACTGCATCCCCAGTGGTGCCAGTGCACTCTCCGGAATCACTGCAGTGCATCCCCAGTGGTGCCAGTGCACTCTCTGGACTCACTGCACTTCATCCCCAGTGGTGCCAGTGCACTCTCTGGACTCACTGCACTGCATCCCCAGTGGTGCCAGTGCACTCTCTGGACTCACTGCACTGCATCCCCAGTGGTGCCAGTGCACTCTCTGGAGTCACTGCAGTGTATCCCCAGTGGTGCCAGTGCGCTCTCTGGACTCACTGAACTGCATCCCCATTGGTGCCAGAGCACTCTCTGGACTCACTGCAGTGCATCCCCAGTGCTGCCAGTGCACTCTCTGGACTCACTGCACTGCATCCCCAGTGGTGCCAGTGCACTCTCTGGACTCACTGCACTGCATCACCAGTGGTGCCAGTGCACTCTCTGGACTCACTGCACTGCATCCCCAGTGGTGCCAGTGCACTCTCTGGACTCACTGCATTGCATCCCCAGTGGTGCCAGTGCACTCTCTGGACTCAGTACACTGCATCCCCAGTGGTGCCACTGCACTCTCTGGACTCACTGCACTGCATCACCATTGGTGCCAGGGCACTCTCCGGACTCACTGCAGTGCATCCGCAGTGGTGCTAGTGCACTCTTTCAAGTCACTGCAGTGCATCCCCAGTGGTGCCAGTGCACTCTCTGGACTCACTGCACTGCATCCCCAGTGGTGCCAGTGCACTCTCTGGAATCACTGCAGTGCATCCCCTGTGGTGCCAGTGCACTCTCTGTACTCACTGCACTGCATCACCTGTGGTGCCAGTGTACTCTCTGGACTCACTGCACTGCATCCCCAGTGGTGCCAGTGCACTCTCTGAACTCACCGCACTGCATCCCCAGTGGTGTCAGGGCACTCTCTGGACTCACTGCACTGCATCCCCTGTGGTGCCAGTGCACTCTGTGGACTCATCGCATTGCATCCCCAGTGGTGCCAGTGCACTCTCTGGACTCACTGCACTGCATCCCCAGTGGTGCCAGTGCACTCTCTGCACTCACTGCAGTGCATCCCTAGTGGTGCCAGTGCACTCTCTGCACTCACTGCACTGCATCCCCAGTGGTGCCAGTGCACTCTCTGGACTCACTGCACTGCATCCCCAGTGGTGCCAGTGCACTCTCTGCCCTCACTGCAGTGCATCCCCAGTGGTGCCAGTGCACTCTCTGGACTCACTGCACTGCATCCCCAGTGGTGCCAGTGCACTCTCTGGACTCACCGCATTGCATCCCCAGTGGTGCCAGTGCACTCTCTGGACTCACTGCACTGCATCCCCAGTGGTGCCAGTGCACTCTCTGGAGTCACTTCACTGCATCCTCAGTGGTGCCAGCGCACTCTCTGGACTCACTGCACTGCATCCCCAGTGGTGCCAGGGCACTCTCTGGACTCACTGCACTGCATCCCCAGTGGTCCCAGTGCACTCTCTGCCCTCACTGCAGTGCATCCCCAGTGGTGCCAGTGCACTCTCTGCACTCACTGCAGTGCATCCCCAGTGGTGCCAGTGCAATCTCTGGGCTCACCGGGGTGCATCCCCAGTGGTGCCAGTGCACTCTCTGGACTCACTGCAGTGCATCCCCAGTGGTTCCAGTGCACTCTCTTGACTCACTGCAGTGCATCCGCAGTGGTGCCAGTGCACTCTCTGCACTCACTGCACTGCATCCCCAGTGGTGCCAGTGCACTCTCTGGACTCACTGCATTGCATCCCCAGTGGTGCCAGTGCACTCTCTGCACTCACTGCACTGCATCCCCAGTGGTGCCAGTGCACTCTCTGGACTCACTGCACTGCATCCCCAGTGGGGCCTGTGCAGTCTCTGGACACACTACAGTTCATCCCCAGTGGAGCCAGTGCACTCTCTGGACTCACTGCACTGCATCCCCAGTGGTGCCAGTGCACTCTCTGGACTCACTGCACTCCATCCCCACTGGTGCCAGTCCACTCTCTGGACTCACTGCACTGCATCCCCAGTGGTGCCAGTGCACTCTCTGCACTCATGCACTGCATACCCAGTGGTGCCAGTGCACTCTTTGGACTCACTGCACTGCATGAACAGTGGTGCCACTGCACTCTCTGGACTCACTGCACTGCATCCCCAGTGGTGCCAGTGTAGTCTCTGGACTCACTGTAGTGCATCCCCAGTGGTGCCAGTGCACTCTCTGGACTCACTGCACTGCATCCCCAGTGGTGCCAGTGCACTCTCTGGAGTCACTGCAGTGTATCCCCAGTGGTGCCAGTGCGCTCTCTGGACTCACTGAACTGCATCCCCATTGGTGCCAGAGCACTCTCTGGACTCACTGCAGTGCATCCCCAGTGGTGCCAGTGCACTCTCTGGACTCACTGCAGTGCATCCCCAGTGGTGCCAGTGCACTCTCTGGACTCACTGCACTGCATCACCAGTGGTGCCAGTGCACTCTCTGGACTCAGTGCACTGCATCCCCAGTGGTGCCAGTGCACTCTCTGGACTCACTGCATTGCATCCCCAGTGGTGCCAGTGCACTCTCTGGACTCAGTGCACTGCATCCCCAGTGGTGCCACTGCACTCTCTGGACTCACTGCACTGCATCACCATTGGTGCCAGGGCACTCTCCGGACTCACTGCAGTGCATCCGCAGTGGTGCTAGTGCACTCTTTCAAGTCACTGCAGTGCATCCCCAGTGGTGCCAGTGCACTCTCTGGACTCACTGCACTGCATCCCCAGTGGTGCCAGTGCACTCTCTGGACTCACTGCAGTGCATCCGCAGTGGTGCCAGTGCACTCTCTGGACTCACTGCAGTGCATCCCCAGTGGTGCCAGTGCACTCTCTGGACTCACTGCAGTGCATGCCAAGTGCTGCCAGTGCACTCTCTGGACTCACTGCACTGCATCCCCAGTGGTGCCAGTGCACTCTCCGGAATCACTGCAGTGCATCCCCAGTGGTGCCAGTGCACTCTCTGGACTCACTGCACTTCATCCCCAGTGGTGCCAGTGCACTCTCTGGACTCACTGCACTGCATCCCCAGTGGTGACAGTGCACTCTCTGCACTCACTGCACTGCATCCCCAGTGGTGCCAGGGCACTCTCCGGACTCACTGCAGTGCATCCGCAGTGGTGCCAGTGCACTCTCTGGACTCACTGCATTGCATCCCCGGTGGTGCCAGTGCACTCTCTGGACTCACTGCAGTGCATCCCCAGTGCTGCCAGTGCACTCTCTGGACTCACTGCAGTGCATCGCCAGTGGTGCCAGTGCACTCTCTGGACTCACTGCACTGCATCCCCAGTGGTGCCAGTGCACTCTCCGGAATCACTGCACTGCATCCCCAGTGGTGTCTGTGCACTCTCTGGACTCACTGCAGTGCATCCCCAGTGGTGCCCGTGCACTCTCTGGACTCACTGCAGTGCTTCCCCAGTGGTGCCAGTGCACTCTCTGGACTCACTGCATTGCATCCCCAGTGGTGCCAGTGCACTCTCTGCACTCACTGCACTGCATCCCCAGTGGTGCCAGTGCACTCTCTGGACTTACTGCACTGCATCCCCAGTGGTGCCTGTGCAGTCTCTGGACTCACTACAGTTCATCCCCAGTGGTGCCAGTGCACTCTCTGGACTCACTGCACTGCATCCCCAGTGGTGCCAGTGCACTCTCTGGGCTCACTGCACTCCATCCCCACTGGTGCCAGTCCACTCTCTGGACTCACTGCACTGCATCCGCAGTGGTGCCAGTGGACTCTCTGCACTCATGCACTGCATACCCAGTGGTGCCAGTGCACTCTTTGGACTCACTGCACTGCATGAACAGTGGTGCCACTGCACTCTCTGGACTCACTGCACTGCATCCCCAGTGGTGCCAGTGTAGTCTCTGGACTCACTGTAGTGCATCCCCAGTGGTGCCAGTGCACTCTCTGGACTCACTGCACTGCATCCCCAGTGGTGCCAGTGCACTCTCTGGAGTCACTGCAATGTATCCCCAGTGGTGCCAGTGCGCTCTCTGGACTCACTGAACTGCATCCCCATTGGTGCCAGAGCACTCTCTGGACTCACTGCAGTGCATCCCCAGTGCTGCCAGTGCACTCTCTGGACTCACTGCACTGCATCCCCAGTGGTGCCAGTGCACTCTCTGTACTCACTGCACTGCATCACCAGTGGTGCCAGTGCACTCTCTGGACTCACTGCACTGCATCCCCAGTGGTGCCAGTGCACTCTCTGGACTCACTGCATTGCATCCCCAGTGGTGCCAGTGCACTCTCTGGACTCAGTACACTGCATCCCCAGTGGTGCCACTGCACTCTCTGGACTCACTGCACTGCATCACCATTGGTGCCAGGGCACTCTCCGGACTCACTGCAGTGCATCCGCAGTGGTGCTAGTGCACTCTTTCAAGTCACTGCAGTGCATCCCCAGTGGTGCCAGTGCACTCTCTGGACTCACTGCACTGCATCCCCAGTGGTGCCAGTGCACTCTCTGGAATCACTGCAGTGCATCCCCTGTGGTGCCAGTGCACTCTCTGTACTCACTGCACTGCATCACCTGTGGTGCCAGTGTACTCTCTGGACTCACTGCACTGCATCCCCAGTGGTGCCAGTGCACTCTCTGAACTCACCGCACTGCATCCCCAGTGGTGTCAGGGCACTCTCTGGACTCACTGCACTGCATCCCCTGTGGTGCCAGTGCACTCTGTGGACTCATCGCATTGCATCCCCAGTGGTGCCAGTGCACTCTCTGGACTCACTGCACTGCATCCCCAGTGGTGCCAGTGCACTCTCTGCACTCACTGCAGTGCATCCCTAGTGGTGCCAGTGCACTCTCTGCACTCACTGCACTGCATCCCCAGTGGTGCCAGTGCACTCTCTGGACTCACTGCACTGCATCCCCAGTGGTGCCAGTGCACTCTCTGCCCTCACTGCAGTGCATCCCCAGTGGTGCCAGTGCACTCTCTGGACTCACTGCACTGCATCCCCAGTGGTGCCAGTGCACTCTCTGGACTCACCGCATTGCATCCCCAGTGGTGCCAGTGCACTCTCTGGACTCACTGCACTGCATCCCCAGTGGTGCCAGTGCACTCTCTGGAGTCACTTCACTGCATCCTCAGTGGTGCCAGCGCACTCTCTGGACTCACTGCACTGCATCCCCAGTGGTGCCAGGGCACTCTCTGGACTCACTGCACTGCATCCCCAGTGGTGCCAGTGCACTCTCTGGACTCACTGCAGTGCATCCCCAGTGGTGCCAGTGCACTCTCTGCACTCACTGCAGTGCATCCCCAGTGGTGCCAGTGCAATCTCTGGGCTCACCGGGGTGCATCCCCAGTGGTGCCAGTGCACTCTCTGGACTCACTGCAGTGCATCCCCAGTGGTTCCAGTGCACTCTCTTGACTCACTGCAGTGCATCCGCAGTGGTGCCAGTGCACTCTCTGCACTCACTGCACTGCATCCCCAGTGGTGCCAGTGCACTCTCTGGACTCACTGCATTGCATCCCCAGTGGTGCCAGTGCACTCTCTGCACTCACTGCACTGCATCCCCAGTGGTGCCAGTGCACTCTCTGGACTCACTGCACTGCATCCCCAGTGGGGCCTGTGCAGTCTCTGGACACACTACAGTTCATCCCCAGTGGAGCCAGTGCACTCTCTGGACTCACTGCACTGCATCCCCAGTGGTGCCAGTGCACTCTCTGGACTCACTGCACTCCATCCCCACTGGTGCCAGTCCACTCTCTGGACTCACTGCACTGCATCCCCAGTGGTGCCAGTGCACTCTCTGCACTCATGCACTGCATACCCAGTGGTGCCAGTGCACTCTTTGGACTCACTGCACTGCATGAACAGTGGTGCCACTGCACTCTCTGGACTCACTGCACTGCATCCCCAGTGGTGCCAGTGCACTCTCTGGAGTCACTGCAGTGTATCCCCAGTGGTGCCAGTGCGCTCTCTGGACTCACTGAACTGCATCCCCATTGGTGCCAGAGCACTCTCTGGACTCACTGCAGTGCATCCCCAGTGGTGCCAGTGCACTCTCTGGACTCACTGCACTGCATCCCCAGTGGTGCCAGTGCACTCTCTGGACTCACTGCACTGCATCACCAGTGGTGCCAGTGCACTCTCTGGACTCAGTGCACTGCATCCCCAGTGGTGCCAGTGCACTCTCTGGACTCACTGCATTGCATCCCCAGTGGTGCCAGTGCACTCTCTGGACTCAGTGCACTGCATCCCCAGTGGTGCCACTGCACTCTCTGGACTCACTGCACTGCATCACCATTGGTGCCAGGGCACTCTCCGGACTCACTGCAGTGCATCCGCAGTGGTGCTAGTGCACTCTTTCAAGTCACTGCAGTGCATCCCCAGTGGTGCCAGTGCACTCTCTGGACTCACTGCACTGCATCCCCAGTGGTGCCAGTGCACTCTCTGGACTCACTGCAGTGCATCCCCAGTGGTGCCAGTGCACTCTCTGGACTCACTGCACTGCATCCCCAGTGGTGCCAGTGCACTCTCTGGAATCACTGCAGTGCATCCCCTGTGGTGCCAGTGCACTCTCTGTACTCACTGCACTGCATCACCTGTGGTGCCAGTGTACTCTCTGGACTCACTGCACTGCATCCCCAGTGGTGCCAGTGCACTCTCTGAACTCACCGCACTGCATCCCCAGTGGTGTCAGGGCACTCTCTGGACTCACTGCACTGCATCCCCAGTGCTGCCAGTGCACTCTGTGGACTCATCGCATTGCATCCCCAGTGGTGCCAGTGCACTCTCTGGACTCACTGCACTGCATCCCCAGTGGTGCCAGTGCACTCTCTGCACTCACTGCAGTGCATCCCTAGTGGTGCCAGTGCACTCTCTGCACTCACTGCACTGCATCCCCAGTGGTGCCAGTGCACTCTCTGGACTCACTGCACTGCATCCCCAGTGGTGCCAGTGCACTCTCTGCCCTCACTGCAGTGCATCCCCAGTGGTGCCAGTGCACTCTCTGCACTCACTGCACTGCATCCCCAGTGGTGCCAGTGCACTCTCTGGACTCACCGCATTGCATCCCCAGTGGTGCCAGTGCACTCTCTGGACTCACTGCACTGCATCCCCAGTGGTGCCAGTGCACTCTCTGGAGTCACTGCACTGCATCCTCAGTGGTGCCAGCGCACTCTCTGGACTCACTGCACTGCATCCGCAGTGGTGCCAGGGCACTCTCTGGACTCACTGCACTGCATCCCCAGTGGTCCCAGTGCACTCTCTGGACTCACTGCAGTGCATCCCCAGTGGTGCCAGTGCACTCTCTGGACTCACTGCACTGCATCCCCAGTGGTGCCAGTGCAATCTCTGGGCTCACCGGGGTGCATCCCCAGTGGTGCCAGTGCACTCTCTGGACTCACTGCAGTGCATCCCCAGTGGTTCCAGTGCACTCTCTTGACTCACTGCAGTGCATCCCCAGTGGTGCCAGTGCACTCTCTGCACTCACCGAACTGCATCCGCAGTGGTGCCAGTGCACTCTCTGGACTCACTGCACTGCATCCCCAGTAGTGCCAGTTCACTCTGTGGACTCACTGCGCTGCATCCCCAGTGGTGCCAGTGCCCTCTCTGGACTCACTGCACTGCATCCCCAGTGGTGCCAGTGCACTCTCTGGACTCACTGCACTGCATCCCCAGTGGTGCCAGTGCACTATCTGGACTCATTGCAGTGCATCCCCAGTGGTGCCAGTGCACTCTCTGAGTCACTGCACTGCATTCCCAGTGGTGCCAGTGCACTCTCTGGACTCACTGCAGTGCATCCCCAGTGGTGCCAGTGCACTCTCTGGACTCACCGCACTGCATCGCCAGTGGTGCCAGTGCACTCTCTGGACTCAATGCAGTGCATCCCCAGTGGTGCCAGTGCACTCTCTGCACTCACTGCACTGCATCCCAGGTGGTGCCAGTGCACTCTCTGGACTCACTGCACTGCATCCCCAGTGGTGCCTGTGCAGTCTCTGGACTCACTACAGTTCATCCCCAGTGGAGCCAGTGCACTCTCTGGACTCACTGCACTCCATCCCCACTGGTGCCAGTGCACTCTCTGGACTCACTGCACTCCATCCCCACTGGTGCCAGTCCACTCTCTGGACTCACTGCACTGCATCCCCAGTGGTGCCAGTGCACTCTCTGCACTCATGCACTGCATACCCAGTGGTGCCAGTGCACTCTTTGGACTCACTGCACTGCATGAACAGTGGTGCCAGTGCACTCTCTGGACTCACTGCACTGCATCCCCAGTGGTGCCAGTGTAGTCTCTGGACTCACTGTAGTGCATCCCCAGTGGTGCCAGTGCAATCTCAGGACTCACTGCAGTGCAGCTCCAGTTGGTGCCAGTGCAGTCTCTGGACTCACTGCAGTGCATCCCCACTGGTGCCAGTGCACTCTCTATACTCACTGCATTGCATCCCCAGTGGTGCCAGTGCACTCTCTGGACTCACTGCAGTGCATCCCCAGTGGTGCCACTGCACTCTCTGGACTCACTGAACTGCATCCCCAGTGGTGCCAGAGCACTCTCTGGACTCACTGCACTGCATCCCCAGTGCTGCCAGTGCACTCTCTGGACTCACTGCACTGCATCGCCAGTGGTGCCAGTGCACTCTCTGGACTCACTGCACTGCATCCCCAGTGGTGCCAGTGCACTCTCTGGACTCACTGCACTGCATCCCCAGTGGTGCCAGTGCACTCTTTGGACTCACTGCAGTGCATCCCCAGTGGTGCCAGTGCACTCTCTGGAATCACTGCAGTGCATCCCCAGTGGTGCCAGTGCACTCTCTGGAGTCACTGCACTGCATCCCCAGTGGTGCCAGTGCACTCTCTGGACTCACTGCATTGCATCCCCAGTGGTGCCAGTGCACTCTCTGGACTCACTGCACTGCATCCCCAGTGGTGCCACTGCACTCTCTGGACTCACTGCACTGCATCACCAGTGGTGCCAGTGCACTCTCTGCACTCACTGCAGTGCATCCCCAGTGGTGCCAGTGCAATCTCTGGGCTCACCGGGGTGCATCCCCAGTGGTGCCAGTGCACTCTCTGGACTCACTGCAGTGCATCCCCAGTGGTTCCAGTGCACTCTCTTGACTCACTGCAGTGCATCCCCAGTGGTGCCAGTGCACTCTCTGCACTCACCGAACTGCATCCGCAGTGGTGCCAGTGCACTCTCTGGACTCACTGCACTGCATCCCCAGTAGTGCCAGTTCACTCTGTGGACTCACTGCGCTGCATCCCCAGTGGTGCCAGTGCCCTCTCTGGACTCACTGCACTGCATCCCCAGTGGTGCCAGTGCACTCTCTGGACTCACTGCACTGCATCCCCAGTGGTGCCAGTGCACTATCTGGACTCATTGCAGTGCATCCCCAGTGGTGCCAGTGCACTCTCTGAGTCACTGCACTGCATTCCCAGTGGTGCCAGTGCACTCTCTGGACTCACTGCACTGCATCCCCAGTGGTGCCAGTGCACTCTCTGGACTGTCCGCAATGCATCCCCAGTGGTGCCAGTGCACTCTCTGGACTCACTGCACTGCATCCCCAAGGTGCCAGTGCACTCTCTGGACTCAACTGCACTGCATCCCCAGTGGTGCCCGTGCACTCTCTGGACTCACTGCAGTGCATCCCCAGTGGTGCCAGTGCACTCTCTGGACTCACTGCATTGCATCCCCAGTGGTGCCAGTGCACTCTCTGCACTCACTGCACTGCATCCCAGGTGGTGCCAGTGCACTCTCTGGACTCACTGCACTGCATCACCGTTGGTGCCAGGGCACTCTCCGGACTCACTGCAGTGCATCCGCAGTGGTGCCAGTGCACTCTCTGGACTCACTGCACTCCATCCCCACTGGTGCCAGTGCACTCTCTGGACTCACTGCACTCCATCCCCACTGGTGCCAGTCCACTCTCTGGACTCACTGCACTGCATCCCCAGTGGTGCCAGTGCACTCTCTGCACTCATGCACTGCATACCCAGTGGTGCCAGTGCACTCTTTGGACTCACTGCACTGCATGAACAGTGGTGCCAGTGCACTCTCTGGACTCACTGCACTGCATCCCCAGTGGTGCCAGTGTAGTCTCTGGACTCACTGTAGTGCATCCCCAGTGGTGCCAGTGCAATCTCAGGACTCACTGCAGTGCAGCTCCAGTTGGTGCCAGTGCAGTCTCTGGACTCACTGCAGTGCATCCCCACTGGTGCCAGTGCACTCTCTATACTCACTGCATTGCATCCCCAGTGGTGCCAGTGCACTCTCTGGACTCACTGCAGTGCATCCCCAGTGGTGCCACTGCACTCTCTGGACTCACTGAACTGCATCCCCAGTGGTGCCAGAGCACTCTCTGGACTCACTGCACTGCATCCCCAGTGCTGCCAGTGCACTCTCTGGACTCACTGCACTGCATCGCCAGTGGTGCCAGTGCACTCTCTGGACTCACTGCACTGCATCCCCAGTGGTGCCAGTGCACTCTCTGCACTCACTGCACTGCATCCCCAGTGGTGCCAGTGCACTCTCTGGACTCACTGCACTGCATCCCCAGTGGTGCCAGTGCACTCTCTGGACTCACTGCACTGCATCCCCAGTGGTGCCAGTGCACTCTCTGGACTCACTGCAGTGCATCCCCAGTGCTGCCAGTGCACTCTCTGGACTCACTGCAGTGCATCCCCAGTGGTGCCAGTGCACTCTCTGGACTCACTGCACTGCATCCCCAGTGGTGCAAGTGCACTCTCCGGAATCACTGCACTGCATCCCCAGTGGTGTCAGTGCACTCTCTGGACTCACTGCAGTGCATCCCCAGTGGTGCCCGTGCACTCTCTGGACTCACTGCAGTGCATCCCCAGTGGTGCCAGTGCACTCTCTGGACTCACTGCATTGCATCACCAGTGGTGCCAGTGCACTCTCTGCACTCACTGCACTGCATCCCCAGTGGTGCCAGTGCACTCTCTGGAGTCACTGCACTGCATCCCCAGTGGTGCCTGTGCAGTCTCTGGACTCACTACAGTTTATCCCCAGTGGAGCCAGTGCACTCTCTGGACTCACTGCACTGCATCCCCAGTGGTGCCAGTGCACTCTCTGGACTCACTGCACTCCATCCCCACTGGTGCCAGTCCACTCTCTGGACTCACCCCACTGCATCCCCAGTGGTGCCAGTGGACTCTCTGCACTCATGCACTGCATACCCAGTGGTGCCAGTGCACTCTTTGGACTCACTGCACTGCATGAACAGTGGTGCCAGTGCACTCTCTGGACTCACTGCACTGCATCCCCAGTGGTGCCAGTGTAGTCTCTGGACTTACTGTAGTGCATCCCCAGTGGTGCCAGTGCAATCTCAGGACTCACTGCAGTGCAGCTCCAGTTGGTGCCAGTGCAGTCTCTGGACTCACTGCACTGCATCCCCAGTGGTGCCAGAGCACTCTCTGGACTCACTGCAGTGCATCCCCAGTGGTGCCAGAGCACTCTCTGGACTCACTGCAGTGTATCCCCAGTGGTGCCAGTGCACTCTCTGGACTCACTGCACTGCATCCCCAGTGGTGCCAGAGCACTCTCTGGACTCACTGCACTGCATCCCAGTGCTGCCAGTGCACTCTCTGGACTCACTGCACTGCATCGCCAGTGGTGCCAGTGCACTCTCTGGACTCACTGCACTGCATCCCCAGTGGTGCCAGTGCACTCTCTGGACTCACTGCACTGCATCCCCAGTGGTGCCAGTGCACTCTCTGGACTCACTGCAGTGCATCCCCAGTGCTGCCAGTGCACTCTCTGGACTCACTGCAGTGCATCCCCAGTGGTGCCAGTGCACTCTCTGGACTCACTGCACTGCATCCCCAGTGGTGCCAGTGCACTCTCCGGAATCACTGCACTGCATCCCCAGTGGTGTCAGTGCACTCTCTGGACTCACTGCAGTGCATCCCCAGTGGTGCCCGTGCACTCTCTGGACTCACTGCAGTGCATCCCCAGTGGTGCCAGTGCACTCTCTGGACTCACTGCATTGCATCACCAGTGGTGCCAGTGCACTCTCTGCACTCACTGCACTGCATCCCCAGTGGTGCCAGTGCACTCTCTGGAGTCACTGCACTGCATCACCAGTGGTGCCTGTGCAGTCTCTGGACTCACTACAGTTTATCCCCAGTGGAGCCAGGGCACTCTCTGGACTCACTGCACTGCATCCCCAGTGGTGCCAGTGCACTCTCTGGACTCACTGCACTCCATCCCCACTGGTGCCAGTCCACTCTCTGGACTCACCCCACTGCATCCCCAGTGGTGCCAGTGGACTCTCTGCACTCATGCACTGCATACCCAGTGGTGCCAGTGCACTCTTTGGACTCACTGCACTGCATGAACAGTGGTGCCAGTGCACTCTCTGGACTCACTGCACTGCATCCCCAGTGGTGCCAGTGTAGTCTCTGGACTCACTGTAGTGCATCCCCAGTGGTGCCAGTGCAATCTCAGGACTCACTGCAGTGCAGCTCCAGTTGGTGCCAGTGCAGTCTCTGGACTCACTGCACTGCATCCCCAGTGGTGCCAGAGCACTCTCTGGACTCACTGCAGTGCATCCCCAGTGGTGCCAGAGCACTCTCTGGACTCACTGCAGTGTATCCCCAGTGGTGCCAGTGCACTCTCTGGACTCACTGCACTGCATCCCCAGTGGTGCCAGAGCACTCTCTGGACTCACTGCACTGCATCCCAGTGCTGCCAGTGCACTCTCTGGACTCACTGCACTGCATCGCCAGTGGTGCCAGTGCACTCTCTGGACTCACTGCACTGCATCACCAGTGGTGCCAGTGCACTCTCTGGACTCAGTGCACTGCATCCCCAGTGGTGCCAGTGCACTCTCTGGACTCACTGCACTGCATCCCCAGTGGTGCCAGTGCACTCTCTGGAGTCACAGCACTGCATCAACAGTGGTGCCTCTGCACTCTCTGGAGTCACTGCACTGCATCCCCAGTGGTGCCAGTGCACTCTCTGGACTCACTGCATTGCATCCCCAGTGGTGCCAGTGAACTCTCTGGACTCACTGCAGTGCATCCCCAGTGGTGCCACTGCACTCTCTGGACTCACTGAACTGCATCACCATTGGTGCCAGGGCACTCTCCGGACTCACTGCAGTGCATCCGCAGTGGTGCCAGTGCACTCTCTGGACTCACTGCAGTGCATCCCCAGTGGTGCCAGTGCACTCTCTGGACTCACTGCAGTGCATCCCCAGTGCTGCCAGTGCACTCTATGGACTCACTGCAGTGCATCCCCAGTGGTGCCAGTGTACTCTCTGGACTCAAAGCACTGAATCCCCAGTGGTGCCAGTGCACTCTCTGGAGTCACAGCACTGCATCAACAGTTGTGCCTCTGCACTCTCTGGAGTCACTGCCGTGCATCCCCAGTGGTGCCAGTGCACTCTCTGGACTCACTGCAGTGCATCCGCAGTGGTGCCAGTGCACTCTCTGGACTCACTGCAGTGCATCCCCAGTGGTGCCAGTGCACTCTCTGGACTCACTGCAGTGCATGCCAAGTGCTGCCAGTGCACTCTCTGGACTCACTGCACTGCATCCCCAGTGGTGCCAGTGCACTCTCCGGAATCACTGCAGTGCATCCCCAGTGGTGCCAGTGCACTCTCTGGACTCACTGCACTTCATCCCCAGTGGTGCCAGTGCACTCTCTGGACTCACTGCACTGCATCCCCAGTGGTGACAGTGCACTCTCTGCACTCACTGCACTGCATCCCCAGTGGTGCCAGGGCACTCTCCGGACTCACTGCAGTGCATCCGCAGTGGTGCCAGTGCACTCTCTGGACTCACTGCATTGCATCCCCGGTGGTGCCAGTGCACTCTCTGGACTCACTGCAGTGCATCCCCAGTGCTGCCAGTGCACTCTCTGGACTCACTGCAGTGCATCGCCAGTGGTGCCAGTGCACTCTCTGGACTCACTGCACTGCATCCCCAGTGGTGCCAGTGCACTCTCCGGAATCACTGCACTGCATCCCCAGTGGTGTCTGTGCACTCTCTGGACTCACTGCAGTGCATCCCCAGTGGTGCCCGTGCACTCTCTGGACTCACTGCAGTGCTTCCCCAGTGGTGCCAGTGCACTCTCTGGACTCACTGCATTGCATCCCCAGTGGTGCCAGTGCACTCTCTGCACTCACTGCACTGCATCCCCAGTGGTGCCAGTGCACTCTCTGGACTCACTGCACTGCATCCCCAGTGGTGCCTGTGCAGTCTCTGGACTCACTACAGTTCATCCCCAGTGGAGCCAGTGCACTCTCTGGACTCACTGCACTGCATCCCCAGTGGTGCCAGTGCACTCTCTGGACTCACTGCACTCCATCCCCACTGGTGCCAGTCCACTCTCTGGACTCACTGCACTGCATCCCCAGTGGTGCCAGTGGACTCTCTGCACTCATGCACTGCATACCCAGTGGTGCCAGTGCACTCTTTGGACTCACTGCACTGCATGAACAGTGGTGCCACTGCACTCTCTGGACTCACTGCACTGCATCCCCAGTGGTGCCAGTGTAGTCTCTGGACTCACTGTAGTGCATCCCCAGTGGTGCCAGTGCACTCTCTGGACTCACTGCACTGCATCCCCAGTGGTGCCAGTGCACTCTCTGGAGTCACTGCAGTGTATCCCCAGTGGTGCCAGTGCGCTCTCTGGACTCACTGAACTGCATCCCCATTGGTGCCAGAGCACTCTCTGGACTCACTGCAGTGCATCCCCAGTGCTGCCAGTGCACTCTCTGGACTCACTGCACTGCATCCCCAGTGGTGCCAGTGCACTCTCTGGACTCACTGCACTGCATCACCAGTGGTGCCAGTGCACTCTCTGGACTCAGTGCACTGCATCCCCAGTGGTGCCTCTGCACTCTCTGGACTCACTGCACTGCATCCCCAGTGGTGCCAGTGCACTCTCTGGACTCACCGCATTGCATCCCCAGTGGTGCCAGTGCACTCTCTGGACTCACTGCACTGCATCCCCAGTGGTGCCAGTGCACTCTCTGGAGTCACTTCACTGCATCCTCAGTGGTGCCAGCGCACTCTCTGGACTCACTGCACTGCATCCCCAGTGGTGCCAGGGCACTCTCTGGACTCACTGCACTGCATCCCCAGTGGTCCCAGTGCACTCTCTGCCCTCACTGCAGTGCATCCCCAGTGGTGCCAGTGCACTCTCTGCACTCACTGCAGTGCATCCCCAGTGGTGCCAGTGCAATCTCTGGGCTCACCGGGGTGCATCCCCAGTGGTGCCAGTGCACTCTCTGGACTCACTGCAGTGCATCCCCAGTGGTTCCAGTGCACTCTCTTGACTCACTGCAGTGCATCCCCAGTGGTGCCAGTGCACTCTCTGCACTAACTGCACTGCATCCCCAGTGGTGCCAGTGCACTCTCTGGACTCACTGCAGTGCATCCCCAGTGGTGCCAGTGCACTCTCTGCACTCACTGCACTGCATCCCCAGTGGTGCCAGTGCACTCTCTGGACTCACTGCACTGCATCCCCAGTGGTGCCTGTGCAGTCTCTGGACTCACTACAGTTCATCCCCAGTGGAGCCAGTGCACTCTCTGGACTCACTGCACTGCATCCCCAGTGGTGCCAGTGCACTCTCTGGACTCACTGCAGTGCATCCCCAGTGGTGCCAGTCCACTCTCTGGACTCACTGCACTGCATCCCCAGTGGTGCCAGTGGACTCTCTGCACTCATGCACTGCATACCCAGTGGTGCCAGTGCACTCTTTGGACTCACTGCACTGCATGAACAGTGGTGCCACTGCACTCTCTGGACTCACTGCACTGCATCCCCAGTGGTGCCAGTGTAGTCTCTGGACTCACTGTAGTGCATCCCCAGTGGTGCCAGTGCACTCTCTGGACTCACTGCACTGCATCCCCAGTGGTGCCAGTGCACTCTCTGGAGTCACTGCAGTGTATCCCCAGTGGTGCCAGTGCGCTCTCTGGACTCACTGAACTGCATCCCCATTGGTGCCAGAGCACTCTCTGGACTCACTGCAGTGCATCCCCAGTGGTGCCAGTGCACTCTCTGGACTCACTGCACTGCATCCCCAGTGGTGCCAGTGCACTCTCTGGACTCACTGCACTGCATCACCAGTGGTGCCAGTGCACTCTCTGGACTCAGTGCACTGCATCCCCAGTGGTGCCAGTGCACTCTCTGGACTCACTGCATTGCATCCCCAGTGGTGCCAGTGCACTCTCTGGACTCAGTGCACTGCATCCCCAGTGGTGCCACTGCACTCTCTGGACTCACTGCACTGCATCACCATTGGTGCCAGGGCACTCTCCGGACTCACTGCAGTGCATCCGCAGTGGTGCTAGTGCACTCTTTCAAGTCACTGCAGTGCATCCCCAGTGGTGCCAGTGCACTCTCTGGACTCACTGCACTGCATCCCCAGTGGTGCCAGTGCACTCTCTGGACTCACTGCAGTGCATCCCCAGTGGTGCCAGTGCACTCTCTGGACTCACTGCACTGCATCCCCAGTGGTGCCAGTGCACTCTCTGGAATCACTGCAGTGCATCCCCTGTGGTGCCAGTGCACTCTCTGTACTCACTGCACTGCATCACCTGTGGTGCCAGTGTACTCTCTGGACTCACTGCACTGCATCCCCAGTGGTGCCAGTGCACTCTCTGAACTCACCGCACTGCATCCCCAGTGGTGTCAGGGCACTCTCTGGACTCACTGCACTGCATCCCCTGTGGTGCCAGTGCACTCTGTGGACTCATCGCATTGCATCCCCAGTGGTGCCAGTGCACTCTCTGGACTCACTGCACTGCATCCCCAGTGGTGCCAGTGCACTCTCTGCACTCACTGCAGTGCATCCCTAGTGGTGCCAGTGCACTCTCTGCACTCACTGCACTGCATCCCCAGTGGTGCCAGTGCACTCTCTGGACTCACTGCACTGCATCCCCAGTGGTGCCAGTGCACTCTCTGCCCTCACTGCAGTGCATCCCCAGTGGTGCCAGTGCACTCTCTGGACTCACTGCACTGCATCCCCAGTGGTGCCAGTGCACTCTCTGGACTCACCGCATTGCATCCCCAGTGGTGCCAGTGCACTCTCTGGACTCACTGCACTGCATCCCCAGTGGTGCCAGTGCACTCTCTGGAGTCACTGCACTGCATCCTCAGTGGTGCCAGCGCACTCTCTGGACTCACTGCACTGCATCCCCAGTGGTGCCAGGGCACTCTCTGGACTCACTGCACTGCATCCCCAGTGGTCCCAGTGCACTCTCTGCCCTCACTGCAGTGCATCCCCAGTGGTGCCAGTGCACTCTCTGCACTCACTGCAGTGCATCCCCAGTGGTGCCAGTGCAATCTCTGGGCTCACCGGGGTGCATCCCCAGTGGTGCCAGTGCACTCTCTGGACTCACTGCAGTGCATCCCCAGTGGTTCCAGTGCACTCTCTTGACTCACTGCAGTGCATCCCCAGTGGTGCCAGTGCACTCTCTGCACTCACCGAACTGCATCCGCAGTGGTGCCAGTGCACTCTCTGGACTCACTGCACTGCATCCCCAGTGGTGCCAGTGCACTCTCTGGACTCACTGCACTGCATCCCCAGTGGTGCCAGTGCACTATCTGGACTCATTGCAGTGCATCCCCAGTGGTGCCAGTGCACTCTCTGAGTCACTGCACTGCATTCCCAGTGGTGCCAGTGCACTCTGTGGACTCACTGCAGTGCATCCCCAGTGGTGCCAGTGCACTCTCTGGACTCACCGCACTGCATCGCCAGTGGTGCCAGTGCACTCTCTGGACTCACTGCACTGCATCCCCAAGGTGCCAGTGCACTCTCTGGACTCAACTGCACTGCATCCCCAGTGGTGCCCGTGCACTCTCTGGACTCACTGCAGTGCATCCCCAGTGGTGCCAGTGCACTCTCTGGACTCACTGCATTGCATCCCCAGTGGTGCCAGTGCACTCTCTGCACTCACTGCACTGCATCCCAGGTGGTGCCAGTGCACTCTCTGGACTCACTGCACTGCATCCCCAGTGGTGCCTGTGCAGTCTCTGGACTCACTACATTTCATCCCCAGTGGAGCCAGTGCACTCTCTGGACTCACTGCACTCCATCCCCAGTGGTGCCAGTGCACTCTCTGGACTCACTGCACTCCATCCCCACTGGTGCCAGTCCCCTCTCTGGACTCACTGCACTGCATCCCCAGTGGTGCCAGTGCACTCTCTGCACTCATGCACTGCATACCCAGTGGTGCCAGTGCACTCTTTGGACTCACTGCACTGCATGAACAGTGGTGCCAGTGCACTCTCTGGACTCACTGCACTGCATCCCCAGTGGTGCCAGTGTAGTCTCTGGACTCACTGTAGTGCATCCCCAGTGGTGCCAGTGCAATCTCAGGACTCACTGCAGTGCAGCTCCAGTTGGTGCCAGTGCAGTCTCTGGACTCACTGCAGTGCATCCCCACTGGTGCCAGTGCACTCTCTATACTCACTGCATTGCATCCCCAGTGGTGCCAGTGCACTCTCTGGACTCACTGCAGTGCATCCCCAGTGGTGCCACTGCACTCTCTGGACTCACTGAACTGCATCCCCAGTGGTGCCAGAGCACTCTCTGGACTCACTGCACTGCATCCCCAGTGCTGCCAGTGCACTCTCTGGACTCACTGCACTGCATCGCCAGTGGTGCCAGTGCACTCTCTGGACTCACTGCACTGCATCCCCAGTGGTGCCAGTGCACTCTCTGGACTCACTGCACTGCATCCCCAGTGGTGCCAGTGCACTCTTTGGACTCACTGCAGTGCATCCCCAGTGGTGCCAGTGCACTCTCTGGAATCACTGCAGTGCATCCCCAGTGGTGCCAGTGCACTCTCTGGAGTCACTGCACTGCATCCCCAGTGGTGCCAGTGCACTCTCTGGACTCACTGCATTGCATCCCCAGTGGTGCCAGTGCACTCTCTGGACTCACTGCACTGCATCCCCAGTGGTGCCACTGCACTCTCTGGACTCACTGCACTGCATCACCAGTGGTGCCAGGGCACTCTCCGGACTCACTGCAGTGCATCCGCAGTGGTGCTAGTGCACTCCTTCGAGTCACTGCAGTGCATCCCCAGTGGTGCCAGTGCACTCTCTGGACTCACTGCAGTGCATCCCCAGTGGTGCCAGTGCACTCTCTGGACTCACTGCAGTGCATCCCCAGTGGTGCCAGTGCACTCTCTGGACTCACTGCACTGCATCCCCAGTGGTGCCAGTGCACTCTTCGGAATCACTGCACTGCATCCCCAGTGGTGTCAGTGCACTCTCTGGACTCACTGCAGTGCATCCCCAGTGGTGCCCGTGCACTCTCTGGACTCACTGCAGTGCATCCCCAGTGGTGCCAGTGCACTCTCTGGACTCACTGCATTGCATCACCAGTGGTGCCAGTGCACTCTCTGCACTCACTGCACTGCATCCCCAGTGGTGCCAGTGCACTCTCTGGAGTCACTGCACTGCATCCCCAGTGGTGCCTGTGCAGTCTCTGGACTCACTACAGTTCATCCCCAGTGGAGCCAGTGCACTCTCTGGACTCACTGCACTGCATCCCCAGTGGTGCCAGTGCACTCTCTGGACTCACTGCACTCCATCCCCACTGGTGCCAGTCCACTCTCTGGACTCACCCCACTGCATCCCCAGTGGTGCCAGTGGACTCTCTGCACTCATGCACTGCATACCCAGTGGTGCCAGTGCACTCTTTGGACTCACTGCACTGCATGAACAGTGGTGCCAGTGCACTCTCTGGACTCACTGCACTGCATCCCCAGTGGTGCCAGTGTAGTCTCTGGACTCACTGTAGTGCATCCCCAGTGGTGCCAGTGCAATCTCAGGACTCACTGCAGTGCAGCTCCAGTTGGTGCCAGTGCACTCTCTGGACTCACTGCACTGCATCCCCAGTGGTGCCAGAGCACTCTCTGGACTCACTGCAGTGCATCCCCAGTGGTGCCAGAGCACTCTCTGGACTCACTGCAGTGTATCCCCAGTGGTGCCAGTGCACTCTCTGGACTCACTGCACTGCATCCCCAGTGGTGCCAGAGCACTCTCTGGACTCACTGCACTGCATTCCCAGTGCTGCCAGTGCACTCTCTGGACTCACTGCACTGCATCGCCAGTGGTGCCAGTGCACTCTCTGGACTCACTGCACTGCATCACCAGTGGTGCCAGTGCACTCTCTGGACTCAGTGCACTGCATCCCCAGTGGTGCCAGTGCACTCTCTGGAGTCACAGCACTGCATCAACAGTGGTGCCTCTGCACTCTCTGGAGTCACTGCACTGCATCCCCAGTGGTGCCAGTGCACTCTCTGGACTCACTGCATTGCATCCCCAGTGGTGCCAGTGAACTCTCTGGACTCACTGCAGTGCATCCCCAGTGGTGCCACTGCACTCTCTGGACTCACTGAACTGCATCACCATTGGTGCCAGGGCACTCTCCGGACTCACTGCAGTGCATCCGCAGTGGTGCCAGTGCACTCTCTGGACTCACTGCAGTGCATCCCCAGTGGTGCCAGTGCACTCTCTGGACTCACTGCAGTGCATCCCCAGTGCTGCCAGTGCACTCTATGGACTCACTGCAGTGCATCCCCAGTGGTGCCAGTGTACTCTCTGGACTCACAGCACTGAATCCCCAGTGGTGCCTTTGCACTCTCTGGAGTCACAGCACTGCATCAACAGTGGTGCCTCTGCACTCTCTGGAGTCACTGCAGTGCATCCCCAGTGGTGCCAGTGCACTCTCTGGACTCACTGCAGTGCATCCGCAGTGGTGCCAGTGCACTCTCTGGACTCACTGCAGTGCATCCCCAGTGGTGCCAGTGCACTCTCTGGACTCACTGCAGTGCATGCCAAGTGCTGCCAGTGCACTCTCTGGACTCACTGCACTGCATCCCCAGTGGTGCCAGTGCACTCTCCGGAATCACTGCAGTGCATCCCCAGTGGTGCCAGTGCACTCTATGCACTCACTGCACTGCATCCACAGTGGTGCCAGTGCACTCTCTGGACTCACTGCATTGCATCCCCAGTGGTGCCAGTGCACTCTCTGGACTCACTGCACTGCATCACCAGTGGTGCCAGGGCACTCTCTGGACTCACTGCAGTGCATCCGCAGTGGTGCTAGTGCACTCCTTCGAGTCACTGCAGTGCATCCCCAGTGGTGCCAGTGCACTCTCTGGACTCACTGCAGTGCATCCCCAGTGCTGCCAGTGCACTCTCTGGACTCACTGCAGTGCATCCCCAGTGGTGCCAGTGCACTCTCTGGACTCACTGCACTGCATCCCCAGTGGTGCCAGTGCACTCTCCGGAATCACTGCACTGCATCCCCAGTGGTGCCAGTGCACTCTCTGGAGTCACTGCACTGCATCCCCAGTGGTGCCTGTGCAGTCTCTGGACTCACTACAGTTCATCCCCAGTGGAGCCAGTGCACTCTCTGGACTCACTGCACTGCATCCCCAGTGGTGCCAGTGCACTCTCTGGACTCACTGCACTCCATCCCCACTGGTGCCAGTCCACTCTCTGGACTCAACCCACTGCATCCCCAGTGGTGCCAGTGGACTCTCTGCACTCATGCACTGCATACCCAGTGCTGCCAGTGCACTCTTTGGACTCACTGCACTGCATGAACAGTGGTGCCAGTGCACTCTCTGGACTCACTGCACTGCATCCCCAGTGGTGCCAGTGTAGTCTCTGGACTCACTGTAGTGCATCCCCAGTGGTGCCAGTGCAATCTCAGGACTCACTGCAGTGCAGCTCCAGTTGGTGCCAGTGCAGTCTCTGGACTCACTGCACTGCATCCCCAGTGGTGCCAGAGCACTCTCTGGACTCACTGCAGTGCATCCCCAGTGGTGCCAGAGCACTCTCTGGACTCACTGCAGTGTATCCCCAGTGGTGCCAGTGCACCCTCTGGACTCACTGCACTGCATCCCCAGTGGTGCCAGAGCACTCTCTGGACTCACTGCACTGCATTCCCAGTGCTGCCAGTGCACTCTCTGGACTCACTGCACTGCATCGCCAGTGGTGCCAGTGCACTCTCTGGACTCACTGCACTGCATCACCAGTGGTGCCAGTGCACTCTCTGGACTCAGTGCACTGCATCCCCAGTGGTGCCAGTGCACTCTCTGGACTCACTGCACTGCTTCCCCAGTGGTGCCAGTGCACTCTCTGCAGTCACAGCACTGCATCAACAGTGGTGCCTCTGCACTCTCTGGAGTCACTGCACTGCATCCCCAGTGGTGCCAGTGCACTCTCTGGACTCACTGCATTGCATCCCCAGTGGTGCCAGTGAACTCTCTGGACTCACTGCAGTGCATCCCCAGTGGTGCCACTGCACTCTCTGGACTCACTGAACTGCATCACCATTGGTGCCAGGGCACTCTCCGGACTCACTGCAGTGCATCCGCAGTGGTGCCAGTGCACTCTCTGGACTCACTGCAGTGCATCCCCAGTGGTGCCAGTGCACTCTCTGGACTCACTGCAGTGCATCCCCAGTGCTGCCAGTGCACTCTATGGACTCACTGCAGTGCATCCCCAGTGGTGCCAGTGTACTCTCTGGACTCACAGCACTGAATCCCCAGTGGTGCCAGTGCACTCTCTGGAGTCACAGCACTGCATCAACAGTGGTGCCTCTGCACTCTCTGGAGTCACTGCAGTGCATCCCCAGTGGTGCCAGTGCACTCTCTGGACTCACTGCAGTGCATCCGCAGTGGTGCCAGTGCACTCTCTGGACTCACTGCAGTGCATCCCCAGTGGTGCCAGTGCACTCTCTGGACTCACTGCAGTGCATGCCAAGTGCTGCCAGTGCACTCTCTGCACTCACTGCACTGCATCCCCAGTGGTGCCAGTGCACTCTCCGGAATCACTGCAGTGCATCCCCAGTGGTGCCAGTGCACTCTCTGGACTCACTGCACTGCATCCACAGTGGTGCCAGTGCACTCTCTGGACTCACTGCATTGCATCCCCAGTGGTGCCAGTGCACTCTCTGGACTCACTGCACTGCATCCCCAGTGGTGCCAGGGCACTTCTTGGACTCACTGCAGTGCATCCCCAGTGGTGCCAGTGCACTCTCTGCCCTCACTGCAGTGCATCCCCTGTGGTGCCAGTGCACTCTATGCACTCACTGCAGTGCATCCCCAGTGGTGCCAGTGCAATCTCTGGGCTCACCGGGGTGCATCCCAATGGTGCCAGTGCACTCTCTGGACTCACTGCACTGCATCCCCAGTGGTGCCAGTGCACTCTCTGGACTCACTGCACTGCATCCCTAGTGGTGCCAGGGCACTCTCTGTACTCACTGCACTGCATCCCCAGTGGTGCCAGTGCACTCTCTGGACTCACTGCACTGCAACCCCAGTGGTGCCAGTGCACTCTTTCGAGTCACTGCAGTGCATCCCCAGTGGTGCCAGTGCACTCTCTGGACTCACTGCAGTGCATCCCCAGTGGTGCCAGTGCACTCTCTGGAATCACTGCACTGCATCCCCAGTGGTGCCAGTGCACTCTCTGGACTCACTGCACTGCATCCCCAGTGGTGCCAGTGCACTCTCTGGACTAACTGCATTGCATCCCCAGTGGTGCCAGTGCACTCTCTGGACTCACTGCACTGCATCCCCAGTGGTGCCACTGCACTCTCTGGACTCACTGCACTGCATCACCATTCGTGCCAGTGCACTCTCCGGACTCACTGCAGTGCATCCGCAGTGGTGCCAGTGCACTCTTTTGAGTCACTGCAGTGCATCCCCAGTGGTGCCAGTGCACTCTCTGGACTCACTGCAGTGCATCCCCAGTGGTGCCAGTGCACTCTCTGCACTCACTGCACTGCATCCCCAGTGGTGCCAGTGCACTCTCTGGACTCACTGCAGTGCATCCCCAGTGGTGCCAGTGCACTCTCTGGACTCACTGCACTGCATCCCCAGTGGTGCCAGTGCACTCTCTGGAGTCGCAGCACTGCATCAACAGTGGTGCCTCTGCACTCTCTGGAGTCACTGCACTGCATCCCCAGTGCTGCCAGTGCACTCTCTGGACTCACTGCAGTGCATCCCCAGTGGTGCCAGTGCACTCTCTGGACTCACTGCAGTGCATCCCCAGTGGTGCCAGTGCACTCTCTGGACTCACTGCACTGCATCCCCAGTGGTGCCAGTGCACTCTCTGGACTCACTGCACTTCATCCCCAGTGGTGCCAGTGCACTCTCTGGACTCACTGCATTGCATCCCCAGTGGTGCCAGTGCACTCTCTGGACTCACTGCACTGCATCCCCAGTGGTGCCACTGCACTCTCTGGACTCACTGCACTGCATCACCATTGGTGCCAGGGCACTCTCCGGACTCACTGCAGTGCATCCACAGTGGTGCCAGTGCACTCTTTCGAGTCACTGCAGTGCATCCCCAGTGGTGCCAGTGCACTCTTTGGACTCACTGCACTGCATCCCCAGTGGTGCCAGTGCACTCTCTGCACTCACTGCACTGCATCCCCTGTGTTCCCAGAGCACTCTCTGGACGCACTGCAGTGCATCCCCAGTGGTGTCAGTGCACTCTCTGGACTCAGTGCAGTGCATCCCCAGTGGTGCCAGTGCACTCTCTGGACTCACTGCACTGCATCCCCAGTGGTGTCACTGCACTCTCTGGACTCACTGCACTGCATCACCATTGGTGCCAGGGTACTCTCCGGACTCACTGCAGTGCATCCGCAGTGGTGCCACTGCACTCTTTCGAGTCACTGCACTGCATCCCCATTAGTGCCAGTGCATTCTCTGGACTCATTGCAGTGCATCCCCAGTGGTGCCAGTGCACTCTCTGGACTCACTGCACTGCATCCCCAGTGGTGCCAGTGCACTCTCTGGACTCACTGCACTGCATCCCCAGTGCTGACAGTGCACTCTCTGGACTCACTGCACTGCATCCCCAGTGCTGACAGTGCACTCTCTGGACTCACTGCAGTGCATCCCCAGTGGTGCCAGTACACTCTCTGGACTCACTGCACTGCATCCCCAGTGGTGCCAGTGCACTCTCTGGACTCACTGCACTGCATCTCCAGTGGTGCCAGTGCACTCTCTGGACTCACTGCAGTTCATCCCCAGTGGTGCCAGTGCACTCTCTGCACTCACTGCACTGCATCCCCAGTGGTGCCAGTGCACTCTCTGCACTCACTGCACTGCATCCCCAGTGGTGCCAGTGCACTCTCTGCACTCACTGCACTGCATCCCCGGTGTTCCCAGAGCACTCTCTGGACTCACCGAGCTGCATCCCCAGTGGTGCCAGTGCACTCTCTGGACTCACCGCACTGCATCCCCAGTGGTGCCAGTGCACTCTCTGGACTCACTGCAGTGCAGCCCCTGAGGTGCCAGTGTACTCTCTGGACTCACTGCACTGCATCCCCAGTGGTGACAGTGCACTCTCTGGAATCACTGCAGTGCATCCCCTGTGGTGCCATTGCACTCTCTGGACTCACTGCACTCCATCCCCAGTGGTGCCTGTGCACTCTCTTGAGTCACTGCACTGCATCCCCAGTGGTGCCAGTGCACTCTATGGACTAACTGCACTGCATACCCAGTGGTGCCAGTGCACTCTCTGGACTCACTGCACTGCATCCCCAGTGGTGCCAGTGCACTCTCTGGACTCACTGCACTGCATCCCCAGTGGTTCCAGTGCACTCTCTGGATCACTGCACTGCATCACCATTGGTGCCAGTGCACTCTCTGCACTCACTGCACTGCATCCCCAGTGGTGCCAGTGTAGTCTCTGGACTCACAGCAGTGCATCCCCAGTGGTGCCAGTGCAACTACTGGACTCACTGCAGTGTAGCTCAGTGGTGCCAGAGCACTCTCTGGACTCACTGCACTGCATCCCCAGTGGTGCCAGTGCACTCTCTGGACTCACTGCACTGCATCCCCAGTGCTGACAGTGCACTGTCTGGACTCACTGCAGTGTATCGCCATTGGAGCCGGTGCACTCTCTGGACTCACTAAACTGCATCCCCAGTGGTGCCAGAGAACTCTCTGGACTCACTGCAGTGCATCCCCTTTTGTGCCAGTGCACTCTCTGGAATCACTGCAGTGCATCCCCTGTGGTGCCATTGCACTCTCTGGACTCACAGCACTGCATCCCCATTGGTGCCAGTGCACTCTCTGGACTCACTGCACTAAAACCCCAGTGGTGCCAGTGCAGTCTCTGGACTCACTGCACTGCATCCCCATTAGTGCCAGTGCATTCTCTGGACTCACTGCAGTGCATCCCCAGTGGTGCCAGTGTACTCTCTGGACTCACTGCACTGCATCACCAGCGGTGCCTGTGCACTCTCTGGACTTACTGCAGTGCATCCCCAGTGGTTCCAGTGCACTTTCTGGAGTCACTGCAGTGCATCCACTGTTGTGCCAGTGCACTCTCTGCACTCACTGCACTGCATCCCCAGAAGTGCCAGTGCACTCTCTGGACTCACTGCACTGCATCCCCAGTGGTTCCATTGCACTCTCTGGACTCACTGCATTGGATCCCCAGTGGTGTCAGTGCACTGTCTGGACTCACTGCAGTGCTTCCCCACTGGTGCCAGTCAACTCTCTGGACTCACTGCACTGCATCCCCAGTGGTGCCAGTACACTCTCTGGACTCACTGCAGTGCATCACCAGTGGTGCCAGTGCACTCTCTGGAGTCACTGCACTGCATCCCCAGTGGTGCCAGTGCACTCTCTGGACTCACTGCACTGCATTCCCAGTGGTGCCAGTGCACTCTCTGGACTCACTGCACTGCATCCCCAGTGCTGCCAGTGCACTCTCTGGACCCACTGCAGTGCATCCCCAGTGGTGCCAGTGCACTCTCTGGACTCAGTGCACTGCATCCCCAATGGTGCCAGTGCACTCTCTGTAGTCACTGCACTGCGTCCCCAGTGGTGCCAGTGCACTCTCTGGACTCACTGCAGTGTATCCCCTGTGGTGCCAGTGCACTCTGTGGACTCACTGCACTGCATCCCAGTGGTGCCAGTGCACTCTCTGGACTCACTGCACTGCATCCCCAAGGTGCCAGTGCACTCTCTGGACTCAACTGCACTGCATCCCCAGTGCTGCCAGTGCACTCTCTGGACTCACTGCAGTGCATCACCAGTGGTGCCAGTGCACTCTCTGGACTCACTGCATTGCATCCCCAGTGGTGCCAGTGCACTCTCTGGACTCACTGCACTGCATCCCCAGTGGTGCCACTGCACTCTCTGGACTCACTGCACTGCATCACCATTGGTGCCAGGGCACTCTCCGGACTCACTGCAGTGCACCCGCAGTGGTGCCAGTGCACTCTTTCGAGTCACTGCAGTGCATCCCCAGTGGTGCCAGTGCACTCTTTGGACTCACTGCACTGCATCCCCAGTGGCGCCAGTGCACTCTCTGCACTCACTGCACTGCATCCCCAGTGTTCCCAGAGCACTCTCTGGACTCACTGCAGTGCATCCCCAGTGGTGCCAGTGCACTCTCTGGACTCAGTGCAGTGCATCCCCAGTGGTGCCAGTGCACTCTCTGGACTCACTGCACTGCATCCCCAGTGGTGTCACTGCACTCTCTGGACTCACTGCACTGCATCACCATTGGTGCCAGGGTACTCTCCGGACTCACTGCAGTGCATCCGCAGTGGTGCCACTGCACTCTTTCGAGTCACTGCACTGCATCCCCATTAGTGCCAGTGCATTCTCTGGACTCATTGCAGTGCATCCCCAGTGGTGCCAGTGCACTCTCTGGACTCACTGCACTGCATCCCCAGTGGTGCCAGTGCACTCTCTGGACTCACTGCACTGCATCCCCAGTGCTGACAGTGCACTCTCTGGACTCACTGCACTGCATCCCCAGTGCTGACAGTGCACTCTCTGGACTCACTGCAGTGCATCCCCAGTGGTGCCAGTACACTCTCTGGACTCACTGCACTGCATCCCCAGTGGTGCCAGTGCACTCTCCGGACTCACTGCACTGCATCTCCAGTGGTGCCAGTGCACTCTCTGGACTCACTGCAGTGCATCCCCAGTGGTGCCAGTGCACTCTCTGCACTCACTGCACTGCATCCCCAGTGGTGCCAGTGCACTCTCTGCACTCACTGCACTGCATCCCCAGTGGTGCCAGTGCACTCTCTGCACTCACTGCACTGCATCGCCGGTGTTCCCAGAGCACTCTCTGGACTCACCGAGGTGCATCCCCAGTGGTGCCAGTGCACTCTCTGGACTCACCGCACTGCATCCCCAGTGGTGCCAGTGCACTCTCTGGACTCACTGCAGTGCAGCCCCTGAGGTGCCAGTGTACTCTCTGGACTCACTGCACTGCATCCCCAGTGGTGACAGTGCACTCTCTGGAATCACTGCAGTGCATCCCCTGTGGTGCCATTGCACTCTCTGGACTCACTGCACTCCATCCCCAGTGGTGCCTGTGCACTCTCTTGAGTCACTGCACTGCATCCCCAGTGGTGCCAGTGCACTCTATGGACTAACTGCACTGCATACCCAGTGGTGCCAGTGCACGCTCTGGACTCACTGCACTGCATCCCCAGTGGTGCCAGTGCACTCTCTGGACTCACTGCACTGCATCCCCAGTGGTTCCAGTGCACTCTCTGGATCACTGCACTGCATCACCATTGGTGCCAGTGCACTCTCTGCACTCACTGCACTGCATCCCCAGTGGTGCCAGTGTAGTCTCTGGACTCACAGCAGTGCATCCCCAGTGGTGCCAGTGCAACTACTGGACTCACTGCAGTGTAGCTCAGTGGTGCCAGAGCACTCTCTGGACTCACTGCACTGCATCCCCAGTGGTGCCAGTGCACTCTCTGGACTCACTGCACTGCATCCCCAGTGCTGACAGTGCACTGTCTGGACTCACTGCAGTGTATCGCCATTGGAGCCGGTGCACTCTCTGGACTCACTAAACTGCATCCCCAGTGGTGCCAGAAAACTCTCTGGTCTCACTGCAGTGCATCCCCAGTGGTGCCAGTGCACTCTCTGGACTCACTGCATCCCCAGTGGTGCCAGGGCACTCTCTGGACTCACTGCACTGCATCCCCAGTGGTGCCAGTGCACTCTCTGGACTCACTGCACTAAAACCCCAGTGGTGCCAGTGCAGTTTCTGGACTCACTGCACTGCATACCCAGTGGTGCTAGTGCACTCTCTGGACTCACCGGGGTGCATCCCCAGTGGTGCCAGTGCACTCTCTGGACTCACTGCACTGCATCCCCATTAGTGCCAGTGCATTCTCTGGACTCACTGCAGTGCATCCCCAGTGGTGCCAGTGTACTCTCTGGACTCACTGCACTGCATCACCAGCGGTGCCAGTGCACTCTCTGGACTCACTGCAGTGCATCCCCAGTGGTGCCAGTGCACTTTCTGGAGTCACTGCAGTGCATCCCCTGTTGTGCCAGTGCACTCTCTGCACTCACTGCACTGCATCACCATTGGTGCCAGGGCACTCTCTGGACTCACTGCACTGCATCCCCAGTGGTTCCATTGCACTCTCTGGACTCACTGCATTGGATCCCCAGTGGTGTCAGTGCACTGTCTGGACTCACTGCAGTGCTTCCCCACTGGTGCCAGTGCACTCTCTGGACTCACTGCACTGCATCCCCAGTGGTGCCAGTGCACCCTCTGGACTCAGTGCACTGCATCCCCAATGGTGCCAGTGCACTCTCTGTAGTCACTGCACTGCGTCCCCAGTGGTGCCAGTGCACTCTCTGGACTCACTGCAGTGTATCCCCTGTGGTGCCAGTGCACTCTGTGGACTCACTGCACTGCATCCCAGTGGTGCCAGTGCACTCTCTGGACTCACTGCACTGCATCCCCAAGGTGCCAGTGCACTCTCTGGACTCAACTGCACTGCATCCCCAGTGCTGCCAGTGCACTCTCTGGACTCACTGCAGTGCATCACCAGTGGTGCCAGTGCACTCTCTGGACTCACTGCATTGCATCCCCAGTGGTGCCAGTGCACTCTCTGGACTCACTGCACTGCATCCCCAGTGGTGTCACTGCACTCTCTGGACTCACTGCACTGCATCACCATTGGTGCCAGTGCACTCTCCGGACTCACTGCAGTGCATCCACAGTGGTGCCAGTGCACTCTTTCGAGTCACTGCAGTGCATCCCCAGTGGTGCCAGTGCACTCTCTGGACTCACTGCACTGCATCACCAGTGGTGCCAGTGCACTCTCTGGAATCACTGCAGTGCATCCCCAGTGGTGCCAGTGCACTCTCTGGACTCACTGCACTGCATCCCCAGTGGTACCAGTGCACTCTCTGGACTCAGTGCATTGCATCCCCAGTGGTGCCAGTGCACTCTCTGGACTCACTGCACTGCATCCCCAGTGGTGCCACTGCACTCTCTGGACTCACTGCACTGCATCACCATTGGTGCCAGTGCACTCTCCGGACTCACTGCAGTGCATCCCCAGTGGTGCCAGTGCACTCTTTTGAGTCACTGCAGTGCATCCCCAGTGGTGCCAGTGCACTCTCTGGACTCACTGCAGTGCATCCCCAGTGGTGCAAGTGCACTCTCTGCACTCACTGCACTGCATCACCAGTGGTGCCAGTGCACTCTCTAGACTCACTGCAGTGCATCCCCAGTGGTGCCAGTGCACTCTCTGGACTCACTGCACTGCATCCCCAGTGGTGTCAGTGCACTCACTGGAGTCGCAGCACTGCATCAACAGTGGTGCCTCTGCACTCTCTGGACTCACTGCACTGCATCCCCAGTGGTGCCACTGCACTCTCTGGACTCACTGCACTGCATCACCATTGGTGCCAGGGCACTCTCCGGACTCACTGCTGTGCATCCGCAGTGGTGCCAGTGCACTCTTTCGAGTCACTGCAGTGCATCCCCAGTGGTGCCAGTGCACTCTCTGGACTCACTGCACTGCATCCCCAGTGGTGCCAGTGCACTCTCTGCACTCACTGCACTGCATCCCCACTGTTCCCAGAGCACTCTCCGGACTCACTGCAGTGCATCCCCGGTGGTGCCAGTGCACTCTCTGGAGTCACTGCACTGCATCCCCAGTGGTGCCAGTGCACTCTCTGGACTCACTGCACTGCATCCCCAGTGGTGCCAGTGCACTCTCTGGACTCACTGCAGTGCATCCCCAGTGGCGCCAGTGCACTCTCTGGACTCACTGCACTGCATCCCATTGGTGCTAGTGCACTCTCTGGACTCACTGCAGTGCATCTCTTGTGGTGCCTTTGCACTCTCAGGACTCACTGCACTGCATCCCCAGTGGTGCCAGTGCACTCTCTGGACTCACTCACTGCATCCCCAATGGTGCCACTGCACTCTCTGGACTCACTGCAGTGCATCCCCAGTGGTGCCAGTGCACTCTCTGGACTCACTGCACTGCATCCCCAGTGGTGCCAGTGCACTCTCTGGACTCACTGCAGTGCATCCCCAGTGCTGCCAGTGCACTCTCTGGACTCACTGCACTGCATCCCCAGTGGTGCCAGTGCACTCTCTGGACTCACTGCACTGCATCAACAGTGGTGCCAGTGCACTCTCTGCACTCACTGCACTGCATCCCCAGTGCTGACAGTGCACTGTCTGGACTCACTGCAGTGTATCGCCATTGGAGCCGGTGCACTCTCTGGACTCACTAAACTGCATCACCAGTGGTGCCAGAGAACTCTCTGGTCTCACTGCAGTGCATCCCCAGTGGTGCCAGTGCACTCTCTGGACTCACTGCATCCCCAGTGGTGCCAGTGCACTCTCTGGACTCACTGCACTAAAACCCCAGTGGTGCCAGTGCAGTCTCTGGACTCACTGCACTGCATCCCCAGTGGTGCCAGTGCACTCTCTGGACTCACCGGGGTGCATCCCCAGTGGTGCCAGTGCACTCTCTGGACTCACTGCACTGCATCCCCATTAGTGCCAGTGCATTCTCTGGACTCACTGCAGTGCATCCCCAGTGGTGCCAGTGTACTCTCTGGACTCACTGCACTGCATCACCAGCGGTGCCAGTGCACTCTCTGGACTCACTGCAGTGCATCCCCAGTGGTGCCAGTGCACTTTCTGGAGTCACTGCAGTGCATCCCCTGTTGTGCCAGTGCACTCTCTGCACTCACTGCACTGCATCCCCAGAAGTGCCAGTGCACTCTCTGGACTCACTGCACTGCATCCCCAGTGGTTCCATTGCACTCTCTGGACTCACTGCATTGGATCCCCAGTGGTGTCAGTGCACTCTCTGGACTCAGTGCAGTGCATCCCCAGTGGTGCCAGTGCACTCTCTGGACTCACTGCAGTGCTTCACCACTGGTGCCAGTGCACTCTCTGGACTCACTGCACTGCATCCCCAGTGGTGCCAGTGCACTCTCTGGACTCACTGCAGTGCATCACCAGTGGTGCCAGTGCACTCTCTGGAGTCACTGCACTGCATCTCCAGTGGTGCCAGTGCACTCTCTGGACTCACTGCACTGCATTCCCAGTGGTGCCAGTGCACTCTCTGGACTCACTGCACTGCATCCCCAGTGGTGCCAGTGCACTCTCTGGACCCACTGCAGTGCATCCCCAGTGGTGCCAGTGCACTCTCTGGACTCAGTGCACTGCATCCCCAATGGTGCCAGTGCACTCTCTGTAGTCACTGCACTGCGTCCCCAGTGGTGCCAGTGCACTCTGTGGACTCACTGCACTGCATCCCAGTGGTGCCAGTGCACTCTCTGGACTCAACTGCACTGCATCCCCAGTGCTGCCAGTGCACTCTCTGGACTCACTGCAGTGCATCACCAGTGGTGCCAGTGCACTCTCTGGACTCACTGCACTGCATCGCCAGTGGTGCCAGTGCACTCTCTGGAATCACTGCAGTGCATCCCCAGTGGTGCCAGTGCACTCTCTGGACTCACTGCACTGCATCCCCAGTGGTACCAGTGCACTCTCTGGACTCAGTGCATTGCATCCCCAGTGGTGCCAGTGCACTCTCTGGACTCACTGCACTGCATCCCCAGTGGTGCCACTGCACTCTCTGGACTCACTGCACTGCATCACCATTGGTGCCAGTGCACTCTCCGGACTCACTGCAGTGCATCCCCAGTGGTGCCAGTGCACTCTTTTGAGTCACTGCAGTGCATCCCCAGTGGTGCCAGTGCACTCTCTGGACTCACTGCAGTGCATCCCCAGTGGTGCAAGTGCACTCTCTGCACTCACTGCACTGCATCCCATTGGTGCTAGTGCACTCTCTGGACTCACTGCAGTGCATCTCTTGTGGTGCCTTTGCACTCTCAGGACTCACTGCACTGCATCCCCAGTGGTGCCAGTGCACTCTCTGGACTCACTCACTGCATCCCCAATGGTGCCACTGCACTCTCTGGACTCACTGCAGTGCATCCCCAGTGGTGCCAGTGCACTCTCTGGACTCACTGCACTGCATCCCCAGTGGTGCCAGTGCACTCTCTGGACTCACTGCAGTGCATCCCCAGTGCTGCCAGTGCACTCTCTGGACTCACTGCACTGCATCCCCAGTGGTGCCAGTGCACTCTCTGGACTCACTGCACTGCATCAACAGTGGTGCCAGTGCACTCTCTGCACTCACTGCACTGCATCCCCAGTGCTGACAGTGCACTGTCTGGACTCACTGCAGTGTATCGCCATTGGAGCCGGTGCACTCTCTGGACTCACTAAACTGCATCACCAGTGGTGCCAGAGAACTCTCTGGTCTCACTGCAGTGCATCCCCAGTGGTGCCAGTGCACTCTCTGGACTCACTGCATCCCCAGTGGTGCCAGTGCACTCTCTGGACTCACTGCACTAAAACCCCAGTGGTGCCAGTGCAGTCTCTGGACTCACTGCACTGCATCCCCAGTGGTGCCAGTGCACTCTCTGGACTCACCGGGGTGCATCCCCAGTGGTGCCAGTGCACTCTCTGGACTCACTGCACTGCATCCCCATTAGTGCCAGTGCATTCTCTGGACTCACTGCAGTGCATCCCCAGTGGTGCCAGTGTACTCTCTGGACTCACTGCACTGCATCACCAGCGGTGCCAGTGCACTCTCTGGACTCACTGCAGTGCATCCCCAGTGGTGCCAGTGCACTTTCTGGAGTCACTGCAGTGCATCCCCTGTTGTGCCAGTGCACTCTCTGCACTCACTGCACTGCATCCCCAGAAGTGCCAGTGCACTCTCTGGACTCACTGCACTGCATCCCCAGTGGTTCCATTGCACTCTCTGGACTCACTGCATTGGATCCCCAGTGGTGTCAGTGCACTCTCTGGACTCAGTGCAGTGCATCCCCAGTGGTGCCAGTGCACTCTCTGGACTCACTGCAGTGCTTCACCACTGGTGCCAGTGCACTCTCTGGACTCACTGCACTGCATCCCCAGTGGTGCCAGTGCACTCTCTGGACTCACTGCAGTGCATCACCAGTGGTGCCAGTGCACTCTCTGGAGTCACTGCACTGCATCTCCAGTGGTGCCAGTGCACTCTCTGGACTCACTGCACTGCATTCCCAGTGGTGCCAGTGCACTCTCTGGACTCACTGCACTGCATCCCCAGTGGTGCCAGTGCACTCTCTGGACCCACTGCAGTGCATCCCCAGTGGTGCCAGTGCACTCTCTGGACTCAGTGCACTGCATCCCCAATGGTGCCAGTGCACTCTCTGTAGTCACTGCACTGCGTCCCCAGTGGTGCCAGTGCACTCTGTGGACTCACTGCACTGCATCCCAGTGGTGCCAGTGCACTCTCTGGACTCAACTGCACTGCATCCCCAGTGCTGCCAGTGCACTCTCTGGACTCACTGCAGTGCATCACCAGTGGTGCCAGTGCACTCTCTGGACTCACTGCACTGCATCGCCAGTGGTGCCAGTGCACTCTCTGGAATCACTGCAGTGCATCCCCAGTGGTGCCAGTGCACTCTCTGGACTCACTGCACTGCATCCCCAGTGGTACCAGTGCACTCTCTGGACTCAGTGCATTGCATCCCCAGTGGTGCCAGTGCACTCTCTGGACTCACTGCACTGCATCCCCAGTGGTGCCACTGCACTCTCTGGACTCACTGCACTGCATCACCATTGGTGCCAGTGCACTCTCCGGACTCACTGCAGTGCATCCCCAGTGGTGCCAGTGCACTCTTTTGAGTCACTGCAGTGCATCCCCAGTGGTGCCAGTGCACTCTCTGGACTCACTGCAGTGCATCCCCAGTGGTGCAAGTGCACTCTCTGCACTCACTGCACTGCATCACCAGTGGTGCCAGTGCACTCTCTAGACTCACTGCAGTGCATCCCCAGTGGTGCCAGTGCACTCTCTGGACTCACTGCACTGCATCCCCAGTGGTGCCAGTGCACTCTCTGGAGTCGCAGCACTGCATCAACAGTGGTGCCTCTGCACTCTCTGGACTCACTGCACTGCATCCCCAGTGGTGCCACTGCACTCTCTGGACTCACTGCACTGCATCACCATTGGTGCCAGGGCACTCTCCGGACTCACTGCTGTGCATCCGCAGTGGTGCCAGTGCACTCTTTCGAGTCACTGCAGTGCATCCCCAGTGGTGCCAGTGCACTCTCTGGACTCACTGCACTGCATCCCCAGTGGTGCCAGTGCACTCTCTGCACTCACTGCACTGCATCCCCAGTGTTCCCAGAGCACTCTCCGGACTCACTGCAGTGCATCCGCAGTTGTGCCAGTGCACTCTTTCGAGTCACTGCACTGCATCCCCATTAGTGCCAGTGCACTCTCTGGACTCACTGCACTGCATCCCCAGTGGTGCCAGTGCACTCTCTGGACCCACTGCATTGCATCCCCAGTGCTGACAGTGCACTCTCTGGACTCACTGCACTGCATCACCAGTGCTGACAGTGCACTCTCTGGACTCACTGCAGTGCATCCCCAGTGGTGCCAGTGCACTCTCTGGACTCACTGCACTGCATCCCCAGTGGTGCCAGTGCTCTCTCCGGACTCACTGCACTGCATCCCCAGTGGTGCCAGTGCACTCTCTGGACTCACTGCAGTGCATCCCCAGTGGTGCCAGTGCACTCTCTGGACTCACTGCACTGCATCCCCAGTGGTGCCAGTGCACTCTCTGCACTCACTGCACTTCATCCCCGGTGTTCCCAGAGCACTCTCTGGACTCACCGAGGTGCATCCCCAGTGGTGCCAGTGCACTCTCTGGACTCACTGCACTGCATCCCCAGTGGTGCCAGTGCACTCTCTGGACTCACTGCAGTGCAGCCCCTGAGGTGCCAGTGTACTCTCTGGACTCACTGCAGTGCATCCCCAGTGGTGACAGTGCACTCACTGGAATCACTGCAGTGCATCCCCTGTGGTGCCATTGCACTCTCTGGACTCACTGCACTGCATCCCCAGTGGTGCCTGTGCACTCTCTTGAGTCACTGCACTGCTTCCCCAGTGGAGCCAGTGTACTCTATGGACTAACTGCACTGCATACCCAGTGGTGCCAGTGCACTCTCTGGACTCACTGCACTGCATCCCCAGTGGTGCCAGTGCACTCTCTGGACTCACTGCACTGCATCCCCAGTGGTGCCAGTGCACTCTCTGGACTCACTGCACTGCATCCCCTTTTGTGCCAGTGCACTCTCTGGACTCACTGCACTGCATCCCCAGTGGTGCCAGTGCACTCTCTAGAATCACTGCACTGCATCCCCTGTGGTGCCATGCACTCTCTGGACTCACTGCAGTGCATCTCCAGTGGTGCCAGTGCACTCTCTGGACTCACTGCACTGCATCCCCAGTGCTGACAGTGCACTCTCTGGACTCACTGCACTGCATCACCAGTGGTGGCAGTGTACTCTCTGGACTCACTTCACTGCATCCCCAGTGGAGACAGTGCACTCTCTGTAGTCACTGCGCTGCATCCCCAGTGGTTCCAGGGCACTCTCTCGACTCACTGCACTGCAACTCCAGTGGTGCCAGTGCACTCTCTGGACTCACTGCAGTGCATCCCCAGTGGTGCCAGTGCACTCTCTGGAGTCACTGCGCTGCATCCCCAGTGGTGCCAGTGGCCTCTGTGGACTCACTGCACTAAATCCCCTGTGGGGCCAGTGCACTCTCTGGACTCACTGCAGTGCATCCTCAGTGGTGCGAGTGCACTCTCTGGACTCACCGGGGTGCATCCCCAGTGGTGCCAGTGCACTCTCTGGACTCACTGCAGTGCATCCCCAGTGGTGCCAGTGCACTCTCTGGAGTCACTGCAGTGCATCCCCAGTGGTGCCAGTGCACTCTCTGGACTCACTGCACTGCATCCCATTGGTGCTAGTGCACTCTCTGGACTCACTGCACTGCATCCCCAGTGGTGCCACTGCACTCTCTGGACTCACTGCACTGCATCCCCAGTGGTGCCAGTGCACTCTCTGGACTCACTGCACTGCATCAACAGTGGTGCCTCTGCACTCTCTGGAGTCACTGCACTGCATCCCCAGAGGTGCCAGTGCACTCTCTGGACTCACTGCACTGCATCCCCAGTGGTGCCAGTGCACTCTCTGGACTCACTGCAGTGCGTCCCTTGTGGTGCTTTTGCACTCTCAGGACTCACTGCACTGCATCCCCAGTGGTGCCAGTGCACTCTCTGGAGTCACTGCACTGCATTAACAGTGGTGCCTCTGCACTCTCTGGACTCACTGCAGTGCATCCCCAGTGGTGCGAGTGCACTCTTTGGACTCACCGGGGTGCATCCCCAGTGGTGCCAGTGCACTCTCTGGACTCACTGCAGTGCATCCCCAGTGGTGCCAGTGCACTCTCTGGACTCACTGCATTGCATCCCCAGTGGTGCCAGTGCACTCTCTGGACTCACTGCACTGCATCCCCAGTGCTGCCAGTGCACTCTCTGGACTCACTGCACTGCATCACCATTGGTGCCAGTGCACTCTCCGGACTCACTGCAGTGCATCCCCAGTGGTGCCAGTGCACTCTCTGGAGTCGCAGCACTGCATCAACAGTGGTGCCTCTGCACTCTCTGGAGTCACTGCTCTGCATCCCCAGTGCTGCCAGTGCACTCTCTGGACTCACTGCACTGCATCCCCAGTGGTGCCAGTGCACTCTCTGGACTCACTGCACTGCATCCCCAGTGGTGCCAGTGCACTCTCTGGACTCACTGCATTGCATCCCCAGTGGTGCCAGTGCACTCTCTGGACTCACTGCACTGCATCCCCAGTGGTGCCAGTGCACTCTCTGGACTCACTGCATTGCATCCCCAGTGGTGCCGGTGCACTCTCTGGACTCACTGCACTGCATCCCCAGTGGTGCCACTGCACTCTCTGGACTCACTGCACTGCATCACCATTGGTGCCAGGGCACTCTCCGGACTCACTGCAGTGCATCCGCAGTGGTGCCAGTGCACTCTTTCGAGTCACTGCAGTGCATCCCCAGTGGTGCCAGTGCACTCTCTGCACTCACTGCACTGCATCCCCAGTGGTGCCAGTGCACACTCTGCACTCACTGCACTGCATCCCCATTGTTCCCAGAGCACTCTCCGGACTCACTACACTGCATCCCCAGTGGTGCCAGTGCACTCTTTCGAGTCACTGCACTGCATCCCCGTTAGTGACAGTGCATTCTCTGGACTCATTGCAGTGCATCCCCAGTGGTGCCAGTGCACTCTCCGGACTCACTGCACTGCATCCCCAATGCTGACAGTGCACTCTCTGGACTCACTGCACTGCATCCCCAGTGGTGCCAGTGCACTCTCTGGACTCACTGCAGTGCATCCCCAGTGGTGCCAGTGCACTCTCTGGACTCACTGCACTGCATCCCCAGTGGTGCCAGTGCTCTCTCCGGACTCACTGCACTGCATCCCTAATGGTGCCAGTGCACTCTCTGGACTCACTGCAGTGCATCCCCAGTGGTGCCAGTGCACTCTCTGGACTCACTGCACTGCATCCCCAGTGGTGCCAGTGCACTCTCTGCACTCACAGCACTGCATCCCCGGTGTTCCCAGAGCACTCTCTGGACTCACCGAGGTGCATCCCCAGTGGTGCCAGTGCACTCTCTGGAGTCACTGCACTGCATCCCCAGAGGTGCCAGTGCACTCTCTGGACTCACTGCACTGCATCCCCAGTGGTGCCAGTGCACTCTCTGGACTCACTGCAGTGCGTCCCTTGTGGTGCTTTTGCACTCTCAGGACTCACTGCACTGCATCCCCAGTGGTGCCAGTGCACTCTCTGGAGTCACAGCACTGCATTAACAGTGGTGCCTCTGCACTCTCTGGACTCACTGCAGTGCATCCCCAGTGGTGCGAGTGCACTCTTTGGACTCACCGGGGTGCATCCCCAGTGGTGCCAGTGCACTCTCTGGACTCACTGCAGTGCATCCCCAGTGGTGCCAGTGCACTCTCTGGACTCACTGCATTGCATCCCCAGTGGTGCCAGTGCACTCTCTGGACTCACTGCACTGCATCCCCAGTGCTGCCAGTGCACTCTCTGGACTCACTGCACTGCATCACCATTGGTGCCAGTGCACTCTCCGGACTCACTGCAGTGCATCCCCAGTGGTGCCAGTGCACTCTCTGGAGTCGCAGCACTGCATCAACAGTGGTGCCTCTGCACTCTCTGGAGTCACTGCTCTGCATCCCCAGTGCTGCCAGTGCACTCTCTGGACTCACTGCAGTGCATCCCCAGTGGTGCCAGTGCACTCTCTGGACTCACTGCACTGCATCCCCAGTGGTGCCAGTGCACTCTCTGGACTCACTGCATTGCATCCCCAGTGGTGCCAGTGCACTCTCTGGACTCACTGCACTGCATCCCCAGTGGTGCCAGTGCACTCTCTGGACTCACTGCATTGCATCCCCAGTGGTGCCGGTGCACTCTCTGGACTCACTGCACTGCATCCCCAGTGGTGCCACTGCACTCTCTGGACTCACTGCACTGCATCACCATTGGTGCCAGGGCACTCTCCGGACTCACTGCAGTGCATCCGCAGTGGTGCCAGTGCACTCTTTCGAGTCACTGCAGTGCATCCCCAGTGGTGCCAGTGCACTCTCTGCACTCACTGCACTGCATCCCCAGTGGTGCCAGTGCACACTCTGCACTCACTGCACTGCATCCCCATTGTTCCCAGAGCACTCTCCGGACTCACTACACTGCATCCCCAGTGGTGCCAGTGCACTCTTTCGAGTCACTGCACTGCATCCCCGTTAGTGACAGTGCATTCTCTGGACTCATTGCAGTGCATCCCCAGTGGTGCCAGTGCACTCTCCGGACTCACTGCACTGCATCCCCAATGCTGACAGTGCACTCTCTGGACTCACTGCACTGCATCCCCAGTGGTGCCAGTGCACTCTCTGGACTCACTGCAGTGCATCCCCAGTGGTGCCAGTGCACTCTCTGGACTCACTGCACTGCATCCCCAGTGGTGCCAGTGCTCTCTCCGGACTCACTGCACTGCATCCCTAATGGTGCCAGTGCACTCTCTGGACTCACTGCAGTGCATCCCCAGTGGTGCCAGTGCACTCTCTGGACTCACTGCACTGCATCCCCAGTGGTGCCAGTGCACTCTCTGCACTCACAGCACTGCATCCCCGGTGTTCCCAGAGCACTCTCTGGACTCACCGAGGTGCATCCCCAGTGGTGCCAGTGCACTCTCTGGACTCACTGCACTGCATCCCCAGTGGTGCCAGTGCACTCTCTGGACTCACTGCAGTGCATCCCCAGTGGTTCCAGTGCACTTTCTGGATCACTGCACTGCATCACCATTGGTGCCAGGGCACTCTCCGGACTCACTGCAGTGCATCCCCAGTGGTGCCAGTGCACTCTTTCGAGTCACTGCACTGCATCTCCAGTGGTGCCAGTGCATTCTCTGGACTCACTGCAGTGCATCTCCAGCGGTGCCAGTGCACTCTCTGGACTCACTGCACTCCATCCCCAGTGGTGCCAGTGCACTCTCTGGACTCACTGCACTGCATACCCAGTGCTGACAGTGCACTCTCTGGACTCACTGCACTGCATCCCCAGTGGTGCCACTGTACTCTCTGGACTCACTGCACTGCATCCCCAGTGGTGCCACTGCACTCTCTGGACTCACTGCACTGCATCCCCAGTGGTGCCAGTGCACTCTCTGGACTCACTGCACTGCATCCCCAGTGGTGCCAGTGCACTCTCTGGACTCATTGCAGTGCATCCCCTTTTGTGCCAGTGCACTCTCTGGACTCACTGCACTGCATCCCCAGTGGTGCCAGTGCACACTCTGCACTCACTGCACTGCATCCCCATTGTTCCCAGAGCACTCTCCGGACTCACTACACTGCATCCCCAGTGGTGCCAGTGCACTCTTTCGAGTCACTGCACTGCATCCCCGTTAGTGACAGTGCATTCTCTGGACTCATTGCAGTGCATCCCCAGTGGTGCCAGTGCACTCTCCGGACTCACTGCACTGCATCCCCAATGCTGACAGTGCACTCTCTGGACTCACTGCACTGCATCCCCAGTGGTGCCAGTGCACTCTCTGGACTCACTGCAGTGCATCCCCAGTGGTGCCAGTGCACTCTCTGGACTCACTGCACTGCATCCCCAGTGGTGCCAGTGCTCTCTCCGGACTCACTGCACTGCATCCCTAATGGTGCCAGTGCACTCTCTGGACTCACTGCAGTGCATCCCCAGTGGTGCCAGTGCACTCTCTGGACTCACTGCACTGCATCCCCAGTGGTGCCAGTGCACTCTCTGCACTCACAGCACTGCATCCCCGGTGTTCCCAGAGCACTCTCTGGACTCACCGAGGTGCATCCCCAGTGGTGCCAGTGCACTCTCTGGAGTCACTGCACTGCATCCCCAGAGGTGCCAGTGCACTCTCTGGACTCACTGCACTGCATCCCCAGTGGTGCCAGTGCACTCTCTGGACTCACTGCAGTGCGTCCCTTGTGGTGCTTTTGCACTCTCAGGACTCACTGCACTGCATCCCCAGTGGTGCCAGTGCACTCTCTGGAGTCACAGCACTGCATTAACAGTGGTGCCTCTGCACTCTCTGGACTCACTGCAGTGCATCCCCAGTGGTGCGAGTGCACTCTTTGGACTCACCGGGGTGCATCCCCAGTGGTGCCAGTGCACTCTCTGGACTCACTGCAGTGCATCCCCAGTGGTGCCAGTGCACTCTCTGGACTCACTGCATTGCATCCCCAGTGGTGCCAGTGCACTCTCTGGACTCACTGCACTGCATCCCCAGTGCTGCCAGTGCACTCTCTGGACTCACTGCACTGCATCACCATTGGTGCCAGTGCACTCTCCGGACTCACTGCAGTGCATCCCCAGTGGTGCCAGTGCACTCTCTGGAGTCGCAGCACTGCATCAACAGTGGTGCCTCTGCACTCTCTGGAGTCACTGCTCTGCATCCCCAGTGGTGACAGTGCACTCTCTGGACTCACTGCACTGCATCCCCAGTGCTGACAGTGCACTCTCTGGACTCACTGCACTGCATCCCCAGTGGTGCCAGTGCACTCTCTGGACTCACTGCATTGCATCCCCAGTGGTGCCAGTGCACTCTCTGGACTCACTGCACTGCATCCCCAGTGGTGCCAGTGCACTCTCTGGACTCACTGCATTGCATCCCCAGTGGTGCCGGTGCACTCTCTGGACTCACTGCACTGCATCCCCAGTGGTGCCACTGCACTCTCTGGACTCACTGCACTGCATCACCATTGGTGCCAGGGCACTCTCCGGACTCACTGCAGTGCATCCGCAGTGGTGCCAGTGCACTCTTTCGAGTCACTGCAGTGCATCCCCAGTGGTGCCAGTGCACTCTCTGCACTCACTGCACTGCATCCCCAGTGGTGCCAGTGCACACTCTGCACTCACTGCACTGCATCCCCATTGTTCCCAGAGCACTCTCCGGACTCACTACACTGCATCCCCAGTGGTGCCAGTGCACTCTTTCGAGTCACTGCACTGCATCCCCGTTAGTGACAGTGCATTCTCTGGACTCATTGCAGTGCATCCCCAGTGGTGCCAGTGCACTCTCCGGACTCACTGCACTGCATCCCCAATGCTGACAGTGCACTCTCTGGACTCACTGCACTGCATCCCCAGTGGTGCCAGTGCACTCTCTGGACTCACTGCAGTGCATCCCCAGTGGTGCCAGTGCACTCTCTGGACTCACTGCACTGCATCCCCAGTGGTGCCAGTGATCTCTCCGGACTCACTGCACTGCATCCCTAATGGTGCCAGTGCACTCTCTGGACTCACTGCAGTGCATCCCCAGTGGTGCCAGTGCACTCTCTGGACTCACTGCACTGCATCCCCAGTGGTGCCAGTGCACTCTCTGCACTCACAGCACTGCATCCCCGGTGTTCCCAGAGCACTCTCTGGACTCACCGAGGTGCATCCCCAGTGGTGCCAGTGCACTCTCTGGACTCACTGCACTGCATCCCCAGTGGTGCCAGTGCACTCTCTGGACTCACTGCAGTGCATCCCCAGTGGTTCCAGTGCACTTTCTGGATCACTGCACTGCATCACCATTGGTGCCAGGGCACTCTCCGGACTCACTGCAGTGCATCCCCAGTGGTGCCAGTGCACTCTTTCGAGTCACTGCACTGCATCTCCAGTGGTGCCAGTGCATTCTCTGGACTCACTGCAGTGCATCTCCAGCGGTGCCAGTGCACTCTCTGGACTCACTGCACTCCATCCCCAGTGGTGCCAGTGCACTCTCTGGACTCACTGCACTGCATACCCAGTGCTGACAGTGCACTCTCTGGACTCACTGCACTGCATCCCCAGTGGTGCCACTGTACTCTCTGGACTCACTGCACTGCATCCCCAGTGGTGCCACTGCACTCTCTGGACTCACTGCACTGCATCCCCAGTGGTGCCAGTGCACTCTCTGGACTCACTGCACTGCATCCCCAGTGGTGCCAGTGCACTCTCTGGACTCATTGCAGTGCATCCCCTTTTGTGCCAGTGCACTCTCTGGACTCACTGCACTGCATCCCCAGTTGTGCCAGTGCACTCTCTGGACTCACTGCACTGCATCCCCAGTGGTGCCAGTGCACTCTCTGGACTCACTGCACTGCATCAACAGTGGTGCCTCTGCACTCTCTGGAGTAACTGCACTGCATCCCCAGAGGTGCCAGTGCACTCTCTGGACTCACTGCACTGCATCCCCAGTGGTGCCAGTGCACTCTCTGGACTCACTGCATTGCGTCCCTTGTGGTGCTTTTGCACTCTCAGGACTCACTGCACTGCATCCCCAGTGGTGCCAGTGCACTCTCTGGAGTCACAGCACTGCATCAACAGTGGTGCCTCTGCACTCTCTGGAGTCACTGCAGTGCATCCCCAGTGGTGCGAGTGCACTCTTTGGACTCACCGGGGTGCATCCCCAGTGGTGCCAGTGCACTCTCTGGACTCACTGCAGTGCATCCCCAGTGGTGCCAGTGCACTCTCTGGACTCACTGCATTGCATCCCCAGTGGTGCCAGTGCACTCTCTGGACTCACTGCACTGCATCCCCAGTGGTGCCAGTGCACTCTCTGGACTCACTGCACTGCATCACCATTGGTGCCAGGGCACTCTCCGGACTCACTGCAGTGCATCCCCAGTGGTGCCAGTGCACTCTCTGGAGTCGCAGCACTGCATCAACAGTGGTGCCTCTGCACTCTCTGGAGTCACTGCTCTGCATCCCCAGTGCTGCCAGTGCACTCTCTGGACTCACTGCAGTGCATCCCCAGTGGTGCCAGTGCACTCTCTGGACTCACTGCAGTGCATCCCCAGTGGTGCCAGTGCACTCTCTGGACTCACTGCATTGCATCCCCAGTGGTGCCAGTGCACTCTCTGGACTCACTGCATTGCATCCCCAGTGGTGCCAGTGCACTCTCTGGACTCACTGCACTGCATCCCCAGTGGTGCCACTGCACTCTCTGGACTCACTGCACTGCATCACCATTGCTGCTAGGGCACTCTCCGGACTCACTGCAGTGCATCCCCAGTGCTGACAGTGCACTCTTTCGAGTCACTGCAGTGCATCCCCAGTGGTGCCAGTGCACTCTCTGCACTCACTGCACTGCATCCCCAGTGGTGCCAGTGCACACTCTGCACTCACTGCACTGCATCCCCAGTGTTCCCAGAGCACTCTCCGGACTCACTGCAGTGCATCCGCAGTGGTGCCAGTGCACTCTTTCGAGTCACTGCAGTGCATCCCCATTAGTGCCAGTGCATTCTCTGGACTCATTGCAGTGCATCCCCAGTGGTGCAAGTGCACTCTCCGGACTCACTGCACTGCATCCCCAATGCTGACAGTGCACTCTCTGGACTCACTGCAGTGCATCCCCAGTGGTGCCAGTGCACTCTCTGGACTCACTGCACTGCATCCCCAGTGGTGCCAGTGCTCTCTCCGGACTCACTGCACTGCATCCCTAATGGTGCCAGTGCACTCTCTGGACTCACTGCAGTGCATCCCCAGTGGTGCCAGTGCACTCTCTGGACTCACTGCACTGCATCCCCAGTGGTGCCAGTGCACTCTCTGCACTCACAGCACTGCATCCCCGGTGTTCCCAGAGCACTCTCTGGACTCACCGAGGTGCATCCCCAGTGGTGCCAGTGCACTCTCTGGACTCACTGCAGTGCATCCCCAGTGGTGCCAGTGCACTCTCTGGACTCACTGCACTGCCTCCCCAGTGGTTCCAGTGCACTTTCTGGATCACTGCACTGCATCACCATTGGTGCCAGGGCACTCTCCGGACTCACTGCACTGCATCCCCAGTGGTGCCAGTGCACTCTTTCGAGTCACTGCACTGCATCCCCAGTGGTGCCAGTGCATTCTCTGGACTCACTGCAGTGCATCTCCAGCGGTGCCAGTGCACTCTCTGGAGTCACTGCAGTGCATCCCCAGTGGTGCCAGTGCACTCTCTGGACTCACTGCACTGCATCCCCAGTGTTGACAGTGCACTCTCTGGACTCACTGCACTGCATCCCCAGTGGTGCCAGTGTACTCTCTGGACTCACTGCTCTGCGTTGCCATTGGTGCCAGTGCACTCTCTGGACCCATTGCAGTGCATCCCCAGTGGTGCCAGTGCACTCTCTGGCCTCACTGCACTGCATCCCCAGTGGTGCCAGTGCACTCTCTGGACTCATTGCAGTGCATCCCCTTTTGTGCCAGTGCACTCTCTGGACTCACTGCACTGCATCCCCAGTGGTGCCAGTGCACTCTCTAGAGTCACTGCACTGCATCCCCATTGGTGCCATGCACTCTCTGGACTCACTGCAGTGCATCTCCAGTGGTGCCAGTGCACTCTCTGGACTCACTGCACTGCATCCCCATTGCTGACAGTGCACTCTCTGGACTCACTGCACTGCATCACCAGTGGTGGCAGTGTACTCTCTGGACTCACTGCACTGCATCCCCAGTGGAGACAGTGCACTCTCTGTAGTCACTGCGCTGCATCCCCAGTGGTTCAAGGGCACTCTCTCGTCTCACTGCACTGCAACTCCAATGGTGCCAGTGCACTCTCTGGAGTCACTGCTCTGCACCCCAGTGGTGCCAGTGGCCTCTGTGGACTCACTGCACTACATCCCCTGTGGGGCCAGTGCACTCTCTGTACTCACTGCAGTGTTTCCCCACTGGTGCGAGTGCACTCTCTGGACTCACCGGGGTGCATCCCCAGTGGTGCCAGTGCACTCTGTGGACTCACTGCAGTGCAACCCCAGTGTTGCCAGTGCACTCTCTGGAGTCACTGCACTGCATCCTCAGTGGTGCCAGTGCACTCTCTGGACTCACTGCACTGCATCCCCAGTGGTTCCATTGCACTCTCTGGAGTTACTGCAGTGCTTCCACACTGGTGCCAGTGCACTCTCTGCACTCACTGCACTGCATCAACAGTGGTGACTCTGCACTCTCTGGAGTCACTGCACTGCATCCCCAGTGGTGCCAGTGCACTCTCAGGACTCACTGCTCTGCATCCCCAGTGGTGCCAGTGCACTCTCTGGAGTCAGAGCACTGCATCAACAGTGGTGCCAGTGCACTCTCTGGACTCACTGCATTGCATCCCCAGTGGTGCCAGTGCACTCTCTGGACTCACTGTAGTGCATCCCCAGTGGTGCCAGTGCACTCTCTGGACTCACTGCAGTGCTTCCGCACTAGTGCCAGTGCACTCTCTGGACTCACTGCACTGCATCCCCAGTGGTGCCAGTGCACTCTCTGGACTCACTGCACTGCATCAACAGTGGTGCCAGTGCACTCTCTGGACTCACTGCATTGCATCCGCAGTGGTGCCAGTGTAGTCTCTGGACTCACAGCAGTGCATCCCCAGTGGTGCCAGTGCAACTACTGGACTCACTGCAGTGTAGCTCATTGGTGCCAGAGCACTCTCTGGACTCACTGCAGTGCATCCCCAGTGGTGCCAGTGCACTCTCTGGACTCACTGCATCCCCATTGGTGCCAGTGCACTCTCTGGACTCACAGCACTAAAACTCTAGTGGTGCCAGTGCAGTCTCTGGACTCACTGCACTGCATCCCCAGTGGTGCCAGTGCACTCTCTGGACTCACTGCACTGCATCCCCTGTGGTGCCAGTGCACTCCCTGGACGCCTTGCAGTGAATCCCCGTTGGTGCCAGAGCACTCTCTGGACTCACTGCACTAGCTCCCCAGTGGTGCCAGTTCACTCTCTGGACTCACTGAACTGAATCCCCAGTGGTGCCAGTGCACTCTCTGGACTCACTGCAGTGCATCCCCTGTGGTGCCATTGCACTCTCAGGACTCACTGCACTGCATCCCCAGTGGTGCCAGTGCACTCTCTGGACTCACTGCACTGCAGCACCTGTGGTGCCAGTGCACTCTCTGGACTCACTGCACTGCATCCCCAATGGTGCAACTGCACTGTCTGGACTCACTGAACTGCATCCCCAGTGGTGCCAGTACACTTTCTGGAGTCACTGCACTGCATCCCCAGTGGTTCCATTGCACTCTCTGGACTCACTGCATTGGATCACCATTGGTGTCAGTGCACTCTCTGGACTCAGTGCAGTGCATCCCCAGTGGTGCTTTTGCACTCTCTGGACTCACTGCAGTGCTTCCCCACTGGTGCCAGTGCACTCTCTGGACTCACTGCACTGCATCCCCAGTGGTGCCAGTGCACTCTCTGCACTCACTGCACTGCATACCCAGTGGTGCCTGTGCACTCTCTGGACCCACTGCAGTGCATCCCCACGGGTGCCAGTGCACTCTCTGGACTCAGTGCACTGCACCCCAATGGTGCCAGTGCACTCTCTGTAGTCACTGCACTGCGTCCCCACTGGTGCCAGTGCACTCTCTGGACTCACTGCACTGCATCCCAGTGGTGCAAGTGCACTCTCTGGACTCACTGCAGTGCATCCCCAGTGGTGCCAGTGCACTCTCTGGACTCACTGCAGTGCAGCCCCTGAGGTGCCAGTGCACTCTCTGTTCTCACTGCAGTGCATTCCCAGTGGTGTCAGTGCACTCTCTGGACTCACTGCAGTGAATCTCCCGTGGTGCCAGTGCACTCTCTGGACTCACTGCAGTGCAGCCCCTGAGGTGCCAGTGCACTCTCTGTTCTCACTGCAGTGCATCCCCAGTGGTGTCAGTGCACTCTCTGGACTCACTGCAGTGCATCCCCAGTGGTGCCAGTGCACTCTCTGGACTCACTGCAGTGCAGCCCCTGAGGTGCCAGTGCACTCTCTGCACTCACTGCAGTGCATCCCCATTGGAGCCAGTGCACTCTCTGGACTCACTGCACTGCATCCCCAGTGGTGCCAGTGCACTCTCTGCACTCACTGCACTTCATCCCCAGTGCTGCCAGTGCACTCTCTGGACTCACTGCAGTGCATCCCCACTGGTGCCAGTGCACTCTCTGGACTCAGTGCACTGCATCCCCAGTGGTGCCAGTGCACTCTCTGGACTCACTGCAGTGTAACCCCTGCGGAGCCAGTGCACTCTGTGCTCTCAGTGCAATGCATCCCCATTGGTGCCAGTGCACTCTCTGTCCTCACCGAAGTGCAGCCCAAGTGGCGCCAGTGCACTCTCTGGACTCACTGCAGTGCAGCCCCTTAGGAGCCAGTGCACTCTCTGTACTCACTGCAGTGCATTCCCAGTGGTGCCAGTGCACTCTCTGGACTCACTGCACTGCATCCCCAGTGGTGCCAGTACACTCTCTGGACTCACTGCAGTGCATCCCCTGTGGTGCCATTGCACTCTCTGGTCTCACTACACTGTATCCCCATTGCTGACAGTGCCCTCTCTGTACTCACTGCACTGCATTCCCAGTGGTGCCAGTGCACTCTCTGGACTCACTGCAGTGCATCCCCAGTGGTGCCAGTGCACTCTCTGGACTCACTGTACTGCTAGAGCCGCGTCAGCCGCTGCAGCCGCGGTAGCCCCTCCAGTCTCGGCAGCCGCTCCAGACGCGGCAGCCGCGGCAGCCGGTCCAGCCGCGCCAGCCGCTCCTTCCGCTGCAGGCGCTCCAGCCGCGGCAGCCGCTCCAGTCGCTCTATCCGCGTTAGCCGCTCCAACCGCGGCAGGCGCTCCAGCCGCGGCATCCGCGGCAGCCGCTTCAGCCGTGGCAGGCGCTCCACTCGGTAGCGGCTTTCGCGGCTGCCGCGCCTGGAGCGGCTGCCGCGGCTGCCGCGGCTGGAGCGGCTGCCGCGGCTGGAGCGGCTGCGGCGGCTGGATCGTCTAGAGCGTCTGCCGCGGCTGGAGGGGCTACCGCGGCTGGAGCAGTGCAGTGATCCAGAGAGTGCACTGGCACCTTGGGGATGCAGTGCAGTGAGTCCAGAGAGTCAACTGGCACCACTGAGGATGCAGTACAGTGAGTCCAGAGAGTGCAGTGGCACCACAGGGGATTCAGATACATTCTCACTTCAGTGAGATCCCCATTAGTGCCAGTGCACTCTCTGGACTCACTGCACTGCATCCCCATTGATGACAATGCCCTCTCTGGACTCAGTGCACTGCATCCCCAGTGGAGCCAGTTCACTCTCTGGACACACTGCAGTGCATCCCCAGAACTGCCATTGGCTCTCTGGACTCATTGCACTGCATCCCCAATGGTGCCACTGCACTCTCTGGACTCACTGCACTGCATCCCCAGTGGTGCCAGTGCACTCTCTGGACTCACTGAAGTGCATCCCCAGTGGAGCCACTGCTCTCTGTGGACTCACTGCACTGCATCCCCACTGGTGCCAGTGCACTCTCTGGACTCACTGCAGTGCATCCCCAGTGGTGCCAGTGCACTCTCTGGACTCACTGCACTGCATCCCCAAGGGGCCAGTGCACTCTCTTTACTCCCTGCAGTGCATCCCTAGTGGAGCCAGTGCATTCTCTGGACTCACGGCAGTGCATCCCCAGTGGTTCCAGTGCACTCTCTGGACTAACTGTACTGCATCCCCAGTGGTGCCAGTTGACTCTCTGGGCTCACTGCACTACTCCAGCCGCGGCATCCGCTCCAGCCGCCTCAGCCGCTCCAGCCGCGGCAGCCGCTCCAGCCGCGGCAGACGCGGCAGCCGCTCCAGCCGTGGCAGCCGCTCCACTCGGTAGCGGCTTTAGCGGCTGCCGCGGCAGGAGCGCCTGTCGCGGCTGCCGAGGCTGGAGCGGCTGCCGCGGCTGGAGCGACTGCGGCGGCTGGAGCGTCTAGAGCGTCTGCCGCGGCTGGAGGGGCTACCGCAGCTGGAGCGGCTGAGGCGGCTGGAGCGGATGCCGCGGCTGGAGCAGTGCAGTGAGTCCAGAGAGTCAACTGGAACCACTGGGGATGCAGTTCAGTGAGTCCAGAGAGTGCACTGGCACTACCGGGGATTCAGATACATTCTCACGGCAGTTAGATCCCCAGCAGTGCCAGTGCACTCTCTGGACTCACAGCAGTGCATCCCCAGTGGTGCCAGTGCATTCTCTGTAGTCACTGTGCTGCATCCCCAGTGGTGACAGTGACCACTCTGGACTCACTGCAGTGTATCCCCTGTGGTGCCAGTGCACTCTGTGGACTCACTGCACTGCATCCCAGTGTGCCAGTGCACTCTGTGGACTCACTGCAGTGCATCCCCAGTGGTGCCAGTGCACTCTCTTTACTCCCTGCAGTGCATCCCTAGTGGAGCCAGTGCACTCTCTGGACTCACTGCAGTGCATCCCCAGTGGTTCCAGTGCACTCTCCGGACTCACTGCAGTGCATCCCCTGTGGTGCCAGTGCACTCTCTGGACTCACTGCACTGCATCCCCAGTGGTGCCAGTGCACTCTCTGGACTCACTGCACTGCATCCCCAATGGTGCAACTGCACTGTCTGGACTCACTGAAGTGCATCCCCAGTGGTGCCAGTACACTTTCTGGAGTCACTGCACTGCATCCCCAGTGGTTCCATTGCACTCTCTGGACTAACTGCATTGGATCTCCATTGGTGTCAGTGCACTCTCTGGACTCAGTGCATTGCATCCCCAGTGGAGCTTTTGCACTCTCTGGACTCACTGCAGTGCTTCCCCACTGGTGCCAGTGCACTCTCTGGACTCACTGCACTGCATCCCCAGTGGTGCCAGTGCACTCTCTGGACTCACTGCAGTGCATCACCAGTGGTGCCAGTGCACTCTCTGGAATCACTGCACTTCATCCCCAGTGGTGCCAGTGCATTCTCTGCACTCACTGCACTGCATCCCCAGTGGTGCCTGTGCACTCTCTGGACCCACTGCAGTGCATCCCCACGGGTGCCAGTGCACTCTCTGGACTCAGTGCACTGCATCCCCAATGGTGCCAGTGCACTCTCTGTAGTCACTGCACTGCGTCCCCACTGCTGCCAGTGCACTCTCTGGACTCACTGCACTGCATCCCTGTGGTGCAAGTGCACTCTCTGGACTCACTGCAGTGCAGCCCCTGAGGTGCCAGTGCACTCTCTTTTCTCACTGCAGTGCATTCCCAGTGGTGTCAGTGCACTCTCTGGACTCACTGCAGTGAATCTCCCGTGGTGCCTGTGAAGTCTCTGGACTCACTGCAGTGCAACCCCAGTGGTGCCAGTGTAGTCTCTGGACTCAAGGCACAGTAACCCCAGTGGTGCCAGTGCAATCTAAGGACTCACAGCAGTGCAGCTAAAGTTGGTGTCAGTGCACTCTCTGGACTCACTGCACTGCATCCCCAGTGGTGCCAGTGCACTCTCTGCACTCACTGCAGTGCATCCCCAGTGGAGCCAGTGCACTCTCTGGACTCACTGCACTGCATCCCCAGTGGTGCCAGTGCACTCTCTGCACTCACTGCACTTCATCCCCAGTGCTGCCAGTGCACTCTCTGGACCCACTGCAGTGCATCCCCACTGGTGCCAGTGCACTCTCTGGACTCAGTGCACTGCATCCCCAGTGGTGCCAGTGCACTCTCTGGACTCACTGCAGTGTAACCCCTGCGGAGCCAGTGCACTCTGTGCTCTCAGTGCAATGCATCTCCAGTGGTGCCAGTGCACTCTCTGTCCTCACCGCAGTGCAGCCCAAGTGGCGCCAGTGCACTCTCTGGACTCACTGCACTGCATCCCCAGTGGTGCCAGTGCACTCTCTGGACTCACTGCACTGCCTCCCCAGTGGTTCCAGTGCACTTTCTGGATCACTGCACTGCATCACCATTGGTGCCAGGGCACTCTCCGGACTCACTGCACTGCATCCCCAGTGGTGCCAGTGCACTCTTTCGAGTCACTGCACTGCATCCCCAGTGGTGCCAGTGCATTCTCTGGACTCACTGCAGTGCATCTCCAGCGGTGCCAGTGCACTCTCTGGAGTCACTGCAGTGCATCCCCAGTGGTGCCAGTGCACTCTCTGGACTCACTGCACTGCATCCCCAGTGCTGACAGTGCACTCTCTGGACTCACTGCATTGCATCCCCAGTGGTGCCAGTGTACTCTCTGGACTCACTGCTCTGCGTTGCCATTGGTGCCAGTGCACTCTCTGGACCCATTGCAGTGCATCCCCAGTGGTGCCAGTGCACTCTCTGGCCTCACTGCACTGCATCCCCAGTGGTGCCAGTGCACTCTCTGGACTCATTGCAGTGCATCCCCTTTTGTGCCAGTGCACTCTCTGGACTCACTGCACTGCATCCCCAGTGGTGCCAGTGCACTCTCTAGAGTCACTGCACTGCATCCCCATTGGTGCCATGCACTCTCTGGACTCACTGCAGTGCATCTCCAGTGGTGCCAGTGCACTCTCTGGACTCACTGCACTGCATCCCCATTGCTGACAGTGCACTCTCTGGACTCACTGCACTGCATCACCAGTGGTGGCAGTGTACTCTCTGGAGTCACAGCACTGCATCAACAGTGGTGCCAGTGCACTCTCTGGACTCACTGCATTGCATCCCCAGTGGTGCCAGTGCACTCTCTGGACTCACTGTAGTGCATCCCCAGTGGTGCCAGTGCACTCTCTGGACTCACTGCAGTGCTTCCGCACTAGTGCCAGTGCACTCTCTGGACTCACTGCACTGCATCCCCAGTGGTGCCAGTGCACTCTCTGGACTCACTGCACTGCATCAACAGTGGTGCCAGTGCACTCTCTGGACTCACTGCACTGCATCACCATTGGTGCCAGGGCACTCTCCGGACTCACTGCAGTGCATCCACAGTGGTGCCAGTGCACTCTTTCGAGTCACTGCTTTGCATCCCCAGTGGTGCCAGTGCAACTACTGGACTCACTGCAGTGTAGCTCATTGGTGCCAGAGCACTCTCTGGACTCACTGCAGTGCATCCCCAGTGGTGCCAGTGCACTCTCTGGACTCACTGCATCCCCATTGGTGCCAGTGCACTCTCTGGACTCACAGCACTAAAACTCTAGTGGTGCCAGTGCAGTCTCTGGACTCACTGCACTGCATCCCCAGTGGTGCCAGTGCACTCTGGACTCACTGCACTGCATCCCCAGTGGTGCCAGTGCACTCCCTGGACGCCTTGCAGTGAATCCCCGTTGGTGCCAGAGCACTCTCTGGACTCACTGCACTAGATCCCCAGTGGTGCCAGTGCACTCTCTGGACTCACTGAACTGAATCCCCAGTGGTGCCAGTGCACTCTCTGGACTCACTGCAGTGCATCCCCTGTGGTGCCATTGCACTCTCAGGACTCACTGCACTGCATCCCCAGTGGTGCCAGTGCACTCTCTGGACTCACTGCACTGCAGCACCTGTGGTGCCAGTGCACTCTCTGGAGTCACTGCACTGCATCCCCAGTGGTTCCATTGCACTCTCTGGACTCACTGCATTGGATCTCCATTGGTGTCAGTGCACTCTCTGGACTCAGTGCAGTGCATCCCCAGTGGTGCTTTTGCACTCTCTGGACTCACTGCAGTGCTTCCCCACTGGTGCCAGTGCACTCTCTGGACTCACTGCACTGCATCCCCAGTGGTGCCAATGCACTCTCTGGACTCACTGCAGTGCATCACCAGTGGTGCCAGTGCACTCTCTGGAATCACTGCACTTCATCCCCAGTGGTGCCAGTGCATTCTCTGGACTCACTGCACTGCATCCCCAGTGGTGCCAGTGCACTCTCTGCACTCACTGCACTGCATACCCAGTGGTGCCTGTGCACTCTCTGGACCCACTGCAGTGCATCCCCACGGGTGCCAGTGCACTCTCTGGACTCAGTGCACTGCATCCGCAATGGTGCCAGTGCACTCTCTGTAGTCACTGCACTGCGTCCCCACTGGTGCCAGTGCACTCTCTGGACTCACTGCACTGCATCCCAGTGGTGCAAGTGCACTCTCTGGACTCACTGCAGTGCATCCCCAGTGGTGCCAGTGCACTCTCTGGACTCACTGCAGTGCAGCCCCTGAGGTGCCAGTGCACTCTCTGTTCTCACTGCAGTGCATTCCCAGTGGTGTCAGTGCACTCTCTGGACTCACTGCAGTGAATCTCCCGTGGTGCCAGTGCACTCTCTGCACTCACTGCAGTGCATCCCCAGTGGAGCCAGTGCACTCTCTGGACTCACTGCACTGCATCCCCAGTGCTGCCAGTGCACTCTCTGGATCCACTGCAGTGCATCCCCACTGGTGCCAGTGCACTCTCTGGACTCACTGCACTGCATCCCCAGTGGTGCCAGTGCACTCTCTGGACTCACTGCAGTGTAACCCCTGCGGAGCCAGTGCACTCTGTGCTCTCAGTGCAATGCATCCCCAGTGGTGCCAGTGCACTCTCTGTCCTCACCGAAGTGCAGCCCAAGTGGCGCCAGTGCACTCTCTGGACTCACTGCAGTTCAGCCCCTTAGGAGCCAGTGCACTCTCTGTACTCACTGCAGTGCATTCCCAGTGGTGCCAGTGCACTCTCTGGACTCACTGCACTGCATCCCCAGTGGTGCCAGTACACTCTCTGGACTCACTGCAGTGCATCCCCTGTGGTGCCATTGCACTCTCTGGTCTCACTACACTGCATCCCCATTGCTGACAGTGCCCTCTCTGTACTCACTGCACTGCATTCCCAGTGGTGCCAGTGCACTCTCTGGACTCACTGCAGTGCATCCCCAGTGGTGCCAGTGCACTCTCTGGACTCACTGTACTGCTAGAGCCGCGTCAGCCGCTGCAGCCGCGGTAGCCCCTCCAGTCTCGGCAGCTGCTCCAGACGCGGCAGCCGCGGCAGCCGGTCCAGCCGCGGCAGCCGCTCCTTCCGCTGCAGGCGCTCCAGCCGCGGCAGCCGCTCCAGTCGCTCTATCCGCGTTAGCCGCTCCAACCGCGGCAGGCGCTCCAGCCGCGGCATCCGCGGCAGCCGCTTCATCCGTGGCAGGCGCTCCACTCGGTAGCGGCTTTCGCGGCTGCCGCGCCTGGAGCGGCTGCCGCGGCTGCCGCGGCTGGAGCGGCTGCCGCGGCTGGAGCGGCTGCGGCGGCTGGATCGTCTAGAGCGTCTGCCGCGGCTGGAGGGGCTACCGCGGCTGGAGCAGTGCAGTGATCCAGAGAGTGCACTGGCACCTTGGGGATGCAGTGCAGTGAGTCCAGAGAGTCAACTGGCACCACTGAGGTTGCAGTACAGTGAGTCCAGAGAGTGCAGTGGCACCACAGGGGATTCAGATACATTCTCACTTCAGTGAGATCCCCATTAGTGCCAGTGCACTCTCTGGACTCACTGCACTGCATCCCCATTGATGACTATGCCCTCTCTGGACTCAGTGCACTGCATCCCCAGTGGAGCCAGTTCACTCTCTGGACACACTGCAGTGCATCCCCAGAACTGCCATTGGCTCTCTGGACTCATTGCACTGCATCCCCAATGGTGCCACTGCACTCTCTGGACTCACTGCACTGCATCCCCAGTGGTGCCAGTGCACTCTCTGGACTCACTGAAGTGTATCCCCAGTGGAGCCACTGCTCTCTGTGGACTCACTGCACTGCATCCCCACTGGTGCCAGTGCACTCTCTGGACTCACTGCAGTGCATCCCCAGTGGTGCCAGTGCACTCTCTGGACTCACTGCACTGCATCCCCAAGGGGCCAGTGCACTCTCTTTACTCCCTGCAGTGCATCCCTAGTGGAGCCAGTGCATTCTCTGGACTCACTGCAGTGCATCCCCAGTGGTTCCAGTGCACTCTCTGGACTAACTGTACTGCATCCCCAGTGGTGCCAGTTGACTCTCTGGGCTAACTCCACTACTCCAGCCGCGGCATCCGCTCCAGCCGCCTCAGCCGCTCCAGCCGCGGCAGCCGCTCCAGCCGCGGCAGACGCGGCAGCCGCTCCAGCCGTGGCAGCCGCTCCACTCGGTAGCGGCTTTAGCGGCTGCCGCGGCAGGAGCGCCTGTCGCGGCTGCCGAGGCTGGAGCGGCTGCCGCGGCTGGAGCGACTGCGGCGGCTGGAGCGTCTAGAGCGTCTGCCGCGGCTGGAGGGGCTACCGCAGCTGGAGCGGCTGAGGCGGCTGGAGCGGATGCCGCGGCTGGAGCAGTGCAGTGAGTCCAGAGAGTCAACTGGCAGCACTGGGGATGCAGTACAGTGAGTCCAGAGAGTGCACTGGCACCACAGGGGATGCACTGCAGTTACTCCAGAGAGTGCACTGGAACCACTGGGGATGCAGTTCAGTGAGTCCAGAGAGTGCACTGGCACTACCGGGGATTCAGATACATTCTCACGGCAGTTAGATCCCCAGCAGTGCCAGTGCACTCTCTGGACTCACAGCAGTGCATCCCCAGTGGTGCCAGTGCATTCTCTGTAGTCACTGTGCTGCATCCCCAGTGGTGACAGTGCACACTCTGGACTCACTGCAGTGTATCCCCTGTGGTGCCAGTGCACTCTGTGGACTCACTGCACTGCATCCCAGTGTGCCAGTGCACTCTGTGGACTCACTGCAGTGCATCCCCAGTGGTGCCAGTGCACTCTCTTTACTCCCTGCAGTGCATCCCTAATGGAGCCAGTGCACTCTCTGGACTCACTGCAGTGCATCCCCAGTGGTTCCAGTGCACTCTCTGGACTCACTGCAGTGCATCCCCAGTGGTGCCAGTGCACTCTCTGGACTAACTGTACTGCATCCCCAGTGGTGCCAGTTGACTCTCTGGGCTCACTGCACTGCTCCAGCCGCGGCATCCGCTCCAGCCGCCTCAGCCGCTCCAGCCGCGGTAGCCCCTCCAGCCGCGGCAGACGCTCTAGACGCTACAGCCGCCGCAGCCGCTCCAGCCGCGGCAGGCGCTAAAGCCGCTACCGAGTGGAGCGGCTGCCACGGCTGGAGCGGCTGCCGCGGTTGGAGCGGCTGCCGCCACTGGAGCGACTGGAGCGGCTGCCGCGGCTGGAGCGCCTGCACCGGATGGAGCGGCTGCCGCGGCTGGACCGGCTGCCGCGGCTGCCGCGGCTGGAGCGGCTGCCGAGGCTGGAGGGTCTACCAAGGCTGGAGCGGCTGCCGCGGCTCGAGCAGTACAGTGAGTCCAGAGAGTTCACTGCCACCTTTGGGGATGCACTGCATTGTCTGCAGAGAGTGCCCTGGCACCACTGGGGATGCACTGCAGTGAGTCCAGAGAGTGCACTGGCACCACCGGGGATGGAGTGCAGTGAGTCCAGAGAGTGCACTGGCACCACTGGGGATGCACTGCAGTGAGTCCAGAGAGTGCACTGGCACCAATGGGATGCAGTGCAGTGAGTCCAGAGAGTGCACTGGCACCACTGGGGATGCAGTGCAGTGAGTCCAGAGAGTGCACTGGCACCACTGGGGATGCACTGCAGTGAGTCCAGAGAGTGCACTGGCACCACTGGGGATGCAGTGCAGTGAGTCCAGAGAGTGCACTGGCACCACTGGGGATGCACCCCGGCAAGACCAGAGAGTGCACTGTCAGCACTGGGGATGCAGTGCAGTGAGTCCATAGAGTGCACTGGCACCACTGGGGACGCAGTGCAGTGAGTCCACAGAGGTCACTGGCACCACTGGGGATGCAGTGCAGTGAGTCCAGAGAGTGCCCCGGCACCACTGGGGATGCAGTGCAGTGAGTCCAGAGAGTGCATTGGCACCACTGGGGATGCACTGCAGTGACTCCAGAGAGTGCACTGGCACCACTGGGGATGCACTGCAGTGAGTCCAGAGAGTGCACTGGCACCACTGGGGATGCACTGCAGTGAGTCCAGATGTTAGCCTAGCAACCACATAATCACCAAGTGATTATATGAAGGTGCTTTATTCAGCGCTGGAAGCCGGGGCAGGTGCCCAAATCTGGCTTCAAGTCCCGTTACTTCCCAGCCATTATTTATACATACAATATTGCGTCAGGTATACATATTCATTACAGGTTGCAACAGCAGCCTCGCTTTTCATTCTAATTAGCTCCCCTCCCCTTTGCACATGCGTGGCGCACTCTGGTGGTCGTCCAGGTGGTCGTGCATATGAAGTAAGGAGTCTTCCTCTCCGCTAAACTTTTCACCTTTCTTACTCGACGCGTGCTCCCTCCGTTTCTTGGTTCTGCTTCAACTCATTTCATCATTTCCAGGCCCTTATCCAAGGTCAGGTTGTACCTGTTCCCTCCCAAGGTTCCCCTTCAATGATTCTTTTGATTGTTCAATGTACTCCCTAAGTATCCAGTATACATAGATTAATTGATAATGTAAGTACATTTGGCAATGCTGAATTATACTGTAGGTCCCATTACCTAAGAGACATTAGTAAAACATCCATTCGATTCTCCCCAACACTAACACAGAGACTGCACTGGCACCACTGGGGATGCACCCCGGCAAGTCCAGAGAGTGCACTGGCACCACTGGGGATGCAGTGCAGTGAGTCCAGAGAGTGCACTGGCACCACTGGGGATGCACTGCCGTGAGTCCAGAGAGTGCACTGGCACCACTGGGGATGCACTGCCGTGAATCCAGAGAGTGCACTGGCACCACTGGGGATGCAGTGCAGTGAGTCCAGAGAGTGCACTGGCACACTGGGGATGCAGTGCAGTGAGTCCAGAGAGTGCAGTGGCACCAATGTTGATGCAGTGCAGTGAGTGCAGAGAGTGCACTGGCACCACTGGGGATGCACCCCGGTGAGTCCAGAGAGTGCACTGGCAGTACTGGGGATGCACCCCGGCAAGTCCAGAGAGTGCACTGTCACCACTGGGGTTGCAGTGCAGTGAGTCCAGAGAGTGCACTGGCCCCACTGGGGATGCAGTGCAGTGAGTCCAGAGAGTGCACTGGCACCAATGGGGATGCACTGCCGTGAGTCCAGAGAGTGCCCCGGCACCACTGGGGATGCAGTGCAGTGAGTCCAGAGAGTGCAGTGGCACCACTGGGAATGCAGTGCAGTGAGTCCAAAGAGTGCACTGGCACCATTGGGGATGCACTGCAGTGAGTCCAGAGAGTGCACTGGCACCACTGGGGATGCAGTGCAGTGAGTCCAGAGAGTGCAGTGGCACAACTGGGGATGCAGTGCAGTGAGTCCAGAGAGTGCACTGGCACCACTGGGGATGCAGTGCAGTGAGTCCAGAGAGTGTACTGGCACCACTGGGGATGCAGTGCAGTGAGTCCAGAGAGGTCACTGGCACCACTGGGGATGCAGTGCAGTGAGTCCAGAGAGTGCACTGGCATCACTGGGGATGCAGTGCGGTGAGTCCAGAGTGCACTGGCACCACTGGGGATGCAGTGCAGTGAGTCCAGAGAGTGCACTGGCACCACTGGGGATGCAGTGCAGTGAGTCCAGAGAGTGCACTGGCAGCACTGGGGATGCACTCGGGTGAGTCCAGAGAGTGCACTGGCACCACTGGGGATGCAGTGCACTGAGTCCAGAGAGTGCACTGGCACCACTGGTGATGCAGTGCAGTGAGTCCAGAGAGTGCACTGGCACCACTGGGGATGCACTGCCGTGAATCCAGAGAGTGCACTGGCACCACTGGGGATGCAGTGCAGTGAGTCAGAGAGTGCACTGGCACCACTGGGGATGCAGTACAGTGAGTCCAGAGAGTGCACTGGCACCAATGGGGATGCAGCGCAGTGACTCCTGAGAGTGCGCTGGCACCACTGGGGATGCAGTGCAGTGAGTCCAGAGAGTGCCCCGGCACCACTGCGGATGCAGTGCAGTGAGTCCAGAGAGTGCATTGGCACCACTGGGGATGCAGTGCAGTGAGTCCAGAGAGGGCACTGGCACCACTGGCGATGCACTGCAGTGAGTCCAGAGAGTGCACTGGCACCACTGGCGATGCACTGCAGTGAGTCCAGAGAGTGCACTGGCACCACCTGGGATGCAGTGCAGTGAGTCCAGAGAATGCACTGGCACCACTGGGGATGCAGTGCACTGAGTCCAGAGAGTGCACTGGCACCACTGGAGTTGAAGTGCAGTGAGTCAAGAGAGTGCACTGGAACCACTGGGGATGCAGCGTAGTGACTCAAGAGAGTGCACTGGCACCACTGGGGATGCAGTGCCGTGAGTCCAGAGAGTGCATTGGCACCACTGCGGATGCACTGCAATGAGTCCAGAGAGTGCACTGGCACCAATGGCAACGCAGAGCAGTGAGTCCAGAGAGTGCCTTGGCACCACAGGGGATGCAGTGCAGTGAGTCCAGAGAGTGCAATAGCACCACGGAGGATGCACTGCAGTGAGTCCAGAGAGTGCACTGTCACCACTGGGGATGCAGTGCAGTTAGTCCAGAGAGTGCACTGGCACCACTGGGGTTGCAGTGCAGTGAGTCCAGAGAGTACAGTAGCACCATTGGGGATGCAGTGCAGTGAGTCCAAAGAGTGCACTGGCACCACAGGGATGCACTGCAGTGAGTCCACAGACTTCACAGGCACCACTGGGTATGCACTGCAGTGAGTCCAGAGAGTGCCCTGGCCCCACAGGGGATGCAGTGCAGTGAGTCCACAGAGGGCACTGGCACCACTGGGGATGCAGTGCAGTGAGTCCAGAGAGTGCACTGGCACCACTGGGGATGCAGTGCCGTGAGTCCAGAGAGTGCACTGGCACCACTGAGGATGCAGTGCAGTGAGTCCAGAGAGTGCACTGGCACCACTGGGGATGCACTGCAGTGAGTCCAAAGAGTGCACTGGCACCACTGGGGATGCAGTGCACTGAGTAAAGAGAGTGCACTGGCACCACTGGGGATGCAGTGCAGTGAGTCCAGAGAGTGCACTGGCACCACTGGGGATGGACTGCAGTGAGTCCAGAGAGTGCACTGGCACCACTGGGGATGCAGTGCAGTGAGTCCAGAGAGTGCACTGGCACCACTGGTGATGCAGTGCCGTGACTCCAGAGAGTGCACTGGCACCACTGGAGTTGCAGTGCAGTGAGTCCAGAGAGTGCACTGGAACCACTGGGGATGCAGCGCAGTGACTCCTGAGAGTGCACTGGCACCACTGGGGATGCAGTGCCGTGAGTGCAGAGAGTGCACTGGCACCACTGGGGATGCACTGCAATGAGTCCAGAGAGTGCACTGGCACCAATGGCAACGCAGAGTAGTGAGTCAAGAGAGTGCACTGGCACCAGAGGGGATGCAGTGCAGTGAGTCCAGAGAGTGCACTAGCACCACTGGGGATGCACTGCAGTGAGTCCAGAGTGTGCACTGGCACCACTGGGGATGCAGTGCAGTGAGTCCAGAGAGTGCAATGGCACCACTGGGGATGCAGTGCAGTGAGTCCACAGAGGGCACTGGCACCACAGGGGATGCAGTGTAGTGAGTCCAGAGAGTGCACTGCCACCACTGGGGATGCAGTGCAGTGAGTCCAAAGAGTGCACTGGCACCATTGGGGATGCACTGCAGTGAGTATAGAGACTTCACAGGCACCACTGGGGATGCAGTGCAGTGAGTCCAGAGAGTGCCCTGGCACCACTGGGGATGCACTGCAGTGAGTCCAGAGAGTGCACTGGCACCACTGGGGATGCACTGCAGTGAGTCCAGAGAGTGCACTGGCACCACTGGGGATGCACTGCAGTGAGTCCAGAGAGTGCCCTGGCACCACTGGGGATGCACTGCAGTGAGTCCAGACAGTGCACTGACACCACTGGGGATGCACTGCAGTGAGTCCAGAGAGTGCACTGGCACCACTGGGGATGCACTGCAGTGAGTCCAGAGAGTGCACTGGCACCACTGGGGATGCAGTGCAGTGAGTCCAGAAAGTGCACTGTCACCACTGGGGGTGCAGTACAGTGAGTCCAGAGAGTGCACTGGCACCACTGGGGATGCAGTGCAGTGAGTAAAGAGAGTACAGTGGCACCACTGGGGATGCAGTGCAGTGAGTCCAGAGAGTGCCCTGGCACCACTGGGAATGCAGTGAGTCCAGAGAGTTCACTGGCACCACTGTGGATGCAGTGCAGTGAGTCCAGGGAGTGCACTGGCACCTCTGGGGATGCACCCCGGTGACTCCAGAGAGTGCACTGGCACCACTGGGGATGCACCCCGGCAAGTCCAGAGAGTGCACTGGCACCACTGGGGATGCACTGCAGTGAGTCCAGAGAGTGCACTGGCACCACTGGGGTGCAGTGCAGTGAGTCCAGAGAGTGCACTGGCACCACTGGGTATGCAGTGCAGTGAGTCCAGAGAGTGCACTGGCACCACTGGGGATGCAGTGCAGTGAGTCCAGAGAGTGCACTGGCACCACTGGGGATGAACTGTAGTGAGTCCAGAGACTGCACTGGCACCACTGGGGATGCAGTGCAGTGAGTAAAGAGAGTGCACTGGCACCACTGTGGATGCAGTGCAGTGAGTCCAGAGAGTGCACTGGCACCACTGGGGATGGACTGCAGTGAGTCCAGAGAGTGCACTGGCACCACTGGGGATGCAGTGCAGTGAGTCCAGAGAGTGCACTGGCACCATTGGGGATGCAGTGCAGTGAGTCCAGAGAGTGCACTGGCACCACTGGTGATGCAGTGCAGTGAGTTAAGAGAGTACACTGGCGCCACTGTGAATGCACTGCAGTGAGTCCAGAGAGTGCACTGGCACCAGTGGTGATGCAGTGCAATGAGTCCAGAGAGCCACTGGCACCACTGGGGATGCAGTGCATTTAGTCCAGAGAGTGAACTGGCACCACTGGGGATGCAGTGCACTGAGTCCAGAGAGGGCACTGTCAGCAATGGGGATGCAGTGCAGTGAGTCCAGAGAGTGCACTGGCACCACTGGTGATGCAGTGCAGTGACTCCAGAGACATCACAGGCACCACTGGGGATGCAGTGCAGTGAGCCCAGAGAGTGCACTGGCACCACTGGGGATGCACTGCAGTGAGTCCAGAGAGTGCAGTGGCACCACTGGCGATGCAGTCCACTGAGTCCAGAGAGTACACTGGCACCACTGGGGATGCAGTGCAGTGAGTCCAGAGTGTGCACTGGCACCACTGGGGATGCACTGCAGTGAGCTCAGAGAGCGCACTGGCACCACTGGGGATGTAGTGCACTGAGTCCACAGAGGGCACTGGCACCACTGGGGATGCAGTGCAGTGAGTCCAAAGAGTGCACTGGCACCATTGGGGATGCACTGCAGTGAGTCCAGAGACTTCACAGGCACCACTGGGGATGCAGTGCAGTGAGTCCAGAGAGTGCCCTGGCACCACTGGGAATGCAGTGAGTCCAGAGAGTGCACTGGCACCACTGGGGATGCACTGCAGTGAGTCCAGAGAGTGCACAGGCACCACTGGGGATGCACCCCGGCAAGTCCAGAGAGTGCACTGGCACCACTGGGGATGCAGTGCAGTGAGTCCAGAGAGTGCACTGGCACCACTGGGGATGCACTGCAGTGAGTCCAGAGAGTGCACTGTCACCACTGGGGATGCAGTGCAGTGAGTCCAGAGAGTGCACTGGCACCACTGGGGATGCACTGCAGTGAGTCCAGAGAGTGCACAGGCACCACTGGGGATGTAGTGCACTGAGTCCACAGAGGGCACTGGCACCACTGGGGATGGAGTGCAGTGAGTCCAAAGAGTGCACTGGCACCATTGGGGATGCACTGCAGTGAGTCCAGAGACTTCACAGGCACCACTGGGGATGCAGTGCAGTGAGTCCAGAGAGTGCCCTGGCACCACTGGGAATGCAGTGAGTCCAGAGAGTGCACTGGCACCACTGGGGATGCACTGCAGTGAGTCCAGAGAGTGCACAGGCACCACTGGGGATGCACCCCGGCAAGTCCAGAGAGTGCACTGGCACCACTGGGGATGCAGTGCAGTGAGTCCAGAGAGTGCACTGGCACCACTGGGGATGCACTGCAGTGAGTCCAGAGAGTGCACTGGCACCACTGGGGATGCACTGCAGTGAGTCCAGAGAGTGCCCTGGCACCACTGGGGATGCACTGCAGTGAGTCCAGACAGTGCACTGACACCACTGGGGATGCACTGCAGTGAGTCCAGAGAGTGCACTGGCACCACTGGGGATGCACTGCAGTGAGTCCAGAGAGTGCACTGGCACCACTGGGGATGCAGTGCAGTGAGTCCAGAAAGTGCACTGTCACCACTGGGGGTGCAGTACAGTGAGTCCAGAGAGTGCACTGGCACCACTGGGGATGCAGTGCAGTGAGTAAAGAGAGTACAGTGGCACCACTGGGGATGCAGTGCAGTGAGTCCAGAGAGTGCCCTGGCACCACTGGGAATGCAGTGAGTCCAGAGAGTTCACTGGCACCACTGTGGATGCAGTGCAGTGAGTCCAGGGAGTGCACTGGCACCTCTGGGGATGCACCCCGGTGACTCCAGAGAGTGCACTGGCACCACTGGGGATGCACCCCGGCAAGTCCAGAGAGTGCACTGGCACCACTGGGGATGCACTGCAGTGAGTCCAGAGAGTGCACTGGCACCACTGGGGTGCAGTGCAGTGAGTCCAGAGAGTGCACTGGCACCACTGGGTATGCAGTGCAGTGAGTCCAGAGAGTGCACTGGCACCACTGGGGATGCAGTGCAGTGAGTCCAGAGAGTGCACTGGCACCACTGGGGATGAACTGTAGTGAGTCCAGAGACTGCACTGGCACCACTGGGGATGCAGTGCAGTGAGTAAAGAGAGTGCACTGGCACCACTGTGGATGCAGTGCAGTGAGTCCAGAGAGTGCACTGGCACCACTGGGGATGGACTGCAGTGAGTCCAGAGAGTGCACTGGCACCACTGGGGATGCAGTGCAGTGAGTCCAGAGAGTGCACTGGCACCATTGGGGATGCAGTGCAGTGAGTCCAGAGAGTGCACTGGCACCACTGGTGATGCAGTGCAGTGAGTTAAGAGAGTACACTGGCGCCACTGTGAATGCACTGCAGTGAGTCCAGAGAGTGCACTGGCACCAGTGGTGATGCAGTGCAATGAGTCCAGAGAGCCACTGGCACCACTGGGGATGCAGTGCATTTAGTCCAGAGAGTGAACTGGCACCACTGGGGATGCAGTGCACTGAGTCCAGAGAGGGCACTGTCAGCAATGGGGATGCAGTGCAGTGAGTCCAGAGAGTGCACTGGCACCACTGGTGATGCAGTGCAGTGACTCCAGAGACATCACAGGCACCACTGGGGATGCAGTGCAGTGAGCCCAGAGAGTGCACTGGCACCACTGGGGATGCACTGCAGTGAGTCCAGAGAGTGCAGTGGCACCACTGGCGATGCAGTCCACTGAGTCCAGAGAGTACACTGGCACCACTGGGGATGCAGTGCAGTGAGTCCAGAGTGTGCACTGGCACCACTGGGGATGCACTGCAGTGAGCTCAGAGAGCGCACTGGCACCACTGGGGATGTAGTGCACTGAGTCCACAGAGGGCACTGGCACCACTGGGGATGCAGTGCAGTGAGTCCAAAGAGTGCACTGGCACCATTGGGGATGCACTGCAGTGAGTCCAGAGACTTCACAGGCACCACTGGGGATGCAGTGCAGTGAGTCCAGAGAGTGCCCTGGCACCACTGGGAATGCAGTGAGTCCAGAGAGTGCACTGGCACCACTGGGGATGCACTGCAGTGAGTCCAGAGAGTGCACAGGCACCACTGGGGATGCACCCCGGCAAGTCCAGAGAGTGCACTGGCACCACTGGGGATGCAGTGCAGTGAGTCCAGAGAGTGCACTGGCACCACTGGGGATGCACTGCAGTGAGTCCAGAGAGTGCACTGTCACCACTGGGGATGCAGTGCAGTGAGTCCAGAGAGTGCACTGGCACCACTGGGGATGCACTGCAGTGAGTCCAGAGAGTGCACAGGCACCACTGGGGATGTAGTGCACTGAGTCCACAGAGGGCACTGGCACCACTGGGGATGGAGTGCAGTGAGTCCAAAGAGTGCACTGGCACCATTGGGGATGCACTGCAGTGAGTCCAGAGACTTCACAGGCACCACTGGGGATGCAGTGCAGTGAGTCCAGAGAGTGCCCTGGCACCACTGGGAATGCAGTGAGTCCAGAGAGTGCACTGGCACCACTGGGGATGCACTGCAGTGAGTCCAGAGAGTGCACAGGCACCACTGGGGATGCACCCCGGCAAGTCCAGAGAGTGCACTGGCACCACTGGGGATGCAGTGCAGTGAGTCCAGAGAGTGCACTGGCACCACTGGGGATGCACTGCAGTGAGTCCAGAGAGTGCACTGTCACCACTGGGGATGCAGTGCAGTGAGTCCAGAGAGTGCACTGGCACCACTGGGGATGCAGTGCAGTGAGTCCAGAGAGTGCACTGGCACCACTGGGGATGCAGTACAGTGAGTCCAGAGAGTGCACTGGCACCACTGGAGATGCAGTGCAGTGAGTAAAGAGGGTGCACTGGCACCACTGTGTATGCAGTGCAGTGAGTCCAGAGAGTGCACTGGCAGCACTGGGGATGCAGTACAGTGAGTCCAGAGAGTGCACTGGCACCACTGGAGATGCAGTGCAGTGAGTAAAGAGAGTGCACTGGCACCACTGTGGATGCACTGCAGTGAGTCCAGAGAGTGCACTGGCACCACTGGGATGCAGTGCAGTGAGTCCAGAGAGTGCACTGGCACCACTGGGGATGGAGTGCAGTGAGTCCAGAGAGTGCACTGGCACCATTGGGATGCAGTGCAGTGAGTCCAGAGAGTGCACTGGCACCACTGGGGATGCACTGCAGTGAGTCTAGAGACTTCACAGGCACCACTGGGGATGCAGTGCAGTGAGTCCAGAGAGTGCCCTGGCACCACTGGGAATGCAGTGAGTCCAGACAGTGCACTGACACCACTGGGGATGCACTGCAGTGAGTCCAGAGAGTGCACTGGCACCACTGGGGATGCACCCCGGTGACTCCAGAGAGTGCACTGGCACCACTGGGGATGCAGTGCAGTGAGTCCACAGAGTGCACTGGCACCACTGGGGATGCACTGCAGTGAGTGCAGAGAGTGTACTGGCACCACTGTGGATGCACTGCAGTGAGTCCAGAGAGTGCACTGGCACCACTGGGGATGCAGTGCAGTGAGTCCAGAAAGTGCACTGTCACCACTGGGGATGCAGTACAGTGAGTCCAGAGAGTGCACTGGCACCACTGGGGATGCAGTGCAGTGAGTAAAGAGAGTACAGTGGCACCACTGGGGATGCAGTGCAGTGAGTCCAGAGAGTGCCCTGGCACCACTGGGAATGCAGTGAGTCCAGAGAGTTCACTGGCACCACTGGGGATGCACTGCAGTGAGTCCAGAGAGTGCACTGGCACCACTGGGGATGCACCCCGGCAAGTCCAGAGAGTGCACTGGCACCATTAGGGATGCAGTGCAGTGAGTCCAGAGAGTGCACTGGCACCACTGGGGATGCACTGCAGTGAGTGCAGAGAGTGCACTGGCACCACTGGGGATGCAGTGCAGTGAGTCCAGAGAGTGCACTGGCACCACGGGGGATGCAGTGCAGTGAGTCCAGAGAGTGCACTGGCACCACTGGGGATGCACTGCAGTGAGTCCAGAGAGTGCACTGGCACAAAAGGGGATGCACTGTAGTGAGTCCAGAGACTGCACTGGCACCACTGGGGATGCAGTGCAGTGAGTAAAGAGAGTGCACTGGCACCACTGTGGATGCAGTGCAGTGAGTCCAGAGAGTGCACTGGCACCACTGGGGATGGACTGCAGTGAGTCCAGAGAGTGCACTGGCACCACTGGGGATGCAGTGCAGTGAGTCCAGAGAGTGCACTGGCACCACTGGGGATGCACTGCATTGAGTCCAGAGAGTGCACTGGCACCACTGGGGATGCACTGCAGTGAGTCCAGAGAGTGCACTGGCACAACTGGGATGCAGTGCAGTGAGTCCAGAGAGTGCACTGGCACCACTGGGGATGCACTGCAGTGAGTCCAGAGAGTGCACTGGCACCACTGGGATGCAGTGCACTGCGTCCACAGAGTGCACTGGCACCACAGGGGATACACTGCAGTGAGTCCAGAGAGTGCACTGGCACCACTGGGGATGCAGTGCCGTGAGTGCAGAGAGTGCACTGGCACCGCTGCGGTTGCACCCCGGTGTTTTCAGAGAGTGCACTGGCACCACTGGGGATGCAGTGCAGTGAGTCCAGAGAGTGCACTGTCACCACTGGGGATGCAGTGCAGTGAGTCCAGAGAGTGCACTGGCACCACTGGGGATGCAGTGCAGTGAGTCCAGAGAGTGCACTGGCACCTTGGGGATGCAGTTCAGTGAGTCCAGAGAGTGCACTGGCACAACTGGGGATGCAGTGCAGTGAGTCCAGAGACTACACTGGCACCACTGGTGATGCAGTGCAGTGAGTTAAGAGAGTACACTGGCGCCACTGTGAATGCACTGCAGTGAGTCTAGAGAGTGCACTGGCACCACTGGTGATGCAGTGCAATGAGTCCAGAGAGCCACTGGCACCACTGGGGATGCAGTGCATTTAGTCCAGAGAGTGAACTGGCACCACTGGGGATGCAGTGCACTGAGTCCAGAGAGGGCACTGTCAGCAATGGGGATGCAGTGCAGTGAGTCCAGAGAGTGCACTGGCACCACTGGTGATGCAGTGCAGTGACTCCAGAGACTTCACAGGCACCACTGGGGATGCAGTGCAGTGAGTCCAGAGAGTGCACTGGCACCACTGGGGATGCACTGCAGTGAGTCCAGAGAGTGCCGTGGCACCACTGGCGATGCAGTCCACTGAGTCCAGAGAGTACACTGGCACCACTGGGGATGCAGTGCAGTGAGTCCAGAGAGTGCACTGGCACCACTGGGGATGCACTGCAGTGAGCTCAGAGAGCGCACTGGCACCACTGGGGATGTAGTGCACTGAGTCCACAGAGGGCACTGGCACCACTGGGGATGCAGTGCAGTGAGTCCAAAGAGTGCACTGGCACCATTGGGGATGCACTGCAGTGAGTCCAGAGACTTCACAGGCACCACTGGGGATGCAGTGCAGTGAGTCCAGAGAGTGCCCTGGCACCACTGGGAATGCAGTGAGTCCAGAGAGTGCACTGGCACCACTGGGGATGCACTGCAGTGAGATCAGAGAGTGCACTGGCACCACTGGGGATGCACCCCGGCAAGTCCAGAGAGTGCACTGGCACCACTGGGGATGCAGTGCAGTGAGTCCAGAGAGTGCACTGGCACCACTGGGGATGCAGTGCAGTGAGTCCAGAGAGTGCACTGTCACCACTGGGGATGCAGTGCAGTGAGTCCAGAGAGTGCACTGGCACCACTGGGGATGCACTGCAGTGAGTCCAGAGAGTGCACAGGCACCACTGGGGATGTAGTGCACTGAGTCCACAGAGGGCACTGGCACCACTGGGGATGCAGTGCAGTGAGTCCAAAGAGTGCACTGGCACCATTGGGGATGCACTGCAGTGAGTCCAGAGACTTCACAGGCACCACTGGGGATGCAGTGCAGTGAGTCCAGAGAGTGCCCTGGCACCACTGGGAATGCAGTGAGTCCAGAGAGTGCACTGGCACCACTGGGGATGCACTGCAGTGAGTCCAGAGAGTGCACAGGCACCACTGGGGATGCACCCCGGCAAGTCCAGAGAGTGCACTGGCACCACTGGGGATGCAGTGCAGTGAGTTCAGAGAGTGCACTGGCACCACTGGGGATGCACTGCAGTGAGTCCAGAGAGTGCACTGTCACCACTGGGGATGCAGTGCAGTGAGTCCAGAGAGTGCACTGGCACCACTGGGGATGCAGTGCAGTGAGTCCAGAGAGTGCACTGGCACCACTGGGGATGCAGTACAGTGAGTCCAGAGAGTGCACTGGCACCACTGGAGATGCAGTGCAGTGAGTAAAGAGGGTGCACTGGCACCACTGTGTATGCAGTGCAGTGAGTCCAGAGAGTGCACTGGCAGCACTGGGGATGCAGTACAGTGAGTCCAGAGAGTGCACTGGCACCACTGGAGATGCAGTGCAGTGAGTAAAGAGAGTGTACTGGCACCACTGTGGATGCAGTGCAGTGAGTCCAGAGAGTGCACTGGCAGCACTGGGGATGGACTGCAGTGAGTCCAGAGAGTGCACTGGCACCACTGGGGATGCAGTGCAGTGAGTCCAGAGAGTGCACTGGCACCACTGGGGATGCAGTGCAGTGAGTCCAGAGAGTGCACTGGCACCACTGGGGATGGAGTGCAGTGAGTCCAGAGAGTGCACTGGCACCATTGGGATGGAGTGCAGTGAGTCCAGAGAGTGCACTGGCACCACTGGGGATGCACTGCAGTGAGTCCAGAGAGTGCACTGGCACCACTGGGATGCAGTGCACTGAGTCCACAGAGTGCACTGGCACCACAGGGGATACACTGCAGTGAGTCCAGAGAGTGCACTGGCACCACTGGGGATGCAGTGCAGTGAGTGCAGAGAGTGCACTGGCACCGCTGCGGTTGCACCCCGGTGTTTTCAGAGAGTGCAGTGGCACCACTGGGGATGCAGTGCAGTGAGTCCAGAGAGTGCACTGGCACCACGGGGGATGCACTGCAGTGAGTCCAGAGAGTGCACTGTCACCACTGGGGATGCAGTGCAGTGAGTCCAGAGAGTGCACTGGCACCACTGGGGATGCAGTGCAGTGAGTCCAGAGAGTGCACTGGCACCTTGGGGATGCAGTTCAGTGAGTCCAGAGAGTGCACTGGCACCACTGGGGATGCAGTGCAGTGAGTCCACAGAGTACACTGGCACCACTGGTGATGCAGTTCAGTGAGTCCAGAGAGTGCACTGGCACCACTGGGGATGCAGTTCAGTGAGTCCAGAGAGTGCAGTGGCACCATTGGGGATGCAGTGCAGTGAGTCCAGAGAGTGCACTGGCACCACTGGTGATGCAGTGCAGTGAGTTAAGAGAGTACACTGGCGCCACTGTGGATGCACAGCAGCGAGTCCAGAGAGTGCACTGGCACCACTGGTGATGCAGTGCAATGAGACCAGAGAGCCACTAGCACTACTGGGGATGCAGTGCATTTAGTCCAGAGAGTGAACTGGCACCACTGGGGATGCAGTGCACTGAGTCCAGAGAGGGCACTGTCAGCAATGGGGATGCAGTGCAGTGAGTCCAGAGAGTGCACTGGCACCACTGGGGATGTAGTGCAGTGAGACCAGAGACTTCACAGGCACCACTGGGGATGCAGTGCAGTGAGTCCAGAGAGTGCACTGGCACCACTGGGGATGCACTGCAGTGAGTCCAGAGAGTGCAGTGGCACCACTGGGGATGCAGTCCATTGAGTCCAGAGAGTACACAGGCACCACTGGGGATGCAGTGCAGTGAGTCCAGAGAGTGCACTGGCACCACTGGGGATGCACTGCAGTGAGCTCAGAGAGCGCACTGGCACCACTGGGGATGTAGTGCACTGAGTCCACAGAGGGCACTGGCACCACTGGGGATGAACTGTAGTGAGTCCAGAGACTGCACTGGCACCACTGGGGATGCAGTGCAGTGAGTAAAGAGAGTGCACTGGCACCACTGTGGATGCAGTGCAGTGAGTCCAGAGAGTGCACTGGCACCACTGGGGATGCAGTGCAGTGAGACCAGAGACTTCACAGGCACCACTGGGGATGCAGTGCAGTGAGTCCAGAGAGTGCACTGGCACCACTGGGGATGCACTGCATTGAGTCCAGAGAGTGCACTGGCACCACTGGGGATGCACTGCAGTGAGCTCAGAGAGTGCACTGGCACAACTGGGATGCAGTGCAGTGAGTCCAGAGAGTGCACTGGCACCACTGGGGATGCACTGCAGTGAGTCCAGAGAGTGCACTGGCACCACTGGGATGCAGTGCACTGCGTCCACAGAGTGCACTGGCACCACAGGGGATACACTGCAGTGAGTCCAGAGAGTGCACTGGCACCACTGGGGATGCAGTGCCGTGAGTGCAGAGAGTGCACTGGCACCGCTGCGGTTGCACCCCGGTGTTTTCAGAGAGTGCAGTGGCACCACTGGGGATGCAGTGCAGTGAGTCCAGAGAGTGCACTGGCACCACTGGGGATGCAGCGCAGTGAGTCCAGAGAGTGCACTGTCACCACTGGGGATGCAGTGCAGTGAGTCCAGAGAGTGCACTGGCACCACTGGGGATGCAGTGCAGTGAGTCCAGAGAGTGCACTGGCACCTTGGGGATGCAGTTCAGTGAGTCCAGAGAGTGCACTGGCACAACTGGGGATGCAGTGCAGTGAGTCCAGAGACTACACTGGCACCACTGGAAATGCACTGCAGTGAGTCCAGAGAGTGCACTGGCACCACTGGGGATGCAGTGCAGTGAGTCCAGAGAGTGCACTGGCACCATTGGGGATGCAGTGCAGTGAGTCCAGAGAGTGCACTGGCACCACTGGTGATGCAGTGCAGTGAGTTAAGAGAGTACACTGGCGCCACTGTAAATGCACTGCAGTGAGTCAAGAGAGTGCACTGGCACCACTGGTGATGCAGTGCAATGAGTCCAGAGAGCCACTGGCACCACTGAGGATGCAGTGCATTTAGTCCAGAGAGTGAACTGGCACCACTGGGGATGCAGTGCACTGAGTCCAGAGAGGGCACTGTCAGCAATGGGGATGCAGTGCAGTGAGTCCAGAGAGTGCACTGGCACCACTGGTGATGCAGTGCAGTGACTCCAGAGACTTCACAGGCACCACTGGGGATGCAGTGCAGTGAGTCCAGAGAGTGCACTGGCACCACTGGGGATGCACTGCAGTGAGTCCAGAGAGTGCAGTGGCACCACTGGCGATGCAGTCCACTGAGTCCAGAGAGTACACTGGCACCACTGGGGATGCAGTGCAGTGAGTCCAGAGAGTGCACTGGCACCACTGGGGATGCACTGCAGTGAGCTCAGAGAGCGCACTGGCACCACTGGGGATGTAGTGCAGTGAGTCCACAGAGGGCACTGGCACCACTGGGGATGCAGTGCAGTGAGTCCAAAGAGTGCACTGGCACCACTGGGGATGCACTGCAGTGAGTCCAGAGACTTCACAGGCACCACTGGGGATGCAGTGCAGTGAGTCCAGAGAGTGCCCTGGCACCACTGGGAATGCAGTGAGTCCAGAGAGTGCACTGGCACCACTGGGGATGCACTGCAGTGAGTCCAGAGAGTGCACAGGCATCACTGGGGATGCACCCCGGCAAGTCCAGAGAGTGCACTGGCACCACTGGGGATGCAGTGCAGTGAGTCCAGAGAGTACACTGGCACCACTGGAGATGCACTGCAGTGAGTCCAGAGAGTGCACTGTCACCACTGGGGATGCAGTGCAGTGAGTCCAGAGAGTGCACTGGCACCACTGGGGATGCACTGCAGTGAGTCCAGAGAGTGCACAGGCACCACTGGGGATGTAGTGCACTGAGTCCACAGAGGGCACTGGCACCACTGGGGATGCAGTGCAGTGAGTCCAAAGAGTGCACTGGCACCATTGGGGATGCACTGCAGTGAGTCCAGAGACTTCACAGGCACCACTGGGGATGCAGTGCAGTGAGTCCAGAGAGTGCCCTGGCACCACTGGGAATGCAGTGAGTCCAGAGAGTGCACTGGCACCACTGGGGATGCACTGCAGTGAGTCCAGAGAGTGCACAGGCACCACTGGGGATGCACCCCGGCAAGTCCAGAGAGTGCACTGGCACCACTGGGGATGCAGTGCAGTGAGTCCAGAGAGTGCACTGGCACCACTGGGGATGCACTGCAGTGAGTCCAGAGAGTGCACTGTCACCACTGGGGATGCAGTGCAGTGAGTCCAGAGAGTGCACTGGCACCACTGGGGATGCAGTGCAGTGAGTCCAGAGAGTGCACTGGCACCACTGGGGATGCAGTACAGTGAGTCCAGAGAGTGCACTGGCACCACTGGAGATGCAGTGCAGTGAGTAAAGAGGGTGCACTAGCACCACTGTGTATGCAGTGCAGTGAGTCCAGAGAGTGCACTGGCAGCACTGGGGATGCAGTACAGTGAGTCCAGAGAGTGCACTGGCACCACTGGAGATGCAGTGCAGTGAGTAAAGAGAGTGCACTGGCACCACTGTGGATGCAGTGCAGTGAGTCCAGAGAGTGCACTGGCAGCACTGGGGATGGACTGCAGTGAGTCCAGAGAGTGCACTGGCACCACTGGGGATGCAGTGCAGTGAGTCCAGAGAGTGCACTGGCACCACTGGGGATGCAGTGCAGTGAGTCCAGAGAGTGCACTGGCACCACTGGGGATGGAGTGCAGTGAGTCCAGAGAGTGCACTGGCACCATTGGGATGCAGTGCAGTGAGTCCAGAGAGTGCACTGGCACCACTGGGGATGCACTGCAGTGAGTCCAGAGAGTGCACTGGCACCACTGGGATGCAGTGCACTGAGTCCACAGAGTGCACTGGCACCACAGGGGATACACTGCAGTGAGTCCAGAGAGTGCACTGGCACCACTGGGGATGCAGTGCCGTGAGTGCAGAGAGTGCACTGGCACCGCTGCGGTTGCACCCCGGTGTTTTCAGAGAGTGCAGTGGCACCACTGGGGATGCAGTGCAGTGAGTCCAGAGAGTGCACTGGCACCACGGGGGATGCACTGCAGTGAGTCCAGAGAGTGCACTGTCACCACTGGGGATGCAGTGCAGTGAGTCCAGAGAGTGCACTGGCACCACTGGGGATGCAGTGCAGTGAGTCCAGAGAGTGCACTGGCACCTTGGGGATGCAGTTCAGTGAGTCCAGAGAGTGCACTGGCACCACTGGGGATGCAGTGCAGTGAGTCCACAGAGTACACTGGCACCACTGGTGATGCAGTTCAGTGAGTCCAGAGAGTGCACTGGCACCACTGGGGATGCAGTTCAGTGAGTCCAGAGAGTGCAGTGGCACCATTGGGGATGCAGTGCAGTGAGTCCAGAGAGTGCACTGGCACCACTGGGGATGCAGTGCAGTGAGTTAAGAGAGTACACTGGCGCCACTGTGGATGCACTGCAGCGAGTCCAGAGAGTGCACTGGCACCACTGGTGATGCAGTGCAATGAGACCAGAGAGCCACTAGCACTACTGGGGATGCAGTGCATTTAGTCCAGAGAGTGAACTGGCACCACTGGGGATGCAGTGCACTGAGTCCAGAGAGGGCACTGTCAGCAATGGGGATGCAGTGCAGTGAGTCCAGAGAGTGCACTGGCACCACTGGGGATGCAGTGCAGTGAGACCAGAGACTTCACAGGCACCACTGGGGATGCAGTGCAGTGAGTCCAGAGAGTGCACTGGCACCACTGGGGATGCACTGCAGTGAGTCCAGAGAGTGCAGTGGCACCACTGGGGATGCAGTCCACTGAGTCCAGAGAGTACACAGGCACCACTGGGGATGCAGTGCAGTGAGTCCAGAGAGTGCACTGGCACCACTGGGGATGCACTGCAGTGAGCTCAGAGAGCGCACTGGCACCACTGGGGATGTAGTGCACTGAGTCCACAGAGGGCACTGGCACCACTGGGGATGCAGTGCAGTGAGTCCAAAGAGTGCACTGGCACCATTGGGGATGCACTGCAGTGAGTCCAGAGACTTCACAGGCACCACTGGGGATGCAGTGCAGTGAGTCCAGAGAGTGCCCTGGCACCACTGGGAATGCAGTGAGTCCAGAGAGTGCACTGGCACCACTGGGGATGCACTGCAGTGAGTCCAGAGAGTGCACAGGCACCACTGGGGATGCACCCCGGCAAGTCCAGAGAGTGCACTGGCACCACTGGGGATGCAGTGCAGTGAGTCCAGAGAGTGCACTGTCACCACTGGGGATGCACTGCAGTGAGTCCAGAGAGTGCACTGTCACCACTGGCGATGCAGTGCAGTGAGTCCAGAGAGTGAACTGGCACCACTGGGGATGCAGTGCAGTGAGTCCAGAGAGTGCACTGGCACCACTGGGGATGCAGTACAGTGAGTCCAGAGAGTGCACTGGCACCACTGGAGATGCAGTGCAGTGAGTAAAGAGGGTGCACTGGCACCACTGTGTATGCAGTGCAGTGAGTCCAGAGAGTGCACTGGCAGCACTGGGGATGCAGTACAGTGAGTCCAGAGAGTGCACTGGCACCACTGGAGATGCAGTGCAGTGAGTAAAGAGAGTGCACTGGCACCACTGTGCATGCAGTGCAGTGAGTCCAGAGAGTGCACTGGCAGCACTGGGGATGGACTGCAGTGAGTCCAGAGAGTGCACTGGCACCACTGGGGATGCAGTGCAGTGAGTCCAGAGAGTGCACTGGCACCACTGGGGATGCAGTGCAGTGAGTCCAGAGAGTGCACTGGCACCACTGGGGATGCACTGCAGTGAGTCCAGAGAGTGCACTGGCACCACTGGGGATGCACTGCAGTGAGTCCAGAGAGTGCACTGGCACCACTGGGATGCAGTGCACTGAGTCCACAGAGTGCACTGGCACCACAGGGGATACACTGCAGTGAGTCCAGAGAGTGCACTGGCACCACTGGAGATGCAGTGCCGTGAGTGCAGAGAGTGCACTGGCACCGCTGCGGTTGCACCCCGGTGTTTTCAGAGAGTGCAGTGGCACCACTGGGGATGCAGTGCAGTGAGTCCAGAGAGTGCACTGGCACCACGGGGGATGCACTGCAGTGAGTCCAGAGAGTGCACTGTCACCACTGGGGATGCAGTGCAGTGAGTCCAGAGAGTGCACTGGCACCACTGGGGATGCAGTGCAGTGAGTCCAGAGAGTGCACTGGCACCTTGGGGATGCAGTTCAGTGAGTCCAGAGAGTGCACTGGCACCACTGGGGATGCAGTGCAGTGAGTCCACAGAGTACACTGGCACCACTGGTGATGCAGTGCAGTGAGTCCAGAGAGTGCACTGGCACCACTGGGGATGCAGTGCAGTGAGTCCAGAGAGTGCAGTGGCACCATTGGGGATGCAGTGCAGTGAGTCCAGAGAGTGCACTGGCACCACTGGTGATGCAGTGCAGTGAGTTAAGAGAGTACACTGGCGCCATTGTGGATGCACTGCAGTGAGTCCAGAGAGTGCACTGGCACCACTGGTGATGCAGTGCAATGAGACCAGAGAGCCACTAGCACTACTGGGGATGCAGTGCATTTAGTCCAGAGAGTGAACTGGCACCACTGGGGATGCAGTGCACTGAGTCCAGAGAGGGCACTGTCAGCAATGGGGATGCAGTGCAGTGAGTCCAGAGAGTGCACTGGCACCACTGGGGATGCAGTGCAGTGAGACCAGAGACTTCACAGGCACCACTGGGGATGCAGTGCAGTGAGTCCAGAGAGTGCACTGGCACCACTGGGGATGCAGTGCAGTGAGTGCAGAGAGTGCACTGGCACAAAAGGGAATGCACTGCAGTGAGTCCAGAGAGTGCACTGGCACCACTGGGGATGCAGTGCAGTGAGTCCAGAGAGTGCACTGGCACCACTGGGGATGCACTGCAGTGAGTCCAGAGAGTGCACTGGCACCACTGGGGATGCAGTCCACTGAGTCCAGAGAGTACACTGGCACCACTGGGGATGGAGTGCAGTGAGTCCAGAGAGTGCACTGTCAGCACTGGGGATGCAGTGCAGTGAGTCCAGAGAGTGCACTGGCACCAACTGGAGCTGCACTGCTGTGAGTCCTGAGATTGCACTGGCACCACTGGGGATGCACTGCAGTGAGTCCAGAGACTTCACAGGCACCACTGGGGATGTAGTGCAGTGAGTCCAGAGAGTGCACTGGCACCTCTGGGGATGCACCCCGGTGACTCCAGAGAGTGCACTGGCACCACTGGGGATGCACCCCGGCAAGTCCAGAGAGTGCACTGTCACCACTGGGGATGCAGTGCAGTGAGTCCAGAGAGTGCACTGGCACCACTGGGGATGCAGTGCAGTGAGTCCAGAGAGTGCACTGGCACCACTGGGGATGCAGTGCAGTGAGTCCAGAGAGTGCACTGTCACCACTGGGGATGCAGTGCAGTGAGTCCAGAGAGTGCACTGGTACGATTGGGGATGCACTGCAGTGAGTCCAGAGAGTGCACTGGCACCACTGGGTATGCACTGCAGTGAGTCCAGAGAGTGCACTGGCACCACTGGGGATGCAATGCAGTGAGTCCAGAGAGTACAGTGGCACCACTGGGGATGCACTGCAGTGAGTCCAGGGAGTGCACTGGCACCACTGGGGATGCACTGCAGTGACTCCAGAGAGTGCACTGGCACCACTGGGGATGCACTGCAGTGAGTCCAGATGTTAGCCTAGCAACCACATAATCACCAAGTGATTATATGAAGGTGCTTTATTCAGCGCTGGAAGCCGGGGCAGGTGCCCAAAAATGGCTTCAAGTCCCGTTACTTCCCAGCCCTTATTTATACATACAATATTGCGTCAGGTATACATATTCATTACAGGTTGCAACAGCAGCCTCGCTTTTCATTCTAATTAGCTCCCCTCCCCTTTGCACATGCGTGGCGCACTCTGGTGGTCGTCCAGGTGGTCGTCCAGATGAAGTAAGGAGTCTTCCTCTCCGCTAAACCTTTCACCTTTCTTACTCGACGCATGCTCCCTCCGCTTCTTGGTTCTGCTTCAACTCATTTCATCATTTCCAGGCCCTTATCCAAGGTCAGGTTGTACCTGTTCCCTCCCAAGGTTCCCCTTCAATGATTCTTTTGATTTTTCAATGTACTCCCTAAGTATCCAGTATACATAGATTAATTGATAATGTAAGTACATTGGGCAATGCTTAATTATACTGTAGGTCCCATTACCTAAGAGACATTAGTAAAACATCCATTCGATTCTCCCCAACACTAACACAGAGACTGTACTGGCACCACTGGGGATGCACCCCGGCAAGTCCAGAGAGTGCACTGGCACCACTGGGGATGCAGTGCAGTGAGTCCAGAGAGTGCACTGGCACTTCTGGGGATGCAGTGCAGTGAGTCCAGAGAGTGCACTGGCACCACTGGGGATGCACTGCCGTGAGTCCAGAGAGTGCACTGGCACCACTGGGGATGCAGTACAGTGAGTCCAGATTGTGCACTGGCACCACTGGGGATGCAGTGCAGTGAGTCCAGAGAGTGCACTGGCACCACTGTTGATGCAGTGCAGTGAGTCCAGAGAGTGCACTGGCAACACTGGGGATGCAGTGCAGTGAGTAAAGAGAGTGCACTGGCACCACTGGGGATGCAGTGCAGTGAGTGCAGAGAGTGCACTGGCACCACTGGGGATGCACTGCAGTGAGTCCAGAGAGTGCACTGGCACCACTGGGGATGCACCCCGGTGAGTCCAGAGAGTGCACTGGCACCACTGGGGATGCACCCCGGTGAGTCCAGAGAGTGCCCCGGCACCACTGGGGATGCAGTGCAGTGAGTCCAGAGAGTGCAGTGGCACCACTGGGGATGCAGTGCAGTGAGTCCAGAGAGTGCCCTGGCACCACTGGGAATGCAGTGAGTCCAGAGAGTGCACTGGCACCACTGGGGATGCACTGCAGTGAGTCCAGAGAGTGCACAGGCACCACTGGGGATGCACCCCGGCAAGTCCAGAGAGTGCACTGGCACCACTGGGGATGCAGTGCAGTGAGTCCAGAGAGTGCACTGGCACCACTGGGGATGCAGTGCAGTGAGTCCAGAGAGTGCACTGGCACCTTGGGGATGCAGTTCAGTGAGTCCAGAGAGTGCACTGGCACAACTGGGGATGCAGTGCAGTGAGTCCAGAGACTACACTGGCACCACTGGAAATGCACTGCAGTGAGTCCAGAGAGTGCACTGGCACCACTGGGGATGCAGTGCAGTGAGTCCAGAGAGTGCACTGGCACCATTGGGGATGCAGTGCAGTGAGTCCAGAGAGTGCACTGGCACCACTGGTGATGCAGTGCAGTGAGTTAAGAGAGTACACTGGCGCCACTGTGAATGCACTGCAGTGAGTCCAGAGAGTGCACTGGCACCACTGGGGATGCAGTGCAGTGAGTCGAGAGAGTGCACTGGCACCACCGGGGATTCACTGCAGTGAGTCCAGAGAGTGCACTGGCACCACTGGGGATGCAGTGCACTGAGTCCAGAGAGCCACTGGCACCACTGGTTATGCAGTGCATTTAGTCCAGAGAGTGAACTGGCACCACTGGGGATGCAGTGCACTGAGTCCAGAGAGGGCACTGTCAGCAATGGGGATGCAGTGCAGTGAGTCCAGAGAGTGCACTGGCACCACTGGTGATGCAGTGCAGTGACTCCAGAGACTTCACAGGCACCACTGGGGATGCAGTGCAGTGAGTCCAGAGAGTGCACTGGCACCACTGGGGATGCACTGCAGTGAGCTCAGAGAGCGCACTGGCACCACTGGGGATGTAGTGCACTGAGTCCACAGAGGGCACTGGCACCACTGGGGATGCAGTGCAGTGAGTCCAAAGAGTGCACTGGCACCATTGGGGATGCACTGCAGTGAGTCCAGAGACTTCACAGGCACCACTGGGGATGCAGTGCAGTGAGTCCAGAGAGTGCCCTGGCACCACTGGGAATGCAGTGAGTCCAGAGAGTGCACTGGCACCACTGGGGATGCACTGCAGTGAGTCCAGAGAGTGCACAGGCACCACTGGGGATGCACCCCGGCAAGTCCAGAGAGTGCACTGGCACCACTGGGGATGCAGTGCAGTGAGTCCAGAGAGTGCACTGGCACCACTGGGGATGCACTGCAGTGAGTCCAGAGAGTGCACTGTCACCACTGGGGATGCAGTGCAGTGAGTCCAGAGAGTGCACTGGCACCACTGGGGATGCAGTGCAGTGAGTCCAGAGAGTGCACTGGCACCACTGGGGATGCAGTACAGTGAGTCCAGAGAGTGCACTGGCACCACTGGAGATGCAGTGCAGTGAGTAAAGAGGGTGCACTGGCACCACTGTGTATGCAGTGCAGTGAGTCCAGAGAGTGCACTGGCAGCACTGGGGATGCAGTACAGTGAGTCCAGAGAGTGCACTGGCACCACTGGAGATACAGTGCAGTGAGTAAAGAGAGTGCACTGGCACCACTGTGGATGCAGTGCAGTGAGTCCAGAGAGTGCACTGGCAGCACTGGGGATGGACTGCAGTGAGTCCAGAGAGTGCACTGGCACCACTGGGGATGCAGTGCAGTGAGTCCAGAGAGTGCACTGGCACCACTGGGGATGCAGTGCAGTGAGTCCAGAGAGTGCACTGGCACCACTGGGGATGCACTGCAGTGAGTCCAGAGAGTGCACTGGCACCATTGGGATGCAGTGCAGTGAGTCCAGAGAGTGCACTGGCACCACTGGGGATGCACTGCAGTGAGTCCAGAGAGTGCACTGGCACCACTGGGATGCAGTGCACTGAGTCCACAGAGTGCACTGGCACCACAGGGGATACACTGCAGTGAGTCCAGAGAGTGCACTGGCACCACTGGGGATGCAGTGCCGTGAGTGCAGAGAGTGCACTGGCACCGCTGCGGTTGCACCCCGGTGTTTTCAGAGAGTGCAGTGGCACCACTGGGGATGCAGTGCAGTGAGTCCAGAGAGTGCACTGGCACCACGGGGGATGCACTGCAGTGAGTCCAGAGAGTGCACTGTCACCACTGGGGATGCAGTGCAGTGAGTCCAGAGAGTGCACTGGCACCACTGGGGATGCAGTGCAGTGAGTCCAGAGAGTGCACTGGCACCACTGGGGATGCAGTGCAGTGAGTCCAGAGAGTGCACTGGCACCACTGGGGATGCAGTGCAGTGAGTCCACAGAGTACACTGGCACCACTGGTGATGCAGTTCAGTGAGTCCAGAGAGTGCACTGGCACCACTGGGGATGCAGTGCAGTGAGTCCAGAGAGTGCACTGGCACCACTGGTGATGCAGTGCAGTGAGTTAAGAGAGTACACTGGCGCCACTGTGGATGCACTGCAGTGAGTCCAGAGAGTGCACTGGCACCACTGGTGATGCAGTGCAATGAGACCAGAGAGCCACTAGCACTACTGGGGATGCAGTGCATTTAGTCCAGAGAGTGAACTGGCACCACTGGGGATGCAGTGCACTGAGTCCAGAGAGGGCACTGTCAGCAATGGGGATGCAGTGCAGTGAGTCCAGAGAGTGCACTGGCACCACTGGGGATGCAGTGCAGTGAGACCAGAGACTTCACAGGCACCACTGGGGATGCAGTGCAGTGAGTCCAGAGAGTGCACTGGCACCACTGGGGATGCACTGCAGTGAGTCCAGAGAGTGCAGTGGCACCACTGGGGATGCAGTCCACTGAGTCCAGAGAGTACACAGGCACCACTGGGGATGCAGTGCAGTGAGTCCAGAGAGTGCACTGGCACCACTGGGGATGCACTGCAGTGAGCTCAGAGAGCGCACTGGCACCACTGGGGATGTAGTGCACTGAGTCCACAGAGGGCACTGGCACCACTGGGGATGCAGTGCAGTGAGTCCAAAGAGTGCACTGGCACCATTGGGGATGCACTGCAGTGAGTCCAGAGACTTCACAGGCACCACTGGGGATGCAGTGCAGTGAGTCCAGAGAGTGCCCTGGCACCACTGGGAATGCAGTGCAGTGAGTCCAGAGAGTGCACTGGCACCACTGGGGATGCAGTACAGTGAGTCCAGAGAGTGCACTGGCACCACTGGGGATGCACTGCAGTGAGTCCAGAGAGTGCAGTGGCACCACTGGGGATGCAGTCCACTGAGTCCAGAGAGTACACAGGCACCACTGGGGATGCAGTCCACTGAGTCCAGAGAGTGCACTGTCACCACTGTGGATGCACTGCAGTGAGTCCAGAGAGTGCACAGGCACCACTGGGGATGCACCCCGGCAAGTCCAGAGAGTGCACTGGCACCACTGGGGATGCAGTGCAGTGAGTCCAGAGAGTGCACTGGCACCACTGGGGATGCACTGCAGTGAGTCCAGAGAGTGCACTGTCACCACTGGGGATGCAGTGCAGTGAGTCCAGAGAGTGCACTGGCACCACTGGGGATGCAGTGCAGTGAGTCCAGAGAGTGCACTGGCACCACTGGGGATGCAGTACAGTGAGTCCAGAGAGTGCACTGGCACCACTGGATATGCAGTGCAGTGAGTAAAGAGGGTGCACTGGCACCACTGTGTATGCAGTGCAGTGAGTCCAGAGAGTGCACTGGCAGCACTGGGGATGCAGTACAGTGAGTCCAGAGAGTGCACTGGCACCACTGGAGATGCAGTGCAGTGAGTAAAGAGAGTGCACTGGCACCACTGTGGATGCAGTGCAGTGAGTCCAGAGAGTGCACTGGCAGCACTGGGGATGGACTGCAGTGAGTCCAGAGAGTGCACTGGCACCACTGGGGATGCAGTGCAGTGAGTCCAGAGACTGCACTGGCACCACTGGGGATGCAGTGCAGTGAGTCCAGAGAGTGCACTGGCACCACTGGGGATGCACTGCAGTGAGTCCAGAGAGTGCACTGGCACCATTGGGATGCAGTGCAGTGAGTCCAGAGAGTGCACTGGCACCACTGGGGATGCACTGCAGTGAGTCCAGAGAGTGCACTGGCACCACTGGGATGCAGTGCACTGAGTCCACAGAGTGCACTGGCACCACAGGGGATACACTGCAGTGAGTCCAGAGAGTGCACTGGCACCACTGGGGATGCAGTGCCGTGAGTGCAGAGAGTGCACTGGCACTGCTGCGGTTGCACCCCGGTGTTTTCAGAGAGTGCAGTGGCACCACTGGGGATGCAGTGCAGTGAGTCCAGAGAGTGCACTGGCACCACGGGGGATGCACTGCAGTGAGTCCAGAGAGTGCACTGTCACCACTGGGGATGCAGTGCAGTGAGTCCAGAGAGTGCACTGGCACCACTGGGGATGCAGTGCAGTGAGTCCAGAGAGTGCACTGGCACCTTGGGGATGCAGTTCAGTGAGTCCAGAGAGTGCACTGGCACCACTGGGGATGCAGTGCAGTGAGTCCACAGAGTACACTGGCACCACTGGTGATGCAGTTCAGTGAGTCCAGAGAGTGCACTGGCACCACTGGGGATGCAGTGCAGTGAGATCAGAGAGTGCAGTGGCACCATTGGGGATGCAGTGCAGTGAGTCCAGAGAGTGCACTGGCACCACTGGGGATGCAGTGCAGTGAGTTAAGAGAGTACACTGGCGCCATTGTGGATGCACTGCAGTGAGTCCAGAGAGTGCACTGGCACCACTGGGGATGCAGTGCAATGAGACCAGAGAGCCACTAGCACTACTGGGGATGCAGTGCATTTAGTCCAGAGAGTGAACTGGCACCACTGGGGATGCAGTGCACTGAGTCCAGAGAGGGCACTGTCAGCAATGGGGATGCAGTGCAGTGAGTCCAGAGAGTGCACTGGCACCACTGGGGATGCAGTGCAGTGAGACCAGAGACTTCACAGGCACCACTGGGGATGCAGTGCAGTGAGTCCAGAGAGTGCACTGGCACCACTGGGGATGCAGTGCAGTGAGTGCAGAGAGTGCACTGGCACAAAAGGGAATGCACTGCAGTGAGTCCAGAGAGTGCACTGGCACCACTGGGGATGCAGTGCAGTGAGTCCAGAGAGTGCACTGGCACCACTGGAGATGCACTGCAGTGAGTCCAGAGAGTGCACTGGCACCACTGGGGATGCAGTCCACTGAGTCCAGAGAGTACACTGGCACCACTGGGGATGCAGTGCAGTGAGTCCAGAGAGTGCACTGTCAGCACTGGGGATGCAGTGCAGTGAGTCCATAGAGTGCACTGGCACCAACTGGAGCTGCACTGCTGTGAGTCCAGAGATTGCACTGGCACCACTGGGGATGCACTGCAGTGAGTCCAGAGACTTCACAGGCACCACTGGGGATGCAGTACAGTGAGTCCAGAGAGTGCACTGGCACCACTGGGGATGCAGTTCAGTGAGTCCAGAGAGTGAACGGGCACCACTGGGGATGTAGTGCAGTGAGTCCAGAGAGTGCACTGGCACCTCTGGGGATGCACCCTTGGTGACTCCAGAGAGTGCACTGGCACCACTGGGGATGCACCCCGGCAAGTCCAGAGAGTGCACTGTCACCACTGGGGATGCAGTGCAGTGAGTCCAGAGAGTGCACTGGCACCACTGGAGATGCAGTGCAGTGAGTCCAGAGAGTGCACTGGCACCACTGGGGATGCAGTGCAGTGAGTCCAGAGAGTGCACTGGTACCACTGGGGATGCAGTGCAGTGAGTCCAGAGAGTGCACTGGTACGATTGGGGATGCACTGCAGTGAGTCCAGAGAGTGCACTGGCACCACTGGGGATGCAGTGCGGTGAGTCCAGAGAGTGCACTGGCACCACTGGGGATGCAATGCAGTGAGTCCAGAGAGTACAGTGGCACCACTGGGGATGCACTGCAGTGAGTCCAGGGAGTGCACTGGCACCACTGGGGATGCACTGCAGTGACTCCAGAGAGTGCACTGGCACCACTGGGGATGCACTGCAGTGAGTCCAGATGTTAGCCTAGCAACCACATAATCACCAAGTGATTATATGAAGGTGCTTTATTCAGCGCTGGAAGCCGGGGCAGGTGCCCAAATCTGGCTTCAAGTCCCGTTACTTCCCAGCCATTATTTATACATACAATATTGCGTCAGGTATACATATTCATTACAGGTTGCAACAGCAGCCTCGCTTTTCATTCTAATTAGCTCCCCTCCCCTTTGCACATGCGTGGCGCACTCTGGTGGTCGTCCAGGTGGTCGTCCAGATGAAGTAAGGAGTCTTCCTCTCCGCTAAACCTTTCACCTTTCTTACTCGACGCATGCTCCCTCCGCTTCTTGGTTCTGCTTCAACTCATTTCATCATTTCCAGGCCCTTATCCAAGGTCAGGTTGTACCTGTTCCCTCCCAAGGTTCCCCTTCAATGATTCTTTTGATTTTTCAATGTATTCCCTAAGTATCCAGTATACATAGATTAATTGATAATGTAAGTACATTGGGCAATGCTTAATTATACTGTAGGTCCCATTACCTAAGAGACATTAGTAAAACATCCATTCGATTCTCCCCAACACTAACACAGAGACTGTACTGGCACCACTGGGGATGCACCCCGGCAAGTCCAGAGAGTGCACTGGCACCACTGGTGATGCAGTGCAGTGAGTCCAGAGAGTGCACTGGCACTTCTGGGGATGCAGTGCAGTGAGTCCAGAGAGTGCACTGGCACCACTGGGGATGCACTGCCGTGAGTCCAGAGAGTGCACTGGCACCACTGGGGATGCAGTGCAGTGAGTCCAGATTGTGCACTGGCACCACTGGGGATGCAGTGCAGTGAGTCCAGAGAGTGCACTGGCACCACTGTTGATGCAGTGCAGTGAGTGCAGAGAGTGCACTGGCAACACTGGGGATGCAGTGCAGTGAGTAAAGAGAGTGCACTGGCACCACAGGGGATGCAGTGCAGTGAGTCCAGAGAGTGCACTGGCACCACTGGGGATGCACTGCAGTGAGTCCAGAGAGTGCACTGGCACCACTGGGGATGCACCCCGGTGAGTCCAGAGAGTGCACTGGCACCACTGGGGATGCACCCCGGTGAGTCCAGAGAGTGCCCCGGCACCACTGGGGATGCAGTGCAGTGAGTCCAGAGAGTGCAGTGGCACCACTGGGGATGCAGTGCAGTGAGTCCAGAGAGTGCCCTGGCACCACTGGGAATGCAGTGAGTCCAGAGAGTGCACTGGCACCACTGGGGATGCACTGCAGTGAGTCCAGAGAGTGCACAGGCACCACTGGGGATGCACCCCGGCAAGTCCAGAGAGTGCACTGGCACCACTGGGGATGCAGTGCAGTGAGTCCAGAGAGTGCACTGGCACCACTGGGGATGCACTGCAGTGAGTCCAGAGAGTGCACTGTCACCACTGGGGATGCAGTGCAGTGAGTCCAGAGAGTGCACTGGCACCACTGGGGATGCAGTGCAGTGAGTCCAGAGAGTGCACTGGCACCACTGGGGATGCAGTACAGTGAGTCCAGAGAGTGCACTGGCACCACTGGAGATGCAGTGCAGTGAGTAAAGAGGGTGCACTGGCACCACTGTGTATGCAGTGCAGTGAGTCCAGAGAGTGCACTGGCAGCACTGGGGATGCAGTACAGTGAGTCCAGAGAGTGCACTGGCACCACTGGAGATGCAGTGCAGTGAGTAAAGAGAGTGCACTGGCACCACTGTGGATGCAGTGCAGTGAGTCCAGAGAGTGCACTGGCAGCACTGGGGATGGACTGCAGTGAGTCCAGAGAGTGCACTGGCACCACTGGGGATGCAGTGCAGTGAGTCCAGAGAGTGCACTGGCACCACTGGGGATGCAGTGCAGTGAGTCCAGAGAGTGCACTGGCACCACTGGGGATGCACTGCAGTGAGTCCAGAGAGTGCACTGGCACCATTGGGATGCAGTGCAGTGAGTCCAGAGAGTGCACTGGCACCACTGGGGATGCACTGCAGTGAGTCCAGAGAGTGCACTGGCACCACTGGGATGCAGTGCACTGAGTCCACAGAGTGCACTGGCACCACAGGGGATACACTGCAGTGAGTCCAGAGAGTGCACTGGCACCACTGGGGATGCAGTGCCGTGAGTGCAGAGAGTACACTGGCACCGCTGCGGTTGCACCCCGGTGTTTTCAGAGAGTGCAGTGGCACCACTGGGGATGCAGTGCAGTGAGTCCAGAGAGTGCACTGGCACCACGGGGGATGCACTGCAGTGAGTCCAGAGAGTGCACTGTCACCACTGGGGATGCAGTGCAGTGAGTCCAGAGAGTGCACTGGCACCACTGGGGATGCAGTGCAGTGAGTCCAGAGAGTGCACTGGCACCTTGGGGATGCAGTTCAGTGAGTCCAGAGAGTGCACTGGCACCACTGGGGATGCAGTGCAGTGAGTCCACAGAGTACACTGGCACCACTGGTGATGCAGTTCAGTGAGTCCAGAGAGTGCACTGGCACCACTGGGGATGCAGTGCAGTGAGTCCAGAGAGTGCAGTGGCACCATTGGGGATGCAGTGCAGTGAGTCCAGAGAGTGCAGTGGCACCACTGGTGATGCAGTGCAGTGAGTTAAGAGAGTACACTGGCGCCACTGTGGATGCACTGCAGTGAGTCCAGAGAGTGCACTGGCACCACTGGTGATGCAGTGCAATGAGACCAGAGAGCCACTAGCACTACTGGGGATGCAGTGCATTTAGTCCAGAGAGTGAACTGGCACCACTGGGGATGCAGTGCACTGAGTCCAGAGAGGGCACTGTCAGCAATGGGGATGCAGTGCAGTGAGTCCAGGGAGTGCACTGGCACCACTGGGGATGCAGTGCAGTGAGACCAGAGACTTCACAGGCACCACTGGGGATGCAGTGCAGTGAGTCCAGAGAGTGCACTGGCACCACTGGGGATGCACTGCAGTGAGTCCAGAGAGTGCAGTGGCACCACTGGGGATGCAGTCCACTGAGTCCAGAGAGTACACAGGCACCACTGGGGATGCAGTGCAGTGAGTCCAGAGAGTGCACTGGCACCACTGGGGATGCACTGCAGTGAGCTCAGAGAGCGCACTGGCACCACTGGGGATGTAGTGCACTGAGTCCACAGAGGGCACTGGCACCACTGGGGATGCAGTGCAGTGAGTCCAAAGAGTGCACTGGCACCATTGGGGATGCACTGCAGTGAGTCCAGAGACTTCACAGGCACCACTGGGGATGCAGTGCAGTGAGTCCAGAGAGTGCCCTGGCACCACTGGGAATGCAGTGAGTCCAGAGAGTGCACTGGCACCACTGGGGATGCACTGCAGTGAGTCCAGAGAGTGCACAGGCACCACTGGGGATGCACCCCGGCAAGTCCAGAGAGTGCACTGGCACCACTGGGGATGCAGTGCAGTGAGTCCAGAGAGTGCACTGGCACCACTGGGGATGCACTGCAGTGAGTCCAGAGAGTGCACTGTCACCACTGGGGATGCAGTGCAGTGAGTCCAGAGAGTGCACTGGCACCACTGGGGATGCAGTGCAGTGAGTCCAGAGAGTGCACTGGCACCACTGGGGATGCAGTACAGTGAGTCCAGAGAGTGCACTGGCACCACTGGAGATGCAGTGCAGTGAGTAAAGAGGGTGCACTGGCACCACTGTGTATGCAGTGCAGTGAGTCCAGAGAGTGCACTGGCACCACTGGGGATGCAGTACAGTGAGTCCAGAGAGTGCACTGGCACCACTGGAGATGCAGTGCAGTGAGTAAAGAGAGTGCACTGGCACCACTGGGGATGCAGTGCAGTGAGTCCAGAGAGTGCACTGGCAGCACTGGGGATGGACTGCAGTGAGTCCAGAGAGTGCACTGGCACCACTGGGGATGCAGTGCAGTGAGTCCAGAGAGTGCACTGGCACCACTGGGGATGCAGTGCAGTGAGTCCAGAGAGTGCACTGGCACCACTGGGGATGGAGTGCAGTGAGTCCAGAGAGTGCACTGGCACCATTGGGATGCAGTGCAGTGAGTCCAGAGAGTGCACTGGCACCACTGGGGATGCACTGCAGTGAGTCCAGAGAGTGCACTGGCACCACTGGGATGCAGTGCACTGAGTCCACAGAGTGCACTGGCACCACAGGGGATACACTGCAGTGAGTCCAGAGAGTGCACTGGCACCACTGGGGATGCAGTGCCGTGAGTCCAGAGAGTGCACTGGCACCGCTGCGGTTGCACCCCGGTGTTTTCAGAGAGTGCAGTGGCACCACTGGGGATGCAGTGCAGTGAGTCCAGAGAGTGCACTGGCACCACGGGGGATGCACTGCAGTGAGTCCAGAGAGTGCACTGTCACCACTGGGGATGCAGTGCAGTGAGTCCAGAGAGTGCACTGGCACCACAGGGGATGCAGTGCAGTGAGTCCAGAGAGTGCACTGGCACCTTGGGGATGCAGTTCAGTGAGTCCAGAGAGTGCACTGGCACCACTGGGGATGCAGTGCAGTGAGTCCACAGAGTACACTGGCACCACTGGTGATGCAGTTCAGTGAGTCCAGAGAGTGCACTGGCACCACTGGGGATGCAGTGCAGTGAGTCCAGAGAGTGCACTGGCACCACTGGTGATGCAGTGCAATGAGACCAGAGAGCCACTAGCACTACTGGGGATGCAGTGCATTTAGTCCAGAGAGTGAACTGGCACCACTGGGGATGCAGTGCACTGAGTCCAGAGAGGGCACTGTCAGCAATGGGGATGCAGTGCAGTGAGTCCAGAGAGTGCACTGGCACCACTGGGGATGCAGTGCAGTGAGACCAGAGACTTCACAGGCACCACTGGGGATGCAGTGCAGTGAGTCCAGAGAGTGCACTGGCACCACTGGGGATGCAGTGCAGTGAGTGCAGAGAGTGCACTGGCACAAAAGGGAATGCACTGCAGTGAGTCCAGAGAGTGCACTGTCACCACTGGGGATGCAGTGCAGTGAGTCCAGAGAGTGCACTGGCACCACTGGGGATGCACTGCAGTGAGTCCAGAGAGTGCACTGGCACCAACTGGAGCTGCACTGCTGTGAGTCCTGACATTGCACTGGCACCACTGGGGATGCACTGCAGTGAGTCCAGAGACTTCACAGGCACCACTGGGGATGCAGTACAGTGAGTCCAGAGAGTGCACTGGCACCACTGGGGATGCAGTTCAGTGAGTCCAGAGAGTGAACGGGCACCACTGGGGATGTAGTGCAGTGAGTCCAGAGAGTGCACTGGCACCTCTGGGGATGCACCCCGGTGACTCCAGAGAGTGCACTGGCACCACTGGGGATGCACCCCGGCAAGTCCAGAGAGTGCACTGTCACCACTGGGGATGCAGTGCAGTGAGTCCAGAGAGTGCACTGGCACCACTGGGGATGCAGTGCAGTGAGTCCAGAGAGTGCACTGGCACCACTGGGGATGCACTGCAGTGAGTCCAGAGAGTGCACTGGTACCACTGGGGATGCAGTGCAGTGAGTCCAGAGAGTGCACTGGTACGATTGGGGATGCACTGCAGTGAGTCCAGAGAGTGCACTGGCACCACTGGGTATGCACTGCAGTGAGTCCAGAGAGTGCACTGGCACCACTGGGGATGCAATGCAGTGAGTCCAGAGAGTACAGTGGCACCACTGGGGATGCACTGCAGTGAGTCCAGGGAGTGCACTGGCACCACTGGGGATGCACTGCAGTGACTCCAGAGAGTGCACTGGCACCACTGGGGATGCACTGCAGTGAGTCCAGATGTTAGCCTAGCAACCACATAATCACCAAGTGATTATATGAAGGTGCTTTATTCAGCGCTGGAAGCCGGGGCAGGTGCCCAAATCTGGCTTCAAGTCCCGTTACTTCCCAGCCATTATTTATACATACAATATTGCGTCAGGTATACATATTCATTACAGGTTGCAACAGCAGCCTCGCTTTTCATTCTAATTAGCTCCCGTCCCCTTTGCACATGCGTGGCGCACTCTGGTGGTCGTCCAGGTGGTCGTCCAGATGAAGTAAGGAGTCTTCCTCTCCGCTAAACCTTTCACCTTTCTTACTCGACGCATGCTCCCTCCGCTTCTTGGTTCTGCTTCAACTCATTTCATCATTTCCAGGCCCTTATCCAAGGTCAGGTTGTACCTGTTCCCTCCCAAGGTTCCCCTTCAATGATTCTTTTGATTTTTCAAAGTACTCCCTAAGTATCCAGTATACATAGATTAATTGATAATGTAAGTACATTGGGCAATGCTTAATTATACTGTAGGTCCCATTACCTAAGAGACATTAGTAAAACATCCATTCGATTCTCCCCAACACTAACACAGAGACTGTACTGGCACCACTGGGGATGCACCCCGGCAAGTCCAGAGAGTGCACTGGCACCACTGGGGATGCAGTGCAGTGAGTCCAGAGAGTGCACTGGCACTTCTGGGGATGCAGTGCAGTGAGTCCAGAGAGTGCACTGGCACCACTGGGGATGCACTGCCGTGAGTCCAGAGAGTGCACTGGCACCACTGGGGATGCAGTGCAGTGAGTCCAGATTGTGCACTGGCACCACTGGGGATGCAGTGCAGTGAGTCCAGAGAGTGCACTGGCACCACTGTTGATGCAGTGCAGTGAGTGCAGAGAGTGCACTGGCAACACTGGGGATGCAGTGCAGTGAGTTAAGAGAGAGTGCACTGGCACCACAGGGGATGCAGTGCAGTGAGTCCAGAGAGTGCACTGGCACCACTGGGGATGCACTGCAGTGAGTCCAGAGAGTGCACTGGCACCACTGGGGATGCACCCCGGTGAGTCCAGAGAGTGCACTGGCACCACTGGGGATGCACCCCGGTGAGTCCAGAGAGTGCCCCGGCACCACTGGGGATGCAGTGCAGTGAGTCCAGAGAGTGCAGTGGCACCACTGGGGATGCAGTGCAGTGAGTCCAAAGAGTGCACTGGCACCATTGGGGATGCACTGCAGTGAGTCCAGAGAGTGCACTGGCACCACTGGGGATGCAGTGCAGTGAGTCCAGAGAGTGCAGTGGCACAACTGGGGATGCAGTGCAGTGAGTCCAGAGAGTGCACTGGCACCACTGGGGATGCAGTGCAGTGAGTCCAGAGAGTGCACTGGCACCACTGGGGATGCAGTGCAGTGAGTCCAGAGAGGTCACTGGCACCACTGGGGATGCAGTGCAGTGAGTCCAGAGAGTGCACTGGCATCACTGGGGATGCAGTGCGGTAAGTCCAGAGTGCACTGGCACCACTGGGGATGCAGTGCAGTGAGTCAAGAGAGGTCACTGGCACCACTGGGGATGCACCCCGGTGAGTCCAGAGAGTGCACTGGCACCACTGGGGATGCACCCCGGCAAGTCCAGAGAATGCACTGTCAGCACTGGGGATGCAGTGCAGTGAGTCCAGAGAGGTCACTGGCACCACTGGGGATGCAGTGCAGTGAGTCCAGAGAGTGCACTGGTACCACTGGGGATGCACCCCGTTGAGTCCAGAGAGTGCACTGGCACCACTGGAGATGCACTGCAGTGAGTCCAGAGAGTGCACTGGCACCACTGGGGATGCAGTGCAATGAGTCCAGAGAGTGCACTGGCACCACTGGGGATGCAGTGCAGTGAGACCACAGATTGCAGTGGCACCACTGGGAATGGAGTGCAGCGAGTCCAGAGAGGGCACTGGTACGATTGGGGATGCAGTGCAGTGAGTCCAGAGAGTGCACTGGCACCACTGGAGATGCACTCGGGTGAGTCCAGAGAGTGCACTGGCACCACAGGGGATGCAGTGCAGTGAGTCCAGAGAGTGCACTGGCACCACTGGGGATGCAACCCCGTGAGTCCAGAGAGTGCACTGGCACCACTGGGGATGCAACCCGGCAAGTCCAGAGAGTGCACTCTCTGGACTCACTGACGTGCATCCCCAGTGCACTGGCACTACTGGGGATGCACCCCGGCAAGTCCAGAGAGTGCACTCTCTGGCCTCACTGACGTGCATGCCCAGTGGTGCCATTGCACTCTCTGGACTCACTGCACTGCATCCCCAGTGGTGCCAGTGCACTCTCTGGAGTCACTGCACTGCATCCCCAGAAGTGCCAGTGCACTCTCTGGACTCACTGCACTGCATCCCCAGTGGTGCCAGTGTACTCTCTGGACTCACTGCAGTGCATCCCCAAGGTGCCAGTGCACTCTCTGGACTCACTGCACTGCATCCCCAGTGGTGCCAGTGCACTCTCTGGACTCACTGCAGTGCATCCCCAGTGGTGCCAGTGCACTCTCTGGACTCACTGCACTGCATCCCCTGTGGTGCCAGTGCACTCTCTGTACTCACTGCACTGCATCACCTGTGGTGCCAGTGCACTCTCTGGACTCACTGCACTGCATCCCCACGGGTGCCAGTGCACTCTCTGGACTCACTGCACTGCATCCCCAGTGGTGCCAGTGCACTCTCTGCACTCACTGCACTGCATCCCCAGTGGTGCCAGTGCACTCTCTGGACTCACTGCACTGCATCCCCAGTGGTGCCAGTGCACTCTCTGGACTCACTGCAGTGCATCCCCAGTGGTGCCAGTGCACTCTCTGGAGTCACTGCACTGCATCCCCAGTGGTGCCAGTGCACTCTCTGGACTCACTGCACTGCATCACCAGTGGCGCCAGTGCACTCTCTGGACTCACTGCATTGCTTCCCCAGTGGTGCCAGTGCACTCTCTGGACTCAGTGCACTGCATCCCCAGTGGTGCCACTGCACTCTCCGGACTCACTGCACTGCATCACCATTGGTGCCAGGGCACTCTCCGGACTCACTGCAGTGCATCCGCAGTGGTGCCAGTGCACTCTCTGGACTCACTGCAGTGCATCCCCAGTGGTGCCAGTGCACTCTCTGGACTCACTGCACTGCATCCCCAGTGGTGCCAGTGCACTCTCTGGAGTCACTGCAGTGCTTCCCCAGTGGTGCCAGTGCACTCTCTGGACTCACTGCACTGCATCCCCAGTGGTGCCAGTGCACTCTCTGGAATCACTGCAGTGCATCCCCAGTGGTGCCAGTGCACTCTCTGTACTCACTGCACTGCATCACCTGTGGTGCCAGTGCACTCTCTGGACTCACTGCACTGCATCCCCAGTGGTGCCAGTGCACTCTCTGAACTCACCGCACTGCATCCCCAGTGGTGTCAGGGCACTCTCTGGACTCACTGCACTGCATCCCCAGTGGTGCCAGTGCACTCTGTGGACTCATCGCATTGCATCCCCAGTGGTGCCAGTGCACTCTCTGGACTCACTGCACTGCATCCCCAGTGGTGCCAGTGCACTCTCTGGACTCACTGCACTGCATCCCCAGTGGTGCCAGTGCACTCTCTGGACTCACCGCATTGCATCCCCAGTGGTGCCAGTGCACTCTCTGGACTCACTGCACTGCATCCCCAGTGGTGCCAGTGCACTCTCTGGAGTCACTGCACTGCATCCTCAGTGGTGCCAGTGCACTCTCTGGACTCACTGCACTGCATCCCCAGTGGTGCCAGGGCACTCTCTGGACTCACTGCACTGCATCCCCAGTGGTCCCAGTGCACTCTCTGCCCTCACTGCAGTGCATCACCTGTGGTGCCAGTGCACTCTCTGGACTCACTGCACTGCATCACCTGTGGTGCCAGTGCACTCTCTGGACTCACTGCACTGCATCCCCAGTGGTGCCAGTGCACTCTCTGGACTCACTGCACTGCATCCCCAGTGGTGCCAGTGCAATCTCTGGGCTCACCGGGTTGCATCCCCACGGGTGCCAGTGCACTCTCTGGACTCACTGCACTGCATCCCCAGTGGTTCCAGTGCACTCTCTGCACTCACTGCACTGCATCCCCAGTGGTGCCAGTGCACTCTCTGGACTCACTGCACTGCATCCCCAGTGGTGCCAGTGCACTCTCTGGACTCACTGCACTGCATCCCAATGGTGCCAGTGCACTCTCTGGACTCACTGCAGTGCATCCCCAGTGGTGCCAGTGCACTCTCTGGACTCACTGCAGTGCATCCCCAGTGGTGCCAGTGCACTCTCTGCACTCACTGCACTGCATTCCCAGTGGTGCCAGGGCACTCTCCGGACTCACTGCAGTGCATCCGCAGTGGTGCCAGTGCACTCTCTGGACTCACTGCATTGCATCCCCAGTGGTGCCAGTGCACTCTCTGGACTCACTGCAGTTCATCCCCAGTGCTGCCAGTGCACTCTCTGGACTCACTGCAGTGCATCCCCAGTGGTGCCAGTGCACTCTCCGGAATCACTGCACTGCATCCCCAGTGGTGTCAGTGCACTCTCTGGACTCACTGCAGTGCATCCCCAGTGGTGCCCGTGCACTCACTGGACTCACTGCAGTGCATCCCCAGTGGTGCCAGTGCACTCTCTGGACTCACTGCATTGCATCCCCAGTGGTGCCAGTGCACTCTCTGCACTCACTGCACTGCATCCCCAGTGGTGCCAGTGCACTCTCTGGAGTCACTGCACTGCATCCACAGTGGTGCCTGTGCAGTCTCTGGACTCACTACAGTTCATCCCCAGTGGAGCCAGTGCACTCTCTGGACTCACTGCACTGCATCCCCAGTGGTGCCAGTGCACTCTCTGGACTCACTGCACTCCATCCCCACTGGTGCCAGTCCACTCTCTGGACTCACTGCACTGCATCCCCAGTGGTGCCTGTGGACTCTCTGCACTCATGCACTGCATACCCAGTGGTGCCAGTGCACTCTTTGGACTCACTGCACTGCATGAACAGTGGTGCCAGTGCACTCTCTGGACTCACTGCACTGCATCCCCAGTGGTGCCAGTGTAGTCTCTGGACTCACTGTAGTGCATCCCCAGTGGTGCCAGTGCACTCTCTGGACTCACTGCAGTGTATCCCCAGTGGTGCCAGTGCACTCTCTGGACTCACTGAACTGCATCCCCAGTGGTGGCAGAGCACTCTCTGGACTCACTGCAGTGCATCCCCAGTGCTGCCAGTGCACTCTCTGGACTCACTGCACTGCATCCCCAGTGGTGCCAGTGCACTCTCTGGACTCACTGCACTGCATCCCCAGTGGCGCCAGTGCACTCTCTGGACTCACTGCATTGCTTCCCCAGTGGTGCCAGTGCACTCTCTGGACTCACTGCACTGCATCCCCAGTGGTGCCACTGCACTCTCTGGACTCACTGCAGTGCATCACCATTGGTGCCAGGGCACTCTCTGGACTCACTGCAGTGCATCCGCAGTGGTGCCAGTGCACTCTCTGGACTCACTGCAGTGCATCCCCAGTGGTGCCAGTGCACTCTCTGGACTCACTGCACTGCATCCCCAGTGGTGCCAGTGCACTCTCTGGACTCTCTGCAGTGCATCCCCAGTGGTGCCAGTGCCCTCTCTGGAGTCACTGCACTGCATCCCCAGTGGTGCCAGTGCACTCTCTGTACTCACTGCACTGCATCACCTGTGGTGCCAGTGCACTCTCTGGACTCACCGAGGTGCATCCCCAGTGGTGCCAGTGCACTCTCTGAACTCACCGCACTGCATCCCCAGTGGTGTCAGGGCACTCTCTGGACTCACTGCACTGCATCCCCAGTGGTGCCAGTGCACTCTGTGGACTCATCGCATTGCATCCCAAGTGGTGCCAGTGCACTCTCTGGACTCACTGCACTGCATCCCCAGTGGTGCCAGTGCACTCTCTGCCCTCACTGCAGTGCATCCCCAGTGCTGCCAGTGCACTCTCTGCCCTCACTGCAGTGCATCCCCAGTGGTGCCAGTGCACTCTCTGGACTCACTGCACTGCATCCCCAGTGGTGCCAGTGCACTCTCTGGACTCACCGCATTGCATCCCCAGTGGTGCCAGTGCACTCTCTGGACTCACTGCACTGCATCCCCAGTGGTGCCAGTGCACTCTCTGGAGTCACTGCACTGCATCCTCAGTGGTGCCAGTGCACTCTCTGGACTCACTGCACTGCATCCCCAGTGGTGCCAGGGCACTCTCTGGACTCACTGCACTGCATCCCCAGTGGTCCCAGTGCACTCTCTGCCCTCACTGCACTGCATCCCCAGTGGTGCCAGTGCACTCTCTGCACTCACTGCAGTGCATCCCCAGTGGTGCCAGTGCAATCTCTGGGCTCACTGGGGTGCATCCCCAGTGGTGCCAGTGCACTCTCTGGACTCACTGCAGTGCATCCCCAGTGGTGCCAGTGCACTCTCTTGACTCACTGCAGTGCATACCCAGTGGTGCCACTGCACTCTCTGCACTCACTGCACTGCATCCGCAGTGGTGCCAGTGCACTCTCTGGACTCACTGCACTGCATCCCCAGTAGTGCCAGTTCACTCTGTGGACTCACTGCGCTGCATCCCCAGTGGTGCCAGTGCCCTCTCTGGACTCACTGCACTGCATCCCCAGTGGTGCCAGTGCACTCTCTGCACTCACTGCACTGCATCCCCAGTGGTGCCAGTGCACTATCTGGACTCATTGCAGTGCATCCCCAGTGGTGCCAGTGCACTCTCTGAGTCACTGCACTGCATTCCCAGTGGTGCCAGTGCACTCTCTGGACTCACTGCAGTGCATCCCAAGTGGTGCCAGTGCACTCTCTGGACTCACTGCACTGCAACCCCAGTGGTGCCAGTGCACTCTCTGGACTCACTGCAGTGCATCCCCAGTGGTGCCAGTGCACTCTCTGGACTCACTGCACTGCATCCCCAGTGGTGCCTGTGCAGTCTCTGGACTCACTACAGTTCATCCCCAGTGGTGCCAGTGCACTCTCTGGACTCACTGCACTCCATCCCCAGTGGTGCCAGTCCACTCTCTGGACTCACTGCACTGCATCCCCAGTGGTGCCAGTGCACTCTCTGCACTCATGCACTGCATACCCAGTGGTGCCAGTGCACTCTTTGGACTCACTGCACTGCATGAACAGTGGTGCCAGTGCACTCTCTGGACTCACTGCACTGCATCCCCAGTGGTGCCAGTGTAGTCTCTGGACTCACTGTAGTGCATCCCCAGTGGTACCAGTGCACTCTCAGGACTCACTGCAGTGCAGCTCCAGTTGGTGCCAGTGCAGTCTCTGGACTCACTGCACTGCATCCCCACTGGTGCCAGTGCAGTCTCTGGACTCACTGCAGTGCATCCCCAGTGGTGCCAGTGCACTATCTGGAGTCACTGCAGTGTATCCCCAGTGGTGCCAGTTCACTCTCTGCACTCACTGAACTGCATCCCCAGTGGTGCCAGAGCACTCTCTGGACTCACTGCACTGCATCCCCAGTGGTGCCAGTGCACTCTCTGGACTCACTGCACTGCATCCCCAGTTGTGCCAGTGCACTCTCTGGAGTCACAGCACTGCATCAACAGTGGTGCCTCTGCACTCTCTTGAGTCACTGCACTGCATCCCCAGTGGTGCCAGTGCACTCTCTGGACTCACTGTAGTGCATCCCCAGTGGTGCCAGTGCACTCTCTGGACTCACTGCAGTGCATCCCCAGTAGTGCCAGTGCACTCTCTGGACTCACTGCACTGCATCCCCAGTGGTGCCAGTGCACTCTCTGGAATCACTGCAGTGCATCCCCAGTGGTGCCAGTGCACTCTCTGGAGTCACTGCACTGCATCCCCAGTGGTGCCAGTGCACTCTCTGGACTCACTGCATTGCATCCCCAGTGGTGCCAGAGCACTCTCTGGACTCACTGCACTGCATCCCCAGTGGTGCCACTGCACTCTCTGGACTCACTGCACTGCATCACCAGTGGTGCCAGGGCACTCTCCAGACTCACTGCACTGCATCCCCAGTGGTGCCAGTGCACTCTCTGGACTCACTGCACTGCATCCCCAGTGGTGCCAGTGCACTCTCTGGACTCACTGCACTGCATCCCCATTGGTGCCAGGGCAATCTCCGGACTCACTGCAGTGCATCCCCAGTGGTGCCAGTGCACTCTCTGGACTCACTGCAGTGCATCCCCAGTGGTGCCAGTGCACTCTCTGGACTCACTGCAGTGCATCCCCAGTGCTGCCAGTGCACCCTCTGGACTCACTGCAGTGCATCCCCAGTGGTGCCAGTGCACTCTCTGGACTCACTGCACTGCATCCCCAGTGGTGCCACTGCACTCTCTGGACTCACTGCAGTGCATCACCAGTGGTGCCAGTGCACTCTCTGGACTCACTGCACTGCATCCCCAGTGGTGCCAGTGCACTCTCTGGACTCACTGCACTGCATCCCCAGTGGTGCCACTGCACTCTCTGGACTCACTGCACTGCATCCCCATTGGTGCCAGGGCACTCTCCGGACTCACTGCAGTGCATCCCCAGTGGTGCCAGTGCACTCTCTGGACTCACTGCAGTGCATCCCCAGTGGTGCCAGTGCACTCTCTGGACTCACTGCAGTGCATCCCCAGTGCTGCCAGTGCACTCTCTGGACTCACTGCAGTGCATCCCCAGTGGTGCCAGTGCACTCTCTGGACTCACAGCACTGCATCCCCAGTGGTACCAGTGCACTCTCTGGAGTCACAGCACTGCATCAACAGTGGTGCCTCTGCACTCTCTGGAGTCACTGCACTGCATCCCCAGTGGTGCCAGTGCACTCTCTGGACTCACTGCAGTGCATCCGCAGTGGTGACAGTGCACTCTCTGGACTCACTGCAGTGCATCCCCAGTGGTGCCAGTGCACTCTCTGGACTCACTGCACTGCATCCACAGTGGTGCCAGTGCACTCTCTGGACTCACTGCATTGCATCCCCAGTGGTGCCAGTGCACTCTCTGGACTCACTGCACTGCATCCCCAGTGGTGCCAGGGCACTCTCTGGACTCACTGTAGTGCATCCCCAGTGGTGCCAGTGCACTCTCTGCCCTCACTGCAGTGCATCCCCAGTGGTGCCAGTGCACTCTCTGCACTCACTGCAGTGCATCCCCAGTGGTGCCAGTGCAATCTCTGGGCTCACCGGGGTGCATCCCCAGTGGTGCCAGTGCACTCTCTGGACTCACTGCACTGCATCCCCAGTGGTGCCAGTGCACTCTCTGCACTCACTGCACTGCATCCCTAGTGGTGCCAGGGCACTCTCTGTTCTCACTGCACTGCATCCCCAGTGGTGCCAGTGCACTCTCTGGACTCACTGCACTGCAACCCCAGTGGTTCCAGTGCACTCTCTGGACTCACTGCAGTGCACCCCCACAGGTGCCAGTGCACTCTCTGCACTCACTGCACTGCATCCCCAGTGGTGCCAGTGCACTCTCTGGACTCACTGCAGTGCATCCTCAGTGGTGCCAGTGCACTCTCTGGACTCACTGCAGTGCATCACCAGTGGTGCCAGTGCACTCTCTGGACTCACTGTAGTGCATCCCCAGTGGTGCCAGTGCACTCTCTGGACTCACTGCACATCATCCCCAGTGGTGCCAGTGCACTCTCTGGACTCACTGCATTGCATCCCCAGTGGTGCCAGTGCACTCTCTGGACTCACTGCACTGCATCCCCAGTGGTGTCACTGCACTCTCTGGACTCACTGCAGTGCATCCCCAGTGGTGCCAGTGCACTCTTTCGAGTCACTGCAGTGCATCCCCAGTGGTGCCAGTGCACTCTCTGCACTCACTGCACTGCATCCCCAGTGGTGCCAGTGCACTCTCTGCACTCACTGCACTGCATCCCCAGTGGTGCCAGTGCACTCTCTGGACTCACTGCACTGCATCCCCAGTGGTGCCAGTGCACTCTCTGCCCTCACTGCAGTGCATCCCCAGTGCTGCCAGTGCACTCTTTCGAGTCACTGCAGTGCATCCCCAGTGGTGCCAGTGCACTCTCTGCACTCACTGCACTGCATCCCCAGTGGTGCCAGTGCACTCTCTGGAATCACTGCAGTGCATCCCCAGTGGTGCCAGTGCACTCTCTGGACTCACTGCACTGCATCCCCAGTGGTGCCAGTGCACTCTCTGGACTCACTGCACTGCATCCCCAGTGGTGCCTCTGCACTCTCTGGACTCACTGCACTGCATCCCCAGTGGTGCCAGTGCACTCTCTGGACTCACTGCAGTGCATCCCCAGTGGTGCCAGTGCACTCTCTGGACTCACTGCAGTGCATCCCCAGTCGTGCCAGTGCACTCTCTGGACTCACTGCACTGCATCCCCAGTGGTGCCAGTGCACTCTCTGGACTCACTGCACTGCATCCCCAGTGGTTCCAGTGCACTCTCTGGACTCACTGCATTGCATCCCCAGTGGTGCCAGTGCACTCTCTGGACTCACTGCACTGCATCCCCAGTGGTGCCACTGCACTCTCTGGACTCACTGCACTGCATCACCATTGCTGCCAGGGCACTCTCCGGACTCACTGCAGTGCATCCGCAGTGGTGCCAGTGCACTCTTTCGAGTCACTGCAGTGCATCCCCAGTGGTGCCAGTGCACTCTTTGGACTCACTGCACTGCATCCCCAGTGGTGCCAGTGCACTCTCTGCACTCACTGCACTGCATCCCCAGTGTTCCCAGAGCACTCTCCGGACTCACTGCAGTGCATCCCCAGTGGTGCCAGTGCACTCTCTGGACTCACTGCACTGCATCCCCAGTGGTGCCACTGCACTCTCTGGACTCACTGCACTGCATCACCATTGGTGCCAGGGCACTCTCCGGACTCACTGCAGTGCATCCGCAGTGGTGCCAGTGCACTCTTTCTAGTCACTGCACTGCATCCCCATTAGTGCCAGTGCATTCTCTGGACTCATTGCAGTGCATCCCCAGTGGTGCCAGTGCACTCTCTGGACTCACTGCACTGCATCCCCAGTGCTGACAGTGCACTCTCTGGACTCACTGCACTGCATCCCCAGTGCTGACAGTGCACTCTCTGGACTCACTGCAGTGCATCCCCAGTGGTGCCAGTACACTCTCTGGACTCACTGCACTGCATCCCCAGTGGTGCCAGTGCACTCTCCGGAATCACTGCACTGCATCTCCAGTGGTGCCAGTGCACTCTCTGGACTCACTGCAGTGCATCCCCAGTGGTGCCAGTGCACTCTCTGCACTCACTGCACTGCATCCCCAGTGGTGCCAGTGCACTCTCTGCACTCACTGCACTGCATCCCCGGTGTTCCCAGAGCACTCTCTGGACTCACCGAGGTGCATCCCCAGTGGTGCCAGTGCACTCTCTGGACTCACCGCACTGCATCCCCAGTGGTGCCAGTGCACTCTCTGGACTCACTGCAGTGCATCCCCATTGGTGCCAGTGCAGTCTCTGGAGTCACTGCAGTGCATCCCCAGTGGTGCCAGTGCACTCTTTGGACTCACTGCACTGCATCCCCAGTGGTGTCACTGCACTCTCTGGACTCACTGCACTGCATCCCCAGTGGTGCCAGTGCACTCTCTGGACTCACTGCAGTGCATCCCCTTTTGCGCCAGTGCACTCTCTGGACTCACTGCAGTGCATCCCCAGTGGTGCCAGTGCACTCTCTGGACTCACTGAACTGCATCCCCAGTGGTGCCAGTGCACTCTCTGGACTCACTGCACTGCATCCTTAGTGGTGCCAGTGCACTCTCTGGACTCACTGCACTTCATCCCCAGTGGTGCCAGTGCACTCTCTGGACTCCCTGCACTGCATCCCCAGTGGTGTCACTGCACTCTCTGGACTCACTGCACTGCATCCCCAGTGGTGCCAGGGCACTCTCCGGACTCACTGCAGTGCATCCGCTGTGGTGCCAGTGCACTCTTTCGAGTCACTGCAGTGCATCCCCAGTGGTGCCAGTGCACTCTCTGGACTCACTGCACTGCATCCCCAGTGGTGCCAGTGCACTCTCTGGACTCACTGCAGTGCATCCCCAGTGTTGCCAGTGCACTCTCTGGAGTCACTGCACTGCATCCCCAGTGGTGCCAGTGCACTCTCTGGACTCACTGCATTGCATCCCCAGTGGTGCCAGTGCACTCTCTGGACTCACTGCACTGCATCCCCAGTGGTGCCACTGCACTCTCTGGACACACTGCACTGCATCACCAGTGGTGCCAGTGCACTCTCCGGACTCACTGCAGTGCATCCGCAGTGGTGCCAGTGCACTCTTTTGAGTCACTGCAGTGCATCCCCAGTGGTGCCAGTGCACTCTCTGGACTCACTGCAGTGCATCCCCAGTGGTGCCAGTGCACTCTCTGGACTCACTGCACTGCATCCCCAGTGGTGCCACTGCACTCTCTGGAGTAGCAGCACTGCATCAACAGTGGTGCCTCTGCACTCTCTGGAGTCACTGCACTGCATCCCCAGTGCTGCCAGTGCACTCTCTGGACTCACTGGAGTGCATCCCCAGTGGTGCCAGTGCACTCTCTGGACTCACTGCAGTGCAACCCCAGTGGTGCCAGTGCACTCTCTGGACTCACTGCACTGCATCCCCATTGGTGCCAGTGCACTCTCTGGACTCACTGCACTTCATCCCCAGTGGTTCCAGTGCACTCTCTGGACTCACTGCATTGCATCCCCAGTGGTGCCAGTGCACTCTCTGGACTCACTGCACTGCATCCCCAGTGGTGCCACTGCACTCTCTGGACTCACTGCACTGCATCACCATTGGTGCCAGGGCACTCTCCGGACTCACTGCAGTGCATCCGTAGTGGTGCCAGTGCACTCTTTCGAGTCACTGCAGTGCATCCCCAGTGGTGCCAGTGCACTCTCTGCACTCACTGCACTGCATCCCCTGTGTTCCCAGAGCACTCTCTGGACTCACTGCAGTGCATCCCCAGTGGTGCCAGTGCACTCTCTGGACTCACTGCAGTGCATCCCCAGTGGTGCCAGTGCACTCTCTGGACTCACTGCACTGCATCCCCAGTGGTGCCACTGCACTCTCTGGACTCACTGCACTGCATCACCGTTAGTGCCAGGGCACTCTCCGGACTCACTGCAGTGCATCCGCAGTGGTGCCAGTGCACTCTTTCGAGTCACTGCACTGCATCCCCATTAGTGCCAGTGCATTCTCTGGACTCATTGCAGTGCATCCCCAGTGGTGCCAGTGCACTCTCTGGACTCACTGCACTGCATCCCCAGTGGTGCCAGTGCACTCTCTGGACTCACTGCACTGCGTCCCCAGTGCTGACAGTGCACTCTCTGGACTCACTGCACTGCATCCCCATTGCTGACAGTGCACTCTCTGGACTCACTGCAGTGCATCCCCAGTGGTGCCCGTGCACTCTCTGCACTCACTGCACTGCATCCCCAGTGGTGCCAGTGCACTCTCCGGAATCACTGCACTGCATCTCCAGTGGTGCCAGTGCACTCTCTGGACTCACTGCAGTGCATCCCCAGTGGTGCCAGTGCACTCTCTGCACTCACTGCACTGCATCCCCAGTGGTGCCAGTGCACTCTCTGCACTCACTGCACTGCATCCCCGGTGTTCCCAGAGCACTCTCTGGACTCACCGAGGTGCATCCCCAGTGGTGCCAGTGCACTCTCTGGACTCACCGCACTGCATCCCCAGTGGTGCCAGTGCACTCTCTGGACTCACTGCTGTGCAGCCCCTGAGGTGCCAGTGTACTCTCTGGACTAACTGCACTGCATACCCAGTGGTGCCAGTGCACTCTCTGGACTCACTGCACTGCATCCCCATTGGTGCCAGTGCACTCTCTGGACTCACTGCACTGCATCCCCAGTGGTTCCAGTGCACTCTCTGGATCACTGCACTGCATCACCATTGGTGCCAGGGCACTCTCCAGACTCACTGCAGTGCATCCCCAGTGGTGCCAGTGCACTCTTTCGAGTCACTGCACTGCATCCCCAGTGGTGCCAGTGCATTCTCTGGACTCACTGCAATGCATCCCCATTGGTGCCAGTGCAGTCTCTGGACTCACTGCAGTGCATCCCCAGTGGTGCCAGTGCACTCTCTGGACTCACTGCACTGCATCCCCAGTGCTGACAGTGCACTCTCTGGACTCACTGCCGTGCATCCCCAGTGGTGCCAGTGCACTCTCTGGACTCACTGCAGTGCATCCCCTTTTGCGCCAGTGCACTCTCTGGACTCACTGCACTGCATCCCCAGTGGTGCCAGTGCACTCTCTGGAGTCACTGCGCTGCACCTCCAGTGGTTCCAGTGCCGTCTGTGGACTCACTGCACTACATCCCCTGTGGGGCCAGTGCACTCTCTGGACTCACTGCAGTGCATCCCCAGTGGTGCGAGTGCACTCTCTGGACTCACCGGGGTGCATTCCCAGTGGTGCCAGTGCACTCTCTGGACTCACCGGGGTGCATCCCCAGTGGTGCCAGTGCACTCTCTGGACTCACTGCAGTGCATCCCCAGTGGTGCCAGTGCACTCTGTGGACTCACTGCAGTGCATCCCCAGTGTTGCCAGTGCACTCTCTGGAGTCACTGCACTGCATCCCCAGTGGTGCCAGTGCACTCTCTGGACTCAATGCAGTGCATCCCCAGTGGCGCCAGTGCACTCTCTGGACTCACTGCACTGCATCCCATTGGTGCTAGTGCACTCTCTGGACTCACTGCACTGCATCCCCAGTGGTGCCAGTGCACTCTCTGGACTCACTGCACTGCATCCCCAGTTGTGCCAGTGCACTCTCTGGACTCACTGCAGTGCATCCCCAGTGCTGCCAGTGCACTCTCTGGACTCACTGCAGTGCTTCCGCACTGGTGCCAGTGCACTCTCTGCACTCACTGCACTGCATCAACAGTGGTGCCTCTGCACTCTCTGGACTCACTGCACTGCATCCCCAGTGGTGCCATTGCACTCTCTGGACTCACTGTAGTGCATCCCCAGTGGTGCCAGTGCACTCTCTGGACTCACTGCACTGCATCCCCAGTGGTGCCAGTGCACTCTCTGGACTCACTGCAGTGCATCCCTTGTGGTGCCTTTGCACTCTCTGGACTCAGTGCAGTGCATCCCCAGTGGTGCCAGTGCACTCTGTGGACTCAGTGCACTGCATCCCCAGTGGTGCCAGTGCACTCTCTGGACTCACTGCACTGCATCCCCAATGGTGCCACTGCACTCTCTGGACTCACTGCAGTGCATCCCCAGTGGTGCCTGTGCACTCTCTGGACTCACTGCACTGCATCCCCAGTGGTGCCAGTGCACTCTCTGGACTCACTGCAGTGCATCCCCAGTGAAGCCAGTGCACTCTCTGGACTCACTGCACTGCATCACCATTGGTGCCAGTGCACTCTCCGGACTCACTGCAGTGCATCCCCAGTGGTGCCAGTGCACTCTGTGGACTCACTGCACTGCATCCCAGTGGTGCCAGTGCACTCTCTGGACTCACTGCACTGCATCCCCAAGGTGCCAGTGCACTCTCTGGACTCAACTGCACTGCATCCCCAGTGCTGCCAGTGCACTCTCTGGACTCACTGCAGTGCATCCCCAGTGGTGCCAGTGTTCTCTCTGGACTCACTGCAGTGCATCCCCAGTGGTGCCAGTGCACTCTCTGGACTCACTGCACTTCATCCCCAGTGGTGCCAGTGCACTCTCTGGACTCACTGCATTGCATCCCCATTCGTGCCAGTGCACTCTCTGGACTCACTGCACTGCATCCCCAGTGGTGTCAATGCACTCTCTGGACTCACTGCACTGCATCACCATTGGTGCCAGTGCACTCTCTGGACTCACTGCAGTGCATCCACAGTGGTGCCAGTGCACTCTTTCGAGTCACTGCAGTGCATCCCCAGTGGTGCCAGTGCACTCTCTGGACTCACTGCAGTGCATCCCCAGAAGTGCCAGTGGCTCTCTGGACTCATTGCACTGCATCACCTGTGGTGCCAGTGCACTCTCTGGAGTCACTGCACTGCATCCCCAGTGGTGCCAGTGCACTCTCTGGACTCACTGAAGTGCATCCCCAGTGGAGCCGGTGCTCTCTGTGGACTCACTGCACTGCATCCCCATTGGTGACAGTGCACTCTCTGGACTCAGTGCAGTGTATCCCCAGTGGTGCCAGTGCACTCTCTGGACTCACTGCAGTCCATCCCCAGTGGTGCCAGTGCACTCTCTGGACTCACTGCAGTGCATCCCCAGTGGTGCCAGTGCAGTCTCTGGAGTCACTGCAGTGCATCCCCAGTGGTGCCAGTGCACTCCCTGGACTCACTGCACTGCATCCCCAGTGCTGACAGTGCACTCTCTGGACTCACTGCACTGCATCCCCAGTGGTGCCAGTGCACTCTCTGGACTCACTGCAGTGCATCCCCTTTTGCGCCAGTGCACTCTCTGGACTCACTGCAGTGCATCCCCAGTGGAGATAGTGCACTCTCTGGACTCACTGAACTGCATCCCCAGTGGTGCCAGCGCACTCTCTGGACTCACTGCACTGCATCCCCAGTGGTGCCAGTGCACTCTCTGGACTCACTGCACTTCATCCCCAGTGGTGCCAGTGCACTCTCTGGACTCACTGCACTGCATCCCCAGTGGTGTCACTGCACTCTCTGGACTCACTGCACTGCATCACCATTGGTGCCAGGGCACTCTCCGGACTCACTGCAGTGCATCCGCAGTGGTGCCAGTGCACTCTCTGGACTCACTGCACTGCATCCCCGGTGGTGCCAGTGCACTCTCTGGACTCACTGCAGTACATCCCCAGTGGTGCAAGTGCACTCTCTGGACTCACTGCACTGCATCCCCAGTGGTGCCAGTGCACTCTCTGGACTCACTGCATTGCATCCCCAGTGGTGCCAGTGCACTCTCTGGACTCACTGTACTGCATCCCCAGTGGTGCCACTGCACTCTCTGGACTCACTGCACTGCATCACCATTGGTGCCAGTGCACTCTCTGGACTCACTGCAGTGCATCCCCAGTGGTGCCAGTGCACTCTCTGGACTCACTGCACTGCATCCCCAGTGGTGCCACTGCACTCTCTGGAGTCGCAGCACTGCATCAACAGTGGTGCCTCTGCACTCTCTGGAGTCACTGCACTGCATCCCCAGTGCTGCCAGTGCACTCTCTGGACTCACTGGAGTGCATCCCCAGTGGTGCCAGTGCACTCTCTGGACTCACTGCACTGCATCCCCAGTGGTGCCAGTGCACTCTCTGGACTCACTGCACTTCATCCCCAGTGGTTCCAGTGCACTCTCTGGACTCACTGCATTGCATCCCCAGTGGTGCCAGTGCACTCTCTGGACTCACTGCACTGCATCCCCAGTGGTGCCACTGCACTCTCTGGACTCACTGCACTGCATCACCATTGGTGCCAGTGCACTCTCCGGACTCACTGCAGTGCATCCGCAGTGGTGCCAGTGCACTCTTTCGAGTCACTGCAGTGCATCCCCAGTGGTGCCAGTGCACTCTCTGCACTCACTGCACTGCATCCGCAGTGTTCCCAGAGCACTCTCTGGACTCACTGCATTGCATCCCCAGTGGTGCCAGTGCACTCTCTGGACTCACTGCAGTGCATCCACAGTGGTGCCAGTGCACTCTTTCGAGTCACTGCAGTGCATCCCCAGTGGTGCCAGTGCACTCTCTGCACTCACTGCACTGCATCCCCAGTGGTGCCAGGGCACTCTCCGGACTCACTGCAGTGCATCCGCAGTGGTGCCAGTGCACTCTCTGGACTCACTGCATTGCATCACCAGTGGTGCCAGTGCACTCTCTGGACTCACTGCAGTTCATCCCCAGTGCTGCCAGTGCACTCTCTGGACTCACTGCAGTGCATCCCCAGTGGTGCCAGTGCACTCTCCGGAATCACTGCACTGCATCCCCAGTGGTGTCAGTGCACTCTCTGGACTCACTGCAGTGCATCCCCAGTGGTGCCCGTGCACTCACTGGACTCACTGCAGTGCATCCCCAGTGGTGCCAGTGCACTCTCTGGACTCACTGCATTGCATCCCCAGTGGTGCCAGTGCACTCTCTGCACTCACTGCACTGCATCCCCAGTGGTGCCAGTGCACTCTCTGGAGTCACTGCACTGCATCCACAGTGGTGCCTGTGCAGTCTCTGGACTCACTACAGTTCATCCCCAGTGGAGCCAGTGCACTCTCTGGACTCACTGCACTGCATCCCCAGTGGTGCCAGTGCACTCTCTGGACTCACTGCACTCCATCCCCACTGGTGCCAGTCCACTCTCTGGACTCACTGCACTGCATCCCCAGTGGTGCCTGTGGACTCTCTGCACTCATGCACTGCATACCCAGTGGTGCCAGTGCACTCTTTGGACTCACTGCACTGCATGAACAGTGGTGCCAGTGCACTCTCTGGACTCACTGCACTGCATCCCCAGTGGTGCCAGTGTAGTCTCTGGACTCACTGTAGTGCATCCCCAGTGGTGCCAGTGCACTCTCTGGACTCACTGCAGTGTATCCCCAGTGGTGCCAGTGCACTCTCTGGACTCACTGAACTGCATCCCCAGTGGTGGCAGAGCACTCTCTGGACTCACTGCAGTGCATCCCCAGTGCTGCCAGTGCACTCTCTGGACTCACTGCACTGCATCACCAGTGGTGCCAGTGCACTCTCTGGACTCACTGCACTGCATCCCCAGTGGCGCCAGTGCACTCTCTGGACTCACTGCATTGCTTCCCCAGTGGTGCCAGTGCACTCTCTGGACTCACTGCACTGCATCCCCAGTGGTGCCACTGCACTCTCTGGACTCACTGCACTGCATCACCATTGGTGCCAGGGCACTCTCTGGACTCACTGCAGTGCATCCGCAGTGGTGCCAGTGCACTCTCTGGACTCACTGCAGTGCATCCCCAGTGGTGCCAGTGCACTCTCTGGACTCACTGCACTGCATCCCCAGTGGTGCCAGTGCACTCTCTGGACTCTCTGCAGTGCATCCCCAGTGGTGCCAGTGCACTCTCTGGACTCACTGCACTGCATCCCCAGTGGTGCCACTGCACTCTCTGGACTCACTGCACTGCATCACCATTGGTGCCAGTGCACTCTCTGGACTCACCGAGGTGCATCCCCAGTGGTGCCAGTGCACTCTCTGAACTCACCGCACTGCATCCCCAGTGGTGTCAGGGCACTCTCTGGACTCACTGCACTGCATCCCCAGTGGTGCCAGTGCACTCTGTGGACTCATCGCATTGCATCCCCAGTGGTGCCAGTGCACTCTCTGGACTCACTGCACTGCATCCCCAGTGGTGCCAGTGCACTCTCTGCCCTCACTGCAGTGCATCCCCAGTGCTGCCAGTGCACTCTCTGCCCTCACTGCAGTGCATCCCCAGTGGTGCCAGTGCACTCTCTGGACTCACTGCACTGCATCCCCAGTGGTGCCAGTGCACTCTCTGGACTCACCGCATTGCATCCCCAGTGGTGCCAGTGCACTCTCTGGACTCACTGCACTGCATCCCCAGTGGTGCCAGTGCACTCTCTGGAGTCACTGCACTGCATCCTCAGTGGTGCCAGTGCACTCTCTGGACTCACTGCACTGCATCCCCAGTGGTGCCAGGGCACTCTCTGGACTCACTGCACTGCATCCCCAGTGGTCCCAGTGCACTCTCTGCCCTCACTGCAATGCATCCCCAGTGGTGCCAGTGCACTCTCTGCACTCACTGCAGTGCATCCCCAGTGGTGCCAGTGCAATCTCTGGGCTCACTGGGGTGCATCCCCAGTGGTGCCAGTGCACTCTCTGGACTCACTGCAGTGCATCCCCAGTGGTGCCAGTGCACTCTCTTGACTCACTGCAGTGCATACCCAGTGGTGCCACTGCACTCTCTGCACTCACTGCACTGCATCCGCAGTGGTGCCAGTGCACTCTCTGGACTCACTGCACTGCATCCCCAGTAGTGCCAGTTCACTCTGTGGACTCACTGCGCTGCATCCCCAGTGGTGCCAGTGCCCTCTCTGGACTCACTGCACTGCATCCCCAGTGGTGCCAGTGCACTCTCTGCACTCACTACACTGCATCCCCAGTGGTGCCAGTGCACTATCTGGACTCATTGCAGTGCATCCCCAGTGGTGCCAGTGCACTCTCTGAGTCACTGCACTGCATTCCCAGTGGTGCCAGTGCACTCTCTGGACTCACTGCAGTGCATCCCAAGTGGTGCCAGTGCACTCTCTGGACTCACTGCACTGCAACCCCAGTGGTGCCAGTGCACTCTCTGGACTCACTGCAGTGCATCCCCAGTGGTGCCAGTGCACTCTCTGGACTCACCGCACTGCATCCCCAGTGGTGCCTGTGCAGTCTCTGGACTCACTACAGTTCATCCCCAGTGGTGCCAGTGCACTCTCTGGACTCACTGCACTCCATCCCCACTGGTGCCAGTCCACTCTCTGGACTCACTGCACTGCATCCCCAGTGGTGCCAGTGCACTCTCTGCACTCATGCACTGCATACCCAGTGGTGCCAGTGCACTCTTTGGACTCACTGCACTGCATGAACAGTGGTGCCAGTGCACTCTCTGGACTCACTGCACTGCATCCCCAGTGGTGCCAGTGTAGTCTCTGGACTCACTGTAGTGCATCCCCAGTGGTACCAGTGCACTCTCAGGACTCACTGCAGTGCAGCTCCAGTTGGTGCCAGTGCAGTCTCTGGACTCACTGCACTGCATCCCCACTGGTGCCAGTGCAGTCTCTGGACTCACTGCAGTGCATCCCCAGTGGTGCCAGTGCACTATCTGGAGTCACTGCAGTGTATCCCCAGTGGTGCCAGTTCACTCTCTGCACTCACTGAACTGCATCCCCAGTGGTGCCAGAGCACTCTCTGGACTCACTGCACTGCATCCCCAGTGCTGCCAGTGCACTCTCTGGACTCACTGCACTGCATCGCCAGTGGTGCCAGTGCACTCTCTGGACTCACTGCACTGCATCCCCAGTGGTGCCAGTGCACTCTCTGCACTCACTGCACTGCATCCCCAGTGGTGCCAGTGCACTCTCTGGACTCACTGCACTGCATCCCCAGTTGTGCCAGTGCACTCTCTGGAGTCACAGCACTGCATCAACAGTGGTGCCTCTGCACTCTCTTGAGTCACTGCACTGCATCCCCAGTGGTGCCAGTGCACTCTCTGGACTCACTGTAGTGCATCCCCAGTGGTGCCAGTGCACTCTCTGGACTCACTGCAGTGCATCCCCAGTAGTGCCAGTGCACTCTCTGGACTCACTGCACTGCATCCCCAGTGGTGCCAGTGCACTCTCTGGAATCACTGCAGTGCATCCCCAGTGGTGCCAGTGCACTCTCTGGAGTCACTGCACTGCATCCCCAGTGGTGCCAGTGCACTCTCTGGACTCACTGCATTGCATCCCCAGTGGTGCCAGAGCACTCTCTGGACTCACTGCACTGCATCCCCAGTGGTGCCACTGCACTCTCTGGACTCACTGCACTGCATCACCAGTGGTGCCAGGGCACTCTCCAGACTCACTGCACTGCATCCCCAGTGGTGCCAGTGCACTCTCTGGACTCACTGCACTGCATCCCCAGTGGTGCCAGTGCACTCTCTGGACTCACTGCACTGCATCCCCATTGGTGCCAGGGCAATCTCCGGACTCACTGCAGTGCATCCCCAGTGGTGCCAGTGCACTCTCTGGACTCACTGCAGTGCATCCCCAGTGGTGCCAGTGCACTCTCTGGACTCACTGCAGTGCATCCCCAGTGCTGCCAGTGCACCCTCTGGACTCACTGCAGTGCATCCCCAGTGGTGCCAGTGCACTCTCTGGACTCACTGCACTGCATCCCCAGTGGTGCCACTGCACTCTCTGGACTCACTGCACTGCATCACCAGTGGTGCCAGTGCACTCTCTGGACTCACTGCACTGCATCCCCAGTGGTGCCAGTGCACTCTCTGGACTCACTGCACTGCATCCCCAGTGGTGCCACTGCACTCTCTGGACTCACTGCACTGCATCCCCATTGGTGCCAGGGCACTCTCCGGACTCACTGCAGTGCATCCCCAGTGGTGCCAGTGCACTCTCTGGACTCACTGCAGTGCATCCCCAGTGGTGCCAGTGCACTCTCTGGACTCACTGCAGTGCATCCCCAGTGCTGCCAGTGCACTCTCTGGACTCACTGCAGTGCATCCCCAGTGGTGCCAGTGCACTCTCTGGACTCACAGCACTGCATCCCCAGTGGTACCAGTGCACTCTCTGGAGTCACAGCACTGCATCCCCAGTGGTGCCAGTGCACTCTCTGGAGTCACTGCACTGCATCCCCAGTGGTGCCAGTGCACTCTCTGGACTCACTGCAGTGCATCCGCAGTGGTGCCAGTGCACTCTCTGGACTCACTGCAGTGCATCCCCAGTGGTGCCAGTGCACTCTCTGGACTCACTGCAGTGCATCCCAAGTGCTGCCAGTGCACTCTCTGGACTCACTGCACTGCATCCCCAGTGGTGCCAGTGCACTCTCCGGAATCACTGCAGTGCATCCCCAGTGGTGCCAGTGCACTCTCTGGACTCACTGCACTGCATCCACAGTGGTGCCAGTGCACTCTCTGGACTCACTGCATTGCATCCCCAGTGGTGCCAGTGCACTCTCTGGACTCACTGCACTGCATCCCCAGTGGTGCCAGGGCACTCTCTGGACTCACTGTAGTGCATCCCCAGTGGTGCCAGTGCACTCTCTGCCCTCACTGCAGTGCATCCCCAGTGGTGCCAGTGCACTCTCTGCACTCACTGCAGTGCATCCCCAGTGGTGCCAGTGCAATCTCTGGGCTCACCGGGGTGCATCCCCAGTGGTGCCAGTGCACTCTCTGGACTCACTGCACTGCATCCCCAGTGGTGCCAGTGCACTCTCTGCACTCACTGCACTGCATCCCTAGTGGTGCCAGGGCACTCTCTGTTCTCACTGCACTGCATCCCCAGTGGTGCCAGTGCACTCTCTGGACTCACTGCACTGCAACCCCAGTGGTTCCAGTGCACTCTCTGGACTCACTGCAGTGCACCCCCACAGGTGCCAGTGCACTCTCTGCACTCACTGCACTGCATCCCCAGTGGTGCCAGTGCACTCTCTGGACTCACTGCACTGCATCCCCAAGGTGCCAGTGCACTCTCTGGACTCAACTGCACTGCATCCCCAGTGGTGCCAGTGCACTCTCTGGACTCACTGCAGTGCATCCTCAGTGGTGCCAGTGCACTCTCTGGACTCACTGCAGTGCATCACCAGTGGTGCCAGTGCACTCTCTGGACTCACTGTAGTGCATCCCCAGTGGTGCCAGTGCACTCTCTGGACTCACTGCACATCATCCCCAGTGGTGCCAGTGCACTCTCTGGACTCACTGCATTGCATCTCCAGTGGTGCCAGTGCACTCTCTGGACTCACTGCACTGCATCCCCAGTGGTGTCACTGCACTCTCTGGACTCACTGCAGTGCATCCCCAGTGGTGCCAGTGCACTCTTTCGAGTCACTGCAGTGCATCCCCAGTGGTGCCAGTGCACTCTCTGCACTCACTGCACTGCATCCCCAGTGGTGCCAGTGCACTCCCTGCACTCACTGCACTGCATCCCCAGTGGTGCCAGTGCACTCTCTGGACTCACTGCACTGCATCCCCAGTGGTGCCAGTGCACTCTCTGCCCTCACTGGAGTGCATCCCCAGTGCTGCCAGTGCACTCTTTCGAGTCACTGCAGTGCATCCCCAGTGGTGCCAGTGCACTCTCTGCACTCACTGCACTGCATCCCCAGTGGTGCCAGTGCACTCTCTGGAATCACTGCAGTGCATCCCCAGTGGTGCCAGTGCACTCTCTGGACTCACTGCACTGCATCCCCAGTGGTGCCAGTGCACTCTATGGACTCACTGCACTGCATCCCCAGTGGTGCCTCTGCACTCTCTGGACCCACTGCACTGCATCCCCAGTGGTGCCAGTGCACTCTCTGGACTCACTGCAGTGCATCCCCAGTGGTGCCAGTGCACTCTCTGGACTCACTGCAGTGCATCCCCAGTCGTGCCAGTGCACTCTCTGGACTCACTGCACTGCATCCCCAGTGGTGCCAGTGCACTCTCTGGACTCACTGCACTGCATCCCCAGTGGTTCCAGTGCACTCTCTGGACTCACTGCATTGCATCCCCAGTGGTGCCAGTGCACTCTCTGGACTCACTGCACTGCATCCCCAGTGGTGCCACTGCACTCTCTGGACTCACTGCACTGCATCACCATTGCTGCCAGGGCACTCTCCGGACTCACTGCAGTGCATCCGCAGTGGTGCCAGTGCACTCTTTCGAGTCACTGCAGTGCATCCCCAGTGGTGCCAGTGCACTCTTTGGACTCACTGCACTGCATCCCCAGTGGTGCCAGTGCACTCTCTGCACTCACTGCACTGCATCCCCAGTGTTCCCAGAGCACTCTCTGGACTCACTGCAGTGCATCCCCAGTGGTGCCAGTGCACTCTCTGGACTCACTGCAGTGCATCCCCAGTGGTGCCAGTGCACTCTCTGGACTCACTGCACTGCATCCCCAGTGGTGCCACTGCACTCTCTGGACTCACTGCACTGCATCACCATTGGTGCCAGGGCACTCTCCGGACTCACTGCAGTGCATCCGCAGTGGTGCCAGTGCACTCTTTCTAGTCACTGCACTGCATCCCCATTAGTGCCAGTGCATTCTCTGGACTCATTGCAGTGCATCCCCAGTGGTGCCAGTGCACTCTCTGGACTCACTGCACTGCATCCCCAGTGCTGACAGTGCACTCTCTGGACTCACTGCACTGCATCCCCAGTGCTGACAGTGCACTCTCTGGACTCACTGCACTGCATCCCCAGTGGTGCCAGTGCACTCTCTGGAATCACTGCAGTGCATCCCCAGTGGTGCCAGTGCACTCTCTGGACTCACTGCACTGCATCCCCAGTGGTGCCAGTGCACTCTCTGGACTCACTGCAGTGCATCCCCAGTGGTGCCTCTGCACTCTCTGGACTCACTGCACTGCATCCCCAGTGGTGCCAGTGCACTCTCTGGACTCACTGCAGTGCATCCCCAGTGGTGCCAGTGCACTCTCTGGACTCACTGCAGTGCATCCCCAGTCGTGCCAGTGCACTCTCTGGACTCACTGCACTGCATCCCCAGTGGTGCCAGTGCACTCTCTGGACTCACTGCACTTCATCCCCAGTGGTTCCAGTGCACTCTCTGGACTCACTGCATTGCATCCCCAGTGGTGCCAGTGCACTCTCTGGACTCACTGCACTGCATCCCCAGTGGTGCCACTGCACTCTCTGGACTCACTGCACTGCATCACCATTGCTGCCAGGGCACTCTCCGGACTCACTGCAGTGCATCCGCAGTGGTGCCAGTGCACTCTTTCGAGTCACTGCAGTGCATCCCCAGTGGTGCCAGTGCACTCTTTGGACTCACTGCACTGCATCCCCAGTGGTGCCAGTGCACTCTCTGCACTCACTGCACTGCATCCCCAGTGTTCCCAGAGCACTCTCTGGACTCACTGCAGTGCATCCCCATTAGTGCCAGTGCATTCTCTGGACTCATTGCAGTGCATCCCCAGTGGTGCCAGTGCACTCTCTGGACTCACTGCACTGCATCCCCAGTGCTGACAGTGCACTCTCTGGACTCACTGCAGTGCATCCCCAGTGGTGCCAGTACACTCTCTGGACTCACTGCACTGCATCCCCAGTGGTGCCAGTGCACTCTCCGGAATCACTGCACTGCATCTCCAGTGGTGCCAGTGCACTCTCTGGACTCACTGCAGTGCATCCCCAGTGGTGCCAGTGCACTCTCTGCACTCACTGCACTGCATCCCCAGTGGTGCCAGTGCACTCTCTGCACTCACTGCACTGCATCCCCGGTGTTCCCAGAGCACTCTCTGGACTCACCGAGGTGCATCCCCAGTGGTGCCAGTGCACTCTCTGGACTCACCGCACTGCATCCCCAGTGGTGCCAGTGCACTCTCTGGACTCACTGCACTGCATCCCCATTGGTGCCAGTGCAGTCTCTGGAGTCACTGCAGTGCATCCCCAGTGGTGCCAGTGCACTCTTTGGACTCACTGCACTGCATCCCCAGTGGTGTCACTGCACTCTCTGGACTCACTGCACTGCATCCCCAGTGGTGCCAGTGCACTCTCTGGACTCACTGCAGTGCATCCCCTTTTGCGCCAGTGCACTCTCTGGACTCACTGCAGTGCATCCCCAGTGGTGCCAGTGCACTCTCTGGACTCACTGAACTGCATCCCCAGTGGTGCCAGTGCACTCTCTGGACTGACTGCACTGCATCCTTAGTGGTGCCAGTGCACTCTCTGGACTCACTGCACTTCATCCCCAGTGGTGCCAGTGCACTCTCTGGACTCCCTGCACTGCATCCCCAGTGGTGTCACTGCACTCTCTGGACTCACTGCACTGCATCACCATTGGTGCCAGGGCACTCTCCGGACTCACTGCAGTGCATCCGCTGTGGTGCCAGTGCACTCTTTCGAGTCACTGCACTGCATCCCCAGTGGTGCCAGTGCACTCTCTGGACTCACTGCACTGCATCCCCAGTGGTGCCAGTGCACTCTCTGGACTCACTGCAGTGCATCACCAGTGGTGCCAGTGCACTCTCTGGACTCACTGCACTGCATCCCCAGTGGTGCCAGTGCACTCTCTGGACTCACTGCATTGCATCCCCAGTGGTGCCAGTGCACTCTCTGGACTCACTGCACTGCATCCCCAGTGGTGCCACTGCACTCTCTGGACACACTGCACTGCATCACCAGTGGTGCCAGTGCACTCTCCGGACTCACTGCAGTGCATCCGCAGTGGTGCCAGTGCACTCTTTTGAGTCACTGCAGTGCATCCCCAGTGGTGCCAGTGCACTCTCTGGACTCACTGCAGTGCATCCCCAGTGGTGCCAGTGCACTCTCTGGACTCACTGCACTGCATCCCCAGTGGTGCCACTGCACTCTCTGGAGTAGCAGCACTGCATCAACAGTGGTGCCTCTGCACTCTCTGGAGTCACTGCACTGCATCCCCAGTGCTGCCAGTGCACTCTCTGGACTCACTGGAGTGCATCCCCAGTGGTGCCAGTGCACTCTCTGGACTCACTGCAGTGCAACCCCAGTGGTGCCAGTGCACTCTCTGGACTCACTGCACTGCATCCCCATTGGTGCCAGTGCACTCTCTGGACTCACTGCACTTCATCCCCAGTGGTTCCAGAGCACTCTCTGGACTCACTGCATTGCATCCCCAGTGGTGCCAGTGCACTCTCTGGACTCACTGCACTGCATCCCCAGTGGTGCCACTGCACTCTCTGGACTCACTGCACTGCATCACCATTGGTGCCAGGGCACTCTCCGGACTCACTGCAGTGCATCCGTAGTGGTGCCAGTGCACTCTTTCGAGTCACTGCAGTGCATCCCCAGTGGTGCCAGTGCACTCTCTGCACTCACTGCACTGCATCCCCTGTGTTCCCAGAGCACTCTCTGGACTCACTGCAGTGCATCCCCAGTGGTGCCAGTGCACTCTCTGGACTCACTGCAGTGCATCCCCAGTGGTGCCAGTGCACTCTCTGGACTCACTGCACTGCATCCCCAGTGGTGCCACTGCACTCTCTGGACTCACTGCACTGCATCACCGTTAGTGCCAGGGCACTCTCCGGACTCACTGCAGTGCATCCGCAGTGGTGCCAGTGCACTCTTTCGAGTCACTGCACTGCATCCCCATTAGTGCCAGTGCATTCTCTGGACTCATTGCAGTGCATCCCCAGTGGTGCCAGTGCACTCTCTGGACTCACTGCACTGCATCCCCAGTGGTGCCAGTGCACTCTCTGGACTCACTGCACTGCGTCCCCAGTGCTGACAGTGCACTCTCTGGACTCACTGCACTGCATCCCCATTGCTGACAGTGCACTCTCTGGACTCACTGCAGTGCATCCCCAGTGGTGCCAGTGCACTCTCTGCACTCACTGCACTGCATCCCCAGTGGTGCCAGTGCACTCTCCGGAATCACTGCACTGCATCTCCAGTGGTGCCAGTGCACTCTCTGGACTCACTGCAGTGCATCCCCAGTGGTGCCAGTGCACTCTCTGCACTCACTGCACTGCATCCCCAGTGGTGCCAGTGCACTCTCTGGACTCACCGCACTGCATCCCCAGTGGTGCCAGTGCACTCTCTGGACTCACTGCTGTGCAGCCCCTGAGGTGCCAGTGTACTCTCTGGACTAACTGCACTGCATACACAGTGGTGCCAGTGCACTCTCTGGACTCACTGCACTGCATCCCCATTGGTGCCAGTGCACTCTCTGGACTCACTGCACTGCATCCCCAGTGGTGCCAGTGCACTCTCTGGACTCACTGCTGTGCAGCCCCTGAGGTGCCAGTGTACTCTCTGGACTAACTGCACTGCATACACAGTGGTGCCAGTGCACTCTCTGGACTCACTGCACTGCATCCCCATTGGTGCCAGTGCACTCTCTGGACTCACTGCACTGCATCCCCAGTGGTTCCAGTGCACTCTCTGGATCACTGCACTGCATCACCATTGGTGCCAGGGCACTCTCCGGACTCACTGCAGTGCATCCCCAGTGGTGCCAGTGCACTCTTTCGAGTCACTGCACTGCATCCCCAGTGGTGCCAGTGCATTCTCTGGACTCACTGCAATGCATCCCCATTGGTGCCAGTGCAGTCTCTGGAGTCACTGCAGTGCATCCCCAGTGGTGCCAGTGCACTCTCTGGACTCACTGCACTGCATCCCCAGTGCTGACAGTGCACTCTCTGGACTCACTGCCGTGCATCCCCAGTGGTGCCAGTGCACTCTCTGGACTCACTGCAGTGCATCCCCTTTTGCGCCAGTGCACTCTCTGGACTCACTGCACTGCATCCCCAGTGGTGCCAGTGCACTCTCTGGAGTCACTGCGCTGCACCTCCAGTGGTTCCAGTGCCGTCTGTGGACTCACTGCACTACATCCCCTGTGGGGCCAGTGCACTCTCTGGACTCACTGCAGTGCATCCCCAGTGGTGCCAGTGCACTCTTTGGACTCACTGCACTGCATCCCCAGTGGTGTCACTGCACTCTCTGGACTCACTGCACTGCATCCCCAGTGGTGCCAGTGCACTCTCTGGACTCACTGCAGTGCATCCCCTTTTGCGCCAGTGCACTCTCTGGACTCACTGCAGTGCATCCCCAGTGGTGCCAGTGCACTCTCTGGACTCACTGAACTGCATCCCCAGTGGTGCCAGTGCACTCTCTGGACTGACTGCACTGCATCCTTAGTGGTGCCAGTGCACTCTCTGGACTCACTGCACTTCATCCCCAGTGGTGCCAGTGCACTCTCTGGACTCCCTGCACTGCATCCCCAGTGGTGTCACTGCACTCTCTGGACTCACTGCACTGCATCACCATTGGTGCCAGGGCACTCTCCGGACTCACTGCAGTGCATCCGCTGTGGTGCCAGTGCACTCTTTCGAGTCACTGCACTGCATCCCCAGTGGTGCCAGTGCACTCTCTGGACTCACTGCACTGCATCCCCAGTGGTGCCAGTGCACTCTCTGGACTCACTGCAGTGCATCACCAGTGGTGCCAGTGCACTCTCTGGACTCACTGCACTGCATCCCCAGTGGTGCCAGTGCACTCTCTGGACTCACTGCATTGCATCCCCAGTGGTGCCAGTGCACTCTCTGGACTCACTGCACTGCATCCCCAGTGGTGCCACTGCACTCTCTGGACACACTGCACTGCATCACCAGTGGTGCCAGTGCACTCTCCGGACTCACTGCAGTGCATCCGCAGTGGTGCCAGTGCACTCTTTTGAGTCACTGCAGTGCATCCCCAGTGGTGCCAGTGCACTCTCTGGACTCACTGCAGTGCATCCCCAGTGGTGCCAGTGCACTCTCTGGACTCACTGCACTGCATCCCCAGTGGTGCCACTGCACTCTCTGGAGTAGCAGCACTGCATCAACAGTGGTGCCTCTGCACTCTCTGGAGTCACTGCACTGCATCCCCAGTGCTGCCAGTGCACTCTCTGGACTCACTGGAGTGCATCCCCAGTGGTGCCAGTGCACTCTCTGGACTCACTGCAGTGCAACCCCAGTGGTGCCAGTGCACTCTCTGGACTCACTGCACTGCATCCCCATTGGTGCCAGTGCACTCTCTGGACTCACTGCACTTCATCCCCAGTGGTTCCAGAGCACTCTCTGGACTCACTGCATTGCATCCCCAGTGGTGCCAGTGCACTCTCTGGACTCACTGCACTGCATCCCCAGTGGTGCCACTGCACTCTCTGGACTCACTGCACTGCATCACCATTGGTGCCAGGGCACTCTCCGGACTCACTGCAGTGCATCCGTAGTGGTGCCAGTGCACTCTTTCGAGTCACTGCAGTGCATCCCCAGTGGTGCCAGTGCACTCTCTGCACTCACTGCACTGCATCCCCTGTGTTCCCAGAGCACTCTCTGGACTCACTGCAGTGCATCCCCAGTGGTGCCAGTGCACTCTCTGGACTCACTGCAGTGCATCCCCAGTGGTGCCAGTGCACTCTCTGGACTCACTGCACTGCATCCCCAGTGGTGCCACTGCACTCTCTGGACTCACTGCACTGCATCACCGTTAGTGCCAGGGCACTCTCCGGACTCACTGCAGTGCATCCGCAGTGGTGCCAGTGCACTCTTTCGAGTCACTGCACTGCATCCCCATTAGTGCCAGTGCATTCTCTGGACTCATTGCAGTGCATCCCCAGTGGTGCCAGTGCACTCTCTGGACTCACTGCACTGCATCCCCAGTGGTGCCAGTGCACTCTCTGGACTCACTGCACTGCGTCCCCAGTGCTGACAGTGCACTCTCTGGACTCACTGCACTGCATCCCCATTGCTGACAGTGCACTCTCTGGACTCACTGCAGTGCATCCCCAGTGGTGCCAGTGCACTCTCTGCACTCACTGCACTGCATCCCCAGTGGTGCCAGTGCACTCTCCGGAATCACTGCACTGCATCTCCAGTGGTGCCAGTGCACTCTCTGGACTCACTGCAGTGCATCCCCAGTGGTGCCAGTGCACTCTCTGCACTCACTGCACTGCATCCCCAGTGGTGCCAGTGCACTCTCTGGACTCACCGCACTGCATCCCCAGTGGTGCCAGTGCACTCTCTGGACTCACTGCTGTGCAGCCCCTGAGGTGCCAGTGTACTCTCTGGACTAACTGCACTGCATACACAGTGGTGCCAGTGCACTCTCTGGACTCACTGCACTGCATCCCCATTGGTGCCAGTGCACTCTCTGGACTCACTGCACTGCATCCCCAGTGGTGCCAGTGCACTCTCTGGACTCACTGCTGTGCAGCCCCTGAGGTGCCAGTGTACTCTCTGGACTAACTGCACTGCATACACAGTGGTGCCAGTGCACTCTCTGGACTCACTGCACTGCATCCCCATTGGTGCCAGTGCACTCTCTGGACTCACTGCACTGCATCCCCAGTGGTTCCAGTGCACTCTCTGGATCACTGCACTGCATCACCATTGGTGCCAGGGCACTCTCCGGACTCACTGCAGTGCATCCCCAGTGGTGCCAGTGCACTCTTTCGAGTCACTGCACTGCATCCCCAGTGGTGCCAGTGCATTCTCTGGACTCACTGCAATGCATCCCCATTGGTGCCAGTGCAGTCTCTGGAGTCACTGCAGTGCATCCCCAGTGGTGCCAGTGCACTCTCTGGACTCACTGCACTGCATCCCCAGTGCTGACAGTGCACTCTCTGGACTCACTGCCGTGCATCCCCAGTGGTGCCAGTGCACTCTCTGGACTCACTGCAGTGCATCCCCTTTTGCGCCAGTGCACTCTCTGGACTCACTGCACTGCATCCCCAGTGGTGCCAGTGCACTCTCTGGAGTCACTGCGCTGCACCTCCAGTGGTTCCAGTGCCGTCTGTGGACTCACTGCACTACATCCCCTGTGGGGCCAGTGCACTCTCTGGACTCACTGCAGTGCATCCCCAGTGGTGCGAGTGCACTCTCTGGACTCACCGGGGTGCATTCCCAGTGGTGCCAGTGCACTCTCTGGACTCACCGGGGTGCATCCCCAGTGGTGCCAGTGCACTCTCTGGACTCACTGCAGTGCATCCCCAGTGGTGCCAGTGCACTCTCTGGACTCACTGCAGTGCATCCCCAGTGTTGCCAGTGCACTCTCTGGAGTCACTGCACTGCATCCCCAGTGGTGCCAGTGCACTCTCTGGACTCAATGCAGTGCATCCCCAGTGGCGCCAGTGCACTCTCTGGACTCACTGCACTGCATCCCATTGGTGCTAGTGCACTCTCTGGACTCACTGCACTGCATCCCCAGTGGTGCCAGTGCACTCTCTGGACTCACTGCACTGCATCCCCAGTTGTGCCAGTGCACTCTCTGGACTCACTGCAGTGCATCCCCAGTGCTGCCAGTGCACTCTCTGGACTCACTGCAGTGCTTCCGCACTGGTGCCAGTGCACTCTCTGCACTCACTGCACTGCATCAACAGTGGTGCCTCTGCACTCTCTGGACTCACTGCACTGCATCCCCAGTGGTGCCATTGCACTCTCTGGACTCACTGTAGTGCATCCCCAGTGGTGCCAGTGCACTCTCTGGACTCACTGCACTGCATCCCCAGTGGTGCCAGTGCACTCTCTGGACTCACTGCAGTGCATCCCTTGTGGTGCCTTTGCACTCTCTGGACTCAGTGCAGTGCATCCCCAGTGGTGCCAGTGCACTCTGTGGACTCAGTGCACTGCATCCCCAGTGGTGCCAGTGCACTCTCTGGACTCACTGCACTGCATCCCCAATGGTGCCACTGCACTCTCTGGACTCACTGCAGTGCATCCCCAGTGGTGCCTGTGCACTCTCTGGACTCACTGCACTGCATCCCCAGTGGTGCCAGTGCACTCTCTGGACTCACTGCAGTGCATCCCCAGTGAAGCCAGTGCACTCTCTGGACTCACTGCACTGCATCACCATTGGTGCCAGTGCACTCTCCGGACTCACTGCAGTGCATCCCCAGTGGTGCCAGTGCACTCTGTGGACTCACTGCACTGCATCCCAGTGGTGCCAGTGCACTCTCTGGACTCACTGCACTGCATCCCCAAGGTGCCAGTGCACTCTCTGGACTCAACTGCACTGCATCCCCAGTGCTGCCAGTGCACTCTCTGGACTCACTGCAGTGCATCCCCAGTGGTGCCAGTGTTCTCTCTGGACTCACTGCAGTGCATCCCCAGTGGTGCCAGTGCACTCTCTGGACTCACTGCACTTCATCCCCAGTGGTGCCACTGCACTCTCTGGACTCACTGCATTGCATCCCCATTCGTGCCAGTGCACTCTCTGGACTCACTGCACTGCATCCCCAGTGGTGTCAATGCACTCTCTGGACTCACTGCACTGCATCACCATTGGTGCCAGTGCACTCTCTGGAGTCACTGCAGTGCATCCACAGTGGTGCCAGTGCACTCTTTCGAGTCACTGCAGTGCATCCCCAGTGGTGCCAGTGCACTCTCTGGACTCACTGCAGTGCATCCCCAGAAGTGCCAGTGGCTCTCTGGACTCATTGCACTGCATCACCTGTGGTGCCAGTGCACTCTCTGGAGTCACTGCACTGCATCCCCAGTGGTGCCAGTGCACTCTCTGGACTCACTGAAGTGCATCCCCAGTGGTGCCAGTGCTCTCTGTGGACTCACTGCACTGCATCCCCATTGGTGACAGTGCACTCTCTGGACTCAGTGCAGTGTATCCCCAGTGGTGCCAGTGCACTCTCTGGACTCACTGCAGTCCATCCCCAGTGGTGCCAGTGCACTCTCTGGACTCACTGCAGTGCATCCCCAGTGGTGCCAGTGCAGTCTCTGGAGTCACTGCAGTGCATCCCCAGTGGTGCCAGTGCACTCTCTGGACTCACTGCACTGCATCCCCAGTGCTGACAGTGCACTCTCTGGACTCACTGCACTGCATCCCCAGTGGTGCCAGTGCACTCTCTGGACTCACTGCAGTGCATCCCCTTTTGCGCCAGTGCACTCTCTGGACTCACTGCAGTGCATCCCCAGTGGAGATAGTGCACTCTCTGGACTCACTGAACTGCATCCCCAGTGGTGCCAGCGCACTCTCTGGACTCACTGCACTGCATCCCCAGTGGTGCCAGTGCACTCTCTGGACTCACTGCACTTCATCCCCAGTGGTGCCAGTGCACTCTCTGGACTCACTGCACTGCATCCCCAGTGGTGCCCGTGCACTCTCTGGACTCACTGCACTGCATCACCATTGGTGCCAGGGCACTCTCCGGACTCACTGCAGTGCATCCGCAGTGGTGCCAGTGCACTCTCTGGACTCACTGCACTGCATCCCCGGTGGTGCCAGTGCACTCTCTGGACTCACTGCAGTACATCCCCAGTGGTGCAAGTGCACTCTCTGGACTCACTGCACTGCATCCCCAGTGGTGCCAGTGCACTCTCTGGACTCACTGCATTGCATCCCCAGTGGTGCCAGTGCACTCTCTGGACTCACTGTACTGCATCCCCAGTGGTGCCACTGCACTCTCTGGACTCACTGCACTGCATCACCATTGGTGCCAGTGCACTCTCTGGACTCACTGCAGTGCATCCCCAGTGGTGCCAGTGCACTCTCTGGACTCACTGCACTGCATCCCCAGTGGTGCCACTGCACTCTCTGGAGTCGCAGCACTGCATCAACAGTGGTGCCTCTGCACTCTCTGGAGTCACTGCACTGCATCCCCAGTGCTGCCAGTGCACTCTCTGGACTCACTGGAGTGCATCCCCAGTGGTGCCAGTGCTCTCTCTGGACTCACTGCAGTGCATCCCCAGTGGTGCCAGTGCACTCTCTGGACTCACTGCACTGCATCCCCAGTGGTGCCAGTGCACTCTCTGGACTCACTGCACTGCATCCCCAGTGGTTCCAGTGCACTCTCTGGACTCACTGCATTGCATCCCCAGTGGTGCCAGTGCACTCTCTGGACTCACTGCACTGCATCCCCAGTGGTGCCACTGCACTCTCTGGACTCACTGCACTGCATCACCATTGGTGCCAGTGCACTCTCCGGACTCACTGCAGTGCATCCGCAGTGGTGCCAGTGCACTCTCTGGACTCACTGCAGTGCATCCCCAGTGGTGCCAGTGCACTCTCTGGACTCACTGCACTGCATCCCCAGTGGTGCCACTGCACTCTCTGGAGTCGCAGCACTGCATCAACAGTGGTGCCTCTGCACTCTCTGGAGTCACTGCACTGCATCCCCAGTGCACTCTCTGGACTCACTGGAGTGCATCCCCAGTGGTGCCAGTGCACTCTCTGGACTCACTGCAGTGCATCCCCAGTGGTGCCAGTGCACTCTCTGGACTCACTGCACTGCATCCCCAGTGGTGCCACTGCACTCTCCGGACTCACTGCACTTCATCCCCAGTGGTTCCAGTGCACTCTCTGGACTCACTGCATTGCATCCCCAGTGGTGCCAGTGCACCCTCTGGACTCACTGCACTGCATCCCCAGTGGTGCCACTGCACTCTCCGGACTCACTGCACTGCATCCGCAGTGGTGCCAGTGCACTCTTTCGAGTCACTGCAGTGCATCCCCAGTGGTGCCAGTGCACTCTCTGCACTCACTGCACTGCATCCCCAGTGTTCCCAGAGCACTCTCTGGACTCACTGCAGTGCATCCCCAGTGGTGCCAGTGCACTCTCTGGACTCACTGCAGTGCATCCCCAGTGGTGCCAGTGCACTCTCTGGACTCACTGCACTGCATCCCCATTGCTGACAGTGCCCTCTCTGGACTCACTGCACTGCATCACCATTAGTGCCAGGGCACTCTCCGGACTCACTGCAGTGCATCCGCAGTGGTGCCAGTGCACTCTTTCGAGTCACTGCACTGCATCCCCATTAGTGCCAGTGCATTCTCTGGACTCATTGCAGTGCATCCCCAGTGGTGCCAGTGCACTCTCTGGATTCACTGCACTGCATCCCCAGTGGTGCCAGTGCACTCTCTGGACTCACTGCACTGCGTCCCCAGTGCTGACAGTGCACTCTCTGGACTCACTGCACTGCATCCCCAGTGCTGACAGTGCACTCTCTGGACTCAATGCAGTGCATCCCCAGTGGTGCCAGTACACTCTCTGGACTCACAGCACTGCATCCCCAGTGGTGCCAGTGCACTCTCTGCACTCACTGCACTGCATCCCCAGTGGTGCCAGTGCACTCTGCACTCACTGCACTGCATCCCCGGTGTTCCCAGAGCACTCTCTGGACTCACCGAGGTGCATCCCCAGTGGTGCCAGTGCACTCTCTGGACTCACTGCAGTGCAGCCCCTGAGGTGCCAGTGTACTCTCTGGACTAACTGCACTGCATACCCAGTGGTGCCAGTGCACTCTCTGGACTCACTGCACTGCATCCCCAGTGGTGCCAGTGCACTCTCTGGACTCACTGCACTGCATCCCCAGTGGTTCCAGTGCACTCTCTGGATCACGGCACTGCATCACCATTGGTGCCAGGGCACTCTCCGGACTCACTGCAGTGCATCCCCAGTGGTGCCAGTGCACTCTTTCGAGTCACTGCACTGCATCCCCAGTGGTGCCAGTGCATTCTCTGGACTCACTGCAGTGCATCCCCATTGGTGCCAGTGCAGTCTCTGGAGTCACTGCAGTGCATCCCCAGTGGTGCCAGTGCACTCTCTGGACTCACTGCAGTGCATCCCCATTTGTGCCAGGGCACTCTCTGCAGACAATGCAGTGCATCCCCAAAGGTGACAGTGCACTCTCTGGACTCACTGTACTGCTCGAGCCGCGGCAGCCGCTCCAGCCGCGGTAGCCCCTCCAGTCTCGGCAGCCGCTCCAGACGCGGCAGCCGCGGCAGCCGGTCCAGCCGCGGCAGCCGCTCCTTCCGCTGCAGGCGTTCCATCCGCGACAGCCGCTCCAGTCGCTCCAGCCGCGTTAGCCGCTCCAACCGCGGCAGGCTATCCAGCCGCCGCATCCGCGGCAGCCGCTCCAGCCGCGGCAGCCGCTCCAAACGCGGCAGCCGCTCCAGCCGTGGCAGCCGCTCCACTCGGTAGCGGCTTTAGCAGCTGCGGCGGATGGAGCGTCTAGAGCGTCTGCCGCGGCTGGAGGGGCTACCGCGGCTGGAGCAGTGCAGTGATCCAGAGAGTGCACTGGCACCTTGGGGATGCAGTGCAGTGAGTCCAGAGAGTCAACGGGCACCACTGAGGATGCAGTACAGTGAGTCCAGAGAGTGCACTGGCACCACAGGGGATTCAGATACATTCTCACTTCAGTGAGATCCCCAGTAGTGCCAGTGCACTCTCTGGACTCACTGCACTGCATCCCCATTGCTGACAGTGCCCTCTCTGGATTCAGTGCACTGCATCCCCAGTGGTGCCAGTGCACTCTCTGGACTCACTGCACTGCATCCCCAGTGGTGCCACTGCACTCTCTGGACTCACTGAAGTGCATCCCCAGTGGAGCCAGTGCTCTCTGTGGACTCACTGCACTGCATCCCCATTGGTGACAGTGCACTCTCTGGACTCAGTGCAGTGTATCCCCAGTGGTGCCAGTGCACTCTCTGGACTCACTGCAGTCCATCCCCAGTGGTGCCAGTGCACTCTCTGGACTCACTGCAGTGCATCCCCAGTGGTGCCAGGGCACTCTCTGCAGACAATGCAGTGCATCCCCAAAGGTGACAGTGCACTCTCTGGACTCACTGTACTGCTCGAGCCGCGGCAACCGCTCCAGCCGCGGTAGCCACTCCAGCCTCGGAAGCCGCTCCAGCCGCTCCAGCCGCGGCAGCCGCGGCAGCCGGTCCAGCCGCGGCAGCCGCTCCATCCGCGGCATACGCGGCAGACGCTCCAGCCGCTCCAGCCGCGGAAGCCGCTCCAACCGCGGCAGGCGCTCCAGCCGCGGCAGCCGCTCCAGCCGCGGCAGCCGCTCCAGCCGCGGCAGACGCGGCAGCCGCTCCAGCCGTGGCAGCCGCTCCACTCGGTAGCGGCTTTAGCGGCTGCCGCGGCAGGAGCGCCTGTCGCGACTGCCGAGGCTGGAGCGGCTGCCGCGGCTGGAGCGACTGCGGCGGCTGGAGCGTCTAGAGCGTCTGCCGCGGCTGGAGGGGCTACCGCGGCTGGAGCGGCTGAGGCGGCTGGAGCGGATGCCGCGGCTGGAGCAGTGCAGTGAGTCCAGAGAGTCAACTGGCACCACTGGGGATGCAGTACAGTGAGTCCAGAGAGTGCACTGGCACCACAGGGGATGCACTGCAGTTACTCCAGAGAGTGCACTGGCACCACTGGGGATGCACTAAAGTGAGTCCAGAGAGTGCACTGGCACCACTGGTGATGCAGTGCAGTGAGTTAAGAGAGTACACTGGCGCCACTGTGGATGCACCCCTTTGTTTTCAGTGAGTGCAGTGGCACCACTGGGGATGCAGTGCAGTGAGTCCAGAGAGTGCACTGGCACCACTGGGGATGCAGTGCAGTGAGTCCAGAGAGTGCACTGTCACCACTGGGGATGCAGTGCAGTGAGTCCAGAGAGTGCACTGGCACCTTGGGGATGCAGTGCAGTGAGTCCAGGGAGTGCACTGTCACCACTGGGGATGCAGTGCAGTGAGTCGAAAGAGTGCACTGGCACCACTGGGGATGCACTGCAGTGAGTCCAGAGAGTGCACTGGCACGACTGGGGATGCCGTGCATTGAGTCCAGAGAGTGCACTGGCACCACTGGTGATGCAGTGCAGTGACTCCAGAGAGTGCACTGGCACCACTGGCGATGCAGTGAAGTGAGTTAAGAGAGTACACTGGCACCACTGTGGATGCACTGCAGTGAGTCCAGAGAGTGCAGTGGCACCACTGGTGATGCAGTGCAATGAGTCCACAGAGCCACTGGCACCACTGTGGATGCACTGCAGTGAGACCAGAGAGTGCACTGGCACCACTGGGGATGCAGTGCAGTGAGTCCTGAGAGTGCAATGGCTCCACAGGGGATGCACTGCAGTGAGTCCAGAGAGTCCACTGGCACCTCTGGGGATGCAGTGCAGTGAGTCCAGAGAGTGCACTGGCACCACTGGGGATGCAGTACAGTGAGTGCAGAGAGTGCACTGGCACAAACTGGAGCTGCACTGCTGTGAGTCCTGAGATTGCACTGGCACCACTGGGGATGCACTGCAGTGACTCCAGAGATTTTACAGGCACCAATGGAGATGCAGTACAGTGAGTCCAGAGAGTACACTGGCACTACTGGGGATTCAGTTTAGTGAGTCCAGAGAGTGAACTGGCAACATTGGGGAAGTAGTGCAGTGAGTCCAGAGTGCACTGGCACCACTGGGGATTCACCCGGCAAGTCCAGAGAATGCACTGTCACCACTGGGGATGCAGTGCAGTGAGTCCAGAGAGTGCACTGGCACCACTGGGGATGCAGTGCAGTGAGTCCAGAGAGTGCACTGGCACCAATGGGGATGCAGTGCAGTGAGTCCAGAGAGTGCACTGGTACCACTGGGGATGCACTGCAGTGAGTCCAGAGAGTGCACTGGCACCACTGGGGATGCAGTGCAGTGAGACCAGAGGTTGCAGTGGCACCACTGGGGATGCAGTGCAGTGACTCCAGAGAGTGCACTGGCACCACTGGGGATGCACTGCAGTGAGTCCAGAGAGTGCACTGTCAGCACTGGGGATGCAGTGCAGTGAGTCCAGAGAGGGCACTGGCACCACCGGCGATGCACCCCGGCAAGTCCAGAGAGTGCACTGGCACCACTGTGGATGCACTGCAGTGAGTCCAGAGAGTGCCCCGGCATCACTGGGGATGCAGTGCAGTGAGTCCAGAGAGTGCACAGGCACCACTGGGGATGCAATGCAGTGAGTCCAGGGAGTGCACTGGCACCACTGGGGATGTAGTGCAGTGAGTCCAGAGAGTGCATTGGTACCACTGGGGATGCACTGCAGTGACTCCAGAGAGTGCACTGGCACCAATGGGGATGCACCCCGGCAAGTCCAGAGAGTGCACTGTCACCACTGGGGATGCAGTGCAGTGAGACCAGAGAGTGCACTGGCACCACTGGGGATGCAGTGCAGTGAGTCCAGAGAGTGCACTGGCACCACTGGGGATGCAGTGCAGTGAGTCCAGAGAGTGCACTGGTACCACTGGGGATGCACTGCAGTGAGTCCAGAGAGTGCACTGGCACCACTGGGGATGCACTGCAGTGAGACCACAGGTTGCAGTGGCACCACTGTGGATGCAGTGCAGTGAGTCCAGAGAGTGCACTGGTACGATTGGGGATGCACTGCAGTGAGTCCAGAGAGTGCACTGGCACCACTGGGGATGCACTGCAGTGAGTCCAGAGAGTGCAGTGGCACCACTGGTGATGCAGTGCAATGAGTCCACAGAGCCACTGCCACCACTGTGGATGCACTGCAGTGAGACCAGAGAGTGCACTGGCACCACTGGGAACGCAGTGCAGTGAGTCCTGAGAGTGCAATGGCACCACAGGGGATGCACTGCAGTGCGTCCAGAGAGTCCACTGGCACCTCTGGGGATGCAGTGCAGTGAGTCCAGAGAGTGCACTGGCACCACTGGGGATGCAGTACAGTGAGTGCAGAGAGTGCAGAGGTAAAACTGGAGCTGCACTGCTGTGAGTCCTGAGATTGCACTGGCACCACTGGGGATGCACTGCAGTGAGTCCAGAGATTTTACAGGCACCAAAGGGGATGCAGTACAGTGAGTCCAGAGAGTACACTGGCACTACTGGGGATTCAGTTCAGTGAGTACAGAGAGTGAACTGGCAACATTGGGGAAGTAGTGCAGTGAGTCCAGAGTGCACTGTCACCACTGGGGATTCACCCGGCAAGTCCAGAGAATGCACTGTCACCACTGGGGATGCAGTGCAGTGAGTCCAGAGAGTGCACTGGCACCACTGGGGATGCAGTGCAGTGAGTCCAGAGAGTGCACTGGCACCACTGGGGATGCAGTGCAGTGAGTCCAGAGAGTGCACTGGCACCAATGGGGATGCAGTGCAGTGAGTCCAGAGAGTGCACTGGTACCACTGGGGATGCACTGCAGTGAGTCCAGAGAGTGCACTGGCACCACTGGGGATGCAGTGCAGTGAGACCAGAGGTTGCAGTGGCACCACTGGGGATGCAGTGCAGTGACTCCAGAGAGTGCACTGGCACCACTGGGGATGCACTGCAGTGAGTCCAGAGAGTGCACTAGCACCTCTGGGTATGCACTGCAGTGAGTCCAGAGAGTGCACTGGCACCTCTGGGGATGCAGTGCAGTTAGTCCAGAGAGGGCACTGGCACCACCGGCGATGCACCCCGGCAAGTCCAGAGAGTGCACTGGCACCACTGTGGATGCACTGCAGTGAGTCCAGAGAGTGCCCCGGCATCACTGGGGATGCAGTGCAGTGAATCCAGAGAGTGCACTGGCACCACTAGGGATGCAATGCAGTGAGTCCAGAGAGTTCACTGGCACCACTGGGGATGCACTGCACTGAGTCCAGGGAGTGCACTGGCACCACTGGGGATGCACTGCAGTGAGTCCAGAGAGTGCATTGGTACCACTGGGGATGCACTGCAGTGACTCCAGAGAGTGCACTGGCACCAATGGGGATGCACCCCGGCAAGTCCAGAGAGTGCACTGTCACCACTGGGGATGCAGTGCAGTGAGACCAGAGAGTGCGCTGGCACCACTGGGGATGCAGTGCAGTGAGTCCAGAGAGTGCACTGGCACCACTGGGGATGCAGTGCAGTGAGTCCAGAGAGTGCACTAGTACCACTGGGGATGCACTGCAGTGAGTCCAGAGAGTGCACTGGCACCACTGGGGATGCACTGCAGTGAGACCAGAGGTTGCAGTGGCACCACTGTGGATGCAGTGCAGTGAGTCCAGAGAGTGCACTGGTACGATTGGGGATGCACTGCAGTGAGTCCAGAGAGTGCACTGGCACCACTGGGGATGCACTGCAGTGAGTCCAGAGAGTGCACTGGCACCACAGGGGATGCAGTGCAGTGAGTCCAGAGAGTGCACTGGCACCAATGGGGTTGCAGTGCAGTGAGTCCGGAGAGTGCACTGGCACCACTGGGGATGCAGTGAAGTGAGTTAAGAGAGTACACTGGCACCACTGGGGATGCACTGCAGTGAGTCCAGAGAGTGCAGTGGCACCACTGGTGATGCAGTGCAATGAGTCCACAGAGCCACTGGCACCACTGTGGATGCACTGCAGTGAGACCAGAGAGTGCACTGGCACCACTGGGAATGCAGTGCAGTGAGTCCTGAGAGTGCAATGGCACCACTGGGGATGCACTGCAGTGAGTCCAGAGAGTGCACTGGCACCACTGGGGATGCAGTGCAGTGAGACCAGAGGTTGCAGTGGCACCACTGGGGATGCAGTGCAGTGACTCCAGAGAGTGCACTGGCACCACTGGGGATGCACTGCAGTGAGTCCAGAGAGTGCACTAGCACCTCTGGGTATGCACTGCAGTGAGTCCAGAGAGTGCACTGGCACCTCTGGGGATGCAGTGCAGTTAGTCCAGAGAGGGCACTGGCACCACCGGCGATGCACCCCGGCAAGTCCAGAGAGTGCACTGGCACCACTGTGGATGCAGTGCAGTGAGTCCAGAGAGTGCCCCGGCATCACTGGGGATGCAGTGCAGTGAATCCAGAGAGTGCACTGGCACCACTAGGGATGCAATGCAGTGAGTCCAGAGAGTTCACTGGCACCACTGGGGATGCACTGCACTGAGTCCAGGGAGTGCACTGGCACCACTGGGGATGCACTGCAGTGAGTCCAGAGAGTGCATTGGTACCACTGGGGATGCACTGCAGTGACTCCAGAGAGTGCACTGGCACCAATGGGGATGCACCCCGGCAAGTCCAGAGAGTGCACTGTCACCACTGGGGATGCAGTGCAGTGAGACCAGAGAGTGCACTGGCACCACTGGGGATGCAGTGCAGTGAGTCCAGAGAGTGCACTGGCACCACTGGGGATGCAGTGCAGTGAGTCCAGAGAGTGCACTAGTACCACTGGGGATGCACTGCAGTGAGTCCAGAGAGTGCACTGGCACCACTGGGGATGCACTGCAGTGAGACCAGAGGTTGCAGTGGCACCACTGTGGATGCAGTGCAGTGAGTCCAGAGAGTGCACTGGTACGATTGGGGATGCACTGCAGTGAGTCCAGAGAGTGCACTGGCACCACTGGGGATGCACTGCAGTGAGTCCAGAGAGTGCACTGGCACCACAGGGGATGCAGTGCAGTGAGTCCAGAGAGTGCACTGGCACCAATGGGGTTGCAGTGCAGTGAGTCCGGAGAGTGCACTGGCACCACTGGGGATGCAGTGAAGTGAGTTAAGAGAGTACACTGGCACCACTGGGGATGCACTGCAGTGAGTCCAGAGAGTGCAGTGGCACCACTGGTGATGCAGTGCAATGAGTCCACAGAGCCACTGGCACCACTGTGGATGCACTGCAGTGAGACCAGAGAGTGCACTGGCACCACTGGGAATGCAGTGCAGTGAGTCCTGAGAGTGCAATGGCACCACAGGGGATGCACTGCAGTGAGTCCAGAGAGTTCACTGGCACCTCTGGGGATGCAGTGCAGTGAGTCCAGAGAGTGCACTGGCACCACTGGGGATGCAGTACAGTGAGTGCAGAGAGTGCACTGGCACAAACTGGAGCTGCACTGCTGTGAGTCCTGAGATTGCACTGGCACCACTGGGGATGCAGTGCAGTGAGTCCAGAGATTTTACAGGCACCAATGGGGATGCAGTACAGTGAGTCCAGAGAGTACACTGGCACTACTGGGGATTCCGTTCAGTGAGTCCAGAGAGTGAACTGGAAACATTGGGGAAGTAGTGCAGTGAGTCCAGAGCGCACTGGCACCACTGGGGATTCACCCGGCAAGTCCAGAGAATGCACTGTCACCACTGGGGATGCAGTGCAGTGAGGCCAGAGAGTGCACTGGCACCACTGGGGATGCAGTGCAGTGAGTCCAGAGAGTGCACTGGCACCAATGGGGATGCAGTGCAGTGAGTCCAGAGAGTGCACTGGTACCACTGGGGATGCAGTGCAGTGAGTCCAGAGAGTGCACTGGCACCACTGGGGATGCAGTGCAGTGAGACCAGAGGTTGCATTGGCACCACTGGGGATGCAGTGCAGTGACTCCAGAGAGTGCACTGGCACCACTGGGGATGCACTGCAGTGAGTCCAGAGAGTGCACTAGCACCTCTGGGGATGCACTGCAGTGAGTCCAGAGAGGGCACTGGCACCACCGGCGATGCACCCCGGCAAGTCCAGAGAGTGCACTGGCACCACTGTGGATGCACTGCAGTGAGTCCAGAGAGTGCCCCGGCACCACTGGTGATGCAGTGCAGTGAGTCCAGAGAGTGCACTGGCACCACTGGGGATGCAATGCAGTGAGTCCAGAGAGTTCACTGGCACCACTGGGGATGCACTGCAGTGAGTCCAGAGAGTGCATTGGTACCACTGGGGATGCACTGCAGTGACTCCAGAGAGTGCACTGGCACCAATGGGGATGCACCCCGGCAAGTCCAGAGAGTGCACTGTCACCACTGGGGATGCAGTGCAGTGAGTCCAGAGAGTGCACTGGCACCACTGGGGATGCAGTGCAGTGAGTCCAGAGAGTGCACTGGCACCACAGGGGATGCAATGCAGTGAGTCCAGAGAGTGCACTGGTACCACTGGGGATGCATTGCAGTGAGTCCAGAGAGTGCACTGGCACCACTGGGGATGCACTGCAGTGAGACCAGAGGTTGCAGTGGCACCACTGTGGATGCAGTGCAGTGAGTCCAGAGAGTGCACTGGTACGATTGGGGATGCACTGCAGTGAGTCCAGAGAGTGCACTGGCACCACTGGGGATGCACTGCAGTGAGTCCAGAGAGTGCACTGGCACCACAGGGGATGCAGTGCAGTGAGTCCAGAGAGTGCACTGGCACCACTGGGGTTGCAGTGCAGTGAGTCCAGAGAGTGCACTGGCACCACTGGGGATGCAGTGAAGTGAGTTAAGAGAGTACACTGGCACCACTGTGGATGCACTGCAGTGAGTCCAGAGAGTGCAGTGGCACCACTGGTGATGCAGTGCAATGAGTCCAGAGAGTCCACTGGCACCTCTGGGGATGCACTGCAGTGAGACCAGAGGTTGCAGTGGCACCACTGTGGATGCAGTGCAGTGAGTCCAGAGAGTGCACTGGTACGATTGGGGATGCACTGCAGTGAGTCCAGAGAGTGCACTGGCACCACTGGGGATGCAGTACAGTGAGTGCAGAGAGTGCACTGGCACAAACTGGAGCTGCACTGCTGTGAGTCCTGAGATTGCACTGGCACCACTGGGGATGCACTGCAGTGAGTCCAGAGAGTCCACTGGCACCTCTGGGGATGCAGTGCAGTGAGTCCAGAGAGTACACTGGCACTACTGGGGATTCAGTTCAGTGAGTCCAGAGAGTGAACTGGCAACATTGGGGAAGTAGTGCAGTGAGTCCAGAGTGCACTGGCACCACTGGGGATTCACCCGGCAAGTCCAGAGAATGCACTGTCACCACTGGGGATGCAGTGCACTGAGTCCAGAGAGTGCACTGGCACCAGTGGGGATGCACTGCAGTGGGTCCAGAGAGTGCACTGGCACCACAGGGGATGCAGTGCAGTGAGTCCAGAGAGTGCACTGGTACCACTGGGGATGCACTGCAGTGAGTCCAGAGAGTGCACTGGCACCACTGGGGATGCAGTGCAGTGAGACCAGAGGTTGCAGTGGCACCACTGGGGATGCAGTGCAGTGAGTCCAGAGAGTGCACTGGCACCACTTGGGATGCACTGCAGTGAGTCCAGAGAGTGCACTAGCACCTCTGGGTATGCACTGCAGTGAGTCCAGAGAGTGCACTGCCAGCACTGGTGATGCAGTGCAGTGAGTCCAGAGAGGGCACTGGCACCACCGGCGATGCACCCCGGCAAGTCCAGAGAGTGCACTGGCACCACTGTGGATGCACTGCAGTGAGTCCAGAGAGTGCCCCGGCACCACTGGGGATGCAGTGCAGTGAGTCCAGAGAGTGCACTGGCACCACTGGGGATGCAATGCAGTGAGTCCAGAGAGTTCACTGGCACCACTGGGGATGCACTGCACTGAGTCCAGGGAGTGCACTGGCACAACTGGGGATGCACTGCAGTGACTCCAGAGTGTGCACTGGCACCAATGGGGATGCACCCCGGCAAGTCCAGAGAGTGCACTGTCACCACTGGGGATGCAGTGCAGTGAGTCCAGAGAGTGCACTGGCACCACTGGGGATGCACTGCAGTGAGTCCAGAGAGTGCACTGGCACCACTGGGGATGCACTGCAGTGAGTCCAGAGAGTGCACTGGCACCACAGGGGATGCAGTGCAGTGAGTCCAGAGAGTGCACTGGCACCACTGGGGATGCAGTGCAGTGAGTCCAGAGAGTGCACTGGCACCACTGTGGATGCAGTGCAGTGAGTCCAGAGAGTGCACTGGCACCACTGGGGATGCAGTGCAGTGAGTCCTGAGAGTGCAATGGCACCACAGGGGATGCACTGCAGTGAGTCCAGAGAGTCCACTGGCACCACTGGGGATGCAGTGCAGTGAGACCAGAGGTTGCAGTGGCACCACTGGGGATGCAGTGCAGTGACTCCAGAGAGTGCACTGGCACCACTGGGGATGCACTGCAGTGAGTCCAGAGAGTGCACTAGCACCTCTGGGTATGCACTGCAGTGAGTCCAGAGAGTGCACTGGCACCTCTGGGGATGCAGTGCAGTTAGTCCAGAGAGGGCACTGGCACCACCGGCGATGCACCCCGGCAAGTCCAGAGAGTGCACTGGCACCACTGTGGATGCACTGCAGTGAGTCCAGAGAGTGCCCCGGCATCACTGGGGATGCAGTGCAGTGAATCCAGAGAGTGCACTGGCACCACTAGGGATGCAATGCAGTGAGTCCAGAGAGTTCACTGGCACCACTGGGGATGCACTGCACTGAGTCCAGGGAGTGCACTGGCACCACTGGGGATGCACTGCAGTGAGTCCAGAGAGTGCATTGGTACCACTGGGGATGCACTGCAGTGACTCCAGAGAGTGCACTGGCACCAATGGGGATGCACCCCGGCAAGTCCAGAGAGTGCACTGTCACCACTGGGGATGCAGTGCAGTGAGACCAGAGAGTGCACTGGCACCACTGGGGATGCAGTGCAGTGAGTCCAGAGAGTGCACTGGCACCACTGGGGATGCAGTGCAGTGAGTCCAGAGAGTGCACTAGTACCACTGGGGATGCACTGCAGTGAGTCCAGAGAGTGCACTGGCACCACTGGGGATGCACTGCAGTGAGACCAGAGGTTGCAGTGGCACCACTGTGGATGCAGTGCAGTGAGTCCAGAGAGTGCACTGGTACGATTGGGGATGCACTGCAGTGAGTCCAGAGAGTGCACTGGCACCACTGGGGATGCACTGCAGTGAGTCCAGAGAGTGCACTGGCACCACAGGGGATGCAGTGCAGTGAGTCCAGAGAGTGCACTGGCACCAATGGGGTTGCAGTGCAGTGAGTCCGGAGAGTGCACTGGCACCACTGGGGATGCAGTGAAGTGAGTTAAGAGAGTACACTGGCACCACTGGGGATGCACTGCAGTGAGTCCAGAGAGTGCAGTGGCACCACTGGTGATGCAGTGCAATGAGTCCACAGAGCCACTGGCACCACTGTGGATGCACTGCAGTGAGACCAGAGAGTGCACTGGCACCACTGGGAATGCAGTGCAGTGAGTCCTGAGAGTGCAATGGCACCACAGGGGATGCACTGCAGTGAGTCCAGAGAGTTCACTGGCACCTCTGGGGATGCAGTGCAGTGAGTCCAGAGAGTGCACTGGCACCACTGGGGATGCAGTACAGTGAGTGCAGAGAGTGCACTGGCACAAACTGGAGCTGCACTGCTGTGAGTCCTGAGATTGCACTGGCACCACTGGGGATGCAGTGCAGTGAGTCCAGAGATTTTACAGGCACCAATGGGGATGCAGTACAGTGAGTCCAGAGAGTACACTGGCACTACTGGGGATTCCGTTCAGTGAGTCCAGAGAGTGAACTGGAAACATTGGGGAAGTAGTGCAGTGAGTCCAGAGCGCACTGGCACCACTGGGGATTCACCCGGCAAGTCCAGAGAATGCACTGTCACCACTGGGGATGCAGTGCAGTGAGGCCAGAGAGTGCACTGGCACCACTGGGGATGCAGTGCAGTGAGTCCAGAGAGTGCACTGGCACCAATGGGGATGCAGTGCAGTGAGTCCAGAGAGTGCACTGGTACCACTGGGGATGCAGTGCAGTGAGTCCAGAGAGTGCACTGGCACCACTGGGGATGCAGTGCAGTGAGACCAGAGGTTGCATTGGCACCACTGGGGATGCAGTGCAGTGACTCCAGAGAGTGCACTGGCACCACTGGGGATGCACTGCAGTGAGTCCAGAGAGTGCACTAGCACCTCTGGGGATGCACTGCAGTGAGTCCAGAGAGGGCACTGGCACCACCGGCGATGCACCCCGGCAAGTCCAGAGAGTGCACTGGCACCACTGTGGATGCACTGCAGTGAGTCCAGAGAGTGCCCCGGCACCACTGGTGATGCAGTGCAGTGAGTCCAGAGAGTGCACTGGCACCACTGGGGATGCAATGCAGTGAGTCCAGAGAGTTCACTGGCACCACTGGGGATGCACTGCAGTGAGTCCAGAGAGTGCATTGGTACCACTGGGGATGCACTGCAGTGACTCCAGAGAGTGCACTGGCACCAATGGGGATGCACCCCGGCAAGTCCAGAGAGTGCACTGTCACCACTGGGGATGCAGTGCAGTGAGTCCAGAGAGTGCACTGGCACCACTGGGGATGCAGTGCAGTGAGTCCAGAGAGTGCACTGGCACCACAGGGGATGCAATGCAGTGAGTCCAGAGAGTGCACTGGTACCACTGGGGATGCATTGCAGTGAGTCCAGAGAGTGCACTGGCACCACTGGGGATGCACTGCAGTGAGACCAGAGGTTGCAGTGGCACCACTGTGGATGCAGTGCAGTGAGTCCAGAGAGTGCACTGGTACGATTGGGGATGCACTGCAGTGAGTCCAGAGAGTGCACTGGCACCACTGGGGATGCACTGCAGTGAGTCCAGAGAGTGCACTGGCACCACAGGGGATGCAGTGCAGTGAGTCCAGAGAGTGCACTGGCACCACTGGGGTTGCAGTGCAGTGAGTCCAGAGAGTGCACTGGCACCACTGGGGATGCAGTGAAGTGAGTTAAGAGAGTACACTGGCACCACTGTGGATGCACTGCAGTGAGTCCAGAGAGTGCAGTGGCACCACTGGTGATGCAGTGCAATGAGTCCAGAGAGTCCACTGGCACCTCTGGGGATGCACTGCAGTGAGACCAGAGGTTGCAGTGGCACCACTGTGGATGCAGTGCAGTGAGTCCAGAGAGTGCACTGGTACGATTGGGGATGCACTGCAGTGAGTCCAGAGAGTGCACTGGCACCACTGGGGATGCAGTACAGTGAGTGCAGAGAGTGCACTGGCACAAACTGGAGCTGCACTGCTGTGAGTCCTGAGATTGCACTGGCACCACTGGGGATGCACTGCAGTGAGTCCAGAGAGTCCACTGGCACCTCTGGGGATGCAGTGCAGTGAGTCCAGAGAGTACACTGGCACTACTGGGGATTCAGTTCAGTGAGTCCAGAGAGTGAACTGGCAACATTGGGGAAGTAGTGCAGTGAGTCCAGAGTGCACTGGCACCACTGGGGATTCACCCGGCAAGTCCAGAGAATGCACTGTCACCACTGGGGATGCAGTGCACTGAGTCCAGAGAGTGCACTGGCACCAGTGGGGATGCACTGCAGTGGGTCCAGAGAGTGCACTGGCACCACAGGGGATGCAGTGCAGTGAGTCCAGAGAGTGCACTGGTACCACTGGGGATGCACTGCAGTGAGTCCAGAGAGTGCACTGGCACCACTGGGGATGCAGTGCAGTGAGACCAGAGGTTGCAGTGGCACCACTGGGGATGCAGTGCAGTGAGTCCAGAGAGTGCACTGGCACCACTTGGGATGCACTGCAGTGAGTCCAGAGAGTGCACTAGCACCTCTGGGTATGCACTGCAGTGAGTCCAGAGAGTGCACTGCCAGCACTGGTGATGCAGTGCAGTGAGTCCAGAGAGGGCACTGGCACCACCGGCGATGCACCCCGGCAAGTCCAGAGAGTGCACTGGCACCACTGTGGATGCACTGCAGTGAGTCCAGAGAGTGCCCCGGCACCACTGGGGATGCAGTGCAGTGAGTCCAGAGAGTGCACTGGCACCACTGGGGATGCAATGCAGTGAGTCCAGAGAGTTCACTGGCACCACTGGGGATGCACTGCACTGAGTCCAGGGAGTGCACTGGCACAACTGGGGATGCACTGCAGTGACTCCAGAGTGTGCACTGGCACCAATGGGGATGCACCCCGGCAAGTCCAGAGAGTGCACTGTCACCACTGGGGATGCAGTGCAGTGAGTCCAGAGAGTGCACTGGCACCACTGGGGATGCACTGCAGTGAGTCCAGAGAGTGCACTGGCACCACTGGGGATGCACTGCAGTGAGTCCAGAGAGTGCACTGGCACCACAGGGGATGCAGTGCAGTGAGTCCAGAGAGTGCACTGGCACCACTGGGGATGCAGTGCAGTGAGTCCAGAGAGTGCACTGGCACCACTGTGGATGCAGTGCAGTGAGTCCAGAGAGTGCACTGGCACCACTGGGGATGCAGTGCAGTGAGTCCTGAGAGTGCAATGGCACCACAGGGGATGCACTGCAGTGAGTCCAGAGAGTCCACTGGCACCTCTGGGGATGCAGTGCAGTGAGTCCAGAGAGTGCACTGGCACCACTGGGGATGCAGTACAGTGAGTGCAGAGAGTGCACTGGCACAAACTGGAGCTGCACTGCTGTGAGTCCTGAGATTGCACTGGCACCACTGGGGATGCACTGCAGTGAGTCCAGAGAGTCCACTGGCACCTCTGGGGATGCAGTGCAGTGAGTCCAGAGAGTACACTGGCACTACTGGGGATTCAGTTCAGTGAGTCCAGAGAGTGAACTGGCAACATTGGGGAAGTAGTGCAGTGAGTCCAGAGTGCACTGGCACCACTGGGGATTCACCCGGCAAGTCCAGAGAATGCACTGTCACCACTGGGGATGCAGTGCACTGAGTCCAGAGAGTGCACTGGCACCAGTGGGGATGCACTGCAGTGGGTCCAGAGAGTGCACTGGCACCACAGGGGATGCAGTGCAGTGAGTCCAGAGAGTGCACTGGTACCACTGGGGATGCACTGCAGTGAGTCCAGAGATTGCACTGGCACCACTGGGGATGCAGTGCAGTGAGACCAGAGGTTGCAGTGGCACCACTGGGGATGCAGTGCATTGAGTCCAGAGAGTGCACTGGCACCACTTGGGATGCACTGCAGTGAGTCCAGAGAGTGCACTAGCACCTCTGGGTATGCACTGCAGTGAGTCCAGAGAGTGCACTGTCAGCACTGGTGATGCAGTGCAGTGAGTCCAGAGAGGGCACTGGCACCACCGGCGATGCACCCCGGCAAGTCCAGAGAGTGCACTGGCACCACTGTGGATGCACTGCAGTGAGTCCAGAGAGTGCCCCGGCACCACTGGGGATGCAGTGCAGTGAGTCCAGAGAGTGCACTGGCACCACTGGGGATGCAATGCAGTGAGTCCAGAGAGTTCACTGGCACCACTGGGGATGCACTGCACTGAGTCCAGGGAGTGCACTGGCACAACTGGGGATGCACTGCAGTGACTCCAGAGTGTGCACTGGCACCAATGGGGATGCACCCCGGCAAGTCCAGAGAGTGCACTGTCACCACTGGGGATGCAGTGCAGTGAGTCCAGAGAGTGCACTGGCACCACTGGGGATGCAGTGCAGTGAGTCCAGAGAGTGCACTGGCACCACTGGGGATGCACTGCAGTGAGACCAGAGGTTGCAGTGGCACCACTGTGGATGCAGTGCAGTGAGTCCAGAGAGTGCACTGGTACGATTGGCGATGCAGTGCAGTGAGTGCAGAGAGTGCACTGGCACCACTGGGGATGCACTGCAGTGAGTCCAGAGAGTGCACTGGCACCACTGGGGATGCACTGCAGTGAGTCCAGAGAGTGCACTGGCACCACTGGCGATGCACCCCGGCAAGTCCAGAGAGTGCACTGGCACCACTGGGGATGCAGTGCAGTGAGTCCAGAGAGTGCACTGGCACCACTGGCGATGCAGTGCAGTGAGTCCAGAGAGTGCACTGGCACCACTGGGGATGCAATGCAGTGAGTCCAGAGAGTTCACTGGCACCACTGGGGATGGACTGCACTGAGTCCAGGGAGTGCACTGGCACCACTGGGAATGCACTGCAGTGAGTCCAGAGAGTGCATTGGCACCACTGGGGATGCACTGCAGTGACTCCAGAGAGTGCACTGGCACCACTGGGGATGCACTGCAGTGAGTCCAGATGTTAGCCTAGCAACCACATAATCACCAAGTGATTATATGAAGGTGCTTTATTCAGCGCTGGAAGCCGGGGCAGGTGCCCAAATCTGGCTTCAAGTCCCGTTACTTCCCAGCCGTTATTTATACATACAATATTGCGTCAGGTATACATATTCTTTACAGGTTGCAACAGCAGCCTCGCTTTTCATTCTAATTAGCTCCCCTCCCCTTTGCACATGCGTGGCGCACTCTGGTGGTCGTCCAGATGAAGTAAGGAGTCTTCCTCTCCGCTAAACTTTTGACCTTTCTTACTCGACGCGTGCTCCCTCCGTTTCTTGGTTCTGCTTCAACTCATTTCATCATTTCCAGGCCCTTATCCAAGGTCACGTTATACCTGTTCCCTCCCAAGGTTCCCCTTCAATGATTCTTTTGATTGTTCAATGTACTCCCTAAGTATCCAGTATACATAGATTAATTGATAATGTAAGTACATTTGGCAATGCTTAATTATACTGTAGGTCCCATTACCTAAGAGACATTAGTAAAAATATCCATTCGATTCTCCCCAACACTAACACAGAGACTGCACTGGCACCACTGGGGATGCACCCCGGCAAGTCCAGAGAGTGCACTGGCACCACTGGGGATGCAGTGCAGTGAGTCCAGAGAGTGCACTGGCACCTCTGGGGATGCACTGCCGTGAGTACAGAGAGTGCACTGGAACCACTGGGGATGCACTGCCGTGAATCCAGAGAGTTCACTGGCACCACTGGGGATGCAGTGCAGTGAGTCAGAGAGTGCACTGGCACCACTGGGGATGCAGTACAGTGAGTCCAGAGAGTGCACTGGCACCAATGGGGATGCAGTGCAGTGAGTAAAGAGAGTGCACTGGCACTACTGGGGATGCAGTGCAGTGAGTCCAGAGAGTGCACTGGCACCACTGGGGATGCAGTGCAGTGAGCTCAGAGAGTGCACTGGCACCACTGGGGATGCACCCCGGTGACTCCAGAGATTGCACTGGCACCACTGGGGATGCACCCCGGCAAGTCCAGAGAGTGCACTGTCACCACTGGGGATGCAGTGCAGTGAGTCCAGAGAGTGCACTGGCACCACTGGGGATGCAGTGCAGTGAGTCCAGAGAGTGCACTGGTACCACTGGGGATGCACTGCAGTGAGTCCAGAGAGTGCACTGGCACCACTGGGGATGCACTGCAGTGAGTCCAGAGAGTGCACTGGCACCGCTGGGGATGCACTGCAGTGAGTCCAGAGAGTGCACTGGCACCACTGGCGATGCACCCCGGCAAGTCCAGAGAGTGCACTGGCACCACTGGGGATGCAGTGCAGTGAGTCCAGAGAGTGCACTGGCACCACTGGCGATGCAGTGCAGTGAGTCCAGAGAGTGCACTGGCACCACTGGGGATGCAATGCAGTGAGTCCAGAGAGTTCACTGGCACCACTGGGGATGGACTGCACTGAGTCCAGGGAGTGCACTGGCACCACTGGGGATGCACTGCAGTGAGTCCAGATGTTAGCCTAGCAACCACATAATCACCAAGTGATTATATGAAGGTGCTTTATTCAGCGCTGGAAGCCGGGGCAGGTGCCCAAATCTGGCTTCAAGTCCCGTTACTTCCCAGCCGTTATTTATACATACAATATTGCGTCAGGTATACATATTCATTACAGGTTGCAACAGCAGCCTCGCTTTTCATTCTAATTAGCTCCCCTCCCCTTTGCACATGCGTGGCGCACTCTGGTGGTCGTCCAGATGAAGTAAGGAGTCTTCCTCTCCGCTAAACTTTTCACCTTTCTTACTCGATGCATGCTCCCTCCGCTTCTTGGTTCTGCTTCAACTCATTTCATCATTTCCAGGCCCTTATCCAAGGTCAGGTTGTACCTGTTCCCTCCCAAGGTTCCCCTTCAATGACTCTTTTGATTGTTCAATGTACTCCCTAAGTATCCAGTATACATAGATTAATTGATAATGTAAGTACATTTGGCAATGCTTAATTATACTGTAGGTCCCATTACGTAAGAGACATTACATCCATTCGATTCTCCCCAACACTAACACAGAGACTGCACTGGCACCACTGGGGATGCAGTGCAGTGAGTCCAGAGAGGGCACTGGCACCACTGGCGATGCACTGCAGTGAGTCCAGAGAGTGCACTGGAACCACTGGGGATGCACTGCAGTGAGTCCAGAGAGTGCACTGGCACCACTGGGGATGCAGTGCAGTGAGTCCAGAGAGTGCACTGGCACCACTGGGGATGCAGTGCAGTGAGTGCAGAGAGTGCACTGGCACCACTGGGGATGCACTGCCGTGAGTCCAGAGATTGCACTGGCACCACTGGGGATGCAGTGCAGTGAGTCCAGAGAGTACACTGGCAGCACTGGGGATGCACTGCAGTGAGTCCAAAGAGTGCACTGGCACCACTGGGGATGCAGTGCAGTGAGTAAAGAGAGTGCACTGGCACCACTGGGGATGCAGTGCAGTGAGTCCAGAGAGTGCACTGGCACCACTGGGGATGGACTGCAGTGAGTCCAGAGAGTGCACTGGCACCACTGGGGATGCAGTGCAGTGAGTCCAGAGAGTGCACTGGCACCAGTGGGGATGCACTGCAGTGAGTAAAGAGAATGCACTGGCACCTTTGGGTTTGCACTGCAGTGAGTCCAGAGACTGCACTGGCACCACTGGGGATGCAGTGCAGTGAGTCCAGAGAGTGCACTGGCACCACTGGGGATGCAGTGCAGTGAGTCCAGAGAGTGCACTGGCACCACTGGGGGTGCAGTGCAGTGAGTCCAGAGAGTGCACTGGCACCACTGGGGATGCAGTGCAGTGAGTCCAGAGACTTCACAGGCACCACTGGGGATGCAGTGCAGTGACTCCAGAGAGTGCACTGGCACCACTGGGGATGCAGTGCAGTGAGTCCTGAGAGTGCAATGGCACCACAGGGGATGCACTGCAGTGACTCCAGAGAGTGTACTGGCACCACTGGGGATGCACTGCAGTGAGTCCAGAGAGTGCACTGGCACCAACTGGAGCTGCACTGCTGTGAGTCCTGAGATTGCACTGGCACCACTGGGATGCACTGCAGTGAGTCCAGGGACTTCACAGGCACCACTGGGGATGCAGTACAGTGAGTCCAGAGAGTACACTGGCACCACTGGGGATTCAGTTCCTTGAGTCCAGAGAGTGAACTGGCACCACTGGGGATGTAGAGCAGTGAGTCCAGAGAGTGCACTGGCACCTCTGGGGATGCACCCCGGTGACTCCAGAGAGTGCACTGGCACCAATGGGGATGCACCCCGGCAAGTCCAGAGAGTGCACTGTCACCACTGGGGATGCACTGCAGTGAGTCCAGACTGTGCACTGGCACCAACTGGAGCTGCACTGCTGTGAGTCCTGAGATTGCACTGGCACCACTGGGATGCACTGCAGTGAGTCCAGAGAGTGCACAGGCACCACTGGGGATGCAATACAGTGAGTCCAGAGAGTGCACTGGCACCACTGGGGATTCAGTTCCTTGAGTCCAGAGAGTGCACTGGCACCACTGGGGATGCAGTGCAGTTAGTCCAGAGAGTGCACTGGTACGATTGGGGATGCAGTGCAGTGAGTCCAGAGAGTGTACTGGCACCAGTGGGGATGCACTGCAGTGAGTCCAGAGAGTGCACTGGCACCACTGCGGATGCAATGCAGTGAGTCCAGAGAGTGCACTGGCACCACTGGGGATGCACCCCGGCAAGTCCAGAGAGTGCACTGGCACCACTGGGGATGCAGCGCACTGAGTAAAGAGAGTGCACTGGCACCACTGGGGATGCAGTGCAGTGAGTCCAGAGAGTGCACTGGCACCACTGGGGATGCACCCCGGTGAGTCCAGAGAGTGCACTGGCACCACTGGGGATGCAGTGCAGTGAGTCCAGAGAGTGCACTGGCACCACTGGGGATGCACTGCAGTGAGTCCAGAGAGTGCACTGGCACCACTGGGGATGCACTGCAGTGACTCCAGAGAGTGCACTGGCACCACTGGGGATGCACTGCAGTGAGTCCAGATGTTAGCCTAGCAACCACATAATCACCAAGTGATTATATGAAGGTGCTTTATTCAGCGCTGGAAGCCGGGGCAGGTGCCCAAATCTGGCTTCAAGTCCCGTTCCTTCCCAGCCGTTATTTATACATACAATATTGCGTCAGGTATACATATTCATTACAGGTTGCAACAGCAGCCTCGCTTTTCATTCTAATTAGCTCCCCTCCCCTTTGCACATGCGTTGTGCACTCTGGTGGTCGTCCAGATGAAGTAAGGAGTCTTCCTCTCCGCTAAACTTTTCACCTTTCTTACTCGACGCGTGCTCCCTCCGTTTCTTGGTTCTGCTTCAACTCATTTCATCATTTCCAGGCCCTTATCCAAGGTCAGGTTGTACCTGTTCCCTCCCAAGGCTCCCCTTCAATGATTCTTTTGATTGTTCAATGTACTCCCTAAGTATCCAGTATACATAGATTAATTGATAATGTAAGTACATTTGGCAATGCTTAATTATACTGTAGGTCCCATTACCTAAGAGACATTAGTAAAATATCCATTCGATTCTCCCCAACACTAACACAGAGACTGCACTGGCACAACTGGGGATGCACCCCGGCAAGTCCAGAGAGTGCACTGGCACCACTGGGGATGCAGTGCAGTGAGTCCAGAGAGTGCACTGGCACCTCTGGGGATGCACCCCGGCAAGTCCAGAGAGTGCACTGTCACCACTGGGGATGCAGTGCAGTGAGTCCAGAGAGTGCACTGGCACCACTGGGGATGCAGTGCAGTGAGTCCAGAGAGTGCACTGGTACCACTGGGGATGCACTGCAGTGAGTCCAGAGAGTGCACTGGCACCACTGGGTATGCACTGCAGTGAGACCAGAGGTTGCAGTGGCACCACTGGGGATGCAGTGCAGTGAGTCCACAGAGTGCACTGGTACGATTGGGGATGCACTGCAGTGAGTCCAGAGAGTGCACTGGCACCACTGGGGATGCACTGCAGTGAGTCCAGAGAGTGCACTGGCACCACTGGGGATGCACCCCGGCAAGTCCAGAGAGTGCACTGGCACCACTTGGGATGTAGCGCACTGAGTCCAGAGAGTGCACTGGCACCACTGGGGATGCAGTGCAGTGAGTCCAGAGAGTGCACTGGCACCACTGGGGATGCACTGCAGTGAGTCCAGGGAGTGCACTGGCACCACTGGGGATGCACTGCAGTGACTCCAGAGAGTGCACTGGCACCACTGGGGATGCACTGCAGTGAGTCCAGATGTTAGCCTAGCAACCACATAATCACCAAGTGATTATATGAAGGTGCTTTATTCAGCGCTGGAAGCCGGGGCAGGTGCCCAAATCTGGCTTCAAGTCCCGTTACTTCCCAGCCGTTATTTATACATACAATATTGCGTCAGGTATACATATTCATTACAGGTTGCAACAGCAGCCTCGCTTTTCATTCTAATTAGCTCCCCTCCCCTTTGCACATGCGTGGCGCACTCTGGTGGTCGTCCAGATGAAGTAAGGAGTCTTCCTCTCCGCTAAACTTTTCACCTTTCTTACTCGATGCATGCTCCCTCCGCTTCTTGGTTCTGCTTCAACTCATTTCATCATTTCCAGGCCCTTATCCAAGGTCAGGTTGTACCTGTTCCCTCCCAAGGTTCCCCTTCAATGACTCTTTTGATTGTTCAATGTACTCCCTAAGTATCCAGTATACATAGATTAATTGATAATGTAAGTACATTTGGCAATGCTTAATTATACTGTAGGTCCCATTACGTAAGAGACATTACAACCATTCGATTCTCCCCAACACTAACACAGAGACTGCACTGGCACCACTGGGGATGCAGTGCAGTGAGTCCAGAGAGGGCACTGGCACCACTGGCGATGCACTGCAGTGAGTCCAGAGAGTGCACTGGAACCACTGGCGATGCACTGCAGTGAGTCCAGAGAGTGCACTGGCACCACCTGGGATGCAGTGCAGTGAGTCCAGAGAATGCACTGGCACGACTGGGGATGCAGTGCAGTGAGTCCAGAGAGTGCACTGGCACCACTGGAGTTGAAGTGCAGTGAGTCAAGAGAGTGCACTGGAACCACTGTTGATGCAGCGCAGTGACTCCTGAGAGTGCACTGGCACCACTGGGGATGCAGTGCAGTGAGTGCAGAGAGTGCACTGGCACCACTGGGGATGCACTGCCGTGAGTCCAGAGATTGCACTGGCACCACTGGGGATGCAGTGCAGTGAGTCCAGAGAGTGCACTGGCAGCACTGGGGATGCACTGCAGTGAGTCCAAAGAGTGCACTGGCACCACTGGGGATGCAGTGCAGTGAGTAAAGAGAGTGCACTGGCACCACTGGGGATGCAGTGCAGTGAGTCCAGAGAGTGCACTGGCACCACTGGGGATGGACTGCAGTGAGTCCAGAGAGTGCACTGGCACCACTGGGGATGCAGTGCAGTGAGTCCAGAGAGTGCACTGGCACCACTGGGGATGCACTGCAGTGAGTAAAGAGAATGCACTGGCACCTTTGGGTTTGCACTGCAGTGAGTCCAGAGACTGCACTGGCACCACTGGGGATGCAGTGCAGTGAGTCCAGAGAGTGCACTGGCACCACTGGGGATGCAGTGCAGTGAGTCCAGAGAGTGCACTGGTACCACTGGGGGTGCAGTGCAGTGAGTCCAGAGAGTGCACTGGCACCACTGGGTATGCACTGCAGTGAGACCAGAGGTTGCAGTGGCACCACTGGGGATGCAGTGCAGTGAGTCCACAGAGTGCACTGGTACGATTGGGGATGCACTGCAGTGAGTCCAGAGAGTGCACTGGCACCACTGGGGATGCACTGCAGTGAGTCCAGAGAGTGCACTGGCACCACTGGGGATGCACCCCGGCAAGTCCAGAGAGTGCACTGGCACCACTTGGGATGTAGCGCACTGAGTCCAGAGAGTGCACTGGCACCACTGGGGATGCAGTGCAGTGAGTCCAGAGAGTGCACTGGCACCACTGGGGATGCACTGCAGTGAGTCCAGGGAGTGCACTGGCACCACTGGGGATGCACTGCAGTGACTCCAGAGAGTGCACTGGCACCACTGGGGATGCACTGCAGTGAGTCCAGATGTTAGCCTAGCAACCACATAATCACCAAGTGATTATATGAAGGTGCTTTATTCAGCGCTGGAAGCCGGGGCAGGTGCCCAAATCTGGCTTCAAGTCCCGTTACTTCCCAGCCGTTATTTATACATACAATATTGCGTCAGGTATACATATTCATTACAGGTTGCAACAGCAGCCTCGCTTTTCATTCTAATTAGCTCCCCTCCCCTTTGCACATGCGTGGCGCACTCTGGTGGTCGTCCAGATGAAGTAAGGAGTCTTCCTCTCCGCTAAACTTTTCACCTTTCTTACTCGATGCATGCTCCCTCCGCTTCTTGGTTCTGCTTCAACTCATTTCATCATTTCCAGGCCCTTATCCAAGGTCAGGTTGTACCTGTTCCCTCCCAAGGTTCCCCTTCAATGACTCTTTTGATTGTTCAATGTACTCCCTAAGTATCCAGTATACATAGATTAATTGATAATGTAAGTACATTTGGCAATGCTTAATTATACTGTAGGTCCCATTACGTAAGAGACATTACAACCATTCGATTCTCCCCAACACTAACACAGAGACTGCACTGGCACCACTGGGGATGCAGTGCAGTGAGTCCAGAGAGGGCACTGGCACCACTGGCGATGCACTGCAGTGAGTCCAGAGAGTGCACTGGAACCACTGGCGATGCACTGCAGTGAGTCCAGAGAGTGCACTGGCACCACCTGGGATGCAGTGCAGTGAGTCCAGAGAATGCACTGGCACGACTGGGGATGCAGTGCAGTGAGTCCAGAGAGTGCACTGGCACCACTGGAGTTGAAGTGCAGTGAGTCAAGAGAGTGCACTGGAACCACTGTTGATGCAGCGCAGTGACTCCTGAGAGTGCACTGGCACCACTGGGGATGCAGTGCAGTGAGTGCAGAGAGTGCACTGGCACCACTGGGGATGCACTGCCGTGAGTCCAGAGATTGCACTGGCACCACTGGGGATGCAGTGCAGTGAGTCCAGAGAGTGCACTGGCAGCACTGGGGATGCACTGCAGTGAGTCCAAAGAGTGCACTGGCACCACTGGGGATGCAGTGCAGTGAGTAAAGAGAGTGCACTGGCACCACTGGGGATGCAGTGCAGTGAGTCCAGAGAGTGCACTGGCACCACTGGGGATGGACTGCAGTGAGTCCAGAGAGTGCACTGGCACCACTGGGGATGCAGTGCAGTGAGTCCAGAGAGTGCACTGGCACCACTGGGGATGCACTGCAGTGAGTAAAGAGAATGCACTGGCACCTTTGGGTTTGCACTGCAGTGAGTCCAGAGACTGCACTGGCACCACTGGGGATGCAGTGCAGTGAGTCCAGAGAGTGCACTGGCACCACTGGGGATGCAGTGCAGTGAGTCCAGAGAGTGCACTGGCACCACTGGGGGTGCAGTGCAGTGAGTCCAGAGAGTGCACTGGCACCACTGGGGATGCAGTGCAGTGAGTCCAGAGACTTCACAGGCACCACTGGGGATGCAGTGCAGTGACTCCAGAGAGTGCACTGGCACCACTGGGGATGCAGTGCAGTGAGTCCTGAGAGTGCAATGGCACCACAGGGGATGCACTGCAGTGAGTCCAGAGAGTGCACTGGCACCACTGTTGATGCAGTGCTGTGACTCCAGAGAGTGTACTGGCACCACTGGGGATGCACTGCAGTGAGTCCAGAGAGTGCACTGGCACCAACTGGAGCTGCACTGCTGTGAGTCCTGAGATTGCACTGGCACCACTGGGATGCACTGCAGTGAGTCCAGGGACTTCACAGGCACCACTGGGGATGCAGTACAGTGAGTCCAGAGAGTGCACTGGCACCACTGGGGATTCAGTTCCTTGAGTCCAGAGAGTGAACTGGCACCACTGGGGATGTAGAGCAGTGAGTCCAGAGAGTGCACTGGCACCTCTGGGGATGCACCCCGCTGACTCCAGAGAGTGCACTGGCACCAATGGGGATGCACCCCGGCAAGTCCAGAGAGTGCACTGTCACCACTGGGGATGCACTGCAGTGAGTCCAGACTGTGCACTGGCACCAACTGGAGCTGCACTGCTGTGAGTCCTGAGATTGCACTGGCACCACTGGGATGCACTGCAGTGAGTCCAGGGACTTCACAGGCACCACTGGGGATGCAATACAGTGAGTCCAGAGAGTGCACTGGCACCACTGGGGATTCAGTTCCTTGAGTCCAGAGAGTGCACTGGCACCACTGGGGATGCAGTGCAGTTAGTCCAGAGAGTGCACTGGTACGATTGGGGATGCACTGCAGTGAGTCCAGAGAGTGTACTGGCACCAGTGGGGATGCACTGCAGTGACTCCAGAGAGTGCACTGGCACCACTGGGGATGCACTGCAGTGAGTCCAGAGAGTGCACTGGCACCACTGGGGATGCACCCCGGCAAGTCCAGAGAGTGCACTGGCACCACTGGGGATGCAGCGCACTGAGTAAAGAGAGTGCACTGGCACCACTGGGGATGCAGTGCAGTGAGTCCAGAGAGTGCACTGGCACCACTGGGGATGCACCCCGGTGAGTCCAGAGAGTGCACTGGCACCTCTGTGGATGCAGTGCAGTGAGTCCAGAGAGTGCACTGGCACCACTGGGGATGCACTGCAGTGAGTCCAGAGAGTGCACTGGCACCACTGGGGATGCAGTGCAGTGACTCCAGAGAGTGCACTGGCACCACTGGGGATGCACTGCAGTGAGTCCAGATGTTAGCCTAGCAACCACATAATCACCAAGTGATTATATGAAGGTGCTTTATTCAGCGCTGGAAGCCGGGGCAGGTGCCCAAATCTGGCTTCAAGTCCCGTTACTTCCCAGCCGTTATTTATACATACAATATTGCGTCAGGTATACATATTCATTACAGGTTGCAACAGCAGCCTCGCTTTTCATTCTAATTAGCTCCCCTCCCCTTTGCACATGCGTGGCGCACTCTGGTGGTCGTCCAGATGAAGTAAGGAGTCTTCCTCTCCGCTAAACTTTTCACCTTTCTTACTCGACGCGTGCTCCCTCCGTTTCTTGGTTCTGCTTCAACTCATTTCATCATTTCCAGGCCCTTATCCAAGGTCAGGTTGTACCTGTTCCCTCCCAAGGTTCCCCTTCAATGATTCTTTTGATTGTTCAATGTACTCCCTAAGTATCCAGTATACATAGATTAATTGATAATGTAAGTACATTTGGCAATGCTTAATTATACTGTAGGTCCCATTACCTAAGAGACATTAGTAAAATATCCATTCGATTCTCCCCAACACTAACACAGAGACTGCACTGGCACAACTGGGGATGCACCCCGGCAAGTCCAGAGAGTGCACTGGCACCACTGGGGATGCAGTGCAGTGAGTCCAGAGAGTGCACTGGCACCTCTGGGGATGCACTGCCGTGAGTCCAGAGAGTGCACTGGCACCACTGGGGATGCACTGCCGTGAATCCAGAGAGTGCACTGGCACCACTGGGGATGCAGTGCAGTGAGTCAGAGAGTGCACTGGCACCAATGGGGATGCAGCGCAGTGACTCCTGAGAGTGCACTCGCACCAATGGGGATGCAGTGCAGTGAGTAAAGAGAGTGCACTGGCACCACTGGGGATGCAGTGCAGTGAGCTCAGAGAGTGCACTGGCACCACTGGGGATGCAGTGCGGTGTGTCCAGAGAGTGCACTGGCACCACTGGGGATGCAGTGCAGTGAGTCCACAGAGGGCACTGGCACCACTGGGGATGCAGTGCAGTGAGTCCAGAGAGTGCACTGGCACCACTGTGGATGCAGTGCAGTGAGTCCAGAGAGTGCACTGGCACCACTGGGGATGCAGTGCAGTGAGTCCAGAGAGTGCACTGGCACCACTGGGGATGCACCCCGGCAAGTCCAGAGAGTGCCCCGGCACCACTGGGGATGCAGTGCAGTGAGTCCAGAGAGTGCATTGGCACCACTGGGGATGCACTGCAGTGACTCCAGAGAGTGCACTGGCACCACTGGGGATGCACTGCAGTGAGTCCAGATGTTAGCCTAGCAACCACATAATCACCAAGTTATTATATGAAGGTGCTTTATTCAGCGCTGGAAGCCGGGGCAGGTGACCAAATCTGGCTTCAAGTTCCGTTACTTCCCAGCCGTTATTTATACATACAATATTGCGTCAGGTATACATATTCATTACAGGTTGCAACAGCAGCCTCGCTTTTCATTCTAATTAGCTCCCCTCCCCTTTGCACATGCGTGGCGCACTCTGGTGGTCGTCCAGGTGGTCGTCCAGATGAAGTAAGGAGTCTTCCTCTCCGCTAAACTTTTCACCTTTCTTACTCGACGCATGCTCCCTCCGCTTGTTGGTTCTGCTTCAACTCATTTCATCATTTCCAGGCCCTTATCCAAGGTCAGGTTGTACCTGTTCCCTCCCAAGGTTCCCCTTCAATGATTATTTTGATTGTTCAATGTACTCCCTAAGTATCCAGTATACATAGATTAATTAATAATGTAAGTACATTTGGCAATGCTTAATTATACTGTAGGTCCCATTACGTAAGAGACATTACATCCATTCGATTCTCCCCAACACTAACACAGAGACTGCACTGGCACCACTGGGGATGCAGTGCAGTGAGTCCAGAGAGGGCACTGGCACCACTGGCGATGCACTGCAGTGAGTCCAGAGAGTACACTGGCACCACTGTGGATGCACTGCAGTGAGTCCAGAGAGTGCACTGGCACCACCTGGGATGCAGTGAGTCCAGAGAGTGCACTGGCACCACTGGGGATGCACTGCAGTGAGTCCAGAGAGTGCACTGGCACCACTGGGGATGCACCCCGGCAAGTCCAGAGAGTGCACTGTCAGCACTGGGGATGCAGTGCAGTGAGTCCAGAGAGTGCACTGGTACGATTGGGGATGCACTGCAGTGAGTCCAGAGAGTGCACTGGCACCACTGGGGATGCAGTGCAGTGAGTCCAGAGAGTGCACTGGCACCACTGGGGATGCAGTGCAGTGAGTCCAGAGAGTGCACTGGCACCACTGGGGATGCAGTACAGTGAGTCCAGAGAGTGCACAGGGACCACTGGGGATGCAGTGCAGTGAGTAAAGAGAGTGCACTGGCACCACTGTGGATGCAGTGCAGTGAGTCCAGAGAGTGCACTGGCACCACTGGGGATGGACTGCAGTGAGTCCAGAGAGTGCACTGGCACCACTGGGGATGCAGTGCAGTGAGTCCAGAGAGTGCACTGGCACCACTGGGGATGCAGTGCAGTGAGTCCAGAGAGTGCACTGGCACCACTGGGGATGCACCCCGGCAAGTCCAGAGAGTGCACTGTCAGCACTGGGGATGCAGTGCAGTGAGTCCAGAGAGTGCACTGGCACCACTGGGGATGCAGTGCAGTGAGTCCAGAGAGTGCACTGGCACCACTGGGGGTGCAGTGCAGTGAGTCCAGAGAGTGCACTGGCACCACTGGGGATGCAGTGCAGTGAGTCCAGAGACTTCACAGGCACCACTGGGGATGCAGTGCAGTGACTCCAGAGAGTGCACTGGCACCACTGGGGATGCAGTGCAGTGAGTCCTGAGAGTGCAATGGCACCACAGGGGATGCACTGCAGTGAGTCCAGAGAGTGCACTGGCACCAACTGGAGCTGCACTGCTGTGAGTCCTGAGATTGCACTGGCACCACTGGGATGCACTGCAGTGAGTCCAGGGACTTCACAGGCACCACTGGGGATGCAGTACAGTGAGTCCAGAGAGTGCACTGGCACCACTGGGGATGCAGTACAGTGAGTCCAGAGAGTGCACTGGCACCACTGGGGATGCAGTGCAGTGAGTCCAGAGAGTGCACTGGCACCACTGGGGATGCAGTGCAGTGAGTCCAGAGAGTGCACTGGCACCACTGGGGATGCACTGCAGTGAGTCCAGAGAGTGCACTGGCACCACTGGGATGCAGTGCAGTGAGTCCAGAGAGTGCACTGGCACCACTGGGGATGCACTGCAGTGAGTCCAGAGAGTGCACTGGCACCACTGGGATGCAGTGCAGTGAGTCCAGAGAGTGCACTGGCACCACTGGGGATGCAGTGCAGTGAGTCCAGAGAGTGCACTGGCACCACAGGGGATACACTGCAGTGAGTCCAGAGAGTGCACTGGCACCATTGGGGATGCAATGCAGTGAGTCCAGAGAGTGCACTGGCACCACTGGGGATGCAGTGCAGTGAGTCCAGAGAGTGCACTGGCACCACTGGGGATGCAGTGCAGAGAGTCCACAGAGGGCACTGGCACCACTGGCGATGCACTGCAGTGAGTCCAGAGAGTACACTGGCACCAATGGCGATGCAGTGCAGTGAGTCCAGAGAGTGCACTGGCACCACCTGGGGATGCAGTGCAGTGAGTCCAGAGAGTGCACTGGCACCACTGTTGATGCAGTGCAGTGAGTGCAGAGAGTGCACTGGCACAACTGGGGATGCAGTGCAGTGAGTCCAGAGACTACACTGGCACCACTGGAAATGCACTGCAGTGAGTCCAGAGAGTGCACTGGCACCACTGGGGATGCAGTGCAGTGAGTCCAGAGAGTGCAGTGGCACCATTGGGGATGCAGTGCAGTGAGTCCAGAGAGTGCACTGGCACCACTGGTGATGCAGTGCAGTGAGTTAAGAGAGTACACTGGGGCCACTGTGGATGCACTGCAGTGAGTCCAGAGAGTGCACTGGCACCACTGGGGATGCAGTGCAGTGAGTCCAGAGAGCCACTGGCACCACTGGGGATGCAGTGCATTTAGTCCAGAGAGTGAACTGGCACCACTGGGGATGCAGTGCACTGAGTCCAGAGAGGGCACTGTCAGCAATGGGGATGCAGTGCAGTGAGTCCAGAGAGTGCACCGGCACCACTGGGGATGCACTGCAGTGAGACCAGAGACTTCAAAGGCACCACTGGGGATGCAGTGCAGTGAGTGCAGAGAGTGCACTGGCACAAAAGGGGATGCACTGCAGTGAGTCCAGGGAGTGCACTGGCACCACTGGGGATGCAGTGCAGTGAGTCCAGAGAGTGCACTGGCACCACTGGGGATGCACTGCAGTGAGTCCAGAGAGTGCACTGGCACCACTGGGGATGTAGTGCACTGAGTCCACAGAGGGCACTGGCACCACTGGGGATGCAGTGTAGTGAGTCCAGAGAGTACAGTGGCACCACTGGGGATGCAGTGCAGTGAGTCCAAAGAGTGCACTGGCACCATTGGGGATGCACTGCAGTGAGTCCAGAGACTTCACAGGCACCACTGGGGATGGAGTGCAGTGAGTCCAGAGAGTGCCCTGGCACCACTGGGAATGCAGTGAGTCCAGACAGTGCACTGGCACCACTGGGGATGCACTGCAGTGAGTCCAGAGAGTGCACGGGCACCACTGGGGATGCAACCCGGCAAGTCCAGAGAGTGCACTGGCACCACTGGGGATGCAGTGCACTGAGCCCAGAGAGTGCACTGGCACCACTGGGGATGCACTGCAGTGAGTGCAGAGAGTGCACTGTCACCACAGGGGATGCAGTGCAGTGAGTCCAGAGAGTGCACTGGCACCACTGGGGATGCAGTGCAGTGAGTCCAGAGAGTGCACTGGCACCACTGGGGATGCAGTGCAGTGAGTCCAGAGAGTGCACTGGCACCACTGGGGATGCAGTGCAGTGAGTGCAGAGAGTGCACTGGCACCACTGGGGATGCAGCGCAGTGAGTCCAGAGAGTGCACTGGCACCACTGGGGATGCACTGCAGTGAGTCCAGAGAGTGCACTGGCACCATTGGGATGCAGTGCAGTGAGTCCAGAGAGTGCACTGGCACCACTGGGGATGCACTGCAGGGAGTCCAGAGAGTGCAGTGGCACCACTGGGATGCAGTGCCGTGAGTGCAGAGAGTGCACTGGCACCGCTGCGGTTGCACCCCGGTGTTTTCAGAGAGTGCAGTGGCACCACTGGGGATGCAGTGCAGTGAGTCCAGAGAGTGCACTGGCACCACGGGGGATGCAGTGCAGTGAGTCGAGAGAGTGCACTGTCACCACTTGGGATGCAGTGCAGTGAGTCCAGAGAGTGCACTGGCACCACTGGTGATTCAGTGCAGTGAGTCCAGAGAGTGCACTGGCACCTTGGGAATGCAGTTCAGTGAGTCCAGAGAGTGCACTGGCACCACTGGGGATGCAGTGCAGTGAGTCCACAGAGTACACTGGCACCACTGGTGATGCAGTGCAGTGAGTCCAGAGAGTGCACTGGCACCACTGGTGATGCAGTGCAGTGAGTCCAGAGAGTGCAGTGGCACCATTGGGGATGCAGTGCAGTGAGTCCAGAGAGTGCACTGGCACCACTGGGGATGCAGTGCAGTGAGTTAAGAGAGTACACTGGCGCCACTGTGGATGCAGTGCAGTGAGTGCAGAGAGTGCACTGGCACCACTGGTGATGCAGTGCAATGAGTCCAGAGAGCCACTGGCACCACTGGGGATGCAGTGCATTTAGTCCAGAGATTGAACTGGCACCACTGGGGATGCAGTGCACTGAGTCCAGAGAGGGCACTGCCAGCAATGGGGATGCAGTGCAGTGAGTCCAGAGAGTGCACTGGCACCACTGGGGATGCAGTGCAGTAAGACCAGAGACTTCACAGGCACCACTGGGGATGCAGTGCAGTGAGTCCAGAGAGTGCACTGGCACCACTGGGGATGCAGTGCAGTGAGTGCAGAGAGTGCACTGGCACAAAAGGGAATGCACTGCAGTGAGTCCAGAGAGTGCACTGGCACCACTGGGGATGCAGTGCAGTGAGTCCAGAGAGTGCACTGGCACCACTGGGGATGCACTGCAGTGAGTCCAGAGAGTGCACTGGCACCACTGGGGATGCAGTCCACTGAGTCCAGAGAGTACACTGGCACCACTGGGGATGCAGTGCAGTGAGTCCAGAGAGAGCACTGTCAGCACTGGGGATGCAGTGCAGTGAGTCCAGAGAGTGCACTGTCACCAACTGGAGCTGCACTGCTGTGAGTCCTGAGATTGCACTGGCACCACTGGCGATGCACTGCAGTGAGTCCAGAGAGTGCACAGGAACCACTGGCGATGCAGTGCAGTGAGTCCAGAGAGTGCACTGGCACCACTGGGGATGCAGTGCAGTGAGTCCAGAGAGTGCACTGGCACCACTGGGGATGCAGTGCAGTGAGTCCAGAGAGTGCACTGGCACCACTGGGGATGCAGTGCAGTGAGTGCAGAGAGTGCACTGGCACCACTGGGGATGCAGCGCAGTGAGTCCAGAGAGTGCACTGGCACCACTGGGGATGCACTGCAGTGAGTCCAGAGAGTGCACTGGCACCATTGGGATGCAGTGCAGTGAGTCCAGAGAGTGCACTGGCACCACTGGGGATGCACTGCAGGGAGTCCAGAGAGTGCAGTGGCACCACTGGGATGCAGTGCCGTGAGTGCAGAGAGTGCACTGGCACCGCTGCGGTTGCACCCCGGTGTTTTCAGAGAGTGCAGTGGCACCACTGGGGATGCAGTGCAGTGAGTCCAGAGAGTGCACTGGCACCACGGGGGATGCAGTGCAGTGAGTCGAGAGAGTGCACTGTCACCACTTGGGATGCAGTGCAGTGAGTCCAGAGAGTGCACTGGCACCACTGGTGATTCAGTGCAGTGAGTCCAGAGAGTGCACTGGCACCTTGGGAATGCAGTTCAGTGAGTCCAGAGAGTGCACTGGCACCACTGGGGATGCAGTGCAGTGAGTCCACAGAGTACACTGGCACCACTGGTGATGCAGTGCAGTGAGTCCAGAGAGTGCACTGGCACCACTGGTGATGCAGTGCAGTGAGTCCAGAGAGTGCAGTGGCACCATTGGGGATGCAGTGCAGTGAGTCCAGAGAGTGCACTGGCACCACTGGGGATGCAGTGCAGTGAGTTAAGAGAGTACACTGGCGCCACTGTGGATGCAGTGCAGTGAGTGCAGAGAGTGCACTGGCACCACTGGTGATGCAGTGCAATGAGTCCAGAGAGCCACTGGCACCACTGGGGATGCAGTGCATTTAGTCCAGAGATTGAACTGGCACCACTGGGGATGCAGTGCACTGAGTCCAGAGAGGGCACTGCCAGCAATGGGGATGCAGTGCAGTGAGTCCAGAGAGTGCACTGGCACCACTGGGGATGCAGTGCAGTAAGACCAGAGACTTCACAGGCACCACTGGGGATGCAGTGCAGTGAGTCCAGAGAGTGCACTGGCACCACTGGGGATGCAGTGCAGTGAGTGCAGAGAGTGCACTGGCACAAAAGGGAATGCACTGCAGTGAGTCCAGAGAGTGCACTGGCACCACTGGGGATGCAGTGCAGTGAGTCCAGAGAGTGCACTGGCACCACTGGGGATGCACTGCAGTGAGTCCAGAGAGTGCACTGGCACCACTGGGGATGCAGTCCACTGAGTCCAGAGAGTACACTGGCACCACTGGGGATGCAGTGCAGTGAGTCCAGAGAGAGCACTGTCAGCACTGGGGATGCAGTGCAGTGAGTCCAGAGAGTGCACTGTCACCAACTGGAGCTGCACTGCTGTGAGTCCTGAGATTGCACTGGCACCACTGGCGATGCACTGCAGTGAGTCCAGAGAGTGCACAGGAACCACTGGCGATGCACTGCAGTGAGTCCAGAGAGTGCACTGGCACCACCTGGGATGCAGTGCAGTGAGTCCAGAGAATGCACTGGCACGACTGGGGATGCAGTGCAGTGAGTCCAGAGAGTGCACTGGCACCACTGGAGTTGAAGTGCAGTGAGTCAAGAGAGTGCACTGGAACCACTGTTGATGCAGCGCAGTGACTCCTGAGAGTGCACTGGCACCACTGGGGATGCAGTGCAGTGAGTCCAGAGAGTGCACTGGCACCACTGGGGATGCAGTGCAGTGAGTGCAGAGAGTGCACTGGCACCACTGGGGATGCACTGCCGTGAGTCCAGAGATTGCACTGGCACCACTGGGGATGCAGTGCAGTGAGTCCAGAGAGTGCACTGGCAGCACTGGGGATGCACTGCAGTGAGTCCAAAGAGTGCACTGGCACCACTGGGGATGCAGTGCAGTGAGTAAAGAGAGTGCACTGGCACCACTGGGGATGCAGTGCAGTGAGTCCAGAGAGTGCACTGGCACCACTGGGGATGGACTGCAGTGAGTCCAGAGAGTGCACTGGCACCACTGGGGATGCAGTGCAGTGAGTCCAGAGAGTGCACTGGCACCTCTGGGGATGCACCCCGGCAAGTCCAGAGAGTGCACTGTCACCACTGGGGATGCAGTGCAGTGAGTCCAGAGAGTGCACTGGCACCACTGGGGATGCAGTGCAGTGAGTCCAGAGAGTGCACTGGTACCACTGGGGATGCACTGCAGTGAGTCCAGAGAGTGCACTGGCACCACTGGGTATGCACTGCAGTGAGACCAGAGGTTGCAGTGGCACCACTGGGGATGCAGTGCAGTGAGTCCACAGAGTGCACTGGTACGACTGGGGATGCACTGCAGTGAGTCCAGAGAGTGCACTGGCACCACTGGGGATGCACTGCAGTGAGTCCAGAGAGTGCACTGGCACCACTGGGGATGCACCCCGGCAAGTCCAGAGAGTGCACTGGCACCACTTGGGATGTAGCGCACTGAGTCCAGAGAGTGCACTGGCACCACTGGGGATGCAGTGCAGTGAGTCCAGAGAGTGCACTGGCACCACTGGGGATGCACTGCAGTGAGTCCAGGGAGTGCACTGGCACCACTGGGGATGCACTGCAGTGACTCCAGAGAGTGCACTGGCACCACTGGGGATGCACTGCAGTGAGTCCAGATGTTAGCCTAGCAACCACATAATCACCAAGTGATTATATGAAGGTGCTTTATTCAGCGCTGGAAGCCGGGGCAGGTGCCCAAATCTGGCTTCAAGTCCCGTTACTTCCCAGCCGTTATTTATACATACAATATTGCGTCAGGTATACATATTCATTACAGGTTGCAACAGCAGCCTCGCTTTTCATTCTAATTAGCTCCCCTCCCCTTTGCACATGCGTGGCGCACTCTGGTGGTCGTCCAGATGAAGTAAGGAGTCTTCCTCTCCGCTAAACTTTTCACCTTTCTTACTCGATGCATGCTCCCTCCGCTTCTTGGTTCTGCTTCAACTCATTTCATCATTTCCAGGCCCTTATCCAAGGTCAGGTTGTACCTGTTCCCTCCCAAGGTTCCCCTTCAATGACTCTTTTGATTGTTCAATGTACTCCCTAAGTATCCAGTATACATAGATTAATTGATAATGTAAGTACATTTGGCAATGCTTAATTATACTGTAGGTCCCATTACGTAAGAGACATTACAACCATTCGATTCTCCCCAACACTAACACAGAGACTGCACTGGCACCACTGGGGATGCAGTGCAGTGAGTCCAGAGAGGGCACTGGCACCACTGGCGATGCACTGCAGTGAGTCCAGAGAGTGCACTGGAACCACTGGCGATGCACTGCAGTGAGTCCAGAGAGTGCACTGGCACCACCTGGGATGCAGTGCAGTGAGTCCAGAGAATGCACTGGCACGACTGGGGATGCAGTGCAGTGAGTCCAGAGAGTGCACTGGCACCACTGGAGTTGAAGTGCAGTGAGTCAAGAGAGTGCACTGGAACCACTGTTGATGCAGCGCAGTGACTCCTGAGAGTGCACTGGCACCACTGGGGATGCAGTGCAGTGAGTCCAGAGAGTGCACTGGCACCACTGGGGATGCAGTGCAGTGAGTGCAGAGAGTGCACTGGCACCACTGGGGATGCACTGCCGTGAGTCCAGAGATTGCACTGGCACCACTGGGGATGCAGTGCAGTGAGTCCAGAGAGTGCACTGGCAGCACTGGGGATGCACTGCAGTGAGTCCAAAGAGTGCACTGGCACCACTGGGGATGCAGTGCAGTGAGTAAAGAGAGTGCACTGGCACCACTGGGGATGCAGTGCAGTGAGTCCAGAGAGTGCACTGGCACCACTGGGGATGGACTGCAGTGAGTCCAGAGAGTGCACTGGCACCACTGGGGATGCAGTGCAGTGAGTCCAGAGAGTGCACTGGCACCAGTGGGGATGCACTGCAGTGAGTAAAGAGAATGCACTGGCACCTTTGGGTTTGCACTGCAGTGAGTCCAGAGACTGCACTGGCACCACTGGGGATGCAGTGCAGTGAGTCCAGAGAGTGCACTGGCACCACTGGGGATGCAGTGCAGTGAGTCCAGAGAGTGCACTGGCACCACTGGGGGTGCAGTGCAGTGAGTCCAGAGAGTGCACTGGCACCACTGGGGATGCAGTGCAGTGAGTCCAGAGACTTCACAGGCACCACTGGGGATGCAGTGCAGTGACTCCAGAGAGTGCACTGGCACCACTGGGGATGCAGTGCAGTGAGTCCTGAGAGTGCAATGGCACCACAGGGGATGCACTGCAGTGAGTCCAGAGAGTGCACTGGCACCACTGTTGATGCAGTGCTGTGACTCCAGAGAGTGTACTGGCACCACTGGGGATGCACTGCAGTGAGTCCAGAGAGTGCACTGGCACCAACTGGAGCTGCACTGCTGTGAGTCCTGAGATTGCACTGGCACCACTGGGATGCACTGCAGTGAGTCCAGGGACTTCACAGGCACCACTGGGGATGCAGTACAGTGAGTCCAGAGAGTGCACTGGCACCACTGGGGATTCAGTTCCTTGAGTCCAGAGAGTGAACTGGCACCACTGGGGATGTAGAGCAGTGAGTCCAGAGAGTGCACTGGCACCTCTGGGGATGCACCCCGCTGACTCCAGAGAGTGCACTGGCACCAATGGGGATGCACCCCGGCAAGTCCAGAGAGTGCACTGTCACCACTGGGGATGCACTGCAGTGAGTCCAGACTGTGCACTGGCACCAACTGGAGCTGCACTGCTGTGAGTCCTGAGATTGCACTGGCACCACTGGGATGCACTGCAGTGAGTCCAGGGACTTCACAGGCACCACTGGGGATGCAATACAGTGAGTCCAGAGAGTGCACTGGCACCACTGGGGATTCAGTTCCTTGAGTCCAGAGAGTGCACTGGCACCACTGGGGATGCAGTGCAGTTAGTCCAGAGAGTGCACTGGTACGATTGGGGATGCACTGCAGTGAGTCCAGAGAGTGTACTGGCACCAGTGGGGATGCACTGCAGTGACTCCAGAGAGTGCACTGGCACCACTGCGGATGCAATGCAGTGAGTCCAGAGAGTGCACTGGCACCACTGGGGATGCACCCCGGCAAGTCCAGAGAGTGCACTGGCACCACTGGGGATGCAGCGCACTGAGTAAAGAGAGTGCACTGGCACCACTGGGGATGCAGTGCAGTGAGTCCAGAGAGTGCACTGGCACCACTGGGGATGCACCCCGGTGAGTCCAGAGAGTGCACTGGCACCTCTGTGGATGCAGTGCAGTGAGTCCAGAGAGTGCACTGGCACCACTGGGGATGCACTGCAGTGAGTCCAGAGAGTGCACTGGCACCACTGGGGATGCAGTGCAGTGACTCCAGAGAGTGCACTGGCACCACTGGGGATGCACTGCAGTGAGTCCAGATGTTAGCCTAGCAACCACATAATCACCAAGTGATTATATGAAGGTGCTTTATTCAGCGCTGGAAGCCGGGGCAGGTGCCCAAATCTGGCTTCAAGTCCCGTTACTTCCCAGCCGTTATTTATACATACAATATTGCGTCAGGTATACATATTCATTACAGGTTGCAACAGCAGCCTCGCTTTTCATTCTAATTAGCTCCCCTCCCCTTTGCACATGCGTGGCGCACTCTGGTGGTCGTCCAGATGAAGTAAGGAGTCTTCCTCTCCGCTAAACTTTTCACCTTTCTTACTCGACGCGTGCTCCCTCCGTTTCTTGGTTCTGCTTCAACTCATTTCATCATTTCCAGGCCCTTATCCAAGGTCAGGTTGTACCTGTTCCCTCCCAAGGTTCCCCTTCAATGATTCTTTTGATTGTTCAATGTACTCCCTAAGTATCCAGTATACATAGATTAATTGATAATGTAAGTACATTTGGCAATGCTTAATTATACTGTAGGTCCCATTACCTAAGAGACATTAGTAAAATATCCATTCGATTCTCCCCAACACTAACACAGAGACTGCACTGGCACAACTGGGGATGCACCCCGGCAAGTCCAGAGAGTGCACTGGCACCACTGGGGATGCAGTGCAGTGAGTCCAGAGAGTGCACTGGCACCTCTGGGGATGCACTGCCGTGAGTCCAGAGAGTGCACTGGCACCACTGGGGATGCACTGCCGTGAATCCAGAGAGTGCACTGGCACCACTGGGGATGCAGTGCAGTGAGTCAGAGAGTGCACTGGCACCAATGGGGATGCAGCGCAGTGACTCCTGAGAGTGCACTCGCACCAATGGGGATGCAGTGCAGTGAGTAAAGAGAGTGCACTGGCACCACTGGGGATGCAGTGCAGTGAGCTCAGAGAGTGCACTGGCACCACTGGGGATGCAGTGCGGTGTGTCCAGAGAGTGCACTGGCACCACTGGGGATGCAGTGCAGTGAGTCCACAGAGGGCACTGGCACCACTGGGGATGCAGTGCAGTGAGTCCAGAGAGTGCACTGGCACCACTGTGGATGCAGTGCAGTGAGTCCAGAGAGTGCACTGGCACCACTGGGGATGCAGTGCAGTGAGTCCAGAGAGTGCACTGGCACCACTGGGGATGCACCCCGGCAAGTCCAGAGAGTGCCCCGGCACCACTGGGGATGCAGTGCAGTGAGTCCAGAGAGTGCATTGGCACCACTGGGGATGCACTGCAGTGACTCCAGAGAGTGCACTGGCACCACTGGGGATGCACTGCAGTGAGTCCAGATGTTAGCCTAGCAACCACATAATCACCAAGTTATTATATGAAGGTGCTTTATTCAGCGCTGGAAGCCGGGGCAGGTGACCAAATCTGGCTTCAAGTTCCGTTACTTCCCAGCCGTTATTTATACATACAATATTGCGTCAGGTATACATATTCATTACAGGTTGCAACAGCAGCCTCGCTTTTCATTCTAATTAGCTCCCCTCCCCTTTGCACATGCGTGGCGCACTCTGGTGGTCGTCCAGGTGGTCGTCCAGATGAAGTAAGGAGTCTTCCTCTCCGCTAAACTTTTCACCTTTCTTACTCGATGCATGCTCCCTCCGCTTGTTGGTTCTGCTTCAACTCATTTCATCATTTCCAGGCCCTTATCCAAGGTCAGGTTGTACCTGTTCCCTCCCAAGGTTCCCCTTCAATGATTATTTTGATTGTTCAATGTACTCCCAAAGTATCCAGTATACATAGATTAATTGATAATGTAAGTACATTTGGCAATGCTTAATTATACTGTAGGTCCCATTACGTAAGAGACATTACATCCATTCGATTCTCCCCAACACTAACACAGAGACTGCACTGGCACCACTGGGGATGCAGTGCAGTGAGTCCAGAGAGGGCACTGGCACCACTGGCGATGCACTGCAGTGAGTCCAGAGAGTACACTGGCACCACTGTGGATGCACTGCAGTGAGTCCAGAGAGTGCACTGGCACCACCTGGGATGCAGTGAGTCCAGAGAGTGCACTGGCACCACTGGGGATGCACTGCAGTGAGTCCAGAGAGTGCACTGGCACCACTGGGGATGCAGTGCAGTGAGTCCAGAGAGTGCAGAGGCACCACTGGGGATGCACTGCAGTGAGTCCAGAGAGTGCACTGGCACCACTGGGGATGCAGTGCAGTGAGTCCAGAGAGTGCACTGGCACCACTGGGGATGCACTGCAGTGAGTCCAGAGAGTGCAGTGGCACCACTGGGTATGCAGTGCAGTGAGTCCAGAGAGTGCACTGGCACCACTGGGGATGCAGTGCAGTGAGTCCAGAGAGTGCACTGGCACCACTGGGGATGCAGTACAGTGAGTCCAGAGAGTGCACAGGGACCACTGGGGATGCAGTGCAGTGAGTAAAGAGAGTGCACTGGCACCACTGTGGATGCAGTGCAGTGAGTCCAGAGAGTGCACTGGCACCACTGGGGATGGACTGCAGTGAGTCCAGAGAGTGCACTGGCACCACTGGGGATGCAGTGCAGTGAGTCCAGAGAGTGCACTGGCACCACTGGGGATGCAGTGCAGTGAGTCCAGAGAGTGCACTGGCACCACTGGGGATGCACCCCGGCAAGTCCAGAGAGTGCACTGTCAGCACTGGGGATGCAGTGCAGTGAGTCCAGAGAGTGCACTGGCACCACTGGGGATGCAGTGCAGTGAGTCCAGAGAGTGCACTGGCACCACTGGGGGTGCAGTGCAGTGAGTCCAGAGAGTGCACTGGCACCACTGGGGATGCAGTGCAGTGAGTCCAGAGACTTCACAGGCACCACTGGGGATGCAGTGCAGTGACTCCAGAGAGTGCACTGGCACCACTGGGGATGCAGTGCAGTGAGTCCTGAGAGTGCAATGGCACCACAGGGGATGCACTGCAGTGAGTCCAGAGAGTGCACTGGCACCAACTGGAGCTGCACTGCTGTGAGTCCTGAGATTGCACTGGCACCACTGGGATGCACTGCAGTGAGTCCAGGGACTTCACAGGCACCACTGGGGATGCAGTACAGTGAGTCCAGAGAGTGCACTGGCACCACTGGGGATGCAGTACAGTGAGTCCAGAGAGTGCACTGGCACCACTGGGGATGCAGTGCAGTGAGTCCAGAGAGTGCACTGGCACCACTGGGGATGCAGTGCAGTGAGTCCAGAGAGTGCACTGGCACCACTGGGGATGCACTGCAGTGAGTCCAGAGAGTGCACTGGCACCACTGGGATGCAGTGCAGTGAGTCCAGAGAGTGCACTGGCACCACTGGGATGCAGTGCAGTGAGTCCAGAGAGTGCACTGGCACCACTGGGGATGCAGTGCAGTGAGTCCAGAGAGTGCACTGGCACCACAGGGGATACACTGCAGTGAGTCCAGAGAGTGCACTGGCACCATTGGGGATGCAATGCAGTGAGTCCAGAGAGTGCACTGGCACCACTGGGGATGCAGTGCAGTGAGTCCAGAGAGTGCACTGGCACCACTGGGGATGCAGTGCAGAGAGTCCACAGAGGGCACTGGCACCACTGGCGATGCACTGCAGTGAGTCCAGAGAGTACACTGGCACCAATGGCGATGCAGTGCAGTGAGTCCAGAGAGTGCACTGGCACCACCTGGGGATGCAGTGCAGTGAGTCCAGAGAGTGCACTGGCACCACTGTTGATGCAGTGCAGTGAGTGCAGAGAGTGCACTGGCACAACTGGGGATGCAGTGCAGTGAGTCCAGAGACTACACTGGCACCACTGGAAATGCACTGCAGTGAGTCCAGAGAGTGCACTGGCACCACTGGGGATGCAGTGCAGTGAGTCCAGAGAGTGCAGTGGCACCATTGGGGATGCAGTGCAGTGAGTCCAGAGAGTGCACTGGCACCACTGGTGATGCAGTGCAGTGAGTTAAGAGAGTACACTGGGGCCACTGTGGATGCACTGCAGTGAGTCCAGAGAGTGCACTGGCACCACTGGGGATGCAGTGCAGTGAGTCCAGAGAGCCACTGGCACCACTGGGGATGCAGTGCATTTAGTCCAGAGAGTGAACTGGCACCACTGGGGATGCAGTGCACTGAGTCCAGAGAGGGCACTGTCAGCAATGGGGATGCAGTGCAGTGAGTCCAGAGAGTGCACCGGCACCACTGGGGATGCACTGCAGTGAGACCAGAGACTTCAAAGGCACCACTGGGGATGCAGTGCAGTGAGTGCAGAGAGTGCACTGGCACAAAAGGGGATGCACTGCAGTGAGTCCAGAGAGTGCACTGGCACCACTGGGGATGCAGTGCAGTGAGTCCAGAGAGTGCACTGGCACCACTGGGGATGCACTGCAGGGAGTCCAGAGAGTGCACTGGCACCACTGGGGATGTAGTGCACTGAGTCCACAGAGGGCACTGGCACCACTGGGGATGCAGTGTAGTGAGTCCAGAGAGTACAGTGGCACCACTGGGGATGCAGTGCAGTGAGTCCAAAGAGTGCACTGGCACCATTGGGGATGCACTGCAGTGAGTCCAGAGACTTCACAGGCACCACTGGGGATGGAGTGCAGTGAGTCCAGAGAGTGCCCTGGCACCACTGGGAATGCAGTGAGTCCAGACAGTGCACTGGCACCACTGGGGATGCACTGCAGTGAGTCCAGAGAGTGCACGGGCACCACTGGGGATGCAACCCGGCAAGTCCAGAGAGTGCACTGGCACCACTGGGGATGCAGTGCACTGAGCCCAGAGAGTGCACTGGCACCACTGGGGATGCACTGCAGTGAGTGCAGAGAGTGCACTGTCACCACAGGGGATGCAGTGCAGTGAGTCCAGAGAGTGCACTGGCACCACTGGGGATGCAGTGCAGTGAGTCCAGAGAGTGCACTGGCACCACTGGGGATGCAGTACAGTGAGTCCAGAGAGTGCACTGGCACCACTGGGGATGCACTGCAGTGAGTAAAGAGAGTGCACTGGCACCACTGTGGATGCAGTGCAGTGAGTCCAGAGAGTGCACTGGCACCACTGGGGATGCAGTGCAGTGAGTCCAGAGAGTGCACTGGCACCACTGGGGATGCAGTGCAGTGAGTGCAGAGAGTGCACTGGCACCACTGGGGATGCAGCGCAGTGAGTCCAGAGAGTGCACTGGCACCACTGGGGATGCACTGCAGTGAGTCCAGAGAGTGCACTGGCACCATTGGGATGCAGTGCAGTGAGTCCAGAGAGTGCACTGGCACCACTGGGGATGCACTGCAGGGAGTCCAGAGAGTGCAGTGGCACCACTGGGATGCAGTGCCGTGAGTGCAGAGAGTGCACTGGCACCGCTGCGGTTGCACCCCGGTGTTTTCAGAGAGTGCAGTGGCACCACTGGGGATGCAGTGCAGTGAGTCCAGAGAGTGCACTGGCACCACGGGGGATGCAGTGCAGTGAGTCGAGAGAGTGCACTGTCACCACTTGGGATGCAGTGCAGTGAGTCCAGAGAGTGCACTGGCACCACTGGTGATTCAGTGCAGTGAGTCCAGAGAGTGCACTGGCACCTTGGGAATGCAGTTCAGTGAGTCCAGAGAGTGCACTGGCACCACTGGGGATGCAGTGCAGTGAGTCCACAGAGTACACTGGCACCACTGGTGATGCAGTGCAGTGAGTCCAGAGAGTGCACTGGCACCACTGGTGATGCAGTGCAGTGAGTCCAGAGAGTGCAGTGGCACCATTGGGGATGCAGTGCAGTGAGTCCAGAGAGTGCACTGGCACCACTGGGGATGCAGTGCAGTGAGTTAAGAGAGTACACTGGCGCCACTGTGGATGCAGTGCAGTGAGTGCAGAGAGTGCACTGGCACCACTGGTGATGCAGTGCAATGAGTCCAGAGAGCCACTGGCACCACTGGGGATGCAGTGCATTTAGTCCAGAGATTGAACTGGCACCACTGGGGATGCAGTGCACTGAGTCCAGAGAGGGCACTGCCAGCAATGGGGATGCAGTGCAGTGAGTCCAGAGAGTGCACTGGCACCACTGGGGATGCAGTGCAGTAAGACCAGAGACTTCACAGGCACCACTGGGGATGCAGTGCAGTGAGTCCAGAGAGTGCACTGGCACCACTGGGGATGCAGTGCAGTGAGTGCAGAGAGTGCACTGGCACAAAAGGGAATGCACTGCAGTGAGTCCAGAGAGTGCACTGGCACCACTGGGGATGCAGTGCAGTGAGTCCAGAGAGTGCACTGGCACCACTGGGGATGCACTGCAGTGAGTCCAGAGAGTGCACTGGCACCACTGGGGATGCAGTCCACTGAGTCCAGAGAGTACACTGGCACCACTGGGGATGCAGTGCAGTGAGTCCAGAGAGAGCACTGTCAGCACTGGGGATGCAGTGCAGTGAGTCCAGAGAGTGCACTGTCACCAACTGGAGCTGCACTGCTGTGAGTCCTGAGATTGCACTGGCACCACTGGCGATGCACTGCAGTGAGTCCAGAGAGTGCACTGGAACCACTGGCGATGCACTGCAGTGAGTCCAGAGAGTGCACTGGCACCACCTGGGATGCAGTGCAGTGAGTCCAGAGAATGCACTGGCACGACTGGGGATGCAGTGCAGTGAGTCCAGAGAGTGCACTGGCACCACTGGAGTTGAAGTGCAGTGAGTCAAGAGAGTGCACTGGAACCACTGTTGATGCAGCGCAGTGACTCCTGAGAGTGCACTGGCACCACTGGGGATGCAGTGCAGTGAGTCCAGAGAGTGCACTGGCACCACTGGGGATGCAGTGCAGTGAGTGCAGAGAGTGCACTGGCACCACTGGGGATGCACTGCCGTGAGTCCAGAGATTGCACTGGCACCACTGGGGATGCAGTGCAGTGAGTCCAGAGAGTGCACTGGCAGCACTGGGGATGCACTGCAGTGAGTCCAAAGAGTGCACTGGCACCACTGGGGATGCAGTGCAGTGAGTAAAGAGAGTGCACTGGCACCACTGGGGATGCAGTGCAGTGAGTCCAGAGAGTGCACTGGCACCACTGGGGATGGACTGCAGTGAGTCCAGAGAGTGCACTGGCACCACTGGGGATGCAGTGCAGTGAGTCCAGAGAGTGCACTGGCACCTCTGGGGATGCACCCCGGCAAGTCCAGAGAGTGCACTGTCACCACTGGGGATGCAGTGCAGTGAGTCCAGAGAGTGCACTGGCACCACTGGGGATGCAGTGCAGTGAGTCCAGAGAGTGCACTGGTACCACTGGGGATGCACTGCAGTGAGTCCAGAGAGTGCACTGGCACCACTGGGTATGCACTGCAGTGAGACCAGAGGTTGCAGTGGCACCACTGGGGATGCAGTGCAGTGAGTCCACAGAGTGCACTGGTACGATTGGGGATGCACTGCAGTGAGTCCAGAGAGTGCACTGGCACCACTGGGGATGCACTGCAGTGAGTCCAGAGAGTGCACTGGCACCACTGGGGATGCACCCCGGCAAGTCCAGAGAGTGCACTGGCACCACTTGGGATGTAGCGCACTGAGTCCAGAGAGTGCACTGGCACCACTGGGGATGCAGTGCAGTGAGTCCAGAGAGTGCACTGGCACCACTGGGGATGCACTGCAGTGAGTCCAGGGAGTGCACTGGCACCACTGGGGATGCACTGCAGTGACTCCAGAGAGTGCACTGGCACCACTGGGGATGCACTGCAGTGAGTCCAGATGTTAGCCTAGCAACCACATAATCACCAAGTGATTATATGAAGGTGCTTTATTCAGCGCTGGAAGCCGGGGCAGGTGCCCAAATCTGGCTTCAAGTCCCGTTACTTCCCAGCCGTTATTTATACATACAATATTGCGTCAGGTATACATATTCATTACAGGTTGCAACAGCAGCCTCGCTTTTCATTCTAATTAGCTCCCCTCCCCTTTGCACATGCGTGGCGCACTCTGGTGGTCGTCCAGATGAAGTAAGGAGTCTTCCTCTCCGCTAAACTTTTCACCTTTCTTACTCGATGCATGCTCCCTCCGCTTCTTGGTTCTGCTTCAACTCATTTCATCATTTCCAGGCCCTTATCCAAGGTCAGGTTGTACCTGTTCCCTCCCAAGGTTCCCCTTCAATGACTCTTTTGATTGTTCAATGTACTCCCTAAGTATCCAGTATACATAGATTAATTGATAATGTAAGTACATTTGGCAATGCTTAATTATACTGTAGGTCCCATTACGTAAGAGACATTACAACCATTCGATTCTCCCCAACACTAACACAGAGACTGCACTGGCACCACTGGGGATGCAGTGCAGTGAGTCCAGAGAGGGCACTGGCACCACTGGCGATGCACTGCAGTGAGTCCAGAGAGTGCACTGGAACCACTGGCGATGCACTGCAGTGAGTCCAGAGAGTGCACTGGCACCACCTGGGATGCAGTGCAGTGAGTCCAGAGAATGCACTGGCACGACTGGGGATGCAGTGCAGTGAGTCCAGAGAGTGCACTGGCACCACTGGAGTTGAAGTGCAGTGAGTCAAGAGAGTGCACTGGAACCACTGTTGATGCAGCGCAGTGACTCCTGAGAGTGCACTGGCACCACTGGGGATGCAGTGCAGTGAGTCCAGAGAGTGCACTGGCACCACTGGGGATGCAGTGCAGTGAGTGCAGAGAGTGCACTGGCACCACTGGGGATGCACTGCCGTGAGTCCAGAGATTGCACTGGCACCACTGGGGATGCAGTGCAGTGAGTCCAGAGAGTGCACTGGCAGCACTGGGGATGCACTGCAGTGAGTCCAAAGAGTGCACTGGCACCACTGGGGATGCAGTGCAGTGAGTAAAGAGAGTGCACTGGCACCACTGGGGATGCAGTGCAGTGAGTCCAGAGAGTGCACTGGCACCACTGGGGATGGACTGCAGTGAGTCCAGAGAGTGCACTGGCACCACTGGGGATGCAGTGCAGTGAGTCCAGAGAGTGCACTGGCACCAGTGGGGATGCACTGCAGTGAGTAAAGAGAATGCACTGGCACCTTTGGGTTTGCACTGCAGTGAGTCCAGAGACTGCACTGGCACCACTGGGGATGCAGTGCAGTGAGTCCAGAGAGTGCACTGGCACCACTGGGGATGCAGTGCAGTGAGTCCAGAGAGTGCACTGGCACCACTGGGGGTGCAGTGCAGTGAGTCCAGAGAGTGCACTGGCACCACTGGGGATGCAGTGCAGTGAGTCCAGAGACTTCACAGGCACCACTGGGGATGCAGTGCAGTGACTCCAGAGAGTGCACTGGCACCACTGGGGATGCAGTGCAGTGAGTCCTGAGAGTGCAATGGCACCACAGGGGATGCACTGCAGTGAGTCCAGAGAGTGCACTGGCACCACTGTTGATGCAGTGCTGTGACTCCAGAGAGTGTACTGGCACCACTGGGGATGCACTGCAGTGAGTCCAGAGAGTGCACTGGCACCAACTGGAGCTGCACTGCTGTGAGTCCTGAGATTGCACTGGCACCACTGGGATGCACTGCAGTGAGTCCAGGGACTTCACAGGCACCACTGGGGATGCAGTACAGTGAGTCCAGAGAGTGCACTGGCACCACTGGGGATTCAGTTCCTTGAGTCCAGAGAGTGAACTGGCACCACTGGGGATGTAGAGCAGTGAGTCCAGAGAGTGCACTGGCACCTCTGGGGATGCACCCCGCTGACTCCAGAGAGTGCACTGGCACCAATGGGGATGCACCCCGGCAAGTCCAGAGAGTGCACTGTCACCACTGGGGATGCACTGCAGTGAGTCCAGACTGTGCACTGGCACCAACTGGAGCTGCACTGCTGTGAGTCCTGAGATTGCACTGGCACCACTGGGATGCACTGCAGTGAGTCCAGGGACTTCACAGGCACCACTGGGGATGCAATACAGTGAGTCCAGAGAGTGCACTGGCACCACTGGGGATTCAGTTCCTTGAGTCCAGAGAGTGCACTGGCACCACTGGGGATGCAGTGCAGTTAGTCCAGAGAGTGCACTGGTACGATTGGGGATGCACTGCAGTGAGTCCAGAGAGTGTACTGGCACCAGTGGGGATGCACTGCAGTGACTCCAGAGAGTGCACTGGCACCACTGTGGATGCAATGCAGTGAGTCCAGAGAGTGCACTGGCACCACTGGGGATGCACCCCGGCAAGTCCAGAGAGTGCACTGGCACCACTGGGGATGCAGCGCACTGAGTAAAGAGAGTGCACTGGCACCACTGGGGATGCAGTGCAGTGAGTCCAGAGAGTGCACTGGCACCACTGGGGATGCACCCCGGTGAGTCCAGAGAGTGCACTGGCACCTCTGTGGATGCAGTGCAGTGAGTCCAGAGAGTGCACTGGCACCACTGGGGATGCACTGCAGTGAGTCCAGAGAGTGCACTGGCACCACTGGGGATGCAGTGCAGTGACTCCAGAGAGTGCACTGGCACCACTGGGGATGCACTGCAGTGAGTCCAGATGTTAGCCTAGCAACCACATAATCACCAAGTGATTATATGAAGGTGCTTTATTCAGCGCTGGAAGCCGGGGCAGGTGCCCAAATCTGGCTTCAAGTCCCGTTACTTCCCAGCCGTTATTTATACATACAATATTGCGTCAGGTATACATATTCATTACAGGTTGCAACAGCAGCCTCGCTTTTCATTCTAATTAGCTCCCCTCCCCTTTGCACATGCGTGGCGCACTCTGGTGGTCGTCCAGATGAAGTAAGGAGTCTTCCTCTCCGCTAAACTTTTCACCTTTCTTACTCGACGCGTGCTCCCTCCGTTTCTTGGTTCTGCTTCAACTCATTTCATCATTTCCAGGCCCTTATCCAAGGTCAGGTTGTACCTGTTCCCTCCCAAGGTTCCCCTTCAATGATTCTTTTGATTGTTCAATGTACTCCCTAAGTATCCAGTATACATAGATTAATTGATAATGTAAGTACATTTGGCAATGCTTAATTATACTGTAGGTCCCATTACCTAAGAGACATTAGTAAAATATCCATTCGATTCTCCCCAACACTAACACAGAGACTGCACTGGCACAACTGGGGATGCACCCCGGCAAGTCCAGAGAGTGCACTGGCACCACTGGGGATGCAGTGCAGTGAGTCCAGAGAGTGCACTGGCACCTCTGGGGATGCACTGCCGTGAGTCCAGAGAGTGCACTGGCACCACTGGGGATGCACTGCCGTGAATCCAGAGAGTGCACTGGCACCACTGGGGATGCAGTGCAGTGAGTCAGAGAGTGCACTGGCACCAATGGGGATGCAGCGCAGTGACTCCTGAGAGTGCACTCGCACCAATGGGGATGCAGTGAAGTGAGTAAAGAGAGTGCACTGGCACCACTGGGGATGCAGTGCAGTGAGCTCAGAGAGTGCACTGGCACCACTGGGGATGCAGTGCGGTGTGTCCAGAGAGTGCACTGGCACCACTGGGGATGCAGTGCAGTGAGTCCACAGAGGGCACTGGCACCACTGGGGATGCAGTGCAGTGAGTCCAGAGAGTGCACTGGCACCACTGTGGATGCAGTGCAGTGAGTCCAGAGAGTGCACTGGCACCACTGGGGATGCAGTGCAGTGAGTCCAGAGAGTGCACTGGCACCACTGGGGATGCACCCCGGCAAGTCCAGAGAGTGCCCCGGCACCACTGGGGATGCAGTGCAGTGAGTCCAGAGAGTGCATTGGCACCACTGGGGATGCACTGCAGTGACTCCAGAGAGTGCACTGGCACCACTGGGGATGCACTGCAGTGAGTCCAGATGTTAGCCTAGCAACCACATAATCACCAAGTTATTATATGAAGGTGCTTTATTCAGCGCTGGAAGCCGGGGCAGGTGACCAAATCTGGCTTCAAGTTCCGTTACTTCCCAGCCGTTATTTATACATACAATATTGCGTCAGGTATACATATTCATTACAGGTTGCAACAGCAGCCTCGCTTTTCATTCTAATTAGCTCCCCTCCCCTTTGCACATGCGTGGCGCACTCTGGTGGTCGTCCAGGTGGTCGTCCAGATGAAGTAAGGAGTCTTCCTCTCCGCTAAACTTTTCACCTTTCTTACTCGATGCATGCTCCCTCCGCTTGTTGGTTCTGCTTCAACTCATTTCATCATTTCCAGGCCCTTATCCAAGGTCAGGTTGTACCTGTTCCCTCCCAAGGTTCCCCTTCAATGATTCTTTTGATTGTTCAATGTACTCCCTAAGTATCCAGTATACATAGATTAATTGATAATGTAAGTACATTTGGCAATGCTTAATTATACTGTAGGTCCCATTACGTAAGAGACATTACATCCATTCGATTCTCCCCAACACTAACACAGAGACTGCACTGGCACCACTGGGGATGCAGTGCAGTGAGTCCAGAGAGGGCACTGGCACCACTGGCGATGCACTGCAGTGAGTCCAGAGAGTACACTGGCACCACTGTGGATGCACTGCAGTGAGTCCAGAGAGTGCACTGGCACCACCTGGGATGCAGTGAGTCCAGAGAGTGCACTGGCACCACTGGGGATGCACTGCAGTGAGTCCAGAGAGTGCACTGGCACCACTGGGGATGCACCCCGGCAAGTCCAGAGAGTGCACTGTCAGCACTGGGGATGCAGTGCAGTGAGTCCAGAGAGTGCACTGGTACGATTGGGGATGCACTGCAGTGAGTCCAGAGAGTGCACTGGCACCACTGGGGATGCACTGCAGTGAGTCCAGAGAGTGCAGTGGCACCACTGGGTATGCAGTGCAGTGAGTCCAGAGAGTGCACTGGCACCACTGGGGATGCAGTGCAGTGAGTCCAGAGAGTGCACTGGCACCACTGGGGATGCAGTACAGTGAGTCCAGAGAGTGCACAGGGACCACTGGGGATGCAGTGCAGTGAGTAAAGAGAGTGCACTGGCACCACTGTGGATGCAGTGCAGTGAGTCCAGAGAGTGCACTGGCACCACTGGGGATGGACTGCAGTGAGTCCAGAGAGTGCACTGGCACCACTGGGGATGCAGTGCAGTGAGTCCAGAGAGTGCACTGGCACCACTGGGGATGCAGTGCAGTGAGTCCAGAGAGTGCACTGGCACCACTGGGGATGCACCCCGGCAAGTCCAGAGAGTGCACTGTCAGCACTGGGGATGCAGTGCAGTGAGTCCAGAGAGTGCACTGGCACCACTGGGGATGCAGTGCAGTGAGTCCAGAGAGTGCACTGGCACCACTGGGGGTGCAGTGCAGTGAGTCCAGAGAGTGCACTGGCACCACTGGGGATGCAGTGCAGTGAGTCCAGAGACTTCACAGGCACCACTGGGGATGCAGTGCAGTGACTCCAGAGAGTGCACTGGCACCACTGGGGATGCAGTGCAGTGAGTCCTGAGAGTGCAATGGCACCACAGGGGATGCACTGCAGTGAGTCCAGAGAGTGCACTGGCACCAACTGGAGCTGCACTGCTGTGAGTCCTGAGATTGCACTGGCACCACTGGGATGCACTGCAGTGAGTCCAGGGACTTCACAGGCACCACTGGGGATGCAGTACAGTGAGTCCAGAGAGTGCACTGGCACCACTGGGGATGCAGTACAGTGAGTCCAGAGAGTGCACTGGCACCACTGGGGATGCAGTGCAGTGAGTCCAGAGAGTGCACTGGCACCACTGGGGATGCAGTGCAGTGAGTCCAGAGAGTGCACTGGCACCACTGGGGATGCACTGCAGTGAGTCCAGAGAGTGCACTGGCACCACTGGGATGCAGTGCAGTGAGTCCAGAGAGTGCACTGGCACCACTGGGGATGCACTGCAGTGAGTCCAGAGAGTGCACTGGCACCACTGGGATGCAGTGCAGTGAGTCCAGAGAGTGCACTGGCACCACTGGGGATGCAGTGCAGTGAGTCCAGAGAGTGCACTGGCACCACAGGGGATACACTGCAGTGAGTCCAGAGAGTGCACTGGCACCATTGGGGATGCAATGCAGTGAGTCCAGAGAGTGCACTGGCACCACTGGGGATGCAGTGCAGTGAGTCCAGAGAGTGCACTGGCACCACTGGGGATGCAGTGCAGAGAGTCCACAGAGGGCACTGGCACCACTGGCGATGCACTGCAGTGAGTCCAGAGAGTACACTGGCACCAATGGCGATGCAGTGCAGTGAGTCCAGAGAGTGCACTGGCACCACCTGGGGATGCAGTGCAGTGAGTCCAGAGAGTGCACTGGCACCACTGTTGATGCAGTGCAGTGAGTGCAGAGAGTGCACTGGCACAACTGGGGATGCAGTGCAGTGAGTCCAGAGACTACACTGGCACCACTGGAAATGCACTGCAGTGAGTCCAGAGAGTGCACTGGCACCACTGGGGATGCAGTGCAGTGAGTCCAGAGAGTGCAGTGGCACCATTGGGGATGCAGTGCAGTGAGTCCAGAGAGTGCACTGGCACCACTGGTGATGCAGTGCAGTGAGTTAAGAGAGTACACTGGGGCCACTGTGGATGCACTGCATTGAGTCCAGAGAGTGCACTGGCACCACTGGGGATGCAGTGCAGTGAGTCCAGAGAGCCACTGGCACCACTGGGGATGCAGTGCATTTAGTCCAGAGAGTGAACTGGCACCACTGGGGATGCAGTGCACTGAGTCCAGAGAGGGCACTGTCAGCAATGGGGATGCAGTGCAGTGAGTCCAGAGAGTGCACCGGCACCACTGGGGATGCACTGCAGTGAGACCAGAGACTTCAAAGGCACCACTGGGGATGCAGTGCAGTGAGTGCAGAGAGTGCACTGGCACAAAAGGGGATGCACTGCAGTGAGTCCAGAGAGTGCACTGGCACCACTGGGGATGCAGTGCAGTGAGTCCAGAGAGTGCACTGGCACCACTGGGGATGCACTGCAGTGAGTCCAGAGAGTGCACTGGCACCACTGGGGATGTAGTGCACTGAGTCCACAGAGGGCACTGGCACCACTGGGGATGCAGTGTAGTGAGTCCAGAGAGTACAGTGGCACCACTGGGGATGCAGTGCAGTGAGTCCAAAGAGTGCACTGGCACCATTGGGGATGCACTGCAGTGAGTCCAGAGACTTCACAGGCACCACTGGGGATGGAGTGCAGTGAGTCCAGAGAGTGCCCTGGCACCACTGGGAATGCAGTGAGTCCAGACAGTGCACTGGCACCACTGGGGATGCACTGCAGTGAGTCCAGAGAGTGCACGGGCACCACTGGGGATGCAACCCGGCAAGTCCAGAGAGTGCACTGGCACCACTGGGGATGCAGTGCACTGAGCCCAGAGAGTGCACTGGCACCACTGGGGATGCACTGCAGTGAGTGCAGAGAGTGCACTGTCACCACAGGGGATGCAGTGCAGTGAGTCCAGAGAGTGCACTGGCACCACTGGGGATGCAGTGCAGTGAGTCCAGAGAGTGCACTGGCACCACTGGGGATGCAGTACAGTGAGTCCAGAGAGTGCACTGGCACCACTGGGGATGCACTGCAGTGAGTAAAGAGAGTGCACTGGCACCACTGTGGATGCAGTGCAGTGAGTCCAGAGAGTGCACTGGCACCACTGGGGATGCAGTGCAGTGAGTCCAGAGAGTGCACTGGCACCACTGGGGATGCAGTGCAGTGAGTGCAGAGAGTGCACTGGCACCACTGGGGATGCAGCGCAGTGAGTCCAGAGAGTGCACTGGCACCACTGGGGATGCACTGCAGTGAGTCCAGAGAGTGCACTGGCACCATTGGGATGCAGTGCAGTGAGTCCAGAGAGTGCACTGGCACCACTGGGGATGCACTGCAGGGAGTCCAGAGAGTGCAGTGGCACCACTGGGATGCAGTGCCGTGAGTGCAGAGAGTGCACTGGCACCGCTGCGGTTGCACCCCGGTGTTTTCAGAGAGTGCAGTGGCACCACTGGGGATGCAGTGCAGTGAGTCCAGAGAGTGCACTGGCACCACGGGGGATGCAGTGCAGTGAGTCGAGAGAGTGCACTGTCACCACTTGGGATGCAGTGCAGTGAGTCCAGAGAGTGCACTGGCACCACTGGTGATTCAGTGCAGTGAGTCCAGAGAGTGCACTGGCACCTTGGGAATGCAGTTCAGTGAGTCCAGAGAGTGCACTGGCACCACTGGGGATGCAGTGCAGTGAGTCCACAGAGTACACTGGCACCACTGGTGATGCAGTGCAGTGAGTCCAGAGAGTGCACTGGCACCACTGGTGATGCAGTGCAGTGAGTCCAGAGAGTGCAGTGGCACCATTGGGGATGCAGTGCAGTGAGTCCAGAGAGTGCACTGGCACCACTGGGGATGCAGTGCAGTGAGTTAAGAGAGTACACTGGCGCCACTGTGGATGCAGTGCAGTGAGTGCAGAGAGTGCACTGGCACCACTGGTGATGCAGTGCAATGAGTCCAGAGAGCCACTGGCACCACTGGGGATGCAGTGCATTTAGTCCAGAGATTGAACTGGCACCACTGGGGATGCAGTGCACTGAGTCCAGAGAGGGCACTGCCAGCAATGGGGATGCAGTGCAGTGAGTCCAGAGAGTGCACTGGCACCACTGGGGATGCAGTGCAGTAAGACCAGAGACTTCACAGGCACCACTGGGGATGCAGTGCAGTGAGTCCAGAGAGTGCACTGGCACCACTGGGGATGCAGTGCAGTGAGTGCAGAGAGTGCACTGGCACAAAAGGGAATGCACTGCAGTGAGTCCAGAGAGTGCACTGGCACCACTGGGGATGCAGTGCAGTGAGTCCAGAGAGTGCACTGGCACCACTGGGGATGCACTGCAGTGAGTCCAGAGAGTGCACTGGCACCACTGGGGATGCAGTCCACTGAGTCCAGAGAGTACACTGGCACCACTGGGGATGCAGTGCAGTGAGTCCAGAGAGAGCACTGTCAGCACTGGGGATGCAGTGCAGTGAGTCCAGAGAGTGCACTGTCACCAACTGGAGCTGCACTGCTGTGAGTCCTGAGATTGCACTGGCACCACTGGCGATGCACTGCAGTGAGTCCAGAGAGTGCACTGGAACCACTGGCGATGCACTGCAGTGAGTCCAGAGAGTGCACTGGCACCACCTGGGATGCAGTGCAGTGAGTCCAGAGAATGCACTGGCACGACTGGGGATGCAGTGCAGTGAGTCCAGAGAGTGCACTGGCACCACTGGAGTTGAAGTGCAGTGAGTCAAGAGAGTGCACTGGAACCACTGTTGATGCAGCGCAGTGACTCCTGAGAGTGCACTGGCACCACTGGGGATGCAGTGCAGTGAGTCCAGAGAGTGCACTGGCACCACTGGGGATGCAGTGCAGTGAGTGCAGAGAGTGCACTGGCACCACTGGGGATGCACTGCCGTGAGTCCAGAGATTGCACTGGCACCACTGGGGATGCAGTGCAGTGAGTCCAGAGAGTGCACTGGCAGCACTGGGGATGCACTGCAGTGAGTCCAAAGAGTGCACTGGCACCACTGGGGATGCAGTGCAGTGAGTAAAGAGAGTGCACTGGCACCACTGGGGATGCAGTGCAGTGAGTCCAGAGAGTGCACTGGCACCACTGGGGATGGACTGCAGTGAGTCCAGAGAGTGCACTGGCACCACTGGGGATGCAGTGCAGTGAGTCCAGAGAGTGCACTGGCACCAGTGGGGATGCACTGCAGTGAGTAAAGAGAATGCACTGGCACCTTTGGGTTTGCACTGCAGTGAGTCCAGAGACTGCACTGGCACCACTGGGGATGCAGTGCAGTGAGTCCAGAGAGTGCACTGGCACCACTGGGGATGCAGTGCAGTGAGTCCAGAGAGTGCACTGGCACCACTGGGGGTGCAGTGCAGTGAGTCCAGAGAGTGCACTGGCACCACTGGGGATGCAGTGCAGTGAGTCCAGAGAGTGCACTGGCACCACTGGGGATGCAGTGCAGTGACTCCAGAGAGTGCACTGGCACCACTGGGGATGCACTGCAGTGAGTCCAGATGTTAGCCTAGCAACCACATAATCACCAAGTGATTATATGAAGGTGCTTTATTCAGCGCTGGAAGCCGGGGCAGGTGCCCAAATCTGGCTTCAAGTCCCGTTACTTCCCAGCCGTTATTTATACATACAATATTGCGTCAGGTATACATATTCATTACAGGTTGCAACAGCAGCCTCGCTTTTCATTCTAATTAGCTCCCCTCCCCTTTGCACATGCGTGGCGCACTCTGGTGGTCGTCCAGATGAAGTAAGGAGTCTTCCTCTCCGCTAAACTTTTCACCTTTCTTACTCGACGCGTGCTCCCTCCGTTTCTTGGTTCTGCTTCAACTCATTTCATCATTTCCAGGCCCTTATCCAAGGTCAGGTTGTACCTGTTCCCTCCCAAGGTTCCCCTTCAATGATTCTTTTGATTGTTCAATGTACTCCCTAAGTATCCAGTATACATAGATTAATTGATAATGTAAGTACATTTGGCAATGCTTAATTATACTGTAGGTCCCATTACCTAAGAGACATTAGTAAAATATCCATTCGATTCTCCCCAACACTAACACAGAGACTGCACTGGCACAACTGGGGATGCACCCCGGCAAGTCCAGAGAGTGCACTGGCACCACTGGGGATGCAGTGCAGTGAGTCCAGAGAGTGCACTGACACCTCTGGGGATGCACTGCCGTGAGTCCAGAGAGTGCACTGGCACCACTGGGGATGCACTGCCGTGAATCCAGAGAGTGCACTGGCACCACTGGGGATGCAGTGCAGTGAGTCAGAGAGTGCACTGGCACCAATGGGGATGCAGCGCAGTGACTCCTGAGAGTGCACTCGCACCAATGGGGATGCAGTGCAGTGAGTAAAGAGAGTGCACTGGCACCACTGGGGATGCAGTGCAGTGAGCTCAGAGAGTGCACTGGCACCACTGGGGATGCAGTGCGGTGTGTCCAGAGAGTGCACTGGCACCACTGGGGATGCAGTGCAGTGAGTCCACAGAGGGCACTGGCACCACTGGGGATGCAGTGCAGTGAGTCCAGAGAGTGCACTGGCACCACTGGGGATGCAGTGCAGTGAGTCCAGAGAGTGCACTGGCACCACTGGGGATGCAGTGCAGTGAGTCCAGAGAGTGCACTGGCACCACTGGGGATGCACCCCGGCAAGTCCAGAGAGTGCCCCGGCACCACTGGGGATGCAGTGCAGTGAGTCCAGAGAGTGCATTGGCACCACTGGGGATGCACTGCAGTGACTCCAGAGAGTGCACTGGCACCACTGGGGATGCACTGCAGTGAGTCCAGATGTTAGCCTAGCAACCACATAATCACCAAGTTATTATATGAAGGTGCTTTATTCAGCGCTGGAAGCCGGGGCAGGTGACCAAATCTGGCTTCAAGTTCCGTTACTTCCCAGCCGTTATTTATACATACAATATTGCGTCAGGTATACATATTCATTACAGGTTGCAACAGCAGCCTCGCTTTTCATTCTAATTAGCTCCCCTCCCCTTTGCACATGCGTGGCGCACTCTGGTGGTCGTCCAGGTGGTCGTCCAGATGAAGTAAGGAGTCTTCCTCTCCGCTAAACTTTTCACCTTTCTTACTCGATGCATGCTCCCTCCGCTTGTTGGTTCTGCTTCAACTCATTTCATCATTTCCAGGCCCTTATCCAAGGTCAGGTTGTACCTGTTCCCTCCCAAGGTTCCCCTTCAATGATTCTTTTGATTGTTCAATGTACTCCCTAAGTATCCAGTATACATAGATTAATTGATAATGTAAGTACATTTGGCAATGCTTAATTATACTGTAGGTCCCATTACGTAAGAGACATTACATCCATTCGATTCTCCCCAACACTAACACAGAGACTGCACTGGCACCACTGGGGATGCAGTGCAGTGAGTCCAGAGAGGGCACTGGCACCACTGGCGATGCACTGCAGTGAGTCCAGAGAGTACACTGGCACCACTGTGGATGCACTGCAGTGAGTCCAGAGAGTGCACTGGCACCACCTGGGATGCAGTGAGTCCAGAGAGTGCACTGGCACCACTGGGGATGCACTGCAGTGAGTCCAGAGAGTGCACTGGCACCACTGGGGATGCACCCCGGCAAGTCCAGAGAGTGCACTGTCAGCACTGGGGATGCAGTGCAGTGAGTCCAGAGAGTGCACTGGTACGATTGGGGATGCACTGCAGTGAGTCCAGAGAGTGCACTGGCACCACTGGGGATGCACTGCAGTGAGTCCAGAGAGTGCAGTGGCACCACTGGGTATGCAGTGCAGTGAGTCCAGAGAGTGCACTGGCACCACTGGGGATGCAGTGCAGTGAGTCCAGAGAGTGCACTGGCACCACTGGGGATGCAGTACAGTGAGTCCAGAGAGTGCACAGGGACCACTGGGGATGCAGTGCAGTGAGTAAAGAGAGTGCACTGGCACCACTGTGGATGCAGTGCAGTGAGTCCAGAGAGTGCACTGGCACCACTGGGGATGGACTGCAGTGAGTCCAGAGAGTGCACTGGCACCACTGGGGATGCAGTGCAGTGAGTCCAGAGAGTGCACTGGCACCACTGGGGATGCAGTGCAGTGAGTCCAGAGAGTGCACTGGCACCACTGGGGATGCACCCCGGCAAGTCCAGAGAGTGCACTGTCAGCACTGGGGATGCAGTGCAGTGAGTCCAGAGAGTGCACTGGCACCACTGGGGATGCAGTGCAGTGAGTCCAGAGAGTGCACTGGCACCACTGGGGGTGCAGTGCAGTGAGTCCAGAGAGTGCACTGGCACCACTGGGGATGCAGTGCAGTGAGTCCAGAGACTTCACAGGCACCACTGGGGATGCAGTGCAGTGACTCCAGAGAGTGCACTGGCACCACTGGGGATGCAGTGCAGTGAGTCCTGAGAGTGCAATGGCACCACAGGGGATGCACTGCAGTGAGTCCAGAGAGTGCACTGGCACCAACTGGAGCTGCACTGCTGTGAGTCCTGAGATTGCACTGGCACCACTGAGATGCACTGCAGTGAGTCCAGGGACTTCACAGGCACCACTGGGGATGCAGTACAGTGAGTCCAGAGAGTGCACTGGCACCACTGGGGATGCAGTACAGTGAGTCCAGAGAGTGCACTGGCACCACTGGGGATGCAGTGCAGTGAGTCCAGAGAGTGCACTGGCACCACTGGGGATGCAGTGCAGTGAGTCCAGAGAGTGCACTGGCACCACTGGGGATGCACTGCAGTGAGTCCAGAGAGTGCACTGGCACCACTGGGATGCAGTGCAGTGAGTCCAGAGAGTGCACTGGCACCACTGGGGATGCACTGCAGTGAGTCCAGAGAGTGCACTGGCACCACTGGGATGCAGTGCAGTGAGTCCAGAGAGTGCACTGGCACCACTGGGGATGCAGTGCAGTGAGTCCAGAGAGTGCACTGGCACCACAGGGGATACACTGCAGTGAGTCCAGAGAGTGCACTGGCACCATTGGGGATGCAATGCAGTGAGTCCAGAGAGTGCACTGGCACCACTGGGGATGCAGTGCAGTGAGTCCAGAGAGTGCACTGGCACCACTGGGGATGCAGTGCAGAGAGTCCACAGAGGGCACTGGCACCACTGGCGATGCACTGCAGTGAGTCCAGAGAGTACACTGGCACCAATGGCGATGCAGTGCAGTGAGTCCAGAGAGTGCACTGGCACCACCTGGGGATGCAGTGCAGTGAGTCCAGAGAGTGCACTGGCACCACTGTTGATGCAGTGCAGTGAGTGCAGAGAGTGCACTGGCACAACTGGGGATGCAGTGCAGTGAGTCCAGAGACTACACTGGCACCACTGGAAATGCACTGCAGTGAGTCCAGAGAGTGCACTGGCACCACTGGGGATGCAGTGCAGTGAGTCCAGAGAGTGCAGTGGCACCATTGGGGATGCAGTGCAGTGAGTCCAGAGAGTGCACTGGCACCACTGGTGATGCAGTGCAGTGAGTTAAGAGAGTACACTGGGGCCACTGTGGATGCACTGCAGTGAGTCCAGAGAGTGCACTGGCACCACTGGGGATGCAGTGCAGTGAGTCCAGAGAGCCACTGGCACCACTGGGGATGCAGTGCATTTAGTCCAGAGAGTGAACTGGCACCACTGGGGATGCAGTGCACTGAGTCCAGAGAGGGCACTGTCAGCAATGGGGATGCAGTGCAGTGAGTCCAGAGAGTGCACCGGCACCACTGGGGATGCACTGCAGTGAGACCAGAGACTTCAAAGGCACCACTGGGGATGCAGTGCAGTGAGTGCAGAGAGTGCACTGGCACAAAAGGGGATGCACTGCAGTGAGTCCAGAGAGTGCACTGGCACCACTGGGGATGCAGTGCAGTGAGTCCAGAGAGTGCACTGGCACCACTGGGGATGCACTGCAGTGAGTCCAGAGAGTGCACTGGCACCACTGGGGATGTAGTGCACTGAGTCCACAGAGGGCACTGGCACCACTGGGGATGCAGTGTAGTGAGTCCAGAGAGTACAGTGGCACCACTGGGGATGCAGTGCAGTGAGTCCAAAGAGTGCACTGGCACCATTGGGGATGCACTGCAGTGAGTCCAGAGACTTCACAGGCACCACTGGGGATGGAGTGCAGTGAGTCCAGAGAGTGCCCTGGCACCACTGGGAATGCAGTGAGTCCAGACAGTGCACTGGCACCACTGGGGATGCACTGCAGTGAGTCCAGAGAGTGCACGGGCACCACTGGGGATGCAACCCGGCAAGTCCAGAGAGTGCACTGGCACCACTGGGGATGCAGTGCACTGAGCCCAGAGAGTGCACTGGCACCACTGGGGATGCACTGCAGTGAGTGCAGAGAGTGCACTGTCACCACAGGGGATGCAGTGCAGTGAGTCCAGAGAGTGCACTGGCACCACTGGGGATGCAGTGCAGTGAGTCCAGAGAGTGCACTGGCACCACTGGGGATGCAGTACAGTGAGTCCAGAGAGTGCACTGGCACCACTGGGGATGCACTGCAGTGAGTAAAGAGAGTGCACTGGCACCACTGTGGATGCAGTGCAGTGAGTCCAGAGAGTGCACTGGCACCACTGGGGATGCAGTGCAGTGAGTCCAGAGAGTGCACTGGCACCACTGGGGATGCAGTGCAGTGAGTGCAGAGAGTGCACTGGCACCACTGGGGATGCAGCGCAGTGAGTCCAGAGAGTGCACTGGCACCACTGGGGATGCACTGCAGTGAGTCCAGAGAGTGCACTGGCACCATTGGGATGCAGTGCAGTGAGTCCAGAGAGTGCACTGGCACCACTGGGGATGCACTGCAGGGAGTCCAGAGAGTGCAGTGGCACCACTGGGATGCAGTGCCGTGAGTGCAGAGAGTGCACTGGCACCGCTGCGGTTGCACCCCGGTGTTTTCAGAGAGTGCAGTGGCACCACTGGGGATGCAGTGCAGTGAGTCCAGAGAGTGCACTGGCACCACGGGGGATGCAGTGCAGTGAGTCGAGAGAGTGCACTGTCACCACTTGGGATGCAGTGCAGTGAGTCCAGAGAGTGCACTGGCACCACTGGTGATTCAGTGCAGTGAGTCCAGAGAGTGCACTGGCACCTTGGGAATGCAGTTCAGTGAGTCCAGAGAGTGCACTGGCACCACTGGGGATGCAGTGCAGTGAGTCCACAGAGTACACTGGCACCACTGGTGATGCAGTGCAGTGAGTCCAGAGAGTGCACTGGCACCACTGGTGATGCAGTGCAGTGAGTCCAGAGAGTGCAGTGGCACCATTGGGGATGCAGTGCAGTGAGTCCAGAGAGTGCACTGGCACCACTGGGGATGCAGTGCAGTGAGTTAAGAGAGTACACTGGCGCCACTGTGGATGCAGTGCAGTGAGTGCAGAGAGTGCACTGGCACCACTGGTGATGCAGTGCAATGAGTCCAGAGAGCCACTGGCACCACTGGGGATGCAGTGCATTTAGTCCAGAGATTGAACTGGCACCACTGGGGATGCAGTGCACTGAGTCCAGAGAGGGCACTGCCAGCAATGGGGATGCAGTGCAGTGAGTCCAGAGAGTGCACTGGCACCACTGGGGATGCAGTGCAGTAAGACCAGAGACTTCACAGGCACCACTGGGGATGCAGTGCAGTGAGTCCAGAGAGTGCACTGGCACCACTGGGGATGCAGTGCAGTGAGTGCAGAGAGTGCACTGGCACAAAAGGGAATGCACTGCAGTGAGTCCAGAGAGTGCACTGGCACCACTGGGGATGCAGTGCAGTGAGTCCAGAGAGTGCACTGGCACCACTGGGGATGCACTGCAGTGAGTCCAGAGAGTGCACTGGCACCACTGGGGATGCAGTCCACTGAGTCCAGAGAGTACACTGGCACCACTGGGGATGCAGTGCAGTGAGTCCAGAGAGAGCACTGTCAGCACTGGGGATGCAGTGCAGTGAGTCCAGAGAGTGCACTGTCACCAACTGGAGCTGCACTGCTGTGAGTCCTGAGATTGCACTGGCACCACTGGCGATGCACTGCAGTGAGTCCAGAGAGTGCACTGGAACCACTGGCGATGCACTGCAGTGAGTCCAGAGAGTGCACTGGCACCACCTGGGATGCAGTGCAGTGAGTCCAGAGAATGCACTGGCACGACTGGGGATGCAGTGCAGTGAGTCCAGAGAGTGCACTGGCACCACTGGAGTTGAAGTGCAGTGAGTCAAGAGAGTGCACTGGAACCACTGTTGATGCAGCGCAGTGACTCCTGAGAGTGCACTGGCACCACTGGGGATGCAGTGCAGTGAGTCCAGAGAGTGCACTGGCACCACTGGGGATGCAGTGCAGTGAGTGCAGAGAGTGCACTGGCACCACTGGGGATGCACTGCCGTGAGTCCAGAGATTGCACTGGCACCACTGGGGATGCAGTGCAGTGAGTCCAGAGAGTGCACTGGCAGCACTGGGGATGCACTGCAGTGAGTCCAAAGAGTGCACTGGCACCACTGGGGATGCAGTGCAGTGAGTAAAGAGAGTGCACTGGCACCACTGGGGATGCAGTGCAGTGAGTCCAGAGAGTGCACTGGCACCACTGGGGATGGACTGCAGTGAGTCCAGAGAGTGCACTGGCACCACTGGGGATGCAGTGCAGTGAGTCCAGAGAGTGCACTGGCACCAGTGGGGATGCACTGCAGTGAGTAAAGAGAATGCACTGGCACCTTTGGGTTTGCACTGCAGTGAGTCCAGAGACTGCACTGGCACCACTGGGGATGCAGTGCAGTGAGTCCAGAGAGTGCACTGGCACCACTGGGGATGCAGTGCAGTGAGTCCAGAGAGTGCACTGGCACCACTGGGGGTGCAGTGCAGTGAGTCCAGAGAGTGCACTGGCACCACTGGGGATGCAGTGCAGTGAGTCCAGAGACTTCACAGGCACCACTGGGGATGCAGTGCAGTGACTCCAGAGAGTGCACTGGCACCACTGGGGATGCAGTGCAGTGAGTCCTGAGAGTGCAATGGCACCACAGAGGATGCACTGCAGTGAGTCCAGAGAGTGCACTGGCACCACTGTTGATGCAGTGCTGTGACTCCAGAGAGTGTACTGGCACCACTGGGGATGCACTGCAGTGAGTCCAGAGAGTGCACTGGCACCAACTGGAGCTGCACTGCTGTGAGTCCTGAGATTGCACTGGCACCACTGGGATGCACTGCAGTGAGTCCAGGGACTTCACAGGCACCACTGGGGATGCAGTACAGTGAGTCCAGAGAGTGCACTGGCACCACTGGGGATTCAGTTCCTTGAGTCCAGAGAGTGAACTGGCACCACTGGGGATGTAGAGCAGTGAGTCCAGAGAGTGCACTGGCACCTCTGGGGATGCACCCCGGTGACTCCAGAGAGTGCACTGGCACCAATGGGGATGCACCCCGGCAAGTCCAGAGAGTGCACTGTCACCACTGGGGATGCACTGCAGTGAGTCCAGACTGTGCACTGGCACCAACTGGAGGTGCACTGCTGTGAGTCCTGAGATTGCACTGGCACCACTGGGATGCACTGCAGTGAGTCCAGGGACTTCACAGGCACCACTGGGGATGCAATACAGTGAGTCCAGAGAGTGCACTGGCACCACTGGGGATTCAGTTCCTTGAGTCCAGAGAGTGCACTGGCACCACTGGGGATGCAGTGCAGTTAGTCCAGAGAGTGCACTGGTACGATTGGGGATGCACTGCAGTGAGTCCAGAGAGTGTACTGGCACCAGTGGGGATGCACTGCAGTGACTCCAGAGAGTGCACTGGCACCACTGCGGATGCAATGCAGTGAGTCCAGAGAGTGCACTGGCACCACTGGGGATGCACCCCGGCAAGTCCAGAGAGTGCACTGGCACCACTGGGGATGCAGCGCACTGAGTAAAGAGAGTGCACTGGCACCACTGGGGATGCAGTGCAGTGAGTCCAGAGAGTGCACTGGCACCACTGGGGATGCACCCCGGTGAGTCCAGAGAGTGCACTGGCACCTCTGTGGATGCAGTGCAGTGAGTCCAGAGAGTGCACTGGCACCACTGGGGATGCACTGCAGTGAGTCCAGAGAGTGCACTGGCACCACTGGGGATGCACTGCAGTGACTCCAGAGAGTGCACTGGCACCACTGGGGATGCACTGCAGTGAGTCCAGATGTTAGCCTAGCAACCACATAATCACCAAGTGATTATATGAAGGTGCTTTATTCAGCGCTGGAAGCCGGGGCAGGTGCCCAAATCTGGCTTCAAGTCCCGTTACTTCCCATCCGTTATTTATACATACAATATTGCGTCAGGTATACATATTCATTACAGGTTGCAACAGCAGCCTCGCTTTTCATTCTAATTAGCTCCCCTCCCCTTTGCACATGCGTGGCGCACTCTGGTGGTCGTCCAGATGAAGTAAGGAGTCTTCCTCTCCGCTAAACTTTTCACCTTTCTTACTCGACGCGTGCTCCCTCCGTTTCTTGGTTCTGCTTCAACTCATTTCATCATTTCCAGGCCCTTATCCAAGGTCAGGTTGTACCTGTTCCCTCCCAAGGTTCCCCTTCAATGATTCTTTTGATTGTTCAATGTACTCCCTAAGTATCCAGTATACATAGATTAATTGATAATGTAAGTACATTTGGCAATGCTTAATTATACTGTAGGTCCCATTACCTAAGAGACATTAGTAAAATATCCATTCGATTCTCCCCAACACTAACACAGAGACTGCACTGGCACAACTGGGGATGCACCCCGGCAAGTCCAGAGAGTGCACTGGCACCACTGGGGATGCAGTGCAGTGAGTCCAGAGAGTGCACTGGCACCTCTGGGGATGCACTGCCGTGAGTCCAGAGAGTGCACTGGCACCACTGGGGATGCACTGCCGTGAATCCAGAGAGTGCACTGGCACCACTGGGGATGCAGTGCAGTGAGTCAGAGAGTGCACTGGCACCAATGGGGATGCAGCGCAGTGACTCCTGAGAGTGCACTCGCACCAATGGGGATGCAGTGCAGTGAGTAAAGAGAGTGCACTGGCACCACTGGGGATGCAGTGCAGTGAGCTCAGAGAGTGCACTGGCACCACTGGGGATGCAGTGCGGTGTGTCCAGAGAGTGCACTGGCACCACTGGGGATGCAGTGCAGTGAGTCCACAGAGGGCACTGGCACCACTGGGGATGCAGTGCAGTGAGTCCAGAGAGTGCACTGGCACCACTGTGGATGCAGTGCAGTGAGTCCAGAGAGTGCACTGGCACCACTGGGGATGCAGTGCAGTGAGTCCAGAGAGTGCACTGGCACCACTGGGGATGCACCCCGGCAAGTCCAGAGAGTGCCCCGGCACCACTGGGGATGCAGTGCAGTGAGTCCAGAGAGTGCATTGGCACCACTGGGGATGCACTGCAGTGACTCCAGAGAGTGCACTGGCACCACTGGGGATGCACTGCAGTGAGTCCAGATGTTAGCCTAGCAACCACATAATCACCAAGTTATTATATGAAGGTGCTTTATTCAGCGCTGGAAGCCGGGGCAGGTGACCAAATCTGGCTTCAAGTTCCGTTACTTCCCAGCCGTTATTTATACATACAATATTGCGTCAGGTATACATATTCATTACAGGTTGCAACAGCAGCCTCGCTTTTCATTCTAATTAGCTCCCCTCCCCTTTGCACATGCGTGGCGCACTCTGGTGGTCGTCCAGGTGGTCGTCCAGATGAAGTAAGGAGTCTTCCTCTCCGCTAAACTTTTCACCTTTCTTACTCGATGCATGCTCCCTCCGCTTGTTGGTTCTGCTTCAACTCATTTCATCATTTCCAGGCCCTTATCCAAGGTCAGGTTGTACCTGTTCCCTCCCAAGGTTCCCCTTCAATGATTATTTTGATTGTTCAATGTACTCCCTAAGTATCCAGTATACATAGATTAATTGATAATGTAAGTACATTTGGCAATGCTTAATTATACTGTAGGTCCCATTACGTAAGAGACATTACATCCATTCGATTCTCCCCAACACTAACACAGAGACTGCACTGGCACCACTGGGGATGCAGTGCAGTGAGTCCAGAGAGGGCACTGGCACCACTGGCGATGCACTGCAGTGAGTCCAGAGAGTACACTGGCACCAATGGCGATGCAGTGCAGTGAGTCCAGAGAGTGCACTGGCACCACCTGGGATGCAGTGAGTCCAGAGAGTGCACTGGCACCACTGGGGATGCACTGCAGTGAGTCCAGAGAGTGCACTGGCACCACTGGGGATGCACCCCGGCAAGTCCAGAGAGTGCACTGTCAGCACTGGGGATGCAGTGCAGTGAGTCCAGAGAGTGCACTGGTACGATTGGGGATGCAGTGCAGTGAGTCCAGAGAGTGCACTGGCACCACTGGGGATGCACTGCAGTGAGTCCAGAGAGTGCAGTGGCACCACTGGGTATGCAGTGCAGTGAGTCCAGAGAGTGCACTGGCACCACTGGGGAAGCAGTGCAGTGAGTCCAGAGAGTGCACTGGCACCACTGGGGATGCAGTACAGTGAGTCCAGAGAGTGCACAGGGACCACTGGGGATGCAGTGCAGTGAGTAAAGAGAGTGCACTGGCACCACTGTGGATGCAGTGCAGTGAGTCCAGAGAGTGCACTGGCACCACTGGGGATGGACTGCAGTGAGTCCAGAGAGTGCACTGGCACCACTGGGGATGCAGTGCAGTGAGTCCAGAGAGTGCACTGGCACCACTGGGGATGCAGTGCAGTGAGTCCAGAGAGTGCACTGGCACCACTGGGGATGCACCCCGGCAAGTCCAGAGAGTGCACTGTCAGCACTGGGGATGCAGTGCAGTGAGTCCAGAGAGTGCACTGGCACCACTGGGGATGCAGTGCAGTGAGTCCAGAGAGTGCACTGGCACCACTGGGGGTGCAGTGCAGTGAGTCCAGAGAGTGCACTGGCACCACTGGGGATGCAGTGCAGTGAGTCCAGAGACTTCACAGGCACCACTGGGGATGCAGTGCAGTGACTCCAGAGAGTGCACTGGCACCACTGGGGATGCAGTGCAGTGAGTCCTGAGAGTGCAATGGCACCACAGGGGATGCACTGCAGTGAGTCCAGAGAGTGCACTGGCACCAACTGGAGCTGCACTGCTGTGAGTCCTGAGATTGCACTGGCACCACTGGGATGCACTGCAGTGAGTCCAGGGACTTCACAGGCACCACTGGGGATGCAGTACAGTGAGTCCAGAGAGTGCACTGGCACCACTGGGGATGCAGTACAGTGAGTCCAGAGAGTGCACTGGCACCACTGGGGATGCAGTGCAGTGAGTCCAGAGAGTGCACTGGCACCACTGGGGATGCAGTGCAGTGAGTCCAGAGAGTGCACTGGCACCACTGGGGATGCAGTGCAGAGAGTCCACAGAGGGCACTGGCACCACTGGCGATGCACTGCAGTGAGTCCAGAGAGTACACTGGCACCAATGGCGATGCAGTGCAGTGAGTCCAGAGAGTGCACTGGCACCACCTGGGGATGCAGTGCAGTGAGTCCAGAGAGTGCACTGGCACCACTGTTGATGCAGTGCAGTGAGTGCAGAGAGTGCACTGGCACCACTGGGGATGCAGTGCAGTGAGTCCAGAGACTACACTGGCACCACTGGAAATGCACTGCAGTGAGTCCAGAGAGTGCACTGGCACCACTGGGGATGCAGTGCAGTGAGTCCAGAGAGTGCAGTGGCACCATTGGGGATGCAGTGCAGTGAGTCCAGAGAGTGCACTGGCACCACTGGTGATGCAGTGCAGTGAGTTAAGAGAGTACACTGGGGCCACTGTGGATGCACTGCAGTGAGTCCAGAGAGTGCACTGGCACCACTGGGGATGCAGTGCAGTGAGTCCAGAGAGCCACTGGCACCACTGGGGATGCAGTGCATTTAGTCCAGAGAGTGAACTGGCACCACTGGGGATGCAGTGCACTGAGTCCAGAGAGGGCACTGTCAGCAATGGGGATGCAGTGCAGTGAGTCCAGAGAGTGCACCGGCACCACTGGGGATGCACTGCAGTGAGACCAGAGACTTCAAAGGCACCACTGGGGATGCAGTGCAGTGAGTGCAGAGAGTGCACTGGCACAAAAGGGGATGCAGTGCAGTGAGTCCAGAGAGTGCACTGGCACCACTGGGGATGCACTGCAGTGAGTCCAGAGAGTGCACTGGCACCACTGGGGATGCACTGCAGTGAGTCCAGAGAGTGCACTGGCACCACTGGGGATGTAGTGCACTGAGTCCACAGAGGGCACTGGCACCACTGGGGATGCAGTGTAGTGAGTCCAGAGAGTACAGTGGCACCACTGGGGATGCAGTGCAGTGAGTCCAAAGAGTGCACTGGCACCATTGGGGATGCACTGCAGTGAGTCCAGAGACTTCACAGGCACCACTGGGGATGGAGTGCAGTGAGTCCAGAGAGTGCCCTGGCACCACTGGGAATGCAGTGAGTCCAGACAGTGCACTGGCACCACTGGGGATGCACTGCAGTGAGTCCAGAGAGTGCACGGGCACCACTGGGGATGCAACCCGGCAAGTCCAGAGAGTGCACTGGCACCACTGGGGATGCAGTGCACTGAGCCCAGAGAGTGCACTGGCACCACTGGGGATGCACTGCAGTGAGTGCAGAGAGTGCACTGTCACCACAGGGGATGCAGTGCAGTGAGTCCAGAGAGTGCACTGGCACCACTGGGGATGAAGTGCAGTGAGTCCAGAGAGTGCACTGGCACCACTGGGGATGCAGTACAGTGAGTCCAGAGAGTGCACTGGCACCACTGGGGATGCACTGCAGTGAGTAAAGAGAGTGCACTGGCACCACTGTGGATGCAGTGCAGTGAGTCCAGAGAGTGCACTGGCACCACTGGGGATGCAGTGCAGTGAGTCCAGAGAGTGCACTGGCACCACTGGGGATGCAGTGCAGTGAGTGCAGAGAGTGCACTGGCACCACTGGGGATGCAGCGCAGTGAGTCCAAAGAGTGCACTGGCACCACTGGGGATGCACTGCAGTGAGTCCAGAGAGTGCACTGGCACCACTGGGGATGCAGTGCAGTGAGTCCTGAGAGTGCAATGGCACCACAGGGGATGCACTGCAGTGAGTCCAGAGAGTGCACTGGCACCAACTGGAGCTGCACTGCTGTGAGTCCTGAGATTGCACTGGCACCACTGGGATGCACTGCAGTGAGTCCAGGGACTTCACAGGCACCACTGGGGATGCAGTACAGTGAGTCCAGAGAGTGCACTGGCACCACTGGGGATGCAGTACAGTGAGTCCAGAGAGTGCACTGGCACCACTGGGGATGCAGTGCAGTGAGTCCAGAGAGTGCACTGGCACCACTGGGGATGCAGTGCAGTGAGTCCAGAGAGTGCACTGGCACCACTGGGGATGCACTGCAGTGAGTCCAGAGAGTGCACTGGCACCACTGGGATGCAGTGCAGTGAGTCCAGAGAGTGCACTGGCACCACTGGGGATGCACTGCAGTGAGTCCAGAGAGTGCACTGGCACCACTGGGATGCAGTGCACTGAGTCCACAGAGTGCACTGGCACCACAGGGGATACACTGCAGTGAGTCCAGAGAGTGCACTGGCACCATTGGGGATGCAATGCAGTGAGTCCAGAGAGTGCACTGGCACCACTGGGGATGCAGTGCAGTGAGTCCAGAGAGTGCACTGGCACCACTGGGGATGCAGTGCAGAGAGTCCACAGAGGGCACTGGCACCACTGGCGATGCACTGCAGTGAGTCCAGAGAGTACACTGGCACCAATGGCGATGCAGTGCAGTGAGTCCAGAGAGTGCACTGGCACCACCTGGGGATGCAGTGCAGTGAGTCCAGAGAGTGCACTGGCACCACTGTTGATGCAGTGCAGTGAGTGCAGAGAGTGCACTGGCACCACTGGGGATGCAGTGCAGTGAGTCCAGAGACTACACTGGCACCACTGGAAATGCACTGCAGTGAGTCCAGAGAGTGCACTGGCACCACTGGGGATGCAGTGCAGTGAGTCCAGAGAGTGCAGTGGCACCATTGGGGATGCAGTGCAGTGAGTCCAGAGAGTGCACTGGCACCACTGGTGATGCAGTGCAGTGAGTTAAGAGAGTACACTGGGGCCACTGTGGATGCACTGCAGTGAGTCCAGAGAGTGCACTGGCACCACTGGGGATGCAGTGCAGTGAGTCCAGAGAGCCACTGGCACCACTGGGGATGCAGTGCATTTAGTCCAGAGAGTGAACTGGCACCACTGGGGATGCAGTGCACTGAGTCCAGAGAGGGCACTGTCAGCAATGGGGATGCAGTGCAGTGAGTCCAGAGAGTGCACCGGCACCACTGGGGATGCACTGCAGTGAGACCAGAGACTTCAAAGGCACCACTGGGGATGCAGTGCAGTGAGTGCAGAGAGTGCACTGGCACAAAAGGGGATGCAGTGCAGTGAGTCCAGAGAGTGCACTGGCACCACTGGGGATGCACTGCAGTGAGTCCAGAGAGTGCACTGGCACCACTGGGGATGCACTGCAGTGAGTCCAGAGAGTGCACTGGCACCACTGGGGATGTAGTGCACTGAGTCCACAGAGGGCACTGGCACCACTGGGGATGCAGTGTAGTGAGTCCAGAGAGTACAGTGGCACCACTGGGGATGCAGTGCAGTGAGTCCAAAGAGTGCACTGGCACCATTGGGGATGCACTGCAGTGAGTCCAGAGACTTCACAGGCACCACTGGGGATGGAGTGCAGTGAGTCCAGAGAGTGCCCTGGCACCACTGGGAATGCAGTGAGTCCAGACAGTGCACTGGCACCACTGGGGATGCACTGCAGTGAGTCCAGAGAGTGCACGGGCACCACTGGGGATGCAACCCGGCAAGTCCAGAGAGTGCACTGGCACCACTGGGGATGCAGTGCACTGAGCCCAGAGAGTGCACTGGCACCACTGGGGATGCACTGCAGTGAGTGCAGAGAGTGCACTGTCACCACAGGGGATGCAGTGCAGTGAGTCCAGAGAGTGCACTGGCACCACTGGGGATGCAGTGCAGTGAGTCCAGAGAGTGCACTGGCACCACTGGGGATGCAGTACAGTGAGTCCAGAGAGTGCACTGGCACCACTGGGGATGCACTGCAGTGAGTAAAGAGAGTGCACTGGCACCACTGTGGATGCAGTGCAGTGAGTCCAGAGAGTGCACTGGCACCACTGGGGATGCAGTGCAGTGAGTCCAGAGAGTGCACTGGCACCACTGGGGATGCAGTGCAGTGAGTGCAGAGAGTGCACTGGCACCACTGGGGATGCAGCGCAGTGAGTCCAAAGAGTGCACTGGCACCACTGGGGATGCACTGCAGTGAGTCCAGAGAGTGCACTGGCACCATTGGGATGCAGTGCAGTGAGTCCAGAGAGTGCACTGGCACCACTGGGGATGCACTGCAGGGAGTCCAGAGAGTGCAGTGGCACCACTGGGATGCAGTGCACTGAGTCCACAGCGTGCACTGGCACCACAGGGGATACACTGCAGTGAGTCCAGAGAGTGCACTGGCACCACTGGGGATGCAGTGCCGTGAGTGCAGAGAGTGCACTGGCACCGCTGCGGTTGCACCCCGGTGTTTTCAGAGAGTGCAGTGGCACCACTGGGGATGCAGTGCAGTGAGTCCAGAGAGTGCACTGGCACCACGGGGGATGCAGTGCAGTGAGTCGAGAGAGTGCACTGTCACCACTTGGGATGCAGTGCAGTGAGTCCAGAGAGTGCACTGGCACCACTGGTGATTCAGTGCAGTGAGTCCAGAGAGTGCACTGGCACCTTGGGAATGCAGTTCAGTGAGTCCAGAGAGTGCACTGGCACCACTGGGGATGCAGTGCAGTGAGTCCACAGAGTACACTGGCACCACTGGTGATGCAGTGCAGTGAGTCCAGAGAGTGCACTGGCACCACTGGGGATGCAGTGCAGTGAGTCCAGAGAGTGCAGTGGCACCATTGGGGATGCAGTGCAGTGAGTCCAGAGAGTGCACTGGCACCACTGGGGATGCAGTGCAGTGAGTTAAGAGAGTACACTGGCGCCACTGTGGATGCAGTGCAGTGAGTGCAGAGAGTGCACTGGCACCACTGGTGATGCAGTGCAATGAGTCCAGAGAGCCACTGGCACCACTGGGGATGCAGTGCATTTAGTCCAGAGATTGAACTGGCACCACTGGGGATGCAGTGCACTGAGTCCAGAGAGGACACTGCCAGCAATGGGGATGCAGTGCAGTGAGTCCAGAGAGTGCACTGGCACCACTGGGGATGCAGTGCAGTAAGACCAGAGACTTCACAGGCACCACTGGGGATGCAGTGCAGTGAGTCCAGAGAGTGCACTGGCACCACTGGGGATGCAGTGCAGTGAGTGCAGAGAGTGCACTGGCACAAAAGGGAATGCACTGCAGTGAGTCCAGAGAGTGCACTGGCACCACTGGGGATGCAGTGCAGTGAGTCCAGAGAGTGCACTGGCACCACTGGGGATGCACTGCAGTGAGTCCAGAGAGTGCACTGGCACCACTGGGGATGCAGTCCACTGAGTCCAGAGAGTACACTGGCACCACTGGGGATGCAGTGCAGTGAGTCCAGAGAGAGCACTGTCAGCACTGGGGATGCAGTGCAGTGAGTCCAGAGAGTGCACTGTCACCAACTGGAGCTGCACTGCTGTGAGTCCTGAGATTGCACTGGCACCACTGACGATGCACTGCAGTGAGTCCAGAGACTTCAGAGGCACCACTGGGGATGCAGTACAGTGAGTCCAGAGAGTGCACTGGCACCACTGGGGATTCAGTTCAGTGAGTCCAGAGAGTGAACTGGCACCACTGGGGATGTAGAGCAGTGAGTCCAGGGAGTGCACTGGCACCTCTGGGGATGCACCCCGGTGACTCCAGAGAGTGCACTGGCACCACTGGGGATGCACCCCGGCAAGTCCAGAGAGTGCACTGTCACCACTGGGGATGCAGTGCAGTGAGTCCAGAGAGTGCACTGGCACCACTGGGGATGCAGTGCAGTGAGTCCAGAGAGTGCACTGGTACCACTGGGGATGCAGTGCAGTGAGTCCAGAGAGTGCACTGGTACGATTGGGGATGCACTGCAGTGAGTCCAGAGAGTGCACTGGCACCACTGGGGATGCACTGCAGTGAGTCCAGGGAGTGCACTGGCACCACTGGGGATGCATTGCAGTGACTCCAGAGAGTGCACTGGCACCACTGGGGATGCACTGCAGTGAGTCCAGATGTTAGCCTAGCAACCACATAATCACGAAGTGATTATATGAAGGTGCTTTATTCAGCGCTGGAAGCCGGGGCAGGTGCCCAAATCTGGCTTCAAGTCCCGTTACTTCATTATTTATACATACAATATTGCGTCAGGTATACATATTCATTACAGGTTGCAACAGCAGCCTCGCTTTTCATTCTAATTAGCTCCCCTCCCCTTTGCACATGCGTGGCGCACTCTGGTGGTCGTCCAGGTGGTCGTGCAGATGAAGTAAGGAGTCTTCCTCTCCGCTAAACTTTTCACCTTTCTTACTCGACGCATGCTCCCTCCGCTTCTTGGTTCTGCTTCAACTCATTTCATCATTTCCAGGCCCTTATCCAAGGTCAGGTTGTACCTGTTCCCTCCCAAGGTTCCCCTTCAATGATTCTTTTGATTGTTCAATGTACTCCCTAAGTATCCATTATACATAGATTAATTGATAATGTAAGTACATTTGGCAATGCTTAATTATACTGTAGGTCCCATTACCTAAGAGACATTAGTAAAACATCCATTCGATTCTCCCCAACACTAACACAGAGACTGCACTGGCACCACTGGGGATGCACCCCGGCAAGTCCAGAGAGTGCACTGGCACCACTGGGGATGCAGTGCACTGAGTCCAGAGAGTGCACTGGCACCACTGGGGATGCAGTGCAGTGAGTCCAGAGAGTGCACTGGCACCACTGGGGATGCAATGCCGTGAGTCCAGAGAGTGCACTGGCACCACTGGGGATGCACTGCAGTGAGTCCAGAGAGTGCACTGGCACCACTGGGGATGCAGTGCAGTGAGTCCAGAGTGTGCACTGTCACCACTGGGGATGCAGTGCAGTGAGTCCAGAGAGTGCACTGGCACCACTGGGGATGCAGTGCAGTGAGGCCAGAGAGTGCACTGGCACCACTGGGGATGCACCCCGGTGAGTCCAGAGAGTGCACTGGCACCACTGGGGATGCACCCCGGCAAGTCCATAGAGTGCACTGTCACCACTGGGGTTGCAGTGCAGTGAGTCCAGAGAGTGCACTGGCCCCACTGGGGATGCAGTGCAGTTAGTCCAGAGAGTGCCCTGGCACCACTGGGGATGCACTGCCGTGAGTCCAGAGAGTGCCCCGGCACCACTGGGGATGCAGTGCAGTGAGTAAAGAGAGTGCAGTGGCACCACTGGGGATGCAGTGCAGTGAGTCCAAAGAGTGCAATGGCACCATTGGGGATCCACTGCAGTGAGTCCAGAGAGTGCACTGGCACCACTGGGGATGCAGTGCAGTGAGTCCAGAGAGTGCAGTGGCACAACTGGGGATGCAGTGCAGTGAGTCCAGAGAGTGCACTGGCACCACTGGGGATGCAGTGCAGTGAGTCCAGAGAGTGTACTGGCACCACTGGGGATGCAGTGCAGTGAGTCCAGAGAGGTCACTGGCACCACTGGGGATGCAGTGCAGTGAGTCCAGAGAGTGCACTGGCATCACTGGGGATGCAGTGCGGTGAGTCCAGAGTGCACTGGCACCACTGGGGATGCAGTGCAGTGAGTCAAGAGAGGTCACTGGCACCACTGGGGATGCACCCCGGTGAGTCCAGAGAGTGCACGGGCACCACTGGGGATGCACCCCGGCAAGTCCAGAGAGTGCACTGTCACCACTGGGGATGCAGTGCAGTGAGTCCAGAGAGTGCACTGTCACCACTGGGGATGCAGTGCAGTGCATCCAGAGAGTGCACTGGTACCACTGGGGATGCACCCCGGTGAGTCCAGAGAGTGCTCTGGCACCACTGGAGATGCACTGCAGTGAGTCCAGAGAGTGCACTGGCACCACTGGGGATGCAGTGCAATGAGTCCAGAGAGTGCACTGGCACCACTGGGGATGCAGTGCAGTGAGACCACAGATTGCAGTGGCACCACTGGGAATGGAGTGCAGCGAGTCCAGAGAGGGCACTGGTACGATTGGGGATGCAGTGCAGTGAGTCCAGAGAGTGCACTGGCACCACTGGGGATGCAATGCAGTGAGTCCTGAGAGTGCACTGGCACCAATAGGATGCAGCGCAGTGAGTCCAGAGAGTGCACTGGCACCACTGGGGATGCAGTGCAGTGAGTCCAGAGAGTGCACTGGCACCACTGGGGATGCACTCGGGTGAGTCCAGAGAGTGCACTGGTACCACTGGCGATGCAGTGCAGTGAGTCCAGAGAGTGCACTGGCACCACTGGGGATGCAACCCCGTGAGTCCAGAGAGTGCACTGGCACCACTGGGGATGCCGTACAGTGAGTCCAGAGAGTGCACTATCTGGACTCACTGACGTGCATCCCCAGTGCACTGGCACCACTGGGGATGCACCCCGGCAAGTCCAGACAGTGCATTCTCTGGACTCACTGACGTGCATCCCCAGTGGTGCCATTGCACTCTCTGGACTCACTGCACTGCATCCCCAGTGGTGCCGATGCACTCACTGGACTCACTGCAGTGCATCCCCAGTGGTGCCAGTGCACTCACTGGACTCACTGTACTGCATCAACAGTGGTGCCAGTGCACTCTCTGGACTCACTGCACTGCATCCCCAGTGGTGCCAGTGCACTCTCTGGACTCACTGCACTGCATCCCCAGTGGTGCCAGTGCACTCTCTGGACTCACTGCACTGCATCCCCAGTGGTGCCAGTGCACTCTCTGGACTCACTGTACTGCATCCCCAGTGGTGCCAGTGCACTCTCTGGACTCACTGCACTGCATCGCCAGTGGTGCCAGTGCACTCTCTGGACTCACTGCACTGCATCCCCAGTGGTGCCAGTGCACTCTCTGGACTCAGTGCAGTGCATCCCCAGTGGTGCCAGTGCACTCTCTGGACCCACTGCAGTGCATCCCCACTGGTGCCAGTGCACTCTCTGGACTCACTGCACTGCATCCCCATTGGTGCCAGTGCACTCTCTGCACTCACTGCACTGCATCCCCAGAAGTGCCAGTGCACTCTCTGGAGTCACTGAACTGCATCCCCAGTGGTGCCAGTGCACTCTCTGGACTCACTGCTCTGCATCCCCAGTGGTGCCAGTGTACTCTCTGGACTCACTGCAGTACATCCCCAAGGTGCCAGTGCACTCTCTGGAATCACTGCACTGCATCCCCAGTGGTGCCAGTGCACTCTCTGGATTCACTGCAGTGCATCCCCAGTGGTGCCAGTGCACTCTCTGGACTCACTGCACTGCATCCGCAGTGGTGCCAGTGCACTCTCTGGAATCACTGCAGTGCATCCCCTGTGGTGCCAGTGCACTCTTTGTACTCACTGCACTGCATCCCCAGTGGTGTCAGTGCACTCTCTGGACTCACTGCACTGCATCCCCAGTGGTGCCAGTGCACTCTCTGGACTCACTGCATTGCATCCCCAGTGGTGCCAGTGCACTCTCTGGACTCACTGCACTGCATCCCCAGTGGTGCCAGTGCACTCTCTGGAGTCACTGCACTGCATCCTCAGTGGTGCCAGTGCACTCTCTGCCCTCACTGCAGTGCATCCACAGTGGTGCCAGTGCCCTCTCTGCACTCACTGCAGTGCATCCCCAGTGGTGCCAGTGCACTCTCTGGACTCACTGCACTGCATCCCCAGTAGTGCCAGTGCACTCTCCGGAATCACTGCACTGCATCCCCAGTGGTGTCAGTGCACTCTCTGGACTCACTGCAGTGCATCCCCAGTGGTGCCAGTGCACTCTCTGGACTCACTGCATTGCATCCACAGTGGTGCCAGTGCACTCTCTGCACTCACTGCACTGCATCCCCAGTGGTGCCAGTGCACTCTCTGGAGTCACTGCACTGCATCCCCAGTGGTGCCTGTGCAGTCTCTGGACTCACTACAGTTCATCCCCAGTGGAGCCAGTGCACTCTCTGGACTCACTGCACTGCATCCCCAGTGGTGCCAGTGCACTCTCTGGACTCACTGCACTCCATCCCCACTGGTGCCAGTCCACTCTCTGGACTCACTGCACTACTTCCCCAGTGGTGCCAGTGCACTCTCTGGACTCACTGCAGTGCATCCCCAGTGGTGCCAGTGCACTCTCTGGACTCACTGCACTGCATCCCATTGGTGCCAGTGCACTCTCTGGACTCACTGCACTGCATCCCCAGTGGTGCCAGTGTAGTCTCTGGACTCACTGTAGTGCATCCCCAGTGGTGCCAGTGCAATCTCAGGACTCACTGCAGTGCAGCTCCAGTTGGTGCCAGTGCAGTCTCTGGACTCACTGCACTGCATCCCCAGTGGTGCCAGTGCACTCTCTGGACTCACTGCACTGCATCTCCAGTGGTGCCAGTGCACTCTCTGGAGTCACTGCAGTGTATCCCCAGTGGTGCCAGTGCACTCTCTGGACTCACTGAACTGCATCCCCAGTGGTGCCAGAGCACTCTCTGGACTCACTGCAGTGCATCCCCAGTGCTGCCAGTGCACTCTCTGGACTCACTGCACTGCATCGCCAGTGGTGCCAGTGCACTCTCTGGACTCACTGCACTGCATCCCCAGTGGTGCCAGTGCACTCTCTGGACTCACTGCATTGCATCCCCAGTGGTGCCAGTGCACTCTCTGGACTCACTGCACTGCATCCCCAGTGGTGCCACTGCACTCTCTGGACTCACTGCACTGCATCACCATTGGTGCCAGGGCACTCTCCGGACTCACTGCAGTGCATCCGCAGTGGTGCCAGTGCACTCTTTCGAGTCACTGCAGTGCATCCCCAGTGGAGCCAGTGCACTCTCAGGAGTCACTGCGCTGCATCCCCAGTGGTGCCAGTGCACTCTCTGGAATCACTACAGTGCATCCCCAGTGGTGCCAGTGCACTCTCTGGACTCACTGCACTGCATCCACAGTGGTGCCAGTGCACTCTCTGGACTCACTGCACTGCATCCCCAGTGGTGCCAGTGCACTCTCCGGAATCACTGCAGTGCATCCCCAGTGGTGCCAGTGCACTCTCTGGACTCACTGCACTGCATCCCTAGTGGTGCCAGTGCACTCTCTGGACTCACTGCATTGCATCCCCAGTGGTGCCAGTGCACTCTCTGGACTCACTGCAGTGCTTCCGCACTCGTGCCAGTGCACTCTCTGGACTCACTGCAGTGCATCCCCAGTGGTGCCAGTGCACTCTCTGCCCTCACTGCAGTGCATCCCCAGTGGTGCCAGTGCACTCTCTGGACTCAGTGCACTGCATCCCCAGTGGTGCCAGTGCACTCTCTGGACTCACTGCATTGCATCCCCAGTGCTGGCAGTGCACTCTCTGGACTCACTGCACTGCATCCCCAGTGGTGCCACTGCACTCTCTGGACTCACTGAACTGAATCCCCAGTAGTGCCAGTGCACTCTCCGGACTCACTGCAGTGCATCCGCAGTGGTGCCAGTGCACTCTTTTGAGTCACTGCAGTGCATCCCCAGTGGTGCCAGTGTACTCTCTGGACTCACTGCAGTGCATCCCCAGTGGTGCCAGTGCACTCTCTGCACTCACTGCACTGCATACCCAGTGGTGCCAGTGCACTCTCTGGACTCACTGCAGTGCATCCCCAGTGGTGCCAGTGCACTCTCTGGACTCACTGCACTGCATCCCCAGTGGTGCCAGTGCACTCTCTGGAGTCGCAGCACTGCATCAACAGTGGTGCCTCTGCACTCTCTGGAGTCACTGCACTGCATCCCCAGTGCTGCCAGTGCACTCTCTGGACTCACTGCAGTGCATCCCCAGTGGTGCCAGTGCACTCTCTGGACTCACTGCAGTGCTTCCGCACTGGTGCCAGTGCACTCTCTGCACTCACTGCACTGCATCAACAGCGGTGCCAGTGCACTCTCTGGACTCACTGCACTTCATCCCCAGTGGTGCCAGTGCACTCTCTGGACTCACTGCATTGCATCCCCAGTGGTGCCAGTGCACTCTCTGGACTCACTGCACTGCATCCCCAGTCGTTCCACTGCACTCTCTGGACTCACTGCACTGCATCACCGTTGGTGCCAGGGCACTCTCCGGACTCACTGCAGTGCATCCGCAGTGGTGCCAGTGCACTCTTTCGAGTCACTGCAGTGCATCCCCAGTGGTGCCAGTGCACTCTCTGGACTCACTGCACTGCATCCCCAGTGGTGCCAGTGCACTCTCTGCACTCACTGCACTGCATCCCCAGTGTTCCCAGAGCACTCTCTGGACTCACTGCAGTGCATCCCCAGTGGTGCCAGTGCACTCTCTGGACTCACTGCAGTGCATCCCCAGTGGTGCCAGTGCACTCTCTGGACTCACTGCACTGCATCCCCAGTGGTGCCACTGCACTCTCTGGACTCACTGCACTGCATCACCATTGGTGCCAGGGCACTCTCCGGACTCACTGCAGTGCATCCGCAGTGGTGCCAGTGCACTCTTTCGAGTCACTGCACTGCATCCCCAGTGGTGCCAGTGCACTCTCTGGACTCACTGCAGTGCATCCCCAGTGGTGCCAGTGCACTCTCTGGACTCACTGCACTGCATCCCCAGTGGTGCCAGTGCACTCTCTGGACTCACTGCGCTGCATCCCCAGTGCTGACAGTGCACTCTCTGGACTCACTGCAGTGCATCCCCAGTGGTGCCAGTGCACTCTCTGGAATCACTACAGTGCATCCCCTGTGGTGCCATTGCACTCTCTGGACTCACTGCACTGCATCCCAGGTGGTGCCTGTGCACTCTCTTGAGTCACTGCACTGCATCCCCAGTGGAGCCAGTGCACTCTCAGGAGTCACTGCGCTGCATCCCCAGTGGTGCCAGTGCACTCTCTGGACTCACTGTACTGCATCACCATTGGTGCCTGTGAAGTCTCTGGACTCACTGCAGTGCATCCCCAGTGGTTCCAGTGCACTCTCTGGATCACTGCACTGCATCACCATTGGTGGCAGGGCACTCTCCGGACTCACTGCATTGCATCCCCAGTGGTGCCAGTGCACTCTTTCGAGTCACTGCACTGCATCCCCAGTGGTGCCAGTGCATTCTCTGGACTCACTGCAGTGCATCCCCATTGGTGCCAGTGCAGTCTCTGGAGTCACTGCAGTGCATCCCCAGTGGTGCCAGTGCACTCTCTGGACTCACTGCACTGCATCCCCAGTGCTGACAGTGCACTCTCTGGACTCACTGCACTGCATCCCCAGTGGTGCCAGTGCACTCTCTGGACTCACTGTACTGCATCATCGGTGGTGCCAGTGCACTCTCTGGACTCACTGCACTGCATCCCCAGTGGTGCCAGTGCACTCTCTGGACTCACTGCACTGCATCCCCAGTGGTGCCAGTGCACTCTCTGGACTCACTGCAGTGCATCCCCAGTGGTGCCAGTGCACTCTCTGGACTCACTGCACTGCATCCCCAGTGCTGACAGTGCACTCTCTGGACTCACTGCACTGCATCACCAGTGGTGGCAGTGTACTCTCTGGACTCACTGCACTGCATCCCCAGTGGAGACAGAGCACTCTCTGTAGTCACTGCGCTGCATCCCCAGTGGTTCCAGGGCACTCTCTCGACTCACTGCACTGCAACTCCAGTAGTGCCAGTGCACTCTCTGGACTCACTGCACTGCATCCCCAGTGGTGCCAGTGCACTCTCTGTAGTCACTGCGCTGCATCCCCAGTGGTTCCAGGGCACTCTCTGGACTCACTGCACTGCATCCCCAGTGGTGCCAGTGCACTCTCTGGACTCACTGCAGTGCATCCCCAGTGGTGCCAGTGCACTCTCTGGACTCACTGCACTGCATCCCCAGTGGTGCCAGTGCACTCTCTGGAGTCACTGCACTGCATCCCCAGTGGTGCCAGTGCACTCTCTGGACTCACTGCAGTGCATCCCCAGTGGTGCCAGTGCACTCTCTGGACTCACTGCACTGCATCCCCAGTGCTGACAGTGCACTCTCTGGACTCACTGCACTGCATCACCAGTGGTGGCAGTGTACTCTCTGGACTCACTGCACTGCATCCCCAGTGGAGACAGTGCACTCTCTGTAGTCACTGCGCTGCATCCCCAGTGGTTCCAGGGCACTCTCTCGACTCACTGCACTGCAACTCCAGTAGTGCCAGTGCACTCTCTGGACTCACTGCACTGCATCCCCAGTGGTGCCAGTGCACTCTCTGGAGTCACTGCGCTGCATCCCCAGTGGTGCCAGTGCCCTCTGTGGACTCACTGCACTACATCCCCTGTGGGGCCAGTGCACTCTCTGGACTCACTGCAGTGCATCCCCAGTGGTGCGAGTGCACTCTCTGGACTCACCGGGGTGCATCCCCAGTAGTGCCAGTGCACTCTCTGGACTCACCGGGGTGCATCCCCAGTGGAGCCAGTGCACTCTCTGGACTCACTGCAGTGCATCCCCAATGGTGCCAGTGCACTCTCTGGACTCACTGCAGTGCATCCCCAGTGTTGCCAGTGCACTCTCTGGAGTCACTGCACTGCATCCCCAGTGGTGCCAGTGCACTCTCTGGACTCACTGCACTACTTCCCCAGTGGTGCCAGTGCACTCTCTGGACTCACTGCAGTGCATCCCCAGTGGTGCCAGTGCACTCTCTGGACTCACTGCACTGCATCCCATTGGTGCTAGTGCACTCTCTGGACTCACTGCACTGCATCCCCAGTGGTGCCAGTGCACTCTCTGGACTCACTGCACTGCATCCCCAGTGGTGCCAGTGCACTCTCTGGACTCACTGCAGTGCATCCCCAGTGGTGCCAGTGCACTCTCTGGACTCACTGCAGTGCTTCCGCACTGGTGCCAGTGCACTCTCTGCACTCACTGCACTGCATCAACAGTGGTGCCTCTGCACTCTCTCGAGTCACTGCACTGCATCCCCAGTGGTGCCAGTGCACTCTCTGGACTCACTGTAGTGCATCCCCAGTGGTGCCAGTGCACTCTCTGGACTCACTGCACTGCATCCCCAGTGGTGCCAGTGCACTCTCTGGACTCACTGCAGTGCATCCCTTGTGGTGCCTTTGCACTCTCAGGACTCACTGCACTGCATCCCCAGTGGTGCCAGTGCACTCTCTGGACTCAGTGCACTGCATCCCCAGTGGTGCCAGTGCACTCTCTGAGCTCTTTGCTGTGCATCCCAAGTGGTGCCAGTGCACTCTCTGGACTCACTGCACTGCATCCCCAGTGGTGCCAGTGTAGTCTCTGGACTCACAGCAGTGCATCCCCAGTGGTGCCAGTGCAACTACTGGACTCACTGCAGTGTAGCTCAGTGGTGCCAGAGCACTCTCTGGACTCACTGCACTGCATCCCCAGTGGTGCCAGTGCACTCTCTGGACTCACTGCACTGCATCCCCAGTGGTGCCAGTGCACTGTCTGGACTCACTGCAGTGTATCGCCATTGGAGCCGGTGCATTCTCTGGACTCACTAAACTGCATCCCCAGTGGTGCCAGAGAACTCTCTGGTCTCACTGCAGTGCATCCCCAGTGGTGCCAGTGCACTGTCTGGACTCACTGCATCCCCAGTGGTGCCAGGGCACTCTCTGGACTCACAGCACTGCATCCCCATTGGTGCCAGTGCACTCTCTGGACTACTGCACTAAAACCCCAGTGGTGCCAGTGCACTCTCTGGACTCACTGCACTGCATCCCCAGTGGTGCCAGTGCACTCTCTGGACTCACCGGGGTGCATCCCCAGTGGTGCCAGTGCACTCTCTGGACTCACTGCACTGCATCCCCTGTGGTGCCAGTACACTCTCTGGACTCACTGCAGTGCATCCCCAGTGGTGCCAGTGTACTCTCTGGACTCACTGCACTGCATCACCAGCGGTGCCAGTACACTCTCTGGACTCACTGCAGTGCATCCCCAGTGGTGCCAGTGCACTTTCTGGAGTCACTGCAGTGCATCCCCTGTTGTGCCAGTGCACTCTCTGCACTCACTGCACTGCATCCCCAGAAGTGCCAGTGCACTCTCTGGACTCACTGCACTGCATCCCCAGTGGTTCCATTGCACTCTCTGGACTCACTGCATTGGATCCCCAGTGGTGTCAGTGCACTCTCTGGACTCAGTGCATTGCATCCCCAGTGGTGCCAGTGCACTCTCTGGACTCACTGCAGTGCTTCCCCACTGGTGCCAGTGCACTCTCTGGACTCACTGCACTGCATCCCCAGTGGTGCCACTGCACTCTCTGGACTCACTGCACTGCATCACCATTGGTGTCAGGGCACTCTCCGGACTCACTGCAGTGCATCCGCAGTGGTGCCAGTGCACTCTTTCGAGTCACTGCACTGCATCCCCATTAGTGCCAGTGCATTCTCTGGACTCATTGCAGTGCATCCCCAGTGGTGCCAGTGCACTCTCTGGACTCACTGCACTGCATCCCCAGTGGTGCCAGTGCACTCTCTGGACTCACTGCACTGCATCCCCAGTGCTGACAGTGCACTCTCTGGACTCACTGCACTGCATCCCCAGTGCTGACAGTGCACTCTCTGGACTCACTGCAGTGCATCCCCAGTGGTGCCAGTGCACTCTCTGGACTCACTGCACTGCATCCCCAGTGGTGCCAGTGCACTCTCCGGACTCACTGCACTGCATCCCTAATGGTGCCAGTGCACTCTCTGGACTCACTGCACTGCATCCCCAGTGGTGCCAGTGCACTCTCTGGACTCACTGCACTGCATCCCCAGTGGTGCCAGTGCACTCTCTGAACTCACTGCACTGCATCCCCGGTGTTCCCAGAGCACTCTCTGGACTCACCGAGGTGCATCCCCAGTGGTGCCAGTGCACTCTCTGGACTCACCGCACTGCATCCCCAGTGGTGCCAGTGCACTCTCTGGACTCACTGCAGTGCAGCCCATTGAGGTGCCAGTGTACTCTCTGGACTCACTGCACTGCATCCCCAGTGGTGACAGTGCACTCTCTGGAATCACTGCACTGCATCACCATTGGTGCCAGGGCACTCTCCGGACTCACTGCAGTGCATCCCCAGTGGTGCCTGTGCACTCTCTTGAGTCACTGCACTGCATCCCCAGTGGAGCCAGTGCACTCTATGGACTAACTGCACTGCATCCCCAGTGGTGCCAGTGCACTCTCTGGACTCACTGCACTGCATCCCCAGTGGTGCCAGCGCACTCTCTGGACTCACTGCACTGCATCCCCAGTGGTTCCAGTGCACTCTCTGGACTCACTGAACTGCATTCCCAAGGTGCCAGTGCACTCTCTGGACTCACTGCATTGCATCCCCAGTGGTGCCAGTGCACTCCCTGGACTCACTGCACTGCATCCCCAGTGGTGCCACTGCACTCTCTGGACTCACTGCACTGCATCACCGTTGGTGCCAGGGCACTCTCCGGACTCACTGCAGTGCATCCGCAGTGGTGCCAGTGCACTCTTTCGAGTCACTGCAGTGCATCCCCAGTGGTGCCAGTGCACTCTCTGGACTCACTGCACTGCATCCCCAGTGGTGCCAGTGCACTCTCTGCACTCACTGCACTGCATCCCCAGTGTTCCCAGAGCACTCTCTGGACTCACTGCAGTGCATCCCCAGTGGTGCCAGTGCACTCTCTGGACTCACTGCACTGCATCCCCAGTGGTGCCACTGCACTCTCTGGACTCACTGCACTGCATCACCATTGGTGCCAGGGCACTCTCCGGACTCACTGCAGTGCATCCGCAGTGGTGCCAGTGCACTCTTTCGAGTCACTGCACTGCATCCCCATTAGTGCCAGTGCATTCTCTGGACTCATTGCAGTGCATCCCCAGTGGTGCCAGTGCACTCTCTGGACTCACTGCACTGCATCCCCAGTGGTGCCAGTGCACTCTCTGGACTCACTGCACTGCATCCCCAGTGCTGACAGTGCACTCTCTGGACTCACTGCACTGCATCCCCAGTGCTGACAGTGCACTCTCTGGACTCACTGCACTGCATCCCCAGTGGTGCCAGTGCACTCTCTGGAATCACTGCAGTGCATCCCCTGTGGTGCCATTGCACTCTCTGGACTCACTGCACTGCATCCCAGGTGGTGCCTGTGCACTCTCTTGAGTCACTGCACTGCATGCCCAGTGGAGCCAGTGCACTCTCAGGAGTCACTGCGCTGCATCCCCAGTGGTGCCAGTGCACTCTCTGGACTCACTGCACTGCATCCCCAGTGGTGCCAGTGCACTCTCTGGACTCACTGCACTGCATCCCCAGTGGTTCCAGTGCACTCTCTGGATCACTGCACTGCATCACCATTGGTGCCAGGGCACTCTCCGGACTCACTGCATTGCATCCCCAGTGGTGCCAGTGCACTCTTTCGAGTCACTGCACTGCATCCCCAGTGGTGCCAGTGCATTCTCTGGACTCACTGCAGTGCATCCCCAGTGGTGCCAGTGCAGTCTCTGGAGTCACTGCAGTGCATCCCCAGTGGTGCCAGTGCACTCTCTGGACTCACTGCACTGCATCCCCAGTGGTGCCACTGCACTCTCTGGACTCACTGCAGTGCATCCCCAGTGGTGCCAGTGCACTCTCTGGACTCACTGCAGTGCATCCCCTTTTGTGCCAGTGCACTCTCTGGACTCACTGCACTGCATCCCCAGTGGTGCCAGTGCACTCTCTGGAGTCACTGCACTGTATCCCCAGTGGTGCCAGTGCACTCTCTGGACTCACTGCAGTGCATCCCCAGTGGTGCCAGTGCACTCTCTGGACTCACTGCACTGCATCCCCAGTGCTGACAGTGCACTCTCTGGACTCACTGCACTGCATCACCAGTGGTGGCAGTGTACTCTCTGGACTCACTGCACTGCATCCCCAGTGGAGACAGTGCACTCTCTGGACTCACTGCGCTGCATCCCCAGTGGTTCCAGGGCACTCTCTCGACTCACTGCACTGCAACTCCAGTAGTGCCAGTGCACTCTCTGGACTCACTGCACTGCATCCCCAGTGGTGCCAGTGCACTCTCTGGAGTCACTGCGCTGCATCCCCAGTGGTGCCAGTGCCCTCTGTGGACTCACTGCACTACATCCCCTGTGGGGCCAGTGCACTCTCTGGACTCACTGCAGTGCATCCCCAGTGGTGCGAGTGCACTCTCTGGACTCACCGGGGTGCATCCCCAGTGGTGCCAGTGCACTCTCTGGACTCACCGGGGTGCATCCCCAGTGGTGCCAGTGCACTCTCTGGACTCACTGCAGTGCATCCCCAGTGGTGCCAGTGCACTTTCTGGAGTCACTGCAGTGCATCCCCTGTGGTGCCAGTGCACTCTCTGCACTCACTGCACTGCATCCCCAGAAGTGCCAGTGCACTCTCTGGACTCACTGCACTACATCCCCAGTGGTGCCAGTGCACTCTCTGGACTCACTGCACTGCATCCCATTGGTGCCAGTGCACTCTCTGGACTCACTGCACTGCATCCCCAGTGGTGCCAGTGTAGTCTCTGGACTCACTGTAGTGCATCCCCAGTGGTGCCAGTGCAATCTCAGGACTCACTGCAGTGCAGCTCCAGTTGGTGCCAGTGCAGTCTCTGGACTCACTGCACTGCATCCCCAGTGGTGCCAGTGCACTCTCTGGACTCACTGCACTGCATCTCCAGTGGTGCCAGTGCACTCTCTGGAGTCACTGCAGTGTATCCCCAGTGGTGCCAGTGCACTCTCTGGACTCACTGAACTGCATCCCCAGTGGTGCCAGAGCACTCTCTGGACTCACTGCAGTGCATCCCCAGTGCTGCCAGTGCACTCTCTGGACTCACTGCACTGCATCGCCAGTGGTGCCAGTGCACTCTCTGGACTCACTGCACTGCATCCCCAGTGGTGCCAGTGCACTCTCTGGACTCACTGCATTGCATCCCCAGTGGTGCCAGTGCACTCTCTGGACTCACTGCACTGCATCCCCAGTGGTGCCACTGCACTCTCTGGACTCACTGCACTGCATCACCATTGGTGCCAGGGCACTCTCCGGACTCACTGCAGTGCATCCGCAGTGGTGCCAGTGCACTCTTTCGAGTCACTGCAGTGCATCCCCAGTGGTGCGAGTGCACTCTCTGGACTCACCGGGGTGCATCCCCAGTGGTGCCAGTGCACTCTCTGGACTCACCGGGGTGCATCCCCAGTGGTGCCAGTGCACTCTCTGGACTCACTGCAGTGCATCCCCAGTGGTGCCAGTGCACTTTCTGGAGTCACTGCAGTGCATCCCCTGTGGTGCCAGTGCACTCTCTGCACTCACTGCACTGCATCCCCAGAAGTGCCAGTGCACTCTCTGGACTCACTGCACTACATCCCCAGTGGTGCCAGTGCACTCTCTGGACTCACTGCACTGCATCCCATTGGTGCCAGTGCACTCTCTGGACTCACTGCACTGCATCCCCAGTGGTGCCAGTGTAGTCTCTGGACTCACTGTAGTGCATCCCCAGTGGTGCCAGTGCAATCTCAGGACTCACTGCAGTGCAGCTCCAGTTGGTGCCAGTGCAGTCTCTGGACTCACTGCACTGCATCCCCAGTGGTGCCAGTGCACTCTCTGGACTCACTGCACTGCATCTCCAGTGGTGCCAGTGCACTCTCTGGAGTCACTGCAGTGTATCCCCAGTGGTGCCAGTGCACTCTCTGGACTCACTGAACTGCATCCCCAGTGGTGCCAGAGCACTCTCTGGACTCACTGCAGTGCATCCCCAGTGCTGCCAGTGCACTCTCTGGACTCACTGCACTGCATCGCCAGTGGTGCCAGTGCACTCTCTGGACTCACTGCACTGCATCCCCAGTGGTGCCAGTGCACTCTCTGGACTCACTGCATTGCATCCCCAGTGGTGCCAGTGCACTCTCTGGACTCACTGCACTGCATCCCCAGTGGTGCCACTGCACTCTCTGGACTCACTGCACTGCATCACCATTGGTGCCAGGGCACTCTCCGGACTCACTGCAGTGCATCCGCAGTGGTGCCAGTGCACTCTTTCGAGTCACTGCAGTGCATCCCCAGTGGAGCCAGTGCACTCTCAGGAGTCACTGCGCTGCATCCCCAGTGGTGCCAGTGCACTCTCTGGAATCACTACAGTGCATCCCCAGTGGTGCCAGTGCACTCTCTGGACTCACTGCAGTGCATCCCAAGTGGTGCCAGTGCACTCTCTGGACTCACTGCACTGCATCCCCAGTGGTGCCAGTGCACTCTCCGGAATCACTGCAGTGCATCCCCAGTGGTGCCAGTGCACTCTCTGGACTCACTGCACTGCATCCCTAGTGGTGCCAGTGCACTCTCTGGACTCACTGCATTGCATCCCCAGTGGTGCCAGTGCACTCTCTGGACTCACTGCAGTGCTTCCGCACTCGTGCCAGTGCACTCTCTGGACTCACTGCAGTGCATCCCCAGTGGTGCCAGTGCACTCTCTGCCCTCACTGCAGTGCATCCCCAGTGGTGCCAGTGCACTCTCTGGACTCACTGCACTGCATCCCCAGTGGTGCCAGTGCACTCTCTGGACTCACTGCATTGCATCCCCAGTGGTGGCAGTGCACTCTCTGGACTCACTGCACTGCATCCCCAGTGGTGCCACTGCACTCTCTGGACTCACTGAACTGAATCCCCAGTAGTGCCAGTGCACTCTCCGGACTCACTGCAGTGCATCCGCAGTGGTGCCAGTGCACTCTTTTGAGTCACTGCAGTGCATCCCCAGTGGTGCCAGTGTACTCTCTGGACTCACTGCAGTGCATCCCCAGTGGTGCCAGTGCACTCTCTGCACTCACTGCACTGCATACCCAGTGGTGCCAGTGCACTCTCTGGACTCACTGCAGTGCATCCCCAGTGGTGCCAGTGCACTCTCTGGACTCACTGCACTGCATCCCCAGTGGTGCTAGTGCACTCTCTGGAGTCGCAGCACTGCATCAACAGTGGTGCCTCTGCACTCTCTGGAGTCACTGCACTGCATCCCCAGTGCTGCCAGTGCACTCTCTGGACTCACTGCAGTGCATCCCCAGTGGTGCCAGTGCACTCTCTGGACTCACTGCAGTGCTTCCGCACTGGTGCCAGTGCACTCTCTGCACTCACTGCACTGCATCAACAGCGGTGCCAGTGCACTCTCTGGACTCACTGCACTTCATCCCCAGTGGTGCCAGTGCACTCTCTGGACTCACTGCATTGCATCCCCAGTGGTGCCAGTGCACTCTCTGGACTCACTGCACTGCATCCCCAGTCGTTCCACTGCACTCTCTGGACTCACTGCACTGCATCACCGTTGGTGCCAGGGCACTCTCCGGACTCACTGCAGTGCATCCGCAGTGGTGCCAGTGCACTCTTTCGAGTCACTGCAGTGCATCCCCAGTGGTGCCAGTGCACTCTCTGGACTCACTGCACTGCATCCCCAGTGGTGCCAGTGCACTCTCTGCACTCACTGCACTGCATCCCCAGTGTTCCCAGAGCACTCTCTGGACTCACTGCAGTGCATCCCCAGTGGTGCCAGTGCACTCTCTGGACTCACTGCAGTGCATCCCCAGTGGTGCCAGTGCACTCTCTGGACTCACTGCACTGCATCCCCAGTGGTGCCACTGCACTCTCTGGACTCACTGCACTGCATCACCATTGGTGCCAGGGCACTCTCCGGACTCACTGCAGTGCATCCGCAGTGGTGCCAGTGCACTCTTTCGAGTCACTGCACTGCATCCCCAGTGGTGCCAGTGCACTCTCTGGACTCACTGCAGTGCATCCCCAGTGGTGCCAGTGCACTCTCTGGACTCACTGCACTGCATCCCCAGTGGTGCCAGTGCACTCTCTGGACTCACTGCACTGCATCCCCAGTGCTGACAGTGCACTCTCTGGACTCACTGCAGTGCATCCCCAGTGGTGCCAGTGCACTCTCTGGAATCACTACAGTGCATCCCCTGTGGTGCCATTGCACTCTCTGGACTCACTGCACTGCATCCCAGGTGGTGCCTGTGCACTCTCTTGAGTCACTGCACTGCATCCCCAGTGGAGCCAGTGCACTCTCAGGAGTCACTGCGCTGCATCCCCAGTGGTGCCAGTGCACTCTCTGGACTCACTGTACTGCATCCCCAGTGGTGCCTGTGAAGTCTCTGGACTCACTGCAGTGCATCCCCAGTGGTTCCAGTGCACTCTCTGGATCACTGCACTGCATCACCATTGGTGGCAGGGCACTCTCCGGACTCACTGCATTGCATCCCCAGTGGTGCCAGTGCACTCTTTCGTGTCACTGCACTGCATCCCCAGTGGTGCCAGTGCATTCTCTGGACTCACTGCAGTGCATCCCCATTGGTGCCAGTGCAGTCTCTGGAGTCACTGCAGTGCATCCCCAGTGGTGCCAGTGCACTCTCTGGACTCACTGCACTGCATCCCCAGTGCTGACAGTGCACTCTCTGGACTCACTGCACTGCATCCCCAGTGGTGCCAGTGCACTCTCTGGACTCACTGTACTGCATCATCGGTGGTGCCAGTGCACTCTCTGGACTCACTGCACTGCATCCCCAGTGGTGCCAGTGCACTCTCTGGACTCACTGCACTGCATCCCCAGTGGTGCCAGTGCACTCTCTGGACTCACTGCAGTGCATCCCCAGTGGTGCCAGTGCACTCTCTGGACTCACTGCACTGCATCCCCAGTGCTGACAGTGCACTCTCTGGACTCACTGCACTGCATCACCAGTGGTGGCAGTGTACTCTCTGGACTCACTGCACTGCATCCCCAGTGGAGACAGAGCACTCTCTGTAGTCACTGCGCTGCATCCCCAGTGGTTCCAGGGCACTCTCTCGACTCACTGCACTGCAACTCCAGTAGTGCCAGTGCACTCTCTGGACTCACTGCACTGCATCCCCAGTGGTGCCAGTGCACTCTCTGTAGTCACTGCGCTGCATCCCCAGTGGTTCCAGGGCACTCTCTGGACTCACTGCACTGCATCCCCAGTGGTGCCAGTGCACTCTCTGGACTCACTGCAGTGCATCCCCAGTGGTGCCAGTGCACTCTCTGGACTCACTGCACTGCATCCCCAGTGGTGCCAGTGCACTCTCTGGAGTCACTGCACTGCATCCCCAGTGGTGCCAGTGCACTCTCTGGACTCACTGCAGTGCATCCCCAGTGGTGCCAGTGCACTCTCTGGACTCACTGCACTGCATCCCCAGTGCTGACAGTGCACTCTCTGGACTCACTGCACTGCATCACCAGTGGTGGCAGTGTACTCTCTGGACTCACTGCACTGCATCCCCAGTGGAGACAGTGCACTCTCTGTAGTCACTGCGCTGCATCCCCAGTGGTTCCAGGGCACTCTCTCGACTCACTGCACTGCAACTCCAGTAGTGCCAGTGCACTCTCTGGACTCACTGCACTGCATCCCCAGTGGTGCCAGTGCACTCTCTGGAGTCACTGCGCTGCATCCCCAGTGGTGCCAGTGCCCTCTGTGGACTCACTGCACTACATCCCCTGTGGGGCCAGTGCACTCTCTGGACTCACTGCAGTGCATCCCCAGTGGTGCGAGTGCACTCTCTGGACTCACCGGGGTGCATCCCCAGTGGTGCCAGTGCACTCTCTGGACTCACCGGGGTGCATCCCCAGTGGTGCCAGTGCACTCTCTGGACTCACTGCAGTGCATCCCCAATGGTGCCAGTGCACTCTCTGGACTCACTGCAGTGCATCCCCAGTGTTGCCAGTGCACTCTCTGGAGTCACTGCACTGCATCCCCAGTGGTGCCAGTGCACTCTCTGGACTCACTGCACTACTTCCCCAGTGGTGCCAGTGCACTCTCTGGACTCACTGCAGTGCATCCCCAGTGGTGCCAGTGCACTCTCTGGACTCACTGCACTGCATCCCATTGGTGCTAGTGCACTCTCTGGACTCACTGCACTGCATCCCCAGTGGTGCCAGTGCACTCTCTGGACTCACTGCACTGCATCCCCAGTGGTGCCAGTGCACTCTCTGGACTCACTGCAGTGCATCCCCAGTGGTGCCAGTGCACTCTCTGGACTCACTGCAGTGCTTCCGCACTGGTGCCAGTGCACTCTCTGCACTCACTGCACTGCATCAACAGTGGTGCCTCTGCACTCTCTCGAGTCACTGCACTGCATCCCCAGTGGTGCCAGTGCACTCTCTGGACTCACTGTAGTGCATCCCCAGTGGTGCCAGTGCACTCTCTGGACTCACTGCACTGCATCCCCAGTGGTGCCAGTGCACTCTCTGGACTCACTGCAGTGCATCCCTTGTGGTGCCTTTGCACTCTCAGGACTCACTGCACTGCATCCCCAGTGGTGCCAGTGCACTCTCTGGACTCAGTGCACTGCATCCCCAGTGGTGCCAGTGCACTCTCTGAACTCAGTGCACTGCATCCCCAATGGTGCCACTGCACTCTCTGGACTCACTGCAGTGCATCCCCAGTGGTGCCAGTGCACTCTCTGGACTCACTGCACTGCATCCCCAGTGGTGCCAGTGCACTCTCTGAGCTCTTTGCTGTGCATCCCAAGTGGTGCCAGTGCACTCTCTGGACTCACTGCACTGCATCCCCAGTGGTGCCAGTGTAGTCTCTGGACTCACAGCAGTGCATCCCCAGTGGTGCCAGTGCAACTACTGGACTCACTGCAGTGTAGCTCAGTGGTGCCAGAGCACTCTCTGGACTCACTGCACTGCATCCCCAGTGGTGCCAGTGCACTCTCTGGACTCACTGCACTGCATCCCCAGTGGTGCCAGTGCACTGTCTGGACTCACTGCAGTGTATCGCCATTGGAGCCGGTGCATTCTCTGGACTCACTAAACTGCATCCCCAGTGGTGCCAGAGAACTCTCTGGTCTCACTGCAGTGCATCCCCAGTGGTGCCAGTGCACTGTCTGGACTCACTGCATCCCCAGTGGTGCCAGGGCACTCTCTGGACTCACAGCACTGCATCCCCATTGGTGCCAGTGCACTCTCTGGACTACTGCACTAAAACCCCAGTGGTGTCAGTGCAGTCTCTGGACTCACTGCACTGCATCCCCAGTGGTGCCAGTGCACTCTCTGGACTCACCGGGGTGCATCCCCAGTGGTGCCAGTGCACTCTCTGGACTCACTGCACTGCATCCCCTGTGGTGCCAGTACACTCTCTGGACTCACTGCAGTGCATCCCCAGTGGTGCCAGTGTACTCTCTGGACTCACTGCACTGCATCACCAGCGGTGCCAGTACACTCTCTTGACTCACTGCAGTGCATCCCCAGTGGTGCCAGTGCACTTTCTGGAGTCACTGCAGTGCATCCCCTGTTGTGCCAGTGCACTCTCTGCACTCACTGCACTGCATCCCCAGAAGTGCCAGTGCACTCTCTGGACTCACTGCACTGCATCCCCAGTGGTTCCATTGCACTCTCTGGACTCACTGCATTGGATCCCCAGTGGTGTCAGTGCACTCTCTGGACTCAGTGCATTGCATCCCCAGTGGTGCCAGTGCACTCTCTGGACTCACTGCAGTGCTTCCCCACTGGTGCCAGTGCACTCTCTGGACTCACTGCACTGCATCCCCAGTGGTGCCACTGCACTCTCTGGACTCACTGCACTGCATCACCATTGGTGTCAGGGCACTCTCCGGACTCACTGCAGTGCATCCGCAGTGGTGCCAGTGCACTCTTTCGAGTCACTGCACTGCATCCCCATTAGTGCCAGTGCATTCTCTGGACTCATTGCAGTGCATCCCCAGTGGTGCCAGTGCACTCTCTGGACTCACTGCACTGCATCCCCAGTGGTGCCAGTGCACTCTCTGGACTCACTGCACTGCATCCCCAGTGCTGACAGTGCACTCTCTGGACTCACTGCACTGCATCCCCAGTGCTGACAGTGCACTCTCTGGACTCACTGCAGTGCATCCCCAGTGGTGCCAGTGCACTCTCTGGACTCACTGCACTGCATCCCCAGTGGTGCCAGTGCACTCTCCGGACTCACTGCACTGCATCCCTAATGGTGCCAGTGCACTCTCTGGACTCACTGCACTGCATCCCCAGTGGTGCCAGTGCACTCTCTGGACTCACTGCACTGCATCCCCAGTGGTGCCAGTGCACTCTCTGAACTCACTGCACTGCATCCCCGGTGTTCCCAGAGCACTCTCTGGACTCACCGAGGTGCATCCCCAGTGGTGCCAGTGCACTCTCTGGACTCACCGCACTGCATCCCCAGTGGTGCCAGTGCACTCTCTGGACTCACTGCAGTGCAGCCCATTGAGGTGCCAGTGTACTCTCTGGACTCACTGCACTGCATCCCCAGTGGTGACAGTGCACTCTCTGGAATCACTGCACTGCATCACCATTGGTGCCAGGGCACTCTCCGGACTCACTGCAGTGCATCCCCAGTGGTGCCTGTGCACTCTCTTGAGTCACTGCACTGCATCCCCAGTGGAGCCAGTGCACTCTATGGACTAACTGCACTGCATCCCCAGTGGTGCCAGTGCACTCTCTGGACTCACTGCACTGCATCCCCAGTGGTGCCAGCGCACTCTCTGGACTCACTGCACTGCATCCCCAGTGGTTCCAGTGCACTCTCTGGACTCACTGAACTGCATTCCCAAGGTGCCAGTGCACTCTCTGGACTCACTGCATTGCATCCCCAGTGGTGCCAGTGCACTCCCTGGACTCACTGCACTGCATCCCCAGTGGTGCCACTGCACTCTCTGGACTCACTGCACTGCATCACCGTTGGTGCCAGGGCACTCTCCGGACTCACTGCAGTGCATCCGCAGTGGTGCCAGTGCACTCTTTCGAGTCACTGCAGTGCATCCCCAGTGGTGCCAGTGCACTCTCTGGACTCACTGCACTGCATCCCCAGTGGTGCCAGTGCACTCTCTGCACTCACTGCACTGCATCCCCAGTGTTCCCAGAGCACTCTCTGGACTCACTGCAGTGCATCCCCAGTGGTGCCAGTGCACTCTCTGGACTCACTGCACTGCATCCCCAGTGGTGCCACTGCACTCTCTGGACTCACTGCACTGCATCACCATTGGTGCCAGGGCACTCTCCGGACTCACTGCAGTGCATCCGCAGTGGTGCCAGTGCACTCTTTCGAGTCACTGCACTGCATCCCCATTAGTGCCAGTGCATTCTCTGGACTCATTGCAGTGCATCCCCAGTGGTGCCAGTGCACTCTCTGGACTCACTGCACTGCATCCCCAGTGGTGCCAGTGCACTCTCTGGACTCACTGCACTGCATCCCCAGTGCTGACAGTGCACTCTCTGGACTCACTGCACTGCATCCCCAGTGCTGACAGTGCACTCTCTGGACTCACTGCAGTGCATCCCCAGTGGTGCCAGTGCACTCTCTGGAATCACTGCAGTGCATCCCCTGTGGTGCCATTGCACTCTCTGGACTCACTGCACTGCATCCCAGGTGGTGCCTGTGCACTCTCTTGAGTCACTGCACTGCATCCCCAGTGGAGCCAGTGCACTCTCAGGAGTCACTGCGCTGCATCCCCAGTGGTGCCAGTGCACTCTCTGGACTCACTGCACTGCATCCCCAGTGGTGCCAGTGCACTCTCTGGACTCACTGCACTGCATCCCCAGTGGTTCCAGTGCACTCTCTGGATCACTGCACTGCATCACCATTGGTGCCAGGGCACTCTCCGGACTCACTGCATTGCATCCCCAGTGGTGCCAGTGCACTCTTTCGAGTCACTGCACTGCATCCCCAGTGGTGCCAGTGCATTCTCTGGACTCACTGCAGTGCATCCCCATTGGTGCCAGTGCAGTCTCTGGAGTCACTGCAGTGCATCCCCAGTGGTGCCAGTGCACTCTCTGGACTCACTGCACTGCATCCCCAGTGGTGCCAGTGCACTCTCTGGACTCACTGCAGTGCATCCCCAGTGGTGCCAGTGCACTCTCTGGACTCACTGCAGTGCATCCCCTTTTGTGCCAGTGCACTCTCTGGACTCACTGCACTGCATCCCCAGTGGTGCCAGTGCACTCTCTGGAGTCACTGCACTGTATCCCCAGTGGTGCCAGTGCACTCTCTGGACTCACTGCAGTGCATCCCCAGTGGTGCCAGTGCACTCTCTGGACTCACTGCACTGCATCCCCAGTGCTGACAGTGCACTCTCTGGACTCACTGCACTGCATCACCAGTGGTGGCAGTGTACTCTCTGGACTCACTGCACTGCATCCCCAGTGGAGACAGTGCACTCTCTGGACTCACTGCGCTGCATCCCCAGTGGTTCCAGGGCACTCTCTCGACTCACTGCACTGCAACTCCAGTAGTGCCAGTGCACTCTCTGGACTCACTGCACTGCATCCCCAGTGGTGCCAGTGCACTCTCTGGAGTCACTGCGCTGCATCCCCAGTGGTGCCAGTGCCCTCTGTGGACTCACTGCACTACATCCCCTGTGGGGCCAGTGCACTCTCTGGACTCACTGCAGTGCATCCCCAGTGGTGCGAGTGCACTCTCTGGACTCACCGGGGTGCATCCCCAGTGGTGCCAGTGCACTCTCTGGACTCACCGGGGTGCATCCCCAGTGGTGCCAGTGCACTCTCTGGACTCACTGCAGTGCATCCCCAGTGGTGCCAGTGCACTTTCTGGAGTCACTGCAGTGCATCCCCTGTGGTGCCAGTGCACTCTCTGCACTCACTGCACTGCATCCCCAGAAGTGCCAGTGCACTCTCTGGACTCACTGCACTACATCCCCAGTGGTGCCAGTGCACTCTCTGGACTCACTGCAGTGCATCCCCAGTGGCGCCAGTGCACTCTCTGGACTCACTGCACTGCATCCCATTGGTGCTAGTGCACTCTCTGGACTCACTGCACTGCATCCCCAGTGGTGCCAGTGCAGTCTCTGGAGTCACTGCAGTGCATCCCCAGTGGTGCCAGTGCACTCTCTGGACTCACTGCACTGCATCCCCAGTGCTGACAGTGCACTCTCTGGACTCACTGCACTGCATCCCCAGTGGTGCCAGTGCACTCTCTGGACTCACTGCATTGCATCCCCAGTGGTGCCAGTGCACTCTCTGGACTCACTGCACTGCATCCCCAGTGGTGCCAGTGCACTCTCTGGACTCACTGCACTGCATCCCCAGTGGTGCCAGTGCACTCTCTGGACTCACTGCAGTGCATCCCCAGTGGTGCCAGTGCACTCTCTGGACTCACTGCACTGCATCCCCAGTGCTGACAGTGCACTCTCTGGACTCACTGCACTGCATCACCAGTGGTGGCAGTGTACTCTCTGGACTCACTGCACTGCATCCCCAGTGGAGACAGTGCACTCTCTGTAGTCACTGCGCTGCATCCCCAGTGGTTCCAGGGCACTCTCTCGACTCACTGCACTGCAACTCCAGTAGTGCCAGTGCACTCTCTGGACTCACTGCACTGCATCCCCAGTGGTGCCAGTGCACTCTCTGGAGTCACTGCGCTGCATCCCCAGTGGTTCCAGGGCACTCTCTGGACTCACTGCACTGCATCCCCAGTGGTGCCAGTGCACTCTCTGGACTCACTGCAGTGCATCCCCAGTGGTGCCAGTGCACTCTCTGGACTCACTGCACTGCATCCCCAGTGGTGCCAGTGCACTCTCTGGAGTCACTGCACTGCATCCCCAGTGGTGCCAGTGCACTCTCTGGACTCACTGCAGTGCATCCCCAGTGGTGCCAGTGCACTCTCTGGACTCACTGCACTGCATCCCCAGTGCTGACAGTGCACTCTCTGGACTCACTGCACTGCATCACCAGTGGTGGCAGTGTACTCTCTGGACTCACTGCACTGCATCCCCAGTGGAGACAGTGCACTCTCTGTAGTCACTGCGCTGCATCCCCAGTGGTTCCAGGGCACTCTCTCGACTCACTGCACTGCAACTCCAGTAGTGCCAGTGCACTCTCTGGACTCACTGCACTGCATCCCCAGTGGTGCCAGTGCACTCTCTGGAGTCAGTGCGCTGCATCCCCAGTGGTGCCAGTGCCCTCTGTGGACTCACTGCACTACATCCCCTGTGGGGCCAGTGCACTCTCTGGACTCACTGCAGTGCATCCCCAGTGGTGCGAGTGCACTCTCTGGACTCACCGGGGTGCATCCCCAGTGGTGCCAGTGCACTCTCTGGACTCACCGGGGTGCATCCCCAGTGGTGCCAGTGCACTCTCTGGACTCACTGCAGTGCATCCCCAATGGTGCCAGTGCACTCTCTGGACTCACTGCAGTGCATCCCCAGTGTTGCCAGTGCACTCTCTGGAGTCACTGCACTGCATCCCCAGTGGTGCCAGTGCACTCTCTGGACTCACTGCACTACTTCCCCAGTGGTGGCAGTGCACTCTCTGGACTCACTGCAGTGCATCCCCAGTGGTGCCAGTGCACTCTCTGGACTCACTGCACTGCATCCCATTGGTGCTAGTGCACTCTCTGGACTCACTGCACTGCATCCCCAGTGGTGCCAGTGCACTCTCTGGACTCACTGCACTGCATCCCCAGTGGTGCCAGTGCACTCTCTGGACTCACTGCAGTGCATCCCCAGTGGTGCCAGTGCACTCTCTGGACTCACTGCAGTGCTTCCGCACTGGTGCCAGTGCACTCTCTGCACTCACTGCACTGCATCCCCAGTGGCGCCTCTGCACTCTCTGGAGTCACTGCACTGCATCCCCAGTGGTGCCAGTGCACTCTCTGGACTCACTGTAGTGCATCCCCAGTGGTGCCAGTGCACTCTCTGGACTCACTGCACTGCATCCCCAGTGGTGCCAGTGCACTCTCTGGACTCACTGCAGTGCATCCCTTGTGGTGCCTTTGCACTCTCAGGACTCACTGCACTGCATCCCCAGTGGTGCCAGTGCACTCTCTGGACTCAGTGCACTGCATCCCCAGTGGTGCCAGTGCACTCTCTGAACTCAGTGCACTGCATCCCCAATGGTGCCACTGCACTCTCTGGACTCACTGCAGTGCATCCCCAGTGGTGCCAGTGCACTCCCTGGACTCACTGCACTGCATCCCCAGTGGTGCCAGTGCACTCTCTGAGCTCTTTGCTGTGCATCCCAAGTGGTGCCAGTGCACTCTCTGGACTCACTGCACTGCATCCCCAGTGGTGCCAGTGTAGTCTCTGGACTCACAGCAGTGCATCCCCAGTGGTGCCAGTGCAACTACTAGACTCACTGCAGTGTAGCTCAGTGGTGCCAGAGCACTCTCTGGACTCACTGCACTGCATCCCCAGTGGTGCCAGTGCACTCTCTGGACTCACTGCACTGCATCCCCAGTGGTGCCAGTGCACTGTCTGGACTCACTGCAGTGTATCGCCATTGGAGCCGGTGCATTCTCTGGACTCACTAAACTGCATCCCCAGTGGTGCCAGAGAACTCTCTGGTCTCACTGCAGTGCATCCCCAGTGGTGCCAGTGCACTGTCTGGACTCACTGCATCCCCAGTGGTGCCAGGGCACTCTCTGGACTCACAGCACTGCATCCCCATTGGTGCCAGTGCACTCTCTGGACTACTGCACTAAAACCCCAGTGGTGTCAGTGCAGTCTCTGGACTCAGTACACTGCATCCCCAGTGGTGCCAGTGCACTCTCTGGACTCACCGGGGTGCATCCCCAGTGGTGCCAGTGCACTCTCTGGACTCACTGCACTGCATCCCCTGTGGTGCCAGTACACTCTCTGGACTCACTGCAGTGCATCCCCAGTGGTGCCAGTGTACTCTCTGGACTCACTGCACTGCATCACCAGCGGTGCCAGTACACTCTCTGGACTCACTGCAGTGCATCCCCAGTGGTGCCAGTGCACTTTCTGGAGTCACTGCAGTGCATCCCCTGTTGTGCCAGTGCACTCTCTGCACTCACTGCACTGCATCCCCAGAAGTGCCAGTGCACTCTCTGGACTCACTGCACTGCATCCCCAGTGGTTCCATTGCACTCTCTGGACTCACTGCATTGGATCCCCAGTGGTGTCAGTGCACTCTCTGGACTCAGTGCATTGCATCCCCAGTGGTGCCAGTGCACTCTCTGGACTCACTGCAGTGCTTCCCCACTGGTGCCAGTGCACTCTCTGGACTCACTGCACTGCATCCCCAGTGGTGCCACTGCACTCTCTGGACTCACTGCACTTCATCACCATTGGTGTCAGGGCACTCTCCGGACTCACTGCAGTGCATCCGCAGTGGTGCCAGTGCACTCTTTCGAGTCACTGCACTGCATCCCCATTAGTGCCAGTGCATTCTCTGGACTCATTGCAGTGCATCCCCAGTGGTGCCAGTGCACTCTCTGGACTCACTGCACTGCATCCCCAGTGGTGCCAGTGCACTCTCTGGACTCACTGCACTGCATCCCCAGTGCTGACAGTGCACTCTCTGGACTCACTGCAGTGCATCCCCAGTGCTGACAGTGCACTCTCTGGACTCACTGCAGTGCATCCCCAGTGGTGCCAGTGCACTCTCTGGACTCACTGCACTGCATCCCCAGTGGTGCCAGTGCACTCTCCGGACTCACTGCACTGCATCCCTAATGGTGCCAGTGCACTCTCTGGACTCACTGCACTGCATCCCCAGTGGTGCCAGTGCACTCTCTGGACTCACTGCACTGCATCCCCAGTGGTGCCAGTGCACTCTCTGCACTCACTGCACTGCATCCCCGGTGTTCCCAGAGCACTCTCTGGACTCACCGAGGTGCATCCCCAGTGGTGCCAGTGCACTCTCTGGACTCACCGCACTGCATCCCCAGTGGTGCCAGTGCACTCTCTGGACTCACTGCAGTGCAGCCCATTGAGGTGCCAGTGTACTCTCTGGACTCACTGCACTGCATCCCCAGTGGTGACAGTGCACTCTCTGAAATCACTGCACTGCATCACCATTGGTGCCAGGGCACTCTCCGGACTCACTGCAGTGCATCCCCAGTGGTGCCTGTGAACTCTCTTGAGTCACTGCACTGCATCCCCAGTGGAGCCAGTGCACTCTATGGACTAACTGCACTGCATCCCCAGTGGTGCCAGTGCACTCTCTGGACTCACTGCACTGCATCCCCAGTGGTGCCAGCGCACTCTCTGGACTCACTGCACTGCATCCCCAGTGGTTCCAGTGCACTCTCTGGACTCACTGAACTGCATTCCCAAGGTGCCAGTGCACTCTCTGGACTCACTGCATTGCATCCCCAGTGGTGCCAGTGCACTCTCTGGACTCACTGCAGTGCATCCCCAGTGGTGCCACTGCACTCTCTGGACTCACTGCACTGCATCACCGTTGGTGCCAGGGCACTCTCCGGACTCACTGCAGTGCATCCGCAGTGGTGCCAGTGCACTCTTTCGAGTCACTGCAGTGCATCCCCAGTGGTGCCAGTGCACTCTCTGGACTCACTGCACTGCATCCCCAGTGGTGCCAGTGCACTCTCTGCACTCACTGCACTGCATCCCCAGTGTTCCCAGAGCACTCTCTGGACTCACTGCAGTGCATCCCCAGTGGTGCCAGTGCACTCTCTGGACTCACTGCACTGTATCCCCAGTGGTGCCACTGCACTCTCTGGACTCACTGCACTGCATCACCATTGGTGCCAGGGCACTCTCCGGACTCACTGCAGTGCATCCGCAGTGGTGCCAGTGCACTCTTTCGAGTCACTGCACTGCATCCCCATTAGTGCCAGTGCATTCTCTGGACTCATTGCAGTGCATCCCCAGTGGTGCCAGTGCACCCTCTGGACTCACTGCACTGCATCCCCAGTGGTGCCAGTGCACTCTCTGGACTCACTGCACTGCATCCCCAGTGCTGACAGTGCACTCTCTGGACTCACTGCACTGCATCCCCAGTGCTGACAGTGCACTCTCTGGACTCACTGCACTGCATCCCCAGTGGTGCCAGTGCACTCTCTGGAATCACTGCAGTGCATCCCCTGTGGTGCCATTGCACTCTCTGGACTCACTGCACTGCATCCCAGGTGGTGCCTGTGCACTCTCTTGAGTCACTGCACTGTATCCCCAGTGGAGCCAGTGCACTCTCAGGAGTCACTGCGCTGCATCCCCAGTGGTGCCAGTGCACTCTCTGGACTCACTGCACTGCATCCCCAGTGGTGCCAGTGCACTCTCTGGACTCACTGCACTGCATCCCCAGTGGTTCCAGTGCACTCTCTGGATCACTGCACTGCATCACCATTGGTGCCAGGGCACTCTCCGGACTCACTGCATTGCATCCCCAGTGGTGCCAGTGCACTCTTTCGAGTCACTGCACTGCATCCCCAGTGGTGCCAGTGCATTCTCTGGACTCACTGCAGTGCATCCCCATTGGTGCCAGTGCAGTCTCTGGAGTCACTGCAGTGCATCCCCAGTGGTGCCAGTGCACTCTCTGGACTCACTGCACTGCATCCCCAGTACTGACAGTGCACTCTCTGGACTCACTGCAGTGCATCCCCAGTGGTGCCAGTGCACTCTCTGGACTCACTGCAGTGCATCCCCTTTTGTGCCAGTGCACTCTCTGGACTCACTGCACTGCATCCCCAGTGGTGCCAGTGCACTCTCTGGAGTCACTGCACTGTATCCCCAGTGGTGCCAGTGCACTCTCTGGACTCACTGCAGTGCATCCCCAGTGGTGCCAGTGCACTCTCTGGACTCACTGCACTGCATCACCAGTGGTGGCAGTGTACTCTCTGGACTCACTGCACTGCATCCCCAGTGGAGACAGTGCACTCTCTGGACTCACTGCGCTGCATCCCCAGTGGTTCCAGGGCACTCTCTCGACTCACTGCACTGCAACTCCAGTAGTGCCAGTGCACTCTCTGGACTCACTGCACTACATCCCCTGTGGGGCCAGTGCACTCTCTGGACTCACTGCAGTGCATCCCCAGTGGTGCGAGTGCACTCTCTGGACTCACCGGGGTGCATCCCCAGTGGTGCCAGTGCACTCTCTGGACTCACCGGGGTGCATCCCCAGTGGTGCCAGTGCACTCTCTGGACTCACTGCAGTGCATCCCCAGTGGTGCCAGTGCACTTTCTGGAGTCACTGCAGTGCATCCCCTGTGGTGCCAGTGCACTCTCTGCACTCACTGCACTGCATCCCCAGAAGTGCCAGTGCACTCTCTGGACTCACTGCACTACATCCCCAGTGGTGCCAGTGCACTCTCTGGACTCACTGCAGTGCATCCCCAGTGGCGCCAGTGCACTCTCTGGACTCACTGCACTGCATCCCATTGGTGCTAGTGCACTCTCTGGACTCACTGCACTGCATCCCCAGTGGTGCCAGTGCACTCTCTGGACTCAGTGCACTGCATCCCCAGTGGTGCCAGTGCACTCTCTGGACTCACTGCACTGCATCCCCAGTGGTGCCAGTGCACTCTCTGGACTCACTGCAGTGCTTCCGCACTGGTGCCAGTGCACTCTCTGCACTCACTGCACTGCATCAACAGTGGTGCCTCTGCACTCTCTGGAGTCACTGCACTGCATCCCCAGTGGTGCCAGTGCACTCTCTGGACTCACTGTAGTGCATCCCCAGTGGTGCCAGTGCACTCTCTGGACTCACTGCACTGCATCCCCAGTGGTGCCAGTGCACTCTCGGGACTCACTGCAGTGTATCGCCATTGGAGCCGGTGCACTCTCTGGACTCACTAAACTGCATCCCCAGTGGTGCCAGAGAACTCTCTGGTCTCACTGCAGTGCATCCCCAGTGGTGCCAGTGCACTGTCTGGACTCACTGCATCCCCAGTTGTGCCAGGGCACTCTCTGGACTCACAGCACTGCATCCCCATTGGTGCCAGTGCACTCTCTGGACTACTGCACTAAAACCCCAGTGGTGCCAGTGCAGTCTCTGGACTCAGTACACTGCATCCCCAGTGGTGCCAGTGCACTCTCTGGACTCACCGGGGTGCATCCCCAGTGGTGCCAGTGCACTCTCTGGACTCACTGCACTGCATCCCCTGTGGTGCCAGTACACTCTCTGGACTCACTGCAGTGCATCCCCAGTGGTGCCAGTGTACTCTCTGGACTCACTGCACTGCATCACCAGCGGTGCCAGTGCACTCTCTGGACTCACTGCAGTGCATCCCCAGTGGTGCCAGTGCACTTTCTGGAGTCACTGCAGTGCATCCCCTGTTGTGCCAGTGCACTCTCTGCACTCACTGCACTGCATCCCCAGTGGTGCCAGTGCACTCTCTGCACTCACTGCAGTGCATCCCCAGTGGTTCCATTGCACTCTCTGGACTCACTGCATTGGATCCCCAGTGGTGTCAGTGCACTCTCTGGACTCAGTGCATTGCATCCCCAGTGGTGCCAGTGCACTCTCTGGACTCACTGCAGTGCTTCCACACTGGTGCCAGTGCACTCTCTGGACTCACTGCACTGCATCCCCAGTGGTGCCACTGCACTCTCTGGACTCACTGCACTGCATCACCATTGGTGCCAGGGCACTCTCCGGACTCACTGCAGTTCATCCGCAGTGGTGCCAGTGCACTCTTTCGAGTCACTGCACTGCATCCCCATTAGTGCCAGTGCATTCTCTGGACTCATTGCAGTGCATCCCCAGTGGTGCCAGTGCACTCTCTGGACTCACTGCACTGCATCCCCAGTGGTGCCAGTGCACTCTCTGGACTCACTGCACTGCATCCCCAGTGCTGACAGTGCACTCTCTGGACTCACTGCACTGCATCCCCAGTGCTGACAGTGCACTCTCTGGACTCACTGCAGTGCATCCCCAGTGGTGCCAGTGCACTCTCTGGACTCACTGCACTGCATCCCCAGTGGTGCCAGTGCACTCTCCGGACTCACTGCACTGCATCCCTAATGGTGCCAGTGCACTCTCTGGACTCACTGCACTGCATCCCCAGTGGTGCCAGTGCACTCTCTGCACTCACTGCACTGCATCCCCAGTGGAGACAGAGCACTCTCTGTAGTCACTGCGCTGCATCCCCAGTGGTTCCAGGGCACTCTCTCGACTCACTGCACTGCAACTCCAGTAGTGCCAGTGCACTCTCTGGACTCACTGCACTGCATCCCCAGTGGTGCCAGTGCACTCTCTGTAGTCACTGCGCTGCATCCCCAGTGGTTCCAGGGCACTCTCTGGACTCACTGCACTGCATCCCCAGTGGTGCCAGTGCACTCTCTGGACTCACTGCAGTGCATCCCCAGTGGTGCCAGTGCACTCTCTGGACTCACTGCACTGCATCCCCAGTGGTGCCAGTGCACTCTCTGGAGTCACTGCACTGCATCCCCAGTGGTGCCAGTGCACTCTCTGGACTCACTGCAGTGCATCCCCAGTGGTGCCAGTGCACTCTCTGGACTCACTGCACTGCATCCCCAGTGCTGACAGTGCACTCTCTGGACTCACTGCACTGCATCACCAGTGGTGGCAGTGTACTCTCTGGACTCACTGCACTGCATCCCCAGTGGAGACAGTGCACTCTCTGTAGTCACTGCGCTGCATCCCCAGTGGTTCCAGGGCACTCTCTCGACTCACTGCACTGCAACTCCAGTAGTGCCAGTGCACTCTCTGGACTCACTGCACTGCATCCCCAGTGGTGCCAGTGCACTCTCTGGAGTCACTGCGCTGCATCCCCAGTGGTGCCAGTGCCCTCTGTGGACTCACTGCACTACATCCCCTGTGGGGCCAGTGCACTCTCTGGACTCACTGCAGTGCATCCCCAGTGGTGCGAGTGCACTCTCTGGACTCACCGGGGTGCATCCCCAGTGGTGCCAGTGCACTCTCTGGACTCACCGGGGTGCATCCCCAGTGGTGCCAGTGCACTCTCTGGACTCACTGCAGTGCATCCCCAATGGTGCCAGTGCACTCTCTGGACTCACTGCAGTGCATCCCCAGTGTTGCCAGTGCACTCTCTGGAGTCACTGCACTGCATCCCCAGTGGTGCCAGTGCACTCTCTGGACTCACTGCACTACTTCCCCAGTGGTGCCAGTGCACTCTCTGGACTCACTGCAGTGCATCCCCAGTGGTGCCAGTGCACTCTCTGGACTCACTGCACTGCATCCCATTGGTGCTAGTGCACTCTCTGGACTCACTGCACTGCATCCCCAGTGGTGCCAGTGCACTCTCTGGACTCACTGCACTGCATCCCCAGTGGTGCCAGTGCACTCTCTGGACTCACTGCAGTGCATCCCCAGTGGTGCCAGTGCACTCTCTGGACTCACTGCAGTGCTTCCGCACTGGTGCCAGTGCACTCTCTGCACTCACTGCACTGCATCAACAGTGGTGCCTCTGCACTCTCTCGAGTCACTGCACTGCATCCCCAGTGGTGCCAGTGCACTCTCTGGACTCACTGTAGTGCATCCCCAGTGGTGCCAGTGCACTCTCTGGACTCACTGCACTGCATCCCCAGTGGTGCCAGTGCACTCTCTGGACTCACTGCAGTGCATCCCTTGTGGTGCCTTTGCACTCTCAGGACTCACTGCACTGCATCCCCAGTGGTGCCAGTGCACTCTCTGGACTCAGTGCACTGCATCCCCAGTGGTGCCAGTGCACTCTCTGAACTCAGTGCACTGCATCCCCAATGGTGCCACTGCACTCTCTGGACTCACTGCAGTGCATCCCCAGTGGTGCCAGTGCACTCTCTGGACTCACTGCACTGCATCCCCAGTGGTGCCAGTGCACTCTCTGAGCTCTTTGCTGTGCATCCCAAGTGGTGCCAGTGCACTCTCTGGACTCACTGCACTGCATCCCCAGTGGTGCCAGTGTAGTCTCTGGACTCACAGCAGTGCATCCCCAGTGGTGCCAGTGCAACTACTGGACTCACTGCAGTGTAGCTCAGTGGTGCCAGAGCACTCTCTGGACTCACTGCACTGCATCCCCAGTGGTGCCAGTGCACTCTCTGGACTCACTGCACTGCATCCCCAGTGGTGCCAGTGCACTGTCTGGACTCACTGCAGTGTATCGCCATTGGAGCCGGTGCATTCTCTGGACTCACTAAACTGCATCCCCAGTGGTGCCAGAGAACTCTCTGGTCTCACTGCAGTGCATCCCCAGTGGTGCCAGTGCACTGTCTGGACTCACTGCATCCCCAGTGGTGCCAGGGCACTCTCTGGACTCACAGCACTGCATCCCCATTGGTGCCAGTGCACTCTCTGGACTACTGCACTAAAACCCCAGTGGTGTCAGTGCAGTCTCTGGACTCACTGCACTGCATCCCCAGTGGTGCCAGTGCACTCTCTGGACTCACCGGGGTGCATCCCCAGTGGTGCCAGTGCACTCTCTGGACTCACTGCACTGCATCCCCTGTGGTGCCAGTACACTCTCTGGACTCACTGCAGTGCATCCCCAGTGGTGCCAGTGTACTCTCTGGACTCACTGCACTGCATCACCAGCGGTGCCAGTACACTCTCTTGACTCACTGCAGTGCATCCCCAGTGGTGCCAGTGCACTTTCTGGAGTCACTGCAGTGCATCCCCTGTTGTGCCAGTGCACTCTCTGCACTCACTGCACTGCATCCCCAGAAGTGCCAGTGCACTCTCTGGACTCACTGCACTGCATCCCCAGTGGTTCCATTGCACTCTCTGGACTCACTGCATTGGATCCCCAGTGGTGTCAGTGCACTCTCTGGACTCAGTGCATTGCATCCCCAGTGGTGCCAGTGCACTCTCTGGACTCACTGCAGTGCTTCCCCACTGGTGCCAGTGCACTCTCTGGACTCACTGCACTGCATCCCCAGTGGTGCCACTGCACTCTCTGGACTCACTGCACTGCATCACCATTGGTGTCAGGGCACTCTCCGGACTCACTGCAGTGCATCCGCAGTGGTGCCAGTGCACTCTTTCGAGTCACTGCACTGCATCCCCATTAGTGCCAGTGCATTCTCTGGACTCATTGCAGTGCATCCCCAGTGGTGCCAGTGCACTCTCTGGACTCACTGCACTGCATCCCCAGTGGTGCCAGTGCACTCTCTGGACTCACTGCACTGCATCCCCAGTGCTGACAGTGCACTCTCTGGACTCACTGCACTGCATCCCCAGTGCTGACAGTGCACTCTCTGGACTCACTGCAGTGCATCCCCAGTGGTGCCAGTGCACTCTCTGGACTCACTGCACTGCATCCCCAGTGGTGCCAGTGCACTCTCCGGACTCACTGCACTGCATCCCTAATGGTGCCAGTGCACTCTCTGGACTCACTGCACTGCATCCCCAGTGGTGCCAGTGCACTCTCTGGACTCACTGCACTGCATCCCCAGTGGTGCCAGTGCACTCTCTGAACTCACTGCACTGCATCCCCGGTGTTCCCAGAGCACTCTCTGGACTCACCGAGGTGCATCCCCAGTGGTGCCAGTGCACTCTCTGGACTCACCGCACTGCATCCCCAGTGGTGCCAGTGCACTCTCTGGACTCACTGCAGTGCAGCCCATTGAGGTGCCAGTGTACTCTCTGGACTCACTGCACTGCATCCCCAGTGGTGACAGTGCACTCTCTGGAATCACTGCACTGCATCACCATTGGTGCCAGGGCACTCTCCGGACTCACTGCAGTGCATCCCCAGTGGTGCCTGTGCACTCTCTTGAGTCACTGCACTGCATCCCCAGTGGAGCCAGTGCACTCTATGGACTAACTGCACTGCATCCCCAGTGGTGCCAGTGCACTCTCTGGACTCACTGCACTGCATCCCCAGTGGTGCCAGCGCACTCTCTGGACTCACTGCACTGCATCCCCAGTGGTTCCAGTGCACTCTCTGGACTCACTGAACTGCATTCCCAAGGTGCCAGTGCACTCTCTGGACTCACTGCATTGCATCCCCAGTGGTGCCAGTGCACTCCCTGGACTCACTGCACTGCATCCCCAGTGGTGCCACTGCACTCTCTGGACTCACTGCACTGCATCACCGTTGGTGCCAGGGCACTCTCCGGACTCACTGCAGTGCATCCGCAGTGGTGCCAGTGCACTCTTTCGAGTCACTGCAGTGCATCCCCAGTGGTGCCAGTGCACTCTCTGGACTCACTGCACTGCATCCCCAGTGGTGCCAGTGCACTCTCTGCACTCACTGCACTGCATCCCCAGTGTTCCCAGAGCACTCTCTGGACTCACTGCAGTGCATCCCCAGTGGTGCCAGTGCACTCTCTGGACTCACTGCACTGCATCCCCAGTGGTGCCACTGCACTCTCTGGACTCACTGCACTGCATCACCATTGGTGCCAGGGCACTCTCCGGACTCACTGCAGTGCATCCGCAGTGGTGCCAGTGCACTCTTTCGAGTCACTGCACTGCATCCCCATTAGTGCCAGTGCATTCTCTGGACTCATTGCAGTGCATCCCCAGTGGTGCCAGTGCACTCTCTGGACTCACTGCACTGCATCCCCAGTGGTGCCAGTGCACTCTCTGGACTCACTGCACTGCATCCCCAGTGCTGACAGTGCACTCTCTGGACTCACTGCACTGCATCCCCAGTGCTGACAGTGCACTCTCTGGACTCACTGCAGTGCATCCCCAGTGGTGCCAGTGCACTCTCTGGAATCACTGCAGTGCATCCCCTGTGGTGCCATTGCACTCTCTGGACTCACTGCACTGCATCCCAGGTGGTGCCTGTGCACTCTCTTGAGTCACTGCACTGCATCCCCAGTGGAGCCAGTGCACTCTCAGGAGTCACTGCGCTGCATCCCCAGTGGTGCCAGTGCACTCTCTGGACTCACTGCACTGCATCCCCAGTGGTGCCAGTGCACTCTCTGGACTCACTGCACTGCATCCCCAGTGGTTCCAGTGCACTCTCTGGATCACTGCACTGCATCACCATTGGTGCCAGGGCACTCTCCGGACTCACTGCATTGCATCCCCAGTGGTGCCAGTGCACTCTTTCGAGTCACTGCACTGCATCCCCAGTGGTGCCAGTGCATTCTCTGGACTCACTGCAGTGCATCCCCATTGGTGCCAGTGCAGTCTCTGGAGTCACTGCAGTGCATCCCCAGTGGTGCCAGTGCACTCTCTGGACTCACTGCACTGCATCCCCAGTGGTGCCACTGCACTCTCTGGACTCACTGCAGTGCATCCCCAGTGGTGCCAGTGCACTCTCTGGACTCACTGCAGTGCATCCCCTTTTGTGCCAGTGCACTCTCTGGACTCACTGCACTGCATCCCCAGTGGTGCCAGTGCACTCTCTGGAGTCACTGCACTGTATCCCCAGTGGTGCCAGTGCACTCTCTGGACTCACTGCAGTGCATCCCCAGTGGTGCCAGTGCACTCTCTGGACTCACTGCACTGCATCCCCAGTGCTGACAGTGCACTCTCTGGACTCACTGCACTGCATCACCAGTGGTGGCAGTGTACTCTCTGGACTCACTGCACTGCATCCCCAGTGGAGACAGTGCACTCTCTGGACTCACTGCGCTGCATCCCCAGTGGTTCCAGGGCACTCTCTCGACTCACTGCACTGCAACTCCAGTAGTGCCAGTGCACTCTCTGGACTCACTGCACTGCATCCCCAGTGGTGCCAGTGCACTCTCTGGAGTCACTGCGCTGCATCCCCAGTGGTGCCAGTGCCCTCTGTGGACTCACTGCACTACATCCCCTGTGGGGCCAGTGCACTCTCTGGACTCACTGCAGTGCATCCCCAGTGGTGCGAGTGCACTCTCTGGACTCACCGGGGTGCATCCCCAGTGGTGCCAGTGCACTCTCTGGACTCACCGGGGTGCATCCCCAGTGGTGCCAGTGCACTCTCTGGACTCACTGCAGTGCATCCCCAGTGGTGCCAGTGCACTTTCTGGAGTCACTGCAGTGCATCCCCTGTGGTGCCAGTGCACTCTCTGCACTCACTGCACTGCATCCCCAGAAGTGCCAGTGCACTCTCTGGACTCACTGCACTACATCCCCAGTGGTGCCAGTGCACTCTCTGGACTCACTGCAGTGCATCCCCAGTGGCGCCAGTGCACTCTCTGGACTCACTGCACTGCATCCCATTGGTGCTAGTGCACTCTCTGGACTCACTGCACTGCATCCCCAGTGGTGCCAGTGCAGTCTCTGGAGTCACTGCAGTGCATCCCCAGTGGTGCCAGTGCACTCTCTGGACTCACTGCACTGCATCCCCAGTGCTGACAGTGCACTCTCTGGACTCACTGCACTGCATCCCCAGTGGTGCCAGTGCACTCTCTGGACTCACTGCATTGCATCCCCAGTGGTGCCAGTGCACTCTCTGGACTCACTGCACTGCATCCCCAGTGGTGCCAGTGCACTCTCTGGACTCACTGCACTGCATCCCCAGTGGTGCCAGTGCACTCTCTGGACTCACTGCAGTGCATCCCCAGTGGTGCCAGTGCACTCTCTGGACTCACTGCACTGCATCCCCAGTGCTGACAGTGCACTCTCTGGACTCACTGCACTGCATCACCAGTGGTGGCAGTGTACTCTCTGGACTCACTGCACTGCATCCCCAGTGGAGACAGTGCACTCTCTGTAGTCACTGCGCTGCATCCCCAGTGGTTCCAGGGCACTCTCTCGACTCACTGCACTGCAACTCCAGTAGTGCCAGTGCACTCTCTGGACTCACTGCACTGCATCCCCAGTGGTGCCAGTGCACTCTCTGGAGTCACTGCGCTGCATCCCCAGTGGTTCCAGGGCACTCTCTGGACTCACTGCACTGCATCCCCAGTGGTGCCAGTGCACTCTCTGGACTCACTGCAGTGCATCCCCAGTGGTGCCAGTGCACTCTCTGGACTCACTGCACTGCATCCCCAGTGGTGCCAGTGCACTCTCTGGAGTCACTGCACTGCATCCCCAGTGGTGCCAGTGCACTCTCTGGACTCACTGCAGTGCATCCCCAGTGGTGCCAGTGCACTCTCTGGACTCACTGCACTGCATCCCCAGTGCTGACAGTGCACTCTCTGGACTCACTGCACTGCATCACCAGTGGTGGCAGTGTACTCTCTGGACTCACTGCACTGCATCCCCAGTGGAGACAGTGCACTCTCTGTAGTCACTGCGCTGCATCCCCAGTGGTTCCAGGGCACTCTCTCGACTCACTGCACTGCAACTCCAGTAGTGCCAGTGCACTCTCTGGACTCACTGCACTGCATCCCCAGTGGTGCCAGTGCACTCTCTGGAGTCAGTGCGCTGCATCCCCAGTGGTGCCAGTGCCCTCTGTGGACTCACTGCACTACATCCCCTGTGGGGCCAGTGCACTCTCTGGACTCACTGCAGTGCATCCCCAGTGGTGCGAGTGCACTCTCTGGACTCACCGGGGTGCATCCCCAGTGGTGCCAGTGCACTCTCTGGACTCACCGGGGTGCATCCCCAGTGGTGCCAGTGCACTCTCTGGACTCACTGCAGTGCATCCCCAATGGTGCCAGTGCACTCTCTGGACTCACTGCAGTGCATCCCCAGTGTTGCCAGTGCACTCTCTGGAGTCACTGCACTGCATCCCCAGTGGTGCCAGTGCACTCTCTGGACTCACTGCACTACTTCCCCAGTGGTGGCAGTGCACTCTCTGGACTCACTGCAGTGCATCCCCAGTGGTGCCAGTGCACTCTCTGGACTCACTGCACTGCATCCCATTGGTGCTAGTGCACTCTCTGGACTCACTGCACTGCATCCCCAGTGGTGCCAGTGCACTCTCTGGACTCACTGCACTGCATCCCCAGTGGTGCCAGTGCACTCTCTGGACTCACTGCAGTGCATCCCCAGTGGTGCCAGTGCACTCTCTGGACTCACTGCAGTGCTTCCGCACTGGTGCCAGTGCACTCTCTGCACTCACTGCACTGCATCCCCAGTGGCGCCTCTGCACTCTCTGGAGTCACTGCACTGCATCCCCAGTGGTGCCAGTGCACTCTCTGGACTCACTGTAGTGCATCCCCAGTGGTGCCAGTGCACTCTCTGGACTCACTGCACTGCATCCCCAGTGGTGCCAGTGCACTCTCTGGACTCACTGCAGTGCATCCCTTGTGGTGCCTTTGCACTCTCAGGACTCACTGCACTGCATCCCCAGTGGTGCCAGTGCACTCTCTGGACTCAGTGCACTGCATCCCCAGTGGTGCCAGTGCACTCTCTGAACTCAGTGCACTGCATCCCCAATGGTGCCACTGCACTCTCTGGACTCACTGCAGTGCATCCCCAGTGGTGCCAGTGCACTCCCTGGACTCACTGCACTGCATCCCCAGTGGTGCCAGTGCACTCTCTGAGCTCTTTGCTGTGCATCCCAAGTGGTGCCAGTGCACTCTCTGGACTCACTGCACTGCATCCCCAGTGGTGCCAGTGTAGTCTCTGGACTCACAGCAGTGCATCCCCAGTGGTGCCAGTGCAACTACTAGACTCACTGCAGTGTAGCTCAGTGGTGCCAGAGCACTCTCTGGACTCACTGCACTGCATCCCCAGTGGTGCCAGTGCACTCTCTGGACTCACTGCACTGCATCCCCAGTGGTGCCAGTGCACTGTCTGGACTCACTGCAGTGTATCGCCATTGGAGCCGGTGCATTCTCTGGACTCACTAAACTGCATCCCCAGTGGTGCCAGAGAACTCTCTGGTCTCACTGCAGTGCATCCCCAGTGGTGCCAGTGCACTGTCTGGACTCACTGCATCCCCAGTGGTGCCAGGGCACTCTCTGGACTCACAGCACTGCATCCCCATTGGTGCCAGTGCACTCTCTGGACTACTGCACTAAAACCCCAGTGGTGTCAGTGCAGTCTCTGGACTCAGTACACTGCATCCCCAGTGGTGCCAGTGCACTCTCTGGACTCACCGGGGTGCATCCCCAGTGGTGCCAGTGCACTCTCTGGACTCACTGCACTGCATCCCCTGTGGTGCCAGTACACTCTCTGGACTCACTGCAGTGCATCCCCAGTGGTGCCAGTGTACTCTCTGGACTCACTGCACTGCATCACCAGCGGTGCCAGTACACTCTCTGGACTCACTGCAGTGCATCCCCAGTGGTGCCAGTGCACTTTCTGGAGTCACTGCAGTGCATCCCCTGTTGTGCCAGTGCACTCTCTGCACTCACTGCACTGCATCCCCAGAAGTGCCAGTGCACTCTCTGGACTCACTGCACTGCATCCCCAGTGGTTCCATTGCACTCTCTGGACTCACTGCATTGGATCCCCAGTGGTGTCAGTGCACTCTCTGGACTCAGTGCATTGCATCCCCAGTGGTGCCAGTGCACTCTCTGGACTCACTGCAGTGCTTCCCCACTGGTGCCAGTGCACTCTCTGGACTCACTGCACTGCATCCCCAGTGGTGCCACTGCACTCTCTGGACTCACTGCACTTCATCACCATTGGTGTCAGGGCACTCTCCGGACTCACTGCAGTGCATCCGCAGTGGTGCCAGTGCACTCTTTCGAGTCACTGCACTGCATCCCCATTAGTGCCAGTGCATTCTCTGGACTCATTGCAGTGCATCCCCAGTGGTGCCAGTGCACTCTCTGGACTCACTGCACTGCATCCCCAGTGGTGCCAGTGCACTCTCTGGACTCACTGCACTGCATCCCCAGTGCTGACAGTGCACTCTCTGGACTCACTGCAGTGCATCCCCAGTGCTGACAGTGCACTCTCTGGACTCACTGCAGTGCATCCCCAGTGGTGCCAGTGCACTCTCTGGACTCACTGCACTGCATCCCCAGTGGTGCCAGTGCACTCTCCGGACTCACTGCACTGCATCCCTAATGGTGCCAGTGCACTCTCTGGACTCACTGCACTGCATCCCCAGTGGTGCCAGTGCACTCTCTGGACTCACTGCACTGCATCCCCAGTGGTGCCAGTGCACTCTCTGCACTCACTGCACTGCATCCCCGGTGTTCCCAGAGCACTCTCTGGACTCACCGAGGTGCATCCCCAGTGGTGCCAGTGCACTCTCTGGACTCACCGCACTGCATCCCCAGTGGTGCCAGTGCACTCTCTGGACTCACTGCAGTGCAGCCCATTGAGGTGCCAGTGTACTCTCTGGACTCACTGCACTGCATCCCCAGTGGTGACAGTGCACTCTCTGAAATCACTGCACTGCATCACCATTGGTGCCAGGGCACTCTCCGGACTCACTGCAGTGCATCCCCAGTGGTGCCTGTGAACTCTCTTGAGTCACTGCACTGCATCCCCAGTGGAGCCAGTGCACTCTATGGACTAACTGCACTGCATCCCCAGTGGTGCCAGTGCACTCTCTGGACTCACTGCACTGCATCCCCAGTGGTGCCAGCGCACTCTCTGGACTCACTGCACTGCATCCCCAGTGGTTCCAGTGCACTCTCTGGACTCACTGAACTGCATTCCCAAGGTGCCAGTGCACTCTCTGGACTCACTGCATTGCATCCCCAGTGGTGCCAGTGCACTCTCTGGACTCACTGCAGTGCATCCCCAGTGGTGCCACTGCACTCTCTGGACTCACTGCACTGCATCACCGTTGGTGCCAGGGCACTCTCCGGACTCACTGCAGTGCATCCGCAGTGGTGCCAGTGCACTCTTTCGAGTCACTGCAGTGCATCCCCAGTGGTGCCAGTGCACTCTCTGGACTCACTGCACTGCATCCCCAGTGGTGCCAGTGCACTCTCTGCACTCACTGCACTGCATCCCCAGTGTTCCCAGAGCACTCTCTGGACTCACTGCAGTGCATCCCCAGTGGTGCCAGTGCACTCTCTGGACTCACTGCACTGTATCCCCAGTGGTGCCACTGCACTCTCTGGACTCACTGCACTGCATCACCATTGGTGCCAGGGCACTCTCCGGACTCACTGCAGTGCATCCGCAGTGGTGCCAGTGCACTCTTTCGAGTCACTGCACTGCATCCCCATTAGTGCCAGTGCATTCTCTGGACTCATTGCAGTGCATCCCCAGTGGTGCCAGTGCACCCTCTGGACTCACTGCACTGCATCCCCAGTGGTGCCAGTGCACTCTCTGGACTCACTGCACTGCATCCCCAGTGCTGACAGTGCACTCTCTGGACTCACTGCACTGCATCCCCAGTGCTGACAGTGCACTCTCTGGACTCACTGCACTGCATCCCCAGTGGTGCCAGTGCACTCTCTGGAATCACTGCAGTGCATCCCCTGTGGTGCCATTGCACTCTCTGGACTCACTGCACTGCATCCCAGGTGGTGCCTGTGCACTCTCTTGAGTCACTGCACTGTATCCCCAGTGGAGCCAGTGCACTCTCAGGAGTCACTGCGCTGCATCCCCAGTGGTGCCAGTGCACTCTCTGGACTCACTGCACTGCATCCCCAGTGGTGCCAGTGCACTCTCTGGACTCACTGCACTGCATCCCCAGTGGTTCCAGTGCACTCTCTGGATCACTGCACTGCATCACCATTGGTGCCAGGGCACTCTCCGGACTCACTGCATTGCATCCCCAGTGGTGCCAGTGCACTCTTTCGAGTCACTGCACTGCATCCCCAGTGGTGCCAGTGCATTCTCTGGACTCACTGCAGTGCATCCCCATTGGTGCCAGTGCAGTCTCTGGAGTCACTGCAGTGCATCCCCAGTGGTGCCAGTGCACTCTCTGGACTCACTGCACTGCATCCCCAGTACTGACAGTGCACTCTCTGGACTCACTGCAGTGCATCCCCAGTGGTGCCAGTGCACTCTCTGGACTCACTGCAGTGCATCCCCTTTTGTGCCAGTGCACTCTCTGGACTCACTGCACTGCATCCCCAGTGGTGCCAGTGCACTCTCTGGAGTCACTGCACTGTATCCCCAGTGGTGCCAGTGCACTCTCTGGACTCACTGCAGTGCATCCCCAGTGGTGCCAGTGCACTCTCTGGACTCACTGCACTGCATCACCAGTGGTGGCAGTGTACTCTCTGGACTCACTGCACTGCATCCCCAGTGGAGACAGTGCACTCTCTGGACTCACTGCGCTGCATCCCCAGTGGTTCCAGGGCACTCTCTCGACTCACTGCACTGCAACTCCAGTAGTGCCAGTGCACTCTCTGGACTCACTGCACTACATCCCCTGTGGGGCCAGTGCACTCTCTGGACTCACTGCAGTGCATCCCCAGTGGTGCGAGTGCACTCTCTGGACTCACCGGGGTGCATCCCCAGTGGTGCCAGTGCACTCTCTGGACTCACCGGGGTGCATCCCCAGTGGTGCCAGTGCACTCTCTGGACTCACTGCAGTGCATCCCCAGTGGTGCCAGTGCACTTTCTGGAGTCACTGCAGTGCATCCCCTGTGGTGCCAGTGCACTCTCTGCACTCACTGCACTGCATCCCCAGAAGTGCCAGTGCACTCTCTGGACTCACTGCACTACATCCCCAGTGGTGCCAGTGCACTCTCTGGACTCACTGCAGTGCATCCCCAGTGGCGCCAGTGCACTCTCTGGACTCACTGCACTGCATCCCATTGGTGCTAGTGCACTCTCTGGACTCACTGCACTGCATCCCCAGTGGTGCCAGTGCACTCTCTGGACTCAGTGCACTGCATCCCCAGTGGTGCCAGTGCACTCTCTGGACTCACTGCACTGCATCCCCAGTGGTGCCAGTGCACTCTCTGGACTCACTGCAGTGCTTCCGCACTGGTGCCAGTGCACTCTCTGCACTCACTGCACTGCATCAACAGTGGTGCCTCTGCACTCTCTGGAGTCACTGCACTGCATCCCCAGTGGTGCCAGTGCACTCTCTGGACTCACTGTAGTGCATCCCCAGTGGTGCCAGTGCACTCTCTGGACTCACTGCACTGCATCCCCAGTGGTGCCAGTGCACTCTCGGGACTCACTGCAGTGTATCGCCATTGGAGCCGGTGCACTCTCTGGACTCACTAAACTGCATCCCCAGTGGTGCCAGAGAACTCTCTGGTCTCACTGCAGTGCATCCCCAGTGGTGCCAGTGCACTGTCTGGACTCACTGCATCCCCAGTTGTGCCAGGGCACTCTCTGGACTCACTGAACTGCATCCCCATTGGTGCCAGTGCACTCTCTGGACTACTGCACTAAAACCCCAGTGGTGCCAGTGCAGTCTCTGGACTCAGTACACTGCATCCCCAGTGGTGCCAGTGCACTCTCTGGACTCACCGGGGTGCATCCCCAGTGGTGCCAGTGCACTCTCTGGACTCACTGCACTGCATCCCCTGTGGTGCCAGTACACTCTCTGGACTCACTGCAGTGCATCCCCAGTGGTGCCAGTGTACTCTCTGGACTCACTGCACTGCATCACCAGCGGTGCCAGTGCACTCTCTGGACTCACTGCAGTGCATCCCCAGTGGTGCCAGTGCACTTTCTGGAGTCACTGCAGTGCATCCCCTGTTGTGCCAGTGCACTCTCTGCACTCACTGCACTGCATCCCCAGTGGTGCCAGTGCACTCTCTGCACTCACTGCAGTGCATCCCCAGTGGTTCCATTGCACTCTCTGGACTCACTGCATTGGATCCCCAGTGGTGTCAGTGCACTCTCTGGACTCAGTGCATTGCATCCCCAGTGGTGCCAGTGCACTCTCTGGACTCACTGCAGTGCTTCCACACTGGTGCCAGTGCACTCTCTGGACTCACTGCACTGCATCCCCAGTGGTGCCACTGCACTCTCTGGACTCACTGCACTGCATCACCATTGGTGCCAGGGCACTCTCCGGACTCACTGCAGTTCATCCGCAGTGGTGCCAGTGCACTCTTTCGAGTCACTGCACTGCATCCCCATTAGTGCCAGTGCATTCTCTGGACTCATTGCAGTGCATCCCCAGTGGTGCCAGTGCACTCTCTGGACTCACTGCACTGCATCCCCAGTGGTGCCAGTGCACTCTCTGGACTCACTGCACTGCATCCCCAGTGCTGACAGTGCACTCTCTGGACTCACTGCACTGCATCCCCAGTGCTGACAGTGCACTCTCTGGACTCACTGCAGTGCATCCCCAGTGGTGCCAGTGCACTCTCTGGACTCACTGCACTGCATCCCCAGTGGTGCCAGTGCACTCTCCGGACTCACTGCACTGCATCCCTAATGGTGCCAGTGCACTCTCTGGACTCACTGCACTGCATCCCCAGTGGTGCCAGTGCACTCTCTGCACTCACTGCACTGCATCCCCGGTGTTCCCAGAGCACTCTCTGGACTCACCGAGGTGCATCCCCAGTGGTGCCAGTGCACTCTCTGGACTCACCGCACTGCATCCCCAGTGGTGCCAGTGCACTCTCTGGACTCACTGCAGTGCAGCCCATTGAGGTGCCAGTGTACTCTCTGGACTCACTGCACTGCATCCCCAGTGGTGACAGTGCACTCTCTGGAATCACTGCACTGCATCACTATTGGTGCCAGGGCACTCTCCGGACTCACTGCAGTGCATCCCCAGTGGTGCCTGTGCACTCTCTTGAGTCACTGCACTGCATCCCCAGTGGAGCCAGTGCACTCTATGGACTAACTGCACTGCATCCCCAGTGGTGCCAGCGCACTCTCTGGACTCACTGCACTGCATCCCCAGTGGTTCCAGTGCACTCTCTGGATCACTGCACTGCATCACGATTGGTGCCAGGGCACTCTCCGCACTCACAGCAGTGCATCCCCAGTGGTGCCAGTGCACTCTTTCGAGTCACTGCACTGCATCCCCAGTGGTGCCAGTGCATTCTCTGGACTCACTGCAGTGCATCCCCATTGGTGCCAGTGCAGTCTCTGGAGTCACTGCAGTGCATCCCCAGTGGTGCCAGTGCACTCTCTGGACTCACTGCACTGCATCCCCAGTGCTGACAGTGCACTCTCTGGACTCACTGCACTGCATCCCCAGTGGTGCCAGTGTACTCTCTGGACTCAGTGCACTGCATCCCCAGTGGTGCCACTGCACTCTCTGGACTCACTGCACTGCATCCCCAGTGGTGCCAGTGCACTCTCTGGACTCACTGCAGTGCATCCCCAGTGTTGCCAGTGCACTCTCTGGAGTCACTGCACTGCATCCCCAGTGGTGCCAGTGCACTCTCTGGACTCACTGCACTGCATCCCCAGTGGTGCCAGTGCACTCTCTGGACTCACTGCACTGCATCCCCAGTGGCGCCAGTGCACTCTCTGGACTCACTGCACTGCATCCCATTGGTGCTAGTGCACTCTCTGGACTCACTGCACTGCATCCCCAGTGGTGCCAGTGCACTCTCTGGACTCACTGCACTGCATCCCCAGTGGTGCCAGTGCACTCTCTGGACTCACTGCAGTGCATCCCCAGTGGTGCCAGTGCACTCTCTGGACTCACTGCAGTGCTTCCGCACTGGTGCCAGTGCACTCTCTGCACTCACTGCACTGCATCAACAGTGGTGCCTCTGCACTCTCTGGAGTCACTGCACTGCATCCCCAGTGGTGCCAGTGCACTCTCTGGACTCACTGTAGTGCATCCCCAGTGGTGCCAGTGCACTCTCTGGACTCACTGCACTGCATCCCCAGTGCTGACAGTGCACTCTCTGGACTCACTGCACTGCATCCCCAGTGGTGCCAGTGCACTCTCTGGACTCACTGCACTGCATCCCCAGTGGTGCCAGTGCACTCTCTGGACTCACTGCAGTGCATCCCCAGTGGTGCCAGTGCACTCTCTGGACTCACTGCAGTGCATCCCCAGTGGTGCCAGTGCACTCTCTGAGCTCTTTGCAGTGCATCCCCAGTGTTGCCAGTGCACTCTCTGGAGTCACTGCACTGCATCCCCAGTGGTGCCAGTGCACTCTCTGGACTCACGGCAGTGCATCCCCAGTGGTGCCAGTGCACTCTCTGGACTCACTGCAGTGTATCGCCATTGGAGCCGGTGCACTCTCTGGACTCACTAAACTGCATCCCCAGTGGTGCCAGAGAACTCTCTGGTCTCACTGCAGTGCATCCCCAGTGGTGCCAGTGCACTGTCTGGACTCACTGCATCCCCAGTGGTGCCAGGGCACTCTCTGGACTCACAGCACTGCATCCCCAGTGGTGCCAGTGCACTCTCTGGACTCACTGCACTAAAACCCCAGTGGTGCCAGTGCAGTCTCTGGACTCACTGCACTGCATCCCCAGTGGTGCCAGTGCACTCTCTGGACTCACTGCACTGCATCCCCTGTGGTGCCAGTACACTCTCTGGACTCACTGCAGTGCATCCCCAGTGGTGCCAGTGCACTCTCTGGACTCACTGCACTGCACAACCAGCGGTGCCAGTGCACTCTCTGGACTCATTGCAGTGCATCCCCAGTGGTGCCAGTGCACTTTCTGGAGTCACTGCAGTGCATCCCCTGTTGTGCCAGTGCACTCTCTGCACTCACTGCACTGCATCCCCAGTGGTGCCAGTGCACTCTCTGGACTCACTGCACTGCATCCCCAGTGGTTCCATTGCACTCTCTGGACTCACTGCAGTGCTTCCCCACTGGTGCCAGTGCACTCTCTGGACTCACTGCACTGCATCCCCAGTTGTGCCAGTGCACTCTCTGGACTCACTGCACTGCATCCCCAGTGGTGCCAGTGCACTCTCTGGACTCACTGCAGTGCTTCCGCACTGGTGCCAGTGCACTCTCTGCACTCACTGCACTGCATCAACAGTGGTGCCTCTGCACTCTCTGGAGTCACTGCACTGCATCCCCAGTGGTGCCAGTGCACTCTCTGGACTCACTGTAGTGCATCCCCAGTGGTGCCAGTGCACTCTCTGGACTCACTGCACTGCATCCCCAGTGGTGCCAGTGCACTGTCTGGACTCACTGCAGTGTATCGCCATTGGAGCCGGTGCACTCTCTGGACTCACTAAACTGCATCCCCAGTGGTGCCAGAGAACTCTCTGGTCTCACTGCAGTGCATCCCCAGTGGTGCCAGTGCACTGTCTGGACTCACTGCATCCCCAGTTGTGCCAGGGCACTCTCTGGACTCACAGCACTGCATCCCCATTGGTGCCAGTGCACTGTCTGGACTACTGCACTAAAACCCCAGTGGTGCCAGTGCAGTCTCTGGACTCAGTACACTGCATCCCCAGTGGTGCCAGTGCACTCTCTGGACTCACCGGGGTGCATCCCCAGTGGTGCCAGTGCACTCTCTGGACTCACTGCACTGCATCCCCTGTGGTGCCAGTACACTCTCTGGACTCACTGCAGTGCATCCCCAGTGGTGCCAGTGTACTCTCTGGACTCACTGCACTGCATCACCAGCGGTGCCAGTGCACTCTCTGGACTCACTGCAGTGCATCCCCAGTGGTGCCAGTGCACTTTCTGGAGTCACTGCAGTGCATCCCCTGTTGTGCCAGTGCACTCTCTGGAGTCACTGCACTGCATCCCCAGTGGTGCCAGTGCACTCTCTGCACTCACTGCAGTGCATCCCCAGTGGCTCCATTGCACTCTCTGGACTCACTGCATTGGATCCCCAGTGGTGTCAGTGCACTCTCTGGACTCAGTGCATTGCATCCCCAGTGGTGCCAGTGCACTCTCTGGACTCACTGCAGTGCTTCCACACTGGTGCCAGTGCACTCTCTGGACTCACTGCACTGCATCCCCAGTGGTGCCACTGCACTCTCTGGACTCACTGCACTGCATCACCATTGGTGCCAGGGCACTCTCCGGACTCACTGCAGTGCATCCGCAGTGGTGCCAGTGCACTCTTTCGAGTCACTGCACTGCATCCCCATTAGTGCCAGTGCATTCTCTGGACTCACTGCAGTGCATCCCCAGTGGTGCCAGTGCACTCTCTGGACTCACTGCACTGCATCCCCAGTGGTGCCAGTGCACTCTCTGGACTCACTGCACTGCATCCCCAGTGCTGACAGTGCACTCTCTGGACTCACTGCACTGCATCCCCAGTGCTGACAGTGCACTCTCTGGACTCACTGCAGTGCATCCCGAGTGGTGCCAGTGCACTCTCTGGACTCACTGCACTGCATCCCCAGTGGTGCCAGTGCACTCTCCGGACTCACTGCACTGCATCCCTAATGGTGCCAGTGCACTCTCTGGACTCACTGCACTGCATCCCCAGTGGTGCCAGTGCACTCTCTGCACTCACTGCACTGCATCCCCGGTGTTCCCAGAGCACTCTCTGGACTCACCGAGGTGCATCCCCAGTGGTGCCAGTGCACTCTCTGGACTCACCGCACTGCATCCCCAGTGGTGCCAGTGCACTCTCTGGACTCACTGCAGTGCAGCCCATTGAGGTGCCAGTGTACTCTCTGGACTCACTGCACTGCATCCCCAGTGGTGACAGTGCACTCTCTGGAATCACTGCACTGCATCACCTTTGGTGCCAGGGCACTCTCCGGACTCACTGCAGTGCATCCCCAGTGGTGCCTGTGCACTCTCTTGAGTCACTGCACTGCATCCCCAGTGGAGCCAGTGCACTCTATGGACTAACTGCACTGCATCCCCAGTGGTGCCAGCGCACTCTCTGGACTCACTGCACTGCATCCCCAGTGGTTCCAGTGCACTCTCTGGATCACTGCACTGGATCACCATTGGTGCCAGGGCACTCTCCGGACTCACTGCAGTGCATCCCCAGTGGTGCCAGTGCACTCTTTCGAGTCACTGCACTGCATCCCCAGTGGTGCCAGTGCATTCTCTGGACTCACTGCAGTGCATCCCCATTGGTGCCAGTGCAGTCTCTGGAGTCACTGCAGTGCATCCCCAGTGGTGCCAGTGCACTCTCTGGACTCACTGCACTGCATCCCCAGTGCTGACAGTGCACTCTCTGGACTCACTGCACTGCATCCCCAGTGGTGCCAGTGTACTCTCTGGACTCAGTGCACTGCATCCCCAGTGGTGCCACTGCACTCTCTGGACTCACTGCAGTGCATCCCCAGTGGTGCCAGTGCACTCTCTGGACTCACTGCAGTGCATCCGCAGTGGTGCCAGTGCACTCTCTGGACTCACTGCAGTGCATCCCCAGTGGTGCCAGTGCACTCTCTGGAGTCACTGCACTGCATCCCCAGTGGTGCCAGTGCACTCTCTGGACTCACTGCACTGCATCCCCAGTGGTGCCAGTGCACTCTCTGGACTCACTGCACTGCATCCCCAGTGGCGCCAGTGCACTCTCTGGACTCACTGCACTGCATCCCATTGGTGCTAGTGCACTCTCTGGACTCACTGCACTGCATCCCCAGTGGTGCCAGTGCACTCTCTGGACTCACTGCACTGCATCCCCAGTGGTGCCAGTGCACTCTCTGGACTCACTGCAGTGCATCCCCAGTGGTGCCAGTGCACTCTCTGGACTCACTGCAGTGCTTCTGCACTGGTGCCAGTGCACTCTCTGCACTCACTGCACTGCATCAACAGTGGTGCCTCTGCACTCTCTGGAGTCACTGCACTGCATCCCCAGTGGTGCCAGTGCACTCTCTGGACTCACTGTAGTGCATCCCCAGTGGTGCCAGTGCACTCTCTGGACTCACTGCACTGCATCCCCAGTGCTGACAGTGCACTCTCTGGACTCACTGCACTGCATCCCCAGTGGTGCCAGTGCACTCTCTGGACTCACTGCACTGCATCCCCAGTGGTGCCAGTGCACTCTCTGGACTCACTGCAGTGCATCCCCAGTGGTGCCAGTGCACTCTCTGGACTCACTGCAGTGCATCCCTTGTGGTGCCTTTGCACTCTCTGGACTCACTGCAGTGCATCCCCAGTGGTGCCAGTGCACTCTCTGAGCTCTTTGCAGTGCATCCCCAGTGTTGCCAGTGCACTCTCTGGAGTCACTGCACTGCATCCCCAGTGGTGCCAGTGCACTCTCTGGACTCACGGCAGTGCATCCCCAGTGGTGCCAGTGCACTCTCTGGACTCACTGCACTGCATCCCCAGTGGTGCCAGTGTAGTCTCTGGACTCACAGCAGTGCATCCCCAGTGGTGCCAGTGCAACTACTGGACTCACTGCAGTGTAGCTCAGTGGTGCCAGAGCACTCTCTGGACTCACTGCACTGCATCCCCAGTGGTGCCAGTGCACTCTCTGGACTCACTGCACTGCATCCCCAGTGGTGCCAGTGCACTGTCTGGACTCACTGCAGTGTATCGCCATTGGAGCCGGTGCACTCTCTGGACTCACTAAACTGCATCCCCAGTGGTGCCAGAGAACTCTCTGGTCTCACTGCAGTGCATCCCCAGTGGTGCCAGTGCACTGTCTGGACTCACTGCATCCCCAGTGGTGCCAGGGCACTCTCTGGACTCACAGCACTGCATCCCCTGTGGTGCCAGTGCACTCTCTGGACTCACTGCACTAAAAGCCCAGTGGTGCCAGTGCAGTCTCTGGACTCACTGCACTGCATCCCCAGTGGTGCCAGTGCACTCTCTGGACTCACTGCACTGCATCCCCTGTGGTGCCAGTACACTCTCTGGACTCACTGCAGTGCATCCCCAGTGGTGCCAGTGCACTCTCTGGACTCACTGCACTCCATCACCAGCTGTGCCAGTGCACTCTCTGGACTCATTGCAGTGCATCCCCAGTGGTGCCAGTGCACTTTCTGGAGTCACTGCAGTGCATCCCCTGTTGTGCCAGTGCACTCTCTGCACTCACTGCACTGCATCCCCAGAAGTGCCAGTGCACTCTCTGGACTCACTGCACTGCATCCCCAGTGGTTCCATTGCACTCTCTGGACTCACTGCAGTGCTTCCCCACTGGTGCCAGTGCACTCTCTGGACTCACTGCACTGCATTCCCAGTGGTGCCAGTGCACTCTCTGGACTCACTGCACTGCATTCCCAGTGGTGCCAGTGCACTCTCTGGACTCAGTGCACTGCATCCCCAATGGTGCCAGTGCACTCTCTGTAGTCACTGCACTGCGTCCCCAGTGGTGCCAGTGCACTCTCTGGACTCACTGCAGTGTATCCCCTGTGGTGCCAGTGCACTCTGTGGACTCACTGCACTGCATCCCAGTGGTGCCAGTGCACTCTCTGGACTCACTGCACTGCATCCCCAAGGTGCCAGTGCACTCTCTGGACTCAACTGCACTGCATCCCCAGTGCTGCCAGTGCACTCTCTGGACTCACTGCACTGCATCCCCAGTGGTGCCAGTGCACTCTCTGGACTCACTGCACTGCATCCCCAGTGCTGACAGTGCACTCTCTGGACTCACTGCAGTGCATCCCCAGTGGTGCCAGTGCACTCTCTGGACTCACTGCACTTCATCCCCAGTGGTGCCAGTGCACTCTCTGGACTCACTGCATTGCATCCCCAGTGGTGCCAGTGCACTCTCTGGACTCACTGCACTGCATCCCCAGTGGTGTCACAGCACTCCCTGGACTCACTGCACTGCATCACCATTGGTGCCAGGGCACTCTCCGGACTCACTGCAGTGCATACGCAGTGGTGCCAGTGCACTCTTTCGAGTCACTGCAGTGCATCCCCAGTGGTGCCAGTGCACTCTCTGGACTCACTGCACTGCATCCCCAGTGGTGCCAGTGCACTCTCTGGAATCACTGCAGTGCATCCCCAGTGGTGCCAGTGCACTCTCTGGACTCACTGCACTGCATCCCCAGTGGTGCCAGTGCACTCTCTGGACTCACTGCATTGCATCCCCAGTGGTGCCAGTGCACTCTCTGGACTCACTGCACTGCATCCCCAGTGCTGACAGTGCACTCTCTGGACTCACAGCAGTGCATCCCCAGTGGTGCCAGTGCAACTACTGGACTCACTGCAGTGTAGCTCAGTGGTGCCAGAGCACTCTCTGGACTCACTGCACTGCATCCCCAGTGGTGCCAGTGCACTCTCTGGACTCACTGCACTGCATCCCCAGTGGTGCCAGTGCACTGTCTGGACTCACTGCAGTGTATCGCCATTGGAGCCGGTGCACTCTCTGGACTCACTAAACTGCATCCCCAGTGGTGCCAGGGCACTCTCTGGTCTCACTGCAGTGCATCCCCAGTGGTGCCAGTGCACTGTCTGGACTCACTGCATCCCCAGTGGTGCCAGGGCACTCTCTGGACTCACAGGACTGCATCCCCATTGGTGCCAGTGCACTCTCTGAACTCACTGCACTAAAACCCCAGTGGTGCCAGTGCAGTCTCTGGACTCACTGCACTGCATCCCCAGTGGTGCCAGTGCACTCTCTGGACTCACCGGGGTGCATCCCCAGTGGTGCCAGTGCACTCTCTGGACTCACTGCACTGCATTCCCTGTGGTGCCAGTACACTCTCTGGACTCACTGCAGTTCATCCCCAGTGGTGCCAGTGTACTCTCTGGACTCACTGCACTGCATCACCAGCGGTGCCAGTGCACTCTCTGGACTCACTGCAGTGCATCCCCAGTGGTGCCTGTGCACTTTCTGGAGTCACTGCAGTGCATCCCCTGTTGTGCCAGTGCACTCTCTGCACTCACTGCACTGCATCCCCAGAAGTGCCAGTGCACTCTCTGGACTCACTGCACTGCATCCCCAGTGGTTCCATTGCACTCTCTGGACTCACTGCACTGCATCCCCAGTGGTGCCAGTGCACTCTCTGGACTCACTGCACTGCATCACCATTGGTGCCAGTACACTCTCTGGACTCACTGCAGTGCATCCCCAGTGGTGCCAGTGCACTCTCTGGACTCACTGCACTCCATCACCAGCTGTGCCAGTGCACTCTCTGGACTCATTGCAGTGCATCCCCAGTGGTGCCAGTGCACTTTCTGGACTCACTGCAGTGCATCCCCAGTGGTGCCAGTGCACTCTCTGGACTCACTGCAGTGCATCCCCAGTGGTGCCAGTGCACTCTCTGGACTCACTGCACTGCATCCCCAGTGGTGCCAGTGCACTCTCTGGACTCACTGCACTTCATCCCCAGTGGTGCCAGTGCACTCTCTGGACTCACTGCATTGCATCCCCAGTGGTGCCAGTGCACTCTCTGCACTCACTGCACTGCATCCCCAGTGTTCCCAGAGCACTCTCTGGACTCACTGCAGTGCATCCCCAGTGGTGCCAGTGCACTCTCTGGACTCACTGCAGTGCATCCCCAGTGGTGCCAGTGCACTCTCTGGACTCACTGCACTGCATCCCCAGTGGTGCCACTGCACTCTCTGCACTCACTGCACTGCATCACCATTGGTGCCAGAGCACTCTCCGGACTCATTGCAGTACATCCGCAGTGGTGCCAGTGCACTCTTTCGAGTCACTGCACTGCATCCCAATAGTGCCACTGCATTCTCTGGACTCATTGCAGTGCATCCCCAGTGGTGCCAGTGCACTCTCTGGACTCACTCCACTGCATCCCCAGTGGTGCCAGTGCACTCTCTGGACTCACTGCACTGCATCCCCAGTGCTGACAGTGCACTCTCTGGACTCACTGCAATGCATCCCCAGTGCTGACAGTGCACTCTCTGGACTCACTGCAGTGCATCCCCAGTGGTGCCAGTGCACTCTCTGGACTCACTGCAGTGCAGCCCCTGAGGTGCCAGTGTACTCTCTGGACTCACTGCACTGCATCCCCAGTGGTGACAGTGCACTCTCTGGAATCACTACAGTGCATCCCCTGTGGTGCCATTGCATTCTCTGGACTCACTGCACTGCATCCCCAGTTGTGCCTGTGCACTCTCTTGAGTCACTGCACTGCATCCCCAGTGGAGCCAGTGCACTCTATGGACTCACTGCACTGCATCCCCAGTGGTGCCAGTGCACTCTCTGGACTCACTGCACTGCATCCCCAGTGGTTCCAGTGCACTCTCTGGATCACTGCACTGCATCACCATTGGTGCCAGGGCACTCTCCGGACTCACTGCAGTGCATCCCCAGTGGTGCCAGTGCATTCTCTGGACTCACTGCAGTGCATCCCCATTGGTGCCAGTGCAGTCTCTGGAGTCACTGCAGTGCATCCCCAGTGGTGCCAGTGCACTCTCTGGACTCACTGCACTGCATCCCCAGTGCTGACAGTGCACTCTCTGGACTCACTGCACTGCATCCCCAGTGGTGCCAGTGTACTCTCTGGACTCAGTGCACTGCATCCCCAGTGGTGCCACTGCACTCTCTGGACTCACTGCAGTGCATCCCCAGTGGTGCCAGTGCACTCTCTGGACTCACTGCACTGCATCCCCAGTGGTGCCAGTGCACTCTCTGGACTTACTGCAGTGCATCCCCAGTGTTGCCAGTGCACTCTCTGGAGTCACTGCACTGCATCCCCAGTGGTGCCAGTGCACTCTCTGGACTCACTGCACTGCATCCCCAGTGGTGCCAGTGCACTCTCTGGACTCACTGCAGTGCATCCCCAGTGGTGCCAGTGCACTCTCTGGACTCACTGCACTGCATCCCATTGGTGCTAGTGCACTCTCTGGACTCACTGCACTGCATCCCCAGTGGTGCCAGTGCACTCTCTGGACTCACTGCACTGCATCCCCAGTTGTGCCAGTGCACTCTCTGGACTCACTGCAGTGCATCCCCAGTGGTGCCAGTGCACTCTCTGGACTCACTGCAGTGCTTCCGCACTGGTGCCAGTGCACTCTCTGCACTCACTGCACTGCATCAACAGTGGTGCCTCTGCACTCTCTGGAGTCACTGCACTGCATCCCCAGTGGTGCCAGTGCACTCTCTGGACTCACTGTAGTGCATCCCCAGTGGTGCCAGTGCACTCTCTGGACTCACTGCACTGCATCCCCAGTGGTGCCAGTGCACTCTCTGGACTCACTGCACTGCATCACCATTGGTGCCAGTACACTCTCTGGACTCACTGCAGTGCATCCCCAGTGGTGCCAGTGCACTCTCTGGACTCACTGCACTCCATCACCAGCTGTGCCAGTGCACTCTCTGGACTCATTGCAGTGCATCCCCAGTGGTGCCAGTGCACTTTCTGGACTCACTGCAGTGCATCCCCAGTGGTGCCAGTGCACTCTCTGGACTCACTGCAGTGCATCCCCAGTGGTGCCAGTGCACTCTCTGGACTCACTGCACTGCATCCCCAGTGGTGCCAGTGCACTCTCTGGACTCACTGCACTTCATCCCCAGTGGTGCCAGTGCACTCTCTGGACTCACTGCATTGCATCCCCAGTGGTGCCAGTGCACTCTCTGCACTCACTGCACTGCATCCCCAGTGTTCCCAGAGCACTCTCTGGACTCACTGCAGTGCATCCCCAGTGGTGCCAGTGCACTCTCTGGACTCACTGCAGTGCATCCCCAGTGGTGCCAGTGCACTCTCTGGACTCACTGCACTGCATCCCCAGTGGTGCCACTGCACTCTCTGCACTCACTGCACTGCATCACCATTGGTGCCAGAGCACTCTCCGGACTCATTGCAGTACATCCGCAGTGGTGCCAGTGCACTCTTTCGAGTCACTGCACTGCATCCCAATAGTGCCACTGCATTCTCTGGACTCATTGCAGTGCATCCCCAGTGGTGCCAGTGCACTCTCTGGACTCACTCCACTGCATCCCCAGTGGTGCCAGTGCACTCTCTGGACTCACTGCACTGCATCCCCAGTGCTGACAGTGCACTCTCTGGACTCACTGCAATGCATCCCCAGTGCTGACAGTGCACTCTCTGGACTCACTGCAGTGCATCCCCAGTGGTGCCAGTGCACTCTCTGGACTCACTGCAGTGCAGCCCCTGAGGTGCCAGTGTACTCTCTGGACTCACTGCACTGCATCCCCAGTGGTGACAGTGCACTCTCTGGAATCACTACAGTGCATCCCCTGTGGTGCCATTGCATTCTCTGGACTCACTGCACTGCATCCCCAGTTGTGCCTGTGCACTCTCTTGAGTCACTGCACTGCATCCCCAGTGGAGCCAGTGCACTCTATGGACTCACTGCACTGCATCCCCAGTGGTGCCAGTGCACTCTCTGGACTCACTGCACTGCATCCCCAGTGGTTCCAGTGCACTCTCTGGATCACTGCACTGCATCACCATTGGTGCCAGGGCACTCTCCGGACTCACTGCAGTGCATCCCCAGTGGTGCCAGTGCATTCTCTGGACTCACTGCAGTGCATCCCCATTGGTGCCAGTGCAGTCTCTGGAGTCACTGCAGTGCATCCCCAGTGGTGCCAGTGCACTCTCTGGACTCACTGCACTGCATCCCCAGTGCTGACAGTGCACTCTCTGGACTCACTGCACTGCATCCCCAGTGGTGCCAGTGTACTCTCTGGACTCAGTGCACTGCATCCCCAGTGGTGCCACTGCACTCTCTGGACTCACTGCAGTGCATCCCCAGTGGTGCCAGTGCACTCTCTGGACTCACTGCACTGCATCCCCAGTGGTGCCAGTGCACTCTCTGGACTTACTGCAGTGCATCCCCAGTGTTGCCAGTGCACTCTCTGGAGTCACTGCACTGCATCCCCAGTGGTGCCAGTGCACTCTCTGGACTCACTGCACTGCATCCCCAGTGGTGCCAGTGCACTCTCTGGACTCACTGCAGTGCATCCCCAGTGGTGCCAGTGCACTCTCTGGACTCACTGCACTGCATCCCATTGGTGCTAGTGCACTCTCTGGACTCACTGCACTGCATCCCCAGTGGTGCCAGTGCACTCTCTGGACTCACTGCACTGCATCCCCAGTTGTGCCAGTGCACTCTCTGGACTCACTGCAGTGCATCCCCAGTGGTGCCAGTGCACTCTCTGGACTCACTGCAGTGCTTCCGCACTGGTGCCAGTGCACTCTCTGCACTCACTGCACTGCATCAACAGTGGTGCCTCTGCACTCTCTGGAGTCACTGCACTGCATCCCCAGTGGTGCCAGTGCACTCTCTGGACTCACTGTAGTGCATCCCCAGTGGTGCCAGTGCACTCTCTGGACTCACTGCACTGCATCCCCAGTGGTGCCAGTGCACTCTCTGGACTCACTGCAGTGCATCCCTTGTGGTGCCTTTGCACTCTCAGGACTCACTGCACTGCATCCCCAGTGGTGCCAGTGCACTCTCTGGACTCAGTGCACTGCATCCCCAGTGGTGCCAGTGCACTCTCTGAACTCAGTGCACTGCATCCCCAATGGTGCCACTGCACTCTCTGGACTCACTGCAGTGCATCCCCAGTGGTGCCAGTGCACTCTCTGGACTCACTGCACTGCATCCCCAGTGGTGCCAGTGCACTCTCTGAGCTCTTTGCAGTGCCTCACCAGTGGTGCCAGTGCACTCTCTGGACTCACTGCACTGCATCCCCAGTGGGGCCAGTACACTCTCTGGACTCACGGCAGTGCATCCCCAGTGGTTCCAGTGCACTCTCTGGACTCACTGCACTGCATCCCCAGTGGTGCCAGTGTAGTCTCTGGACTCACAGCAGTGCATCCCCAGTGGTGCCAGTGCAACTACTGGACTCACTGCAGTGTAGCTAAGTGGTGCCAGAGCACTCTCTGGACTCACTGCACTGCATCCCCAGTGGTGCCAGTGCACTCTCTGGACTCACTGCACTGCATCCCCAGTGGTGCCAGTCCACTGTCTGGACTCACTGCAGTGTATCGCCATTGGAGGCGGTGCACTCTCTGGACTCACTAAACTGCATCCCCAGTGGTGCCAGAGAACTCTCTGGTCTCACTGCACTGCATCCCCAGTGGTGCCAGTGCACTCTCTGGACTTACTGCAGTGCATCCCCAGTGTTGCCAGTGCACTCTCTGGAGTCACTGCACTGCATCCCCAGTGGTGCCAGTGCACTCTCTGGACTCACTGCACTGCATCCCCAGTGGTGCCAGTGCACTCTCTGGACTCACTGCAGTGCATCCCCAGTGGTGCCAGTGCACTCTCTGGACTCACTGCACTGCATCCCATTGGTGCTAGTGCACTCTCTGGACTCACTGCACTGCATCCCCAGTGGTGCCAGTGCACTCTCTGGACTCACTGCACTGCATCCCCAGTTGTGCCAGTGCACTCTCTGGACTCACTGCAGTGCATCCCCAGTGGTGCCAGTGCACTCTCTGGACTCACTGCAGTGCTTCCGCACTGGTGCCAGTGCACTCTCTGCACTCACTGCACTGCATCAACAGTGGTGCCTCTGCACTCTCTGGAGTCACTGCACTGCATCCCCAGTGGTGCCAGTGCACTCTCTGGACTCACTGTAGTGCAACCCCAGTGGTGCCAGTGCACTCTCTGGACTCACTGCACTGCATCCACAGTGGTGCCAGTGCACTCTCTGGACTCACTGCAGTGTAGCTAAGTGGTGCCAGAGCACTCTCTGGACTCACTGCACTGCATCCCCAGTGGTGCCAGTGCACTCTCTGGACTCACTGCACTGCATCCCCAGTGGTGCCAGTCCACTGTCTGGACTCACTGCAGTGTATCGCCATTGGAGGCGGTGCACTCTCTGGACTCACTAAACTGCATCCCCAGTGGTGCCAGAGAACTCTCTGGTCTCACTGCAGTGCATCCCCAGTGGTGCCAGTGCACTGTCTGGACTCACTGCATCCCCATTGGTGCCAGGGCACTCTCTGGACTAACAGCACTGCATCCCCATTGGTGCCAGTGCACTCTCTGGACTCACTGCACTATAACCCCAGTGGTGCCAGTGCAGTCTCTGGGCTCACGGCACTGCATCCCCAGTGGTGCCAGTGCACTCTCTGGACTCACTGCACTGCATCCCCTGTGGTGCCAGTACACTCTCTGGACTCACTGCAGTGCATCCCCAGTGGTGCCAGTGTACTCTCTGGACTCACTGCACTGCATCACCAGCGGTACCAGTGCACTCTCTGGACTCACTGCAGTGCATCCCCAGTGGTGCCAGTGCACTTTCTGGAGTCACTGCAGTGCATCCCCTGTTGTGCCAGTGCTCTCTCTGCACTCACTGTACTGCATCCCCAGAAATGCCAGTGCACTCTCTGGACTCACTGCACTGCATCCCCAGTGGTGCCAGTGCACTCTCTGGACTCACTGCACTTCATCCCCAGTGGTGCCAGTGCACTCTCTGGACTCACTGCATTGCATCCCCAGTGGTGCCAGTGCACTCTCTGGACTCACTGCACTGCATCCCCAGTGGTGCCACTGCACTCTCTGGACTCACTGCACTGCATCACCATTGGTGCCTGTGCACTCTCCGGACTCACTGCAGTGCATCCGCAGTGGTGCCAGTGCACTCTCAGGACTCACTGCAGTGCATCCCAAGTGCTGCCAGTGCACTCTCTGGACTCACTGCACTGCATCCCCAGTGGTACCAGTGCTCTCTCTGGACTCACTGCACTGCATCCCCAGTGGTGCCAGTGCACTCTCTGGACTCACTGCACTGCATCCCCAGTGGTGCCAGTGCACTCTCTGCACTCACTGCACTGCATCCCCGGTGTTCCCAGAGCACTCTCTGGACTCACCGAGGTGCATCCCCAGTGGTGCCAGTGCACTCTCTGGACTCACCGCACTGCATCCCCAGTGGTGCCAGTGCACTCTCTGGACTCACTGCAGTGCAGCCCATTGAGGTGCCAGTGTACTCTCTGGACTCACTGCACTGCATCCCCAGTGGTGACAGTGCACTCTCTGGAATCACTGCACTGCATCACCATTGGTGCCAGGGCACTCTCCGGACTCACTGCAGTGCATCCGCAGTGGTGCCAGTGCACTCTTTCGAGTCACTGCAGTGCATCCCCAGTGGTGCCAGTGCACTCTCTGGACTCACTGCACTGCATCCCCAGTGGTGCCAGTGCACTCTCTGGACTCACTGCACTGCATCCCCAGTGGTGCCAGTGCACTCTCTTGAGTCACTGCACTGCATCCCCAGTGCTGCCAGTGCACTCTCTGGACTCACTGCAGTGCATCCCCAGTGGTGCCAGTGCACTCTCTGGACTCACTGCACTGCATCCCCAGTGGTGCCACTGCACTCTCTGGACTCACTGCACTGCATCACCATTGGTGCCAGGGCACTCTCCGGACTCACTGCAGTGCATCCGCAGTGGTGCCAGTGCACTCTTTCGAGTCACTGCACTGCATCCCCATTAGTGCCAGTGCATTCTCTGGACTCATTGCAGTGCATCCCCAGTGGTGCCAGTGCACTCTCTGGACTCACTGCACTGCATCCCCAGTGGTGCCAGTGCACTCTCTGGACTCACTGCACTGCATCCCCAGTGGTGCCAGTGCACTCTCTGGACTCACTGCACTGCATCCCCAGTGCTGACAGTGCACTCTCTGGACTCACTGCACTGCATCCCCAGTGGTGCCAGTGCACTCTCTGGAATCACTGCAGTGCATCCCCTGTGGTGCCATTGCACTCTCTGGACTCACTGCACTGCATCCCAGGTGGTGCCTGTGCACTCTCTTGAGTCACTGCACTGCATCCCCAGTGGAGCCGGTGCACTCTCAGGAGTCACTGCGCTGCATCCCCAGTGGTGCCAGTACACTCTCTGGACTCACTGCACTGCATCCCCAGTGGTGCCAGTGCACTCTCTGGACTCACTGCACTGCATCCCCAGTGGTTCCAGTGCACTCTCTGGATCACTGCACTGCATCACCATTGGTGCCAGGGCACTCTCCGGACTCACTGCATTGCATCCCCAGTGGTGCCAGTGCACTCTTTCGAGTCACTGCACTGCATCCCCAGTGGTGCCAGTGCATTCTCTGGACTCACTGCAGTGCATCCCCATTGGTGCCAGTGCAGTCTCTGGAGTCACTGCAGTGCATCCCCAGTGGTGCCAGTGCACTCTCTGGACTCACTGCACTGCATCCCCAGTGCTGACAGTGCACTCTCTGGACTCACTGCAGTGCATCCCCAGTGGTGCCAGTGCACTCTCTGGACTCACTGCAGTGCATCCCCTTTTGTGCCAGTGCACTCTCTGGACTCACTGCACTGCATCCCCAGTGGTGCCAGTGCACTCTCTGGAGTCACTGCACTGTATCCCCAGTGGTGCCAGTGCACTCTCTGGACTCACTGCAGTGCATCCCCAGTGGTGCCAGTGCACTCTCTGGACTCACTGCACTGCATCCCCAGTGCTGACAGTGCACTCTCTGGACTCACTACACTGCATCACCAGTGGTGGCAGTGTACTCTCTGGACTCACTGCACTGCATCCCCAGTGGAGACAGTGCACTCTCTGGACTCACTGCGCTGCATCCCCAGTGGTTCCAGGGCACTCTCTCGACTCACTGCACTGCAACTCCAGTAGTGCCAGTGCACTCTCTGGACTCACTGCACTGCATCCCCAGAGGTGCCAGTGCACTCTCTGGAGTCACTGCGCTGCATCCCCAGTGGTGCCAGTGCCCTCTGTGGACTCACTGCACTACATCCCCTGTGGGGCCAGTGCACTCTCTGGACTCACTGCAGTGCATCCCCAGTGGTGCGAGTGCACTCTCTGGACTCACCGGGGTGCATCCCCAGTGGTGCCAGTGCACTCTCTGGACTCACCGGGGTGCATCCCCAGTGGTGCCAGTGCACTCTCTGGACTCACTGCAGTGCATCCCCAGTGGTGCCAGTGCACTTTCTGGAGTCACTGCAGTGCATCCCCTGTGGTGCCAGTGCACTCTCTGCACTCACTGCACTGCATCCCCAGAAGTGCCAGTGCACTCTCTGGACTCACTGCACTACATCCCCAGTGGTGCCAGTGCACTCTCTGGACTCACTGCAGTGCATCCCCAGTGGCGCCATTGCACTCTCTGGACTCACTGCACTGCATCCCATTGGTGCTAGTGCACTCTCTGGACTCACTGCACTGCATCCCCAGTGGTGCCAGTGCACTCTCTGGACTCACTGCACTGCATCCCCAGTGGTGCCAGTGCACTCTCTGGACTCACTGCACTGCATCCCCAGTGGTGCCAGTGCACTCTCTGGACTCACTGCTGTGCTTCCGCACTGGTGCCAGTGCACTCTCTGCACTCACTGCACTGCATAAACAGTGGTGCCTCTGCACTCTCTGGAGTCACTGCACTGCATCCCCAGTGGTGCCAGTGCACTCTCTGGACTCACTGTAGTGCATCCCCAGTGGTGCCAGTGCACTCTCTGGACTCACTGCACTGCATCCCCAGTGGTGCCAGTGCACTGTCTGGACTCACTGCAGTGTATCGCCATTGGAGCCGGTGCACTCTCTGGACTCACTAAACTGCATCCCCAGTGGTGCCAGAGAACTCTCTGGTCTCACTGCAGTGCATCCCCAGTGGTGCCAGTGCACTGTCTGGACTCACTGCATCCCCAGTTGTGCCAGGGCACTCTCTGGACTCACAGCACTGCATCCCCATTGGTGCCAGTGCACTCTCTGGACTACTGCACTAAAACCCCAGTGGTGCCAGTGCAGTCTCTGGACTCAGTACACTGCATCCCCAGTGGTGCCAGTGCACTCTCTGGACTCACCGGGGTGCATCCCCAGTGGTGCCAGTGCACTCTCTGGACTCACTGCACTGCATCCCCTGTGGTGCCAGTACACTCTCTGGACTCACTGCAGTGCATCCCCAGTGGTGCCAGTGTACTCTCTGGACTCACTGCACTGCATCACCAGCGGTGCCAGTGCACTCTCTGGACTCACTGCAGTGCATCCCCAGTGGTGCCAGTGCACTTTCTGGAGTCACTGCACTGCATCCCCTGTTGTGCCAGTGCACTCTCTGCACTCACTGCACTGCATCCCCAGTGGTGCCAGTGCACTCTCTGCACTCACTGCAGTGCATCCCCAGTGGTTCCATTGCACTCTCTGGACTCACTGCATTGGATCCCCAGTGGTGTCAGTGCACTCTCTGGACTCAGTGCATTGCATCCCCAGTGGTGCCAGTGCACTCTCTGGACTCACTGCAGTGCTTCCACACTGGTACCAGTGCACTCTCTGGACTCACTGCACTGCATCCACAGTGGTGCCACTGCACTCTCTGGACTCACTGCACTGCATCACCATTGGTGCCAGGGCACTCTCCGGACTCACTGCAGTGCATCCGCAGTGGTGCCAGTGCACTCTTTCGAGTCACTGCACTGCATCCCCATTAGTGCCAGTGCATTCTCTGGACTCATTGCAGTGCATCCCCAGTGGTGCCAGTGCACTCTCTGGACTCACTGCACTGCATCCCCAGTGGTGCCAGTGCACTCTCTGGACTCACTGCAGTGCATCCCCAGTGGTGCCAGTGCACTCTCTGGACTCACTGCACTGCATCCCCAGTGCTGACAGTGCACTCTCTGGACTCACTGCAGTGCATCCCCAGTGGTGCCAGTGCACTCTCTGGACTCACTGCACTGCATCCCCAGTGGTGCCAGTGCACTCTCCGGACTCACTGCACTGCATCCCTAATGGTGCCAGTGCACTCTCTGGACTCACTGCACTGCATCCCCAGTGGTGCCAGTGCACTCTCTGCACTCACTGCACTGCATCCCCGGTGTTCCCAGAGCACTCTCTGGACTCACCGAGGTGCATCCCCAGTGGTGCCAGTGCACTCTCTGGACTCACCGCACTGCATCCCCAGTGGTGCCAGTGCACTCTCTGGACTCACTGCAGTGCAGCCCATTGAGGTGCCAGTGTACTCTCTGGACTCACTGCACTGCATCCCCAGTGGTGACAGTGCACTCTCTGGAATCACTGCACTGCATCACCATTGGTGCCAGGGCACTCTCCGGACTCACTGCAGTGCATCCCCAGTGGTGCCTGTGCACTCTCTTGAGTCACTGCACTGCATCCCCAGTGGAGCCAGTGCACTCTATGGACTAACTGCACTGCATCCCCAGTGGTGCCAGCGCACTCTCTGGACTCACTGCACTGCATCCCCAGTGGTTCCAGTGCACTCTCTGGATCACTGCACTGCATCACCATTGGTGCCAGGGCACTCTCCGGACTCACTGCAGTGCATCCCCAGTGGTGCCAGTGCACTCTTTCGAGTCACTGCACTGCATCCCCAGTGGTGCCAGTGCATTCTCTGGACTCACTGCACTGCATCCCCAGTGCTGACAGTGCACTCTCTGGACTCACTGCACTGCATCCCCAGTGGTGCCAGTGTACTCTCTGGACTCAGTGCACTGCATCCCCAGTGGTGCCACTGCACTCTCTGGACTCACTGCAGTGCATCCCCAGTGGTGCCAGTGCACTCTCTGGACTCACTGCAGTGCATCCCCAGTGGTGCCAGTGCACTCTCTGGACTCACTGCAGTGCATCCCCAGTGTTGCCAGTGCACTCTCTGGAGTCACTGCACTGCATCCCCAGTGGTGCCAGTGCACTCTCTGGACTCACTGCACTGCATCCCCAGTGGTGCCAGTGCACTCTCTGGACTCACTGCACTGCATCCCCAGTGGCGCCAGTGCACTCTCTGGACTCACTGCACTGCATCCCATTGGTGCTAGTGCACTCTCTGGACTCACTGCACTGCATCCCCAGTGGTGCCAGTGCACTCTCTGGACTCACTGCACTGCATCCCCAGTGGTGCCAGTGCACTCTCTGGACTCACTGCAGTGCATCCCAAGTGGTGCCAGTGCACTCTCTGGACTCACTGCAGTGCTTCCGCACTGGTGCCAGTGCACTCTCTGCACTCACTGCACTGCATCAACAGTGGTGCCTCTGCACTCTCTGGAGTCACTGCACTGCATCCCCAGTGGTGCCAGTGCACTCTCTGGACTCACTGTAGTGCATCCCCAGTGGTGCCAGTGCACTCTCTGGACTCACTGCACTGCATCCCCAGTGCTGACAGTGCACTCTCTGGACTCACTGCACTGCATCCCCAGTGGTGCCAGTGCACTCTCTGGACTCACTGCACTGCATCCCCAGTGGTGCCAGTGCACTCTCTGGACTCACTGCAGTGCATCCCCAGTGGTGCCAGTGCACTCTCTGGACTCACTGCAGTGCATCCCTTGTGGTGCCTTTGCACTCTCTGGACTCACTGCAGTGCATCCCCAGTGGTGCCAGTGCACTCTCTGAGCTCTTTGCAGTGCATCCCCAGTGTTGCCAGTGCACTCTCTGGAGTCACTGCACTGCATCCCCAGTGGTGCCAGTGCACTCTCTGGACTCACGGCAGTGCATCCCCAGTGGTGCCAGTGCACTCTCTGGACTCACTGCACTGCATCCCCAGTGGTGCCAGTGTAGTCTCTGGACTCACAGCAGTGCATCCCCAGTGGTGCCAGTGCAACTACTGGACTCACTGCAGTGTAGCTCAGTGGTGCCAGAGCACTCTCTGGACTCACTGCACTGCATCCCCAGTGGTGCCAGTGCACCCTCTGGACTCACTGCACTGCATCCCCAGTGGTGCCAGTGCACTGTCTGGACTCACTGCAGTGTATCGCCATTGGAGCCGGTGCACTCTCTGGACTCACTAAACTGCATCCCCAGTGGTGCCAGAGAACTCTCTGGTCTCACTGCAGTGCATCCCCAGTGGTGCCAGTGCACTGTCTGGACTCACTGCATCCCCAGTGGTGCCAGGGCACTCTCTGGACTCACAGCACTGCATCTCCAGTGGTGCCAGTGCACTCTCTGGACTCACTGCACTAAAACACCAGTGGTGCCAGTGCAGTCTCTGGACTCACTGCACTGCATCCCCAGTGGTGCCAGTGCACTCTCTGGACTCACTGCACTGCATCCCCTGTGGTGCCAGTACACTCTCTGGACTCACTGCAGTGCATCCCCAGTGGTGCCAGTGCACTCTCTGGACTCACTGCACTGCATCACCAGCGGTGCCAGTGCACTCTCTGGACTCATTGCAGTGCATCCCCAGTGGTGCCAGTGCACTTTCTGGAGTCACTGCAGTGCATCCCCTGTTGTGCCAGTGCACTCTCTGCACTCACTGCACTGCATCCCCAGAAGTGCCAGTGCACTCTCTGGACTCACTGCAGTGCATCCCCAGTGGTTCCATTGCACTCTCTGGACTCACTGCAGTGCTTCCCCACTGGTGCCAGTGCACTCTCTGGACTCACTGCACTGCATTCCCAGTGGTGCCAGTGCACTCTCTGGACTCACTGCACTGCATTCCCAGTGGTGCCAGTGCACTCTCTGGACTCAGTGCACTGCATCCCCAATGGTGCCAGTGCACTCTCTGTAGTCACTGCACTGCGTCCCCAGTGGTGCCAGTGCACTCTCTGGACTCACTGCAGTGTATCCACTGTGGTGCCAGTGCACTCTGTGGACTCACTGCACTGCATCCCAGTGGTGCCAGTGCACTCTCTGGACTCACTGCACTGCATCCCCAAGGTGCCAGTGCACTCTCTGGACTCAACTGCACTGCATCCCCAGTGCTGCCAGTGCACTCTCTGGACTCACTGCAGTGCATCCCCAGTGGTGCCAGTGCACTCTCTGGACTCACTGCACTGCATCCCCAGTGCTGACAGTGCACTCTCTGGACTCACTGCAGTGCATCCCCAGTGGTGCCAGTGCACTCTCTGGACTCACTGCACTTCATCCCCAGTGGTGCCAGTGCACTCTCTGGACTCACTGCATTGCATCCCCAGTGGTGCCAGTGCACTCTCTGGACTCACTGCACTGCATCCCCAGTGGTGTCACAGCACTCCCTGGACTCACTGCACTGCATCACCATTGGTGCCAGGGCACTCTCCGGACTCACTGCAGTGCATCCGCAGTGGTGCCAGTGCACTCTTTCGAGTCACTGCAGTGCATCCCCAGTGGTGCCAGTGCACTCTCTGGACTCACTAAACTGCATCCCCAGTGGTGCCAGAGAACTCTCTGGAATCACTGCAGTGCATCCCCAGTGGTGCCAGTGCACTCTCTGGACTCACTGCACTGCATCCCCAGTGGTGCCAGTGCACTCTCTGGACTCACTGCATTGCATCCCCAGTGGTGCCAGTGCACTCTCTGGACTCACTGCACTGCATCCCCAGTGGTGCCATTGCACTCTCTGGACTCACAGCAGTGCATCCCCAGTGGTGCCAGTGCAACTACTGGACTCACTGCAGTGTAGCTCAGTGGTGCCAGAGCACTCTCTGGACTCACTGCACTGCATCCCCAGTGGTGCCAGTGCACTCTCTGGACTCACTGCCTTGCATCCCCAGTGGTGCCAGTGCACTGTCTGGACTCACTGCAGTGTATCGCCATTGGAGCCGGTGCACTCTCTGGACTCACTAAACTGCATCCCCAGTGGTGCCAGGGCACTCTCTGGTCTCACTGCAGTGCATCCCCAGTGGTGCCAGTGCACTGTCTGGACTCACTGCATCCCCAGTGGTGCCAGGGCACTCTCTGGACTCACAGGACTGCATCCCCATTGGTGCCAGTGCACTCTCTGAACTCACTGCACTAAAACCCCAGTGGTGCCAGTGCAGTCTCTGGACTCACTGCACTGCATCCCCAGTGGTGCCAGTGCACTCTCTGGACTCACCGGGGTGCATCCCCAGTGGTGCCAGTGCACTCTCTGGACTCACTGCACTGCATTCCCTGTGGTGCCAGTACACTCTCTGGACTCACTGCAGTTCATCCCCAGTGGTGCCAGTGTACTCTCTGGACTCACTGCACTGCATCACCAGCGGTGCCAGTGCACTCTCTGGACTCACTGCAGTGCATCCCCAGTGGTGCCTGTGCACTTTCTGGAGTCACTGCAGTGCATCCCCTGTTGTGCCAGTGCACTCTCTGCACTCACTGCACTGCATCCCCAGAAGTGCCAGTGCACTCTCTGGACTCACTGCACTGCATCCCCAGTGGTTCCATTGCACTCTCTGGACTCACTGCACTGCATCCCCAGTGGTGCCACTGCACTCTCTGGACTCACTGCACTGCATCACCATTGGTGCCAGTGCACTCTCCGGACTCACTGCAGTGCATCCGCAGTGGTGCCAGTGCACTCTTTTGAGTCACTGCAGTGCATCCCCAGTGGTGCCAGTGCACTCTCTGGACTCACTGCACTGCATCCCCAGTGGTGCCAGTGCACTCTCTGCACTCACTGCACTGCATCACCAGTGGTGCCAGTGCACTCTCTGGACTCACTGCAGTGCATCCCCAGTGGTGCCAGTGCACTCTCTGGACTCACTGCACTGCATCCCCAGTGGTGCCAGTGCACTCTCTGGAGTCGCAGCACTGCATCAACAGTGGTGCCTCTGCACTCTCTGGAGTCACTGCACTGCATCCCCAGTGCTGCCAGTGCACTCTCTGGACTCACTGCACTGCATCCCCAGTGGTGCCAGTGCACTCTCTGGACTCATTGCAGTGCATCCCCAGTGGTGCCAGTGCACTCTCTGGACTCACTCCACTGCATCCCCAGTGGTGCCAGAGCACTCTCTGGACTCACTGCACTGCATCCCCAGTGCTGACAGTGCACTCTCTGGACTCACTGCACTGCATCCCCAGTGCTGACAGTGCACTCTCTGGACTCACTGCAGTGCATCCCCAGTGGTGCCAGTGCACTCTCTGGACTCACTGCAGTGCAGCCCCTGAGGTGCCTGTGTACTCTCTGGACTCACTGCACTGCATCCCCAGTGGTGACAGTGCACTCTCTGGAATCACTACAGTGCATCCCCTGTGGTGCCATTGCACTCTCTGTACTCACTGCACTGCATCCCCAGTGGTGCCTGTGCACTCTCTTGAGTCACTGCACTGCATCCCCAGTGGAGCCAGTGCACTCTATGGACTCACTGCACTGCATCCCCAGTGGTGCCAGTGCACTCTCTGGACTCACTGCACTGCATCCCCAGTGGTTCCAGTGCACTCTCTGGATCACTGCACTGCATCACCATTGGTGCCAGTGCACTCTCCGGACTCACTGCAGTGCATCCCCAGTGGTGCCAGTGCACTCTTTCGAGTCACTGCACTGCATCCCCAGTGGTGCCAGTGCATTCTCTGGACTCACTGCAGTGCATCCCCAGTGGTGCCAGTGCAGTCTCTGGAGTCACTGCAGTGCATCCCCAGTGGTGCCAGTGCACTCTCTGGACTCACTGCACTGCATCCCCAGTGCTGACAGTGCACTCTCTGGACTCACTGCACTGCATCCCCAGTGGTGCCAGTGTACTCTCTGGACTCAGTGCACTGCATCCCCAGTGGTGCCACTGCACTCTCTGGACTCACTGCAGTGCATCCCCAGTGGTGCCAGTGCACTCTCTGGACTCACTGCACTGCATCCCCAGTGGTGCCAGTGCACTCTCTGGACTTACTGCAGTGCATCCCCAGTGTTGCCAGTGCACTCTCTGGAGTCACTGCACTGCATCCCCAGTGGTGCCAGTGCACTCTCTGGACTCACTGCACTGCATCCCCAGTGGTGCCAGTGCACTCTCTGGACTCACTGCACTGCATCCCATTGGTGCTAGTGCACTCTCTGGACTCACTGCAGTGCATCCCCAGTGGTGCCAGTGCACTCTCTGGACTCACTGCACTGCATCCCCAGTTGTGCCAGTGCACTCTCTGGACTCACTGCAGTGCATCCCCAGTGGTGCCAGTGCACTCTCTGGACTCACTGCAGTGCTTCCGCACTGGTGCCAGTGCACTCTCTGCACTCACTGCACTGCATCAACAGTGGTGCCTCTGCACTCTCTGGAGTCACTGCACTGCATCCCCAGTGGTGCCAGTGCACTCTCTGGACTCACTGTAGTGCATCCCCAGTGGTGCCAGTGCACTCTCTGGAGTCACTGCACTGCATCCCCAGTGGTGCCAGTGCACTCTCTGGACTCACTGCAGTGCATCCCTTGTGGTGCCTTTGCACTCTCAGGACTCACTGCACTGCATCCCCAGTGGTGCCAGTGCACTCTCTGGACTCAGTGCACTGCATCCCCAGTGGTGCCAGTGCACTCTCTGAACTCAGTGCACTGCATCCCCAATGGTGCCACTGCACTCTCTGGACTCACTGCAGTGCATCCCCAGTGGTGCCAGTGCACTCTCTGGACTCACTGCACTGCATCCCCAGTGGTGCCAGTGCACTCTCTGAGCTCTTTGCAGTGCATCACCAGTGGTGCCAGTGCACTCTCTGGACTCACTGCACTGCATCCCCAGTGGGGCCAGTACACTCTCTGGACTCACGGCAGTGCATCCCCAGTGGTGCCAGTGCACTCTCTGGACTCACTGCACTGCATCCCCAGTGGTGCCAGTGTAGTCTCTGGACTCACAGCAGTGCATCCCCAGTGGTGCCAGTGCAACTACTGGACTCACTGCAGTGTAGCTCAGTGGTGCCAGAGCACTCTCTGGACTCACTGCACTGCATCCCCAGTGGTGCCAGTGCACTCTCTGGACTCACTGCACTGCATCCCCAGTGGTGCCAGTCCACTGTCTGGACTCACTGCAGTGTATCGCCATTGGAGGCGGTGCACTCTCTGGACTCACTAAACTGCATCCACAGTGGTGCCAGAGAACTCTCTGGTCTCACTGCAGTGCATCCCCAGTGGTGCCAGTGCACTGTCTGGACTCACTGCATCCCCATTGGTGCCAGGGCACTCTCTGGACTAACAGCACTGCATCCCCATTGGTGCCAGTGCACTCTCTGGACTCACTGCACTATAACCCCAGTGGTGCCAGTGCAGTCTCTGGACTCACGGCACTGCATCCCCAGTGGTGCCAGTGCACTCTCTGGACTCACTGCACTGCATCCCCTGTGGTGCCAGTACACTCTCTGGACTCACTGCAGTGCATCCCCAGTGGTGCCAGTGTACTCTCTGGACTCACTGCACTGCATCACCAGCGGTACCAGTGCACTCTCTGGACTCACTGCAGTGCATCCCCAGTGGTGCCAGTGCACTTTCTGGAGTCACTGCAGTGCATCCCCTGTTGTGCCAGTGCACTCTCTGCACTCACTGCACTGCATCCCCAGAAATGCCAGTGCACTCTCTGGACTCACTGCACTGCATCCCCAGTGGTGCCAGTGCACTCTCTGGACTCACTGCACTTCATCCCCAGTGGTGCCAGTGCACTCTCTGGACTCACTGCATTGCATCCCCAGTGGTGCCAGTGCACTCTCTGGACTCACTGCACTGCATCCCCAGTGGTGACAGTGCACTCTCTGGACTCACTGCACTGCATCACCATTGGTGCCAGGGCACTCTCCGGACTCACTGCAGTGCATCCGCCAGTGGTGCCAGTGCGCTCTCAGGACTCACTGCAGTGCATCCCAAGTGCTGCCAGTGCACTCTCTGGACTCACTGCACTGCATCCCCAGTGGTACCAGTGCTCTCTCTGGACTCACTACACTGCATCCCCAGTGCTGACAGTGCACTCTCTGGACTCACTGCACTGCATCCCCAGTGCTGCCAGTGCACTCTCTGCACTCATTGCACTGCATCCCCGGTGTTCCCAGAGCACTCTCTGGACTCACCGAGGTGCATCCCCAGTGGTGCCAGTGTACTCTCTGGATCACTGCACTGCATCACCATTGGTGCCAGGGCACTCTCCGGACTCACTGCAGTGCATCCCCAGTGGTGCCAGTGCACTCTTTCGAGTCACTGCACTGCATCCCCAGTGGTGCCAGTGCATTCTCTGGACAACTGCAGTGCATCCCCATTGGTGCCAGTGCACTCTCTGGACTCACAGCAGTGCATCCCCAGTGGTGCCAGTGTAGTCTCTGGACTCACAGCAGTGCATCCCCAGTGGTGCCAGTGCAACTACTGGACTCACTGCAGTGTAGCTCAGTGGTGCCAGAGCACTCTCTGGACTCACTGCACTGCATCCCCAGTGGTGCCAGTGCACTCTCTGGACTCACTGCACTGCATCCCCAGTTGTGCCAGTGCACTCTCTGGACTCACTGCAGTGCATCCCCAGTGGTGCCAGTGCATTCTCTGGACTCACTGCAGTGCTTCCGCACTGGTGCCAGTGCACTCTCTGCACTCACTGCACTGCATCAACAGTGGTGCCTCTGCACTCTCTGGAGTCACTGCACTGCATCCCCAGTGGTGCCAGTGCACTCTCTGGACTCACTGTAGTGCATCCCCAGTGGTGCCAGTGCACTCTCTGGACTCACTGCACTGCATCCACAGTGGTGCCAGTGCACTCTCTGGACTCACTGCAGTGCATCCCTTGTGGTGCCTTTGCACTCTCAGGACTCACTGTACTGCATCCCCAGTGGTGCCAGTGCACTCTCTGGACTCAGTGCACTGCATCCCCAGTGGTGCCAGTGCACTCTTTCGAGTCACTGCACTGCATCCCCAGTGGTGCCAGTGCATTCTCTGGACTCACTGCAGTGCATCCCCATTGGTGCCAGTGCACTCTCTGGACTCACTGCACTGCATCCCCAGTACTGACAGTGTACTCTCTGGACTCACTGCACTGCATCCCCAGTGGTGCCAGTGCACTCTCTGGACTCACTGCAGTGCATCCCCAGTGGTGCCAGTGCACTCTCTGGACTCACTGCACTGCATCCCCAGTGGTGCCAGTGCACTCTCTGGACTCACTGCAGTGCATTTCCTTTTGTGCCAGTGCACTCTCTGGACTCACTGCACTGCATCCCCAGTGGTGCCAGTGCACTCTCTGGAGTCACTGCACTGCATCCCCAGTGGTTCAAGTGCACTCTCTGGTCTCACTGCAGTGCATCTCCAGTGGTGCCAGTGCACTCTCTGGACTCACTGCAGTGCATCCCCAGTGGTGCCAGTGCACTCTCTGCACTCACTGCAGTGCATCCCCAGTGGTGCCAGTGCACTCTCTGCACTCACTGCACTGCATCACCAGTGGTGCCACTGCACTCTCTGGACGCTCTGCAGTGCATCCCCAGTGGTGCCAGTGCACTCTCTGGACTCACTGCACTGCATCCCCAGTGGTGCCAGTGCACTCTCTGGAGTCGCAGCACTGCATCAACAGTGCTGCCTCTGCACTCTCTGGAGTCACTGCACTGCATCCCCAGTGCTGCCAGTGCACTCTCTGGACTCACTGCACTTCATCCCCAGTGGTGCCAGTGCACTCTCTGGACTCACTGCACTGCATCCCCAGTGGTGCCAGTGCACTCTCTGGACTCACTGCACTGCATCCCCAGTGGTGCCAGGGCACTCTCCGGACTCACTGCAGTGCATCCCCAGTGGTGCCAGTGCACTCTTTCGAGTCACTGCACTGCATCCCCAGTGGTGCCAGTGCACTCTCTGGACTCACTGCACTTCATCCCCAGTGGTGCCAGTGCACTCTCTGGACTCACTGCACTGCATCCCCAGTGGTGCCAGTGCACTCTCTGCACTCACTGCACTGCATCCCCAGTGTTCCCAGAGCACTCTCTGGACTCACTGCAGTGCATTCCCATTGGTGCCAGTGCACTCTCTGGACTCACTGCAGTGCATCCCCAGTGGTGCCAGTGCACTCTCTGGACTCACTGCACTGCATCCCCAGTGGTGCCACTGCACTCTCTGGACTCACTGCACTGCATCACCTTTGGTGCCAGGGCACTCTCCGGACTCACTGCAGTGCATCCGCAGTGGTGCCAGTGCACTCTTTTGAGTCACTGCACTGCATCCCCATTAGTGCCAGGGCATTCTCTGGACTCACTGCACTGCATCCCCAGTGGTGCCAGTGCACTCTCTGCACTCACTGCAGTGCATCCCCTTTTGTGCCAGTGCACTCTCTGGACTCACTGCACTGCATCCCCAGTGGTGCCAGTGCACTCTCTGGACTCACTGCAGTGCATCCCCTTTTGTGCCAGTGCACTCTCTGGACTCATTGCAGTGCATCCCCAGTGGTGCCAGTGCACTTTCTGGACTCATTGCAGTGCATCCCCAGTGGTGCCAGTGCACTCTCTGGACTCACTGCACTGCATCCCCAGTGGTGCCAGTGCACTCTCTGGACTCACTGCAGTGCATCCCCTTTTGTTCCAGTGCACTCTCTGGACTCACTGCACTGCATCCCCAGTGGTGCCAGTGCACTCTCTGGACTCACTGCACTGCATCCCCAGTGGTGCCAGTGCACTCTTTGGACTCACTGCACTGCATGAACAGTGGTGCCACTGCACTCTCTGGACTCACTGCACTGCATCCCCAGTGGAGCCAGTGCACTCTCTGCACTCACTGCACTGCATCACCAGTGGTGGCAGTGCACTCTCTGGACTCACTGCACTGCATCCCCAGTGGTGCCAGTGCACTCTCTGGACTCACTGCACTGCATCCCCAGTGGTGCCAGTGCACTCTCTGGAGTCGCAGCACTGCATCAACAGTGGTGCCTCTGCACTCTCTGGAGTCACTGCAGTGCATCCCCAGTGGTGCCAGTGCACTCTCTGGACTCACTGCACTTCATCCCCAGTGGTGCCAGTGCACTCTCTGGACTCACTGCACTGCATCCCCAGTGGTGCCAGTGCACTCTCTGCACTCACTGCACTGCATCCCCAGTGTTCCCAGAGCACTCTCTGGACTCACTGCAGTGCATTCCCATTGGTGCCAGTGCACTCTCTGGACTCACTGCAGTGCATCCCCAGTGGTGCCAGTGCACTCTCTGGACTCACTGCACTGCATCCCCAGTGGTGCCACTGCACTCTCTGGACTCACTGCACTGCATCACCTTTGGTGCCAGGGCACTCTCCGGACTCACTGCAGTGCATCTGCAGTGGTGCCAGTGCACTCTTTTGAGTCACTGCACTGCATCCCCATTAGTGCCAGGGCATTCTCTGGACTCATTGCAGTGCATCCCCAGTGGTGCCAGTGCACTCTCTGCACTCACTGCAGTGCATCCCCTTTTGTGCCAGTGCACTCTCTGGACTCACTGCACTGCATCCCCAGTGGTGCCAGTGCACTCTCTGGACTCACTGCAGTGCATCCCCTTTTGTGCCAGTGCACTCTCTGGGCTCATTGCAGTGCATCCCCAGTGGTGCCAGTGCACTTTCTGGACTCATTGCAGTGCATCCCCAGTGGTGCCAGTGCACTCTCTGGACTCACTGCACTGCATCCCCAGTGGTGCCAGTGCACTCTCTGGACTCACTGCAGTGCATCCCCTTTTGTTCCAGTGCACTCTCTGGACTCACTGCAGTGCATCCCCAGTGGTGCCAGTGCACTCTCTGGACTCACTGCACTGCATCCCCAGTGGTGCCAGTGCACTCTTTGGACTCACTGCACTGCATGAACAATGGTGCCACTGCACTCTCTGGACTCACTGCACTGCATCCGCAGTGGAGCCAGTGCACTCTCTGCACTCACTGCACTGCATCACCAGTGGTGGCAGTGCACTCTCTGGACTCACTGCACTGCATCCCCAGTGGTGCCAGTGCACTCTCTGGACTCACTGCACTGCATCCCCAGTGGTGCCAGTGCACTCTCTGGAGTCGCAGCACTGCATCAACAGTGGTGCCTCTGCACTCTCTGGAGTCACTGCACTGCATCCCCAGTGCTGCCAGTGCACTCTCTGGACTCACTGCAGTGCATCCCCAGTGGTGCCAGTGCACTCTCTGGACTCATTAAACTGCATCCCCAGTGGTGCCAGTGCACTCTCTGGACTCACTGCACTGCTTCCCCAGTGGTGCCAGTGCACTCTCTGGACTCACTGCACTTCATCCCCAGTGGTGCCAGTGCACTCTCTGGACTCACTGCATTGCATCCCCAGTGGTGCCAGTGCACTCTCTGGACTCACTGCACTGCATCCCCAGTGGTGCCACTGCACTCTCTGGACTCACTGCACTGCATCACCATTGGTGCCAGGGCACCCTCCGGACTCACTGCAGTGCATCCGCAGTGGTGCCAGTGCACTCTTTCGAGTCACTGCAGTGCATCCCCAGTGCTGCCAGTGCACTCTCTGGACTCACTGCACTGCTTCCCCAGTGGTGCCAGTGCACTCTCTGGACTCACTGCACTGCATCCCCAGTGGTGCCAGTGCACTCTCTGCACTCACTGCACTGCATCCCCAGTGTTCCCAGAGCACTCTCTAGACTCACTGCAGTGCATCCCCAGTGGTGCCACTGCACTCTCTGGACTCACTGCAATGCATCCCCAGTGGTGCCAGTGCACTCTCTGGACTCACTGCACTGCATCCCCAAAGGGGCCACTGCACTCTCTGGACTTACTGCACTGCATCACCATTGGTGCCAGTGCACTCTCTGGACTCACTGCAATGCATCCCCAGTGGTGCCATTGCACTCTCTGGACTCACTGCACTGCATCCCCAGTGGTGCCAGGGCACTCTCCGGACTCACTGCACTGCATCCCTAATGGTGCCAGTGCACTCTCTGGACTCACTGCAGTGCATCCCCAGTGGTGCCAGTGCACTCTCTGCACTCACTGCACTGCATCCCCAGTGGTGCCAGTGCAGTTTCTGCACTCACTGCACTGCATCCCCGTTGTTCCCAGAGCACTCTCTGGACTCACCGAGGTGCATCCCCAGTGGTGCCAGTGCACTCTCTGGACTCACCGCACTGCTTCCCCAGTGGTGCCAGTGCACTCTCTGGACTCACTGCAGTGCAGCCCCTGAGGTGCCAGTGTACTCTCTGGACTCACTGCACTGCATCCCCAGTGGTGACAGTGCACTCTATGGACTAACTGCACTGCATCACCAGTGGTGCCAGTGCACTCTCTGGACTCACTGCACTGCATCCCCAGTGGTGCCAGTGCACTCTCTGGACTCACTGCACTGCATCCCCAGTGGTTCCAGTGCACTCTCTGGATCACTGCACTGCATCACCATTGGTGCCAGGGCACTCTACGGACTCACTGCAGTGCATCCCCAGTGGTCCCAGTGCATTCTCTGGACTCACTGCAGTGCATCCCCATGGGTGCCAGTGCAGTCTCTGGAGTCACTGCAGTGCATCCCCAGTGGTGCCAGTGCACTCTGTGGACTCACTGCAGTGCATCCCCAGTGGTGCGAGTGCACTCTCTGGACTCACCGGGGTGCATCCCCAGTGGTGCCAGTGCACTCTCTGAGCTCTTTGCAGTGCATCCCCAGTGGTGCCAGTGCACTCTCTGGACTCACTGCAGTGCATCCCCAGTGCTGCCAGTGCACTCTCTGGAGTCACTGCACTGCATCCCCAGTGGTGCCAGTGCACTCTCTGGACTCACTGCACTGCATCCCCAGTGGTGCCAGTGCACTCTCTGGACTCAGTGCAGTGCTTCCGCACTGGTGCCAGTGCACTCTCTGGACTCACTGCACTGCATCCCATTAGTGCTAGTGCACTCTCTGGACTCACGGCACTGCATCCCCAGTGGTGCCAGTGCACTCTCTGGACTCACTGCAGTGCATCCCCAGTGGTGCCAGTCACTCTCTGGACTCACTGCAGTGCTTCCGCACTGGTGCCAGTGCACTCTCTGCACTGCATCAACAGTGGTGCCTCTGCACTCTCTGGACTCACTGCACTGCATCCCCAGTGGTGCCAGTGCACTCTCTGGACTCACTGCACTGCATCCCCTGTGGTGCCAGTGCACTCTCTGTTCTCTTTGCAGTGCAACCCCAAAGGTGCCAGTGCATTCTCTTTACTCACTGCAGTGCATCCCCAGTGGTGCCAGTGCACTCTCTGGACTCACTGCAGTGCATCCCCTGAGGTGCCAGTGCACTCTCTGGACTCACTGCAATGCGTCCCCAGTGGTGCCAGTGCACTCTCTGGACTCACTGTACTGCATCCCCAGTGGTGCCAGTTGACTCTCTCGGCTCAATGCACTGCTCCAGCCGCGGCATCCGCTCCAGCCGCCTCATCCGCTCCAGCCGCGGTAGCCCCTCCAGCCGCGGCAGACGCTCTAGACGCTCCAGCCGCCTCAGCCGCTCCAGCCGCGGTAGCCCCTCCAGCCGCGGCAGACGCTCTAGACGCTCCAGCCGCCGCAGCCGCTCCAGCCGCGGTAGCCACTCCAGCCTCGGCAGCCGCTCCAGCCGCTCCAGCCGCGGCAGCCGCGGCAGACGGTCCAGCCGCGGCAGCCGCTCCATCCGCGGCATACGCGGCAGCCGTTCCAGCCGTGGCAGCCGCTCCACTCGGTAGCGGCTTTAGCGGCTGCCGCGGCTGGAGCGCCTGTCGCGGCTGCCGAGGCTGGAGCGGCTGCCGCGGCTGGAGCGGCTGCGGCGGCTGGAGCGTCTAGAGCGTCTGCCGCGGCTGGAGGGGCTACCGCGGCTGGAGCGGCTGAGGCGGCTGGAGAGGATGCCGCGGCTGGAGCAGTGCAGTGAGTCCAGAGAGTCAACTGGCACCACTGGGGATGCAGTACAGTGAGTCCAGAGAGTGCACAGGCACCACAGGGGATGCACTGCAGTTACTCCATAGAGTGCACTGGAACCACTGGGGATGCAGTTCAGTGAGTCCAGAGAGTGCACTGGCACTACCGGGGATTCAGATACATTCTCACGGCAGTGAGATCCCCAGTAGTGCCAGTGCACTCTCTGGACTCACAGCAGTGCATCCCCAGTGGTGCCAGTGCACTCTCTGTAGTCACTGTGCTGCATCCCCAGTGGTGACAGTGCACACTCTGGACTCATTGCACTGCATCCCCAGTGGTGCCAGTGCACTCTCTGGACTCACTGCACTGCATCCCCAGTGGTGCCAGTGCACTCTCTGTAGTCACTGTGCTGCATCCCCAGTGGTGACAGTGCACACTCTGGACTCACTGCAGTGTATCCCCTATGGTGCCAGTGCACTCTGTGGACTCACTGCACTGCATCCCAGTGTGCCAGTGCACTCTCTGGACTCACTGAAGTGCAACCCCAGTGGTGCCAGTGCCGTCTCTTTACTCCCTGCAGTGCATCCCTAGTGGAGCCAGTGCACTCTCTGGACTCACTGCAGTGCATCCCCAGTGGTTCCAGTGCACTCTCTGGACTCACTGCAGTGCATCCCCTGTGGTGCCAGTGCACTCTCTGGACTCACTGTACTGCATCCCCAGTGGTGCCAGTTGACTCTCTGGGCTCAATGCACTGCTCCAGCCGCGGCATCCGCTCCAGCCGCCTCAGCCGCTCCAGCCGCGGTAGCCCCTCCAGCCGCGGCAGACGCTCTAGACGCTCCAGCCGCCGCAGCCGCTCCAGCCGCGGCAGCCGCTAAAGCCGCTACCGAGTGGAGCGGCTGCCACGGCTGGAGTGGCTGCCGCGGTTGGAGCGGCTGGAGCGGCTTCCGCGGCTGGAGCGGCTGCCGCGGCTGGAGCGCCTGCAGCGGATAGAGCGGCTGCCGCGGCTGGACCGGCTGACGCGGCTGCTGCGGCTGGAGCGGCTGCCGAGGCTGGAGGGGCTACCGCGGCTGGAGCGGCTGCCGCGGCTCGAGCAGTACAGTGAGTCCAGAGAGTGCACTGTCACCTTTGGGGATGCACTGCATTGTCTGCAGAGAGTGCCCTGGAACCACTGGGCACGCACTGCAGTGAGTCCAGAGAGTGCACTGGCACCACTGGGGATGGACTGCAGTGAGTCCAGAGAGTGCCCTGGCACCTCAGGGGATGCACTGCAGTGAGTCCAGAGAGTGAACTGGCACCACTGGTGATGCAGTGCATTGAGTCCAGAGAGTGCACTGGCACAAAAGGGGATGCACTGCAGTGAGTCCAGAGAGTGCACTGGCACCACTGGGGATGCACTGCGGTGAGTAAAGAGAATGCACTGGCACCATTGGGGTTGCACTGCAGTGAGTCCAGAGAGTGCACTGGCACCACTGGGGATGCAGTGCAGTGAGTCCAGAGAGTGCACTGGCACCACTGGGGATGCAGTGCAATGAGTCCAGAGAGCCACTGGCACCACTGGGGATGCACTGCAGTGAGACCAGAGAGTGCACTGGCACCACTGGGGATGCAGTGCAGTGAGTCCTGAGAGTGCAATGGCACCACAGGGGATGCACTGCAGTGAGTCCAGAGAGTGCACTGGCACCTCTGGGGATGCAGTGCAGTGAGTGCAGAGAGTGCACTGGCACCAACTGGAGCTGCACTGCTGTGAGTCCTGAGATTGCACTGGCACCACTGGGGATGCACTGCAGTGAGTCCAGAGATTTCACAGGCACCAATGGGGATGCAGTACAGTGAGTCCAGAGAGTACACTGGCACTACTGGGGATTCAGTTCAGTGAGTCCAGAGAGTGAACTGGCACCATTGGGGAAGTAGTGCAGTGAGTCCAGAGTGCACTGGCACCACTGGGGATGCACCCCGGGAAGTCCAGAGAGTGCACTGGCACCACTGGGGATGCACTGCCGTGAGCGCAGAGAGTGCACTGGCACCGCTGCGGTTGCACCCCGGTGTTTTCAGAGAGTGCAGTGGCACCACTGGGGATGCAGTGCACTGAGTCCAGAGAGGGCACTGGCACCACTGGGGTGCAGTGCAGTGAGTCCAGAGACTTCACAGGCACCACTGGGGATGCAGTGCAGTGAGTCCAGAGAGTGCACTGGCAGCACTGGGGATGCACTGCAGTGACTCCAGAGAGTGCACTGGCACCACAGGGGATGCACTGCAGTTAGTCCAGAGAGTGCACTGGCACCACTGGGGATGCAATGCAGTGAGTCCAGAGAGTGCACTGGCACCACTGGGGATGCACTGCAGTGAGTCCAGAGAGTGCACTGGCACCACTGGGGATGCACTGCAGTGAGACCAGAGGTTGCAGTGGCACCACTGGGGATGCAGTGCAGTGAGTCCAGAGAGTGCACTGGTACGATTGGGGATGCACTGCAGTGAGTCCAGAGAGTGCACTGGCACAACTGGGGATGCACTGCAGTGAGTCCAGAGAGTGCACTGGCACCACTGGGGATGCACTGCAGGGAGTCTACAGAGTGCACTGGCACCACTGGGGATGCACTGCAGTGAGTCCAGAGAGTGCACTGGCACCACTGGGGATGCAGTGCAGTGAGTCCAGAGAGTGCACTGGCACCACTGGGGATGCAGTGCAGTGAGTCCAGAGAGTGCACTGGCACCACTGGGTATGCAGTGCAGTGAGTCCAGAGAGTGCACTGGCACCACTGGGGATGCACTGCAGTGAGTCCAGGGAGTGCACTGGCACCACTGGGGATGCAGTGCAGTGAGTCCAGAGAGTGCACTGGCACCACTGGGGATGCACTGCAGTGAGTCCAGATGTTAGCCTAGCAACCACATAATCACCAAGTGATTATATGTAGGTGCTTTATTCAGCGCTGGAAGCCGGGGCAGGTGCCCAAATCTGGCTTCAAGTCCCGTTACTTCCCAGCCGTTATTTATACATACAATATTGCGTCAGGTATACATATTCATTACAGGTTGCAACAGCAGCCTCGCTTTTCATTCTAATTAGCTCCCCTCCCCTTTGCACATGCGTGGCGCCCTCTGGTGGTCGTCCAGATGAAGTAAGGAGTCTTCCTCTCCGCTAAACTTTTCACCTTTCTTACTCGACGCGTGCTCCCTCCGTTTCTTGGTTCTGCTTCAACTCAGTTCATCATTTCCAGGCCCTTATCCAAGGTCAGGTTGTACCTGTTCCCTCCCAAGGTTCCCCTTCAATGACTCTTTTGATTGTTCAATGTACTCCCTAAGTATCCAGTATACATAGATTAATTGATAATGTAAGTACATTTGGCAATGCTTAATTATACTGTAGGTCCCATTACCTAAGAGACATTAGTAAAATATCCATTCGATTCTCCCCAACACTAACACAGAGACTGCACTGGCACCACTGGGGATGCACCCCGGCAAGTCCAGAGAGTGCACTGGCCCCACTGGGGATGCAGTGCAGAGAGTCCAGAGAGTGGACTGGCACCTCTGGGGATGCACTGCCGTGAGTCCAGAGAGTGCACTGGCACCACTGGGGATGCACTGCAGTGAGTCCAGAGAGTGCACTGGTACGATTGGGGATGCACTGCAGTGACTCCAGAGAGTGCACTGGCACCACTGGGGATGCACTGCAGTGAGTCCAGATGTTAGCCTAGCAACCACATAATCACCAAGTGATTATATGAAGGTGCTTTATTCAGCGCTGGAAGCCGGGGCAGGTGCCCAAATCTGGCTTCAAGTCCCGTTACTTCCCAGCCGTTATTTATACATACGATATTGCGTCAGGTATACATATTCATTACAGGTTGCAACAGCAGCCTCGCTTTTCATTCTAATTAGCTCCCCTCCCCTTTGCACATGCGTGGCGCACTCTGGTGGTCGTCCAGGTGGTCGTCCAGATGAAGTAAGGAGTCTTCCTCTCCGCTAAACCTTTCACCATTCTTACTCGACGCATGCTCCCTCCGTTTCTTGGTTCTGCTTCAACTCATTTCATCATTTCCAGGCCCTTATCCAAGGTCAGGTTGTACCTGTTCCCTCCCAAGGTTCCCCTTCAATGATTCTTTTGATTGTTCAATGTACTCCCTAAGTATCCAGTATACATAGATTAATTGATAATGTAAGTACATTTGGCAATGTTTAATTATACTGTAGGTTCAATTACCTAAGAGACATTAGTAAAATATCCATTCGATTCTCCCCAACACTAACACAGAGACTGCACTGGCACCACTGGGGATGCACCCCGGCAAGTCCAGAGAGTGCACTGGCACCACTGGGGATGCAGTGCAGTGAGTCCAGAGAGTGCACTGGCACCTCTGGGGATGCACTGCCGTGAGTCCAGAGAGTGCACTGGCACCACTGGGGATGCACTGCCGTGAGTCCAGAGAGTGCACTGGCACCACTGGGGATGCACTGCAGTGAATCCAGAGAGTGCACTGGCACCATTGGGGATGCAGTGCAGTGAGTCAGAGAGTGCACTGGCACCACTGGGGATGCAGTACAGTGAGTCCAGAGAGTGCACTGGCACCACTGGGGATGCAGTGCAGTGAGTCCAGAGAGTGCACTGGCACCACTGGGGATGCACTGCAGTGAGTCCAGAGAGTGCACTGGCACCACCTGGGATGCAGTGCAGTGAGTGCAGAGAGTGCACTGGCACCACTGGCGATGCACTGCAGTGAGTCCAGAGAGTGCACTGGCACCACTGGCGATGCACTGCAGTGAGTCCAGAGAGTGCACTGGCACCACCTGGGATGCAGTGCAGTGAGTCCAGAGAGTGCACTGGCACCACTGGTGATGCAGTGCAGTGACTCCAGAGAGTGCACTGGCACCACTGGGGATGCAGCGCAGTGACTCCTGAGAGTGCACTGGCACCACTGGGGATGCAGTGCAGTGAGTCCAGAGAGTGCACTGGCACCACTGGGGATGCAGTGCCGTGAGTCCAGAGAGTGCATTGGCACCACTGGGGATGCACTGCAATGAGTCCAGAGAGTGCACTGGCACCAATGGCAACGCAGAGCAGTGAGTCGAGAGAGTGCACTGGCACCACAGGGGATGCAGTGCAGTGAGTCCAGAGCGTGCACTAGCACCACTGGGGATGCACTGCAGTGAGTCCAGAGTGTGCACTGGCACCACTGGGGATGCAGTGCAGTGAGTCGAGAGAGTGCACTGGCACCACTGGGGATGTAGTGCAGTGAGTCCACAGAGGGCACTGGCACCACTGGGGATGCATTGTAGTGAGTCCAGAGAGTACAGTGGCACCACTGGGGATGCAGTGCAGTGAGTCCAAAGAGTGCACTGGCACCATTGGGGATGCACTGCAGTGAGTCCAGAGTCTTCACAGGCACCATTGGGGATGCAGTGCAGTGAGTCCAGAGAGTGCCCTGGCACCACTGGGGATGCACTGCAGTGAGTCCAGAGAGTGCACTGGCACCACTGGGGATGCACTGCAGTGAGTCCAGAGAGTGCACTGGCACCACTGGGGATGCAGTGCAGTGAGTCCAGAGAGTGCACTGGCACCACTGGGGATGCAGTGCAGTGAGTCCAGAGAGTGCACTGGCACCACTGGGGATGCACTGCAGTGAGTCCAGAGAGTGCACTGGCACCACTGGGGATGCACTGCAGTGAGTCCAGAGAGTGCACTGGCACCACTGGGGATGCAGTGCAGTGAGTCCAGAGAGTGCACTGGCACCACTGGGGATGCAGTGCAGTGAGTCCAGAGAGTGCACTGGCACCACTGGGGATGCAGTGCAGTGAGTAAAGAGAGTACAGTGGCACTACTGGGGATGCAGTGCAGTGAGTCCAGAGAGTGCCCTGGCACCACTGGGAATGCAGTGAGTCCAGAGAGTGCACTGGCACCACTGGGGATGCACTGCAGTGAGTGCAGAGAGTGCACTGGCACCACTGGGGATTCACCCCGGCAAGTCCAGAGAGTGCACTGGCACCACTGGGGATGCAGTGCAGTGAGTCCAGAGAGTGCACTGGCACCACTGGTGATGCACTGCAGTAAGTGCAGAGAGTGCACTGGCACCACTGGGGATGCACTGCAGTGAGTCCAGAGAGTGCACTGGCACCACTGGGTATGCAGTGCAGTGAGTCCAGAGAGTGCACTGGCACCACTGGGGATGCAGTACAGTGAGTCCAGAGAGTGCATTGGCACCACTGGGGATGCAGTGCAGTGAGTAAAGAGAGTGCACTGGCACCACTGTGGATGCAGTGCAGTGAGTCCAGAGAGTGCACTGGCACCACTGGGGATGGACTGCAGTGAGTCCAGAGAGTGCACTGGCACCACTGGGGATGCAGTGCAGTGAGTCCAGAGAGTGCACTGGCACCACTGGGGATGCACTGCAGTGAGTCCAGAGAGTGCACTGGCACCACTGGGGATGCACTGCAGTGAGTCCAGAGAGTGCACTGGCACCACTGGGATGCAGTGCAGTGAGTCCAGAGAGTGCACTGGCACCACTGGGGATGCAGTGCAGTGACTCCAGAGAGTGCACTGGCACCACTGGTATACAGTGCACTGAGTCCACAGGGTGCACTGGCACCACAGGGGATACACTGCAGTGAGTCCAGAGAGTGCACTGGCACCACTGGGGATTAAGTGCCGTGAGTGCAGTGAGTGCACTGGCACCGCTGCGGTTTCACCCCGTTGTTTTCAGAGAGTGCAGTGGCACCACTGGGGATGCAGTGCAGTGAGTCCAGAGAGTGCACTGGCACAACGGGGGCTGCAGTGCAGTGAGTCCAGAGAGTGCACTGTCACCACTGGGGATGCAGTGCAGTGAGTCCAGAGAGTGCACTGGCACCACTGGGGATGCAGTGCAGTGAGTCCAGAGAGTGCACTGGCACCTTGGGGATGCAGTTCAGTGAGTCCAGAGAGTGCACTGGCACCACTGGTTATGCAGTGCAGTGAGTCCAGAGACTACACTGGCACCACTGGAAATGCACTGCAGTGAGTCCAGAGAGTGCACTGGCACCACTGGTGATGCAGTGTAGTGATTTAAGAGAGTACACTGGCGCCACTGTGGATGCACTGCAGTGAGTCCAGAGAGTGCACTGGCACCACTGGTGATGCAGTGCAATGAGTCCAGAGAGCCACTGGCACCACTGGGGATGCAGTGCATTTAGTCCAGAGAGTGAACTGGCACCACTGGGGAAGCAGTGCACTGAGTCCAGAGAGGGCACTGTCAGCAATGGGGATGCAGTGCAGTGAGTCCAGAGAGTGCACTGGCACCACTGGGGATGCAGTTCAGTGAGACCAGAGACTTCACAGGCACCACTGGGGATGCAGTGCAGTGAGCCCAGAGAGTGCACTGGCACAAAAGGGGATGCACTGCAGTGAGTCCAGAGAGTGCACTGGCACCACTGGGGATGCACTGCAGTGAGTCCAGAGAGTGCACTGGCACCACTGGGGATGCACTGCAGTGAGTCCAGAGAGTGCACTGTCACCACTGGGGATGCAGTGCAGTGAGTCCAGAGAGTGCACTGGCACCACTGGGGATGCAGTGCAGTGAGTCCAGAGAGTGCACTGGCACCTTGGGGATGCAGTTCAGTGAGTCCAGAGAGTGCACTGGCACCACTGGGGATGCAGTGCAGTGAGTCCACAGAGTACACTGGCACCACTGGTGATGCAGTGCAGTGAGTCCAAAGAGTGCACTGGCACCACTGGGGATGCAGTGCAGTGAGTCCAGAGAGTGCAGTGGCACCACTGGGGATGCAGTGCAGTGAGTCCAGAGAGTGCACTGGCACCACTGGTGATGCAGTGCAGTGAGTTAAGAGAGTACACTGGCGCCACTGTGGATGCACTGCAGTGAGTCCAGAGAGTGCACTGGCACCACTGGGGATGGACTGCAGTGAGTCCAGAGAGTGCACTGGCACCACTGGGGATGCAGTGCAGTGAGTCCAGAGAGTGCACTGGCACCACTGGGGATGCAGTGCAGTGAGACCAGAGAGTGCACTGGCACCACTGGTGATGCAGTGCAGTGAGTTAAGAGAGTACACTGGCGCCACTGGGGATGCACTGCAGTGAGTCCAGAGAGTGCACTGGCACCACTGGGGATGCAGTGCAGTGAGTTAAGAGAGTACACTGGCGCCACTGTGGATGCACTGCAGTGAGTCCAGAGAGTGCACTGGCACCACTGGGGATGGACTGCAGTGAGTCCAGAGAGTGCACTGGCACCACTGGGGATGCAGTGCAGTGAGTCCAGAGAGTGCACTGGCACCACTGGGGATGCAGTGCAGTGAGACCAGAGAGTGCACTGGCACCACTGGTGATGCAGTGCAGTGAGTTAAGAGAGTACACTGGCGCCACTGGGGATGCACTGCAGTGAGTCCAGAGAGTGCACTGGCACCACTGGGGATGCACTGCAGTGAGTCCAGAGAGTGCACTGGCACCACTGGGGATGCACTGCAGTGAGTCCAGAGAGTGCACTGGCACCACTGGGTATGCAGTGCAGTGAGTCCAGAGAGTGCACTGGCACCACTGGGGATGCACTGCAGTGAGTCCAGAGAGTGCACTGGCACCACTGGGGATGCACTGCAGTGAGTCCAGAGAGTGCACTGGCACCACTGGGTATGCAGTGCAGTGAGTCCAGAGAGTACACTGGCACCACTGGGGATGCAGTGCAGTGAGTCCAGAGAGTGCACTGGCACCACTGGGGATGCAGTGCAGTGAGTAGAGTACAGTGGCACCACAGGGGATGCAGTGCAGTGAGTCCAAAGAGTGCACTGGCACCATTGGGGATGCACTGCAGTGAGTCCAGAGACTTCACAGGCACCACTGGGGATGCAGTGCAGTGAGTCCAGAGAGTGCCCTGGCACCACTGGGAATGCAGTGAGTCCAGACAGTGCACTGGCACCACTGGGGATGCACTGCAGTGAGTCCAGAGAGTGCACTGGCACCACCTGGGATGCAGTGCAGTGAGTCCAGAGAGTGCACTGGCACCACTGGGGATGCAGTGCAGTGACTCCAGAGAGTGCACTGGCACCACTGGGGATGCACTGCAGTGAGTCCAGAGAGTGCACTGGCACCACTGGGTATGCAGTGCAGTGAGTCCAGAGAGTGCACTGGCACCACTGGGGATGCAGTGCAGTGAGTCCAGAGAGTGCACTGGCACCACTGGGGATGCAGTGCAGTGAGTAAAGAGAGTGCACTGGCACCACTGGTGATGCACTGCAGTGAGTCCAGAGAGTGCACTGGCACCACTGGGGATGGACTGCAGTGAGTCCAGAGAGTGCACTGGCACCACTGGGGATGCAGTGCAGTGAGTCCAGAGAGTGCACTGGCACCACTGGGGATGCAATGCAGTGAGTCCAGAGAGTGCACTGGCACTACTGGGGATTCAGTTCAGTGAGTCCAGAGAGTGAACTGGCACCATTGGGGAAGTAGTGCAGTGAGTCCAGAGTGCACTGGCACCACTGGGGATGCACCCCGGGAAGTCCAGAGAGTGCACTGGCACCACTGGGGATGCAGTGCAGTGAGTCCAGAGAGTGCACTGGCACCACTGGGGATGCACTGCCGTGAGCGCAGAGAGTGCACTGGCACCGCTGCGGTTGCACCCCGGTGTTTTCAGAGAGTGCAGTGGCACCACTGGGGATGCAGTGCACTGAGTCCAGAGAGGGCACTGGCACCACTGGGGTGCAGTGCAGTGAGTCCAGAGACTTCACAGGCACCACTGGGGATGCAGTGCAGTGAGTCCAGAGAGAGCACTGGCAGCACAGGGGATGCAGTGCAGTGACTCCAGAGAGTGCACTGGCACCACAGGGGATGCAGCGCAGTGAGTCCAGAGAGTGCACTGGCACCACTGGGGATGCACTGCAGTGAGTCCAGAGAGTGCACTGGCACCGCTGGGGATTCAGTTCCTTGAGTCTAGAGAGTGAACTGGCACCACTGGGGATGTAGAGCAGTGAGTCCAGAGAGTGCACTGGTACCACTGGGGATGCACCCCGGCAAGTCCAGAGAGTGCACTGTCACCACTGGGGATGCAGTGCAGTGAGTCCAGAGAGTGCACTGGTACGATTGGGGATGCACTGCAGTGAGTCCAGAGAGTGCACTGGCACAACTGGGGATGCACTGCAGTGAGTCCAGAGAGTGCACTGGCACCACTGGGGATGCACTGCAGTGAGTCCACAGAGTGCACTGGCACCACTGGGGATGCACTGCAGTGAGTCCAGAGAGTGCACTGGCACCACTGGGGATGCAGTGCAGTGAGTCCAGAGAGTGCACTGGCACCACTGGGGATGCAGTGCAGTGAGTCCAGAGAGTGCACTGGCACCACTGGGGATGCAATGCAGTGAGTCCAGAGAGTGCACTGGCACCACTGGGGATGCACTGCAGTGAGTCCAGGGAGTGCACTGGCACCACTGGGGATGCAGTGCAGTGAGTCCAGAGAGTGCACTGGCACCACTGGGGATGCAGTGCAGTGAGTCCAGAGAGTGCACTGGCACCACTGTGGATGCAGTGCCGTGAGTCCAGAGAGTGCATTGGCACCACTGGGGATGCACTGCAATGAGTCCAGAGAGTGCACTGGCACCAATGGCAACGCAGAGCAGTGAGTCGAGAGAGTGCACTGGCACCACAGGGGATGCAGTGCAGTGAGTCCAGAGAGTGCACTAGCACCACTGGGGATGCACTGCAGTGAGTCCAGAGTGTGCACTGGCACCACTGGGGATGCAGTGCAGTGAGTCCAGAGAGTGCACTGGCACCACTGGGGATGTAGTGCAGTGAGTCCACAGAGGGCACTGGCACCACTGGGGATGCATTGTAGTGAGTCCAGAGAGTACAGTGGCACCACTGGGGATGCAGTGCAGTGAGTCCAAAGAGTGCACTGGCACCATTGGGGATGCACTGCAGTGAGTCCAGGGACTTCACAGGCACCATTGGGGATGCAGTGCAGTGAGTCCAGAGAGTGCCCTGGCACCACTGGGGATGCACTGCAGTGAGTCCAGAGAGTGCACTGGCACCACTGGGGATGCACTGCAGTGAGTCCAGAGAGTGCACTTGCACCACTGGGGATGCAGTGCAGTGAGTCCAGAGAGTGCACTGGCGCCACTGGGGATGCACTGCAGTGAGTCCAGAGAGTGCACTGGCACCACTGGGGATGCACTGCAGTGAGTCCAGAGAGTGCACTGGCACCACTGGGTATGCAGTGCAGTGAGTCCAGAGAGTGCACTGGCACCACTGGGGATGCAGTGCAGTGAGTCCAGAGAGTGCACTGGCACCACTGGGGATGTAGTGCAGTGAGTAAAGAGAGTACAGTGGCACCACTGGGGATGCAGTGCAGTGAGTCCAAAGAGTGCACTGGCACCATTGGGGATGCACTGCAGTGAGTCCAGAGACTTCACAGGCACCACTGGGGATGCAGTGCAGTGAGTCCAGAGAGTGCCCTGGCACCACTGGGAATGCAGTGAGTCCAGACAGTGCACTGGCACCACTGGGGATGCACTGCAGTGAGTCCAGAGAGTGCACTGGCACCACTGGGGATTCACCCCGGCAAGTCCAGAGAGTGCACTGGCACCACTGGGGATGCAGTGCAGTGAGTCCAGAGAGTGCACTGGCACCACTGGTGATGCACTGCAGTAAGTGCAGAGAGTGCACTGGCACCACTGGGGATGCACTGCAGTGAGTCCAGAGAGTGCACTGGCACCACTGGGTATGCAGTGCAGTGAGTCCAGAGAGTGCACTGGCACCACTGGGGATGCAGTGCAGTGAGTCCAGAGAGTGCACTGGCACCACTGGGGATGCAGTACAGTGAGTCCAGAGAGTGCACTGGCACCACTGGGGATGCAATGCAGTGAGTAAAGAGAGTGCACTGGCACCACTGGGGATGCAGTGCAGTGAGTCCAGAGAGTGCACTGGCACCACTGGGGATGGACTGCAGTGAGTCCAGAGAGTGCACTGGCACCACTGGGGATGCAGTGCAGTGAGTCCAGAGAGTGCACTGGCACCACTGGGGATGCACTGCAGTGAGTCCAGAGAGTGCACTGGCACCACTGGGGATGCACTGCAGTGAGTCCAGAGAGTGCACTGGCACCACTGGGGATGGACTGCAGTGACTCCAGAGAGTGCACTGGCACCACTGGGGATGCACTGCAGTGAGTCCAGAGAGTGCACTGGCACCACTGGGATACAGTGCACTGAGTCCACAGATTGCACTGGCACCACACGGGATACACTGCAGTGAGTCCAGAGAGTGCACTGGCACCACTGGGGATTAAGTGCCGTGAGTGCAGTGAGTGCACTGGCACCGCTGCGGTTGCACCCCGGTGTTTTCAGAGAGTGCAGTGGCACCACTGGGGATGGAGTGCAGTGAGTCCAGAGAGTGCACTGGCACAACGGGGGATGCAGTGCAGTGAGTCCAGAGAGTGCACTGTCACCACTGGGGATGCAGTGCAGTGAGTCCAGAGAGTGCACTGGCACCACTGGGGATGCAGTGCAGTGAGTCCAGAGAGTGCACTGGCACCTTGGGGATGCAGTTCAGTGAGTCCAGAGAGTGCACTGGCACCACTGGTTATGCAGTGCAGTGAGTCCAGAGACTGCACTGGCACCACTGGAAATGCACTGCAGTGAGTCCAGAGAGTGCACTGGCACCACTGGTGATGCAGTGTAGTGATTTAAGAGAGTACACTGGCGCCACTGTGGATGCACTGCAGTGAGTCCAGAGAGTGCACTGGCACCACTGGTGATGCAGTGCAATGAGTCCAGAGAGCCACTGGCACCACTGGGGATGCAGTGCATTTAGTCCAGAGAGTGAACTGGCACCACTGGGGATGCAGTGCACTGAGTCCAGAGAGGGCACTGTCAGCAATGGGGATGCAGTGCAGTGAGTCCAGAGAGTGCACTGGCACCACTGGGGATGCAGAGCAGTGAGACCAGAGACTTCACAGGCACCACTGGGGATGCAGTGCAGTGAGCCCAGAGAGTGCACTGGCACAAAAGGGGATGCACTGCAGTGAGTCCAGAGAGTGCACTGGCACCACTGGGGATGCAGTGCAGTGAGTCCAGAGAGTGCACTGGCACCACTGGGGATGCACTGCAGTGAGTCCAGAGAGTGCAGTGGCACCACTGGGGATGCAGTGCAGTGAGTCCAGAGAGTGCACTGGCACCACTGGGGATGCAGTGCAGTGAGTCCAGAGAGTGCACTGGCACCTTGGGGATGCAGTTCAGTGAGTCCAGAGAGTGCACTGGCACCACTGGGGATGCAGTGCAGTGAGTCCACAGAGTACACTGGCACCACAGGTAATGCAGTGCAGTGAGTCCAAAGAGTGCACTGGCACCACTGGGGATGCAGTGCAGTGAGTCCAGAGAGTGCAGTGGCACCACTGGGGATGCAGTGCAGTGAGTCCAGAGAGTGCACTGGCACCACTGGTGATGCAGTGCAGTGAGTTAAGAGAGTACACTGGCGCCACTGTGGATGCACTGCAGTGAGTCCAGAGAGTGCACTGGCACCACTGGGGATGGACTGCAGTGAGTCCAGAGAGTGCACTGGCACCACTGGGGATGCAGTGCAGTGAGTCCAGAGAGTGCACTGGCACCACTGGGGATGCAGTGCAGTGAGTCCAGAGAGTGCACTGGCACCACTGGTGATGCAGTGCAGTGAGTTAAGAGAGTACACTGGCGCCACTGGGGATGCACTGCAGTGAGTCCAGAGAGTGCACTGGCACCACTGGGGATGCACTGCAGTGAGTCCAGAGAGTGCACTGGCACCACTGGGGATGCACTGCAGTGAGTCCAGAGAGTGCACTGGCACCACTGGGTGTGCAGTGCAGTGAGTCCAGAGAGTGCACTGGCACCACTGGGGATGCACTGCAGTGAGTCCAGAGAGTGCACTGGCACCACTGGGATACAGTGCACTGAGTCCACAGGGTGCACTGGCACCACAGGGGATACACTGCAGTGAGTCCAGAGAGTGCACTGGCACCACTGGGGATGCAGTGCCGTGAGTGCAGTGAGTGCACTGGTACCGCTGCGGTTGCACCCCGGTGTTTTCAGAGAGTGCAGTGGCACCACTGGGGATGCAGTGCAGTGAGTCCAGAGAGTGCACTGGCACAACGGGGGATGCAGTGCAGTGAGTCCAGAGAGTGCACTGTCACCACTGGGGATGCAGTGCAGTGAGTCCAGAGAGTGCACTGGCACCACTGGGGACGCAGTGCAGTGAGTCCAGAGAGTGCACTGGCACCTTGGGGATGCAGTTCAGTGAGTCCAGAGAGTGCACTGGCACCACTGGTTATGCAGTGCAGTGAGTCCAGAGACTACACTGGCACCACTGGAAATGCACTGCAGTGAGTCCAGAGAGTGCACTGGCACCACTGGTGATGCAGTGTAGTGATTTAAGAGAGTACACTGGCGCCACTGTGGATGCACTGCAGTGAGTCCAGAGAGTGCCCTGGCACCACTGGTGATGCAGTGCAATGAGTCCAGAGAGCCACTGGCACCACTGGGGATGCAGTGCATTTAGTCCAGAGAGTGAACTGGCACCACTGGGGATGCAGTGCACTGAGTCCAGAGAGTGCACTGGCACCACTGGGGATGCAGTGCAGTGAGACCAGAGACTTCACAGGCACCACTGGGGATGCAGTGCAGTGAGCCCAGAGAGTGCACTGGCACAAAAGGGGATGCACTGCAGTGAGTCCAGAGAGTGCACTGGCACCACTGGGGATGCAGTGCAGTGAGTCCAGAGAGTGCACTGGCACCACTGGGGATGCACTGCAGTGAGTCCAGAGAGTGCACTGGCACCACTGGGGATGTAGTGCAGTGAGTCCACAGAGGGCACAGGCACCACTGGGGATGCAGTGTAGTGAGTCCAGAGAGTACAGTGGCACCACTGGGGATGCAGTGCAGTGAGTCCAAAGAGTGCACTTTCACCATTGGGGATGCACTGCAGTGAGTCCAGAGACTTCACAGGCACCACTGGGGATGCACTGCAGTGAGTCCAGAGAGTGCACTGGCACCACTGGGGATGCAGTGAGTCCAGACAGTGCACTGGCACCACTGGGGATGCACTGCAGTGAGTCCAGAGAGTGCACTGGCACCACTGGGGATGCACCCCGGCAAGTCCAGAGAGTGCACTGGCACCACTTGGGATGCAGTTCAGTGAGTCCAGAGAGTGCACTGGCACCACTGGGGATGCACTGCAGTGAGTGCAGAGAGTGCACTGGCACCACTGGGGATGCACTGCAGTGAGTCCAGAGAGTGCACTGGCACCACTGGGGATGCAGTGCAGTGAGTCCAGAGAGTGCACTGGCACCAGTGGGGATTCAGTGCAGTGAGTCCAGAGAGTGCACTGGCACCACTGGGGATGCAGTACAGTGAGTCCAGAGAGTGCACTGGCACCACTGGGGATGCAGTGCAGTGAGGAAAGAGAGTGCACTGGCACCACTGTGGATGCAGTGCAGTGAGTCCAGAGAGTGCACTGGCACCACTGGGGATGGACTGCAGTGAGTCCAGAGAGTGCACTGGCACCACTGGGGATGCAGTGCAGTGAGTCCAGAGAGTGCACTGGCACCACAGGGGATGCACTGCAGTGAGTCCAGAGAGTGCACTGGCACCACTGGGGATGCACTGCAGTGAGTCCAGAGAGTGCACTGACACCATTGGGATGCAGTGCAGTGACTCCAGAGAGTGCACTGGCACCACTGGGGATGCACTGCAGTGAGTCTAGAGAGTGCTCTGCAACCACTGGGATGCAGTGCACTGAGTCCAGAGAGTGCACTGGCACCACAGGGGATACACTGCAGTGAGTCCAGAGAGTGCACTGGCACCACTGGGGATGCAGTGCCGTGAGTGCAGAGAGTGCACTGGCACCACTGCGGTTGTACCCCGGTGTTTTCAGAGAGTGCAGTGGCACCACTGGGGATGCAGTGCAGTGAGTCCAGAGAGTGCACTGTCACCACGGGGGATGCAGTGCAGTGAGTCCAGAGAGTGCACTGGCACCACTGGGGATGCAGTGCAGTGAGTCCAGAGAGTGCACTGGCACCTTGGGGATGCAGTTCAGTGAGTCCAGAGAGTGCACTGGCACCACTGGGGATGCAGTGCACTGAGTCCAGAGAGGGCACTGTCAGCAATGGGGATGCAGTGCAGTGAGTCCAGAGAGTGCACTGGCACCACGGGGGATGCAGTGCAGTGAGTCCAGAGAGTGCACTGTCACCACTGGGAATGCAGTGCAGTGAGTCCAGAGAGTGCACTGGCACCACTGGGGATGCAGTGCAGTGAGTCCAGAGAGTGCACTGGCACCTTGGGGATGCAGTTCAGTGAGTCCAGAGAGTGCACTGGCACCACTGGGGATGCAGTGCACTGAGTCCAGAGAGGGCACTGTCAGCAATGGGGATGCAGTGCAGTGAGTCCAGAGAGTGCACTGGCACCACTGGGGATGCAGTGCAGTGAGACCAGAGACTTCACAGGCACCACTGGGGATGCAGTGCAGTGAGCCCAGAGAGTGCACTGGCACAAAAGGGGATGCACTGCAGTGAGTCCAGAGAGTGCACTGGCACCACTGGGGATGCACTGCAGTGAGTCCAGAGAGTGCACTGGCACCACTGGGGATGCACTGCAGTGAGTCCAGAGAGTGCACTGGCACCACTGGGGATGTAGTGCAGTGAGTCCACAGAGGGCACTGGCACCACTGGGGATGCAGTGTAGTGAGTCCAGAGAGTACAGTGGCACCACTGGGGATGCAGTGCAGTGAGTCCAAAGAGTGCACTGGCACCATTGGGGATGCACTGCAGTGAATCCAGAGACTTCACTGGCACCACTGGGGATGCACTGCAGTGAGTCCAGAGAGTGCACTGGCACCACTGGGGATGCAGTGAGTCCAGACAGTGCATTGGCACCACTGGGGATGCACTGCAGTGAGTCCAGAGAGTGCACTGGCACCACTGGGGATGCACCCCGGCAAGTCCAGAGAGTGCACTGGCACCACTTGGGATGCAGTGCAGTGAGTCCAGAGAGTGCACTGGCACCACTGGGGATGCACTGCAGTGAGTGCAGAGAGTGCACTGGCACCACTGGGGATGCACTGCAGTGAGTCCAGAGAGTGCACTGGCACCACTGGGGATGCAGTGCAGTGAGTCCAGAGAGTGCACTGGCACCACTGGGGATGCAGTGCAGTGAGTCCAGAGAGTGCACTGTCACCACTGGGGATGCAGTACAGTGAGTCCAGAGAGTGCACTGGCACCACTGGGGATGCAGTGCAGTGAGTAAAGAGAGTGCACTGGCACCACTGGGGATGTAGTGCAGTGAGTCCACAGAGGGCACAGGCACCACTGGGGATGCAGTGTAGTGAGTCCAGAGAGTACAGTGGCACCACTGGGGATGCAGTGCAGTGAGTCCAAAGAGTGCACTGGCACCATTGGGGATGCACTGCAGTGAGTCCAGAGACTTCACAGGCACCACTGGGGATGCACTGCAGTGAGTCCAGAGAGTGCACTGGCACCACTGGGGATGCAGTGAGTCCAGACAGTGCACTGGCACCACTGGGGATGCACTGCAGTGAGTCCAGAGAGTGCACTGGCACCACTGGGGATGCACCCCGGCAAGTCCAGAGAGTGCACTGGCACCACTTGGGATGCAGTGCAGTGAGTCCAGAGAGTGCACTGGCACCACTGGGGATGCACTGCAGTGAGTGCAGAGAGTGCACTGGCACCACTGGGGATGCACTGCAGTGAGTCCAGAGAGTGCACTGGCACCACTGGGGATGCAGTGCAGTGAGTCCAGAGAGTGCACTGGCACCAGTGGGGATTCAGTGCAGTGAGTCCAGAGAGTGCACTGGCACCACTGGGGATGCAGTACAGTGAGTCCAGAGAGTGCACTGGCACCACTGGGGATGCAGTGCAGTGAGGAAAGACAGTGCACTGGCACCACTGTGGATGCAGTGCAGTGAGTCCAGAGAGTGCACTGGCACCACTGGGGATGGACTGCAGTGAGTCCAGAGAGTGCACTGGCACCACTGGGGTTTTAGTGCAGTTAGTCCAGAGAGTGTACTGGCACCACTGGGGATGCACTGCAGTGAGTCCAGAGAGTGCACTGGCACCACTGGGGATGCACTGCAGTGAGTCCAGAGAGTGCACTGACACCATTGGGATGCAGTGCAGTGACTCCAGAGAGTGCACTGGCACCACTGGGGATGCACTGCAGTGAGTCCAGAGAGTGCTCTGGCACCACTGGGATGCAGTGCACTGAGTCCACAGAGTGCACTGGCACCACAGGGGATACACTGCAGTGAGTCCAGAGAGTGCACTGGCACCACTGGGGATGCAGTGCCGTGAGTGCAGAGAGTGCACTGGCACCACTGCGGTTGCACCCCGGTGTTTTCAGAGAGTGCAGTGGCACCACTGGGGATGCAGTGCAGTGAGTCCAGAGAGTGCACTGTCACCACGGGGGATGCAGTGCAGTGAGTCCAGAGAGTGCACTGGCACCACTGGGGATGCAGTGCAGTGAGTCCAGAGAGTGCACTGGCACCTTGGGGATGCAGTTCAGTGAGTCCAGAGAGTGCACTGGCACCACTGGGGATGCAGTGCACTGAGTCCAGAGAGGGCACTGTCAGCAATGGGGATGCAGTGCAGTGAGTCCAGAGAGTGCACTGGCACCACGGGGGATGCAGTGCAGTGAGTCCAGAGAGTGCACTGTCACCACTGGGAATGCAGTGCAGTGAGTCCAGAGAGTGCACTGGCACCACTGGGGATGCAGTGCAGTGAGTCCAGAGAGTGCACTGGCACCTTGGGGATGCAGTTCAGTGAGTCCAGAGAGTGCACTGGCACCACTGGGGATGCAGTGCACTGAGTCCAGAGAGGGCACTGTCAGCAATGGGGATGCAGTGCAGTGAGTCCAGAGAGTGCACTGGCACCACTGGGGATGCAGTGCAGTGAGACCAGAGACTTCACAGGCACCACTGGGGATGCAGTGCAGTGAGCCCAGAGAGTGCACTGGCACAAAAGGGGATGCACTGCAGTGAGTCCAGAGAGTGCACTGGCACCACTGGGGATGCACTGCAGTGAGTCCAGAGAGTGCACTGGCACCACTGGGGATGCACTGCAGTGAGTCCAGAGAGGGCACTGGCACCACTGGGGATGTAGTGCAGTGAGTCCACAGAGGGCACTGGCACCACTGGGGATGCAGTGTAGTGAGTCCAGAGCGTACAGTTGCACCACTGGGGATGCAGTGCAGTGAGTCCAAAGAGTGCACTGGCACCATTGGGGATGCACTGCAGTGAATCCAGAGACTTCACAGGCACCACTGGGGATGCACTGCAGTGAGTCCAGAGAGTGCACTGGCACCACTGGGGATGCAGTGAGTCCAGACAGTGCACTGGCACCACTGGGGATGCACTGCAGTGAGTCCAGAGAGTGCACTGGCACCACTGGGGATGCACCCCGGCAAGTCCAGAGAGTGCACTGGCACCACTGGGGATGCAGTGCAGTGAGTCCAGAGAGTGCACTGGCACCACTGGGGATGCACTGCAGTGAGTGCAGAGAGTGCACTGGCACCACTGGGGATGCACTGCAGTGAGTCCAGAGAGTGCACTGGCACCACTGGGGATGCAGTGCAGTGAGTCCAGAGAGTGCACTGGCACCACTGGAGATGCAGTGCAGTGAGTCCAGAGAGTGCACTGTCACCACTGGGGATGCAGTACAGTGAGTCCAGAGAGTGCACTGGCACCACTGGGGATGCAGTGCAGTGAGTAAAGAGAGTGCACTGGCACCACTGTGGATGCAGTGCAGTGAGTCCAGAGAGTGCACTGGCACCACTGGGGATGGACTGCAGTGAGTCCAGAGAGTGCACTGGCACCACTGGGGATGCACTGCAGTGAGTCCAGAGAGTGCACTGCCACCATGGGGATGCCCTGCAGTGAGTCCAGAGAGTGCACTGGCACCACTGGGGATGCACTGCAGTGAGTCCAGAGAGTGCACTGACACCATTGGGATGCAGTGCAGTGACTCCAGAGAGTGCACTGGCACCACTGGGGATGCACTGCAGTGAGTCCAGAGAGTGCTCTGGCACCACTGGGATGCAGTGCACTGAGTCCACAGAGTGCACTGGCACCACAGGGGATACACTGCAGTGAGTCCAGAGAGTGCACTGGCACCACTGGGGATGCAGTGCCGTGAGTGCAGAGAGTGCACTGGCACCACTGCGGTTGCACCCCGGTGTTTTCAGAGAGTGCAGTGGCACCACTGGGGATGCAGTGCAGTGAGTCCAGAGAGTGCACTGGCACCACGGGGGATGCAGTGCAGTGAGTCCAGAGAGTGCACTGTCACCACTGGGGATGCAGTGCAGTGAGTCCAGAGAGTGCACTGGCACCACTGGGGATGCAGTGCAGTGAGTCCAGAGAGTGCAGTGGCACCACAGGGGATGCAGTGCAGTGAGTCCAGAGAGTGCACTGGCACCACTGGGGATGTAGTGCAGTGAGTCCACAGAGGGCACTGGCACCACTGGGGATGCAGTGTAGTGAGTCCAGAGAGTACAGTGGCCCCACTGGGGATGCAGTGCAGTGAGTCCAAAGAGTGCACTGGCACCATTGGGGATGCACTGCAGTGAGTCCAGAGACTTCACAGGCACAACTGGGGATGCACTGCAGTGAGTCCAGAGAGTGCACTGGCACCACTGGGGATGCAGTGAGTCCAGACAGTGCACTGGCACCACTGGGGATGCACTGCAGTGAGTCCAGAGAGTGCACTGGCACCACTGGGGATGCACCCCGGCAAGTCCAGAGAGTGCACTTGCACCACTTGGGATGCAGTGCAGTGAGTCCAGAGAGTGCACTGGCACCACTGGGGATGCACTGCAGAGAGTGCAGAGAGTGCACTGGCACCACTGGGGATGCACTGCAGTGAGTGCAGAGAGTGCACTGGCACCACTGGTGATGCAGTGCAATGAGTCCAGAGAGCCACTGGCACCACTGGGGATGCAGTGCATTTAGTCCAGAGAGTGAACTGGCACCACTGGGGATGCAGTGCACTGAGTCCAGAGAGGGCACTGTCAGCAATGGGGATGCAGTGCAGTGAGTCCAGAGAGTGCACTGGCACCACTGGGGATGCAGTGCAGTGAGACCAGAGACTTCACAGGCACCACTGGGGATGCAGTGCAGTGAGTCCAGAGAGTGCACTGGCACCACTGGGGATGCAGTGCAGTGAGTGCAGAGAGTGCACTGACACAAAAGGGAATGCACTGCAGTGAGTCCAGAGAGTGCACTGGCACCACTGGGGATGCAGTGCAGTGAGTCCAGAGAGTGCACTGGCACCACTGGGGATGCAGTGCAGTGAGTCCAGAGAGTGCAGTGGCACCACTGGGGATGCAGTCCACTGAGTCCAGAGAGTACACTGGCACCACTGGGGATGCAGTGCAGTGAGTCCAGAGAGTGCACTGGCACCACAGGGGATGCACTGCAGTGATTCCAGAGAGTGCACTGGCACCAACTGGAGCTGCACTGCTGTGAGTCCTGAGATTGCACTGGCACCACTGGGGATGCACTGCAGTGAGTCCAGAGACTTCACATGCACCACTGGGGATGCAGTACAGTGAGTCCAGAGAGTGCACTGGCACCACTGGGGATTCAGTTCAGTGAGTCCAGAGAGTGAACTGGCACCACTGGGGATGTAGTGCAGTGAGTCCAGAGAGTGCACTGGCACCTCTGGGGATGCACCCCGGTGACTCCAGAGAGTGCACTGGCACCACTGGGGATGCACCCCGGCAAGTCCAGAGAGTGCACTGTCACCACTGGGGATGCAGAGCAGTGAGTCCAGAGAGTGCACTTGCACCACTGGGGATGCAGTGCAGTGAGTCCAAAGAGTGCACTGGCACCATTGGGGATGCACTGCAGTGAGTCCAGAGACTTCACTGGCACCACTGTGGATGCAGTGCAGTGAGACCAGAGACTTCACAGGCACCACTGGGGATGCAGTGAGTCCAGAGTGTGCACTGGCACCACTGGGGATGCAGTGCAGTGAGTGCAGAGAGTGCACTGGCACAAAAGGGAATGCACTGCAGTGAGTCCAGAGAGTGCACTGGCACCACTGGGGATGCAGTGCAGTGAGTCCAGAGAGTGCACTGGCACCACTGGGGATGCACTGCAGTGAGTCCAGGGAGTGCAGTGGCACCACTGGGGATGCAGTCCACTGAGTCCAGAGAGTACACTGGCACCACTGGGGATGCAGTGCAGTGAGTCCAGAGAGTGCACTGGCACCACAGGGGATGCACTGCAGTGATTCCAGAGAGTGCACTGGCACCAACTGGAGCTGTACTGCTGTGAGTCCTGAGATTGCACTGGCACCACTGGGGATGCACTGCAGTGAGTCCAGAGACTTCACATGCACCACTGGGGATGCAGTACAGTGAGTCCAGAGAGTGCACTGGCACCACTGGGGATTCAGTTCAGTGAGTCCAGAGAGTGAACTGGCACCACTGGGGATGTAGTGCAGTGAGTCCAGAGAGTGCACTGGCACCTCTGGGGATGCACCCCGGTGACTCCAGAGAGTGCACTGGCACCACTGGGGATGCACCCCGGCAAGTCCAGAGAGTGCACTGTCACCACTGGGGATGCAGAGCAGTGAGTCCAGAGAGTGCACTTGCACCACTGGGGATGCAGTGCAGTGAGTCCAGAGAGGGCACTGGCACCACTGGGGATGCACTGCCGTGAGTCCAGAGAGTGCACTGGCACCACTGGGGATGCAGTGCAGTGAGTCCAGAGAGTGCACTGGCACCACTGGGGATGCAGTACAGTGAGTCCAGAGAGTGCACTGGCACCACTGGGGATGCAGTGCAGTGAGTAAAGAGAGTGCACTGGCACCACTGGGGATGCAGTGCAGTGAGTCCAGAGAGTGCACTGGCACCACCGGGGATGCACTGCAGTGAGTCCAGAGAGTGCACTGGCACCACTGGGGATGCACCCCGGTGAGTCCAGAGAGTGCACTGGCACCACTGGGGATGCAGTACAGTGAGTCCAGAGAGTGCACTGGCAACACTGGGGATGCAGTGCAGTGAGTAAAGAGAGTGCACTGGCACCACTGGGGATGCAGTGCAGTGAGTCCAGAGAGTGCACTGGCACCACTGGGGATGCACTACCGTGAGTCCAGAGAGTGCCCCGGCACCACTGGGGGTGCAGTGCAGTGAGTCCAGAGAGTGCAGTGGCACCACTGGGGATGCAGTGCAGTGAGTCCAAAGAGTGCACTGGCACCATTGGGGATGCACTGCAGTGAGTCCAGAGAGTGCACTGGCACCACTGGGGATGCAGTGCAGTGAGTCCAGAGAGTGCACTGGCACCACTGGGGATGCAGTGCAGTGAGTCCAGAGAGTGCACTGGCACCACTGGGGATGCACTGTAGTGAGTCCAGAGAGTGTACTGGCACCACTGGGGATGCAGTGCAGTGAGTCCAGAGAGGTCACTGGCACCACTGGAGATGCAGTGCAGTGAGTCCAGAGAGTGCACTGGCATCACTGGGGATGCAGTGCGGTGAGTCCAGAGTGCACTGGCACCACTGGGGATGCAGTGCAGTGAGTCAAGAGAGGTCACTGGCACCACTGGAGATGCACTGCAGTGAGTCCAGAGAGTGCAGTGGCACCACTGGGGATGTACCCCGGTGAGTCCAGAGAGTGCACTGGCACCACTAGGGATGCACCCCGGGAAGTCCAGAGAGTGCACTGGAACCACTGGGGATGCAGTGCAGTGAGTCCAGAGAGTGCACTGGCACCACTGGGGATGCACCCCGGTGAGTCCAGAGAGTGCACTGGCACCACTGGAGATGCACTGCAGTGAGTCCAGAGAGTGCACTGGCACCACTGGGGATGCAGCCCGGTGAGTCCAGAGAGTGCACTGGCACCACTGGGGATGCACTCGGGTGAGTCCAGAGAGTGCACTGGTACCACTGGGGATGCAGTGCAGTGAGTCCAGAGAGTGCACTGGCACCACTGGGGATGCAGCCCGGTGAGTCCAGAGAGTGCACTGGCACCACTGGGGATGCACCCCGGCAAGTCCAGAGAGTGCACTCTCTGGACTCACTGACGTGCATCCCCAGTCCACTGGCACCACTGGGGATGCACCCCGGCAAGTCCAGAGAGTGCACTCTCTGGACTCACTGACGTGCATCCCCAGTCCACTGGCACCACTGGGGATGCACCCCGGCAAGTCCAGAGAGTGCACTCTCTGGACTCACTGACGTGCATCCCCAGTGGTGCCATTGCACTCTCTGGACTCACTGCACTGCATCCCCAGTGGTGCCAGTGCACTCACTGGACTCACTGCAGTGCATCCCCAGTGGTGCCAGTGCACTCTCTGGCGTCACTGCACTGCATCACCAGTGGTGCCAGTGCACTCTCTGGACTCACTGCAGTGCATCCCCAGTGGTTCCAGTGCACTCTCTGGACTCACTGCAGTGCATCCCCAGTGGTGCCAGTGCACTCTCTGGAGTCACTGCACTGCATCCCCAGTGGTGCCAGTGCACTCTCTGGAGTCACTGCACTGCATCCCCAGAAGTGCCAGTGCACTCTCTGGAGTCACTGCACTGAATCCCCAGTGGTGCCAGTGCACTCTCTGGACTCACTGCACTGCATCCCCAGTGGTGCCAGTGTACTCTCTGGACTCACTGCAGTGCATCCCCAAGGTGCCAGTGCACTCTCTGGACTCACTGCACTGCATCCCCAGTGGTGCCAGTGCACTCTCTGGACTCACTGCACTGCATCCCCAGTGGTGCCAGTGCACTCTCTGGAATCACTGCAGTGCATCCCCTGTGGTGCCAGTGCACTCTCTGTACTCACTGCACTGCATCACCTGTGGTGCCAGTTCACTCTCTGGACTCACTGCACTGCAAACCCGGTGGTGCCTGTGCACTCTCTGAACTTACCGCACTGCATCCCCAGTGGTGTCAGGTCACTCTCTGGACTCACTGCAGTGCATCCCCAGTGGTGCCAGTGCACTCTCTGGACTCACCGCATTGCATCCTCAGTGGTGCCAGTGCACTCTCTGGACTCACTGCACTGCATCTCCAGTGGTGCCAGTGCACTCTCTGGAGTCACTGCACTGAATCCTCAGTGGTGCCAGTGCACTCTCTGGACTCACTGCACTGCATCCCCAGTGGTGCCAGGGCACTCTCTGGACTCACTGCACTGCATCCCCTGTGGTCCCAGTGCACTCTCTGCCCTCTCTGCAGTGCATCCCCAGTGGTGCCAGTGCACTCTCTACACTCACTGCAGTGCATCCCCAGTGGTGCCAGTGGAATCTCTGGGCTCACCGGGTTGCATCCCCAGTGGTGCCAGTGCACTCTCTGGACTCACTGCACTGCATCCCCAGTGGTGCCAGGGCACTCTCCGGACTCACTGCAGTGCATCCGCAGTGGTGCCAGTGCACTCTCTGGACTCACTGCACTGCATCCCCAGTGGTGCCAGTGCACTCTCTGGAGTCACTGCACTGCATCCCCAGAAGTGCCAGTGCACTCTCTGGAGTCACTGCACTGAATCCCCAGTGGTGCCAGTGCACTCTCTGGACTCACTGCACTGCATCCCCAGTGGTGCCAGTGTACTCTCTGGACTCACTGCAGTGCATCCCCAAGGTGCCAGTGCACTCTCTGGACTCACTGCACTGCATCCCCAGTGGTGCCAGTGCACTCTCTGGACTCACTGCACTGCATCCCCAGTGGTGCCAGTGCACTCTCTGGAATCACTGCAGTGCATCCCCTGTGGTGCCAGTGCACTCTCTGTACTCACTGCACTGCATCACCTGTGGTGCCAGTTCACTCTCTGGACTCACTGCACTGCAAACCCGGTGGTGCCTGTGCACTCTCTGAACTTACCGCACTGCATCCCCAGTGGTGTCAGGTCACTCTCTGGACTCACTGCAGTGCATCCCCAGTGGTGCCAGTGCACTCTCTGGACTCACCGCATTGCATCCTCAGTGGTGCCAGTGCACTCTCTGGACTCACTGCACTGCATCTCCAGTGGTGCCAGTGCACTCTCTGGAGTCACTGCACTGAATCCTCAGTGGTGCCAGTGCACTCTCTGGACTCACTGCACTGCATCCCCAGTGGTGCCAGGGCACTCTCTGGACTCACTGCACTGCATCCCCTGTGGTCCCAGTGCACTCTCTGCCCTCTCTGCAGTGCATCCCCAGTGGTGCCAGTGCACTCTCTACACTCACTGCAGTGCATCCCCAGTGGTGCCAGTGGAATCTCTGGGCTCACCGGGTTGCATCCCCAGTGGTGCCAGTGCACTCTCTGGACTCACTGCACTGCATCCCCAGTGGTGCCAGGGCACTCTCCGGACTCACTGCAGTGCATCCGCAGTGGTGCCAGTGCACTCTTTCGAGTCACTGCAGTGCATCCCCAGTGGTGCCTGTGCACTCTCTGGACTCACTGCAGTGCATCCCCAGTGCTGCCAGTGCACTCTCTGGACTCACTGCAGTGCATCCCCAGTGGTGCCAGTGCACTCTCTGGACTCACTGCACTGCATCCCCAGTGGTGCCAGTGCACTCTCCGGAATCACTGCACTGCATCCCCAGTGGTGTCAGTGCACTCTCTGGACTCACTGCAGTGCATCCCCAGTGGTGCCCGTGCACTCTCTGGACTCACTGCAGTGCATCCCCAGTGGTGCCAGTGCACTCTCTGGACTCACTGCATTGCATCCCCAGTGGTGCCAGTGCACTCTCTGGACTCACTGCAGTGCATCCCCAGTGGTGCCAGTGCACTCTCTGGACTCACTGCAGTGCATCCCCAGTGGTGCCAGTGCACTCTCTGGAGTCACTGCACTGCATCCCCAGTGGTGCCTGTGCAGTCTCTGGACTCACTACAGTTCATCCCCAGTGGAGCCAGTGCACTCTCTGGACTCACTGCAGTGCATCCCCAGTGGTGCCAGTGCACTCTCTGGACTCACTGCATTGCATCCCCAGTGGTGCCAGTGCACTCTCTGGACTCACTGCAGTGCATCCCCAGTGGTGCCAGTGCACTCTCTGGACTCACTGCAGTGCATCCCCAGTGATGCCAGTCCACTCTCTGGACTCACTGCACTGCATCCCCAGTGGTGCCAGTGCACTCTTTGGACTCACTGCACTGCATGAACAGTGGTGCCAGTGCACTCTCTGGACTCACTGCACTGCATCCCCAGTGGTGCCAGTGCACTCTTTGGACTCACTGCACTGCATGAACAGTGGTGCCAGTGCACTCTCTGGACTCACTGCACTGCATCCCCAGTGGTGCCAGTGTAGTCTCTGGACTCACTGTAGTGCATCCCCAGTGGTGCCAGTGCAATCTCAGGACTCACTGCAGTGCAGCTCCAGTTGGTGCCAGTGCAGTCTCTGGACTCACTGCACTGCATCCCCAGTGGTGCCAGTGCACTCTCTGGAGTCACTGCAGTGCATCCCCAGTGGTGCCAGTGCACTCTCTGGACTCACTGAACTGCATCCCCAGTGGTGCCAGAGCACTCTCTGGACTCACTGCAGTGCATCCCCAGTGCTGCCAGTGCACTCTCTGGACTCACTGCACTGCATCGCCAGTGGTGCCAGTGCACTCTCTGGACTCACTGCACTGCATCACCAGTGGTGCCAGTGCACTCTCTGGAGTCAGTGCACTGCATCCCCAGTGGTGACAGTGCACTCTCTGGACTCACTGCACTGCATCCCCAGTGGTGCCAGTGCACTCTCTGAACTCATAGCACTGCATCCCCAGTGGTGTCAGTGCACTCTCTGGACTCACTGCAGTGCATCCCCAGTGGTGCCAGTGCACTCTCTGGACTCACCGCATTGCATCCCCAGTGGTGCCAGTGCACTCTCTGGACCCACTGCAGTGCATCCCCACTGGTGCCAGTGCACTCTCTGGTCTCACTGCAGTGCATCCCCAGTGGTGCCAGTGCACTCTCTGGACTCACTGCAGTGCATCCCCAGTGGTGCCAGTGCACTCTCTGGACTCACTGCAGTGCATCCCCAGTGGTGCCAGTGCACTCTCTGGAATCACTGCAGTGCATCCCCTGTGGTGCCAGTGCACTCTCTGTACTCACTGCACTGCATCACCTGTGGTGCCAGTGCACTCTCTGGACTCACTGCACTGCATCCCCAGTGGTGCCAGTGCACTCTCTGAACTCACCGCACTGCATCCCCAGTGGTGTCAGTGCACTCTCTGGACTCACTGCACTGCATCCCCTGTGGTACCAGTGCACTCTGTGGACTCATCGCATTGCATCCCCAGTGGTGCCAGTGCACTCTCTGGACTCACTGCACTGCATCCCCAGTGGTGCCAGTGCACTCTCTGCCCTCACTGCAGTGCATCCCCAGTGGTGCCAGTGCACTCTCTGCACTCACTGCACTGCATCCCCAGTGGTGCCAGTGCACTCTCTGCCCTCACTGCACTGCATCCCCAGTGGTGCCAGTGCACTCTCTGCCCTCACTGCAGTGCATCCCCAGTGGTGCCAGTGCACTCTCTGGACTCACTGCACTGCATCCCCAGTGGTGCCAGTGCACTCTCTGGACTCACCGCATTGCATCCCCAGTGGTGCCAGTGCACTCTCTGGACTCACTGCACTGCATCCCCAGTGGTGCCAGTGCACTCTCTGGAGTCACTGCACTGCATCCTCAGTGGTGCCAGTGCACTCTCTGGACTCACTGCACTGCATCCCCAGTGGTGCCAGGGCACTCTGTGGACTCACTGCACTGCATCCCCAGTGGTCCCAGTGCACTCTCTGCCCTCACTGCAGTGCATCCCCAGTGGTGCCAGTGCAGTCTCTGCACTCACTGCAGTGCATCCCCAGTGGTGCCAGTGCAATCTCTGGGCTCACCGGGGTGCATCCCCAGTGGTGCCAGTGCACTCTCTGGACTCACTGCAGTGCATCCCCAGTGGTGCCCGTGCACTCTCTGGACTCACTGCAGTGCATCACCAGTGGTGCCAGTGCACTCTCTGGACTCACTGCACTGCATCCCCAGTGGTGCCAGTGCACTCTCTGGACTCACTGCACTGCAACCCCAGTGGTGCCAGTGCACTCTCTGGACTCACCTCACTGCATCCCCAGTGGTGCCAGTGCACTCTGTGGACTCACTGCGCTGCATCCCCAAGGTGCCAGTGCACTCTCTGGACTCAACTGCACTGCATCCCCAGTGGTGCCCGTGCACTCTCTGGACTCACTGCAGTGCATCCCCAGTGGTGCCAGTGCACTCTCTGGACTCACTGCACTGCATCCCCAGTGGTGCCAGTGCACTCTCTGGACTCACTGCACTCCATCCCCACATGTGCCAGTCCACTCTCTGGACTCACTGCACTGCATCCCCAGTGGTGCCAGTGGACTCTCTGCACTCATGCACTGCATCCCCAGTGGTGCCAGTGCACTCTTTGGACTCACTGCACTGCATCCCCAGTGGTGCCAGTGCACTCTCTGGACTCACTGCACTGCATCCCCAGTGGTGCCAGTGTAGTCTCTGGACTCACTGTATTGCATCCCCAGTGGTGCCAGTGCAATCTCAGGACTCACTGCAGTGCAGCTCTAGTTGGTGCCAGTGCAGTCTCTGGACTCACTGCACTGCATCCCCAGTGGTGCCAGTGCACTCTCTGGACTCACTGCAGTGCATCCCCAGTGGTGCCAGTGCACTCTCTGGAGTCACTGCAGTGTATCCCCAGTGGTGCCAGTGCACTCTCTGGACTCACTGAACTGCATCCCCAGTGGTGCCAGAGCACTCTCTGGACTCACTGCAGTGCATTCCCAGTGCTGCCAGTGTACTCTCTGGACTCACTGCACTGCATCGCCAGTGGTGCCAGTGCACTCTCTGGACTCACTGCACTGCATCCCCACTGGTGCCAGTGCACTCTCTGGACTCAGTGCACTGCATCCCCAGTGGTGCAAGTGCACTCTCTGGACTCACTGCACTGCATCCCCAGCGGTGCCAGTGCACTCTCTGGAGTCACAGCACTGCATCAACAGTGGTGCCTCTGCACTCTCTGGAGTCACTGCACTGCATCCCCAGTGGTGCCAGTGCACTCTCTGGACTCACTGCACTGCATCCCCAGTGGTGCCAGTGCACTCTCTGGACTCACTGCATTGCATCCCCAGTGGTGCCAGTGCACTCTCTGGACTCACTGCACTGCATCCCCAGTGGTGCCAGGGCACTCTCCGGACTCACTGCAGTGCATCCGCAGTGGTGCCAGTGCACTCTTTCGAGTCACTGCAGTGCATCCCCAGTGGTGCCTGTGCACTCTCTGGACTCACTGCAGTGCATCCCCAGTGCTGCCAGTGCACTCTCTGGACTCACTGCAGTGCATCCCCAGTGGTGCCAGTGCACTCTCTGGACTCACTGCACTGCATCCCCAGTGGTGCCAGTGCACTCTCCGGAATCACTGCACTGCATCCCCAGTGGTGTCAGTGCACTCTCTGGACTCACTGCAGTGCATCCCCAGTGGTGCCCGTGCACTCTCTGGACTCACTGCAGTGCATCCCCAGTGGTGCCAGTGCACTCTCTGGACTCACTGCATTGCATCCCCAGTGGTGCCAGTGCACTCTCTGGACTCACTGCAGTGCATCCCCAGTGGTGCCAGTGCACTCTCTGGACTCACTGCAGTGCATCCCCAGTGGTGCCAGTGCACTCTCTGGAGTCACTGCACTGCATCCCCAGTGGTGCCTGTGCAGTCTCTGGACTCACTACAGTTCATCCCCAGTGGAGCCAGTGCACTCTCTGGACTCACTGCAGTGCATCCCCAGTGGTGCCAGTGCACTCTCTGGACTCACTGCATTGCATCCCCAGTGGTGCCAGTGCACTCTCTGGACTCACTGCAGTGCATCCCCAGTGGTGCCAGTGCACTCTCTGGACTCACTGCAGTGCATCCCCAGTGATGCCAGTCCACTCTCTGGACTCACTGCACTGCATCCCCAGTGGTGCCAGTGCACTCTTTGGACTCACTGCACTGCATGAACAGTGGTGCCAGTGCACTCTCTGGACTCACTGCACTGCATCCCCAGTGGTGCCAGTGCACTCTTTGGACTCACTGCACTGCATGAACAGTGGTGCCAGTGCACTCTCTGGACTCACTGCACTGCATCCCCAGTGGTGCCAGTGTAGTCTCTGGACTCACTGTAGTGCATCCCCAGTGGTGCCAGTGCAATCTCAGGACTCACTGCAGTGCAGCTCCAGTTGGTGCCAGTGCAGTCTCTGGACTCACTGCACTGCATCCCCAGTGGTGCCAGTGCACTCTCTGGAGTCACTGCAGAGCATCCCCAGTGGTGCCAGTGCACTCTCTGGACTCACTGAACTGCATCCCCAGTGGTGCCAGAGCACTCTCTGGACTCACTGCAGTGCATCCCCAGTGCTGCCAGTGCACTCTCTGGACTCACTGCACTGCATCGCCAGTGGTGCCAGTGCACTCTCTGGACTCACTGCACTGCATCACCAGTGGTGCCAGTGCACTCTCTGGAGTCAGTGCACTGCATCCCCAGTGGTGACAGTGCACTCTCTGGACTCACTGCACTGCATCCCCAGTGGTGCCAGTGCACTCTCTGAACTCATAGCACTGCATCCCCAGTGGTGTCAGTGCACTCTCTGGACTCACTGCAGTGCATCCCCAGTGGTGCCAGTGCACTCTCTGGACTCACCGCATTGCATCCCCAGTGGTGCCAGTGCACTCTCTGGACCCACTGCAGTGCATCCCCACTGGTGCCAGTGCACTCTCTGGTCTCACTGCAGTGCATCCCCAGTGGTGCCAGTGCACTCTCTGGACTCACTGCAGTGCATCCCCAGTGGTGCCAGTGCACTCTCTGGACTCACTGCAGTGCATCCCCAGTGGTGCCAGTGCACTCTCTGGAATCACTGCAGTGCATCCCCTGTGGTGCCAGTGCACTCTCTGTACTCACTGCACTGCATCACCTGTGGTGCCAGCGCACTCTCTGGACTCACTGCACTGCATCCCCAGTGGTGCCAGTGCACTCTCTGAACTCACCGCACTGCATCCCCAGTGGTGTCAGTGCACTCTCTGGACTCACTGCACTGCATCCCCTGTGGTACCAGTGCACTCTGTGGACTCATCGCATTGCATCCCCAGTGGTGCCAGTGCACTCTCTGGACTCACTGCACTGCATCCCCAGTGGTGCCAGTGCACTCTCTGCCCTCACTGCAGTGCATCCCCAGTGGTGCCAGTGCACTCTCTGCACTCACTGCACTGCATCCCCAGTGGTGCCAGTGCACTCTCTGCCCTCACTGCACTGCATCCCCAGTGGTGCCAGTGCACTCTCTGCCCTCACTGCAGTGCATCCCCAGTGGTGCCAGTGCACTCTCTGGACTCACTGCACTGCATCCCCAGTGGTGCCAGTGCACTCTCTGGACTCACCGCATTGCATCCCCAGTGGTGCCAGTGCACTCTCTGGACTCACTGCACTGCATCCCCAGTGGTGCCAGTGCACTCTCTGGAGTCACTGCACTGCATCCTCAGTGGTGCCAGTGCACTCTCTGGACTCACTGCACTGCATCCCCAGTGGTGCCAGGGCACTCTGTGGACTCACTGCACTGCATCCCCAGTGGTCCCAGTGCACTCTCTGCCCTCACTGCAGTGCATCCCCAGTGGTGCCAGTGCAGTCTCTGCACTCACTGCAGTGCATCCCCAGTGGTGCCAGTGCAATCTCTGGGCTCACCGGGGTGCATCCCCAGTGGTGCCAGTGCACTCTCTGGACTCACTGCAGTGCATCCCCAGTGGTGCCCGTGCACTCTCTGGACTCACTGCAGTGCATCCCCAGTGGTGCCAGTGCACTCTCTGGACTCACTGCACTGCATCCCCAGTGGTGCCAGTGCACTCTCTGGACTCACTGCACTGCAACCCCAGTGGTGCCAGTGCACTCTCTGGACTCACCTCACTGCATCCCCAGTGGTGCCAGTGCACTCTGTGGACTCACTGCGCTGCATCCCCAAGGTGCCAGTGCACTCTCTGGACTCAACTGCACTGCATCCCCAGTGGTGCCCGTGCACTCTCTGGACTCACTGCAGTGCATCCCCAGTGGTGCCAGTGCACTCTCTGGACTCACTGCACTGCATCCCCAGTGGTGCCAGTGCACTCTCTGGACTCACTGCACTCCATCCCCACATGTGCCAGTCCACTCTCTGGACTCACTGCACTGCATCCCCAGTGGTGCCAGTGGACTCTCTGCACTCATGCACTGCATCCCCAGTGGTGCCAGTGCACTCTTTGGACTCACTGCACTGCATCCCCAGTGGTGCCAGTGCACTCTCTGGACTCACTGCACTGCATCCCCAGTGGTGCCAGTGTAGTCTCTGGACTCACTGTATTGCATCCCCAGTGGTGCCAGTGCAATCTCAGGACTCACTGCAGTGCAGCTCTAGTTGGTGCCAGTGCAGTCTCTGGACTCACTGCACTGCATCCCCAGTGGTGCCAGTGCACTCTCTGGACTCACTGCAGTGCATCCCCAGTGGTGCCAGTGCACTCTCTGGAGTCACTGCAGTGTATCCCCAGTGGTGCCAGTGCACTCTCTGGACTCACTGAACTGCATCCCCAGTGGTGCCAGAGCACTCTCTGGACTCACTGCAGTGCATTCCCAGTGCTGCCAGTGTACTCTCTGGACTCACTGCACTGCATCGCCAGTGGTGCCAGTGCACTCTCTGGACTCACTGCACTGCATCCCCACTGGTGCCAGTGCACTGTCTGGACTCAGTGCACTGCATCCCCAGTGGTGCAAGTGCACTCTCTGGACTCACTGCACTGCATCCCCAGCGGTGCCAGTGCACTCTCTGGAGTCACAGCACTGCATCAACAGTGGTGCCTCTGCACTCTCTGGAGTCACTGCACTGCATCCCCAGTGGTGCCAGTGCACTCTCTGGACTCACTGCACTGCATCCCCAGTGGTGCCAGTGCACTCTCTGGACTCACTGCATTGCATCCCCAGTGGTGCCAGTGCACTCTCTGGACTCACTGCACTGCATCCCCAGTGGTGCCACTGCACTCTCTGGACTCACTGCACTGCATCACCATTGGTGCCAGGGCACTCTCCGGACTCACTGCAGTGCATCCCCAGTGGTGCCAGTGCACTCTCTGGACTCACTGCACTGCATCCCCAGTCGTGCCAGTGCACTCTCTGCACTCACTGCACTGCATCCCCAGTGTTCCCAGAGCACTCTCTGGACTCACTGCAGTGCATCCCCAGTGGTGCCAGTGCACTCTCTGGACTCACTGCAGTGCATCCCCAGTAGTGCCAGTGCACTCTCTGGACTCACTGCACTGCATCCCCAGTGGTGCCAGTGCACTCTCTGGACTCACTGCACTGCATCCCTAATGGTGCCAGTGCACTCTCTGGACTCACTGCACTGCATCCCCAGTGCTGCCACTGCACTCTCTGGACTCACTGCACTGCATCACCATTGGTGCCAGGGCACTCTCCGGACTCACTGCAGTGCATCCGCAGTGGTGCCAGTGCACTCTTTCGAGTCACTGCAGTGCATCCCCAGTGGTGCCAGTGCACTCTCTGGACTCACTGCACTGCATCCCCTGTCGTGCCAGTGCACTCTCTGCACTCACTGCAGTGCATCCCCAGTGTTCCCAGAGCACTCTCTGGACTCACTGCACTGCATCCCCAGTGGTGCCAGTGCACTCTCTGGACTCACTGCAGTGCCTCCCCAGTGGTGCCAGTGCACTCTCTGGACTCACTGCACTGCATCCCCAGTGGTGCCACTGCACTCTCTGGACTCACTGCACTGCATCCCCAGTGGTGCCAGGGCACTCTCCGGACTCACTGCAGTGTATCCGCAGTGGTGCCAGTGCACTCTTTCGAGTCACTGCACTGCATCCCCATTAGTGCCAGTGCATTCTCTGGACTCATTGCAGTGCATCCCCAGTGGTGCCAGTGCACTCTCTGGACTCACTGCACTGCATCCCCAGTGCTGACAGTGCACTCTCTGGACTGACTGCACTGCATCCCCAGTGCTGACAGTGCACTCTCTGGACTCACTGAAGTGCATCCCCAGTGGTGCCAGTGCACTCTCTGGACTCACTGCACTGCATCCCCAGTGGTGCCAGTGCACTCTCTGGACTCACTGCACTGCATCCCCAGTGGTGACAGTGCACTCTCTGGACTCACTGCAGTGCATCCCCAGTGGTGCCAGTGAACTCTCTGGACTCACTGCACTGCATCCCCAGTGGTGCCAGTGCACTCCCTGCACTCACTGCACTGCATCCCCGGTGTTCCCAGAGAACTCTCTGGACTCACCGAGGTGCATCCCCAGTGGTGCCAGTGCACTCTCTGGACTCACTGCACTGCAGCCCCTGAGGTGCCAGTGTACTCTCTGGACTCACTGCACTGCATCCCCAGTGGTGACAGTGCACTCTCTGGAATCACTGCAGTGCATCCCCTGTGGTGCCATTGCACTCTCTGGACTCACTGCACTGCATCCCCAGTGGTGCCTGTGCACTCTCTTGAGTCACTGCACTGCATCCCCAGTGGAGCCAGTGCACTCTATGGACTAACTGCACTGCATCCCCAGTGGTGCCAGTGCACTCTCTGGACTCACTGCACTGCATCCCCAGTGGTGCCAGTGCACTCTCTGGACTCACTGCACTGCATCCCTAGTGGTTCCAGTGCACTCTCTGGATCACTGCACTGCATCACCATTGGTGCCAGGGCACTCTCCGGACTCACTGCAGTGCATCCCCAGTGGTGCCAGTGCACTCTTTCGAGTCACTGCACTGCATCCGCAGTGGTGCCAGTGCACTCTCTGGAACACTGCACTGCATCACCATTGGTGCCAGGGCACTCTGCGGACTCACTGCAGTGCATCCCCAGTGGTGCCAGTGCACTCTCTGGACTCACTGCACTGCATCCCCAGTGCTGACAGTGCACTCTCTGGACTCACTGCAGTGCATCCCCTTTTGTTCCAGTGCACTCTCTGGACTCACTGCACTGCATCCCCAGTGGTGCCAGTGCACTCTCTAGAGTCACTGCACTGCATCCCCAGTGGTGCCAGTGCACTCTCTGGACTCACTGCAGTGCATCCCCAGTGGTGCCAGTGCACTCTCTGGACTCACTGCAGTGCATCCACAGTGGTGCCAGTGCACTCTCTGGACTCACTGCACTGCATCCCCAGTGGTGCCAGTGCACTCTCTGGACTCACTGTAGTGCATCCCCAGTGGTGCCAGTGCACTCTCTGGACTCACTGCAGTGCATCCCCTGTAGTGCCAGTGCACTCTCTGGACTCACTGTACTGCATCCCCAGTGGTGCCAGTGCACTCTCTGGACTCACTGCAGTGCATCAACAGTGGTGCCAGTGCACTCTCTGGACTCACTGCATTGCATCACCAGTGGTGCCAGTGTAGTCTCTGGACTCACAGCAGTGCATCCCCAGTGGTGCCAGTGCAACTACTGGACTCACTGCAATGTAGCTCAGTGGTGCCAGAGCACTCTCTGGACTCACTGCACTGCATCCCCAGTGGTGCCAGTGCACTCTCTGGACTCACTGCAGTGCATCCCCAGTGGTGCCAGTGCACTGTCTGGACTCACTGCAAAGTATCGCCATTGGAGCCGGTGCACTCTCTGGACTCACTAAACTGCATCCCTAGTGGTGCCAGAGAACACTCTGGTCTCACTGCATTGCATCCCCAGTGGTGCCAGTGCACTGTCTGGACTCACTGCATCCCCAGTGGTGCCAGGGCACTCTCTGGACTCACTGCACTAAAACCCCAGTGGTGCCAGTGCAGTCTCTGGACTCACTGCACTGCATCCCCAGTGGTGCCAGTGCACTCTCTGCACTCACTGCACTGCATCACCAGTGGTGCCAGTGCACTCTCTGGACTCACTGCACTGCATCCCCTGTGGTGCCAGTACACTCTCTGGACTCACTGCAGTGCATCCCCAGTGGTGCCAGTGTACTCTCTGGACTCACTGCACTGCATCACCAGCGGTGCCAGTGCACTCTCTGGACTCACTGCACTGCATCCCCAGTGGTGCCAGTGCACTTTCTGGAGTCACTGCAGTGCATCCCCTTTTGTGCCAGTGCACTCTCTGGACTCACTGCAGTGCATCCCCAGAAGTGCCAGTGCACTCTCTGGACTCACTGCACTGCATCCCCAGTGGTTCCATTGCACTCTCTGGACTCACTGCATTGGATCCCCAGTGGTGTCAGTGCACTCTCTGGACTCAGTGCAGTGCATCTCCAGTGGTGCCAGTGCACTCTCTGGACTCACTGCAGTGCTTCCCCACTGCTGCCAGTGCACTCTCTGGACTCACTGCAGTGCATCACCAGTGGTGCCAGTGCACTCTCTGGAGTCACTGCACTGCATCCCCAGTGGTGCCAGTGCACTCTCTGGACTCACTGCAGTGCATCCCCAGTGCTGACAGTGCACTCTCTGGACTCACTGCACTGCATCCCCAGTGGTGCCAGTGCACTCTCTGGACTCACTGCACTGCATCCCCACTGGTGCCAGTGCACTCTCTGGACTCACTGCAGTGCATCACCAGTGGTGCCAGTGCACTCTCTGGATTCACTGCACTGCATCCCCAGTGGTGCCAGTGCACTCTCTGGACTCACAGCAGTGCATCCCCGGTGGTGCCAGTGCACTCTCTGGACTCACTGCAGTGCATCCCCAGTGGTGCCAGTGCACTCTCTGGACTCACTGCACTGCATCCCCAGTGGTGCCAGTGCACTCTCTGTACTCACTGCACTGCGTCCCCAGTGGTGCCAGTGCACCCTCTGGACTCACTGCAGTGTATCCCCTGTGGTGCCAGTGCACTCTCTGGACTCACTGCACTGCATCCCATTGGTGCCAGTGCAGTCTCTGGACTCAGTGCACTGCATCCCCAGTGGTGCCAGTGCACTCTCTGCACTCACTGCACTGCATCCCCAGAAGTGCCAGTGCACTCTCTGGACTCACTGCACTGCATCCCCAGTGGTTCCATTGCACTCTCTGGACTCACTGCATTGGATCCCCAGTGGTGTCAGTGCACTCTCTGGACTCAGTGCAGTGCATCTCCAGTGGTGCCAGTGCACTCTCTGGACTCACTGCAGTGCTTCCCCACTGCTGCCAGTGCACTCTCTGGACTCACTGCAGTGCATCCCCAGTGGTGCCAGTGCACTCTCTGGACTCACTGCAGTGCATCACCAGTGGTGCCAGTGCACTCTGTGGACTCACTGCAGTGCATCCCCAGTGGTGCCAGTGCACTCTCTGGACTCACTGCAGTGCATCCCCAGTGGTGCCAGTGCACTCTCTGGACTCACTGCACTGCATCCCCAGTGGTGCCAGTGCACTCTCTGGACTCACTGCACTGCATCCCCACTGGTGCCAGTGCACTCTCTGTAGTCACTGCACTGCGTCCCCAGTGGTGACAGTGCACCCTCTGGACTCACTGCAGTGTATCCCCTGTGGTGCCAGTGCACTCTCTGGACTCACTGCACTGCATCCCATTGGTGCCAGTGCACTCTCTGGACTCACTGCAGTGCAGCCCCTGAGGTGCCAGTGCACTCTCTGTACTAACTGCAGTGCATTTCCAATGGTGTCAGTGCACTCTCTGGAACACTGCAGTGAATCTCCCGTGGTGCCAGTGCACTCTCTGGACTCACTGCACTGCATCCCCAGTGGTGCCAGTTCACTCTCTGGACTCACTGTGCTGCATACCCAGTGGTGCCATTGCACTCTCTGGACTCACTGCAGTGTAACCCCTGCGGTGCCAGTGCACTCTGTGCTCTCAGTGCAATGCATCCCCAGTGGTGCCAGTGCACTCTCTGGACTCACTGCAGTGCATCCCCAGTGGTGCCAGTGCACTCTCTGGACTCACTGCAGTGCATCCCCTTTTGTTCCAGTGCACTCTCTGGACTCACTGCACTGCATCCCCAGTGGTGCCAGTGCACTCTCTAGAGTCACTGCACTGCATCCCCAGTGGTGCCAGTGCACTCTGTGGACTCACTGCACTGCATCCCCAGTGGTGCCAGTGCACTCTCTGGACTCACTGCAGTGCATCCGCAGTGGTGCCAGTGCACTCTCTGGACTCACTGCACTGCATCCCCAGTAGTGCCAGTGCACTCTGTGGACTCACTGCGCTGCATCCCCAGTGGTGCCAGTGCACTCTCTGGATTCACTGCACTGCATCCCCAGTGGTGCCAGTGCACTCTCTGCACTCACTGCACTGCATCCCCAGTGGTGCCAGTGCACTATCTGGACTCATTGCAGTGCATCCCCAGTGGTGCCAGTGCACTCTCTGGACTCACTGCAGTGCATCCCCAGTGGTGCCAGTGCACTCTCTGGACTCACTGCACTGCAACCCCAGTGGTGCCAGTGCACTCTCTGGACTCACTGCAGTGCATCCCCAGTGGTGCCAGTGCACTCTCTGGACTCACCGCACTGCATCCCCAGTGGTGCCAGTGCACTCTCTGGACTCACTGCACTGCATCCCCAAGGTGCCAGTGCACTCTCTGGACTCAACTGCACTGCATCCCCAGTGGTGCCCGTGCACTCTCTGGACTCACTGCAGTGCATGAACAGTGGTGCCAGTGCACTCTCTGGACTCACTGCACTGCATCCCCAGTGGTGCCAGTGCACTCTCTGGACTCACTGCACTCCATCCCCACTGGTGCCAGTCCACTCTCTGGACTCACTGCACTGCATCCCCAGTGGTGCCAGTGGACTCTCTGCACTCATGCACTGCATCCCCAGTGGTGCCAGTGCACTCTTTGGACTCACTGCACTGCATGAACAGTGGTGCCAGTGCACTCTCTGGACTCACTGCACTGCATCCCCAGTGGTGCCAGTGTAGTCTCTGGACTCACTGTAGTGCATCCCCAGTGGTGCCAGTGCAATCTCAGGACTCACTGCAGTGCAGCTCTAGTTGGTGCCAGTGCAGTCTCTGGACTCACTGCACTGCATCCCCAGTGGTGCCAGTGCACTCTCTGGAGTCACTGCAGTGTATCCCCAGTGGTGCCAGTGCACTCTCTGGACTCACTGAACTGCATCCCCAGTGGTGCCAGAGCACTCTCTGGACTCACTGCAGTGCATTCCCAGTGCTGCCAGTGTACTCTCTGGACTCACTGCACTGCATCGCCAGTGGTGCCAGTGCACTCTCTGGACTCACTGCACTGCATCACCAGTGGTGCCAGTGCACTCTCTGGACTCAGTGCACTGCATCCCCAGTGGTGCCAGTGCACTCTCTGGACTCACTGCACTGCATCCCCAGCGGTGCCAGTGCACTCTCTGGAGTCACAGCACTGCATCAACAGTGGTGCCTCTGCACTCTCTGGACTCACTGCACTGCATCCCATTGGTGCCAGTGCACTCTCTGGACTCACTGCAGTGCAGCCCCTGAGGTGCCAGTGCACTCTCTGTACTAACTGCAGTGCATTCCCAATGGTGTCAGTGCACTCTCTGGACTCACTGCAGTGAATCTCCCGTGGTGCCAGTGCACTCTCTGGACTCACTGCACTGCATCCCCAGTGGTGCCAGTTCACTCTCTGGACTCACTGTGCTGCATACCCAGTGGTGCCATTGCACTCTCTGGACTCACTGCAGTGTAACCCCTGCGGTGCCAGTGCACTCTGTGCTCTCAGTGCAATGCATCCCCAGTGGTGCCAGTGCACTCTCTGGACTCACCGCAGTGCAGCCCAAGTGGCGCCAGTGCACTCTCTGGACTCACTGCAGTGCATCACCAGTGGTGCCAGTGCACTCTCTGGACTCACTGCAGTGCATCCCCTTTTGTTCCAGTGCACTCTCTGGACTCACTGCACTGCATCCCCAGTGGTGCCAGTGCACTCTCTAGAGTCACTGCACTGCATCCCCAGTGGTGCCAGTGCACTCTGTGGACTCACTGCACTGCATCCCCAGTGGTGCCAGTGCACTCTCTGGACTCACTGCAGTGCATCCGCAGTGGTGCCAGTGCACTCTCTGGACTCACTGCACTGCATCCCCAGTAGTGCCAGTGCACTCTGTGGACTCACTGCGCTGCATCCCCAGTGCTGACAGTGCACTCTCTGGACTCACTGCACTGCATCCCCAGTGGTGCCAGTGCACTCTCTGCACTCACTGCACTGCATCCCCAGTGGTGCCAGTGCACTATCTGGACTCATTGCAGTGCATCCCCAGTGGTGCCAGTGCACTCTCTGGACTCACTGCAGTGCATCCCCAGTGGTGCCAGTGCACTCTCTGGACTCACTGCACTGCAACCCCAGTGGTGCCAGTGCACTCTCTGGACTCACTGCAGTGCATCCCCAGTGGTGCCAGTGCACTCTCTGGACTCACCGCACTGCATCCCCAAGGTGCCAGTGCACTCTCTGGACTCAACTTCACTGCATCCCCAGTGGTGCCCGTGCACTCTCTGGACTCACTGCAGTGCTTCCCCAGTGGTGCCAGTGCACTCTCTGGACTCACTGCACTGCATCCCCAGTGGTGCCAGTGCACTCTCTGGACTCACTGCACTCCATCCCCACTGGTGCCAGTCCACTCTCTGGACTCACTGCACTGCATCCCCAGTGGTGCCAGTGGACTCTCTGCACTCATGCACTGCATCCCCAGTGGTGCCAGTGCACTCTTTGGACTCACTGCACTGCATGAACAGTGGTGCCAGTGCACTCTCTGGACTCACTGCACTGCATCCCCAGTGGTGCCAGTGCACTCTCTGGACTCACTGCACTGCATCCCCAGTGGTGACAGTGCACTCTCTGGACTCACTGCATTGCATCCGCAGTGGTGCCAGTGCACTCTCTGGACTCACTGCACTGCATCCCCAGTGGTGCCACTGCACTCTCTGGACTCACTGCACTGCATCACCATTGGTGCCAGGGCACTCTCCGGACTCACTGCAGTGCATCCGCAGTGGTGCCAGTGCACTCTTTTGAGTCACTGCAGTGCATCCCCAGTGGTGCCAGTGCACTCTCTGGACTCACTGCAGTGCATCCCCAGTGGTGCCAGTGCACTCTCTGCACTCACTGCACTGCATCACCAGTGGTGCCAGTGCACTCTCTGGACTCACTGCAGTGCATCCCCAGTGGTGCCAGTGCACTCTCTGGACTCACTGCACTGCATCCCCAGTGGTGCCAGTGCACTCTCTGGAGTCGCAGCACTGCATCAACAGTGGTGCCTCTGCACTCTCTGGAGTCACTGCACTGCATCCCCAGTGCTGCCAGTGCACTCTCTGGACTCACTGCACTGCATCCCCAGTGGTGCCAGTGCACTCTCTGGACTCACTGCAGTGCATCCCCAGTGGTGCCAGTGCACTCTCTGGACTCACTGCACTGCATCCCCAATGGTGCCAGTGCACTCTCTGGACTCAGTGCACTTCATCCCCAGTGGTGCCAGTGCACTCTCTGGACTCACTGCACTGCATCCCCAGTGGTGCCACTGCACTCTCTGGACTCACTGCACTGCATCACCATTGGTGCCAGGGCACTCTCCGGACTCACTGCAGTGCATCCCCAGTGGTGCCAGTGCACTCTTTCGAGTCACTGCACTGCATCCGCAGTGGTGCCAGTGCACTCTATGGAACACTGCACTGCATCACCATTGGTGCCAGGGCACTCTGCGGACTCACTGCAGTGCATCCCCAGTGGTGCCAGTGCACTCTCTGGACTCACTGCACTGCATCACCATTGGTGCCAGGGCACTCTCCGGACTCACTGCAGTGCATCCGCAGTGGTGCCAGTGCACTCTTTTGAGTCACTGCAGTGCATCCCCAGTGGTGCCAGTGCACTCTCTGGACTCACTGCAGTGCATCCCCAGTGGTGCCAGTGCACTCTCTGGACTCACTGCACTGCATCACCAGTGGTGCCAGTGCACTCTCTGGACTCACTGCAGTGCATCCCCAGTGGTGCCAGTGCACTCTCTGGACTCACTGCACTGCATCCCCAGTGGTGCCAGTGCACTCTCTGGAGTCGCAGCACTGCATCAACAGTGGTGCCTCTGCACTCTCTGGAGTCACTGCACTGCATCCCCAGTGCTGCCAGTGCACACTCTGGACTCACTGCAGTGCATCCCCAGTGGTGCCAGTGCACTCTCTGGACTCACTGCAGTGCATCCCCAGTGGTGCCAGTGCACTCTCTGGACTCACTGCACTGCATCCCCAATGGTGCCAGTGCACTCTCTGGACTCACTGCACTGCATCCCCAGTGGTGCCAGTGCACTCTCTGGACTCACTGCACTGCATCCCCAGTGGTGCCACTGCACTCTCTGGACTCACTGCACTGCATCACCATTGGTGCCAGGGCACTCTCCGGACTCACTGCAGTGCATCCCCAGTGGTGCCAGTGCACTCTCTGGACTCACTGCACTGCATCCCCAGTCGTGCCAGTGCACTCTCTGCACTCACTGCACTGCATCCCCAGTGTTCCCAGAGCACTCTCTGGACTCACTGCAGTGCATCCCCAGTGGTGCCAGTGCACTCTCTGGACTCACTGCAGTGCATCCCCAGTGGTGCCAGTGCACTCTCTGGACTCACTGCACTGCATTTCCAGTGGTGCCACTGCACTCTCTGGACTCACTGCACTGCATCACCATTGGTGCCAGGGCACTCTCCGGACTCACTGCAGTGCATCCGCAGTGGTGACAGTGCACTCCCTGGACTCACTGTACTGCTCGAGCCGCGGCAGCCGCTCCAGCCGCGTTAGCCCCTCCAGCCTCGGCAGCCGCTCCAGCCGCTCCAGCCGCGGCAGCCGTGGCAGCCGGTCGAGCCGCGGCAGCCGCTCCTTCCGCGGCATAAGCGGCAGCCGCTCCAGCCGCTCTAACCGCGGCAGCCGCTCCAACCGCGGCAGCCGCTCCAACCGCGGCAGGCGCTCCAGCCGCGGCATCCGCGGCAGCCGCTCCAGCCGCGGCAGCCGCTCCAACCGCGGCAGCCGCTCCAGCCGTGGTAGCCGCTCCACTCGGTAGCGGCTTTCGCGGCTGCCGCGGCTGGAGCGGCTGCCGCGGCTGCCGCGGCTGGAGCGGCTGCCGCGGCTGAAGGGGCTACCGCGGCTGGAGCGGCTGAGGCGGCTGGAGCGGATTCCGCGGCTGGAGCAGTGCAGTGAGTCCAGAGAGTCAACTGGCACCACTGAGGATGCAGTACAGTGAGTCCAGAGAGTGCACTGGCACCACAGGGGATGCCCTGCAGTTACTCCAGAGAGTGCACTGGAACCACTGGGGATGCACTGCAGTGAGTCCAGAGAGTGCACTGGCACCACCGGGGGTTCAGATACATTCTCACTTCAGTGAGATCCCCAGTAGTGCCAGTGCACTCTCTGGACTCACTGCACTGCATACCCATTGCTGACAGTGCCCTCTCTGGACTCAGTGAACTGCATCCCCAGTGGTGCCAGTTCACACTCTGGACTCACTGCACTGCATCCCCAATGGTGCCACTGCACTCTCTGGACTCACGGCACTGCATCCCCAGTGGTGACAGTGCACTCTCTGGACTCACTGCAGTGCATACCCAGTGGTGACAGTGCACTCTCTGGACTCACTGCACTGCATCCCCAGTGTTGCCACTGCACTCTCTGAAAACACCGGGGTGCAACCGCAGCGATGCCAGTGCACTCTCTGCACTCACTGCAGTGCATCCCCAGTGGTGCCAGTGCAATCTCTGGACTCACTGCACTGCATCCCACTGGTGCCAGTGCACTCTCTGGACTCACTGCAGTGCATCCCCAGTGGCGCCAGTGCACTCTCTGGACTCACTGCACTGCATCCCCAGTGGTGCCAGTGCACTCTCTGGACTCACTGCACTGCATCCCCAAGGTGCCAGTGCGCTCTCTGTACTTACTGCAGTGCATCCCCAGTGGTGCCAGTGCACTCTCTGGACTCACTGCAGTGCATCCCCATTGGTGCCAGGGCACTCTCTGCAGACAATGCAGTGCCTCCCCAGTGGTGCCAGTGCACTCTCTGGACTCACTGTACTGCTCGAGCCGCGGCAACCGCTCCAGCCGCGGTAGCCACTCCAGCCTCGGCAGCCGCTCCAGCCGCTCCAGCCGCAGCAGCCGCGGCAGCCGGTCCAGCCGCGGCAGCCGCTCCATCCGCGGCATACGCGGCTGACGCTCCAGCCGCTCCAGCCGCGGCAGCCGCTCCAAACGCTGCAGGCGCTCCAGCCGCGGCAGCCGCTCCAGCCGTGGCAGCCGCTCCACTCGGTAGTGGCTTTAGCTGCTGCCGCGGCTGGAGCGCCTGTCGCGGCTGCCGAGGCTGGAGCGGCTGCCGCGGCTGGAGCGACTGCGGCGGCTGGAGCGTCTAGAGCGTCTGCCGCGGCTGGAGGGGCTACCTCGGCTGGAGCGGCTGAGGCGGCAGGAGCGGATGCCGCGGCTGGAGCAGTGCAGTGAGTCCAGAGAGTCAACTGGCACCACTGGGGATGCAGTACAGTGAGTCCAGAGAGTGCACTGGCACCACAGGGGATGCACTGCAGTTACTCCAGAGAGTGCACTGGAACCACTGGGGTTGCAGTGCAGTGAGTCCAGAGAGTGCACTGGCACCATTGGGAATGCACTGCAGTGAGTACAGAGAGTGCACTGGCACCACTGGGGATGCAGTGCCGTGAGTCCAGAGAGTGCATTGGCACCACTGGGGATGCACTGCAATGAGTCCAGAGAGTGCACTGGCACCAATGGCAACGCAGAGCAGTGAGTCCAGAGAGTGCCTTGGCACCACAGGGGATGCAGTGCAGTGAGTCCAGAGAGTGCACTGGCACCACTGTGGATGCACTGCAGTGAGTCGAGAGAGTGCACTGGCACCACTGGGGATGCAGTACCGTGAGTCCAGAGAGTGCATTGGCACCACTGGGGATGCACTGCAATGAGTCCAGAGAGTGCACTGGCACCAGTGGGGATGCACTGCAGTGAGTAAAGAGAATGGACTGGCACCTTTGGGTTTGCACTGCAGTGAGTCCAGAGAGTGCACTGGCACCAATGGGGATGCAGTGCAGTGAGTCCAGAGAGTGCACTGGCACCACTGGGGATGCAGTGCAGTGAGTCCAGCGAGTGCACTGGCACCACTGGGGGTGCAGTGCAGTGAGTCCAGAGACTGCACTGGCACCACTGGGGATGCAGTGCAGTGAGTCCAGAGAGTGCACTGGCACCACTGGGGATGAAGTGCAGTGAGTCCAGAGAGTGCACTGGCACCACTGGGGATGCAGTGCAGTGAGTCCAGAGAGTGCACTGGCACCACTGGGGATGCACTGCAGTGAGTCCAGAGAGTGCACTGGTACCACAGGGGATGCAGTGCACTGAGTCCACAGAGTGCACTGGCACCACAGGGGATACACTGCAGTGAGTCCAGAGAGTGCACTGGCACCACTGGGGATGCAGTGCCGTGAGTGCAGAGAGTGCACTGGCACCGCTGCGGTTGCACCCCGGTGTTTTCAGAGAGTGCAGTGGCACTACTGGGGATGTAGTGCAGTCAGTGCAGAGACTTCGCAGGCACCACTGGGGATGCAGTGCAGTGAGTCCAGAGAGTGCACTGGCACCACAGGGGATGCACTGCAGTGAGTCCAGAGAATGCACTGGCACCACTGGGGATGCAATGCAGTGAGTCCAGAGAGTGCAATGGCACCACTGGGGATGCACTGCAGTGAGTCCAGAGAGTGCACTGGCACCAACTGGAGCTGCACTGCTGTGAGTCCTGAGATTGCACTGGCACCACTGGGATGCACTGCAGTGAGTCCAGAGACTTCACAGGCACCACTGGGGATGCAGTACAGTGAGTCCAGAGAGTGCACTGGCACCACTGGGGATTCAGTTCCTTGAGTCCAGAGAGTGAACTGGCACCACTGGGGATGTAGAGCACTGAGTCCAGAGAGTGCACTGGCACCACTGGGGATGCACCCCGGTGACTCCAGAGAGTGCACTGGCACCAATGGGGATGCACCCCGGCAAGTCCAGAGAGTGCACTGTCACCACTGGGGATGCAGTGCAGTGAGTCCAGAGAGTGCACTGGCACCACTGAGGATGCAGTGAAGTGAGTCCAGAGAGTGCACTGGTACCACTGGGGATGCACTGCAGTGAGTCCAGAGAGTGCACTGGCACCACTGGGGATGCACTGCAGTGAGACCAGAGGTTGCAGTGGCACCACTGGGGATGCAGTGCAGTGAGTCCAGAGAGTGCACTGGTACGATTGGGGATGCACTGCAGTGAGTCCAGAGAGTGCACTGGCACCACTGCGGATGCAATGCAGTGAGTCCAGAGAGTGCACTGGCACCACTGGGGATGCACCCCGGCAAGTCCAGAGAGTGCACTGGCACCACTGGAGATGCAGCGCACTGAGTCCAGAGAGTGCACTGGCACCACTGGGGATGCAGTGCAGTGAGTCCATGGAGTGCACTGGCACCACTGGGGATGCACTGCAGTGAGTCCAGATGTTAGCCTAGCAACCACATAATCTCCAAGTGATTATATCAAGGTGCTTCATTAAGCGCTGGAAGCCGGGGCAGGTGCCCAAATCTGGCTTCAAGTCCCGTTACTTCCCAGCCGCTATTTATACATACAATATTGCGTCAGGTATACATATTCATTACAGGTTGCAACAGCAGCCTCGCTTTTCATTCTAATTAGCTCCCCTCCCCTTTGCACATGCGTGGCGCACTCTGGTGGTCGTGCAGATGAAGTAAGGAGTCTTCCTCTCCGCTAAACTTTCACCTTTCTTACTCGACGCATGCTCCCTCCGCTTCTTGGTTCTGCTTCAACTCATTTCATCATTTCCAGGCCCTTATCCAAGGTCAGGTTGTACCTGTTCCCTCCCAAGGTTCCCCTTCAATGATTCTTTTGATTGTTCAATGTACTCCCTAAGTATCCAGTATACATAGATTAATTGATAATGTAAGTACATTTGGCAATGCTTAATTATACTGTAGGTCCCATTACCTAAGAGACATTAGTAAAATATCCATTCGATTCTCCCCAACACTAACAGAGAGACTGCACTGGCACCACTGGGGATGCACTGCAGTGAGTACAGAGAGTGCACTGGCACCACTGGGGATGCAGTGCCGTGAGTCCAGAGAGTGCACTGGCAGCTCTGGGGATGCACTGCCGTGAGTCCAGAGAGTGCACTGGCACCACTGGGGATGCAGTACAGTGAGTCCAGAGAGTGCACTGGCACCACTGGGGATGCAGTGCAGTGAGTCAGAGAGTGCACTGGCACCACTGGGGATGCAGTACAGTGAGTCCAGAGAGTGCACTGGCACCAATGGGGATGCAGTGCAGTGAGTAAAGAGAGTGCACTGGCACCACTGGGGATGCAGTGCAGTGAGTGCAGAGAGTGCACTGGCACCACTGGGGATGCAGTGCGGTGTGTCCAGAGAGTGCACTGGCACCACTGGGGATGCAGTGCAGTGAGTCCAGAGAGTGCACTGGCACCACTGGGGATGCAATGCAGTGAGTCCAGAGAGTGCACTGGCACCACTGGGGATGCACCCCGGTGAGTCCAGAGAGTGCACTGGCACCACTGGGGATGCACCCCGGCAAGTCCAGAGAGTGCACTGTCACCACTGGGGATGCAGTGCAGTGAGTCCAGAGAGTGCACTGGCACCACTGGGGACGCAGTGCAGTGAGTCCACAGAGGGCACTGGCACCACTGGGGATGCAGAGCAGTGAGTCCAGAGAGTGCCCCGGCCCCACTGGGGATGCACTGCAGTGAGTCCAGAGAGTGCATTGGCACCACTGGGGATGCACTGCAGTGACTCCAGAGAGTGCACTGGCACCACTGGGGATGCACTGCAGTGAGTCCAGATGTTAGCCTAGCAACCACATAATCACCAAGTGATTATATGAAGGTGCTTTATTCAGCGCTGGAAGCCGGGGCAGGTGCCCAAATCTGGCTTCAAGTCCCGTTACTTCCCAGCCGTTATTTATACATACAATATTGCGTCAGGTATACATATTCATTACAGGTTGCAACAGCAGCCTCGCTTTTCATTCTAATTAGCTCCCCTCCCCTTTGCACATGCGTGGCGCACTCTGGTGGTCGTCCAGGTGGTCGTCCAGATGAAGTAAGGAGTCTTCCTCTCCGCTAAACTTTTCACCTTTCTTACTCGATGCATGCTCCCTCCGCTTCTTGGTTCTGATTCAACTCATTTCATCATTTCCAGGCCCTTATCCAAGGTCAGGTTGTACCTGTTCCCTCCCAAGGTTCCCCTTCTTTGACTCTTTTGATTGTTCAATGTACTCCCTAAGTATCCAGTGTACATAGATTAATTGATAATGTAAGTACATTTGGCAATGCTTAATTATACTGTAGGTCCCATTACGTAAGAGACATTACATCCATTCGATTCTCCCCAACACTAACACAGAGACTGCACTGGCACCACTGGGGATGCAGTGCGAGTGAGTCCAGAGAGGGCACTGGCACCACTGGCGATGCAGTGCAGTGAGTCCAGAGAGTGCACTGGCACCACTGGGGATGCAGTGCAGTGAGTCCAGAGAGTGCACTGGCAGCACTGGGGATGCAGTGCACTGAGTCCAGAGAGTGCACTGGCACCACTGGTGATGCAGTGCAGTGAGTCCAGAGAGTGCACTGGCACCACTGGGGATACAGTGCAGTGAGTGCAGAGAGTGCACTGGCACCAATGGGGATGCAGTGCAGTGAGTAAAGAGAGTGCACTGGCACCACTGGGGATGCAGTGCAGTGAGTCCAGAGAGTGCACTGGCACCACTGGGGATGCACTGCAGTGAGTCCAGAGAGTGCACTGGCACCATTGGGGATGCAGTGCACTGAGTCCAGAGAGTGCACTGGCACCACTGGGGATGCAGTGCACTGAGTCCAGAGAGTGCACTGGCACCACTGGGGATGCAGTGCAGTGAGTCCTGAGAGTGCAAAGGTACCACAAGGGATGCAGTGCAGTGAGTCCAGAGAGTGCACTGGCACCACTGGGGATGCAGTGCAGTGAGTCCAGAGAGTGCACTGGCTCCACTGGGGATGCAGTGCAGTGACTCAAGAGAGTGCACAGGCACCACTGGGGATGGAGTTCAGTGAGTCCAGAGAGTGCAATGGCACCACAGGGGATGCACTGCAGTGATTCCAGAGAGTGCACTGTCACCACTGGGGATGCAGTGCAGTGAGTCCAGAGAGTACACTGGCACCTCAGGGGCTGCACTGCAGTGAGTCCAGAGAGTGCACTGGCACCACTGGGGATGCAGTGCGGTGAGTCCAGAGAGTGCACTGGCACCACTGGGGATGCACCTCGGTGAGTCAAGAGACTGCTCTGGGAACACCGGGGATGCAGTGCAGTGAGTCCAGAGAGTACACTGGCACCTCAGGGGCTGCACTGCAGTGAGTCCAGAGAGTGCACTGGCACCTCAGGGGCTGCACTGCAGTGAGTCCAGAGAGTGCACTGGCACCACTGGGGATGCACTGCAATGAGTCCAGAGAGTGCACTGGCACCAATGGTAACGCAGAGCAGTGATTCGAGAGAGTGCACTTGCACCACAGGGGATGCAGTGCAGTGAGTCCAGAGAGTGCACTAGCACCACTGGGGATGCACTGCAGTGAGTCCAGAGTGTGCACTGGCACCACTGGGGATGCAGTGCAGTGAGTCCAGAGAGTGCACTGGCACCACTGGGGATGCAGTGCAGTGAGTCCGGAGAGTGCACTGGCACCACTGGGGATGTAGTGCAGTGAGTCCACAGAGGGCACTGGCACCACAGGGGATGCAGTGTAGTGAGTCCAGAGAGTACAGTGGCACCACTGGGGATGCAGTGCAGTGAGTCCATAGAGTGCTCTGGCACCATTGGGGATGCACTGCAGTGAGTCCAGAGACTTCACAAGCACCACTGGGGATGCAGTGCAGTGAGTCCAGAGAGTGCCCTGGCACCACTGGGAATGCAGTGAGTCCAGACAGTGCACTGGCACCACTGGGGATGCACTGCAGTGAGTGCAGAGAGTGCACTGGCACCACTGGGGATGCACCCCGGCAAGTCCAGAGAGTGCACTGGCACCACTGGGGATGCACCACGGCAAGTCCAGAGAGTGCACTTGCACCACTGGGGATGCAGTGCAGTGAGTCCAGAGAGTGCACTGGCACCACTGGGGATGCACTGCAGGGAGTCCAGAGAGTGCACTGGCACCACTGGGTATGCAGTGCCGTGAGTCCAGAGAGTGCACTGGCACCACTGGGGATGCAGTGCAGTGAGTCCAGAGAGTGCACTGGCACCACTGGGGATGCAGTACAGTGAGTCCAGAGAGTGCACTGGCACCACTGGGGATGCACTGCAGTGAGTCCAGAGAGTGCACTGGCACCACTGGGGATGCACCCCGGCAAGTCCAGAGAGTGCACTGGCACCACTGCGGATGCAGTGCAGTGAGTCCAGAGAGTGCACTGGCACCACTGGGGATGCACTGCAGTGAGTGCAGAGAGTGCACTGGCACCAATGGGGATGCACTGCAGTGAGTCCAGAGAGTGCACTGGCACCACTGGGTATGCAGTGCAGTGAGTCTAGAGAGTGCACTGGCACCACTGGGGATGCAGTGCAGTGAGTCCAGAGAGTGCACTGGCACCACTGGGGATGCAGTATAGTGAGTCCAGAGAGTGCACTGGCTCCACTGGGGATGCAGTGCAGTGAGTAAAGAGAGTGCACTGGCACCACTGGGGATGCAGTGCAGTGAGTCCAGAGAGTGCACTGGCACCACTGGGGATGGACTGCAGTGAGTCCAGAGAGTGCACTGGCACCACTGGGGATGCAGTGCAGTGAGTCCAGAGAGTGCACTGGCACCACTGGTGATGCACTGCAGTGAGTCCAGAGAGTGCACTGGCACCACTGGGGATGCACTGCAGTGAGTCCAGAGAGTGCACTGGCACCACTGGGATGCAGTGCAGTGAGTCCAGAGAGTGCACTGGCACCACTGGGGATGCACTGCAGTGAGTCCAGAGAGTGCACTGGCACCACTGGGATGCAGTTCAGTGAGTCCAGAGAGTGCACTGGCACCACAGGGGATACACTGCAGTGAGTCCAGAGAGTGCACTGGCACCACTGGGGATGCAGTGCCGTGAGTGCAGAGAGTGCACTGGCACCGCTGCGGTTGCACCCCGGTGTTTTCAGAGAGTGCAGTGGCACCACTGGGGATGCAGTGCAGTGAGTCCGGAGAGTGCCCTGGCACCAATGGTGATGCAGTGCAGTGATCCAGAGAGTGCACTGGAACCACTGGGGATGCAGTGCAGTGAGTCCAGAGAGTGCACTGGCACCACTGGGGATGCAGTGCAGTGAGTCCAGAGAGTGCACTGGCACCACTGGTTATGCAGTGCAGTTAGTCCATAGAGTGCACTGGCTCCACTGGGGATGCAGTGCAGTGACTCAAGAGAGTGCACAGGCACCACTGGGGATGCAGTGCAGTGAGTCCAGAGAGTGCAATGGCACCACAGGGGATGCACTGCAGTGATTCCAGAGAGTGCACTGTCACCACTGGGGATGCAGTGCAGTGAGTCCAGAGAGTACACTGGCACCTCAGGGGCTGCACTGCAGTGAGTCCAGAGAGTGCACTGGCACCACTGGGGATGCAGTGCGGTGAGTCCAGAGAGTGCACTGGCACCACTGGGGATGCACCTCGGTGAGTCAAGAGACTGCTCTGGGAACACCGGGGATGCAGTGCAGTGAGTCCAGAGAGTACACTGGCACCTCAGGGGCTGCACTGCAGTGAGTCCAGAGAGTGCACTGGCACCTCAGGGGCTGCACTGCAGTGAGTCCAGAGAGTGCACTGGCACCACTGGGGATGCAGTGCCGTGAGTCCAGAGAGTGCATTGGCACCACTGGGGATGCACTGCAATGAGTCCAGAGAGTGCACTGGCACCAATGGTAACGCAGAGCAGTGATTCGAGAGAGTGCACTTGCACCACAGGGGATGCAGTGCAGTGATTCCAGAGAGTGCACTAGCACCACTGGGGATGCACTGCAGTGAGTCCAGAGTGTGCACTGGCACCACTGGGGATGCAGTGCAGTGAGTGCAGAGAGTGCACTGGCACCACTGGGGATGCAGTGCAGTGAGTCCAGAGAGTGCACTGGCACCACTGGGGATGTAGTGCAGTGAGTCCACAGAGGACACTGGCACCACAGGGGATGCAGTGTAGTGAGTCCAGAGAGTACAGTGGCACCACTGGGGATGCAGTGCAGTGAGTCCAAAGAGTGCCCTGGCACCATTGGGGATGCACTGCAGTGAGTCCAGAGACTTCACAGGCACCACTGGGGATGCAGTGCAGTGAGTCCAGAGAGTGCCCTGGCACCACTGGGAATGCAGTGAGTCCAGACAGTGCACTGGCACCACTGGGGATGCACTGCAGTGAGTCCAGAGAGTGCACTGGCACCACTGGGGATGCACTCCGGCAAGTCCAGAGAGTGCACTTGCACCACTGGGGATGCAGTGCAGTGAGTCCAGAGAGTGCACTGGCACCACTGGGGATGCACTGCAGGGAGTCCAGAGAGTGCAGTGGCACCACTGGGTATGCAGTGCCGTGAGTCCAGAGAGTGCACTGGCACCACTGGGGATGCAGTGCAGTGAGTCCAGAGAGTGCACTGGCACCACTGGGGATGCAGTACAGTGAGTGCAGAGAGTGCACTGGCACCACTGGGGATGCACTGCAGTGAGTAAAGAGAGTACAGTGGCACCACTGGGGATGCAGTGCAGTGAGTCCAGAGAGTGCCCTGGCAGCTCTGGGAATGCAGTGAGTCCAGAGAGTGCACTGGCACCACTGGGGATGCACTGCAGTGAGTCCAGAGAGTGCACTGGCACCACTGGGGATGCACCCCGGCAAGTCCAGAGAGTGCACTGGCACCACTGGGGATGCAGTGCAGTGAGTCCAGAGAGTGCACTGGCACCAATGGGGATGCACTGCAGTGAGTGCAGAGAGTGCACTGGCACCACTGGGGATGCACTGCAGTGAGTCCAGAGAGTGCACTGGCACCACTGGGTATGCAGTGCAGTGAGTCTAGAGAGTGCACTGGCACCACTGGGGATGCAGTGCAGTGAGTGCAGAGAGTGCACTGGCACCACTGGGGATGCACTGCAGTGAGTCCAGAGAGTGCACTGGCACCACTGGGGATGCAGTGCAGTGAGTAAAGAGAGTGCACTGGCACCACTGTGGATGCAGTGCAGTGAGTCCAAAGAGTGCACTGGCACCACTGGGGATGGACTGCAGTGAGTCCAGAGAGTGCACTGGCACCACTGGGGATGCACTGCAGTGAGTCCAGAGAGTGCACTGGCACCACTGGGGATGCACTGCAGTGAGTCCAGAGAGTGCACTGGCACCACTGGGGATACACTGCAGTGAGTCCAGAGAGTGCACTGGCACCACTGGGATGCAGTGCAGTGAGTCCAGAGAGTGCACTAGCACCACTGGGGATGCACTGCAGTGAGTCCAGAGAGTGCACTGGCACCACTGGGATGCAGTGCACTGAGTCCACAGAGTGCACTGGCACCACAGGGGATACACTGCAGTGAGTCCAGAGAGTGCACTGGCACCACTGGGGATGCAGTGCCGTGAGTGCAGAGAGTGCACTGGCACCGCTGCGGTTGCACCCCGGTGTTTTCAGAGAGTGCAGTGGCACCACTGGGGATGCAGTGCAGTGAGTCCAGAGAGTGCACTGGCACAACGGGGGATGCAGTGCAGTGAGTCCAGAGAGTGCACTGTCACCACTGGGGATGCAGTGCAGTGAGTCCAGAGAGTGCACTGGCACCACTGGGGATGCAGTACAGTGAGTCCAGAGAGTGCACTGGCACCTTGGGGATGCAGTTCAGTGAGTCCAGAGAGTGCACTGGCACAACTGGGGATGCAGTGCAGTGAGTCCAGAGACTACACTGGCACCACTGGAAATGCACTGCAGTGAGTCCAGAGAGTGCACTGGCACCACTGGGGATGCACTGCAGTGAGTCCAGAGAGTGCAGTGGCACCATTGGGGATGCAGTGCAGTGAGTCCAGAGAGTGCACTGGCACCACTGGTGATGCAGTGCAGTGAGTTAAGAGAGTACACTGGCGCCACTGTGGATGCACTGCAGTGAGTCCAGAGAGTGCACTGGCACCAATGGGGATGCAGTGCAATGAGTCCAGAGAGCCACTGGCACCACTGGGGATGCAGTGCATTTAGTCCAGAGAGTGAACTGGCACCACTGGGGATGCAGTGCACTGAGTCCAGAGAGGGCACTGTCAGCAACAGGGATGCAGTGCAGTGAGTCCAGAGAGTGCCCTGGCACCACTGGGAATGCAGTGAGTCCAGACAGTGCACTGGCACCACTCGGGATGCACTGCAGTGAGTCCAGAGAGTGCACTAGCACCACTGGGGATGCACCCCGGCAAGTCCAGAGAGTGCACTGGCACCACTGGGGATGCACCCCGGCAAGTCCAGAGAGTGCACTTGCACCACTGGGGATGCAGTGCAGTGAGTCCAGAGAGTGCACTGGCACCACTGGGGATGCACTGCAGTGAGTCCAGAGAGTGCACTGGCACCACTGGGTATGCAGTGCCGTGAGTCCAGAGAGTGCACTGGCACCACTGGGGATGCAGTGCAGTGAGTCCAGAGAGTGCACTGGCACCACTGGGGATGCAGTACAGTGAATCCAGAGAGTGCACTGGCACCACTGGGGATGCAGTGCAGTGAGTAAAGAGAGTACAGTGGCACCACTGGGGATGCAGTGCAGTGAGTCCAGAGACTGCCCTGGCACCACTGGGAATGCAGTGAGTCCAGAGAGTGCATTGGCACCACTGGGGATGCACTGCAGTGAGTCCAGAGAGTGCACTGGCACCACTGGGGATGCACCCCGGCAAGTGCAAGGAGTGCACTGGCACCACTGGGGATGCAGTGTAGTGAGTCCAGAGAGTGCACTGGCACCACTGGGGATGCACTGCAGTGAGTGCAGAGAGTGCACTGGCACCACTGGGGATGCACTGCAGTGAGTCCAGAGAGTGCACTGGCACCACTGGGTATGCAGTGCAGTGAGTCTAGAGAGTGCACTGGCACCACTGGGGATGCACTGCAGTGAGTCCAGAGAGTGCACTGGCACCACTGGGGATGCACTGCAGTGAGTGCAGAGAGTGCACCGGCACCACTGGGGATGCACTGCAGTGAGTCCAGAGAGTGCACTGGCACCACTGGGTATGCAGTGCAGTGAGTCTAGAGAGTGCACTGGCACCACTGGGGATGCAGTGCAGTGAGTCCAGAGAGTGCACTGGCACCACTGGGGATGCAGTATAGTGAGTCCAGAGAGTGCACTGGCACCACTGGGGATGCAGTGCAGTGAGTAAAGAGAGTGCACTGGCACCACTGGGGATGCAGTGCAGTGAGTCCAGAGAGTGCACTGGCACCACTGGAGTTGCAGTGCAGTGAGTCGAGAGAGTGCCCTGGAACCACTGGGGATGCAGCGCAGTGACTACAGAGAGTGCACTGCCACCACTGGTGATGCAGTGCACTGAGTCCAGAGAATGCACTGTCAGCACTGGGGATGCAGTGCAGTGAGTCCAGAGAGTGCACTGGCACCACTGGGGATGCACTGCAGTCACTCCAGAGAGTGCACTGGCTCCACTGGGGATGCAGTGCAGTGAGTCCAGAGAGTGCAGTGGCACAACTGGGGATGCACTGCAGTGAGTCCAGAGAGTGCACTGGCACCACTGGGGATGCAGTGTAGTGAGTCCAGAGAGTGCACTGTCAGCACTGGGGATGCAGTGCAGTGAGTCCAGAGAGTGCACTGGCACCACTGGGGATGCACTGCAGTGACTCCAGAGACTGCACTGGCACCAATGGGGATGCACTGCAGTGAGTCCAGAGAATGCACTGGTACCACTGGGGATGCAGTGCAGTGACTCGAAAGAGTGCACTGGCACCACTGGGGATGCACTGCAGTGAGTCCGGAGAGTGCCCTGGCACCAATGGTGATGCAGTGCAGTGATCCAGAGAGTGCACTGGAACCACTGGGGATGCAGTGCAGTGAGTCCAGAGAGTGCACTGGCACCACTGGGGATGCAGTGCAGTGAGTCCAGAGAGTGCACTGGCACCACTGGTTATGCAGTGCAGTTAGTCCATAGAGTGCACTGGCTCCACTGGGGATGCAGTGCAGTGACTCAAGAGAGTGCACAGGCACCACTGGGGATGGAGTTCAGTGAGTCCAGAGAGTGCAATGGCACCACAGGGGATGCACTGCAGTGATTCCAGAGAGTGCACTGTCACCACTGGGGATGCAGTGCAGTGAGTCCAGAGAGTACACTGGCACCTCAGGGGCTGCACTGCAGTGAGTCCAGAGAGTGCACTGGCACCACTGGGGATGCAGTGCGGTGAGTCCAGAGAGTGCACTGGCACCACTGGGGATGCACCTCGGTGAGTCAAGAGAGTGCTCTGGGAACACCGGGGATGCACTGCAGTGAGTCCAGAGAGTGCACTGGCACCTCAGGGGCTGCACTGCAGTGAGTCCAGAGAGTGCACTGGCACCACTGGGGATGCAGTGCCGTGAGTCCAGAGAGTGCATTGGCACCACTGGGGATGCACTGCAATGAGTCCAGAGAGTGCACTGGCACCAATGGTAACGCAGAGCAGTGATTCGAGAGAGTGCACTTGCACCACAGGGGATGCAGTGCAGTGAGTCCAGAGAGTGCACTAGCACCACTGGGGATGCACTGCAGTGAGTCCAGAGTGTGCACTGGCACCACTGGGGATGCAGTGCAGTGAGTCCAGAGAGTGCACTGGCACCACTGGGGATGCAGTGCAGTGAGTCCAGAGAGTGCAATGGCACCACTGGGGATGTAGTGCAGTGAGTCCACAGAGGGCACTGGCACCACAGGGGATGCAGTGTAGTGAGTCCAGAGAGTACAGTGGCACCACTGGGGATGCAGTGCAGTGAGTCCAAAGAGTGCTCTGGCACCATTGGGGATGCACTGCAGTGAGTCCAGAGACTTCACAGGCACCACTGGGGATGCAGTGCGGTGAGTCCAGAGAGTGCCCTGGCACCACTGGGAATGCAGTGAGTCCAGACAGTGCACTGGCACCACTGGGGATGCACTGCAGTGAGTCCAGAGAGTGCACAGGCACCACTGGGGATGCACCCCGGCAAGTCCAGAGAGTGCACTGGCACCACTGGGGATGCACCCCAGCAAGTCCAGAGAGTGCACTTGCACCACTGGGGATGCAGTGCAGTGAGTCCAGAGAGTGCACTGGCACCACTGGGGATGCACTGCAGGGAGTCCAGAGAGTGCACTGGCACCACTGGGGATGCAGTACAGTGAGTCCAGAGAGTGCACTGGCACCACTGGGGATGCAGTGCAGTGAGTAAAGAGAGTACAGTGGCACCACTGGGGATGCAGTGCAGTGAGTCCAGAGAGTGCCCTGGCAGCACTGGGAATGCAGTGAGTCCAGAGAGTGCACTGGCACCACTGGGGATGCACTGCAGTGAGTCCAGAGAGTGCACTGGCACCACTGGGGATGCAGTGCAGTGAGTCCAGAGAGTGCACTGGCACTACTGGTTATGCAGTGCAGTTAGTAAAGTGAGTGCACTGGCTCCACTGGGGATGCAGTGCAGTGACTCAAGAGAGTGCACAGGCACCACTGGGGATGCAGTGCAGTGAGTCCAGAGAGTGCAATGGCACCACAGGGGATGCACTGCAGTGATTCCAGAGAGTGCACTGTCACCACTGGGGATGCAGTGCAGTGAGTCCAGAGAGTACACTGGCACCTCAGGGGCTGCACTGCAGTGAGTCCAGAGAGTGCACTGGCACCACTGGGGATGCAGTGCGGTGAGTCCAGAGAGTGTACTGGCACCACTGGGGATGCACCTCGGTGAGTCAAGAGAGTGCTCTGGGAACACCGGGGATGCACTGCAGTGAGTCCAGAGAGTGCACTGGCACCTCAGGGGCTGCACTGCAGTGAGTCCAGAGAGTGCACTGGCACCACTGGGGATGCAGTGCCGTGAGTCCAGAGAGTGCATTGGCACCACTGGGGATGCACTGCAATGAGTCCAGAGAGTGCACTGGCACCAATGGTAACGCAGAGCAGTGATTAGAGAGTGCACTTGCACCACAGGGGATGCAGTGCAGTGAGTCCAGAGAGTGCACTAGCACCACTGGGGATGCACTGCAGTGAGTCCAGAGTGTGCACTGGCACCACTGGGGATGCAGTGCAGTGAGTCCAGAGAGTGCACTGGCACCACTGGGGATGCAGTGCAGTGAGTCCAGAGAGTGCAATGGCACCACTGGGGATGTAGTGCAGTGAGTCCACAGAGGGCACTGGCACCACAGGGGATGCAGTGTAGTGAGTCCAGAGAGTACAGTGGCACCACTGGGGATGCAGTGCAGTGAGTCCAAAGAGTGCTCTGGCACCATTGGGGATGCACTGCAGTGAGTCCAGAGACTTCACAGGCACCACTGGGGATGCAGTGCGGTGAGTCCAGAGAGTGCCCTGGCACCACTGGGAATGCAGTGAGTCCAGACAGTGCACTGGCACCACTGGGGATACACTGCAGTGAGTCCAGAGAGTGCACAGGCACCACTGGGGATGCACCCCAGCAAGTCCAGAGAGTGCACTTGCACCACTGGGGATGCAGTGCAGTGAGTCCAGAGAGTGCACTGGCACCACTGGGGATGCACTGCAGGGAGTCCAGAGAGTGCACTGGCACCACTGGGGATGCAGTACAGTGAGTCCAGAGAGTGCACTGGCACCACTGGGGATGCAGTGCAGTGAGTAAAGAGAGTACAGTGGCACCACTGGGGATGCAGTGCAGTGAGTCCAGAGAGTGCCCTGGCAGCACTGGGAATGCAGTGAGTCCAGAGAGTGCACTGGCACCACTGGGGATGCACTGCAGTGAGTCCAGAGAGTGCACTGGCACCACTGGGGATGCACCCCGGCAAGTCCAGAGAGTGCACTGGCACCACTGGGGATGCAGTGCAGTGAGTCCAGAGAGTGCACTGGCACCACTGGGGATGCACTGCAGTGAGTGCAGAGAGTGCACTGGCACCACTGGGGATGCACTGCAGTGAGTCCAGAGAGTGCACTGGCACCACTGGGTATACAGTGCAGTGAGTCTAGAGAGTGCACTGGCACCACTGGGGATGCAGTGCAGTGAGTCCAGAGAGTGCACTGGCACCACTGGGGATGCAGTATAGTGAGTCCAGAGAGTGCACTGGCACCACTGCGGATGCAGTGCAGTGAGTAAAGAGAGTGCACTGGCACCACTGTGGATGCAGTGTAGTGAGTCCAGAGAGTGCACTGGCACCACTGGGGATGGACTGCAGTGACTCCAGAGAGTGCACTGGCACCACTGGGGATGCAGTGCAGTGAGTCCAGAGAGTGCACTGGCACCACTGGGGATGCACTGCAGTGAGTCCAGAGAGTGCACTGGCACCACTGGGGATGCACTGCAGTGAGTCCAGAGAGTGCACTGGCACCACTGGGATGCAGTGCACTGAGTCCACTGAGTGCACTGGCACCACTGGGGATGCAATGCAGTGAATCCAGAGAGTGCAGTGGCACCACTGGGATGCAGTGCAGTGAGTCCAGAGAGTGCACTGGCACCACTGGGGATGCACTGCAGTGAGTCCAGAGAGTGCACTGGCACCACTGGGATGCAGTGCACTGAGTCCACAGAGTGCACTGGCACCACAGGGGATACACTGCAGTGAGTCCAGAGAGTGCACTGGCACCACTGGGGATGCAGTGCCGTGAGTGCAGAGAGTGCACTGGCACCGCTGCGGTTGCACCCCGGTGTTTTCAGAGAGTGCAGTGGCACCACTGGGGATGCAGTGCAGTGAGTCCAGAGAGTGCACTGGCACCACGGGGGATGCAGTGCAGTGAGTCCAGAGAGTGCACTGTCACCACTGGGGATGCAGTGCAGTGAGTCCAGAGAGTGCACTGGCACCACTGGGGATGCAGTGCAGTGAGTCCAGAGAGTGCACTGGCACCTTGGGGATGCAGTTCAGTGAGTCCAGAGAGTGCACTGGCACAACTGGGGATGCAGTGCAGTGAGACCAGAGACTACACTGGCACCACTGGAAATGCACTGCAGTGAGTCCAGAGAGTGCACTGGCACCACTGGGGATGCACTGCAGTGATTCCAGGGAGTGCAGTGGCACCATTGGGGATGCAGTGCAGTGAGTCCAGAGAGTGCACTGGCACCACTGGTGATGCAGTGCAGTGAGTTAAGAGAGTACACTGGCGCCACTGTGGATGCACTGCAGTGAGTCCAGAGAGTGCACTGGCACCAATGGGGATGCAGTGCAATGAGTCCAGAGAGCCACTGGCACCACTGGGGATGCAGTGCATTTAGTCCAGAGAGTGAACTGGCACCACTGGGGATGCAGTGCACTGAGTCCAGAGAGGGCACTGTCAGCAACGGGGATGCAGTGCAGTGAGTCCAGAGAGTGCACTGGCACCACTGGGGATGCAGTGCAGTGAGACCAGAGACTTCACAGGCACCACTGGGGATGCAGTGCAGTGAGTCCAGAGAGTGCACTGGCACCACTGGGGATGCAGTGCAGTGAGTGCAGAGAGTGCACTGGCACAAAAGGGGATGCACTGCAGTGAGTGCAGAGAGTGCACTGGCACCAATGGGGATGCACTGCAGTGAGTCCAGAGAGTGCACTGCCACTACTGGGGATGCACTGCAGTGAGTCCAGAGAGTGCACTGGCACCACTGGGGATGTAGTGCACTGAGTCCACAGAGGGCACTGGCACCACTGGGGATGCAGTGTAGTGAGTCCAGAGAGTACAGTGGCACCACTGGGGATGCAGTGCAGTGAGTCCAAAGAGTGCACTGGCACCATTGGGGATGCACTGCAGTGAGTCCAGAGACTTCACAGGCACCACTGGGGATGCAGTGCAGTGAGTCCAGAGAGTGCCCTGGCACCACTGGGAATGCAGTGAGTCCAGACAGTGCACTGGCACCACTGGGGATGCACTGCAGTGAGTCCAGAGAGTGCACTGGCACCAGTGGGGATGCACCCCGGCAAGTCCAGAGAGTGCACTGGCACCACTGGGGATGCACTGCAGTGAGTGCAGAGAGTGCACTGTCACCACTGGGGATGCAGTGCAGTGAGTCCAGAGAGTGCACTGGCACCACTGGGGATGCAGTGCAGTGAGTCCAGAGAGTGCACTGGCACCACTGGGGATGCAGTACAGTGAGTCCAGAGAGTGCACTGGCACCACTGGGGATGCAGTGCAGTGAGTAAAGAGAGTGCACTGGCACCACTGTGGATGCAGTGCAGTGAGTCCAGAGAGTGCACTGGCACCACTGGGGATGGACTGCAGTGAGTCCAGAGAGTGCACTGGCACCACTGGGGATGCAGTGCAGTGAGTCCAGAGAGTGCACTGGCACCACTGGGGATGCACTGCAGTGAGTCCAGAGAGTGCACTGGCACCACTAGGGATGCACTGCAGTGAGTCCAGAGAGTGCACTGGCACCATTGGGATGCAGTGCAGTGGGTCCAGAGAGTGCACTGGCACCACTGGGGATGCACTGCAGTGAGTCCAGAGAGTGCACTGGCACCACTGGGGATGCAGTGCAGTGAGTCCAGAGAGTGCACTGGCACCACTGGGGATGCAGTGCAGTGAGTCCAGAGAGTGCACTCGTACGATTGGGGATGCACTGCAGTGAGTCCAGAGAGTGCACTGGCACCACTGGGTATGCACTGCAGTGAGTCCAGAGAGTGCACTGGCACCACTGGGGATGCAATGCAGTGAGTCCAGAGAGTGCACTGGCACCACTGGGGATGCACTGCAGTGAGTCCAGGGAGTGCACTGGCACCACTGGGGATGCACTGCAGTGAGTCCAGATGTTAGCCTAGCAACCACATAATCACCAAGTGATTATATGAAGGTGCTTTATTCAGCGCTGGAAGCCGGGGCAGGTGCCCAAATCTGGCTTCAAGTCCCGTTACTTCCCAGCCGTTATTTATACATACAATATTGCGTCAGGTATACATATTCATTACAGGTTGCAACAGCAGCCTCGCTTTTCATTCTAATTAGCTCCCCTCCCCTTTGCACATGCGTGGCGCACTCTGGTGGTCGTCCAGGTGGTCGTGCAGATGAAGTAAGGAGTCTTCCTCTCCGCTAAACTTTTCACCTTTCTTACTCGACGCATGCTCCCTCCGTTTCTTGGTTCTGCTTCAACTCATTTCATCATTTCCAGGCCCTTATCCAAGGTCAGGTTGTACCTGTTCCCTCCCAAGGTTCCCCTTCAATGATTCTTTTGATTGTTCAATGTACTCCCTAAGTATCCAGTATACATAGATTAATTGATAATGTAAGTACATTTGGCAATGCTTAATTATACTGTAGGTCCCATTACGTAAGAGACATTAGTAAAACATCCATTCGATTCTCCCCAACACTAACACAGAGACTGCACAGGCACCACAAGGGATGCACCCCGGCAAGTCCAGAGAGTGCACTGGCACCACTGGGGATGCAGTGCAGTGAGTCCAGAGAGTGCACTGGCACCACTGGCGATGCACTGCAGTGAGTCCAGAGAGTGCACTGGCACCAATGGGGATGCACTGCCGTGAGTCCAGAGAGTGCACTGGCACCACTGGGGATGCACTGCAGTGAGTCCAGAGAGTGCACTGGCACCACTGGGGATGCAGTGCAGTGAGTCCAGAGTGTGCACTGGCACCACTGGGGATGCAGTGCAGTGAGTAAAGAGAGTGCACTGGCACCACTGGGGATGCAGTGCAGTGAGTGCAGAGAGTGCACTGGCAACACTGGGGATGCAGTTCAGTGAGTAAAGAGAGTGCACTGGCACCACTGGGGATGCAGTGCAGTGAGTCCAGAGAGTGCACTGGCACCACTGGGGATGCACTGCAGTGAGTCCAGAGAGTGCACTGGCACCACTGGGGATGCACCCCGGTGAGTCCAGAGAGTGCACTGGCACCACTGGGGATGCACCCCGGCAAGTCCATAGAGTGCACTGTCACCACTGGGGTTCCAGTGCAGTGAGTCCAGAGAGTGCACTGGCCCCACTGGGGATGCAGTGCAGTGAGTCCAGAGAGTGCACTGGCACCACTGGGGATGCACTGCCGTGAGTCCAGAGAGTGCACTGGCACCACTGGGGATGCAGTGCAGTGAGTCCAGAGAGTGCAGTGGCACCACTGGGGATGCAGTGCAGTGAGTCCAAAGAGTGCACTGGCACCATTGGGGATGCACTGCAGTGAGTCCAGAGAGTGCACTGGCACCACTGGGGATGCAGTGCAGTGAGTCCAAAGAGTGCACTGGCACCATTGGGGATGCACTGCAGTGAGTCCAGAGAGTGCACTGGCAACACTGGGGATGCAGTGCAGTGAGTCCAGAGAGTGCAGTGGCACAACTGGGGATGTACCCCGGCAAGTCCAGAGAGTGCATTGTCACCACTGGGGATGCAGTGCAGTGAGTCCAGAGAGTGCACTGGCACCACTGGGGATGCAGTACAGTGAGTCCAGAGAGTGCACTGGCACCACTGGGGATGCAGTGCAGTGAGTAAAGAGAGTGCACTGGCACCACTGTGGATGCACTGCAGTGAGTCCAGAGAGTGCACTGGCACCACTGGGGATGCAGTGCAGTGAGTCCAGAGAGTGCAGTGGCACAACTGGGGATGTACCCCGGCAAGTCCAGAGAGTGCATTGTCACCACTGGGGATGCAGTGCAGTGAGTCCAGAGAGTGCACTGGCACCACTGGGGATGCAGTACAGTGAGTCCAGAGAGTGCACTGGCACCACTGGGGATGCAGTGCAGTGAGTAAAGAGAGTGCACTGGCACCACTGTGGATGCAGTGCAGTGAGTCCAGAGAGTGCACTGGCACCACTGGGGATGGACTGCAGTGAGTCCAGAGAGTGCACTGGCACCACTGGGGATGCAGTGCAGTGAGTCCAGAGAGTGCACTGGCACCACTGGGGATGCACTGCAGTGAGTCCAGAGAGTGCACTGGCACCACTAGGGATGCACTGCAGTGAGTCCAGAGAGTGCACTGGCACCATTGGGATGCAGTGCAGTGAGTCCAGAGAGTGCACTGGCACCACTGGGGATGCACTGCAGTGAGTCCAGAGAGTGCACTGGCACCACTGGGGATGCAGTGCAGTGAGTCCAGAGAGTGCACTGGCACCACTGGGGATGCAGTGCAGTGAGTCCAGAGAGTGCACTGGTACCACTGGGGATGCAGTGCATTGAGTCCAGAGAGTGCACTCGTACGATTGGGGATGCACTGCAGTGAGTCCAGAGAGTGCACTGGCACCACTGAGTATGCACTGCAGTGAGTCCAGAGAGTGCACTGGCACCACTGGGGATGCAATGCAGTGAGTCCAGAGAGTGCACTGGCACCACTGGGGATGCACTGCAGTGAGTCCAGGGAGTGCACTGGCACCACTGGGGATGCACTGCAGTGACTCCAGAGAGTGCACTGGCACCACTGGGGATGCACTGCAGTGAGTCCAGATGTTAGCCTAGCAACCACATAATCACCAAGTGATTATATGAAGGTGCTTTATTCAGCGCTGGAAGCCGGGGCAGGTGCCCAAATCTGGCTTCAAGTCCCGTTACTTCCCAGCCATTATTTATACATACAATATTGCGTCAGGTATACATATTCATTACAGGTTGCAACAGCAGCCTCGCTTTTCATTCTAATTAGCTCCCCTCCCCTTTGCACATGCGTGGCGCACTCTGGTGGTCGTCCAGGTGGTCGTGCAGATGAAGTAACGAGTCTTCCTCTCCGCTAAACTTTTCACATTTCTTACTCGACGCATGCTCCCTCCGCTTCTTGGTTCTGCTTCAACTCATTTCATCATTTCCAGGCCCTTATCCAAGGTCAGGTTGTACCTGTTCCCTCCCAAGGTTCCCCTTCAATGATTCTTTTGATTGTTCAATGTACTCCCTAAGTATCCAGTATACATAGATTAATTGATAATGTAAGTACATTTGGCAATGCTTAATTATACTGATAGGTCCCATTACCTAAGAGACATTAGTAAAACATCCATTCGATTCTCCCCAACACTAACACAGAGACTGCACTGGCACCACTGGGGATGCACCCCGGCAAGTCCAGAGAGTGCACTGGCACCACTGGGGATGCAGTGCAGTGAGTCCAGAGAGTGCACTGGCACCACTGGGGATGCAGTGCAGTGAGTCCAGAGAGTGCACTGGCACCACTGGGGATGCACTGCCGTGAGTCCAGAGAGTGCACTGGCACCACTGGGGATGCACTGCAGTGAGTCCAGAGAGTGCACTGGCACCACTGGGGATGCAGTGCAGTGAGTCCAGAGTGTGCACTGGCACCACTGGGGATGCAGTGCAGTGAGTCCAGAGAGTGCACTGGCACCACTGTTGATGCAGTGCAGTGAGTGCAGAGAGTGCACTGGCAACACTGGGGATGCAGTGCAGTGAGTAAAGAGAGTGCACTGGCACCACTGGGGATGCAGTGCGGTGAGTCCAGAGAGTGCACTGGCACCACCGGGGATGCACTGCAGTGAGTCCAGAGAGTGCATTGGCACCACTGGGGATGCACCCCGGTGAGTCCAGAGAGTGCACTGGCACCACTGGGGATGCACCCCGGCAAGTCCATAGAGTGCACTGTCACCACTGGGGTTGTAGTGCAGTGAGTCCAGAGAGTGCACTGGCCCCACTGGGGATGCAGTGCAGTGAGTCCAGAGAGTGCACTGGCACCACTGGGGATGCACTGCCGTGAGTCCAGAGAGTGCCCCGGCACCACTGGGGATGCAGTGCAGTGAGTCCAGAGAGTGCACTGGCACCACTGGGGATGCAGTGCAGTGAGTCCAAAGAGTGCACTGGCACCATTGGGGATGCACTGCAGTGAGTCCAGAGAGTGCACTGGCACCACTGGGGATGCACTGCAGTGAGTCCAGAGAGTGCAGTGGCACAACTGGGGATGCACCCCGGCAAGTCCAGAGAGTGCATTGTCACCACTGGGGATGCAGTGCAGTGAGTCCAGAGAGTGCACTGGCACCACTGGGGATGCAGTGCAGTGAGTCCAGAGAGTGCACTGGTACCACTGGGGATGCACCCCGGTGAGTCCAGAGAGTGCACTGGCACCACTGGAGATGCACTGCAGTGAGTCCAGAGAGTGCACTGGCACCACTGGGGATGCAGTGCAATGAGTCCAGAGAGTGCACTGGCACCACTGGGGATGCAGTGCAGTGAGACCACAGATTGCAGTGGCACCACTGGGAATGGAGTGCAGCGAGTCCAGAGAGGGCACTGGTACGATTGGGGATGCAGTGCAGTGAGTCCAGAGAGTGCACTGGCACCACTGGGGATGCAATGCAGTGAGTCCTGAGAGTGCACTGGCACCAATAGGATGCAGCGCAGTGAGTCCAGAGAGTGCACTGGCACCACTGGGGATGCAGTGCAGTGAGTCCAGAGAGTGCACTGGCACCACTGGGGATGCACTCGGGTGAGTCCAGAGAGTGCACTGGTACCACTGGGGATGCACTCGGGTGAGTCCAGAGAGTGCACTGGCACCACAGGGGATGCAGTGCAGTGAGTCCAGAGAGTGCACTGGCACCACTGGGGATGCAACCCGGTGAGTCCAGAGAGTGAAGTGGCACCACTGGGGATGCACCCCGGCAAGTCCAGAGAGTGCACTCTCTGGACTCACTGACGTGCATCCCCAGTGCACTGGCACCACTGGGGATGCACCCCGGCAAGTCCAGAGAGTGCACTCTCTGGACTCACTGACGTGCATCCCCAGTGGTGCCAGTGCACTCACTGGACTCACTGCAGTGCATCCCCAGTGGTGCCAGTGCACTCACTGGACTCACTGTACTGCATCACCAGTGGTGCCAGTGCACTCTCTGGACTCACTGCACTGCATCCCCAGTGGTGCCAGTGCACTCTCTGGACTCACTGCACTGCATCCCCAGTGGTGCCAATGCACTCTCTGGACTCACTGTACTGCATCCCCAGTGGTGCCAGTGCACTCTCTGGACTCACTGCACTGCATCGCCAGTGGTGCCAGTGCACTCTCTGGACTCACTGCACTGCATCCCCAGTGGCGCCAGTGCACTCTCTGGACTCAGTGCAGTGCATCCCCAGTGGTGCCAGTGCACTCTCTGGACCCACTGCAGTGCATCCCCACTGGTGCCAGTGCACTCTTTGGACTCACTGCAGTGCATCCCCAGTGGTGCCAGTGCACTCTCTGGAGTCACTGCACTGCATCCCCAGAAGTGCCAGTGCACTCTCTGGAGTCACTGTACTGCATCCCCAGTGGTGCCAGTGCACTCTCTGGACTCAATGCACTGCATCCCCAGTGGTGCCAGTGCACTCTCTGGACTCACTGCACTGCATCCCCAAGGTGCCAGTGCACTCTCTGGACTCACTGCACTGCATCCCCAGTGGTGCCAGTGCACTCTCTGGACTCACTGCACTGCATCCCCAGTGGTGCCAGTGCACTCTCTGGACTCACTGCACTGCATCCCCAGTGGTGCCAGTGCAATCTCTGGGCTCACCGGGGTGCATCCCCAGTGGTGCCAGTGCACTCTCTGGACTCACTGCTCTGCATCCCCAGTGGTGCCAGTGCACTCTCTGGACTCACTGCAGTGCATCCCCAGTGGTGCCAGTGCACTCTCTGGACTCACTGCACTGCATCCCCAGTGGTGCCAGTGCACTCTCTGGACTCACTGCACTGCATCCCCAGTGGTGCCAGTGCGCTCTCTGCACTCACTGCACTGCATCCCCAGTGGTGCCAGTGCACTATCTGGACTCATTGCAGTGCATCCCCAGTGGTGCCAGTGCACTCTCTGAGTCACTGCACTGCTTTCCCAGTGGTGCCAGTGCACTCTCTGGACTCACTGCAGTGCATCCCAAGTGGTGGCAGTGCACTCTCTGGACTCACTGCACTGCAACCCCAGTGGTGCCAGTGCACTCTCTGGACTCACTGCAGTGCACCCCCACTGGTGCCAGTGCACTCTCTGGACTCACCGCACTGCATGCCCGGTGGTGCCAGTGCACTCTGTGGACTCACTGCACTGCATCCCCAAGGTGCCAGTGCACTCTCTGGACTCAACTGCACTGCATCCCCAGTGGTGCCCGTGCACTCTCTGGACTCACTGCAGTGCATCCCCAGTGGTGCCAGTGCACTCTCTGGACTCACTGCATTGCATCCCCAGTGGTGCCAGTGCACTCTCTGCACTCACTGCACTGCATCCCCAGTGGTGCCAGTGCACTCTCTGGAGTCACTGCAGTGCATCCCCAGTGGTGCCTGTGCAGTCTCTGGACTCACTACAGTTCATCCCCAGTGGAGCCAGTGCACTCTCTGGACTCACTGCACTCCATCCCCACTGGTGCCAGTGCACTCTCTGGACTCAGTGCACTCCATCCCCAGAAGTGCCAGTCCACTCTCTGGACTCACTGCACTGCATCCCCAGTGGTGCCAGTGCACTCTCTGCACTCATGCACTGCATACCCAGTGGTGCCAGTGCATTCTTTGGACTCACTGCACTGCATGAACAGTGGTGCCAGTGCACTCTCTGGACTCACTGCAGTGCATCCCCAGTGGTGCCAGTGTAGTCTCTGGACTCACTGTAGTGCATCCCCAGTGCTGCCAGTGCAATCTCAGGACTCACTGCAGTGCAGCTCCAGTTGGTGCCAGTGCAGTCTCTGGACTCACTGCACTGCATCCCCACTGGTGCCAGTGCACTCTCTGGACTCACTGCACTGCATCCCCAGTGGTGCCAGTGCACTCTCTGGAGTCACTGCAGTGTATCCACAGTGGTGCCAGTGCACTCTCTGGACTCACTGAACTGCATCCCCAGTGGTGCCAGTGCGCTCTCTGGACTCACTGCAGTGCAGCCCCAGTGGTGCCAGTGCACTCTCTGGACTCACTGCAGTGCAGGCCCTTAGGTGCCAGTGTACTCTCTGTACTCACTGCACTGCATCACCAGTGGTGCCAGTGCACTCTCTGGACTCCTTGCACTGAATCCCCGGTGGAGCCAGTGCACTCTCTGGACTCACTGCACTACATCCCCAGTGGTGCCAGTTCACTCTCTGGACTCACTGAACTGCATCCCCAGTGGTGCCAGTGCACTGTCTGGACTCAATGCTGTTTATCCCCAGTGGTGCAAGGGCACTCTCTGGACTCACTGCACTACATCCCCAGTGGTGCCAGTGTACTCTCTGGACTCACTGCAGTGCATCCCCAGTGGTGCCAGTGCACTCTCTGGACTCACGGCACTGCATCCCCAGTGGTGCCAGTGTACTCTCTGCACTCACTGCAGTGCAGCCCCTGAGGTGCCAGTGTACTCTGTGGACTCACTGCACTGCATCCCCAGTGGTGACAGTGCACTCTCTGGAATCACTGCAGTGCATCCCCTGTGGTGCCATTGCACTCTCTGGACTCACTGCACCGCATCCGCTGTGGTGCCTGTGCACTCTCTTGAGTCACTGCACTGCATCCCCAGTAGAGCCAGTGCACTCTATGGACTAACTGCACTGCATCCCCAGTGGTGCCAGTGCACTCTCTGGACTCACTGCACTGCATCCCCAGTGGTGCCAGTGCACTCTCTGGACTCACTGCACTGCATCCCCAGTGGTTCCAGTGCACTCTCTGGATCACTGCACTGCATCACCTTTGGTGCCAGGGCACTCTCTGGACTCACTGCACTGCATCCCCAGAGGTGCCAGTGCACTCTCTGGACTCATTGCAGTGCATCCCCAGTGGTGCCAGTGCACTCTCTGGACTCACTGCACTGCATCCCCAGTGCTGACAGTGCACTCTCTGGACTCACTGCACTGCATCACCAGTGGTGGCAGTGCACTCTCTGGACTCACTGCACTGCATCCCCAGTGGAGACAGTGCACTCTCTGTAGTCACTGCGCTGCATCCCCAGTGGTTCCAGGGCACTCTCTCGACTCACTGCACTGCAACTCCAGTGGTGCCAGTGCACTCTCTGGAATCACTGCACTGCATCCCCAGTGGTGCCAGTGCACTCTCTGGAGTCACTGCGCTGCATCCCCAGTGGTGCCAGTGCCCTCTGTGGACTCACTGCACTACATCCCCAGTGGTGCCAGTGCACTCTCTGGACTCACTGCGCTGCATCCCCAGTGGTGCGAGTGCACTCTCTGGACTCACCGGGGTGCATCCCCAGTGGTGCCAGTGCACTCTCTGGACTCACCGGGGTGCATCCCCAGTGGTGCCAGTGCACTCTCTGGACTCACTGCAGTGCATCCCCAGTGGTGCCAGTGCACTCTGTGGACTCAGTGCAGTGCATCCCAAGTGTTGCCAGTGCACTCTCCGGAGTCACTGCACTGCATCCCCAGTGGTGCCAGTGCACTCTTTGGACTCACTGCACTGCATCCCCAGTGGTGCCAGTGCGCTCTCTGGACTCACTGCAGTGCATCCCCAGTGGTGGCAGTGCACTCTCTGGACTCACTGCACTGCATCCCATTGGTGCCAGTGCACTCTCTGGACTCACTGCACTGCATCCCCAGTGGTGCCACTGCACTCTCTGGACTCACTGCAGTGCATCCCCAGTGGTGCCAGTGCACTCTCTGGACTCACTGCAGTGCATCCCCAGTGGTGCCAGTGCACTCTCTGGACTCACTGCAGTGCTTCCGCACTGGTGCCAGTGCACTCTCTGCACTCACTGCACTGCATCCCCAGTGTTCCAGTGCACTCTCTGGACTCAGTGCACTGCATCCCCAGTGGTGCCAGTGCACTCTCTGGACTCACTGCAGTGCATCCCCAGTGGTGCCAGTGCACTCTCTGGACTCACTGCACTGCATCCCCAGTGGTGCCAGTGCACTCTCTGGACTCACTGCACTGCATCCCCAGTGCTGACAGTGCACTCTCAGGACTCACTGCACTGCATCCCCAGTGGTGCCAGTGCAATTACTGGACTCACTGTAGTGTAGCTCAGTGGGGCCAGAGCACTCTCTGGACTCACTGCACTGCATCCCCAGTGGTGCCAGTGCACTCTCTGGACTCACTGCAGTGCATCTCCAGTGGTGCCAGTGCACTCTCTGGACCCACTGCAGTGCATCCCCAGTGGTGCCAGTGCACTCTCTGGACTCAGTGCACTGCATCCCCAATGGTGCCAGTGCACTCTCTGTAGTCACTGCACTGCGTCCCCAGTGGTGCCAGTGCACTCTCTGGACTCACTGCAGTGTATCCCCTGTGGTGCCAGTGCACTCTCTGGACTCACTGCACTGCATCCCAGTGGTGCCAGTGCACTCTCTGGACTCACTGCAGTGCATCCCCAGTGGTGCCAGTGCACTCTCTGGACTCACTGCAGTGAATCTCCGGTGGTGCCAGTGCACTCTCTGGACTCACTGCACTGCATCCCCAGTGGTGCCAGTTCACTCTCTGGACTCACTGCAGTGCATCCCCAGTGGTGCCAGTGCACTCTCTGGACTCACTGAACTGCATCCCCAGTGGTGCCAGTGCGCTCTCTGGACTCACTGCAGTGCAGCCCCAGTGGTGCCAGTGCACTCTCTGGACTCACTGCAGTGCAGGCCCTTAGGTGCCAGTGTACTCTCTGTACTCACTGCACTGCATCACCAGTGGTGCCAGTGCACTCTCTGGACTCCTTGCACTGAATCCCCGGTGGAGCCAGTGCACTCTCTGGACTCACTGCACTACATCCCCAGTGGTGCCAGTTCACTCTCTGGACTCACTGAACTGCATCCCCAGTGGTGCCAGTGCACTGTCTGGACTCACTGCTGTTTATCGCCAGTGGTGCAAGGGCACTCTCTGGACTCACTGCACTACATCCCCAGTGGTGCCAGTGTACTCTCTGGACTCACTGCAGTGCATCCCCAGTGGTGCCAGTGCACTCTCTGGACTCACGGCACTGCATCCCCAGTGGTGCCAGTGTACTCTCTGCACTCACTGCAGTGCAGCCCCTGAGGTGCCAGTGTACTCTGTGGACTCACTGCACTGCATCACCAGTGGTGACAGTGCACTCTCTGGAATCACTGCAGTGCATCCCCTGTGGTGCCATTGCACTCTCTGGACTCACTGCACCGCATCCGCTGTGGTGCCTGTGCACTCTCTTGAGTCACTGCACTGCATCCCCAGTAGAGCCAGTGCACTCTATGGACTAACTGCACTGCATACCCAGTGGGGCCAGTGCACTCTCTGGACTCACTGCACTGCATCCCCAGTGGTGCCAGTGCACTCTCTGGACTCACTGCACTGCATCCCCAGTGGTTCCAGTGCACTCTCTGGATCACTGCACTGCATCACCTTTGGTGCCAGGGCACTCTCTGGACTCACTGCACTGCATCCCCAGAGGTGCCAGTGCACTCTCTGGACTCATTGCAGTGCATCCCCAGTGGTGCCAGTGCACTCTCTGGACTCACTGCACTGCATCCCCAGTGCTGACAGTGCACTCTCTGGACTCACTGCACTGCATCACCAGTGGTGGCAGTGCACTCTCTGGACTCACTGCACTGCATCCCCAGTGGAGACAGTGCACTCTCTGTAGTCACTGCGCTGCATCCCCAGTGGTTCCAGGGCACTCTCTCGACTCACTGCACTGCAACTCCAGTGGTGCCAGTGCACTCTCTGGAATCACTGCACTGCATCCCCAGTGGTGCCAGTGCACTCTCTGGAGTCACTGCGCTGCATCCCCAGTGGTGCCAGTGCCCTCTGTGGACTCACTGCACTACATCCCCAGTGGTGCCAGTGCACTCTCTGGACTCACTGCATTGCATCCGCAGTGGTGCCAGTGCACTCTCTGGACTCACTGCAGTGCATCCCCAATCGTACCAGTGCACTCTCTGGACTCACTGCACTGCATCCCCAGTGGTGCCACTGCAACCTCTGGTCTCACTGCAGTGCATCCCCAGTGGTGCCAGTGCACTCTCTGGACTCACTGCAGTGCATCCCCACTGGTACCAGTGCACTCTCTGGACTCACTGCACTGCATCCCCACTGGTGCCAGTGCACTCTCTGGACTCACTGCACTGCATCCCCAGTGGTGACAGTGCACTCTCTGGACTTGCCGGGGTGCATCCCCATTGGTGCCAGTGCACTCTCTGGAGTCACCGGGGTGCATCCCCAGTGGTGCCAGTGCACTCTCTGGACTCACCGGGGTGCATCCCCAGTGGTGCCAGTGCACTCTCTGGACTCACCGGGGTGCATCCCCAGTGGTGCCAGTGCACTCTCTGGACTCACTGCAGTGCATCCCCAGTGGTGCCAGTGCACTCTGTGGACTCAGTGCAGTGCATCCCAAGTGTTGCCAGTGCACTCTCCGGAGTCACTGCACTGCATCCCCAGTGGTGCCAGTGCACTCTTTGGACTCACTGCACTGCATCCCCAGTGGTGCCAGTGCGCTCTCTGGACTCACTGCAGTGCATCCCCAGTGGTGGCAGTGCACTCTCTGGACTCACTGCACTGCATCCCATTGGTGCCAGTGCACTCTCTGGACTCACTGCACTGCATCCCCAGTAGTGCCACTGCACTCTCTGGACTCACTGCAGTGCATCCCCAGTGGTGCCAGTGCACTCTCTGGACTCACTGCAGTGCATCCCCAGTGGTGCCAGTGCACTCTCTGGACTCACTGCAGTGCTTCCGCACTGGTGCCAGTGCACTCTCTGCACTCACTGCACTGCATCCCCAGTGTTCCAGTGCACTCTCTGGACTCAGTGCACTGCATCCCCAGTGGTGCCAGTGCACTCTCTGGACTCACTGCAGTGCATCCCCAGTGGTGCCAGTGCACTCTCTGGACTCACTGCACTGCATCCCCAGTGGTGCCAGTGCACTCTCTGGACTCACTGCACTGCATCCCCAGTGCTGACAGTGCACTCTCAGGACTCACTGCACTGCATCCCCAGTGGTGCCAGTGCAATTACTGGACTCACTGTAGTGTAGCTCAGTGGGGCCAGAGCACTCTCTGGACTCACTGCACTGCATCCCCAGTGGTGCCAGTGCACTCTCTGGACTCACTGCAGTGCATCCCCAGTGGTGCCAGTGCACTCTCTGGACCCACTGCAGTGCATCCCCAGTGGTGCCAGTGCACTCTCTGGACTCAGTGCACTGCATCCCCAATGGTGCCAGTGCACTCTCTGTAGTCACTGCACTGCGTCCCCAGTGGTGCCAGTGCACTCTCTGGACTCACTGCAGTGTATCCCCTGTGGTGCCAGTGCACTCTCTGGACTCACTGCACTGCATCCCAGTGGTGCCAGTGCACTCTCTGGACTCACTGCAGTGCATCCCCAGTGGTGCCAGTGCACTCTCTGGACTCACTGCAGTGAATCTCCGGTGGTGCCAGTGCACTCTCTGGACTCACTGCACTGCATCCCCAGTGGTGCCAGTTCACTCTCTGGACTCACTGCAGTGCATCCCCAGTGGTGCCAGTGCACTCTGTGGACTCACTGCACTGCATCCCCAGTGGTGCCAGTGCACTCTCTGGACTCACTGCAGTGCAACCCCAGTGGTGACAGTGTAGTCTCTGGACTCAAGGCACAGTAACCCCAGTGGTGCCAGTGCAATTTCAGGACTCACAGCAGTGCAGCTAAAGTTGGTGCCAGTGAACTCTCTGGACTCACTGCACTGCATCCCCAGTGGTGCCAGTGCACTCTCTGGACTCACTGCACTGCATCCCCAGTGGTGCCATTGCACTCTCAGGACTCACTGCACTGCATCCCCAGTGGTGCCAGTGCACTCTCTGGACTCACTGCACTGCATCCCCAGTGGAGCCAGTGCACTCTATGGACTCACTGCACTGCATCCCCAGTGGTGCCAGTGCACTCTCTGGACTCACTGCACTGCATCCCCATTGGTGCCAGTGCACTCTCTGGACTAACTGCACTAAAACCCCAGTGGTGCCAGTGCAGTCTCTGGACTCACTGCACTGCATCCCCAGTGGTGCCAGTGCACTCTCTGGACTCACTGCAGTGCATCCCCCGTGGTGCCAGTGCACTCTCTGGAATCACTGCAGTGCATCCCCTATGGTGCCAGTACACTCTCTGGACTCACTGCAGTGCATCCCCAGTGCTGCCAGTGCACTCTCTGGACTCACTGCACTGCATCCCCAGTGGTGCCAGTGCACTCTCTGGACTCACTGCACTGCATCCCCAGTGGTGCCAGTGCACTCTCTGGACTCACTGCACTGCATCCCCAGTGGTGCCAGTGCACTCTCTGGACTCACTGCAGTGCATCCCCAGTGGTGCCAGTGCACTCTCTGCACTCACTGCAGTGCATCCCCAGTGGTGCCAGTGCACTCTCTGGACTCAACTGCACTGCATCCCCAGTGGTGCCAGTGCACTCTCTGGACTCACTGCAGTGCATACCCTGTGGTGCCAGTACACTCTCTGGACTCACTGCAGTGCATCCCCAGTGGTGCCAGTGTACTCTCTGTACTCACTGCACTGCATCACCAGTGGTGCCAGTGCACTCTCTGGACTCACTGCAGTGCATCCCCAGTGGTGCCAGTGCACTCTCTGGACTCACTGCAGTGCATCCCCTGTTGTGCTAGTACACTCTCTGCACTCACTGCACTGCATCCCCAGAAGTGCCAGTGCACTCTCTGGACTCACTGCACTGCATCCCCAGTGGTGCCAGTGCACTCTCTGGACTCACTGCACTGCATCCCCAGTGCTGACAGTGCACTCTCTGGACTCACTGCACTGCATCACCAGTGGTGGCAGTGTACTCTCTGGACTCACTGCACTGCATCCCCAGTGGAGACAGTGCACTCTCTGGACTCACTGCAGTGCATCCCCAGTGGTGCCAGTGCACTCTCTGGACTCACTGCACTGCATCCCCAGTGCTGACAGTGCACTCTCTGGACTCACTGCAGTGCATCACCAGTGGTGCCAGTGCACTCTCTGGACTCACTGCACTGCATCCCCAATGGTGCCACTGCACTCTCTGGACTCACTGCAGTGCATCCCCAGTGGTGCCAGTGCACTCTCTGGACTCACTGCAGTGCATTTCCAGTGGTGCCAGTGTAGTCTCTGGACTCACTGCACTGCATCCCCAGTTGTGCCAGTGCACTCTCTGGACTCACTGAACTGCATCCCCAAGGTGCCAGTGCACTCTCTGGACTCACTGTACTGCATCCCCAGTGGTGCCAGTGCACTCTCTGGACTCACTGCACTGCATCCGCATTGGTGCCAGTGCACTCTCTGGACTCACTGCACTGCATCCGCAGTGGTGCCAGTGCACTCTCTGGACCAACTGCAGTGCATCCCCACTGGTGCCAGTGCACTCTCTGGACTCACTGCAGTGCATCCCCAGTGGTGCCAGTGCACTCTCTGTAGTCACTGCGCTGCGTCCCCAGTGGTGACAGTTCACTCTCTGGACTTACTGTGCTGCATCCCCAGTGGTGCCAGTGCACTCTCTGGACTCACTGCAGTGCATTCCCAGTGGTGTCAGTGCACTCTCTGGACTCACTGCAGTGAATCCCCGGTGGTGCCAGTGCACTCTCTGGAGTCACCGCGGTGCATCCCCAGTGGTGCCAGTGCACTCTCTGGACTCCCTGCAGTGCATCCCCAGTGGTGCCAGTGCACTCTCTGGACTCACTGCACTGCATCACCAGTGGAGCCAGTGCACTCTCTGGACTCACTGCACTGCATCCCCAGTGGTGCCAGTGCACTCTCTGGTCTCACTGCACTGCATCCCCTGTGGTGCCAGTGCACTCTTTGGACTCACTGCAGTGCATCCCCAGTGCTGAGAGTGCACTCTCTGGACTCAGTGCACTGCATCCCCAGTGGTGCCAGTGCACTCTCTGGACTCACTGCACTGCATCCGCAGTGGTGCCAGTGGCTCTCTGGACTCACTGCACTGCATCACCAGTGGTGACAGTGCACTCTCTGGACTCACTGCACTGCATCCCCAGTGGTTCCAGTGCACTCTCTGGACTCACTGCAGTGCATCACCAGTGGTGCCAGTGCACTCTCTGGACTCACTGCACTGCATCCCCAGTGGTGCTAGTGTAGTCTCTGGAATCACTGCAGTGCATCCCCAGTGGTGCCAGTGCAATCTCTGGACTCACTGCAGTGCATCTCAGTGGTGCCAGAGCACTCTCTGGACTCACTGCAGTGCATCTCCAGTGGTGCCAGTGCACTCTCTGGACACACTGCACTGCATCCCCAGTGGAGCCAGTGCACTCTCTGGACTCACTGCAGTGTGTCTCCATTGGAGCCGGTGCACTCTCTGGACTCACTAAACTGCATCCCCAGTGGTGCCAGAGAACTCTCTGGTCTCACTGCAGTGCATCCCCAGTGGTGCCAGTGCACTCTCTGGACTCACTGCAGTGTATCTCCATTGGAGCCGGTGCACTCTCTGGACTCACTAAACTGCATCCCCAGTGGTGCCAGAGAACTCTCTGGTCTCACTGCAGTGCATCCCCAGTGGTGCCAGTGCACTGTCTGGACTCACTGCAGTTTATCCCCAGTGGTGCAAGGGCACTCTCAGGACTCACTGCACTGCATCCCCATTGGTGCCAGTGCACTCTCTGGACTAACTGCACTAAAACCCCAGTGGTGCCAGTGCACTCTCTGGACTCACTGCACTGCATCCCCAGTGGCTCCATTGCACTCTCTGGACTCACTGCAGTGCATCCCCTTTTGTGCCAGTGCACTCTCTGCACTCACTGCACTGCATCCCCAGTGGTGCCAGTGCACTCTCTGGACTCACTGCAGTGCATCCCCAGTGGTGCCAGTGCACTCTCTGGACTCACTGCAGTGCATCCCCAGTGGTGCCAGTGCACTCTCTCGACTCACTGCACTGCATCCCAAGTGCTGACAGTGCACTCTCTGGACTCACTGCACTGCATCACCAGTGGTGGCAGTGCACTCTCTGGACTCACTGCAGTGCATCCCCAGTGGTGCCAGTGCACTCTCTGGACTCACTGACGTGCATCCCCAGTGTTGCCAGTGCACTCTCTGGACTCACAGCACTGCATCCCCAGTGGTGCCAGTGCACTCTCTGGACTCACTGCAGTGCATCCGCATTGGTGCCAGTGCACTCTCTGGACTCACTGCACTGCAACCCCAGTGGTGCCAGTGCACTCTCTGGACCCACTGCAGTGCATCCCCACTGGTGCCAGTGCACTCTCTGGACTCACTGCAGTGCATCCCCAGTGGTGCCAGTGCACTCTCTGTAGTCACTGCGCTGCGTCCCCAGTGGTGACAGTTCACTCTCTGGACTTACTGTGCTGCATCCCCAGTGGTGCCAGTGCACTCTCTGGACTCAGTGCAGGGTATCTCCTGTGGTGCCATTGCACTCTCAGGACTCACTGCAGTGCATCCCAGTGGTGCCAGTGCACTCTCTGGACTCACTGCAGTGCATCCCCAGTGGTGCCAGTGCACTCTCTGGACTCACTGCAGTGCAGCCCCTGAGGTGCCAGTGCACTCTCTGTACTCACTGCAGTGCATTCCCAGTGGTGTCAGTGCACTCTCTGGACTCACTGCAGTGAATCCCCAGTGGTGCCAGTGCACTCTCTGGAGTCACCGCGGTGCATCCCCAGTGGTGCCAGTGCACTCTCTGGACTCACTGCACTGCATCCCCAGTGGTGCCAGTGCACTCTCTGGACTCACTGCACTGCATCCCCATTGGAGCCAGTGCACTCTCTGGACTCACTGCACTGCATCCCCAGTGGTGCCAGTGCACTCTCTGGTCTCACTGCACTGCATCCCCAGTGGTGCCAGTGCACTCTCTGGACTCACTGCACTGCATCCCCTTTTGTGCCAGTGCACTCTCTGAACTCACTGCACTGCATCCCCAGTGGTGCCAGTGCACTCTCTGGACTCACTGCAGTGCATCCCCAGTGGTGTCAGTGCACTCTCTGGACTCAAGGCAGTGCATCTCCAGTGGTGCCAGTGCACTCTCTGGACTCACTGCACTGCATCCCCAGTGCTGACAGTGCACTCTCTGGACTCACTGCACTGCATCACCAGTGGTGGCAGTGCACTCTCTGGATTCACTGCACTGCATCCCCAGTGGAGACAGTGCACTCTCTGTAGTCACTGCGCTGCATCCCCAGTGGTTCCAGGGCACTCTCTCGACTCACTGCACTGCAACTCCAGTGGTGCCAGTTCACTCTCTGGACTCACTGCACTGCATCCCCAGTGGTGCCAGTGCACACTCTGGAGTCACTGCGCTGCATCCCCAGTGGTGCCAGTGCCCTCTGTGGACTCACTGCACTACATCCCCAGTGGGGCCAGTGCACTCTCTGGACTCACTGCAGTGCATCCCCAGTGGTGCGAGTGCACTCTCTGGACTCACCGGGGTGCATCCCCAGTGGTGCCAGTGCACTCTCTGGACTCACTGCAGTGCATCCCCAGTGGTGCCAGTGCACTCTCTGGACTCACTGCAGTGCATCCCCAATGGTGCCAGTGCACTCTGTGGACTCACTGCAGTGCATCCCCAGTGTTGCCAGTGCACTCTCTGGAGTCACTGCACTGCATCCCCAGTGGTGCCAGTGCACTCTTTCGAGTCACTGCACTGCATCCCCAGTGGTGCCAGTGCATTCTCTGGACTCACTGCAGTGCATCCCCAGTGGTGCCAGTGCACTCTCTGGACTCACTGCACTGCATCCCCAGTGGTGCCAGTGCACTCTCTGGACTCACTGCACTGCATCACCAGTGGTGGCAGTGCACTCTCTGGACTCACTGCACTGCATCCCCAGTGGTGCCAGTGCACTCTCTTTACTCACTGCAGTGCATCCCCAGTGTTGCCAGTGCACTCTCTGGACTCACTGCTCTGCATCCCCAGTGGTGCCAGTGCACTCTCTGGACTCACTGCAGTGCATCCGCATTGGTGCCAGTGCACTCTCTGGACTCACTGCACTGCATCCCATTGGTGCCAGTGCACTCTCTGTACTCACTGCACTGCATCCCCAGTGGTGCCAGTGCACTCTCTGGACTCACTGCAGTGCATCCCCAGTGGTGCCAGTGCCCTCTGTGGACTCACTGCACTACATCCCCAGTGGGGCCAGTGCACTCTCTGGACTCACTGCAGTGCATCCCCAGTGGTGCGAGTGCACTCTCTGGACTCACCGGGGTGCATCCCCAGTGGTGCCAGTGCACTCTCTGGACTCACCGGGGTGCATCCCCAGTGGTGCCAGTGCACTCTCTGGACTCACTGCAGTGCATCCCCAATGGTGCCAGTGCACTCTGTGGACTCACTGCAGTGCATCCCCAGTGTTGCCAGTGCACTCTCTGGAGTCACTGCAGTGCATCCCCAGTGGTGCCAGTGCACTCTTTCGAGTCACTGCACTGCATCCCCAGTGGTGCCAGTGCATTCTCTGGAGTCACTGCAGTGCATCCCCATTGGTGCCAGTGCAGTCTCTGGACTCACTGCAGTGCATCCCCAGTGGTGCCAGTGCACTCTCTGGACTCACTGCACTGCATCCCCAGTGCTGACAGTGCACTCTCTGGACTCACTGCACTGCATCCCCAGTGGTGCCAGTGTACTCTCTGGACTCATAGCACTGCATCCCCAGTGGTGCCACTGCACTCTCTGGACGCACTGCAGTGCATCCCCAGTGGTGCCAGTGCACTCTCTGGACTCACTGCACTGCATCCCCAGTGGTGCCAGTGCACTCTCTGGACTCACTGCAGTGCATCCCCTTTTGTGCCAGTGCACTCTCTGCACTCACTGCACTGCATCCCCAGTGGTGCCAGTGCACTCTCTGGACTCACTGCAGTGCATCCCCAGTGGTGCCAGTGCACTCTCTGGACTCACTGCAGTGCATCCCCAGTGGTGCCAGTGCACTCTCTCGACTCACTGCACTGCATCCCCAGTGCTGACAGTGCACTCTCTGGACTCACTGCACTGCATCACCAGTGGTGGCAGTGCACTCTCTGGACTCACTGCAGTGCATCCCCAGTGGTGCCAGTGCACTCTCTGGACTCACTGCAGTGCATCCCCAGTGTTGCCAGTGCACTCTCTGGACTCACAGCACTGCATCCCCAGTGGTGCCAGTGCACTCTCTGCACTCACTGCAGTGCATCCGCATTGGTGCCAGTGCACTCTCTGGACTCACTGCACTGCAACCCATTGGTGCCAGTGCACTCTCTGGACCCACTGCAGTGCATCCCCACTGGTGCCAGTGCACTCTCTGGACTCACTGCAGTGCATCCCCAGTGGTGCCAGTGCACTCTCTGTAGTCACTGCGCTGCGTCCCCAGTGGTGACAGTTCACTCTCTGGACTTACTGTGCTGCATCCCCAGTGGTGCCAGTGCACTCTCTGGACTCAGTGCAGGGTATCTCCTGTGGTGCCATTGCACTCTCAGGACTCACTGCAGTGCATCCCAGTGGTGCCAGTGCACTCTCTGGACTCACTGCAGTGCATCCCCAGTGGTGCCAGTGCACTCTCTGGACTCACTGCAGTGCAGCCCCTGAGGTGCCAGTGCACTCTCTGTACTCACTGCAGTGCATTCCCAGTGGTGTCAGTGCACTCTCTGGACTCACTGCAGTGAATCCCCAGTGGTGCCAGTGCACTCTCTGGAGTCACCGCGGTGCATCCCCAGTGGTGCCAGTGCACTCTCTGGACTCACTGCACTGCATCCCCAGTGGTGCCAGTGCACTCTCTGGACTCACTGCACTGCATCCCCAGTGGTGCCATTGCTCTCTCAGGACTCACTGCACTGCATCCCCAGTGGTGCCAGTGCACTCTCTGGACTCACTGCACTGCATCCCCATTGGAGCCAGTGCACTCTCTGGACTCACTGCACTGCATCCCCAGTGGTGCCAGTGTACTCTCTGGACTCATAGCACTGCATCCCCAGTGGTGCCACTGCACTCTCTGGACGCACTGCAGTGCATCCCCAGTGGTGCCAGTGCACTCTCTGGACTCACTGCACTGCATCCCCAGTGGTGCCAGTGCACTCTCTGGACTCACTGCAGTGCATCCCCTTTTGTGCCAGTGCACTCTCTGCACTCACTGCACTGCATCCCCAGTGGTGCCAGTGCACTCTCTGGACTCACTGCACTGCATCCCCAGTGGTGCCAGTGCACTCTCTGGACTCACTGCAGTGCATCCCCAGTGGTGCCAGTGCACTCTCTCGACTCACTGCACTGCATCCCCCGTGCTGACAGTGCACTCTCTGGACTCACTGCACTGCATCACCAGTGGTGGCAGTGCACTCTCTGGACTCACTGCACTGCATCCCCAGTGGTGCCAGTGCACTCTGTGGACTCACTGCAGTGCATCCCCAGTGTTGCCAGTGCACTCTCTGGACTCACTGCTCTGCATCCCCAGTGGTGCCAGTGCACTCTCTGGACTCACTGCACTGCATCCCATTGGTGCCAGTGCACTCTCTGTACTCACTGCACTGCATCCCCAGTGGTGCCTGTGAAGTCTCTGGACTCACTGCAGTGCATCCCCAGTGGTGCCAGTGCCCTCTGTGGACTCACTGCACTACATCCCCAGTGGGGCCAGTGCACTCTCTGGACTCACTGCAGTGCATCCCCAGTGGTGCGAGTGCACTCTCTGGACTCACCGGGGTGCATCCCCAGTGGTGCCAGTGCACTCTCTGGACTCACCGGGGTGCATCCCCAGTGGTGCCAGTGCACTCTCTGGACTCACTGCAGTGCATCCCCAATGGTGCCAGTGCACTCTGTGGACTCACTGCAGTGCATCCCCAGTGTTGCCAGTGCACTCGCTGGAGTCACTGCAGTGCATCCCCAGTGGTGCCAGTGCACTCTTTCGAGTCACTGCACTGCATCCCCAGTGGTGCCAGTGCATTCTCTGGAGTCACTGCAGTGCATCCCCAGTGGTGCCAGTGCAGTCTCTGGACTCACTGCAGTGCATCCCCAGTGGTGCCAGTGCACTCTCTGGACTCACTGCACTGCATCCCCAGTGCTGACAGTGCACTCTCTGGACTCACTGCACTGCATCCCCAGTGGTGCCAGTGTACTCTCTGGACTCATAGCACTGCATCCCCAGTGGTGCCAGTGCACTCTCTGGACGCACTGCAGTGCATCCCCAGTGGTGCCAGTGCACTCTCTGGACTCACTGCACTGCCTCCCCAGTGGTGCCAGTGCACTCTCTGGACTCACTGCAGTGCATCCCCTTTTGTGCCAGTGCACTCTCTGCACTCACTGCACTGCATCCCCAGTGGTGCCAGTGCACTCTCTGGACTCACTGCAGTGCATCCCCAGTGGTGCCAGTGCACTCTCTGGACTCACTGCAGTGCATCCCCAGTGGTGCCAGTGCACTCTCTCGACTCACTGCACTGCATCCCCAGTGCTGACAGTGCACTCTCTGGACTCACTGCACTGCATCACCAGTGGTGGCAGTGCACTCTCTGGACTCACTGCAGTGCATCCCCAGTGGTGCCAGTGCACTCTCTGGACTCACTGCAGTGCATCCCCAGTGGTGCCAGTGCACTCTCTCGACTCACTGCACTGCATCCCCAGTGCTGACAGTGCACTCTCTGGACTCACTGCACTGCATCACCAGTGGTGGCAGTGCACTCTCTGGACTCACTGCAGTGCATCCCCAGTGGTGCCAGTGCACTCTCTGGACTCACTGCAGTGCATCCCCAGTGTTGCCAGTGCACTCTCTGGACTCACTGCACTGCAACCCATTGGTGCCAGTGCACTCTCTGGACCCACTGCAGTGCATCTCCACTGGTGCCAGTGCACTCTCTGGACTCACTGCAGTGCATCCCCAGTGGTGCCAGTGCACTCTCTGTAGTCACTGCGCTGCGTCCCCCGTGGTGACAGTTCTCTCTCTGGACTAACTGTGCTGCATCCCCAGTGGTGCCAGTGCACTCTCTGGACTCACTGCAGTGTATCTCCTGTGGTGCCATTGCACTCTCAGGACTCACTGCAGTGCATCCCAGTGGTGCCAGTGCACTCTCTGGACTCACTGCAGTGCATCCCCAGTGGTGCCAGTGCACTCTCTGGACTCACTGCAGTGCAGCCCCTGAGGTGCCAGTGCACTCTCTGTACTCACTGCAGTGCATTCCCAGTGGTGTCAGTGCACTCTCTGGACTCACTGCAGTGAATCCCCAGTGGTGCCAGTGCACTCTCTGGAGTCACCGCGGTGCATCCCCAGTGGTGCCAGTGCACTCTCTGGACTCACTGCACTGCATCCCCAGTGGTGCCAGTGCACTCTCTGGACTCACTGCACTGCATCCCCAGTGGTGCCATTGCACTCTCAGGACTCACTGCACTGCATCCCCAGTGGTGCCAGTGCACTCTCTGGACTCACTGCACTGCATCCCCATTGGAGCCAGTGCACTCTCTGGACTCACTGCACTGCATCCCCAGTGGTGCCAGTGCACTCTCTGGTCTCACTGCACTGCATCCCCTGTGGTGCCAGTGCACTCTTTGGACTCACTGCAGTGCATCCCCAGTGCTGAGAGTACACTCTCTGGACTCAGTGCACTGCATCACCAGTGGTGCCAGTGCACTCTCTGGACTCAGTACACTGCATCCCCAATGGTGCCAGTGCACTCACTGGACTCACTGCACTGCATCCCCAGTGGTGCCAGTGGCTCTCTGGACTCACTGCACTGCATCACCAGTGGTGACAGTGCACTCTCTGGACTCACTGCACTGCATCCCCAGTGGTGCCAGTGCACTCTCTGGACTCACTGCACTGCATCAACAGTGGTGCCAGTGCACTCTCTGGACTCACTGCACTGCATCCCCAGTGGTGCCTGTGCACTCTCTGGACTCACTGCAGTGCATCCCCAGTGGTGCCAGTGCACTCTCTGGACTCACTGCGCTGCATAAGCAGTGGTGACAGTGCACTCTCTAGACTCACTGTGCTGCATCACCAGTGCTGCCAGTGCACTCTCAGGACTCACTGCAGTGTATCCCCTGAGGTGCCAGTGCACTCTGTGGACTCACTGCACTGCATCCCAGTGGTGCCAGTGCACTCTTTGGACTCACTGCACTGCATCCCCAGTGGTGCCAGTGCGCTCTCTGGACTCACTGCAGTGCAGCCCCAGTGGTGCCAGTGCACTCTCTGGACTCACTGCAGTGCAGGCCCTTAGGTGCCAGTGCACTCTCTGTACTCACTGCAGTGCATTCCCAGTGGTGCCAGTGCACTCTCTGGACTCCTTGCACTGAATCCCCGTTGGAGCCAGTGCACTCTCTGGACTCACTGCAGTGCATCCCCAGTGGTGCCAGTGCACTCTCTGGACTCACTGCACTGCATCCCCAGTGGTGCCAGTGCACTCTCTGGACTCACTGCACTGCATCCCCTTTTGTGCCAGTGCACTCTCTGGACTCACTGCACTGCATCCCCAGTGGTGCCAGTGCACTCTCTGGACTCACTGCAGTGCATCCCCAGTGGTGCCAGTGCACTCTCTGGACTCACTGCAGTGCATCTCCAGTGGTGCCAGTGCACTCTCTGGACTCACTGCACTGCATCCCCAGTGCTGACAGTGCACTCTCTGGACTCACTGCACTGAATCACCCGTGGTGGCAGTGCACTCTCTGGACTCACTGCACTGCATCCCCAGTGGAGACAGTGCACTCTCTGTAGTCACTGCGCTGCATCCCCAGTGGTTCCAGGGCACTCTCTCGACACACTGCACTGCAACTCCAGTGGTGCCAGTGCACTCTCTGGACTCACTGCACTGCATCCCCAGTGGTGCCAGTGCACACTCTGGAGTCACTGCGCTGCATCCCCAGTGGTGCCAGTGCCCTCTGCGGACTCACTGCACTACATCCCCAGTGGGGCCAGTGCACTCTCTGGACTCACTGCAGTGCATCCCCAGTGGTGCGAGTGCACTCTCTGGACTCACCGGGGTGCATCCCCAGTGGTGCCAGTGCACTCTCTGGACTCACCGGGGTGCATCCCCAGTGGTGCCAGTGCACTCTCTGGACTCACTGCAGTGCATCCCCAATGGTGCCAGTGCACTCTGTGGACTCACTGCAGTGCATCCCCAGTGTTGCCAGTGCACTCTCTGGAGTCACTGCACTGCATCCCCAGTGGTGCCAGTGCACTCATTCGAGTCACTGCACTGCATCCCCAGTGGTGCCAGTGCATTCTCTGGAGTCACTGCACTGCATCCCCAGTGGTGCCAGTGCAGTCTCTGGACTCACTGCAGTGCATCCCCAGTGGTGCCAGTGCACTCTCTGGACTCACTGCACTGCATCCCCAGTGGTGACAGTGCACTCTCTGGACTCACTGCACTGCATCCCCAGTGGTGCCAGTGTACTCTCTGGACTCATAGCACTGCATCCCCAGTGGTGCCAGTTCACTCTCTGGACGCACTGCAGTGCATCCCCAGTGGTGCCAGTGCACTCTCTGGACTCACTGCACTGCATCCCCAGTGGTGCCAGTGCACTCTCTGGACTCACTGCAGTGCATCCCCAGTGGTGCCAGTGCACTCTCTGCACTCACTGCACTGCATCCCCAGTGGTGCCAGTGCACTCTCTCGACTCACTGCACTGCATCCCCAGTGCTGACAGTGCACTCTCTGGACTCACTGCACTGCATCACCAGTGGTGGCAGTGCACTCTCTGGACTCACTGCACTGCATCCACAGTGGTGCCAGTGCACTCTGTGGACTCACTGCAGTGCATCCCCAGTGTTGCCAGTGCACTCTCTGGACTCCCTGCACTGCATCCCCAGTGGTGCCAGTGCACTCTCTGTACTCACTGCACTGCATCCCCAGTGGTGCCAGTGCACTCTCTGGACTCACTGCAGTGCATCCCCAGTGGTGCCAGTGCCCTCTGTGGACTCACTGCACTACATCCCCAGTGGGGCCAGTGCACTCTCTGGACTCACTGCAGTGCATCCCCAGTGGTGCGAGTGCACTCTCTGGACTCACCGGGGTGCATCCCCAGTGGTGCCAGTGCACTCTCTGGACTCACCGGGGTGCATCCCCAGTGGTGCCAGTGCACTCTCTGGACTCACTGCAGTGCATCCCCAATGGTGCCAGTGCACTCTGTGGACTCACTGCAGTGCATCCCCAGTGTTGCCAGTGCACTCTCTGGAGTCACTGCAGTGCATCCCCAGTGGTGCCAGTGCACTCTTTCGAGTCACTGAACTGCATCCCCAGTGGTGCCAGTGCATTCTCTGGAGTCACTGCAGTGCATCCCCAGTGGTGCCAGTGCAGTCTCTGGACTCACTGCAGTGCATCCCCAGTGGTGACAGTGTAGTCTCTGGACTCAAGGCACAGTAACCCCAGTGGTGCCAGTGCAATTTCAGGACTCACAGCAGTGCAGCTAAAGTTGGTGCCAGTGAACTCTCTGGACTCACTGCACTGCATCCCCAGTGGTGCCAGTGCACTCTCTGGACTCAGTGCAGTGCATCCACTGTGGTGCCATTGCACTCTCAGGACTCACTGCACTGCATCCCCAGTGGTGCCAGTGCACTCTCTGGACTCACTGCACTGCATCCCCTGTGGAGCCAGTGCACTCTCTGGACTCACTGCACTGCATCCCCAGTGGTGCCAGTGCACTCTCTGGACTCACTGCACTGCATCCCCATTGGTGCCAGTGCACTCTCTGGACTAACTGCACTAAAACCCCAGTGGTGCCAGTGCAGTCTCTGGACTCATTGCACTGCATCCCCAGTGGTGCCAGTGCACTCTCTGGACTCACTGCAGTGCATCCCCCGTGGTGCCAGTGCACTCTCTGGAATCACTGCAGTGCATCCCCTGTGGTGCCAGTACACTCTCTGGACTCACTGCAGTGCATCCCCAGTGGTGCCAGTGCACTCTCTGGACTCACTGCACTGCATCCCCAGTGGTGCCAGTGCACTCTCTGGACTCACTGCACTGCATCCCCAGTGGTGCCAGTGCACTCTCTGGACTCACTGCACTGCATCACCAGTGGTGCCAGTGCACTCTCTGGACTCACCAGGGTGCATCCCCAGTGGTGCCAGTGCACTCTCTGGACTCACTGCAGTGCATCCCCAGTGGTGCCAGTGCACTCTCTGGACTCAACTGCACTGCATCCCCAGTGGTGCCAGTGCACTCTCTGCACTCACTGCAGTGCATCACCAGTGGTGCCAGTACACTCTCTGGACTCACTGCAGTGCATCCCCAGTGGTGCCAGTGTACTCTCTGGACTCACTGCACTGCATCACCAGTGGTGCCAGTGCACTCTCTGGACTCACTGCAGTGCATCCCCAGTGGTGCCAGTGCACTCTCTGGACTCACTGCAGTGCATCCCCTGTTGTGCTAATACACTCTCTGCACTAACTGCACTGCATCCCCAGAAGTGCCAGTGCACTCTCTGGACTCACTGCACTGCATCCCCATTGGTGCCAGTGCACTCTCTGGACTCACTGCACTGCATCCCCAGTGGTTCCATTGCACTCTCTGGACTCACTTCTTTGCATTCCAGTGGTGCCAGTGCACTCTCTGGACTCACTGCAGTGCATCCCCAGTGGAGCCAGTGCACTCTCTGGACTCACTGCAGTGCATCCCCAGTGGTGCCAGTGCACTCTCTGGACTCACTGCACTGCATCCCCAGTGCTGACAGTGCACTCTCTGGACTCACTGCAGTGCATCACCAGTGGTGCCAGTGCACTCTCTGGACTCACTGCACTGCATCCCCAGTGGTCCAAGTGCACTCTCTGGACTCACTGCACTGCATCCCCAGTGGTGCCAGTGCACTCTCTGGACCCACTGCAGTGCATCCCCACTGGTGCCAGTGCACTCTCTGGACTCACTGCAGTGCATCCCCAGTGGTGCCAGTGCACTCTCTGTAGTCACTGCGCTGCGTCCCCAGTGGTGACAGTTCACTCTCTGGACTTACTGTGCTGCATCCCCAGTGGTGCCAGTGCACTCTCTGGACTCAGTGCAGGGTATCCCCAGTGGTGACAGTTCACTCTCTGGACTCACTGCAGTGCATCCCCAGTGGTGCCAGTGCACTCTCTGGACTCACTGCAGTGCAGCCCCTGAGGTGCCAGTGCACTCTCTGGACTCACTGCAGTGCATTCCCAGTGGTGTCAGTGCACTCTCTGGACTCACTGCAGTGAATCCCCGGTGGTGCCAGTGCACTCTCTGGAGTCACCGCGGTGCATCCCCAGTGGTGCCAGTGCACTCTCTGGACTCACTGCACTGCATCCCCAGTGGTGCCAGTGCACTCTCTGGACTCACTGCACTGCAACACCAGTGGTGCCATTGCACTCTCAGGACTCACTGCACTGCATCCCCAGTGGTGCGAGTGCACTCTCTGGACTCACTGCACTGCATCACCAGTGGAGCCAGTGCACTCTCTGGACTCACTGCACTGCATCCCCAGTGGTGCCAGTGCACTCTCTGGTCTCACTGCACTGCATCCCCTGTGGTGCCAGTGCACTCTTTGGACTCACTGCAGTGCATCCCCAGTGCTGAGAGTGCACTCTCTGGACTCAGTGCACTGCATCCCCAGTGGTGCCAGTGCACTCTCTGGACTCAGTACACTGCATCCCCAATGGTGCCAGTGCACTCTCTGGACTCACTGCACTGCATCCCCAGTGGTGCCAGTGGCTCTCAGGACTCACTGCACTGCATCACCAGTGGTGACAGTGCACTCTCTGGACTCACTGCACTGCATCCCCAGTGGTGCCAGTGCACTCTCTGGACTCACTGCACTGCATCAACAGTGGTGCCAGTGCACTCTCTGGACTCACTGCACTGCATCCCCAGTGGTGCTAGTGTAGTCTCTGGAATCACTGCAGTGCATCCCCAGTGGTGCCAGTGCAATCTCTGGACTCACTGCAGTGCAGCTCAGTGGTGCCAGAGCACTCTCTGGACTCACTGCAGTGCATCTCCAGTGGTGCCAGTGCACTCTCTGGACTCACTGCACTGCATCCCCAGTGGAGCCAGTGCACTCTCTGGACTCACTGCAGTGTATCTCCATTGGAGCCGGTGCACTCTCTGGACTCACTAAACTGCATCCCCAGTGGTGCCAGAGAACTCTCTGGTCTCACTGCAGTGCATCCCCAGTGGTGCCAGTGCACTGTCTGGACTCACTGCAGTTTATCCCCAGTGGTGCAAGGGCACTCTCAGGACTCACTGCACTGCATCCCCATTGGTGCCAGTGCACTCTCTGGACTAACTGCACTAAAACCCCAGTGGTGCCAGTGCACTCTCTGGACTCACTGCACTGCATCCCCAGTGGTTCCATTGCACTCTCTGGGCTCACTGCATTGCATCCCCAGTGGTGCCAGTGCACTCTCTGGACTCAGTGAAGTGCATCCCCAGTGGTGCCAGTGCACTCTCTGGACTCACTGCACTGCATCCCCAGTGGTGCCAGTGCACTCTCTGGACTCACTGCACTGCATCCCCAGTGGTTCCATTGCACTCTCTGGGCTCACTGCATTGCATCCCCAGTGGTGCCAGTGCACTCTCAGGACTCACTGCAGTGTATCCCCTGAGGTGCCAGTGCACTCTGTGGACTCACTGCACTGCATCCCAGTGGTGCCAGTGCACTCTCTGGACTCACTGCAGTGCATCACCAGTGGTGCCAGTGCGCTCTCTGGACTCACTGCAGTGCAGCCCCAGTGGTGCCAGTGCACTCTCTGGACTCACTGCAGTGCAGGCCCTTAGGTGCCAGTGCACTCTCTGCACTCACTGCACTGCATCACCAGTGGTGCCAGTGCACTCTCTGGACTCCTTGCACTGAATCTCCGGTGGAGCCAGTGCACTCTCTGGACTCACTGCACTACATCCCCAGTGGTGCCAGTTCACTCTCTGGACTCACTGAACTGCATCCCCAGTGGTGCCAGTGCACTGTCTGGACTCACTGCAGTTTATCCCCAGTGGTCCAAGGGCACTCTCTGGACTCACTGAACTGCATCCCCAGTGGTGCCAGTGCACTCTCTGGACTCACTGCACTGCATCCCCAGTGGTGCCAGTGCACTCTCTGGACTCACTAAACTGCATCCCCAGTGGTGCCAGAGAACTCTCTGGACTCACTGCAGTGCATCCCCAGTGGTGCCAGTGCACTCTCTGGACTCACTGCACTGCATCCCATTGGTGCCAGTGCACTCTCTGGACTCACTGCACTGCATCCCCAGTGGTGCCAGTGCACTCTCTGGACTCACTGCACTGCATCCCCAGTTGTGCCACTGCACTCTCTGGACTCACTGCACTGCATCAACAGTGGTGCCAGTGCACTCTCTGGACTCACTGCAGTGCTTCTGCACTGGTGCCAGTGCACTCTCTGCACTCACTGCACTGCATCCCCAGTGGTGCCAGTGCACTCTCTGGACTACCTGCACTGCATCCCCAGTGGTGCCAGTGCACTCTCTGGACTCACTGCAGTGCATCCCCAGTGGTGCCAGTGCACTCTCTGGACTCACTGCACTGCATCCCTAGTGGTGCCAGTGCACTCTCTGGACTCACTGCAGTGCATCCCTTGTGGTGCCTTTGCACTCTCAGGACTCACTGCACTGCATCCCCAGTGGTGCCAGTGCACTCTCTGCACTCACTGCACTGCATCCCCTATGGTGCCAGTGCACTCTCTGAGCTCACTGCAGTGCATCCCCAGTGGTGCCAGTGCACTCTCTGGACTCACTGCACTGCATCCCCAGTGGTGCCAGTGCACTCTCTGGACTCACTGCACTGCATCAACAGTGGTGCCAGTGCACTCTCTGGACTCACTGCACTGCATCCCCAGTGGTGCCAGTGTAGTCTCTGGACTCACAGCAGTGCATCCCCAGTGGTGCCAGTGCAATTACTGGACTCACTGCAGTGTAGCTTAGTGGTGCCAGAGCACTCTCTGGACTCACTGCACTGCATCCCCAGTGGTGCCAGTGCACTCTCTGGACTCACTGCACTGCATCCCCAGTGGTGCCAGTGCACTGTCTGGACTCACTGCAGTGTATCGCCTTTGGAGCCGGTGCACTCTCTGGACTCACTAAACTGCATCCCCAGTGATGCCAGAGAACTCTCTGGACTCACTGCAGTGCATCCCCAGTGGTGCCAGTGCACTGTCTGGACTCACTGCATCCCCAGTGGTGCCAGTGCACTCTCTGGACTCACAGCACTGCATCCCCATTGGTGCCAGAGCACTCTCTGGACTCACTGCACTGCATCCCCAGTGCTGACAGTGCACTCTCTGGACTCACTGCAGTGCATCACCAGTGGTGCCAGTGCACTCTCTGGACTCACTGCACTGCATCCCCAGTGGTGCCAGTGCACTCTCTGGACTCATTGCAGTGCATCCCCAGTGGTGCCAGTGCACTCTCTGGACTCACTGCACTGCATCCCCAGTGGTGCCAGTGCACTCTCTGGACCCACTGCAGTGCATCCCCACTGGTGCCAGTGCACTCTCTGGACTCACTGCAGTGCATCCCCAGTGGTGCCAGTGCACTCTCTGTAGTCACTGCGCTGCGTCCCCAGTGGTGACAGTTCACTCTCTGGACTTACTGTGCTGCATCCCCAGTGGTGCCAGTGCACTCTCTGGACTCAGTGCAGGGTATCTCCTGTGGTGCCATTGCACTCTCAGGACTCACTGCAGTGCATCCCAGTGGTGCCAGTGCACTCTCTGGACTCACTGCAGTGCATCCCCCGTGGTGCCAGTGCACTCTCTGGACTCACTGCAGTGCAGCCCCTGAGGTGCCAGTGCACTCTCTGTACTCACTGCAGTGCATTCCCAGTGGTGTCAGTGCACTCTCTGGACTCACTGCAGTGAATCCCCGGTGGTGCCAGTGCACTCTCTGGAGTCACCGCGGTGCATCCCCAGTGGTGCCAGTGCACTCTCTGGACTCACTGCACTGCATCCCCAGTGGTGCCAGTGCACTCTCTGGACTCAGTGCACTGCATCCCCAGTGGTACCATTGCACTCTCAGCACTCACTGCACTGCATCCCCAGTGGTGCCAGTGCACTCTCTGGACTCACTGCACTGCATCCCCATTGGAGCCAGTGCACTCTCTGGACTCACTGCACTGCATCCCCCGTGGTGCCACTGCACTCTCTGGTCTCACTGCACTGCATCCCCTGTGGTGCCAGTGCACTCTTTGGACTCACTGCAGTGCATCCCCATTGCTGAGAGTGCACTCTCTGGACTCAGTGCACTGCATCCCCAGTGGTGCCAGTGCACTCTCTGGACTCAGTACACTGCATCCCCAATGGTGCCAGTGCACTCTCTGGACTCACTGCAGTGCATCCCCAGTGGTGCCAGTGCACTCTCTGGACTCACTGCACTGCATCCCCAGTGGTGCCAGTGCACTCTCTGGACTCACTGCACTGCATCCCCTTTTGTGCCAGTGCACTCTCTGAACTCACTGCACTGCATCCCCAGTGGTGCCAGTGCACTCTCTGGACTCACTGCAGTGCATCCCCAGTGGTGTCAGTGCACTCTCTGGACTCAAGGCAGTGCATCTCCAGTGGTGCTAGTGCACTCTCTGGACTCACTGCACTGCATCCCCAGTGCTGACAGTGCACTCTCTGGACTCACTGCACTGCATCACCAGTGGTGGCAGTGCACTCTCTGGACTCACTGCACTGCATCCCCAGTGGAGACAGTGCACTCTCTGTAGTCACTGCGCTGCATCCCCAGTGGTTCCAGGGCACTCTCTCGACTCACTGCACTGCAACTCCAGTGGTGCCAGTTCACTCTCTGGACTCACTGCACTGCATCCCCAGTGGTGCCAGTGCACACTCTGGAGTCACTGCGCTGCATCCCCAGTGGTGCCAGTGCCCTCTGTGGACTCACTGCACTACATCCCCAGTGGGGCCAGTGCACTCTCTGGACTCACTGCAGTGCATCCCCAGTGGTGCGAGTGCACTCTCTGGACTCACCGGGGTGCATCCCCAGTGGTGCCAGTGCACTCTCTGGACTCACTGCAGTGCATCCCCAGTGGTGCCAGTGCACTCTCTGGACTCACTGCAGTGCATCCCCAATGGTGCCAGTGCACTCTGTGGACTCACTGCAGTGCATCCCCAGTGTTGCCAGTGCACTCTCTGGAGTCACTGCACTGCATCCCCAGTGGTGCCAGTGCACTCTTTCGAGTCACTGCACTGCATCCCCAGTGGTGCCAGTGCATTCTCTGGACTCACTGCAGTGCATCCCCAGTGGTGCCAGTGCACTCTCTAGACTCACTGCACTGCATCCCCAGTGGTGCCAGTGCACTCTCTGGACTCACTGCACTGCATCCCCTTTTGTGCCAGTGCACTCTCTGCACTCACTGCACTGCATCCCCAGTGGTGCCAGTGCACTCTCTGGACTCACTGCAGTGCATCCCCAGTGGTGCCAGTGCACTCTCTGGACTCACTGCAGTGCATCCCCAGTGGTGCCAGTGCACTCTCTCGACTCACTGCACTGCATCCCCAGTGCTGACAGTGCACTCTCTGGACTCACTGCACTGCATCACCAGTGGTGGCAGTGCACTCTCTGGACTCACTGCACTGCATCCCCAGTGGTGCCAGTGCACTCTCTTTACTCACTGCAGTGCATCCCCAGTGTTGCCAGTGCACTCTCTGGACTCACTGCTCTGCATCCCCAGTGGTGCCAGTGCACTCTCTGGACTCACTGCAATGCATCCGCATTGGTGCCAGTGCACTCTCTGGACTCACTGCACTGCATCCCATTGGTGCCAGTGCACTCTCTGTACTCACTGCACTGCATCCCCAGTGGTGCCAGTGCACTCTCTGGACTCACTGCAGTGCATCCCCAGTGGTGCCAGTGCCCTCTGTGGACTCACTGCACTACATCCCCAGTGGGGCCAGTGCACTCTCTGGACTCACTGCAGTGCATCCCCAGTGGTGCGAGTGCACTCTCTGGACTCACCGGGGTGCATCCCCAGTGGTGCCAGTGCACTCTCTGGACTCACCGGGGTGCATCCCCAGTGGTGCCAGTGCACTCTCTGGACTCACTGCAGTGCATCCCCAATGGTGCCAGTGCACTCTGTGGACTCACTGCAGTGCATCCCCAGTGTTGCCAGTGCACTCTCTGGAGTCACTGCAGTGCATCCCCAGTGGTGCCAGTGCACTCTTTCGAGTCACTGCACTGCATCCCCAGTGGTGCCAGTGCATTCTCTGGAGTCACTGCAGTGCATCCCCATTGGTGCCAGTGCAGTCTCTGGACTCACTGCAGTGCATCCCCAGTGGTGCCAGTGCACTCTCTGGACTCACTGCACTGCATCCCCAGTGGTGACAGTGCACTCTCTGGACTCACTGCACTGCATCCCCAGTGGTGCCAGTGTACTCTCTGGACTCATTGCACTGCATCCCCAGTGGTGCCACTGCACTCTCTGGACGCACTGCAGTGCATCCCCAGTGGTGCCAGTGCACTCTCTGGACTCACTGCACTGCATCCCCAGTGGTGCCAGTGCACTCTCTGGACTCACTGCAGTGCATCCCCTTTTGTGCCAGTGCACTCTCTGCACTCACTGCACTGCATCCCCAGTGGTGCCAGTGCACTCTCTGGACTCACTGCAGTGCATCACCTTTTGTGCCAGTGCACTCTCTGCACTCACTGCACTGCATCCCCAGTGGTGCCAGTGCACTCTCTGGACTCACTGCAGTGCATCCCCAGTGGTGCCAGTGCACTCTCTGGACTCACTGCAGTGCATCCCCAGTGGTGCCAGTGCACTCTCTCGACTCACTGCACTGCATCCCAAGTGCTGACAGTGCACTCTCTGGACTCACTGCACTGCATCACCAGTGGTGGCAGTGCACTCTCTGGACTCACTGCAGTGCATCCCCAGTGGTGCCAGTGCACTCTCTGGACTCACTGCAGTGCATCCCCAGTGTTGCCAGTGCACTCTCTGGACTCACAGCACTGCATCCCCAGTGGTGCCAGTGCACTCTCTGGACTCACTGCAGTGCATCCGCATTGGTGCCAGTGCACTCTCTGGACTCACTGCACTGCAACCCATTGGTGCCAGTGCACTCTCTGGACCCACTGCAGTGCATCCCCACTGGTGCCAGTGCACTCTCTGGACTCACTGCAGTGCATCCCCAGTGGTGCCAGTGCACTCTCTGTAGTCACTGCGCTGCGTCCCCAGTGGTGACAGTTCACTCTCTGGACTTACTGTGCTGCATCCCCAGTGGTGCCAGTGCACTCTCTGGACTCAGTGCAGGGTATCTCCTGTGGTGCCATTGCACTCTCAGGACTCACTGCAGTGCATCCCAGTGGTGCCAGTGCACTCTCTGGACTCACTGCAGTGCATCCCCAGTGGTGCCAGTGCACTCTCTGGACTCACTGCAGTGCAGCCCCTGAGGTGCCAGTGCACTCTCTGTACTCACTGCAGTGCATTCCCAGTGGTGTCAGTGCACTCTCTGGACTCACTGCAGTGAATCCCCAGTGGTGCCAGTGCACTCTCTGGAGTCACCGCGGTGCATCCCCAGTGGTGCCAGTGCACTCTCTGGACTCACTGCACTGCATCCCCAGTGGTGCCAGTGCACTCTCTGGACTCACTGCACTGCATCCCCAGTGGTGCCAGTGCACTCTCTGGTCTCACTGCACTGCATCCCCAGTGGTGCCAGTGCACTCTCTGGACTCACTGCACTGCATCCCCTTTTGTGCCAGTGCACTCTCTGAACTCACTGCACTGCATCCCCAGTGGTGCCAGTGCACTCTCTGGACTCACTGCAGTGCATCCCCAGTGGTGTCAGTGCACTCTCTGGACTCAAGGCAGTGCATCTCCAGTGGTGCCAGTGCACTCTCTGGACTCACTGCACTGCATCCCCAGTGCTGACAGTGCACTCTCTGGACTCACTGCACTGCATCACCAGTGGTGGCAGTGCACTCTCTGGATTCACTGCACTGCATCCCCAGTGGAGACAGTGCACTCTCTGTAGTCACTGCGCTGCATCCCCAGTGGTTCCAGGGCACTCTCTCGACTCACTGCACTGCAACTCCAGTGGTGCCAGTTCACTCTCTGGACTCACTGCACTGCATCCCCAGTGGTGCCAGTGCACACTCTGGAGTCACTGCGCTGCATCCCCAGTGGTGCCAGTGCCCTCTGTGGACTCACTGCACTACATCCCCAGTGGGGCCAGTGCACTCTCTGGACTCACTGCAGTGCATCCCCAGTGGTGCGAGTGCACTCTCTGGACTCACTGCAGTGCATCCCCAATGGTGCCAGTGCACTCTGTGGACTCACTGCAGTGCATCCCCAGTGTTGCCAGTGCACTCTCTGGAGTCACTGCACTGCATCCCCAGTGGTGCCAGTGCACTCTTTCGAGTCACTGCACTGCATCCCCAGTGGTGCCAGTGCATTCTCTGGACTCACTGCAGTGCATCCCCAGTGGTGCCAGTGCACTCTTTGGCTCACTGCACTGCATCCCCAGTGGTGCCAGTGCACTCTCTGGACTCACTGCACTGCATCCCCTTTTGTGCCAGTGCACTCTCTGCACTCACTGCACTGCATCCCCAGTGGTGCCAGTGCACTCTCTGGACTCACTGCAGTGCATCCCCAGTGGTGCCAGTGCACTCTCTCGACTCACTGCACTGCATCCCCAGTGCTGACAGTGCACTCTCTGGACTCACTGCACTGCATCACCAGTGGTGGCAGTGCACTCTCTCGACTCACTGCACTGCATCCCCAGTGGTGCCAGTGCACTCTCTTTACTCACTGCAGTGCATCCCCAGTGTTGCCAGTGCACTCTCTGGACTCACTGCTCTGCATCCCCAGTGGTGCCAGTGCACTCTCTGGACTCACTGCAGTGCATCCGCATTGGTGCCAGTGCACTCTCTGGACTCACTGCACTGCATCCCATTGGTGCCAGTGCACTCTCTGTACTCACTGCACTGCATCCCCAGTGGTGCCAGTGCACTCTCTGGACTCACTGCAGTGCATCCCCAGTGGTGGCAGTGCCCTCTGTGGACTCACTGCACTACATCCCCAGTGGGGCCAGTGCACTCTCTGGACTCACTGCAGTGCATCCCCAGTGGTGCGAGTGCACTCTCTGGACTCACCGGGGTGCATCCGCAGTGGTGCCAGTGCACTCTCTGGACTCACCGGGGTGCATCCCCAGTGGTGCCAGTGCACTCTCTGGACTCACTGCAGTGCATCCCCAATGGTGCCAGTGCACTCTGTGGACTCACTGCAGTGCATCCCCAGTGTTGCCAGTGCACTCTCTGGAGTCACTGCAGTGCATCCCCAGTGGTGCCAGTGCACTCTTTCGAGTCACTGCACTGCATCCCCAGTGGTGCCAGTGCATTCTCTGGAGTCACTGCAGTGCATCCCCATTGGTGCCAGTGCAGTCTCTGGACTCACTGCAGTGCATCCCCAGTGGTGCCAGTGCACTCTCTGGACTCACTGCACTGCATCCCCAGTGCTGACAGTGCACTCTCTGGACTCACTGCACTGCATCCCCAGTGGTGCCAGTGTACTCTCTGGACTCATAGCACTGCATCCCCAGTGGTGCCACTGCACTCTCTGGACGCACTGCAGTGCATCCCCAGTGGTGCCAGTGCACTCTCTGGACTCACTGCACTGCATCCCCAGTGGTGCCAGTGCACTCTCTGGACTCACTGCAGTGCATCCCCTTTTGTGCCAGTGCACTCTCTGCACTCACTGCACTGCATCCCCAGTGGTGCCAGTGCACTCTCTGGACTCACTGCAGTGCATCCCCAGTGGTGCCAGTGCACTCTCTGGACTCACTGCAGTGCATCCCCAGTGGTGCCAGTGCACTCTCTCGACTCACTGCACTGCATCCCAAGTGCTGACAGTGCACTCTCTGGACTCACTGCACTGCATCACCAGTGGTGGCAGTGCACTCTCTGGACTCACTGCAGTGCATCCCCAGTGGTGCCAGTGCACTCTCTGGACTCACTGCAGTGCATCCCCAGTGTTGCCAGTGCACTCTCTGGACTCACAGCACTGCATCCCCAGTGGTGCCAGTGCACTCTCTGCACTCACTGCAGTGCATCCGCATTGGTGCCAGTGCACTCTCTGGACTCACTGCACTGCAACCCATTGGTGCCAGTGCACTCTCTGAACCCACTGCAGTGCATCCCCACTGGTGCCAGTGCACTCTCTGGACTCACTGCAGTGCATCCCCAGTGGTGCCAGTGCACTCTCTGTAGTCACTGCGCTGCGTCCCCAGTGGTGACAGTTCACTCTCTGGACTTACTGTGCTGCATCCCCAGTGGTGCCAGTGCACTCTCTGGACTCAGTGCAGGGTATCTCCTGTGGTGCCATTGCACTCTCAGGACTCACTGCAGTGCATCCCAGTGGTGCCAGTGCACTCTCTGGACTCACTGCAGTGCATCCCCAGTGGTGCCAGTGCACTCTCTGGACTCACTGCAGTGCAGCCCCTGAGGTGCCAGTGCACTCTCTGTACTCACTGCAGTGCATTCCCAGTGGTGTCAGTGCACTCTCTGGACTCACTGCAGTGAATCCCCAGTGGTGCCAGTGCACTCTCTGGAGTCACCGCGGTGCATCCCCAGTGGTGCCAGTGCACTCTCTGGACTCACTGCACTGCATCCCCAGTGGTGCCAGTGCACTCTCTGGACTCACTGCACTGCATCCCCAGTGGTGCCATTGCACTCTCAGGACTCACTGCACTGCATCCCCAGTGGTGCCAGTGCACTCTCTGGACTCACTGCACTGCATCCCCATTGGAGCCAGTGCACTCTCTGGACTCACTGCACTGCATCCCCAGTGGTGCCAGTGCACTCTCTGGTCTCACTGCACTGCATCCCCAGTGCTGACAGTGCACTCTCTGGACTCACTGCACTGCATCCCCAGTGGTGCCAGTGTACTCTCTGGACTCATAGCACTGCATCCCCAGTGGTGTCACTGCACTCTCTGGACGCACTGCACTGCATCCCCAGTGGTGCCAGTGCACTCTCTGGACTCACTGCACTGCATCCCCAGTGGTGCCAGTGCACTCTCTGGACTCACTGCAGTGCATCCCCTTTTGTGCCAGTGCACTCTCTGCACTCAGTGCACTGCATCCCCAGTGGTGCCAGTGCACTCTCTGGACTCACTGCACTGCATCGCCAGTGGTGCCAGTGCACTCTCTGGACTCACTGCAGTGCATCCCCAGTGGTGCCAGTGCACTCTCTCGACTCACTGCACTGCATCCCCAGTGCTGACAGTGCACTCTCTGGACTCACTGCACTGCATCACCAGTGGTGGCAGTGCACTCTCTGGACTCACTGCACTGCATCCCCAGTGGTGCCAGTGCACTCTGTGGACTCACTGCAGTGCATCCCCAGTGTTGCCAGTGCACTCTCTGGACTCACTGCTCTGCATCCCCAGTGGTGCCAGTGCACTCTCTGGACTCACTGCACTGCATCCCATTGGTGCCAGTGCACTCTCTGTACTCACTGCACTGCATCCCCAGTGGTGCCAGTGCACTCTCTGGACTCACTGCAGTGCATCCCCTGTGGTGCCAGTGCCCTCTGTGGACTCACTGCACTACATCCCCAGTGGGGCCAGTGCACTCTCTGGACTCACTGCAGTGCATCCCCAGTGGTGCGAGTGCACTCTCTGGACTCACCGGGGTGCATCCCCAGTGGTGCCAGTGCACTCTCTGGACTCACGGGGGTGCATCCCCAGTGGTGCCAGTGCACTCTCTGGACTCACTGCAGTGCATCCCCAATGGTGCCAGTGCACTCTGTGGACTCACTGCAGTGCATCCCCAGTGTTGCCAGTGCACTCTCTGGAGTCACTGCAGTGCATCCCCAGTGGTGCCAGTGCACTCTTTCGAGTCACTGCACTGCATCCCCAGTGGTGCCAGTGCATTCTCTGGAGTCACTGCAGTGCATCCCCAGTGGTGCCAGTGCAGTCTCTGGACTCACTGCAGTGCATCCCCAGTGGTGCCAGTGCACTCTCTGGACTCACTGCACTGCATCCCCAGTGGTGCCAGTGTACTCTCTGGACTCATAGCACTGCATCCCCAGTGGTGCCAGTGCACTCTCTGGACGCACTGCAGTGCATCCCCAGTGGTGCCAGTGCACTCTCTGGACTCACTGCACTGCCTCCCCAGTGGTGCCAGTGCACTCTCTGGACTCACTGCAGTGCATCCCCTTTTGTGCCAGTGCACTCTCTGCACTCACTGCACTGCATCCCCAGTGGTGCCAGTGCACTCTCTGTACTCACTGCAGTGCATCCCCAGTGGTGCCAGTGCACTCTCTGGACTCACTGCAGTGCATCCCCAGTGGTGCCAGTGCACTCTCTCGACTCACTGCACTGCATCCCCAGTGCTGACAGTGCACTCTCTGGACTCACTGCACTGCATCACCAGTGGTGGCAGTGCACTCTCTGGACTCACTGCAGTGCATCCCCAGTGGTGCCAGTGCACTCTCTGGACTCACTGCACTGCATCCCCAGTGTTGCCAGTGCACTCTCTGGACTCACAGCACTGCATCCCCAGTGGTGCCAGTGCACTCTCTGGACTCACTGCAGTGCATCCGCATTGGTGCCAGTGCAATCTCTGGACTCACTGCACTGCAACCCATTGGTGCCAGTGCACTCTCTGGACCCACTGCAGTGCATCTCCACTGGTGCCAGTGCACTCTCTGGACTCACTGCAGTGCATCCCCAGTGGTGCCAGTGCACTCTCTGTAGTCACTGCGCTGCGTCCCCCGTGGTGACAGTTCACTCTCTGGACTAACTGTGCTGCATCCCCAGTGGTGCCAGTGCACTCTCTGGACTCACTGCAGGGTATCTCCTGTGGTGCCATTGCACTCTCAGGACTCACTGCAGTGCATCCCAGTGGTGCCAGTGCACTCTCTGGACTCACTGCAGTGCATCCCCAGTGGTGCCAGTGCACTCTCTGGACTCACTGCAGTGCAGCCCCTGAGGTGCCAGTGCACTCTCTGTACTCACTGCAGTGCATTCCCAGTGGTGTCAGTGCACTCTCTGGACTCACTGCAGTGAATCCCCAGTGGTGCCAGTGCACTCTCTGGAGTCACCGCGGTGCATCCCCAGTGGTGCCAGTGCACTCTCTGGACTCACTGCACTGCATCCCCAGTGGTGCCAGTGCACTCTCTGGACTCACTGCACTGCATCCCCAGTGGTGCCATTGCACTCTCAGGACTCACTGCACTGCATCCCCAGTGGTGCCAGTGCACTCTCTGGACTCACTGCACTGCATCCCCATTGGAGCCAGTGCACTCTCTGGACTCACTGCACTGCATCCCCAGTGGTGCCAGTGCACTCTCTGGTCTCACTGCACTGCATCCCCTGTGGTGCCAGTGCACTCTTTGGACTCACTGCAGTGCATCCCCAGTGCTGAGAGTACACTCTCTGGACTCAGTGCACTGCATCACCAGTGGTGCCAGTGCACTCTCTGGACTCAGTACACTGCATCCCCAATGGTGCCAGTGCACTCACTGGACTCACTGCACTGCATCCCCAGTGGTGCCAGTGGCTCTCTGGACTCACTGCACTGCATCACCAGTGGTGACAGTGCACTCTCTGGACTCACTGCACTGCATCAACAGTGGTGCCAGTGCACTCTCTGGACTCACTGCACTGCATCAACAGTGGTGCCAGTGCACTCTCTGGACTCACTGCACTGCATCCCCAGTGGTGCCAGTGTAGTCTCTGGACTCACTGCAGTGCATCCCCAGTGGTGCCAGTGCACTCTCTGGACTCACTGCGCTGCATAAGCAGTGGTGACAGTGCACTCTCTAGACTCACTGTGCTGCATCACCAGTGGTGCCAGTGCACTCTCAGGACTCACTGCAGTGTATCCCCTGAGGTGCCAGTGCACTCTGTGGACTCACTGCACTGCATCCCAGTGGTGCCAGTGCACTCTTTGGACTCACTGCACTGCATCCCCAGTGGTGCCAGTGCGCTCTCTGGACTCACTGCAGTGCAGCCCCAGTGGTGCCAGTGCACTCTCTGGACTCACTGCAGTGCAGGCCCTTAGGTGCCAGTGCACTCTCTGTACTCACTGCAGTGCATTCCCAGTGGTGCCAGTGCACTCTCTGGACTCCTTGCACTGAATCCCCGGTGGAGCCAGTGCACTCTCTGGACTCACTGCACTACATCCCCAGTGGTGCCAGTGCACTCTCTGGACTCAATGCACTGCATCCCCAGTGGTGCCAGTGTACTCTCTGGACTCATAGCACTGCATCCCCAGTGGTGCCACTGCACTCTCTGGACTCACTGCAGTGCATCCCCAGTGGTGCCAGTGCACTCTCTGGACTCACTGCACTGCATCCCCAGTGTTGCCAGTGCACTCTCTGGACTCACTGCACTGCATCCCCTTTTGTGCCAGTGCACTCTCTGCACTCACTGCACTGCATCCCCAGTGGTGCCAGTGCACTCTCTGGACTCACTGCAGTGCATCCCCAGTGGTGCCAGTGCACTCTCTGGACTCACTGCAGTGCATCTCCAGTGGTGCCAGTGCACTCTCTGGACTCACTGCACTGCATCCCCAGTGCTGACAGTGCACTCTCTGGACTCACTGCACTGAATCACCCGTGGTGGCAGTGCACTCTCTGGACTCACTGCACTGCATCCCCAGTGGAGACAGTGCACTCTCTGTAGTCACTGCGCTGCATCCCCAGTGGTTCCAGGGCACTCTCTCGACACACTGCACTGCAACTCCAGTGGTGCCAGTGCACTCTCTGGACTCACTGCACTGCATCCCCAGTGGTGCCAGTGCACACTCTGGAGTCACTGCGCTGCATCCCCAGTGGTGCCAGTGCCCTCTGTGGACTCACTGCACTACATCCCCAGTGGGGCCAGTGCACTCTCTGGACTCACTGCAGTGCATCCCCAGTGGTGCGAGTGCACTCTCTGGACTCACCGGGGTGCATCCCCAGTGGTGCCAGTGCACTCTCTGGACTCACCGGGGTGCATCCCCAGTGGTGCCAGTGCACTCTCTGGACTCACTGCAGTGCATCCCCAATGGTGCCAGTGCACTCTGTGGACTCACTGCAGTGCATCCCCAGTGTTGCCAGTGCACTCTCTGGAGTCACTGCACTGCATCCCCAGTGGTGCCAGTGCACTCATTCGAGTCACTGCACTGCATCCCCAGTGGTGCCAGTGCATTCTCTGGAGTCACTGCAGTGCATCCCCAGTGGTGCCAGTGCAGTCTCTGGACTCACTGCAGTGCATCCCCAGTGGTGCCAGTGCACTCTCTGGACTCACTGCAGTGCATCCCCAGTGTTGCCAGTGCACTCTCTGGACTCACTGCACTGCATCCCCAGTGGTGCCAGTGCACTCTCTGGACTCACTGCAGTGCATCCGCATTGGTGCCAGTGCACTCTCTGGACTCCCTGCACTGCATCCCATTGGTGCCAGTGCACTCTCTGTACTCACTGCACTGCATCCCCAGTGGTGCCAGTGCGCTCTCTGGACTCACTGCAGTGCAGCCCCAGTGGTGCCAGTGTACTCTCTGGACTCATAGCACTGCATCCCCAGTGGTGCTACTGCACTCTCTGGACGCTCTGCAGTGCATCCCCAGTGGTGCCAGTACACTCTCTGGACTCACTGCACTGCATCCCCAGTGGTGCCAGTGCACTCTCTGGACTCACTGCACTGCATCCCCAGTGCTGACAGTGCACTCTCTGGACTCACTGCACTGCATCCCCAGTGGTGCCAGTGTACTCTCTGGACTCATAGCACTGCATCCCCAGTGGTGCCACTGCACTCTCTGGACGCTCTGCAGTGCATCCCCAGTGGTGCCAGTACACTCTCTGGACTCACTGCACTGCATCCCCAGTGGTGCCAGTGCGCTCTCTGGACTCACTGCAGTGCAGCCCCAGTGGTGCCAGTGCACTCTCTGGACTCACTGCAGTGCAGGCCCTTAGGTGCCAGTGCACTCTCTGTACTCACTGCAGTGCATTCCCAGTGGTGCCAGTGCACTCTCTGGACTCACTGCACTGCATCCCCAGTGGTGCCAGTGCACTCTCTGGACTCAATGCACTGCATCCCCAGTGGTGCCAGTGTACTCTCTGGACTCATAGCACTGCATCCCCAGTGGTGCCAGTGCACTCTCTGGACTCACTGCAGTGCAGGCCCTTAGGTGCCAGTGCACTCTCTGGACTCCTTGCACTGAATCCCCGGTGGAGCCAGTGCACTCTCTGGACTCACTGCACTACATCCCCAGTGGTGCCAGTGCACTCTCTGGACTCAATGCACTGCATCCCCAGTGGTGCCAGTGTACTCTCTGGACTCATAGCACTGCATCCCCAGTGGTGGCACTGCACTCTCTGGACTCACTGCAGTGCATCCCCAGTGGTGCCAGTGCACTCTCTGGACTCACTGCACTGCATCCCCAGTGGTGCCAGAGCACTCTCTGCACTCACTGCACTGCATCCCCTTTTGAGCCAGTGCACTCTCTGCACTCACTGCACTGCATCCCCAGTGGTGCCAGTGCACTCTCTGGACTCACTGCAGTGCATCCCCAGTGGTGCCAGTGCACTCTCTGGACTCACTGCAGTGCATTTCCAGTGGTGCCAGTGCACTCTCTGGACTCACTGCACTGCATCCCCAGTGCTGACAGTGCACTCTCTGGACTCACTGCACTGCATCACCAGTGGTGGCAGTGCACTCTCTGGACTCACTGCACTGCATCCCCAGTGGAGACAGTGCACTCTCTGTAGTCACTGCGCTGCATCCCCAGTGGTTCCAGGGCACTCTCTCGACTCACTGCACTGCAACTCCAGTGGTGCCAGTGCACTCTCTGGACTCACTACACTGCATCCCCAGTGGTGCCAGTGCACACTCTGGAGTCACTGCGCTGCATCCCCAGTGGTGCCAGTGCCCTCTGTGGACTCACTGCACTACATCCCCAGTGGGGCCAGTGCACTCTCTGGACTCACTGCAGTGCATCCCCAGTGGTGCGAGTGCACTCTCTGGACTCACCGGGGTGCATCCCCAGTGGTGCCAGTGCACTCTCTGGACTCACCGGGGTGCATCCCCAGTGGTGCCAGTGCACTCTCTGTACTCACTGCAGTGCATCCCCAATGGTGCCAGTGCACTCTGTGGACTCACTGCAGTGCATCCCCAGTGGTGCCAGTGCACTCTCTGGACTCACTGCACTGCATCCCCAGTGGTGCCAGTGCACTCTTTCGAGTCACTGCACTGCATCCCCAGTGGTGCCAGTGCATTCTCTGGAGTCACTGCAGTGCATCCCCAGTGGTGCCAGTGCAGTCTCTGGACTCACTGCAGTGCATCCCCAGTGGTGCCAGTGCACTCTCTGGACTCACTGCACTGCATCCCCAGTGCTGACAGTGCACTCTCTGGACTAACTGCACTGCATCCCCAGTGGTGCCAGTGTACTCTCTAGACTCATAGCACTGCATCCCCAGTGGTGCCACTGCACTCTCTGGACGCACTGCAGTGCATCCCCAGTGGTGCCAGTGCACTCTCTGGACTCACTGCACTGCATCCCCAGTGGTGCCAGTACACTCTCTGGACTCACTGCAGTGCATCCCCAGTGGTGCCAGTGCACTCTCTGGACTCACTGCAGTGCATCCGCATTGGTGCCAGTGCACTCTCTGGACTCACTGCACTGCATCCCATTGGTGCCAGTGCACTCTCTGTACTCACTGCACTGCATCCCCAGTGGTGCCAGTGCACTCTCTGGACTCACTGCAGTGCATCCCCAGTGGTGCCAGTGCCCTCTGTACTCACTGCACTACATCCCCAGTGGTGCCAGTGCACTCTCTGGACTCACTGCAGTGCATCCCCAGTGGTGCGAGTGCACTCTCTGGACTCACCGGGGTGCATCCCCAGTGGTGCCAGTGCACTCTCTGGACTCACTGCAGTGCATCCCCAATGGTGCCAGTGCACTCTGTGGACTCACTGCAGTGCATCCCCAGTGTTGCCAGTGCACTCTCTGGAGTCACTGCAGTGCATCCCCAGTGGTGCCAGTGCACTCTTTCGAGTCACTGCACTGCATCCCCAGTGGTGCCAGTGCATTCTCTGGAGTCACTGGAGTGCATCCCCAGTGGTGCCAGTGCAGTCTCTGGACTCACTGCAGTGCATCCCCAGTGGTGCCAGTGCACTCTCTGGACTCACTGCACTGCATCCCCAGTGCTGACAGTGCACTCTCTGGACTCACTGCACTGCATCCCCAGTGGTGCCAGTGTACTCTCTGGACTCATAGCACTGCATCCCCAGTGGTGCCACTGCACTCTCTGGACGCACTGCAGTGCATCCCCAGTGGTGCCAGTGCACTCTCTGGACTCACTGCACTGCATCCCCAGTGGTGCCAGTGCACTCTCTGGACTCACTGCAGTGCATCCCCTTTTGTGCCAGTGCACTCTCTGCACTCACTGCACTGCATCCCCAGTGGTGCCAGTGCACTCTCTGGACTCACTGCAGTGCATCCCCAGTGGTGCCAGTGCACTCTCTGGACTCACTGCAGTGCATCCCCAGTGGTGCAAGTGCACTCTCTCGACTCACTGCACTGCATCCCCAGTGCTGACAGTGCACTCTCTGGACTCACTGCACTGCATCACCAGTGGTGGCAGTACACTCTCTGGACTCACTGCACTGCATCCCCAGTGGTGCCAGTGCACTCTGTGGACTCACTGCAGTGCATCCCCAGTGTTGCCAGTGCACTCTCTGGACTCACTGCACTGCATCCCCAGTGGTGCCAGTGCACTCTCTGGACTCACTGCAGTGCATCCGCATTGGTGCCAGTGCACTCTCTGGACTCACTGAACTGCATCCCATTCGTGCCAGTGCACTCTCTGGACCCACTGCAGTGCATCCCCACTGGTGCCAGTGCACTCTCTGGACTCACTGCAGTGCATCCCCAGTGGTGCCAGTGCACTCTCTGTAGTCACTGCGCTGCGTCCCCAGTGGTGACAGTTCACTCTCTGGACTTACTGTGCTGCATCCCCAGTGGTGCCAGTGCACTCTCTGGACTCAGTGCAGGGTATCTCCTGTGGTGCCATTGCACTCTCAGGACTCACTGCAGTGCATCCCAGTGGTGCCAGTGCACTCTCTGGACTCACTGCAGTGCATCCCCAGTGGTGCCAGTGCACTCTCTGGACTCACAGCCTTGCAGCCCCTGAGGTGCCAGTGCACTCTCTGTACTCACTGCAGTGCATTCCCAGTGGTGTCAGTGCACTCTCTGGACTCACTGCAGTGAATCCCCGGTGGTGCCAGTGCACTCTCTGGAGTCACCGCGGTGCATCCCCTGTGGTGCCAGTGCACTCTCTGGACTCACTGCACTGCATCCCCAGTGGTGCCAGTGCACTCTGTGGACTCACTGCAGTGCATCCCCAGTGTTGCCAGTGCACTCTCTGGACTCACTGCACTGCATCCCCAGTGGTGCCAGTGCACTCTTTGGACTCACTGCAGTGCATCCCCAGTGCTGAGAGCGCACTCTCTGGACTCACTGCAGTGCATCCCCAGTGGTGCCAGTGTACTCTCTGGACTCACTGCACTGCATCCCCAGTGGTGCCAGTGGCTCTCTGGACTCACTGCACTGCATCACCAGTGGTGACAGTGCACTCTCTGGACTCACTGCACTGCATCCCCAGTGGTGCCAGTGCACTCTCTGGACTCACTGCACTGCATCAACAGTGGTGCCAGTGCACTCTCTTTACTCACTGCACTGCATCCCCAGTGGTGCCAGTGGCTCTCTGGACTCACTGCACTGCATCACCAGTGGTGACAGTGCACTCTCTGGACTCACTGCACTGCATCCCCAGTGGTGCCAGTGCACTCTCTGGACTCACTGCACTGCATCAACAGTGGTGCCAGTGCACTCTCTGGACTCACTGCACTGCATCCCCAGTGGTGCCAGTGTAGTCTCTGGACTCACTGCACTGCATCCCCAGTGGTGCCAGTGCACTCTCTGGACTCACTGCGCTGCATAAGCAGTGGTGACAGTGCACTCTCTAGACTCACTGTGCTGCATCACCAGTGGTGCCAGTGCACTCTCAGGACTCACTGCAGTGTGTCCCCTGAGGTGCCAGTGCACTCTGTGGACTCACTGCACTGCATCCCAGTGGTGCCAGTGCACTCTCTGGACTCACTGCAGTGCATCCCCAGTGGTGCCAGTGCGCTCTCTGGACTCACTGCAGTGCAGCCCCAGTGGTGCCAGTGCGCTCTCTGGACTCACTGCAGTGCACCCCCAGTGGTGCCAGTGCACTCTCTGGACTCACTGCAGTGCAGGCCCTTAGGTGACAGTGCACTCTCTGTACTCACTGCAGTGCATTCCCAGTGGTGCCAGTGCACTCTCTGGACTCCTTGCACTGAATCCCCGGTGGAGCCAGTGCACTCTCTGGACTCACTGCACTACATCCCCAGTGGTGCCAGTGCACTCTCTGGACTCAATGCACTGCATCCCCAGTGGTGCCAGTGTACTCTCTGGACTCATAGCACTGCATCCCCAGTGGTGCCAGTGCACTGTCTGGACTCACTGCAGTTTATCCCCAGTGGTGCAAGGGCACTCTCTGGACTCACTGCACTGCATCCCTAGTGGTGCCAGTACACTCTCTGGACTCACTGCAGTGTATCCCCATTGGAGCCGGTGCACTCTCTGGACTCAGTAAACTGCATCCCCAGTGGTGCCAGAGAACTCTCTGGACTCACCGGGGTGCATCCCCAGTGGTGCCAGTGCACTCTCTGGACTCACTGCAGTGCATCCCCTGTGGTGCCAGTACACTCTCTGGACTCACTGCAGTGCATCCCCAGTGGTGCCAGTGCACTCTCTGGACTCACTGCACTGCATCCCCAGTGGTGCCAGTGCACTCTCTGGACTCACTGCACTGCATCCCCAGTGGTGCCAGTGCACTCTCTGGACTCACTGCACTGCATCACCATTGGTGCCAGGGCACTCAACCGGAATCACTGCAGTGCATCCGCAGTGGTGCCAGTGCACTCTCTGGACTCACTGCACTGCATCCCCAGTGGTGCCAGTGCACTCTCAGGACTCACTGCACTGCATCCCCAGTGGTGCCAGTGCACTCTCTGGACTCACTGCACTGCATCCCCATTGGAGCCAGTGCACTCTCTGGACTCACTGCACTGCATCCCCAGTGGTGCCAGTGCACTCTCTGGACTCACTGCACTGCATCCCCAGTGGTGCCATTGCACTCTCAGGACTCACTGCACTGCATCCCCAGTGGTGCCAGTGCACTCTCTGGACTCACTGCACTGCATCCCCATTGGAGCCAGTGCACTCTCTGGACTCACTGCACTGCATCCCCAGTGGTGCCAGTGCACTCTCTGGTCTCACTGCACTGCATCCCCTGTGGTGCCAGTGCACTCTTTGGACTCACTGCAGTGCATCCCCAGTGGTGCCAGTGCACTCTCTGGACTCACTGCACTGCATCCCCAGTGGTGCCAGTGCACTCTCTGGACTCAGTACACTGCATCCCCAATGGTGCCAGTGCACTCACTGGACTCACTGCACTGCATCCCCAGTGGTGCCAGTGGCTCTCTGGACTCACTGCACTGCATCACCAGTGGTGACAGTGCACTCTCTGGACTCACTGCACTGCATCCCCAGTGGTGCCAGTGCACTCTCTGGACTCACTGCACTGCATCAACAGTGGTGCCAGAGCACTCTCTGGACTCACTGCACTGCATCCCCAGTGGTGCAAGTGTAGTCTCTGGACTCACTGCAGTGCATCCCCAGTGGTGCCAGTGCACTCTCTGGACTCACTGCGCTGCATAAGCAGTGGTGACAGTGCACTCTCTAGACTCACTGTGCTGCATCACCAGTGGTGCCAGTGCACTCTCAGGACTCACTGCAGTGTATCCCCTGAGGTGCCAGTGCACTCTGTGGACTCACTGCACTGCATCCCAGTGGTGCCAGTGCACTCTTTGGACTCACTGCACTGAATCCCCAGTGGAGCCAGTGCACTCTCTGGACTCACTGCAGTGCAGCCCCAGTGGTGCCAGTGCACTCTCTGGACTCACTGCAGTGCAGGCCCTTAGGTGCCAGTGCACTCTCTGTACTCACTGCAGTGCATTCCCAGTGGTGCCAGTGCACTCTCTGGACTCCTTGCACTGAATCCCCGGTGGAGCCAGTGCACTCTCTGGACTCACTGCACTACATCCCCAGTGGTGCCAGTGCACTCTCTGGACTCAATGCACTGCATCCCCAGTGGTGCCAGTGTACTCTCTGGACTCATAGCACTGCATCCCCAGTGGTGCCACTGCACTCTCTGGACTCACTGCAGTGCATCCCCAGTGGTGCCAGTGCACTCTCTGGACTCACTGCACTGCATCCCCAGTGGTGCCAGTGCACTCTCTGGACTCACTGCACTGCATCCCCTTTTGTGCCAGTGCACTCTCTGCACTCACTGCACTGCATCCCCAGTGGTGCCAGTGCACTCTCTGGACTCACTGCAGTGCATCCCCAGTGGTGCCAGTGCACTCTCTGGACTCACTGCAGTGCATCTCCAGTGGTGCCAGTGCACTCTCTGGACTCACTTCACTGCATCCCCAGTGCTGACAGTGCACTCTCTGGACTCACTGCACTGAATCACCCGTGGTGGCAGTGCACTCTCTGGACTCACTGCACTGCATCCCCAGTGGAGACACTGCACTCTCTGTAGTCACTGCGCTGCATCCCCAGTGGTTCCAGGGCACTCTCTCGACACACTGCACTGCAACTCCAGTGGAGCCAGTGCACTCTCTGGACTCACTGCACTGCATCCCCAGTGGTGCCAGTGCACACTCTGGAGTCACTGCGCTGCATCCCCAGTGGTGCCAGTGCCCTCTGTGGACTCACTGCACTACATCCCCAGTGGGGCCAGTGCACTCTCTGGACTCACTGCAGTGCATCCCCAGTGGTGCGAGTGCACTCTCTGGACTCACCGGGGTGCATCCCCAGTGGTGCCAGTGCACTCTCTGGACTCACCGGGGTGCATCCCCAGTGGTGCCAGTGCACTCTCTGGACTCACTGCAGTGCATCCCCAATGGTGCCAGTGCACTCTGTGGACTCACTGCAGTGCATCCCCAGTGTTGCCAGTGCACTCTCTGGAGTCACTGCACTGCATCCCCAGTGGTGCCAGTGCACTCATTCGAGTCACTGCACTGCATCCCCAGTGGTGCCAGTGCATTCTCTGGAGTCACTGCAGTGCATCCCCAGTGGTGCCAGTGCAGTCTCTGAACTCACTGCAGTGCATCCCCAGTGGTGCCAGTGCACTCTCTGGACTCACTGCACTGCATTCCCAGTGCTGACAGTGCACTCTGTGGACTCACTGCACTGCATCCCCAGTGGTGCCAGTGTACTCTCTGGACTCATTGCACTGCATCCCCAGTGGTGCCACTGCACTCTCTGGACGCACTGCAGTGCATCCCCAGTGGTGCCAGTGCACTCTCTGGACTCACTGCACTGCATCCCCAGTGGTGCCAGTGCACTCTCTGGACTCACTGCAGTGCATCCCCAGTGGAGCCAGTGCACTCTCTGCACTCACTGCACTGCATCCCCAGTGGTGCCAGTGCACTCTCTCGACTCACTGCACTGCATCCCCAGTGCTGACAGTGCACTCTCTGGACTCACTGCACTGCATCACCAGTGGTGGCAGTGCACTCTCTGGACTCACTGCACTGCATCCACAGTGGTGCCAGTGCACTCTGTGGACTCACTGCAGTGCATCCCCAGTGTTGCCAGTGCACTCTCTGGACTCACTGCACTGCATCCCCAGTGGTGCCAGTGCACTCTCTGGACTCACTGCAGTGCATCCGCATTGGTGCCAGTGCACTCTCTGGACTCCCTGCACTGCATCCCATGGGTGCCAGTGCACTCTCTGTACTCACTGCACTGCATCCCCAGTGGTGCCAGTGCACTCTCTGGACTCACTGCAGTGCATCCCCAGTGGTGCCAGTGCACTCTCTGGACTCACTGCACTACATCCCCAGTGGGGCCAGTGCACTCTCTGGACTCACTGCAGTGCATCCCCAGTGGTCGAGTGCACTCTCTGGACTCACCGGGGTGCATCCCCAGTGGTGCCAGTGCACTCTCTGGACTCACCGGGGTGCATCCCCAGTGGTGCCAGTGCACTCTCTGGACTCACTGCAGTGCATCCCCAATGGTGCCAGTGCACTCTGTGGACTCACTGCAGTGCATCCCCAGTGTTGCCAGTGCACTCTCTGGAGTCACTGCAGTGCATCCCCAGTGGTGCCAGTGCACTCTTTCGAGTCACTGCACTGCATCCCCAGTGGTGCCAGTGCATTCTCTGGAGTCACTGCAGTGCATCCCCAGTGGTGCCAGTGCAGTCTCTGGACTCACTGCAGTGCATCCCCAGTGGTGCCAGTGCACTCTCTGGACTCACTGTACTGCATCCCCAGTGCTGACAGTGCACTCTCTGGACTCACTGCACTGCATCCCCAGTGGTGCCAGTGTACTCTCTGGACTCATAGCACTGCATCCCCAGTGGTGCCACTGCACTCTCTGGACGCTCTGCAGTGCATCCCCAGTGGTGCCAGTGCACTCTCTGGACTCACTGCACTGCATCCCCAGTGGTGCCAGTGCGCTCTCTGGACTCACTGCAGTGCAGCCCCAGTGGTGCCAGTGCACTCTCTGGACTCACTGCAGTGCAGGCCCTTAGGTGCCAGTGCACTCTCTGTACTCACTGCAGTGCATTCCCAGTGGTGCCAGTGCACTCTCTGGACTCACTGCACTGCATCCCCAGTGGTGCCAGTGCACTCTCTGGACTCAATGCACTGCATCCCCAGTGGTGCCAGTGTACTCTCTGGACTCATAGCACTGCATCCCCAGTGGTGCCAGTGCACTCTCTGGACTCACTGCAGTGCAGGCCCTTAGGTGCCAGTGCACTCTCTGGACTCCTTGCACTGAATCCCCGGTGGAGCCAGTGCACTCTCTGGACTCACTGCACTACATCCCCAGTGGTGCCAGTGCACTCTCTGGACTCAATGCACTGCATCCCCAGTGGTGCCAGTGTACTCTCTGGACTCATAGCACTGCATCCCCAGTGGTGGCACTGCACTCTCTGGACTCACTGCAGTGCATCCCCAGTGGTGCCAGTGCACTCTCTGGACTCACTGCACTGCATCCCCAGTGGTGCCAGTGCACTCTCTGGACTCACTGCACTGCATCCCCTTTTGAGCCAGTGCACTCTCTGCACTCACTGCACTGCATCCCCAGTGGTGCCAGTGCACTCTCTGGACTCACTGCAGTGCATCCCCAGGGGTGCCAGTGCACTCTCTGGACTCACTGCAGTGCATCTCCAGTGGTGCCAGTGCACTCTCTGGACTCACTGCACTGCATCCCCAGTGGAGACAGTGCACTCTCTGTAGTCACTGCGCTGCATCCCCAGTGGTTCCAGGGCACTCTCTCGACTCACTGCACTGCAAGTCCAGTGGTGCCAGTGTACTCTCTGGACTCACTACACTGCATCCCCAGTGGTGCCAGTGCACACTCTGGAGTCACTGCGCTGCATCCCCAGTGGTGCCAGTGCCCTCTGTGGACTCACTGCACTACATCCCCAGTGGGGCCAGTGCACTCTCTGGACTCACTGCAGTGCATCCCCAGTGGTGCGAGTGCACTCTCTGGACTCACCGGGGTGCATCCCCAGTGGTGCCAGTGCACTCTCTGGACTCACCGGGGTGCATCCCCAGTGGTGCCAGTGCACTCTCTGGACTCACTGCAGTGCATCCCCAATGGTGCCAGTGCACTCTGTGGACTCACTGCAGTGCATCCCCAGTGTTGCCAGTGCACTCTCTGGAGTCACTGCACTGCATCCCCAGTGGTGCCAGTGCACTCTTTCGAGTCACTGCACTGCATCCCCAGTGGTGCCAGTGCATTCTCTGGAGTCACTGCAGTGCATCCCCAGTGGTGCCAGTGCAGTCTCTGGACTCACTGCAGTGCATCCCCAGTGGTGCCAGTGCACTCTCTGGACTCACTGCACTGCATCCCCAGTGCTGACAGTGCACTCTCTGGACTAACTGCACTGCATCCCCAGTGGTGCCAGTGTACTCTCTAGACTCATAGCACTGCATCCCCAGTGGTGCCACTGCACTCTCTGGATGCACTGCAGTGCATCCCCAGTGGTGCCAGTGCACTCTCTGGACTCACTGCACTGCATCCCCAGTGGTGCCAGTACACTCTCTGGACAAACTGCAGTGCATCCCCAGTGGTGCCAGTGCACTCTCTGGACTCACTGCAGTGCATCCGCATTGGTGCCAGTGCACTCTCTGGACTCACTGCACTGCATCCCATTGGTGCCAGTGCACTCTCTGTACTCACTGCACTGCATCCCCAGTGGTGCCAGTGCACTCTCTGGACTCACTGCAGTGCATCCCCAGTGGTGCCAGTGCCCTCTGTGGACTCACTGCACTACATCCCCAGTGGTGCCAGTGCACTCTCTGGACTCACTGCAGTGCATCCCCAGTGGTGCGAGTGCACTCTCTGGACTCACCGGGGTGCATCCCCAGTGGTGCCAGTGCACTCTCTGGACTCACTGCAGTGCATCCCCAATGGTGCCAGTGCACTCTGTGGACTCACTGCAGTGCATCCCCAGTGTTGCCAGTGCACTCTCTGGAGTCACTGCAGTGCATCCCCAGTGGTGCCAGTGCACTCTTTCGAGTCACTGCACTGCATCCCCAGTGGTGCCAGTGCATTCTCTGGAGTCACTGGAGTGCATCCCCAGTGGTGCCAGTGCAGTCTCTGGACTCACTGCAGTGCATCCCCAGAGGTGCCAGTGCACTCTCTGGACTCACTGCACTGCATCCCCAGTGCTGACAGTGCACTCTCTGGACTCACTGCACTGCATCCCCAGTGGTGCCAGTGTACTCTCTGGACTCATAGCACTGCATCCCCAGTGGTGCCACTGCACTCTCTGGACGCACTGCAGTGCATCCCCAGTGGTGCCAGTGCACTCTCTGGACTCACTGCACTGCATCCCCAGTGGTGCCAGTGCACTCTCTGGACTCACTGCAGTGCATCCCCTTTTGTGCCAGTGCACTCTCTGCACTCACTGCACTGCATCCCCAGTGGTGCCAGTGCACTCTCTGGACTCACTGCAGTGCATCCCCAGTGGTGCCAGTGCACTCTCTGGACTCACTGCAGTGCATCCCCAGTGGTGCAAGTGCACTCTCTCGACTCACTGCACTGCATCCCCAGTGCTGACAGTGCACTCTCTGGACTCACTGCACTGCATCCCCAGTGGTGCCAGTGTACTCTCTGGACTCATAGCACTGCATCCCCAGTGGTGCCACTGCACTCTCTGGACGCACTGCAGTGCATCCCCAGTGGTGCCAGTGCACTCTCTGGACTCACTGCACTGCATCCCCAGTGGTGCCAGTGCACTCTCTGGACTCACTGCACTGCATCCCCAGTGGTGCCAGTGCACTCTGTGGACTCACTGCAGTGCATCCCCAGTGTTGCCAGTGCACTCTCTGGACTCACTGCACTGCATCCCCAGTGGTGCCAGTGCACTCTCTGGACTCACTGCAGTGCATCCGCATTGGTGCCAGTGCACTCTCTGGACTCACTGAACTGCATCCCATTCGTGCCAGTGCACTCTCTGGACCCACTGCAGTGCATCCCCACTGGTGCCAGTGCACTCTCTGGACTCACTGCAGTGCATCCCCAGTGGTGCCAGTGCACTCTCTGTAGTCACTGCGCTGCGTCCCCAGTGGTGACAGTTCACTCTCTGGACTTACTGTGCTGCATCCCCAGTGGTGCCAGTGCACTCTCTGGACTCAGTGCAGGGTATCTCCTGTGGTGCCATTGCACTCTCAGGACTCACTGCAGTGCATCCCAGTGGTGCCAGTGCACTCTCTGGACTCACTGCAGTGCATCCCCAGTGGTGCCAGTGCACTCTCTGGACTCACAGCCTTGCAGCCCCTGAGGTGCCAGTGCACTCTCTGTACTCACTGTAGTGCATTCCCAGTGGTGTCAGTGCACTCTCTGGACTCACTGCAGTGAATCCCCGGTGGTGCCAGTGCACTCTCTGGAGTCACCGCGGTGCATCCCCAGTGGTGCCAGTGCACTCTCTGGACTCACTGCACTGCATCCCCAGTGGGGCCAGTGCACTCTCTGGACTCACTGCACTGCATCCCCAGTGGTGACAGTGCACTCTCAGGACTCACTGCACTGCATCCCCAGTGGTGCCAGTGCACTCTCTGGACTCACTGCACTGCATCCCCATTGGAGCCAGTGCACTCTCTGGACTCACTGCACTGCATCCCCAGTGGTGCCAGTGCACTCTCTGGTCTCACTGCACTGCATCCCCTGTGGTGCCAGTGCACTCTCTGGACTCACTGCAGTGCATCCCCAGTGCTGAGAGTGCACTCTCTGGACTCACTGCAGTGCATCCCCAGTGGTGCCAGTGTACTCTCTGGACTCACTGCACTGCATCCCCAGTGGTGCCAGTGGCTCTCTGGACTCACTGCACTGCATCACCAGTGGTGACAGTGCACTCTCTGGACTCACTGCACTGCATCCCCAGTGGTGTCAGTGCACTCTCTGGACTCACTGCACTGCATCAACAGTGGTGCCAGTGCACTCTCTGGACTCACTGCACTGCATCCCCAGTGGTGCCAGTGGCTCTCTGGACTCACTGCACTGCATCACCAGTGGTGACAGTGCACTCTCTGGACTCACTGCACTGCATCCCCAGTGGTGCCAGTGCACTCTCTGGACTCACTGCACTGCATCAACAGTGGTGCCAGTGCACTCTCTGGACTCACTGCACTGCATCCCCAGTGGTGCCAGTGTAGTCTCTGGACTCACTGCACTGCATCCCCAGTGGTGCCAGTGCACTCTCTGGACTCACTGCGCTGCATAAGCAGTGGTGACAGTGCACTCTCTAGACTCACTGTGCTGCATCACCAGTGGTGCCAGTGCACTCTCAGGACTCACTGCAGTGTATCCCCTGAGGTGCCAGTGCACTCTGTGGACTCACTGCACTGCATCCCAGTGGTGCCAGTGCACTCTCTGGACTCACTGCAGTGCATCCCCAGTGGTGCCAGTGCGCTCTCTGGACTCACTGCAGTGCAGCCCCAGTGGTGCCAGTGCGCTCTCTGGACTCACTGCAGTGCAGCCCCAGTGGTGCCAGTGCACTCTCTGGACTCACTGCAGTGCAGGCCCTTAGGTGCCAGTGCACTCTCTGTACTCACTGCAGTGCATTCCCAGTGGTGCCAGTGCACTCTCTGGACTCCTTGCACTGAATCCCCGGTGGAGCCAGTGCACTCTCTGGACTCACTGCACTACATCCCCAGTGGTGCCAGTGCACTCTCTGGACTCAATGCACTGCATCCCCAGTGGTGCCAGTGTACTCTCTGGACTCATAGCACTGCATCCCCAGTGGTGCCAGTGCACTGTCTGGACTCACTACAGTTTATCCCCAGTGGTGCAAGGGCACTCTCTGGACTCACTGCACTGCATCCCCAGTGGTGCCAGTACACTCTCTGGACTCACTGCAGTGTATCCCCATTGGAGCCGGTGCACTCTCTGGACTCACTAAACTGCATCCCCAGTGGTGCCAGAGAACTCTCTGGACTCACCGGGGTGCATCCCCAGTGGTGCCAGTGCACTCTCTGGACTCACTGCAGTGCATCCCCTGTGGTGCCAGTACACTCTCTGGACTCACTGCAGTGCATCCCCAGTGGTGCCAGTGCACTCTCTGGACTCACTGCACTGCATCCCCAGTGGTGCCAGTGCACTCTCTGGACTCACTGCACTGCATCACCATTGGTGCCAGGGCACTCAACCGGAATCACTGCAGTGCATCCGCAGTGGTGCCAGTGCACTCTTTCGAGTCACTGCACTGCATCCCCATTAGTGCCAGTGCATTCTCTGGACTCACTGCAGTGCATCCCCAGTGGTGCCAGTGTACTCTCTGGACTCACTGCACTGCATCACCAGTGGTGCCAGTGCACTCTCTGGACTCACTGCACTGCATCCCCAGAGGTGCCAGTGCACTTTCTGGAGTCACTGCAGTGCATCCCCTGTTGTGCTAGTGCACTCTCTGCACTCACTGCAGTGCATCCCCAGTGGAGCCAGTGCACTCTCTGGACTCACTGCAGTGCATCCCCAGTGGTGCCAGTGCACTCTCTGGACTCACTGCAGTGCATCCCCAATGGTGCCCGTGCACTCTCTGGACTCACTGCATTGCATCCCCAGTGGTGCCAGTGCACTCTCTGGACTCCCTGCAGTGCATCCCCAGTGGTGCCAGTGCACTCTCTGGACTCACTGCACTGCATCCCCAGTGGTGCCAGTGCACGCTCTGGACCCACTGCAGTGCATCCCCAGTGGTGCCAGTGCACTCTCTGGACTCACTGCAGTGCATTCCCTATGGTGCCAGCGCACTCTCTGGAGTCACTGCGCTGCGTCCCCAGTGGTGACAGTTCACTCTCTGGACTCACTGCATTGCATCCCCAGTGGTGCCAGTGCACTCTCTGGACTCACTGCAGTGCAGCCCCTGAGGTGCCAGTGCACTCTCTGGACTCACTGAACTGCATCCCCAGTGGTGCCAGTGCACTCTCTGGACTCACTGCAGTGCATCACCAGTGGTGCCAGTGCACTTTGTGGACTCACTGCACTGCATCCCCAGTGGTGCCAGTGCAATCTCTGGACTCACTGCAGTGCATCCCCAGTGGTGCCAGTGCACTCTCTGGACTCACTGCACTGCATCCCCTGTGGTGCCAGTGCACTCTCTGGACCCACTGCAGTGCATCCCCAGTGGTGCCAGTGCAATCTCTGGACTCACTGCACTGCATCCCTTGTGGTGCCATTGCACTCTCAGGACTCACTGCACTGCATCCCCAGTGGTGCCAGTGCACTCTCTGGACTCACTGCACTGCATCCCCATTGGAGCCAGTGCACTCTCTGGACTCACCGGGGTGCATCCCCAGTGGTGCCAGTGCACTCTCTGGACTCACTGCAGTGCATCCCCAGTGGTGCCAGTGCACTCTCTGGACTCAGTGCACTGCATCCCCAGTGATGCCAGTGCACTCTCTGGTCTCAGTGCAGTGCATCCCCAGTGGTGCCAGTGCACTCTCTGGACTCACTGCACTGCATCCCCAGTGGTGCCAGTGCACAATCTGAGCTCACTGCACTGCATCCCCAGTGGTGCCAGTGCACTCTCTGGACTCACTGCAGTGCAGACCCTTAGGTGCCAGTGCACTCTCTGGACTCCTTGCAGTGAATCCCCGGTGGTGCCAGTGCACTCTCTGGACTCACTGCACTACATCCCCAGTGGTGCCAGTTCACTCTCTGGACTCACTGTACTGCATCCCCAGTGGTGCCTGTGAAGTCTCTGGACTCACTGCAGTGCATCCCCAGTGGTGCCAGTGCACTCTCTGGACTCACTGCAGTGTATCCCCTGTGGTGCCAGTGCACTCTGTGGACTCACTGCACTGCATAGCATTGGTGCCAGTGCACTCTCTGGACTCACTGCATTGCATCCCCAGTGGTGCCAGTGCACTCTCTGGACTCACTCCAGTGCATCCCCAGTGGTGCCAGTGCACTCTCTGGACTCACTGCAGTGCATTCCCAGTGGTGTCAGTGCACTCTCTGGACTCACTGCAGTGAATCCCCGGTGGTGCCAGTGCACTCTCTGGACTCACTGCACTGCATCCCCAGTGGTGCCAGTTCACTCTCTGGACTCACTGCACTGCATCCCCAGTGGTGCCAGTGCACTCTCTGGACTCACTGCAGTGCATCACCAGTGGTGCCAGTGCACTTTGTGGACTCACTGCACTGCATCCCCAGTGGTGCCAGTGCAATCTCTGGACTCACTGCAGTACATCCCCAGTGGTGCCAGTGCACTCTCTGGACTCACTGCACTGCATCCCCTGTGGTGCCAGTGCACTCTCTGGACCCACTGCAGTGCATCCCCAGTGGTGCCAGTGCAATCTCTGGACTCACTGCACTGCATCCCTTGTGGTGCCATTGCACTCTCAGGACTCACTGCACTGCATCCCCAGTGGTGCCAGTGCACTCTCTGGACTCACTGCAGTGCATCCCCAGTGGTGCCAGTGCACTCTCTGGACTCACCGGGGTGCATCCCCAGTGGTGCCAGTGCACTCTCTGGACTCACTGCACTGCATCCCCAGTGGTGCCAGTGCACTCTCTGGATTCACTGCAGTGCATCCCGAGTGCTGACAGTGCACTCTCTGGACTCAGTGCACTGCATCCCCAGTGGTGCCAGTGCACTCTCTGGACTCAGTGCACTGCATCCCCAGTGGTGCCAGTGCACTCTGTGGACTCAACGCACTGCATCCCCAGTGGTGCCAGTGCACAATCTGAGCTCACTGCACTGCATCCCCAGTGGTGCCAGTGCACTCTCTGGACTCACTGCAGTGCAGCCCAAGTGGTGCCAGTGCACTCTCTGGACTCACTGCAGTGCAGCCCCTTAGGTGCCAGTGCACTCTCTGGACTCCTTGCAGTGAATCCCCAGTGGTGCCAGTGCACTCTCTGGACTCACTGTATTACATCCCCAGCGGTGCCAGTTCACTCTCTGGACTCACTGAACTGAATCCCCAGTGGTACCAGTGCACTCTCTGGACTCACTGTACTGCATCCCCAGTGGTGCCTGTGAAGTCTCTGGACTCACTGCAGTGCATCCCCAGTGGTGCCAGTGCACTCTCTGGACTCACTGCACTGCATCCCCAGTGGTGCCACTGCACTCTCTGGACTCACTGCACTGCATCCCCAGTGGTGCCAGTGCACTCTCTGGACTCACTGCAGTGCATTCCCACTGGTGCCAGTTTCATTTCTGGAGTCACTGCAGTGCATCCCCTGTTGTGCTAGTACACTCTCTGCATTCACTGCACTGCATCCCCAGAAGTGCCAGTGCACTCTCTGGACTCACTGCAGTGCATCCCCAGTGGTGCCAGTGCACTCTCTGGACTCACTGCACTGCATCCCCAGTGGTGCCAGTGCACTCTCTGGACTCACTGCACTGCATCCCCAGTGGTGCCAGTGCACTCTCTGGAGTCACTGCACTGCATCTCCAGTGGTGCCAGTGTAGTCTCTGGACTCACAGCAGTGCATCCCCAGTGGTGCCAGTGCAATTACTGGACTCACAGCAGTGCAGATCAGTGGTGCCAGAGCACTCTCTGGACTCACTGCACTGCATCCCCAGTGGTGCCAGTGTACTCTGTGGACTCACTGCACTCCATCCCCAGTGGTGCCAGTGCACTCTCTGAACTCACTGCAGTGTATCCCCATTGGAGCCGGTGCACTCTCTGGACTCACTAAACTGCATCCCCAGTGGTGCCAGAGAACTCTCTGGACTCACTGCAGTGCATCCCCAGTGGTGCCAGTGCACTCTCTGGACGCACTGCACTGCATCCCCAGTGGTGGCAGTGCACTCTCTGGACTCACTGCACTGCATCCCCACTGGTGCCAGTGCACTCTCTGGACTCACTGCAGTGCATCCCCAGTGGTGCCAGTGCACTCTCTGGACTCACTGCACTGCATCACCATTGGTGCCAGGGCACTCTCCGGACTCACTGCAGTGCATCCGCAGTGGTGCCAGTGCACTCTTTCGAGTCACTGCACTGCATCCCCATTAGTGCCAGTGCATTCTCTGGACTCACTGCACTGCATCCCATTGGTGCCAGTGCACTCTCTGGACTCACTGCATTGCATCCCCAGTGGTGCCAGTGCACTCTCTGGACTCACTGCAGTGCAGCCCCTGAGGTGCCAGTGCACTCTCTGGACTCACTGCACTGCATCCCCAGTGGTGCCAGTGCACTCTCTGGACTCACTGCAGTGCATCACCAGTGGTGACAGTGCACTCTCTGGACTCACTGCACTGCATCCCCAGTGGTGCCAGTGTACTCTCTGGACTCACTGCAGTGCATCCCCAGTGGTGCCAGTGCACTCTCTGGACTCACTGCACTGCATCCCCTGTGGTGCCAGTGCACTCTCTGGACCCACTGCAGTGCATCCCCAGTGGTGCCAGTTCAATCTCTGGACTCACTGCACTGCATCCCTTGTGGTGCCATTGCACTCTCAGGACTCACTGCACTGCATCCCCAGTGGAGCCAGTGCACTCTCTGGACTCACTGCACTGCATACCCATTGGAGCCAGTGCACTCTCTGGACTCACCGGGGTGCATCCCCAGTGGTGCCAGTGCACTCTCTGCACTCACTGCACTGCATCCCCAGTGGTGCCAGTGCACTCTCTGGACTCACTGCAGTGCATCCCCAGTGCTGACAGTGCACTCTCTGGACTCAGTGCACTGCATCCCCAGTGGTGCCAGTGCACTCTCTGGTCTCAGTGCAGTGCATCCCCAGTGGTGCCAGTGCACTCTCTGGACTCACTGCACTGCATCCCCAGTGGTGCCAGTGCACTCTCTGGACTCACTGCAGTGTAGCCCAAGTGGTGCCAGTGCACTCTCTGGACTCACTGCAGTGCAGCCCCTTAGGTGCCAGTGCACTCTCTGGACTCCTTGCAGTGAATCCCCGGTGGTGCCAGTGCACTCTCTGGACTCACTGCACTACATCCCCAGTGGTGCCAGTTCACTCTCTGGACTCACTGAACTGAATCCCCAGTGGTGCCAGTGCACTCTCTGGACTCACTGTACTGCATCCCCAGTGGTGCCTGTGAAGTCTCTGGACTCACTGCAGTGCATCCCCAGTGGTGCCAGTGCACTCTCTGGACTCACTGCAGTGTATCCCCTGTGGTGCCAGTGCACTCTGTGGACTCACTGCACTGCATAGCATTGGTGCCAGTGCACTCTCTGGACTCACTGCATTGCATCCCCAGTGGTGCCAGTGCACTCTCTGGACTCACTCCAGTGCATCCCCAGTGGTGCCAGTGCACTCTCTGGACTCACTGCAGTGCAGCCCCTGAGGTGCCAGTGCACTCTCTGGACTCAATGCAGTGCATTCCCAGTGGTGTCAGTGCACTCTCTGGACTCACTGCAGTGAATCCCCGGTGGTGCCAGTGCACTCTCTGGACTCACTGCACTGCATCCCCAGTGGTGCCAGTTCACTCTCTGGACTCACTGAACTGCATCCCCAGTGGTGCCAGTGCACTCTCTGGACTCACTGCAGTGCATCACCAGTGGTGCCAGTGCACTTTGTGGACTCACTGCACTGCATCCCCAGTGGTGCCAGTGCAATCTCTGGACTCACTGCAGTACATCCCCAGTGGTGCCAGTGCACTCTCTGGACTCACTGCACTGCATCCCCTGTGGTGCCAGTGCACTCTCTGGACCCACGGCAGTGCATCTCCAATGGTGCCAGTGCAATCTCTGGACTCACTGCACTGCATCCCTTGTGGTGCCATTGCACTCTCAGGACTCACTGCACTGCATCCCCAGTGGTGCCAGTGCACTCTCTGGACTCACTGCACTGCATCCCCAGTGGTGCCAGTGCACTCTCTGGACTCACTGCAGTGCATCCCCAGTGCTGACAGTGCACTCTCTGGACTCAGTGCACTGCATCCCCAGTGGTGCCAGTGCACTCTCTGGACTCAGTGCAGTGCATCCCCAGTGGTGCCAGTGCACTCTCTGGACTCAGTGCACTGCATCCCCAGTGGTGCCAGTGCACAATCTGAGCTCACTGCACTGCATCCCCAGTGGTGCCAGTGCACTTTCTGGACTCACTGCAGTGCAGCCCAAGTGGTGCCAGTGCACTCTCTGGACTCACTGCAGTGCAGCCCCTTAGGTGCCAGTGCACTCTCTGGACTCCTTGCAGTGAATCCCCGGTGGTGCCAGTGCACTCTCTGGACTCACTGCATTACATCCCCAGTGGTGCCAGTTCACTCTCTGGACTCACTGAACTGAATCCCCAGTGGTGCCAGTGCACTCTCTGGACTCACTGTACTGCATCCCCAGTGGTGCCTGTGAAGTCTCTGGACTCACTGCAGTGCATCCCCAGTGGTGCCAGTGCACTCTCTGGACTCACTGCACTGCATCCCCAGTGGTGCCAGTGCAGTCTCTGGACTCACTGCACTGCATCACCAGTGGTGCCAGTGCACTCTCTGGACTCACTGCAGTGCATCCCCAGTGGTGCCAGTGCACTTTCTGGAGTCACTGCAGTGCATCCCCTGTTGTGCTAGTGCACTCTCTGCATTCACTGCACTGCATCCCCAGAAGTGCCAGTGCACTCTCTGGACTCACTGCAGTGCATCCCCAGTGGTGCCAGTGCACTCTCTGGACTCAGTGCACTGCATCCCCAGTGGTGCCAGTGCACTCTCTGGACTCAGTGCAGTGCATCCCCAGTGGTGCCAGTGCACTCTCTGGACTCACTGCACTGCATCCCCATTGGTGCCAGTGCACTCTCTGAGCTCACTGCACTGCATCCCCAGTGGTGCCAGTTCACTCTCTGGACTCACTGCAGTGAATCCCCGGTGGTGCCAGTGCACTCTCTGGACTCACTGCACTGCATCCCCAGTGGTGCCACTGCACTCTCTGGACTCACTGCAGTGCATCCCCAGTGGTGCCAGTGCACTCTCTGGACTCACTGCACTGCATCCCCATTGGAGCCAGTGCACTCTCTGGACTAACTGCATTGCATCCCCACTGGTGCCAGTGCACTCTCTGGACTCACTGCACTGCATCCCCAGTGGTGCCAGTGCACTCTCTGGACTCACTGCAGCGCATCCCCTGAGGTGCCAGTGCACTCTCTGGACTCACTGCAGTGCAGCCCAAGTGGTGCCAGTGCACTCTCTGGACTCACTGCAGTGCAGCCCCTTAGGTGCCAGTGCACTCTCTGGACTCCTTGCAGTGAATCCCCGGTGGTGCCAGTGCACTCTCTGGACTCACTGCACTACATCCCCAGTGGTGCCAGTTCACTCTCTGGACTCACTGAACTGAATCTCCAGTGGTGCCAGTGCACTCTCTGGACTCACTGTACTGCATCCCCAGTGGTGCCTGTGAAGTCTCTTGACACACTGCAGTGCATCCCCAGTGGTGCCAGTGCACTCTCTGGACTCACTGCACTGCATCCCCAGTGGTGCCACTGCACTCTCTGGACTCACTGCACTGCATCCCCAGTGGTGCCAGTGCACTCTCTGGACTCACTGCAGTGCATCCCCACTGGTGCCAGTGCACTTTCTGGAGTCACTGCAGTGCATCCCCTGTTGTGCTAGTACACTCTCTGCATTCACTGCACTGCATCCCCAGAAGTGCCAGTGCACTCTCTGGACTCACTGCAGTGCATCCCCAGTGGTGCCAGTGCACTCTCTGGACTCACTGCACTGCATCCCCAGTGGTGCCAGTGCACTCTCTGGACTCACTGCAGTGCATCCCCAGTGCTGACAGTGCACTCTCTGGACTCACTGCACTGCATCCCCAGTGGTGCCAGTGCACTCTCTGGACTCACTGCACTGCATCCCCTTTGGAGCCAGTGCACTCTCTGGACTAACTGCAGTGCATCCCCTGTGGTGCCAGTGCACTCTCTGGACTCACTGCAGTGCATCCCCAGTGGTGCCAGTGCACTCTCTGGACTCACTGCACTGCATCCCCAGTGCTGACAGTGCACTCTCTGGACTCAGTGCACTGCATCCCCAGTGGTGCCAGTGCACTCTCTGGACTCACTGCAGTGCATCCCCAGTGGTTCCAGTGCACTCTCTGGACTCACTGCACTGCATCCCCAGTGGTGCCAGTGCACTCTCTGAGCTCACTGCACTGCATCCCCAGTGGTGCCAGTGCACTCTCTGGACTCACTGCACTGCGTCACCAGTGGTGCCAGTGCACTTTCTGGACTCACTGCACTGCATCCCCAGTGGTGCCAGTGCACTCTCTGGAGTCACTGCACTGCATCTCCAGTGGTGCCAGTGTAGTCTCTGGACTCACAGCAGTGCATCCCCAGTGGTGCCAGTGCAATTACTGGACTCACAGCAGTGCAGATCAGTGGTGCCAGAGCACTCTCTGGACTCACTGCACTGCATCCCCAGTGGTGCCAGTGCACTCTGTGGACTCACTGCACTCCATCCGCAGTGGTGCCAGTGCACTCTCTGGACTCACTGCAGTGTATCCCCATTGGAGCCGGTGCACTCTCTGGACTCACGAAACTGCATCCCCAGTGGTGCCAGAGAACTCTCTGGACTCACTGCAGTGCATCCCCAGTGGTGCCAGTGCACTCTCTGGACGCACTGCACTGCATCCCCAGTGGTGGCAGTGCACTCTCTGGACTCACTGCACTGCATCCCCACTGGTGCCAGTGCACTCTCTGGACTCACTGCAGTGCATCCCCAGTGGTGCCAGTGCACTCTCTGGACTCACTGCACTGCATCACCATTGGTGCCAGGGCACTCTCCGGACTCACTGCAGTGCATCCGCAGTGGTGCCAGTGCACTCTTTCGAGTCACTGCACTGCATCTCCATTAGTGCCAGTGCATTCTCTGGACTCACTGCAGCGCATCCCCAGTGGTGCCAGTGTACTCTCTGGACTCACTGCACTGCATCCCCAGTGGTGCCAGTGCACTTTCTGGAGTCACTGCAGTGCATCTCCAGTGGTGCCAGTGCACTCTCTGGACTCACTGCAGTGCATCCCCAGTGGTGCCAGTGCACTCTCTGGACTCACTGCAGTGCATCACCAGTGGTGCCAGTGCACTCTCTGGACTCACTGCACTGCATCCCCAGTGGTGCCAGTGCACTCTGTGGACTCACTGCACTACATCCCCAGTGGTGCCAGTGCACTCTCTGGACTCACTGCAGTGCATCCCCAGTGGTGCCAGTGCACTCTCTGGATTCACTGAACTGCATCCCCAGTGGTGCCAGTGCACTCTCTGGACTTACTGCAGTGCATCCCCAGTGGTGCCTGTGAAGTCTCTGGACCCACTGCAGTGCAACCCCCGTGGTGCCAGTGTAGTCTCTGGACTCAAGGCACAGTAACACCAGTGGTGCCAGTGTAATCTCAGGACTCACAGCAGTGCAGCTAAAGTTGGTGCCAGTGCACTCTCTGGACTCACTGCACTGCATCCCCAGTGGTGCCAGTGCACTCTCTGGACTCACTGCAGTGCATCCCCAGTGGTGCCAGTGCACTCTCTGGACTCACTGCAGTGCATCCACTGTGGTGCCATTGCACTCTCAGGACTCACTGCACTGCATCCCCAGTGGTGCCAGTGCACGCTCTGGACTCACTGCACTGCATCCCCAGTGGAGCCAGTGCACTCTCTGGACTCACTGCACTGCATCCCTAGTGGTGCCAGTGCACTCTCTCGTCTCACTGCACTGCATCCCCTGTGATGCCAGTGCACTCTTTGGACTCACTGCAGTGCATCCCCAGTGCTGAGAGTGCACTCTGTGGACTCAGTGCACTGCATCCCCAGTGGTGCCAGTGCACTCTCTGGACTCACTGCACTGCATCCCCAATGGTGCCAGTGCACTCTCTGGACTCACTGCACTTCATCCCCAGTGGTGCATCTGCAGTCTCTGGACTCACTGCACTGCATCCCCAGTGGTGCCAATGTAGTCTCTTGACTCACTGCAGTGCATCCCCAGTGGTGCCAGTGCAATCTCTGGACTCACTGCAGTGCAGCTCAGTGGTGCCAGAGCACTCTCTGGACTCACTGTGCTGCATCCACAGTGGTGCCAGTGCACTCTCTGGACTCACTGCACTGCATCCCCAGTGGAGCCAGTGCACTCTCTGGACTCACTGCAGTGTATCCCCATTGGAGCCGGTGCACTCTCTGGACTCACTAAACTGCTTCCCCAGTGGTGCCAGAGAACTCTCTGGTCTCACTGCAGTGCTTCCCCAGTGGTGCCAGTGCACTGTCTGGACTCACTGCAGTTTATCCCCAGTGCTGCAAGGGCACTCTCTGGACTCACTGCACTGCATCCCAGTGGTGCCAGTGCACTCTCTGGACTCACTGCACTAAAACCCCAGTGGTGCCAGTGCAGTCTCTGGACTCACTGCACTGCATCCCCAGTGGTGCCAGTGCACTCTCTGGACTCACTGCAGTGCATCCCCAGTGGTGCCAGTGCACTCTCTGGAATCACTGCAGTGCATCCCCTGTGGTGCCAGTACACTCTCTGGAGTCACTGCACTGCATCCCCAGTGGTGCCAGTGCACTCTCTGGACTCACTGCAGTGCATCCCCAGTGGTGCCAGTGCACTCTCTGGAGTCACTGCACTGCATCCCCAGTGGTGCCAGTGCACTCTCTGGACTCACTGCACTGCATCTCCAGTGGTGCAGTGCGCTCTCTGGACTCACTGCACTGCATCCCCAGTGGTGCCAGTGCACTCTCTGGACTCACTGCAGTGCATCCCCAGTGGTGCCAGTGCACTCTCTGTAGTCACTGCGCTGCGTCCCCAGTGGTGACAGTTCACTCTCAGGACGCACTGCACTGCATCCCCAGTGGTGCCAGTGCACTCTCTGGACTCACTGCAGTGCATCACCAGTGCTGAGAGTGCACTCTCTGGACTCAGTGCACTGCATCCCCAGTGGTGCCAGTGCACTCTCTGGACTCAGTACACTGCATCCCCAATGGTGCCAGTGCACTCTCTGGACTCACTACACTGCATCCCCAGTGGTGCCAGTGGCTCTCTGGACTCACTGCACTGCATCACCAGTGGTGACAGTGCACTCTCTGGACTCACTGCACTGCAACCCCAGTGGTGCCAGTGCACTCTCTGGACTCACTGCACTGCATCAACAGTGGTGCCAGTGCACTCTCTGCACTCACTGCACTGCATCCCCAGTGGTGCCAGTGTAGTCTCTGGACTCACTGCAGTGCAGCTCAGTGGTGCCAGAGAACTCTCTGGACTCACTGCAGTGCATCCCCAGTGGTGCCAGTGCACTCTCTGGACTCACTGCACTGCATCCCCAGTGGAGCCAGTGCACTCTCTGGACTCACTGCAGTGTATCTCCATTGGAGCCAGTGCACTCTCTGGACTCACTAAACTGCATCCCCAGTGGTGCCAGAGAACTCTCTGGTCTCACTGCAGTGCATCCCCAGTGGTGCCAGTGCACTGTCTGGACTCACTGCAGTTTATCCCCAGTGGTGCAAGGGCACTCTCAGGACTCACTGCACTGCATCCCCATTGGTGCCAGTGCACTCTCTGGACTAACTGCACTAAAACCCCAGTGGTGCCAGTGCAGTCTCTGGACTCACTGCACTGCATCCCCAGTGGTTCCATTGCACTCTCTGGGCTCACTGCATTGCATCCCCAGTGGTGCCAGTGCACTCTCTGGACTCAGTGCAGTGCATCCCCAGTGGTGCCAGTGCACTCTCTGGACTCACTGCACTGCATCCCCAGTGGTGCCAGTGCACTCTCTGGACTCACTGCACTGCATCCTCAGTGGTGCCAGTGCAATCTCTGGACTCACTGCACTGCATCCCCAGTGGTGCCAGTGAACTCTCTGGACTCACTGCGCTGCATAAGCACTGGTGACAGTGCACTCTCTAGACTCACTGTGCTGCATCTCCAGTGGTGTCAGTGTACTCTCAGGACTCACTGCAGTGTATTCCCTGAGGTGCCAGTGCACTCTGTGGACTCACTGCACTGCATCCCAGTGGTGCCAGTGCACTCTCTGGACTCACTGCAGTGCATCCCCAGTGGTGCCAGTGCGCTCTCTGGACTCACTGCAGTGCAGCCCCAGTGGTGCCAGTGCACTCTCTCGACTCACTGCACTGCATCCCCAGTGGTGCCAGTGCACTCTCTGTACTCACTGCAGTGCATTCCCAGTGGTGCCAGTGCACTCTCTGGACTCCTTGCACTGAATCCCCGGTGGTGCCAGTGCACTCTATGGACTCACTGCACTACATCCCCAGTGGTGCCAGTTCACTCTCTGGACTCACTGCACTGCATCCCCAGTGGTGCCAGTGCACTGTCTGGACTCACTGCAGTTTATCCCCAGTGGTGCAAGGGCACTCTCTGGACTCACTGCAGTGCATCCCCAGTGGTGCCAGTGCACTCTCTGGACTCACTGCACTGTATCCCCATTGGAGCCGGTGCACTCTCTGGACTCACTAAACTGCATCCCCAGTGGTGCCAGAGAACTCTCTGGACTCACTGCAGTGCATCCCCAGTGGTGCCAGTGCACTGTCTGGACTCACCGGGGTGCATCCCCAGTGGTGCCAGTGCACTCTCTGGACTCACTGCAGTGCATCCCTTGTGGTGCCAGTACACTCTCTGGACTCACTGCAGTGCATCCCCAGTGGTGCCAGTGCACTCTCTGGACTCACTGCACTGCATCCCAGTGGTGCCAGTGCACTCTCTGGAGTCACTGCACTGCATCCGCAGTAGTGCCAGTGCACTCTCTGGACTCACTGCAGTGCATCCCCAGTGGTGCCAGTGCACTCTCTGGACTCACTGCACTGCATCACCATTGGTGCCAGGGCACTCTCCGGACTCACTGCAGTGCATCCGCAGTGGTGCCAGTGCACTCTTTCGAGTCACTGCACTGCATCCCCATTAGTGCCAGTGCATTCTCTGGACTCACTGCAGTGCATCTCCAGTGGTGCCAGTGTACTCTCTGGACTCACTGCAGTGCATCACCAGTGGTGCCAGTGCACTCTCTGGACTCACTGCACTGCATCCCCAGTGGTGCCAGTACACTTTCTGGAGTCACTGCAGTGCATCCTCTGTTGTGCTAGTGCACTCTCTGCACTCACTGCACTGCATCCCCAGTGGAGCCAGTGCACTCTCTGGACTCAGTGCAGTGCATCTCCAGTGGTGCCAGTGCACTCTCTGGACTCACTGCACTGCATCCCCAGTGGTGCCAGTGCACTCTCTGGACTCACTGCACTGCATCCCCAGTGGTGCCAGTGCACTCTCTGGACTCACTGCAGTGCATCCCGAGTGGTGCCAGTGCACTCTCTGGACTCACTGCACTGCATCCCCAGTGGTGCCAGTGCACTCTCTGGACCCATTGCAGTGCATCCCCACTGGTGCCAGTGCACTCTCTGGACTCACTGCAGTGCATCCCCTGTGGTGCCAGCGCACTCTCTGGAGTCACTGCGCTGCGTCCCCAGTGGTGACAGTTCACTCTCTGGACTCACTGTGCTGCATCCCTAGTGGTGCCAGTGCACTCTCTGGACTCACTGAACTGCATCCCCAGTGGTGCCAGTGCACTCTGTGGACTCACTGCACTGCATCCCATTGGTGCCAGTGCACTCTCTGCACTCACTGCGTTGCATCCCCAGTGGTGCCAGTGCACTCTCTGGACTCACTCCAGTGCATCCCCAGTGGTGCCAGTGCACTCTCTGGACTCACTGCAGTGCAGCACCTGAGGTGCCAGTGCACTCTCTGTACTCAATGCAGTGCATTCCCAGTGGTGTCAGTGCACTCTCTGGACTCACTGCAGTGAATCCCCGGTGGTGCCAGTGCACTCTCTGGACTCACTGCACTGCATCCCCAGTGGTGCCAGTTCACTCTCTGGACTCACTGAACTGCATCCCCAGTGGTGCCAGTGCACTCTCTGGACTCACTGCACTGCATCCCCAGTGGTGCCAGTGCAATCTCTGGACTCACTGCACTGCATCCCCAGTGGTGCCAGTGAACTCTCTGGACTCACTGCAGTGCATCACCAGTGGTGCCAGTGCACTCTCTGGACTCACTGCGCTGCAGCCCCAGTGGTGCCAGTGCACTCTCGTGACTCACTGCAGTGCATCACCAGTGGTGCCAGTGCACTCTCTGGACTCACTGCACTGCATCCCCAGTGGTGCCAGTGTACTCTCTGGACTCACTGCAGTGCATCCACAGTGCTGACCGTGCACTCTCTGGACTCAGTGCAGTGCATCCCCAGTGGTGCCAGTGCACTCTCTGGACTCACTGCAGTGCTTACCCACTGGTGCCAGTGCACTCTCTGGAGTCACCGCTGTGCATCCCCAGTGGTGCCAGTGCAGTCTCTGGAGTCACTGCAGTGCATCCCCAGTGGTGCCAGTGCACTTTCTGGAGTCACTGCAGTGCATCCCCTGTTGTGCTAGTGCACTCTCTGCATTCACTGCACTGCATCCCCAGAAGTGCCAGTGCACTCTCTGGACTCACTGCAGTGCATCCCCAGTGGTGCCAGTGCACTCTCTGGACTCACTGCACTGCATCCCCAGTGGTGCCAGTGCACTCTCTGAGCTCACTGCACTGCATCCCCAGTGGTGCCAGTGCACTCTCTGGAGTCACTGCACTGCATCACCAGTGGTGCCAGTGCACTTTCTGGACTCACTGCACTGCATCCCCAGTGGTACCAGTGCACTCTCTGGAGTCACTGCACTGCATCTCCAGTGGTGCCAGTGTAGTCTCTGGACTCACAGCAGTGCATCCCCAGTGGTGCCAGTGCAATTACTGGACTCACAGCAGTGCAGATCAGTGGTGCCAGAGCACTCTCTGGACTCACTGCACTGCATCCCCAGTGGTGCCAGTGTACTCTGTGGACTCACTGCACTCCATCCCCAGTGGTGCCAGTGCACTCTCTGAACTCACTGCAGTGTATCCCCATTGGAGCCGGTGCACTCTCTGGACTCACTAAACTGCATCCCCAGTGGTGCCAGAGAACTCTCTGGACTCACTGCAGTGCATCCCCAGTGGTGCCAGTGCACTCTCTGGACGCACTGCACTGCATCCCCAGTGGTGGCAGTGCACTCTCTGGACTCACTGCACTGCATCCCCACTGGTGCCAGTGCACTCTCTGGACTCACTGCAGTGCATCCCCAGTGGTGCCAGTGCACTCTCTGGACTCACTGCACTGCATCCCCAGTGGTGCCAGGGCACTCTCCGGACTCACTGCAGTGCATCCGCAGTGGTGCCAGTGCACTCTTTCGAGTCACTGCACTGCATCCCCATTAGTGCCAGTGCATTCTCTGGACTCACTGCACTGCATCCCATTGGTGCCAGTGCACTCTCTGGACTCACTGCATTGCATCCCCAGTGGTGCCAGTGCACTCTCTGGACTCACTGCAGTGCAGCCCCTGAGGTGCCAGTGCACTCTCTGGACTCACTGAACTGCATCCCCAGTGGTGCCAGTGCACTCTCTGGACTCACTGCAGTGCATCACCAGTGGTGACAGTGCACTCTCTGGACTCACTGCACTGCATCCCCAGTGGTGCCAGTGTACTCTCTGGACTCACTGCAGTGCATCCCCAGTGGTGCCAGTGCACTCTCTGGACTCACTGCACTGCATACCCATTGGAGCCAGTGCACTCTCTGGACTCACCGGGGTGCATCCCCAGTGGTGCCAGTGCACTCTCTGCACTCACTGCACTGCATCCCCAGTGGTGCCAGTGCACTCTCTGGTCTCAGTGCAGTGCATCCCCAGTGGTGCCAGTGCACTCTCTGGACTCACTGCACTGCATCCCCAGTGGTGCCAGTGCACTCTCTGGACTCACTGCAGTGTAGCCCAAGTGGTGCCAGTGCACTCTCTGGACTCACTGCAGTGCAGCCCCTTAGGTGCCAGTGCACTCTCTGGACTCCTTGCAGTGAATCCCCGGTGGTGCCAGTGCACTCTCTGGACTCACTGCACTACATCCCCAGTGGTGCCAGTTCACTCTCTGGACTCACTGAACTGAATCCCCAGTGGTGCCAGTGCACTCTCTGGACTCACTGTACTGCATCCCCAGTGGTGCCTGTGAAGTCTCTGGACTCACTGCAGTGCATCCCCAGTGGTGCCAGTGCACTCTCTGGACTCACTGCAGTGTATCCCCTGTGGTGCCAGTGCACTCTGTGGACTCACTGCACTGCATAGCATTGGTGCCAGTGCACTCTCTGGACTCACTGCATTGCATCCCCAGTGGTGCCAGTGCACTCTCTGGACTCACTCCAGTGCATCCCCAGTGGTGCCAGTGCACTCTCTGGACTCACTGCAGTGCAGCCCCTGAGGTGCCAGTGCACTCTCTGGACTCAATGCAGTGCATTCCCAGTGGTGTCAGTGCACTCTCTGGACTCACTGCAGTGAATCCCCGGTGGTGCCAGTGCACTCTCTGGACTCACTGCACTGCATCCCCAGTGGTGCCAGTTCACTCTCTGGACTCACTGAACTGCATCCCCAGTGGTGCCAGTGCACTCTCTGGACTCACTGCAGTGCATCACCAGTGGTGCCAGTGCACTTTGTGGACTCACTGCACTGCATCCCCAGTGGTGCCAGTGCAATCTCTGGACTCACTGCAGTACATCCCCAGTGGTGCCAGTGCACTCTCTGGACTCACTGCACTGCATCCCCTGTGGTGCCAGTGCACTCTCTGGACCCACGGCAGTGCATCTCCAATGGTGCCAGTGCAATCTCTGGACTCACTGCACTGCATCCCTTGTGGTGCCATTGCACTCTCAGGACTCACTGCACTGCATCCCCAGTGGTGCCAGTGCACTCTCTGGACTCACTGCACTGCATCCCCAGTGGTGCCAGTGCACTCTCTGGACTCACTGCAGTGCATCCCCAGTGCTGACAGTGCACTCTCTGGACTCAGTGCACTGCATCCCCAGTGGTGCCAGTGCACTCTCTGGACTCAGTGCAGTGCATCCCCAGTGGTGCCAGTGCACTCTCTGGACTCAGTGCACTGCATCCCCAGTGGTGCCAGTGCACAATCTGAGCTCACTGCACTGCATCCCCAGTGGTGCCAGTGCACTTTCTGGACTCACTGCAGTGCAGCCCAAGTGGTGCCAGTGCACTCTCTGGACTCACTGCAGTGCAGCCCCTTAGGTGCCAGTGCACTCTCTGGACTCCTTGCAGTGAATCCCCAGTGGTGCCAGTGCACTCTCTGGACTCACTGCATTACATCCCCAGTGGTGCCAGTTCACTCTCTGGACTCACTGAACTGAATCCCCAGTGGTGCCAGTGCACTCTCTGGACTCACTGTACTGCATCCCCAGTGGTGCCTGTGAAGTCTCTGGACTCACTGCAGTGCATCCCCAGTGGTGCCAGTGCACTCTCTGGACTCACTGCACTGCATCCCCAGTGGTGCCACTGCACTCTCTGGACTCACTGCACTGCATCACCAGTGGTGCCAGTGCACTCTCTGGACTCACTGCAGTGCATCCCCAGTGGTGCCAGTGCACTTTCTGGAGTCACAGCAGTGCATCCCCTGTTGTGCTAGTGCACTCTCTGCATTCACTGCACTGCATCCCCAGAAGTGCCAGTGCACTCTCTGGACTCACTGCAGTGCATCCCCAGTGGTGCCAGTGCACTCTCTGGACTCAGTGCACTGCATCCCCAGTGGTGCCAGTGCACTCTCTGGACTCAGTGCAGTGCATCCCCAGTGGTGCCAGTGCACTCTCTGGACTCACTGCACTGCATCCCCATTGGTGCCAGTGCACTCTCTGAGCTCACTGCACTGCATCCCCAGTGGTGCCAGTTCACTCTCTGGACTCACTGCAGTGAATCCCCGGTGGTGCCAGTGCACTCTCTGGACTCACTGCACTGCATCCCCAGTGGTGCCACTGCACTCTCTGGACTCACTGCAGTGCATCCCCAGTGGTGCCAGTGCACTCTCTGGACTCACTGCACTGCATCCCCATTGGAGCCAGTGCACTCTCTGGACTAACTGCATTGCATCCCCACTGGTGCCAGTGCACTCTCTGGACTCACTGCACTGCATCCCCAGTGGTGCCAGTGCACTCTCTGGACTCACTGCAGCGCATCCCCTGAGGTGCCAGTGCACTCTCTGGACTCACTGCACTGCATCCCCAGTGGTGCCAGTGCACTCTCTGAGCTCACTGCACTGCATCCCCAGTGGTGCCAGTGCACTCTCTGGACTCACTGCACTCCATCCGCAGTGGTGCCAGTGCACTCTCTGGACTCACTGCAGTGTATCCCCATTGGAGCCGGTGCACTCTCTGGACTTACGAAACTGCATCCCCAGTGGTGCCAGAGAACTCTCTGGACTCACTGCAGTGCATCCCCAGTGGTGCCAGTGCACTCTCTGGACGCACTGCACTGCATCCCCAGTGGTGGCAGTGCACTCTCTGGACTCACTGCACTGCATCCCCACTGGTGCCAGTGCACTCTCTGGACTCACTGCAGTGCATCCCCAGTGGTGCCAGTGCACTCTCTGGACTCACTGCACTGCATCACCATTGGTGCCAGGGCACTCTCCGGACTCACTGCAGTGCATCCGCAGTGGTGCCAGTGCACTCTTTCGAGTCACTGCACTGCATCTCCATTAGTGCCAGTGCATTCTCTGGACTCACTGCAGCGCATCCCCAGTGGTGCCAGTGTACTCTCTGGACTCACTGCACTGCATCCCCAGTGGTGCCAGTGCACTTTCTGGAGTCACTGCAGTGCATCTCCAGTGGTGCCAGTGCACTCTCTGGACTCACTGCAGTGCATCCCCAGTGGTGCCAGTGCACTCTCTGGACTCACTGCAGTGCATCACCAGTGGTGCCAGTGCACTCTCTGGACTCACTGCACTGCATCCCCAGTGGTGCCAGTGCACTCTGTGGACTCACTGCACTGCATCCCCAGTGGTGCCAGTGCACTCTCTGGACTCACTGCAGTGCATCCCCAGTGGTGCCAGTGCACTCTCTGGATTCACTGAACTGCATCCCCAGTGGTGCCAGTGCACTCTCTGGACTTACTGCAGTGCATCCCCAGTGGTGCCTGTGAAGTCTCTGGACCCACTGCAGTGCAACCCCCGTGGTGCCAGTGTAGTCTCTGGACTCAAGGCACAGTAACACCAGTGGTGCCAGTGTAATCTCAGGACTCACAGCAGTGCAGCTAAAGTTGGTGCCAGTGCACTCTCTGGACTCACTGCACTGCATCCCCAGTGGTGCCAGTGCACTCTCTGGACTCACTGCAGTGCATCCCCAGTGGTGCCAGTGCACTCTCTGGACTCACTGCAGTGCATCCACTGTGGTGCCATTGCACTCTCAGGACTCACTGCACTGCATCCCCAGTGGTGCCAGTGCACGCTCTGGACTCACTGCACTGCATCCCCAGTGGAGCCAGTGCACTCTCTGGACTCACTGCACTGCATCCCTAGTGGTGCCAGTGCACTCTCTCGTCTCACTGCACTGCATCCCCTGTGATGCCAGTGCACTCTTTGGACTCACTGCAGTGCATCCCCAGTGCTGAGAGTGCACTCTGTGGACTCAGTGCACTGCATCCCCAGTGGTGCCAGTGCACTCTCTGGACTCACTGCACTGCATCCCCAATGGTGCCAGTGCACTCTCTGGACTCACTGCACTTCATCCCCAGTGGTGCATCTGCAGTCTCTGGACTCACTGCACTGCATCCCCAGTGGTGCCAATGTAGTCTCTTGACTCACTGCAGTGCATCCCCAGTGGTGCCAGTGCAATCTCTGGACTCACTGCAGTGCAGCTCAGTGGTGCCAGAGCACTCTCTGGACTCACTGTGCTGCATCCACAGTGGTGCCTGTGCACTCTCTGGACTCACTGCACTGCATCCCCAGTGGAGCCAGTGCACTCTCTGGACTCACTGCAGTGTATCCCCATTGGAGCCGGTGCACTCTCTGGACTCACTAAACTGCTTCCCCAGTGGTGCCAGAGAACTCTCTGGTCTCAGTGCAGTGCTTCCCCAGTGGTGCCAGTGCACTGTCTGGACTCACTGCAGTTTATCCCCAGTGCTGCAAGGGCACTCTCTGGACTCACTGCACTGCATCCCAGTGGTGCCAGTGCACTCTCTGGACTCACTGCACTAAAACCCCAGTGGTGCCAGTGCAGTCTCTGGACTCACTGCACTGCATCCCCAGTGGTGCCAGTGCACTCTCTGGACTCACTGCAGTGCATCCCCAGTGGTGCCAGTGCACTCTCTGGAATCACTGCAGTGCATCCCCTGTGGTGCCAGTACACTCTCTGGAGTCACTGCACTGCATCCCCAGTGGTGCCAGTGCACTCTCTGGACTCACTGCAGTGCATCCCCAGTGGTGCCAGTGCACTCTCTGGAGTCACTGCACTGCATCCCCAGTGGTGCCAGTGCACTCTCTGGACTCACTGCACTGCATCCCCAGTGGTGCCAGTGCGCTCTCTGGACTCACTGCACTGCATCCCCAGTGGTGCCAGTGCACTCTCTGGACTCACTGCAGTGCATCCCCAGTGGTGCCAGTGCACTCTCTGTAGTCACTGCGCTGCGTCCCCAGTGGTGACAGTTCACTCTCAGGACGCACTGCACTGCATCCCCAGTGGTGCCAGTGCACTCTCTGGACTCACTGCAGTGCATCACCAGTGCTGAGAGTGCACTCTCTGGACTCAGTGCACTGCATCCCCAGTGGTGCCAGTGCACTCTCTGGACTCAGTACACTGCATCCCCAATGGTGCCAGTGCACTCTCTGGACTCACTACACTGCATCCCCAGTGGTGCCAGTGGCTCTCTGGACTCACTGCACTGCATCACCAGTGGTGACAGTGCACTCTCTGGACTCACTGCACTGCAACCCCAGTGGTGCCAGTGCACTCTCTGGACTCACTGCACTGCATCAACAGTGGTGCCAGTGCACTCTCTGCACTCACTGCACTGCATCCCCAGTGGTGCCAGTGTAGTCTCTGGACTCACTGCAGTGCAGCTCAGTGGTGCCAGAGAACTCTCTGGACTCACTGCAGTGCATCCCCAGTGGTGCCAGTGCACTCTCTGGACTCACTGCACTGCATCCCCAGTGGAGCCAGTGCACTCTCTGGACTCACTGCAGTGTATCTCCATTGGAGCCAGTGCACTCTCTGGACTCACTAAACTGCATCCCCAGTGGTGCCAGAGAACTCTCTGGTCTCACTGCAGTGCATCCCCAGTGGTGCCAGTGCACTGTCTGGACTCACTGCAGTTTATCCCCAGTGGTGCAAGGGCACTCTCAGGACTCACTGCACTGCATCCCCATTGGTGCCAGTGCACTCTCTGGACTAACTGCACTAAAACCCCAGTGGTGCCAGTGCAGTCTCTGGACTCACTGCACTGCATCCCCAGTGGTTCCATTGCACTCTCTGGGCTCACTGCATTGCATCCCCAGTGGTGCCAGTGCACTCTCTGGACTCAGTGCAGTGCATCCCCAGTGGTGCCAGTGCACTCTCTGGACTCACTGCACTGCATCCCCAGTGGTGCCAGTGCACTCTCTGGACTCACTGCACTGCATCCTCAGTGGTGCCAGTGCAATCTCTGGACTCACTGCACTGCATCCCCAGTGGTGCCAGTGAACTCTCTGGACTCACTGCGCTGCATAAGCACTGGTGACAGTGCACTCTCTAGACTCACTCTGCTGCATCTCCAGTGGTGTCAGTGTACTCTCAGGACTCACTGCAGTGTATTCCCTGAGGTGCCAGTGCACTCTGTGGACTCACTGCACTGCATCCCAGTGGTGCCAGTGCACTCTCTGGACTCACTGCAGTGCATCCCCAGTGGTGCCAGTGCGCTCTCTGGACTCACTGCAGTGCAGCCCCAGTGGTGCCAGTGCACTCTCTCGACTCACTGCACTGCATCCCCAGTGGTGCCAGTGCACTCTCTGTACTCACTGCAGTGCATTCCCAGTGGTGCCAGTGCACTCTCTGGACTCCTTGCACTGAATCCCCGGTGGTGCCAGTGCACTCTATGGACTCACTGCACTACATCCCCAGTGGTGCCAGTTCACTCTCTGGACTCACTGCACTGCATCCCCAGTGGTGCCAGTGCACTGTCTGGACTCACTGCAGTTTATCCCCAGTGGTGCAAGGGCACTCTCTGGACTCACTGCAGTGCATCCCCAGTGGTGCCAGTGCACTCTCTGGACTCACTGCACTGTATCCCCATTGGAGCCGGTGCACTCTCTGGACTCACTAAACTGCATCCCCAGTGGTGCCAGAGAACTCTCTGGACTCACTGCAGTGCATCCCCAGTGGTGCCAGTGCACTGTCTGGACTCACCGGGGTGCATCCCCAGTGGTGCCAGTGCACTCTCTGGACTCACTGCAGTGCATCCCTTGTGGTGCCAGTACACTCTCTGGACTCACTGCAGTGCATCCCCAGTGGTGCCAGTGCACTCTCTGGACTCACTGCACTGCATCCCAGTGGTGCCAGTGCACTCTCTGGAGTCACTGCACTGCATCCGCAGTAGTGCCAGTGCACTCTCTGGACTCACTGCAGTGCATCCCCAGTGGTGCCAGTGCACTCTCTGGACTCACTGCACTGCATCACCATTGGTGCCAGGGCACTCTCCGGACTCACTGCAGTGCATCCGCAGTGGTGCCAGTGCACTCTTTCGAGTCACTGCACTGCATCCCCATTAGTGCCAGTGCATTCTCTGGACTCACTGCAGTGCATCTCCAGTGGTGCCAGTGTACTCTCTGGACTCACTGCAGTGCATCACCAGTGGTGCCAGTGCACTCTCTGGACTCACTGCACTGCATCCCCAGTGGTGCCAGTACACTTTCTGGAGTCACTGCAGTGCATCCTCTGTTGTGCTAGTGCACTCTCTGCACTCACTGCACTGCATCCCCAGTGGAGCCAGTGCACTCTCTGGACTCAGTGCAGTGCATCTCCAGTGGTGCCAGTGCACTCTCTGGACTCACTGCACTGCATCCCCAGTGGTGCCAGTGCACTCTCTGGACTCACTGCACTGCATCCCCAGTGGTGCCAGTGCACTCTCTGGACTCACTGCAGTGCATCCCGAGTGGTGCCAGTGCACTCTCTGGACTCACTGCACTGCATCCCCAGTGGTGCCAGTGCACTCTCTGGACCCATTGCAGTGCATCCCCACTGGTGCCAGTGCACTCTCTGGACTCACTGCAGTGCATCCCCTGTGGTGCCAGCGCACTCTCTGGAGTCACTGCGCTGCGTCCCCAGTGGTGACAGTTCACTCTCTGGACTCACTGTGCTGCATCCCTAGTGGTGCCAGTGCACTCTCTGGACTCACTGAACTGCATCCCCAGTGGTGCCAGTGCACTCTGTGGACTCACTGCACTGCATCCCATTGGTGCCAGTGCACTCTCTGCACTCACTGCGTTGCATCCCCAGTGGTGCCAGTGCACTCTCTGGACTCACTCCAGTGCATCCCCAGTGGTGCCAGTGCACTCTCTGGACTCACTGCAGTGCAGCACCTGAGGTGCCAGTGCACTCTCTGTACTCAATGCAGTGCATTCCCAGTGGTGTCAGTGCACTCTCTGGACTCACTGCAGTGAATCCCCGGTGGTGCCAGTGCACTCTCTGGACTCACTGCACTGCATCCCCAGTGGTGCCAGTTCACTCTCTGGACTCACTGAACTGCATCCCCAGTGGTGCCAGTGCACTCTCTGGACTCACTGCACTGCATCCCCAGTGGTGCCAGTGCAATCTCTGGACTCACTGCACTGCATCCCCAGTGGTGCCAGTGAACTCTCTGGACTCACTGCAGTGCATCACCAGTGGTGCCAGTGCACTCTCTGGACTCACTGCGCTGCAGCCCCAGTGGTGCCAGTGCACTCTCGTGACTCACTGCAGTGCATCACCAGTGGTGCCAGTGCACTCTCTGGACTCACTGCACTGCATCCCCAGTGGTGCCAGTGTACTCTCTGGACTCACTGCAGTGCATCCACAGTGCTGACCGTGCACTCTCTGGACTCAGTGCAGTGCATCCCCAGTGGTGCCAGTGCACTCTCTGGACTCACTGCAGTGCTTACCCACTGGTGCCAGTGCACTCTCTGGAGTCACCGCTGTGCATCCCCAGTGGTGCCAGTGCACTCTCTGGACTCACTGCAGTGCATCCCCAGTGGTGCCAGTGCACTTTCTGGAGTCACTGCAGTGCATCCCCTGTTGTGCTAGTGCACTCTCTGCATTCACTGCACTGCATCCCCAGAAGTGCCAGTGCACTCTCTGGACTCACTGCAGTGCATCCCCAGTGGTGCCAGTGCACTCTCTGGACTCACTGCACTGCATCCCCAGTGGTGCCAGTGCACTCTCTGAGCTCACTGCACTGCATCCCCAGTGGTGCCAGTGCACTCTCTGGAGTCACTGCACTGCATCACCAGTGGTGCCAGTGCACTTTCTGGACTCACTGCACTGCATCCCCAGTGGTACCAGTGCACTCTCTGGAGTCACTGCACTGCATCTCCAGTGGTGCCAGTGTAGTCTCTGGACTCACAGCAGTGCATCCCCAGTGGTGCCAGTGCAATTACTGGACTCACAGCAGTGCAGATCAGTGGTGCCAGAGCACTCTCTGGACTCACTGCACTGCATCCCCAGTGGTGCCAGTGTACTCTGTGGACTCACTGCACTCCATCCCCAGTGGTGCCAGTGCACTCTCTGAACTCACTGCAGTGTATCCCCATTGGAGCCGGTGCACTCTCTGGACTCACTAAACTGCATCCCCAGTGGTGCCAGAGAACTCTCTGGACTCACTGCACTGCATCCCCAGTGGTGCCAGTGCACTCTCTGGACGCACTGCACTGCATCCCCAGTGGTGGCAGTGCACTCTCTGGACTCACTGCACTGCATCCCCACTGGTGCCAGTGCACTCTCTGGACTCACTGCAGTGCATCCCCAGTGGTGCCAGTGCACTCTCTGGACTCACTGCACTGCATCCCCAGTGGTGCCAGGGCACTCTCCGGACTCACTGCAGTGCATCCGCAGTGGTGCCAGTGCACTCTTTCGAGTCACTGCACTGCATCCCCATTAGTGCCAGTGCATTCTCTGGACTCACTGCACTGCATCCCATTGGTGCCAGTGCACTCTCTGGACTCACTGCATTGCATCCCCAGTGGTGCCAGTGCACTCTCTGGACTCACTGCAGTGCAGCCCCTGAGGTGCCAGTGCACTCTCTGGACTCACTGAACTGCATCCCCAGTGGTGCCAGTGCACTCTCTGGACTCACTGCAGTGCATCACCAGTGGTGACAGTGCACTCTCTGGACTCACTGCACTGCATCCCCAGTGGTGCCAGTGTACTCTCTGGACTCACTGCAGTGCATCCCCAGTGGTGCCAGTGCACTCTCTGGACTCACTGCACTGCATACCCATTGGAGCCAGTGCACTCTCTGGACTCACCGGGGTGCATCCCCAGTGGTGCCAGTGCACTCTCTGCACTCACTGCACTGCATCCCCAGTGGTGCCAGTGCACTCTCTGGTCTCAGTGCAGTGCATCCCCAGTGGTGCCAGTGCACTCTCTGGACTCACTGCACTGCATCCCCAGTGGTGCCAGTGCACTCTCTGGACTCACTGCAGTGTAGCCCAAGTGGTGCCAGTGCACTCTCTGGACTCACTGCAGTGCAGCCCCTTAGGTGCCAGTGCACTCTCTGGACTCCTTGCAGTGAATCCCCGGTGGTGCCAGTGCACTCTCTGGACTCACTGCACTACATCCCCAGTGGTGCCAGTTCACTCTCTGGACTCACTGAACTGAATCCCCAGTGGTGCCAGTGCACTCTCTGGACTCACTGTACTGCATCCCCAGTGGTGCCTGTGAAGTCTCTGGACTCACTGCAGTGCATCCCCAGTGGTGCCAGTGCACTCTCTGGACTCACTGCAGTGTATCCCCTGTGGTGCCAGTGCACTCTGTGGACTCACTGCACTGCATAGCATTGGTGCCAGTGCACTCTCTGGACTCACTGCATTGCATCCCCAGTGGTGCCAGTGCACTCTCTGGACTCACTCCAGTGCATCCCCAGTGGTGCCAGTGCACTCTCTGGACTCACTGCAGTGCAGCCCCTGAGGTGCCAGTGCACTCTCTGGACTCAATGCAGTGCATTCCCAGTGGTGTCAGTGCACTCTCTGGACTCACTGCAGTGAATCCCCGGTGGTGCCAGTGCACTCTCTGGACTCACTGCACTGCATCCCCAGTGGTGCCAGTTCACTCTCTGGACTCACTGAACTGCATCCCCAGTGGTGCCAGTGCACTCTCTGGACTCACTGCAGTGCATCACCAGTGGTGCCAGTGCACTTTGTGGACTCACTGCACTGCATCCCCAGTGGTGCCAGTGCAATCTCTGGACTCACTGCAGTACATCCCCAGTGGTGCCAGTGCACTCTCTGGACTCACTGCACTGCATCCCCTGTGGTGCCAGTGCACTCTCTGGACCCACGGCAGTGCATCTCCAATGGTGCCAGTGCAATCTCTGGACTCACTGCACTGCATCCCTTGTGGTGCCATTGCACTCTCAGGACTCACTGCACTGCATCCCCAGTGGTGCCAGTGCACTCTCTGGACTCACTGCACTGCATCCCCAGTGGTGCCAGTGCACTCTCTGGACTCACTGCAGTGCATCCCCAGTGCTGACAGTGCACTCTCTGGACTCAGTGCACTGCATCCCCAGTGGTGCCAGTGCACTCTCTGGACTCAGTGCAGTGCATCCCCAGTGGTGCCAGTGCACTCTCTGGACTCAGTGCACTGCATCCCCAGTGGTGCCAGTGCACAATCTGAGCTCACTGCACTGCATCCCCAGTGGTGCCAGTGCACTTTCTGGACTCACTGCAGTGCAGCCCAAGTGGTGCCAGTGCACTCTCTGGACTCACTGCAGTGCAGCCCCTTAGGTGCCAGTGCACTCTCTGGACTCCTTGCAGTGAATCCCCAGTGGTGCCAGTGCACTCTCTGGACTCACTGCATTACATCCCCAGTGGTGCCAGTTCACTCTCTGGACTCACTGAACTGAATCCCCAGTGGTGCCAGTGCACTCTCTGGACTCACTGTACTGCATCCCCAGTGGTGCCTGTGAAGTCTCTGGACTCACTGCAGTGCATCCCCAGTGGTGCCAGTGCACTCTCTGGACTCACTGCACTGCATCCCCAGTGGTGCCACTGCACTCTCTGGACTCACTGCACTGCATCACCAGTGGTGCCAGTGCACTCTCTGGACTCACTGCAGTGCATCCCCAGTGGTGCCAGTGCACTTTCTGGAGTCACAGCAGTGCATCCCCTGTTGTGCTAGTGCACTCTCTGCATTCACTGCACTGCATCCCCAGAAGTGCCAGTGCACTCTCTGGACTCACTGCAGTGCATCCCCAGTGGTGCCAGTGCACTCTCTGGACTCAGTGCACTGCATCCCCAGTGGTGCCAGTGCACTCTCTGGACTCAGTGCAGTGCATCCCCAGTGGTGCCAGTGCACTCTCTGGACTCACTGCACTGCATCCCCATTGGTGCCAGTGCACTCTCTGAGCTCACTGCACTGCATCCCCAGTGGTGCCAGTTCACTCTCTGGACTCACTGCAGTGAATCCCCGGTGGTGCCAGTGCACTCTCTGGACTCACTGCACTGCATCCCCAGTGGTGCCACTGCACTCTCTGGACTCACTGCAGTGCATCCCCAGTGGTGCCAGTGCACTCTCTGGACTCACTGCACTGCATCCCCATTGGAGCCAGTGCACTCTCTGGACTAACTGCATTGCATCCCCACTGGTGCCAGTGCACTCTCTGGACTCACTGCACTGCATCCCCAGTGGTGCCAGTGCACTCTCTGGACTCACTGCAGCGCATCCCCTGAGGTGCCAGTGCACTCTCTGGACTCACTGCACTGCATCCCCAGTGGTGCCAGTGCACTCTCTGAGCTCACTGCACTGCATCCCCAGTGGTGCCAGTGCACTCTCTGGACTCACTGCAGTGCATCCACTGTGGTGCCAGTACACTCTCTGTACTCAATGCAGTGCATTCCCAGTGGTGCCAGTGCACTCTCTGGACTCACTGCAGTGCATCCCCAGTGGTGCCAGTTCACTCTCTGGACTCACTGAACTGCATCCCCAGTGGTTGCAGGGCACTCTCTATAGTCACTGCGCTGCATCCCCAGTGGTGCCAGTGCACTCTCTGGACTCACTGTGCTGCATCCCCAGTGGTGCCAGTGCACTCTCTGGACTCACTGCAGTGCAGCCCAAGTGGTGCCAGTGCACTCTCTGGACTCACTGCAGTGCAGCCCCTTAGGTGCCAGTGCACTCTCTGGACTCCTTGCAGTGAATCCCCGGTGGTGCCAGTGCACTCTCTGGACTCACTGCACTACATCCCCAGTGGTGCCAGTTCACTCTGTGGACTCACTGAACTGAATCTCCAGTGGTGCCAGTGCACTCTCTGGACTCACTGTACTGCATCCCCAGTGGTGCCTGTGAAGTCTCTTGACACACTGCAGTGCATCCCCAGTGGTTCCAGTGCACTCTCTGGACTCACTGTACTGCATCCCCAGTGGTGCCTGTGAAGTCTCTTGACACACTGCAGTGCATCCCCAGTGGTGCCAGTGCACTCTCTGGACTCACTGCACTGCATCCCCAGTGGTGCCACTGCACTCTCTGGACTCACTGCACTGCATCCCCAGTGGTGCCAGTGCACTCTCTGGACTCACTGCAGTGCATCCCCACTGGTGCCAGTGCACTTTCTGGAGTCACTGCAGTGCATCCCCTGTTGTGCTAGTACACTCTCTGCATTCACTGCACTGCATCCCCAGAAGTGCCAGTGCACTCTCTGGACTCACTGCAGTGCATCCCCAGTGGTGCCAGTGCACTCTCTGGACTCACTGCACTGCATCCCCAGTGCTGACAGTGCACTCTCTGGACTCACTGCACTGCATCCCCAGTGGTGCCAGTGCACTCTCTGGACTCACTGCACTGCATCCCCTTTGGAGCCAATGCACTCTCTGGACTAACTGCAGTGCATCCCCAGTGGTGCCAGTGCACTCTCTGGACTCACTGCAGTGCATCCCCAGTGGTGCCAGTGCACTCTCTGGACTCACTGCACTGCATCCCCAGTGCTGACAGTGCACTCTCTGGACTCAGTGCACTGCATCCCCAGTGGTGCCAGTGCACTCTCTGGACTCACTGCAGTGCATCCCCAGTGGTTCCAGTGCACTCTCTGGACTCACTGCACTGCATCCCCAGTGGTAACAGTGCACTCTTTGAGCTCACTGCACTGCATCCCCAGTGGTGCCAGTGCACTCTCTGGACTCACTGCACTGCATCCCCAGTGGTGCCAGTGCACTTTCTGGACTCACTGCACTGCATCCCCAGTGGTGCCAGTGCACTCTCTGGTGTCACTGCACTGCATCTCCAGTGGTGCCAGTGTAGTCTCTGGACTCACAGCAGTGCATCCCCAGTGGTGCCAGTGCAATTACTGGACTCACAGCAGTGCAGATCAGTGGTGCCAGAGCACTCTCTGGACTCACTGCACTGCATCCCCAGTGGTGCCAGTGCACTCTGTGGACTCACTGCACTCCATCCGCAGTGGTGCCAGTGCACTCTCTGGACTCACTGCAGTGTATCCCCATTGGAGCCGGTGCACTCTCTGGACTCACGAAACTGCATCCCCAGTGGTGCCAGAGAACTCTCTGGACTCACTGCAGTGCATCCCCAGTGGTGCCAGTGCACTCTCTGGACGCACTGCACTGCATCCCCAGTGGTGGCAGTGCACTCTCTGGACTCACTGCACTGCATCCCCACTGGTGCCAGTGCACTCTCTGGACTCACTGCAGTGCATCCCCAGTGGTGCCAGTGCACTCTCTGGACTCACTGCACTGCCTCACCATTGGTGCCAGGGCACTCTCCGGACTCACTGCAGTGCATCCGCAGTGGTGCCAGTGCACTCTTTCGAGTCACTGCACTGCATCTCCATTAGTGCCAGTGCATTCTCTGGACTCACTGCAGCGCATCCCCAGTGGTGCCAGTGTACTCTCTGGACTCACTGCACTGCATCCCCAGTGGTGCCAGTGCACTTTCTGGAGTCACTGCAGTGCATCCCCTGTTGTGCTAGTGCACTCTCTGCACTCACTGCACACCATCCCCAGTGGAGCCAGTGCACTCTCTGGACTCACTGCAGTGCATCTCCAGTGGTGCCAGTGCACTCTCTGGACTCACTGCAGTGCATCCCCAGTGGTGCCAGTGCACTCTCTGGACTCACTGCAGTGCATCACCAGTGGTGCCAGTGCACTCTCTGGACTCACTGTAGTGTATCCCCAGTGGTGCCAGTGCACTCTGTGGACTCACTGCACTGCATCCCCAGTGGTGCCAGTGCACTCTCTGGACTCACTGCAGTGCATCCCCAGTGGTGCCAGTGCACTCTCTGGACTCACTGCAGTGCATCCCCAGTGCTGAGAGTGCACTCTGTGGACTCAGTGCACTGCATCCCCAGTGGTGCCAGTGCACTCTCTGGACTCACTGCAGTGCATCCCCAGTGGTGCCAGTGCACTCTCTGGACTCACTGCACTGCATCCCCAGTGGTGCCAGTGCACTCTCTGGAGTCGCAGCACTGCATCAACAGTGGTGCCTCTGCACTCTCTGGAGTCACTGCACTGCATCCCCAGTGCTGCCAGTGCCCTCTCTGGACTCACTGCAGTGCATCCCCAGTGGTGCCAGTGCACTCTCTGGACTCACTGCAGTGCATCCCCAGTGGTGCCAGTGCACTCTCTGGACTCACTGCACTGCATCCCCAATGGTGCCAGTGCACTCTCTGGACTCACTGCACTTCATCCCCAGTGGTGCCAGTGCACTCTCTGGACTCACTGCACTGCATCCCCAGTGGTGCCACTGCACTCTCTGGACTCACTGCACTGCATCACCATTGGTGCCAGGGCACTCTCCGGACTCACTGCAGTGCATCCCCAGTGGTGCCAGTGCACTCTCTGGACTCACTGCACTGCATCCCCAGTCGTGCCAGTGCACTCTCTGCACTCACTGCACTGCATCCCCAGTGTTCCCAGAGCACTCTCTGGACTCACTGCAGTGCATCCCCAGTGGTGCCAGTGCACTCTCTGGACTCACTGCAGTGCATCCCCAGTGGTGCCAGTGCACTCTCTGGACTCACTGCACTGCATTTCCAGTGGTGCCACTGCACTCTCTGGACTCACTGCACTGCATCACCATTGGTGCCAGGGCACTCTCCGGACTCACTGCAGTGCATCCGCAGTGGTGACAGTGCACTCCCTGGACTCACTGTACTGCTCGAGCCGCGGCAGCCGCTCCAGCCGCGTTAGCCCCTCCAGCCTCGGCAGCCGCTCCAGCCGCTCCAGCCGCGGCAGCCGCGGCAGCCGGTCGAGCCGCGGCAGCCGCTCCTTCCGCGGCATAAGCGGCAGCCGCTCCAGCCGCTCTAACCGCGGCAGCCGCTCCAACCGCGGCAGCCGCTCCAACCGCGGCAGGCGCTCCAGCCGCGGCATCCGCGGCAGCCGCTCCAGCCGCGGCAGCCGCTCCAACCGCGGCAGCCGCTCCAGCCGTGGTAGCCGCTCCACTCGGTAGCGGCTTTCGCGGCTGCCGCGGCTGGAGCGGCTGCCGCGGCTGCCGCGGCTGGAGCGGCTGCCGCGGCTGAAGGGGCTACCGCGGCTGGAGCGGCTGAGGCGGCTGGAGCGGATTCCGCGGCTGGAGCAGTGCAGTGAGTCCAGAGAGTCAACTGGCACCACTGAGGATGCAGTACAGTGAGTCCAGAGAGTGCACTGGCACCACAGGGGATGCCCTGCAGTTACTCCAGAGAGTGCACTGGAACCACTGGGGATGCACTGCAGTGAGTCCAGAGAGTGCACTGGCACCACCGGGGGTTCAGATACATTCTCACTTCAGTGAGATCCCCAGTAGTGCCAGTGCACTCTCTGGACTCACTGCACTGCATACCCATTGCTGACAGTGCCCTCTCTGGACTCAGTGAACTGCATCCCCAGTGGTGCCAGTTCACACTCTGGACTCACTGCACTGCATCCCCAATGGTGCCACTGCACTCTCTGGACTCACGGCACTGCATCCCCAGTGGTGACAGTGCACTCTCTGGACTCACTGCAGTGCATACCCAGTGGTGACAGTGCACTCTCTGCACTCACTGCAGTGCATCCCCAGTGGTGCCAGTGCAATCTCTGGACTCACTGCACTGCATCCCACTGGTGCCAGTGCACTCTCTGGACTCACTGCAGTGCATCCCCTGTGGCGCCAGTGCACTCTCTGGACTCACTGCACTGCATCCCCAGTGGTGCCAGGGCACTCTCTGCAGACAATGCAGTGCATCCCCAAAGGTGACAGTGCACTCTCTGGACTCACTGTACTGCTCGAGCCGCGGCAACCGCTCCAGCCGCGGTAGCCACTCCAGCCTCGGCAGCCGCTCCAGCCGCTCCAGCCGCAGCAGCCGCGGCAGCCGGTCCAGCCGCGGCAGCCGCTCCATCCGCGGCATACGCGGCTGACGCTCCAGCCGCTCCAGCCGCGGCAGCCGCTCCAAACGCGGCAGGCGCTCCAGCCGCGGCAGCCGCTCCAGCCGTGGCAGCCGCTCCACTCGGTAGCGGCTTTAGCTGCTGCCGCGGCTGGAGCGCCTGTCGCGGCTGCCGAGGCTGGAGCGGCTGCCGCGGCTGGAGCGACTGCGGCGGCTGGAGCGTCTAGAGCGTCTGCCGCGGCTGGAGGGGCTACCTCGGCTGGAGCGGCTGAGGCGGCAGGAGCGGATGCCGCGGCTGGAGCAGTGCAGTGAGTCCAGAGAGTCAACTGGCACCACTGGGGATGCAGTACAGTGAGTCCAGAGAGTGCACTGGCACCACAGGGGATGCACTGCAGTTACTCCAGAGAGTGCACTGGAACCACAGGGGATGCAGTTCAGTGAGTCCAGAGAGTGCACTGGCACTTCCGGGGATTCAGATACATTCTCACGGCAGTGAGATCCCCAGTAGTGCCAGTGCACTCTCTGGACTCACAGCAGTGCATCCCCAGTGGTGCCAGTGCACTCTCTGTAGTCACTGTGCTGCATCCCCAGTGGTGACAGTGCACACACTGGACTCACTGCAGTGTATCCCCTGTGGTGCCAGTGCACTCTGTGGACTCACTGCACTGCATCCCAGTGGTGCCAGTGCACTCTCTGGACTCACTGTAGTGCAACCCCAGTGGTGCCAGTGCAGTCTCTTTACTCCCTGCAGTGCATCCCTAGTGGAGCCAGTGCACTCTCTGGACTCACTGCAGTGCATCCCCAGTGGTTCCAGTGCACTCTCTGGACTCACTGCAGTGCATCCCCTGTGGTGCCAGTGCACTCTCTGGACTCACTGTACTGCATCCCCAGTGGTGCCAGTTGACTCTCTGGACTCACTGCACTGCTCCAGCCGCGGCATCCGCTCCAGCCGCCTCAGCCGCTCCAGCCGCGGTAGTCCTCCAGCCGCGGCAGACGCTCTAGACGCTCCAGCCGCCGCAGCCGCTCCAGCCGCGGCAGCCGCTAAAGACGCTACCGAGTGGAGCGGCTGCCACGGCTGGAGCGGCTGCCGCGGTTGGAGCGGCTGCCGCGGCTGGAGCGACTGGAGCGGCTGCCGCGGCTGGAGCACCTGCAGCGGATGGAGCGGCTGCCGCGGCTGGAGGGGCTACCGCGGCTGGAGCGGCTGCCAAGGCTCGAGCAGTACAGTGAGTTCAGAGAGTGCACTGTCACCTTTGGGGATGCACTGCATTGTCTGCAGAGAGTGCCCTGGCACCACTGGGGATGCACTGCAGTGAGTCCAGAGAGTGCACTGGCACCACTGGTGATGCAGTGCAGTGAGTCCAGAGAGTGCACTGGCACCACTTGGGATGCACTGCAGTGAGTCCAGAGAGTGCACTGGCACCACTGGGGATGCACTGCGGTGAGTAAAGAGAATGCACTGGAACCATTGGGGTTGCACTGCAGTGAGTCCAGAGAGTGCACTGGCACCACTGGGGATGCAGTGCAGTGAGTCCACAGAGTGCACTGGCACCTTGGGGATGCAGTGCAGTGAGTCCAGAGAGTGCACTGGCACCACTGGGGATGCAGTGCAGTGAGTCCAGAGAGTGCACTGGCACCATTGGGGATGCAGTGCACTGAGTCCAGAGAGTGCATTGGCACCACTGGGGATGCACTGCAATGAGTCCAGAGAGTGCACTGGCACCAATGGCAACGCAGAGCAGTGAGTCCAGAGAGTGCACTGGTACCACTGGGCATGCACTGCAGTGAGTCCAGAGAGTGCACTGGTACCACTGGGCATGCAGTGCAGTGAGTCCAGAGAGTGCACTGGCACCATTGGGAATGCACTGCAGTGAGTCCAGAGAGTGCACTGGCACCACTGGGGATGCAGTGCCGTGAGTCCAGAGAGTGCATTGGCACCACTGGGGATGCACTGCAATGAGTCCAGAGAGTGCACTGGCACCAATGGCAACGCAGAGCAGTGAGTCCAGAGAGTGCCTTGGCACCACAGGGGATGCAGTGCAGTGAGTCCAGAGAGTGCACTGGCACCACTGTGGATGCACTGCAGTGAGTCGAGAGAGTGCACTGGCACCACTGGGGATGCAGTACCGTGAGTCCAGAGAGTGCATTGGCACCACTGGGGATGCACTGCAATGAGTCCAGAGAGTGCACTGGCACCAATGGCAACGCAGAGCAGTGAGTCCAGAGAGTGCACTGGTACCACTGGGCATGCACTGCAGTGAGTCCAGAGAGTGCACTGGCACCACTGGGGATGCAGTGCAGTGAGTCCAGAGAGTGCACTGGCACCAGTGGGGATGCACTGCAGTGAGTAAAGAGAATGGACTGGCACCTTTGGGTTTGCACTGCAGTGAGTCCAGAGAGTGCACTGGCACCAATGGGGATGCAGTGCAGTGAGTCCAGAGAGTGCACTGGCACCACTGGGGATGCAGTGCAGTGAGTCCAGCGAGTGCACTGGCACCACTGGGGGTGCAGTGCAGTGAGTCCAGAGACTGCACTGGCACCACTGGGGATGCAGTGCAGTGAGTCCAGAGAGTGCACTGGCACAACGGGGGATGCAGTGCAGTGAGTCCAGAGAGTGCACTGTCACCACTGGGGATGCAGTGCAGTGAGTCCAGAGAGTGCACTGGCACCACTGGGGATGCAGTACAGTGAGTCCAGAGAGTGCACTGGCACCTTGGGGATGCAGTTCAGTGAGTCCAGAGAGTGCACTGGCACAACTGGGGATGCAGTGAGGTGAGTCCAGAGACTACACTGGCACCACTGGAAATGCACTGCAGTGAGTCCAGAGAGTGCACTGGCACCACTGGGGCTGCACTGCAGTGAGTCCAGAGAGTGCACTGGCACCACTGGGGATGCAGTGCGGTGAGTCCAGAGAGTGCACTGGCACCACTGGGGATGCACCTCGGTGAGTCAAGAGAGTGCTCTGGGAACACCGGGGATGCACTGCAGTGAGTCCAGAGAGTGCACTGGCACCTCAGGGGCTGCACTGCAGTGAGTCCAGAGAGTGCACTGGCACCACTGGGGATGCAGTGCCGTGAGTCCAGAGAGTGCATTGGCACCACTGGGGATGCACTGCAATGAGTCCAGAGAGTGCACTGGCACCAATGGTAACGCAGAGCAGTGATTCGAGAGAGTGCACTTGCACCACAGGGGATGCAGTGCAGTGAGTCCAGAGAGTGCACTAGCACCACTGGGGATGCAATGCAGTGAGTCCAGAGTGTGCACTGGCACCACTGGGGATGCAGTGTAGTGAGTCCAGAGAGTGCACTGGCACCACTGGGGATGTAGTGCAGTGAGTCCACAGAGGGCACTGGCACCACAGGGGATGCAGTGTAGTGAGTCCAGAGAGTACAGTGGCACCACTGGGGATGCAGTGCAGTGAGTCCAAAGAGTGCTCTGGCACCATTGGGGATGCACTGCAGTGAGTCCAGAGACTTCACAGGCACCACTGGGGATGCAGTGCAGTGAGTCCAGAGAGTGCCCTGGCACCACTGGGAATGCAGTGAGTCCAGACAGTGCACTGGCACCACTGGGGATGCACTGCAGTGAGTCCAGAGAGTGCACTGGCACCACTGGGGATGCACCCCGGCAAGTCCAGAGAGTGCACTGGCACCACTGGGGATGCACCCCGGCAAGTCCAGAGAGTGCACTGGCACCACTGGGGATGCAGTGCAGTGAGTCCAGAGAGTGCACTGGCACCACTGGGGATGCACTGCAGGGAGTCCAGAGAGTGCACTGGCACCACTGGGTATGCAGTGCCGTGAGTCCAGAGAGTGCACTGGCACCACTGGGGATGCAGTGCAGTGAGTCCAGAGAGTGCACTGGCACCACTGGGGATGCAGTACAGTGAGTCCAGAGAGTGCACTGGCACCACTGGGGATGCAGTGCAGTGAGTAAAGAGAGTACAGTGGCACCACTGGGGATGCAGTGCAGTGAGTCCAGAGAGTGCCCTGGCAGCACTGGGAATGCTGTGAGTCCAGAGAGTGCACTGGCACCACTGGGGATGCACTGCAGTGAGTCCAGAGAGTGCACTGGCACCACTGGGGATGCACCCCGGCAAGTCCAGAGAGTGCACTGGCACCACTGGGGATGCAGTGCAGTGAGTCCAGAGAGTGCACTGGCACCACTGGGGATGCACTGCAGTGAGTGCAGAGAGTGCACTGGCACCACTGGGGATGCACTGCAGTGAGTCCAGAGAGTGCACTGGCACCACTGGGTATACAGTGCAGTGAGTCTAGAGAGTGCACTGGCACCACTGGGGATGCAGTGCAGTGAGTCCAGAGAGTGCACTGGCACCACTGGGGATGCAGTATAGTGAGTCCAGAGAGTGCACTGGCACCACTGGGGATGCAGTGCAGTGAGTAAAGAGAGTGCACTGGCACCACTGTGGATGCAGTGTAGTGAGTCCAGAGAGTGCACTGGCACCACTGGGGATGCAGTGCAGTGACTCCAGAGAGTGCACTGGCACCACTGGGGATGCAGTGCAGTGAGTCCAGAGAGTGCACTGGCACCACTGGGGATGCACTGCAGTGAGTCCAGAGAGTGCACTGGCACCACTGGGGATGCACTGCAGTGAGTCCAGAGAGTGCACTGGCACCACTGGGATGCAGTGCACTGAGTCCACTGAGTGCACTGGCACCACTGGGGATGCAATGCAGTGAGTCCAGAGAGTGCACTGGCGCCACTGGGATGCAGTGCAGTGAGTCCAGAGAGTGCACTGGCACCACTGGGGATGCACTGCAGTGAGTCCAGAGAGTGCACTGGCACCACTGGGATGCAGTGCACTGAGTCCACAGAGTGCACTGGCACCACAGGGGATACACTGCAGTGAGTCCAGAGAGTGCACTGGCACCACTGGGGATGCAGTGCCGTGAGTGCAGAGAGTGCACTGGCACCGCTGCGGTTGCACCCCGGTGTTTTCAGAGAGTGCAGTGGCACCACTGGGGATGCAGTGCAGTGAGTCCAGAGAGTGCACTGGCACCACTGGGGATGCAGTGCAGTGAGTAAAGAGAGTGCACTGGCACCACTGTGGATGCAGTGCAGTGAGTCCAGAGAGTGCACTGGAACCACTGGGGATGGACTGCAGTGAGTCCAGAGAGTGCACTGGCACCACTGGGGATGCAGTGCAGTGAGTCCAGAGAGTGCACTGGCACCACTGGGGATGCACTGCAGTGAGTCCAGAGAGTGCACTGGCACCACTGGGGATGCACTGCAGTGAGTCCAGAGAGTGCACTGGCACCACTGGGATGCAGTGCAGTGAGTCCAGAGAGTGCACTAGCACCACTGGGGATGCACTGCAGTGAGTCCAGAGAGTACACTGGCACCACTGGGATGCAGTGCACTGAGTCCACAGAGTGCACTGGCACCACAGGGGATACACTGCAGTGAGTCCAGAGAGTGCACTGGCACCACTGGGGATGCAGTGCCGTGAGTGCAGAGAGTGCACTGGCACCGCTGCGGTTGCACCCCGGTGTTTTCAGAGAGTGCAGTGGCACCACTGGGGATGCAGTGCAGTGAGTCCAGAGAGTGCACTGGCACAACGGGGGATGCAGTGCAGTGAGTCCAGAGAGTGCACTGTCACCACTGGGGATGCAGTGCAGTGAGTCCAGAGAGTGCACTGGCACCACTGGGGATGCAGTACAGTGAGTCCAGAGAGTGCACTGGCACCTTGGGGATGCAGTTCAGTGAGTCCAGAGAGTGCACTGGCACAACTGGGGATGCAGTGGAGTGAGTCCAGAGACTACACTGGCACCACTGGAAATGCACTGCAGTGAGTCCAGAGAGTGCACTGGCACCACTGGGGATGCACTGCAGTGAGTCCAGAGAGTGCAGTGGCACCATTGGGGATGCAGTGCAGTGAGTCCAGAGAGTGCACTGGCACCACTGGTGATGCAGTGCAGTGAGTTAAGAGAGTACACTGGCGCCACTGTGGATGCACTGCAGTGAGTCCAGAGAGTGCACTGGCACCAATGGGGATGCAGTGCAATGAGTCCAGAGAGCCACTGGCACCACTGGGGATGCAGTGCATTTAGTCCAGAGAGTGAACTGGCACCACTGGGGATGCAGTGCACTGAGTCCAGAGAGGGCACTGTCAGCAACAGGGATGCAGTGCAGTGAGTCCAGAGAGTGCCCTGGCACCACTGGGAATGCAGTGAGTCCAGACAGTGCACTGGCACCACTCGGGATGCACTGCAGTGAGTCCAGAGAGTGCACTGGCACCACTGGGGATGCACCCCGGCAAGTCCAGAGAGTGCACTGGCACCACTGGGGATGCACCCCGGCAAGTCCAGAGAGTGCACTTGCACCACTGGGGATGCAGTGCAGTGAGTCCAGAGAGTGCACTGGCACCACTGGGGATGCACTGCAGTGAGTCCAGAGAGTGAACTGGCACCACTGGGTATGCAGTGCCGTGAGTCCAGAGAGTGCACTGGCACCACTGGGGATGCAGTGCAGTGAGTCCAGAGAGTGCACTGGCACCACTGGGGATGCAGTACAGTGAATCCAGAGAGTGCACTGGCACCACTGGGGATGCAGTGCAGTGAGTAAAGAGAGTACAGTGGCACCACTGGGGATGCAGTGCAGTGAGTCCAGAGAGTGCCCTGGCACCACTGGGAATGCAGTGAGTCCAGAGAGTGCATTGGCACCACTGGGGATGCACTGCAGTGAGTCCAGAGAGTGCACTGGCACCACTGGGGATGCACCCCGGCAAGTCCAAGGAGTGCACTGGCACCACTGGGGATGCAGTGCAGTGAGTCCAGAGAGTGCACTGGCACCACTGGGGATGCACTGCAGTGAGTGCAGAGAGTGCACTGGCACCACTGGGGATGCACTGCAGTGAGTCCAGAGAGTGCACTGGCACCACTGGGTATGCAGTGCAGTGAGTCTAGAGAGTGCACTGGCACCACTGGGGATGCACTGCAGTGAGTCCAGAGAGTGCACTGGCACCACTGGGGATGCACTGCAGTGAGTGCAGAGAGTGCACCGGCACCACTGGGGATGCACTGCAGTGAGTCCAGAGAGTGCACTGGCACCACTGGGTATGCAGTGCAGTGAGTCTAGAGAGTGCACTGGCACCACTGGGGATGCAGTGCAGTGAGTCCAGAGAGTGCACTGGCACCACTGGGGATGCAGTATAGTGAGTCCAGAGAGTGCACTGGCACCACTGGGGATGCAGTGCAGTGAGTAAAGAGAGTGCACTGGCACCACTGGGGATGCAGTGCAGTGAGTCCAGAGAGTGCACTGGCACCACTGGAGTTGCAGTGCAGTGAGTCGAGAGAGTGCCCTGGAACCACTGGGGATGCAGCGCAGTGACTACAGAGAGTGCACTGCCACCACTGGTGATGCAGTGCACTGAGTCCAGAGAATGCACTGTCAGCACTGGGGATGCAGTGCAGTGAGTCCAGAGAGTGCACTGGCACCACTGGGGATGCACTGCAGTGAGTCCAGAGAGTGCACTGGCACCACTGGGGATGCAGTGCAGTCACTCCAGAGAGTGCACTGGCTCCACTGGGGATGCAGTGCAGTGAGTCCAGAGAGTGCAGTGGCACAACTGGGGATGCACTGCAGTGAGTCCAGAGAGTGCACTGGCACCACTGGGGATGCAGTGTAGTGAGTCCAGAGAGTGCACTGTCAGCACTGGGGATGCAGTGCAGTGAGTCCAGAGAGTGCACTGGCACCACTGGGGATGCACTGCAGTGACTCCAGAGACTGCACTGGCACCAATGGGGATGCACTGCAGTGAGTCCAGAGAATGCACTGGTACCACTGGGGATGCAGTGCAGTGACTCGAAAGAGTGCACTGGCACCACTGGGGATGCACTGCAGTGAGTCCGGAGAGTGCCCTGGCACCAATGGTGATGCAGTGCAGTGATCCAGAGAGTGCACTGGAACCACTGGGGATGCAGTGCAGTGAGTCCAGAGAGTGCACTGGCACCACTGGGGATGCAGTGCAGTGAGTCCAGAGAGTGCACTGGCACCACTGGTTATGCAGTGCAGTTAGTCCATAGAGTGCACTGGCTCCACTGGGGATGCAGTGCAGTGACTCAAGAGAGTGCACAGGCACCACTGGGGATGGAGTTCAGTGAGTCCAGAGAGTGCAATGGCACCACAGGGGATGCACTGCAGTGATTCCAGAGAGTGCACTGTCACCACTGGGGATGCAGTGCAGTGAGTCCAGAGAGTACACTGGCACCTCAGGGGCTGCACTGCAGTGAGTCCAGAGAGTGCACTGGCACCACTGGGGATGCAGTGCGGTGAGTCCAGAGAGTGCACTGGCACCACTGGGGATGCACCTCGGTGAGTCAAGAGAGTGCTCTGGGAACACCGGGGATGCACTGCAGTGAGTCCAGAGAGTGCACTGGCACCTCAGGGGCTGCACTGCAGTGAGTCCAGAGAGTGCACTGGCACCACTGGGGATGCAGTGCCGTGAGTCCAGAGAGTGCATTGGCACCACTGGGGATGCACTGCAATGAGTCCAGAGAGTGCACTGGCACCAATGGTAACGCAGAGCAGTGATTCGAGAGAGTGCACTTGCACCACAGGGGATGCAGTGCAGTGAGTCCAGAGAGTGCACTAGCACCACTGGGTATGCACTGCAGTGAGTCCAGAGTGTGCACTGGCACCACTGGGGATGCAGTGCAGTGAGTCCAGAGAGTGCACTGGCACCACTGGGGATGTAGTGCAGTGAGTCCACAGAGGGCACTGGCACCACAGGGGATGCAGTGTAGTGAGTCCAGAGAGTACAGTGGCACCACTGGGGATGCAGTGCAGTGAGTCCAAAGAGTGCTCTGGCACCATTGGGGATGCACTGCAGTGAGTCCAGAGACTTCACAGGCACCACTGGGGATGCAGTGCAGTGAGTCCAGAGAGTGCCCTGGCACCACTGGGAATGCAGTGAGTCCAGACAGTGCACTGGCACCACTGGGGATGCACTGCAGTGAGTCCAGAGAGTGCACTGGCACCACTGGGGATGCACCCCGGCAAGTCCAGAGAGTGCACTGGCACCACTGGGGATGCACCCCGGCAAGTCCAGAGATTGCACTTGCACCACTGGGGATGCAGTGCAGTGAGTCCAGAGAGTGCACTGGCACCACTGGGGATGCACTGCAGGGAGTCCAGAGAGTGCACTGGCACCACTGGGTATGCAGTGCCGTGAGTCCAGAGAGTGCACTGGCACCACTGGGGATGCAGTGCAGTGAGTCCAGAGAGTGCACTGGCACCACTGGGGATGCAGTACAGTGAGTCCAGAGAGTGCACTGGCACCACTGGGGATGCAGTGCAGTGAGTAAAGAGAGTACAGTGGCACCACTGGGGATGCAGTGCAGTGAGTCCAGAGAGTGCCCTGGCAGCACTGGGAATGCTGTGAGTCCAGAGAGTGCACTGGCACCACTGGGGATGCACTGCAGTGAGTCCAGAGAGTGCACTGGCACCACTGGGGATGCACCCCGGCAAGTCCAGAGAGTGCACTGGCACCACTGGGGATGCAGTGCAGTGAGTCCAGAGAGTGCACTGGCACCACTGGGGATGCACTGCAGTGAGTGCAGAGAGTGCACTGGCACCACTGCGGATGCACTGCAGTGAGTCCAGAGAGTGCACTGGCACCACTGGGTATACAGTGCAGTGAGTCTAGAGAGTGCACTGGCACCACTGGGGATGCAGTGCAGTGAGTCCAGAGAGTGCACTGGCACCACTGGGGATGCAGTATAGTGAGTCCAGAGAGTGCACTGGCACCACTGGGGATGCAGTGCAGTGAGTAAAGAGAGTGCACTGGCACCACTGTGGATGCAGTGTAGTGAGTCCAGAGAGTGCACTGGCACCACTGGGGATGGACTGCAGTGACTCCAGAGAGTGCACTGGCACCACTGGGGATGCAGTGCAGTGAGTCCAGAGAGTGCACTGGCACCACTGGGGATGCACTGCAGTGAGTCCAGAGAGTGCACTGGCACCACTGGGGATGCACTGCAGTGAGTCCAGAGAGTGCACTGGCACCACTGGGATGCAGTGCACTGAGTCCACTGAGTGCACTGGCACCACTGGGGATGCAATGCAGTGAGTCCAGAGAGTGCACTGGCGCCACTGGGATGCAGTGCAGTGAGTCCAGAGAGTGCACTGGCACCACTGGGGATGCACTGCAGTGAGTCCAGAGAGTGCACTGGCACCACTGGGATGCAGTGCACTGAGTCCACAGAGTGCACTGGCACCACAGGGGATACACTGCAGTGAGTCCAGAGAGTGCACTGGCACCACTGGGGATGCAGTGCCGTGAGTGCAGAGAGTGCACTGGCACCGCTGCGGTTGCACCCCGGTGTTTTCAGAGAGTGCAGTGGCACCACTGGGGATGCAGTGCAGTGAGTCCAGAGAGTGCACTGGCACCACTGGGGATGCAGTGCAGTGAGTAAAGAGAGTGCACTGGCACCACTGTGGATGCAGTGCAGTGAGTCCAGAGAGTGCACTGGAACCACTGGGGATGGACTGCAGTGAGTCCAGAGAGTGCACTGGCACCACTGGGGATGCAGTGCAGTGAGTCCAGAGAGTGCACTGGCACCACTGGGGATGCACTGCAGTGAGTCCAGAGAGTGCACTGGCACCACTGGGGATGCACTGCAGTGAGTCCAGAGAGTGCACTGGCACCACTGGGATGCAGTGCAGTGAGTCCAGAGAGTGCACTAGCACCACTGGGGATGCACTGCAGTGAGTCCAGAGAGTGCACTGGCACCACTGGGATGCAGTGCACTGAGTCCACAGAGTGTACTGGCACCACAGGGGTACACTGCAGTGAGTCCAGAGAGTGCACTGGCACCACTGGGGATGCAGTGCCGTGAGTGCAGAGAGTGCACTGGCACCGCTGCGGTTGCACCCCGGTGTTTTCAGAGAGTGCAGTGGCACCACTGGGGATGCAGTGCAGTGAGTCCAGAGAGTGCACTGGCACAACGGGGGATGCAGTGCAGTGAGTCCAGAGAGTGCACTGTCACCACTGGGGATGCAGTGCAGTGAGTCCAGAGAGTGCACTGGCACCACTGGGGATGCAGTACAGTGAGTCCAGAGAGTGCACTGGCACCTTGGGGATGCAGTTCAGTGAGTCCAGAGAGTGCACTGGCACAACTGGGGATGCAGTGCAGTGAGTCCAGAGACTACACTGGCACCACTGGAAATGCACTGCAGTGAGTCCAGAGAGTGCACTGGCACCACTGGGGATGCACTGCAGTGAGTCCAGAGAGTGCACTGGCACCACTGGGGATGCAGTGCAGTGAGTCCAGAGAGTGCACTGGCACCACTGGTGATGCAGTGCAGTGAGTTAAGAGAGTACACTGGCGCCACTGTGGATGCACTGCAGTGAGTCCAGAGAGTGCACTGGCACCAATGGGGATGCAGTGCAATGAGTCCAGAGAGCCACTGGCACCACTGGGGATGCAGTGCATTTAGTCCAGAGAGTGAACTGGCACCACTGGGGATGCAGTGCACTGAGTCCAGAGAGGGCACTGTCAGCAACGGGGATGCAGTGCAGTGAGTCCAGAGAGTGCCCTGGCACCACTGGGAATGCAGTGAGTCCAGACAGTGCACTGGCACCACTCGGGATGCACTGCAGTGAGTCCAGAGAGTGCACTGGCACCACTGGGGATGCACCCCGGCAAGTCCAGAGAGTGCACTGGCACCACTGGGGATGCACCCCGGCAAGTCCAGAGAGTGCACTTGCACCACTGGGGATGCAGTGCAGTGAGTCCAGAGAGTGCACTGGCACCACTGGGGATGCACTGCAATGAGTCCAGAGAGTGCACTGTCACCACTGGGTATGCAGTGCCGTGAGTCCAGAGAGTGCACTGGCACCACTGGGGATGCAGTGCAGTGAGTCCAGAGAGTGCACTGGCACCACTGGGGATGCAGTACAGTGAATCCAGAGAGTGCACTGGCACCACTGGGGATGCAGTGCAGTGAGTAAAGAGAGTACAGTGGCACCACTGGGGATGCAGTGCAGTGAGTCCAGAGAGTGCCCTGGCACCACTGGGAATGCAGTGAGTCCAGAGAGTGCATTGGCACCACTGGGGATGCACTGCAGTGAGTCCAGAGAGTGCACTGGCACCACTGGGGATGCACCCCGGCAAGTCCAGAGAGTGCACTGGCACCACTGGGGATGCAGTGCAGTGAGTCCAGAGAGTGCACTGGCACCACTGGGGATGCACTGCAGTGAGTGCAGAGAGTGCACTGGCACCACTGGGGATGCACTGCAGTGAGTCCAGAGAGTGCACTGGCACCACTGGGTATGCAGTGCAGTGAGTCTAGAGAGTGCACTGGCAACACTGGGGATGCACTGCAGTGAGTCCAGAGAGTGCACTGGCACCACTGGGGATGCACTGCAGTGATTGCAGAGAGTGCACTGGCACCACTGGGGATGCACTGCAGTGAGTCCAGAGAGTGCACTGGCACCACTGCGTATGCAGTGCAGTGAGTCTAGAGAGTGCACTGGCACCACTGGGGATGCAGTGCAGTGAGTCCAGAGAGTGCATTGGCACCACTGGGGTTGCAGTATAGTGAGTCCAGAGAGTGCACTGGCACCACTGGGGATGCAGTGCAGTGAGTAAAGAGAGTGCACTGGCACCACTGGGGATGCAGTGCAGTGAGTCCAGAGAGTGCACTGGCACCACTGGAGTTGCAGTGCAGTGAGTCGAGAGAGTGCCCTGGAACCACTGGGGATGCAGCGCAGTGACTACAGAGAGTGCACTGCCACCACTGGTGATGCAGTGCACTGAGTCCAGAGAATGCACTGTCAGCACTGGGGATGCAGTGCAGTGAGTCCAGAGAGTGCACTGGCACCACTGGGGATGCACTGCAGTGAGTCCAGAGAGTGCACTGGCACCACTGGGGATGCAGTGCAGTCACTCCAGAGAGTGCACTGGCACCACTGGGGATGCAGTGCAGTGAGTCCAGAGAGTGCACTGGCGCAAAAGGGGATGCACTGCAGTGAGTCCAGAGAGTGCACTGGCACCACTGGGGATGCAGTGTAGTGAGTCCAGAGAGTGCACTGTCAGCACTGGGGATGCAGTGCAGTGAGTCCAGAGAGTGCACTGGCACCACTGGGGATGCAGTGCAGTGACTCGAAAGAGTGCACTGGCACCACTGGGGATGCACTGCAGTGAGTCCAGAGAGTGCCCTGGCACCAAAGGTGATGCAGTGCAGTGATCCAGAGAGTGCACTGGAACCACTGGGGATGCAGTGCAGTGAGTCCAGAGAGTGCACTGGCACCACTGGGGATGCAGTGCAGTGAGTCCAGAGAGTGCACTGGCACTACTGGTTATGCAGTGCAGTTAGTCCATAGAGTGCACTGGCTCCACTGGGGATGCAGTGCAGTGACTCAAGAGAGTGCACAGGCACCACTGGGGATGCAGTGCAGTGAGTCCAGAGAGTGCAATGGCACCACAGGGGATGCACTGCAGTGATTCCAGAGAGTGCACTGTCACCACTGGGGATGCAGTGCAGTGAGTCCAGAGAGTACACTGGCACCTCAGGGGCTGCACTGCAGTGAGTCCAGAGAGTGCACTGGCACCACTGGGGATGCAGTGCGGTGAGTCCAGAGAGTGCACTGGCACCACTGGGGATGCACCTCGGTGAGTCAAGAGAGTGCTCTGGGAACACCGGGGATGCACTGCAGTGAGTCCAGAGAGTGCACTGGCACCTCAGGGGCTGCACTGCAGTGAGTCCAGAGAGTGCACTGGCACCACTGGGGATGCAGTGCCGTGAGTCCAGAGAGTGCATTGGCACCACTGGGGATGCACTGCAATGAGTCCAGAGAGTGCACTGGCACCAATGGTAACGCAGAGCAGTGATTAGAGAGTGCACTTGCACCACAGGGGATGCAGTGCAGTGAGTCCAGAGAGTGCACTAGCACCACTGGGGATGCACTGCAGTGAGTCCAGAGTGTGCACTGGCACCACTGGGGATGCAGTGCAGTGAGTCCAGAGAGTGCACTGGCACCACTGGGGATGCAGTGCAGTGAGTCCAGAGAGTGCAATGGCACCACTGGGGATGTAGTGCAGTGAGTCCACAGAGGGCACTGGCACCACAGGGGATGCAGTGTAGTGAGTCCAGAGAGTACAGTGGCACCACTGGGGATGCAGTGCAGTGAGTCCAAAGAGTGCTCTGGCACCATTGGGGATGCACTGCAGTGAGTCCAGAGACTTCACAGGCACCACTGGGGATGCAGTGCGGTGAGTCCAGAGAGTGCCCTGGCACCACTGGGAATGCAGTGAGTCCAGACAGTGCACTGGCACCACTGGGGATGCACTGCAGTGAGTCCAGAGAGTGCACTGGCACCACTGGGGATGCACCCCGGCAAGTCCAGAGAGTGCACTGGCACCACTGGGGATGCACCCCAGCAAGTCCAGAGAGTGCACTTGCACGACTGGGGATGCAGTGCAGTGAGTCCAGAGAGTGCACTGGCACCACTGGGGATGCACTGCAGGGAGTCCAGAGAGTGCACTGGCACCACTGGGGATGCAGTACAGTGAGTCCAGAGAGTGCACTGGCACCACTGGGGATGCAGTGCAGTGAGTAAAGAGAGTACAGTGGCACCACTGGGGATGCAGTGCAGTGAGTCCAGAGAGTGCCCTGGCAGCACTGGGAATGCAGTGAGTCCAGAGAGTGCACTGGCACCACTGGGGATGCACTGCAGTGAGTCCAGAGAGTGCACTGGCACCACTGGGGATGCACCCCGGCAAGTCCAGAGAGTGCACTGGCTCCACTGGGGATGCAGTGCAGTGAGTCCAGAGAGTGCACTGGCACCACTGGGGATGCACTGCAGTGAGTGCAGAGAGTGCACTGGCACCACTGGGGATGCACTGCAGTGAGTCCAGAGAGTGCACTGGCACCACTGGGTATACAGTGCAGTGAGTCTAGAGAGTGCACTGGCACCACTGGGGATGCAGTGCAGTGAGTCCAGAGAGTGCACTGGCACCACTGGGGATGCAGTATAGTGAGTCCAGAGAGTGCACTGGCACCACTGGGGATGCAGTGCAGTGAGTAAAGAGAGTGCACTGGCACCACTGTGGATGCAGTGTAGTGAGTCCAGAGAGTGCACTGGCACCACTGGGGATGGACTGCAGTGACTCCAGAGAGTGCACTGGCACCACTGGGGATGCAGTGCAGTGAGTCCAGAGAGTGCACTGGCACCACTGGGGATGCACTGCAGTGAGTCCAGAGAGTGCACTGGCACCACTGGGGATGCACTGCAGTGAGTCCAGAGAGTGCACTGGCACCACTGGGATGCAGTGCACTGAGTCCACTGAGTGCACTGGCACCACTGGGGATGCAATGCAGTGAATCCAGAGAGTGCAGTGGCACCACTGGGATGCAGTGCAGTGAGTCCAGAGAGTGCACTGGCACCACTGGGGATGCACTGCAGTGAGTCCAGAGAGTGCACTGGCACCACTGGGATGCAGTGCACTGAGTCCACAGAGTGCACTGGCACCACTGGGGATACACTGCAGTGAGTCCAGAGAGTGCACTGGCACCACTGGGGATGCAGTGCCGTGAGTGCAGAGAGTGCACTGGCACCTCTGCGGTTGCACCCCGGTGTTTTCAGAGAGTGCAGTGGCACCACTGGGGATGCAGTGCAGTGAGTCCAGAGAGTGCACTGGCACCACGGGGGATGCAGTGCAGTGAGTCCAGAGAGTGCACTGTCACCACTGGGGATGCAGTGCAGTGAGTCCAGAGAGTGCACTGGCACCACTGGGGATGCAGTGCAGTGAGTCCAGAGAGTGCACTGGCACCTTGGGGATGCAGTTCAGTGAGTCCAGAGAGTGCACTGGCACAACTGGGGATGCAGTGCAGTGAGACCAGAGACTACACTGGCACCACTGGAAATGCACTGCAGTGAGTCCAGAGAGTGCACTGGCACCACTGGGGATGCACTGCAGTGAGTCCAGGGAGTGCAGTGGCACCATTGGGGATGCAGTGCAGTGAGTCCAGAGAGTGCACTGGCACCACTGGTGATGCAGTGCAGTGAGTTAAGAGAGTACACTGGCGCCACTGTGGATGCACTGCAGTGAGTCCAGAGAGTGCACTGGCACCAATGGGGATGCAGTGCAATGAGTCCAGAGAGCCACTGGCACCACTGGGGATGCAGTGCATTTAGTCCAGAGAGTGAACTGGCACCACTGGGGATGCAGTGCACTGAGTCCAGAGAGGGCACTGTCAGCAACGGGGATGCAGTGCAGTGAGTCCAGAGAGTGCACTGGCACCACTGGGGATGCAGTGCAGTGAGACCAGAGACTTCACAGGCACCACTGGGGATGCAGTGCAGTGAGTCCAGAGAGTGCACTGGCACCACTGGGGATGCAGTGCAGTGAGTGCAGAGAGTGCACTGGCACAAAAGGGGATGCACTGCAGTGAGTGCAGAGAGTGCACTGGCACCACTGGGGATGCAGTGCAGTGAGTCCAGAGAGTGCACTGCCACTACTGGGGATGCACTGCAGTGAGTCCAGAGAGTGCACTGGCACCACTGGGGATGTAGTGCACTGAGTCCACAGAGGGCACTGGCACCACTGGGGATGCAGTGTAGTGAGTCCAGAGAGTACAGTGGCACCACTGGGGATGCAGTGCAGTGAGTCCAAAGAGTGCACTGGCACCATTGGGGATGCACTGCAGTGAGTCCAGAGACTTCACAGGCACCACTGGGGATGCAGTGCAGTGAGTCCAGAGAGTGCCCTGGCACCACTGGGAATGCAGTGAGTCCAGACAGTGCACTGGCACCACTGGGGATGCACTGCAGTGAGTCCAGAGAGTGCACTGGCACCAGTGGGGATGCACCCCGGCAAGTCCAGAGAGTGCACTGGCACCACTGGGGATGCACTGCAGTGAGTGCAGAGAGTGCACTGTCACCACTGGGGATGCAGTGCAGTGAGTCCAGAGAGTGCACTGGCACCACTGGGGATGCAGTGCAGTGAGTCCAGAGAGTTCATTGGCACCACTGGGGATGCAGTACAGTGAGTCCAGAGAGTGCACTGGCACCACTGGGGATGCAGTGCAGTGAGTAAAGAGAGTGCACTGGCACCACTGGGGATGCAGTGCAGTGAGTCCAGAGAGTGCACTGGCACCACTGGGGATGGACTGCAGTGAGTCCAGAGAGTGCACTGGCACCACTGGGGATGCAGTGCAGTGAGTCCAGAGAGTGCACTGGCACCACTGGGGATGCACTGCAGTGAGTCCAGAGAGTGCACTGGCACCACTAGGGATGCACTGCAGTGAGTCCAGAGAGTGCACTGGCACCATTGGGATGCAGTGCAGTGGGTCCAGAGAGTGCACTGGCACCACTGGGGATGCACTGCAGTGAGTCCAGAGAGTGCACTGGCACCACTGGGGATGCAGTGCAGTGAGTCCAGAGAGTGCACTGGCACCACTGGGGATGCAGTGCAGTGAGTCCAGAGAGTGCACTCGTACGATTGGGGATGCACTGCAGTGAGTCCAGAGAGTGCACTGGCACCACTGGGGATGCACTGCAGTGAGTCCAGAGAGTGCACTGGCACCACTGGGGATGCAATGCAGTGAGTCCAGAGAGTGCACTGGCACCACTGGGGATGCACTGCAGTGAGTCCAGGGAGTGCACTGGCACCACTGGGGATGCACTGCAGTGAGTCCAGATGTTAGCCTAGCAACCACATAATCACCAAGTGATTATATGAAGGTGCTTTATTCAGCGCTGGAAGCCGGGGCAGGTGCCCAAATCTGGCTTCAAGTCCCGTTACTTCCCAGCCGTTATTTATACATACAATATTGCGTCAGGTATACATATTCATTACAGGTTGCAACAGCAGCCTCGCTTTTCATTCTAATTAGCTCCCCTCCCCTTTGCACATGCGTGGCGCACTCTGGTGGTCGTCCAGGTGGTCGTGCAGATGAAGTAAGGAGTCTTCCTCTCCGCTAAACTTTTCACATTTCTTACTCGACGCATGCTCCCTCCGTTTCTTGGTTCTGCTTCAACTCATTTCATCATTTCCAGGCCCTTATCCAAGGTCAGGTTGTACCTGTTCCCTCCCAAGGTTCCCCTTCAATGATTCTTTTGATTGTTCAATGTACTCCCTAAGTATCCAGTATACATAGATTAATTGATAATGTAAGTACATTTGGCAATGCTTAATTATACTGTAGGTCCCATTACGTAAGAGACATTAGTAAAACATCCATTCGATTCTCCCCAACACTAACACAGAGACTGCACAGGCACCACAAGGGATGCACCCCGGCAAGTCCAGAGAGTGCACTGGCACCACTGGGGATGCAGTGCAGTGAGTCCAGAGAGTGCACTGGCACCACTGGCGATGCACTGCAGTGAGTCCAGAGAGTGCACTGGCACCAATGGGGATGCACTGCCGTGAGTCCAGAGAGTGCACTGGCACCACTGGGGATGCACTGCAGTGAGTCCACAGAGTGCACTGGCACCACTGGGGATGCAGTGCAGTGAGTCCAGAGTGTGCACTGGCACCACTGGGGATGCAGTGCAGTGAGTAAAGAGAGTGCACTGGCACCACTGGGGATGCAGTGCAGTGAGTGCAGAGAGTGCACTGGCAACACTGGGGATGCAGTTCCGTGAGTAAAGAGAGTGCACTGGCACCACTGGGGATGCAGTGCAGTGAGTCCAGAGAGTGCACTGGCACCACTGGGGATGCACTGCAGTGAGTCCAGAGAGTGCACTGGCACCACTGGGGATGCACCCCGGTGAGTCCAGAGAGTGCACTGGCACCACTGGGGATGCACCCCGGCAAGTCCATAGAGTGCACTGTCACCACTGGGGTTGCAGTGCAGTGAGTCCAGAGAGTGCACTGGCCCCACTGGGGATGCAGTGCAGTGAGTCCAGAGAGTGCACTGGCACCACTGGGGATGCACTGCCGTGAGTCCAGAGAGTGCCCCGGCACCACTGGGGATGCAGTGCAGTGAGTCCAGAGAGTGCAGTGGCACCACTGGGGATGCAGTGCAGTGAGTCCAAAGAGTGCACTGGCACCATTGGGGATGCACTGCAGTGAGTCCAGAGAGTGCACTGGCACCACTGGGGATGCAGTGCAGTGAGTCCAAAGAGTGCACTGGCACCATTGGGGATGCACTGCAGTGAGTCCAGAGAGTGCACTGGCAACACTGGGGATGCAGTGCAGTGAGTCCAGAGAGTGCAGTGGCACAACTGGGTATGTACCCCGGCAAGTCCAGAGAGTGCATTGTCACCACTGGGGATGCAGTGCAGTGAGTCCAGAGAGTGCACTGGCACCACTGGGGATGCAGTACAGTGAGTCCAGAGAGTGCACTGGCACCACTGGGGATGCAGTGCAGTGAGTAAAGAGAGTGCACTGGCACCACTGTGGATGCACTGCAGTGAGTCCAGAGAGTGCACTGGCACCACTGGGGATGCAGTGCAGTGAGTCCAGAGAGTGCAGTGGCACAACTGGGGATGTACCCCGGCAAGTCCAGAGAGTGCATTGTCACCACTGGGGATGCAGTGCAGTGAGTCCAGAGAGTGCACTGGCACCACTGGGGATGCAGTACAGTGAGTCCAGAGAGTGCACTGGCACCACTGGGGATGCAGTGCAGTGAGTAAAGAGAGTGCACTGGCACCACTGTGGATGCAGTGCAGTGAGTCCAGAGAGTGCACTGGCACCACTGGGGATGGACTGCAGTGAGTCCAGAGAGTGCACTGGCACCACTGGGGATGCAGTGCAGTGAGTCCAGAGAGTGCACTGGCACCACTGGGGATGCACTGCAGTGAGTCCAGAGAGTGCACTGGCACCACTAGGGATGCACTGCAGTGAGTCCAGAGAGTGCACTGGCACCATTGGGATGCAGTGCAGTGAGTCCAGAGAGTGCACTGGCACCACTGGGGATGCACTGCAGTGAGTCCAGAGAGTGCACTGGCACCACTGGGGATGCAGTGCAGTGAGTCCAGAGAGTGCACTGGCACCACTGGGGATGCAGTGCAGTGAGTCCAGAGAGTGCACTGGTACCACTGGGGATGCAGTGCATTGAGTCCAGAGAGTGCACTCGTACGATTGGGGATGCACTGCAGTGAGTCTAGAGAGTGCACTGGCACCACTGAGTATGCACTGCAGTGAGTCCAGAGAGTGCACTGGCACCACTGGGGATGCAATGCAGTGAGTCCAGAGAGTGCACTGGCACCACTGGGGATGCACTGCAGTGAGTCCAGGGAGTGCACTGGCACCACTGGGGATGCACTGCAGTGACTCCAGAGAGTGCACTGGCACCACTGGGGATGCACTGCAGTGAGTCCAGATGTTAGCCTAGCAACCACATAATCACCAAGTGATTATATGAAGGTGCTTTATTCAGCGCTGGAAGCCGGGGCAGGTGCCCAAATCTGGCTTCAAGTCCCGTTACTTCCCAGCCATTATTTATACATACAATATTGCGTCAGGTATACATATTCATTACAGGTTGCAACAGCAGCCTCGCTTTTCATTCTAATTAGCTCCCCTCCCCTTTGCACATGCGTGGCGCACTCTGGTGGTCGTCCAGGTGGTCGTGCAGATGAAGTAAGGAGTCTTCCTCTCCGCTAAACTTTTCACATTTCTTACTCGACGCATGCTCCCTCCGCTTCTTGGTTCTGCTTCAACTCATTTCATCATTTCCAGGCCCTTATCCAAGGTCAGGTTGTACCTGTTCCCTCCCAAGGTTCCCCTTCAATGATTCTTTTGATTGTTCAATGTACTCCCTAAGTATCCAGTATACATAGATTAATTGATAATGTAAGTACATTTGGCAATGCTTAATTATACTGATAGGTCCCATTACCTAAGAGACATTAGTAAAACATCCATTCGATTCTCCCCAACACTAACACAGAGACTGCACTGGCACCACTGGGGATGCACCCCGGCAAGTCCAGAGAGTGCACTGGCACCACTGGGGATGCAGTGCAGTGAGTCCAGAGAGTGCACTGGCACCACTGGGGATGCAGTGCAGTGAGTCCAGAGAGTGCACTGGCACCACTGGGGATGCACTGCCGTGAGTCCAGAGAGTGCACTGGCACCACTGGGGATGCACTGCAGTGAGTCCAGAGAGTGCACTGGCACCACTGGGGATGCAGTGCAGTGAGTCCAGAGTGTGCACTGGCACCACTGGGGATGCAGTGCAGTGAGTCCAGAGAGTGCACTGGCACCACTGTTGATGCAGTGCAGTGAGTGCAGAGAGTGCACTGGCAACACTGGGGATGCAGTTCAGTGAGTAAAGAGAGTGCACTGGCACCACTGGGGATGCAGTGCGGTGAGTCCAGAGAGTGCACTGGCACCACCGGGGATGCACTGCAGTGAGTCCAGAGAGTGCATTGGCACCACTGGGGATGCACCCCGGTGAGTCCAGAGAGTGCACTGGCACCACTGGGGATGCACCCCGGCAAGTCCATAGAGTGCACTGTCACCACTGGGGTTGTAGTGCAGTGAGTCCAGAGAGTGCACTGGCCCCACTGGGGATGCAGTGCAGTGAGTCCAGAGAGTGCACTGGCACCACTGGGGATGCACTGCCGTGAGTCCAGAGAGTGCCCCGGCACCACTGGGGATGCAGTGCAGTGAGTCCATAGAGTGCACTGGCACCACTGGGGATGCAGTGCAGTGAGTCCAAAGAGTGCACTGGCACCATTGGGGATGCACTGCAGTGAGTCCAGAGAGTGCACTGGCACCACTGGGGATGCACTGCAGTGAGTCCAGAGAGTGCAGTGGCACAACTGGGGATGCACCCCGGCAAGTCCAGAGAGTGCATTGTCACCACTGGGGATGCAGTGCAGTGAGTCCAGAGAGTGCACTGGCACCACTGGGGATGCAGTGCAGTGAGTCCAGAGAGTGCACTGGTACCACTGGGGATGCACCCCGGTGAGTCCAGAGAGTGCACTGGCACCACTGGAGATGCACTGCAGTGAGTCCAGAGAGTGCACTGGCACCACTGGGGATGCAGTGCAATGAGTCCAGAGAGTGCACTGGCACCACTGGGGATGCAGTGCAGTGAGACCACAGATTGCAGTGGCACCACTGGGAATGGAGTGCAGCGAGTCCAGAGAGGGCACTGGTACGATTGGGGATGCAGTGCAGTGAGTCCAGAGAGTGCACTGGCACCACTGGGGATGCAATGCAGTGAGTCCTGAGAGTGCACTGGCACCAATAGGATGCAGCGCAGTGAGTCCAGAGAGTGCACTGGCACCACTGGGGATGCAGTGCAGTGAGTCCAGAGAGTGCACTGGCACCACTGGGGATGCACTCGGGTGAGTCCAGAGAGTGCACTGGTACCACTGGGGATGCACTGCAATGAGTCCAGAGAGTGCACTGGCACCACAGGGGATGCAGTGCAGTGAGTCCAGAGAGTGCACTGGCACCACTGGGGATGCAACCCGGTGAGTCCAGAGAGTGAAGTGGCACCACTGGGGATGCACCCCGGCAAGTCCAGAGAGTGCACTCTCTGGACTCACTGACGTGCATCCCCAGTGCACTGGCACCACTGGGGATGCACCCCGGCAAGTCCAGAGAGTGCACTCTCTGGACTCACTGACGTGCATCCCCAGTGGTGCCAGTGCACTCACTGGACTCACTGCAGTGCATCCCCAGTGGTGCCAGTGCACTCACTGGACTCACTGTACTGCATCACCAGTGGTGCCAGTGCACTCTCTGGACTCACTGCACTGCATCCCCAGTGGTGCCAGTGCACTCTCTGGACTCACTGCACTGCATCCCCAGTGGTGCCAATGCACTCTCTGGACTCACTGTACTGCATCCCCAGTGGTGCCAGTGCACTCTCTGGACTCACTGCACTGCATCGCCAGTGGTGCCAGTGCACTCTCTGGACTCACTGCACTGCATCCCCAGTGGCGCCAGTGCACTCTCTGGACTCAGTGCAGTGCATCCCCAGTGGTGCCAGTGCACTCTCTGGACCCACTGCAGTGTATCCCCACTGGTGCCAGTGCACTCTTTGGACTCACTGCAGTGCATCCCCAGTGGTGCCAGTGCACTCTCTGGAGTCACTGCACTGCATCCCCAGAAGTGCCAGTGCACTCTCTGGAGTCACTGTACTGCATCCCCAGTGGTGCCAGTGCACTCTCTGGACTCAATGCACTGCATCCCCAGTGGTGCCAGTGCACTCTCTGGACTCACTGCACTGCATCCCCAAGGTGCCAGTGCACTCTCTGGACTCACTGCACTGCATCCCCAGTGGTGCCAGTGCACTCTCTGGACTCACTGCACTGCATCCCCAGTGGTGCCAGTGCACTCTCTGGACTCACTGCACTGCATCCCCAGTGGTGCCAGTGCAATCTCTGGGCTCACCGGGGTGCATCCCCAGTGGTGCCAGTGCACTCTCTGGACTCACTGCTCTGCATCCCCAGTGGTGCCAGTGCACTCTCTGGACTCACTGCAGTGCATCCCCAGTGGTGCCAGTGCACTCTCTGGACTCACTGCACTGCATCCCCAGTGGTGCCAGTGCGCTCTCTGCACTCACTGCACTGCATCCCCAGTGGTGCCAGTGCACTATCTGGACTCATTGCAGTGCATCCCCAGTGGTGCCAGTGCACTCTCTGAGTCACTGCACTGCTTTCCCAGTGGTGCCAGTGCACTCCCTGGACTCACTGCAGTGCATCCCAAGTGGTGGCAGTGCACTCTCTGGACTCACTGCACTGCAACCCCAGTGGTGCCAGTGCACTCTCTGGACTCACTGCAGTGCACCCCCACTGGTGCCAGTGCACTCTCTGGACTCACCGCACTGCATGCCCGGTGGTGCCAGTGCACTCTGTGGACTCACTGCACTGCATCCCCAAGGTGCCAGTGCACTCTCTGGACTCAACTGCACTGCATCCCCAGTGGTGCCCGTGCACTCTCTGGACTCACTGCAGTGCATCCCCAGTGGTGCCAGTGCACTCTCTGGACTCACTGCATTGCATCCCCAGTGGTGCCAGTGCACTCTCTGCACTCACTTCACTGCATCCCCAGTGGTTCCAGTGCACTCTCTGGAGTCACTGCAGTGCATCCCCAGTGGTGCCTGTGCAGTCTCTGGACTCACTACAGTTCATCCCCAGTGGAGCCAGTGCACTCTCTGGACTCACTGCACTCCATCCCCACTGGTGCCAGTGCACTCTCTGGACTCAGTGCACTCCATCCCCAGAAGTGCCAGTCCACTCTCTGGACTCACTGCACTGCATCCCCAGTGGTGCCAGTGCACTCTCTGCACTCATGCACTGCATACCCAGTGGTGCCAGTGCATTCTTTGGACTCACTGCACTGCATGAACAGTGGTGCCAGTGCACTCTCTGGACTCACTGCAGTGCATCCCCAGTGGTGCCAGTGTAGTCTCTGGACTCACTGTAGTGCATCCCCAGTGGTGCCAGTGCAATCTCAGGACTCACTGCAGTGCAGCTCCAGTTGGTGCCAGTGCAGTCTCTGGACTCACTGCACTGCATCCCCACTGGTGCCAGTGCACTCTCTGGACTCACTGCACTGCATCCCCAGTGGTGCCAGTGCACTCTCTGGAGTCACTGCAGTGTATCCACAGTGGTGCCAGTGCACTCTCTGGACTCACTGAACTGCATCCCCAGTGGTGCCAGTGCGCTCTCTGGACTCACTGCAGTGCAGCCCCAGTGGTGCCAGTGCACTCTCTGGACTCACTGCAGTGCAGGCCCTTAGGTGCCAGTGTACTCTCTGTACTCACTGCACTGCATCACCAGTGGTGCCAGTGCACTCTCTGGACTCCTTGCACTGAATCCCCGGTGGAGCCAGTGCACTCTCTGGACTCACTGCACTACATCCCCAGTGGTGCCAGTTCACTCTCTGGACTCACTGAACTGCATCCCCAGTGGTGCCAGTGCACTGTCTGGACTCACTGCTGTTTATCCCCAGTGGTGCAAGGGCACTCTCTGGACTCACTGCACTACATCCCCAGTGGTGCCAGTGTACTCTCTGGACTCACTGCAGTGCATCCCCAGTGGTGCCAGTGCACTCTCTGGACTCACGGCACTGCATCCCCAGTGGTGCCAGTGTACTCTCTGCACTCACTGCAGTGCAGCCCCTGAGGTGCCAGTGTACTCTGTGGACTCACTGCACTGCATCCCCAGTGGTGACAGTGCACTCTCTGGAATCACTGCAGTGCATCCCCTGTGGTGCCATTGCACTCTCTGGACTCACTGCACCGCATCCGCAGTGGTGCCTGTGCACTCTCTTGAGTCACTGCACTGCATCCCCAGTAGAGCCAGTGCACTCTATGGACTAACTGCACTGCATACCCAGTGGGGCCAGTGCACTCTCTGGACTCACTGCACTGCATCCCCAGTGGTGCCAGTGCACTCTCTGGACTCACTGCACTGCATCCCCAGTGGTTCCAGTGCACTCTCTGGATCACTGCACTGCATCACCTTTGGTGCCAGGGCACTCTCTGGACTCACTGCACTGCATCCCCAGAGGTGCCAGTGCACTCTCTGGACTCATTGCAGTGCATCCCCAGTGGTGCCAGTGCACTCTCTGGACTCACTGCACTGCATCCCCAGTGCTGACAGTGCACTCTCTGGACTCACTGCACTGCATCACCAGTGGTGGCAGTGCACTCTCTGGACTCACTGCACTGCATCCCCAGTGGAGACAGTGCACTCTCTGTAGTCACTGCGCTGCATCCCCAGTGGTTCCAGGGCACTCTCTCGACTCACTGCACTGCAAATCCAGTGGTGCCAGTGCACTCTCTGGAATCACTGCACTGCATCCCCAGTGGTGCCAGTGCACTCTCTGGAGTCACTGCGCTGCATCCCCAGTGGTGCCAGTGCCCTCTGTGGACTCACTGCACTACATCCCCAGTGGTGCCAGTGCACTCTCTGGACTCACTGCGCTGCATCCCCAGTGGTGCGAGTGCACTCTCTGGACTCACCGGGGTGCATCCCCAGTGGTGCCAGTGCACTCTCTGGACTCACCGGGGTGCATCCCCAGTGGTGCCAGTGCACTCTCTGGACTCACTGCAGTGCATCCCCAGTGGTGCCAGTGCACTCTGTGGACTCAGTGCAGTGCATCCCAAGTGTTGCCAGTGCACTCTCCGGAGTCACTGCACTGCATCCCCAGTGGTGCCAGTGCACTCTCTGGACTCACTGCACTGCATCCCCAGTGGTGCCAGTGCGCTCTCTGGACTCACTGCAGTGCATCCCCAGTGGTGGCAGTGCACTCTCTGGACTCACTGCACTGCATCCCATTGGTGCCAGTGCACTCTCTGGACTCACTGCACTGCATCCCCAGTGGTGCCACTGCACTCTCTGGACTCACTGCAGTGCATCCCCAGTGGTGCCAGTGCACTCTCTGGACTCACTGCAGTGCATCCCCAGTGGTGCCAGTGCACTCTCTGGACTCACTGCAGTGCTTCCGCACTGGTGCCAGTGCACTCTCTGCACTCACTGCACTGCATCCCCAGTGTTCCAGTGCACTCTCTGGACTACCTGCACTGCATCCCCAGTGGTGCCAGTGCACTCTCTGGACTCACTGCAGTGCATCCCCAGTGGTGCCAGTGCACTCTCTGGACTCACTGCACTGCATCCCCAGTGGTGCCAGTGCACTCTCTGGACTCACTGCACTGCATCCCCAGTGGTGCCTTTGCACTCTCAGGACTCACTGCACTGCATCCCCAGTGGTGCCAGTGCAATTACTGGACTCACTGTAGTGTAGCTCAGTGGGGCCAGAGCACTCTCTGGACTCACTGCACTGCATCCCCAGTGGTGCCAGTGCACTCTCTGGACTCACTGCAGTGCATCCCCAGTGGTGCCAGTGCACTCTCTGGACCCACTGCAGTGCATCCCCAGTGGTGCCAGTGCACTCTCTGGACTCAGTGCACTGCATCCCCAATGGTGCCAGTGCACTCTCTGTAGTCACTGCACTGCGTCCCCAGTGGTGCCAGTGCACTCTCTGGACTCACTGCAGTGTATCCCCTGTGGTGCCAGTGCACTCTCTGGACTCACTGCACTGCATCCCAGTGGTGCCAGTGCACTCTCTGGACTCACTGCAGTGCATCCCCAGTGGTGCCAGTGCACTCTCTGGACTCACTGCAGTGAATCTCCGGTGGTGCCAGTGCACTCTCTGGACTCACTGCACTGCATCCCCAGTGGTGCCAGTTCACTCTCTGGACTCACTGCAGTGCATCCCCAGTGGTGCCAGTGCACTCTGTGGACTCACTGCACTGCATCCCCAGTGGTGCCAGTGCACTCTCTGGACTCACTGCAGTGCAACCCCAGTGGTGACAGTGTAGTCTCTGGACTCAAGGCACAGTAACCCCAGTGGTGCCAGTGCAATTTCAGGACTCACAGCAGTGCAGCTAAAGTTGGTGCCAGTGAACTCTCTGGACTCACTGCACTGCATCCCCAGTGGTGCCAGTGCACTCTCTGGACTCACTGCACTGCATCCCCAGTGGTGCCATTGCACTCTCAGGACTCACTGCACTGCATCCCCAGTGGTGCCAGTGCACTCTCTGGACTCACTGCACTGCATCCCCAGTGGAGCCAGTGCACTCTCTGGACTCACTGCACTGCATCCCCAGTGGTGCCAGTGCACTCTCTGGACTCACTGCACTGCATCCCCATTGGTGCCAGTGCACTCTCTGGACTAACTGCACTAAAACCCCAGTGGTGCCAGTGCAGTCTCTGGACTCACTGCACTGCATCCCCAGTGGTGCCAGTGCACTCTCTGGACTCACTGCAGTGCATCCCCCGTGGTGCCAGTGCACTCTCTGGAATCACTGCAGTGCATCCCCTATGGTGCCAGTACACTCTCTGGACTCACTGCAGTGCATCCCCAGTGCTGCCAGTGCACTCTCTGGACTCACTGCACTGCATCCCCAGTGGTGCCAGTGCACTCTCTGGACTCACTGCACTGCATCCCCAGTGGTTCCATTGCACTCTCTGGACTCACTGCACTGCATCACCAGTGGTGCCAGTGCACTCTCTGGACTCACTGCAGTGCATCCCCAGTGGTGCCAGTGCACTCTCTGCACTCACTGCAGTGCATCCCCAGTGGTGCCAGTGCACTCTCTGGACTCAACTGCACTGCATCCCCAGTGGTGCCAGTGCACTCTCTGGACTCACTGCAGTGCATACCCTGTGGTGCCAGTACACTCTCTGGACTCACTGCAGTGCATCCCCAGTGGTGCCAGTGTACTCTCTGTACTCACTGCACTGCATCACCAGTGGTGCCAGTGCACTCTCTGGACTCACTGCAGTGCATCCCCAGTGGTGCCAGTGCACTCTCTGGACTCACTGCAGTGCATCCCCTGTTGTGCTAGTACACTCTCTGCACTCACTGCACTGCATCCCCAGAAGTGCCAGTGCACTCTCTGGACTCACTGCACTGCATCCCCAGTGGTGCCAGTGCACTCTCTGGACTCACTGCACTGCATCCCCAGTGGTTCCATTGCACTCTCTGGACTCACTTCTTTGCATTCCAGTGGTGCCAGTGCACTCTCTGGACTCACTGCAGTGATCCCCAGTGGAGCCAGAGCACTCTCTGGACTCACTGCAGTGCATCCCCAGTGGTGCCAGTTCACTCTCTGGACTCACTGCACTGCATCCCCAGTGCTGAGAGTGCACTCTCTGGACTCACTGCAGTGCATCACCAGTGGTGCCAGTGCACTCTCTGGACTCACTGCACTGCATCCCCAATGGTGCCACTGCACTCTCTGGACTCACTGCAGTGCATCCCCAGTGGTGCCAGTGCACTCTCTGGACTCACTGCAGTGCATTTCCAGTGGTGCCAGTGTAGTCTCTGGACTCACTGCACTGCATCCCCAGTTGTGCCAGTGCACTCTCTGGACTCACTGAACTGCATCCCCAAGGTGCCAGTGCACTCTCTGGACTCACTGTACTGCATCCCCAGTGGTGCCAGTGCACTCTCTGGACTCACTGCACTGCATCCCCAGTGGTGACAGTGCACTCTCTGGACTCACTGCACTGCATCCCCAGTGGTGCCAGTGCACTCTCTGGACCCACTGCAGTGCATCCCCACTGGTGCCAGTGCACTCTCTGGACTCACTGCAGTGCATCCCCAGTGGTGCCAGTGCACTCTCTGTAGTCACTGCGCTGCGTCCCCAGTGGTGACAGTTCACTCTCTGGACTTACTGTGCTGCATCCCCAGTGGTGCCAGTGCACTCTCTGGACTCACTGCAGTGCATTCCCAGTGGTGTCAGTGCACTCTCTGGACTCACTGCAGTGAATCCCCGGTGGTGCCAGTGCACTCTCTGGAGTCACCGCGGTGCATCCCCAGTGGTGCCAGTGCACTCTCTGGACTCACTGCACTGCATCCCCAGTGGTGCCAGTGCACTCTCTGGACTCACTGCACTGCATCACCAGTGGAGCCAGTGCACTCTCTGGACTCACTGCACTGCATCCCCAGTGGTGCCAGTGCACTCTCTGGTCTCACTGCAATGCATCCCCTGTGGTGCCAGTGCACTCTTTGGACTCACTGCAGTGCATCCCCAGTGCTGAGAGTGCACTCTCTGGACTCAGTGCACTGCATCCCCAGTGGTGCCAGTGCACTCTCTGGACTCACTGCACTGCATCCCCAGTGGTGCCAGTGGCTCTCTGGACTCACTGCACTGCATCACCAGTGGTGACAGTGCACTCTCTGGACTCACTGCACTGCATCCCCAGTGGTTCCAGTGCACTCTCTGGACTCACTGCAGTGCATCACCAGTGGTGCCAGTGCACTCTCTGGACTCACTGCACTGCATCCCCAGTGGTGCTAGTGTAGTCTCTGGAATCACTGCAGTGCATCCCCAGTGGTGCCAGTGCAATCTCTGGACTCACTGCAGTGCAGCTCAGTGGTGCCAGAGCACTCTCTGGACTCACTGCAGTGCATCTCCAGTGGTGCCAGTGCACTCTCTGGACACACTGCACTGCATCCCCAGTGGAGCCAGTGCACTCTCTGGACTCACAGCAGTGTATCTCCATTGGAGCCGGTGCACTCTCTGGACTCACTAAACTGCATCCCCAGTGGTGCCAGAGAACTCTCTGGTCTCACTGCAGTGCATCCCCAGTGGTGCCAGTGCACTCTCTGGACTCACTGCAGTGTATCTCCATTGGAGCCGGTGCACTCTCTGGACTCACTAAACTGCATCCCCAGTGGTGCCAGAGAACGCTCTGGTCTCACTGCAGTGCATCCCCAGTGGTGCCAGTGCACTGTCTGGACTCACTGCAGTTTATCCCCAGTGGTGCAAGGGCACTCTCAGGACTCACTGCACTGCATCCCCATTGGTGCCAGTGTACTCTCTGGACTAACTGCACTAAAACCCCAGTGGTGCCAGTGCACTCTCTGGACTCACTGCACTGCATCCCCAGTGGTTCCATTGCACTCTCTGGGCTCACTGCATTGCATCCCCAGTGGTGCCAGTGCACTCTCTGGACTCACTGCAGTGCATCCCCAGTGGTGCCAGTGCACTCTCTGGACTCACTGCACTGCATCCCTTTAGGTGCCAGTGCACTCTCTGGACTCACTGCACTGCATCCCCAGTGGTTCCATTGCACTCTCTGGACTCAGTGCAGTGCATCCCCAGTGGTGCCAGTGCACTCTCTGGACTCACTGCACTGCATCCCCTTAGGTGCCAGTGCACTCTCTGGACTCACTGCACTGCATGCCCAGTGGTGCCAGTGCAATTACTGGACTCACTGTAGTGTAGCTCAGTGGGGCCAGAGCACTCTCTGGACTCACTGCACTGCATCCCCAGTGGTGCCAGTGCACTCTCTGGACTCACTGCACTGCATCCCCAGTGGTGCCAGTGCACTCTCTGGACCCACTGCAGTGCATCCCCAGTGGTGCCAGTGCACTCTCTGGACTCAGTGCACTGCATCCCCAATGGTGCCAGTGCACTCTCTGTAGTCACTGCACTGCGTCCCCAGTGGTGCCAGTGCACTCTCTGGACTCACTGCAGTGTATCCCCTGTGGTGCCAGTGCACTCTCTGGACTCACTGCACTGCATCCCAGTGGTACCAGTGCACTCTCTGGACTCACTGCACTGCATCCCCAGTGGTGACAGTGAACTCTCTGGACTCACTGCAGTGAATCTCCGGTGGTGCCAGTGCACTCTGTGGACTCACTGCACTGCATCCCCAGTGGTGCCAGTGCACTCTCTGGACTCACTGCAGTGCAACCCCAGTGGTGACAGTGTAGTCTCTGGACTCAAGGCACAGTAACCCCAGTGGTGCCAGTGCAATTTCAGGACTCACAGCACTGCAGCTAAAGTTGGTGCCAGTGAACTCTCTGGACTCACTGCACTGCATCCCCAGTGGTGCCAGTGCACTCTCTGGACTCAGTGCAGTGCATCCACTGTGGTGCCATTGCACTCTCAGGACTCACTGCACTGCATCCCCGGTGGTGCCAGTGCACTCTCTGGACTCACTGCACTGCATCCCCAGTGGAGCCAGTGCACTCTCTGGACTCACTGCACTGCATCCCCAGTGGTGCCAGTGCACTCTCTGGACTCACTGCACTGCATCCCCATTGGTGCCAGTGCACTCTCTGGACTAACTGCACTAAAACCCCAGTGGTGCCAGTGCAGTCTCTGGACTCATTGCACTGCATCCCCAGTGGTGCCAGTGCACTCTCTGGACTCACTGCAGAGCATCCCCCGTGGTGCCAGTGCACTCTCTGGAATCACTGCAGTGCATCCCCTGTGGTGCCAGTACACTCTCTGGACTCACTGCAGTGCATCCCCAGTGGTGCCAGTGCACTCTCTGGACTCACTGCACTGCATCCCCAGTGGTGCCAGTGCACTCTCTGGACTCACTGCACTGCATCCCCAGTGGTGCCAGTGCACTCTCTGGACTCACTGCACTGCATCACCAGTGGTGCCAGTGCACTCTCTGGACTCACCAGGGTGCATCCCCAGTGGTGCCAGTGCACTCTCTGGACTCACTGCAGTGCATCCCCAGTGGTGCCAGTGCACTCTCTGGACTCAACTGCACTGCATCCCCAGTGGTGCCAGTGCACTCTCTGCACTCACTGCAGTGCATCACCAGTGGTGCCAGTACACTCTCTGGACTCACTGCAGTGCATCCCCAGTGGTGCCAGTGTACTCTCTGGACTCACTGCACTGCATCACCAGTGGTGCCAGTGCACTCTCTGGACTCACTGCAGTGCATCCCCAGTGGTGCCAGTGCACTCTCTGGACTCACTGCAGTGCATCCCCTGTTGTGCTAGTACACTCTCTGCACTCACTGCACTGCATCCCCAGAAGTGCCAGTGCACTCTCTGGACTCACTGCACTGCATCCCCATTGGTGCCAGTGCACTCTCTGGACTCACTGCACTGCATCCCCAGTGGTTCCATTGCACTCTCTGGACTCACTTCTTTGCATTCCAGTGGTGCCAGTGCACTCTCTGGACTCACTGCAGTGCATCCCCAGTGGAGCCAGTGCACTCTCTGGACTCACTGCAGTGCATCCCCAGTGGTGCCAGTGCACTCTCTGGACTCACTGCACTGCATCCCCAGTGCTGACAGTGCACTCTCTGGACTCACTGCAGTGCATCCCCAGTGGTGCCACTGCACTCTCTGGACTCACTGCACTGCATCCCCAGTGGTGCAAGTGCACTCTCTGGACTCACTGCACTGCATCCCCAGTGGTGCCAGAGCACTCTCTGGACCCACTGCAGTGCATCCCCACTGGTGCCAGTGCACTCTCTGGACTCACTGCAGTGCATCCCCAGTGGTGCCAGTGCACTCTCTGTAGTCACTGCGCTGCGTCCCCAGTGGTGACAGTTCACTCTCTGGACTTACTGTGCTGCATCCCCAGTGGTGCCAGTGCACTCTCTGGACTCAGTGCAGGGTATCCCCAGTGGTGACAGTTCACTCTCTGGACTCACTGCAGTGCATCCCCAGTGGTGCCAGTGCACTCTCTGGACTCACTGCAGTGCAGCCCCTGAGGTGCCAGTGCACTCTCTGGACTCACTGCAGTGCATTCCCATTGGTGTCAGTGCACTCTCTGGACTCACTGCAGTGAATCCCCGGTGGTGCCAGTGCACTCTCTGGAGTCACCGCGGTGCATCCCCAGTGGTGCCAGTGCACTCTCTGGACTCACTGCACTGCATCCCCAGTGGTGCCAGTGCACTCTCTGGACTCACTGCACTGCATCACCAGTGGAGCCAGTGCACTCTCTGGACTCACTGCACTGCATCCCCAGTGGTGCCAGTGCACTCTCTGGTCTCACTGCACTGCATCCCCTGTGGTGCCAGTGCACTCTTTGGACTCACTGCAGTGCATCCCCAGTGCTGAGAGTGCACTCTCTGGACTCAGTGCACTGCATCCCCAGTGGTGCCAGTGCACTCTCTGGACTCAGTACACTGCATCCCCAATGGTGCCAGTGCACTCTCTGGACTCACTGTACTGCATCCCCATTGGTGCCAGTGGCTCTCAGGACTCACTGCACTGCATCACCAGTGGTGACAGTGCACTCTCTGGACTCACTGCACTGCATCCCCAGTGGTGCCAGTGCACTCTCTGGACTCACTGCACTGCATCAACAGTGGTGCCAGTGCACTCTCTGGACTCACTGCACTGCATCCCCAGTGGTGCTAGTGTAGTCTCTGGACTCACTGCACTGCATCCCCAGTGGTGCCAGTGCAATCTCTGGACTCACTGCAGTGCAGCTCAGTGGTGCCAGAGCACTCTCTGGACTCACTGCAGTGCATCTCCAGTGGTGCCAGTGCACTCTCTGGACTCACTGCACTGCATCCCCAGTGGAGCCAGTGCACTCTCTGGACTCACTGCAGTGTATCTCCATTGGAGCCGGTGCACTCTCTGGACTCACTAAACTGCATCCCCAGTGGTGCCAGAGAACTCTCTGGTCTCACTGCAGTGCATCCCCAGTGGTGCCAGTGCACTGTCTGGACTCACTGCAGTTTATCCCCAGTGGTGCAAGGGCACTCTCAGGACTCACTGCACTGCATCCCCATTGGTGCCAGTGCACTCTCTGGACTAACTGCACTAAAACCCCAGTGGTGCCAGTGCACTCTCTGGACTCACTGCACTGCATCCCCAGTGGTTCCATTGCACTCTCTGGGCTCACTGCATTGCATCCCCAGTGGTGCCAGTGCACTCTCTGGACTCAGTGAAGTGCATCCCCAGTGGTGCCAGTGCACTCTCTGGACTCACTGCACTGCATCCCTTTAGGTGCCAGTGCACTCTCTGGACTCACTGCACTGCATCCCCAGTGGTTCCATTGCACTCTCTGGGCTCACTGCATTGCATCCCCAGTGGTGCCAGTGCACTCTCTGGACTCAGTGCAGTGCATCCCCAGTGGTGCCAGTGCACTCTCTGGACTCACTGCAGTGCATCCCCAGTGCTGCCAGTGCACTCTCTGGACTCACTGCACTGCATGCCCAGTGGTACCAGTGAACTCTCTGGACTCACTGCGCTTCATAAGCAGTGGTGACAGTGCGCTCTCTAGACTCACTGTGCTGCATCCCCAGTGGTGCCAGTGCACTCTCAGGACTCACTGCAGTGTATCCCCTGAGGTGCCAGTGCACTCTGTGGACTCACTGCACTGCATCCCAGTGGTGCCAGTGCACTCTCTGGACTCACTGCAGTGCATCACCAGTGGTGCCAGTGCGCTCTCTGGACTCACTGCAGTGCAGCCCCAGTGGTGCCAGTGCACTCTCTGGACTCACTGCAGTGCAGGCCCTTAGGTGCCAGTGCACTCTCTGCACTCACTGCACTGCATCACCAGTGGTGCCAGTGCACTCTCTGGACTCCTTGCACTGAATCTCCGGTGGAGCCAGTGCACTCTCTGGACTCACTGCACTACATCCCCAGTGGTGCCAGTTCACTCTCTGGACTCACTGAACTGCATCCCCAGTGGTGCCAGTGCACTGTCTGGACTCACTGCAGTTTATCCCCAGTGGTGCAAGGGCACTCTCTGGACTCACTGAACTGCATCCCCAGTGGTGCCAGTGCACTCTCTGGACTCACTGCACTGCATCCCCAGTGGTGCCAGTGCACTCTCTGGACTCACTAAACTGCATCCCCAGTGGTGCCAGAGAACTCTCTGGACTCACTGCAGTGCATCCCCAGTGGTGCCAGTGCACTCTCTGGACTCACTGCACTGCATCCCATTGGTGCCAGTGCACTCTCTGGACTCACTGCAGTGCATCCCCAGTGGTGCCAGTGCACTCTCTGGACTCACTGCACTGCATCCCCAGTTGTGCCACTGCACTCTCTGGACTCACTGCACTGCATCAACAGTGGTGCCAGTGCACTCTCTGGACTCACTGCAGTGCATCCCCAGTGGTGCCAGTGCACTCTCTGGACTCACTGCACTGCATCCCCAGTGGTTCCAGTGCACTCTCTGGACTCACTGCAGTGCATCCCTTGTGGTGCCTTTGCACTCTCAGGACTCACTGCACTTCATCCCCAGTGGTGCCAGTGCACTCTCTGCACTCACTGCACTGCATCCCCTATGGTGCCAGTGCACTCTCTGAGCTCACTGCAGTGCATCCCCAGTGGTGCCAGTGCACTCTCTGGACTCACTGCACTGCATCCCCAGTGGTGCCAGTGCACTCTCTGGACTCACTGCACTGCATCAACAGTGGTGCCAGTGCACTCTCTGGACTCACTGCACTGCATCCCCAGTGGTGCCAGTGTAGTCTCTGGACTCACAGCAGTGCATCCCCAGTGGTGCCAGTGCAATTACTGGACTCACTGCAGTGTAGCTCAGTGGTGCCAGAGCACTCTCTGGACTCACTGCACTGCATCCCCAGTGGTGCCAGTGCACTCTCTGGACTCACTGCACTGCATCCCCAGTGGTGCCAGTGCACTGTCTGGACTCACTGCAGTGTATCGCCTTTGGAGCCGGTGCACTCTCTGGACTCACTAAACTGCATCCCCAGTGATGCCAGAGAACTCTCTGGACTCACTGCAGTGCATCCCCAGTGGTGCCAGTGCACTGTCTGGACTCACTGCATCCCCAGTGGTGCCAGTGCACTCTCTGGACTCACAGCACTGCATCCCCATTGGTGCCAGTGCACTCTCTGGACTCACTGCACTGCATCCCCAGTGCTGACAGTGCACTCTCTGGACTCACTGCAGTGCATCACCAGTGGTGCCAGTGCACTCTCTGGACTCACTGCAGTGCATCCCCAGTGGTGCGAGTGCACTCTCTGGACTCACCGGGGTGCATCCCCAGTGGTGCCAGTGCACTCTCTGGACTCACTGCACTGCATCCCCAGTGGTGCCAGTGCACTCTCTGGACCCACTGCAGTGCATCCCCACTGGTGCCAGTGCACTCTCTGGACTCACTGCAGTGCATCCCCAGTGGTGCCAGTGCACTCTCTGTAGTCACTGCGCTGCGTCCCCAGTGGTGACAGTTCACTCTCTGGACTTACTGTGCTGCATCCCCAGTGGTGCCAGTGCACTCTCTGGACTCAGTGCAGGGTATCTCCTGTGGTGCCATTGCACTCTCAGGACTCACTGCAGTGCATCCCAGTGGTGCCAGTGCACTCTCTGGACTCACTGCAGTGCATCCCCCGTGGTGCCAGTGCACTCTCTGGACTCACTGCAGTGCAGCCCCTGAGGTGCCAGTGCACTCTCTGTACTCACTGCAGTGCATTCCCAGTGGTGTCAGTGCACTCTCTGGACTCACTGCAGTGAATCCCCGGTGGTGCCAGTGCACTCTCTGGAGTCACCGCGGTGCATCCCCAGTGGTGCCAGTGCACTCTCTGGACTCACTGCACTGCATCCCCAGTGGTGCCAGTGCACTCTCTGGACTCAGTGCACTGCATCCCCAGTGGTACCATTGCACTCTCAGCACTCACTGCACTGCATCCCCAGTGGTGCCAGTGCACTCTCTGGACTCACTGCACTGCATCCCCATTGGAGCCAGTGCACTCTCTGGACTCACTGCACTGCATCCCCCGTGGTGCCACTGCACTCTCTGGTCTCACTGCACTGCATCCCCTGTGGTGCCAGTGCACTCTTTGGACTCACTGCAGTGCATCCCCATTGCTGAGAGTGCACTCTCTGGACTCAGTGCACTGCATCCCCAGTGGTGCCAGTGCACTCTCTGGACTCAGTACACTGCATCCCCAATGGTGCCAGTGCACTCTCTGGACTCACTGCAGTGCATCCCCAGTGGTGCCAGTGCACTCTCTGGACTCACTGCACTGCATCCCCAGTGGTGCCAGTGCACTCTCTGGACTCACTGCACTGCATCCCCTTTTGTGCCAGTGCACTCTCTGAACTCACTGCACTGCATCCCCAGTGGTGCCAGTGCACTCTCTGGACTCACTGCAGTGCATCCCCAGTGGTGTCAGTGCACTCTCTGGACTCAAGGCAGTGCATCTCCAGTGGTGCCAGTGCACTCTCTGGACTCACTGCACTGCATCCCCAGTGCTGACAGTGCACTCTCTGGACTCACTGCACTGCATCACCAGTGGTGGCAGTGCACTCTCTGGACTCACTGCACTGCATCCCCAGTGGAGACAGTGCACTCTCTGGACTCACTGCGCTGCATCCCCAGTGGTTCCAGGGCACTCTCTCGACTCACTGCACTGCAACTCCAGTGGTGCCAGTTCACTCTCTGGACTCACTGCACTGCATCCCCAGTGGTGCCAGTGCACACTCTGGAGTCACTGCGCTGCATCCCCAGTGGTGCCAGTGCCCTCTGTGGACTCACTGCACTACATCCCCAGTGGGGCCAGTGCACTCTCTGGACTCACTGCAGTGCATCCCCAGTGGTGCGAGTGCACTCTCTGGACTCACCGGGGTGCATCCCCAGTGGTGCCAGTGCACTCTCTGGACTCACTGCAGTGCATCCCCAGTGGTGCCAGTGCACTCTCTGGACTCACTGCAGTGCATCCCCAATGGTGCCAGTGCACTCTGTGGACTCACTGCAGTGCATCCCCAGTGTTGCCAGTGCACTCTCTGGAGTCACTGCACTGCATCCCCAGTGGTGCCAGTGCACTCTTTCGAGTCACTGCACTGCATCCCCAGTGGTGCCAGTGCATTCTCTGGACTCACTGCAGTGCATCCCCAGTGGTGCCAGTGCACTCTCTGGACTCACTGCACTGCATCCCCAGTGGTGCCAGTGCACTCTCTGGACTCACTGCACTGCATCCCCTTTTGTGCCAGTGCACTCTCTGCACTCACTGCACTGCATCCCCAGTGGTGCCAGTGCACTCTCTGGACTCACTGCAGTGCATCCCCAGTGGTGCCAGTGCACTCTCTGGACTCACTGCAGTGCATCCCCAGTGGTGCCAGTGCACTCTCTCGACTCACTGCACTGCATCCCCAGTGCTGACAGTGCACTCTCTGGACTCACTGCACTGCATCACCAGTGGTGGCAGTGCACTCTCTGGACTCACTGCACTGCATCCCCAGTGGTGCCAGTGCACTCTCTTTACTCACTGCAGTGCATCCCCAGTGTTGCCAGTGCACTCTCTGGACTCACTGCTCTGCATCCCCAGTGGTGCCAGTGCACTCTCTGGACTCACTGCAATGCATCCGCATTGGTGCCAGTGCACTCTCTGGACTCACTGCACTGCATCCCATTGGTGCCAGTGCACTCTCTGTACTCACTGCACTGCATCCCCAGTGGTGCCAGTGCACTCTCTGGACTCACTGCAGTGCATCCCCAGTGGTGCCAGTACCCTCTGTGGACTCACTGCACTACATCCCCAGTGGGGCCAGTGCACTCTCTGGACTCACTGCAGTGCATCCCCAGTGGTGCGAGTGCACTCTCTGGACTCACCGGGGTGCATCCCCAGTGGTGCCAGTGCACTCTCTGGACTCACCGGGGTGCATCCCCAGTGGTGCCAGTGCACTCTCTGGACTCACTGCAGTGCATCCCCAATGGTGCCAGTGCACTCTGTGGACTCACTGCAGTGCATCCCCAGTGTTGCCAGTGCACTCTCTGGAGTCACTGCAGTGCATCCCCAGTGGTGCCAGTGCACTCTTTCGAGTCACTGCACTGCATCCCCAGTGGTGCCAGTGCATTCTCAGGAGTCACTGCAGTGCATCCCCATTGGTGCCAGTGCAGTCTCTGGACTCACTGCAGTGCATCCCCAGTGGTGCCAGTGCACTCTCTGGACTCACTGCACTGCATCCCCAGTGCTGACAGTGCACTCTCTGGACTCACTGCACTGCATCCCCAGTGGTGCCAGTGTACTCTCTGGACTCATTGCACTGCATCCCCAGTGGTGCCACTGCACTCTCTGGACGCACTGCAGTGCATCCCCAGTGGTGCCAGTGCACTCTCTGGACTCACTGCACTGCATCCCCAGTGGTGCCAGTGCACTCTCTGGACTCACTGCAGTGCATCCCCTTTTGTGCCAGTGCACTCTCTGCACTCACTGCACTGCATCCCCAGTGGTGCCAGTGCACTCTCTGGACTCACTGCAGTGCATCCCCAGTGGTGCCAGTGCACTCTCTGGACTCACTGCAGTGCATCCCCAGTGGTGCCAGTGCACTCTCTCGACTCACTGCACTGCATCCCAAGTGCTGACAGTGCACTCTCTGGACTCACTGCACTGCATCACCAGTGGTGGCAGTGCACTCTCTGGACTCACTGCAGTGCATCCCCAGTGGTGCCAGTGCACTCTCTGGACTCACTGCAGTGCATCCCCAGTGTTGCCAGTGCACTCTCTGGACTCACAGCACTGCATCCCCAGTGGTGCCAGTGCACTCTCTGGACTCACTGCAGTGCATCCGCATTGGTGCCAGTGCACTCTCTGGACTCACTGCACTGCAACCCATTGGTGCCAGTGCACTCTCTGGACCCACTGCAGTGCATCCCCACTGGTGCCAGTGCACTCTCTGGACTCACTGCAGTGCATCCCCAGTGGTGCCAGTGCACTCTCTGTAGTCACTGCGCTGCGTCCCCAGTGGTGACAGTTCACTCTCTGGACTTACTGTGCTGCATCCCCAGTGGTGCCAGTGCACTCTCTGGACTCAGTGCAGGGTATCTCCTGTGGTGCCATTGCACTCTCAGGACTCACTGCAGTGCATCCCAGTGGTGCCAGTGCACTCTCTGGACTCACTGCAGTGCATCCCCAGTGGTGCCAGTGCACTCTCTGGACTCACTGCAGTGCAGCCCCTGAGGTGCCAGTGCACTCTCTGTACTCACTGCAGTGCATTCCCAGTGGTGTCAGTGCACTCTCTGGACTCACTGCAGTGAATCCCCAGTGGTGCCAGTGCACTCTCTGGAGTCACCGCGGTGCATCCCCAGTGGTGCCAGTGCACTCTCTGGACTCACTGCACTGCATCCCCAGTGGTGCCAGTGCACTCTCTGGACTCACTGCACTGCATCCCCATTGGAGCCAGTGCACTCTCTGGACTCACTGCACTGCATCCCCAGTGGTGCCAGTGCACTCTCTGGTCTCACTGCACTGCATCCCCAGTGGTGCCAGTGCACTCTCTGGACTCACTGCACTGCATCCCCTTTTGTGCCAGTGCACTCTCTGAACTCACTGCACTGCATCCCCAGTGGTGCCAGTGCACTCTCTGGACTCACTGCAGTGCATCCCCAGTGGTGTCAGTGCACTCTCTGGACTCAAGGCAGTGCATCTCCAGTGGTGCCAGTGCACTCTCTGGACTCACTGCACTGCATCCCCAGTGCTGACAGTGCACTCTCTGGACTCACTGCACTGCATCACCAGTGGTGGCAGTGCACTCTCTGGATTCACTGCACTGCATCCCCAGTGGAGACAGTGCACTCTCTGTAGTCACTGCGCTGCATCCCCAGTGGTTCCAGGGCACTCTCTCGACTCACTGCACTGCAACTCCAGTGGTGCCAGTTCACTCTCTGGACTCACTGCACTGCATCCCCAGTGGTGCCAGTGCACACTCTGGAGTCACTGCGCTGCATCCCCAGTGGTGCCAGTGCCCTCTGTGGACTCACTGCACTACATCCCCAGTGGGGCCAGTGCACTCTCTGGACTCACTGCAGTGCATCCCCAGTGGTGCGAGTGCACTCTCTGGACTCACCGGGGTGCATCCCCAGTGGTGCCAGTGCACTCTCTGGACTCACTGCAGTGCATCCCCAGTGGTGCCAGTGCACTCTCTGGACTCACTGCAGTGCATCCCCAATGGTGCCAGTGCACTCTGTGGACTCACTGCAGTGCATCCCCAGTGTTGCCAGTGCACTCTCTGGAGTCACTGCACTGCATCCCCAGTGGTGCCAGTGCACTCTTTCGAGTCACTGCACTGCATCCCCAGTGGTGCCAGTGCATTCTCTGGACTCACTGCAGTGCATCCCCAGTGGTGCCAGTGCACTCTCTGGACTCACTGCACTGCATCCCCAGTGGTGCCAGTGCACTCTCTGGACTCACTGCACTGCATCACCAGTGGTGGCAGTGCACTCTCTGGACTCACTGCACTGCATCCCCAGTGGTGCCAGTGCACTCTCTTTACTCACTGCAGTGCATCCCCAGTGTTGCCAGTGCACTCTCTGGACTCACTGCTCTGCATCCCCAGTGGTGCCAGTGCACTCTCTGGACTCACTGCAGTGCATCCGCATTGGTGCCAGTGCACTCTCTGGACTCACTGCACTGCATCCCATTGGTGCCAGTGCACTCTCTGTACTCACTGCACTGCATCCCCAGTGGTGCCAGTGCACTCTCTGGACTCACTGCAGTGCATCCCCAGTGGTGCCAGTGCCCTCTGTGGTCTCACTGCACTACATCCCCAGTGGGGCCAGTGCACTCTCTGGACTCACTGCAGTGCATCCCCAGTGGTGCGAGTGCACTCTCTGGACTCACCGGGGTGCATCCCCAGTGGTGCCAGTGCACTCTCTGGACTCACCGGGGTGCATCCCCAGTGGTGCCAGTGCACTCTCTGGACTCACTGCAGTGCATCCCCAATGGTGCCAGTGCACTCTGTGGACTCACTGCAGTGCATCCCCAGTGTTGCCAGTGCACTCTCTGGAGTCACTGCAGTGCATCCCCAGTGGTGCCAGTGCACTCTTTCGAGTCACTGCACTGCATCCCCAGTGGTGCCAGTGCATTCTCTGGAGTCACTGCAGTGCATCCCCATTGGTGCCAGTGCAGTCTCTGGACTCACTGCAGTGCATCCCCAGTGGTGCCAGTGCACTCTCTGGACTCACTGCACTGCATCCCCAGTGCTGACAGTGCACTCTCTGGACTCACTGCACTGCATCCCCAGTGGTGCCAGTGTACTCTCTGGACTCATAGCACTGCATCCCCAGTGGTGCCACTGCACTCTCTGGACGCACTGCAGTGCATCCCCAGTGGTGCCAGTGCACTCTCTGGACTCACTGCACTGCATCCCCAGTGGTGCCAGTGCACTCTCTGGACTCACTGCAGTGCATCCCCTTTTGTGCCAGTGCACTCTCTGCACTCACTGCACTGCATCCCCAGTGGTGCCAGTGCACTCTCTGGACTCACTGCAGTGCATCCCCAGTGGTGCCAGTGCACTCTCTGGACTCACTGCAGTGCATCCCCAGTGGTGCCAGTGCACTCTCTGGACTCACTGCAGTGCATCCCCAGTGTTGCCAGTGCACTCTCTGGACTCACAGCACTGCATCCCCAGTGGTGCCAGTGCACTCTCTGCACTCACTGCAGTGCATCCGCATTGGTGCCAGTGCACTCTCTGGACTCACTGCAGTGCAGCCCCTGAGGTGCCAGTGCACTCTCTGTACTCAATGCAGTGCATTCCCAGTGGTGTCAGTGCACTCTCTGGACTCACTGCAGTGAATCCCCAGTGGTGCCAGTGCACTCTCTGGAGTCACCGCGGTGCATCCCCAGTGGTGCCAGTGCACTCTCTGGACTCACTGCACTGCATCCCCAGTGGTGCCATTGCACTCTCAGGACTCACTGCACTGCATCCCCAGTGGTGCCAGTGCACTCTCTGGACTCACTGCACTGCATCCCCAGTGGTGCCATTGCACTCTCAGGACTCACTGCACTGCATCCCCAGTGGTGCCAGTGCACTCTCTGGACTCACTGCACTGCATCCCCATTGGAGCCAGTGCACTCTCTGGACTCACTGCACTGCATCCCCAGTGGTGCCAGTGCACTCTCTGGTCTCACTGCACTGCATCCCCAGTGCTGACAGTGCACTCTCTGGACTCACTGCACTGCATCCCCAGTGGTGCCAGTGTACTCTCTGGACTCATAGCACTGCATCCCCAGTGGTGCCACTGCACTCTCTGGACGCACTGCAGTGCATCCCCAGTGGTGCCAGTGCACTCTCTGGACTCACTGCACTGCATCCCCAGTGGTGCCAGTGCACTCTCTGGACTCACTGCAGTGCATCCCCTTTTGTGCCAGTGCACTCTCTGCACTCACTGCACTGCATCCCCAGTGGTGCCAGTGCACTCTCTGGACTCACTGCACTGCATCCCCAGTGGTGCCAGTGCACTCTCTGGACTCACTGCAGTGCATCCCCAGTGGTGCCAGTGCACTCTCTCGACTCACTGCACTGCATCCCCAGTGCTGACAGTGCACTCTCTGGACTCACTGCACTGCATCACCAGTGGTGGCAGTGCACTCTCTGGACTCACTGCACTGCATCCCCAGTGGTGCCAGTGCACTCTGTGGACTCACTGCAGTGCATCCCCAGTGTTGCCAGTGCACTCTCTGGACTCACTGCTCTGCATCCCCAGTGGTGCCAGTGCACTCTCTGGACTCACTGCACTGCATCCCATTGGTGCCAGTGCACTCTCTGTACTCACTGCACTGCATCCCCAGTGGTGCCAGTGCACTCTCTGGACTCACTGCAGTGCATCCCCAGTGGTGCCAGTGCCCTCTGTGGACTCACTGCACTACATCCCCAGTGGGGCCAGTGCACTCTCTGGACTCACTGCAGTGCATCCCCAGTGGTGCCAGTGCACTCTCTGGACTCACCGGGGTGCATCCCCAGTGGTGCCAGTGCACTCTCTGGACTCACCGGGGTGCATCCCCAGTGGTGCCAGTGCACTCTCTGGACTCACTGCAGTGCATCCCCAATGGTGCCAGTGCACTCTGTGGACTCACTGCAGTGCATCCCCAGTGTTGCCAGTGCACTCTCTGGAGTCACTGCAGTGCATCCCCAGTGGTGCCAGTGCACTTTTTCGAGTCACTGCACTGCATCCCCAGTGGTGCCAGTGCATTCTCTGGAGTCACTGCAGTGCATCCCCAGTGGTGCCAGTGCAGTCTCTGGACTCACTGCAGTGCATCCCCAGTGGTGCCAGTGCACTCTCTGGACTCACTGCACTGCATCCCCAGTGCTGACAGTGCACTCTCTGGACTCACTGCACTGCATCCCCAGTGGTGCCAGTGTACTCTCTGGACTCATAGCACTGCATCCCCAGTGGTGCCAGTGCACTCTCTGGACGCACTGCAGTGCATCCCCAGTGGTGCCAGTGCACTCTCTGGACTCACTGCACTGCCTCCCCAGTGGTGCCAGTGCACTCTCTGGACTCACTGCAGTGCATCCCCTTTTGTGCCAGTGCACTCTCTGCACTCACTGCACTGCATCCCCAGTGGTGCCAGTGCACTCTCTGGACTCACTGCAGTGCATCCCCAGTGGTGCCAGTGCACTCTCTGGACTCACTGCAGTGCATCCCCAGTGGTGCCAGTGCACTCTCTCGACTCACTGCACTGCATCCCCAGTGCTGACAGTGCACTCTCTGGACTCACTGCACTGCATCACCAGTGGTGGCAGTGCACTCTCTGGACTCACTGCAGTGCATCCCCAGTGGTGCCAGTGCACTCTTTGGACTCACTGCAGTGCATCCCCAGTGCTGAGAGTACACTCTCTGGACTCAGTGCACTGCATCACCAGTGGTGCCAGTGCACTCTCTGGACTCAGTACACTGCATCCCCAATGGTGCCAGTGCACTCACTGGACTCACTGCACTGCATCCCCAGTGGTGCCAGTGGCTCTCTGGACTCACTGCACTGCATCACCAGTGGTGACAGTGCACTCTCTGGACTCACTGCACTGCATCCCCAGTGGTGCCAGTGCACTCTCTGGACTCACTGCACTGCATCAACAGTGGTGCCAGTGCACTCTCTGGACTCACTGCACTGCATCCCCAGTGGTGCCAGTGTAGTCTCTGGACTCACTGCAGTGCATCCCCAGTGGTGCCAGTGCACTCTCTGGACTCACTGCGCTGCATAAGCAGTGGTGACAGTGCACTCTCTAGACTCACTGTGCTGCATCACCAGTGGTGCCAGTGCACTCTCAGGACTCACTGCAGTGTATCCCCTGAGGTGCCAGTGCACTCTAAGGACTCACTGCACTGCATCCCAGTGGTGCCAGTGCACTCTTTGGACTCACTGCACTGCATCCCCAGTGGTGCCAGTGCGCTCTCTGGACTCACTGCAGTGCAGCCCCAGTGGTGCCAGTGCACTCTCTGGACTCACTGCAGTGCAGGCCCTTAGGTGCCAGTGCACTCTCTGTACTCACTGCAGTGCATTCCCAGTGGTGCCAGTGCACTCTCTGGACTCCTTGCACTGAATCCCCGGTGGAGCCAGTGCACTCTCTGGGCTCACTGCACTACATCCCCAGTGGTGCCAGTGCACTCTCTGGACTCAATGCACTGCATCCCCAGTGGTGCCAGTGTACTCTCTGGACTCATAGCACTGCATCCCCAGTGGTGCCACTGCACTCTCTGGACTCACTGCAGTGCATCCCCAGTGGTGCCAGTGCACTCTCTGGACTCACTGCACTGCATCCCCAGTGGTGCCAGTGCACTCTCTGGACTCACTGCACTGCATCCCCTTTTGTGCCAGTGCACTCTCTGCACTCACTGCACTGCATCCCCAGTGGTGCCAGTGCACTCTCTGGACTCACTGCAGTGCATCCCCAGTGGTGCCAGTGCACTCTCTGGACTCACTGCAGTGCATCTCCAGTGGTGCCAGTGCACTCTCTGGACTCACTGCACTGCATCCCCAGTGCTGACAGTGCACTCTCTGGACTCACTGCACTGAATCACCCGTGGTGGCAGTGCACTCTCTGGACTCACTGCACTGCATCCCCAGTGGAGACAGTGCACTCTCTGTAGTCACTGCGCTGCATCCCCAGAGGTTCCAGGGCACTCTCTCGACACACTGCACTGCAACTCCAGTGGTGCCAGTGCACTCTCTGGACTCACTGCACTGCATCCCCAGTGGTGCCAGTGCACACTCTGGAGTCACTGCGCTGCATCCCCAGTGGTGCCAGTGCCCTCTGTGGACTCACTGCACTACATCCCCAGTGGGGCCAGTGCACTCTCTGGACTCACTGCAGTGCATCCCCAGTGGTGCGAGTGCACTCTCTGGACTCACCGGGGTGCATCCCCAGTGGTGCCAGTGCACTCTCTGGACTCACCGGGGTGCATCCCCAGTGGTGCCAGTGCACTCTCTGGACTCACTGCAGTGCATCCCCAATGGTGCCAGTGCACTCTGTGGACTCACTGCAGTGCATCCCCAGTGTTGCCAGTGCACTCTCTGGAGTCACTGCACTGCATCCCCAGTGGTGCCAGTGCACTCATTCGAGTCACTGCACTGCATCCCCAGTGGTGCCAGTGCATTCTCTGGAGTCACTGCAGTGCATCCCCAGTGGTGCCAGTGCAGTCTCTGGACTCACTGCAGTGCATCCCCAGTGGTGACAGTGTAGTCTCTGGACTCAAGGCACAGTAACCCCAGTGGTGCCAGTGCAATTTCAGGACTCACAGCAGTGCAGCTAAAGTTGGTGCCAGTGAACTCTCTGGACTCACTGCACTGCATCCCCAGTGGTGCCAGTGCACTCTCTGGACTCAGTGCAGTGCATCCACTGTGGTGCCATTGCACTCTCAGGACTCACTGCACTGCATCCCCAGTGGTGCCAGTGCACTCTCTGGACTCACTGCACTGCATCCCCAGTGGAGCCAGTGCACTCTCTGGACTCACTGCACTGCATCCCCAGTGGTGCCAGTGCACTCTCTGGACTCACTGCACTGCATCCCCATTGGTGCCAGTGCACTCTCTGGACTAACTGCACTAAAACCCCAGTGGTGCCAGTGCAGTCTCTGGACTCATTGCACTGCATCCCCAGTGGTGCCAGTGCACTCTCTGGACTCACTGCAGTGCATCCCCCGTGGTGCCAGTGCACTCTCTGGAATCACTGCAGTGCATCCCCTGTGGTGCCAGTACACTCTCTGGACTCACTGCAGTGCATCCCCAGTGGTGCCAGTGCACTCTCTGGACTCACTGCACTGCATCCCCAGTGGTGCCAGTGCACTCTCTGGACTCACTGCACTGCATCCCCAGTGGTGCCAGTGCACTCTCTGGACTCACTGCACTGCATCACCAGTGGTGCCAGTGCACTCTCTGGACTCACCAGGGTGCATCCCCAGTGGTGCCAGTGCACTCTCTGGACTCACTGCAGTGCATCCCCAGTGGTGCCAGTGCACTCTCTGGACTCAACTGCACTGCATCCCCAGTGGTGCCAGTGCACTCTCTGCACTCACTGCAGTGCATCACCAGTGGTGCCAGTACACTCTCTGGACTCACTGCAGTGCATCACCAGTGGTGCCAGTGCACTCTCTGGACTCACTGCACTGCATCCCCAGTGGTGCCAGTGCACTCTCTGGACTCACTGCAGTGCATCCCCTGTTGTGCTAGTACACTCTCTGCACTCACTGCACTGCATCCCCAGAAGTGCCAGTGCACTCTCTGGACTCACTGCACTGCATCCCCATTGGTGCCAGTGCACTCTCTGGACTCACTGCACTGCATCCCCAGTGGTTCCATTGCACTCTCTGGACTCACTTCTTTGCATTCCAGTGGTGCCAGTGCACTCTCTGGACTCACTGCAGTGCATCCCCAGTGGAGCCAGTGCACTCTCTGGACTCACTGCAGTGCATCCCCAGTGGTGCCAGTGCACTCTCTGGACTCACTGCACTGCATCCCCAGTGCTGACAGTGCACTCTCTGGACTCACTGCAGTGCATCACCAGTGGTGCCAGTGCACTCTCTGGACTCACTGCACTGCATCCCCAGTGGTGCAAGTGCACTCTCTGGACTCACTGCACTGCATCCCCAGTGGTGCCAGTGCACTCTCTGGACCCACTGCAGTGCATCCCCACTGGTGCCAGTGCACTCTCTGGACTCACTGCAGTGCATCCCCAGTGGTGCCAGTGCACTCTCTGTAGTCACTGCGCTGCGTCCCCAGTGGTGACAGTTCACTCTCTGGACTTAATGTGCTGCATCCCCAGTGGTGCCAGTGCACTCTCTGGACTCAGTGCAGGGTATCCCCAGTGGTGACAGTTCACTCTCTGGACTCACTGCAGTGCATCCCCAGTGGTGCCAGTGCACTCTCTGGACTCACTGCAGTGCAGCCCCTGAGGTGCCAGTGCACTCTCTGGACTCACTGCAGTGCATTCCCAGTGGTGTCAGTGCACTCTCTGGACTCACTGCAGTGAATCCCCGGTGGTGCCAGTGCACTCCCTGGAGTCACCGCGGTGCATCCCCAGTGGTGCCAGTGCACTCTCTGGACTCACTGCACTGCATCCCCAGTGGTGCCAGTGCACTCTCTGGACTCACTGCACTGCAACCCCAGTGGTGCCATTGCACTCTCAGGACTCACTGCACTGCATCCCCAGTGGTGCGAGTGCACTCTCTGGACTCACTGCACTGCATCACCAGTGGAGCCAGTGCACTCTCTGGACTCACTGCACTGCATCTCCAGTGGTGCCAGTGCACTCTCTGGTCTCACTGCACTGCATCCCCTGTGGTGCCAGTGCACTCTTTGGACTCACTGCAGTGCATCCCCAGTGCTGAGAGTGCACTCTCTGGACTCAGTGCACTGCATCCCCTGTGGTGCCAGTGCACTCTCTGGACTCAGTACACTGCATCCCCAATGGTGCCAGTGCACTCTCTGGACTCACTGCACTGCATCCCCAGTGGTGCCAGTGGCTCTCAGGACTCACTGCACTGCATCACCAGTGGTGACAGTGCACTCTCTGGACTCACTGCACTGCATCCCCAGTGGTGCCAGTGCACTCTCTGGACTCACTGCACTGCATCAACAGTGGTGCCAGTGCACTCTCTGGACTCACTGCACTGCATCCCCAGTGGTGCTAGTGTAGTCTCTGGAATCACTGCAGTGCATCCCCAGTGGTGCCAGTGCAATCTCTGGACTCACTGCAGTGCAGCTCAGTGGTGCCAGAGCACTCTCTGGACTCACTGCAGTGCATCTCCAGTGGTGCCAGTGCACTCTCTGGACTCACTGCACTGCATCCCCAGTGGAGCCAGTGCACTCTCTGGACTCACTGCAGTGTATCTCCATTGGAGCCGGTGCACTCTCTGGACTCACTAAACTGCATCCCCAGTGGTGCCAGAGAACTCTCTGGTCTCACTGCAGTGCATCCCCAGTGGTGCCAGTGCACTGTCTGGACTCACTGCAGTTTATCCCCAGTGGTGCAAGGGCACTCTCAGGACTCACTGCACTGCATCCCCATTGGTGCCAGTGCACTCTCTGGACTAACTGCACTAAAACCCCAGTGGTGCCAGTGCACTCTCTGGACTCACTGCACTGCATCCCCAGTGGTTCCATTGCACTCTCTGGGCTCACTGCATTGCATCCCCAGTGGTGCCAGTGCACTCTCTGGACTCAGTGAAGTGCATCCCCAGTGGTGCCAGTGCACTCTCTGGACTCACTGCACTGCATCCCTTTAGGTGCCAGTGCACTCTCTGGACTCACTGCACTGCATCCCCAGTGGTTCCATTGCACTCTCTGGGCTCACTGCATTGCATCCCCAGTGGTGCCAGTGCACTCTCTGGACTCAGTGCAGTGCATCCCCAGTGGTGCCAGTGCACTCTCTGGACTCACTGCAGTGCATCCCCAGTGCTGCCAGTGCACTCTCTCGACTCACTGCACTGCATGCCCAGTGGTGCCAGTGAACTCTCTGGACTCACTGCGCTTCATAAGCAGTGGTGACAGTGCGCTCTCTAGACTCACTGTGCTGCATCCCCAGTGGTGCCAGTGCACTCTCAGGACTCACTGCAGTGTATCCCCTGAGGTGCCAGTGCACTCTGTGGACTCACTGCACTGCATCCCAGTGGTGCCAGTGCACTCTCTGGACTCACTGCAGTGCATCACCAGTGGTGCCAGTGCGCTCTCTGGACTCACTGCAGTGCATCCCCAGTGGTGCCAGTGCACTCTCTGGACTCACTGCAGTGCAGGCCCTTAGGTGCCAGTGCACTCTCTGCACTCACTGCACTGCATCACCAGTGGTGCCAGTGCACTCTCTGGACTCCTTGCACTGAATCTCCGGTGGAGCCAGTGCACTCTCTGGACTCACTGCACTACATCCCCAGTGGTGCCAGTTCACTCTCTGGACTCACTGAACTGCATCCCCAGTGGTGCCAGTGCACTGTCTGGACTCACTGCAGTTTATCCCCAGTGGTGCAAGGGCACTCTCTGGACTCACTGAACTGCATCCCCAGTGGTGCCAGTGCACTCTCTGGACTCACTGCACTGCATCCCCAGTGGTGCCAGTGCACTCTCTGGACTCACTAAACTGCATCCCCAGTGGTGCCAGAGAACTCTCTGGACTCACTGCAGTGCATCCCCAGTGGTGCCAGTGCACTCTCTGGACTCACTGCACTGCATCCCATTGGTGCCAGTGCACTCTCTGGACTCACTGCACTGCATCCCCAGTGGTGCCAGTGCACTCTCTGGACTCACTGCACTGCATCCCCAGTTGTGCCACTGCACTCTCTGGACTCACTGCACTGCATCAACAGTGGTGCCAGTGCACTCTCTGGACTCACTGCAGTGCTTCTGCACTGGTGCCAGTGCACTCTCTGCACTCACTGCACTGCATCCCCAGTGGTGCCAGTGCACTCTCTGGACTACCTGCACTGCATCCCCAGTGGTGCCAGTGCACTCTCTGGACTCACTGCAGTGCATCCCCAGTGGTGCCAGTGCACTCTCTGGACTCACTGCACTGCATCCCCAGTGGTGCCAGTGCACTCTCTGGACTCACTGCAGTGCATCCCTTGTGGTGCCTTTGCACTCTCAGGACTCACTGCACTGCATCCCCAGTGGTGCCAGTGCACTCTCTGCACTCACTGCACTGCATCCCCTATGGTGCCAGTGCACTCTCTGAGCTCACTGCAGTGCAACCCCAGTGGTGCCAGTGCACTCTCTGGACTCACTGCACTGCATCCCCAGTGGTGCCAGTGCACTCTCTGGACTCACTGCACTGCATCAACAGTGGTGCCAGTGCACTCTCTGGACTCACTGCACTGCATCCCCAGTGGTGCCAGTGTAGTCTCTGGACTCACAGCAGTGCATCCCCAGTGGTGCCAGTGCAATTACTGGACTCACTGCAGTGTAGCTCAGTGGTGCCAGAGCACTCTCTGGACTCACTGCACTGCATCCCCAGTGGTGCCAGTGCACTCTCTGGACTCACTGCACTGCATCCCCAGTTGTGCCAGTGCACTGTCTGGACTCACTGCAGTGTATCGCCTTTGGAGCCGGTGCACTCTCTGGACTCACTAAACTGCATCCCCAGTGATGCCAGAGAACTCTCTGGACTCACTGCAGTGCATCCCCAGTGGTGCCAGTGTACTGTCTGGACTCACTGCATCCCCAGTGGTGCCAGTGCACTCTCTGGACTCACAGCACTGCATCCCCATTGGTGCCAGTGCACTCTCTGGACTCACTGCACTGCATCCCCAGTGCTGACAGTGCACTCTCTGGACTCACTGCAGTGCATCACCAGTGGTGCCAGTGCACTCTCTGGACTCACTGCACTGCATCCCCAGTGGTGCCAGTGCACTCTCTGGACTCATTGCAGTGCATCCCCAGTGGTGCCAGTGCACTCTCTGGACTCACTGCACTGCATCCCCAGTGGTGCCAGTGCACTCTCTGGACCCACTGCAGTGCATCCCCACTGGTGCCAGTGCACTCTCTGGACTCACTGCAGTGCATCCCCAGTGGTGCCAGTGCACTCTCTGTAGTCACTGCGCTGCGTCCCCAGTGGTGACAGTTCACTCTCTGGACTTACTGTGCTGCATCCCCAGTGGTGCCAGTGCACTCTCTGGACTCAGTGCAGGGTATCTCCTGTGGTGCCATTGCACTCTCAGGACTCACTGCAGTGCATCCCAGTGGTGCCAGTGCACTCTCTGGACTCACTGCAGTGCATCCCCCGTGGTGCCAGTGCACTCTCTGGACTCACTGCAGTGCAGCCCCTGAGGTGCCAGTGCACTCTGTGGACTCACTGCAGTGCATTCCCAGTGGTGTCAGTGCACTCTCTGGACTCACTGCAGTGAATCCCCGGTGGTGCCAGTGCACTCTCTGGAGTCACCGCGGTGCATCCCCAGTGGTGCCAGTGCACTCTCTGGACTCACTGCACTGCATCCCCAGTGGTGCCAGTGCACTCTCTGGACTCAGTGCACTGCATCCCCAGTGGTACCATTGCACTCTCAGCACTCACTGCACTGCATCCCCAGTGGTGCCAGTGCACTCTCTGGACTCACTGCACTGCATCCCCATTGGAGCCAGTGCACTCTCTGGACTCACTGCACTGCATCCCCCGTGGTGCCACTGCACTCTCTGGTCTCACTGCACTGCATCCCCTGTGGTGCCAGTGCACTCTTTGGACTCACTGCAGTGCATCCCCATTGCTGAGAGTGCACTCTCTGGACTCAGTGCACTGCATCCCCAGTGGTGCCAGTGCACTCTCTGGACTCAGTACACTGCATCCCCAATGGTGCCAGTGCACTCTCTGGACTCACTGCAGTGCAGCCCCTGAGGTGCCAGTGCACTCTCTGTACTCACTGCAGTGCATTCCCAGTGGTGTCAGTGCACTCTCTGGACTCACTGCAGTGAATCCCCGGTGGTGCCAGTGCACTCTCTGGAGTCACCGCGGTGCATCCCCAGTGGTGCCAGTGCACTCTCTGGACTCACTGCACTGCATCCCCAGTGGTGCCAGTGCACTCTCTGGACTCAGTGCACTGCATCCCCAGTGGTACCATTGCACTCTCAGCACTCACTGCACTGCATCCCCAGTGGTGCCAGTGCACTCTCTGGACTCACTGCACTGCATCCCCATTGGAGCCAGTGCACTCTCTGGACTCACTGCACTGCATCCCCCGTGGTGCCACTGCACTCTCTGGTCTCACTGCACTGCATCACCAGTGGTGGCAGTGCACTCTCTGGACTCACTGCACTGCATCCCCAGTGGAGACAGTGCACTCTCTGGACTCAGTGCACTGCATCCCCAGTGGTTCCAGGGCACTCTCTCGACTCACTGCACTGCAACTCCAGTGGTGCCAGTTCACTCTCTGGACTCACTGCACTGCATCCCCAGTGGTGCCAGTGCACACTCTGGAGTCACTGCGCTGCATCCCCAGTGGTGCCAGTGCCCTCTGTGGACTCACTGCACTACATCCCCAGTGGGGCCAGTGCACTCTCTGGACTCACTGCAGTGCATCCCCAGTGGTGCGAGTGCACTCTCTGGACTCACCGGGGTGCATCCCCAGTGGTGCCAGTGCACTCTCTGGACTCACTGCAGTGCATCCCCAGTGGTGCCAGTGCACTCTCTGGACTCACTGCAGTGCATCCCCAATGGTGCCAGTGCACTCTGTGGACTCACTGCAGTGCATCCCCAGTGTTGCCAGTGCACTCTCTGGAGTCACTGCACTGCATCCCCAGTGGTGCCAGTGCACTCTTTCGAGTCACTGCACTGCATCCCCAGTGGTGCCAGTGCATTCTCTGGACTCACTGCAGTGCATCCCCAGTGGTGCCAGTGCACTCTCTGGACTCACTGCACTGCATCCCCAGTGGTGCCAGTGCACTCTCTGGACTCACTGCACTGCATCCCCTTTTGTGCCAGTGCCCTCTCTGGACTCACTGCACTGCATCCCCAGTGGTGCCAGTGCACTCTCTGGACTCACTGCAGTGCATCCCCAGTGGTGCCAGTGCACTCTCTGGACTCACTGCAGTGCATCCCCAGTGGTGCCAGTGCACTCTCTCGACTCACTGCACTGCATCCCCAGTGCTGACAGTGCACTCTCTGGACTCACTGCACTGCATCACCAGTGGTGGCAGTGCACTCTCTGGACTCACTGCACTGCATCCCCAGTGGTGCCAGTGCACTCTCTTTACTCACTGCAGTGCATCCCCAGTGTTGCCAGTGCACTCTCTGGACTCACTGCTCTGCATCCCCAGTGGTGCCAGTGCACTCTCTGGACTCACTGCAATGCATCCGCATTGGTGCCAGTGCACTCTCTGGACTCACTGCACTGCATCCCATTGGTGCCAGTGCACTCTCTGTACTCACTGCACTGCATCCCCAGTGGTGCCAGTGCACTCTCTGGACTCACTGCAGTGCATCCCCAGTGGTGCCAGTGCCCTCTGTGGACTCACTGCACTACATCCCCAGTGGGGCCAGTGCACTCTCTGGACTCACTGCAGTGCATCCCCAGTGGTGCGAGTGCACTCTCTGGACTCACCGGGGTGCATCCCCAGTGGTGCCAGTGCACTCTCTGGACTCACCGGGGTGCATCCCCAGTGGTGCCAGTGCACTCTCTGGACTCACTGCAGTGCATCCCCAATGGTGCCAGTGCACTCTGTGGACTCACTGCAGTGCATCCCCAGTGTTGCCAGTGCACTCTCTGGAGTCACTGCAGTGCATCCCCAGTGGTGCCAGTGCACTCTTTCGAGTCACTGCACTGCATCCCCAGTGGTGCCAGTGCATTCTCTGGAGTCACTGCAGTGCATCCCCATTGGTGCCAGTGCAGTCTCTGGACTCACTGCAGTGCATCCCCAGTGGTGCCAGTGCACTCTCTGGACTCACTGCACTGCATCCCCAGTGCTGACAGTGCACTCTCTGGACTCACTGCACTGCATCCCCAGTGGTGCCAGTGTACTCTCTGGACTCATTGCACTGCATCCCCAGTGGTGCCACTGCACTCTCTGGACGCACTGCAGTGCATCCCCAGTGGTGCCAGTGCACTCTCTGGACTCACTGCACTGCATCCCCAGTGGTGCCAGTGCACTCTCTGGACTCACTGCAGTGCATCCCCTTTTGTGCCAGTGCACTCTCTGGACTCACTGCAGTGCATCCCCAGTGGTGCCAGTGCACTCTCTGGACTCACTGCAGTGCATCCCCTTTTGTGCCAGTGCACTCTCTGCACTCACTGCACTGCATCCCCAGTGGTGCCAGTGCACTCTCTGGACTCACTGCAGTGCATCCCCAGTGGTGCCAGTGCACTCTCTGGACTCACTGCAGTGCATCCCCAGTGGTGCCAGTGCACTCTCTCGACTCACTGCACTGCATCCCAAGTGCTGACAGTGCAGTCTCTGGACTCACTGCACTGCATCACCAGTGGTGGCAGTGCACTCTCTGGACTCACTGCAGTGCATCCCCAGTGGTGCCAGTGCACTCTCTGGACTCACTGCAGTGCATCCCCAGTGTTGCCAGTGCACTCTCTGGACTCACAGCACTGCATCCCCAGTGGTGCCAGTGCACTCTCTGGACTCACTGCACTGCATCAACAGTGGTGCCAGTGCACTCTCTGGACTCACTGCACTGCAACCCATTGGTGCCAGTGCACTCTCTGGACCCACTGCAGTGCATCCCCACTGGTGCCAGTGCACTCTCTGGACTCACTGCAGTGCATCCCCAGTGGTGCCAGTGCACTCTCTGTAGTCACTGCGCTGCGTCCCCAGTGGTGACAGTTCACTCTCTGGACTTACTGTGCTGCATCCCCAGTGGTGCCAGTGCACTCTCTGGACTCAGTGCAGGGTATCTCCTGTGGTGCCATTGCACTCTCAGGACTCACTGCAGTGCATCCCAGTGGTGCCAGTGCACTCTCTGGACTCACTGCAGTGCATCCCCAGTGGTGCCAGTGCACTCTCTGGACTCACTGCAGTGCAGCCCCTGAGGTGCCAGTGCACTCTCTGTACTCACTGCAGTGCATTCCCAGTGGTGTCAGTGCACTCTCTGGACTCACTGCAGTGAATCCCCAGTGGTGCCAGTGCACTCTCTGGAGTCACCGCGGTGCATCCCCAGTGGTGCCAGTGCACTCTCTGGACTCACTGCACTGCATCCCCAGTGGTGCCAGTGCACTCTCTGGACTCACTGCACTGCATCCCCATTGGAGCCAGTGCACTCTCTGGACTCACTGCACTGCATCCCCAGTGGTGCCAGTGCACTCTCTGGTCTCACTGCACTGCATCCCCAGTGGTGCCAGTGCACTCTCTGGACTCACTGCACTGCATCCCCTTTTGTGCCAGTGCACTCTCTGAACTCACTGCACTGCATCCCCAGTGGTGCCAGTGCACTCTCTGGACTCACTGCAGTGCATCCCCAGTGGTGTCAGTGCACTCTCTGGACTCAAGGCAGTGCATCTCCAGTGGTGCCAGTGCACTCTCTGGACTCACTGCACTGCATCCCCAGTGCTGACAGTGCACTCTCTGGACTCACTGCACTGCATCACCAGTGGTGGCAGTGCACTCTCTGGATTCACTGCACTGCATCCCCAGTGGAGACAGTGCACTCTCTGTAGTCACTGCGCTGCATCCCCAGTGGTTCCAGGGCACTCTCTCGACTCACTGCACTGCAACTCCAGTGGTGCCAGTTCACTCTCTGGACTCACTGCACTGCATCCCCAGTGGTGCCAGTGCACACTCTGGAGTCACTGCGCTGCATCCCCAGTGGTGCCAGTGCCCTCTGTGGACTCACTGCACTACATCCCCAGTGGGGCCAGTGCACTCTCTGGACTCACTGCAGTGCATCCCCAGTGGTGCGAGTGCACTCTCTGGACTCACCGGGGTGCATCCCCAGTGGTGCCAGTGCACTCTCTGGACTCACTGCAGTGCATCCCCAGTGGTGCCAGTGCACTCTCTGGACTCACTGCAGTGCATCCCCAATGGTGCCAGTGCACTCTGTGGACTCACTGCAGTGCATCCCCAGTGTTGCCAGTGCACTCTCTGGAGTCACTGCACTGCATCCCCAGTGGTGCCAGTGCACTCTTTCGAGTCACTGCACTGCATCCCCAGTGGTGCCAGTGCATTCTCTGGACTCATTGCAGTGCATCCCCAGTGGTGCCAGTGCACTCTTTGGCTCACTGCACTGCATCCCCAGTGGTGCCAGTGCACTCTCTGGACTCACTGCACTGCATCCCCTTTTGTGCCAGTGCACTCTCTGCACTCACTGCACTGCATCCCCAGTGGTGCCAGTGCACTCTCTGGACTCACTGCAGTGCATCCCCAGTGGTGCCAGTGCACTCTCTGGACTCACTGCAGTGCATCCCCAGTGGTGCCAGTGCACTCTCTCGACTCACTGCACTGCATCCCCAGTGCTGACAGTGCACTCTCTGGACTCACTGCACTGCATCACCAGTGGTGGCAGTGCACTCTCTGGACTCACTGCACTGCATCCCCAGTGGTGCCAGTGCACTCTCTTTACTCACTGCAGTGCATCCCCAGTGTTGCCAGTGCACTCTCTGGACTCACTGCTCTGCATCCCCAGTGGTGCCAGTGCACTCTCTGGACTCACTGCAGTGCATCCGCATTGGTGCCAGTGCACTCTCTGGACTCACTGCACTGCATCCCATTGGTGCCAGTGCACTCTCTGTACTCACTGCACTGCATCCCCAGTGGTGCCAGTGCACTCTCTGGACTCACTGCAGTGCATCCCCAGTGGTGCCAGTGCCCTCTGTGGACTCACTGCACTACATCCCCAGTGGGGCCAGTGCACTCTCTGGACTCACTGCACTGCATCCCCAGTGGTGCGAGTGCACTCTCTGGACTCACCGGGGTGCATCCCCAGTGGTGCCAGTGCACTCTCTGGACTCACCGGGGTGCATCCCCAGTGGTGCCAGTGCACTCTCTGGACTCACTGCAGTGCATCCCCAATGGTGCCAGTGCACTCTGTGGACTCACTGCAGTGCATCCCCAGTGTTGCCAGTGCACTCTCTGGAGTCACTGCAGTGCATCCCCAGTGGTGCCAGTGCACTCTTTCGAGTCACTGCACTGCATCCCCAGTGGTGCCAGTGCATTCTCTGGAGTCACTGCAGTGCATCCCCATTGGTGCCAGTGCAGTCTCTGGACTCACTGCAGTGCATCCCCAGTGGTGCCAGTGCACTCTCTGGACTCACTGCACTGCATCCCCAGTGCTGACAGTGCACTCTCTGGACTCACTGCACTGCATCCCCAGTGGTGCCAGTGTACTCTCTGGACTCATAGCACTGCATCCCCAGTGGTGCCAGTGCACTCTCTGGACTCACTGCACTGCATCCCCAGTGGTGCCAGTGCACTCTCTGGACCCACTGCAGTGCATCCCCACTGGTGCCAGTGCACTCTCTGGACTCACTGCAGTGCATCCCCAGTGTTGCCAGTGCACTCTCTGGAGTCACTGCACTGCATCCCCAGTGGTGCCAGTGCACTCTTTCGAGTCACTGCACTGCATCCCCAGTGGTGCCAGTGCATTCTCTGGACTCACTGCAGTGCATCCCCAGTGGTGCCAGTGCACTCTCTGGACTCACTGCACTGCATCCCCAGTGGTGCCAGTGCACTCTCTGGACTCACTGCACTGCATCCCCTTTTGTGCCAGTGCCCTCTCTGGACTCACTGCACTGCATCCCCAGTGGTGCCAGTGCACTCTCTGGACTCACTGCAGTGCATCCCCAGTGGTGCCAGTGCACTCTCTGGACTCACTGCAGTGCATCCCCAGTGGTGCCAGTGCACTCTCTCGACTCACTGCACTGCATCCCCAGTGCTGACAGTGCACTCTCTGGACTCACTGCACTGCATCACCAGTGGTGGCAGTGCACTCTCTGGACTCACTGCACTGCATCCCCAGTGGTGCCAGTGCACTCTCTTTACTCACTGCAGTGCATCCCCAGTGTTGCCAGTGCACTCTCTGGACTCACTGCTCTGCATCCCCAGTGGTGCCAGTGCACTCTCTGGACTCACTGCAATGCATCCGCATTGTTGCCAGTGCACTCTCTGGACTCACTGCACTGCATCCCATTGGTGCCAGTGCACTCTCTGTACTCACTGCACTGCATCCCCAGTGGTGCCAGTGCACTCTCTGGACTCACTGCAGTGCATCCCCAGTGGTGCCAGTGCCCTCTGTGGACTCACTGCACTACATCCCCAGTGGGGCCAGTGCACTCTCTGGACTCACTGCAGTGCATCCCCAGTGGTGCGAGTGCACTCTCTGGACTCACCGGGGTGCATCCCCAGTGGTGCCAGTGCACTCTCTGGACTCACCGGGGTGCATCCCCAGTGGTGCCAGTGCACTCTCTGGACTCACTGCAGTGCATCCCCAATGGTGCCAGTGCACTCTGTGGACTCACTGCAGTGCATCCCCAGTGTTGCCAGTGCACTCTCTGGAGTCACTGCAGTGCATCCCCAGTGGTGCCAGTGCACTCTTTCGAGTCACTGCACTGCATCCCCAGTGGTGCCAGTGCATTCTCTGGAGTCACTGCAGTGCATCCCCATTGGTGCCAGTGCAGTCTCTGGACTCACTGCAGTGCATCCCCAGTGGTGCCAGTGCACTCTCTGGACTCACTGCACTGCATCCCCAGTGCTGACAGTGCACTCTCTGGACTCACTGCACTGCATCCCCAGTGGTGCCAGTGTACTCTCTGGACTCATTGCACTGCATCCCCAGTGGTGCCACTGCACTCTCTGGACGCACTGCAGTGCATCCCCAGTGGTGCCAGTGCACTCTCTGGACTCACTGCACTGCATCCCCAGTGGTGCCAGTGCACTCTCTGGACTCACTGCAGTGCATCCCCTTTTGTGCCAGTGCACTCTCTGGACTCACTGCAGTGCATCCCCAGTGGTGCCAGTGCACTCTCTGGACTCACTGCAGTGCATCCCCTTTTGTGCCAGTGCACTCTCTGCACTCACTGCACTGCATCCCCAGTGGTGCCAGTGCACTCTCTGGACTCACTGCAGTGCATCCCCAGTGGTGCCAGTGCACTCTCTGGACTCACTGCAGTGCATCCCCAGTGGTGCCAGTGCACTCTCTCGACTCACTGCACTGCATCCCAAGTGCTGACAGTGCACTCTCTGGACTCACTGCACTGCATCACCAGTGGTGGCAGTGCACTCTCTGGACTCACTGCAGTGCATCCCCAGTGGTGCCAGTGCACTCTCTGGACTCACTGCAGTGCATCCCCAGTGTTGCCAGTGCACTCTCTGGACTCACAGCACTGCATCCCCAGTGGTGCCAGTGCACTCTCTGGACTCACTGCAGTGCATCCGCATTGGTGCCAGTGCACTCTCTGGACTCACTGCACTGCAACCCATTGGTGCCAGTGCACTCTCTGGACCCACTGCAGTGCATCCCCACTGGTGCCAGTGCACTCTCTGGACTCACTGCAGTGCATCCCCAGTGGTGCCAGTGCACTCTCTGTAGTCACTGCGCTGCGTCCCCAGTGGTGACAGTTCACTCTCTGGACTTACTGTGCTGCATCCCCAGTGGTGCCAGTGCACTCTCTGGACTCAGTGCACGGTATCTCCTGTGGTGCCATTGCACTCTCAGGACTCACTGCAGTGCATCCCAGTGGTGCCAGTGCACTCTCTGGACTCACTGCAGTGCATCCCCAGTGGTGCCAGTGCACTCTCTGGACTCACTGCAGTGCAGCCCCTGAGGTGCCAGTGCACTCTCTGTACTCACTGCAGTGCATTCCCAGTGGTGTCAGTGCACTCTCTGGACTCACTGCAGTGAATCCCCAGTGGTGCCAGTGCACTCTCTGGAGTCACCGCGGTGCATCCCCAGTGGTGCCAGTGCACTCTCTGGACTCACTGCACTGCATCCCCAGTGGTGCCAGTGCACTCTCTGGACTCACTGCACTGCATCCCCATTGGAGCCAGTGCACTCTCTGGACTCACTGCACTGCATCCCCAGTGGTGCCAGTGCACTCTCTGGTCTCACTGCACTGCATCCCCAGTGGTGCCAGTGCACTCTCTGGACTCACTGCACTGCATCCCCTTTTGTGCCAGTGCACTCTCTGAACTCACTGCACTGCATCCCCAGTGGTGCCAGTGCACTCTCTGGACTCACTGCAGTGCATCCCCAGTGGTGTCAGTGCACTCTCTGGACTCAAGGCAGTGCATCTCCAGTGGTGCCAGTGCACTCTCTGGACTCACTGCACTGCATCCCCAGTGCTGACAGTGCACTCTCTGGACTCACTGCACTGCATCACCAGTGGTGGCAGTGCACTCTCTGGATTCACTGCACTGCATCCCCAGTGGAGACAGTGCACTCTCTGTAGTCACTGCGCTGCATCCCCAGTGGTTCCAGGGCACTCTCTCGACTCACTGCACTGCAACTCCAGTGGTGCCAGTGCACACTCTGGAGTCACTGCGCTGCATCCCCAGTGGTGCCAGTGCCCTCTGTGGACTCACTGCACTACATCCCCAGTGGGGCCAGTGCACTCTCTGGACTCACTGCAGTGCATCCCCAGTGGTGCGAGTGCACTCTCTGGACTCACCGGGGTGCATCCCCAGTGGTGCCAGTGCACTCTCTGGACTCACTGCAGTGCATCCCCAGTGGTGCCAGTGCACTCTCTGGACTCACTGCAGTGCATCCCCAATGGTGCCAGTGCACTCTGTGGACTCACTGCAGTGCATCCCCAGTGTTGCCAGTGCACTCTCTGGAGTCACTGCACTGCATCCCCAGTGGTGCCAGTGCACTCTTTCGAGTCACTGCACTGCATCCCCAGTGGTGCCAGTGCATTCTCTGGACTCATTGCAGTGCATCCCCAGTGGTGCCAGTGCACTCTTTGGCTCACTGCACTGCATCCCCAGTGGTGCCAGTGCACTCTCTGGACTCACTGCACTGCATCCCCTTTTGTGCCAGTGCACTCTCTGCACTCACTGCACTGCATCCCCAGTGGTGGCACTGCACTCTCTGGACTCACTGCAGTGCATCCCCAGTGGTGCCAGTGCACTCTCTGGACTCACTGCACTGCATCCCCAGTGGTGCCAGTGCACTCTCTCGACTCACTGCACTGCATCCCCAGTGCTGACAGTGCACTCTCTGGACTCACTGCACTGCATCACCAGTGGTGGCAGTGCACTCTCTGGACTCACTGCACTGCATCCCCAGTGGTGCCAGTGCACTCTCTTTACTCACTGCAGTGCATCCCCAGTGTTGCCAGTGCACTCTCTGGACTCACTGCTCTGCATCCCCAGTGGTGCCAGTGCACTCTCTGGACTCACTGCAGTGCATCCGCATTGGTGCCAGTGCACTCTCTGGACTCACTGCACTGCATCCCATTGGTGCCAGTGCACTCTCTGTACTCACTGCACTGCATCCCCAGTGGTGCCAGTGCACTCTCTGGACTCACTGCAGTGCATCCCCAGTGGTGCCAGTGCCCTCTGTGGACTCACTGCACTACATCCCCAGTGGGGCCAGTGCACTCTCTGGACTCACTGCACTGCATCCCCAGTGGTGCGAGTGCACTCTCTGGACTCACCGGGGTGCATCCCCAGTGGTGCCAGTGCACTCTCTGGACTCACCGGGGTGCATTCCCAGTGGTGCCAGTGCACTCTCTGGACTCACTGCAGTGCATCCCCAATGGTGCCAGTGCACTCTGTGGACTCACTGCAGTGCATCCCCAGTGTTGCCAGTGCACTCTCTGGAGTCACTGCAGTGCATCCCCAGTGGTGCCAGTGCACTCTTTCGAGTCACTGCACTGCATCCCCAGTGGTGCCAGTGCATTCTCTGGAGTCACTGCAGTGCATCCCCATTGGTGCCAGTGCAGTCTCTGGACTCACTGCAGTGCATCCCCAGTGGTGCCAGTGCACTCTCTGGACTCACTGCACTGCATCCCCAGTGCTGACAGTGCACTCTCTGGACTCACTGCACTGCATCCCCAGTGGTGCCAGTGTACTCTCTGGACTCATAGCACTGCATCCCCAGTGGTGCCACTGCACTCTCTGGACGCACTGCAGTGCATCCCCAGTGGTGCCAGTGCACTCTCTGGACTCACTGCACTGCATCCCCAGTGGTGCCAGTGCACTCTCTGGACTCACTGCAGTGCATCCCCTTTTGTGCCAGTGCACTCTCTGCACTCACTGCACTGCATCCCCAGTGGTGCCAGTGCACTCTCTGGACTCACTGCAGTGCATCCCCAGTGGTGCCAGTGCACTCTCTGGACTCACTGCAGTGCATCCCCAGTGGTGCCAGTGCACTCTCTCGACTCACTGCACTGCATCCCAAGTGCTGACAGTGCACTCTCTGGACTCACTGCACTGCATCACCAGTGGTGGCAGTGCACTCTCTGGACTCACTGCAGTGCATCCCCAGTGGTGCCAGTGCACTCTCTGGACTCACTGCAGTGCATCCCCAGTGTTGCCAGTGCACTCTCTGGACTCACAGCACTGCATCCCCAGTGGTGCCAGTGCACTCTCTGCACTCACTGCAGTGCATCCGCATTGGTGCCAGTGCACTCTCTGGACTCACTGCACTGCAACCCATTGGTGCCAGTGCACTCTCTGGACCCACTGCAGTGCATCTCCACTGGTGCCAGTGCACTCTCTGGACTCACTGCAGTGCATCCCCAGTGGTGCCAGTGCACTCTCTGTAGTCACTGCGCTGCGTCCCCAGTGGTGACAGTTCACTCTCTGGACTTACTGTGCTGCATCCCCAGTGGTGCCAGTGCACTCTCTGGACTCAGTGCAGGGTATCTCCTGTGGTGCCATTGCACTCTCAGGACTCACTGCAGTGCATCCCAGTGGTGCCAGTGCACTCTCTGGACTCACTGCAGTGCATCCCCAGTGGTGCCAGTGCACTCTCTGGACTCACTGCAGTGCAGCCCCTGAGGTGCCAGTGCACTCTCTGTACTCACTGCAGTGCATCCCCAGTGGTGTCAGTGCACTCTCTGGACTCACTGCAGTGAATCCCCAGTGGTGCCAGTGCACTCTCTGGAGTCACCGCGGTGCATCCCCAGTGGTGCCAGTGCACTCTCTGGACTCACTGCACTGCATCCCCAGTGGTGCCAGTGCACTCTCTGGACTCACTGCACTGCATCCCCAGTGGTGCCATTGCACTCTCAGGACTCACTGCACTGCATCCCCAGTGGTGCCAGTGCACTCTCTGGACTCACTGCACTGCATCCCCATTGGAGCCAGTGCACTCTCTGGACTCACTGCACTGCATCCCCAGTGGTGCCAGTGCACTCTCTGGTCTCACTGCACTGCATCCCCAGTGCTGACAGTGCACTCTCTGGACTCACTGCACTGCATCCCCAGTGGTGCCAGTGTACTCTCTGGACTCATAGCACTGCATCCCCAGTGGTGCCACTGCACTCTCTGGACGCACTGCAGTGCATCCCCAGTGGTGCCAGTGCACTCTCTGGACTCACTGCACTGCATCCCCAGTGGTGCCAGTGCACTCTCTGGACTCACTGCAGTGCATCCCCTTTTGTGCCAGTGCACTCTCTGCACTCACTGCACTGCATCCCCAGTGGTGCCAGTGCACTCTCTGGACTCACTGCACTGCATCCCCAGTGGTGCCAGTGCACTCTCTGGACTCACTGCAGTGCATCCCCAGTGGTGCCAGTGCACTCTCTCGACTCACTGCACTGCATCCCCAGTGCTGACAGTGCACTCTCTGGACTCACTGCACTGCATCACCAGTGGTGGCAGTGCACTCTCTGGACTCACTGCACTGCATCCCCAGTGGTGCCAGTGCACTCTGTGGACTCACTGCAGTGCATCCCCAGTGTTGCCAGTGCACTCTCTGGACTCACTGCTCTGCATCCCCAGTGGTGCCAGTGCACTCTCTGGACTCACTGCACTGCATCCCATTGGTGCCAGTGCACTCTCTGTACTCACTGCACTGCATCCCCAGTGGTGCCAGTGCACTCTCTGGACTCACTGCAGTGCATCCCCAGTGGTGCCAGTGCCCTCTGTGGACTCACTGCACTACATCCCCAGTGGGGCCAGTGCACTCTCTGGACTCACTGCAGTGCATCCCCAGTGGTGCGAGTGCACTCTCTGGACTCACCGGGGTGCATCCCCAGTGGTGCCAGTGCACTCTCTGGACTCACGGGGGTGCATCCCCAGTGGTGCCAGTGCACTCTCTGGACTCACTGCAGTGCATCCCCAATGGTGCCAGTGCACTCTGTGGACTCACTGCAGTGCATCCCCAGTGTTGCCAGTGCACTCTCTGGAGTCACTGCAGTGCATCCCCAGTGGTGCCAGTGCACTCTTTCGAGTCACTGCACTGCATCCCCAGTGGTGCCAGTGCATTCTCTGGAGTCACTGCAGTGCATCCCCAGTGGTGCCAGTGCAGTCTCTGGACTCACTGCAGTGCATCCCCAGTGGTGCCAGTGCACTCTCTGGACTCACTGCACTGCATCCCCAGTGCTGACAGTGCACTCTCTGGACTCACTGCACTGCATCCCCAGTGGTGCCAGTGTACTCTCTGGACTCATAGCACTGCATCCCCAGTGGTGCCAGTGCACTCTCTGGACGCACTGCAGTGCATCCCCAGTGGTGCCAGTGCACTCTCTGGACTCACTGCACTGCCTCCCCAGTGGTGCCAGTGCACTCTCTGGACTCACTGCAGTGCATCCCCTTTTGTGCCAGTGCACTCTCTGCACTCACTGCACTGCATCCCCAGTGGTGCCAGTGCACTCTCTGGACTCACTGCAGTGCATCCCCAGTGGTGCCAGTGCACTCTCTGGACTCACTGCAGTGCATCCCCAGTGTTGCCAGTGCACTCTCTGGACTCACAGCACTGCATCCCCAGTGGTGCCAGTGCACTCTCTGGACTCACTGCAGTGCATCCGCATTGGTGCCAGTGCAATCTCTGGACTCACTGCACTGCAACCCGTTGGTGCCAGTGCACTCTCTGGACCCACTGCAGTGCATCTCCACTGGTGCCAGTGCACTCTCTGGACTCACTGCAGTGCATCCCCAGTGGTGCCAGTGCACTCTCTGTAGTCACTGCGCTGCGTCCCCCATGGTGACAGTTCACTCTCTGGACTAACTGTGCTGCATCCCCAGTGGTGCCAGTGCACTCTCTGGACTCACTGCAGGGTATCTCCTGTGGTGCCATTGCACTCTCAGGACTCACTGCAGTGCATCCCAGTGGTGCCAGTGCACTCTCTGGACTCACTGCAGTGCATCCCCAGTGGTGCCAGTGCACTCTCTGGACTCACTGCAGTGCAGCCCCTGAGGTGCCAGTGCACTCTCTGTACTCACTGCAGTGCATTCCCAGTGGTGTCAGTGCACTCTCTGGACTCACTGCAGTGAATCCCCAGTGGTGCCAGTGCACTCTCTGGAGTCACCGCGGTGCATCCCAAGTGGTGCCAGTGCACTCTCTGGACTCACTGCACTGCATCCCCAGTGGTGCCAGTGCACTCTCTGGACTCACTGCACTGCATCCCCAGTGGTGCCATTGCACTCTCAGGACTCACTGCACTGCATCCCCAGTGGTGCCAGTGCACTCTCTGGACTCACTGCACTGCATCCCCATTGGAGCCAGTGCACTCTCTGGACTCACTGCACTGCATCCCCAGTGGTGCCAGTGCACTCTCTGGTCTCACTGCACTGCATCCCCTGTGGTGCCAGTGCACTCTTTGGACTCACTGCAGTGCATCCCCAGTGCTGAGAGTACACTCTCTGGACTCAGTGCACTGCATCACCAGTGGTGCCAGTGCACTCTCTGGACTCAGTACACTGCATCCCCAATGGTGCCAGTGCACTCACTGGACTCACTGCACTGCATCCCCAGTGGTGCCAGTGGCTCTCTGGACTCACTGCACTGCATCACCAGTGGTGACAGTGCACTCTCTGGACTCACTGCACTGCATCAACAGTGGTGCCAGTGCACTCTCTGGACTCACTGCACTGCATCAACAGTGGTGCCAGTGCACTCTCTGGACTCACTGCACTGCATCCCCAGTGGTGCCAGTGTAGTCTCTGGACTCACTGCAGTGCATCCCCAGTGCTGAGAGTACACTCTCTGGACTCAGTGCACTGCATCACCAGTGGTGCCAGTGCACTCTCTGGACTCAGTACACTGCATCCCCAATGGTGCCAGTGCACTCACTGGACTCACTGCACTGCATCCCCAGTGGTGCCAGTGGCTCTCTGGACTCACTGCACTGCATCACCAGTGGTGACAGTGCACTCTCTGGACTCACTGCACTGCATCAACAGTGGTGCCAGTGCACTCTCTGGACTCACTGCACTGCATCAACAGTGGTGCCAGTGCACTCTCTGGACTCACTGCACTGCATCCCCAGTGGTGCCAGTGTAGTCTCTGGACTCACTGCAGTGCATCCCCAGTGGTGCCAGTGCACTCTCTGGACTCACTGCGCTGCATAAGCAGTGGTGACAGTGCACTCTCTAGACTCACTGTGCTGCATCACCAGTGGTGCCAGTGCACTCTCAGGACTCACTGCAGTGTATCCCCTGAGGTGCCAGTGCACTCTGTGGACTCACTGCACTGCATCCCAGTGGTGCCAGTGCACTCTTTGGACTCACTGCACTGCATCCCCAGTGGTGCCAGTGCGCTCTCTGGACTCACTGCAGTGCAGCCCCAGTGGTGCCAGTGCACTCTCTGGACTCACTGCAGTGCAGGCCCTTAGGTGCCAGTGCACTCTCTGTACTCACTGCAGTGCATTCCCAGTGGTGCCAGTGCACTCTCTGGACTCCTTGCACTGAATCCCCGGTGGAGCCAGTGCACTCTCTGGACTCACTGCACTACATCCCCAGTGGTGCCAGTGCACTCTCTGGACTCAATGCACTGCATCCCCAGTGGTGCCAGTGTACTCTCTGGACTCATAGCACTGCATCCCCAGTGGTGCCACTGCACTCTCTGGACTCACTGCAGTGCATCCCCAGTGGTGCCAGTGCACTCTCTGGACTCACTGCACTGCATCCCCAGTGGTGCCAGTGCACTCTCTGGACTCACTGCACTGCATCCCCTTTTGTGCCAGTGCACTCTCTGCACTCACTGCACTGCATCCCCAGTGGTGCCAGTGCACTCTCTGGACTCACTGCAGTGCATCCCCAGTGGTGCCAGTGCACTCTCTGGACTCACTGCAGTGCATCTCCAGTGGTGCCAGTGCACTCTCTGGACTCACTGCACTGCATCCCCAGTGCTGACAGTGCACTCTCTGGACTCACTGCACTGAATCACCCGTGGTGGCAGTGTACTCTCTGGACTCACTGCACGGCATCCCCAGTGGAGACAGTGCACTCTCTGTAGTCACTGCGCTGCATCCCCAGTGGTTCCAGGGCACTCTCTCGACACACTGCACTGCAACTCCAGTGGTGCCAGTGCACTCTCTGGACTCACTGCACTGCATCCCCAGTGGTGCCAGTGCACACTCTGGAGTCACTGCGCTGCATCCCCAGTGGTGCCAGTGCCCTCTGTGGACTCACTGCACTACATCCCCAGTGGGGCCAGTGCACTCTCTGGACTCACTGCAGTGCATCCCCAGTGGTGCGAGTGCACTCTCTGGACTCACCGGGGTGCATCCCCAGTGGTGCCAGTGCACTCTCTGGACTCACCGGGGTGCATCCCCAGTGGTGCCAGTGCACTCTCTGGACTCACTGCAGTGCATCCCCAATGGTGCCAGTGCACTCTGTGGACTCACTGCAGTGCATCCCCAGTGTTGCCAGTGCACTCTCTGGAGTCACTGCACTGCATCCCCAGTGGTGCCAGTGCACTCATTCGAGTCACTGCACTGCATCCCCAGTGGTGCCAGTGCATTCTCTGGAGTCACTGCAGTGCATCCCCAGTGGTGCCAGTGCAGTCTCTGGACTCACTGCAGTGCATCCCCAGTGGTGCCAGTGCACTCTCTGGACTCACTGCACTGCATCCCCAGTGGTGCCAGTGCACTCTCTGGACTCACTGCAGTGCATCCCCAGTGGTGCCAGTGCACTCTCTGCACTCACTGCACTGCATCCCCAGTGGTGCCAGTGCACTCTCTCGACTCACTGCACTGCATCCCCAGTGCTGACAGTGCACTCTCTGGACTCACTGCACTGCATCACCAGTGGTGGCAGTGCACTCTCTGGACTCACTGCACTGCATCCACAGTGGTGCCAGTGCACTCTGTGGACTCACTGCAGTGCATCCCCAGTGTTGCCAGTGCACTCTCTGGACTCACTGCACTGCATCCCCAGTGGTGCCAGTGCACTCTCTGGACTCACTGCAGTTCATCCGCATTGGTGCCAGTGCACTCTCTGGACTCCCTGCACTGCATCCCATTGGTGCCAGTGCACTCTCTGTACTCACTTCACTGCATCCCCAGTGGTGCCAGTGCACTCTCTGGACTCACTGCAGTGCATCCCCAGTGGTGCCAGTGCCCTCTGTGGACTCACTGCACTACATCCCCAGTGGGGCCAGTGCACTCTCTGGACTCACTGCAGTGCATCCCCAGTGGTGCGAGTGCACTCTCTGGACTCACCGGGGTGCATCCCCAGTGGTGCCAGTGCACTCTCTGGACTCACCGGGGTGCATCCCCAGTGGTGCCAGTGCACTCTCTGGACTCACTGCAGTGCATCCCCAATGGTGCCAGTGCACTCTGTGGACTCACTGCAGTGCATCCCCAGTGTTGCCAGTGCACTCTCTGGAGTCACTGCAGTGCATCCCCAGTGGTGCCAGTGCACTCTTTCGAGTCACTGAACTGCATCCCCAGTGGTGCCAGTGCACTCTCTGGAGTCACAGCAGTGCATCCCCAGTGGTGCCAGTGCAGTCTCTGGACTCACTGCAGTGCATCCCCAGTGGTGCCAGTGCACTCTCTGGACTCACTGCACTGCATCCCCAGTGCTGACAGTGCACTCTCTGGACTCACTGCACTGCATCCCCAGTGGTGCCAGTGTACTCTCTGGACTCATAGCACTGCATCCCCAGTGGTGCCACTGCACTCTCTGGACGCTCTGCAGTGCATCCCCAGTGGTGCCAGTACACTCTCTGGACTCACTGCAGTGCATCCCCAGTGGTGCCAGTGCGCTCTCTGGACTCACTGCAGTGCAGCCCCAGTGGTGCCAGTGCACTCTCTGGACTCACTGCAGTGCAGGCCCTTAGGTGCCAGTGCACTCTCTGTACTCACTGCAGTGCATTCCCAGTGGTGCCAGTGCACTCTCTGGACTCACTGCACTGCATCCCCAGTGGTGCCAGTGCACTCTCTGGACTCAATGCACTGCATCCCCAGTGGTGCCAGTGTACTCTCTGGACTCATAGCACTGCATCCCCAGTGGTGCCAGTGCACTCTCTGGACTCACTGCAGTGCAGGCCCTTAGGTGCCAGTGCACTCTCTGGACTCCTTGCACTGAATCCCCGGTGGAGCCAGTGCACTCTCTGGACTCACTGCACTACATCCCCAGTGGTGCCAGTGCACTCTCTGGACTCAATGCACTGCATCCCCAGTGGTGCCAGTGTACTCTCTGGACTCATAGCACTGCATCCCCAGTGGTGGCACTGCACTCTCTGGACTCACTGCAGTGCATCCCCAGTGGTGCCAGTGCACTCTCTGGACTCACTGCACTGCATCCCCAGTGGTGCCAGTGCACTCTCTGGACTCACTGCACTGCATCCCCAGTGTTGCCAGTGCACTCTCTGGACTCACTGCACTGCATCCCCAGTGGTGCCAGTGCACTCTCTGGACTCACTGCAGTGCATCCCCAGTGGTGCCAGTGCACTCTCTGGACTCACTGCAGTGCATTTCCAGTGGTGCCAGTGCACTCTCTGGACTCACTGCACTGCATCCCCAGTGCTGACAGTGCACTCTCTGGACTCACTGCACTGCATCACCAGTGGTGGCAGTGCACTCTCTGGACTCACTGCACTGCATCCCCAGTGGAGACAGTGCACTCTCTGTAGTCACTGCGCTGCATCCCCAGTGGTTCCAGGGCACTCTCTCGACTCACTGCACTGCAACTCCAGTGGTGCCAGTGCACTCTCTGGACTCACTACACTGCATCCCCAGTGGTGCCAGTGCACACTCTGGAGTCACTGCGCTGCATCCCCAGTGGTGCCAGTGCCCTCTGTGGACTCACTGCACTACATCCCCAGTGGGGCCAGTGCACTCTCTGGACTCACTGCAGTGCATCCCCAGTGGTGCGAGTGCACTCTCTGGACTCACCGGGGTGCATCCCCAGTGGTGCCAGTGCACTCTCTGGACTCACCGGGGTGCATCCCCAGTGGTGCCAGTGCACTCTCTGGACTCACTGCAGTGCATCCCCAATGGTGCCAGTGCACTCTGTGGACTCACTGCAGTGCATCCCCAGTGTTGCCAGTGCACTCTCTGGAGTCACTGCACTGCATCCCCAGTGGTGCCAGTGCACTCTTTCGAGTCACTGCACTGCATCCCCAGTGGTGCCAGTGCATTCTCTGGAGTCACTGCAGTGCATCCCCAGTGGTGCCAGTGCAGTCTCTGGACTCACTGCAGTGCATCCCCAGTGGTGCCAGTGCACTCTCTGGACTCACTGCACTGCATCCCCAGTGCTGACAGTGCACTCTCTGGACTAACTGCACTGCATCCCCAGTGGTGCCAGTGTACTCTCTAGACTCATAGCACTGCATCCCCAGTGGTGCCACTGCACTCTCTGGACGCACTGCAGTGCATCCCCAGTGGTGCCAGTGCACTCTCTGGACTCACTGCACTGCATCCCCAGTGGTGCCAGTACACTCTCTGGACTCACTGCAGTGCATCCCCAGTGGTGCCAGTGCACTCTCTGGACTCACTGCAGTGCATCCGCATTGGTGCCAGTTCACTCTCTGGACTCACTGCACTGCATCCCATTGGTGCCAGTGCACTCTCTGTACTCACTGCACTGCATCCCCAGTGGTGCCAGTGCACTCTCTGGACTCACTGCAGTGCATCCCCAGTGGTGCCAATGCCCTCTGTGGACTCACTGCACTACATCCCCAGTGGTGCCAGTGCACTCTCTGGACTCACTGCAGTGCATCCCCAGTGGTGCGAGTGCACTCTCTGGACTCACCGGGGTGCATCCCCAGTGGTGCCAGTGCACTCTCTGGACTCACTGCACTGCATCCCCAATGGTGCCAGTGCACTCTGTGGACTCACTGCAGTGCATCCCCAGTGTTGCCAGTGCACTCTCTGGAGTCACTGCAGTGCATCCCCAGTGGTGCCAGTGCACTCTTTCGAGTCACTGCACTGCATCCCCAGTGGTGCCAGTGCATTCTCTGGAGTCACTGGAGTGCATCCCCAGTGGTGCCAGTGCAGTCTCTGGACTCACTGCACTGCATCCCCAGTGCTGACAGTGCACTCTCTGGACTCACTGCAGTGCATTTCCAGTGGTGCCAGTGTACTCTCTGGACTCATAGCACTGCATCCCCAGTGGTGCCACTGCACTCTCTGGACGCACTGCAGTGCATCCCCAGTGGTGCCAGTGCACTCTCTGGACTCACTGCACTGCATCCCCAGTGGTGCCAGTGCACTCTCTGGACTCACTGCAGTGCATCCCCTTTTGTGCCAGTGCACTCTCTGCACTCACTGCACTGCATCCCCAGTGGTGCCAGTGCACTCTCTGGACTCACTGCAGTGCATCCCCAGTGGTGCCAGTGCACTCTCTGGACTCACTGCAGTGCATCCCCAGTGGTGCAAGTGCACTCTCTCGACTCACTGCACTGCATCCCCAGTGCTGACAGTGCACTCTCTGGACTCACTGCACTGCATCACCAGTGGTGGCAGTACACTCTCTGGACTCACTGCACTGCATCCCCAGTGGTGCCAGTGCACTCTGTGGACTCACTGCAGTGCATCCCCAGTGTTGCCAGTGCACTCTCTGGACTCACTGCACTGCATCCCCAGTGGTGCCAGTGCACTCTCTGGACTCACTGCAGTGCATCCGCATTGGTGCCAGTGCACTCTCTGGACTCACTGAACTGCATCCCATTCGTGCCAGTGCACTCTCTGGACCCACTGCAGTGCATCCCCACTGGTGCCAGTGCACTCTCTGGACTCACTGCAGTGCATCCCCAGTGGTGCCAGTGCACTCTCTGTAGTCACTGCGCTGCGTCCCCAGTGGTGACAGTTCACTCTCTGGACTTACTGTGCTGCATCCCCAGTGGTGCCAGTGCACTCTCTGGACTCAGTGCAGGGTATCTCCTGTGGTGCCATTGCACTCTCAGGACTCACTGCAGTGCATCCCAGTGGTGCCAGTGCACTCTCTGGACTCACAGCCTTGCAGCCCCTGAGGTGCCAGTGCACTCTCTGTACTCACTGCAGTGCATTCCCAGTGGTGTCAGTGCACTCTCTGGACTCACTGCAGTGAATCCCCGGTGGTGCCAGTGCACTCTCTGGAGTCACCGCGGTGCATCCCCAGTGGTGCCAGTGCACTCTCTGGACTCACTGCACTGCATCCCCAGTGGGGCCAGTGCACTCTCTGGACTCACTGCACTGCATCCCCAGTGGTGACAGTGCACTCTCAGGACTCACTGCACTGCATCCCCAGTGGTGCCAGTGCACTCTCTGGACTCACTGCACTGCATCCCCATTGGAGCCAGTGCACTCTCTGGACTCACTGCACTGCATCCCCAGTGGTGCCAGTGCACTCTCTGGTCTCACTGCACTGCATCCCCTGTGGTGCCAGTGCACTCTTTGGACTCACTGCAGTGCATCCCCAGTGCTGAGAGTGCACTCTCTGGACTCACTGCAGTGCATCCCCTTTGGTGCCAGTGTACTCTCTGGACTCACTGCACTGCATCCCCAGTGGTGCCAGTGGCTCTCTGGACTCACTGCACTGCATCACCAGTGGTGACAGTGCACTCTCTGGACTCACTGCACTGCATCTCCAGTGGTGTCAGTGCACTCTCTGGACTCACTGCACTGCATCAACAGTGGTGCCAGTGCACTCTCTGGACTCACTGCACTGCATCCCCAGTGGTGCCAGTGGCTCTCTGGACTCACTGCACTGCATCACCAGTGGTGACAGTGCACTCTCTGGACTCACTGCACTGCATCCCCAGTGGTGCCAGTGCACTCTCTGGACTCACTGCACTGCATCAACAGTGGTGCCAGTGCACTCTCTGGACTCACTGCACTGCATCCCCAGTGGTGCCAGTGTAGTCTCTGGACTCACTGCACTGCATCCCCAGTGGTGCCAGTGCACTCCCTGGACTCACTGCGCTGCATAAGCAGTGGTGACAGTGCACTCTCTAGACTCACTGTGCTGCATCACCAGTGGTGCCAGTGCACTCTCAGGACTCACTGCAGTGTATCCCCTGAGGTGCCAGTGCACTCTGTGGACTCACTGCACTGCATCCCAGTGGTGCCAGTGCACTCTCTGGACTCACTGCAGTGCATCCCCAGTGGTGCCAGTGCGCTCTCTGGACTCACTGCAGTGCAGCCCCAGTGGTGCCAGTGCGCTCTCTGGACTCACTGCAGTGCAGCCCCAGTGGTGCCAGTGCACTCTCTGGACTCACTGCAGTGCAGGCCCTTAGGTGCCAGTGCACTCTCTGTACTCACTGCAGTGCATTCCCAGTGGTGCCAGTGCACTCTCTGGACTCCTTGCACTGAATCCCCAGTGGAGCCAGTGCACTCTCTGGACTCACTGCACTACATCCCCAGTGGTGCCAGTGCACTCTCTGGACTCAATGCACTGCATCCCCAGTGGTGCCAGTGTACTCTCTGGACTCATAGCACTGCATCCCCAGTGGTGCCAGTGCACTGTCTGGACTCACTGCAGTTTATCCCCAGTGGTGCAAGGGCACTCTCTGGACTCACTGCACTGCATCCCCAGTGGTGCCAGTACACTCTCTGGACTCACTGCAGTGTATCCCCATTGGAACCGGTGCACTCTCTGGACTCACTAAACTGCATCCCCAGTGGTGCCAGAGAACTCTCTGGACTCACCGGGGTGCATCCCCAGTGGTGCCAGTGCACTCTCTGGACTCACTGCAGTGCATCCCCTGTGGTGCCAGTACACTCTCTGGACTCACTGCAGTGCATCCCCAGTGGTGCCAGTGCACTCTCTGGACTCACTGCACTGCATCCCCAGGGGTGCCAGTGCACTCTCTGGACTCACTGCACTGCATCACCATTGGTGCCAGGGCACTCAACCGGAATCACTGCAGTGCATCCGCAGTGGTGCCAGTGCACTCTTTCGAGTCACTGCACTGCATCCCCATTAATGCCAGTGCATTCTCTGGACTCACTGCAGTGCATCCCCAGTGGTGCCAGTGTACTCTCTGGACTCACTGCACTGCATCACCAGTGGTGCCAGTGCACTCTCTGGACTCACTGCACTGCATCCCCAGAGGTGCCAGTGCACTTTCTGGAGTCACTGCAGTGCATCCCCTGTTGTGCTAGTGCACTCTCTGCACTCACTGCAGTGCATCCCCAGTGGAGCCAGTGCACTCTCTGGACTCACTGCAGTGCATCCCCAGTGGTGCCAGTGCACTCTCTGGACTCACTGCAGTGCATCCCCAATGGTGCCCGTGCACTCTCTGGACTCACTGCATTGCATCCCCAGTGGTGCCAGTGCACTCTCTGGACTCCCTGCAGTGCATCCCCAGTGGTGCCAGTGCACTCTCTGGACTCACTGCACTGCATCCCCAGTGGTGCCAGTGCACGCTCTGGACCCACTGCAGTGCATCCCCAGTGGTGCCAGTGCACTCTCTGGACTCACTGCAGTGCATTCCCTATGGTGCCAGCGCACTCTCTGGAGTCACTGCGCTGCGTCCCCAGTGGTGACAGTTCACTCTCTGGACTCACTGTGCTGCATCCCTAGTGGTGCCAGTGCACTCTCTGGACTCACTGCAGTGTATCCCCTGTGGTGTCAGTGCACTCTGTGGACTCACTGCACTGCATCCCATTGGTGCCAGTGCACTCTCTGGACTCACTGCATTGCATCCCCAGTGGTGCCAGTGCACTCTCTGGACTCACTGCAGTGCAGCCCCTGAGGTGCCAGTGCACTCTCTGGACTCACTGAACTGCATCCCCAGTGGTGCCAGTGCACTCTCTGGACTCACTGCAGTGCATCACCAGTGGTGCCAGTGCACTTTGTGGACTCACTGCACTGCATCCCCAGTGGTGCCAGTGCAATCTCTGGACTCACTGCAGTGCATCCCCAGTGGTGCCAGTGCACTCTCTGGACTCACTGCACTGCATCCCCTGTGGTGCCAGTGCACTCTCTGGACCCACTGCAGTGCATCCCCAGTGGTGCCAGTGCAATCTCTGGACTCACTGCACTGCATCCCTTGTGGTGCCATTGCACTCTCAGGACTCACTGCACTGCATCCCCAGTGGTGCCAGTGCACTCTCTGGACTCACTGCACTGCATCCCCATTGGAGCCAGTGCACTCTCTGGACTCACCGGGGTGCATCCCCAGTGGTGCCAGTGCACTCTCTGGACTCACTGCACTGCATCCCCAGTGGTGCCAGTGCACTCACTGGACTCACTGCAGTGCATCCCCAGTGCTGACAGTGCACTCTCTGGACTCAGTGCACTGCATCCCCTGTGGTGCCAGTGCACTCTCTGGTCTCAGTGCAGTGCATCCCCAGTGGTGCCAGTGCACTCTCTGGACTCACTGCACTGAATCCCCAGTGGTGCCAGTGCACAATCTGAGCTCACTGCACTGCATCCCCAGTGGTGCCAGTGCACTCTCTGGACTCACTGCAGTGCAGACCCTTAGGTGCCAGTGCACTCTCTGGACTCCTTGCAGTGAATCCCCGGTGGTGCCAGTGCACTCTCTGGACTCACTGCACTACATCCCCAGTGGTGCCAGTTCACTCTCTGGACTCACTGTACTGCATCCCCAGTGGTGCCTGTGAAGTCTCTGGACTCACTGCAGTGCATCCCCAGTGGTGCCAGTGCACTCTCTGGACTCACTGCAGTGTATCCCCTGTGGTGCCAGTGCACTCTGTGGACTCACTGCACTGCATAGCATTGGTGCCAGTGCACTCTCTGGACTCACTGCATTGCATCCCCAGTGGTGCCAGTGCACTCTCTGGACTCACTCCAGTGCATCCCCAGTGGTGCCAGTGCACTCTCTGGACTCACTGCAGTGCAGCCCCTGAGGTGCCAGTGCACTCTCTGGACTCAATGCAGTGCATTCCCAGTGGTGTCAGTGCACTCTCTGGACTCACTGCAGTGAATCCCCGGTGGTGCCAGTGCACTCTCTGGACTCACTGCACTGCATCCCCAGTGGTGCCAGTTCACTCTCTGGACTCACTGCACTGCATCCCCAGTGGTGCCAGTGCACTCTCTGGACTCACTGCAGTGCATCACCAGTGGTGCCAGTGCACTTTGTGGACTCACTGCACTGCATCCCCAGTGGTGCCAGTGCAATCTCTGGACTCACTGCAGTACATCCCCAGTGGTGCCAGTGCACTCTCTGGACTCACTGCACTGCATCCCCTGTGGTGCCAGTGCACTCTCTGGACCCACTGCAGTGCATCCCCAGTGGTGCCAGTGCAATCTCTGGACTCACTGCACTGCATCCCTTGTGGTGCCATTGCACTCTCAGGACTCACTGCACTGCATCCCCAGTGGTGCCAGTGCACTCTCTGGACTCACTGCAGTGCATCCCCAGTGGTGCCAGTGCACTCTCTGGACTCACCGGGGTGCATCCCCAGTGGTGCCAGTGCACTCTCTGGACTCACTGCACTGCATCCCCAGTGGTGCCAGTGCACTCTCTGGATTCACTGCAGTGCATCCCGAGTGCTGACAGTGCACTCTCTGGACTCAGTGCACTGCATCCCCAGTGGTGCCAGTGCACTCTCTGGACTCAGTGCACTGCATCCCCAGTGGTGCCAGTGCACTCTCTGGACTCAACGCACTGCATCCCCAGTGGTGCCAGTGCACAATCTGAGCTCACTGCACTGCATCCCCAGTGGTGCCAGTGCACTCTCTGGACTCACTGCAGTGCAGCCCAAGTGGTGCCAGTGCACTCTCTGGACTCACTGCAGTGCAGCCCCTTAGGTGCCAGTGCACTCTCTGGACTCCTTGCAGTGAATCCCCAGTGGTGCCAGTGCACTCTCTGGACTCACTGTATTACATCCCCAGCGGTGCCAGTTCACTCTCTGGACTCACTGAACTGAATCCCCAGTGGTGCCAGTGCACTCTCTGGACTCACTATACTGCATCCCCAGTGGTGCCTGTGAAGTCTCTGGACTCTCTGCAGTGCATCCCCAGTGGTGCCAGTGCACTCTCTGGACTCAGTGCACTGCATCCCCTGTTGTGCTAGTGCACTCTCTGCATTCACTGCACTGCATCCCCAGAAGTGCCTGTGCACTCTCTGGACTCACTGCACTGCATCCCCAGTGGTGCCAGTGCACTCTCTGGACTCAGTGCACTGCATCCCCAGTGGTGCCAGTGCACTCTCTGGACTCAGTGCAGTGCATCCCCAGTGGTGCCAGTGCACTCTCTGGACTCAGTGAAGTGCATCCCCAGTGGTGCCAGTGCACTCTCTGGACTCACTGCACTGCATCCCCAGTGGTGCCAATGCACTCTCTGAGCTCACTGCACTGCATCCCCAGTGGTGCCAGTTCACTCTCTGGACTCACTGCAGTGAATCCCCGGTGGTGCCAGTGCACTCTCTGGACTCACTGCACTGCATCCCCAGTGGTGCCACTGCACTCTCTGGACTCACTGCAGTGCATCCCCAGTGGTGCCAGTGCACTCTCTGGACTCACTGCACTGCATCCCCATTGGAGCCAGTGTACTCTCTGGACTAACTGCAGTGCATCCCCAGTGGTGCCAGTGCACTCTCTGGACTCACTGCACTGCATCCCCAGTGGTGCCAGTGCACTCTCTGGACTCACTGCACTGCATCCCCAGTGGTGCCAGTGCACTCTCTGAGCTCACTGCACTGCATCCCCAGTGGTGCCAGTGCACTCTCTGGACTCACTGCAGTGCATCCACTGTGGTGCCAGTACACTCTCTGTACTCAATGCAGTGCATTCCCAGTGGTGTCAGTGCACTCTCTGGACTCACTGCAGTGAATCCCCGGTGGTGCCAGTGCACTCTCTGGACTCACTGCACTGCATCCCCAGTGGTGCCAGTTCACTCTCTGGACTCACTGAACTGCATCCCCAGTGGTTGCAGGGCACTCTCTGTAGTCACTGCGCTGCATCCCCAGTGGTGCCAGTGCACTCTCTGGACTCACTGTGCTGCATCCCCAGTGGGGCCAGTGCACTCTCTGGACTCACTGCAGTGTATCCCCTGTGGTGCCAGTGCACTCTGTGCTCTCACTGCACTGCATCCCAGTGGTGCCAGTGCACTCTCTGGACTCACTGCAGTGCAGCCCAAGTGGTGCCAGTGCACTCTCTGGACTCACTGCAGTGCAGCCCCTTAGGTGCCAGTGCACTCTCTGGACTCCTTGCAGTGAATCCCCGGTGGTGCCAGTGCACTCTCTGGACTTACTGCACTACATCCCCAGTGGTGCCAGTTCACTCTCTGGAATCACTGAACTGAATCTCCAGTGGTGCCAGTGCACTCTCTGGACTCACTGTACTGCATCCCCAGTGGTGCCTGTGAAGTCTCTGGACTCACTGCAGTGCATCCCCAGTGGTGCCAGTGCACTCTCTGGACTCACTGCACTGCATCCCCAGTGGTGCCACTGCACTCTCTGGACTCACTGCACTGCATCCCCAGTGGTGCCAGTGCACTCTCTGGACTCACTGCAGTGCATTCCCACTGGTGCCAGTTTCATTTCTGGAGTCACTGCAGTGCATCCCCTGTTGTGCTAGTACACTCTCTGCATTCACTGCACTGCATCTCCAGAAGTGCCAGTGCACTCTCTGGACTCACTGCAGTGCATCCCCAGTGGTGCCAGTGCACTCTCTGGACTCACTGCACTGCATCCCCAGTGGTGCCAGTGCACTCTCTGGACTCACTGCAGTGCATCCCTTGTGGTGCCATTGCACTCTCAGGACTCACTACACTGCATCCCCAGTGGTGCCAGTGCACTCTCTGGACTCACTGCACTGCATCCCCGTTGGAGCCAGTGCACTCTCTGGACTAACTGCATTGCATCCCCAGTGGTGCCAGTGCACTCTCTGGACTCACTGCAGTGCATCCCCAGTGGTGCCAGTGCACTCTCTGGACTCACTGCACTGCATCCCCAGTGCTGACAGTGCACTCTCTGGACTCAGTGCACTGCATCCCCAGTGGTGCCAGTGCACTCTCTGGACTCACTGCAGTGCATCCCCAGTGGTGCCAGTGCACTCTCTGGACTCACTGCACTGCATCCCCAGTGGTGCCAGTGCACTCTCTGAGCTCACTGCACTGCATCCCCAGTGGTGCCAGTGCACTCTCTGGAGTCACTGCACTGCATCACCAGTGGTGCCAGTGCACTTTCTGGACTCACTGCACTGCATCCCCAGTGGTGCCAGTGCACTCTCTGGAGTCACTGCACTGCATCTCCAGTGGTGCCAGTGTAGTCTCTGGACTCACAGCAGTGCATCCCCAGTGGTGCCAGTGCAATTACTGGACTCACAGCAGTGCAGATCAGTGGTGCCAGAGCACTCTCTGGACTCACTGCACTGCATCCCCAGTGGTGCCAGTGTACTCTGTGGACTCACTGCACTCCATCCCCAGTGGTGCCAGTGCACTCTCTGAACTCACTGCAGTGTATCCCCATTGGAGCCGGTGCACTCTCTGGACTCACTAAACTGCATCCCCAGTGGTGCCAGAGAACTCTCTGGACTCACTGCAGTGCATCCCCAGTGGTGCCAGTGCACTCTCTGGACGCACTGCACTGCATCCCCAGTGGTGGCAGTGCACTCTCTGGACTCACTGCACTGCATCCCCACTGGTGCCAGTGCACTCTCTGGACTCACTGCAGTGCATCCCCAGTGGTGCCAGTGCACTCTCTGGACTCACTGCACTGCATCACCATTGGTGCCAGGGCACTCTCCGGACTCACTGCAGTGCATCCGCAGTGGTGCCAGTGCACTCTTTCGAGTCACTGCACTGCATCCCCATTAGTGCCAGTGCATTCTCTGGACTCACTGCACTGCATCCCATTGGTGCCAGTGCACTCTCTGGACTCACTGCATTGCATCCCCAGTGGTGCCAGTGCACTCTCTGGACTCACTGCAGTGCAGCCCCTGAGGTGCCAGTGCACTCTCTGGACTCACTGAACTGCATCCCCAGTGGTGCCAGTGCACTCTCTGGACTCACTGCAGTGCATCACCAGTGGTGACAGTGCACTCTCTGGACTCACTGCACTGCATCCCCAGTGGTGCCAGTGTACTCTCTGGACTCACTGCAGTGCATCCCCAGTGGTGCCAGTGCACTCTCTGGACTCACTGCACTGCATCCCCTGTGGTGCCAGTGCACTCTCTGGACCCACTGCAGTGCATCCCCAGTGGTGCCAGTTCAATCTCTGGACTCACTGCACTGCATCCCTTGTGGTGCCATTGCACTCTCAGGACTCACTGCACTGCATCCCCAGTGGAGCCAGTGCACTCTCTGGACTCACTGCACTGCATACCCATTGGAGCCAGTGCACTCTCTGGACTCACCGGGGTGCATCCCCAGTGGTGCCAGTGCACTCTCTGCACTCACTGCACTGCATCCCCAGTGGTGCCAGTGCACTCTCTGGACTCACTGCAGTGCATCCCCAGTGCTGACAGTGCACTCTCTGGACTCAGTGCACTGCATCCCCAGTGGTGCCAGTGCACTCTCTGGTCTCAGTGCAGTGCATCCCCAGTGGTGCCAGTGCACTCTCTGGACTCACTGCACTGCATCCCCAGTGGTGCCAGTGCACTCTCTGGACTCACTGCAGTGTAGCCCAAGTGGTGCCAGTGCACTCTCTGGACTCACTGCAGTGCAGCCCCTTAGGTGCCAGTGCACTCTCTGGACTCCTTGCAGTGAATCCCCGGTGGTGCCAGTGCACTCTCTGGACTCACTGCACTACATCCCCAGTGGTGCCAGTTCACTCTCTGGACTCACTGAACTGAATCCCCAGTGGTGCCAGTGCACTCTCTGGACTCACTGTACTGCATCCCCAGTGGTGCCTGTGAAGTCTCTGGACTCACTGCAGTGCATACCCAGTGGTGCCAGTGCACTCTCTGGACTCACCACAGTGTATCCCCTGTGGTGCCAGTGCACTCTGTGGACTCACTGCACTGCATAGCATTGGTGCCAGTGCACTCTCTGGACTCACTGCATTGCATCCCCAGTGGTGCCAGTGCACTCTCTGGACTCACTCCAGTGCATCCCCAGTGGTGCCAGTGCACTCTCTGGACTCACTGCAGTGCAGCCCCTGAGGTGCCAGTGCACTCTCTGGACTCACTGCACTGCATCCCCTGTGGTGCCAGTGCACTCTCTGGACCCACGGCAGTGCATCTCCAATGGTGCCAGTGCAATCTCTGGACTCACTGCACTGCATCCCTTGTGGTGCCATTGCAATCTCAGGACTCACTGCACTGCATCCCCAGTGGTGCCAGTGCACTCTCTGGACTCACTGCACTGCATCCCCAGTGGTGCCAGTGCACTCTCTGGACTCACTGCAGTGCATCCCCAGTGCTGACAGTGCACTCTCTGGACTCAGTGCACTGCATCCCCAGTGGTGCCAGTGCACTCTCTGGACTCAGTGCAGTGCATCCCCAGTGGTGCCAGTGCACTCTCTGGACTCAGTGCACTGCATCCCCAGTGGTGCCAGTGCACAATCTGAGCTCACTGCACTGCATCCCCAGTGGTGCCAGTGCACTTTCTGGACTCACTGCAGTGCAGCCCAAGTGGTGCCAGTGCACTCTCTGGACTCACTGCAGTGCAGCCCCTTAGGTGCCAGTGCACTCTCTGGACTCCTTGCAGTGAATCCCCGGTGGTGCCAGTGCACTCTCTGGACTCACTGCATTACATCCCCAGTGGTGCCAGTTCACTCTCTGGACTCACTGAACTGAATCCCCAGTGGTGCCAGTGCACTCTCTGGACTCACTGTACTGCATCCCCAGTGGTGCCTGTGAAGTCTCTGGACTCACTGCAGTGCATCCCCAGTGGTGCCAGTGCACTCTCTGGACTCACTGCACTGCATCCCCAGTGGTGCCACTGCACTCTCTGGACTCACTGCACTGCATCACCAGTGGTGCCAGTGCACTCTCTGGACTCACTGCAGTGCATCCCCAGTGGTGCCAGTGCACTTTCTGGAGTCACTGCAGTGCATCCCCTGTTGTGCTAGTGCACTCTCTGCATTCACTGCACTGCATCCCCAGAAGTGCCAGTGCACTCTCTGGACTCACTGCAGTGCATCCCCTTTTGTGCCAGTGCACTCTCTGGACTCAGTGCACTGCATCCCCAGTGGTGCCAGTGCACTCTCTGGACTCAGTGCAGTGCATCCCCAGTGGTGCCAGTGCACTCTCTGGACTCACTGCACTGCATCCCCATTGGTGCCAGTGCACTCTCTGAGCTCACTGCACTGCATCCCCAGTGGTGCCAGTTCACTCTCTGGACTCACTGCAGTGAATCCCCGGTGGTGCCAGTGCACTCTCTGGACTCACTGCACTGCATCCCCAGTGGTGCCACTGCACTCTCTGGACTCACTGCAGTGCATCCCCAGTGGTGCCAGTGCACTCTCTGGACTCACTGCACTGCATCCCCATTGGAGCCAGTGCACTCTCTGGACTGACTGCATTGAATCCCCGCTGGTGCCAGTGCACTCTCTGGACTCACTGCACTGCATCCCCAGTGGTGCCAGTGCACTCTCTGGACTCACTGCAGCGCATCCCCTGAGGTGCCAGTGCACTCTCTGGACTCACTGCACTGCATCCCCAGTGGTGCCAGTGCACTCTCTGAGCTCACTGCACTGCATCCCCAGTGGTGCCAGTGCACTCTCTGGACTCACTGCAGTGCATCCACTGTGGTGCCAGTACACTCTCTGTACTCAATGCAGTGCATTCCCAGTGGTGTCAGTGCACTCTCTGGACTCACTGCAGTGAATCCCCGGTGGTGCCAGTGCACTCTCTGGACTCACTGCAGTGCATCCCCAGTGGTGCCAGTTCACTCTCTGGACTCACTGAACTGCATCCCCAGTGGTTGCAGGGCACTCTCTATAGTCACTGCGCTGCATCCCCAGTGGTGCCAGTGCACTCTCTGGACTCACTGTGCTGCATCCCCAGTGGTGCCAGTGCACTCTCTGGACTCACTGCAGTGCAGCCCAAGTGGTGCCAGTGCACTCTCTGGACTCACTGCAGTGCAGCCCCTTAGGTGCCAGTGCACTCTCTGGACTCCTTGCAGTGAATCCCCGGTGGTGCCAGTGCACTCTCTGGACTCACTGCACTACATCCCCAGTGGTGCCAGTTCACTCTCTGGACTCACTGAACTGAATCTCCAGTGGTGCCAGTGCACTCTCTGGACTCACTGTACTGCATCCCCAGTGGTGCCTGTGAAGTCTCTTGACACACTGCAGTGCATCCCCAGTGGTGCCAGTGCACTCTCTGGACTCACTGCACTGCATCCCCAGTGGTGCCACTGCACTCTCTGGACTCACTGCACTGCATCCCCAGTGGTGCCAGTGCACTCTCTGGACTCACTGCAGTGCAGCCCCACTGGTGCCAGTGCACTTTCTGGAGTCACTGCAGTGCATCCCCTGTTGTGCTAGTATACTCTCTGCATTCACTGCACTGCATCCCCAGAAGTGCCAGTGCACTCTCTGGACTCACTGCAGTGCATCCCCAGTGGTGCCAGTGCACTCTCTGGACTCACTGCACTGCATCCCCAGTGGTGCCAGTGCACTCTCTGGACTCACTGCAGTGCATCCCCAGTGCTGACAGTGCACTCTCTGGACTCACTGCACTGCATCCCCAGTGGTGCCAGTGCACTCTCTGGACTCACTGCACTGCATCCCCTTTGGAGCCAGTGCACTCTCTGGACTAACTGCAGTGCATCCCCAGTGGTGCCAGTGCACTCTCTGGACTCACTGCAGTGCATCCCCAGTGGTGCCAGTGCACTCTCTGGACTCACTGCACTGCATCCCCAGTGCTGACAGTGCACTCTCTGGACTCAGTGCCCTGCATCCCCAGTGGTGCCAGTGCACTCTCTGGACTCACTGCAGTGCATCCCCAGTGGTTCCAGTGCACTCTCTGGACTCACTGCACTGCATCCCCAGTGGTGCCAGTGCACTCTCTGAGCTCACTGCACTGCATCCCCAGTGGTGCCAGTGCACTCTCTGGACTCACTGCACTGCATCACCAGTGGTGCCAGTGCACTTTCTGGACTCACTGCACTGCATCCCCAGTGGTGCCAGTGCACTCTCTGGAGTCACTGCACTGCATCTCCAGTGGTGCCAGTGTAGTCTCTGGACTCACAGCAGTGCATCCCCAGTGGTGCCAGTGCAATTACTGGACTCACAGCAGTGCAGATCAGTGGTGCCAGAGCACTCTCTGGACTCACTGCACTGCATCCCCAGTGGTGCCAGTGCACTCTGTGGACTCACTGCACTCCATCCGCAGTGGTGCCAGTGCACTCTCTGGACTCACTGCAGTGTAACCCCATTGGAGCCGGTGCACTCTCTGGACTCACGAAACTGCATCCCCAGTGGTGCCAGAGAACTCTCTGGACTCACTGCAGTGCATCCCCAGTGGTACCAGTGCACTCTCTGGACGCACTGCACTGCATCCCCAGTGGTGGCAGTGCACTCTCTGGACTCACTGCACTGCATCCCCACTGGTGCCAGTGCACTCTCTGGACTCACTGCAGTGCATCCCCAGTGGTGCCTGTGCACTCTCTGGACTCACTGCACTGCATCACCATTGGTGCCAGGGCACTCTCCGGACTCACTGCAGTGCATCCGCAGTGGTGCCAGTGCACTCTTTCGAGTCACTGCACTGCATCTCCATTAGTGCCAGTGCATTCTCTGGACTCACTGCAGCGCATCCCCAGTGGTGCCAGTGTACTCTCTGGACTCACTGCACTGCATCCCCAGTGGTGCCAGTGCACTTTCTGGAGTCACTGCAGTGCATCCCCTGTTGTGCTAGTGCACTCTCTGCACTCACTGCACTGCATCCCCAGTGGAGCCAGTGCACTCTCTGGACTCACTGCAGTGCATCTCCAGTGGTGCCAGTGCACTCTCTGGACTCACTGCAGTGCATCCCCAGTGGTGCCAGTGCACTCTCTGGACTCACTGCAGTGCATCACCAGTGGTGCCAGTGCACTCTCTGGACTCACTGTAGTGTATCCCCAGTGGTGCCAGTGCACTCTGTGGACTCACTGCACTGCATCCCCAGTGGTGCCAGTGCACTCTCTGGACTCACTGCAGTGCATTCCCAGTGGTGCCAGTGCACTCTCTGGACTCACTGAACTGCATCCCCAGTGGTGCCAGTGCACTCTCTGGACTTACTGCAGTGCATCCCCAGTGGTGCCTGTGAAGTCTCTGGACCCACTGCAGTGCAACCCCCGTGGTGCCAGTGTAGTCTCTGGACTCAAGGCACAGTAACACCAGTGGTGCCAGTGTAATCTCAGGACTCACAGCAGTGCAGCTAAAGTTGGTGCCAGTGCACTCTCTGGACTCACTGCACTGCATCCCCAGTGGTGCCAGTGCACTCTCTGGACTCACTGCAGTGCATCCCCAGTGGTGCCAGTGCACTCTCTGGACTCACTGCAGTGCATCCACTGTGGTGCCATTGCACTCTCAGGACTCACTGCACTGCATCCCCAGTGGTGCCAGTGCACGCTCTGGACTCACTGCACTGCATCCCCAGTGGAGCCAGTGCACTCTCTGGACTCACTGCACTGCATCCCCAGTGCTGAGAGTGCACTCTGTGGACTCAGTGCACTGCATCCCCAGTGGTGCCAGTGCACTCTCTGGACTCACTGCACTGCATCCCCAATGGTGCCAGTGCACTCTCTGGACTCACTGCACTTCATCCCCAGTGGTGCATCTGCAGTCTCTGGACTCACTGCACTGCATCCCCAGTGGTGCCAATGTAGTCTCTTGACTCACTGCAGTGCATCATCAGTGGTGCCAGTGCAATCTCTGGACTCACTGCAGTGCAGCTCAGTGGTGCCAGAGCACTCTCTGGACTCACTGTGCTGCATCCCCAGTGGTGCCAGTGCACTCTCTGGACTCACTGCACTGCATCCCCAGTGGAGCCAGTGCACTCTCTGGACTCACTGCAGTGTATCCCCATTGGAGCCGGTGCACTCTCTGGACTCACTAAACTGCTTCCCCAGTGGTGCCAGAGAACTCTCTGGTCTCACTGCAGTGCATCCCCAGTGGTGCCAGTGCACTGTCTGGACTCACTGCAGTTTATCCCCAGTGCTGCAAGGGCACTCTCTGGACTCACTGCACTGCATCCCCATTGGTGCCAGTGCACTCTCTGGACTCACTGCACTAAAACCCCAGTGGTGCCAGTGCAGTCTCTGGACTCACTGCACTGCATCCCCAGTGGTGCCAGTGCACTCTCTGGACTCACTGCAGTGCATCCCCAGTGGTGCCAGTGCACTCTCTGGAATCACTGCAGTGCATCCCCTGTGGTGCCAGTACACTCTCTGGAGTCACTGCACTGCATCCCCAGTGGTGCCAGTGCACTCTCTGGACTCACTGCAGTGCATCCCCAGTGGTGCCAGTGCACTCTCTGGAGTCACTGCACTGCATCCCCAGTGGTGCCAGTGCACTCACTGGACTCACTGCACTGCATCCCCAGTGGTGCCAGTGCACTCTCTGGACCCACTGCAGTGCATCCCCAGTGGTGCCAGTGCACTCTCTGGACTCACTGCAGTGCATCCCCAGTGGTGCCAGTGCACTCTCTGTAGTCACTGCGCTGCGTCCCCAGTGGTGACAGTTCACTCTCAGGACGCACTGCACTGCATCCCCAGTGGTGCCAGTGCACTCTCTGGACTCACTGCAGTGCATCACCAGTGCTGAGAGTGCACTCTCTGGACTCAGTGCACTGCATCCCCAGTGGTGCCAGTGCACTCTCTGGACTCAGTACACTGCATCCCCAATGGTGCCAGTGCACTCTCTGGACTCACTACACTGCATCCCCAGTGGTGCCAGTGGCTCTCTGGACTCACTGCACTGCATCACCAGTGGTGACAGTGCACTCTCTGGACTCACTGCACTGCAACCCCAGTGGTGCCAGTGCACTCTCTGGACTCACTGCACTGCATCAACAGTGGTGCCAGTGCACTCTCTGCACTCACTGCACTGCATCCCCAGTGGTGCCAGTGTAGTCTCTGGACTCACTGCAGTGCAGCTCAGTGGTGCCAGAGAACTCTCTGGACTCACTGCAGTGCATCCCCAGTGGTGCCAGTGCACTCTCTGGACTCACTGCACTGCATCCCCAGTGGAGCCAGTGCACTCTCTGGACTCACTGCAGTGTATCTCCATTGGAGCCAGTGCACTCTCTGGACTCACTAAACTGCATCCCCAGTGGTGCCAGAGAACTCTCTGGTCTCACTGCAGTGCATCCCCAGTGGTGCCAGTGCACTGTCTGGACTCACTGCAGTTTATCCCCAGTGGTGCAAGGGCACTCTCAGGACTCACTGCACTGCATCCCCATTGGTGCCAGTGCACTCTCTGGACTAACTGCACTAAAACCCCAGTGGTGCCAGTGCAGTCTCTGGACTCACTGCACTGCATCCCCAGTGGTTCCATTGCACTCTCTGGGCTCACTGCATTGCATCCCCAGTGGTGCCAGTGCACTCTCTGGACTCAGTGCAGTGCATCCCCAGTGGTGCCAGTGCACTCTCTGGACTCACTGCACTGCATCCCCAGTGGTGCCAGTGCACTCTCTGGACTCACTGCACTGCATCCCCAGTGGTGCCAGTGCAATCTCTGGACTCACTGCACTGCATCCCCAGTGGTGCCAGTGAACTCTCTGGACTCACTGCGCTGCATAAGCACTGGTGACAGTGCACTCTCTAGACTCACTGTGCTGCATCTCCAGTGGTGTCAGTGTACTCTCAGGACTCACTGCAGTGTATCCCCTGAGGTGCCAGTGCACTCTGTGGACTCACTGCACTGCATCCCAGTGGTGCCAGTGCACTCTCTGGACTCACTGCAGTGCATCCCCAGTGGTGCCAGTGCGCTCTCTGGACTCACTGCAGTGCAGCCCCAGTGGTGCCAGTGCACTCTCTCGACTCACTGCACTGCATCCCCAGTGGTGCCAGTGCACTCTCTGTACTCACTGCAGTGCATTCCCAGTGGTGCCAGTGCACTCTCTGGACTCCTTGCACTGAATCCCCGGTGGTGCCAGTGCACTCTCTGGACTCACTGCACTACATCCCCAGTGGTGCCAGTTCACTCTCTGGACTCACTGCACTGCATCCCCAGTGGTGCCAGTGCACTGTCTGGACTCACTGCAGTTTATCCCCAGTGGTGCAAGGGCACTCTCTGGACTCACTGCAGTGCATCCCCAGTGGTGCCAGTGCACTCTCTGGACTCACTGCACTGTATCCCCATTGGAGCCGGTGCACTCTCTGGACTCACTAAACTGCATCCCCAGTGGTGCCAGAGAACTCTCTGGACTCACTGCAGTGCATCCCCAGTGGTGCCAGTGCACTGTCTGGACTCACCGGGGTGCATCCCCAGCGGTGCCAGTGCACTCTCTGGACTCACTGCAGTGCATCCCTTGTGGTGCCAGTACACTCTCTGGACTCACTGCAGTGCATCCCCAGTGGTGCCAGTGCACTCTCTGGACTCACTGCACTGCATCCCAGTGGTGCCAGTGCACTCTCTGGAGTCACTGCACTGCATCCGCAGTAGTGCCAGTGCACTCTCTGGACTCACTGCAGTGCATCCCCAGTGGTGCCAGTGCACTCTCTGGACTCACTGCACTGCATCACCATTGGTGCCAGGGCACTCTCCGGACTCACTGCAGTGCATCCGCAGTGGTGCCAGTGCACTCTTTCGAGTCACTGCACTGCATCCCCATTAGTGCCAGTGCATTCTCTGGACTCACTGCAGTGCATCTCCAGTGGTGCCAGTGTACTCTCTGGACTCACTGCAGTGCATCACCAGTGGTGCCAGTGCACTCTCTGGACTCACTGCACTGCATCCCCAGTGGTGCCAGTACACTTTCTGGAGTCACTGCAGTGCATCCCCTGTTGTGCTAGTGCACTCTCTGCACTCACTGCACTGCATCCCCAGTGGAGCCAGTGCACTCTCTGGACTCAGTGCAGTGCATCTCCAGTGGTGCCAGTGCACTCTCTGGACTCACTGCACTGCATCCCCAGTGGTGCCAGTGCACTCTCTGGACTCACTGCACTGCATCCCCAGTGGTGCCAGTGCACTCTCTGGACTCACTGCAGTGCATCCCGAGTGGTGCCAGTGCACTCTCTGGACTCACTGCACTGCATCCCCAGTGGTGCCAGTGCACTCTCTGGACCCATTGCAGTGCATCCCCACTGGTGCCAGTGCACTCTCTGGACTCACTGCAGTGCATCCCCTGTGGTGCCAGCGCACTCTCTGGAGTCACTGCGCTGCGTCCCCAGTGGTGACAGTTCACTCTCTGGACTCACTGTGCTGCATCCCTAGTGGTGCCAGTGCACTCTCTGGACTCACTGAACTGCATCCCCAGTGGTGCCAGTGCACTCTGTGGACTCACTGCACTGCATCCCATTGGTGCCAGTGCACTCTCTGCACTCACTGCATTGCATCCCCAGTGGTGCCAGTGCACTCTCTGGACTCACTCCAGTGCATCCCCAGTGGTGCCAGTGCACTCTCTGGACTCACTGCAGTGCAGCACCTGAGGTGCCAGTGCACTCTCTGTACTCAATGCAGTGCATTCCCAGTGGTGTCAGTGCACTCTCTGGACTCACTGCAGTGAATCCCCGGTGGTGCCAGTGCACTCTCTGGACTCACTGCACTGCATCCCCAGTGGTGCCAGTTCACTCTCTGGACTCACTGAACTGCATCCCCAGTGGTGCCAGTGCACTCTCTGGACTCACTGCACTGCATCCCCAGTGGTGCCAGTGCAATCTCTGGACTCACTGCACTGCATCCCCAGTGGTGCCAGTGAACTCTCTGGACTCACTGCAGTGCATCACCAGTGGTGCCAGTGCACTCTCTGGACTCACTGCGCTGCAGCCCCAGTGGTGCCAGTGCACTCTCGTGACTCACTGCAGTGCATCACCAGTGGTGCCAGTGCACTCTCTGGACTCACTGCACTGCATCCCCAGTGGTGCCAGTGCAAGCTCTGGACTCACTGCACTGCATCCCCAGTGGTGCCAGTGCACTCTCTGGACTCACTGCAGTGCATCCACAGTGCTGACAGTGCACTCTCTGGACTCAGTGCAGTGCATCCCCAGTGGTGCCAGTGCACTCTCTGGACTCACTGCAGTGCTTACCCACTGGTGCCAGTGCACTCTCTGGAGTCACCGCTGTGCATCCCCAGTGGTGCCAGTGCACTCTCTGGACTCAGTGCACTGCATCCCCAGTGGTGCCAGTGCAATCTCTGGACTCACTGCAGTGCATCCCCGGTGGTGCCAGTGCACTCTCTGGACTCACTGCAGTGCATCCCTTGTGGTGCCATTGCACTCTCAGGACTCACTGCACTGCATCCCCAGTGGTGCCAGTGTAGTGTCTGGACTCACAGCAGTGCGGCCCCAGTGGTGCCAGTGCAATTACTGGACTCACAGCAGTGTAGCTCAGTGGTGCCAGAGCACTCTCTGGACTCACTGCACTGCATCCCCAGTGGTGCCAGTGCACTCTCTGGACTCACTGCACTGCATCCCCAGTGGTGCCAGTGCACTGTCTGGACTCACTGCAGTGTATCGCCATTGGAGCCAGTGCACTCTCTGGACTCACTAAACTGCATCCCCAGTGGTGCCAGAGAACTCTCTGGACTCACGGCAGTGCATCCCCAGTGGTGCCAGTGCACTGTCTGGACTCACTGCATCCCCAGTGGTGCCAGGGCACTCTCTGGACTCACAGCACTGCATCCCCTGTGGTGCCAGTGCACTCTCTGGACTCACCGGGGTGCATCCCCAGTGGTGCCAGTGCACTCTCTGGACGCACTGCACTGCATCCCCTGTGGTGCCAGTGCACTCTCTGGACTCACTGCAGTGCATCCCCAGTGGTGCCAGTGTACTCTCTGGACTCACTGCACTGCATCACCAGCGGTGCCAGTGCACTCTCTGGACTCACTGCAGTGCATCCCCAGTGGTGCCAGTGCACTTCCTTGAGTCACTGCAGTGCATCCCCTGTTGTGCTAGTGCACTCTCTGCCCTCACTGCACTGCATCCCCAGAAGTGCCAGTGCACGCTCTGGACTCACTGCACTGCATCCCCAGTGGTTCCATTGCACTCTCTGGACTCACTGCATTGCATCCCCAGTCGTGTCAGTGCACTCTCTCGACTCAGTGCAGTGCATCCCCAGTGGTGCCAGTGCACTCTCTGGACTCACTGCAGTGCTTACCTACTGGTGCCAGTGCACTCTCTGGAGTCACCGCGGTGCATCCCCAGTGGTGCCAGTGCACTCTCTGGACTCACTGCACTGCATCCCCAGTGGTGCCAGTGCACTCTCTGGACTCACTGCAGTGCATCACCAGTGGTGCCAGTGCACTCTCTGGACTCACTGCACTGCATCCCCAGTGGTGCCAGTGCACTCTCTGGACTCACTGGACGGCATCCCCAGTGGTGCCAGTGCACTCTCTGGAACCACTGCCGTGCATCCCCACTGGTGCCAGTGCACTCTCTGGACTCAGTGCACTGCATCCCCAATAGTGCCAGTGCACTCTCTGTAGTCACTCCACTGCGTCCGCAGTGGTGCCAGTGCACTCTCTGGACTCACTGCAGTGTATCCCCTGTGGTGCCAGTGCACTCTCTGGACTCACTGCACTGCATCCCAGTGGTGCCAGTACACTCTCTGGACTCACTGCACTGCATCCCCAGTGGTGCCAGTGCACTCTCTGGAGTCACTGCACTGCATCCCCAGTGGTGCCAGTGCACTCTCTGGACTCACTGCAGTGCATTCCCAGTGGTGTCAGTGCACTCTCTGGACTCACTGCACTGCATCCCCAGTGGTGCCAGTTCACTCTCTGGACTCACTGAACTGCATCCCCAGTGGTGCCAGTTCACTCTCTGGACTCACTGCACTGCATCCCCAGTGGTGCCTGTGAAGTCTCTGGACTCACTGCAGTGCAACCCCAGTGGTGCCAGTGTAGTCTCTGGACTCAAGGCACTGTAACCCCAGTGGTGCCAGTGCAATCTCAGGACTCACAGCAGTGCAGCTAAAGTTGGTGCCAGTGCACTCTCTGGATTCACTGCACTGCATTCCCAGTGGTGCCAGTGCAATCTCTGGACTCACTGCAGTGCATCCCCAGTGGTGCCAGTGCACTCTCTGGACTCACTGCAGTGCATCCACTGTGGTGCCATTGCACTCTCAGGACTCACTGCACTGCATCCCCAGTGGTGCCAGTGCACTCTCTGGACTCACTGCACTGCATCCCCAGTGGAGCCAGTACACTCTCTGGACTCACTGCACTGCATCCCTAATGGTGCCAGTGCACTCTCTGGTCTCACTGCACTGCATCCCCTGTGGTGTTAGTGCACTCTTTGGACTCACTGCAGTGCATCCCCAGTGCTGAGAGTGCACTCTGTGGACTCAGTGCACTGCATCCCCAGTGGTGCCAGTGCACTCTCTGGACTCAGTGCACTGCATCCCCAGTGGTGCCAGTGCACTCTCTGGACTCACTGCACTTCATCCCCAGTGGTGCATATGCAGTCTCTGGACTCACTGCACTGCATCCCCAGTGGAGCCAGTGGCTCTCTGGACTCACTGCACTGCATCCCCAGTGGTGCCAGTGCACTCTCTGGACTCAGTGCACTGCATCCCCAGTGGTGCCAGTGTAGTCTCTGGACTCACTGTGCTGCATCCCCAGTGGTGCCAGTGCACTCTCTGGACTCACTGCACTGCATCCCCAGTGGAGCCAGTGCACTCTCTGGACTCACTGCAGTGTATCCCCATTGGAGCCGGTGCACTCTCTGGACTCACTAAACTGCTTCCCCAGTGTGGCCAGAGAACTCTCTGGTCTCACTGCAGTGCATCCCCAGTGCTGCCAGTGCACTGTCTGTACTCACTGCAGTTTATCCCCAGTGGTGCCAGGGCACTCTCTGGACTCACTGCAGTGCATCCCCATTGGTGCCAGTGCACTCTCTGGACTAACTGCACTAAAACCCCAGTGGTGCCAGTGCAGTCTTTGGACTCAGTGCACTGCATCCCCAGTGGTGCCAGTGCACTCTCTGGACTCAGTGCACTGCATCCCCAGTGGTGCCAGTGCACTCTCTGGACTCACTGCACTTCATCCCCAGTGGTGCATATGCAGTCTCTGGACTCACTGCACTGCATCCCCAGTGGAGCCAGTGGCTCTCTGGACTCACTGCACTGCATCCCCAGTGGTGCCAGTGCACTCTCTGGACTCAGTGCACTGCATCCCCAGTGGTGCCAGTGTAGTCTCTGGACTCACTGTGCTGCATCCCCAGTGGTGCCAGTGCACTCTCTGGACTCACTGCACTGCATCCCCAGTGGAGCCAGGGCACTCTCTGGACTCACTGCAGTGCATCCCCATTGGTGCCAGTGCACTCTCTGGACTCACTGCACTGCATCCCCAGTGGTGCCAGTGCACTCTCTGGACTCAACTGCACTGCATCCCCAGTGGTGCCAGTGTACTCTCTGGACTCACTGCACTGCATCACCAGTGGTGCCAGTGCACTCTCTGGACTCACTGCAGTGCATCCCCAGTGGTGCCAGTGCACTTTCTGGCGTCACTGCAGTGCATCCCCTGTTGTGCTAGTGCACTCTCTGCACTCACTGCACTGCATCCCCAGAAGTGCCAGTGCACTCTCTGGACTCACTGCACTGCATCCCCAGTGGTGCCAGTGCACTCTCTGGACTCACTGCACTGCATCCCCAGTGGTTCCATTGCACTCTCTGGACTCACATCTTTGCATTCCAGTGGTGCCAGTGCACTCTCTGGACTCACTGCACTGCATCCCCAGTGATGCAAGTGCAGTCTCTGCACTCACTGCAGTGCATCTCCAGTGGTGCCAGTGCACTCTCTCGACCCACTGCAATGCATCCCCACTGGTGCCAGTGCACACTCTGGACTCACTGCAGTGCATCCCCAGTGGTGACAGTGCACTCTCTGTAGTCATTGCGCTGCATCCCTATTGGAGACAGTGCACTCTCTGGAATCACTGCGCTGCATCCCCAGTGGTGCCAGTGCACTCTCTGGACTCACTGCAGTGTATCCGCTGTGGTGCCAGTGCACTCTCTGGACTCCCTGCACTGCATCCCAGTGGTGCCACTGCACTCTCTGGACTCACTACAGTGCAGCCCCTGAGTTGCCAGTGCACTCTGTACTCACTGCAGTGCATTCCCAGTGGTGCCTGTGCACTCTCTGGACTCACTGCAGTGAATCCCCGTTGGTGCCAGTGCACTCTCTGAACTCACTGCAGTGCATCCCCAGTGGTGCCAGTGCACTCTCTGGACTCACTGAACTGCATCCCCAGTGGTGCCAGTGCACTCTTTGGACTCACTGCAGTGTATCCCCTGTGGTGGCAGTGCACTCTGGGGACCAACTGCACTGCATCCCCAGTGGTGCCAGTGCACTCTCTGGACTCACTGCACTGCATCCCCAGTGGTGCCAGTGCACTCTCTGGACTCACTGCACTGCATCCCCAATGGTGCCAGTGCACTCTCTGGACTCACTGCACTGCATCCCCTGTGGTGCCAGTGCACTCTTTGGACTCACTGCAGTGCATCACCAGTGCTGAGAGTGCACTCTCTGGACTCAGTGCACTGCATCCCCAGTGGTGCCAGTGCACTCTCTGGACTCAGTACACTGCATCCCCAATGGTGCCAGTGCACTCTCTGGACTCACTGCACTGCATCACCAGTGGAGCCAGTGCACTCTCTGGACTCACTGCACTGCATCCCCAGTGGTGCCAGTGCACTCTCTGGACTCACTGCACTGCATCCCCAGTGGTGCCAGTGCACTCTCTGGACTCACTGCACTGCATCACCAGTGGAGCCAGTGCACTCTCTGGACTCACTGCACTGCATCCCCAGTGGTGCCAGTGCACTCTCTGGACTCACTGCACTGCATCCCCAGTGGTGCCATTGCACTCTCTGGACTCACTGCACTGCATCCCCTGTGGTGCCAGTGCACTCTTTGGACTCACTGCAGTGCATCCCCAGTGCTGAGAGTGCACTCTCTGGACTCACTGCACTGCATCCCCAGTGGTGCCAGTGGCTCTCTGGACTCACTGCACTGCATCACCAGTGGTGACAGTGCACTCTCTGGACTCACTGCACTGCATCCCCAGTGGTGCCAGTGCACTCTCTCGACTCACTGCACTGCATCCACAGTGGTGCCAGTGCACTCTATGGAGTCTCTGCACTGCATCCCCAGTGGTGCCAGTGTAGTCTCTGGACTCACTGCAGTGCAGCTCAGTGGTGCCAGAGCACTCTCTGGACTCACTGCAGTGCATCCCCAGTGGTGCCAGTGCACTCTCTGGACTCACTGCACTGCATCCCCAGTGGAGCCAGTGCACTCTCTGGACTCACTGCAGTGTATCTCCATTGGAGCCGGTGCACTCTCTGGACTCACTAAACTGCATCCCCAGTGGTGCCAGAGAACTCTCTGGTCTCCCTGCAGTGCATCCCCAGTGGTGCCAGTGTAGTCTCTGGACTCACTGCAGTGCAGCTCAGTGGTGCCAGAGCACTCTCTGGACTCACTGCAGTTTATCCCCAGTGGTGCAAGGGCACTCTCAGGACTCATAGCACTGCATCCCCAATTGGTGCCAGTGCACTCTCTGGACTAACTGCACTAAAACCCCAGTGGTGCCAGTGCAGTCTCTGGACTCACTGCACTGCATCCCCAGTGGTTCCATTGCACTCTCTGGGCTCACTGCATTGCATCCCCAGTGGTGCCAGTGCACTCTCTGGACTCACTGCACTGCATCCCCAATGGTGCCACTGCACTCTTTGGACTGACTACAGTGCAGCCCCTGAGTTGCCAGTGCACTCTCTGTACTCACTGCAGTGCATTCCCAGTGGTGCCTGTGCACTCTCTGGACTCACTGCAGTGAATCCCCGGTGGTGCCAGTGCACTCTCTGGACTCACTGCGCTGCATAAGCAGTGGTGACAGTGCACTCTCTAGACTCACTGTGCTGCATCCCCAGTGGTGCCCGTGCACTCTCAGGACTCACTGCAGTGTATGCCCTGAGGTGCCAGTGCACTCTGTGGACTCACTGCACTGCATCCCCAGTGGTGCCAGTGCACTCTCTGGACTCACTGCATTGCATCCCCAGTGGTGTCAGTGCACTCTCTGGACTCAGTGCAGTGCATCCCCAGTGGTGCCAGTGCACTCTCTGGACTCACTGCAGTGCTTCCCCAGTGGTGCCAGTGCACTCTCTGGAGTCACCGCGGTGCATCCCCAGTGGTGCCAGTGCACTCTCTGGACTCACTGCACTGCATCCCCAGTGGTGCCAGTGCACTCTCTGGACTCACTGCAGTGCATCACCAGTGGTGCCAGTGCACTCTCTGGAGTCACTGCACTGCATCCCCAGTGGTGCCAGTGCACTCTCTGGACTCACTGCACTGCATCCCCAGTGGTGCCAGTGTACTCTCTGGACCCACTGCACTGCATCCCCAGTGGTGCCAGTGCACTCTCTGGACTCACTGCACTGCATCCCCACTGGTGCCAGTACACTCTCCGGAATCACTGCACTGCATCCCCAGTGGTGCCACTGCACTCTATGGACTCACTGCAGTGTATCCCCTGTGGTGCCAGTGCACTCTGTGGACTCACTGCACTGCATCCCAGTGGTGCCAGTGCACTCTCTGGACTCACTGCACTGCATCCCCTATGGTGCCAGTGCACTCTCTGGACTCACTGCAGTGCATCCCCAGTGGTGCCAGTGCACTCTCTGTACTCACTGCAGTGCATTCCCAGTGGTGTCAGTGCACTCTCTGGACTCACTGCAGTGAATCTCCGGTGGTGCCAGTGCACTCTCTGGACTCACTGCACTGCATCCCCAGTGGTGCCAGTTCACTCTCTGGACTCACTGAACTGCATCCCCAGTGGTGCCAGTGCACTCTGTGGACTCACTGCACTGCATCCCCAGTGGTGCCTGTGAAGTCTCTGGACTCACTGCAGTGCAACCCCAGTGGTGCCAGTGTAGTCTCTGGACTCAAGGCACAGTAACCCCAGTGGTGCCAGTGCAATCTCAGGACTCACAGCAGTGCAGCTAAAGTTGGTGCCAGTGCACTCTCTGGACTCACTGCACTGCATCCCCAGTGGTGCCAGTGCACTCTCTGGACTCACTGCACTGCATCACCAGTGGAGCCAGTGCACTCTCTGGACTCACTGCACTGCATCCCCAGTGGTGCCAGTGCACTCTCTGGACTCACTGCACTGCATCCCCAGTGGTGCCAGTGTACTCTCTGGACACACTGCACTGCATCCCCTGTGGTGCCAGTGCACTCTTTGGACTCACTGCAGTGCATCCCCAGTGCTGAGAGTGCACTCTCTGGACTCACTGCACTGCATCCCCAGTGGTGCCAGTGGCTCTCTGGACTCACTGCACTGCATCACCAGTGGTGACAGTGCACTCTCTGGACTCACTGCACTGCATCCCCAGTGGTGCCAGTGCACTCTCTCGACTCACTGCACTGCATCAACAGTGGTGCCAGTGCACTCTCTGGACTCACTGCACTGCATCCCCAGTGGTGCCAGTGTAGTCTCTGGACTCACTGCAGTGCAGCTCAGTGGTGCCAGAGCACTCTCTGGACTCACTGCAGTGCATCCCCAGTGGTGCCAGTGCACTCTCTGGACTCACTGCACTGCATCCCCAGTGGAGCCAGTGCACTCTCTGGACTCACTGCAGTGTATCTCCATTGGAGCCGGTGCACTCTCTGGACTCACTAAACTGCATCCCCAGTGGTGCCAGAGAACTCTCTGGTCTCCCTGCAGTGCATCCCCAGTGGTGCCAGTGTAGTCTCTGGACTCACTGCAGTGCAGCTCAGTGGTGCCAGAGCACTCTCTGGACTCACTGCAGTGCATCCCCAGTGGTGCCAGTGCACTCTCTGGACTCACTGCACTGCATCCCCATTGGTGCCAGTGCACTCTCTGGACTAACTGCACTAAAACCCCAGTGGTGCCAGTGCAGTCTCTGGACTCACTGCACTGCATCCCCAGTGGTTCCATTGCACTCTCTGGGCTCACTGCATTGCAGCCCCTGAGTTGCCAGTGCACTCTCTGTACTCACTGCAGTGCATTCCCAGTGGTGCCTGTGCACTCTCTGGACTCACTGCAGTGAATCCCCGGTGGTGCCAGTGCACTCTCTGGACTCACTGCGCTGCATAAGCAGTGGTGACAGTGCACTCTCTAGACTCACTGTGCTGCATCCCCAGTGGTGCCCGTGCACTCTCAGGACTCACTGCAGTGTATGCCCTGAGGTGCCAGTGCACTCTGTGGACTCACTGCACTGCATCCCCAGTGGTGCCAGTGCACTCTCTGGACTCACTGCATTGCATCCCCAGTGGTGTCAGTGCACTCTCTGGACTCACTGCAGTGCATCCCCAGTGGTGCCAGTGCACTCTCTGGACTCACTGCAGTGCTTCCCCAGTGGTGCCAGTGCACTCTCTGGAGTCACCGCGGTGCATCCCCAGTGGTGCCAGTGCACTCTCTGGACTCACTGCACTGCATCCCCAGTGGTGCCAGTGCACTCTCTGGACTCACTGCAGTGCATCACCAGTGGTGCCAGTGCACTCTCTGGAGTCACTGCACTGCATCCCCAGTGGTGCCACTGCACTCTATGGACTCACTGCAGTGTATCCCCTGTGGTGCCAGTGCACTCTGTGGACTCACTGCACTGCATCCCAGTGGTGCCAGTGCACTCTCTGGACTCACTGCACTGCATCCCCAGTGGTGCCAGTGCACTCTCTGGACTCACTGCAGTGCATCACCAGTGGTGCCAGTGCACTCTTTGGACTCACTGCAGTGTATCACCTGTGGTGCCAGTGCACTCTCTGGACTCACTGCACTGCATCCCAGTGGTGCCAGTGCACTCTCTGGACTCACTGCAGTGCATCCCCAGTGGTGCGAGTGTACTCCATGGACTCACTGCACTGCATCCCCAGTGGAGCCTGTGCAGTCTCTGGACTCACTGCATTGCATCCCCAGTGGTGCCAGTGCAGTCTCTGGACTCACTGCACTGCATCCCCTGTTGTGCCAGTGCACTCTCTGGACTCACTGCGCTGCATCCCAGTGGTGCAAGTGCAGTCTCTGCACTCACTACAGTGCATCTCCAGTGGTGCCAGTGCACTCTCTCGACCCACTGCAATGCATCCCCAGTGGTGCCAGTGCACTCTCTGGACTCACTGCAGTGTATCCCCTGTGGTGCCAGTGCACTCTGTGGACTCACTGCACTGCATCCCAGTGGTGCAAGTGCAGTCTCTGCACTCACTGCAGTGCATCTCCAGTGGTGCCAGTGCACTCTCTCGACCCACTGCAATGCATCCCCACTGGTGCCAGTGCACTCTCTGGACTCACTGCACTGCATCCCCAGTGGTGCCAGTGCACTCTCTGGACTCACTGAACTGCATCCCCAGTGGTGCCAGTGCACTCTTTGGACTCACTGCAGTGTATCCCCTGTGGTGCCAGTGCACTCTGGGGACCAACTGCACTGCATCCCAGTGGTGCCAGAGCACTCTCTGGACTCACTGCAGTGCATTCCCAGTGGTGCCAGTGCACTCTCTGGACTCACTGCAGTGAATCCCCGGTGGTGCCAGTGCACTCTCTGGACTCACTGCAGTGCATCCCCAGTGGTGCCAGTGCACTCTCTGGACTCACTGAACTGCATCCCCAGTGGTGCCAGTGCACTCTTTGGACTCACTGCAGTGTATCCCCTGTGGTGCCAGTGCACTCTCTGTACTCAGTGCAGTGCATCCCCAGTGGTGCCATTGCACTCTCTGGACTCACTGCACTGCATCCCCAGTGGTGCCAGTGCACTCTCTGGACTCACTGCAGTGCATCCCCATTGGTGCCAGTGCACTCTCTGGAGTCACTGCAGTGCATCCCCAGTGGTGCCAGTGCACTCTCTGGAGTCACTGCAGTGCATCCCAATGGTGCCAGTGCACTCTCTGGAGTCACTACACTGCATCTCCAGTGGCGCCAGTGCACTCTCTGGTGTCACTGCAGTGCATCCCCAGTGGCGCCAGTGCACTCTCTGGACTCACTGCACTGCATCCCCAGTGGTGCCAGTGCACTCTCTGAAGTTACTGCATTGCATCCCCAGTGGTGCCAGTGCACTCTCTGGACTCACCGCACTGCATCCCCAGTGGTGCCAGTGCACTCTCTGGACTCACTGCACTGCATCCCAAGTGGTGCCAGTGCACTCTCTGGACTCACTGCATTGCATCCCCAGTGGTGCCAGTGCATTCTCTGGACTCACTGCACTGCATCCCCAGTGGTGCCAGTGCACTCTCTGGACTCATTGCACTGCATCCCCAGTGGTTCCAGTGCACTCTCTGGACTCACTGCACTGCATCCCCAGTGGTGCCAGTGCACTCTTTGGACTCACTGCAGTGTATCCCCTGTGGTGCCAGTGCACTCTGGGGACCAACTGCACTGCATCCCCAGTGGTGCCAGTGCACTCTCTGGACTCACTGCACTGCATCCCCAGTGGTGCCAGTGCAGTCTCTGGACTCACTGCAGTGCATCCCCAGTGGTGCAAGTGCAGTCTCTGCACTCACTGCAGTGCATCTCCATTGGTGCCAGTGCACTCTCTGGACCCACTGCAGTGCATGTCCAGTGGTGCCAGTGCACTCTCTAGACCCACTGCAGTGCATCCCCAGTGGTGCCAGTGCACTCTCTCTAGTCACTGCGCTGCATCCCCAGTGGTGACAGTGCAGTCTCTGGACTCACTGCAGTGCATCCCCAGTGGTGCCAGTTGAATCTCTGGACTCAATGCAGTGTATCCCCTGTGGTGCCAGTTCACTCTGTGGACTCACTGCACTGCATCCCAGTGGTGCCAGTGCACTCTCTGGACTCAATGCACTGCAACGCCAGTGCTGACAGTGCACTCTCTGGACTCACTGCAGTGCATCCCCAGTGGTGCCAGTGCACTCTCTGGACTCACTGCACTGCATCCCCAATGGTGCCACTGCACTCTTTGGACTTACTACATTGCAGCACCTGAGTTGCCAGTGCACTCTCTGGACTCACTGCACTGCATCCCCAGTGGAGCCAGTGCAGTCTCTGGACTCACTGCAGTGCATCCCCAGTGGTGCAAGTGTAGTCCCTGCACTCACTTCTGTGCATCTCCAGTGGTGCCAGTGCACTCTCTGGACCCACTGCAGTGCATCCCCAGTGGTGCCAGTGCACTCTCTGGACTCACCGCACTGCATCCCCAGTGGTGCCAGTGCACTCTCTGGACTCACTGCACTGCATCCCCAGTGGTGCCAGTGCACTCTCTGGACTCACTGCATTGCATCCCCAGTGGTGCCAGTGCATTCTCTGGACTCACTGCACTGCATCCCCAGTGGTGCCAGTGCACTCTCTGGACTCATTGCACTGCATCCCCAGTGGTTCCAGTGCACTCTCTGGACTCACTGCACTGCATCCCCAGTGGTGCCAGTGCACTCTTTGGACTCACTGCAGTGTATCCCCTGTGGTGCCAGTGCACTCTGGGGACCAACTGCACTGCATCCCCAGTGGTGCCAGTGCACTCTCTGGACTCACTGCACTGCATCCCCAGTGGTGCCAGTGCAGTCTCTGGACTCACTGCAGTGCATCCCCAGTGGTGCAAGTGCAGTCTCTGCACTCACTGCAGTGCATCTCCATTGGTGCCAGTGCACTCTCTGGACCCACTGCAGTGCATGTCCAGTGGTGCCAGTGCACTCTCTAGACCCACTGCAGTGCATCCCCAGTGGTGCCAGTGCACTCTCTCTAGTCACTGCGCTGCATCCCCAGTGGTGACAGTGCAGTCTCTGGACTCACTGCAGTGCATCCCCAGTGGTGCCAGTTGAATCTCTGGACTCACTGCAGTGTATCCCCTGTGGTGCCAGTTCACTCTGTGGACTCACTGCACTGCATCCCAGTGGTGCCAGTGCACTCTCTGGACTCAATGCACTGCAACGCCAGTGCTGACAGTGCACTCTCTGGACTCACTGCAGTGCATCCCCAGTGGTGCCAGTGCACTCTCTGGACTCACTGCACTGCATCCCCAATGGTGCCACTGCACTCTTTGGACTTACTACATTGCAGCACCTGAGTTGCCAGTGCACTCTCTGGACTCACTGCACTGCATCCCCAGTGGTGCCAGTGCAGTCTCTGGACTCACTGCAGTGCATCCCCAGTGGTGCAAGTGTAGTCTCTGCACTCACTTCAGTGCATCTCCAGTGGTGCCAGTGCACTCTCTGGACCCACTGCAGTGCATCCCCAGTGGTGCCAGTGCACTCTCTGTAGTCACTGCGCTGCGTCCCCAGTGGTGACAGTGCACTCTGTGGACTCACTGCAGTGCATCCCCAGTGTTGCCAGTGCACTCTCTGGACTCACTGCACTGCATCCCCAGTGGTGCCAGTGCACTCTCTGGACTCACTGAAGTGCATCCCCAGTGAAGCCAGTGCACTCTCTGGACTCACGGCACTGCATCCCCAGTGGTGCCAGTGGAGTCTCTGCACTCACTACAGTGCATCTCCAGTGGTGCCAGTGCACTCTCTGGACTCACTGCAGTGCATCCCCAGTGGTGCCAGTGCACTCTCTGGACTCACTGCAGTGCATCCCCAGTGGTGCGAGTGTACTCCATGGACTCACTGCACTGCATCCCCAGTGGAGCCTGTGCAGTCTCTGAACTCACTGTATTGCATCCCCAGTGGTGCCAGTGCAGTCTCTGGACTCACTGCACTGCATCCCCTGTTGTGCCAGTGCACTCTCTGGACTCACTGAACTGCATCCCCAGTGGTGCCAGTGCACTCTCTGGACTCAGTGCAGTGCATCCCCACTGGTGCCAGTGCACTCTCTGGAGTCACTGCACTGCATCCCCAGTGGAGCCTGTGCCGTCTCTGGACTCACTGCATTGCATCCCCAGTGGTGCCAGTGCACTCTCTGGACTCACTGCAGTGCTTCCCCAGTGGTACAAGTGCAGTCTCTGCACTCACTGCAGTGCATCTCCAGTGGTGCCAGTGCACTCTCTGGACCCACTGCAATGCATCCCCACTGGTGCCAGTGCACTCTCTGGACTCACTGCACTTCATCCCCAGTGGTGCCAGTGCACTCTCTGGACCCACTGCAGTGCATCCCCAGTGATGCCAGTGCACTCTCTGTAGTCACTGCGCTGCGTCCCCAGTGGTGACACTGCACTCTGTGGACTCACTGCAGTGCATCCCCAGTGTTGCCAGTGCACTCTCTGGACTCACTGCACTGCATCCCCAGTGGTGCCAGTGCACTCTCTGGACTCACTGCAGTGCATCCCCAGTGAAGCCAGTGCACTCTCTGGACTCACGGCACTGCATCCCCAGTGGTGCCAGTGGAGTCTCTGCACTCACTACAGTGCATCTCCAGTGGTGCCAGTGCACTCTCTGGACTCACTGCAGTGCATCCCCAGTGGTGCCAGTGCACTCTCTGGACTCACTGCAGTGCATCCCCAGTGGTGCGAGTGTACTCCATGGACTCACTGCACTGCATCCCCAGTGGAGCCTGTGCAGTCTCTGAACTCACTGTATTGCATCCCCAGTGGTGCCAGTGCAGTCTCTGGACTCACTGCACTGCATCCCCTGTTGTGCCAGTGCACTCTCTGGACTCACTGAACTGCATCCCCAGTGGTGCCAGTGCACTCTCTGGACTCACTGCAGTGCATCACCAGTGGTGACAGTGCACTCTCTGGACTCACTGCACTGCATCCCCAGTGGAGCCTGTGCCGTCTCTGGACTCACTGCATTGCATCCCCAGTGGTGCCAGTGCACTCTCTGGACTCACTGCAGTGCTTCCCCAGTGGTGCAAGTGCAGTCTCTGCACTCACTGCAGTGCATCTCCAGTGGTGCCAGTGCACTCTCTGGACCCACTGCAATGCATCCCCACTGGTGCCAGTGCACTCTCTGGACTCACTGCACTTCATCCCCAGTGGTGCCAGTGCACTCTCTGGACTCACTGCAGTGTATCCCCTGTGGTGCCAGTGCACTCTGTGGACTCACTGCACTGCATCCCAGTGGTGCAAGTGCAGTCTCTGCACTCACTGCAGTGCATCTCCAGTGGTGCCAGTGCACTCTCTCGACCCACTGCAATGCATCCCCACTGGTGCCAGTGCACTCTCTGGACTCACTGCACTGCATCCCCAGTGGTGCCAGTGCACTCTCTGGACTCACTGAACTGCATCCCCAGTGGTGCCAGTGCACTCTTTGGACTCACTGCAGTGTATCCCCTGTGGTGCCAGTGCACTCTGGGGACCAACTGCACTGCATCCCAGTGGTGCCAGAGCACTCTCTGGACTCACTGCAGTGCATTCCCAGTGGTGCCAGTGTACTCTCTGGACTCACTGCAGTGAATCCCCGGTGTTGCCAGTGCACTCTTTGGACTCACTGCAGTGTATCCCCTGTGGTGCCAGTGCACTCTCTGGACTCACTGCACTGCATCCCAGTGGTGCCAGTGCACTCTCTGGACTCAGTGCAGTGCATCCCCAGTGGTGCCATTGCACTCTCTGGACTCACTGCACTGCATCCCCAGTGGTGCCAGTGCACTCTCTGGACTCACTGCAGTGCATCCCCATTGGTGCCAGTGCACTCTCTGGAGTCACTGCACTGCATCCCCAGTGGTGCCAGTGCACTCTCTGGACTCACTGCACTGCATCCCCAGTGGTGCCAGTGCACTCTCTGGAGTCACTGCACTGCATCCCCAGTGGTGCCAGTGCACTCTCTGGAGTCACTGCAGTGCATCCCAATGGTGCCAGTGCACTCTCTGGAGTCACTACACTGCATCTCCAGTGGCGCCAGTGCACTCTCTGGTGTCACTGCAGTGCATCCCCAGTGGCGCCAGTGCACTCTCTGGACTCACTGCACTGCATCCCCAGTGGTGCCAGTGCACTCTCTGAAGTTACTGCATTGCATCCCCAGTGGTGCCAGTGCACTCTCTGGACTCACCGCACTGCATCCCCAGTGGTGCCAGTGCACTCTCTGGACTCACTGCACTGCATCCCAAGTGGTGCCAGTGCACTCTCTGGACTCACTGCATTGCATCCCCAGTGGTGGCAATGCACTCTCTGGACTCACTGCACTGCATCCCCAGTGGTGCCAGTGCACTCTCTGGACTCATTGCACTGCATCCCCAGTGGTTCCAGTGCACTCTCTGGACTCACTGCACTGCATCCCCAGTGGTGCCAGTGCACTCTCTGAAGTTACTGCATTGCATCCCCAGTGGTGCCAGTGCACTCTCTGTAGTCATTGCGCTGCACCGCCAGTGGTGCCAGTGCACTCTCTGGACTCACTGCAGTGCATCTCCAGTGGTGCCAGTGCACTCTCTGGACCCACTGCAATGCATCCCCACTGGTGCCAGTGCACTCTCTGGACTCACTGCACTTCATCCCCAGTGGTGCCAGTGCACTCTCTGGACTCACTGCAGTGTATCCCCTGTGGTGCCAGTGCACTCTGTGGACTCACTGCACTGCATCCCAGTGGTGCAAGTGCAGTCTCTGCACTCACTGCAGTGCATCTCCAGTCGTGCCAGTGCACTCTCTCGACCCACTGCAATGCATCCCCACTGGTGCCAGTGCACTCTCTGGACTCACTGCACTGCATCCCCAGTGGTGCCAGTGCACTCTCTGGACTCACTGAACTGCATCCCCAGTGGTGCCAGTGCACTCTTTGGACTCACTGCAGTGTATCCCCTGTGGTGCCAGTGCACTCTGGGGACCAACTGCACTGCATCCCAGTGGTGCCAGAGCACTCTCTGGACTCACTGCAGTGCATTCCCAGTGGTGCCAGTGTACTCTCTGGACTCACTGCAGTGAATCCCCGGTGGTGCCAGTGCACTCTTTGGACTCACTGCAGTGTATCCCCTGTGGTGCCAGTGCACTCTCTGGACTCACTGCACTGCATCCCAGTGGTGCCAGTGCACTCTCTGGACTCAGTGCAGTGCATCCCCAGTGGTGCCAGTGCACTCTCTGGACTCACTGCACTGCATCCCCAGTGGTGCCAGTGCACTCTCTGGACTCACTGCAGTGCATCCCCAGTGGTGCCACTGCACTCTCTGGAGTCACTGCAGTGCATCCCCAGTGGTGCCAGTGCACTCTCTGGACTCACTGCACTGCATCCCCAGTGGTGCCAGTGCACTCTCTGGAGTCACTGCACTGCATCCCCAGTGGTGCCAGTGCACTCTCTGGAGTCACTGCAGTGCATCCCAATGGTGCCAGTGCACTCTCTGGAGTCACTACACTGCATCTCCAGTGGCGCCAGTGCACTCTCTGGTGTCACTGCAGTGCATCCCCAGTGGCGCCAGTGCCCTCTCTGGACTCACTGCACTGCATCCCCAGTGGTGCCAGTGCACTCTCTGAAGTTACTGCATTGCATCCCCAGTGGTGCCAGTGCACTCTCTGGACTCACCGCACTGCATCCCCAGTGGTGCCAGTGCACTCTCTGGACTCACTGCACTGCATCCCAAGTGGTGCCAGTGCACTCTCTGGACTCACTGCATTGCATCCCCAGTGGTGGCAATGCACTCTCTGGACTCACTGCACTGCATCCCCAGTGGTGCCAGTGCACTCTCTGGACTCATTGCACTGCATCCCCAGTGGTTCCAGTGCACTCTCTGGACTCACTGCACTGCATCCCCAGTGGTGCCAGTGCACTCTCTGAAGTTACTGCATTGCATCCCCAGTGGTGCCAGTGCACTCTCTGTAGTCATTGCGCTGCACCGCCAGTGGTGCCAGTGCACTCTCTGGACTCACTGCAGTGCATCCCCAGTGGTACCAGTGCACTCTCTGGACTCACTGCACTGCATCCCCTGTGGTGCCAGTTCACTCTTTGGAGTCACTGCAGGGCATCCCCAGTTGTGCCAGTGAAATCTCTGGACTCACTGCACTGCATCCCCAGTGGTGCCAGTGCACTCTCTGGATTCACTGCACTGCATCCCCAGTGGTGCCAGTGCACTCTCTGGACTCACGGCACTGCATCCCCAGTGGTGCCAGTGCACTCTCTGGAGTAACTGCACTGCATCCCCAGTGGTGCCAGTGCACTCACTGGAGTCACTACAGTGCATCCTTAGTGGTGCCAGTGCACTCTGTGGACTCACTGCACTGCATCCCCAGTGGTGCCAGTGCACTCTCTGGACTCAGTGCAGTGCATCCCCAGTGGTGCCATTGCACTCTCTGGACTCACTGCACTGCATCCCCAGTGGTGCCAGTGCACTCTCTGGACTCACTGCAGTGCATCCCCAGTGGTGCCAGTGCACTCTCTGGAGTCACTGCAGTGCATCCCCAGTGGTGCCAGTGCACTCTCTGGACTCGCTGCACTGCATCCCCAGTGGTGCCAGTGCACTCTCTGGAGTCACTGCACTGCATCCCCAGTGGTGCCAGTGCACTCTCTGGACTCACTGCACTGCATCCCAATGGTGCCAGTGCACTCTCTGGAGTCACTACACTGCATCTCCAGTGGCGCCAGTGCACTCTCTGGAGTCACTGCAGTGCATCCCCAGTGGTGCCTGTGAAGTCTCTGGACTCACTGCAGTGCAACCCCAGTGGTGCCAGTGTAGTCTCTGGACTCAAGGCACAGTAACCCCAGTGGTGCCAGTGCAATCTCAGGACTCACAGCAGTGCAGCTAAAGTTGGTGCCAGTGCACTCTCTGGACTCACTGCACTGCATCCCCAGTGGTGCCAGTGCACTCTCTGGACTCACTGCACTGCATCCCCAGTGGTGCCAGTGCACTCTCTGGACTCACTGCAGTGCATCCACTGTGGTGCCATTGCACTCTCTGGACTCAAGCACTGCATCCCCAGTGGTGCCAGTGCACTCTCTGGACTCACTTCACTGCATCCCCAGTGGAGCCAGTGCACTCTCTGGACTCACTGCACTGCATCCCTAATGGTGCCTGTGCACTCTCTGGTCTCACTGCACTGCATCCCCTGTGGTGCCAGTGCACTCTTTGGACTCACTGCAGTGCATCCCCAGTGCTGAGAGTGCACTCTGTGGACTCAGTGCACTGCATCCCCAGTGGTGCCAATGCACTCTCTGGACTCAGTGCACTGCATCCCCAGTGGTGCCAGTGCACTCTCTGGACTCACTGAACTGCATCCCCAGTGGTGCCAGTGCACTCTCTGGACTCACTGCAGTGTATCCCCTGTGGTGCCAGTGCACTCTGGGGACCAACTACACTGCATCCCAGTGGTGCCAGAGCACTCTCTGGACTCACTGCAGTGCATTCCCAGTGGTGCCAGTGCACTCTCTGGACTCACTGCAGTGAATCCCCGGTGGTGCCAGTGCACTCTCTGGACTCACTGCAGTGCATCCCCAGTGGTGCCAGTGCACTCTCTGGACTCACTGAACTGCATCCCCAGTGGTGCCAGTGCACTCTTTGGACTCACTGCAGTGTATCCCCTGTGGTGCCAGTGCACTCTCTGGACTCACTGCACTGCATCCCAGTGGTGCCTGTGCACTCTCTGGACTCACTGCAGTGCATCCCCAGTGGTGCGAGTGTACTCCATGGACTCACTGCACTGCATCCCCAGTGGAGCCTGTGCAGTCTCTGGACTCACTGCATTGCATCCCCAGTGGTGCCAGTGCAGTCTCTGGACTCACTGCACTGCATCCCCTGTTGTGCCAGTGCACTCTCTGGACTCACTGAACTGCATCCCCAGTGGTGCCAGTGCACTCTCTGGACTCAGTGCAGTGCATCCCCAGTGGTGCCAGTGCACTCTCTGGAGTCACTGCACTGCATCCCCAGTGGAGCCTGTGCCGTCTCTGGACTCACTGCATTGCATCCCCAGTGGTGCCAGTGCACTCTCTGGACTCACTGCAGTGCTTCCCCAGTGGTGCAAGTGCAGTCTCTGCACTCACTGCAGTGCATCTCCAGTGGTGCCAGTGCACTCTCTGGACCCACTGCAATGCATCCCCACTGGTGCCAGTGCACTCTCTGGACTCACTGCACTTCATCCCCAGTGGTGCCAGTGCACTCTCTGGACTCAGTGCACTGCATCCCCAGTGGTGCCAGTGCACTCTCTGGACTCACTGAACTGCATCCCCAGTGGTGCCAGTGCACTCTTTGGACTCACTGCAGTGTATCCCCTGTGGTGCCAGTGCACTCTGGGGACCAACTACACTGCATCCCAGTGGTGCCAGAGCACTCTCTGGACTCACTGCAGTACATTCCCAGTGGTGCCAGTGCACTCTCTGGACTCACTGCAGTGAATCCCCGGTGGTGCCAGTGCACTCTCTGGACTCACTGCAGTGCATCCCCAGTGGTGCCAGTGCACTCTCTGGACTCACTGAACTGCATCCCCAGTGGTGCCAGTGCACTCTTTGGACTCACTGCAGTGTATCCCCTGTGGTGCCAGTGCACTCTCTGGACTCACTGCACTGCATCCCAGTGGTTCCTGTGCACTCTCTGGACTCACTGCAGTGCATCCCCAGTGGTGCGAGTGTACTCCATGGACTCACTGCACTGCATCCCCAGTGGAGCCTGTGCAGTCTCTGGACTCACTGCATTGCATCCCCAGTGGTGCCAGTGCAGTCTCTGGACTCACTGCACTGCATCCCCTGTTGTGCCAGTGCACTCTCTGGACTCACTGAACTGCATCCCCAGTGGTGCCAGTGCACTCTCTGGACTCAGTGCAGTGCATCCCCAGTGGTGCCAGTGCACTCTCTGGAGTCACTGCACTGCATCCCCAGTGGAGCCTGTGCCGTCTCTGGACTCACGGCATTGCATCCCCAGTGGTGCCAGTGCACTCTCTGGACTCACTGCAGTGCTTCCCCAGTGCTGCAAGTGCAGTCTCTGCACTCACTGCAGTGCATCTCCAGTGGTGCCAGTGCACTCTCTGGACCCACTGCAATGCATCCCCACTGGTGCCAGTGCACTCTCTGGACTCACTGCACTTCATCCCCAGTGGTGCCAGTGCACTCTCTGGACTCAGTGCACTGCATCCCCAGTGGTGCCAGTGCACTCTCTGGACTCACTGAACTGCATCCCCAGTGGTGCCAGTGCACTCTTTGGACTCACTGCAGTGTATCCCCTGTGGTGCCAGTGCACTCTGGGGACCAACTACACTGCATCCCAGTGGTGCCAGAGCACTCTCTGGACTCACTGCAGTACATTCCCAGTGGTGCCAGTGCACTCTCTGGACTCACTGCAGTGAATCCCCGGTGGTGCCAGTGCACTCTCTGGACTCACTGCAGTGCATCCCCAGTGGTGCCAGTGCACTCTCTGGACTCACTGAACTGCATCCCCAGTGGTGCCAGTGCACTCTTTGGACTCACTGCAGTGTATCCCCTGTGGTGCCAGTGCACTCTCTGGACTCACTGCACTGCATCCCAGTGGTTCCTGTGCACTCTCTGGACTCACTGCAGTGCATCCCCAGTGGTGCGAGTGTACTCCATGGACTCACTGCACTGCATCCCCAGTGGAGCCTGTGCAGTCTCTGGACTCACTGCATTGCATCCCCAGTGGTGCCAGTGCAGTCTCTGGACTCACTGCACTGCATCCCCTGTTGTGCCAGTGCACTCTCTGGACTCACTGAACTGCATCCCCAGTGCTGCCAGTGCACTCTCTGGACTCAGTGCAGTGCATCCCCAGTGGTGCCAGTGCACTCTCTGGAGTCACTGCACTGCATCCCCAGTGGAGCCTGTGCCGTCTCTGGACTCACTGCATTGCATCCCCAGTGGTGCCAGTGCACTCTCTGGACTCACTGCAGTGCTTCCCCAGTGGTGCAAGTGCAGTCTCTGCACTCACTGCAGTGCATCTCCAGTGGTGCCAGTGCACTCTCTGGACCCACTGCAATGCATCCCCACTGGTGCCAGTGCACTCTCTGGACTCACTGCACTTCATCCCCAGTGGTGCCAGTGCACTCTCTGTAGTCATTGCGCTGCATCCCCAGTGGAGACAGTGCACTCTCTGGACTCACTGCCCTGCATCCCAGTGGTGCAAGTGCAGTCTCTGCACTCACTACAGTGCATCTCCAGTGGTGCCAGTGCACTCTCTCGACCCACTGCAATGCATCCACACTGGTGCCAGGGCACTCTCTGGACTCACTGCAGTGTATCCCCTGTGGTGCCAGTGCACTCTGTGGACTCACTGCACTGCATCCCAGTGGTGCAAGTGCAGTCTCTGCACTCACTGCAGTGCATCTCCAGTGGTGCCAGTGCACTCTCTCGACCCACTGCACTGCATCCCCAGTGGTGCCAGTGCACTCTCTGGACTCACTGCACTGCATCCCCAGTGGTGCCAGTGCACTCTCTGGACTCACTGAACTGCATCCCCAGTGGTGCCAGTGCACTCTTTGGACTCACTGCAGTGTATCCCCTGTGGTGCCAGTGCACTCTGGGGACCAACTGCACTGCATCCCAGTGGTGCCAGAGCACTCTCTGGACTCACTGCAGTGCATTCCCAGTGGTGCCAGTGCACTCTCTGGACTCACTGCAGTGAATCCCCGGTGGTGCCAGTGCACTCTCTGGACTCACTGCACTGCATCCCCAGTGGTGCCAGTGCACTCTCTGGACTCACTGAACTGCATTCCCAGTGGTGCCAGTGCACTCTTTGGACTCACTGCAGTGTATCCCCTGTGGTGCCAGTGCACTCTCTGGACTCACTGCACTGCATACCAGTGGTGCCAGTGCACTCTCTGGACTCAGTGCAGTGCATCACCAGTGGTGCCATTGCACTCTCTGGACTCACTGCACTGCATCCCCAGTGGTGCCAGTGCACTCTCTGGACTCACTGCAGTGCATCCCCATTGGTGCCAGTGCACTCTCTGGAGTCACTGCAGTGCATCCCCAGTGGTGCCAGTGCACTCTCTGGACTCACTGCACTGCATCCCCAGTGGTGCCAGTGCACTCTCTGGAGTCACTGCACTGCATCCCCAGTGGTGCCAGTGCACTCTCTGGAGTCACTGCAGTGCATCCCAATGGTGCCAGTGCACTCTCTGGAGTCACTACACTGCATCTCCAGTGGCGCCAGTGCACTCTCTGGTGTCACTGCAGTGCATCCCCAGTGGCGCCAGTGCACTCTCTGGACTCACTGCACTGCATCCCCAGTGGTGCCAGTGCACTCTCTGGACTCACTGCACTGCATCCCAAGTGGTGCCAGTGCACTGTCTGGACTCACTGCAGTTTATCCCCAGTGGTGCCAGTGCATTCTCTGGACTCACTGCACTGCATCCCCAGTGGTGCCAGTGCACTCTCTGGACTCATTGCACTGCATCCCCAGTGGTTCCAGTGCACTATCTGGACTCACTGCTCTGCATCCCCAGTGGTGCCAGTGCACTCTTTGGACTCACTGCAGTGTATCCCCTGTGGTGCCAGTGCACTCTGGGGACCAACTGCACTGCATCCCCAGTGGTGCCAGTGCACTCTCTGGACTCACTGCACTGCATCCCCAGTGGTGCCAGTGCAGTCTCTGGACTCACTGCAGTGCATCCCCAGTGGTGCAAGTGCAGTCTCTGCACTCACTGCAGTGCATCTCCATTGGTGCCAGTGCACTCTCTGGACCCACTGCAGTGCATCTCCAGTGGTGCCAGTGCACTCTCTAGACCCACTGCAGTGCATCCCCAGTGGTGCCAGTTGAATCTCTGGACTCACTGCAGTGTATCCCCTGTGGTGCCAGTTCACTCTGTGGACTCACTGCACTGCATCCCAGTGGTGCCAGTGCACTCTCTGGACTCAATGCACTGCAACGCCAGTGCTGACAGTGCACTCTCTGGACTCACTGCAGTGCATCCCCAGTGGTGCCAGTGCACTCTCTGGACTCACTGCACTGCATCCCCAATGGTGCCACTGCACTCTTTGGACTTACTACAGTGCAGCACCTGAGTTGCCAGTGCACTCTCTGGACTCACTGCACTGCATCCCCAGTGGTGCCAGTGCAGTCTCTGGACTCACTGCAGTGCATCCCCAGTGGTGCAAGTGTAGTCTCTGCACTCACTTCAGTGCATCTCCAGTGGTGCCAGTGCACTCTCTGGACCCACTGCAGTGCATCCCCAGTGGTGCCAGTGCACTCTCTGTAGTCACTGCGCTGCGTCCCCAGTGGTGACAGTGCACTCTGTGGACTCACTGCAGTGCATCCCCAGTGTTGCCAGTGCACTCTCTGGACTCACTGCACTGCATCCCCAGTGGTGCCAGTGCACTCTCTGGACTCACTGCAGTGCATCCCCAGTGAAGCCAGTGCACTCTCTGGACTCACGGCACTGCATCCCCAGTGGTGCCAGTGGAGTCTCTGCACTCACTACAGTGCATCTCCAGTGGTGCCAGTGCACTCTCTGGACTCACTGCAGTGCATCCCCAGTGGTGCCAGTGCACTCTCTGGACTCACTGCAGTGCATCCCCAGTGGTGCGAGTGTACTCCATGGACTCACTGCACTGCATCCCCAGTGGAGCCTGTGCAGTCTCTGGACTCACTGCATTGCATCCCCAGTGGTGCCAGTGCAGTCTCTGGACTCACTGCACTGCATCCCCTGTTGTGCCAGTGCACTCTCTGGACTCACTGAACTGCATCCCCAGTGGTGCCAGTGCACTCTCTGGACTCAGTGCAGTGCATCCCCACTGGTGCCAGTGCACTCTCTGGAGTCACTGCACTGCATCCCCAGTGGAGCCTGTGCCGTCTCTGGACTCACTGCATTGCATCCCCAGTGGTGCCAGTGCACTCTCTGGACTCACTGCAGTGCTTCCCCAGTGGTGCAAGTGCAGTCTCTGCACTCACTGCAGTGCATCTCCAGTGGTGCCAGTGCACTCTCTGGACCCACTGCAATGCATCCGCACTGGTGCCAGTGCACTCTCTGGACTCACTGCACTGCATCCCCAGTGGTGCCAGTGCACTCTCTGTAGTCATTGCGCTGCATCCCCAGTGGAGACAGTGCACTCTCTGGACTCACTGCGCTGCATCCCAGTGGTGCAAGTGCAGTCTCTGCACTCACTGCAGTGCATCTCCAGTGGTGCCAGTGCACTCTCTCGACCCACTGCAATGCATCCCCACTGGTGCCAGTGCACTCTCTGGACTCACTGCAGGGCATCCCCAGTTGTGCCAGTGAAATCTCTGGACTCACTGCACTGCATCCCCAGTGGTGCCAGTGCACTCTCTGGAGTAACTGCACTGCATCCCCAGTGGTGCCAGTGCACTCTCTGGACTCACGGCACTGCATCCCCAGTGGTGCCAGTGCACTCTCTGGAGTAACTGCACTGCATCCCCAGTGGTGCCAGTGCACTCACTGGAGTCACTACAGTGCATCCTTAGTGGTGCCAGTGCACTCTTTGGACTCACTGCACTGCATCCCCAGTGGTGCCAGTGCACTCTCTGGACTCAGTGCAGTGCATCCCCAGCGGTGCCATTGCACTCTCTGGACTCACTGCACTGCATCCCCAGTGGTGCCAGTGCACTCTCTGGACTCACTGCAGTGCATCCCCAGTGGTGCCAGTGCACTCTCTGGAGTCACTGCAGTGCATCCCCAGTGGTGCCAGTGCACTCTCTGGACTCGCTGCACTGCATCCCCAGTGGTGCCAGTGCACTCTCTGGAGTCACTGCACTGCATCCCCAGTGGTGCCAGTGCACTCTCTGGAGTCACTGCACTGCATCCCAATGGTGCCAGTGCACTCTCTGGAGTCACTACACTGCATCTCCAGTGGCGCCAGTGCACTCTCTGGAGTCACTGCAGTGCATCCCCAGTGGCGCCAGTGCACTCTCTGGACTCACTGAACTGCATCCCCAGTGGTGCCAGTGCACTCTCTGGAGTCACTGCACTGCATCCCCAGTGGTGCCAGTGCACTCTCTGGAGTCACTGTACTTCATCCCCAGTGGTGCCAGTGCACTCTCTGGACTCACTGCAGTGCATCCCCAGTGGTGCCAGTGCACTCTCTAGACTCAGCGGGGTGCATCCCCAGTGGTGCCAGTGGACTCTCTGGAGTCACTGCACTGCATCCCCAGTGGTGCCAGTGCACTCTCTGGACTCAGTGCACTGCATCCCCAGTGGTGCCAGTGCACTCTCTGGACTCACTGCACTGCATCCCCAGTGGTGCCAGTGCACTCTCTGGACTCACTGCAGTGCATCCCCAGTGGTGCCAGTGCACTCTCTGGACTCACTGCACTGCATCCCCAGTGGTGCCAGTGCACTCTCTGGACTCATTGCACTGCATCCCCAGTGGTGCCAGTGCACTCTCTGGACTCACTGCAGTGCATCCCCAGTGGTGCCAGTGCACTCTCTGGAGTCACTACAGTACATCCTTAGTGGTGCCAGCGCACTCTCTGGACTCACTGCACTGCATCCCCAGTGGTGCCAGTGCACTCTCTGGAGAAACCGGGGTGCATCCCCAGTGGTGCCAGTGCACTCTCTGGACTCACTGCACTGCATCCCCAGTGGTGCAAGTGCACTCTCTGAAGTTACTGCATTGCATCCCCAGTGGTGCCAGTGCACTCTCTGGACTCACGGCACTGCATCCCCAGTGGTGCCAGTGCACTCTCTGGACTCACTGCAGTGCATCCCCAGTGGTGCCAGTGCACTCTCTGGACTCAGTGCACTGCATCCCCAGTGGTGCCAGTGCATTCTCTGGACTCACTGCACTGCATCCCCAGTGGTGCCAGTGCACTCTCTGGAGTCACCGGGGTGCATCCCCAGTGGTTCCAGTGCACTCTCTGGACTCACTGCACTGCATCCCCAGTGGTGCCAGTGCACTCTCTGAAGTTACTGCATTGCATCCCCAGTGGTGCCAGTGCACTCTCTGTAGTCATTGCGCTGCATCGCCAGTGGTGCCAGTGAACTCTCTGGACTCACTGGAGTGCATCCCCAGTGGTACCAGTGCACTCTCTGGACTCACTGCACTGCATCCCCAGTGGTGCCAGTTCACTCTTTGGAGTCACTGCAGGGCATCCCCAGTTGTGCCAGTGAAATCTCTGGACTCACTGCACTGCACCCCCAGTGGTGCCAGTGCACTCTCTGGACTCACGGCACTGCATCCCCAGTGGTGCCAGTGCACTCTCTGGACTCACTGCAGTGCATCCCCAGTGGTGCCAGTGCACTCTCTGGACTCACTGCACTACATCCCCAGTGGTGCCAGTGCACTCTCTGGACTCACTGCACTGCATCCCCAGTGGTGCCAGTGCACTCTCTGGACTCACGGCACTGCATCCCCAGTGCTGCCAGTGCACTCACTGGAGTCACTACAGTGCATCCTTAGTGGTGCCAGTGCACTCTGTGGACTCACTGCACTGCATCCCCAGTGGTGCCAGTGCACTCTCCGGACTCAGTGCAGTGCATCCCCACTGGTGCCAGTGCACTCTCTGGAGTCACTACAGTACATCCCCAGTGGTGCCAGTGCACTCTCTGGAGTCACTGCAGTGCATCCCCAGTGGTGCCAGTGCACTCTCTGGACTCACTGCACTGCATCCCCAGTGGTGCCAGTGCACTCTCTGGAGTCACTGCACTGCATCCCCAGTGGTGCCAGTGCACTCTCTGGAGTCACTGCTGTGCATCCCAATGGTGCCAGTGCACTCTCTGGAGTCACTACACTGCATCTCCAGTGGCGCCAGTGCACTCTCTGGAGTCACTGCAGTGCATCCCCAGTGGTGCCAGTGCACTCTCTGGACTCACTGCACTGCATCCCCAGTGGTGCCAGTGCACTCTCTGGACTCACTGCACTGCATCCCCAGTGGTGCCAGTGCACTCTCTGGAGTCACTGTACTTCATCACCAGTGGTGCCAGTGCACTCTCTGGACTCACTGCACTGCATCCCCAGTGGTGCCAGTGCACTCTCTGGACTCACTGCACTGCATCCCCAGTGGTGCCAGTGCACTCTCTGGACTCACTGCACTGCATCCCCAGTGGTTCCAGTGCACTCTCTGGACTCACTGCAGTGCATCCCCAGTGGTGCCAGTGCACTCTCTGGACTCACTGCACTGCATCCCCAGTGGTGCCAGTGCACTCTCTGGACTCATTGCACTGCATCCCCAGTGGTGCCAGTGCACTCTCTGGACTCACTGCAGTGCATCCCCAGTGGTGCCAGTGCACTCTCTGGAGTCACTACAGTACATCCTTAGTGGTGCCAGCGCACTCTCTGGACTCACTGCACTTCATCCCCAGTGGTGCCAGTGCACTCTCTGGAGTCACCGGGGTGCATCCCCAGTGGTGCCAGTGCACTCTCTGGACTCACTGCACTGCATCCCCAGTGGTGCCAGTGCACTCTCTGAAGTTACTGCCTTGCATCCCCAGTGGTGCCAGTGCACTCTCTGGACTCACCGCACTGCATCCCCAGTGGTGCCAGTGCACTCTCTGGACTCACTGCACTGCATCCCCAGTGGTGCCAGTGCACTCTCTGGACTCACTGCACTGCATCCCCAGTGGTGCCAGTGCATTCTCTGGACTCACTGCACTGCATCCCCAGTGGTGACAGTGCACTCTCTGGAGTCACCGGGGTGCATCCCCAGTGGTTCCAGTGCACTCTCTGGACTCACTGCACTGCATCCCCAGTGGTGCCAGTGCACTCTCTGAAGTTACTGCATTGCATCCCCAGTGGTGCCAGTGCACTCTCTGTAGTCATTGCGCTGCATCGCCAGTGGTGCCAGTGCACTCTCTGGACTCACTGCAGTGCATCCCCAGTGGTACCAGTGCACTCTCTGGACTCACTGCAGTGCATCCCCAGTGGTGCCAGTGCACTCTCTGGAATCACTGCAGTGCATCCCCAGTGGTGCCTGTGCACTCTCGGGACTCACTGCACTGCATCCCCAGTGGTGCCAGTTCACTCTCTGGACTCACTGCACTGCATCCCCAGTGGTGCCAGTGCACTCTCTGGACTCACTGCACTGCATCCCCAGTGGAGCCAGTGCACTCTCTGGACTCACTGCACTGCATCCCCAGTGGTGTCACTACACTCTCTGGAGTCACTACAGTACATCCTTAGTGGTGCCAGTGCACTCTCTGGACTCACTGCACTGCATCCCCAGTGGTGCCAGTGCACTCTCTGGACTCACTGCACTGCATCCCCAGTGGTGCCAGTGCACTCGATGACGTTACTGTATTGCATCCCCAGTGGTGCCAGTGCATTCTCTGGACTCACCGCACTGCATCCCCAGTGGTGCCAGTGCACTCTCTGAAGTTACTGCAGTGCATCCCCAGTGGTGCCAGTGCACTCTCTGGACTCACGGCACTGTATCCCCAGTGGTGCCAGTGCACTCTCTGGACTCACTGCAGTGCATCCCCAGTGGTGCCAGTGCACTCTCTGGACTCACTGCACTGCATCCCCAGTGGTGCCAGTGCACTCTCTGGACTCACTGCACTGCATCCCCACTGGTGCCAGTGCACTCTCTGGAGTCACTGCACTGCATCCCCAGAGGTGCCAGTGCACTCTCTGGACTCACTGCACTGCATCCCCAGTGGTGCCAGTACACTCTCTGGACTCACTGCACTGCATCCCCAGTGGTGCCAGTTCACTCTTTGGTGTTACTGCAGGGCATACCCAGTGGTGCCAGTGAACTCTCTGGACTCACTGCACTGCATCCCCAGTGGTGCCAGTGCACTCTCTGGACTCACTGCACTGCATCCCCAGTGGTGCCAGTTCACTCTTTGGTGTTACTGCAGGGCATAACCAGTGGTGCCAGTGAACTCTCTGGACTCACTGCACTGCATCCCCAGTGGTGCCAGTGCACTCTCTGGACTCACTGCACTGCATCCACAGTGGTGCCAGTGCACTCTATGGAGTCTCTGCACTGCATCCCCAGTGGTGCCAGTGCACTCTATGGACTCACTGCACTGCATCCCCAGTGGTGCCAGTGCACTCTCTGGAGTCACTGCACTGCATCCCCAGTGGTGCCAGTGCTTCTCTGGAGTCACTGCAGTGCATCCTTAGTGGTGCCAGTGCACTCTCTGGACTCACTGCACTGCATCCCCAGTGGTGCCAGTGCACTCTCTGGAGTCACTAAAGTGCATTCCCAGTGGTGCCACTGCACTCTCTGGAGTCACAGCACTGCATCCCCAGTGGTGCCAGTGCACTCTCTGGAGTCGCTGCACTTCATCCCCAGTGGTGACAGTGCACTCTCTGGACTCACTGCAGTGCATCCCCAGTGGTGCCAGTGCACTCTCTGGACTCACCGGGGTGCATCCCCAGTGGTGCCAGTGCACTCTCTGGACTCACTGCACTGCATCCCCTGTGGTGCCAGTGCACTCTCTGGACTCACTGCAGTGCATCCCCAGTGGTGCCAGTGCACTCTCTGGACTCACTGCACTGCATCCCCAGTGGTGCCAGTGCACTCTCTGGAGTCACAGCACTGCATCCCCAGTGGTGCCAGTGCACTCTCTGGACTCACTGCAGTGCATCCCCAGTGGTGCCAGTGCACTCTCTGGACTCACTGCACTGCATCCCCAGTGGTGCCAGTGCACTCTCTGGACTCACCGGGGTGCATCCCCAGTGGTGCCAGTGCACTCTCTGGACTCACTGCACTGCATCCCCAGTGGTGCCAGTGCACTTTCTGGACTCACCGGGGTGCATCCCCAGTGGTGCCAGTGCACTCTCTGGACTCACTGCACTGCATCCCCAGTGGTGCAAGTGCAGTCTCTGCACTCACTGCACTGCATCCCCAGTGGTGCCAGTGCACTCTCTGGACTCACTGCACTGCATCCCCAGTGGTGCCAGTGCACTCTCTGGACTCATTGCACTGCATCCCCAGTGGTGCCAGTGCATTCTCTGAAGTTACTGCATTGCATCCCCAGTGGTGCCAGTGCACTCTCTGGACTCACTGCAGTGCATCCCCAGTGGTGCCAGTGCACTCTTTGGAGTCACTGCAGAGCATCCCCAGTGGTGCCAGTGAAATCTCTGGACTCACTGCACTGCATCCCCAGTGGTGCCAGTTCACTCTTTGGAGTCACTGCAGAGCATCCCCAGTGGTGCCAGTGAAATCTCTGGACTCACTGCACTGCATCCCCAGTGGTGCCAGTGCACTCTCTGGACTCACGGCACTGCATCCCCAGTGGTGCCAGTTCACTCTGTGGACTCACTGCAGTGCATCCCCAGTGTTGCCAGTGCACTCTCTGGACTCACTGCACTGAATCCACAGTGCTGCCAGTGCACTCTCGGGACTCACCGGGGCGCATCCCCAGTGGTGCCAGTGCACTCTTTGGAGTCACTGCATTGCATCCCCAGTGGCGCCAGTGCACTCTCTGGACTCACTGCACTGAACCCCCCAGTGGTGCCAGTGCACTCTCTGGACTCACTGCACTGCATCCCCAGTGGTGCCAGTGCACTCTCTGGACTCACCGGGGTGCATCCCCAGTGGTGCCAGTGCACTCTCTGGACTCACTGCACTGCATCCCCAGTGGTGCCAGTGCACTTTCTGGACTCACCGGGGTGCATCTCCAGTGGTGCCAGTGCACTCTCTGGACTCACGGCACTGCATCCCCAGTGGTGCCAGTGCACTCTCTGGAGTAACTGCACTGCATCCCCAGTGGTGCCAGTGCACTCACTGGAGTCACTACAGTGCATCCTTAGTGGTGCCAGTGCACTCTGTGGACTCACTGCACTGCATCCCCAGTGGTGCCAGTGCACTCTCTGGACTCAGTGCAGTGCATCCCCAGTGGTGCCATTGCACTCTCTGGACTCACTGCACTGCATCCCCAGTGGTGCCAGTGCACTCTCTGGACTCACTGCAGTGCATCCCCAGTGGTGCCAGTGCACTCTCTGGACTCACGGCACTGTATCCCCAGTGGTGCCAGTGCACTCTCTGGACTCACTGCAGTGCATCCCCAGTGGTGCCAGTGCACTCTCTGGACTCACTGCACTGCATCCCCAGTGGTGCCAGTGCACTCTCTGGACTCACTGCACTGCATCCCCACTGGTGCCAGTGCACTCTCTGGAGTCACTGCACTGCATCCCCAGAGGTGCCAGTGCACTCTCTGGACTCACTGCACTGCATCCCCAGTGGTGCCAGTACACTCTCTGGACTCACTGCACTGCATCCCCAGTGGTGCCAGTTCACTCTTTGGTGTTACTGCAGGGCATACCCAGTGGTGCCAGTGAACTCTCTGGACTCACTGCACTGCATCCCCAGTGGTGCCAGTGCACTCTCTGGACTCACTGCACTGCATCCCCAGTGGTGCCAGTTCACTCTTTGGTGTTACTGCAGGGCATAACCAGTGGTGCCAGTGAACTCTCTGGACTCACTGCACTGCATCCCCAGTGGTGCCAGTGCACTCTCTGGACTCACTGCACTGCATCCACAGTGGTGCCAGTGCACTCTATGGAGTCTCTGCACTGCATCCCCAGTGGTGCCAGTGCACTCTATGGACTCACTGCACTGCATCCCCAGTGGTGCCAGTGCACTCTCTGGAGTCACTGCACTGCATCCCCAGTGGTGCCAGTGCACTCTCTGGAGTCACTGCAGTGCATCCTTAGTGGTGCCAGTGCAATCTCTGGACTCACTGCACTGCATCCCCAGTGGTGCCAGTGCACTCTCTGGAGTCACTAAAGTGCATTCCCAGTGGTGCCAGTGCACTCTCTGGACTCACTGCACTGCATCCCCAGTGGTGCCAGTGCACTCTCTGGAGTCGCTGCACTTCATCCCCAGTGGTGACAGTGCACTCTCTGGACTCACTGCAGTGCATCCCCAGTGGTGCCAGTGCACTCTCTGGACTCACCGGGGTGCATCCCCAGTGGTGCCAGTGCACTCTCTGGACTCACTGCACTGCATCCCCTGTGGTGCCAGTGCACTCTCTGGACTCACTGCAGTGCATCCCCAGTGGTGCCAGTGCACTCTCTGGACTCACCGGGGTGCATCCCTCGTGGTTCCAGTGCACTCTCTGGACTCTCTGCAGTGCATCCCCAGTGGTGCCAGTGCACTCTCTGGACTCACTGCACTGCATCCCCAGTGGTGCCAGTGCACTCTCTGGACTCACCGGGGTGCATCCCCAGTGGTGCCAGTGCACTCTCTGGACTCACTGCACTGCATCCCCAGTGGTGCCAGTGCACTTTCTGGACTCACCAAGGTGCATCCCCAGTGGTGCCAGTGCACTCTCTGGACTCACTGCACTGCATCCCCAGTGGTGCAAGTGCAGTCTCTGCACTCACTGCACTGCATCCCCAGTGGTGCCAGTGCACTCTCTGGACTCACTGCACTGCATCCCCAGTGGTGCCAGTGCACTCTCTGGACTCATTGCACTGCATCCCCAGTGGTGCCAGTGCATTCTCTGAAGTTACTGCATTGCATCCCCAGTGGTGCCAGTGCACTCTCTGGACTCACTGCAGTGCATCCCCAGTGGTGCCAGTGCACTCTTTGGAGTCACTGCAGAGCATCCCCAGTGGTGCCAGTGAAATCTCTGGACTCACTGCACTGCATCCCCAGTGGTGCCACTTCACTCTTTGGAGTCACTGCAGAGCATCCCCAGTGGTGCCAGTGAAATCTCTGGACTCACTGCACTGCATCCCCAGTGGTGCCAGTGCACTCTCTGGACTCACGGCACTGCATCCCCAGTGGTGCCAGTTCACTCTCTGGACTCACTGCAGTGCATCCCCAGTGGTGCCAGTGCACTCTCTGGACTCACTGCACTGAATCCACAGTGCTGCCAGTGCACTCTCGGGACTCACCGGGGCGCATCCCCAGTGGTGCCAGTGCACTCTTTGGAGTCACTGCATTGCATCCCCAGTGGCGCCAGTGCACTCTCTGGACTCACTGCACTGAACCCCCCAGTGGTGCCAGTGCACTCTCTGGACTCACTGCACTGCATCCCCAGTGGTGCCAGTGCACTCTCTGGACTCACTGCACTGCATCCCCAGTGGTGCCAGTGCACTCTCTGGAGTCACTGCACTGCATCCCCAGTGGTGCCAGTGCACTCTCTGGACTCACCGCACTGCATCCCCAGTGGTGCCAGTGCACTCTCTGGACTCACTGCACTGCATCCCCAGTGGTGCCAGTGCACTTTCTGGACTCACCGGGGTGCATCTCCAGTGGTGCCAGTGCACTCTCTGGACTCACGGCACTGCATCCCCAGTGGTGCCAGTGCACTCTCTGGAGTAACTGCACTGCATCCCCAGTGGTGCCAGTGCACTCACTGGAGTCACTACAGTGCATCCTTAGTGGTGCCAGTGCACTCTGTGGACTCACTGCACTGCATCCCCAGTGGTGCCAGTGCACTCTCTGGACTCAGTGCAGTGCATCCCCAGTGGTGCCATTGCACTCTCTGGACTCACTGCACTGCATCCCCAGTGGTGCCAGTGCACTCTCTGGACTCACTGCAGTGCATCCCCAGTGGTGCCAGTGCACTCTCTCGAGTCACTGCAGTGCATCCCCAGTGGTGCCAGTGCACTCTCTGGACTCGCTGCACTGCATCCCCAGTGGTGCCAGTGCACTCTCTGGACTCACCACACTGCATCCCCAGTGGTGCCAGTGCACTCTCTGGACTCACTGCACTGCATCCCCAGTGGCGCCAGTGCACTCTCTGGACTCACTCAGTGCATTCCCAGTGGTGCCAGTGCACTCTCTGGACTCACTGCACTGAATCCACAGTGCTGCCAGTGCACTCTCGGGACTCACCGGGGCGCATCCCCAGTGGTGCCAGTGCACTCTTTGGAGTCACTGCATTGCATCCCCAGTGGCGCCAGTGCACTCTCTGGACTCACTGCACTGAACCCCCCAGTGGTGCCAGTGCACTCTCTGGACTCAGTGCAGTGCATCCCCAGTGGTGCCAGTGCACTCTCTGGACTCACTGCACTGCATCCCCAGTGGTGCCAGTGCACTCTCTGGACTCACTGCACTGCATCCCCAGTGGTGCCAGTGCATTCTCTGAAGTTACTGCATTGCATCCCCAGTGGTGCCAGTGCACTCTCTGCACTCACCGCACTGCATCCCCAGTGGTGCCAGTGCACTCTCTGGACTCACTGCAGTGCATCACCAGTGGTGCCAGTGCACTCTCTGGACTCACTGCACTGCATCCCCACTGGTGCCAGTGCACTCTCTGGAGTCACCGGGGTGCATCCCCAGTGGCGCCAGTGCACTCTCTGGACTCACTGCACTGCATCCCCAGTGGTGCCAGTGCATTCTCTGAAGTTACTGCATTGCAACCCCAGTGGTGCCAGTGCACTCTCTGCACTCACCGCACTGCATACCCAGTGGTGCCAGTGCACTCTCTGGACTCACTTCAGTGCATCCCCAGTGGTGCCAGTGCACTCTCTGGACTCACTGCACTGCATCCCCAGTGTTGCCAGTTCACTCTTTGGAGTCACTGCAGGGCATCCCCAGTGGTGCCAGTGAAATCTCTGGACTCACTGCACTGCATCCCCAGTGGTGCCAGTGCACTCTCTGGACTCACTGCAGTGCATCCCCAGTGGTGCCAGTGCACTCTCTGGACTCACTGCACTGCATCCCCAGTGGTGCCAGTGCACTCTCTGGACTCATTGCACTGCATCCCCAGTGGTGCCAGTGCACTCTCAGGTGTCACTGCAGTGCATCCCCATTGGTTCCAGTGCACTCTCTGGACTCACTGCACTGCATCCCCAGTGGTGCCAGTGCACTCTCTGGACTCACCACACTGCATCCCCAGTGGTGCCAGTGCACTCTCTGGACTCACTGCACTGCATCCCCAGTGGCGCCAGTGCACTCTCTGGACTCACTGCACTGCATCCCCAGTGGTGCCAGTGCACTCTCTGGACTCACTGCAGTGCATCCCCAGTGGTGCCAGTGCACTCTCTGGACTCTTTGCACTGCATCCCCAGTGGTGCGAGTGCACTCTCAGGAGTCACTGCAGTGCATCCCCAGTGGTTCCAGTGCACTCTCTGCACTCACTGCACTTCATACTCAGTGGTGTCAGTGCACTCTCTGGACTCACTGCAGTGCATCCCCAGTGGTGCCAGTGCACTCTCTGGACTCACTGCACTGCATCCCCAGTGGTTCCAGTGCGCTCTCTGGACTCACTGCAGTGCATCCCCAGTGGTGCCAGTGCGCTCTCTGGACTCACCGCACTGCATCCCCAGTGGTGCCAGTGCACTCTCTGGACTCACCGCACTTCATTCCCAGAGGTGCCTGTGCACTCTCTGGACTCACTGCACTGCATCCCCAGTGGTGCCAGTGCACTCTCTGGAGTCACTGCACTGCATCCCCAGTGGTGCCTGTGCACTCTCGGGACTCACTGCACTGCATCCCCAGTGGTGCCAGTGCACTCTCTGGACTCACTGCACTGCATCCGCAGTGGTGCCAGTGCACTCTCTTGAGTCACTGCACTGCATCCCCAGTGGTGCCAGTGCACTCTCTGGACTCACTGCACTGCATCCCCAGTGGTGCCACTGCACTCTCTGGAGTCACTGCACTGCATCCCCAGTGGTGCCACTGCACTCTCTGGAGTCACTACAGTGCATCCCCAGTGGTGCCAGTGCACTCTCTGGAGTCACTACAGTGCATCCTTAGTGCTGCCAGTGCACTCTCTGGACTCACTGCACTGCATCCCCAGTGGTTCCAGTGCACTCTCTGGACTCACTGCAGTGCATCCCCAGTGGTTCCAGTGCACTCTCTGGACTCACTGCACTGCATCCCCAGTGGTGCCAGTGCACTCTCTGGACTCATTGCACTGCATCCCCAGTGGTGCCAGTGCACTCTCTGGACTCACTGCAGTGCATCCCCAGTGGTGCCAGTGCACTCTCTGGAGTCACTACAGTACATCCTTAGTGTTGCCAGTGCACTCTCTGGACTCGTTGCACGGCATCCCCAGTGGTGCCAGTGCACTCTCTGGAGTCACCGGAGTGCATCCCCAGTGGTGCCAGTGCACTCTCTGGACTCACTGCAGTGCATCCCCAGTGGTGCCAGTGCACTCTCTGGACTCACCGCACTGCATCCCCAGTGGTGCCAGTGCACTCTCTGGACTCACTGCACTGCATCCCCACTGGTGCAAGTGCACTCTCTGCACTCACTGCACTTCATACTCAGTGGTGTCAGTGCACTCTCTGGACTCACTGCACTGCATCCCCAGTGGTGCCAGTTCACTCTCTGGACTCACTGCACTGCATCCCCAGTGGTGCCAGTGCACTCTCTGGACTCACTGCACTGCATTCCCAGTGGTGCCAGTGCATTCTCTGAAGTTACTGCATTGCATCCCCAGTGGTGCCAGTGCACTCTCTGGACTCACTGCACTGCATCCCCAGTGGTGCCAGAGCATTCTCTGAAGATACTGCATTGCATCCCCAGTGGTGCCAGTGCACTCTCTGCACTCTCCGCACTGCATCCCCAGTGGTGCCAGTGCACTCTCTGGACTCACTGCAGTGCATCCCCAGTGGTGCCAGTGCAATCTCTGGACTCACTGCACTGCATCCCCAGTGGTGCCAGTTCACTCTTTGGAGTCACTGCAGGGCATCCCCAGTGGTGCCAGTGAAATCTCTGGACTCACTGCACTGCATCCCCAGTGGTGGCAGTGCACTCTCTGGACTCACTGCAGTGCATCCCCAGTGGTGCCAGTGCACTCTCTGGAGTCACTGCACTGCATCCCCAGTGGTGCCAGTTCACTCTTTGGAGTCACTGCACTGCATCCCCAGTTGTGCCAGTGCACTCTCTGGACTCACTGCACTGCATCCCCAGTGGTGCCAGTGCACTCTCTGGACTCATTGCACTGCATCCCCAGTGGTGCCAGTGCACTCTCAGGAGTCACTGCAGTGCATCCCCATTGGTTCCAGTGCACTCTCTGGACTCACTGCACTGCATCCCCAGTGGTGCCAGTGCACTCTCTGGACTCACCACACTGCATCCCCAGTGGTGCCAGTACACTCTTTGGAGTCACTGCAGGGCATCCCCAGTGGCGCCAGTGCACTCTCTGGACTCACTGCACTGCATCCCCAGTGGTACCAGTGCACTCTCTGGACTCACTGCAGTGCATCCCCAGTGTTGCCAGTGCACTCTCTGGACTCATTGCACTGCATCCCCAGTGGTGCGAGTGCACTCTCAGGAGTCACTGCAGTGCATCCCTAGTGGTTCCAGTGCACTCTCTGGACTCACTGCACTGCATCCCCAGTGGTGCCAGTGCAGTCTCTGGAGTCACCGCACTGCATCCCCAGTGGTGCCAGTGCACTCTCTGGAATCACTGCACTGCATCCCCAGTGGCGCCAGTGCACTCTCTGGACTCACTGCACTGCATCCCCAGTGGTGCCAGTTCACTCTCTGGACTCACTGCAGTGCATCCCCAGTGGTGCCAGTGCACTCTCTGGACTCACTGCACTGAATCCACAGTGCTGCCAGTGCACTCTCGGGACTCACCGGGGCGCATCCCCAGTGGTGCCAGTGCACTCTTTGGAGTCACTGCATTGCATCCCCAGTGGCGCCAGTGCACTCTCTGGACTCACTGCACTGAACCCCCCAGTGGTGCCAGTGCACTCTCTGGAATCACTGCACTGCATCCCCAGTGGTGCCAGTGCACTCTCTGGACTCACTGCACTGCATCCCCAGTGGTGCCAGTGCACTCTCTGGACTCACCGGGGTGCATCCCCAGTGGTGCCAGTGCACTCTCTGGACTCACTGCACTGCATCCCCAGTGGTGCCAGTGCACTTTCTGGACTCACCGGGGTGCATCTCCAGTGGTGCCAGTGCACTCTCTGGACTCACGGCACTGCATCCCCAGTGGTGCCAGTGCACTCTCTGGAGTAACTGCACTGCATCCCCAGTGGTGCCAGTGCACTCACTGGAGTCACTACAGTGCATCCTTAGTGGTGCCAGTGCACTCTGTGGACTCACTGCACTGCATCCCCAGTGGTGCCAGTGCACTCTCTGGACTCAGTGCAGTGCATCCCCAGTGGTGCCATTGCACTCTCTGGACTCACTGCACTGCATCCCCAGTGGTGCCAGTGCACTCTCTGGACTCACTGCAGTGCATCCCCAGTGGTGCCAGTGCACTCTCTCGAGTCACTGCAGTGCATCCCCAGTGGTGCCAGTGCACTCTCTGGACTCGCTGCACTGCATCCCCAGTGGTGCCAGTGCACTCTCTGGACTCACCACACTGCATCCCCAGTGGTGCCAGTGCACTCTCTGGACTCACTGCACTGCATCCCCAGTGGCGCCAGTGCACTCTCTGGACTCACTCAGTGCATTCCCAGTGGTGCCAGTGCACTCTCTGGACTCACTGCACTGAATCCACAGTGCTGCCAGTGCACTCTCGGGACTCACCGGGGCGCATCCCCAGTGGTGCCAGTGCACTCTTTGGAGTCACTGCATTGCATCCCCAGTGGCGCCAGTGCACTCTCTGGACTCACTGCACTGAACCCCCCAGTGGTGCCAGTGCACTCTCTGGACTCAGTGCAGTGCATCCCCAGTGGTGCCAGTGCACTCTCTGGACTCACTGCACTGCATCCCCAGTGGTGCCAGTGCACTCTCTGGACTCACTGCACTGCATCCCCAGTGGTGCCAGTGCATTCTCTGAAGTTACTGCATTGCATCCCCAGTGGTGCCAGTGCACTCTCTGCACTCACCGCACTGCATCCCCAGTGGTGCCAGTGCACTCTCTGGACTCACTGCACTGCATCCCCAGTGGTGCCAGTGCATTCTCTGGACTCACTGCACTGCATCCCCACTGGTGCCAGTGCACTCTCTGGAGTCACCGGGGTGCATCCCCAGTGGCGCCAGTGCACTCTCTGGACTCACTGCACTGCATCCCCAGTGGTGCCAGTGCATTCTCTGAAGTTACTGCATTGCAACCCCAGTGGTGCCAGTGCACTCTCTGCACTCACCGCACTGCATACCCAGTGGTGCCAGTGCACTCTCTGGACTCACTTCAGTGCATCCCCAGTGGTGCCAGTGCACTCTCTGGACTCACTGCACTGCATCCCCAGTGTTGCCAGTTCACTCTTTGGAGTCACTGCAGGGCATCCCCAGTGGTGCCAGTGAATTCTCTGGACTCACTGCACTGCATCCCCAGTGGTGCCAGTGCACTCTCTGGACTCACTGCAGTGCATCCCCAGTGGTGCCAGTGCACTCTCTGGACTCACTGCACTGCATCCCCAGTGGTGCCAGTGCACTCTCTGGACTCATTGCACTGCATCCCCAGTGGTGCCAGTGCACTCTCAGGTGTCACTGCAGTGCATCCCCATTGGTTCCAGTGCACTCTCTGGACTCACTGCACTGCATCCCCAGTGGTGCCAGTGCACTCTCTGGACTCACCACACTGCATCCCCAGTGGTGCCAGTGCACTCTCTGGACTCACTGCACTGCATCCCCAGTGGCGCCAGTGCACTCTCTGGACTCACTGCACTGCATCCCCAGTGGTGCCAGTGCACTCTCTGGACTCACTGCAGTGCATCCCCAGTGGTGCCAGTGCACTCTCTGGACTCTTTGCACTGCATCCCCAGTGGTGCGAGTGCACTCTCAGGAGTCACTGCAGTGCATCCCCAGTGGTTCCAGTGCACTCTCTGCACTCACTGCACTTCATACTCAGTGGTGTCAGTGCACTCTCTGGACTCACTGCAGTGCATCCCCAGTGGTGCCAGTGCACTCTCTGGACTCACTGCACTGCATCCCCAGTGGTTCCAGTGCGCTCTCTGGACTCACTGCAGTGCATCCCCAGTGGTGCCAGTGCGCTCTCTGGACTCACCGCACTGCATCCCCAGTGGTGCCAGTGCACTCTCTGGACTCACCGCACTTCATTCCCAGAGGTGCCTGTGCACTCTCTGGACTCACTGCACTGCATCCCCAGTGGTGCCAGTGCACTCTCTGGAGTCACTGCACTGCATCCCCAGTGGTGCCTGTGCACTCTCGGGACTCACTGCACTGCATCCCCAGTGGTGCCAGTGCACTCTCTGGACTCACTGCACTGCATCCGCAGTGGTGCCAGTGCACTCTCTTGAGTCACTGCACTGCATCCCCAGTGGTGCCAGTGCACTCTCTGGACTCACTGCACTGCATCCCCAGTGGTGCCACTGCACTCTCTGGAGTCACTGCACTGCATCCCCAGTGGTGCCACTGCACTCTCTGGAGTCACTACAGTGCATCCCCAGTGGTGCCAGTGCACTCTCTGGAGTCACTACAGTGCATCCTTAGTGCTGCCAGTGCACTCTCTGGACTCACTGCACTGCATCCCCAGTGGTTCCAGTGCACTCTCTGGACTCACTGCAGTGCATCCCCAGTGGTTCCAGTGCACTCTCTGGACTCACTGCACTGCATCCCCAGTGGTGCCAGTGCACTCTCTGGACTCATTGCACTGCATCCCCAGTGGTGCCAGTGCACTCTCTGGACTCACTGCAGTGCATCCCCAGTGGTGCCAGTGCACTCTCTGGAGTCACTACAGTACATCCTTAGTGTTGCCAGTGCACTCTCTGGACTCGTTGCACGGCATCCCCAGTGGTGCCAGTGCACTCTCTGGAGTCACCGGAGTGCATCCCCAGTGGTGCCAGTGCACTCTCTGGACTCACTGCAGTGCATCCCCAGTGGTGCCAGTGCACTCTCTGGACTCACCGCACTGCATCCCCAGTGGTGCCAGTGCACTCTCTGGACTCACTGCACTGCATCCCCACTGGTGCAAGTGCACTCTCTGCACTCACTGCACTTCATACTCAGTGGTGTCAGTGCACTCTCTGGACTCACTGCACTGCATCCCCAGTGGTGCCAGTTCACTCTCTGGACTCACTGCACTGCATCCCCAGTGGTGCCAGTGCACTCTCTGGACTCACTGCACTGCATTCCCAGTGGTGCCAGTGCATTCTCTGAAGTTACTGCATTGCATCCCCAGTGGTGCCAGTGCACTCTCTGGACTCACTGCACTGCATCCCCAGTGGTGCCAGAGCATTCTCTGAAGATACTGCATTGCATCCCCAGTGGTGCCAGTGCACTCTCTGCACTCTCCGCACTGCATCCCCAGTGGTGCCAGTGCACTCTCTGGACTCACTGCAGTGCATCCCCAGTGGTGCCAGTGCAATCTCTGGACTCACTGCACTGCATCCCCAGTGGTGCCAGTTCACTCTTTGGAGTCACTGCAGGGCATCCCCAGTGGTGCCAGTGAAATCTCTGGACTCACTGCACTGCATCCCCAGTGGTGGCAGTGCACTCTCTGGACTCACTGCAGTGCATACCCAGTGGTGCCAGTGCACTCTCTGGACTCACTGCACTGCATCCCCAGTGGTGCCAGTGCACTCTCTGGAGTCACTGCACTGCATCCCCAGTGGTGCCAGTTCACTCTTTGGAGTCACTGCACTGCATCCCCAGTTGTGCCAGTGCACTCTCTGGACTCACTGCACTGCATCCCCAGTGGTGCCAGTGCACTCTCTGGACTCATTGCACTGCATCCCCAGTGGTGCCAGTGCACTCTCAGGAGTCACTGCAGTGCATCCCCATTGGTTCCAGTGCACTCTCTGGACTCACTGCACTGCATCCCCAGTGGTGCCAGTGCACTCTCTGGACTCACCACACTGCATCCCCAGTGGTGCCAGTACACTCTTTGGAGTCACTGCAGGGCATCCCCAGTGGCGCCAGTGCACTCTCTGGACTCACTGCACTGCATCCCCAGTGGTGCCAGTGCACTCTCTGGACTCACTGCAGTGCATCCCCAGTGTTGCCAGTGCACTCTCTGGACTCATTGCACTGCATCCCCAGTGGTGCGAGTGCACTCTCAGGAGTCACTGCAGTGCATCCCTAGTGGTTCCAGTGCACTCTCTGGACTCACTGCACTGCATCCCCAGTGGTGCCAGTGCAGTCTCTGGACTCACCGCACTGCATCCCCAGTGGTGCCAGTGCACTCTCTGGAATCACTGCACTGCATCCCCAGTGGCGCCAGTGCACTCTCTGGACTCACTGCACTGCATCCCCAGTGGTGCCAGTGCACTCTCTGGACTCAGTGCACTGCATCCCCAGTGGTGCCAGTGCACTCTCTGGACTCTCTGCACTGCATCCCCGGTGGTGCCCGTGCACTCTCTGGACTCACTGCACTGCATCCCCAGTGGTGTCAGTGCACTCTCTGGAGTCACTGCACTGCATCCCCAGTGGTGCCAGTGCACTCTCTAAACTCACTGCACTGCATCCCCAGTGGTTCCAGTGCACTCTCTGGACTCACTGCACTGCATCCCCAGTGGTGCCAGTGCACTATCTGGACTCACCGCACTGCATCCCCAGTGGTGCCAGTGCACTCTCTGGACTCACTGCACTACATCCCCAGTGGTGCCAGTGCACTCTCTGGAATCACTGCAGTGCATCCCCATTGGTGCCTGTGCACTCTGGGGACTCACTGCACTGCATCCCCAGTGGTGCCAGTTCACTCTCTATAGTCACTGCACTGCATACCCAGTGGTGCCAGTGCACTCTCTGGACTCACCGCACTGCATCCCCAGTGGTGCCAGTGCACTCTCTGGACTCACTGCACTGCATCTTCAGTGGTGCCAGTGCACTCTCTGGAGTCACTGCAGTGCATCCCCATTGGTGCCTGTGCACTCTCGGGACTCACTGCACTGCATCCCCAGTGGTTCCAGTGCACTCTCTGTAGTCACTGCACTGCATCCCCAGTGGTGCCAGTGCACTCTCTGGACTCACTGCACTGCATCCCCAGTGGTGCCAGTGCACTCTCTGTAGTCATTGCGCTGCATCGCCAGTGGTGCCAGTGCACTCTCTCGACTCACTGCACTGCATCCCCAGTGGTGCCAGAGCACTCTCTGGACTCACTGCACTGCATCCCCAGTGGTGCCAGTGCACTCTCTGGAATCACTGCAGTGCATCCCCAGTGGTGCCAGTGCACTCTCTGGACTCACTGCACTGCATCCCCAGTGGTGCCAGTGCACTCTCTGGAGTCACTACAGTACATCCTTAGTGGTTCCAGTGCACTCTCTGGACTCACTGCACTGCATCCCCAGTGGTGCCAGTGCACTCTCTGGACTCACTGCACTGCATCCCCAGTGGTGCCAGTGCACTCTCTGAAGTTACTGCATTGCATCCCCAGTGGTGCCAGTGCACTCTCTGGACTCACCGCACTTCATCCCCAGTGGTGCCAGTGCACTCTCAGGAGTCACTGCAGTGCATCCCCAGTGGTGCCAGTGCACTCTCTGGACTCACTGCACTGCATCCCCAGTGGTGCCAGTTCACTCTTTGGAGTCACTGCAGGGCATCCCCAGTGGTGCCAGTGAAATCTCTGGACTCACTGCACTGCATCCCCAGTGGTGCCAGTGCACTCTCTGGACTCACCGGGGTGCATCCCCAGTGGTGCCAGTGCACCTTCTGGAGTCACTGCAGTGCATCCCCAGTGGTGCCAGTGCATTCTCTGGACTCACTGAACTGCATCTCCAATAGTGCCAGTGCACTCTCTGGACTCACTGCACTTCATACCCAGTGGTGCCAGTGCACTCTCTGGACTCACTGCACTGCATCCCCAATGGTGCCAGTGCACTCTCTGGACTCACCGCACTACATCCCCAGTGCTGCCAGTGCACTCTCTGGACTCACTGCACTGCATCCCCAGTGGTGCCAGTGCACTCTCTGGACTCACTGCACTTCATCCCCAGTGGTGCCAGTGCACTCTCTGGACTCACTGCACTGCATCCCCAGTGGTGCCAGTTCACTCTCTGGAATCACTGCAGTGCATCCCCATTGGTGCCTGTGCACTCTCGGGACTCACTGCACTGCATCCCCAGTGGTGCCAGTTCACTCTCTGTAGTCACTGCACTGCATCCCCAGTGGTGCCAGTGCACTCTCTGCACTCACTGCACTGCATCCCCAGTGGTGCCAGTGCACTCTCTGGACTCACTGCACTGCATCCCCAGTGGTGCCAGTGCACTCTCTGGACTCACTGCACTGCATCCCCAGTGGTGCCAGTGCACTCTCTGGAGTCACTGCACTGCATCCCCAGTGGTGCCAGTGCACTCTCTGGAGTCACTAAAGTACATCCCCAGTGGTGTCAGTGCACTCTCTGGACTCACTGCACTGCATCCCCAGTGGTGCCAGTGCACTCTCTGGAGTCACTGCACTGCATCCCCAGTGGTGCCAGTGCACTCTCTGGAGTCACTGCAGTGCATCCCCAGTGGTGCCAGTGCACTCTCTGGACTCACTGCACTGCATCCCCAGTGGTGCCAGTGCACTCTCTGGAGTCACTACAGTGCATCCTTAGTGCTGCCAGTGCACTCTCTGGACTCACTGCACTGCATCCCCAGTGGTGCCAGTGCACTCTCTGGACTCAATGCAGTGCATCCCCAGTGGTGCCAGTGCACTCTCTGGACTCACTGCACTGCATCCCCAGTGGTGCCAGTGCACCCCCAGTGGTGCCAGTGCACTCTCTGGACTCACTGCACTGCATCCCCAGTGGTGCCAGTTCACTCTTTGGAGTCACTGCAGTGCATCCCAAGTTGTGCCAGTGAAATCTCTGGAGTCACTGCACTGCATCCCCAGTGGTGCCAGTGCACTCTCTGGACTCACTGCACTGCATCCCCAGTGGTGCCATTGCACTCTCTGGACTCACTGCACTGCATTCCCAGTGGTGCCAGTGCACTCTCTGGACTCACTGCACTGCATCCCCAGTGGTGCCAGTGCACTCTCTGGAGTCACTGCAGTGCATCCCAAGTGGTGTCAGTGCATTCTCTGGACTCACTGCACTGCAACCCCAGTGGTGCCAGTTCACTCTTTGGTGTTACTGCAGGGCATACCCAGTGGTGCCAGTGAACTCTCTGGACTCACAGCACTGCATCCCCAGTGGTGCCAGTGCACTCTCTGGAGTCACCGGGGTGCATCCCCAGTGGTGCCAGTGCATTCTCTGGACTCACTGCACTGCATCCCCAATGGTGCCAGTGCACTCTCTGGAGTCACCGGGGTGCATCCCCAGTGGTTCCAGTGCACTCTCTGGACTCACTGCAGTGCATCCCCAGTGGTGCCAGTGCACTCTCTGAAGTTACTGCATTGCATCCCCAGTTGTGCCAGTGAAATCTCTGGACTCACTGCTGTGCATCCCCAGTGGTGCCAGTTCACTCTCTGGACTCACGGCACTGCATCCCCAGTGGTGCCTGTGCACTCTCTGGACTCACTGCTGTGCATCCCCACTGGTGCCAGTTCACTCTCTGGAGTCACTGCACTGCATCCCCAGTTGTGCCAGTAAACTCTATGGACTCACTGCACTGCATCCCCAGTGGTGCCAGTGCACTCTCTGGAATCACTGCACTGCATCCCCAGTGGTGCCAGTGCACTCTCTGGACTCACTGCACTGCATCCCCAGTGGTGCCAGTGCACTCTCTGGACTCACCACACTGCATCCCCAGTGGTGCCAGTTCACTCTTTGGAGTCACTGCAGGGCATCCCCAGTGGTGCCAGTGAAATCTCTGGACTCACTGCACTGCATTCCCAGTGGTGCCAGTGAACTCTCTGGACTCACTGCACTGCATCCCCAGTGGTGCCAGTGCACTCTCTGGACTCACTGCACTGCATCCCCAGTGGTGCCAGTGCACTCTCTGGACTCATTGCACTCCATCCCCAGTGGTGACAGTGCACTCTCATGAGTCACTGCAGTGCATCCCCAGTGGTGCCAGTGCACTCTCTGGACTCACTGCACTGCATCCCCAGTGGTGCCAGTGCACTCTCTGGACTCACCGCACTGCATCCCCAGTGGTGCCAGTGCACTCTCTGGACTCACCGCACTGCATCCCCAGTGGTGCCAGTGCACTCTCTGGACTCACCGCACTGCATCCCCAGTGGCGCCAGTGCACTCTCTGGACTCACGGCACTGCATCCCCAGTGGCGCCAGTGCACTCTCTGGACTCACTGCACTGCATCCCCAGTGGTGCCAGTGCACTCTCTGGACTCACTGCACTGCATCCCCAGTGGTGCTAGTGCACTCTCTGGACTAACCGGGGTGCATCCCCAGTGGTGACAGTGCACTCTCTGGACTCACTGCACTTCATCCCCAGTGGTGTCAGTGCACTCTCTGGACTCACTGCAGTGCATCCCCAGTGGTGACAGTGCACTCTCTGGACTCACTGCAGCGCATCCCCAGCGGTTCCAGTGCACTCTCTGGACTCACTGCACTGCACCCCCAGTGGTGCCAGTGCACTCACTGGACTCACCGCACTGCATCCCCAGTGGTGCCAGTGCACTCTCTGGACTCACCGCACTGCATCCCCAGTGGTGCCAGTGCACTCTCTGGAGTCACTGCACTGCATCCCCAGTGGTGCCAGTGCACTCTCTGGAATCACTGCAGTGCATCCCCATTGGTGCCTGTGCACTCTCTGGACTCACTGCACTGCATCCCCAGTGGTGCCAGTTCACTCTCTGTAGTCACTGCACTGCATCCCCACTGGTGCCAGTGCACTCTCTGGACTCACTGCACTGCATCCCCAGTGGTGCCAGTGCACTCTCTGGAGTCACTACAGTACATCCTTAGTGGTGCCAGTGCACTCTCTGGAGCCACTGCACTGCATCCCCAGTGGTGCCAGTGCACTCTCTGGAGTCACTGCACTTCATCCCCAGTGGTGCCAGTGCACTCTCTGGACTCACTGCACTGCATCCCCAGTGGTGCCGGTGCAATCTCTGGACTCACTGCACTGCATCCCCAGTGGCGCCAATGCACTCTCTGGACTCACTGCACTGCATCCCCAGTGGTGCCAGTGCACTCTCTGGACTCACTGCAGTGCATCCTCAGTGGTGCCAGTGCACTCTCTGGACTCACTGCACTGCATCTCCAGTGGTGCCACTGCACTCTCTGGACTCACTGCAGTGCATCCCCAGTGGTGCGAATGCACTCTCTGGACTCATTGCACTGCATCCCCAGTGGTGCCAGTGCACTCTCTGGAGTCACTGCAGTGCATCCCCAGTGGTGCCAGTGCACTCTCTGGAGTCACTACAGTACATCCTTAGTGGTTCCAGTGTACTCTCTGGACTCACTGCACTGCATCCCCAGTGGTGCCAGTGCACTCTCTGGAGTCACTGCACTGCATCCCCAGTGGTGCCAGTGCACTCTCTGAAGTTACTGCATTGCATCCCCAGTGGTGCCAGTGCACTCTCTGGACTCACCGCACTGCATCCCCAGTGGTGCCAGTGCACTCTCTGGACTCACTGCACTGCATCCCCAGTGGTGCCAGTGCACTCTCTGGACTCACTGCACTGCATCCCCAGTGGTGCCAGTTCACTATTTCGAGTCACTGCAGGGCATCCCCAGTGGTGCCAGTGAAATCTCTGGACTCACTGCACTGCATCCCCAGTGGTGCCAGTGCACTCTCTGGACTCACTGCACTGCATCCCCAGTGGTGCCAGTGCACTCTGTGGACTCACTGCACTGCATCCCCACTGGTGCCAGTGCACTCTCTGGACTCACTGCACTTCATACCCAGTGGTGCCAGTGCACTCTCTGGACTCACTGCACTGCATCCCCAGTGGTGCCACTGCACTCTCTGGAGTCACTGCACTGCATCTCCAGTGGTGCCAGTGCACTCTCTGGACTCACTGCACTGCATCCCCAGTGGTGCCAGTGCACTCTCTGGACTCACTGCACTGCATCCCCAGAGGTGCCAGTGCACTCTCTGGACTCACTGCACTGCATCCCCAGTGGTGCCAGTGCACTCTCTGGAATCACTGCAGTGCATCCCCAGTGGTGCCAGTGCACTCTCTGGACTCACTGCACTGCATCCCCAGTGGCGTCAGTGCACTCTCTCGACTCACTGAACTGCATCCCCAGTGGTGCCAGTGCACTCTCTGGACTCACTGCAGTGCATCCCCAGTGGTGCCAGTGCACTCTCTGGACTCACTGCACTGCATCCCCAGTGGTGCCAGTGCACTCTCTGGACTCACTGCACTGCATCCCCAGTGGTGCCAGTTCACTCTTTGGAGTCACTGCAGGGCATCCCCAGTGGTGCCAGTGCACTCTCTGGAGTCACTGCAGTGCATCCCCAGTGGTGCCAGTGCACTCTCTGGAGTCACTGCAGTGCATCCCCAGTGGTGCCAGTGCATTCTCTGGACTCACTGCACTGCATCCCCAGTGGTGCCAGTGCACTCTCTGGACTCACTGCACTGCATCCCCACTGGTGCCAGTGCACTCTCTGGACTCACTGCACTTCATCCCCAGTGGTGCCAGTGCACTCTCTGGACTCACTGCACTGCATCCCCAGTGGTGCCAGTGCACTCTCTGGAATCACTGCAGTGCATCCCCATTGGTGCCTGTGCACTCTCGGGACTCACTGCACTGCATCCCCAGTGGTGCCAGTTCACTCTCTGTAGTCACTGCACTGCATCCCCAGTGGTGCCAGTGCACTCTCTGGACTCACTGCACTGCATCCCCAGTGATGCCAGTGCACTCTCTGGACTCACTGCACTGCATCCCCAGTGGTGCCAGTGCACTCTCTTGAGTCACTGCACTGCATCCCCAGTGGTGCCAGTGCACTCTCTGGAGTCACTGCACTGCATCCCCAGTGGTGCCAGTGCACTCTCGGGAGTCACTACAGTACATCCCCATTGGTGCCAGTGCACTCTCTGGAGTCACTGCACTGCATCCCCAGTGGTGCCAGTGCACTCTCTGGAGTCACTGCACTGCATCCCCAGTGGTGCCAGTGCACTCTCTAGACTCACTGCACTGCATCCCCAGTGGCGCCAGTGCACTCTCTGGAGTTACTGCATTGCATCCCCAGTGGTGCCAGTGCACTCTCTGGACTCACTGCACTGCATCCCCAGTGGTGCCAGTGCACTCTCTGGAGTCACTGCACTGCATCCCCGGTGGTGCCAGTGCACTCTCTGGAGTCACTGCACTTCATCCCCAGTGGTGCCAGTGCACTCTCTGGACTCACTGCACTGCATCCCCAGTGGTGCCAGTGCACTCTCTGGACTCACCGGGGTGCATCCCCAGTGGTGCCAGTGCACTCTCTGGACTCACTGCACTGCATCCCCAGTGGTTCCAGTGCACTCTCTGGACTCAGTGCACTGCATCCCCAGTGGTGCCAGTGCACTCTCTGGACTCACAGCACTGCATCCCCAGTGGTGCCAGTGCACTCTCTGGACTCACTGCACTGCTACCCCAGTGGTGCCAGTGCACTCTCTGGAGTCACTGCACTGCATCCCCAGTGGTGCCAGTGCACTCTCTGGAATCACTGCAGTGCATCCCCAGTGGTGCCAGTGCACTCTCTGGACTCACTGGACTGCATCCCCAGTGGTGCCAGTGCACTCTCTGGACTCACCGGGGTGAACCCCCAGTGGTGCCAGTGTACTCTCTGGACTCACTGCACTGAATCCCCCGTGGTGCCAGTGCACTCTCTGGACTCACTGCAGTGCATCCCCAGTGGTGCCAGTGCACTCTCTGGAGTCACTGCAGTGCATCCCCAGTGGTGCCAGTGCACTCTCTGGAGTCACCGGGGTGCATCCCCTGTGGTTCCAGTGCACTCCCTGGACTTACTGCACTGCATCCCCAGTGGTGCAAGTGCACTCTCTGGACTCACCGCACTGCATCCCCAGTGGTGCCAGTGCACTCTCTGGACTCACTGCACTGCATTCCCAGTGGTGCCAGTGCACTCTCTGGACTCATTGCACTGCATCCCCAGTGGTGCCAGTGCACTCTCTGCACTGACCACACTGCATCTCCAGTGGTGCCAGTTCACTCTTTAGAGTCACTGCAGGGCATCCCCAGTGGTGCCAGTGAAATCTCTGGACTCACTGCACTGCATCCCCAGTGGTGCCAGTGAACTCTCTGGACTCACTGCACTGCATCCCCAGTGGTGCTCGTGCACTCTCTGGACTCACTGCACTGCATCCCCAGTGGTGCCATTGCACTCTCTGGACTCATTGCACTCCATCCCCAGTGGTGACAGTGCACTCTCAGGAGTCACTGCAGTGCATCCCCAGTGGTGCCAGTGCATTCTCTGGACTCACTGCACTGCATCCCCAGTGGTGCCAGTGCACTCTCTGGACTCACTGCACTGCATCCCCACTGGTGCCAGTGCACTCTCTGGACTCACTGCACTGCATCCCCAGTGGTGCCACTGCACTCTCCGGACTCACTGCACTTCATACCCAGTGGCGCCAGTGCACTCTCTGGACTCACTGCACTGCATCCCCAGTGGTGCCAGTGCACTCTCTGGAGTCACTACAGTACATCCTTAGTGGTGCCAGTGCACTCTCTGGAGTCACTGCACTGCATCCCCAGTGGTGCCAGTGCACTCTCTGGACTCACTGCACTGCTACCCCAGTGGTGCCAGTGCACTCTCTGGACTCACTGCACTGCATCCCCAGTGGTGCCAGTGCACTCTCTGGAATCACTGCAGTGCATCCCCAGTGGTGCCAGTGCACTCTCTGGACTCACTGCACTGCATCCCCAGTGGCGCCTGTGCACTCTCTGGACTCACTGAACTGCATCCCCAGTGGTGCCAGTGCACTCTCTGGACTCACTGCACTGCATCCCCAGTGGTGCCAGTGCACTCTCTGGACTCACTGCACTGCATCCCCAGTGGTGCCAATGCACTCTCTGGACTCACCGGGGTGCATCCCCAGTGGTGCCAGTGCACTCTCTGGAGTCACTGCACTGCATCCCCAGTGGTGCCAGTGCACTCTCTGGACTCATTACACTGCATCCCCAGTGGTGCCAGTGCACTCTCTGGACTCACTGCACTGCATCCCCAGTGGTGCCAGTGCACTCTCTGGAGTCACTGCAGTGCATCCCCAGTGGTGCCAGTGCATTCTCTGGACTCACTGCACTGCATCCCCAGTGGTGCCAGTGCACTCTCTGGACTCACTGCACTGCATCCCCACTGGTGCCAGTGCACTCTCTGGACTCACTGCACTGCATCCCCAGTGGTGCCAGTGCACTCTCTGGAATCACTGCAGTGCATCCCCATTGGTGCCTGTGCACTCTCGGGACTCACTGCACTGCATCCCCAGTGGTGCCAGTTCACTCTCTGTAGTCTCTGCACTGCAATCCCAGTGGTGCCAGTGCACTCTCTGGACTCACTGCACTGCATCTCCAGTGGTGCCAGTGCACTCTCTGGACTCACTGCACTGCATTCCCAGTGGTGCCATTGCACCCTCTTGAGTCACTGCACTGCATCCCCAGTGGTGCCAGTGCACTCTCTGGACTCACTGCACTGCATCCCCAGTGGTGCCAGTGCACTCTCGGGAGTCACTACAGTACATCCCCAGTGGTGTCAGTGCACTCTCTGGACTCACTGCACTGCATCCCCAGTGGTGCCAGTGCACTCTCTGGAGTCACTGCACTGCATGCCCAGTGGTGCCAGTGCACTCTCTGGAGTCACTGCACTGCATCCCCAGTGGCGCTAGTGCACTCTCTGGAGTTACTGCATTGCATCCCCAGTGGTGCCAGTGCACTCTCTGGACTCACTGCACTGCATCCCCAGTGGTGCCAGTGCACTCTCTGGAGTCACTGCACTGCATCCCCGGTGGTGCCAGTGCACTCTCTGGAGTCACTATACTTCATCCCCAGTGGTGCCAGTGCACTCTCTGGACTCACTGCACTGCATCCCCAGTGGTGCCAGTGCACTCTCTGGACTCACCGGGGTGCATCCCCTTTGGTGCCCGTGCACTCTCTGGACTCACTGCACTGCATCCCCAGTGGTGCCAGTGAACTCTCTGGACTCACTGCACTGCATCCCCAGTGGTGCCCGTGCACTCTCTGGACTCACTGCACTGCATCCCCAGTGGTGCCATTGCACTCTCTGGACTCATTGCACTCCATCCCCAGTGGTGACAGTGCACTCTCAGGAGTCACTGCAGTGCATCCCCAGTGGTGCCAGTGCACTCTCTGGAGTCACTGCAGTGCATCCCCAGTGGTGCCAGTGCATTCTCTGGACTCACTGCACTGCATCCCCAGTGGTGCCAGTGCACTCTCTGGACTCACTGCACTGCATCCCCACTGGTGCCAGTGCACTCTCTGGACTCACTGCACTGCATCCCCAGTGGTGCCACTGCACTCTCCGGACTCACTGCACTTCATACCCAGTGGCGCCAGTGCACTCTCTGGACTCACTGCACTGCATCCCCAGTGGTGCCAGTGCACTCTCTGGAGTCACTACAGTACATCCTTAGTGGTGCCAGTGCACTCTCTGGAGTCACTGCACTGCATCCCCAGTGGTGCCAGTGCACTCTCTGGACTCACTGCACTGCTACCCCAGTGGTGCCAGTGCACTCTCTGGACTCACTGCACTGCATCCCCAGTGGTGCCAGTGCACTCTCTGGAATCACTGCAGTGCATCCCCAGTGGTGCCAGTGCACTCTCTGGAGTCACTGCACTGCATCCCCAGTGGCGCCTGTGCACTCTCTCGACTCACTGAACTGCATCCCCAGTGGTGCCAGTGCACTCTCTGGACTCACTGCACTGCATCCCCAGTGGTGCCAGTGCACTCTCTGGACTCACTGCACTGCATCCCCAGTGGTGCCAATGCACTCTCTGGACTCACCGGGGTGCATCCCCAGTGGTGCCAGTGCACTCTCTGGAGTCACTGCACTGCATCCCCAGTGGTGCCAGTGCACTCTCTGGACTCATTACACTGCATCCCCAGTGGTGCCAGTGCACTCTCTGGACTCACTGCACTGCATCCCCAGTGGTGCCAGTGCACTCTCTGGAGTCACTGCAGTGCATCCCCAGTGGTGCCAGTGCATTCTCTGGACTCACTGCACTGCATCCCCAGTGGTGCCAGTGCACTCTCTGGACTCACTGCACTGCATCCCCACTGGTGCCAGTGCACTCTCTGGACTCACTGCACTGCATCCCCAGTGGTGCCAGTGCACTCTCTGGAATCACTGCAGTGCATCCCCATTGGTGCCTGTGCACTCTCGGGACTCACTGCACTGCATCCCCAGTGGTGCCAGTTCACTCTCTGTAGTCTCTGCACTGCATCCCCAGTGGTGCCAGTGCACTCTCTGGACTCACTGCACTGCATCTCCAGTGGTGCCAGTGCACTCTCTGGACTCACTGCACTGCATTCCCAGTGGTGCCATTGCACCCTCTTGAGTCACTGCACTGCATCCCCAGTGGTGCCAGTGCACTCTCTGGACTCACTGCACTGCATCCCCAGTGGTGCCAGTGCACTCTCGGGAGTCACTACAGTACATCCCCAGTGGTGTCAGTGCACTCTCTGGACTCACTGCACTGCATCCCCAGTGGTGCCAGTGCACTCTCTGGAGTCACTGCACTGCATGCTCACTGGTGCCAGTGCACTCTCTGGAGTCACTGCACTGCATCCCCAGTGGTGCCAGTGCACTCTCTAGACTCACTGCACTGCATCCCCAGTGGGGCTAGTGCACTCTCTGGAGTTACTGCATTGCATCCCCAGTGGTGCCAGTGCACTCTCTGGACTCACTGCACTGCATCCCCAGTGGTGCCAGTGCACTCTCTGGAGTCACTGCACTGCATCCCCGGTGGTGCCAGTGCACTCTCTGGAGTCACTATACTTCATCCCCAGTGGTGCCAGTGCACTCTCTGGACTCACTGCACTGCATCCCCAGTGGTGCCAGTGCACTCTCTGGACTCACCGGGGTGCATCCCCTTTGGTGCCAGTGCACTCTCTGGACTCACTGCACTGCATCCCCAGTGGTGCCAGTGCACTCTCTGGACTCAGTGCACTGCATCCCCAGTGGCGCCAGTGCACTCTCTGGACTCACAGCACTGCATCCCCAGTGGTGCCAGTGCACTCTCTGGACTCACTGCACTGCTACCCCAGTGGTGCCAGTGCACTCTCTGGAGTCACTGCACTGAATCCCCAGTGGTGCCAGTGCACTCTCTGGAATCACTGCAGTGCATCCCCAGTGGTGCCAGTGCACTCTCTGGACTCACCGGACTGCATCCCCAGTGGTGCCAGTGCACTCTCTGGACTCACCGGGGTGAACCCCCAGTGGTGCCAGTGTACTCTCTGGACTCACTGCACTGAATCCCCCGTGGTGGCAGTGCACTCTCTGGACTCACTGCAGTGCATCCCCAGTGGTGCCAGTGCACTCTCTGGACTCACTGCACTGTATCCCCAGTGGTGCCAGTGCACTCTCTGGAGTGACCGGGGTGCATCCCCAGTGGTTCCAGTGCACTCTCTGGACTTACTGCACTGCATCCCCAGTGGTGCCAGTGCACTCTCTGGACTCACCGCACTGCATCCCCAGTGGTGCCAGTGCACTCTCTGGACTCATTGCACTGCGTCCCCAGTGGTGCCAGTGCACTCTCTGGACTCACTGCACTGCATCTCCAGTGCTGCCAGTGCACTCTCTGGACTCACTGCACTGCATCCCCAGTGGTGCCAGTGCACTCTCTGGACTCACCGGGGTGCATCCCCAGTGGTGCCAGGGCACTCTCTGGAGTCACTGCACTGCATCCCCAGTGGTGCCAGTGCACTCTCTGGACTCACTGCAGTGCATCCCCAGTGGTGCCAGTGCACTCTCTGGACTCACTGCACTGCATCCCCAGTGGTGCCAGTGCACTCTCTGGACTCACCGCACTGCATCCCCAGTGGTGCCAGTGCACTCTCTGGACTCACCGCACTTCATCCCCAGTGGTGCCAGTGCACTCTCTGGACTCACTGCACTGCAACCCCAGTGGTGCCACTGCACTCTCTGGAATCACTGCAGTGCATCCCCATTGGTGCCTGTGCACTCTCGGGACTCACTGCACTGCATCCCCAGTGGTGCCAGTGCATTCTCTGGACTCACTGCACTGCATCCCCAGTGGTGCCAGTGCACTCTCTGGACTCACTGCAGTGCATCCCCAGTGGTGCCAGTGTACTCTCTGGACTCACTGCACTGCATCCCCAGTGGTGCCAGTGCACTCTCGGGAGTCACTACAGTACATCCCCAGTGGTGTCAGTGCACTCTCTGGACTCACTGCACTGCATCCCCAGTAGTGCCAGTGCACTCTCTGGAGTCACAGCACTGCATCCCCAGTGGTGCCAGTGCACTCTCTAGACTCACTGCACTGCATCCCCAGTGGCGCTAGTGCACTACTCTGGAGTCACTGCAGTGCATCCCCAGTGGTGCCAGTGCACTCTCTGGACTTACTGCACTGCATCCCCAGTGGTGCCAGTGCACTCTCTGGACTCACTGCACTGCATCCCCAGTAGTGCCAGTGCACTCTCTGGAGTCACTGCACTTCATCCCCAGTGGTGCCAGTGCACTCTCTGGACTCACTGCACTGCATCCCCAGTGGTGCCAGTGCACTCTCTGGACTCACCAGGGTGCATCCCCAGTGGTGCCAGTGCACTCTCTGGAGTCACTGCACTGCATCCCCAGTGGTGCCAGTGCACTCTCTGGACTCAGTGCACTGCATCCCCAGTGGTGCCAGTGCACTCTCTGGAGTTACTGCACTGCATCCCCAGTGGAGCCAGTGCACTCTCTGGAGTCACTGCACTGCATCCCCAGTGGTGCCAGTGCACTCTCTGGACTCACTGCAGTGCATCCCCAGTGGTGCCAGTGCACTCTCTGGACTCACCGGGGTGAATCCCCAGTGGTGCCAGTGTACTCTCTGCACTCACTGCACTGAATCCCCACTGGTGCCAGTGCACTCTCTGGACTCACTGCAGTGCATCCCCAGTGGTGCCAGTGCACTCTCTGGACTCACTGCACTGCATCCCCAGTGGTGCCAGTGCACTCTCTGGAATCACTGCAGTGCATCCCCATTGGTGCCTGTGCACTCTCGGGACTCACTGCACTGCATCCCCAGTGGTGCCAGTTCACTCTCTGTAGTCTCTGCACTGCATCCCCAGTGGTGCCAGTGCACTCTCTGGACTCACTGCACTGCATCTCCAGTGGTGCCAGTGCACTCTCTGGACTCACTGCACTGCATTCCCAGTGGTGCCATTGCACCCTCTTGAGTCACTGCACTGCATCCCCAGTGGTGCCAGTGCACTCTCTGGACTCACTGCACTGCATCCCCAGTGGTGCCAGTGCACTCTCGGGAGTCACTACAGTACATCCCCAGTGGTGTCAGTGCACTCTCTGGACTCAATGCACTGCATCCCCAGTGGTGCCAGTGCACTCTCTGGAGTCACTGCACTGCATCCCCAGTGGTGCCAGTGCACTCTCTGGAGTCACTGCATTGCATCCCCAGTGGTGCCAGTGCACTCTCTGGACTCACTGCACTGCATCCCCAGTGGTGCCAGTGCACTCTCTGGACTCACTGCACTGCATCCCCGGTGGTGCCAGTGCACTCTCTGGAGTCACTATACTTCATCCCCAGTGGTGCCAGTGCACTCTCTGGACTCACTGCACTGCATCCCCAGTGGTGCCAGTGCACTCTCTGGACTCACCGGGGTGCATCCCCTTTGGTGCCAGTGCACTCTCTGGACTCACTGCACTGCATCCCCAGTGGTGCCAGTGCACTCTCTGTACTCAGTGCACTGCATCCCCAGTGGCGCCAGTGCACTCTCTGGACTCACAGCACTGCATCCCCAGTGGTGCCAGTGCACTCTCTGGACTCACTGCACTGCTACCCCAGTGGTGCCAGTGCACTCTCTGGACTCACTGCACTGCATCCCCAGTGGTGCCAGTGCACTCTCTGGAATCACTGCAGTGCATCCCCAGTGGTGCCAGTGCACTCTCTGGACTCACCGGACTGCATCCCCAGTGGTGCCAGTGCACTCTCTGGACTCACCGGGGTGAACCCCCAGTGGTGCCAGTGTACTCTCTGGACTCACTGCACTGAATCCCCCGTGGTGCCAGTGCACTCTCTGGACTCACTGCAGTGCATCCCCAGTGGTGCCAGTGCACTCTCTGGACTCACTGCACTGTATCCCCAGTGGTGCCAGTGCACTCTCTGGAGTGACCGGGGTGCATCCCCAGTGGTTCCAGTGCACTCTCTGGACTTACTGCACTGCATCCCCAGTGGTGCCAGTGCACTCTCTGGACTCACCGCACTGCATCCCCAGTGGTGCCAGTGCACTCTCTGGACTCATTGCACTGCGTCCCCAGTGGTGCCAGTGCACTCTCTGGACTCACTGCACTGCATCTCCAGTGCTGCCAGTGCACTCTCTGGACTCACTGCACTGCATCCCCAGTGGTGCCAGTGCACTCTCTGGACTCACCGGGGTGCATCCCCAGTGGTGCCAGGGCACTCTCTGGAGTCACTGCACTGCATCCCCAGTGGTGCCAGTGCACTCTCTGGACTCACTGCAGTGCATCCCCAGTGGTGCCAGTGCACTCTCTGGACTCACTGCACTGCATCCCCAGTGGTGCCAGTGCAGTCTCTGGACTCACCGGGGTGCATCCCCAGTGGTGCCAGTGCACTCTCTGGACTCACCGCACTTCATCCCCAGTGGTGCCAGTGCACTCTCTGGACTCACTGCACTGCAACCCCAGTGGTGCCACTGCACTCTCTGGAATCACTGCAGTGCATCCCCATTGGTGCCTGTGCACTCTCGGGACTCACTGCACTGCATCCCCAGTGGTGCCAGTGCACTCTCTGGACTCACGGCACTGCATCCCCAGTGGTGCCAGTGCACTCTCTGGACTCACTGCACTGCATCCCCAGTGGTGCCAGTGCACTCTCTGGACTCACTGCACTGCATCCCCAGTGGTGCCAGTGCACTCTCGGGAGTCACTACAGTACATCCCCAGTGGTGTCAGTGCACTCTCTGGACTCACTGCACTGCATCCCCAGTAGTGCCAGTGCACTCTCTGGAGTCACAGCACTGCATCCCCAGTGGTGCCAGTGCACTCTCTAGACTCACTGCACTGCATCCCCAGTGGCGCTAGTGCACTACTCTGGAGTCACTGCAGTGCATCCCCAGTGGTGCCAGTGCACTCTCTGGACTTACTGCACTGCATCCCCAGTGGTGCCAGTGCACTCTCTGGACTCACTGCACTGCATCCCCAGTAGTGCCAGTGCACTCTCTGGAGTCACTGCACTTCATCCCCAGTGGTGCCAGTGCACTCTCTGGACTCACTGCACTGCATCCCCAGTGGTGCCAGTGCACTCTCTGGACTCACCAGGGTGCATCCCCAGTGGTGCCAGTGCACTCTCTGGAGTCACTGCACTGCATCCCCAGTGGTGCCAGTGCACTCTCTGGACTCAGTGCACTGCATCCCCAGTGGTGCCAGTGCACTCTCTGGAGTTACTGCACTGCATCCCCAGTGGAGCCAGTGCACTCTCTGGAGTCACTGCACTGCATCCCCAGTGGTGCCAGTGCACTCTCTGGACTCACTGCAGTGCATCCCCAGTGGTGCCAGTGCACTCTCTGGACTCACCGGGGTGAATCCCCAGTGGTGCCAGTGTACTCTCTGCACTCACTGCACTGAATCCCCCGTGGTGCCAGTGCACTCTCTGGACTCACTGCAGTGCATCCCCAGTGGTGCCAGTGTACTCTCTGGACTCACTGCACTGCATCCCCAGTGGTGCCAGTGCACTCTCTGGAGTCACCGGGGTGCATCCCCAGTGGTTCCAGTGCACTCTCTGGACTTACTGCACTGCATCCCCAGTGGTGCCAGTGCACTCTCTGGAGTCACTGCACTGCATCCCCAGTGGTGCCAGTGCACTCTCTGGACTCACCGCACTGCATCCCCAGTGGTGCCAGTGCACTCTCTGGACTCACTGCACTGCATTCCCAGTGGTGCCAGTGCACTCTCTGGACTCATTGCACTGCATCCCCAGTGGTGCCAGTGCACTCTCTGGACTCATTGCACTGCATCCCCAGTGGTGCCAGTGCACTCTCTGGACTCACTGCACTGCATCTCCAGTGGTGCCAGTGCACTCTCTGGACTCACTGCACTGCATCCCCAGTGGTGCCTGTGCAGTCTCTGGACTCACCGGGGTGCATCCCCAGTGGTGCCAGTGCACTCTCTGGACTCACTGCAGTGCATCCCCAGTGGTGCCAGTGCACTCTCTGCACTCACTGCACTGCATCCCCAGTGGTGCCAGTGCACTCTCTGGACTCACTACAGTGCATCCCCAGTGGTGCCAGTGCACTCTCTGGACTCACTGCAGTGCATCCCCAGTGCTGCCACTGCACTCTCTGGACTCACTGCAGTGCATCCCCAGTGGTTCCAGTGCACTCTCTGGAGTCACTGCACTGCATCCCCAGTGGTGCCAGTGCACTCTCTGGACTCACTGCAGTGCATCCCCAGTGGTGCCAATGCATACTCTGGACTCACTGCACTGCATCCCCAGTGGTGCCAGTGCACTCTCTGGACTCACTGCACTGCATCCCCAGTGGTGCCAGTGCACTCTCTGGACTCACTGCAGTGCATCCCCAGTGGTGCCAGTGCACTCTCTGGACTCACTGCACTGCATCCCCAGTGGTGCCAGTGCACTCTCTGGACTTACTGCAGTGCATCCTCAGTGGTGCCAGTGCACTCTCTGGAGTCACTGCACTGCATCCCCAGTGGTGCCAGTGCACTCTCTGGACTCACTGCAGTGCATCCCCAGTGGTGCCAGTGCACTCTCTGGACTCACTGCACTGCATCCTTAGTGGTGCCAGTGCACTCTCTGGAGTCACTGCAGTGCATCCCCAGTGGTGCCAGTGCACTCTCTGGAGTCACCGGGGTGCATCCCCAGTGGTTCCAGTGCACTCTCTGGACTTACTGCACTGCATCCCCAGTGGTGCCAGTGCACTCTCTGGACTCACCGCACTGCATCCCCAGTTGTGCCAGTGCACTCTCTGGACTCACTGCACTGCATTCCCAGTGGTGCCAGTGCACTCTCTGGACTCAGTGCACTGCATCCCCAGTGGTGCCAGTGCACTCTCTGGACTCATTGCACTGCATCCCCAGTGGTGCCAGTGCACTCTCTGGACTCACTGTACTGCATCTCCAGTGGTGCCAGTGCACTCTCTGGACTCACTGCATTGCATCCCCAGTGGTGCCTGTGCAGTCTCTGGACTCACCGGGGTGCATCCCCAGTGGTGCCAGTGCACTCTCTGGACTCACCGGGGTGCATCCCCAGTGGTGCCAGTGCACTCTCTGGACTCAATGCACTGCATCCCCAGTGGTGCCAGTGCACTCTCTGGACTCACTGCAGTGCATCCCCAGTGCTGCCAGTGCACTCTCTGGACTCACTGCAGTGCATCCCCAGTGGTGCCAGTGCACTCTCTGGAGTCACTGCACTGCATCCCCAGTTGTGCCAGTGCACTCTCTGGACTCACTGCACTGCATCCCCAGTGGTGTCAATGCATAATCTGGGCTCACTGCACTGCATCCCCAGTGGTGCCAGTGCACTCTCTGGACTCACTGCACTGCATCCCCTGTGGTGCCAGTGCACTCTCTGGACTCACAGCACTGCATCCCCAGTGGTGCCAGTGCACTCTCTGGACTCACTGCAGTGCATCCACAGTGGTGCCAGTGCACTCTCTGGTGTCACTGCACTTCATCCCCAGTAGTGCCAGTGCACTCTCTGTAGTCACTGCACTTCATCCCCAGTGGTGCCAGTGCACTCTCTGGACTCACTGCACTGCATCCCCAGTGGTGCCAGTGCACTCTCTGGACTCACTGCAGTGCATCCCCAGTGGTGCCAGTGCACTCTCTGGAGTCACTGCAGTGCATCCCCAGTGGTGCCAGTGCACTCTCTGGACTCAGTGCACTGCATGCCCAGTGGTGCCAGTGCACTCTCTGGACTCACTGCACTGCATCCCCAGTGGTGCCAGTGCATTCTCTGGAATCACTGCAGTGCATCACCAGTGGTGCCAGTGCACTCTCTGGACTCACTGGACTGCATCCCCAGTGGTGCCAGTGCACTCTCTGGACTCACCGGGGTGAATCCCCAGTGGTGCCACTGTACTCTCTGGACTCACTGCACTGAATCCCCCGTGGTGCCTGTGCACTCTCTGGACTCACTGCAGTGCATCCCCAGTGGTGCCAGTGCACTCTCTGGACTCACTGCACTGCATCCCCAGTGGTGCCAGTGCACTCTCTGGAGTCACCGGGGTGCATCCCCAGTGGTTCCAGTGCACTCTCTGGACTTACTGCACTGCATCCCCAGTGGTGCCAGTGCACTCTCTGGACTCACCGCACTGCATCCCCACTTGTGCCAGTGCACTCTCTGGACTCACTGCACTGCATTCCCAGTGGTGCCACTGCACTCTCTGGACTCAGTGCACTACATCTCCAGTGGTGCCAGTGCACTCTCTGGACTCACTGCACTGCATCCCCAGTGGTGCCTGTGCAGTCTCTGGACTCACCGGGGTGCATCCCCAGTGGTGCCAGTGCACTCTCTGGACTCACCGGGGTGCATCCCCAGTGGTGCCAGTGCACTCTCTGGACTCAATGCACTGCATCCCCAGTGGTGCCAGTGCACTCTCTGGACTCACTGCAGTGCATCCCCAGTGCTGCCAGTGCACTCTCTGGACTCACTGCAGTGCATCCCCAGTGGTGCCAGTGCACTCTCTGGAGTCACTGCACTGCATCCCCAGTTGTGCCAGTGCACTCTCTGGACTCACTGCACTGCATCCCCAGTGGTGTCAATGCATAATCTGGGCTCACTGCACTGCATCCCCAGTGGTGCCAGTGCACTCTCTGGACTCACTGCACTGCATCCCCTGTGGTGCCAGTGCACTCTCTGGACTCACAGCACTGCATCCCCAGTGGTGCCAGTGCACTCTCTGGAGTCACTGCAGTGCATCCCCAGTGGTGCCAGTGCACTCTCTGGACTCACTGCACTGCACCCCCAGTGGTGGCAGTGCACTCTTTGGAGTCACTGCAGTGCATCCCCAGTGGTTCCAGTGCACTCTCTGGACTCACTGCAGTGCATCCCCAGTGGTGCCAGTGCACTCTCTGGACTCACTGCAGTGCATCCCCCGTGGTGCCAGTGCACTCTCTGGACTCACTGCACTGCATCCCCAGTGGTGCCAGTGCACTCTCTGGACTCACTGCACTGCATCCCAGGTGGTGCCAGTGCACTCTCTGTAGTCACTGCACTGCATCCCCAGTGGTGCCAGTGCACTCTCTGGACTCACTGCACCGCATCCTTAGTGGTGCCAGTGCACTCTCTGGAGTCACTGCAGTGCATCCCCAGTGGTGCCAGTGCACTCTCTGGAGTCACTGCACTGCATCCCCAGTGCTGACAGTGCACTCTCTGGACTCACTGCAGTGCATCCCCAGTGGTGCCAGTGCACTCTCTGGACTCACTGCACTGCAGCCCCAGTGGTGCCAGTGCACTCTCTGGACTCACTGCAGTGCACCCCTGTGGTGCCAGTGCACTCTCTGGACTCACTGCACTGCATCCCCAGTGGTGCCAGTGCACTCTCTGGACTCACTGCACTGCATCCCCAGTCGTGCCAGTGCACTCTCTGGACTCACCGGCGTGCATCCCCCGTGTTTCCAGTGCACTCTCTGGACTTACTGCACTGCATCCCCAGTGGTGCCAGTGCACTCTCTGGACTCACCGCACTGCATCCCCAGTAGTGCCAGTGCACTCTCTGGACTCACTGCACTGCATCCCCAGTGGTGCCAGTGCACTCTCTGGACTCACTGCACTGCATTCCCAGTGGTGCCAGTGCACTCTCTGGACTCATTGCACTGCATTCCCAGTGGTGCCAGTGCACTCTCTGGACTCATTGCACTGCATCCCCAGTGGTGCCAGTGCACTCTCTGGACTCACTGCACTGCATCTCCAGTGGTGCCAGTGCACTCTCTGGACTCACTGCACTGCATCCCCAGTGGTGCCTGTGCAGTCTCTGGACTCACCGGGGTGCATCCCCAGTGGTGCCAGTGCACTCTCTGGACTCACCGGGGTGCATCCCCAGTGGTGCCAGTGCACTCTCTGGACTCAGTGCACTGCATCCCCAGTGGTGCCAGTGCACTCTCTGGACTCACTGCAGTGCATCCCTAGTGGTGCCAGTGCACTCTCTGGACTCACTGCAGTGCATCCCCAGTGGTGCCAGTGCACTCTCTGGACTCACAGCAGTGCATCCCCAGTGGTGCCAGTGCACTCTCTGGACTCACTGCACTGCATCCCCAGTGGTGCCAATGCATACTCTGGGCTCTCTACACTGCATCCCCAGTGGTGCCAGTGCACTCTCTGGACTCACTGCACTGCATCCCCAGTGGTGCCAGTGCACTCTCTGGACTCACAGCACTGCATCCCCAGTGGTGCCAGTGCACTCTCTGGACTCACTGCACTGCATCCCCAGTGGTGCCAGTGCACTCTCTGGACTCCCGGCACCGCATCCCCAGTGGTGGCAGTGAACTCTTTGGAGTCAATGCAGTGCATCCCCACTGGTGCCAGTGCACTCTCTGGACTCACTGCACTGCATCCCCAGTGGTGCCGGTGCACTCTCTGGACTCACTGCACTGCATCCCCAGTGGTGCCACTGCACTCTCTGGACTTACTGCAGTGCATCCCCAGTGGTGCCACTGCACTCTCTGGACTCACTGCACTGCATCCCCAGTGGTGCCAGTGCACTCTCTGGACTCACTGCAGTGCATCCCCAGTGGTGCCAGTGCACTCTCTGGACTCACTGCACTGCATCCTTAGTGGTGCCAGTGCACTCTCTGGAGTCACTGCACTGCATCCCCAGTGGTGCCAGTGCACTCTCTGGAGTCACTGCACTGCATCCCCAGTGTTGACAGTGCACTCTCTGGACTCACTGCAGTGCATCCCCAGTGGTGCCAGTGCACTCTCTGGACTCACTGCACTGCATCCCCAGTGGTGCCAGTGCACTCTCTGGACTCACTGCAGTGCATCCCCTGTGGTGCCAGTGCACTCTCTGGACTCACTGCACTGCATCCCCAGTGGTGCCAGTGCACTCTCTGGACTCACTGCAGTGCATCCCCAGTGGTGCCAGTGCACTCTCTGGACTCACTGCACTGCATCCCCAGTGGTGCCAGTGCTCTCTCTGGAGTCACCGGGGTGCATCCCCAGTGGTTCCAGTGCACTCTCTGGACTTACTGCACTGCATCCCCAGTGGTGCCAGTGCACTCTTTGGACTCACCGCACTGCATCCCCAGTGGCGCCAGTGCACTCTCTGGACTCACCGCAGTGCATCCCCAGTGGTGCCAGTGCACTCTCTGGACTCACTGCACTGCATTCCCAGTGGTGCCAGTGCACTCTCTGGACTCATTGCACTGCATCCCCAGTGGTGCCAGTGCACTCTCTGGACTCATTGCACTGCATCCCCAGTGGTGCCAGTGCACTCTCTGGACTCACTGCACTGCATCCCCAGTGGTGCCAGTGCACTCTCTGGACTCACTGCACTGCATCCCCAGTGGTGCCAGTGCATTCTCTGGACTAACCGGGGTGCATCCCCAGTGGTGCCAGTGCACTCTCTGGACTCAGTGCACTGCATCCCCAGTGGTGCCAGTGCACTCTCTGGACTCACTGCAGTGCATCCCTAGTGGTGCCAGCGCACTCTCTGGACTCACTGCACTGCATCCCCAGTGGTGCCAGTGCACTCTCTGGACTCACCGCACTTCATCCCCAGTGGTGCCAGTGCACTCTCTGGACTCACTGCACTGCAACCCCAGTGCTGCCACTGCACTCTCTGGACTCACTGCAGTGCATCCCCATTGGTGCCTGTGCACTCTCGGGACTCACTGCACTGCATCCCCAGTGGTGCCAGTGCACTCTCTGGACTCACCGCACTGCATCCCCAGTGGTGCCAGTGCACTCTCTGGACTCACTGCACTGCATCCCCAGTGGTGCCAGTGCACTCTCTGGACTCATTACACTGCATCCCCAGTGGTGCCAGTGCACTCTCTGGACTCACTGGACTGCATCACCAGTGGTGCCAGTGCGCTCTCTGGACTCACTGCACTGCATCTCCAGTGGTGCCAGTGCACTCTCTGGACTCACAGCACTGCATCCCCAGTGGTGCCTGTGAAGTCTCTGGACTCACCGGGGTGCATCCCCAGTGGTGCCAGTGCACTCTCTGGACTCAGTGCACTGCATCCCCAGTGGTGCCAGTGCACTCTCTGGACTCACTGCAGTGCATCCCTAGTGGTGCCAGTGCACTCTCTGGACTCACTGCAGTGCATCCCCAGTGCTGCCAGTGCACTCTCTGGACTCACTGCAGTGCATCCCCAGTGGTGCCAGTGCACTCTCTGGACTCACTGCACTGCATCCCCAGTGGTGCCAGTGCACTCTCTGGACTCACTGCACTGCATCCCCAGTCGTGCCAGTGCACTCTCTGGACTCACCGGCGTGCATCCCCCGTGTTTCCAGTGCACTCTCTGGACTTACTGCACTGCATCCCCAGTGGTGCCAGTGCACTCTCTGGACTCACCGCACTGCATCCCCAGTAGTGCCAGTGCACTCTCTGGACTCACTGCACTGCATCCCCAGTGGTGCCAGTGCACTCTCTGGACTCACTGCACTGCATTCCCAGTGGTGCCAGTGCACTCTCTGGACTCATTGCACTGCATTCCCAGTGGTGCCAGTGCACTCTCTGGACTCATTGCACTGCATCCCCAGTGGTGCCAGTGCACTCTCTGGACTCACTGCACTGCATCTCCAGTGGTGCCAGTGCACTCTCTGGACTCACTGCACTGCATCCCCAGTGGTGCCTGTGCAGTCTCTGGACTCACCGGGGTGCATCCCCAGTGGTGCCAGTGCACTCTCTGGACTCACCGGGGTGCATCCCCAGTGGTGCCAGTGCACTCTCTGGACTCAGTGCACTGCATCCCCAGTGGTGCCAGTGCACTCTCTGGACTCACTGCAGTGCATCCCTAGTGGTGCCAGTGCACTCTCTGGACTCACTGCAGTGCATCCCCAGTGGTGCCAGTGCACTCTCTGGACTCACAGCAGTGCATCCCCAGTGGTGCCAGTGCACTCTCTGGACTCACTGCACTGCATCCCCAGTGGTGCCAATGCATACTCTGGGCTCTCTACACTGCATCCCCAGTGGTGCCAGTGCACTCTCTGGACTCACTGCACTGCATCCCCAGTGGTGCCAGTGCACTCTCTGGACTCACAGCACTGCATCCCCAGTGGTGCCAGTGCACTCTCTGGACTCACTGCACTGCATCCCCAGTGGTGCCAGTGCACTCTCTGGACTCCCGGCACCGCATCCCCAGTGGTGGCAGTGAACTCTTTGGAGTCAATGCAGTGCATCCCCACTGGTGCCAGTGCACTCTCTGGACTCACTGCACTGCATCCCCAGTGGTGCCGGTGCACTCTCTGGACTCACTGCACTGCATCCCCAGTGGTGCCACTGCACTCTCTGGACTTACTGCAGTGCATCCCCAGTGGTGCCACTGCACTCTCTGGACTCACTGCACTGCATCCCCAGTGGTGCCAGTGCACTCTCTGGACTCACTGCAGTGCATCCCCAGTGGTGCCAGTGCACTCTCTGGACTCACTGCACTGCATCCTTAGTGGTGCCAGTGCACTCTCTGGAGTCACTGCACTGCATCCCCAGTGGTGCCAGTGCACTCTCTGGAGTCACTGCACTGCATCCCCAGTGTTGACAGTGCACTCTCTGGACTCACTGCAGTGCATCCCCAGTGGTGCCAGTGCACTCTCTGGACTCACTGCACTGCATCCCCAGTGGTGCCAGTGCACTCTCTGGACTCACTGCAGTGCATCCCCTGTGGTGCCAGTGCACTCTCTGGACTCACTGCACTGCATCCCCAGTGGTGCCAGTGCACTCTCTGGACTCACTGCAGTGCATCCCCAGTGGTGCCAGTGCACTCTCTGGACTCACTGCACTGCATCCCCAGTGGTGCCAGTGCTCTCTCTGGAGTCACCGGGGTGCATCCCCAGTGGTTCCAGTGCACTCTCTGGACTTACTGCACTGCATCCCCAGTGGTGCCAGTGCATTCTTTGGACTCACCGCACTGCATCCCCAGTGGCGCCAGTGCACTCTCTGGACTCACCGCAGTGCATCCCCAGTGGTGCCAGTGCACTCTCTGGACTCACTGCACTGCATTCCCAGTGGTGCCAGTGCACTCTCTGGACTCATTGCACTGCATCCCCAGTGGTGCCAGTGCACTCTCTGGACTCATTGCACTGCATCCCCAGTGGTGCCAGTGCACTCTCTGGACTCACTGCACTGCATCCCCAGTGGTGCCAGTGCACTCTCTGGACTCACTGCACTGCATCCCCAGTGGTGCCAGTGCATTCTCTGGACTAACCGGGGTGCATCCCCAGTGGTGCCAGTGCACTCTCTGGACTCAGTGCACTGCATCCCCAGTGGTGCCAGTGCACTCTCTGGACTCACTGCAGTGCATCCCTAGTGGTGCCAGCGCACTCTCTGGACTCACTGCACTGCATCCCCAGTGGTGCCAGTGCACTCTCTGGACTCACCGCACTTCATCCCCAGTGGTGCCAGTGCACTCTCTGGACTCACTGCACTGCAACCCCAGTGCTGCCACTGCACTCTCTGGACTCACTGCAGTGCATCCCCATTGGTGCCTGTGCACTCTCGGGACTCACTGCACTGCATCCCCAGTGGTGCCAGTGCACTCTCTGGACTCACCGCACTGCATCCCCAGTGGTGCCAGTGCACTCTCTGGACTCACTGCACTGCATCCCCAGTGGTGCCAGTGCACTCTCTGGACTCATTACACTGCATCCCCAGTGGTGCCAGTGCACTCTCTGGACTCACTGGACTGCATCACCAGTGGTGCCAGTGCGCTCTCTGGACTCACTGCACTGCATCTCCAGTGGTGCCAGTGCACTCTCTGGACTCACAGCACTGCATCCCCAGTGGTGCCTGTGAAGTCTCTGGACTCACCGGGGTGCATCCCCAGTGGTGCCAGTGCACTCTCTGGACTCAGTGCACTGCATCCCCAGTGGTGCCAGTGCACTCTCTGGACTCACTGCAGTGCATCCCTAGTGGTGCCAGTGCACTCTCTGGACTCACTGCAGTGCATCCCCAGTGCTGCCAGTGCACTCTCTGGACTCACTGCAGTGCATCCCCAGTGGTGCCAGTGCACTCTCTGGAGTCACAGCACTGCATCCCCAGTGGTGCCAGTGCACTCTCTGGACTCACTGCACTGCATCCCCAGTGGTGCCAATGCATACTCTGGGCTCACTGCACTGCATCCCCAGTGGTGCCAGTGCACTCTCTCGACTCACTGCACTGCATCCCCAGTGGTGCCAGTGCACTCTCTGGACTCACTGCACTGCATCCCTAGTGGTGCCAGTGCACTCTCTGGACTCCCGGCACCGCATCCCCAGTGGTGGCAGTGCACTCTCTGGACTCACTGCAGTGCATCCCCAGTGGTGCCAGTGCACTCTCTGGACTCACTGCACTGCATCCACAGTGGTGCCAGTGCTCTCTCTGGAGTCACCGGGGTGCATCCCCAGTGGTTCCAGTGCACTCTCTGGACTTACTGCACTGCATCCCCAGTGGTGCCAGTGCACTCTTTGGACTCACCGCACTGCATCCCCAGTGGCGCCAGTGCACTCTCTGGACTCACCGCAGTGCATCCCCAGTGGTGCCAGTGCACTCTCTGGACTCACTGCACTGCATTCCCAGTGGTGCCAGTGCACTCTCTGGACTCATTGCACTGCATCCCCAGTGGTGCCAGTGCACTCTCTGGACTCATTGCACTGCATCCCCAGTGGTGCCAGTGCACTCTCTGGACTCACTGCACTGCATCCCCAGTGGTGCCAGTGCACTCTCTGGACTCACTGCACTGCATCCCCAGTGGTGCCAGTGCATTCTCTGGACTAACCGGGGTGCATCCCCAGTGGTGCCAGTGCACTCTCTGGACTCAGTGCACTGCATCCCCAGTGGTGCCAGTGCACTCTCTGGACTCACTGCAGTGCATCCCTAGTGGTGCCAGCGCACTCTCTGGACTCACTGCACTGCATCCCCAGTGGTGCCAGTGCACTCTCTGGACTCACCGCACTTCATCCCCAGTGGTGCCAGTGCACTCTCTGGACTCACTGCACTGCAACCCCAGTGCTGCCACTGCACTCTCTGGACTCACTGCAGTGCATCCCCATTGGTGCCTGTGCACTCTCGGGACTCACTGCACTGCATCCCCAGTGGTGCCAGTGCACTCTCTGGACTCACCGCACTGCATCCCCAGTGGTGCCAGTGCACTCTCTGGACTCACTGCACTGCATCCCCAGTGGTGCCAGTGCACTCTCTGGACTCATTGCACTGCATCCCCAGTGGTGCCAGTGCACTCTCTGGACTCACTGGACTGCATCACCAGTGGTGCCAGTGCGCTCTCTGGACTCACTGCACTGCATCTCCAGTGGTGCCAGTGCACTCTCTGGACTCACAGCACTGCATCCCCAGTGGTGCCTGTGAAGTCTCTGGACTCACCGGGGTGCATCCCCAGTGGTGCCAGTGCACTCTCTGGACTCAGTGCACTGCATCCCCAGTGGTGCCAGTGCACTCTCTGGACTCACTGCAGTGCATCCCTAGTGGTGCCAGTGCACTCTCTGGACTCACTGCAGTGCATCCCCAGTGCTGCCAGTGCACTCTCTGGACTCACTGCAGTGCATCCCCAGTGGTGCCAGTGCACTCTCTGGAGTCACAGCACTGCATCCCCAGTGGTGCCAGTGCACTCTCTGGACTCACTGCACTGCATCCCCAGTGGTGCCAATGCATACTCTGGGCTCACTGCACTGCATCCCCAGTGGTGCCAGTGCACTCTCTCGACTCACTGCACTGCATCCCCAGTGGTGCCAGTGCACTCTCTGGACTCACTGCACTGCATCCCTAGTGGTGCCAGTGCACTCTCTGGACTCCCGGCACCGCATCCCCAGTGGTGGCAGTGCACTCTTTGGAGTCACTGCAGTGCATCCCCACTGGTGCCAGTGCACTCTCTGGACTCACTGCACTGCATCCCCAGTGGTGCCAGTGCACTCTCTGGACTCACGGCACTGCATCCCCAATGTTGCCAGTGCACTCTCTGGACTCACTGCACTGCATCCCCAGTGTTGCCAGTGCACTCTCTGGACTTACTGCAGTGCATCCCCAGTGGTGCCAGTGCACTCTGTGGACTCACTGCACTGCATCCCCACTGGTGCCAGTGCACTCTCTGGACTCACTGCAGTGCATCCCCAGTGGTGCCAGTGCACTCTCTGGACTCACTGCACTGCATCCTTAGTGGTGCCAGTGCACTCTCTGGAGTCACTGCACTGCATCCCCAGTGGTGCCAGTGCACTCTCTGGACTCACTGCACTGCATCCCCAGTGGTGCCAGTGCACTCTCTGGACTCACTGCACTGCATCCCCAGTGGTGCCAGTGCACTCTCTGGACTCACTGCACTGCATCCCCAGTGGTGCCAGTGCACTCTCTGGACTCACTGCAGTGCATCCCCTGTGGTGCCAGTGCACTCTCTGGACTTACTGCACTGCAACCCCAGTGGTGCCACTGCACTCTCTGGAATCACTGCAGTGCATCCCCATTGGTGCCTGTGCACTCTCGGGAGTCACTGCACTGCATCCCCAGTGGTGCCAGTTCACTCTCTGTAGTCACTGCACTGCATCCCCAGTGGTGCCAGTGCACTCTCTGGAGTCACTGCACTGCATCCCCAGTGGTGCCAGTGCACTCTCGGGACTCACTGCACTGCATCCTTAGTGCTGCCAGTGCACTCTCTGGACTCACTGCACTGCATCCTTAGTGCTGCCAGTGCACTCTCTGGAGTCACTGCACTGCATCCCCAGTGGCGCCAGTGCACTCTCTGGAGTCACTGCACTGCATCCCCAGTGGCGCCACTGCACTCTCTGGACTCACCGCACTGCATCCCCAGTGGTGCCAGTGCACTCTCTGGACTCACTGCACTGCATCCCCAGTCGTGCCAGTGCACTCTCTGGAGTCACTGCACTGCATCCCCAGTAGTGCCAGTGCACTCTCTGGACTCACTGCACTGCATCCCCAGTGGTTCCATTGCACTCTCTGGACTCACTGCAGTGCATCCCCAGTGGTGCCAGTGCACTCTCTGGACTCACTGCACTGCATGCCCAGTGGTGCCAGTGCACTCTCTGGACTCACTGCACTGCATCCCCGGTGGTGCCAGTGCACTCCCTGGACTCACTGCACTGCATCCCCAGTGGTGGCCTAAGGGGAACAGCTCTAATTTAATAGATGCTTCACCAGAAAATCATGAGTCATCTGCAGTTTTGAAGTTTTCTGGGATCAAGTCCCTTCAGACAGTTGAGGAATTTGCTCTATCTCCTATGAAAACTTGTGCTCTAATAAGTTAGTGAGTGAACAAGAGAGAAATCCTCTGCTAGATGACTTGACAAATTTGGTCTGAAAACAGTGTTGAGGCAGAACATTCCACGATTTTTGCCTTGGATGCACAGAGAGATTGGGGGTAGTAAAATTCTTTTATTCTTCATTAATATAAACATTTTCAAAACAGGTGTTTGCTCAACCTTGCTTCCACTGTGTGCATGGGAGGGAGATAACTGAAAGTGGGGAGTGTTGCTTGAAACCTGCAAGTGGCTGAGGTCCAGTGGGGTTGGAGGCTTTCTTACTCCTTTTGGAAATGCAAAGCAACCTTGCGCCTACCCTGCACTTGCAGAAGGATCACGACAGCCCAAAGCACAGAGGCTTTGTAATTACTGCATAGGGATTGGGAGCAGGGGGCTGCAGGCGTGGCCTCTGTGAGAACAGTGCGGAAGCTGCCCGTGTCGGATAAGAGCCAGCTCCAGCCAACTCCAGAAGGGCCACGACGCTTGCCAGAGCTGAGCCTATAAGCGATGCTGTTTGCACCTCCGGGAGAGCAGATTTAAGAAGGGGGAAATACTGCTGTGCAACAGAAGCTGGAAGAGCAAGGAGAGAGAACCAGCCCTGCAGCCCCCAAGGTGAGTGCAGCAGGAGGCAGGAGGTGCTCCAGGCTCACAGCAGCAGTTCCCCTGCGGCCTGGGGAGAGGCCCCTGGTGGAGCAGGCTGTCCCCCTGCAGCCCACGGGTCCCACACGGAGCAGATCTCCACGCTGCAGCCCGTGGAGGAGCCCCCGCTGGAGCAGGTGGATGTGGCCTGGAGGAGGCCGCGGCCTGTGGAGAGCCCCGGCAGGAGCAGGCCCCAGGCCAGAGCTGCAGCCATGGAGAGGAGCCCACGCAGGAGCAGGGGGCCTGGGGAAGCTGCCACCTGTGGGGGACCCAGGTTGGAGCAGTTTGCTCCTGACGGACGGACCCTGTGGTACAGACCCATATCGGAACAGTTCCTCAAGAATGGTGGCCTGTAAGCAGCCCCCGCAGGCTCATTTCGGGAAGGACGGCATCCCGTGGGAGGGACCCCGCGTGGAACAGGGGCAGAGAGGGACCGTGGAGGAGCAGCAGGTGATGAAGTGTTAGGGGCTGACCACAGCCCACGTTCCCCATTCCCCTGCAACACTCGGCAGGAGGAGGTAGAGCAGGGTGGATAGGAGGTAAAAGGGGTTTTAAGTTTGCTTTTAATTTTTCACTATTGTAGTCTGCTAGTGATAGGCAACAAATTATATTAATCTCCCTGTGCTGCATGTGTTTTGTCCAGGACGATAATTGTTGAGTGATCTCCCTGTCCTTATCACAATTCCTTGAGCCCTTTTCATCATATTTTTTCCCCCTTTTCCTTTGAGGAGGGGGAGTGAGAGAGTTGCTATGGTGGAGTTCAGCTGCCCAGCAGCTTAAAACTACCAAGCAACAGTCCTACTATCCACCGACCAGCGTCCTTATTCAAGCCTGTTGCAGCTATGTATGCTGCTCTGCTCTGTCTGGGATGTGGACCTACCCGTGGTATCTGGGGCCAGCTCATATGGACTAGAGCCTTACAATCTGCAGGAATTCCCCTTCAGTGGGAACTTGCATCACATAAAGACGGTTCTCCATGGTGGAAGACAAAGCCTATAGGAATTATTAGAAGTCGACATCCTCCATCGCTCTGACCCCCGAGATTTGGACATAATTTCCAAAATGAGCAAAAGGGATCTGTGTCTGCCCTGATACGAAGGAAGTCACTGCCCCTGGAAATCTAGTCACTATGCTTTGGTGACTTCATCAGCGTTTTTATTCTGCTTTGTATGCATCAAATGGAAAAGAGCTACCCCAGGAACACTGTGCTTTGGTGGCAGAGATCTGCTTGCAGCTGAGGACATTACTTATGTTTGTGTGTGAAAATCACACTTCCCTGCTAAAGTACATAATATTGGGCCACATGCTTTCTAGCATATCACCTGTCAGGGAAGCAAACCCAGGAAAAGCACTAATACAGCCCTATGTGTCCCTCATGGCTATAAGCACAGCCACAAGCACAAGCATGCTAACACACAGGAAATCTGTGCATGATCCCCAGAATTCACAGATGCAACGTGCATTTCTGTGCACGTGCCCTGACACCAGCTGGCAGCAGGAGGTCAGCTCCCAGCCTCAGCTCACTCTCTGTTCCTTGGGTTTGCTTTAATGCCTCCTTTGAGACACTGCCTCAGCGCAGTGAGTTTGTGAATGTGACATATCATTCAATATTATCCACCATGAGCCACTCTGTTCCTATAGCAACTGCCTCCTTAGCCCAGTTCCTGGGTCTCTTCTGGTCTGTTTGATATTCACCTTGACACCTTTGGTGGAGGCCTTGAAGGAACACACAAAGTGTGAAAACACCTTGTACTTATTAAGCCAAGGTAATTCCTCCCCACATGGATGGGCACATATCATCTCCAAGAAAGGGGCTCCCACCTCCACGACTCCCGTCCATCCTCCACCTCTCTATGTCCTTGCATGAATAACGACCTGCACAGCTTAACCTGGACAGGAGCCTGAAGTCCAGAACGGGAAACGCTCTGATCTGGGCTCCTTCCAAAAGGGCCACGCAGATATAACTAGAAGAATGCGTAAAACGTTGACCCTAGCTGACGTAATTTCTTTTGGTTGATCTGATGCAAACCTGTGATGCACCCTGCAGCCCCTGCAACACTTGTGATTTTACCTGCAGCCCCTGCAACTGCTGTAATTTTACCTGCAGCCCCTCCAACAACTGTGATTTTACCTGCAGCCCCTGCAACCCCTGTGATTTTACCTGCAGCCCCTGCAACCCCTGTGATTTTACCTGCAGCCCCTCCAACAACTGTGATTTTACTTGCAGCCCCTCCAACCCTTGTGATGTTCCCTGCAGCCACTCCAACCCTGGGACAGGCCCTACAGCTGGCTCCGGGGACTACCCCGTTGCCGTATCAGTCGCCAATACACACAAGATGAAGGAATGGATGCAGAAGTCATCTCGTTTAGGCAGGGAAGAAAGTCCTCCTGTTAGCGTTCATGAAGACACATAATCCACAAAGTGATTATATGAAGGTGCTTTATTAGGCGCCGGAAGTTAGGGGCATGCCTGCCCAAATCTAACTTCGTCTGATTTGTTTTCTTAGTTCTCTTTTATCTCCTAAGATACTACATATGCATTAGGTTTCACAACTCATCTATGCATATTCATTTCCTAGCTCCACCTAGCCTCGCTTCGTATGCTAATTATCTTATCAGTCCTTCTGCGCTTGCGTATCACTCTCTGGTGGTCGTCCGGGTGGTCGTCGGGATGAAGTAAGATGTCTTCATCAGAGTTGAACTTTTTAACCTTTCCTTTTCACGCATGCTCTCTGAGCCCTTGGTCTCAGTCCAAACCGCAAGGTTGGTTTGACCCAGTTCCCAGAGTCCAAGAAGCCCCAGTTATCTAGATGTCTTGCAAATTGAGCATTCTTTTAATCCTCCTTACACCTCATCATGAATTGGTGCATTCTCATGTTACCCTTGCTCATATATTTTGTATCTTCCAAGCGCAGCCTCGTAACAGTACATCGCAAATGTAACATACTAAACAATAGTGTATTATTTCTTCTTCTATTACTAACACTCCTAAGACGGGGAAGGAGCAATAGGCAGGCGAGGCAGGTGACCCCAATGTAGGGCCATCCCAGGGAAGAGGAGGCTGTTATAAAATAGAAAAGAGAGAAAAGCAGCAGTAAGCAGGTGATCCCCATCCCTGGGCGAGCTGCGAGACATGGGACAAGATTTCAGCTGTCATGCAGGCGAGCACATTGTCACCTGGCTGCTGCGATGCTGGGATAACAGCTCCGGGAGCCTGGAATCGGAGGGCAGGGAAGCCAAGCAGCTGGGATCCTTCTCTGGGGAAGGGGGCACTGAGAAAGCGATCGGAAACGGGGCACAAGCCTCTGGAGGCGGCGCCTGTCAGGCGTGAAGGAAAGGGATCCCTTCCAGGAAGATGCTGTGGGGTTGCTGAGGGTCGAAGAACAGCAGGTGTTGGCTGCTCCCACCGTGCTGCAGCAGCGGCAAGGGAGAGACGTGGTGGTTTTCCTCAGCTGGGCAGCTGAGCTCCACCTCAACCGCTCTCTCCCTGCCCCTCCTCAAAGGGAAAGGGGAGAAAATAGGATGGAAAGGGCTCAAGGGCTGAGAGAAGGACAGGGAGATCACTCCACAATGATCGTCACGGGCAAAAGAGGCTCAGCAGAGCCTGTTCCAGTCCAGCCCGGGCCTGCTCCTGCGGGGGCTCTCCCCAGGCCGCGGCCTCCTCCAGGCCACATCCACCTGCTCCAGCGGGGGCTCCTCCACGGGCTGCAGCGTGGAGATCTGCTCCGTGTGGGACCCGTGGGCTGCAGGGGGACAGCCTGCTCCACCAGGGGCCTCTCCCCAGGCCGCAGGGGAACTGCTGCTGTGAGCCTGGAGCACCTCCTGCCTCCTGCTGCACTCACCTTGGGGGCTGCAGAGAGGTTTCTCACTCCTCCCTGACCCAGACGCTGCTGTGCAGCAGGTTTCTTTCCCTTTCTTAGGTGGGCTCTCACGCAGGCGCAAACATCATCTGTTTTGTCTCAGTTCTGGGCAGCAGCGGGTCCCTCTGGAGCCTCCTGGAACCGGCCCTTATCTAACATGGGGCAGCTGCTGCATTCTCCTCACAGAGGACACCCCTGCAGCCCCCCGCTACCAGAACCTGTCCTCGTAAACCCAACACAAGACACCGACCGAGCCTCCCTGATTCCCAGCAGGTGGGTCAGGCTGGGAACCCAGGCCAGTGCCCGGCAGACCCTCCTGGGCCTTGAAAAGCAAGCTTTATGGGGACGTAGCACCCAGAAAGAACAGAGTCACACAACAGGATTCATTTCCAAAACCGCCTCGTAGACTCCTGGGCCAAAGAGCAGGGCCTTGAGCGGGTATATCACAATGACAGAGTTCATTTCCTTCCCAGTAGCTGGCATGTGCCGTTTTTTGGGATTTCGGGGCTACAGTGAGCTGCTAAGAGGGATGTCTTAGCTCTTGCAGGGCAGTGCTTCCACTAAGGCCAGGACTTTTCTGCATCTTCTACTGCCCTGCAAGCGAGGATGCTTGGGGCACACAGGAAGCTGGGAGGGGACACAGCTGCAGGGATTCCATAAGACACAAGCAAATGCAGCCTTGGCTTGGTGACACTTTCTCTTGATTACTGCTCAACACAAATTACCTCGAGCAAGTAACTGTGATGACTAAAGGAAAGAGACGTATGGATGCTGCTAAGCTCTTCTAGATTGTACCAGGTAGGAAAGATACCTCTGTAGCAGGCGTGAAGAGGATAGCACTAATTAATTAGATGAGAAGTGGAGGAAAGGCACGTAGAGGTAGTGAAAAGCAGTTAATGTGATGTTCCGGGGAAGCTTCAGTCTGCTTAAGGAGTAGCAAGAACAAGCCTAAAGTCATAGCCAAATACAAGAAAGAGAGGAGGACACGCAGCATGAGAAGCTCCCGAGAGAAAGGAGCTCTGTTTTGGGTAAAAATCAGTCCCTTTTTCTATCATGGAGACGTCCAAGGGCGTAGGACACGTGCACTTCAGGGAACCAAGAGATGCTGTGCATTTCTCTCGTCCCCCTGACACAGCCACTAGGTGACGATGCTTCCAATTCTCTCTAAAGAAACCTTGCTTTCTCAGGCCCAGGTGTCCAGCTGCACACCAAGGACGTCCCTGGCTCCCAGGCACAGTTCCCAGGCCCAAGGCCGAGCTCCCCTCCGAACCCCGATTCCAGCAGACCTTGCTCCTGGCATTGTGGAGCAGCCATTTCATGTCAGCCTTTTCTCCTGGCAGTCAGCTTAGCGCCGTAACCTCTGCCATCGGGGCGCCCGAGAGCCGTGTGAGGTCAGCAGAGAGTCACTGTCAGCCTTTGACCTCACAAAGGTGGGTGGCCATAAGTGCCCTGAGCGTCCAGCTCGCATTGAGTACTGCTGGTGGCACTCGAGGCGTGGAGGTCTGCATGGTGCAATGGGAGACGCCGATGTCCTGCTGCTGGAACAAGAGACGCTGATGTGCTGCTGGTGCAGGAGGAGACCTGAAGGTGCTGCTGCTTACAGGTGCTGAGGAGCGGGCAGCCTCCGTGCCGGTGGCTGAGCATGCTCCTCTTAATTACGGCTCTACCCTTCCTATCTTTTTACTAAGGTGGGTAGAGAGAAATGCCCATATCTGTTTATTTCCTGGTAAGAAATGTAAGAGCCTTGTATCTGCATATTCAGCAGATTCATCCCAGCGCCCTTGGTACTGGCGATCTGTGTTGATCTGTAATAAAGAGCAATCGGTAGCACACCAAGTCTCCGTGACCTTGCATCTAACAGAATCGTCCAAATCCCTGTTGTGATCTCTCTACAGCTGTGGGCTGGCTAAGCTGTCTGTTGGATGGTGAAAATGGGAAATGATTGGGATGGGAAATGATGAGTGGGCCGAGAAATCATTGCTGGGATGGGAAGACTTTCTTGGGGTGGAAAGCCATTGGGCTAGGAAATCAAAGAGATGGGAAATCTTCCCTGGGTTTGAAATCCTTGGGAAGCAAAAGCGTTGGGATGGGAAATCACTCCGGGGATGGGGAAGTATTGGGATGGGAAGTCTTTAATGGGGCGGGTAACATTCCCTGGGGAAGGAAGTACTTGGAAAAGTAATCAGAGAGATGGGAATTCTTTGGGATGAGATCTCTTTGGATTAAGAAACGCTTCGTGTCGATGGGAAATATCTCGTATGGGAATCTGTTATCATGTGAAATTGTAAGGATGGGAAATGACCGTTAGGATGAAAAGCTGGTACTGGGACGGGAAATGCTTGGGACGGGGAAGTGTTGGTGTGAAACCGTCCTGGGCATGGCAAATGATGCGTGGGAGGGAAAGCCTGATGGGGATGGAAAAGTCTTGCGACGGGAAGCCTGCTTGGGTCCAAAACCTGCAGTCCTCACCAAGATGGCGGTGAGGGGCTGGTCAGCCGTTGGGACGGAACGGCCGTTGCCCGCGTTCCCCAACCGACCGCCCCACTCTCCAGCCACCATGGCAGGTACAGCAGCCGGCTCCCGCTCCTCCCGGGGCTGTGGCCCTGCTGGCGAGCCCAGAGCCCCAGATCTCACCCCAGCGCCCTTTTTCCCACAGAGGGTTTCCCCAGACAGCTTCCGCGGCTTCCGCAGACGCAAAACTCCCCCTTCGTCGTCCCAGCCGTGCCGCCAACGGTGGCTGCGTGGCTGCTGCCCTCCCTCCCCGGAGCGATGGCGCTGCCCTTGCAGCCCCCCCAGGTACCCACCCTCCCCTACGCGCTGCCCCAGGCCACCGTCTGGCACGTGGTGCCGGGGGTCCAGGGGCAGGTGCTGCAGCTCCCCGCCGGGGTGCAGCTGGCACCTGGGGGGCACCTCCCACCCGAGAGGCACCACCTGCAGCTTGGGCAGCTCCCCGCCGTGGGGCAGCTCCCTGCTGTGGGGCAGCTCCCCCACACCGCTCCTCCCTGGGCCCCCGTCTACCAGTGGGGACAGCCCGTGGGGACGGGGACGGTGCTGCCCCAGGATCCCCTCTGGCTGGGGCCCAGGGCCGTGCTCCATGGGGAGCTCCTGCACCCCGCAGGCACCTGCCTGCTGCAGGCCCCTGCCCACCCCGGCCCCCCACCACTCCTCGTCCCGGGGCCTCCGCTGCGGGGGCAGGTGCTCCCTGCGTCCCGCACCCTGACCAGCAGCCGGGGGCAGCTGCCGGAGCCCTGCGACCACGCCGTGGGGCTCAGCGAGGACCAGGGGCCCCCGCTGCCCGGCCCCACTCCCCCCGAGCCTGCCCAGGCTCCAACGACCGCCAGCACCCAGACGGTGACGCCCGACGGTGAGTTTGGGGCTGGCGCAGCCGGCCGCTGGGCGCCCCACACCCAGGAGCCATGGGAAAGCTGGCATCGCCCATCCTGGGGGATTTGCTTGCTTTTTCCTCAGCGGCGACAGTTGCAGAGGTGCCTGAGGAGCCCCTGGAGCTGCTTGAGCTGGGCCCCGATGCCTTCGCCGAGGCCTTTCCCCACCTGGCAGGGGACAGCCAGCAGCTGCAGCACCTGCAGGACCAGCTCCCGGCCGACCTGGACATCTCCGGCTTGGAGGAGCTGCTCAGCTGGCTCGATGCCGTGGAGCCCCAGGACGCCTTCCCCGGTGTCCCCAGCAGTCCTGTGCTCAGCCGCTTCCTGTCTGAGCTGCCCGACCTCTGCGAGGACATGGAGGAGCCGAGCACACAGGGACTGGCAGCCACCAGAGCGCTGGGTGAGGTACCCTCAACCCCTGGGGTGCACCCCGAGAAGGTGCAGGGTGGGCGGGCGGTGCAGCCCCCTGCTGTGCCGGCAGCGAGCTCCCCCCTCAAGCCTGCAGCCAGTCCCCAGCTCAGTGCCCTCAGGAGACCCCTGCCCAACCCTCCCTTCACTCTCCCCAAAAAGCCCCGCCACCCTGAATTCCTCACTGCCCTTAGCAGACCCCTGCCCAACCCTCCCTCGCGTCCCCTCAAGAGACCCCCCGACCCTGAATTCCTTAATTCCCTTAGGAGACCCCTGCCCAAGCCTCGCCTGAGTCCCCTCAAGAGCCCCCCCGACCCTGAATTTATTAGAGCCCTTAGGAGACCCCTGCCCAATCCCCCTCTGGGTCTCCTCAAGAGCCCCCCCGGCCCTGAATTTATTAGAGCCCTTAGGAGGCCCCTGCCCAATCCCCCTCTGAGTCCCCTCAAGAGCCCCCCGCCTGCCCCTGCGCCCACTGGCACCAAGTGGGGGGCCAAGCGCCCCGCGCCCACCAGCACCCCCAGCACAGCGCAGAGCTCCCAGCACAGGAGGCCGGCGACGGAGAAAACCCCCGGCAAGGAGAAGACGACGCTGCTGGGCCAGGGTGGCCAAGGCCCCAAGACGCTGTGCCAGGGGAAGACGGGTGGCCACAGCGCGGTGGCTGGCAGCAGCGGCCAAGCGGGCGGCGGCAGGCAGCAGCCGGCGAGCGACAGCACCAGGGCGCCCAGCAAGAGAGCCCGAAGCCCGGGGGCTGCTGGGGGGCAAGGAGCAGCGGCACCGCCTCCCCGGAGAGCGCTGCTGCTGCTGGAGCCCCCCCCCATTAAGCCCCGTGCCCGTGCCCGTGCCGTGCGGGCCCAGGACAGGCTCCGTCCCCAAGCCATCGGGGACAAGACGCTGCAGCGCCAGCACCCGGGGACAAAGACCCCCAGCGAGACTTTGCAGCCGCTGCGGGCCAGGGCGAAGGCGCTGGGGCCAGTGCGCCAGCTGCCCTGTGTGCAGCTGCAGCCCACCTCCAGCGGCCCCAGCAGCATGCCCAGGGCCCCGCCGACGGTGCCAGGCTCCAGCGCTGTGCCCGCTGCCCCCCGGCCCCCAGCTGGCGACAAGGCCCAGGCGGTGCCGGCACCACCAGGCAGCACGGCGCGAGCGTGGAGAGCTCCCCTGCAGCAGGCGCCCAGAGCGCCGTGCCTGCCAGCCGCGGGGGGCCAAGCGCAGCGGGAGCCTCTGCCCACGCAGTCGCTCACGCTGCAGCGTCCGGCGCAGCCCCGCGTGGACTACGTGCCCTGCGTGGGGCCCTGGGTGGGCGGCGACGCGGCGCCCACGCCGCTGGAGGAGCAGGAGGCGTCGGTGCCCATCACGCCGCAGCAGCGTCCCGAGCGGGAGCGCCTGAAGAAGCTGGCCCAGGAGGAGCGGCAGCGGGCGGCCCACCAGATGAAGATCGGCCCCGTGCAATTCTTCGTGCAGCGGCAGAAGGACCACGCCATAGCCAAGTATTACGGCTACCCGTGACCCTGCGCTCCTCGACGGCCCCCGCAGCACCCGGGCCCGCTCAGCATGCAGGCACAGAGACCTCTGCAGGCGCCTGCTCCAGCTTCAGCCACGCTCCTCAGCCCTTGCCCCTCTCGCTTGCCCTCTCCCTTCTCCAGTGCTGGAGCTAGGCAGTGTTTGCCACTGTCAGGGATGGGCAACTGGGGCAATGGGAAATGCGCGCGTCACGAATGAACGTTGCAGTGGGAAGCTGTTGGGATGTTGGCAATAGCTGGGGTGGGAAAGGTTGGGCATGGGAACTGCTTGTTGGGACACCAAATGGCTGAGATCCCAAACTTATTTCTTCGTTCGGGTCATTTCTCTTATTTAGTGCCTTCCTTATTAAATTCTTCTAGTGTAGGTGTTCACTCAGCAAGGCCTCTGCCTGCAGCTGTTCTTGCACTGGGATGCCGAGGGGATTTCATGCAGCCCGCTCCCGCTGCCCATGCTCAGTCCGTGCATGGATGTGCGCATGGCCAGCACGGACGGGAGAAAATGGGTGGACGGCTGGGTGGATGGGAGGGTGATGGGAGTTGGGAATTCAGCCTTGGGATCAGACACGGGAGGTTGTTGGGATAGGAAATGATCAGTGGGATGGGAAGTCACGATGGGGATAGGAATTCATTAGAATGGGAAAAATTGGTTTCATTTTTATTTCATTAAATTTACTTTATTGACTGTGTTGTACAGGATGGCATTTTTTTAGGTTCTCTTCCTTTTCTACCCTATTAAACTCTCTTTATCACAACGCACTGCTTTGTACTTCATTTTTCCTTCCGAGTCGTTCTGGATTCACTCAGGGTGGGGGGGACATTAGTGAACGCCTGTGTGCTTCAGATCCAAGGACACCTTTGCCCTCAACTCAAGATACATATTTGCATCTGTTGTCATGATACAAAATTAACAACAACAAAATAAAAGTTAACTACTTCCAAGCACCAGCTGTACGTTTGCTGGGTCTGCTCTATGCATTTGAAGACCATTCAATACTATTCAGCACCTTCAGGAGGAAATGTGTGGTTCTAGGGAAATGCGTCTTGATCTGATGCAAACCTGTGAAGAACCCTGCGGCCCCTGCAACCCCTGTGATTTTACCTGCAGCCCCTCCAACACCTGTGAGGTTACTTGCAGCCCCTGCAATCCCTGTGATTTTACCTGCAGCCCTTCCAACCCCTGTGATTTTACCTGCAGCCCCTGCAACCCCTGTGATTTTACCTGCAGCCCTTCCAACCCTTGTGATGTTCCCTGCAGCCACTCCAACCCTGGGACAGGCCCTACAGCTGGCTCCGGGGACTACCCCGTTGCCGTATCAGTCGCCAATACACACAAGATGAAGGAATGGATGCAGAAGTCATCTTGTTTAGGCAGGGAAGAAAGTTCTCCTAAGACGGGGAAGGAGCAATAGGCAGGCGAGGCAGGCGACCCCAATGTAGGGCCATCCCAGGGAAGAGGAGGCTGTTATAAAATAGAAAAGAGAGAAAAGCATCAGTAGGCAGGTGATCCCCATCCCTGGGCGAGCTGCGAGACATGGGACAAGATTTCAGCTGTCATGCAGGCGAGCACATTGTCACCTGGCTGCTGCGATGCTGGGATAACAGCTCCGGGAGCCTGGAATCGGAGGGCAGGGAAGCCAAGCAGCTGGGATCCTTCTCTGGGGAAGGGGGCACTGAGAAAGCGATCGGAAACGGGGCACAAGCCTCTGGAGGCGGCGCCTGTCAGGCGTGAAGGAAAGGGATCCCTTCCAGGAAGATGCTGTGGGGTTGCTGAGGGTCGAAGAACAGCAGGTGTGGTGTTTTTCCTCAGCTGGGCAGCTGAGCTCCACCTCAACCGCTCTCTCCCTGCCCCTCCTCAAACGGAAAGGGGAGAAAATAGGATGGAAGGGGCTCAAGGGCTGAGAGAAGGACAGGGAGATCACTCCACAATGATCGTCACGGGCAAAAGAGGCTCAGCAGAGCCTGTTCCAGTCCAGCCCGGGCCTGCTCCTGCGGGGGCTCTCCCCAGGCCGCGGCCTCCTCCAGGCCACATCCACCTGCTCCAGCGGGGGCTCCTCCACGGGCTGCAGCGTGGAGATCTGCTCCGTGTGGGACCCGTGGGCTGCAGGGGGACAGCCTGCTCCACCAGGGGCCTCTCCCCAGGCCGCAGGGGAACTGCTGCTGTGAGCCTGGAGCACCTCCTGCCTCCTGCTGCACTCACCTTGAGGGCTGCAGAGAGGTTTCTCACTCCTCCCTGACCCAGACGCTGCTGTGCAGCAGGTTTCTTTCCCTTTCTTAGGTGGGCTCTCACGCAGGCGCAAACATCATCCTTTTTGTCTCAGTTCTGGGCAGCAGCGGGTCCCTCTGGAGCCTCCTGGAACCGGCCCTTATCTAACATGGGGCAGCTGCTGCATTCTCCTCACAGAGGACACCCCTGCAGCCCCCCGCTACCAGAACCTGTCCTCGTAAATCCAACACAAGACACCGACCGAGCCTCCCTGATTCCCAGCAGGTGGGTCAGGCTGGGAACCCAGGCCAGTGCCCGGCAGACCCTCCTGGGCCTTGAAAAGCAAGCTTTATGGGCACGTAGCACCCAGAAAGAACGGAGTCACACAACAGGATTCATTTCCAAAACCGTCTCACAGACACCTGGGCCAAAGTGCAGGGCCTTGAGCGGGTATATCACAATGACAGAGTTCATTTCCTTCCCAGTAGCTGGCACGTGCCGTTTTTTGGGATTTCGGGGCTACAGTGAGCTGCTAAGAGGGATGTCTTAGCTCTTGCAGGGCAGTGCTTCCACTAAGGCCAGGACTTTTCTGCATCTTCTACTGCCCTGCAAGCGAGGATGCTTGGGGCACACAGGAAGCTGGGAGGGGACACAGCTGCAGGGATTCCATAAGACACAAGCAAATGCAGCCTTGGCTTGGTGACACTTTCTCTTGATTACTGCTCAACACAAATTACCTCGAGCAAGTCTACTGTGAGGACTAAAGGAAAGAGACGTATGGATGCTGCTAAGCTCTTCTAGCTTGTACCAGGTAGGAAAGATACCTCTGTAGCAGGCGTGAAGAGGATAGCACTAATTAATTAGATGAGAAGCGGAGGAAAGGCACTTAGAGGTAGTGAAAAGCAGTTAATGTGATGTTCCGGGGAAGCTTCAGTCTGCTTAAGGAGTAGCAAGAACAAGCCTAAAGTCATAGCCAAATACAAGAAAGAGAGGAGGACACGCAGCATGAGAAGCTCCCGAGAGAAAGGAGCTCTGTTTTGGGTAAAAATCAGTCCCTTTTTCTATCATGGAGACATCCAAGGGCGTAGGACACGTGCACTTCAGGGAACCAAGAGATGCTGTGCATTTCTCTCGTCCCCCTGACACAGCCACTAGGTGACAATGCTTCCAATTCTCTCTAAAGAAACCTTGCTTTCTCAGGCCCAGGTGTCCAGCTGCACACCAAGGACGTCCCTGGCTCCCAGGCACAGTTCCCAGGCCCAAGGCCGAGCTCCCCTCCGAACCCCGATTCCAGCAGACCTTGCTCCTGGCATTGTGGAGCAGCCATTTCATGTCAGCCTTTTCTCCTGGCAGTCAGCTTAGCGCCGTAACCTCTGCCATCGGGGCGCCCGAGAGCCGTGTGAGGTCAGCAGAGAGTCACTGTCAGCCTTTGACCTCACAAAGGTGGGTGGCCATAAGTGCCCTGAGCGTCCAGCTCGCATTGAGTACTGCTGGTGGCACTCGAGGCGTGGAGGTCTGCATGGTGCAATGGGAGACGCCGATGTCCTGCTGCTGGAACAAGAGGCGCTGATGTGCTGCTGGTGCAGGAGGAGACGTGAAGGTGCTGCTGCTTAGAGGTGCTGAGGAGCGGGCAGCCTCAGCGGGCAGCTGAATCAGAGGGCAGGGAAGCCAAGCAGCTTCCTTCTCTGGGGAAGGGGGCACAGAGAAAGTGATTGGAAATGGGGTACAAGCCCTCAGCCTCTAAAAGCAATCCCTCAGATGTTTAGGCATAGTAAAGTTAGGTATATCTATTTGACTCTAGACCCCAACATGTTTGTTAGTGTCTGGTTTGTCCACTGCTTTCTTGTGGGGGATTTGAGTTGGCCATTACTGTTTAGGTGATGCTGACTTCATATCTATGGTGCACTTTATTCTTAAAATGGGAAGTTTCTACCAATTCCCATCCAAACTTGCTCATAAGCCAACTGCAGTCATCATTTCAGATGTGTCTCCCAACTTACACATTTCCTATTTCTCCTTGATATTTACTCAAGAAATTCATTTACGTAGAGACAACATATTCTTCTCTCAACTGGCATCTGGCTGGGCAGAATGATGTCCTTTCATTCCCTTCCAGGCAATAGGCAACTTGTTCCTTCTGTCTTGTGAACTCTTCCTCCTAAGTTCAATGTGAATACAAGTGGCAGAACTGTGCCTCATGTCCCAAATGAGTGTCAGGGCTGCCTTGTCCAGTGTATTCATACTGGAGGGGAAAAAAAATGAATAGCCATACACACTATATAACCACTAAACTTTTTCAGTCCTCCTTGTGCTAACAGTGCATGAACGTGAGGTTTTGTTGTCATTTTTGTTTGTTTGTTTGTTTGCTTGCTTTAAACTCCTGACTGCCATATAGCAAACATGACAAAAAAACACCCTTTTTTGAGAATCTCTGAGAATGGCTCTGCTTTGTATTATCACCTGTCACTTCACCTGAACCATTTCAATCACAAGCGATAGCCTTCTGTCAGGCTTGGTAGTACTTCCCAACCTTATGTCCCCTGCAAATCTCAAAGCTCATGTGAGCTCATGTATCCGTAGATAATGTATCAGAAGCTCACAGAAGGTGAAATAGTTGTAATTCATCCCCTGTGTAGGGAAGAACTGGTCCTAGAAAGGAAAGCTATTAAATTATCTGGAAACAATTTAGCTCTGATAAATTATTTTGTAAATTACACATTACCCCCTCCTTCCCTGGTCTTAGCTGTTCTTGCTCCAAAACTTTGCATGGTGTTGATGTCAAACTAACAGGCCCACACTTGTCTGGATGACTCTTTACCCTCTTCTGGACAGAGGTGTATTTGTTACTCTCCCATTCTGGGGACTATCCCTGATTTGCACAATTGTTATGCATTTTTCCTACTTGACTTGTTGTTCTGTGTGCCAATGCTGTTAATAGGCTAGGTAGATATCAGCTTTTCATTTTTCACTTGAATCACTATAGATTGTTATTTCACCTCAGATGATGTTGCGCCTAGTGCCCTACCCTCCTTTTCAATGGGAGTCCTGTCACTGCCCTTAATATCACATTGTTGTTGCTGTTAGATGCAGGAAATAAGATTTGCAGCATTTGAGACATCAGTAACTTTTGATCTATTTTTGCCTCAAGTGTGCAACTGTCCTAATTTGTTCTCTTTGTTCCCCCTGGTTTCTGTGGCTTAAGTACCACTTACTATTATTGTTTAATTTCCTATGTGAAGGAGGTTTTTGGTCATTCTTACTTTATTTCTGCAGTTTTTAACCTCTGAAACATGCCTTTTCTCATCGCTTTTTTCCTGTTTGAATTTTGAATTTTAACTATGCCTTCTCTGCACTCAAGTCCCAGAGCTGCTTAGTCAGACTCAATTATTCATTTCCTTAGATTTCAAAGTTTGCATTTCTAAGCCTCAGAACCTTCATTCTAAACCTGGTTTTGTCTGTCGTGAAATGTAAAATGAGAAAAGTCAGCTCATGATCACACTTTATTCAAATTTTACTACATTTAAACCCATACAGGAGCCAAGTCTAAAATGGTCTTATATTTTTTCACTTTTGGGAAGAAATCCATCACATAGTATACCTCTATGAACATAAGTGGTAATTATCTTTCAATCTTTTGCTGGGAAGTTAAAGTCTCCCATAATTCCCATTATTGTTTACGTGTCTGATAACTGTACAGAGATAATTCACTATTAGACTGGAGCTAAGAGCAAAGAGCAGGCTAGCAAGGCTGTCTATCTTTAGCAGTGATTTGCACAAAACCACTCTTTTGCTGACCCATAACATTTAATTTCTCTATCCTCTGCTTCTTGCTAACACAAAGCACCATCTTATTCCATCCATTTGCCTTGGTTTCCAGCCTTCCTGAGATTTATCGGTCCTTGTATGACATTCATGCCTTTGTTTCACCCTTCCTGTGTTGACACTTGTCATAACAGTTTTAGATCCTGAACATGATCATCTCAAAGTTTGCCTGACAGTTAGGTCTTCCTCACATTGTCATAGAGTATCAGGTCTCTACCACTTGAAATAGATTGGATTGGATTAGATTATTGGCACCGTCTCTTGTGCTGGTAGTCCATTATCTTCACAGTCCGTACAACTGGCCATCAGTGAACATGAAGTGGCCTTATCCTGCCCATTTACCTTTCTGGAAATCAGCCACTCTCTCTGCCTAGAACAGGGAATGGATTTTCCTCACCTTTCTTCAAAAGCTCTGAAGTTTTCTGTGATCTTTCCAATTGTATGGTATGATAAGCTTTTGCTGCCACTGAAGGGTAGAAGTCATTATGAATAGTGCCAACAAAACAGAAACATAACAATGAAAACGATATTTTAATTCAGAATAGGTATTTGAAAAGTTCACCTTTTCTAGCACAAATGGGGAAAAGAAAAAAAGGAAGGAAAAAAAAAAAAAAAGCAGTCCTAAAACATCAAAACTGTGGCCAAAGAATTAGAAGAAACACTATTTTTCCAAAGCTGCAATGTTTTCCATTCATCTGGCTGGGCCAGCAGAGCACTGGAGACCTGGATGCACTGTACTCATGGCTGGTTCCCCTAAATGACCTGCAGGGAGATCTTCTTATCTCTATCCCTCTGTTTCTCCTTTCAATCTCTGTTTTGTCTGTTTGTATCACTAGCTCTCAAATCGCCACTGATATATGCACGTGCAGCACCCAGCACAACCTTGTTTCAGGCTCCAGCGGGACCTTTAGGCATTACCATCCTGTAAACAAATAACAATGATAGTGGGTGTAATTACAATCGTCAAACTATTCCAGCTCCACATCATTAGCCATGCCCTGAGCTAAATAACATTTTAATCAGTTTGATATGTCATCTGTGGCTTTCTTCACTGTCACTTGCAATCCAGCAAACTCCTTCCTTCACGTTTCTAGATTAGACAGAGGGTTCTCAACTGCAGACATCCAATTCCCTGTTCAGGAAGCAGCGAGACCTTTCCTCTTCTCACAGATTTAAGATGATAGCCAAGCATCATGAGACACAGTGCGTATGTCTCCTAGGCCCATCCCATGAGAGCAGGACATTTACCACACATGAGAAGAAGACTTAATGCAGTGGCAAAGCAAAATACTCAGTGTCAAAGCCATGTCGAGATGATCATTAAAGACAGATCAAAATTACCCAATACAGGAGGAAAATCTATCGTTTGTAGAAGATTATGTTCTCTGATTATTAGTTTCAAAATTAGTTTTTCCTTTGGATTTGCTCTGAACTTAAACTTAGTTTGGAATGCCTTTGGTTTTGAATATTTCTGAAATCGTATTACTTCTCCTAAGTAAGTTGCTAGTCTGTTCTATTTACGTGAAATTCGAATAATATTGCGAAGTATCTGCCATCAGTTTTACTGTGTGCCAGGCTGAGTTCCCTGATGAATTTCAAATTTCAGATATGAAACAGTAAAGGTTAAAAAAAAAAATGTTACAAAGGGTACTTCATGCAGTAGCATAAACTTCTGTTTTCTCAAAACTTGTATCAGTTCATCTCACCAGGACCAGCAGGGGAAGCACACTCTGCCTAGGCACTGGCAAAGGGACACAGTGAGAGTGTAGGGTCTCTTGCTGGGGCCATTCAAAATTTGACTGTACAAGCCCCTGAGCAATATGACAGGGCTTTAAAAATGGCCCTGCTTGAAGTACGCGGGTGATCTGGAGACCTCTAAGGTGCTTTCCAACAAAAGCTTTTCTATAATTGTATGAAATCACCTGCAATAGATTAACCCTGGTCATTATTCCTATCACAGGAAATAACTGTGACACCTGGGTAACAGGTGAGCTTACTGCGACACCAGGGAGAGCCTTCCTGTACTTAAAGGCAACCTGTAGGAAAGCTGGGGAGGGAGTCTTTATCAGGGCCTGGAGTGACAGGACAAGGAGTAACCGCTTTAAACTGAAAAGTAGCACCCAGAAAGAACGGAGTCACGCAACAGGATTCATTTCCAAAGAGCAGGGCCTTGAGCGGGTATATCACAATGACAGAGTTCATTTCCTTCCCAGTAGCTGGCACGTGCCGTTTTTTGGGATTTCGGGGCTACAGTGAGCTGCTAAGAGGGATGTCTTAGCTCTTGCAGGGCAGTGCTTCCACTAAGGCCAGGACTTTTCTGCATCTTCTACTGCCCTGCAAGCGAGGATGCTTGGGGCACACAGGAAGCTGGGAGGGGACACAGCTGCAGGGATTCCATAAGACACAAGCAAATGCAGCCTTGGCTTGGTGACACTTTCTCTTGATTACTGCTCAACACAAATTACCTCGAGCAAGTCTACTGTGAGGACTAAAGGAAAGAGACGTATGGATGCTGCTAAGCTCTTCTAGCTTGTACCAGGTAGGAAAGATACCTCTGTAGCAGGCGTGAAGAGGATAGCACTAATTAATTAGATGAGAAGCGGAGGAAAGGCACTTAGAGGTAGTGAAAAGCAGTTAATGTGATGTTCCGGGGAAGCTTCAGTCTGCTTAAGGAGTAGCAAGAACAAGCCTAAAGTCATAGCCAAATACAAGAAAGAGAGGAGGACACGCAGCATGAGAAGCTCCCGAGAGAAAGGAGCTCTGTTTTGGGTAAAAATCAGTCCCTTTTTCTATCATGGAGACATCCAAGGGCGTAGGACACGTGCACTTCAGGGAACCAAGAGATGCTGTGCATTTCTCTCGTCCCCCTGACACAGCCACTAGGTGACGATGCTTCCAATTCTCTCTAAAGAAACCTTGCTTTCTCAGGCCCAGGTGTCCAGCTGCACACCAAGGACGTCCCTGGCTCCCAGGCACAGTTCCCAGGCCCAAGGCCGAGCTCCCCTCCGAACCCCATTCCAGCAGACCTTGCTCCTGGCGTTGTGGAGCAGCCATTTCATGTCAGCCTTTTCTCCTGGCAGTCAGCTTAGCGCCGTAACCTCTGCCATCGGGGAGCCCGAGAGCCATGTGAGGTCAGCAGAGAGTCACTGTCAGCCTTTGACCTCACAAAGGTGGGTGGCCATAAGTGCCCTGAGCGTCCAGCTCGCATTGAGTACTGCTGGTGGCACTCGAGGCGTGGAGGTCTGCATGGTGCAATGGGAGACGCCGATGTCCTGCTGCTGGAACAAGAGACGCTGATGTGCTGCTGGTGCAGGAGGAGACGTGAAGGTGCTGCTGCTTAGAGGTGCTGAGGAGCGGGCAGCCTCCGTGCCGGTGGCTGAGCATGCTACTCTTAATTAGTGCTCTACCCTTCCTATCTTTTTACTAAGGTGGGTAGAGAGAAATGCCCATATCTGTTTATTTCCTGGTAAGAAATGTAAGAGCCTTGTATCTGCATATTCACCAGATTCATCCCAGCGCCCTTGGTACTGGCCAATTGTGTTGATCTGTAATAAAGAGCAATTGGTAGCACACCAAGTCTGCGTGACCTTGCATCTAACAGAATCGTCCAAATCCCTGTTGTGATCTCTCTCTAGCTGTGGGCTGGCTAAGCTGTCTGTTGGATGGTGAAAATGGGAAATGATTGGGATGGGAAATGATGAGTGGGCCGAGAAATCATTGCTGGGATGGGAAGACTTCCTTGGGGTGGAAAGCCATTGGGCTAGGAAATCAAAGAGATGGGAAATCTTCCCTGGGTTTGAAATCATTGGGAAGCAAAAGCGTTGGGATGGGAAATCACTCCGGGGATGGGGAAGTATTGTGATGGGAAGTCTTTAATGGGGTGGGTAACATTCACTGGGGAAGGAAGTACTTGGAAAAGTAATCAGAGAGATGGGAATTCTTTGGGATGAGATCTCTTTGGATTAAGAAACGCTTCGTGTCGATGGGAAATATCTCGTATGGGAATCTGTTATCATGTGAAATTGTAAGGATGGGAAATGACCGTTAGGATGCAAAGCTGGTACTGGGACGGGAAATGCTTGGGACGGGGAAGTGTTGGTGTGAAACCGTCCTGGGCATGGCAAATGATGCATGGGAGGGAAAGCCTGATGGGGATGGAAAAGTCTTGCGATGGGAAGCCTGCTTGGGTCCAAAAGCTGCAGTCCTCACCAAGATGGCGGTGAGGGGCTGGTCAGCCGTTGGGACGGAACGGCCGTTGCCCGCGTTCCCCAACCGACCGCCCCACTCTCCAGCCACCATGGCAGGTACAGCAGCCGGCTCCCGCTCCTCCCGGGGCTGCGGCCCTGCTGGCGAGCCCAGCGCCCCAGATCTCACCCCAGCGCCCTTTTTCCCACAGAGGGTTTCCCCAGACGGCTTCCGCGGCTTCCGCAGACGCAAAACTCCCCCTTCGTCGTCCCAGCCGTGCCGCCAACGGTGGCTGCCTGGCTGCTGCCCTCCCTCCCCGGAGCGATGGCGCTGCCCTTGCAGCCCCTGCAGGTACCCACCCTCCCCTACGCGCTGCCCCAGGCCACCGTCTGGCACGTGGTGCCGGGGGTCCAGGGGCAGGTGCTGCAGCTCCCCGCCGGGGTGCAGCTGGCACCTGGGGGGCACCTCCCAACCGAGGGGCACCACCTGCAGCTGGGGCAGCTCCCCGCCGTGGGGCAGCTCCCTGCTGTGGGGCAGCTCCCCCACACCGCTCCTCCCTGGGCCCCCGTCTACCAGTGGGGACAGCCCGTGGGGACGGGGACGGTGCTGCCCCAGGATCCCCTCTGGCTGGGGCCCGGGGCCGTGCTCCATGGGGAGCTCCTGCACCCCGCAGGCACCTGCCTGCTGCAGGCCCCTGCCCACCCCGGCCCCCCACCACTCCTCGTCCCGGGGCCTCCGCTGCGGGGGCAGGCGCTCCCCGCGCCCCGCACCCTGACCAGCAGCCGGGGGCAGCTGCCGGAGCCCTGCGACCACGCCGTGGGGCTCAGCGAGGACCAGGGGCCCCCGCTGCCCGGCCCCACTCCCCCCGAGCCTGCCCAGGCTCCAACGACCGCCAGCACCCAGACGGTGACGCCCGACGGTGAGTTTGGGGCTGGCACAGCCGGCCGCTGGGCGCCCCACACCCAGGAGCCATGGGAAAGCTGGCATCGCCCATCCTGGGGGATTTGCTTGCTTTTTCCTCAGCGGCGACAGTTGCAGAGGTGCCTGAGGAGCCCCTGGAGCTGCTTGAGCTGGGCCCCGATGCCTTCGCCGAGGCCTTTCCCCACCTGGCAGGGGACAGCCAGCAGCTGCAGCACCTGCAGGACCAGCTCCCGGCCGACCTGGACATCTCCGGCTTGGAGGAGCTGCTCAGCTGGCTCGATGCCGTGGAGCCCCAGGACGCCTTCCCCGGTGTCCCCAGCAGTCCTGTGCTCAGCCGCTTCCTGTCTGAGCTGCCCGACCTCTGCGAGGACATGGAGGAGCCGAGCACACAGGGACTGGCAGCCACCAGAGCGCTGGGTGAGGTACCCTCAACCCCTGGGGTGCACCCCGAGAAGGTGCAGGATGGGCGGGCGGTGCAGCCCCCTGCTGTGCCGGCAGCGAGCTCCCCCCTCAAGCCTGCAGCCAGTCCCCAGCTCAGTGCCCTCAGGAGACCCCTGCCCAACCCTCCCTTCACTCTCCCCAAAAGGCCCCCCCACCCTGAATTCCTCACTGCCCTTAGCAGACCCCTGCCCAACCCTCCCTCGCGTCCCCTCAAGAGACCCCCCGACCCTGAATTCCTTAATTCCCTTAGGAGACCCCTGCCCAAGCCTCGCCTGAGTCCCCTCAAGAGCCCCCCCGACCCTGAATTTATTAGTGCCCTTAGGAGACCCCTGCCCAATCCCCCTCTGGGTCTCCTCAAGAGCCCCCCCGGCCCTGAATTTATTAGTGCCCTTAGGAGGACCCTGCCCAATCCCCCTCTGAGTCCCCTCAAGAGCCCCCCGCCTGCCCCTGCGCCCACCGGCACCAAGTGGGGGGCCAAGCGCCCCGCGCCCACCAGCACCCCCAGCACAGCGCAGAGCTCCCAGCACAGGAGGCCGGCGACGGAGAAAACCCCCGGCAAGGAGAAGACGACGCTGCTGGGCCAGGGTGGCCAAGGCCCCAAGACGCTGTGCCAGGGGAAGACGGGTGGCCACAGCGCGGTGGCTGGCAGCAGCGGCCAAGCGGGCGGCGGCAGGCAGCAGCCGGCGAGCGACAGCACCAGGGCGCCCAGCAAGAGAGCCCGAAGCCCGGGGGCTGCTGGGGGGCAAGGAGCAGCGGCACCGCCTCCCCGGAGAGCGCTGCTGCTGCTGGAGCCCCCCCCCATTAAGCCCCGTGCCCGTGCCCGTGCCGTGCGGGCCCAGGACAGGCTCCGTCCCCAAGCCATCGGGGACAAGACGCTGCAGCGCCAGCACCCGGGGACAAAGACCCCCAGCGAGACTTTGCAGCCGCTGGGGGCCAGGGCGAAGGCGCTGGGGCCAGTGCGCCAGCCGCCCTGTGTGCAGCCGCAGCCCACCTCCAGCGGCCCCAGCAGCATGCCCAGGGCCCCGCCGACGGTGCCAGGCTCCAGCGCTGTGCCCGCTGCCCCCCGGCCCCCAGCTGGCGACAAGGCCCAGGCGGTGCCGGCACCACCAGGCAGCATGGCGCGAGCGTGGAGAGCTCCCCTGCAGCAGGCGCCCAGAGCGCCGTGCCTGCCAGCCGCGGGGGGCCAAGCGCAGCGGGAGCCTCTGCCCACGCAGCCGCGCACGCTGCAGCGTCCGGCGCAGCCCCGCGTGGACTACGTGCCCTGCGTGGGGCCCTGGGCGGGCGGCGACGCGGCGCCCACGCCGCTGGAGGAGCAGGAGGCGTCGGTGCCCATCACGCCGCAGCAGCGTCCCGAGCGGGAGCGCCTGAAGAAGCTGGCCCAGGAGGAGCGGCAGCGGGCGGCCCACCAGATGAAGATCGGCCCCGTGCAATTCTTCGTGCAGCGGCAGAAGGACCACGCCATAGCCAAGTATTACGGCTACCCGTGACCCTGCGCTCCTCGACGGCCCCCGCAGCACCCGGGCCCGCTCAGCATGCAGGCACAGAGACCTCTGCAGGCGCCTGCTCCAGCTTCAGCCACGCTCCTCAGCCCTTGCCCCTCTCGCTTGCCCTCTCCCTTCTCCAGTGCTGGAGCTAGGCAGTGTTTGCCACTGTCAGGGATGGGCAACTGGGGCAATGGGAAATGCGTGCGTCACGAATGAACGTTGCAATGGGAAGCTGTTGGGATGTTGGCAATAGCTGGGGTGGGAAAGGTTGGGCGTGGGAACTGCTTGTTGGGACACCAAATGGCTGAGATCCCAAACTTCTTTCTTCTTTCGGGTCATTTCTCTTATTTAGTGCCTTCCTTATTAAATTCCTCTAGTGTAGGTGTTCACTCAGCAAGGCCTCTGCCTGCAGCTGTTCTGGCACTGGGATGCCGAGGGGATTTCATGCAGCCCGCTCCCGCTGCCCATGCTCAGTCCGTGCATGGATGTGCGCATGGCCAGCACGGACGGGAGAAAATGGGTGGACAGCTGGGTGGATGGGAGGGTGATGGGAGTTGGGAATTCAGCCTTGGGATCAGACACGGGAGGTTGTTGGGATAGGAATTGATCAGTGGGATGGGAAGTCACGATGGGGATAGGAATTCATTAGAATAGGACAAATTGGTTTCATTTTTATTTATTATTTTATTAATTTTATTTATTTATTTTATTTATTATATTTATTAATTTTATTTATTAAATTTACTTTATTGACTGTGTTGTACAGGATGGCATTTTTTTAGGTTCTCTTCCTTTTCTACCCTATTAAACTCTCTTTATCACAACGCACTGCTTTGTACTTCATTTTTCCTTCCGAGTCGTTCTGGATTCACTCAGGATGGGGGGACATTAGTGAACGCCTGTGTGCTTCAGATCCAAGGTCACCTTTGCCCTCAACTCAAGATACATATTTGCATCTGTTGTCATGATACAAAATTAACAACAACAAAATAAAAGTTAACTACTTCCGAGCACCAGCTGTACGTTTGCTGGGTCTGCTCTATGCATTTTGAAGACCATTCAATACTATTCAGCACCTTCAGGAGGAAATGTGTGGTTCTAGGGAAATGCATCTTGATCTGATGCAAACCTGCGACGCACCCTGCAGCCCCTGCAACCCCTGTGATTTTACCTGCAGCCCCTGCAACCCCTGTGATTTTACCTGCAGCCCCTCCAAGCCCCGTGATTTTACCTGCAGCCACTCCAACCCTGGGACAGGCCCTACAGCTGGCTCCGGGGACTACCCCGTTGCCGTATCAGTCGCCAATACACACAAGATGAAGGAATGGATGCAGAAGTCATCTCGTTTAGGCAGGGAAGAAAGTCCTCCGAAGAAGGGGAAGGAGCAAGAGGAAGGCGAGGCAGGCGACCCCAATGTAGGGCCATCGAAGGGAAGAGGAGGCTGTTATAAAATAGAAAAGAGAGAAAAGCAGCAGTAAGCAGGTGATCCCCATCCCTGGGCGAGCTGCGAGACATGGGACAAGATTTCAGCTGTCATGCAGGCGAGCACATTGTCACCTGGCTGCTGCGATGCTGGGATAACAGCTCCGGGAGCCTGGAATCGGAGGGCAGGGAAGCCAAGCAGCTGGGATCCTTCTCTGGGGAAGGGGGCACTGAGAAAGCGATCGGAAACGGGGCACAAGCCTCTGGAGGCGGCGCCTGTCAGGCGTGAAGGAAAGGGATCCCTTCCAGGAAGATGCTGTGGGGTTGCTGAGGGTCGAAGAACAGCAGGTGTGGTGTTTTTCCTCAGCTGGGCAGCTGAGCTCCACCTCAACCGCTCTCTCCCTGCCCCTCCTCAAACGGAAAGGGGAGAAAATAGGATGGAAGGGGCTCAAGGGCTGAGAGAAGGACAGGGAGATCACTCCACAATGATCGTCACGGGCAAAAGAGGCTCAGCAGAGCCTGTTCCAGTCCAGCCCGGGCCTGCTCCTGCGGGGGCTCTCCCCAGGCCGCGGCCTCCTCCAGGCCACATCCACCTGCTCCAGCGGGGGCTCCTCCACGGGCTGCAGCGTGGAGATCTGCTCCATGTGGGACCCGTGGGCTGCAGGGGGACAGCCTGCTCCACCAGGGGCCTCTCCCCAGGCCGCAGGGGAACTGCTGCTGTGAGCCTGGAGCACCTCCTGCCTCCTGCTGCACTCACCTTGGGGGCTGCAGAGAGGTTTCTCACTCCTCCCTGACCCAGACGCTGCTGTGCAGCAGGTTTCTTTCCCTTTCTTAGGTGGGCTCTCACGCAGGCGCAAACATCATCCTTTTTGTCTCAGTTCTGGGCAGCAGCGGGTCCCTCTGGAGCCTCCTGGAACCGGCCCTTATCTAACATGGGGCAGCTGCTGCATTCTCCTCACAGAGGACACCCCTGCAGCCCCCCGCTACCAGAACCTGTCCTCGTAAACCCAACACAAGACACCGACCGAGCCTCCCTGATTCCCAGCAGGTGGGTCAGGCTGGGAACCCAGGCCAGTGCCTGGCAGACCCTCCTGGGCCTTGAAAAGCAAGCTTTATGGGGACGTAGCACCCAGAAAGAACGGAGTCACACAACAGGATTCATTTCCAAAACCGTCTCATAGACACCTGGGCCAAAGAGCAGGGCCTTGAGCGGGTATATCACAATGACAGAGTTCATTTCCTTCCCAGTAGCTGGCACGTGCCGTTTTTTGGGATTTCGGGGCTACAGTGAGCTGCTAAGAGGGATGTCTTAGCTCTTGCAGGGCAGTGCTTCCACTAAGGCCAGGACTTTTCTGCATCTTCTACTGCCCTGCAAGCGAGGATGCTTGGGGCACACAGGAAGCTGGGAGCGGACACAGCTGCAGGGATTCCATAAGACACAAGCAAATGCAGCCTTGGCTTGGTGACACTTTCTCTTGATTACTGCTCAACACAAATTACCTCGAGCAAGTCTACTGTGAGGACTAAAGGAAAGAGACGTATGGATGCTGCTAAGCTCTTCTAGCTTGTACCAGGTAGGAAAGATACCTCTGTAGCAGGCGTGAAGAGGATAGCACTAATTAATTAGATGAGAAGCGGAGGAAAGGCACTTAGAGGTAGTGAAAAGCAGTTAATGTGATGTTCCGGGGAAGCTTCAGTCTGCTTAAGGAGTAGCAAGAACAAGCCTAAAGTCATAGCCAAATACAAGAAAGAGAGGAGGACACGCAGCATGAGAAGCTCCCGAGAGAAAGGAGCTCTGTTTTGGGTAAAAATCAGTCCCTTTTTCTATCATGGAGACATCCAAGGGCGTAGGACACGTGCACTTCAGGGAACCAAGAGATGCTGTGCATTTCTCTCGTCCCCCTGACACAGCCACTAGGTGATGATGCTTCCAATTCTCTCTAAAGAAACCTTGCTTTCTCAGGCCCAGGCGTCCAGCTGCACACCAAGGACGTCCCTGGCTCCCAGGCACAGTTCCCAGGCCCAAGGCCGAGCTCCCCTCCGAACCCCCATTCCAGCAGACCTTGCTCCTGGCATTGTGGAGCAGCCATTTCATGTCAGCCTTTTCTCCTGGCAGTCAGCTTAGCGCCGTAACCTCTGCCATCGGGGCGCCCGAGAGCCGTGTGAGGTCAGCAGAGAGTCACTGTCAGCCTTTGACCTCACAAAGGTGGGTGGCCATAAGTGCCCTGAGCGTCCAGCTCGCATTGAGTACTGCTGGTGGCACTCGAGGCGTGGAGGTCTGCATGGTGCAATGGGAGACGCCGATGTCCTGCTGCTGGAACAAGAGGCGCTGATGTGCTGCTGGTGCAGGAGGAGACGTGAAGGTGCTGCTGCTTAGAGGTGCTGAGGAGCGGGCAGCCTCAGCGGGCAGCTGAATCAGAGGGCAGGGAAGCCAAGCAGCTTCCTTCTCTGGGGAAGGGGGCACAGAGAAAGTGATTGGAAATGGGGTACAAGCCCTCAGCCTCTAAAAGCAATCCCTCAGATGTTTAGGCATAGTAAAGTTAGGTATATCTATTTGACTCTAGACCCCAACATGTTTGTTAGTGTCTGGTTTGTCCACTGCTTTCTTGTGGGGGATTTGAGTTGGCCATTACTGTTTAGGTGATGCTGACTTCATATCTATGGTGCACTTTATTCTTAAAATGGGAAGTTTCTACCAATTCCCATCCAAACTTGCTCATAAGCCAACTGCAGTCATCATTTCAGATGTGTCTCCCAACTTACACATTTCCTATTTCTCCTTGATATTTACTCAAGAAATTCATTTACGTAGAGACAACATATTCTTCTCTCAACTGGCATCTGGCTGGGCAGAATGATGTCCTTTCATTCCCTTCCAGGCAATAGGCAACTTGTTCCTTCTGTCTTGTGAACTCTTCCTCCTAAGTTCAATGTGAATACAAGTGGCAGAACTGTGCCTCATGTCCCAAATGAGTGTCAGGGCTGCCTTGTCCAGTGTATTCATACTGGAGGGGAAAAAAAATGAATAGCCATACACACTATATAACCACTAAACTTTTTCAGTCCTCCTTGTGCTAACAGTGCATGAACGTGAGGTTTTGTTGTCATTTTTGTTTGTTTGTTTGTTTGCTTGCTTTAAACTCCTGACTGCCATATAGCAAACATGACAAAAAAACACCCTTTTTTGAGAATCTCTGAGAATGGCTCTGCTTTGTATTATCACCTGTCACTTCACCTGAACCATTTCAATCACAAGCGATAGCCTTCTGTCAGGCTTGGTAGTACTTCCCAACCTTATGTCCCCTGCAAATCTCAAAGCTCATGTGAGCTCATGTATCCGTAGATAATGTATCAGAAGCTCACAGAAGGTGAAATAGTTGTAATTCATCCCCTGTGTAGGGAAGAACTGGTCCTAGAAAGGAAAGCTATTAAATTATCTGGAAACAATTTAGCTCTGATAAATTATTTTGTAAATTACACATTACCCCCTCCTTCCCTGGTCTTAGCTGTTCTTGCTCCAAAACTTTGCATGGTGTTGATGTCAAACTAACAGGCCCACACTTGTCTGGATGACTCTTTACCCTCTTCTGGACAGAGGTGTATTTGTTACTCTCCCATTCTGGGGACTATCCCTGATTTGCACAATTGTTATGCATTTTTCCTACTTGACTTGTTGTTCTGTGTGCCAATGCTGTTAATAGGCTAGGTAGATATCAGCTTTTCATTTTTCACTTGAATCACTATAGATTGTTATTTCACCTCAGATGATGTTGCGCCTAGTGCCCTACCCTCCTTTTCAATGGGAGTCCTGTCACTGCCCTTAATATCACATTGTTGTTGCTGTTAGATGCAGGAAATAAGATTTGCAGCATTTGAGACATCAGTAACTTTTGTTCTATTTTTGCCTCAAGTGTGCAACTGTCCTAATTTGTTCTCTTTGTTCCCCCTGGTTTCTGTGGCTTAAGTACCACTTACTATTATTGTTTAATTTCCTATGTGAAGGAGGTTTTTGGTCATTCTTACTTTATTTCTGCAGTTTTTAACCTCTGAAACATGCCTTTTCTCATCGCTTTTTTCCTGTTTGAATTTTGAATTTTAACTATGCCTTCTCTGCACTCAAGTCCCAGAGCTGCTTAGTCAGACTCAATTATTCATTTCCTTAGATTTCAAAGTTTGCATTTCTAAGCCTCAGAACCTTCATTCTAAACCTGGTTTTGTCTGTCGTGAAATGTAAAATGAGAAAAGTCAGCTCATGATCACACTTTATTCAAATTTTACTACATTTAAACCCATACAGGAGCCAAGTCTAAAATGGTCTTATATTTTTTCACTTTTGGGAAGAAATCCATCACATAGTATACCTCTATGAACATAAGTGGTAATTATCTTTCAATCTTTTGCTGGGAAGTTAAAGTCTCCCATAATTCCCATTATTGTTTACGTGTCTGATAACTGTACAGAGATAATTCACTATTAGACTGGAGCTAAGAGCAAAGAGCAGGCTAGCAAGGCTGTCTATCTTTAGCAGTGATTTGCACAAAACCACTCTTTTGCTGACCCATAACATTTAATTTCTCTATCCTCTGCTTCTTGCTAACACAAAGCACCATCTTATTCCATCCATTTGCCTTGGTTTCCAGCCTTCCTGAGATTTATCGGTACTTGTATGACATTCATGCCTTTGTTTCACCCTTCCTGTGTTGACACTTGTCATAACAGTTTTAGATCCTGAACATGATCATCTCAAAGTTTGCCTGACAGTTAGGTCTTCCTCACATTGTCATAGAGTATCAGGTCTCTACCACTTGAAATAGATTGGATTGGATTAGATTATTGGCACCGTCTCTTGTGCTGGTAGTCCATTATCTTCACAGTCCGTACAACTGGCCATCAGTGAACATGAAGTGGCCTTATCCTGCCCATTTACCTTTCTGGAAATCAGCCACTCTCTCTGCCTAGAACAGGGAATGGATTTTCCTCACCTTTCTTCAAAAGCTCTGAAGTTTTCTGTGATCTTTCCAATTGTATGGTATGATAAGCTTTTGCTGCCACCGAAGGGTAGAAGTCATTATGAATAGTGCCAACAAAACAGAAACATAACAATGAAAACGATATTTTAATTCAGAATAGGTATTTGAAAAGTTCACCTTTTCTAGCACAAATGGGGAAAAGAAAAAAAGGAAGGAAAAAAAAAAAAAAAGCAGTCCTAAAACATCAAAACTGTGGCCAAAGAATTAGAAGAAACACTATTTTTCCAAAGCTGCAATGTTTTCCATTCATCTGGCTGGGCCAGCAGAGCACTGGAGACCTGGATGCACTGTACTCATGGCTGGTTCCCCTAAATGACCTGCAGGGAGATCTTCTTATCTCTATCCCTCTGTTTCTCCTTTCAATCTCTGTTTTGTCTGTTTGTATCACTAGCTCTCAAATCGCCACTGATATATGCACGTGCAGCACCCAGCACAACCTTGTTTCAGGCTCCAGCGGGACCTTTAGGCATTACCATCCTGTAAACAAATAACAATGATAGTGGGTGTAATTACAATCATCAAACTATTCCAGCTCCACATCATTAGCCATGCCCTGAGCTAAATAACATTTTAATCAGTTTGATATGTCATCTGTGGCTTTCTTCACTGTCACTTGCAATCCAGCAAACTCCTTCCTTCACGTTTCTAGATTAGACAGAGGGTTCTCAACTGCAGACATCCAATTCCCTGTTCAGGAAGCAGCGAGACCTTTCCTCTTCTCACAGATTTAAGATGATAGCCAAGCATCATGAGACACAGTGCGTATGTCTCCTAGGCCCATCCCATGAGAGCAGGACATTTACCACACATGAGAAGAAGACTTAATGCAGTGGCAAAGCAAAATACTCAGTGTCAAAGCCATGTCGAGATGATCATTAAAGACAGATCAAAATTACCCAATACAGGAGGAAAATCTATCGTTTGTAGAAGATTATGTTCTCTGATTATTAGTTTCAAAATTAGTTTTTCCTTTGGATTTGCTCTGAACTTAAACTTAGTTTGGAATGCCTTTGGTTTTGAATATTTCTGAAATCGTATTACTTCTCCTAAGTAAGTTGCTAGTCTGTTCTATTTACGTGAAATTCGAATAATATTGAGAAGTATCTGCCATCAGTTTTACTGTGTGCCAGGCTGAGTTCCCTGATGAATTTCAAATTTCAGATATGAAACAGTAAAGGTTAAAAAAAAAAATGTTACAAAGGGTACTTCATGCAGTAGCATAAACTTCTGTTTTCTCAAAACTTGTATCAGTTCATCTCACCAGGACCAGCAGGGGAAGCACACTCTGCCTAGGCACTGGCAAAGGGACACAGTGAGAGTGTAGGGTCTCTTGCTGGGGCCATTCAAAATTTGACTGTACAAGCCCCTGAGCAATATGACAGGGCTTTAAAAATGGCCCTGCTTGAAGTACGCGGGTGATCTGGAGACCTCTAAGGTGCTTTCCAACAAAAGCTTTTCTATAATTGTATGAAATCACCTGCAATAGATTAACCCTGGTCATTATTCCTATCACAGGAAATAACTGTGACACCTGGGTAACAGGTGAGCTTACTGCGACACCAGGGAGAGCCTTCCTGTACTTAAAGGCAACCTGTAGGAAAGCTGGGGAGGGAGTCTTTATCAGGGCCTGGAGTGACAGGACAAGGAGTAACCGCTTTAAACTGAAAAGTAGCACCCAGAAAGAACGGAGTCACGCAACAGGATTCATTTCCAAAGAGCAGGGCCTTGAGCGGGTATATCACAATGACAGAGTTCATTTCCTTCCCAGTAGCTGGCACGTGCCGTTTTTTGGGATTTCGGGGCTACAGTGAGCTGCTAAGAGGGATGTCTTAGCTCTTGCAGGGCAGTGCTTCCACTAAGGCCAGGACTTTTCTGCATCTTCTACTGCCCTGCAAGCGAGGATGCTTGGGGCACACAGGAAGCTGGGAGGGGACACAGCTGCAGGGATTCCATAAGACACAAGCAAATGCAGCCTTGGCTTGGTGACACTTTCTCTTGATTACTGCTCAACACAAATTACCTCGAGCAAGTCTACTGTGAGGACTAAAGGAAAGAGACGTATGGATGCTGCTAAGCTCTTCTAGCTTGTACCAGGTAGGAAAGATACCTCTGTAGCAGGCGTGAAGAGGATAGCACTAATTAATTAGATGAGAAGCGGAGGAAAGGCACTTAGAGGTAGTGAAAAGCAGTTAATGTGATGTTCCGGGGAAGCTTCAGTCTGCTTAAGGAGTAGCAAGAACAAGCCTAAAGTCATAGCCAAATACAAGAAAGAGAGGAGGACACGCAGCATGAGAAGCTCCCGAGAGAAAGGAGCTCTGTTTTGGGTAAAAATCAGTCCCTTTTTCTATCATGGAGACATCCAAGGGCGTAGGACACGTGCACTTCAGGGAACCAAGAGATGCTGTGCATTTCTCTCGTCCCCCTGACACAGCCACTAGGTGACGATGCTTCCAATTCTCTCTAAAGAAACCTTGCTTTCTCAGGCCCAGGCGTCCAGCTGCACACCAAGGACGTCCCTGGCTCCCAGGCACAGTTCCCAGGCCCAAGGCCGAGCTCCCCTCCGAACCCCCATTCCAGCAGACCTTGCTCCTGGCATTGTGGAGCAGCCATTTCATGTCAGCCTTTTCTCCTGGCAGTCAGCTTAGCGCCGTAACCTCTGCCATCGGGGCGCCCGAGAGCCGTGTGAGGTCAGCAGAGAGTCACTGTCAGCCTTTGACCTCACAAAGGTGGGTGGCCATAAGTGCCCTGAGCGTCCAGCTCGCATTGAGTACTGCTGGTGGCACTCGAGGCGTGGAGGTCTGCATGGTGCAATGGGAGACGCCGATGTCCTGCTGCTGGAACAAGAGGCGCTGATGTGCTGCTGGTGCAGGAGGAGACGTGAAGGTGCTGCTGCTTAGAGGTGCTGAGGAGCGGGCAGCCTCAGCGGGCAGCTGAATCAGAGGGCAGGGAAGCCAAGCAGCTTCCTTCTCTGGGGAAGGGGGCACAGAGAAAGTGATTGGAAATGGGGTACAAGCCCTCAGCCTCTAAAAGCAATCCCTCAGATGTTTAGGCATAGTAAAGTTAGGTATATCTATTTGACTCTAGACCCCAACATGTTTGTTAGTGTCTGGTTTGTCCACTGCTTTCTTGTGGGGGATTTGAGTTGGCCATTACTGTTTAGGTGATGCTGACTTCATATCTATGGTGCACTTTATTCTTAAAATGGGAAGTTTCTACCAATTCCCATCCAAACTTGCTCATAAGCCAACTGCAGTCATCATTTCAGATGTGTCTCCCAACTTACACATTTCCTATTTCTCCTTGATATTTACTCAAGAAATTCATTTACGTAGAGACAACATATTCTTCTCTCAACTGGCATCTGGCTGGGCAGAATGATGTCCTTTCATTCCCTTCCAGGCAATAGGCAACTTGTTCCTTCTGTCTTGTGAACTCTTCCTCCTAAGTTCAATGTGAATACAAGTGGCAGAACTGTGCCTCATGTCCCAAATGAGTGTCAGGGCTGCCTTGTCCAGTGTATTCATACTGGAGGGAAAAAAAAATGAATAGCCATACACACTATATAACCACTAAACTTTTTCAGTCCTCCTTGTGCTAACAGTGCGTGAACGTGAGGTTTTGTTGTCATTTTTGTTTGTTTGTTTGTTTGCTTGCTTTAAACTCCTGACTGCCATATAGCAAACATGACAAAAAAACACCCTTTTTTGAGAATCTCTGAGAATGGCTCTGCTTTGTATTATCACCTGTCACTTCACCTGAACCATTTCAATCACAAGCGATAGCCTTCTGTCAGGCTTGGTAGTACTTCCCAACCTTATGTCCCCTGCAAATCTCAAAGCTCATGTGAGCTCATGTATCCGTAGATAATGTATCAGAAGCTCACAGAAGGTGAAATAGTTGTAATTCATCCCCTGTGTAGGGAAGAACTGGTCCTAGAAAGGAAAGCTATTAAATTATCTGGAAACAATTTAGCTCTGATAAATTATTTTGTAAATTACACATTACCCCCTCCTTCCCTGGTCTTAGCTGTTCTTGCTCCAAAACTTTGCATGGTGTTGATGTCAAACTAACAGGCCCACACTTGTCTGGATGACTCTTTACCCTCTTCTGGACAGAGGTGTATTTGTTACTCTCCCATTCTGGGGACTATCCCCGATTTGCACAATTGTTATGCATTTTTCCTACTTGACTTGTTGTTCTGTGTGCCAATGCTGTTAATAGGCTAGGTAGATATCAGCTTTTCATTTTTCACTTGAATCACTATAGATTGTTATTTCACCTCAGATGATGTTGCGCCTAGTGCCCTACCCTCCTTTTCAATGGGAGTCCTGTCACTGCCCTTAATATCACATTGTTGTTGCTGTTAGATGCAGGAAATAAGATTTGCAGCATTTGAGACATCAGTAACTTTTGATCTATTTTTGCCTCAAGTGTGCAACTGTCCTAATTTGTTCTCTTTGTTCCCCCTGGTTTCTGTGGCTTAAGTACCACTTACTATTATTGTTTAATTTCCTATGTGAAGGAGGTTTTTGGTCATTCTTACTTTATTTCTGCAGTTTTTAACCTCTGAAACATGCCTTTTCTCATCGCTTTTTTCCTCTTTGAATTTTGAATTTTAACTATGCCTTCTCTGCACTCAAGTCCCAGAGCTGCTTAGTCAGACTCAATTATTCATTTCCTTAGATTTCAAAGTTTGCATTTCTAAGCCTCAGAACCTTCATTCTAAACCTGGTTTTGTCTGTCGTGAAATGTAAAATGAGAAAAGTCAGCTCATGATCACACTTTATTCAAATTTTACTACATTTAAACCCATACAGGAGCCAAGTCTAAAATGGTCTTATATTTTTTCACTTTTGGGAAGAAATCCATCACATAGTATACCTCTATGAACATAAGTGGTAATTATCTTTCAATCTTTTGCTGGGAAGTTAAAGTCTCCCATAATTCCCATTATTGTTTACGTGTCTGATAACTGTACAGAGATAATTCACTATTAGACTGGAGCTAAGAGCAAAGAGCAGGCTAGCAAGGCTGTCTATCTTTAGCAGTGATTTGCACAAAACCACTCTTTTGCTGACCCATAACATTTAATTTCTCTATCCTCTGCTTCTTGCTAACACAAAGCACCATCTTATTCCATCCATTTGCCTTGGTTTCCAGCCTTCCTGAGATTTATCGGTACTTGTATGACATTCATGCCTTTGTTTCACCCTTCCTGTGTTGACACTTGTCATAACAGTTTTAGATCCTGAACATGATCATCTCAAAGTTTGCCTGACAGTTAGGTCTTCCTCACATTGTCATAGAGTATCAGGTCTCTACCACTTGAAATAGATTGGATTGGATTAGATTATTGGCACCGTCTCTTGTGCTGGTAGTCCATTATCTTCACAGTCCGTACAACTGGCCATCAGTGAACATGAAGTGGCCTTATCCTGCCCATTTACCTTTCTGGAAATCAGCCACTCTCTCTGTCTAGAACAGGGAATGGATTTTCCTCACCTGTCTTCAAAAGCTCTGAAGTTTTCTGTGATCTTTCCAATTGTATGGTATGATAAGCTTTTGCTGCCACTGAAGGGTAGAAGTCATTATGAATAGTGCCAACAAAACAGAAACATAACAATGAAAACGATATTTTAATTCAGAATAGGTATTTGAAAAGTTCACCTTTTCTAGCACAAATGGGGAAAAGAAAAAAAGGAAGGAAAAAAAAAAAAAAAGCAGTCCTAAAACATCAAAACTGTGGCCAAAGAATTAGAAGAAACACTATTTTTCCAAAGCTGCAATGTTTTCCATTCATCTGGCTGGGCCAGCAGAGCACTGGAGACCTGGATGCACTGTACTCATGGCTGGTTCCCCTAAATGACCTGCAGGGAGATCTTCTTATCTCTATCCCTCTGTTTCTCCTTTCAATCTCTGTTTTGTCTGTTTCTATCACTAGCTCTCAAATCGCCACTGATATATGCACGTGCAGCACCCAGCACAACCTTGTTTCAGGCTCCAGCGGGACCTTTAGGCATTACCATCCTGTAAACAAATAACAATGATAGTGAGTGTAATTACAATCGTCAAACTATTCCAGCTCCACATCATTAGCCATGCCCTGAGCTAAATAACATTTTAATCAGTTTGATATGTCATCTGTGGCTTTCTTCACTGTCACTTGCAATCCAGCAAACTCCTTCCTTCACGTTTCTAGATTAGACAGAGGGTTCTCAACTGCAGACATCCAATTCCCTGTTCAGGAAGCAGCGAGACCTTTCCTCTTCTCACAGATTTAAGATGATAGCCAAGCATCATGAGACACAGTGCGTATGTCTCCTAGGCCCATCCCATGAGAGCAGGACATTTACCACACATGAGAAGAAGACTTAATGCAGTGGCAAAGCAAAATACTCAGTGTCAAAGCCATGTCGAGATGATCATTAAAGACAGATCAAAATTACCCAATACAGGAGGAAAATCTATCGTTTGTAGAAGATTATGTTCTCTGATTATTAGTTTCAAAATTAGTTTTTCCTTTGGATTTGCTCTGAACTTAAACTTAGTTTGGAATGCCTTTGGTTTTGAATATTTCTGAAATCGTATTACTTCTCCTAAGTAAGTTGCTAGTCTGTTCTATTTACGTGAAATTCGAATAATATTGCGAAGTATCTGCCATCAGTTTTACTGTGTGCCAGGCTGAGTTCCCTGATGAATTTCAAATTTCAGATATGAAACAGTAAAGGTTAAAAAAAAAAATGTTACAAAGGGTACTTCATGCAGTAGCATAAACTTCTGTTTTCTCAAAACTTGTATCAGTTCATCTCACCAGGACCAGCAGGGGAAGCACACTCTGCCTAGGCACTGGCAAAGGGACACAGTGAGAGTGTAGGGTCTCTTGCTGGGGCCATTCAAAATTTGACTGTACAAGCCCCTGAGCAATATGACAGGGCTTTAAAAATGGCCCTGCTTGAAGTACGCGGGTGATCTGGAGACCTCTAAGGTGCTTTCCAACAAAAGCTTTTCTATAATTGTATGAAATCACCTGCAATAGATTAACCCTGGTCATTATTCCTATCACAGGAAATAACTGTGACACCTGGGTAACAGGTGAGCTTACTGCGACACCAGGGAGAGCCTTCCTGTACTTAAAGGCAACCTGTAGGAAAGCTGGGGAGGGAGTCTTTATCAGGGCCTGGAGTGACAGGACAAGGAGTAACCGCTTTAAACTGAAAAGTAGCACCCAGAAAGAACGGAGTCACGCAACAGGATTCATTTCCAAAGAGCAGGGCCTTGAGCGGGTATATCACAATGACAGAGTTCATTTCCTTCCCAGTAGCTGGCACGTGCCGTTTTTTGGGATTTCGGGGCTACAGTGAGCTGCTAAGAGGGATGTCTTAGCTCTTGCAGGGCAGTGCTTCCACTAAGGCCAGGACTTTTCTGCATCTTCTACTGCCCTGCAAGCGAGGATGCTTGGGGCACACAGGAAGCTGGGAGGGGACACAGCTGCAGGGATTCCATAAGACACAAGCAAATGCAGCCTTGGCTTGGTGACACTTTCTCTTGATTACTGCTCAACACAAATTACCTCGAGCAAGTCTACTGTGAGGACTAAAGGAAAGAGACGTATGGATGCTGCTAAGCTCTTCTAGCTTGTACCAGGTAGGAAAGATACCTCTGTAGCAGGCGTGAAGAGGATAGCACTAATTAATTAGATGAGAAGCGGAGGAAAGGCACTTAGAGGTAGTGAAAAGCAGTTAATGTGATGTTCCGGGGAAGCTTCAGTCTGCTTAAGGAGTAGCAAGAACAAGCCTAAAGTCATAGCCAAATACAAGAAAGAGAGGAGGACACGCAGCATGAGAAGCTCCCGAGAGAAAGGAGCTCTGTTTTGGGTAAAAATCAGTCCCTTTTTCTATCATGGAGACATCCAAGGGCGTAGGACACGTGCACTTCAGGGAACCAAGAGATGCTGTGCATTTCTCTCGTCCCCCTGACACAGCCACTAGGTGACGATGCTTCCAATTCTCTCTAAAGAAACCTTGCTTTCTCAGGCCCAGGTGTCCAGCTGCACACCAAGGACGTCCCTGGCTCCCAGGCACAGTTCCCAGGCCCAAGGCCGAGCTCCCCTCCGAACCCCATTCCAGCAGACCTTGCTCCTGGCGTTGTGGAGCAGCCACTTCATGTCAGCCTTTTCTCCTGGCAGTCAGCTTAGCGCCGTAACCTCTGCCATCGGGGCGCCCGAGAGCCGTGTGAGGTCAGCAGAGAGTCACTGTCAGCCTTTGACCTCACAAAGGTGGGTGGCCATAAGTGCCCTGAGCGTCCAGCTCGCATTGAGTACTGCTGGTGGCACTCGAGGCGTGGAGGTCTGCATGGTGCAATGGGAGACGCCGATGTCCTGCTGCTGGAACAAGAGACGCTGATGTGCTGCTGGTGCAGGAGGAGACGTGAAGGTGCTGCTGCTTAGAGGTGCTGAGGAGCGGGCAGCCTCCGTGCCGGTGGCTGAGCATGCTACTCTTAATTAGTGCTCTACCCTTCCTATCTTTTTACTAAGGTGGGTAGAGAGAAATGCCCATATCTGTTTATTTCCTGGTAAGAAATGTAAGAGCCTTGTATCTGCATATTCACCAGATTCATCCCAGCGCCCTTGGTACTGGCCAATTGTGTTGATCTGTAATAAAGAGCAATTGGTAGCACACCAAGTCTGCGTGACCTTGCATCTAACAGAATCGTCCAAATCCCTGTTGTGATCTCTCTCTAGCTGTGGGCTGGCTAAGCTGTCTGTTGGATGGTGAAAATGGGAAATGATTGGGATGGGAAATGATGAGTGGGCCGAGAAATCATTGCTGGGATGGGAAGACTTCCTTGGGGTGGAAAGCCATTGGGCTAGGAAATCAAAGAGATGGGAAATCTTCCCTGGGTTTGAAATCATTGGGAAGCAAAAGCGTTGGGATGGGAAATCACTCCGGGGATGGGGAAGTATTGTGATGGGAAGTCTTTAATGGGGTGGGTAACATTCACTGGGGAAGGAAGTACTTGGAAAAGTAATCAGAGAGATGGGAATTCTTTGGGATGAGATCTCTTTGGATTAAGAAACGCTTCGTGTCGATGGGAAATATCTCGTATGGGAATCTGTTATCATGTGAAATTGTAAGGATGGGAAATGACCGTTAGGATGCAAAGCTGGTACTGGGACGGGAAATGCTTGGGACGGGGAAGTGTTGGTGTGAAACCGTCCTGGGCATGGCAAATGATGCATGGGAGGGAAAGCCTGATGGGGATGGAAAAGTCTTGCGATGGGAAGCCTGCTTGGGTCCAAAAGCTGCAGTCCTCACCAAGATGGCGGTGAGGGGCTGGTCAGCCGTTGGGACGGAACGGCCGTTGCCCGCGTTCCCCAACCGACCGCCCCACTCTCCAGCCACCATGGCAGGTACAGCAGCCGGCTCCCGCTCCTCCCGGGGCTGCGGCCCTGCTGGCGAGCCCAGCGCCCCAGATCTCACCCCAGCGCCCTTTTTCCCACAGAGGGTTTCCCCAGACGGCTTCCGCGGCTTCCGCAGACGCAAAACTCCCCCTTCGTCGTCCCAGCCGTGCCGCCAACGGTGGCTGCCTGGCTGCTGCCCTCCCTCCCCGGAGCGATGGCGCTGCCCTTGCAGCCCCTGCAGGTACCCACCCTCCCCTACGCGCTGCCCCAGGCCACCGTCTGGCACGTGGTGCCGGGGGTCCAGGGGCAGGTGCTGCAGCTCCCCGCCGGGGTGCAGCTGGCACCTGGGGGGCACCTCCCAACCGAGGGGCACCACCTGCAGCTGGGGCAGCTCCCCGCCGTGGGGCAGCTCCCTGCTGTGGGGCAGCTCCCCCACACCGCTCCTCCCTGGGCCCCCGTCTACCAGTGGGGACAGCCCGTGGGGACGGGGACGGTGCTGCCCCAGGATCCCCTCTGGCTGGGGCCCGGGGCCGTGCTCCATGGGGAGCTCCTGCACCCCGCAGGCACCTGCCTGCTGCAGGCCCCTGCCCACCCCGGCCCCCCACCACTCCTCGTCCCGGGGCCTCCGCTGCGGGGGCAGGCGCTCCCCGCGCCCCGCACCCTGACCAGCAGCCGGGGGCAGCTGCCGGAGCCCTGCGACCACGCCGTGGGGCTCAGCGAGGACCAGGGGCCCCCGCTGCCCGGCCCCACTCCCCCCGAGCCTGCCCAGGCTCCAACGACCGCCAGCACCCAGACGGTGACGCCCGACGGTGAGTTTGGGGCTGGCACAGCCGGCCGCTGGGCGCCCCACACCCAGGAGCCATGGGAAAGCTGGCATCGCCCATCCTGGGGGATTTGCTTGCTTTTTCCTCAGCGGCGACAGTTGCAGAGGTGCCTGAGGAGCCCCTGGAGCTGCTTGAGCTGGGCCCCGATGCCTTCGCCGAGGCCTTTCCCCACCTGGCAGGGGACAGCCAGCAGCTGCAGCACCTGCAGGACCAGCTCCCGGCCGACCTGGACATCTCCGGCTTGGAGGAGCTGCTCAGCTGGCTCGATGCCGTGGAGCCCCAGGACGCCTTCCCCGGTGTCCCCAGCAGTCCTGTGCTCAGCCGCTTCCTGTCTGAGCTGCCCGACCTCTGCGAGGACATGGAGGAGCCGAGCACACAGGGACTGGCAGCCACCAGAGCGCTGGGTGAGGTACCCTCAACCCCTGGGGTGCACCCCGAGAAGGTGCAGGATGGGCGGGCGGTGCAGCCCCCTGCTGTGCCGGCAGCGAGCTCCCCCCTCAAGCCTGCAGCCAGTCCCCAGCTCAGTGCCCTCAGGAGACCCCTGCCCAACCCTCCCTTCACTCTCCCCAAAAGGCCCCCCCACCCTGAATTCCTCACTGCCCTTAGCAGACCCCTGCCCAACCCTCCCTCGCGTCCCCTCAAGAGACCCCCCGACCCTGAATTCCTTAATTCCCTTAGGAGACCCCTGCCCAAGCCTCGCCTGAGTCCCCTCAAGAGCCCCCCCGACCCTGAATTTATTAGTGCCCTTAGGAGACCCCTGCCCAATCCCCCTCTGGGTCTCCTCAAGAGCCCCCCCGGCCCTGAATTTATTAGTGCCCTTAGGAGGACCCTGCCCAATCCCCCTCTGAGTCCCCTCAAGAGCCCCCCGCCTGCCCCTGCGCCCACCGGCACCAAGTGGGGGGCCAAGCGCCCCGCGCCCACCAGCACCCCCAGCACAGCGCAGAGCTCCCAGCACAGGAGGCCGGCGACGGAGAAAACCCCCGGCAAGGAGAAGACGACGCTGCTGGGCCAGGGTGGCCAAGGCCCCAAGACGCTGTGCCAGGGGAAGACGGGTGGCCACAGCGCGGTGGCTGGCAGCAGCGGCCAAGCGGGCGGCGGCAGGCAGCAGCCGGCGAGCGACAGCACCAGGGCGCCCAGCAAGAGGGCCCGAAGCCCGGGGGCTGCTGGGGGGCAAGGAGCAGCGGCACCGCCTCCCCGGAGAGCGCTGCTGCTGCTGGAGCCCCCCCCCATTAAGCCCCGTGCCCGTGCCCGTGCCGTGCGGGCCCAGGACAGGCTCCGTCCCCAAGCCATCGGGGACAAGACGCTGCAGCGCCAGCACCCGGGGACAAAGACCCCCAGCGAGACTTTGCAGCCGCTGGGGGCCAGGGCGAAGGCGCTGGGGCCAGTGCGCCAGCCGCCCTGTGTGCAGCCGCAGCCCACCTCCAGCGGCCCCAGCAGCATGCCCAGGGCCCCGCCGACGGTGCCAGGCTCCAGCGCTGTGCCCGCTGCCCCCCGGCCCCCAGCTGGCGACAAGGCCCAGGCGGTGCCGGCACCACCAGGCAGCATGGCGCGAGCGTGGAGAGCTCCCCTGCAGCAGGCGCCCAGAGCGCCGTGCCTGCCAGCCGCGGGGGGCCAAGCGCAGCGGGAGCCTCTGCCCACGCAGCCGCGCACGCTGCAGCGTCCGGCGCAGCCCCGCGTGGACTACGTGCCCTGCGTGGGGCCCTGGGCGGGCGGCGACGCGGCGCCCACGCCGCTGGAGGAGCAGGAGGCGTCGGTGCCCATCACGCCGCAGCAGCGTCCCGAGCGGGAGCACCTGAAGAAGCTGGCCCAGGAGGAGCGGCAGCGGGCGGCCCACCAGATGAAGATCGGCCCCGTGCAATTCTTCGTGCAGCGGCAGAAGGACCACGCCATAGCCAAGTATTACGGCTACCCGTGACCCTGCGCTCCTCGACGGCCCCCGCAGCACCCGGGCCCGCTCAGCATGCAGGCACAGAGACCTCTGCAGGCGCCTGCTCCAGCTTCAGCCACGCTCCTCAGCCCTTGCCCCTCTCGCTTGCCCTCTCCCTTCTCCAGTGCTGGAGCTAGGCAGTGTTTGCCACTGTCAGGGATGGGCAACTGGGGCAATGGGAAATGCGTGCGTCACGAATGAACGTTGCAATGGGAAGCTGTTGGGATGTTGGCAATAGCTGGGGTGGGAAAGGTTGGGCGTGGGAACTGCTTGTTGGGACACCAAATGGCTGAGATCCCAAACTTATTTCTTCGTTCGGGTCATTTCTCTTATTTAGTGCCTTCCTTATTAAATTCCTCTAGTGTAGGTGTTCACTCAGCAAGGCCTCTGCCTGCAGCTGTTCTGGCACTGGGATGCTGAGGGGATTTCATGCAGCCCGCTCCCGCTGCCCATGCTCAGTCCGTGCATGGATGTGCGCATGGCCAGCACGGACGGGAGAAAATGGGTGGACGGCTGGGTGGATGGGAGGGTGATGGGAGTTGGGAATTCAGCCTTGGGATCAGACACGGGAGGTTGTTGGGATAGGAATTGATCAGTGGGATGGGAAGTCACGATGGGGATAGGAATTCATTAGAATAGGACAAATTGGTTTCATTTTTATTTATTATTTTATTAATTTTATTTATTTATTTTATTTATTATATTTATTAATTTTATTTATTAAATTTACTTTATTGACTGTGTTGTACAGGATGGCATTTTTTTAGGTTCTCTTCCTTTTCTACCCTATTAAACTCTCTTTATCACAACGCACTGCTTTGTACTTCATTTTTCCTTCCGAGTCGTTCTGGATTCACTCAGGATGGGGGGACATTAGTGAATGCCTGTGTGCTTCAGATCCAAGGACACCTTTGCCCTCAACTCAAGATACATATTTGCATCTGTTGTCATGATACAAAATTAACAACAACAAAATAAAAGTTAACTACTTCCGAGCACCAGCTGTACGTTTGCTGGGTCTGCTCTATGCATTTTGAAGACCATTCAATACTATTCAGCACCTTCAGGAGGAAATGTGTGGTTCTAGGGAAATGCATCTTGATCTGATGCAAACCTGCGACGCACCCTGCAGCCCCTGCAACCCCTGTGATTTTACCTGCAGCCCCTGCAACCCCTGTGATTTTACCTGCAGCCCCTCCAAGCCCCGTGATTTTACCTGCAGCCACTCCAACCCTGGGACAGGCCCTACAGCTGGCTCCGGGGACTACCCCGTTGCCGTATCAGTCGCCAATACACACAAGATGAAGGAATGGATGCAGAAGTCATCTCGTTTAGGCAGGGAAGAAAGTCCTCCGAAGAAGGGGAAGGAGCAAGAGGAAGGCGAGGCAGGCGACCCCAATGTAGGGCCATCCCAGGGAAGAGGAGGCTGTTATAAAATAGAAAAGAGAGAAAAGCAGCAGTAAGCAGGTGATCCCCATCCCTGGGCGAGCTGCGAGACATGGGACAAGATTTCAGCTGTCATGCAGGCGAGCACATTGTCACCTGGCTGCTGCGATGCTGGGATAACAGCTCCGGGAGCCTGGAATCGGAGGGCAGGGAAGCCAAGCAGCTGGGATCCTTCTCTGGGGAAGGGGGCACTGAGAAAGCGATCGGAAACGGGGCACAAGCCTCTGGAGGCGGCGCCTGTCAGGCGTGAAGGAAAGGGATCCCTTCCAGGAAGATGCTGTGGGGTTGCTGAGGGTCGAAGAACAGCAGGTGTTGGCTGCTCCCACCGTGCTGCAGCAGCGGCAAGGGAGAGACGTGGTGGTTTTCCTCAGCTGGGCAGCTGAGCTCCACCTCAACCGCTCTCTCCCTGCCCCTCCTCAAACGGAAAGGGGAGAAAATAGGATGGAAAGGGCTCAAGGGCTGAGAGAAGGACAGGGAGATCACTCCACAATGATCGTCACGGGCAAAAGAGGCTCAGCAGAGCCTGTTCCAGTCCAGCCCGGGCCTGCTCCTGCGGGGGCTCTCCCCAGGCCGCGGCCTCCTCCAGGCCACATCCACCTGCTCCAGCGGGGGCTCCTCCACGGGCTGCAGCGTGGAGATCTGCTCCGTGTGGGACCCGTGGGCTGCAGGGGGACAGCCTGCTCCACCAGGGGCCTCTCCCCAGGCCGCAGGGGAACTGCTGCTGTGAGCCTGGAGCACCTCCTGCCTCCTGCTGCACTCACCTTGGGGGCTGCAGAGAGGTTTCTCACTCCTCCCTGACCCAGACGCTGCTGTGCAGCAGGTTTCTTTCCCTTTCTTAGGTGGGCTCTCACGCAGGCGCAAACATCATCCTTTTTGTCTCAGTTCTGGGCAGCAGCGGGTCCCTCTGGAGCCTCCTGGAACCGGCCCTTAACTAACATGGGGCAGCTGCTGCATTCTCCTCACAGAGGACACCCCTGCAGCCCCCCGCTACCAGAACCTGTCCTCGTAAACCCAACACAAGACACCGACCGAGCCTCCCTGATTCCCAGCAGGTGGGTCAGGCTGGGAACCCAGGCCAGTGCCCGGCAGACCCTCCTGGGCCTTGAAAAGCAAGCTTTATGGGGACGTAGCACCCAGAAAGAACGGAGTCACACAACAGGATTCATTTCCAAAACCGCCTCGTAGACACCTGGGCCAAAGAGCAGGGCCTTGAGCGGGTATATCACAATGACAGAGTTCATTTCCTTCCCAGTAGCTGGCATGTGCCGTTTTTTGGGATTTCGGGGCTACAGTGTGCTGCTAAGAGGGATGTCTTAGCTCTTGCAGGGCAGTGCTTCCACTAAGGCCAGGACTTTTCTGCATCTTCTACTGCCCTGCAAGCGAGGATGCTTGGGGCACACAGGAAGCTGGGAGGGGACACAGCTGCAGGGATTCCATAAGACACAAGCAAATGCAGCCTTGGCTTGGTGACACTTTCTCTTGATTACTGCTCAACACAAATTACCTCGAGCAAGTCTACTGTGAGGACTAAAGGAAAGAGACGTATGGATGCTGCTAAGCTCTTCTAGCTTGTACCAGGTAGGAAAGATACCTCTGTAGCAGGCGTGAAGAGGATAGCACTAATTAATTAGATGAGAAGCGGAGGAAAGGCACTTAGAGGTAGTGAAAAGCAGTTAATGTGATGTTCCGGGGAAGCTTCAGTCTGCTTAAGGAGTGGCAAGAACAAGCCTAAAGTCATAGCCAAATACAAGAAAGAGAGGAGGACACGCAGCATGAGAAGCTCCCGAGAGAAAGGAGCTCTGTTTTGGGTAAAAATCAGTCCCTTTTTCTATCATGGAGACATCCAAGGGCGTAGGACACGTGCACTTCAGGGAACCAAGAGATGCTGTGCATTTCTCTCGTCCCCCTGACACAGCCACTAGGTGACGATGCTTCCAATTCTCTCTAAAGAAACCTTGCTTTCTCAGGCCCAGGTGTCCAGCTGCACACCAAGGACGTCCCTGGCTCCCAGGCACAGTTCCCAGGCCCAAGGCCGAGCTCCCCTCCGAACCCCGATTCCAGCAGACCTTGCTCCTGGCATTGTGGAGCAGCCACTTCATGTCAGCCTTTTCTCCTGGCAGTCAGCTTAGCGCCGTAACCTCTGCCATCGGGGCGCCCGAGAGCCGTGTGAGGTCAGCAGAGAGTCACTGTCAGCCTTTGACCTCACAAAGGTGGGTGGCCATAAGTGCCCTGAGCGTCCAGCTCGCATTGAGTACTGCTGGTGGCACTCGAGGCGTGGAGGTCTGCATGGTGCAATGGGAGACGCCGATGTCCTGCTGCTGGAACAAGAGGCGCTGATGTGCTGCTGGTGCAGGAGGAGACGTGAAGGTGCTGCTGCTTAGAGGTGCTGAGGAGCGGGCAGCCTCAGCGGGCAGCTGAATCAGAGGGCAGGGAAGCCAAGCAGCTTCCTTCTCTGGGGAAGGGGGCACAGAGAAAGTGATTGGAAATGGGGTACAAGCCCTCAGCCTCTAAAAGCAATCCCTCAGATGTTTAGGCATAGTAAAGTTAGGTATATCTATTTGACTCTAGACCCCAACATGTTTGTTAGTGTCTGGTTTGTCCACTGCTTTCTTGTGGGGGATTTGAGTTGGCCATTACTGTTTAGGTGATGCTGACTTCATATCTATGGTGCACTTTATTCTTAAAATGGGAAGTTTCTACCAATTCCCATCCAAACTTGCTCATAAGCCAACTGCAGTCATCATTTCAGATGTGTCTCCCAACTTACACATTTCCTATTTCTCCTTGATATTTACTCAAGAAATTCATTTACGTAGAGACAACATATTCTTCTCTCAACTGGCATCTGGCTGGGCAGAATGATGTCCTTTCATTCCCTTCCAGGCAATAGGCAACTTGTTCCTTCTGTCTTGTGAACTCTTCCTCCTAAGTTCAATGTGAATACAAGTGGCAGAACTGTGCCTCATGTCCCAAATGAGTGTCAGGGCTGCCTTGTCCAGTGTATTCATACTGGAGGGAAAAAAAAATGAATAGCCATACACACTATATAACCACTAAACTTTTTCAGTCCTCCTTGTGCTAACAGTGCATGAACGTGAGGTTTTGTTGTCATTTTTGTTTGTTTGTTTGTTTGCTTGCTTTAAACTCCTGACTGCCATATAGCAAACATGACAAAAAAACACCCTTTTTTGAGAATCTCTGAGAATGGCTCTGCTTTGTATTATCACCTGTCACTTCACCTGAACCATTTCAATCACAAGCGATAGCCTTCTGTCAGGCTTGGTAGTACTTCCCAACCTTATGTCCCCTGCAAATCTCAAAGCTCATGTGAGCTCATGTATCCGTAGATAATGTATCAGAAGCTCACAGAAGGTGAAATAGTTGTAATTCATCCCCTGTGTAGGGAAGAACTGGTCCTAGAAAGGAAAGCTATTAAATTATCTGGAAACAATTTAGCTCTGATAAATTATTTTGTAAATTACACATTACCCCCTCCTTCCCTGGTCTTAGCTGTTCTTGCTCCAAAACTTTGCATGGTGTTGATGTCAAACTAACAGGCCCACACTTGTCTGGATGACTCTTTACCCTCTTCTGGACAGAGGTGTATTTGTTACTCTCCCATTCTGGGGACTATCCCTGATTTGCACAATTGTTATGCATTTTTCCTACTTGACTTGTTGTTCTGTGTGCCAATGCTGTTAATAGGCTAGGTAGATATCAGCTTTTCATTTTTCACTTGAATCACTATAGATTGTTATTTCACCTCAGATGATGTTGCGCCTAGTGCCCTACCCTCCTTTTCAATGGGAGTCCTGTCACTGCCCTTAATATCACATTGTTGTTGCTGTTAGATGCAGGAAATAAGATTTGCAGCATTTGAGACATCAGTAACTTTTGATCTATTTTTGCCTCAAGTGTGCAACTGTCCTAATTTGTTCTCTTTGTTCCCCCTGGTTTCTGTGGCTTAAGTACCACTTACTATTATTGTTTAATTTCCTATGTGAAGGAGGTTTTTGGTCATTCTTACTTTATTTCTGCAGTTTTTAACCTCTGAAACATGCCTTTTCTCATCGCTTTTTTCCTGTTTGAATTTTGAATTTTAACTATGCCTTCTCTGCACTCAAGTCCCAGAGCTGCTTAGTCAGACTCAATTATTCATTTCCTTAGATTTCAAAGTTTGCATTTCTAAGCCTCAGAACCTTCATTCTAAACCTGGTTTTGTCTGTCGTGAAATGTAAAATGAGAAAAGTCAGCTCATGATCACACTTTATTCAAATTTTACTACATTTAAACCCATACAGGAGCCAAGTCTAAAATGGTCTTATATTTTTTCACTTTTGGGAAGAAATCCATCACATAGTATACCTCTATGAACATAAGTGGTAATTATCTTTCAATCTTTTGCTGGGAAGTTAAAGTCTCCCATAATTCCCATTATTGTTTACGTGTCTGATAACTGTACAGAGATAATTCACTATTAGACTGGAGCTAAGAGCAAAGAGCAGGCTAGCAAGGCTGTCTATCTTTAGCAGTGATTTGCACAAAACCACTCTTTTGCTGACCCATAACATTTAATTTCTCTATCCTCTGCTTCTTGCTAACACAAAGCACCATCTTATTCCATCCATTTGCCTTGGTTTCCAGCCTTCCTGAGATTTATCGGTCCTTGTATGACATTCATGCCTTTGTTTCACCCTTCCTGTGTTGACACTTGTCATAACAGTTTTAGATCCTGAACATGATCATCTCAAAGTTTGCCTGACAGTTAGGTCTTCCTCACATTGTCATAGAGTATCAGGTCTCTACCACTTGAAATAGATTGGATTGGATTAGATTATTGGCACCGTCTCTTGTGCTGGTAGTCCATTATCTTCACAGTCCGTACAACTGGCCATCAGTGAACATGAAGTGGCCTTATCCTGCCCATTTACCTTTCTGGAAATCAGCCACTCTCTCTGCCTAGAACAGGGAATGGATTTTCCTCACCTTTCTTCAAAAGCTCTGAAGTTTTCTGTGATCTTTCCAATTGTATGGTATGATAAGCTTTTGCTGCCACTGAAGGGTAGAAGTCATTATGAATAGTGCCAACAAAACAGAAACATAACAATGAAAACGACATTTTAATTCAGAATAGGTATTTGAAAAGTTCACCTTTTCTAGCACAAATGGGGAAAAGAAAAAAAGGAAGGAAAAAAAAAAAAAAAGCAGTCCTAAAACATCAAAACTGTGGCCAAAGAATTAGAAGAAACACTATTTTTCCAAAGCTGCAATGTTTTCCATTCATCTGGCTGGGCCAGCAGAGCACTGGAGACCTGGATGCACTGCACTCATGGCTGGTTCCCCTAAATGACCTGCAGGGAGATCTTCTTATCTCTATCCCTCTGTTTCTCCTTTCAATCTCTGTTTTGTCTGTTTCTATCACTAGCTCTCAAATCGCCACTGATATATGCACGTGCAGCACCCAGCACAACCTTGTTTCAGGCTCCAGCGGGACCTTTAGGCATTACCATCCTGTAAACAAATAACAATGATAGTGAGTGTAATTACAATCGTCAAACTATTCCAGCTCCACATCATTAGCCATGCCCTGAGCTAAATAACATTTTAATCAGTTCGATATGTCATCTGTGGCTTTCTTCACTGTCACTTGCAATCCAGCAAACTCCTTCCTTCACGTTTCTAGATTAGACAGAGGGTTCTCAACTGCAGACATCCAATTCCCTGTTCAGGAAGCAGTGAGACCTTTCCTCTTCTCACAGATTTAAGATGATATCCAAGCATCATGAGACACAGTGCGTATGTCTCCTAGGCCCATCCCATGAGAGCAGGACATTTACCACACATGAGAAGAAGACTTAATGCAGTGGCAAAGCAAAATACTCAGTGTCAAAGCCATGTCGAGATGATCATTAAAGACAGATCAAAATTACCCAATGCAGGAGGAAAATCTATCGTTTGTAGAAGATTATGTTCTCTGATTATTAGTTTCAAAATTAGTTTTTCCTTTGGATTTCCTCTGAACTTAAACTTAGTTTGGAATGCCTTTGGTTTTGAATATTTCTAAAATTGTATTACTTCTCCTAAGTAAGTTGCTAGTCTGTTCTATTTACGTGAAATTCAAATAATATTGTGAAGTATCTGCCATCAGTTTTACTGTGTGCCAGGCTGAGTTCCCTGATGAATTTCAAATTTCAGATATGAAACGGTAAAGGTTAAAAAAAAAAAATGTTACAAAGGGTACTTCATGCGGTAGCATAAACTTCTGTTTTCTCAAAACTTGTATCAGTTCATCTCACCAGGACCAGCAGGGGAAGCACACTCTGCCTAGGCACTGGCAAAGGCACACAGTGAGACTGTGGGGTCTCTTGCTGGGGTCATTCAAAATTTGACTGTACAAGCCCCTGAGCAATATGACAGGGCTTTAAAAATGGCCCTGCTTGAAGTACGCGGGTGATCTGGAGACCTCTAAGGTGCTTTCCAACAAAAGCTTTTCTATAATTGTATGAAATCACCTGCAATAGATTAACCCTTGTCATTATTCCCATCACAGGAAATAACTGTGACCCCTGGGTAACAGGTGAGCTTACTGCGACACCAGGGAGAGCCTTCCTGTACTTAAAGGCAACCTGTAGGAAAGCTGTGGAGGGAGTCTTTATCAGGGCCTGGAGCGACAGGACAAGGAGTAACCGCTTTAAACTGAAAAGTTAGATTTAGAATATATATTAGGAACAAATTCTCTACTGATAGTACCTCACATCCTGTGCATCTGCCAACTTCCGCATTTTATGGTTGCCTCCCCTACTTAAGAGAGGATATTGGAGTGCTGTGTGAAACACTCAGATCTTACAGGAACAAAACAATACCTTACCTTTTGTGTTCAAATACGTGCCCAGTACGTTCAGCTAAAACAACTTCTAACCTACAGCGTTTGGTCGAAAGTTCCAATTTCTGTCTCAGTTTCATGTACACCAAATTTTCAAGCAGGATTTCTGGGCCAGTGTCGTCTGTCTGTGAGAGACTGCTTTGCTAGATCATCATTCACTGCTCCCTCTGCCAGGCACAGGCCTTTCTCTCTTAATCCCTTGTAAGAAAACTTGCAGAGGTATATGGGGTAGCAGTCAGCAGTGTAAAAGAATAAGAGACATACTGCCTTCGCACATATATATACAACACAATATCAAAGATCTCATCAAGGTCCACCAAGGAAAGGAAGCAATGCAGGAGAAAGAAGACAGGACAACAGGGGGAATGGAGAGCATAAGGGAGGAGGCAGGCAGTGGCCTTAAAAACAAAGCATAAAAATAACTTCCAGTAGTGGGACATAGTGAATTGGAGCTCTAAGGTCTGCATCTAGAGATGTCTTTTATCTTTATCATGCAGTTGTGGAGATGGGTCCTCTGGTTTTGGTCATGTTTTTTCACATTCTGCAATTATCTCCCAAGAACCACCCCCTGTTGGGCAGAAAGGTAGAGGTGCGCTCCAGAAACACAGCGATGGCAAGGAGTCCTCCACTTCATTCTTCCATTTTTTTCCAGCTGGAAGCATCCATAGTTGTCAACTGAATTGGTTTTGAGGAGTAGGAAAGACAGCATTGCTGGATTTCTGCTTTCTCCTAGATCCTATCATACCACATCATGACAGTTGTCTTTATTTTATGTCCTTTTATGCCTGGATGTTTCTCATTTTTATGTGTGTGGGGTTTTCTATTTTTCTTTCTTTCTCTTCTCGTCTTTCTTTCTTTCTTTCTTTCTTTCTTTCTTTCTTGCTTGCTTGCTTGCTTTCTTTCTTGCTTTCTCTTTCTTTCTTCCTGTCTGTCTTTCTGTCTGTCTGTCTGTCTTGTCTCTTTCTGTCCAGCACTGATTTTATTGCTACTTGTGCATATCCAGACTGTACAGTTTTCTCCATTCCCTCTGTTTCTCCCTGTGTCTTGCCCCTCTTCCCTGCAACTGAACAGCATTGCCTTGATCAATGAAGTGGCAACATGCGGCTTACACAGCAAACTGCTGAAATTACAGCTATAGCCATGGAGCACAGCTGCAGATCAACAGAAGACCACCAATAACTCACATTTCTAAACTGCTTGTCACAATTCTTCAGTATGCAGGCTGTGATGCTGCCAAGAGCGATCTCACCTCTTAAGCACCCATCCATTTCTTCTCTTCCCAGACCCTCAAGGTATCCTGGTCAAACCACACCCCTTGCCCCATCTGTCTGTCCCACATTCCTTTTCCCTCATCTTTTTTTTTTTTTTTTCAGCATAGTGTCTCCATAGAAGCTGCTGCTCCCCAACTCCGAGTTGACTAGGGCTGAACTATTGAAAAAGAAAAGAAAAGCTATAAATTATAGTGAGAGATGGTGAATACCTAATGATCTCTTAAAAGCAGGAATTTAAGGGAATAAGTAATTGATAAATGGAGTTAAGATCAGTAGGAAAAAATCCACTGTTGCAATCAGTAGAGTTAAGAAGTTTTTCAAGTACATTAGAAACAAAACTTAGAGTAATGACACAGATCCAATACGGGATGGGTATTGCTTCAGTGAGAAATGATGAAAAAAAAAAACCAACATCACGTACATGTGTATGTGTTGTTGTGTATTTGGAAAAAAAACAGGTTAATGAAAACTGCATGCTCAATTAGACGATTTTTTTTGTTGTCATTGGCAGGGAATTGTGTGCTTTATAACACAATATGTGTTATATGTTTTTTATATATTTTTTAATAAATAGACTTTATTAGATAACTCATTTTGAATGTATAGCCTAGATGTTAGAAGAATTAACAACATGCAATATTACTTGTAAAGATTAACAACATGTGGTATCTAAATAATATTTAGAGATGTAAAGGTGTTTGGCATTTCAAAGTCTACTTCTCCAATGAAAAATGTGTTAGAGCTTCTGTTGGATGTAATGTAACCTGCTCACTTCCTGCCCACCTCAGCAGGACAGGGGATAAAATCGGGAAAAAAAAGGAACGAGAAAGCTCATGGGCTTTGATAAAGACAGGGATATTGCTTATCAATGATTGTTGTGGAAAAATCTCTCTTAACTTGAGGAAATTAATTTCATGCCCATTAATTTGTATAAATTTAATTACTAGTTCAGGTGTTGGGAAGCAAAAGGACAAACATCAAACCACATAGGGGTAACAAACACTTCTCCTCCTCTTCTGGGCTCAACTTCACTCCAAGCACCTGTCTTCCACCTGCTGATCTCGCTCAGTCCATTCACTGGGGAAATGGGCAGCACAGGAGGAGGCTGTGGTTAATATGCAGCAGTTCTTCTCTGCCTATCCTTTCTTCTCGTTTCTACTTTGCTCCAGTGTGGGTCCTCCACAGGCTGCAGACCCTGTCAGGAATATTCATCTGTTCTGGCATGGATCCTCCACAGGTTTCAAAGAATATCTGCTCCACCATGGAGCATCTACTTCTCCTCCTCCTATGACCTTGATGTTCCCTCTGTTGTTCCTCATTCTTTTTGTTCTCTCCAGCTCTCTCCATCCAATATTTTCTGTGCATTCTTAGAGGCAACACACCTTGGCTTGTTGTCTGAGTTTGGCCTATGGTGCATCTGTTGCTGTGTCCAGCACAGTGCAGCCCCTGACCTTGCTACCAAAACCTTGCCACAAATCTCAATACACCTGTTAAAAGAGACCCTCCTGTTTGTTGCCCTTCTTTGGACACTCTCGAACAGTTTTATATCTTTTTCTCATACTGTGGTGCCCAAAACTGCACACAGTACTCACAGTACGTGGAATAGCAACAGAGACTGCCTCTAATTTTCTCTTCCCTGCAGAAGCTCTGTTGCTACCACTGTCCGGAAATCATCACTATCACAGACAGGAGTAGCATTCCCTCCTCCCACAGTTGGTTCTTTTTCCCCCAGACTTAGACACCATCCACAAAAGCAAAAACAAAACAAAACAAACAAACAAACAAACAAAAAAGAGTCAAAAGCCCTCAGGAAGGCAGTGGTGCAGACTGTGGAGAGCCTGGGTTCAAATCCTTCTTCTGCGAGGCTCTGAACCTATACCCCACCACAAGCTGTCCGCTAACGTATGGCAGGGCAAGGAGGAAGAAAGAACATTTCTCCTGCACTTTCCATTTATTGTTGGCTGACAATTCTGTAGAGTTATAAAGCCTCAATCAGTGCGATACAGGGTTCTTCTCACATTGTCTCACTGTGCCCTAAGGGGAACAGCTCTAATTTAATAGATGCTTCACCAGAAAATCATGAGTCATCTGCAGTTTTGAAGTTTTCTGGGATCAAGTCCCTTCAGACAGTTGAGGAATTTGCTCTATCACCTATGAAAACTGGTGCTCTAATAAGCTAGTGAGTGAACAAGAGAGAAATCCTCTGCTAGATGACTTGACAAATTTGGTCTGAAAACAGTGTTGAGGCAGAACAATGCACGATTTTTGCCTTGGATGCACAGAGAGATTGGGGGTAGTAGAATTCTTTTATTCTTCATTGATATAAACATTTTCAAAACAGGTGTTTGCTCAACCTTGCTTCCACTGTGTGCATGGGAGGGAGATAACTGAAAGTGGGGAGTGTTGCTTGAAACCTGCAAGTGGCTGAGGTCCAGTGGGGTTGGAGGCTTTCTTACTCCTTTTGGAAATGCAAAGCAACCTTGCGCCTACCCTGCACTTGCAGAAGGATCACGACAGCCCAAAGCACAGAGGCTTTGTAATTACTGCATAGGGATTGGGAGCAGGGGGCTGCAGGCGTGGCCTCTGTGAGAACAGTGCGGAAGCTGCCCGTGTCGGATAAGAGCCAGCTCCAGCCAACTCCAGAAGGGCCACGACGCTTGCCAGAGCTGAGCCTATAAGCGATGCTGTTTGCACCTCCGGGAGAGCAGATTTAAGAAGGGGGAAATACTGCTGTGCAACAGAAGCTGGAAGAGCAAGGAGAGAGAACCAGCCCTGCAGCCCCCAAGGTGAGTGCAGCAGGAGGCAGGAGGTGCTCCAGGCTCACAGCAGCAGTTCCCCTGCGGCCTGGGGAGAGGCCCCTGGTGGAGCAGGCTGTCCCCCTGCAGCCCACGGGTCCCACACTGAGCAGATCTCCACGCTGCAGCCCGTGGAGGAGCCCCCGGTGGAGCAGGTGGATGTGGCCTGGAGGAGGCCGCGGCCTGTGGAGAGCCCCCGCAGGAGCAGGCCCCAGGCCAGAGCTGCAGCCATGGAGAGGAGCCCACGCAGGAGCAGGGGGCCTGGGGGGAGCTGCCACCCGTGGGGGACCCAGGTTGGAGCAGTTTGCTCCTGACGGACGGACCCTGTGGTACAGACCCATATCGGAACAGTTCCTCAAGAATGGTGGCCTGTAAGCAGCCCCCGCAGGCTCATTTCGGGAAGGACGGCATCCCGTGGGAGGGACCCCACGTGGAACAGGGGCAGAGAGGGACCGTGGAGGAGCAGCAGGTGATGAAGTGTTAGGGACTGACCAGAGCCCACATTCCCCATTCCCCTGCAACACTCGGCAGGAGGAGGTAGAGCAGGGTGGATAGGAGGTAAAAGGGGTTTTAAGTTTGCTTTTAATTTTTCACTATTGTAGTCTGCTAGTGATAGGCAACAAATTATATTAATCTCCCTGTGCTGCGTGTGTTTTGTCCAGGACGATAATTGTTGAGTGATCTCCCTGTCCTTATCACAATTCCTTGAGCCCTTTTCATCATATTTTTTCCCCCTTTTCCTTTGAGGAGGGGGAGTGAGAGAGTTGCTATGGTGGAGTTCAGCTGCCCAGCACTTAAAACTACCAAGCAACAGTCCTACTATCCACCGACCAGCGTCCTTATTCAAGCCTGTTGCAGCTATGTATGCTGCTCTGCTCTGTCTGGGATGTGGACCTAGCCATGATATCTGGGGCCAGCTCATATGGACTAGAGCCTTACAATCTGCAGGAATTCCCCTTCAGTGGGAACTTGCATCACATAAAGACGGTTCTCCATGGTGGAAGACAAAGCCTGTAGGAATTATTAGAAGTCGACATCCTCCATCGCTCTGACCCCCGAGATTTGGACATAATTTCCAAAATGAGCAAAAGGGATCTGTGTCTGCCCTGATACGAAGGAAGTCACTGCCCCTGGAAATCTAGTCACTATGCTTTGGTGACTTCATCAGCGTTTTTATTCTGCTTTGTATGCATCAAATGGAAAAGAGCTACCCCAGGAACACTGTGCTTTGGTGGCAGAGATCTGCTTGCAGCTGAGGACATTACTTATGTTTGTGTGTGAAAATCACACTTTCCTGCTAAAGTACATAATATTGGGCCACATGCTTTCTAGCATATCACCTGTCAGGGAAGCAAACCCAGGAAAAGCACTAATACAGCCCTATGTGTCCCTCATGGCTATAAGCACAGCCACAAGCACAACCATGCTAACACACAGGAAATCTGTGCATGATCCCCAGAATTCACAGATGCAACGTGCATTTCTGTGCCCGTGCCCTGACACCAGCTGGCAGCAGGAGGTCAGCTCCCAGCCTCAGCTCACTCTCTGTTCCTTGGGTTTGCTTTAATGCCTCCTTTGAGACACTGCCTCAGCGCAGTGAGTTTGTGAATGTGACATATCATTCAATATTATCCACCATGAGCCACTCTGTTCCTATAGCAACTGCCTCCTTAGCCCAGTTCCTGGGTCTCTTCTGGTCTGTTTGATATTCACCTTGACACCTTTGGTGGAGGCCTTGAAGGAACACACAAAGTGTGAAAACACCTTGTACTTATTAGGCCAAGGTAATTCCTCCCCACATGGATGGGCACATATCATCTCCAAGAAAGGGGCTCCCACCTCCACGACTCCCGTCCATCCTCCACCTCTCTATGTCCTTGCATGAATAACGACCTGCACCGCTTAACCTGGACAGGAGCCTGAAGTCCACAACGGGAAACGCTCTGATCTGGGCTCCTTCCAAAAGGGCCACGCAGATATAACTAGAAGAATGCGTAAAACGTTGACCCTAGCTGACGTAATTTCTTTTGGTTGATCTGATGCAAACCTGTGATGCACCCTGCAGCCCCTGCAACACTTGTGATTTTACCTGCAGCCCCTGCAACTGCTGTAATTTTACCTGCAGCCCCTCCAACAACTGTGATTTTACCTGCAGCCCCTGCAACCCCTGTGATTTTACCTGCAGCCCCTCCAACAACTGTGATTTTACTTGCAGCCCCTCCAACCCTTGTGATGTTCCCTGTAGCCACTCCAACCCTGTGACAGGCCCTACAGCTGGCTCCGGGGACTACCCCGTTGCCGTATCAGTCGCCAATACACACAAGATGAAGGAATGGATGCAGAAGTCATCTCGTTTAGGCAGGGAAGAAAGTCCTCCTAAGACGGGGAAGGAGCAATAGACAGGCGAGGCAGGTGACCCCAATGTAGGGCCATCGAAGGGAAGAGGAGGCTGTTATAAAATAGAAAAGAGAGAAAAGCAGCAGTAGGCAGGTGATCCCCATCCCTGGGTGAGCTGCGAGACATGGGACAAGATTTCAGCTGTCATGCAGGCGAGCACATTGTCACCTGGCTGCTGCGATGCTGGGATAACAGCTCCGGGAGCCTGGAATCGGAGGGCAGGGAAGCCAAGCAGCTGGGATCCTTCTCTGGGGAAGGGGGCACTGAGAAAGCGATCGGAAACGGGGCACAAGCCTCTGGAGGCGGCGCCTGTCAGGCGTGAAGGAAAGGGATCCCTTCCAGGAAGATGCTGTGGGGTTGCTGAGGGTCGAAGAACAGCAGGTGTTGGCTGCTCCCACCGTGCTGCAGCAGCGGCAAGGGAGAGACGTGGTGGTTTTCCTCAGCTGGGCAGCTGAGCTCCACCTCAACCGCTCTCTCCCTGCCCCTCCTCAAACGGAAAGGGGAGAAAATAGGATGGAAGGGGCTCAAGGGCTGAGAGAAGGACAGGGAGATCACTCCACAATGATCGTCACGGGCAAAAGAGGCTCAGCAGAGCCTGTTCCAGTCCAGCCCGGGCCTGCTCCTGCGGGGGCTCTCCACAGGCCGCGGCCTCCTCCAGGCCACATCCACCTGCTCCACCGGGGGCTCCTCCACGGGCTGCAGCGTGGAGATCTGCTCCGTGTGGGACCCGTGGGCTGCAGGGGGACAGCCTGCTCCACCAGGGGCCTCTCCCCAGGCCGCAGGGGAACTGCTGCTGTGAGCCTGGAGCACCTCCTGCCTCCTGCTGCACTCACCTTGGGGGCTGCAGAGAGGTTTCTCACTCCTCCCTGACCCAGACGCTGCTGTGCAGCAGGTTTCTTTCCCTTTCTTAGGTGGGCTCTCACGCAGGCGCAAACATCATCCTTTTTGTCTCAGTTCTGGGCAGCAGCGGGTCCCTCTGGAGCCTCCTGGAACCGGCCCTTATCTAACATGGGGCAGCTGCTGCATTCTCCTCACAGAGGACACCCCTGCAGCCCCCCGCTACCAGAACCTGTCCTCGTAAACCCAACACAAGACACCGACCGAGCCTCCCTGATTCCCAGCAGGTGGGTCAGGCTGGGAACCCAGGCCAGTGCCCGGCAGACCCTCCTGGGCCTTGAAAAGCAAGCTTTATGGGCACGTAGCACCCAGAAAGAACGGAGTCACACAACAGGATTCATTTCCAAAACCGCCTCGTAGACTCCTGGGCCAAAGAGCAGGGCCTTGAGCGGGTATATCACAATGACAGAGTTCATTTCCTTCCCAGTAGCTGGCATGTGCCGTTTTTTGGGATTTCGGGGCTACAGCGTGCTGCTAAGAGGGATGTCTTAGCTCTTGCAGGGCAGTGCTTCCACTAAGGCCAGGACTTTTCTGCATCTTCTACTGCCCTGCAAGCGAGGATGCTTGGGGCACACAGGAAGCTGGGAGGGGACACAGCTGCAGGGATTCCATAAGACACAAGCAAATGCAGCCATGGCTTGGTGACACTTCCTGTTGATTACTGCTCAACACAAATTACCTTGAGCAAGTAACTGTGATGACTAAAGGAAAGAGACGTATGGATGCTGCTAAGCTCTTCTAGCTTGTACTAGGTAGGAAAGATACCTCTGTAGCAGGCGTGAAGAGGATAGCACTAATTAATTAGATGAGAAGTGGAGGAAAGGCACTTAGAGGTAGTGAAAATCAGTTAACGTGATGATCCGGGGAAGCTTCAGTCTGCTTAAGGAGTAGCAAGAACAAGCCTAAAGTCATAGCCAAATACAAGAAAGAGAGGAGGACACGCAGCATGAGAAGCTCCCGAGAGAAAGGAGCTCTGTTTTGGGTAAAAATCAGTCCCTTTTTCTATCATGGAGACATCCAAGGGCGTAGGACACGTGCACTTCAGGGAACCAAGAGATGCTGTGCATTTCTCTCGTCCCCCTGACACAGCCACTAGGTGACGATGCTTCCAATTCTCTCTAAATAAACCTTGCTTTCTCAGGCCCAGGTGTCCAGCTGCACACCAAGGACGTCCCTGGCTCCCAGGCACAGTTCCCAGGCCGAAGGCCGAGCTCCCCTCCGAACCCCCATTCCAGCAGACCTTGCTCCTGGCATGGTGGAGCAGCCACTTCATGTCAGCCTTTTCTCCTGGCAGTCAGCTTAGCGCCGTAACCTCTGCCATCGGGGCGCCCGAGAGCCGTGTGAGGTCAGCAGAGAGTCACTGTCAGCCTTTGACCTCACAGAGGTGGGTGGCCATAAGTGCCCTGAGCGTCCAGCTCGCATTGAGTACTGCTGGTGGCACTCGAGGCGTGGAGGTCTGCATGGTGCAATGGGAGACGCCGATGTCCTGCTGCTGGAACAAGAGACGGTGATGTGCTGCTGGTGCAGGAGGAGACCTGAAGGTGCTGCTGCTTACAGGTGCTGAGGAGCGGGCAGCCTCAGCGGGCAGCTGAATCAGAGGGCAGAGAAGCCAAGCAGCTTCCTTCTCTGGGGAAGGGGGCACAGAGAAAGTGATTGGAAATTGGGTACAAGCCCTCAGCCTCTAAAAGCAATCCCTCAGATGCTGAGGTATAATAAAGTTAGGTATATCTGTTTGACTCTAGACCCCAACATGTTTGTTAGTGTTCTGGTTTGTCCACTGCTTTCTTGTGGGGGATTTGAGTTGGCCATTACTGCTTAGGTGAATGCTGACTTCATATCTATGGTGCACTTTATTCTTAAAATGGGAAGTTTCTACCAATTTCCTGTCCAAACTTGCTCATAAGCCAACTGCAGTCATCATTTCAGATGTGTCTCCCAACTTACACATTTCCTATTTCTCCTTGATATTTACTCAAGAAATTCATTTACGTAGAGACAACATATTCTTCTCTCAACTGGCCTCTGGCTGGGCAGAATGATGTCCTTTCATTCCCTTCCAGACAATAGGCAACTTGTTCCTTCTGTCTTGTGAACTCTTCCTCCTAAGTTCAATGTGAATACAAGTGGCAGAACTGTGCCTCATGTCTCAAATGAGTGTCAGGGCTGCCTTGTCCAGTGTATTCATACTGGAGGGGAAAAAAAATGAATAGCCATACACACTATATAACCACTTAACTTTTTCAGTCCTCCTTGTGCTAACAGTGCATGAACGTGAGGTTTTGTTGTCATTTTGTTTGTTTGTTTGTTTGTTTTAAACTCCTGACTACCATATAGCAAACATGACAAAAAATCACCCTTTTTTTGAGAATCTCTGAGAATGGCTCTGCTTTGTATTATCACCTGTCACTTCACCTGAACCATTTCAATCACAAGCGATAGCCTTCTGTCAGGCTTGGTAGTACTTCCCAACCTTATGTCACCTGCAAATCTCAAAGCTCCTGTGTAATTTTTAATCTTCAGCCACCATGTCCATACCGAACATATCTAACTTTGAAGTCAGCTCTGCCCTGAATAGGAGGTTGGGTTTTCAGAGGTCCCTTCCAGCCTACATTTCTCCATGAGTCTTTGCCTCCTTAGCAGCTGCAGTTTCAGAACTGTCTCTGAGAATTACCATAGGTAACCACGCCTTTGCTGGTAATTCCCTCTTCAGTGTGAACAATTGCAAATTCCCTTTATTCACTTGCAGCCCCAAAGCCCAAATCCGTAGATAATGTATCAGAAGCTCACAGAAAGTGAAATAGATGGAGTTCATCCCCTGTGTAGGGAAGAACTGGTCCTACAAAGGAAAGCTACTAAATTGTCTGGAAACAATTTAGCTCTGATAAATTATCTTGTCAATTACACATTACCCCCTACTTCCCTGGTCTTATCTGTTCTTGCTACAAAACTTTGCACGGTGTTGATGTCAAACTAACAGGCCCACACTTGTCTGGATGACTCTTTACCCTCTTCTGGACAGAAGTATATTTATTACTCTCCCATTCTGGGGACTATCCCCGATTTGCACAATTGTTATGCATTTTTCCTACTTGACTTGTTGTTCTGCGTGCCAATGCTGTTAACAGGCTAGGTAGATATCAGCTTTTCATTTTTCACTTGAATCACTATAGATTTTTATTTCACCCCAGATGATGTTGCGCCTAGTGCCCTACCCTCCTTTTCAATGGGAGTCCTGTCACTGCCCTTAACATCACATTGTTGTTGCTGTTAGATGCAGGAAATCAGATTTGCAGCATTTGAGACATCAGTAACTTTTGACCTATTTTTGCCTCGAGTGTGCAACTGTCCTAATTTGTTCTCTTTCTTCCCCCTGGTTTCTGTGGCTTAAGTACCACTTACTATTATTGTTTAATTTCCTATGTGAAGGAGGTTTTTGGTCATTCTTACTTTATTTCTGCAGTTTTTAACCTCTGAAACATGCCTTTTCTCATCGCTTTTTTCCTCTTTGAATTTTGAATTTTAACTATGCCTTCTCTGCACTCAAGTCCCAGAGCTGCTTAGTCAGACTCAATTATTCATTTCCTTAGATTTCAAAGTTTGCATTTCTAAGCCTCAGAACCTTCATTCTAAACCTGGTTTTGTCTGTCGTGAAATGTAAAATGAGAAAAGTCAGCTCATGATCACACTTTATTCAAATTTTACTACATTTAAACCCATACAGGAGCCAAGTCTAAAACGGTCTTGTATTTTTTCACTTTTGGGAAGAAAGCCATCACATAGTATACCTGGATGAACATAAGTGGTAATTATCTTTCAATCTTTTGCTGGGAAGTTAAAGTCTCCCATAATTCCCATTATTGTTTACGTGTCTGATAACTGTACAGAGATAATTCACTATTAGACTGGAGCTAAGAGCAAAGAGCGGGCTAGCAAGGCTGTCTATCTTTAGCAGTGATTTGCACAAAACCACTCTTTTGCTGACCCATAACATTTAATTTCTCTATCCTCTGCTTCTTGCTAACACAAAGCACCATCTTATTCCGTCCATTTGCCTTGGTTTCCAGCCTTCCTGAGATTTATCGGTCCTTGTATGACATTCATGCCTTTGTTTCACCCTTCCTGTGTTGACACTTGTCATAACAGTTTTAGATCCTGAACATGATCATCTTAAAGTTTGCCTGACAGTTAGGTCTTCCTCACATTGTCATAGAGTATCAGGTCTCCACCAGTTGAAATAGATCATATTGGATTAGATTATTGGCACCGTCTCTTGTGCTGGTAGTCCATTATCTTCACAGTCCATACAACCGGCCATCAGTGAACATGAAGCAGCCTTATCCTGCCCATTTACCTTTCTGGAAATCAGCCACTCTCTCTGCCTAGAGCAGGGAATGGATTTTCCTCACCTTTCTTCAAAAGCTCTGAAGTTTTCTGTGATCTTTCCAATTTTATGGTATGATAAGCTTTTGCTGCCACTGAAGGGTAGAAGTCATTATGAATAGTGCCAACAAAACAGAAACATAACAATGAAAACGATATTTTAATTCAGAATAGGTATTTGAAAAGTTCACCTTTTCTAGCACAAATGGGGAAAAGAAAAAAAAAAAAAAAAAAAGCAGTCCTAAAACATCAAAACTGTGGCCAAAGAATTAGAAGAAACACTATTTTTCCAAAGCTGCAATGTTTTCCATTCATCTGGCTGGGCCAGCAGAGCACTGGAGACCTGGATGCACTGCACTCATGGCTGGTTCCCCTAAATGACCTGCAGGGAGATCTTCTTATCTCTATCCCTCTGTTTCTCCTTTCAATCTCTGTTTTGTCTGTTTGTATCACTAGCTCTCAAATCGCCACTGATATATGCACGTGCAGCACCCAGCACAACCTTGTTTCAGGCTCCAGCGGGACCTTTAGGCATTACCATCCTGTAAACAAATAACAATGATAGTGAGTGTAATTACAATCGTCAAACTATTCCAGCTCCACATCATTAGCCATGCCCTGAGCTAAATAACATTTTAATCAGTTTGATATGTCATCTGTGGCTTTCTTCACTGTCACTTGCAATCCAGCAAACTCCTTCCTTCACGTTTCTAGATTAGACAGAGGGTTCTCAACTGCAGACATCCAATTCCCTGTTCAGGAAGCAGCGAGACCTTTCCTCTTCTCACAGATTTAAGATGATAGCCAAGCATCATGAGACACAGTGCGTATGTCTCCTAGGCCCATCCCATGAGAGCAGGACATTTACCACACATGAGAAGAAGACTTAATGCAGTGGCAAAGCAAAATACTCAGTGTCAAAGCCATGTCGAGATGATCATTAAAGACAGATCAAAATTACCCAATACAGGAGGAAAATCTATCGTTTGTAGAAGATTATGTTCTCTGATTATTAGTTTCAAAATTAGTTTTTCCTTTGGATTTGCTCTGAACTTAAACTTAGTTTGGAATGCCTTTGGTTTTGAATATTTCTGAAATCGTATTACTTCTCCTAAGTAAGTTGCTAGTCTGTTCTATTTACGTGAAAGTCGAATAATATTGCGAAGTATCTGCCATCAGTTTTACTGTGTGCCAGGCTGAGTTCCCTGATGAATTTCAAATTTCAGATATGAAACAGTAAAGGTTAAAAAAAAAAATGTTACAAAGGGTACTTCATGCAGTAGCATAAACTTCTGTTTTCTCAAAACTTGTATCAGTTCATCTCACCAGGACCAGCAGGGGAAGCACACTCTGCCTAGGCACTGGCAAAGGGACACAGTGAGAGTGTAGGGTCTCTTGCTGGGGCCATTCAAAATTTGACTGTACAAGCCCCTGAGCAATATGACAGGGCTTTAAAAATGGCCCTGCTTGAAGTACGCGGGTGATCTGGAGACCTCTAAGGTGCTTTCCAACAAAAGCTTTTCTATAATTGTATGAAATCACCTGCAATAGATTAACCCTGGTCATTATTCCTATCACAGGAAATAACTGTGACGCCTGGGTAACAGGTGAGCTTACTGCGACACCAGGGAGAGCCTTCCTGTACTTAAAGGCAACCTGTAGGAAAGCTGGGGAGGGAGTCTTTATCAGGGCCTGGAGCGACAGGACAAGGAGTAACCGCTTTAAACTGAAAAGTAGCACCCAGAAAGAACGGAGTCACGCAACAGGATTCATTTCCAAAACCACCTCATAGACACCTGGGCCACAGAGCAGGGCCTTGAGCGGGTATATCACAATGACAGAGTTCATTTCCTTCCCAGTAGCTGGCACGTGCCCTTTTTTGGGATTTCGGGGCTACAGTGAGCTGCTAAGAGGGATGTCTTAGCTCTTGCAGGGCAGTGCTTCCACTAAGGCCAGGACTTTTCTGCATCTTCTACTGCCCTGCAAGCGAGGATGCTTGGGGCACACAGGAAGCTGGGAGCGGACACAGCTGCAGGGATTCCATAAGGCACAAGCAAATGCAGCCTTGGCTTGGTGACACTTTCTCTTGATTACTGCTCAACACAAATTACCTCGAGCAAGTCTACTGTGAGGACTAAAGGAAAGAGACGTATGGATGCTGCTAAGCTCTTCTAGCTTGTACCAGGTAGGAAAGATACCTCTGTAGCAGGCGTGAAGAGGATAGCACTAATTAATTAGATGAGAAGCGGAGGAAAGGCACTTAGAGGTAGTGAAAAGCAGTTAATGTGATGTTCCGGGGAAGCTTCAGTCTGCTTAAGGAGTAGCAAGAACAAGCCTAAAGTCATAGCCAAATACAAGAAAGAGAGGAGGACACGCAGCATGAGAAGCTCCCGAGAGAAAGGAGCTCTGTTTTGGGTAAAAATCAGTCCCTTTTTCTATCATGGAGACATCCAAGGGCGTAGGACACGTGCACTTCAGGGAACCAAGAGATGCTGTGCATTTCTCTCGTCCCCCTGACACAGCCACTAGGTGACGATGCTTCCAATTCTCTCTAAAGAAACCTTGCTTTCTCAGGCCCAGGTGTCCAGCTGCACACCAAGGACGTCCCTGGCTCCCAGGCACAGTTCCAGGCCCAAGGCCGAGCTCCCCTCCGAACCCCCATTCCAGCAGACCTTGCTCCTGGCGTTGTGGAGCAGCCATTTCATGTCAGCCTTTTCTCCTGGCAGTCAGCTTAGCGCCGTAACCTCTGCCATCGGGGCGCCCGAGAGCCGTGTGAGGTCAGCAGAGAGTCACTGTCAGCCTTTGACCTCACAGAGGTGGGTGGCCATAAGTGCCCTGAGCGTCCAGCTCGCATTGAGTACTGCTGGTGGCACTCCAGGCGTGGAGGTCTGCATGGTGCAATGGGAGACGCCGATGTCCTGCTGCTGGAACAAGAGACGCTGATGTGCTGCTGGTGCAGGAGGAGACGTGAAGGTGCTGCTGCTTAGAGGTGCTGAGGAGCGGGCAGCCTCCGTGCCGGTGGCTGAGCATGCTGCTCTTAATTAGTGGTCTACCCTTCCTATCTTTTTACTAAGGTGGGTAGAGAGAAATGCCCATATCTGTTTATTTCCTGGTAAGAAATGTAAGAGCCTTGTATCTGCATATTCAGCAGATTCATCCCAGCGCCCTTGGTACTGGCGATCTGTGTTGATCTGTAATAAAGAGCAATCGGTAGCACACCAAGTCTGCGTGACCTTGCATCTAACAGAATCGTCCAAATCCCTGTTGTGATCTCTCTACAGCTGTGGGCTGGCTAAGCTGTCTGTTGGATGGTGAAAATGGGAAATGATTGGGATGGGAAATGATGAGTGGGCCGAGAAATCATTGCTGGGATGGGAAGACTTCCTTGGGGTGGAAAGCCATTGGGGTGGGAACTCAAAGAGATGGGAAATCTTCCCTGGGTTTGAAATCCTTGGGAAGCAAAAGCGTTGGGATGGGAAATCACTCCGGGGATGGGGAAGTATTGGGATGGGAAGTCTTTAATGGGGTGGGTAACATTCACTGGGGAAGGAAGTACTTGGAAAAGTAATCAGAGAGATGGGAATTCTTTGGGATGAGATCTCTTTGGATTAAGAAACGCTTCGTGTCGATGGGAAATATCTCGTATGGGAATCTGTTATCATGTGAAATTGTAAGGATGGGAAATGACCGTTAGGATGAAAAGCTGGTACTGGGACGGGAAATGCTTGGGACGGGGAAGTGTTGGTGTGAAACCGTCCTGGGCATGGCAAATGATGCGTGGGAGGGAAAGCCTGATGGGGATGGAAAAGTCTTGCGATGGGAAGCCTGCTTGGGTCCAAAAGCTGCAGTCCTCACCAAGATGGCGGCGAGGGGCTGGTCAGCCGTTGGGACGGAACCGCCGTTGCCCGCGTTCCCCAACCGACCGCCCCACTCTCCAGCCACCATGGCAGGTACAGCAGCCGGCTCCCGCTCCTCCCGGGGCTGCGGCCCTGCTGGCGAGCCCAGCGCCCCAGATCTCACCCCAGCGCCCTTTTTCCCACAGAGGGTTTCCCCAGACGGCTTCCGCGGCTTCCGCAGACGCAAAACTCCCCCTTCGTCGTCCCAGCCGTGCCGCCAACGGTGGCTGCCTGGCTGCTGCCCTCCCTCCCCGGAGCGATGGCGCTGCCCTTGCAGCCCCCGCAGGTACCCACCCTCCCCTACGCGCTGCCCCAGGCCACCGTCTGGCACGTGGTGCCGGGGGTCCAGGGGCAGGTGCTGCAGCTCCCCGCCGGGGTGCAGCTGGCACCTGGGGGGCACCTCCCACCCGAGGGGCACCACCTGCAGCTGGGGCAGCTCCCCGCCGTGGGGCAGCTCCCTGCTGTGGGGCAGCTCCCCCACACCGCTCCTCCCTGGGCCCCCGTCTACCAGTGGGGACAGCCCGTGGGGACGGGGACGGTGCTGCCCCAGGATCCCCTCTGGCTGGGGCCCGGGGCCGTGCTCCATGGGGAGCTCCTGCACCCCGCAGGCACCTGCCTGCTGCAGGCCCCTGCCCACCCCGGCCCCCCACCCCTCCTCGTCCCGGGGCCTCCGCTGCGGGGGCAGGCGCTCCCCGCGCCCCGCACCCTGACCAGCAGCCGGGGGCAGCTGCCGGAGCCCTGCGACCACGCCGTGGGGCTCAGCGAGGACCAGGGGCCCCCGCTGCCCGGCCCCACTCCCCCCGAGCCTGCCCAGGCTCCAACGACCGCCAGCACCCAGACGGTGACGCCCGACGGTGAGTTTGGGGCTGGCACAGCCGGCCGCTGGGCGCCCCACACCCAGGAGCCATGGGAAAGCTGGCATCGCCCATCCTGGGGGATTTGCTTGCTTTTTCCTCAGCGGCGACAGTTGCAGAGGTGCCTGAGGAGCCCCTGGAGCTGCTTGAGCTGGGCCCCGATGCCTTCGCCGAGGCCTTTCCCCAGCTGGCAGGGGACAGCCAGCAGCTGCAGCACCTGCAGGACCAGCTCCCGGCCGACCTGGACATCTCCGGCTTGGAGGAGCTGCTCAGCTGGCTCGATGCCGTGGAGCCCCAGGACGCCTTCCCCGGTGTCCCCAGCAGTCCTGTGCTCAGCCGCTTCCTGTCTGAGCTGCCCGACCTCTGCGAGGACATGGAGGAGCCGAGCACACAGGGACTGGCAGCCACCAGAGCGCTGGGTGAGGTACCCTCAACCCCTGGGGTGCACCCCGAGAAGGTGCAGGGTGGGCGGGCGGTGCAGCCCCCTGCTGTGCCGGCAGCGAGCTCCCCCCTCAAGCCTGCAGCCAGTCCCCAGCTCAGTGCCCTCAGGAGACCCCTGCCCAACCCTCCCTTCACTCTCCCCAAAAGGCCCCCCCACCCTGAATTCCCCACTGCCCTTAGCAGACCCCTGCCCAACCCTCCCTCGCGTCCCCTCAAGAGACCCCCCGACCCTGAATTCCTTAATTCCCTTAGGAGACCCCTGCCCAAGCCTCGCCTGAGTCCCCTCAAGAGCCCCCCCGACCCTGAATTTATTAGTGCCCTTAGGAGACCCCTGCCCAATCCCCCTCTGGGTCCCCTCAAGAGCCCCCCCGGCCCTGAATTTATTAGAGCCCTTAGGAGGCCCCTGCCCAATCCCCCTCTGAGTCCCCTCAAGAGCCCCCCGCCTGCCCCTGCGCCCACCGGCACCAAGTGGGGGGCCAAGCGCCCCGCGCCCACCAGCACCCCCAGCACAGCGCAGAGCTCCCAGCACAGGAGGCCGGCGACGGAGAAAACCCCCGGCAAGGAGAAGACGACGCTGCTGGGCCAGGGTGGCCAAGGCCCCAAGACGCTGTGCCAGGGGAAGACGGGTGGCCACAGCGCGGTGGCTGGCAGCAGCGGCCAAGCGGGCGGCGGCAGGCAGCAGCCGGCGAGCGACAGCACCAGGGCGCCCAGCAAGAGGGCCCGAAGCCCGGGGGCTGCTGGGGGGCAAGGAGCAGCGGCACCTCCTCCCCGGAGAGCGCTGCTGCTGCTGGAGCCCCCCCCCATTAAGCCCCGTGCCCGTGCCCGTGCCGTGCGGGCCCAGGACAGGCTCCGTCCCCAAGCCATCGGGGACACGACGCTGCAGCGCCAGCACCCGGGGACAAAGACCCCCAGCGAGACTTTGCAGCCGCTGGGGGCCAGGGCGAAGGCGCTGGGGCCAGTGCGCCAGCCGCCCTGTGTGCAGCCGCAGCCCACCTCCAGCGGCCCCAGCAGCATGCCCAGGGCCCCGCCGACGGTGCCAGGCTCCAGCGCTGTGCCCGCTGCCCCCCGGCCCCCAGCTGGCGACAAGGCCCAGGCGGTGCCGGCACCACCAGGCAGCACGGCGCGAGCGTGGAGAGCTCCCCTGCAGCAGGCGCCCAGAGCGCCGTGCCTGCCAGCCGCGGGGGGCCAAGCGCAGCGGGAGCCTCTGCCCACGCAGCCGCGCACGCTGCAGCGTCCGGCGCAGCCCCGCGTGGACTACGTGCCCTGCGTGGGGCCCTGGGCGGGCGGCGACGCGGCGCCCACGCCGCTGGAGGAGCAGGAGGCGTCGGTGCCCATCACGCCGCAGCAGCGTCCCGAGCGGGAGCGCCTGAAGAAGCTGGCCCAGGAGGAGCGGCAGCGGGCGGCCCACCAGATGAAGATCGGCCCCGTGCAATTCTTCGTGCAGCGGCAGAAGGACCACGCCATAGCCAAGTATTACGGCTACCCGTGACCCTGCGCTCCTCGACGGCCCCCGCAGCACCCGGGCCCGCTCAGCATGCAGGCACAGAGACCTCTGCAGGCGCCTGCTCCAGCTTCAGCCACGCTCCTCAGCCCTTGCCCCTCTCGCTTGCCCTCTCCCTTCTCCAGTGCTGGAGCTAGGCAGTGTTTGCCACTGTCAGGGATGGGCAACTGGGGCAATGGGAAATGCGCGCGTCACGAATGAACGTTGCAATGGGAAGCTGTTGGGATGTTGGCAATAGCTGGGGTGGGAAAGGTTGGGCGTGGGAACTGCTTGTTGGGACACCAAATGGCTGAGATCCCAAACTTCTTTCTTCTTTCGGGTCATTTCTCTTATTTAGTGCCTTCCTTATTAAATTCCTCTAGTGTAGGTGTTCACTCAGCAAGGCCTCTGCCTGCAGCTGTTCTGGCACTGAGATGCTGAGGGGATTTCATGCAGCCCGCTCCCGCTGCCCATGCTCAGTCCGTGCATGGATGTGGGCATGGCCAGCACGGACGGGAGAAAATGGGTGGACGGCTGGGTGGATGGGAGGGTGATGGGAGTTGGGAATTCAGCCTTGGGATCAGACACGGGAGGTTGTTGGGATAGGAAATGATCAGTGGGATGGGAAGTCACGATGGGGATAGGAATTCATTAGAATAGGACAAATTGGTTTCATTTTTATTTATTATTTTATTAATTTTATTTATTTATTTTATTTATTATATTTATTAATTTTATTTATTAAATTTACTTTATTGACTGTGTTGTACAGGATGGCATTTTTTTAGGTTCTCTTCCTTTTCCACCCTATTAAACTCTCTTTATCACAACGCACTGCTTTGTACTTCATTTTTCCTTCCGAGTCGTTCTGGATTCACTCAGGATGGGGGGGACATTTGTGAATGCCTGTGTGCTTCAGATCCAAGGTCACCTTTGCCCTCAACTCAAGATACATATTTGCATCTGTTGTCATGATACAAAATTAACAACAACAAAATAAAAGTTAACTACTTCCGAGCACCAGCTGTACGTTTGCTGGGTCTGCTCTATGCATTTTGAAGACCATTCAATACTATTCAGCACCTTCAGGAGGAAATGTGTGGTTCTAGGGAAATGCATCTTGATCTGATGCAAACCTGCGACGCACCCTGCAGCCCCTGCAACCCCTGTGATTTTACCTGCAGCCCCTGCAACCCCTGTGATTTTACCTGCAGCCCTTCCAACCCCTGTGAGGTTACCTGCAGGCCTTCCAACCCCTGTGAGGTTACCTGCAGCCCCTCCAACCCCTGTGAGGTTACCTGCAGCCACTCCAACCCTGGGACAGGCCCTACAGCTGGCTCCGGGGACTACCCCGTTGCCGTATCAGTCGCCAATACACACAAGATGAAGGAATGGATGCAGAAGTCATCTCGTTTAGGCAGGGAAGAAAGTCCTCCTAAGACGGGGAAGGAGCAATAGGCAGGCGAGGCAGGCGACCCCAATGTAGGGCCATCGAAGGGAAGAGGAGGCTGTTATAAAATAGAAAAGAGAGAAAAGCAGCAGTAAGCAGGTGATCCCCATCCCTGGGCGAGCTGCGAGACATGGGACAAGATTTCAGCTGTCATGCAGGCGAGCACATTGTCACCTGGCTGCTGCGATGCTGGGATAACAGCTCCGGGAGCCTGGAATCGGAGGGCAGGGAAGCCAAGCAGCTGGGATCCTTCTCTGGGGAAGGGGGCACTGAGAAAGCGATCGGAAACGGGGCACAAGCCTCTGGAGGCGGCGCCTGTCAGGCGTGAAGGAAAGGGATCCCTTCCAGGAAGATGCTGTGGGGTTGCTGAGGGTCGAAGAACAGCAGGTGTTGGCTGCTCCCACCGTGCTGCAGCAGCGGCAAGGGAGAGACGTGGTGGTTTTCCTCAGCTGGGCAGCTGAGCTCCACCTCAACCGCTCTCTCCCTGCCCCTCCTCAAACGGAAAGGGGAGAAAATAGGATGGAAAGGGCTCAAGGGCTGAGAGAAGGACAGGGAGATCACTCCACAATGATCGTCACGGGCAAAAGAGGCTCAGCAGAGCCTGTTCCAGTCCAGCCCGGGCCTGCTCCTGCGGGGGCTCTCCCCAGGCCGCGGCCTCCTCCAGGCCACATCCACCTGCTCCACCGGGGGCTCCTCCACGGGCTGCAGCGTGGAGATCTGCTCCGTGTGGGACCCGTGGGCTGCAGGGGGACAGCCTGCTCCACCAGGGGCCTCTCCCCAGGCCGCAGGGGAACTGCTGCTGTGAGCCTGGAGCACCTCCTGCCTCCTGCTGCACTCACCTTGGGGGCTGCAGAGAGGTTTCTCACTCCTCCCTGACCCAGACGCTGCTGTGCAGCAGGTTTCTTTCCCTTTCTTAGGTGGGCTCTCACGCAGGCGCAAACATCATCCTTTTTGTCTCAGTTCTGGGCAGCAGCGGGTCCCTCTGGAGCCTCCTGGAACCGGCCCTTATCTAACATGGGGCAGCTGCTGCATTCTCCTCACAGAGGACACCCCTGCAGCCCCCCGCTACCAGAACCTGTCCTCGTAAACGCAACACAAGACACCGACCGAGCCTCCCTGATTCCCAGCAGGTGGGTCAGGCTGGGAACCCAGGCCAGTGCCCGGCAGACCCTCCTGGGCCTTGAAAAGCAAGCTTTATGGGGACGTAGCACCCAGAAAGAACGGAGTCACACAACAGGATTCATTTCCAAAACCGTCTCATAGACACCTGGGCCAAAGAGCAGGGCCTTGAGCGGGTATATCACAATGACAGAGTTCATTTCCTTCCCAGTAGCTGGCACGTGCCATTTTTTGGGATTTCGGGGCTACAGTGAGCTGCTAAGAGGGATGTCTTAGCTCTTGCAGGGCCGTGCTTCCACTAAGGCCAGGACTTTTCTGCATCTTCTACTGCCCTGCAAGCGAGGATGCTTGGGGCACACAGGAAGCTGGGAGCGGACACAGCTGCAGGGATTCCATAAGACACAAGCAAATGCAGCCTTGGCTTGGTGACACTTTCTCTTGATTACTGCTCAACACAAATTACCTCGAGCAAGTCTACTGTGAGGACTAAAGGAAAGAGACGTATGGATGCTGCTAAGCTCTTCTAGCTTGTACCAGGTAGGAAAGATACCTCTGTAGCAGGCGTGAAGAGGATAGCACTAATTAATTAGATGAGAAGCGGAGGAAAGGCACTTAGAGGTAGTGAAAAGCAGTTAATGTGATGTTCCGGGGAAGCTTCAGTCTGCTTAAGGAGTAGCAAGAACAAGCCTAAAGTCATAGCCAAATACAAGAAAGAGAGGAGGACACGCAGCATGAGAAGCTCCCGAGAGAAAGGAGCTCTGTTTTGGGTAAAAATCAGTCCCTTTTTCTATCATGGAGACATCCAAGGGCGTAGGACACGTGCACTTCAGGGAACCAAGAGATGCTGTGCATTTCTCTCGTCCCCCTGACACAGCCACTAGGTGACGATGCTTCCAATTCTCTCTAAAGAAACCTTGCTTTCTCAGGCCCAGGCGTCCAGCTGCACACCAAGGACGTCCCTGGCTCCCAGGCACAGTTCCCAGGCCCAAGGCCGAGCTCCCCTCCGAACCCCCATTCCAGCAGACCTTGCTCCTGGCATTGTGGAGCAGCCATTTCATGTCAGCCTTTTCTCCTGGCAGTCAGCTTAGCGCCGTAACCTCTGCCATCGGGGCGCCCGAGAGCCGTGTGAGGTCAGCAGAGAGTCACTGTCAGCCTTTGACCTCACAAAGGTGGGTGGCCATAAGTGCCCTGAGCGTCCAGCTCGCATTGAGTACTGCTGGTGGCACTCGAGGCGTGGAGGTCTGCATGGTGCAATGGGAGACGCCGATGTCCTGCTGCTGGAACAAGAGGCGCTGATGTGCTGCTGGTGCAGGAGGAGACGTGAAGGTGCTGCTGCTTAGAGGTGCTGAGGAGCGGGCAGCCTCAGCGGGCAGCTGAATCAGAGGGCAGGGAAGCCAAGCAGCTTCCTTCTCTGGGGAAGGGGGCACAGAGAAAGTGATTGGAAATTGGGTACAAGCCCTCAGCCTCTAAAAGCAATCCCTCAGATGTTTAGGCATAGTAAAGTTAGGTATATCTATTTGACTCTAGACCCCAACATGTTTGTTAGTGTCTGGTTTGTCCACTGCTTTCTTGTGGGGGATTTGAGTTGGCCATTACTGTTTAGGTGATGCTGACTTCATATCTATGGTGCACTTTATTCTTAAAATGGGAAGTTTCTACCAATTCCCATCCAAACTTGCTCATAAGCCAACTGCAGTCATCATTTCAGATGTGTCTCCCAACTTACACATTTCCTATTTCTCCTTGATATTTACTCAAGAAATTCATTTACGTAGAGACAACATATTCTTCTCTCAACTGGCATCTGGCTGGGCAGAATGATGTCCTTTCATTCCCTTCCAGGCAATAGGCAACTTGTTCCTTCTGTCTTGTGAACTCTTCCTCCTAAGTTCAATGTGAATACAAGTGGCAGAACTGTGCCTCATGTCCCAAATGAGTGTCAGGGCTGCCTTGTCCAGGGTATTCATACTGGAGGGAAAAAAAAATGAATAGCCATACACACTATATAACCACTAAACTTTTTCAGTCCTCCTTGTGCTAACAGTGCATGAACGTGAGGTTTTGTTGTCATTTTTGTTTGTTTGTTTGTTTGCTTGCTTTAAACTCCTGACTGCCATATAGCAAACATGACAAAAAAACACCCTTTTTTGAGAATCTCTGAGAATGGCTCTGCTTTGTATTATCACCTGTCACTTCACCTGAACCATTTCAATCACAAGCGATAGCCTTCTGTCAGGCTTGGTAGTACTTCCCAACCTTATGTCCCCTGCAAATCTCAAAGCTCATGTGAGCTCATGTATCCGTAGATAATGTATCAGAAGCTCACAGAAGGTGAAATAGTTGTAATTCATCCCCTGTGTAGGGAAGAACTGGTCCTAGAAAGGAAAGCTATTAAATTATCTGGAAACAATTTAGCTCTGATAAATTATTTTGTAAATTACACATTACCCCCTCCTTCCCTGGTCTTAGCTGTTCTTGCTCCAAAACTTTGCATGGTGTTGATGTCAAACTAACAGGCCCACACTTGTCTGGATGACTCTTTACCCTCTTCTGGACAGAGGTGTATTTGTTACTCTCCCATTCTGGGGACTATCCCTGATTTGCACAATTGTTATGCATTTTTCCTACTTGACTTGTTGTTCTGTGTGCCAATGCTGTTAATAGGCTAGGTAGATATCAGCTTTTCATTTTTCACTTGAATCACTATAGATTGTTATTTCACCTCAGATGATGTTGCGCCTAGTGCCCTACCCTCCTTTTCAATGGGAGTCCTGTCACTGCCCTTAATATCACATTGTTGTTGCTGTTAGATGCAGGAAATAAGATTTGCAGCATTTGAGACATCAGTAACTTTTGATCTATTTTTGCCTCAAGTGTGCAACTGTCCTAATTTGTTCTCTTTGTTCCCCCTGGTTTCTGTGGCTTAAGTACCACTTACTATTATTGTTTAATTTCCTATGTGAAGGAGGTTTTTGGTCATTCTTACTTTATTTCTGCAGTTTTTAACCTCTGAAACATGCCTTTTCCCATCGCTTTTTTCCTGTTTGAATTTTGAATTTTAACTATGCCTTCTCTGCACTCAAGTCCCAGAGCTGCTTAGTCAGACTCAATTATTCATTTCCTTAGATTTCAAAGTTTGCATTTCTAAGCCTCAAAACCTTCATTCTAAACCTGGTTTTGTCTGTCGTGAAATGTAAAATGAGAAAAGTCAGCTCATGATCACACTTTATTCAAATTTTACTACATTTAAACCCATACAGGAGCCAAGTCTAAAACGGTCTTATATTTTTTCACTTTTGGGAAGAAATCCATCACATAGTATACCTCTATGAACATAAGTGGTAATTATCTTTCAATCTTTTGCTGGGAAGTTAAAGTCTCCCATAATTCCCATTATTGTTTACATGTCTGATAACTGTACAGAGATGATTCACTATTAGACTGGAGCTAAGAGCAAAGAGCAGGCTAGCAAGGCTGTCTATCTTTAGCAGTGATTTGCACAAAACCACTCTTTTGCTGACCCATAACATTTAATTTCTCCATCCTCTGCTTCTTGCTAACACAAAGCACCATCTTATTCCATCCATTTGCCTTGGTTTCCAGCCTTCCTGAGATTTATCGGTCCTTGTATGACATTCATGCCTTTGTTTCACCCTTCCTGTGTTGACACTTGTCATAACAGTTTTAGATCCTGAACATGATCATCTCAAAGTTTGCCTGACAGTTAGGTCTTCCTCACATTGTCATAGAGTATCAGGTCTCTACCACTTGAAATAGATTGGATTGGATTAGATTATTGGCACCGTCTCTTGTGCTGGTAGTCCATTATCTTCACAGTCCATACAACTGGCCATCAGTGAACATGAAGTGGCCTTATCCTGCCCATTTACCTTTCTGGAAATCAGCCACTCTCTCTGCCTAGAACAGGGAATGGATTTTCCTCACCTTTCTTCAAAAGCTCTGAAGTTTTCTGTGATCTTTCCAATTTTATGGTATGATAAGCTTTTGCTGCCACTGAAGGGTAGAAGTCATTATGAATAGTGCCAACAAAACAGAAACATAACAATGAAAATGATATTTTAATTCAGAATAGGTATTTGAAAAGTTCACCTTTTCTAGCACAAATGGGGAAAAGAAAAAAAGGAAGGAAAAAAAAAAAAAAAAAAAAAGCAGTCCTAAAACATCAAAACTGTGGCCAAAGAATTAGAAGAAACACTATTTTTCCAAAGCTGCAATGTTTTCCATTCATCTGGCTGGGCCAGCAGAGCACTGGAGACCTGGATGCACTGCACTCATGGCTGGTTCCCCTAAATGACCTGCAGGGAGATCTTCTTATCTCTATCCCTCTGTTTCTCCTTTCAATCTCTGTTTTGTCTGTTTGTATCACTAGCTCTCAAATCGCCACTGATATATGCACGTGCAGCACCCAGCACAACCTTGTTTCAGGCTCCAGCGGGACCTTTAGGCATTACCATCCTGTAAACAAATAACAATGATAGTGAGTGTAATTACAATCGTCAAACTATTCCAGCTCCACATCATTAGCCATGCCCTGAGCTAAATAACATTTTAATCAGTTCGATATGTCATCTGTGGCTTTCTTCACTGTCACTTGCAATCCAGCAAACTCCTTCCTTCACGTTTCTAGATTAGACAGAGGGTTCTCAACTGCAGACATCCAATTCCCTGTTCAGGAAGCAGCGAGACCTTTCCTCTTCTCACAGATTTAAGATGATAGCCAAGCATCATGAGACACAGTGCGTATGTCTCCTAGGCCCATCCCATGAGAGCAGGACATTTACCACACATGAGAAGAAGACTTAATGCAGTGGCAAAGCAAAATACTCAGTGTCAAAGCCATGTCGAGATGATCATTAAAGACAGATCAAAATTACCCAATACAGGAGGAAAATCTATCGTTTGTAGAAGATTATGTTCTCTGATTATTAGTTTCAAAATTAGTTTTTCCTTTGGATTTGCTCTGAACTTAAACTTAGTTTGGAATGCCTTTGGTTTTGAATATTTCTGAAATCGTATTACTTCTCCTAAGTAAGTTGCTAGTCTGTTCTATTTACGTGAAATTCGAATAATATTGTGAAGTATCTGCCATCAGTTTTACTGTGTGCCAGGCTGAGTTCCCTGATGAATTTCAAATTTCAGATATGAAACAGTAAAGGTTAAAAAAAAAAATGTTACAAAGGGTACTTCATGCAGTAGCATAAACTTCTGTTTTCTCAAAACTTGTATCAGTTCATCTCACCAGGACCAGCAGGGGAAGCACACTCTGCCTAGGCACTGGCAAAGGGACACAGTGAGAGTGTAGGGTCTCTTGCTGGGGCCATTCAAAATTTGACTGTACAAGCCCCTGAGCAATATGACAGGGCTTTAAAAATGGCCCTGCTTGAAGTACGCGGGTGATCTGGAGACCTCTAAGGTGCTTTCCAACAAAAGCTTTTCTATAATTGTATGAAATCACCTGCAATAGATTAACCCTGGTCATTATTCCTATCACAGGAAATAACTGTGACGCCTGGGTAACAGGTGAGCTTACTGCGACACCAGGGAGAGCCTTCCTGTACTTAAAGGCAACCTGTAGGAAAGCTGGGGAGGGAGTCTTTATCAGGGCCTGGAGCGACAGGACAAGGAGTAACCGCTTTAAACTGAAAAGTAGCACCCAGAAAGAACGGAGTCACGCAACAGGATTCATTTCCAAAACCACCTCATAGACACCTGGGCCAAAGAGCAGGGCCTTGAGCGGGTATATCACAATGACAGAGTTCATTTCCTTCCCAGTAGCTGGCACGTGCCGTTTTTTGGGATTTCGGGGCTACAGTGAGCTGCTAAGAGGGATGTCTTAGCTCTTGCAGGGCAGTGCTTCCACTAAGGCCAGGACTTTTCTGCATCTTCTACTGCCCTGCAAGCGAGGATGCTTGGGGCACACAGGAAGCTGGGAGCGGACACAGCTGCAGGGATTCCATAAGACACAAGCAAATGCAGCCTTGGCTTGGTGACACTTTCTCTTGATTACTGCTCAACACAAATTACCTCGAGCAAGTCTACTGTGAGGACTAAAGGAAAGAGACGTATGGATGCTGCTAAGCTCTTCTAGCTTGTACCAGGTAGGAAAGATACCTCTGTAGCAGGCGTGAAGAGGATAGCACTAATTAATTAGATGAGAAGCGGAGGAAAGGCACTTAGAGGTAGTGAAAAGCAGTTAATGTGATGTTCCGGGGAAGCTTCAGTCTGCTTAAGGAGTAGCAAGAACAAGCCTAAAGTCATAGCCAAATACAAGAAAGAGAGGAGGACACGCAGCATGAGAAGCTCCCGAGAGAAAGGAGCTCTGTTTTGGGTAAAAATCAGTCCCTTTTTCTATCATGGAGACATCCAAGGGCGTAGGACACGTGCACTTCAGGGAACCAAGAGATGCTGTGCATTTCTCTCGTCCCCCTGACACAGCCACTAGGTGACGATGCTTCCAATTCTCTCTAAAGAAACCTTGCTTTCTCAGGCCCAGGTGTCCAGCTGCACACCAAGGACGTCCCTGGCTCCCAGGCACAGTTCCCAGGCCCAAGGCCGAGCTCCCCTCCGAACCCCCATTCCAGCAGACCTTGCTCCTGGCGTTGTGGAGCAGCCATTTCATGTCAGCCTTTTCTACTGGCAGTCAGCTTAGTGCCGTAACCTCTGCCATCGGGGCGCCCGAGAGCCGTGTGAGGTCAGCAGAGAGTCACTGTCAGCCTTTGACCTCACAGAGGTGGGTGGCCATAAGTGCCCTGAGCGTCCAGCTCGCATTGAGTACTGCTGGTGGCACTCGAGGCGTGGAGGTCTGCATGGTGCAATGGGAGACGCCGATGTCCTGCTGCTGGAACAAGAGACGCTGATGTGCTGCTGGTGCAGGAGGAGACGTGAAGGTGCTGCTGCTTAGAGGTGCTGAGGAGCGGGCAGCCTCCGTGCCGGTGGCTGAGCATGCTGCTCTTAATTAGTGCTCTACCCTTCCTATCTTTTTACTAAGGTGGGTAGAGAGAAATGCCCATATCTGTTTATTTCCTGGTAAGAAATGTAAGAGCCTTGTATCTGCATATTCAGCAGATTCATCCCAGCGCCCTTGGTACTGGCGATCTGTGTTGATCTGTAATAAAGAGCAATCGGTAGCACACCAAGTCTGCGTGACCTTGCATCTAACAGAATCGTCCAAATCCCTGTTGTGATCTCTCTACAGCTGTGGGCTGGCTAAGCTGTCTGTTGGATGGTGAAAATGGGAAATGATTGGGATGGGAAATGATGAGTGGGCCGAGAAATCATTGCTGGGATGGGAAGACTTCCTTGGGGTGGAAAGCCATTGGGGTGGGAACTCAAAGAGATGGGAAATCTTCCCTGGGTTTGAAATCCTTGGGAAGCAAAAGCGTTGGGATGGGAAATCACTCCGGGGATGGGGAAGTATTGGGATGGGAAGTCTTTAATGGGGTGGGTAACATTCACTGGGGAAGGAAGTACTTGGAAAAGTAATCAGAGAGATGGGAATTCTTTGGGATGAGATCTCTTTGGATTAAGAAACGCTTCGTGTCGATGGGAAATATCTCGTATGGGAATCTGTTATCATGTGAAATTGTAAGGATGGGAAATGACCGTTAGGATGAAAAGCTGGTACTGGGACGGGAAATGCTTGGGACGGGGAAGTGTTGGTGTGAAACCGTCCTGGGCATGGCAAATGATGCGTGGGAGGGAAAGCCTGATGGGGATGGAAAAGTCTTGCGATGGGAAGCCTGCTTGGGTCCAAAAGCTGCAGTCCTCACCAAGATGGCGGCGAGGGGCTGGTCAGCCGTTGGGACGGAACGGCCGTTGCCCGCGTTCCCCAACCGACCGCCCCACTCTCCAGCCACCATGGCAGGTACAGCAGCCGGCTCCCGCTCCTCCCGGGGCTGCGGCCCTGCTGGCGAGCCCAGCGCCCCAGATCTCACCCCAGCGCCCTTTTTACCACAGAGGGTTTCCCCAGACGGCTTCCGCGGCTTCCGCAGACGCAAAACTCCCCCTTCGTCGTCCCAGCCGTGCCGCCAACGGTGGCTGCCTGGCTGCTGCCCTCCCTCCCCGGAGCGATGGCGCTGCCCTTGCAGCCCCCCCAGGTACCCACCCTCCCCTACGCGCTGCCCCAGGCCACCGTCTGGCACGTGGTGCCGGGGGTCCAGGGGCAGGTGCTGCAGCTCCCCGCCGGGGTGCAGCTGGCACCTGGGGGGCACCTCCCACCCGAGGGGCACCACCTGCAGCTTGGGCAGCTCCCCGCCGTGGGGCAGCTCCCTGCTGTGGGGCAGCTCCCCCACACCGCTCCTCCCTGGGCCCCCGTCTACCAGTGGGGACAGCCCGTGGGGACGGGGACGGTGCTGCCCCAGGATCCCCTCTGGCTGGGGCCCGGGGCCGTGCTCCATGGGGAGCTCCTGCACCCCGCAGGCACCTGCCTGCTGCAGGCCCCTGCCCACCCCGGCCCCCCACCCCTCCTCGTCCCGGGGCCTCCGCTGCGGGGGCAGGCGCTCCCCGCGCCCCGCACCCTGACCAGCAGCCGGGGGCAGCTGCCGGAGCCCTGCGACCACGCCGTGGGGCTCAGCGAGGACCAGGGGCCCCCGCTGCCCGGCCCCACTCCCCCCGAGCCTGCCCAGGCTCCAACGACCGCCAGCACCCAGACGGTGACGCCCGACGGTGAGTTTGGGGCTGGCACAGCCGGCCGCTGGGCGCCCCACACCCAGGAGCCATGGGAAAGCTGGCATCGCCCATCCTGGGGGATTTGCTTGCTTTTTCCTCAGCGGCGACAGTTGCAGAGGTGCCTGAGGAGCCCCTGGAGCTGCTTGAGCTGGGCCCCGATGCCTTCGCCGAGGCCTTTCCCCAGCTGGCAGGGGACAGCCAGCAGCTGCAGCACCTGCAGGACCAGCTCCCGGCCGACCTGGACATCTCCAGCTTGGAGGAGCTGCTCAGCTGGCTCGATGCCGTGGAGCCCCAGGACGCCTTCCCCGGTGTCCCCAGCAGTCCTGTGCTCAGCCGCTTCCTGTCTGAGCTGCCCGACCTCTGCGAGGACATGGAGGAGCCGAGCACACAGGGACTGGCAGCCACCAGAGCGCTGGGTGAGGTACCCTCAACCCCTGGGGTGCACCCCGAGAAGGTGCAGGGTGGGCGGGCGGTGCAGCCCCCTGCTGTGCCGGCAGCGAGCTCCCCCCTCAAGCCTGCAGCCAGTCCCCAGCTCAGTGCCCTCAGGAGACCCCTGCCCAACCCTCCCTTCACTCTCCCCAAAAGGCCCCCCCACCCTGAATTCCCCACTGCCCTTAGCAGACCCCTGCCCAACCCTCCCTCGCGTCCCCTCAAGAGACCCCCCGACCCTGAATTCCTTAATTCCCTTAGGAGACCCCTGCCCAAGCCTCGCCTGAGTCCCCTCAAGAGCCCCCCCGACCCTGAATTTATTAGTGCCCTTAGGAGACCCCTGCCCAATCCCCCTCTGGGTCCCCTCAAGAGCCCCCCCGGCCCTGAATTTATTAGTGCCCTTAGGAGGCCCCTGCCCAATCCCCCTCTGAGTCCCCTCAAGAGCCCCCCGCCTGCCCCTGCGCCCACCGGCACCAAGTGGGGGGCCAAGCGCCCCGCGCCCACCAGCACCCCCAGCACAGCGCAGAGCTCCCAGCACAGGAGGCCGGCGACGGAGAAAACCCCCGGCAAGGAGAAGACGACGCTGCTGGGCCAGGGTGGCCAAGGCCCCAAGACGCTGTGCCAGGGGAAGACGGGTGGCCACAGCGCGGTGGCTGGCAGCAGCGGCCAAGCGGGCGGCGGCAGGCAGCAGCCGGCGAGCGACAGCACCAGGGCGCCCAGCAAGAGGGCCCGAAGCCCGGGGGCTGCTGGGGGGCAAGGAGCAGCGGCACCGCCTCCCCGGAGAGCGCTGCTGCTGCTGGAGCCCCCCCCCATTAAGCCCCGTGCCCGTGCCCGTGCCGTGCGGGCCCAGGACAGGCTCCGTCCCCAAGCCATCGGGGACACGACACTGCAGCGCCAGCACCCGGGGACAAAGACCCCCAGCGAGACTTTGCAGCCGCTGGGGGCCAGGGCGAAGGCGCTGGGGCCAGTGCGCCAGCCGCCCTGTGTGCAGCCGCAGCCCACCTCCAGCGGCCCCAGCAGCATGCCCAGGGCCCCGCCGACGGTGCCAGGCTCCAGCGCTGTGCCCGCTGCCCCCCGGCCCCCAGCTGGCGACAAGGCCCAGGCGGTGCCGGCACCACCAGGCAGCACGGCGCGAGCGTGGAGAGCTCCCCTGCAGCAGGCGCCCAGAGCGCCGTGCCTGCCAGCCGCGGGGGGCCAAGCGCAGCGGGAGCCTCTGCCCACGCAGCCGCGCACGCTGCAGCGTCCGGCGCAGCCCCGCGTGGACTACGTGCCCTGCGTGGGGCCCTGGGCGGGCGGCGACGCGGCGCCCACGCCGCTGGAGGAGCAGGAGGCGTCGGTGCCCATCACGCCGCAGCAGCGTCCCGAGCGGGAGCGCCTGAAGAAGCTGGCCCAGGAGGAGCGGCAGCGGGCGGCCCACCAGATGAAGATCGGCCCCGTGCAATTCTTCGTGCAGCGGCAGAAGGACCACGCCATAGCCAAGTATTACGGCTACCCGTGACCCTGCGCTCCTCGACGGCCCCCGCAGCACCCGGGCCCGCTCAGCATGCAGGCACAGAGACCTCTGCAGGCGCCTGCTCCAGCTTCAGCCACGCTCCTCAGCCCTTGCCCCTCTCGCTTGCCCTCTCCCTTCTCCAGTGCTGGAGCTAGGCAGTGTTTGCCACTGTCAGGGATGGGCAACTGGGGCAATGGGAAATGCGCGCGTCACGAATGAACGTTGCAATGGGAAGCTGTTGGGATGTTGGCAATAGCTGGGGTGGGAAAGGTTGGGCGTGGGAACTGCTTGTTGGGACACCAAATGGCTGAGATCCCAAACTTATTTCTTCTTTCGGGTCATTTCTCTTATTTAGTGCCTTCCTTATTAAATTCCTCTAGTGTAGGTGTTCACTCAGCAAGGCCTCTGCCTGCAGCTGTTCTGGCACTGGGATGCCGAGGGGATTTCATGCAGCCCGCTCCCGCTGCCCATGCTCAGTCCGTGCATGGATGTGGGCATGGCCAGCACGGACGGGAGAAAATGGGTGGACGGCTGGGTGGATGGGAGGGTGATGGGAGTTGGGAATTCAGCCTTGGGATCAGACACGGGAGGTTGTTGGGATAGGAAATGACCAGTGGGATGGGAAGTCACGATGGGGATAGGAATTCATTAGAATAGGACAAATTGGTTTCATTTTTATTTATTATTTTATTAATTTTATTTATTTATTTTATTTATTATATTTATTAATTTTATTTATTAAATTTACTTTATTGACTGTGTTGTACAGGATGGCATTTTTTTAGGTTCTCTTCCTTTTCTACCCTATTAAACTCTCTTTATCACAACGCACTGCTTTGTACTTCATTTTTCCTTCCGAGTCGTTCTGGATTCACTCAGGATGGGGGGACATTAGTGAACGCCTGTGTGCTTCAGATCCAAGGTCACCTTTGCCCTCAACTCAAGATACATATTTGCATCTGTTGTCATGATACAAAATTAACAACAACAAAATAAAAGTTAACTACTTCCGAGCACCAGCTGTACGTTTGCTGGGTCTGCTCTATGCATTTTGAAGACCATTCAATACTATTCAGCACCTTCAGGAGGAAATGTGTGGTTCTAGGGAAATGCATCTTGATCTGATGCAAACCTGCGACGCACCCTGCAGCCCCTGCAACCCCTGTGATTTTACCTGCAGCCCCTGCAACCCCTGTGATTTTACCTGCAGCCCCTCCAAGCCCCGTGATTTTACCTGCAGCCACTCCGACCCTGGGACAGGCCCTACAGCTGGCTCCGGGGACTACCCCGTTGCCGTATCAGTCGCCAATACACACAAGATGAAGGAATGGATGCAGAAGTCATCTCGTTTAGGCAGGGAAGAAAGTCCTCCGAAGAAGGGGAAGGAGCAAGAGGAAGGCGAGGCAGGCGACCCCAATGTAGGGCCATCGAAGGGAAGAGGAGGCTGTTATAAAATAGAAAAGAGAGAAAAGCAGCAGTAAGCAGGTGATCCCCATCCCTGGGCGAGCTGCGAGACATGGGACAAGATTTCAGCTGTCATGCAGGCGAGCACATTGTCACCTGGCTGCTGCGATTCTGGGATAACAGCTCCGGGAGCCTGGAATCGGAGGGCAGGGAAGCCAAGCAGCTGGGATCCTTCTCTGGGGAAGGGGGCACTGAGAAAGCGATCGGAAACGGGGCACAAGCCTCTGGAGGCGGCGCCTGTCAGGCGTGAAGGAAAGGGATCCCTTCCAGGAAGATGCTGTGGGGTTGCTGAGGGTCGAAGAACAGCAGGTGTTGGCTGCTCCCACCGTGCTGCAGCAGCGGCAAGGGAGAGACGTGGTGGTTTTCCTCAGCTGGGCAGCTGAGCTCCACCTCAACCGCTCTCTCCCTGCCCCTCCTCAAACGGAAAGGGGAGAAAATAGGATGGAAAGGGCTCAAGGGCTGAGAGAAGGACAGGGAGATCACTCCACAATGATCGTCACGGGCAAAAGAGGCTCAGCAGAGCCTGTTCCAGTCCAGCCCGGGCCTGCTCCTGCGGGGGCTCTCCCCAGGCCGCGGCCTCCTCCAGGCCACATCCACCTGCTCCAGCGGGGGCTCCTCCACGGGCTGCAGCGTGGAGATCTGCTCCGTGTGGGACCCGTGGGCTGCAGGGGGACAGCCTGCTCCACCAGGGGCCTCTCCCCAGGCCGCAGGGGAACTGCTGCTGTGAGCCTGGAGCACCTCCTGCCTCCTGCTGCACTCACCTTGGGGGCTGCAGAGAGGTTTCTCACTCCTCCCTGACCCAGACGCTGCTGTGCAGCAGGTTTCTTTCCCTTTCTTAGATGGGCTCTCACACAGGCGCAAACATCATCCGTTTTGTCTCAGTTCTGGGCAGCAGCGGGTCCCTCTGGAGCCTCCTGGAACCGGCCCTTAACTAACATGGGGCAGCTGCTGCATTCTCCTCACAGAGGACACCCCTGCAGCCCCCCGCTACCAGAACCTGTCCTCGTAAACCCAACACAAGACACCGACCGAGCCTCCCTGATTCCCAGCAGGTGGGTCAGGCTGGGAACCCAGGCCAGTGCCCGGCAGACCCTCCTGGGCCTTGAAAAGCAAGCTTTATGGGGACGTAGCACCCAGAAAGAACGGAGTCACACAACAGGATTCATTTCCAAAACCGTCTCACAGACACCTGGGCCAAAGAGCAGGGCCTTGAGCGGGTATATCACAATGACAGAGTTCATTTCCTTCCCAGTAGCTGGCACGTGCCGTTTTTTGGGATTTCGGGGCTACAGTGAGCTGCTAAGAGGGATGTCTTAGCTCTTGCAGGGCAGTGCTTCCACTAAGGCCAGGACTTTTCTGCATCTTCTACTGCCCTGCAAGCGAGGATACTTGGGGCACACAGGAAGCTGGGAGGGGACACAGCTGCAGGGATTCCATAAGACACAAGCAAATGCAGCCTTGGCTTGGTGACACTTTCTCTTGATTACTGCTCAACACAAATTACCTCGAGCAAGTCTACTGTGAGGACTAAAGGAAAGAGACGTATGGATGCTGCTAAGCTCTTCTAGCTTGTACCAGGTAGGAAAGATACCTCTGTAGCAGGCGTGAAGAGGATAGCACTAATTAATTAGATGAGAAGCGGAGGAAAGGCACTTAGAGGTAGTGAAAAGCAGTTAATGTGATGTTCCGGGGAAGCTTCAGTCTGCTTAAGGAGTGGCAAGAACAAGCCTAAAGTCATAGCCAAATACAAGAAAGAGAGGAGGACACGCAGCATGAGAAGCTCCCGAGAGAAAGGAGCTCTGTTTTGGGTAAAAATCAGTCCCTTTTTCTATCATGGAGACATCCAAGGGCGTAGGACACGTGCACTTCAGGGAACCAAGAGATGCTGTGCATTTCTCTCGTCCCCCTGACACAGCCACTAGGTGACGATGCTTCCAATTCTCTCTAAAGAAACCTTGCTTTCTCAGGCCCAGGTGTCCAGCTGCACACCAAGGACGTCCCTGGCTCCCAGGCACAGTTCCCAGGCCCAAGGCCGAGCTCCCCTCCGAACCCCCATTCCAGCAGACCTTGCTCCTGGCATTGTGGAGCAGCCATTTCATGTCAGCCTTTTCTCCTGGCAGTCAGCTTAGCGCCGTAACCTCTGCCATCGGGGCGCCCGAGAGCCGTGTGAGGTCAGCAGAGAGTCACTGTCAGCCTTTGACCTCACAAAGGTGGGTGGCCATAAGTGCCCTGAGCGTCCAGCTCGCATTGAGTACTGCTGGTGGCACTCGAGGCGTGGAGGTCTGCATGGTGCAATGGGAGACGCCGATGTCCTGCTGCTGGAACAAGAGGCGCTGATGTGCTGCTGGTGCAGGAGGAGACGTGAAGGTGCTGCTGCTTAGAGGTGCTGAGGAGCGGGCAGCCTCAGCGGGCAGCTGAATCAGAGGGCAGGGAAGCCAAGCAGCTTCCTTCTCTGGGGAAGGGGGCACAGAGAAAGTGATTGGAAATGGGGTACAAGCCCTCAGCCTCTAAAAGCAATCCCTCAGATGTTTAGGCATAGTAAAGTTAGGTATATCTGTTTGACTCTAGACCCCAACATGTTTGTTAGTGTCTGGTTTGTCAACTGCTTTCTTGTGGGGGATTTGAGTTGGCCATTACTGTTTAGGTGAATGCTGACTTCGTATCTATGGTGCACTTTATTCTTAAAATGGGAAGTTTCTACCAATTTCCCGTCCAAACTTGCTCATAAGCCAACTGCAGTCATCATTTCAGATGTGTCTCCCAACTTACACATTTCCTATTTCTCCTTGATATTTACTCAAGAAATTCATTTACGTAGAGACAACATATTCTTCTCTCAACTGGCATCTGGCTGGGCAGAATGATGTCCTTTCATTCCCTTCCAGGCAATAGGCAACTTGTTCCTTCTGTCATGTGAACTCTTCCTCCTAAGTTCAATGTGAATACAAGTGGCAGAACTGTGCCTCATGTCTCAAATGAGTGTCAGGGCTGCCTTGTCCAGTGTATTCATACTGGAGGGAAAAAAAAAATGAATAGCCATACACACTATATAACCACTTAACTTTTTCAGTCCTCCTTGTGCTAACAGTGCATGAACGTGAGGTTTTGTTGTCATTTTTGTTTGTTTGTTTGTTTGCTTGCTTTAAACTCCTGACTGCCATATAGCAAACATGACAAAAAAACACCCTTTTTTGAGAATCTCTGAGAATGGCTCTGCTTTGTATTATCACCTGTCACTTCACCTGAACCATTTCAATCACAAGCGATAGCCTTCTGTCAGGCTTGGTAGTACTTCCCAACCTTATGTCCCCTGCAAATCTCAAAGCTCATGTGAGCTCATGTATCCGTAGATAATGTATCAGAAGCTCACAGAAGGTGAAATAGATGTAATTCATCCCCTGTGTAGGGAAGAACTGGTCCTAGAAAGGAAAGCTATTAAATTATCTGGAAACAATTTAGCTCTGATAAATTATTTTGTAAATTACACATTACCCCCTCCTTCCCTGGTCTTAGCTGTTCTTGCTCCAAAACTTTGCATGGTGTTGATGTCAAACTAACAGGCCCACACTTGTCTGGATGACTCTTTACCCTCTTCTGGACAGAGGTGTATTTGTTACTCTCCCATTCTGGGGACTATCCCTGATTTGCACAATTGTTATGCATTTTTCCTACTTGACTTGTTGTTCTGTGTGCCAATGCTGTTAATAGGCTAGGTAGATATCAGCTTTTCATTTTTCACTTGAATCACTATAGATTGTTATTTCACCTCAGATGATGTTGCGCCTAGTGCCCTACCCTCCTTTTCAATGGGAGTCCTGTCACTGCCCTTAATATCACATTGTTGTTGCTGTTAGATGCAGGAAATCAGATTTGCAGCATTTGAGACATCAGTAACTTTTGATCTATTTTTGCCTCAAGCGTGCAACTGTCCTAATTTGTTCTCTTTGTTCCCCCTGGTTTCTGTGGCTTAAGTACCACTTACTATTATTGTTTAATTTCCTATGTGAAGGAGGTTTTTGGTCATTCTTACTTTATTTCTGCAGTTTTTAACCTCTGAAACATGCCTTTTCTCATCGCTTTTTTCCTCTTTGAATTTTGAATTTTAACTATGCCTTCTCTGCACTCAAGTCCCAGAGCTGCTTAGTCAGACTCAATTATTCATTTCCTTAGATTTCAAAGTTTGCATTTCTAAGCCTCAAAACCTTCATTCTAAACCTGGTTTTGTCTGTCGTGAAATGTAAAATGAGAAAAGTCAGCTCATGATCACACTTTATTCAAATTTTACTACATTTAAACCCATACAGGAGCCAAGTCTAAAACGGTCTTATATTTTTTCACTTTTGGGAAGTAATCCATCACATAGTATACCTCTATGAACATAAGTGGTAATTATCTTTCAATCTTTTGCTGGGAAGTTAAAGTCTCCCATAATTCCCATTATTGTTTACATGTCTGATAACTGTACAGAGATGATTCACTATTAGACTGGAGCTAAGAGCAAAGAGCAGGCTAGCAAGGCTGTCTATCTTTAGCAGTGATTTGCACAAAACCACTCTTTTGCTGACCCATAACATTTAATTTCTCCATCCTCTGCTTCTTGCTAACACAAAGCACCGTCTTATTCCATCCATTTGCCTTGGTTTCCAGCCTTCCTGAGATTTATCGGTCCTTGTATGACATTCATGCCTTTGTTTCACCCTTCCTGTGTTGACACTTGTCATAACAGTTTTAGATCCTGAACATGATCATCTCAAAGTTTGCCTGACAGTTAGGTCTTCCTCACATTGTCATAGAGTATCAGGTCTCTACCACTTGAAATAGATCGTATTGGATTAGATTATTGGCACCGTCTCTTGTGCTGGTAGTCCATTATCTTCACAGTCCGTACAACTGGCCATCAGTGAACATGAAGTGGCCTTATCCTGCCCATTTGCCTTTCTGGAAATCAGCCACTCTCTCTGCCTAGAACAGGGAATGGATTTTCCTCACCTATCTTCAAAAGCTCTGAAGTTTTCTGTGATCTTTCCAATTGTATGGTATGATAAGCTTTTGCTGCCACTGAAGGGTAGAAGTCATTATGAATAGTGCCAACAAAACAGAAACATAACAATGAAAACGATATTTTAATTCAGAATAGGTATTTGAAAAGTTCACCTTTTCTAGCACAAATGGGGAAAAGAAAAAAAGGAAGGAAAAAAAAAAAAAAAAAAAAGCAGTCCTAAAACATCAAAACTGTGGCCAAAGAATTAGAAGAAACACTATTTTTCCAAAGCTGCAATGTTTTCCATTCATCTGGCTGGGCCAGCAGAGCACTGGAGACCTGGATGCACTGTACTCATGGCTGGTTCCCCTAAATGACCTGCAGGGAGATCTTCTTATCTCTATCCCTCTGTTTCTCCTTTCAATCTCTGTTTTGTCTGTTTGTATCACTAGCTCTCAAATCGCCACTGATATATGCACGTGCAGCACCCAGCACAACCTTGTTTCAGGCTCCAGCGGGACCTTTAGGCATTACCATCCTGTAAACAAATAACAATGATAGTGAGTGTAATTACAATCGTCAAACTATTCCAGCTCCACATCATTAGCCATGCCCTGAGCTAAATAACATTTTAATCAGTTCGATATGTCATCTGTGGCTTTCTTCACTGTCACTTGCAATCCAGCAAACTCCTTCCTTCACGTTTCTAGATTAGACAGAGGGTTCTCAACTGCAGACATCCAATTCCCTGTTCAGGAAGCAGCGAGACCTTTCCTCTTCTCACAGATTTAAGATGATAGCCAAGCATCATGAGACACAGTGCGTATGTCTCCTAGGCCCATCCCATGAGAGCAGGACATTTACCACACATGAGAAGAAGACTTAATGCAGTGGCAAAGCAAAATACTCAGTGTCAAAGCCATGTCGAGATGATCATTAAAGACAGATCAAAATTACCCAATACAGGAGGAAAATCTATCGTTTGTAGAAGATTATGTTCTCTGATTATTAGTTTCTAAATTAGTTTTTCCTTTGGATTTCCTCTGAACTTAAACTTAGTTTGGAATGCCTTTGGTTTTGAATATTTCTGAAATCGTATTACTTCTCCTAAGTAAGTTGCTAGTCTGTTCTATTTACGTGAAATTCGAATAATATTGTGAAGTATCTGCCATCAGTTTTACTGTGTGCCAGGCTGAGTTCCCTGATGAATTTCAAATTTCAGATATGAAACAGTAAAGGTTAAAAAAAAAAATGTTACAAAGGGTACTTCATGCAGTAGCATAAACTTCTGTTTTCTCAAAACTTGTATCAGTTCATCTCACCAGGACCAGCAGGGGAAGCACACTCTGCCTAGGCACTGGCAAAGGGACACAGTGAGAGTGTAGGGTCTCTTGCTGGGGCCATTCAAAATTTGACTGTACAAGCCCCTGAGCAATATGACAGGGCTTTAAAAATGGCCCTGCTTGAAGTACGCGGGTGATCTGGAGACCTCTAAGGTGCTTTCCAACAAAAGCTTTTCTATAATTGTATGAAATCACCTGCAATAGATTAACCCTGGTCATTATTCCTATCACAGGAAATAACTGTGACGCCTGGGTAACAGGTGAGCTTACTGCGACACCAGGGAGAGCCTTCCTGTACTTAAAGGCAACCTGTAGGAAAGCTGGGGAGGGAGTCTTTATCAGGGCCTGGAGCGACAGGACAAGGAGTAACCGCTTTAAACTGAAAAGTAGCACCCAGAAAGAACGGAGTCACGCAACAGGATTCATTTCCAAAACCACCTCATAGACACCTGGGCCAAAGAGCAGGGCCTTGAGCGGGTATATCACAATGACAGAGTTCATTTCCTTCCCAGTAGCTGGCACGTGCCGTTTTTTGGGATTTCGGGGCTACAGTGAGCTGCTAAGAGGGATGTCTTAGCTCTTGCAGGGCAGTGCTTCCACTAAGGCCAGGACTTTTCTGCATCTTCTACTGCCCTGCAAGCGAGGATGCTTGGGGCACACAGGAAGCTGGGAGCGGACACAGCTGCAGGGATTCCATAAGGCACAAGCAAATGCAGCCTTGGCTTGGTGACACTTTCTCTTGATTACTGCTCAACACAAATTACCTCGAGCAAGTCTACTGTGAGGACTAAAGGAAAGAGACGTATGGATGCTGCTAAGCTCTTCTAGCTTGTACCAGGTAGGAAAGATACCTCTGTAGCAGGCGTGAAGAGGATAGCACTAATTAATTAGATGAGAAGCGGAGGAAAGGCACTTAGAGGTAGTGAAAAGCAGTTAATGTGATGTTCCGGGGAAGCTTCAGTCTGCTTAAGGAGTAGCAAGAACAAGCCTAAAGTCATAGCCAAATACAAGAAAGAGAGGAGGACACGCAGCATGAGAAGCTCCCGAGAGAAAGGAGCTCTGTTTTGGGTAAAAATCAGTCCCTTTTTCTATCATGGAGACATCCAAGGGCGTAGGACACGTGCACTTCAGGGAACCAAGAGATGCTGTGCATTTCTCTCGTCCCCCTGACACAGCCACTAGGTGACGATGCTTCCAATTCTCTCTAAAGAAACCTTGCTTTCTCAGGCCCAGGCGTCCAGCTGCACACCAAGGACGTCCCTGGCTCCCAGGCACAGTTCCCAGGCCCAAGGCCGAGCTCCCCTCCGAACCCCCATTCCAGCAGACCTTGCTCCTGGCGTTGTGGAGCAGCCATTTCATGTCAGCCTTTTCTCCTGGCAGTCAGCTTAGCGCCGTAACCTCTGCCATCGGGGCGCCCGAGAGCCGTGTGAGGTCAGCAGAGAGTCACTGTCAGCCTTTGACCTCACAGAGGTGGGTGGCCATAAGTGCCCTGAGCGTCCAGCTCGCATTGAGTACTGCTGGTGGCACTCGAGGCGTGGAGGTCTGCATGGTGCAATGGGAGACGCCGATGTCCTGCTGCTGGAACAAGAGGCGCTGATGTGCTGCTGGTGCAGGAGGAGACGTGAAGGTGCTGCTGCTTAGAGGTGCTGAGGAGCGGGCAGCCTCCGTGCCGGTGGCTGAGCATGCTGCTCTTAATTAGTGCTCTACCCTTCCTATCTTTTTACTAAGGTGGGTAGAGAGAAATGCCCATATCTGTTTATTTCCTGGTAAGAAATGTAAGAGCCTTGTATCTGCATATTCAGCAGATTCATCCCAGCGCCCTTGGTACTGGCGATCTGTGTTGATCTGTAATAAAGAGCAATCGGTAGCACACCAAGTCTGCGTGACCTTGCATCTAACAGAATCGTCCAAATCCCTGTTGTGATCTCTCTACAGCTGTGGGCTGGCTAAGCTGTCTGTTGGATGGTGAAAATGGGAAATGATTGGGATGGGAAATGATGAGTGGGCCGAGAAATCATTGCTGGGATGGGAAGACTTCCTTGGGGTGGAAAGCCATTGGGGTGGGAACTCAAAGAGATGGGAAATCTTCCCTGGGTTTGAAATCCTTGGGAAGCAAAAGCGTTGGGATGGGAAATCACTCCGGGGATGGGGAAGTATTGGGATGGGAAGTCTTTAATGGGGTGGGTAACATTCCCTGGGGAAGGAAGTACTTGGAAAAGTAATCAGAGAGATGGGAATTCTTTGGGATGAGATCTCTTTGGATTAAGAAACGCTTCGTGTCGATGGGAAATATCTCGTATGGGAATCTGTTATCATGTGAAATTGTAAGGATGGGAAATGACCGTTAGGATGAAAAGCTGGTACTGGGACGGGAAATGCTTGGGACGGGGAAGTGTTGGTGTGAAACCGTCCTGGGCATGGCAAATGATGCGTGGGAGGGAAAGCCTGATGGGGATGGAAAAGTCTTGCGATGGGAAGCCTGCTTGGGTCCAAAAGCTGCAGTCCTCACCAAGATGGTGGCGAGGGGCTGGTCAGCCGTTGGGACGGAACGGCCGTTGCCCGCGTTCCCCAACCGACCGCCCCACTCTCCAGCCACCATGGCAGGTACAGCAGCCGGCTCCCGCTCCTCCCGGGGCTGCGGCCCTGCTGGCGAGCCCAGCGCCCCAGATCTCACCCCAGCGCCCTTTTTCCCACAGAGGGTTTCCCCAGACGGCTTCCGCGGCTTCCGCAGACGCAAAACTCCCCCTTCGTCGTCCCAGCCGTGCCGCCAACGGTGGCTGCGTGGCTGCTGCCCTCCCTCCCCGGAGCGATGGCGCTGCCCTTGCAGCCCCCGCAGGTACCCACCCTCCCCTACGCGCTGCCCCAGGCCACCGTCTGGCACGTGGTGCCGGGGGTCCAGGGGCAGGTGCTGCAGCTCCCCGCCGGGGTGCAGCTGGCACCTGGGGGGCACCTCCCACCCGAGGGGCATCACCTGCAGCTTGGGCAGCTCCCCGCCGTGGGGCAGCTCCCTGCTGTGGGGCAGCTCCCCCACACCGCTCCTCCCTGGGCCCCCGTCTACCAGTGGGGACAGCCCGTGGGGACGGGGACGGTGCTGCCCCAGGATCCCCTCTGGCTGGGGCCCGGGGCCGTGCTCCATGGGGAGCTCCTGCACCCCGCAGGCACCTGCCTGCTGCAGGCCCCTGCCCACCCCGGCCCCCCACCCCTCCTCGTCCCGGGGCCTCCGCTGCGGGGGCAGGCGCTCCCCGCGCCCCGCACCCTGACCAGCAGCCGGGGGCAGCTGCCGGAGCCCTGTGACCACGCCGTGGGGCTCAGCGAGGACCAGGGGCCCCCGCTGCCCGGCCCCACTCCCCCCGAGCCTGCCCAGGCTCCAACGACCGCCAGCACCCAGACGGTGACGCCCGACGGTGAGTTTGGGGCTGGCGCAGCCGGCCGCTGGGCGCCCCACACCCAGGAGCCATGGGAAAGCTGGCATCGCCCATCCTGGGGGATTTGCTTGCTTTTTCCTCAGCGGCGACAGTTGCAGAGGTGCCTGAGGAGCCCCTGGAGCTGCTTGAGCTGGGCCCCGATGCCTTCGCCGAGGCCTTTCCCCAGCTGGCAGGGGACAGCCAGCAGCTGCAGCACCTGCAGGACCAGCTCCCGGCCGACCTGGACATCTCCGGCTTGGAGGAGCTGCTCAGCTGGCTCGATGCCGTGGAGCCCCAGGACGCCTTCCCCGGTGTCCCCAGCAGTCCTGTGCTCAGCCGCTTCCTGTCTGAGCTGCCCGACCTCTGCGAGGACATGGAGGAGCCGAGCACACAGGGACTGGCAGCCACCAGAGCGCTGGGTGAGGTACCCTCAACCCCTGGGGTGCACCCCGAGAAGGTGCAGGGTGGGCGGGCGGTGCAGCCCCCTGCTGTGCCGGCAGCGAGCTCCCCCCTCAAGCCTGCAGCCAGTCCCCAGCTCAGTGCCCTCAGGAGACCCCTGCCCAACCCTCCCTTCACTCTCCCCAAAAGGCCCCCCCACCCTGAATTCCCCACTGCCCTTAGCAGACCCCTGCCCAACCCTCCCTCGCGTCCCCTCAAGAGACCCCCCGACCCTGAATTCCTTAATTCCCTTAGGAGACCCCTGCCCAAGCCTCGCCTGAGTCCCCTCAAGAGCCCCCCCGACCCTGAATTTATTAGTGCCCTTAGGAGACCCCTGCCCAATCCCCCTCTGGGTCCCCTCAAGAGCCCCCCCGGCCCTGAATTTATTAGTGCCCTTAGGAGGCCCCTGCCCAATCCCCCTCTGAGTCCCCTCAAGAGCCCCCCGCCTGCCCCTGCGCCCACCGGCACCAAGTGGGGGGCCAAGCGCCCCGCGCCCACCAGCACCCCCAGCACAGCGCAGAGCTCCCAGCACAGGAGGCCGGCGACGGAGAAAACCCCCGGCAAGGAGAAGACGACGCTGCTGGGCCAGGGTGGCCAAGGCCCCAAGACGCTGTGCCAGGGGAAGACGGGTGGCCACAGCGCGGTGGCTGGCAGCAGCGGCCAAGCGGGCGGCGGCAGGCAGCAGCCGGCGAGCGACAGCACCAGGGCGCCCAGCAAGAGGGCCCGAAGCCCGGGGGCTGCTGGGGGGCAAGGAGCAGCGGCACCGCCTCCCCGGAGAGCGCTGCTGCTGCTGGAGCCCCCCCCCATTAAGCCCCGTGCCCGTGCCCGTGCCGTGCGGGCCCAGGACAGGCTCCGTCCCCAAGCCATCGGGGACACGACACTGCAGCGCCAGCACCCGGGGACAAAGACCCCCAGCGAGACTTTGCAGCCGCTGGGGGCCAGGGCGAAGGCGCTGGGGCCAGTGCGCCAGCCGCCCTGTGTGCAGCCGCAGCCCACCTCCAGCGGCCCCAGCAGCATGCCCAGGGCCCCGCCGACGGTGCCAGGCTCCAGCGCTGTGCCCGCTGCCCCCCGGCCCCCAGCTGGCGACAAGGCCCAGGCGGTGCCGGCACCACCAGGCAGCACGGCGCGAGCGTGGAGAGCTCCCCTGCAGCAGGCGCCCAGAGCGCCGTGCCTGCCAGCCGCGGGGGGCCAAGCGCAGCGGGAGCCTCTGCCCACGCAGCCGCGCACGCTGCAGCGTCCGGCGCAGCCCCGCGTGGACTACGTGCCCTGCGTGGGGCCCTGGGCGGGCGGCGACGCGGCGCCCACGCCGCTGGAGGAGCAGGAGGCGTCGGTGCCCATCACGCCGCAGCAGCGTCCCGAGCGGGAGCGCCTGAAGAAGCTGGCCCAGGAGGAGCGGCAGCGGGCGGCCCACCAGATGAAGATCGGCCCCGTGCAATTCTTCGTGCAGCGGCAGAAGGACCACGCCATAGCCAAGTATTACGGCTACCCGTGACCCTGCGCTCCTCGACGGCCCCCGCAGCACCCGGGCCCGCTCAGCATGCAGGCACAGAGACCTCTGCAGGCGCCTGCTCCAGCTTCAGCCACGCTCCTCAGCCCTTGCCCCTCTCGCTTGCCCTCTCCCTTCTCCAGTGCTGGAGCTAGGCAGTGTTTGCCACTGTCAGGGATGGGCAACTGGGGCAATGGGAAATGCGCGCGTCACGAATGAACGTTGCAATGGGAAGCTGTTGGGATGTTGGCAATAGCTGGGGTGGGAAAGGTTGGGCGTGGGAACTGCTTGTTGGGACACCAAATGGCTGAGATCCCAAACTTCTTTCTTCGTTCGGGTCATTTCTCTTATTTAGTGCCTTCCTTATTAAATTCCTCTAGTGTAGGTGTTCACTCAGCAAGGCCTCTGCCTGCAGCTGTTCTGGCACTGGGATGCCGAGGGGATTTCATGCAGCCCGCTCCCGCTGCCCATGCTCAGTCCGTGCATGGATGTGGGCATGGCCAGCACGGACGGGAGAAAATGGGTGGACGGCTGGGTGGATGGGAGGGTGATGGGAGTTGGGAATTCAGCCTTGGGATCAGACACGGGAGGTTGTTGGGATAGGAAATGACCAGTGGGATGGGAAGTCACGATGGGGATAGGAATTCATTAGAATAGGACAAATTGGTTTCATTTTTATTTATTATTTTATTAATTTTATTTATTTATTTTATTTATTATATTTATTAATTTTATTTATTAAATTTACTTTATTGACTGTGTTGTACAGGATGGCATTTTTTTAGGTTCTCTTCCTTTTCTACCCTATTAAACTCTCTTTATCACAACGCACTGCTTTGTACTTCATTTTTCCTTCCGAGTCGTTCTGGATTCACTCAGGATGGGGGGACATTAGTGAACGCCTGTGTGCTTCAGATCCAAGGTCACCTTTGCCCTCAACTCAAGATACATATTTGCATCTGTTGTCATGATACAAAATTAACAACAACAAAATAAAAGTTAACTACTTCCAAGCACCAGCTGTACGTTTGCTGGGTCTGCTCTATGCATTTGAAGACCATTCAATACTATTCAGCACCTTCAGGAGGAAATGTGTGGTTCTAGGGAAATGCATCTTGATCTGATGCAAACCTGCGACGCACCCTGCAGCCCCTGCAACCCCTGTGATTTTACCTGCAGCCCCTGCAACCCCTGTGATTTTACCTGCAGCCCCTCCAAGCCCCGTGATTTTACCTGCAGCCACTCCAACCCTGGGACAGGCCCTACAGCTGGCTCCGGGGACTACCCCGTTGCCGTATCAGTCGCCAATACACACAAGATGAAGGAATGGATGCAGAAGTCATCTCGTTTAGGCAGGGAAGAAAGTCCTCCGAAGAAGGGGAAGGAGCAAGAGGAAGGCGAGGCAGGCGACCCCAATGTAGGGCCATCGAAGGGAAGAGGAGGCTGTTATAAAATAGAAAAGAGAGAAAAGCAGCAGTAAGCAGGTGATCCCCATCCCTGGGCGAGCTGCGAGACATGGGACAAGATTTCAGCTGTCATGCAGGCGAGCACATTGTCACCTGGCTGCTGCGATGCTGGGATAACAGCTCCGGGAGCCTGGAATCGGAGGGCAGGGAAGCCAAGCAGCTGGGATCCTTCTCTGGGGAAGGGGGCACTGAGAAAGCGATCGGAAACGGGGCACAAGCCTCTGGAGGCGGCGCCTGTCAGGCGTGAAGGAAAGGGATCCCTTCCAGGAAGATGCTGTGGGGTTGCTGAGGGTCGAAGAACAGCAGGTGTTGGCTGCTCCCACCGTGCTGCAGCAGCGGCAAGGGAGAGACGTGGTGGTTTTCCTCAGCTGGGCAGCTGAGCTCCACCTCAACCGCTCTCTCCCTGCCCCTCCTCAAACGGAAAGGGGAGAAAATAGGATGGAAAGGGCTCAAGGGCTGAGAGAAGGACAGGGAGATCACTCCACAATGATCGTCACGGGCAAAAGAGGCTCAGCAGAGCCTGTTCCAGTCCAGCCCGGGCCTGCTCCTGCGGGGGCTCTCCCCAGGCCGCGGCCTCCTCCAGGCCACATCCACCTGCTCCAGCGGGGGCTCCTCCACGGGCTGCAGCGTGGAGATCTGCTCCGTGTGGGACCCGTGGGCTGCAGGGGGACAGCCTGCTCCACCAGGGGCCTCTCCCCAGGCCGCAGGGGAACTGCTGCTGTGAGCCTGGAGCACCTCCTGCCTCCTGCTGCACTCACCTTGGGGGCTGCAGAGAGGTTTCTCACTCCTCCCTGACCCAGACGCTGCTGTGCAGCAGGTTTCTTTCCCTTTCTTAGGTGGGCTCTCACGCAGGCGCAAACATCATCCTTTTTGTCTCAGTTCTGGGCAGCAGCGGGTCCCTCTGGAGCCTCCTGGAACCGGCCCTTATCTAACATGGGGCAGCTGCTGCATTCTCCTCACAGAGGACACCCCTGCAGCCCCCCGCTACCAGAACCTGTCCTCGTAAACCCAACACAAGACACCGACCGAGCCTCCCTGATTCCCAGCAGGTGGGTCAGGCTGGGAACCCAGGCCAGTGCCCGGCAGACCCTCCTGGGCCTTGAAAAGCAAGCTTTATGGGGACGTAGCACCCAGAAAGAACGGAGTCACACAACAGGATTCATTTCCAAAACCGTCTCATAGACACCTGGGCCAAAGAGCAGGGCCTTGAGCGGGTATATCACAATGACAGAGTTCATTTCCTTCCCAGTAGCTGGCACGTGCCGTTTTTTGGGATTTCGGGGCTACAGTGAGCTGCTAAGAGGGATGTCTTAGCTCTTGCAGGGCCGTGCTTCCACTAAGGCCAGGACTTTTCTGCATCTTCTACTGCCCTGCAAGCGAGGATGCTTGGGGCACACAGGAAGCTGGGAGCGGACACAGCTGCAGGGATTCCATAAGGCACAAGCAAATGCAGCCTTGGCTTGGTGACACTTTCTCTTGATTACTGCTCAACACAAATTACCTCGAGCAAGTCTACTGTGAGGACTAAAGGAAAGAGACGTATGGATGCTGCTAAGCTCTTCTAGCTTGTACCAGGTAGGAAAGATACCTCTGTAGCAGGCGTGAAGAGGATAGCACTAATTAATTAGATGAGAAGCGGAGGAAAGGCACTTAGAGGTAGTGAAAAGCAGTTAATGTGATGTTCCGGGGAAGCTTCAGTCTGCTTAAGGAGTGGCAAGAACAAGCCTAAAGTCATAGCCAAATACAAGAAAGAGAGGAGGACACGCAGCATGAGAAGCTCCCGAGAGAAAGGAGCTCTGTTTTGGGTAAAAATCAGTCCCTTTTTCTATCATGGAGACATCCAAGGGCGTAGGACACGTGCACTTCAGGGAACCAAGAGATGCTGTGCATTTCTCTCGTCCCCCTGACACAGCCACTAGGTGACGATGCTTCCAATTCTCTCTAAAGAAACCTTGCTTTCTCAGGCCCAGGTGTCCAGCTGCACACCAAGGACGTCCCTGGCTCCCAGGCACAGTTCCCAGGCCCAAGGCCGAGCTCCCCTCCGAACCCCCATTCCAGCAGACCTTGCTCCTGGCATTGTGGAGCAGCCATTTCATGTCAGCCTTTTCTCCTGGCAGTCAGCTTAGCGCCGTAACCTCTGCCATCGGGGCGCCCGAGAGCCGTGTGAGGTCAGCAGAGAGTCACTGTCAGCCTTTGACCTCACAAAGGTGGGTGGCCATAAGTGCCCGGAGCGTCCAGCTCGCATTGAGTACTGCTGGTGGCACTCGAGGCGTGGAGGTCTGCATGGTGCAATGGGAGACGCCGATGTCCTGTTGCTGGAACAAGAGACGCTGATGTGCTGCTGGTGCAGGAGGAGACCTGAAGGTGCTGCTGCTTACAGGTGCTGAGGAGCGGGCAGCCTCCGTGCCGGTGGCTGAGCATGCTCCTCTTAATTACGGCTCTACCCTTCCTATCTTTTTACTAAGGTGGGTAGAGAGAAATGCCCATATCTGTTTATTTCCTGGTAAGAAATGTAAGAGCCTTGTATCTGCATATTCAGCAGATTCATCCCAGCACCCTTGGTACTGGTGATCTGTGTTGATCTGTAATAAAGAGCAATTGGTAGCACACCAAGTCTCCGTGACCTTGCATCTAACAGAATCGTCCAAATCCCTGTTGTGATCTCTCTACAGCTGTGGGCTGGCTAAGCTGTCTGTTGGATGGTGAAAATGGGAAATGATTGGGATGGGAAATGATGAGTGGGCCGAGAAATCATTGCTGGGATGGGAAGACTTCCTTGGGTTGGAAAGCCATTGGGCTAGGAAATCAAAGAGATGGGAAATCTTCCCTGGGTTTGAAATCCTTGGGAAGCAAAAGCGTTGGGATGGGAAATCACTCCGGGGATGGGGAAGTATTGGGATGGGAAGTCTTTAATGGGGTGGGTAACATTCACTGGGGAAGGAAGTACTTGGAAAAGTAATCAGAGAGATGGGAATTCTTTGGGATGAGATCTCTTTGGATTAAGAAACGCTTCGTGTCGATGGGAAATATCTCGTATGGGAATCTGTTATCATGTGAAATTGTAAGGATGGGAAATGACCGTTAGGATGAAAAGCTGGTACTGGGACGGGAAATGCTTGGGACGGGGAAGTGTTGGTGTGAAACCGTCCTGGGCATGGCAAATGATGCGTGGGAGGGAAAGCCTGATGGGGATGGAAAAGTCTTGCGACGGGAAGCCTGCTTGGGTCCAAAACCTGCAGTCCTCACCAAGATGGCGGCGAGGGGCTGGTCAGCCGTTGGGACGGAAAGGCCGTTGCCCACGTTCCCCAACCGACCGCCCCACTCTCCAGCCACCATGGCAGGTACAGCAGCCGGCTCCCGCTCCTCCCGGGGCTGCGGCCCTGCTGGCGAGCCCAGCGCCCCAGATCTCACCCCAGCGCCCTTTTTCCCACAGAGGGTTTCCCCAGACGGCTTCCGCGGCTTCCGCAGACGCAAAACTCCCCCTTCGTCGTCCCAGCCGTGCCGCCAACGGTGGCTGCCTGGCTGCTGCCCTCCCTCCCCGGAGCGATGGCGCTGCCCTTGCAGCCCCCGCAGGTACCCACCCTCCCCTACGCGCTGCCCCAGGCCACCGTCTGGCACGTGGTGCCGGGGGTCCAGGGGCAGGTGCTGCAGCTCCCCGCCGGGGTGCAGCTGGCACCTGGGGGGCACCTCCCACCCGAGGGGCATCACCTGCAGCTTGGGCAGCTCCCCGCCGTGGGGCAGCTCCCTGCTGTGGGGCAGCTCCCCCACACCGCTCCTCCCTGGGCCCCCGTCTACCAGTGGGGACAGCCCGTGGGGACGGGGACGGTGCTGCCCCAGGATCCCCTCTGGCTGGGGCCCGGGGCCGTGCTCCATGGGGAGCTCCTGCACCCCGCAGGCACCTGCCTGCTGCAGGCCCCTGCCCACCCCGGCCCCCCACCCGTCCTCGTCCCGGGGCCTCCGCTGCGGGGGCAGGCGCTCCCCGCGCCCCGCACCCTGACCAGCAGCCGGGGGCAGCTGCCGGAGCCCTGCGACCACGCCGTGGGGCTCAGCGAGGACCAGGGGCCCCCGCTGCCCGGCCCCACTCCCCCCGAGCCTGCCCAGGCTCCAACGACCGCCAGCACCCAGACGGTGACGCCCGACGGTGAGTTTGTGCTGGCACAGCCGGCCGCTGGGCGCCCCACACCCAGGAGCCATGGGAAAGCTGGCATCGCCCATCCTGGGGGATTTGCTTGCTTTTTCCTCAGCGGCGACAGTTGCAGAGGTGCCTGAGGAGCCCCTGGAGCTGCTTGAGCTGGGCCCCGATGCCTTCGCCGAGGCCTTTCCCCACCTGGCAGGGGACAGCCAGCAGCTGCAGCACCTGCAGGACCAGCTCCCGGCCGACCTGGACATCTCCAGCTTGGAGGAGCTGCTCAGCTGGCTCGATGCCGTGGAGCCCCAGGACGCCTTCCCCGGTGTCCCCAGCAGTCCTGTGCTCAGCCGCTTCCTGTCTGAGCTGCCCGACCTCTGCGAGGACATGGAGGAGCCGAGCACACAGGGACTGGCAGCCACCAGAGCGCTGGGTGAGGTACCCTCAACCCCTGGGGTGCACCCCGAGAAGGTGCAGGGTGGGCGGGCGGTGCAGCCCCCTGCTGTGCCGGCAGCGAGCTCCCCCCTCAAGCCTGCAGCCAGTCCCCAGCTCAGTGCCCTCAGGAGACCCCTGCCCAACCCTCCCTTCACTCTCCCCAAAAGGCCCCCCCACCCTGAATTCCTCACTGCCCTTAGCAGACCCCTGCCCAACCCTCCCTCGCGTCCCCTCAAGAGACCCCCCGACCCTGAATTCCTTAATTCCCTTAGGAGACCCCTGCCCAAGCCTCGCCTGAGTCCCCTCAAGAGCCCCCCCGGCCCTGAATTTATTAGAGCCCTTAGGAGGCCCCTGCCCAATCCCCCTCTGAGTCCCCTCAAGAGCCCCCCGCCTGCCCCTGCGCCCACCGGCACCAAGTGGGGGGCCAAGCGCCCCGCGCCCACCAGCACCCCCAGCACAGCGCAGAGCTCCCAGCACAGGAGGCCGGCGACGGAGAAAACCCCCGGCAAGGAGAAGACGACGCTGCTGGGCCAGGGTGGCCAAGGCCCCAAGACGCTGTGCCAGGGGAAGACGGGTGGCCACAGCGCGGTGGCTGGCAGCAGCGGCCAAGCGGGCGGCGGCAGGCAGCAGCCGGCGAGCGACAGCACCAGGGCGCCCAGCAAGAGGGCCCGAAGCCCGGGGGCTGCTGGGGGGCAAGGAGCAGCGGCACCGCCTCCCCGGAGAGCGCTGCTGCTGCTGGAGCCCCCCCCCATTAAGCCCCGTGCCCGTGCCCGTGCCGTGCGGGCCCAGGACAGGCTCCGTCCCCAAGCCATCGGGGACAAGACGCTGCAGCGCCAGCACCCAGGGACAAAGACCCCCAGCGAGACTTTGCAGCCGCTGGGGGCCAGGGCGAAGGCGCTGGGGCCAGTGCGCCAGCCGCCCTGTGTGCAGCCGCAGCCCACCTCCAGCGGCCCCAGCAGCATGCCCAGGGCCCCGCCGACGGTGCCAGGCTCCAGCGCTGTGCCCGCTGCCCCCCGGCCCCCAGCTGGCGACAAGGCCCAGGCGGTGCCGGCACCACCAGGCAGCACGGCGCGAGCGTGGAGAGCTCCCGTGCAGCAGGCGCCAAGAGTGCCGTGCCTGCCAGCCGCGGGGGGCCAAGCGCAGCGGGAGCCTCTGCCCACGCAGCCGCGCACGCTGCAGCGTCCGGCGCAGCCCCGCGTGGACTACGTGCCCTGCGTGGGGCCCTGGGCGGGCGGCGACGCGGCGCCCACGCCGCTGGAGGAGCAGGAGGCGTCGGTGCCCATCACGCCGCAGCAGCGTCCCGAGCGGGAGCGCCTGAAGAAGCTGGCCCAGGAGGAGCGGCAGCGGGCGGCCCACCAGATGAAGATCGGCCCCGTGCAATTCTTCGTGCAGCGGCAGAAGGACCACGCCATAGCCAAGTATTACGGCTACCCGTGACCCTGCGCTCCTCGACGGCCCCCGCAGCACCCGGGCCCGCTCAGCATGCAGGCACAGAGACCTCTGCAGGCGCCTGCTCCAGCTTCAGCCACGCTCCTCAGCCCTTGCCCCTCTCGCTTGCCCTCTCCCTTCTCCAGTGCTGGAGCTAGGCAGTGTTTGCCACTGTCAGGGATGGGCAACTGGGGCAATGGGAAATGCGCGCGTCACGAATGAACGTTGCAATGGGAAGCTGTTGGGATGTTGGCAATAGCTGGGGTGGGAAAGGTTGGGCGTGGGAACTGCTTGTTGGGACACCAAATGGCTGAGATCCCAAACTTCTTTCTTCGTTCGGGTCATTTCTCTTATTTAGTGCCTTCCTTATTAAATTCCTCTAGTGTAGGTGTTCACTCAGCAAGGCCTCTGCCTGCAGCTGTTCTGGCACTGGGATGCCGAGGGGATTTCATGCAGCCCGCTCCCGCTGCCCATGCTCAGTCCGTGCATGGATGTGGGCATGGCCAGCACGGACGGGAGAAAATGGGTGGACGGCTGGGTGGATGGGAGGGTGATGGGAGTTGGGAATTCAGCCTTGGGATCAGACACGGGAGGTTGTTGGGATAGGAAATGACCAGTGGGATGGGAAGTCACGATGGGGATAGGAATTCATTAGAATAGGACAAATTGGTTTCATTTTTATTTATTATTTTATTAATTTTATTTATTTATTTTATTTATTATATTTATTAATTTTATTTATTAAATTTACTTTATTGACTGTGTTGTACAGGATGGCATTTTTTTAGGTTCTCTTCCTTTTCTACCCTATTAAACTCTCTTTATCACAACGCACTGCTTTGTACTTCATTTTTCCTTCCGAGTCGTTCTGGATTCACTCAGGGTGGGGGGGACATTTGTGAATGCCTGTGTGCTTCAGATCCAAGGTCACCTTTGCCCTCAACTCAAGATACATATTTGCATCTGTTGTCATGATACAAAATTAACAACAACAAAATAAAAGTTAACTACTTCCGAGCACCAGCTGTACGTTTGCTGGGTCTGCTCTATGCATTTTGAAGACCATTCAATACTATTCAGCACCTTCAGGAGGAAATGTGTGGTTCTAGGGAAATGCATCTTGATCTGATGCAAACCTGCGACGCACCCTGCAGCCCCTGCAACCCCTGTGATTTTACCTGCAGCCCCTGCAACCCCTGTGATTTTACCTGCAGCCCCTCCAACCCTTGTGATTTTTCCTGCAGCCACTCCAACCCTGGGACAGGCCCTACAGCTGGCTCCGGGGACTACCCCGTTGCCGTATCAGTCGCCAATACACACAAGATGAAGGAATGGATGCAGAAGTCATCTTGTTTAGGCAGGGAAGAAAGTCCTCCGAAGAAGGGGAAGGAGCAAGAGGAAGGCGAGGCAGGCGACCCCAATGTCGGGCCATCCCAGGGAAGAGGAGGCTGTTATAAAATAGAAAAGAGAGAAAAGCAGCAGTAAGCAGGTGATCCCCATCCCTGGGCGAGCTGCGAGACATGGGACAAGATTTCAGCTGTCATGCAGGCGAGCACATTGTCACCTGGCTGCTGCGATGCTGGGATAACAGCTCCGGGAGCCTGGAATCGGAGGGCAGGGAAGCCAAGCAGCTGGGATCCTTCTCTGGGGAAGGGGGCACTGAGAAAGCGATCGGAAACGGGGCACAAGCCTCTGGAGGCGGCGCCTGTCAGGCGTGAAGGAAAGGGATCCCTTCCAGGAAGATGCTGTGGGGTTGCTGAGGGTCGAAGAACAGCAGGTGTTGGCTGCTCCCACCGTGCTGCAGCAGCGGCAAGGGAGAGACGTGGTGGTTTTCCTCAGCTGGGCAGCTGAGCTCCACCTCAACCGCTCTCTCCCTGCCCCTCCTCAAACGGAAAGGGGAGAAAATAGGATGGAAAGGGCTCAAGGGCTGAGAGAAGGACAGGGAGATCACTCCACAATGATCGTCACGGGCAAAAGAGGCTCAGCAGAGCCTGTTCCAGTCCAGCCCGGGCCTGCTCCTGCGGGGGCTCTCCCCAGGCCGCGGCCTCCTCCAGGCCACATCCACCTGCTCCACCGGGGGCTCCTCCACGGGCTGCAGCGTGGAGATCTGCTCCGTGTGGGACCCGTGGGCTGCAGGGGGACAGCCTGCTCCACCAGGGGCCTCTCCCCAGGCCGCAGGGGAACTGCTGCTGTGAGCCTGGAGCACCTCCTGCCTCCTGCTGCACTCACCTTGGGGGCTGCAGAGAGGTTTCTCACTCCTCCCTGACCCAGACGCTGCTGTGCAGCAGGTTTCTTTCCATTTCTTAGGTGGGCTCTCACGCAGGCGTAAACATCATCCTTTTTGTCTCAGTTCTGGGCAGCAGCGGGTCCCTCTGGAGCCTCCTGGAACCGGCCCTTATCTAACATGGGGCAGCTGCTGCATTCTCCTCACAGAGGACACCCCTGCAGCCCCCCGCTACCAGAACCTGTCCTCGTAAACGCAACACAAGACACCGACAGAGCCTCCCTGATTCCCAGCAGGTGGGTCAGGATGGGAACCCAGGCCAGTGCCTGGCAGACCGTCCTGGGCCTTGAAAAGCAAGCTTTATGGGCACGTAGCACCCAGAAAGAACGGAGTCACACAACAGGATTCATTTCCAAAACCGTCTCACAGACACCTGGGCCAAAGTGCAGGGCCTTGAGCGGGTATATCACAATGACAGAGTTCATTTCCTTCCCAGTAGCTGGCACGTGCCGTTTTTTGGGATTTCGGGGCTACAGTGAGCTGCTAAGAGGGATGTCTTAGCTCTTGCAGGGCAGTGCTTCCACTAAGGCCAGGACTTTTCTGCATCTTCTACTGCCCTGCAAGCGAGGATGCTTGGGGCACACAGGAAGCTGGGAGCGGACACAGCTGCAGGGATTCCATAAGGCACAAGCAAATGCAGCCTTGGCTTGGTGACACTTTCTCTTGATTACTGCTCAACACAAATTACCTCGAGCAAGTCTACTGTGAGGACTAAAGGAAAGAGACGTATGGATGCTGCTAAGCTCTTCTAGCTTGTACCAGGTAGGAAAGATACCTCTGTAGCAGGCGTGAAGAGGATAGCACTAATTAATTAGATGAGAAGCGGAGGAAAGGCACTTAGAGGTAGTGAAAAGCAGTTAATGTGATGTTCCGGGGAAGCTTCAGTCTGCTTAAGGAGTAGCAAGAACAAGCCTAAAGTCATAGCCAAATACAAGAAAGAGAGGAGGACACGCAGCATGAGAAGCTCCCGAGAGAAAGGAGCTCTGTTTTGGGTAAAAATCAGTCCCTTTTTCTATCATGGAGACATCCAAGGGCGTAGGACACGTGCACTTCAGGGAACCAAGAGATGCTGTGCATTTCTCTCGTCCCCCTGACACAGCCACTAGGTGACGATGCTTCCAATTCTCTCTAAAGAAACCTTGCTTTCTCAGGCCCAGGCGTCCAGCTGCACACCAAGGACGTCCCTGGCTCCCAGGCACAGTTCCCAGGCCCAAGGCCGAGCTCCCCTCCGAACCCCCATTCCAGCAGACCTTGCTCCTGGCATTGTGGAGCAGCCATTTCATGTCAGCCTTTTCTCCTGGCAGTCAGCTTAGCGCCGTAACCTCTGCCATCGGGGCGCCCGAGAGCCGTGTGAGGTCAGCAGAGAGTCACTGTCAGCCTTTGACCTCACAAAGGTGGGTGGCCATAAGTGCCCTGAGCGTCCAGCTCGCATTGAGTACTGCTGGTGGCACTCGAGGCGTGGAGGTCTGCATGGTGCAATGGGAGACGCCGATGTCCTGCTGCTGGAACAAGAGGCGCTGATGTGCTGCTGGTGCAGGAGGAGACGTGAAGGTGCTGCTGCTTAGAGGTGCTGAGGAGCGGGCAGCCTCAGCGGGCAGCTGAATCAGAGGGCAGGGAAGCTAAGCAGCTTCCTTCTCTGGGGAAGGGGGCACAGAGAAAGTGACTGGAAATGGGGTACAAGCCCTCAGCCTCTAAAAGCAATCCCTCAGATGTTTAGGTATAGTAATGTTAGGTATATCTGTTTGACTCTAGACCCCAACATGTTTGTTAGTGTTCTGCTTTGTCAACTGCTTTCTTGTGGGGGATTTGAGTTGGCCATTACTGTTTAGGTGAATGCTGACTTCGTATCTATGGTGCACTTTATTCTTAAAATGGGAAGTTTCTACCAATTTCCCGTCCAAACTTGCTCATAAGCCAACTGCAGTCATCATTTCAGATGTGTCTCCCAACTTACACATTTCCTATTTCTCCTTGATATTTACTCAAGAAATTCATTTACGTAGAGACAACATATTCTTCTCTCAACTGGCATCTGGCTGGGCAGAATGATGTCCTTTCATTCCCTTCCAGGCAATAGGCAACTTGTTCCTTCTGTCATGTGAACTCTTCCTCCTAAGTTCAATGTGAATACAAGTGGCAGAACTGTGCCTCATGTCTCAAATGAGTGTCAGGGCTGCCTTGTCCAGTGTATTCATACTGGAGGGAAAAAAAAAATGAATAGCCATACACACTATATAACCACTTAACTTTTTCAGTCCTCCTTGTGCTAACAGTGCATGAACGTGAGGTTTTGTTGTCATTTTTGTTTGTTTGTTTGTTTGCTTGCTTTAAACTCCTGACTGCCATATAGCAAACATGACAAAAAAACACCCTTTTTTGAGAATCTCTGAGAATGGCTCTGCTTTGTATTATCACCTGTCACTTCACCTGAACCATTTCAATCACAAGCGATAGCCTTCTGTCAGGCTTGGTAGTACTTCCCAACCTTATGTCCCCTGCAAATCTCAAAGCTCATGTGAGCTCATGTATCCGTAGATAATGTATCAGAAGCTCACAGAAGGTGAAATAGTTGTAATTCATCCCCTGTGTAGGGAAGAACTGGTCCTAGAAAGGAAAGCTATTAAATTATCTGGAAACAATTTAGCTCTGATAAATTATTTTGTAAATTACACATTACCCCCTCCTTCCCTGGTCTTAGCTGTTCTTGCTCCAAAACTTTGCATGGTGTTGATGTCAAACTAACAGGCCCACACTTGTCTGGATGACTCTTTACCCTCTTCTGGACAGAGGTGTATTTGTTACTCTCCCATTCTGGGGACTATCCCTGATTTGCACAATTGTTATGCATTTTTCCTACTTGACTTGTTGTTCTGTGTGCCAATGCTGTTAATAGGCTAGGTAGATATCAGCTTTTCATTTTTCACTTGAATCACTATAGATTGTTATTTCACCTCAGATGATGTTGCGCCTAGTGCCCTACCCTCCTTTTCAATGGGAGTCCTGTCACTGCCCTTAATATCACATTGTTGTTGCTGTTAGATGCAGGAAATAAGATTTGCAGCATTTGAGACATCAGTAACTTTTGATCTATTTTTGCCTCAAGTGTGCAACTGTCCTAATTTGTTCTCTTTGTTCCCCCTGGTTTCTGTGGCTTAAGTACCACTTACTATTATTGTTTAATTTCCTATGTGAAGGAGGTTTTTGGTCATTCTTACTTTATTTCTGCAGTTTTTAACCTCTGAAACATGCCTTTTCTCATCGCTTTTTTCCTCTTTGAATTTTGAATTTTAACTATGCCTTCTCTGCACTCAAGTCCCAGAGCTGCTTAGTCAGACTCAATTATTCATTTCCTTAGATTTCAAAGTTTGCATTTCTAAGCCTCAAAACCTTCATTCTAAACCTGGTTTTGTCTGTCGTGAAATGTAAAATGAGAAAAGTCAGCTCATGATCACACTTTATTCAAATTTTACTACATTTAAACCCATACAGGAGCCAAGTCTAAAACGGTCTTATATTTTTTCACTTTTGGGAAGAAATCCATCACATAGTATACCTCTATGAACATAAGTGGTAATTATCTTTCAATCTTTTGCTGGGAAGTTAAAGTCTCCCATAATTCCCATTATTGTTTACATGTCTGATAACTGTACAGAGATGATTCACTATTAGACTGGAGCTAAGAGCAAAGAGCAGGCTAGGAAGGCTGTCTATCTTTAGCAGTGATTTGCACAAAACCACTCTTTTGCTGACCCATAACATTTAATTTCTCCATCCTCTGCTTCTTGCTAACACAAAGCACCATCTTATTCCATCCATTTGCCTTGGTTTCCAGCCTTCCTGAGATTTATCGGTCCTTGTATGACATTCATGCCTTTGTTTCACCCTTCCTGTGTTGACACTTGTCATAACAGTTTTAGATCCTGAACATGATCATCTCAAAGTTTGCCTGACAGTTAGGTCTTCCTCACATTGTCATAGAGTATCAGGTCTCTACCACTTGAAATAGATTGGATTGGATTAGATTATTGGCACCGTCTCTTGTGCTGGTAGTCCATTATCTTCACAGTCCGTACAACTGGCCATCAGTGAACATGAAGTGGCCTTATCCTGCCCATTTACCTTTCTGGAAATCAGCCACTCTCTCTGCCTAGAACAGGGAATGGATTTTCCTCACCTATCTTCAAAAGCTCTGAAGTTTTCTGTGATCTTTCCAATTTTATGGTATGATAAGCTTTTGCTGCCACTGAAGGGTAGAAGTCATTATGAATAGTGCCAACAAAACAGAAACATAACAATGAAAACGATATTTTAATTCAGAATAGGTATTTGAAAAGTTCACCTTTTCTAGCACAAATGGGGAAAAGAAAAAAAGGAAGGAAAAAAAAAAAAAAAAAAAAAAAGCAGTCCTAAAACATCAAAACTGTGGCCAAAGAATTAGAAGAAACACTATTTTTCCAAAGCTGCAATGTTTTCCATTCATCTGGCTGGGCCAGCAGAGCACTGGAGACCTGGATGCACTGCACTCATGGCTGGTTCCTCTAAATGACCTGCAGGGAGATCTTCTTATCTCTATCCCTCTGTTTCTCCTTTCAATCTCTGTTTTGTCTGTTTGTATCACTAGCTCTCAAATCGCCACTGATATATGCACGTGCAGCACCCAGCACAACCTTGTTTCAGGCTCCAGCGGGACCTTTAGGCATTACCATCCTGTAAACAAATAACAATGATAGTGAGTGTAATTACAATCGTCAAACTATTCCAGCTCCACATCATTAGCCATGCCCTGAGCTAAATAACATTTTAATCAGTTCGATATGTCATCTGTGGCTTTCTTCACTGTCACTTGCAATCCAGCAAACTCCTTCCTTCACGTTTCTAGATTAGACAGAGGGTTCTCAACTGCAGACATCCAATTCCCTGTTCAGGAAGCAGCGAGACCTTTCCTCTTCTCACAGATTTAAGATGATAGCCAAGCATCATGAGACACAGTGCGTATGTCTCCTAGGCCCATCCCATGAGAGCAGGACATTTACCACACATGAGAAGAAGACTTAATGCAGTGGCAAAGCAAAATACTCAGTGTCAAAGCCATGTCTAGATGATCATTAAAGACAGATCAAAATTACCCAATACAGGAGGAAAATCTATCGTTTGTAGAAGATTATGTTCTCTGATTATTAGTTTCTAAATTAGTTTTTCCTTTGGATTTCCTCTGAACTTAAACTTAGTTTGGAATGCCTTTGGTTTTGAATATTTCTGAAATCGTATTACTTCTCCTAAGTAAGTTGCTAGTCTGTTCTATTTACGTGAAATTCGAATAATATTGTGAAGTATCTGCCATCAGTTTTACTGTGTGCCAGGCTGAGTTCCCTGATGAATTTCAAATTTCAGATATGAAACAGTAAAGGTTAAAAAAAAAAATGTTACAAAGGGTACTTCATGCAGTAGCATAAACTTCTGTTTTCTCAAAACTTGTATCAGTTCATCTCACCAGGACCAGCAGGGGAAGCACACTCTGCCTAGGCACTGGCAAAGGGACACAGTGAGAGTGTAGGGTCTCTTGCTGGGGCCATTCAAAATTTGACTGTACAAGCCCCTGAGCAATATGACAGGGCTTTAAAAATGGCCCTGCTTGAAGTACGCGGGTGATCTGGAGACCTCTAAGGTGCTTTCCAACAAAAGCTTTTCTATAATTGTATGAAATCACCTGCAATAGATTAACCCTGGTCATTATTCCTATCACAGGAAATAACTGTGACGCCTGGGTAACAGGTGAGCTTACTGCGACACCAGGGAGAGCCTTCCTGTACTTAAAGGCAACCTGTAGGAAAGCTGGGGAGGGAGTCTTTATCAGGGCCTGGAGTGACAGGACAAGGAGTAACCGCTTTAAACTGAAAAGTAGCACCCAGAAAGAACGGAGTCACGCAACAGGATTCATTTCCAAAGAGCAGGGCCTTGAGCGGGTATATCACAATGACAGAGTTCATTTCCTTCCCAGTAGCTGGCACGTGCCGTTTTTTGGGATTTCGGGGCTACAGTGAGCTGCTAAGAGGGATGTCTTAGCTCTTGCAGGGCAGTGCTTCCACTAAGGCCAGGACTTTTCTGAATCTTCTACTGCCCTGCAAGCGAGGATGCTTGGGGCACACAGGAAGCTGGGAGCGGACACAGCTGCAGGGATTCCATAAGGCACAAGCAAATGCAGCCTTGGCTTGGTGACACTTTCTCTTGATTACTGCTCAACACAAATTACCTCGAGCAAGTCTACTGTGAGGACTAAAGGAAAGAGACGTATGGATGCTGCTAAGCTCTTCTAGCTTGTACCAGGTAGGAAAGATACCTCTGTAGCAGGCGTGAAGAGGATAGCACTAATTAATTAGATGAGAAGCGGAGGAAAGGCACTTAGAGGTAGTGAAAAGCAGTTAATGTGATGTTCCGGGGAAGCTTCAGTCTGCTTAAGGAGTGGCAAGAACAAGCCTAAAGTCATAGCCAAATACAAGAAAGAGAGGAGGACACGCAGCATGAGAAGCTCCCGAGAGAAAGGAGCTCTGTTTTGGGTAAAAATCAGTCCCTTTTTCTATCATGGAGACATCCAAGGGCGTAGGACACGTGCACTTCAGGGAACCAAGAGATGCTGTGCATTTCTCTCGTCCCCCTGACACAGCCACTAGGTGACGATGCTTCCAATTCTCTCTAAAGAAACCTTGCTTTCTCAGGCCCAGGCATCCAGCTGCACACCAAGGACGTCCCTGGCTCCCAGGCACAGTTCCCAGGCCCAAGGCCGAGCTCCCCTCCGAACCCCCATTCCAGCAGACCTTGCTCCTGGCATGGTGGAGCAGCCACTTCATGTCAGCCTTTTCTCCTGGCAGTCAGCTTAGCGCCGTAACCTCTGCCATCAGGGCGCCCGAGAGCCGTGTGAGGTCAGCAGAGAGTCACTGTCAGCCTTTGACCTCACAAAGGTGGGTGGCCATAAGTGCCCTGAGCGTCCAGCTCGCATTGAGTACTGCTGGTGGCACTCGAGGCGTGGAGGTCTGCATGGTGCAATGGGAGACGCCGATGTCCTGCTGCTGGAACAAGAGACGCTGATGTGCTGCTGGTGCAGGAGGAGACCTGAAGGTGCCGCTGCTTACAGGTGCTGAGGAGCGGGCAGCCTCAGCGGGCAGCTGAATCAGAGGGCAGGGAAGCCAAGCAGCTTCCTTCTCTGGGGAAGGGGGCACAGAGAAAGTGACTGGAAATGGGGTACAAGCCCTCAGCCTCTAAAAGCAATCCCTCAGATGCTGAGGTATAATAAAGTTAGGTATATCTGTTTGACTCTAGACCCCAACATGTTTGTTAGTGTCTGGTTTGTCAACTGCTTTCTTGTGGGGGATTTGAGTTGGCCATTACTGTTTAGGTGAATGCTGACTTCGTATCTATGGTGCACTTTATTCTTAAAATGGGAAGTTTCTACCAATTTCCCGTCCAAACTTGCTCATAAGCCAACTGCAGTCATCATTTCAGATGTGTCTCCCAACTTACACATTTCCTATTTCTCCTTGATATTTACTCAAGAAATTCATTTACGTAGAGACAACATATTCTTCTCTCAACTGGCATCTGGCTGGGCAGAATGATGTCCTTTCATTCCCTTCCAGGCAATAGGCAACTTGTTCCTTCTGTCATGTGAACTCTTCCTCCTAAGTTCAATGTGAATACAAGTGGCAGAACTGTGCCTCATGTCTCAAATGAGTGTCAGGGCTGCCTTGTCCAGTGTATTCATACTGGAGGGAAAAAAAAATGAATAGCCATACACACTATATAACCACTAAACTTTTTCAGTCCTCCTTGTGCTAACAGTGCATGAACGTGAGGTTTTGTTGTCATTTTTGTTTGTTTGTTTGTTTGCTTGCTTTAAACTCCTGACTGCCATATAGCAAACATGACAAAAAAAAACCCTTTTTTGAGAATCTCTGAGAATGGCTCTGCTTTGTATTATCACCTGTCACTTCACCTGAACCATTTCAATCACAAGCGATAGCCTTCTGTCAGGTTTGGTAGTACTTCCCAACCTTATGTCCCCTGCAAATCTCAAAGCTCATGTGAGCTCATGTATCCGTAGATAATGTATCAGAAGCTCACAGAAGGTGAAATAGATGTAATTCATCCCCTGTGTAGGGAAGAACTGGTCCTAGAAAGGAAAGCTATTAAATTATCTGGAAACAATTTAGCTCTGATAAATTATTTTGTAAATTACACATTACCCCCTCCTTCCCTGGTCTTAGCTGTTCTTGCTCCAAAACTTTGCATGGTGTTGATGTCAAACTAACAGGCCCACACTTGTCTGGATGACTCTTTACCCTCTTCTGGACAGAGGTGTATTTGTTACTCTCCCATTCTGGGGACTATCCCTGATTTGCACAATTGTTATGCATTTTTCCTACTTGACTTGTTGTTCTGTGTGCCAATGCTGTTAATAGGCTAGGTAGATATCAGCTTTTCATTTTTCACTTGAATCACTATAGATTGTTATTTCACCTCAGATGATGTTGCGCCTAGTGCCCTACCCTCCTTTTCAATGGGAGTCCTGTCACTGCCCTTAATATCACATTGTTGTTGCTGTTAGATGCAGGAAATAAGATTTGCAGCATTTGAGACATCAGTAACTTTTGATCTATTTTTGCCTCAAGTGTGCAACTGTCCTAATTTGTTCTCTTTGTTCCCCCTGGTTTCTGTGGCTTAAGTACCACTTACTATTATTGTTTAATTTCCTATGTGAAGGAGGTTTTTGGTCATTCTTACTTTATTTCTGCAGTTTTTAACCTCTGAAACATGCCTTTTCTCATCGCTTTTTTCCTCTTTGAATTTTGAATTTTAACTATGCCTTCTCTGCACTCAAGTCCCAGAGCTGCTTAGTCAGACTCAATTATTCATTTCCTTAGATTTCAAAGTTTGCATTTCTAAGCCTCAAAACCTTCATTCTAAACCTGGTTTTGTCTGTCGTGAAATGTAAAATGAGAAAAGTCAGCTCATGATCACACTTTATTCAAATTTTACTACATTTAAACCCATACAGGAGCCAAGTCTAAAACGGTCTTATATTTTTTCACTTTTGGGAAGAAATCCATCACATAGTATACCTCTATGAACATAAGTGGTAATTATCTTTCAATCTTTTGCTGGGAAGTTAAAGTCTCCCATAATTCCCATTATTGTTTACATGTCTGATAACTGTACAGAGATGATTCACTATTAGACTGGAGCTAAGAGCAAAGAGCAGGCTAGGAAGGCTGTCTATCTTTAGCAGTGATTTGCACAAAACCACTCTTTTGCTGACCCATAACATTTAATTTCTCCATCCTCTGCTTCTTGCTAACACAAAGCACCATCTTATTCCATCCATTTGCCTTGGTTTCCAGCCTTCCTGAGATTTATCGGTCCTTGTATGACATTCATGCCTTTGTTTCACCCTTCCTGTGTTGACACTTGTCATAACAGTTTTAGATCCTGAACATGATCATCTCAAAGTTTGCCTGACAGTTAGGTCTTCCTCACATTGTCATAGAGTATCAGGTCTCTACCACTTGAAATAGATTGGATTGGATTAGATTATTGGCACCGTCTCTTGTGCTGGTAGTCCATTATCTTCACAGTCCGTACAACTGGCCATCAGTGAACATGAAGTGGCCTTATCCTGCCCATTTACCTTTCTGGAAATCAGCCACTCTCTCTGCCTAGAACAGGGAATGGATTTTCCTCACCTATCTTCAAAAGCTCTGAAGTTTTCTGTGATCTTTCCAATTTTATGGTATGATAAGCTTTTGCTGCCACTGAAGGGTAGAAGTCATTATGAATAGTGCCAACAAAACAGAAACATAACAATGAAAACGATATTTTAATTCAGAATAGGTATTTGAAAAGTTCACCTTTTCTAGCACAAATGGGGAAAAGAAAAAAAGGAAGGAAAAAAAAAAAAAAAAAAAAAAGCAGTCCTAAAACATCAAAACTGTGGCCAAAGAATTAGAAGAAACACTATTTTTCCAAAGCTGCAATGTTTTCCATTCATCTGGCTGGGCCAGCAGAGCACTGGAGACCTGGATGCACTGCACTCATGGCTGGTTCCCCTAAATGACCTGCAGGGAGATCTTCTTATCTCTATCCCTCTGTTTCTCCTTTCAATCTCTGTTTTGTCTGTTTGTATCACTAGCTCTCAAATCGCCACTGATATATGCACGTGCAGCACCCAGCACAACCTTGTTTCAGGCTCCAGCGGGACCTTTAGGCATTACCATCCTGTAAACAAATAACAATGATAGTGAGTGTAATTACAATCGTCAAACTATTCCAGCTCCACATCATTAGCCATGCCCTGAGCTAAATAACATTTTAATCAGTTCGATATGTCATCTGTGGCTTTCTTCACTGTCACTTGCAATCCAGCAAACTCCTTCCTTCACGTTTCTAGATTAGACAGAGGGTTCTCAACTGCAGACATCCAATTCCCTGTTCAGGAAGCAGCGAGACCTTTCCTCTTCTCACAGATTTAAGATGATAGCCAAGCATCATGAGACACAGTGCGTATGTCTCCTAGGCCCATCCCATGAGAGCAGGACATTTACCACACATGAGAAGAAGACTTAATGCAGTGGCAAAGCAAAATACTCAGTGTCAAAGCCATGTCTAGATGATCATTAAAGACAGATCAAAATTACCCAATACAGGAGGAAAATCTATCGTTTGTAGAAGATTATGTTCTCTGATTATTAGTTTCTAAATTAGTTTTTCCTTTGGATTTCCTCTGAACTTAAACTTAGTTTGGAATGCCTTTGGTTTTGAATATTTCTGAAATCGTATTACTTCTCCTAAGTAAGTTGCTAGTCTGTTCTATTTACGTGAAATTCGAATAATATTGTGAAGTATCTGCCATCAGTTTTACTGTGTGCCAGGCTGAGTTCCCTGATGAATTTCAAATTTCAGATATGAAACAGTAAAGGTTAAAAAAAAAAATGTTACAAAGGGTACTTCATGCAGTAGCATAAACTTCTGTTTTCTCAAAACTTGTATCAGTTCATCTCACCAGGACCAGCAGGGGAAGCACACTCTGCCTAGGCACTGGCAAAGGGACACAGTGAGAGTGTAGGGTCTCTTGCTGGGGCCATTCAAAATTTGACTGTACAAGCCCCTGAGCAATATGACAGGGCTTTAAAAATGGCCCTGCTTGAAGTACGCGGGTGATCTGGAGACCTCTAAGGTGCTTTCCAACAAAAGCTTTTCTATAATTGTATGAAATCACCTGCAATAGATTAACCCTGGTCATTATTCCTATCACAGGAAATAACTGTGACGCCTGGGTAACAGGTGAGCTTACTGCGACACCAGGGAGAGCCTTCCTGTACTTAAAGGCAACCTGTAGGAAAGCTGGGGAGGGAGTCTTTATCAGGGCCTGGAGTGACAGGACAAGGAGTAACCGCTTTAAACTGAAAAGTAGCACCCAGAAAGAACGGAGTCACGCAACAGGATTCATTTCCAAAGAGCAGGGCCTTGAGCGGGTATATCACAATGACAGAGTTCATTTCCTTCCCAGTAGCTGGCACGTGCCGTTTTTTGGGATTTCGGGGCTACAGTGAGCTGCTAAGAGGGATGTCTTAGCTCTTGCAGGGCAGCGCTTCCACTAAGGCCAGGACTTTTCTGAATCTTCTACTGCCCTGCAAGCGAGGATGCTTGGGGCACACAGGAAGCTGGGAGCGGACACAGCTGCAGGGATTCCATAAGGCACAAGCAAATGCAGCCTTGGCTTGGTGACACTTTCTCTTGATTACTGCTCAACACAAATTACCTCGAGCAAGTCTACTGTGAGGACTAAAGGAAAGAGACGTATGGATGCTGCTAAGCTCTTCTAGCTTGTACCAGGTAGGAAAGATACCTCTGTAGCAGGCGTGAAGAGGATAGCACTAATTAATTAGATGAGAAGCGGAGGAAAGGCACTTAGAGGTAGTGAAAAGCAGTTAATGTGATGTTCCGGGGAAGCTTCAGTCTGCTTAAGGAGTGGCAAGAACAAGCCTAAAGTCATAGCCAAATACAAGAAAGAGAGGAGGACACGCAGCATGAGAAGCTCCCGAGAGAAAGGAGCTCTGTTTTGGGTAAAAATCAGTCCCTTTTTCTATCATGGAGACATCCAAGGGCGTAGGACACGTGCACTTCAGGGAACCAAGAGATGCTGTGCATTTCTCTCGTCCCCCTGACACAGCCACTAGGTGACGATGCTTCCAATTCTCTCTAAAGAAACCTTGCTTTCTCAGGCCCAGGCATCCAGCTGCACACCAAGGACGTCCCTGGCTCCCAGGCACAGTTCCCAGGCCCAAGGCCGAGCTCCCCTCCGAACCCCCATTCCAGCAGACCTTGCTCCTGGCATGGTGGAGCAGCCACTTCATGTCAGCCTTTTCTCCTGGCAGTCAGCTTAGCGCCGTAACCTCTGCCATCAGGGCGCCCGAGAGCCGTGTGAGGTCAGCAGAGAGTCACTGTCAGCCTTTGACCTCACAAAGGTGGGTGGCCATAAGTGCCCTGAGCGTCCAGCTCGCATTGAGTACTGCTGGTGGCACTCGAGGCGTGGAGGTCTGCATGGTGCAATGGGAGACGCCGATGTCCTGCTGCTGGAACAAGAGACGCTGATGTGCTGCTGGTGCAGGAGGAGACCTGAAGGTGCCGCTGCTTACAGGTGCTGAGGAGCGGGCAGCCTCAGCGGGCAGCTGAATCAGAGGGCAGGGAAGCCAAGCAGCTTCCTTCTCTGGGGAAGGGGGCACAGAGAAAGTGACTGGAAATGGGGTACAAGCCCTCAGCCTCTAAAAGCAATCCCTCAGATGCTGAGGTATAATAAAGTTAGGTATATCTGTTTGACTCTAGACCCCAACATGTTTGTTAGTGTTCTGGTTTGTCCACTGCTTTCTTGTGGGGGATTTGAGTTGGCCATTACTGCTTAGGTGAATGCTGACTTCATATCAATGGTGCACTTCATTCTTAAAATGGGAAGTTTCTACCAATTTCCTGTCCAAACTTGCTCATAAGCCAACTGCAGTCATCATTTCAGATGTGTCTCCCAACTTACACATTTCCTATTTCTCCTTGATATTTACTCAAGAAATTCATTTACGTAGAGACAACATATTCTTCTCTCAACTGGCATCTGGCTGGGCAGAATGATGTCCTTTAATTCCCTTCCAGGCAATAGGCAACTTGTTCCTTCTGTCTTGTGAACTCTTCCTCCTAAGTTCAATGTGAATACAAGTGGCAGAACTGTGCCTCATGTCTCAAATGAGTGTCAGGGCTGCCTTGTCCAGTGTATTCATACTGGAGGGGAAAAAAAATGAATAGCCATACACACTATATAACCACTAAACTTTTTCAGTCCTCCTTGTGCTAACAGTGCATGAACGTGAGGTTTTGTTGTCATTTTGTTTGTTTGTTTGTTTGTTTTAAACTCCTGACTACCATATAGCAAACATGACAAAAAATCACCCTTTTTTGAGAATCTCTGAGAATGGCTCTGCTTTGTATTATCACCTGTCACTTCACCTGAACCATTTCAATCACAAGCGATAGCCTTCTGTCAGGCTTGGTAGTACTTCCCAACCTTATGTCACCTGCAAATCTCAAAGCTCCTGTGTAATTTTTAATCTTCAGCCACCATGTCCATACCGAACTTATCTAACTTTGTAGTCAGCTCTGCCCTGAATAGGAGGTTGGGTTTTCAGAGGTCCCTTCCAGCCTACATTTCTCCATGAGTCTTTGCCTCCTTAGCAGCTGCAGTTTCAGAACTGTCTCTGAGAATTACCATAGGTAACCACGCCTTTGCTGGTAATTCCCTCTTCAGAGTGAACAATTGCAAATTCCCTTTATTCACTTGCAGCCCCAAAGCCCAAATCCGTAGATAATGTATCAGAAGCCCACAGAAAGTGAAATAGATGGAGTTCATCCCCTGTGTAGGGAAGAACTGGTCCTACAAAGGAAAGCTACTAAATTGTCTGGAAACAATTTAGCTCTGATAAATTATCTTGTCAATTACACATTACCCCCTACTTCCCTGGTCTTATCTGTTCTTGCTACAAAACTTTGCACGGTGTTGATGTCAAACTAACAGGCCCACACTTGTCTGGATGACTCTTTACCCTCTTCTGGACAGAAGTATATTTGTTACTCTCCCATTCTGGGGACTATCCCCGATTTGCACAATTGTTATGCATTTTTCCTACTTGACTTGTTGTTCTGCGTGCCAATGCTGTTAACAGGCTAGGTAGATATCAGCTTTTCATTTTTCACTTGAATCACTATAGATTTTTGTTTCACCCCAGATGATGTTGCGCCTAGTGCCCTACCCTCCTTTTCAATGGGAGTCCTGTCACTGCCCTTAACATCACATTGTTGTTGCTGTTAGATGCAGGAAATAAGATTTGCAGCATTTGAGACATCAGTAACTTTTGACCTATTTTTGCCTCGAGTGTGCAACTGTCCTAATTTGTTCTCTTTCTTCCCCCTGGTTTCTGTGGCTTAAGTACCACTTACTATTATTGTTTAATTTCCTATGTGAAGGAGGTTTTTGGTCATTCTTACTTTATTTCTGCAGTTTTTAACCTCTGAAACATACCTTTTCTCATCGCTTTTTTCCTCTTTGAATTTTGAATTTTAACTATGCCTTCTCTGCACTCAAGTCCCAGAGCTGCTTAGTCAGACTCAATTATTCATTTCCTTAGATTTCAAGGTTTGCATTTCTAAGCCTCAGAACCTTCATTCTAAACCTGGTTTTGTCTGTCTTGAAATGTAAAATGAGAAAAGTCAGCTCATGATCACACTTTATTCAAATTTTACTACATTTAAACCCATACAGGAGCCAAGTCTAAAACGGTCTTGTATTTTTTCACTTTTGGGAAGAAAGCCATCACATAGTATACCTCTATGAACATAAGTGGTAATTATCTTTCAATCTTTTGCTGGGAAGTTAAAGTCTCCCATAATTCCCATTATTGTTTACGTGTCTGATAACTGTACAGAGATAATTCACTATTAGACTGGAGCTAAGAGCAAAGAGCGGGCTAGCAAGGCTGTCTATCTTTAGCAGTGATTTGCACAAAACCACTCTTTTGCTGACCCATAACATTTAATTTCTCCATCCTCTGCTTCTTGCTAACACAAAGCACCGTCTTATTCCATCCATTTGCCTTGGTTTCCAGCCTTCCTGAGATTTATCGGTCCTTGTATGACATTCATGCCTTTGTTTCACCCTTCCTGTGTTGACACTTGTCATAACAGTTTTAGATCCTGAACATGATCATCTCAAAGTTTGCCTGACAGTTAGGTCTTCCTCACATTGTCATAGAGTATCAGGTCTCCACCACTTGAAATAGATTGCATTGGATTTGATTATTGGCACCGTCTCTTGTGCTGGTAGTCCATTATCTTCACAGTCCATACAACTGGCCATCAGTGAACATGAAGCGGCCTTATCCTGCCCATTTACCTTTCTGGAAATCAGCCACTCTCTCTGCCTAGAGCAGGGAATGGATTTTCCTCACCTTTCTTCAAAAGCTCTGAAGTTTTCTGTGATCTTTCCAATTTTATGGTATGATAAGCTTTTGCTGCCACTGAAGGGTAGAAGTCATTATGAATAGTGCCAACAAAACAGAAACATAACAATGAAAACGATATTTTAATTCAGAATAGGTATTTGAAAAGTTCACCTTTTCTAGCACAAATGGGGAAAAGAAAAAAAGGAAGGAAAAAAAAAAAAAAAAAAAAAGCAGTCCTAAAACATCAAAACTGTGGCCAAAGAATTAGAAGAAACACTATTTTTCCAAAGCTGCAATGTTTTCCATTCATCTGGCTGGGCCAGCAGAGCACTGGAGACCTGGATGCACTGCACTCATGGCTGGTTACCCTAAATGACCTGCAGGGAGATCTTCTTATCTCTATCCCTCTGTTTCTCCTTTCAATCTCTGTTTTGTCTGTTTGTATCACTAGCTCTCAAATCGCCACTGATATATGCACGTGCAGCACCCAGCACAACCTTGTTTCAGGCTCCAGCGGGACCTTTAGGCATTACCATCCTGTAAACAAATAACAATGATAGTGAGTGTAATTACAATCGTCAAACTATTCCAGCTCCACATCATTAGCCATGCCCTGAGCTAAATAACATTTTAATCAGTTCGATATGTCATCTGTGGCTTTCTTCACTGTCACTTGCAATCCAGCAAACTCCTTCCTTCACGTTTCTAGATTAGACAGAGGGTTCTCAACTGCAGACATCCAATTCCCTGTTCAGGAAGCAGCGAGACCTTTCCTCTTCTCACAGATTTAAGATGATAGCCAAGCATCATGAGACACAGTGCGTATGTCTCCTAGGCCCATCCCATGAGAGCAGGACATTTACCACACATGAGAAGAAGACTTAATGCAGTGGCAAAGCAAAATACTCAGTGTCAAAGCCATGTCGAGATGATCATTAAAGACAGATCAAAATTACCCAATACAGGAGGAAAATCTATCGTTTGTAGAAGATTATGTTCTCTGATTATTAGTTTCTAAATTAGTTTTTCCTTTGGATTTCCTCTGAACTTAAACTTAGTTTGGAATGCCTTTGGTTTTGAATATTTCTGAAATCGTATTACTTCTCCTAAGTAAGTTGCTAGTCTGTTCTATTTACGTGAAATTCGAATAATATTGTGAAGTATCTGCCATCAGTTTTACTGTGTGCCAGGCTGAGTTCCCTGATGAATTTCAAATTTCAGATATGAAACAGTAAAGGTTAAAAAAAAAAATGTTACAAAGGGTACTTCATGCAGTAGCATAAACTTCTGTTTTCTCAAAACTTGTATCAGTTCATCTCACCAGGACCAGCAGGGGAAGCACACTCTGCCTAGGCACTGGCAAAGGGACACAGTGAGAGTGTAGGGTCTCTTGCTGGGGCCATTCAAAATTTGACTGTACAAGCCCCTGAGCAATATGACAGGGCTTTAAAAATGGCCCTGCTTGAAGTACGCGGGTGATCTGGAGACCTCTAAGGTGCTTTCCAACAAAAGCTTTTCTATAATTGTATGAAATCACCTGCAATAGATTAACCCTGGTCATTATTACTATCACAGGAAATAACTGTGACGCCTGGGTAACAGGTGAGCTTACTGCGACACCAGGGAGAGCCTTCCTGTACTTAAAGGCAACCTGTAGGAAAGCTGGGGAGGGAGTCTTTATCAGGGCCTGGAGCGACAGGACAAGGAGTAACCGCTTTAAACTGAAAAGTAGCACCCAGAAAGAACGGAGTCACGCAACAGGATTCATTTCCAAAACCACCTCATAGACACCTGGGCCAAAGAGCAGGGCCTTGAGCGGGTATATCACAATGACAGAGTTCATTTCCTTCCCAGTAGCTGGCACGTGCCGTTTTTTGGGATTTCGGGGCTACAGTGAGCTGCTAAGAGGGATGTCTTAGCTCTTGCAGGGCCGTGCTTCCACTAAGGCCAGGACTTTTCTGCATCTTCTACTGCCCTGCAAGCGAGGATGCTTGGGGCACACAGGAAGCTGGGAGCGGACACAGCTGCAGGGATTCCATAAGGCACAAGCAAATGCAGCCTTGGCTTGGTGACACTTTCTCTTGATTACTGCTCAACACAAATTACCTCGAGCAAGTCTACTGTGAGGACTAAAGGAAAGAGACGTATGGATGCTGCTAAGCTCTTCTAGCTTGTACCAGGTAGGAAAGATACCTCTGTAGCAGGCGTGAAGAGGATAGCACTAATTAATTAGATGAGAAGCGGAGGAAAGGCACTTAGAGGTAGTGAAAAGCAGTTAATGTGATGTTCCGGGGAAGCTTCAGTCTGCTTAAGGAGTAGCAAGAACAAGCCTAAAGTCATAGCCAAATACAAGAAAGAGAGGAGGACACGCAGCATGAGAAGCTCCCGAGAGAAAGGAGCTCTGTTTTGGGTAAAAATCAGTCCCTTTTTCTATCATGGAGACATCCAAGGGCGTAGGACACGTGCACTTCAGGGAACCAAGAGATGCTGTGCATTTCTCTCGTCCCCCTGACACAGCCACTAGGTGACGATGCTTCCAATTCTCTCTAAAGAAACCTTGCTTTCTCAGGCCCAGGCGTCCAGCTGCACACCAAGGACGTCCAAATCCCTGTTGTGATCTCTCTACAGCTGTGGGCTGGCTAAGCTGTCTGTTGGATGGTGAAAATGGGAAATGATTGGGATGGGAAATGATGAGTGGGCCGAGAAATCATTGCTGGGATGGGAAGACTTCCTTGGGGTGGAAAGCCATTGGGGTGGGAACTCAAAGAGATGGGAAATCTTCCCTGGGTTTGAAATCCTTGGGAAGCAAAAGCGTTGGGATGGGAAATCACTCCGGGGATGGGGAAGTATTGGGATGGGAAGTCTTTAATGGGGCGGGTAACATTCCCTGGGGAAGGAAGTACTTGGAAAAGTAATCAGAGAGATGGGAATTCTTTGGGATGAGATCTCTTTGGATTAAGAAACGCTTCGTGTCGATGGGAAATATCTCGTATGGGAATCTGTTATCATGTGAAATTGTAAGGATGGGAAATGACCGTTAGGATGAAAAGCTGGTACTGGGACGGGAAATGCTTGGGACGGGGAAGTGTTGGTGTGAAACCGTCCTGGGCATGGCAAATGATGCGTGGGAGGGAAAGCCTGATGGGGATGGAAAAGTCTTGCGATGGGAAGCCTGCTTGGGTCCAAAAGCTGCAGTCCTCACCAAGATGGCGGCGAGGGGCTGGTCAGCCGTTGGGACGGAACGGCCGTTGCCCGCGTTCCCCAACCGACCGCCCCACTCTCCAGCCACCATGGCAGGTACAGCAGCCGGCTCCCGCTCCTCCCGGGGCTGCGGCCCTGCTGGCGAGCCCAGCGCCCCAGATCTCACCCCAGCGCCCTTTTTCCCACAGAGGGTTTCCCCAGACGGCTTCCGCGGCTTCCGCAGACGCAAAACTCCCCCTTCGTCGTCCCAGCCGTGCCGCCAACGGTGGCTGCGTGGCTGCTGCCCTCCCTCCCCGGAGCGATGGCGCTGCCCTTGCAGCCCCCGCAGGTACCCACCCTCCCCTACGCGCTGCCCCAGGCCACCGTCTGGCACGTGGTGCCGGGGGTCCAGGGGCAGGTGCTGCAGCTCCCCGCCGGGGTGCAGCTGGCACCTGGGGGGCACCTCCCACCCGAGGGGCACCACCTGCAGCTGGGGCAGCTCCCCGCCGTGGGGCAGCTCCCTGCTGTGGGGCAGCTCCCCCACACCGCTCCTCCCTGGGCCCCCGTCTACCAGTGGGGACAGCCCGTGGGGACGGGGACGGTGCTGCCCCAGGATCCCCTCTGGCTGGGGCCCGGGGCCGTGCTCCATGGGGAGCTCCTGCACCCCGCAGGCACCTGCCTGCTGCAGGCCCCTGCCCACCCCGGCCCCCCACCCCTCCTCGTCCCGGGGCCTCCGCTGCGGGGGCAGGCGCTCCCCGCGCCCCGCACCCTGACCAGCAGCCGGGGGCAGCTGCCGGAGCCCTGCGACCACGCCGTGGGGCTCAGCGAGGACCAGGGGCCCCCGCTGCCCGGCCCCACTCCCCCCGAGCCTGCCCAGGCTCCAACGACCGCCAGCACCCAGACGGTGACGCCCGACGGTGAGTTTGGGGCTGGCACAGCCGGCCGCTGGGCGCCCCACACCCAGGAGCCATGGGAAAGCTGGCATCGCCCATCCTGGGGGATTTGCTTGCTTTTTCCTCAGCGGCGACAGTTGCAGAGGTGCCTGAGGAGCCCCTGGAGCTGCTTGAGCTGGGCCCCGATGCCTTCGCCGAGGCCTTTCCCCAGCTGGCAGGGGACAGCCAGCAGCTGCAGCACCTGCAGGACCAGCTCCCGGCCGACCTGGACATCTCCGGCTTGGAGGAGCTGCTCAGCTGGCTCGATGCCGTGGAGCCCCAGGACGCCTTCCCCGGTGTCCCCAGCAGTCCTGTGCTCAGCCGCTTCCTGTCTGAGCTGCCCGACCTCTGCGAGGACATGGAGGAGCCGAGCACACAGGGACTGGCAGCCACCAGAGCGCTGGGTGAGGTACCCTCAACCCCTGGGGTGCACCCCGAGAAGGTGCAGGGTGGGCGGGCGGTGCAGCCCCCTGCTGTGCCGGCAGCGAGCTCCCCCCTCAAGCCTGCAGCCAGTCCCCAGCTCAGTGCCCTCAGGAGACCCCTGCCCAACCCTCCCTTCACTCTCCCCAAAAGGCCCCCCCACCCTGAATTCCCCACTGCCCTTAGCAGACCCCTGCCCAACCCTCCCTCGCGTCCCCTCAAGAGACCCCCCGACCCTGAATTCCTTAATTCCCTTAGGAGACCCCTGCCCAAGCCTCGCCTGAGTCCCCTCAAGAGCCCCCCCGACCCTGAATTTATTAGTGCCCTTAGGAGACCCCTGCCCAATCCCCCTCTGGGTCCCCTCAAGAGCCCCCCCGGCCCTGAATTTATTAGTGCCCTTAGGAGGCCCCTGCCCAATCCCCCTCTGAGTCCCCTCAAGAGCCCCCCGCCTGCCCCTGCGCCCACCGGCACCAAGTGGGGGGCCAAGCGCCCCGCGCCCACCAGCACCCCCAGCACAGCGCAGAGCTCCCAGCACAGGAGGCCGGCGACGGAGAAAACCCCCGGCAAGGAGAAGACGACGCTGCTGGGCCAGGGTGGCCAAGGCCCCAAGACGCTGTGCCAGGGGAAGACGGGTGGCCACAGCGCGGTGGCTGGCAGCAGCGGCCAAGCGGGCGGCGGCAGGCAGCAGCCGGCGAGCGACAGCACCAGGGCGCCCAGCAAGAGGGCCCGAAGCCCGGGGGCTGCTGGGGGGCAAGGAGCAGCGGCACCTCCTCCCCGGAGAGCGCTGCTGCTGCTGGAGCCCCCCCCCATTAAGCCCCGTGCCCGTGCCCGTGCCGTGCGGGCCCAGGACAGGCTCCGTCCCCAAGCCATCGGGGACACGACGCTGCAGCGCCAGCACCCGGGGACAAAGACCCCCAGCGAGACTTTGCAGCCGCTGGGGGCCAGGGCGAAGGCGCTGGGGCCAGTGCGCCAGCCGCCCTGTGTGCAGCCGCAGCCCACCTCCAGCGGCCCCAGCAGCATGCCCAGGGCCCCGCCGACGGTGCCAGGCTCCAGCGCTGTGCCCGCTGCCCCCCGGCCCCCAGCTGGCGACAAGGCCCAGGCGGTGCCGGCACCACCAGGCAGCACGGCGCGAGCGTGGAGAGCTCCCCTGCAGCAGGCGCCCAGAGCGCCGTGCCTGCCAGCCGCGGGGGGCCAAGCGCAGCGGGAGCCTCTGCCCACGCAGCCGCGCACGCTGCAGCGTCCGGCGCAGCCCCGCGTGGACTACGTGCCCTGCGTGGGGCCCTGGGCGGGCGGCGACGCGGCGCCCACGCCGCTGGAGGAGCAGGAGGCGTCGGTGCCCATCACGCCGCAGCAGCGTCCCGAGCGGGAGCGCCTGAAGAAGCTGGCCCAGGAGGAGCGGCAGCGGGCGGCCCACCAGATGAAGATCGGCCCCGTGCAATTCTTCGTGCAGCGGCAGAAGGACCACGCCATAGCCAAGTATTACGGCTACCCGTGACCCTGCGCTCCTCGACGGCCCCCGCAGCACCCGGGCCCGCTCAGCATGCAGGCACAGAGACCTCTGCAGGCGCCTGCTCCAGCTTCAGCCACGCTCCTCAGCCCTTGCCCCTCTCGCTTGCCCTCTCCCTTCTCCAGTGCTGGAGCTAGGCAGTGTTTGCCACTGTCAGGGATGGGCAACTGGGGCAATGGGAAATGCGCGCGTCACGAATGAACGTTGCAATGGGAAGCTGTTGGGATGTTGGCAATAGCTGGGGTGGGAAAGGTTGGGCGTGGGAACTGCTTGTTGGGACACCAAATGGCTGAGATCCCAAACTTCTTTCTTCTTTCGGGTCATTTCTCTTATTTAGTGCCTTCCTTATTAAATTCCTCTAGTGTAGGTGTTCACTCAGCAAGGCCTCTGCCTGCAGCTGTTCTGGCACTGAGATGCTGAGGGGATTTCATGCAGCCCGCTCCCGCTGCCCATGCTCAGTCCGTGCATGGATGTGGGCATGGCCAGCACGGACGGGAGAAAATGGGTGGACGGCTGGGTGGATGGGAGGGTGATGGGAGTTGGGAATTCAGCCTTGGGATCAGACACGGGAGGTTGTTGGGATAGGAAATGATCAGTGGGATGGGAAGTCACGATGGGGATAGGAATTCATTAGAATAGGACAAATTGGTTTCATTTTTATTTATTATTTTATTAATTTTATTTATTTATTTTATTTATTATATTTATTAATTTTATTTATTAAATTTACTTTATTGACTGTGTTGTACGGGATGGCATTTTTTTAGGTTCTCTTCCTTTTCTACCCTATTAAACTCTCTTTATCACAACGCACTGCTTTGTACTTCATTTTTCCTTCCGAGTCGTTCTGGATTCACTCAGGATGGGGGGACATTAGTGAACGCCTGTGTGCTTCAGATCCAAGGTCACCTTTGCCCTCAACTCAAGATACATATTTGCATCTGTTGTCATGATACAAAATTAACAACAACAAAATAAAAGTTAACTACTTCCGAGCACCAGCTGTACGTTTGCTGGGTCTGCTCTATGCATTTTGAAGACCATTCAATACTATTCAGCACCTTCAGGAGGAAATGTGTGGTTCTAGGGAAATGCATCTTGATCTGATGCAAACCTGCGACACACCCTGCAGCCCCTGCAACCCCTGTGATTTTACCTGCAGCCCCTGCAACCCCTGTGATTTTACCTGCAGCCCCTCCAAGCCCCGTGATTTTACCTGCAGCCACTCCAACCCTGGGACAGGCCCTACAGCTGGCTCCGGGGACTACCCCGTTGCCGTATCAGTCGCCAATACACACAAGATGAAGGAATGGATGCAGAAGTCATCTCGTTTAGGCAGGGAAGAAAGTCCTCCGAAGAAGGGGAAGGAGCAAGAGGAAGGCGAGGCAGGCGACCCCAATGTAGGGCCATCCCAGGGAAGAGGAGGCTGTTATAAAATAGAAAAGAGAGAAAAGCAGCAGTAAGCAGGTGATCCCCATCCCTGGGCGAGCTGCGAGACATGGGACAAGATTTCAGCTGTCATGCAGGCGAGCACATTGTCACCTGGCTGCTGCGATGCTGGGATAACAGCTCCGGGAGCCTGGAATCGGAGGGCAGGGAAGCCAAGCAGCTGGGATCCTTCTCTGGGGAAGGGGGCACTGAGAAAGCGATCGGAAACGGGGCACAAGCCTCTGGAGGCGGCGCCTGTCAGGCGTGAAGGAAAGGGATCCCTTCCAGGAAGATGCTGTGGGGTTGCTGAGGGTCGAAGAACAGCAGGTGTTGGCTGCTCCCACCGTGCTGCAGCAGCGGCAAGGGAGAGACGTGGTGGTTTTCCTCAGCTGGGCAGCTGAGCTCCACCTCAACCGCTCTCTCCCTGCCCCTCCTCAAACGGAAAGGGGAGAAAATAGGATGGAAAGGGCTCAAGGGCTGAGAGAAGGACAGGGAGATCACTCCACAATGATCGTCACGGGCAAAAGAGGCTCAGCAGAGCCTGTTCCAGTCCAGCCCGGGCCTGCTCCTGCGGGGGCTCTCCACAGGCCGCGGCCTCCTCCAGGCCACATCCACCTGCTCCAGCGGGGGCTCCTCCACGGGCTGCAGCGTGGAGATCTGCTCCGTGTGGGACCCGTGGGCTGCAGGGGGACAGACTGCTCCACCAGGGGCCTCTCCCCAGGCCGCAGGGGAACTGCTGCTGTGAGCCTGGAGCACCTCCTGCCTCCTGCTGCACTCACCTTGGGGGCTGCAGAGAGGTTTCTCACTCCTCCCTGACCCAGACGCTGCTGTGCAGCAGGTTTCTTTCCCTTTCTTAGGTGGGCTTTCACACAGGCACAAAACATCATCCTTTTTGTCTCAGTTCTGGGCAGCAGCGGGTCCCTCTGGAGCCTCCTGGAACCGGCCCTTATCTAACATGGGGCAGCTGCTGCATTCTCCTCACAGAGGACACCCCTGCAGCCCCCCGCTACCAGAACCTGTCCTCGTAAACGCAACACAAGACACCGACCGAGCCTCCCTGATTCCCAGCAGGTGGGTCAGGCTGGGAACCCAGGCCAGTGCCTGGCAGACCCTCCTGGGCCTTGAAAAGCAAGCTTTATGGGCACGTAGCACCCAGAAAGAACGGAGTCACACAACAGGATTCATTTCCAAAACCGTCTCACAGACACCTGGGCCAAAGTGCAGGGCCTTGAGCAGGTATATCACAATGACAGAGTTCATTTCCTTCCCAGTAGCTGGCACGTGCCGTTTTTTGGGATTTCGGGGCTACAGTGAGCTGCTAAGAGGGATGTCTTAGCTCTTGCAGGGCCGTGCTTCCACTAAGGCCAGGACTTTTCTGCATCTTCTACTGCCCTGCAAGCGAGGATGCTTGGGGCACACAGGAAGCTGGGAGCGGACACAGCTGCAGGGATTCCATAAGGCACAAGCAAATGCAGCCTTGGCTTGGTGACACTTTCTCTTGATTACTGCTCAACACAAATTACCTCGAGCAAGTCTACTGTGAGGACTAAAGGAAAGAGACGTATGGATGCTGCTAAGCTCTTCTAGCTTGTACCAGGTAGGAAAGATACCTCTGTAGCAGGCGTGAAGAGGATAGCACTAATTAATTAGATGAGAAGCGGAGGAAAGGCACTTAGAGGTAGTGAAAAGCAGTTAATGTGATGTTCCGGGGAAGCTTCAGTCTGCTTAAGGAGTGGCAAGAACAAGCCTAAAGTCATAGCCAAATACAAGAAAGAGAGGAGGACACGCAGCATGAGAAGCTCCCGAGAGAAAGGAGCTCTGTTTTGGGTAAAAATCAGTCCCTTTTTCTATCATGGAGACATCCAAGGGCGTAGGACACGTGCACTTCAGGGAACCAAGAGATGCTGTGCATTTCTCTCGTCCCCCTGACACAGCCACTAGGTGACGATGCTTCCAATTCTCTCTAAAGAAACCTTGCTTTCTCAGGCCCAGGCGTCCAGCTGCACACCAAGGACGTCCCTGGCTCCCAGGCACAGTTCCCAGGCCCAAGGCCGAGCTCCCCTCCGAACCCCCATTCCAGCAGACCTTGCTCCTGGCATTGTGGAGCAGCCATTTCATGTCAGCCTTTTCTCCTGGCAGTCAGCTTAGCGCCGTAACCTCTGCCATCGGGGCGCCCGAGAGCCGTGTGAGGTCAGCAGAGAGTCACTGTCAGCCTTTGACCTCACAAAGGTGGGTGGCCATAAGTGCCCTGAGCGTCCAGCTCGCATTGAGTACTGCTGGTGGCACTCGAGGCGTGGAGGTCTGCATGGTGCAATGGGAGACGCCGATGTCCTGCTGCTGGAACAAGAGGCGCTGATGTGCTGCTGGTGCAGGAGGAGACGTGAAGGTGCTGCTGCTTAGAGGTGCTGAGGAGCGGGCAGCCTCAGCGGGCAGCTGAATCAGAGGGCAGGGAAGCTAAGCAGCTTCCTTCTCTGGGGAAGGAGGCACAGAGAAAGTGACTGGAAATGGGGTACAAGCCCTCAGCCTCTAAAAGCAATCCCTCAGATGTTTAGGTATAGTAATGTTAGGTATATCTGTTTGACTCTAGACCCCAACATGTTTGTTAGTGTCTGGTTTGTCAACTGCTTTCTTGTGGGGGATTTGAGTTGGCCATTACTGTTTAGGTGAATGCTGACTTCGTATCTATGGTGCACTTTATTCTTAAAATGGGAAGTTTCTACCAATTTCCCGTCCAAACTTGCTCATAAGCCAACTGCAGTCATCATTTCAGATGTGTCTCCCAACTTACACATTTCCTATTTCTCCTTGATATTTACTCAAGAAATTCATTTACGTAGAGACAACATATTCTTCTCTCAACTGGCATCTGGCTGGGCAGAATGATGTCCTTTCATTCCCTTCCAGGCAATAGGCAACTTGTTCCTTCTGTCATGTGAACTCTTCCTCCTAAGTTCAATGTGAATACAAGTGGCAGAACTGTGCCTCATGTCTCAAATGAGTGTCAGGGCTGCCTTGTCCAGTGTATTCATACTGGAGGGAAAAAAAAAATGAATAGCCATACACACTATATAACCACTTAACTTTTTCAGTCCTCCTTGTGCTAACAGTGCATGAACGTGAGGTTTTGTTGTCATTTTTGTTTGTTTGTTTGTTTGCTTGCTTTAAACTCCTGACTGCCATATAGCAAACATGACAAAAAAACACCCTTTTTTGAGAATCTCTGAGAATGGCTCTGCTTTGTATTATCACCTGTCACTTCACCTGAACCATTTCAATCACAAGCGATAGCCTTCTGTCAGGTTTGGTAGTACTTCCCAACCTTATGTCCCCTGCAAATCTCAAAGCTCATGTGAGCTCATGTATCCGTAGATAATGTATCAGAAGCTCACAGAAGGTGAAATAGATGTAATTCATCCCCTGTGTAGGGAAGAACTGGTCCTAGAAAGGAAAGCTATTAAATTATCTGGAAACAATTTAGCTCTGATAAATTATTTTGTAAATTACACATTACCCCCTCCTTCCCTGGTCTTAGCTGTTCTTGCTCCAAAACTTTGCATGGTGTTGATGTCAAACTAACAGGCCCACACTTGTCTGGATGACTCTTTACCCTCTTCTGGACAGAGGTGTATTTGTTACTCTCCCATTCTGGGGACTATCCCTGATTTGCACAATTGTTATGCATTTTTCCTACTTGACTTGTTGTTCTGTGTGCCAATGCTGTTAATAGGCTAGGTAGATATCAGCTTTTCATTTTTCACTTGAATCACTATAGATTGTTATTTCACCTCAGATGATGTTGCGCCTAGTGCCCTACCCTCCTTTTCAATGGGAGTCCTGTCACTGCCCTTAATATCACATTGTTGTTGCTGTTAGATGCAGGAAATAAGATTTGCAGCATTTGAGACATCAGTAACTTTTGATCTATTTTTGCCTCAAGCGTGCAACTGTCCTAATTTGTTCTCTTTGTTCCCCCTGGTTTCTGTGGCTTAAGTACCACTTACTATTATTGTTTAATTTCCTATGTGAAGGAGGTTTTTGGTCATTCTTACTTTATTTCTGCAGTTTTTAACCTCTGAAACATGCCTTTTCTCATCGCTTTTTTCCTGTTTGAATTTTGAATTTTAACTATGCCTTCTCTGCACTCAAGTCCCAGAGCTGCTTAGTCAGACTCAATTATTCATTTCCTTAGATTTCAAAGTTTGCATTTCTAAGCCTCAAAACCTTCATTCTAAACCTGGTTTTGTCTGTCGTGAAATGTAAAATGAGAAAAGTCAGCTCATGATCACACTTTATTCAAATTTTACTACATTTAAACCCATACAGGAGCCAAGTCTAAAACGGTCTTATATTTTTTCACTTTTGGGAAGAAATCCATCACATAGTATACCTCTATGAACATAAGTGGTAATTATCTTTCAATCTTTTGCTGGGAAGTTAAAGTCTCCCATAATTCCCATTATTGTTTACATGTCTGATAACTGTACAGAGATGATTCACTATTAGACTGGAGCTAAGAGCAAAGAGCAGGCTAGCAAGGCTGTCTATCTTTAGCAGTGATTTGCACAAAACCACTCTTTTGCTGACCCATAACATTTAATTTCTCCATCCTCTGCTTCTTGCTAACACAAAGCACCATCTTATTCCATCCATTTGCCTTGGTTTCCAGCCTTCCTGAGATTTATCGGTCCTTGTATGACATTCATGCCTTTGTTTCACCCTTCCTGTGTTGACACTTGTCATAACAGTTTTAGATCCTGAACATGATCATCTCAAAGTTTGCCTGACAGTTAGGTCTTCCTCACATTGTCATAGAGTATCAGGTCTCTACCACTTGAAATAGATTGGATTGGATTAGATTATTGGCACCGTCTCTTGTGCTGGTAGTCCATTATCTTCACAGTCCGTACAACTGGCCATCAGTGAACATGAAGTGGCCTTATCCTGCCCATTTACCTTTCTGGAAATCAGCCACTCTCTCTGCCTAGAACAGGGAATGGATTTTCCTCACCTATCTTCAAAAGCTCTGAAGTTTTCTGTGATCTTTCCAATTTTATGGTATGATAAGCTTTTGCTGCCACTGAAGGGTAGAAGTCATTATGAATAGTGCCAACAAAACAGAAACATAACAATGAAAACGATATTTTAATTCAGAATAGGTATTTGAAAAGTTCACCTTTTCTAGCACAAATGGGGAAAAGAAAAAAAGGAAGGAAAAAAAAAAAAAAAAAAAGCAGTCCTAAAACATCAAAACTGTGGCCAAAGAATTAGAAGAAACACTATTTTTCCAAAGCTGCAATGTTTTCCATTCATCTGGCTGGGCCAGCAGAGCACTGGAGACCTGGATGCACTGTACTCATGGCTGGTTCCCCTAAATGACCTGCAGGGAGATCTTCTTATCTCTATCCCTCTGTTTCTCCTTTCAATCTCTGTTTTGTCTGTTTGTATCACTAGCTCTCAAATCGCCACTGATATATGCACGTGCAGCACCCAGCACAACCTTGTTTCAGGCTCCAGCGGGACCTTTAGGCATTACCATCCTGTAAACAAATAACAATGATAGTGAGTGTAATTACAATCGTCAAACTATTCCAGCTCCACATCATTAGCCATGCCCTGAGCTAAATAACATTTTAATCAGTTCGATATGTCATCTGTGGCTTTCTTCACTGTCACTTGCAATCCAGCAAACTCCTTCCTTCACGTTTCTAGATTAGACAGAGGGTTCTCAACTGCAGACATCCAATTCCCTGTTCAGGAAGCAGCGAGACCTTTCCTCTTCTCACAGATTTAAGATGATAGCCAAGCATCATGAGACACAGTGCGTATGTCTCCTAGGCCCATCCCATGAGAGCAGGACATTTACCACACATGAGAAGAAGACTTAATGCAGTGGCAAAGCAAAATACTCAGTGTCAAAGCCATGTCTAGATGATCATTAAAGACAGATCAAAATTACCCAATACAGGAGGAAAATCTATCGTTTGTAGAAGATTATGTTCTCTGATTATTAGTTTCTAAATTAGTTTTTCCTTTGGATTTCCTCTGAACTTAAACTTAGTTTGGAATGCCTTTGGTTTTGAATATTTCTGAAATCGTATTACTTCTCCTAAGTAAGTTGCTAGTCTGTTCTATTTACGTGAAATTCGAATAATATTGTGAAGTATCTGCCATCAGTTTTACTGTGTGCCAGGCTGAGTTCCCTGATGAATTTCAAATTTCAGATATGAAACAGTAAAGGTAAAAAAAAAAAATGTTACAAAGGGTACTTCATGCAGTAGCATAAACTTCTGTTTTCTCAAAACTTGTATCAGTTCATCTCACCAGGACCAGCAGGGGAAGCACACTCTGCCTAGGCACTGGCAAAGGGACACAGTGAGAGTGTAGGGTCTCTTGCTGGGGCCATTCAAAATTTGACTGTACAAGCCCCTGAGCAATATGACAGGGCTTTAAAAATGGCCCTGCTTGAAGTACGCGGGTGATCTGGAGACCTCTAAGGTGCTTTCCAACAAAAGCTTTTCTATAATTGTATGAAATCACCTGCAATAGATTAACCCTGGTCATTATTCCTATCACAGGAAATAACTGTGACGCCTGGGTAACAGGTGAGCTTACTGCGACACCAGGGAGAGCCTTCCTGTACTTAAAGGCAACCTGTAGGAAAGCTGGGGAGGGAGTCTTTATCAGGGCCTGGAGCGACAGGACAAGGAGTAACCACTTTAAACTGAAAAGTAGCACCCAGAAAGAACGGAGTCACGCAACAGGATTCATTTCCAAAACCACCTCATAGACACCTGGGCCAAAGAGCAGGGCCTTGAGCGGGTATATCACAATGACAGAGTTCATTTCCTTCCCAGTAGCTGGCACGTGCCGTTTTTTGGGATTTCGGGGCTACAGTGAGCTGCTAAGAGGGATGTCTTAGCTCTTGCAGGGCAGTGCTTCCACTAAGGCCAGGACTTTTCTGCATCTTCTACTGCCCTGCAAGCGAGGATGCTTGGGGCACACAGGAAGCTGGGAGCGGACACAGCTGCAGGGATTCCATAAGGCACAAGCAAATGCAGCCTTGGCTTGGTGACACTTTCTCTTGATTACTGCTCAACACAAATTACCTCGAGCAAGTCTACTGTGAGGACTAAAGGAAAGAGACGTATGGATGCTGCTAAGCTCTTCTAGCTTGTACCAGGTAGGAAAGATACCTCTGTAGCAGGCGTGAAGAGGATAGCACTAATTAATTAGATGAGAAGCGGAGGAAAGGCACTTAGAGGTAGTGAAAAGCAGTTAATGTGATGTTCCGGGGAAGCTTCAGTCTGCTTAAGGAGTAGCAAGAACAAGCCTAAAGTCATAGCCAAATACAAGAAAGAGAGGAGGACACGCAGCATGAGAAGCTCCCGAGAGAAAGGAGCTCTGTTTTGGGTAAAAATCAGTCCCTTTTTCTATCATGGAGACATCCAAGGGCGTAGGACACGTGCACTTCAGGGAACCAAGAGATGCTGTGCATTTCTCTCGTCCCCCTGACACAGCCACTAGGTGACGATGCTTCCAATTCTCTCTAAAGAAACCTTGCTTTCTCAGGCCCAGGCGTCCAGCTGCACACCAAGGACGTCCGTGGCTCCCAGGCACAGTTCCCAGGCCCAAGGCCGAGCTCCCCTCCGAACCCCCATTCCAGCAGACCTTGCTCCTGGCATTGTGGAGCAGCCATTTCATGTCAGCCTTTTCTCCTGGCAGTCAGCTTAGCGCCGTAACCTCTGCCATCGGGGCGCCCGAGAGCCGTGTGAGGTCAGCAGAGAGTCACTGTCAGCCTTTGACCTCACAGAGGTGGGTGGCCATAAGTGCCCTGAGCGTCCAGCTCGCATTGAGTACTGCTGGTGGCACTCGAGGCGTGGAGGTCTGCATGGTGCAATGGGAGACGCCGATGTCCTGCTGCTGGAACAAGAGACGCTGATGTGCTGCTGGTGCAGGAGGAGACGTGAAGGTGCTGCTGCTTAGAGGTGCTGAGGAGCGGGCAGCCTCCGTGCCGGTGGCTGAGCATGCTGCTCTTAATTAGTGCTCTACCCTTCCTATCTTTTTACTAAGGTGGGTAGAGAGAAATGCCCATATCTGTTTATTTCCTGGTAAGAAATGTAAGAGCCTTGTATCTGCATATTCAGCAGATTCATCCCAGCGCCCTTGGTACTGGCGATCTGTGTTGATCTGTAATAAAGAGCAATCGGTAGCACACCAAGTCTGCGTGACCTTGCATCTAACAGAATCGTCCAAATCCCTGTTGTGATCTCTCTACAGCTGTGGGCTGGCTAAGCTGTCTGTTGGATGGTGAAAATGGGAAATGATTGGGATGGGAAATGATGAGTGGGCCGAGAAATCATTGCTGGGATGGGAAGACTTCCTTGGGGTGGAAAGCCATTGGGGTGGGAACTCAAAGAGATGGGAAATCTTCCCTGGGTTTGAAATCCTTGGGAAGCAAAAGCGTTGGGATGGGAAATCACTCCGGGGATGGGGAAGTATTGGGATGGGAAGTCTTTAATGGGGTGGGTAACATTCACTGGGGAAGGAAGTACTTGGAAAAGTAATCAGAGAGATGGGAATTCTTTGGGATGAGATCTCTTTGGATTAAGAAACGCTTCGTGTCGATGGGAAATATCTCGTATGGGAATCTGTTATCATGTGAAATTGTAAGGATGGGAAATGACCGTTAGGATGAAAAGCTGGTACTGGGACGGGAAATGCTTGGGACGGGGAAGTGTTGGTGTGAAACCGTCCTGGGCATGGCAAATGATGCGTGGGAGGGAAAGCCTGATGGGGATGGAAAAGTCTTGCGATGGGAAGCCTGCTTGGGTCCAAAAGCTGCAGTCCTCACCAAGATGGCGGCGAGGGGCTGGTCAGCCGTTGGGACGGAACGGCCGTTGCCCGCGTTCCCCAACCGACCGCCCCACTCTCCAGCCACCATGGCAGGTACAGCAGCCGGCTCCCGCTCCTCCCGGGGCTGCGGCCCTGCTGGCGAGCCCAGCGCCCCAGATCTCACCCCAGCGCCCTTTTTCCCACAGAGGGTTTCCCCAGACGGCTTCCGCGGCTTCCGCAGACGCAAAACTCCCCCTTCGTCGTCCCAGCCGTGCCGCCAACGGTGGCTGCGTGGCTGCTGCCCTCCCTCCCCGGAGCGATGGCGCTGCCCTTGCAGCCGCCCCAGGTACCCACCCTCCCCTACGCGCTGCCCCAGGCCACCGTCTGGCACGTGGTGCCGGGGGTCCAGGGGCAGGTGCTGCAGCTCCCCGCCGGGGTGCAGCTGGCACCTGGGGGGCACCTCCCACCCGAGGGGCACCACCTGCAGCTGGGGCAGCTCCCCGCCGTGGGGCAGCTCCCTGCTGTGGGGCAGCTCCCCCACACCGCTCCTCCCTGGGCCCCCGTCTACCAGTGGGGACAGCCCGTGGGGACGGGGACGGTGCTGCCCCAGGATCCCCTCTGGCTGGGTCCCAGGGCCGTGCTCCATGGGGAGCTCCTGCACCCCGCAGGCACCTGCCTGCTGCAGGCCCCTGCCCACCCCGGCCCCCCACCCCTCCTCGTCCCGGGGCCTCCGCTACGGGGGCAGGCGCTCCCCGCGCCCCGCACCCTGACCAGCAGCCGGGGGCAGCTGCCGGAGCCCTGCGACCACGCCGTGGGGCTCAGCGAGGACCAGGGGCCCCCGCTGCCCGGCCCCACTCCCCCCGAGCCTGCCCAGGCTCCAACGACCGCCAGCACCCAGACGGTGACGCCCGACGGTGAGTTTGGGGCTGGCACAGCCGGCCGCTGGGCGCCCCACACCCAGGAGCCATGGGAAAGCTGGCATCGCCCATCCTGGGGGATTTGCTTGCTTTTTCCTCAGCGGCGACAGTTGCAGAGGTGCCTGAGGAGCCCCTGGAGCTGCTTGAGCTGGGCCCCGATGCCTTCGCCGAGGCCTTTCCCCAGCTGGCAGGGGACAGCCAGCAGCTGCAGCACCTGCAGGACCAGCTCCCGGCCGACCTGGACATCTCCGGCTTGGAGGAGCTGCTCAGCTGGCTCGATGCCGTGGAGCCCCAGGACGCCTTCCCCGGTGTCCCCAGCAGTCCTGTGCTCAGCCGCTTCCTGTCTGAGCTGCCCGACCTCTGCGAGGACATGGAGGAGCCGAGCACACAGGGACTGGCAGCCACCAGAGCGCTGGGTGAGGTACCCTCAACCCCTGGGGTGCACCCCGAGAAGGTGCAGGGTGGGCGGGCGGTGCAGCCCCCTGCTGTGCCGGCAGCGAGCTCCCCCCTCAAGCCTGCAGCCAGTCCCCAGCTCAGTGCCCTCAGGAGACCCCTGCCCAACCCTCCCTTCACTCTCCCCAAAAGGCCCCCCCACCCTGAATTCCCCACTGCCCTTAGCAGACCCCTGCCCAACCCTCCCTCGCGTCCCCTCAAGAGACCCCCCGACCCTGAATTCCTTAATTCCCTTAGGAGACCCCTGCCCAAGCCTCGCCTGAGTCCCCTCAAGAGCCCCCCCGACCCTGAATTTATTAGTGCCCTTAGGAGACCCCTGCCCAATCCCCCTCTGGGTCCCCTCAAGAGCCCCCCCGGCCCTGAATTTATTAGTGCCCTTAGGAGGCCCCTGCCCAATCCCCCTCTGAGTCCCCTCAAGAGCCCCCCGCCTGCCCCTGCGCCCACCGGCACCAAGTGGGGGGCCAAGCGCCCCGCGCCCACCAGCACCCCCAGCACAGCGCAGAGCTCCCAGCACAGGAGGCCGGCGACGGAGAAAACCCCCGGCAAGGAGAAGACGACGCTGCTGGGCCAGGGTGGCCAAGGCCCCAAGACGCTGTGCCAGGGGAAGACGGGTGGCCACAGCGCGGTGGCTGGCAGCAGCGGCCAAGCGGGCGGAGGCAGGCAGCAGCCGGCGAGCGACAGCACCAGGGCGCCCAGCAAGAGGGCCCGAAGCCCGGGGGCTGCTGGGGGGCAAGGAGCAGCGGCACCGCCTCCCCGGAGAGCGCTGCTGCTGCTGGAGCCCCCCCCCATTAAGCCCCGTGCCCGTGCCCGTGCCGTGCGGGCCCAGGACAGGCTCCGTCCCCAAGCCATCGGGGACACGACGCTGCAGCGCCAGCACCCGGGGACAAAGACCCCCAGCGAGACTTTGCAGCCGCTGGGGGCCAGGGCGAAGGCGCTGGGGCCAGTGCGCCAGCCGCCCTGTGTGCAGCCGCAGCCCACCTCCAGCGGCCCCAGCAGCATGCCCAGGGCCCCGCCGACGGTGCCAGGCTCCAGCGCTGTGCCCGCTGCCCCCCGGCCCCCAGCTGGCGACAAGGCCCAGGCGGTGCCGGCACCACCAGGCAGCACGGCGCGAGCGTGGAGAGCTCCCCTGCAGCAGGCGCCCAGAGCGCCGTGCCTGCCAGCCGCGGGGGGCCAAGCGCAGCGGGAGCCTCTGCCCACGCAGCCGCGCACGCTGCAGCGTCCGGCGCAGCCCCGCGTGGACTACGTGCCCTGCGTGGGGCCCTGGGCGGGCGGCGACGCGGCGCCCACGCCGCTGGAGGAGCAGGAGGCGTCGGTGCCCATCACGCCGCAGCAGCGTCCCGAGCGGGAGCGCCTGAAGAAGCTGGCCCAGGAGGAGCGGCAGCGGGCGGCCCACCAGATGAAGATCGGCCCCGTGCAATTCTTCGTGCAGCGGCAGAAGGACCACGCCATAGCCAAGTATTACGGCTACCCGTGACCCTGCGCTCCTCGACGGCCCCCGCAGCACCCGGGCCCGCTCAGCATGCAGGCACAGAGACCTCTGCAGGCGCCTGCTCCAGCTTCTGCCACGCTCCTCAGCCCTTGCCCCTCTCGCTTGCCCTCTCCCTTCTCCAGTGCTGGAGCTAGGCAGTGTTTGCCACTGTCAGGGATGGGCAACTGGGGCAATGGGAAATGCGCGCGTCACGAATGAACGTTGCAATGGGAAGCTGTTGGGATGTTGGCAATAGCTGGGGTGGGAAAGGTTGGGCGTGGGAACTGCTTGTTGGGACACCAAATGGCTGAGATCCCAAACTTCTTTCTTCTTTCGGGTCATTTCTCTTATTTAGTGCCTTCCTTATTAAATTCCTCTAGTGTAGGTATTCACTCAGCAAGGCCTCTGCCTGCAGCTGTTCTGGCACTGGGATGCCGAGGGGATTTCATGCAGCCCGCTCCCGCTGCCCATGCTCAGTCCGTGCATGGATGTGGGCATGGCCAGCACGGACGGGAGAAAATGGGTGGACGGCTGGGTGGATGGGAGGGTGATGGGAGTTGGGAATTCAGCCTTGGGATCAGACACGGGAGGTTGTTGGGATAGGAAATGACCAGTGGGATGGGAAGTCACGATGGGGATAGGAATTCATTAGAATAGGACAAATTGGTTTCATTTTTATTTATTATTTTATTAATTTTATTTATTTATTTTATTTATTATATTTATTAATTTTATTTATTAAATTTACTTTATTGACTGTGTTGTACAGGATGGCATTTTTTTAGGTTCTCTTCCTTTTCTACCCTATTAAACTCTCTTTATCACAACGCACTGCTTTGTACTTCATTTTTCCTTCCGAGTCGTTCTGGATTCACTCAGGATGGGGGGACATTAGTGAACGCCTGTGTGCTTCAGATCCAAGGTCACCTTTGCCCTCAACTCAAGATACATATTTGCATCTGTTGTCATGATACAAAATTAACAACAACAAAATAAAAGTTAACTACTTCCGAGCACCAGCTGTACGTTTGCTGGGTCTGCTCTATGCATTTTGAAGACCATTCAATACTATTCAGCACCTTCAGGAGGAAATGTGTGGTTCTAGGGAAATGCATCTTGATCTGATGCAAACCTGCGACGCACCCTGCAGCCCCTGCAACCCCTGTGATTTTACCTGCAGCCCCTGCAACCCCTGTGATTTTACCTGCAGCCCCTCCAAGCCCCGTGATTTTACCTGCAGCCACTCCAACCCTGGGACAGGCCCTACAGCTGGCTCCGGGGACTACCCCGTTGCCGTATCAGTCGCCAATACACACAAGATGAAGGAATGGATGCAGAAGTCATCTCGTTTAGGCAGGGAAGAAAGTCCTCCGAAGAAGGGGAAGGAGCAAGAGGAAGGCGAGGCAGGCGACCCCAATGTAGGGCCATCGAAGGGAAGAGGAGGCTGTTATAAAATAGAAAAGAGAGAAAAGCAGCAGTAAGCAGGTGATCCCCATCCCTGGGCGAGCTGCGAGACATGGGACAAGATTTCAGCTGTCATGCAGGCGAGCACATTGTCACCTGGCTGCTGCGATGCTGGGATAACAGCTCCGGGAGCCTGGAATCGGAGGGCAGGGAAGCCAAGCAGCTGGGATCCTTCTCTGGGGAAGGGGGCACTGAGAAAGCGATCGGAAACGGGGCACAAGCCTCTGGAGGCGGCGCCTGTCAGGCGTGAAGGAAAGGGATCCCTTCCAGGAAGATGCTGTGGGGTTGCTGAGGGTCGAAGAACAGCAGGTGTTGGCTGCTCCCACCGTGCTGCAGCAGCGGCAAGGGAGAGACGTGGTGGTTTTCCTCAGCTGGGCAGCTGAGCTCCACCTCAACCGCTCTCTCCCTGCCCCTCCTCAAACGGAAAGGGGAGAAAATAGGATGGAAAGGGCTCAAGGGCTGAGAGAAGGACAGGGAGATCACTCCACAATGATCGTCACGGGCAAAAGAGGCTCAGCAGAGCCTGTTCCAGTCCAGCCCGGGCCTGCTCCTGCGGGGGCTCTCCACAGGCCGCGGCCTCCTCCAGGCCACATCCACCTGCTCCACCGGGGGCTCCTCCACGGGCTGCAGCGTGGAGATCTGCTCCGTGTGGGACCCGTGGGCTGCAGGGGGACAGCCTGCTCCACCAGGGGCCTCTCCCCAGGCCGCAGGGGAACTGCTGCTGTGAGCCTGGAGCACCTCCTGCCTCCTGCTGCACTCACCTTGGGGGCTGCAGAGAGGTTTCTCACTCCTCCCTGACCCAGACGCTGCTGTGCAGCAGGTTTCTTTCCCTTTCTTAGGTGGGCTCTCACACAGGCGCAAAACATCATCCTTTTTGTCTCAGTTCTGGGCAGCAGCGGGTCCCTCTGGAGACTCCTGGAACCGGCCCTTATCTAACATGGGGCAGCTGCTGCATTCTCCTCACAGAGGACACCCCTGCAGCCCCCCGCTACCAGAACCTGTCCTCGTAAACGCAACACAAGACACCGACCGAGCCTCCCTGATTCCCAGCAGGTGGGTCAGGCTGGGAACCCAGGCCAGTGCCTGGCAGACCGTCCTGGGCCTGGAAAAGCAAGCTTTATGGGCACGTAGCACCCAGAAAGAACGGAGTCACGCAACAGGATTCATTTCCAAAACCGTCTCACAGACACCTGGGCCAAAGTGCAGGGCCTTGAGCAGGTATATCACAATGACAGAGTTCATTTCCTTCCCAGTAGCTGGCATGTGCCGTTTTTTGGGATTTCGGGGCTACAGTGAGCTGCTAAGAGGGATGTCTTAGCTCTTGCAGGGCCGTGCTTCCACTAAGGCCAGGACTTTTCTGCATCTTCTACTGCCCTGCAAGCGAGGATGCTTGGGGCACACAGGAAGCTGGGAGCGGACACAGCTGCAGGGATTCCATAAGACACAAGCAAATGCAGCCTTGGCTTGGTGACACTTTCTCTTGATTACTGCTCAACACAAATTACCTCGAGCAAGTCTACTGTGAGGACTAAAGGAAAGAGACGTATGGATGCTGCTAAGCTCTTCTAGCTTGTACCAGGTAGGAAAGATACCTCTGTAGCAGGCGTGAAGAGGATAGCACTAATTAATTAGATGAGAAGCGGAGGAAAGGCACTTAGAGGTAGTGAAAAGCAGTTAATGTGATGTTCCGGGGAAGCTTCAGTCTGCTTAAGGAGTAGCAAGAACAAGCCTAAAGTCATAGCCAAATACAAGAAAGAGAGGAGGACACGCAGCATGAGAAGCTCCCGAGAGAAAGGAGCTCTGTTTTGGGTAAAAATCAGTCCCTTTTTCTATCATGGAGACATCCAAGGGCGTAGGACACGTGCACATTTCTCTCGTCCCCCTGACACAGCCACTAGGTGACGATGCTTCCAATCCTCTCTAAAGAAACCTTGCTTTCTCAGGCCCAGGTGTCCAGCTGCACACCAAGGACGTCCCTGGCTCCCAGGCACAGTTCCCAGGCCCAAGGCCGAGCTCCCCTCCGAACCCCCATTCCAGCAGACCTTGCTCCTGGCATTGTGGAGCAGCCATTTCATGTCAGCCTTTTCTCCTGGCAGTCAGCTTAGCGCCGTAACCTCTGCCATCGGGGCGCCCGAGAGCCGTGTGAGGTCAGCAGAGAGTCACTGTCAGCCTTTGACCTCACAAAGGTGGGTGGCCATAAGTGCCCTGAGCGTCCAGCTCGCATTGAGTACTGCTGGTGGCACTCGAGGCGTGGAGGTCTGCATGGTGCAATGGGAGACGCCGATGTCCTGCTGCTGGAACAAGAGGCGCTGATGTGCTGCTGGTGCAGGAGGAGACCTGAAGGTGCTGCTGCTTACAGGTGCTGAGGAGCGGGCAGCGTCCGTGCCGGTGGCTGAGCATGCTCCTCTTAATTACGGCTCTACCCTTCCTATCTTTTTACTAAGGTGGGTAGAGAGAAATGCCCATATCTGTTTATTTCCTGGTAAGAAATGTAAGAGCCTTGTATCTGCATATTCAGCAGATTCATCCCAGCACCCTTGGTACTGGTGATCTGTGTTGATCTGTAATAAAGAGCAATTGGTAGCACACCAAGTCTCCGTGACCTTGCATCTAACAGAATCGTCCAAATCCCTGTTGTGATCTCTCTACAGCTGTGGGCTGGCTAAGCTGTCTGTTGGATGGTGAAAATGGGAAATGATTGGGATGGGAAATGATGAGTGGGCCGAGAAATCATTGCTGGGATGGGAAGACTTCCTTGGGTTGGAAAGCCATTGGGCTAGGAAATCAAAGAGATGGGAAATCTTCCCTGGGTTTGAAATCCTTGGGAAGCAAAAGCGTTGGGATGGGAAATCACTCCGGGGATGGGGAAGTATTGGGATGGGAAGTCTTTAATGGGGTGGGTAACATTCACTGGGGAAGGAAGTACTTGGAAAAGTAATCAGAGAGATGGGAATTCTTTGGGATGAGATCTCTTTGGATTAAGAAACGCTTCGTGTCGATGGGAAATATCTCGTATGGGAATCTGTTATCATGTGAAATTGTAAGGATGGGAAATGACCGTTAGGATGAAAAGCTGGTACTGGGACGGGAAATGCTTGGGACGGGGAAGTGTTGGTGTGAAACCGTCCTGGGCATGGCAAATGATGCGTGGGAGGGAAAGCCTGATGGGGATGGAAAAGTCTTGCGACGGGAAGCCTGCTTGGGTCCAAAACCTGCAGTCCTCACCAAGATGGCGGCGAGGGGCTGGTCAGCCGTTGGGACGGAACGGCCGTTGCCCGCGTTCCCCAACCGACCGCCCCACTCTCCAGCCACCATGGCAGGTACAGCAGCCGGCTCCCGCTCCTCCCGGGGCTGCGGCCCTGCTGGCGAGCCCAGCGCCCCAGATCTCACCCCAGCGCCCTTTTTCCCACAGAGGGTTTCCCCAGACGGCTTCCGCGGCTTCCGCAGACGCAAAACTCCCCCTTCGTCGTCCCAGCCGTGCCGCCAACGGTGGCTGCCTGGCTGCTGCCCTCCCTCCCCGGAGCGATGGCGCTGCCCTTGCAGCCCCCGCAGGTACCCACCCTCCCCTACGCGCTGCCCCAGGCCACCGTCTGGCACGTGGTGCCGGGGGTCCAGGGGCAGGTGCTGCAGCTCCCCGCCGGGGTGCAGCTGGCACCTGGGGGGCACCTCCCACCCGAGGGGCATCACCTGCAGCTGGGGCAGCTCCCCGCCGTGGGGCAGCTCCCTGCTGTGGGGCAGCTCCCCCACACCGCTCCTCCCTGGGCCCCCGTCTACCAGTGGGGACAGCCCGTGGGGACGGGGACGGTGCTGCCCCAGGATCCCCTCTGGCTGGGGCCCGGGGCCGTGCTCCATGGGGAGCTCCTGCACCCCGCAGGCACCTGCCTGCTGCAGGCCCCTGCCCACCCCGGCCCCCCACCCCTCCTCGTCCCGGGGCCTCCGCTGCGGGGGCAGGCGCTCCCCGCGCCCCGCACCCTGACCAGCAGCCGGGGGCAGCTGCCGGAGCCCTGCGACCACGCCGTGGGGCTCAGCGAGGACCAGGGGCCCCCGCTGCCCGGCCCCACTCCCCCCGAGCCTGCCCAGGCTCCAACGACCGCCAGCACCCAGACGGTGACGCCCGACGGTGAGTTTGGGGCTGGCACAGCCGGCCGCTGGGCGCCCCACACCCAGGAGCCATGGGAAAGCTGGCATCGCCCATCCTGGGGGATTTGCTTGCTTTTTCCTCAGCGGCGACAGTTGCAGAGGTGCCTGAGGAGCCCCTGGAGCTGCTTGAGCTGGGCCCCGATGCCTTCGCCGAGGCCTTTCCCCAGCTGGCAGGGGACAGCCAGCAGCTGCAGCACCTGCAGGACCAGCTCCCGGCCGACCTGGACATCTCCGGCTTGGAGGAGCTGCTCAGCTGGCTCGATGCCGTGGAGCCCCAGGACGCCTTCCCCGGTGTCCCCAGCAGTCCTGTGCTCAGCCGCTTCCTGTCTGAGCTGCCCGACCTCTGCGAGGACATGGAGGAGCCGAGCACACAGGGACTGGCAGCCACCAGAGCGCTGGGTGAGGTACCCTCAACCCCTGGGGTGCACCCCGAGAAGGTGCAGGGTGGGCGGGCGGTGCAGCCCCCTGCTGTGCCGGCAGCGAGCTCCCCCCTCAAGCCTGCAGCCAGTCCCCAGCTCAGTGCCCTCAGGAGACCCCTGCCCAACCCTCCCTTCACTCTCCCCAAAAGGCCCCCCCACCCTGAATTCCCCACTGCCCTTAGCAGACCCCTGCCCAACCCTCCCTCGCGTCCCCTCAAGAGACCCCCCGACCCTGAATTCCTTAATTCCCTTAGGAGACCCCTGCCCAAGCCTCGCCTGAGTCCCCTCAAGAGCCCCCCCGGCCCTGAATTTATTAGAGCCCTTAGGAGGCCCCTGCCCAATCCCCCTCTGAGTCCCCTCAAGAGCCCCCCGCCTGCCCCTGCGCCCACCGGCACCAAGTGGGGGGCCAAGCGCCCCGCGCCCACCAGCACCCCCAGCACAGCGCAGAGCTCCCAGCACAGGAGGCCAGCGACGGAGAAAACCCCCGGCAAGGAGAAGACGACGCTGCTGGGCCAGGGTGGCCAAGGCCCCAAGACGCTGTGCCAGGGGAAGACGGGTGGCCACAGCGCGGTGGCTGGCAGCAGCGGCCAAGCGGGCGGCGGCAGGCAGCAGCCGGCGAGCGACAGCACCAGGGCGCCCAGCAAGAGGGCCCGAAGCCCGGGGGCTGCTGGGGGGCAAGGAGCAGCGGCACCGCCTCCCCGGAGAGCGCTGCTGCTGCTGGAGCCCCCCCCCATTAAGCCCCGTGCCCGTGCCCATGCCGTGCGGGCCCAGGACAGGCTCCGTCCCCAAGCCATCGGGGACAAGACGCTGCAGCGCCAGCACCCAGGGACAAAGACCCCCAGCGAGACTTTGCAGCCGCTGGGGGCCAGGGCGAAGGCGCTGGGGCCAGTGCGCCAGCCGCCCTGTGTGCAGCTGCAGCCCACCTCCAGCGGCCCCAGCAGCATGCCCAGGGCCCCGCCGACGGTGCCAGGCTCCAGCGCTGTGCCCGCTGCCCCCCGGCCCCCAGCTGGCGACAAGGCCCAGGCGGTGCCGGCACCACCAGGCAGCACGGCGCGAGCATGGAGAGCTCCCGTGCAGCAGGCGCCCAGAGCGCCGTGCCTGCCAGCCGCGGGGGGCCAAGCGCAGCGGGAGCCTCTGCCCACGCAGCCGCGCACGCTGCAGCGTCCGGCGCAGCCCCGCGTGGACTACGTGCCCTGCGTGGGGCCCTGGGCGGGCGGCGACGCGGCGCCCACGCCGCTGGAGGAGCAGGAGGCGTCGGTGCCCATCACGCCGCAGCAGCGTCCCGAGCGGGAGCGCCTGAAGAAGCTGGCCCAGGAGGAGCGGCAGCGGGCGGCCCACCAGATGAAGATCGGCCCCGTGCAATTCTTCGTGCAGCGGCAGAAGGACCACGCCATAGCCAAGTATTACGGCTACCCGTGACCCTGCGCTCCTCGACGGCCCCCGCAGCACCCGGGCCCGCTCAGCATGCAGGCACAGAGACCTCTGCAGGCGCCTGCTCCAGCTTCAGCCACGCTCCTCAGCCCTTGCCCCTCTCGCTTGCCCTCTCCCTTCTCCAGTGCTGGAGCTAGGCAGTGTTTGCCACTGTCAGGGATGGGCAACTGGGGCAATGGGAAATGCGCGCGTCACGAATGAACGTTGCAATGGGAAGCTGTTGGGATGTTGGCAATAGCTGGGGTGGGAAAGGTTGGGCGTGGGAACTGCTTGTTGGGACACCAAATGGCTGAGATCCCAAACTTCTTTCTTCTTTCGGGTCATTTCTCTTATTTAGTGCCTTCCTTATTAAATTCCTCTAGTGTAGGTGTTCACTCAGCAAGGCCTCTGCCTGCAGCTGTTCTGGCACTGGGATGCCGAGGGGATTTCATGCAGCCCGCTCCCGCTGCCCATGCTCAGTCCGTGCATGGATGTGGGCATGGCCAGCACGGACGGGAGAAAATGGGTGGACGGCTGGGTGGATGGGAGGGTGATGGGAGTTGGGAATTCAGCCTTGGGATCAGACACGGGAGGTTGTTGGGATAGGAAATGACCAGTGGGATGGGAAGTCACGATGGGGATAGGAATTCATTAGAATAGGACAAATTGGTTTCATTTTTATTTATTATTTTATTAATTTTATTTATTTATTTTATTTATTATATTTATTAATTTTATTTATTAAATTTACTTTATTGACTGTGTTGTACAGGATGGCATTTTTTTAGGTTCTCTTCCTTTTCTACCCTATTAAACTCTCTTTATCACAACGCACTGCTTTGTACTTCATTTTTCCTTCCGAGTCGTTCTGGATTCACTCAGGATGGGGGGGACATTTGTGAATGCCTGTGTGCTTCAGATCCAAGGTCACCTTTGCCCTCAACTCAAGATACATATTTGCATCTGTTGTCATGATACAAAATTAACAACAACAAAATAAAAGTTAACTACTTCCGAGCACCAGCTGTACGTTTGCTGGGTCTGCTCTATGCATTTTGAAGACCATTCAATACTATTCAGCACCTTCAGGAGGAAATGTGTGGTTCTAGGGAAATGCATCTTGATCTGATGCAAACCTGCGACGCACCCTGCAGCCCCTGCAACCCCTGTGATTTTACCTGCAGCCCCTGCAACCCCTGTGATTTTACCTGCAGCCCCTGCAACCCCTTTGATTTTACCTGCAGCCCTTCCAACCCCTGTGAGGTTACCTGCAGGCCTTCCAACCCCTGTGAGGTTACCTGCAGCCCCTCCAACCCCTGTGAGGTTACCTGCAGCCACTCCAACCCTGGGACAGGCCCTACAGCTGGCTCCGGGGACTACCCCGTTGCCGTATCAGTCGCCAATACACACAAGATGAAGGAATGGATGCAGAAGTCATCTCGTTTAGGCAGGGAAGAAAGTCCTCCTAAGACGGGGAAGGAGCAATAGGCAGGCGAGGCAGGCGACCCCAATGTAGGGCCATCCCAGGGAAGAGGAGGCTGTTATAAAATAGAAAAGAGAGAAAAGCAGCAGTAAGCAGGTGATCCCCATCCCTGGGCGAGCTGCGAGACATGGGACAAGATTTCAGCTGTCATGCAGGCGAGCACATTGTCACCTGGCTGCTGCGATGCTGGGATAACAGCTCCGGGAGCCTGGAATCGGAGGGCAGGGAAGCCAAGCAGCTGGGATCCTTCTCTGGGGAAGGGGGCACTGAGAAAGCGATCGGAAACGGGGCACAAGCCTCTGGAGGCGGCGCCTGTCAGGCATGAAGGAAAGGGATCCCTTCCAGGAAGATGCTGTGGGGTTGCTGAGGGTCGAAGAACAGCAGGTGTTGGCTGCTCCCACCGTGCTGCAGCAGCGGCAAGGGAGAGACGTGGTGGTTTTCCTCAGCTGGGCAGCTGAGCTCCACCTCAACCGCTCTCTCCCTGCCCCTCCTCAAACGGAAAGGGGAGAAAATAGGATGGAAAGGGCTCAAGGGCTGAGAGAAGGACAGGGAGATCACTCCACAATGATCGTCACGGGCAAAAGAGGCTCAGCAGAGCCTGTTCCAGTCCAGCCCGGGCCTGCTCCTGCGGGGGCTCTCCCCAGGCCGCGGCCTCCTCCAGGCCACATCCACCTGCTCCAGCGGGGGCTCCTCCACGGGCTGCAGCGTGGAGATCTGCTCCGTGTGGGACCCGTGGGCTGCAGGGGGACAGCCTGCTCCACCAGGGGCCTCTCCCCAGGCCACAGGGGAACTGCTGCTGTGAGCCTGGAGCACCTCCTGCCTCCTGCTGCACTCACCTTGGGGGCTGCAGAGAGGTTTCTCACTCCTCCCTGACCCAGACGCTGCTGTGCAGCAGGTTTCTTTCCCTTTCTTATGTGGGCTCTCACGCAGGCGTAAACATCATCCTTTTTGTCTCAGTTCTGGGCAGCAGCGGGTCCCTCTGGAGCCTCCTGGAACCGGCCCTTATCTAACATGGGGCAGCTGCTGCATTCTCCTCACAGAGGACACCCCTGCAGCCCCCCGCTACCAGAACCTGTCCTCGTAAACGCAACACAAGACACCGACCGAGCCTCCCTGATTCCCAGCAGGTGGGTCAGGCTGGGAACCCAGGCCAGTGCCTGGCAGACCGTCCTGGGCCTTGAAAAGCAAGCTTTATGGGGACGTAGCACCCAGAAAGAACGGAGTCACACAACAGGATTCATTTCCAAAACCGTCTCATAGACACCTGGGCCAAAGAGCAGGGCCTTGAGCGGGTATATCACAATGACAGAGTTCATTTCCTTCCCAGTAGCTGGCACGTGCCGTTTTTTGGGATTTCGGGGCTACAGTGAGCTGCTAAGAGGGATGTCTTAGCTCTTGCAGGGCCGTGCTTCCACTAAGGCCAGGACTTTTCTGCATCTTCTACTGCCCTGCAAGCGAGGATGCTTGGGGCACACAGGAAGCTGGGAGCGGACACAGCTGCAGGGATTCCATAAGGCACAAGCAAATGCAGCCTTGGCTTGGTGACACTTTCTCTTGATTACTGCTCAACACAAATTACCTCGAGCAAGTCTACTGTGAGGACTAAAGGAAAGAGACGTATGGATGCTGCTAAGCTCTTCTAGCTTGTACCAGGTAGGAAAGATACCTCTGTAGCAGGCGTGAAGAGGATAGCACTAATTAATTAGATGAGAAGCGGAGGAAAGGCACTTAGAGGTAGTGAAAAGCAGTTAATGTGATGTTCCGGGGAAGCTTCAGTCTGCTTAAGGAGTAGCAAGAACAAGCCTAAAGTCATAGCCAAATACAAGAAAGAGAGGAGGACACGCAGCATGAGAAGCTCCCGAGAGAAAGGAGCTCTGTTTTGGGTAAAAATCAGTCCCTTTTTCTATCATGGAGACATCCAAGGGCGTAGGACACGTGCACTTCAGGGAACCAAGAGATGCTGTGCATTTCTCTCGTCCCCCTGACACAGCCACTAGGTGACGATGCTTCCAATTCTCTCTAAAGAAACCTTGCTTTCTCAGGCCCAGGCGTCCAGCTGCACACCAAGGACGTCCCTGGCTCCCAGGCACAGTTCCCAGGCCCAAGGCCGAGCTCCCCTCCGAACCCCCATTCCAGCAGACCTTGCTCCTGGCATTGTGGAGCAGCCATTTCATGTCAGCCTTTTCTCCTGGCAGTCAGCTTAGCGCCGTAACCTCTGCCATCGGGGCGCCCGAGAGCCGTGTGAGGTCAGCAGAGAGTCACTGTCAGCCTTTGACCTCACAAAGGTGGGTGGCCATAAGTGCCCTGAGCGTCCAGCTCGCATTGAGTACTGCTGGTGGCACTCGAGGCGTGGAGGTCTGCATGGTGCAATGGGAGACGCCGATGTCCTGCTGCTGGAACAAGAGGCGCTGATGTGCTGCTGGTGCAGGAGGAGACGTGAAGGTGCTGCTGCTTAGAGGTGCTGAGGAGCGGGCAGCCTCAGCGGGCAGCTGAATCAGAGGGCAGGGAAGCTAAGCAGCTTCCTTCTCTGGGGAAGAGGGCACAGAGAAAGTGACTGGAAATGGGGTACAAGCCCTCAGCCTCTAAAAGCAATCCCTCAGATGTTTAGGTATAGTAATGTTAGGTATATCTGTTTGACTCTAGACCCCAACATGTTTGTTAGTGTCTGGTTTGTCAACTGCTTTCTTGTGGGGGATTTGAGTTGGCCATTACTGTTTAGGTGAATGCTGACTTCGTATCTATGGTGCACTTTATTCTTAAAATGGGAAGTTTCTACCAATTTCCCGTCCAAACTTGCTCATAAGCCAACTGCAGTCATCATTTCAGATGTGTCTCCCAACTTACACATTTCCTATTTCTCCTTGATATTTACTCAAGAAATTCATTTACGTAGAGACAACATATTCTTCTCTCAACTGGCATCTGGCTGGGCAGAATGATGTCCTTTCATTCCCTTCCAGGCAATAGGCAACTTGTTCCTTCTGTCATGTGAACTCTTCCTCCTAAGTTCAATGTGAATACAAGTGGCAGAACTGTGCCTCATGTCTCAAATGAGTGTCAGGGCTGCCTTGTCCAGTGTATTCATACTGGAGGGAAAAAAAAAATGAATAGCCATACACACTATATAACCACTTAACTTTTTCAGTCCTCCTTGTGCTAACAGTGCATGAACGTGAGGTTTTGTTGTCATTTTTGTTTGTTTGTTTGTTTGCTTGCTTTAAACTCCTGACTGCCATATAGCAAACATGACAAAAAAACACCCTTTTTTGAGAATCTCTGAGAATGGCTCTGCTTTGTATTATCACCTGTCACTTCACCTGAACCATTTCAATCACAAGCGATAGCCTTCTGTCAGGCTTGGTAGTACTTCCCAACCTTATGTCCCCTGCAAATCTCAAAGCTCATGTGAGCTCATGTATCCGTAGATAATGTATCAGAAGCTCACAGAAAGTGAAATAGATGTAATTCATCCCCTGTGTAGGGAAGAACTGGTCCTAGAAAGGAAAGCTATTAAATTATCTGGAAACAATTTAGCTCTGATAAATTATTTTGTAAATTACACATTACCCCCTCCTTCCCTGGTCTTAGCTGTTCTTGCTCCAAAACTTTGCATGGTGTTGATGTCAAACTAACAGGCCCACACTTGTCTGGATGACTCTTTACCCTCTTCTGGACAGAGGTGTATTTGTTACTCTCCCATTCTGGGGACTATCCCTGATTTGCACAATTGTTATGCATTTTTCCTACTTGACTTGTTGTTCTGTGTGCCAATGCTGTTAATAGGCTAGGTAGATATCAGCTTTTCATTTTTCACTTGAATCACTATAGATTGTTATTTCACCTCAGATGATGTTGCGCCTAGTGCCCTACCCTCCTTTTCAATGGGAGTCCTGTCACTGCCCTTAATATCACATTGTTGTTGCTGTTAGATGCAGGAAATAAGATTTGCAGCATTTGAGACATCAGTAACTTTTGATCTATTTTTGCCTCAAGCGTGCAACTGTCCTAATTTGTTCTCTTTGTTCCCCCTGGTTTCTGTGGCTTAAGTACCACTTACTATTATTGTTTAATTTCCTATGTGAAGGAGGTTTTTGGTCATTCTTACTTTATTTCTGCAGTTTTTAACCGCTGAAACATGCCTTTTCTCATCGCTTTTTTCCTCTTTGAATTTTGAATTTTAACTATGCCTTCTCTGCACTCAAGTCCCAGAGCTGCTTAGTCAGACTCAATTATTCATTTCCTTAGATTTCAAAGTTTGCATTTCTAAGCCTCAAAACCTTCATTCTAAACCTGGTTTTGTCTGTCGTGAAATGTAAAATGAGAAAAGTCAGCTCATGATCACACTTTATTCAAATTTTACTACATTTAAACCCATACAGGAGCCAAGTCTAAAACGGTCTTATATTTTTTCACTTTTGGGAAGAAATCCATCACATAGTATACCTCTATGAACATAAGTGGTAATTATCTTTCAATCTTTTGCTGGGAAGTTAAAGTCTCCCATAATTCCCATTATTGTTTACATGTCTGATAACTGTACAGAGATGATTCACTATTAGACTGGAGCTAAGAGCAAAGAGCAGGCTAGCAAGGCTGTCTATCTTTAGCAGTGATTTGCACAAAACCACTCTTTTGCTGACCCATAACATTTAATTTCTCCATCCTCTGCTTCTTGCTAACACAAAGCACCATCTTATTCCATCCATTTGCCTTGGTTTCCAGCCTTCCTGAGATTTATCGGTCCTTGTATGACATTCATGCCTTTGTTTCACCCTTCCTGTGTTGACACTTGTCATAACAGTTTTAGATCCTGAACATGATCATCTCAAAGTTTGCCTGACAGTTAGGTCTTCCTCACATTGTCATAGAGTATCAGGTCTCTACCACTTGAAATAGATTGGATTGGATTAGATTATTGGCACCGTCTCTTGTGCTGGTAGTCCATTATCTTCACAGTCCGTACAACTGGCCATCAGTGAACATGAAGTGGCCTTATCCTGCCCATTTACCTTTCTGGAAATCAGCCACTCTCTCTGCCTAGAACAGGGAATGGATTTTCCTCACCTATCTTCAAAAGCTCTGAAGTTTTCTGTGATCTTTCCAATTTTATGGTATGATAAGCTTTTGCTGCCACTGAAGGGTAGAAGTCATTATGAATAGTGCCAACAAAACAGAAACATAACAATGAAAACGATATTTTAATTCAGAATAGGTATTTGAAAAGTTCACCTTTTCTAGCACAAATGGGGAAAAGAAAAAAAGGAAGGAAAAAAAAAAAAAAAAAAAAGCAGTCCTAAAACATCAAAACTGTGGCCAAAGAATTAGAAGAAACACTATTTTTCCAAAGCTGCAATGTTTTCCATTCATCTGGCTGGGCCAGCAGAGCACTGGAGACCTGGATGCACTGTACTCATGGCTGGTTCCCCTAAATGACCTGCAGGGAGATCTTCTTATCTCTATCCCTCTGTTTCTCCTTTCAATCTCTGTTTTGTCTGTTTGTATCACTAGCTCTCAAATCGCCACTGATATATGCACGTGCAGCACCCAGCACAACCTTGTTTCAGGCTCCAGCGGGACCTTTAGGCATTACCATCCTGTAAACAAATAACAATGATAGTGAGTGTAATTACAATCGTCAAACTATTCCAGCTCCACATCATTAGCCATGCCCTGAGCTAAATAACATTTTAATCAGTTCGATATGTCATCTGTGGCTTTCTTCACTGTCACTTGCAATCCAGCAAACTCCTTCCTTCACGTTTCTAGATTAGACAGAGGGTTCTCAACTGCAGACATCCAATTCCCTGTTCAGGAAGCAGCGAGACCTTTCCTCTTCTCACAGATTTAAGATGATAGCCAAGCATCATGAGACACAGTGCGTATGTCTCCTAGGCCCATCCCATGAGAGCAGGACATTTACCACACATGAGAAGAAGACTTAATGCAGTGGCAAAGCAAAATACTCAGTGTCAAAGCCATGTCTAGATGATCATTAAAGACAGATCAAAATTACCCAATACAGGAGGAAAATCTATCGTTTGTAGAAGATTATGTTCTCTGATTATTAGTTTCTAAATTAGTTTTTCCTTTGGATTTCCTCTGAACTTAAACTTAGTTTGGAATGCCTTTGGTTTTGAATATTTCTGAAATCGTATTACTTCTCCTAAGTAAGTTGCTAGTCTGTTCTATTTACGTGAAATTCGAATAATATTGTGAAGTATCTGCCATCAGTTTTACTGTGTGCCAGGCTGAGTTCCCTGATGAATTTCAAATTTCAGATATGAAACAGTAAAGGTTAAAAAAAAAAATGTTACAAAGGGTACTTCATGCAGTAGCATAAACTTCTGTTTTCTCAAAACTTGTATCAGTTCATCTCACCAGGACCAGCAGGGGAAGCACACTCTGCCTAGGCACTGGCAAAGGGACACAGTGAGAGTGTAGGGTCTCTTGCTGGGGCCATTCAAAATTTGACTGTACAAGCCCCTGAGCAATATGACAGGGCTTTAAAAATGGCCCTGCTTGAAGTACGCGGGTGATCTGGAGACCTCTAAGGTGCTTTCCAACAAAAGCTTTTCTATAATTGTATGAAATCACCTGCAATAGATTAACCCTGGTCATTATTCCTATCACAGGAAATAACTGTGACGCCTGGGTAACAGGTGAGCTTACTGCGACACCAGGGAGAGCCTTCCTGTACTTAAAGGCAACCTGTAGGAAAGCTGGGGAGGGAGTCTTTATCAGGGCCTGGAGCGACAGGACAAGGAGTAACCGCTTTAAACTGAAAAGTAGCACCCAGAAAGAACGGAGTCACGCAACAGGATTCATTTCCAAAACCACCTCATAGACACCTGGGCCAAAGAGCAGGGCCTTGAGCGGGTATATCACAATGACAGAGTTCATTTCCTTCCCAGTAGCTGGCACGTGCCGTTTTTTGGGATTTCGGGGCTACAGTGAGCTGCTAAGAGGGATGTCTTAGCTCTTGCAGGGCAGTGCTTCCACTAAGGCCAGGACTTTTCTGCATCTTCTACTGCCCTGCAAGCGAGGATGCTTGGGGCACACAGGAAGCTGGGAGCGGACACAGCTGCAGGGATTCCATAAGGCACAAGCAAATGCAGCCTTGGCTTGGTGACACTTTCTCTTGATTACTGCTCAACACAAATTACCTCGAGCAAGTCTACTGTGAGGACTAAAGGAAAGAGACGTATGGATGCTGCTAAGCTCTTCTAGCTTGTACCAGGTAGGAAAGATACCTCTGTAGCAGGCGTGAAGAGGATAGCACTAATTAATTAGATGAGAAGCGGAGGAAAGGCACTTAGAGGTAGTGAAAAGCAGTTAATGTGATGTTCCGGGGAAGCTTCAGTCTGCTTAAGGAGTAGCAAGAACAAGCCTAAAGTCATAGCCAAATACAAGAAAGAGAGGAGGACACGCAGCATGAGAAGCTCCCGAGAGAAAGGAGCTCTGTTTTGGGTAAAAATCAGTCCCTTTTTCTATCATGGAGACATCCAAGGGCGTAGGACACGTGCACTTCAGGGAACCAAGAGATGCTGTGCATTTCTCTCGTCCCCCTGACACAGCCACTAGGTGACGATGCTTCCAATTCTCTCTAAAGAAACCTTGCTTTCTCAGGCCCAGGTGTCCAGCTGCACACCAAGGACGTCCCTGGCTCCCAGGCACAGTTCCCAGGCCCAAGGCCGAGCTCCCCTCCGAACCCCCATTCCAGCAGACCTTGCTCCTGGCGTTGTGGAGCAGCCATTTCATGTCAGCCTTTTCTCCTGGCAGTCAGCTTAGCGCCGTAACCTCTGCCATCGGGGCGCCCGAGAGCCGTGTGAGGTCAGCAGAGAGTCACTGTCAGCCTTTGACCTCACAGAGGTGGGTGGCCATAAGTGCCCTGAGCGTCCAGCTCGCATTGAGTACTGCTGGTGGCACTCGAGGCGTGGAGGTCTGCATGGTGCAATGGGAGACGCCGATGTCCTGCTGCTGGAACAAGAGACGCTGATGTGCTGCTGGTGCAGGAGGAGACGTGAAGGTGCTGCTGCTTAGAGGTGCTGAGGAGCGGGCAGCCTCCGTGCCGGTGGCTGAGCATGCTGCTCTTAATTAGTGCTCTACCCTTCCTATCTTTTTACTAAGGTGGGTAGAGAGAAATGCCCATATCTGTTTATTTCCTGGTAAGAAATGTAAGAGCCTTGTATCTGCATATTCAGCAGATTCATCCCAGCGCCCTTGGTACTGGCGATCTGTGTTGATCTGTAATAAAGAGCAATCGGTAGCACACCAAGTCTGCGTGACCTTGCATCTAACAGAATCGTCCAAATCCCTGTTGTGATCTCTCTCTAGCTGTGGGCTGGCTAAGCTGTCTGTTGGATGGTGAAAATGGGAAATGATTGGGATGGGAAATGATGAGTGGGCCGAGAAATCATTGCTGGGATGGGAAGACTTCCTTGGGGTGGAAAGCCATTGGGCTAGGAACTCAAAGAGATGGGAAATCTTCCCTGGGTTTGAAATCCTTGGGAAGCAAAAGCGTTGGGATGGGAAATCACTCCGGGGATGGGGAAGTATTGGGATGGGAAGTCTTTAATGGGGCGGGTAACATTCCCTGGGGAAGGAAGTACTTGGAAAAGTAATCAGAGAGATGGGAATTCTTTGGGATGAGATCTCTTTGGATTAAGAAACGCTTCGTGTCGATGGGAAATATCTCGTATGGGAATCTGTTATCATGTGAAATTGTAAGGATGGGAAATGACCGTTAGGATGAAAAGCTGGTACTGGGACGGGAAATGCTTGGGACGGGGAAGTGTTGGTGTGAAACCGTCCTGGGCATGGCAAATGATGCGTGGGAGGGAAAGCCTGATGGGGATGGAAAAGTCTTGCGATGGGAAGCCTGCTTGGGTCCAAAAGCTGCAGTCCTCACCAAGATGGCGGCGAGGGGCTGGTCAGCCGTTGGGACGGAACGGCCGTTGCCCGCGTTCCCCAACCGACCGCCCCACTCTCCAGCCACCATGGCAGGTACAGCAGCCGGCTCCCGCTCCTCCCGGGGCTGCGGCCCTGCTGGCGAGCCCAGTGCCCCAGATCTCACCCCAGCGCCCTTTTTCCCACAGAGGGTTTCCCCAGACGGCTTCCGCGGCTTCCGCAGACGCAAAACTCCCCCTTCGTCGTCCCAGCCGTGCCGCCAACGGTGGCTGCCTGGCTGCTGCCCTCCCTCCCCGGAGCGATGGCGCTGCCCTTGCAGCCCCCGCAGGTACCCACCCTCCCCTACGCGCTGCCCCAGGCCACCGTCTGGCACGTGGTGCCGGGGGTCCAGGGGCAGGTGCTGCAGCTCCCCGCCGGGGTGCAGCTGGCACCTGGGGGGCACCTCCCACCCGAGGGGCACCACCTGCAGCTGGGGCAGCTCCCCGCCGTGGGGCAGCTCCCTGCTGTGGGGCAGCTCCCCCACACCGCTCCTCCCTGGGCCCCCGTCTACCAGTGGGGACAGCCCATGGGGACGGGGACGGTGCTGCCCCAGGATCCCCTCTGGCTGGGGCCCGGGGCCGTGCTCCATGGGGAGCTCCTGCACCCCGCAGGCACCTGCCTGCTGCAGGCCCCTGCCCACCCCGGCCCCCCACCCCTCCTCGTCCCGGGGCCTCCGCTGCGGGGGCAGGCGCTCCCCGCGCCCCGCACCCTGACCAGCAGCCGGGGGCAGCTGCCGGAGCCCTGCGACCACGCCGTGGGGCTCAGCGAGGACCAGGGGCCCCCGCTGCCCGGCCCCACTCCCCCCGAGCCTGCCCAGGCTCCAACGACCGCCAGCACCCAGACGGTGACGCCCGACGGTGAGTTTGGGGCTGGCACAGCCGGCCGCTGGGCGCCCCACACCCAGGAGCCATGGGAAAGCTGGCATCGCCCATCCTGGGGGATTTGCTTGCTTTTTCCTCAGCGGCGACAGTTGCAGAGGTGCCTGAGGAGCCCCTGGAGCTGCTTGAGCTGGGCCCCGATGCCTTCGCCGAGGCCTTTCCCCAGCTGGCAGGGGACAGCCAGCAGCTGCAGCACCTGCAGGACCAGCTCCCGGCCGACCTGGACATCTCCGGCTTGGAGGAGCTGCTCAGCTGGCTCGATGCCGTGGAGCCCCAGGACGCCTTCCCCGGTGTCCCCAGCAGTCCTGTGCTCAGCCGCTTCCTGTCTGAGCTGCCCGACCTCTGCGAGGACATGGAGGAGCCGAGCACACAGGGACTGGCAGCCACCAGAGCGCTGGGTGAGGTACCCTCAACCCCTGGGGTGCACCCCGAGAAGGTGCAGGGTGGGCGGGCGGTGCAGCCCCCTGCTGTGCCGGCAGCGAGCTCCCCCCTCAAGCCTGCAGCCAGTCCCCAGCTCAGTGCCCTCAGGAGACCCCTGCCCAACCCTCCCTTCACTCTCCCCAAAAGGCCCCCCCACCCTGAATTCCCCACTGCCCTTAGCAGACCCCTGCCCAACCCTCCCTCGCGTCCCCTCAAGAGACCCCCCGACCCTGAATTCCTTAATTCCCTTAGGAGACCCCTGCCCAAGCCTCGCCTGAGTCCCCTCAAGAGCCCCCCCGACCCTGAATTTATTAGTGCCCTTAGGAGACCCCTGCCCAATCCCCCTCTGGGTCCCCTCAAGAGCCCCCCCGGCCCTGAATTTATTAGTGCCCTTAGGAGGTCCCTGCCCAATCCCCCTCTGAGTCCCCTCAAGAGCCCCCCGCCTGCCCCTGCGCCCACCGGCACCAAGTGGGGGGCCAAGCGCCCCGCGCCCACCAGCACCCCCAGCACAGCGCAGAGCTCCCAGCACAGGAGGCCGGCGACGGAGAAAACCCCCGGCAAGGAGAAGACGACGCTGCTGGGCCAGGGTGGCCAAGGTCCCAAGACGCTGTGCCAGGGGAAGACGGGTGGCCACAGCGCGGTGGCTGGCAGCAGCGGCCAAGCGGGCGGAGGCAGGCAGCAGCCGGCGAGCGACAGCACCAGGGCGCCCAGCAAGAGGGCCCGAAGCCCGGGGGCTGCTGGGGGGCAAGGAGCAGCGGCACCGCCTCCCCGGAGAGCGCTGCTGCTGCTGGAGCCCCCCCCCATTAAGCCCCGTGCCCGTGCCCGTGCCGTGCGGGCCCAGGACAGGCTCCGTCCCCAAGCCATCGGGGACACGACGCTGCAGCGCCAGCACCCGGGGACAAAGACCCCCAGCGAGACTTTGCAGCCGCTGGGGGCCAGGGCGAAGGCGCTGGGGCCAGTGCGCCAGCCGCCCTGTGTGCAGCCGCAGCCCACCTCCAGCGGCCCCAGCAGCATGCCCAGGGCCCCGCCGACGGTGCCAGGCTCCAGCGCTGTGCCCGCTGCCCCCCGGCCCCCAGCTGGCGACAAGGCCCAGGCGGTGCCGGCACCACCAGGCAGCACGGCGCGAGCATGGAGAGCTCCCGTGCAGCAGGCGCCCAGAGCGCCGTGCCTGCCAGCCGCGGGGGGCCAAGCGCAGCGGGAGCCTCTGCCCACGCAGCCGCGCACGCTGCAGCGTCCGGCGCAGCCCCGCGTGGACTACGTGCCCTGCGTGGGGCCCTGGGCGGGCGGCGACGCGGCGCCCACGCCGCTGGAGGAGCAGGAGGCGTCGGTGCCCATCACGCCGCAGCAGCGTCCCGAGCGGGAGCGCCTGAAGAAGCTGGCCCAGGAGGAGCGGCAGCGGGCGGCCCACCAGATGAAGATCGGCCCCGTGCAATTCTTCGTGCAGCGGCAGAAGGACCACGCCATAGCCAAGTATTACGGCTACCCGTGACCCTGCGCTCCTCGACGGCCCCCGCAGCACCCGGGCCCGCTCAGCATGCAGGCACAGAGACCTCTGCAGGCGCCTGCTCCAGCTTCAGCCACGCTCCTCAGCCCTTGCCCCTCTCGCTTGCCCTCTCCCTTCTCCAGTGCTGGAGCTAGGCAGTGTTTGCCACTGTCAGGGATGGGCAACTGGGGCAATGGGAAATGCGCGCGTCACGAATGAACGTTGCAATGGGAAGCTGTTGGGATGTTGGCAATAGCTGGGGTGGGAAAGGTTGGGCGTGGGAACTGCTTGTTGGGACACCAAATGGCTGAGATCCCAAACTTCTTTCTTCTTTCGGGTCATTTCTCTTATTTAGTGCCTTCCTTATTAAATTCCTCTAGTGTAGGTATTCACTCAGCAAGGCCTCTGCCTGCAGCTGTTCTGGCACTGGGATGCCGAGGGGATTTCATGCAGTCCGCTCCCGCTGCCCATGCTCAGTCCGTGCATGGATGTGGGCATGGCCAGCACGGACGGGAGAAAATGGGTGGACGGCTGGGTGGATGGGAGGGTGATGGGAGTTGGGAATTCAGCCTTGGGATCAGACACGGGAGGTTGTTGGGATAGGAAATGACCAGTGGGATGGGAAGTCACGATGGGGATAGGAATTCATTAGAATAGGACAAATTGGTTTCATTTTTATTTATTATTTTATTAATTTTATTTATTTATTTTATTTATTATATTTATTAATTTTATTTATTAAATTTACTTTATTGACTGTGTTGTACAGGATGGCATTTTTTTAGGTTCTCTTCCTTTTCTACCCTATTAAACTCTCTTTATCACAACGCACTGCTTTGTACTTCATTTTTCCTTCCGAGTCGTTCTGGATTCACTCAGGATGGGGGGACATTAGTGAACGCCTGTGTGCTTCAGATCCAAGGTCACCTTTGCCCTCAACTCAAGATACATATTTGCATCTGTTGTCATGATACAAAATTAACAACAACAAAATAAAAGTTAACTACTTCCGAGCACCAGCTGTACGTTTGCTGGGTCTGCTCTATGCATTTTGAAGACCATTCAATACTATTCAGCACCTTCAGGAGGAAATGTGTGGTTCTAGGGAAATGCATCTTGATCTGATGCAAACCTGCGACGCACCCTGCAGCCCCTGCAACCCCTGTGATTTTACCTGCAGCCCCTGCAACCCCTGTGATTTTACCTGCAGCCCTTCCAACCCCTGTGAGGTTACCTGCAGGCCTTCCAACCCCTGTGAGGTTACCTGCAGCCCCTCCAACCCCTGTGAGGTTACCTGCAGCCCCTCCAACCCCTGTGAGGTTACCTGCAGCCACTCCAACCCTGGGACAGGCCCTACAGCTGGCTCCGGGGACTACCCCGTTGCCGTATCAGTCGCCAATACACACAAGATGAAGGAATGGATGCAGAAGTCATCTCGTTTAGGCAGGGAAGAAAGTCCTCCTAAGACGGGGAAGGAGCAATAGGCAGGCGAGGCAGGCGACCCCAATGTAGGGCCATCCCAGGGAAGAGGAGGCTGTTATAAAATAGAAAAGAGAGAAAAGCAGCAGTAAGCAGGTGATCCCCATCCCTGGGCGAGCTGTGAGACATGGGACAAGATTTCAGCTGTCATGCAGGCGAGCACATTGTCACCTGGCTGCTGCGATGCTGGGATAACAGCTCCGGGAGCCTGGAATCGGAGGGCAGGGAAGCCAAGCAGCTGGGATCCTTCTCTGGGGAAGGGGGCACTGAGAAAGCGATCGGAAACGGGGCACAAGCCTCTGGAGGCGGCGCCTGTCAGGCGTGAAGGAAAGGGATCCCTTCCAGGAAGATGCTGTGGGGTTGCTGAGGGTCGAAGAACAGCAGGTGTTGGCTGCTCCCACCGTGCTGCAGCAGCGGCAAGGGAGAGACGTGGTGGTTTTCCTCAGCTGGGCAGCTGAGCTCCACCTCAACCGCTCTCTCCCTGCCCCTCCTCAAACGGAAAGGGGAGAAAATAGGATGGAAAGGGCTCAAGGGCTGAGAGAAGGACAGGGAGATCACTCCACAATGATCGTCACGGGCAAAAGAGGCTCAGCAGAGCCTGTTCCAGTCCAGCCCGGGCCTGCTCCTGCGGGGGCTCTCCCCAGGCCGCGGCCTCCTCCAGGCCACATCCACCTGCTCCAGCGGGGGCTCCTCCACGGGCTGCAGCGTGGAGATCTGCTCCGTGTGGGACCCGTGGGCTGCAGGGGGACAGCCTGCTCCACCAGGGGCCTCTCCCCAGGCCGCAGGGGAACTGCTGCTGTGAGCCTGGAGCACCTCCTGCCTCCTGCTGCACTCACCTTGGGGGCTGCAGAGAGGTTTCTCACTCCTCCCTGACCCAGACGCTGCTGTGCAGCAGGTTTCTTTCCCTTTCTTAGGTGGGCTCTCACGCAGGCGTAAACATCATCCTTTTTGTCTCAGTTCTGGGCAGCAGCGGGTCCCTCTGGAGCCTCCTGGAACCGGCCCTTATCTAACATGGGGCAGCTGCTGCATTCTCCTCACAGAGGACACCCCTGCAGCCCCCCGCTACCAGAACCTGTCCTCGTAAACCCAACACAAGACACCGACCGAGCCTCCCTGATTCCCAGCAGGTGGGTCAGGCTGGGAACCCAGGCCAGTGCCTGGCAGACCGTCCTGGGCCTTGAAAAGCAAGCTTTATGGGCACGTAGCACCCAGAAAGAACGGAGTCACACAACAGGATTCATTTCCAAAACCGTCTCATAGACACCTGGGCCAAAGAGCAGGGCCTTGAGCGGGTATATCACAATGACAGAGTTCATTTCCTTCCCAGTAGCTGGCACGTGCCGTTTTTTGGGATTTCGGGGCTACAGTGAGCTGCTAAGAGGGATGTCTTAGCTCTTGCAGGGCCGTGCTTCCACTAAGGCCAGGACTTTTCTGCATCTTCTACTGCCCTGCAAGCGAGGATGCTTGGGGCACACAGGAAGCTGGGAGCGGACACAGCTGCAGGGATTCCATAAGGCACAAGCAAATGCAGCCTTGGCTTGGTGACACTTTCTCTTGATTACTGCTCAACACAAATTACCTCGAGCAAGTCTACTGTGAGGACTAAAGGAAAGAGACGTATGGATGCTGCTAAGCTCTTCTAGCTTGTACCAGGTAGGAAAGATACCTCTGTAGCAGGCGTGAAGAGGATAGCACTAATTAATTAGATGAGAAGCGGAGGAAAGGCACTTAGAGGTAGTGAAAAGCAGTTAATGTGATGTTCCGGGGAAGCTTCAGTCTGCTTAAGGAGTAGCAAGAACAAGCCTAAAGTCATAGCCAAATACAAGAAAGAGAGGAGGACACGCAGCATGAGAAGCTCCCGAGAGAAAGGAGCTCTGTTTTGGGTAAAAATCAGTCCCTTTTTCTATCATGGAGACATCCAAGGGCGTAGGACACGTGCACTTCAGGGAACCAAGAGATGCTGTGCATTTCTCTCGTCCCCCTGACACAGCCACTAGGTGACGATGCTTCCAATTCTCTCTAAAGAAACCTTGCTTTCTCAGGCCCAGGCGTCCAGCTGCACACCAAGGACGTCCCTGGCTCCCAGGCACAGTTCCCAGGCCCAAGGCCGAGCTCCCCTCCGAACCCCCATTCCAGCAGACCTTGCTCCTGGCATTGTGGAGCAGCCATTTCATGTCAGCCTTTTCTCCTGGCAGTCAGCTTAGCGCCGTAACCTCTGCCATCGGGGCGCCCGAGAGCCGTGTGAGGTCAGCAGAGAGTCACTGTCAGCCTTTGACCTCACAGAGGTGGGTGGCCATAAGTGCCCTGAGCGTCCAGCTCGCATTGAGTACTGCTGGTGGCACTCGAGGCGTGGAGGTCTGCATGGTGCAATGGGAGACGCCGATGTCCTGCTGCTGGAACAAGAGACGCTGATGTGCTGCTGGTGCAGGAGGAGACGTGAAGGTGCTGCTGCTTAGAGGTGCTGAGGAGCGGGCAGCCTCCGTGCCGGTGGCTGAGCATGCTGCTCTTAATTAGTGCTCTACCCTTCCTATCTTTTTACTAAGGTGGGTAGAGAGAAATGCCCATATCTGTTTATTTCCTGGTAAGAAATGTAAGAGCCTTGTATCTGCATATTCAGCAGATTCATCCCAGCACCCTTGGTACTGGTGATCTGTGTTGATCTGTAATAAAGAGCAATTGGTAGCACACCAAGTCTGCGTGACCTTGCATCTAACAGAATCGTCCAAATCCCTGTTGTGATCTCTCTACAGCTGTGGGCTGGCTAAGCTGTCTGTTGGATGGTGAAAATGGGAAATGATTGGGATGGGAAATGATGAGTGGGCCGAGAAATCATTGCTGGGATGGGAAGACTTCCTTGGGGTGGAAAGCCATTGGGGTGGGAACTCAAAGAGATGGGAAATCTTCCCTGGGTTTGAAATCCTTGGGAAGCAAAAGCGTTGGGATGGGAAATCACTCCGGGGATGGGGAAGTATTGGGATGGGAAGTCTTTAATGGGGTGGGTAACATTCACTGGGGAAGGAAGTACTTGGAAAAGTAATCAGAGAGATGGGAATTCTTTGGGATGAGATCTCTTTGGATTAAGAAACGCTTCGTGTCGATGGGAAATATCTCGTATGGGAATCTGTTATCATGTGAAATTGTAAGGATGGGAAATGACCGTTAGGATGAAAAGCTGGTACTGGGACGGGAAATGCTTGGGACGGGGAAGTGTTGGTGTGAAACCGTCCTGGGCATGGCAAATGATGCGTGGGAGGGAAAGCCTGATGGGGATGGAAAAGTCTTGCGATGGGAAGCCTGCTTGGGTCCAAAAGCTGCAGTCCTCACCAAGATGGCGGCGAGGGGCTGGTCAGCCGTTGGGACGGAACGGCCGTTGCCCGCGTTCCCCAACCGACCGCCCCACTCTCCAGCCACCATGGCAGGTACAGCAGCCGGCTCCCGCTCCTCCCGGGGCTGCGGCCCTGCTGGCGAGCCCAGCGCCCCAGATCTCACCCCAGCGCCCTTTTTCCCACAGAGGGTTTCCCCAGACGGCTTCCGCGGCTTCCGCAGACGCAAAACTCCCCCTTCGTCGTCCCAGCCGTGCCGCCAACGGTGGCTGCCTGGCTGCTGCCCTCCCTCCCCGGAGCGATGGCGCTGCCCTTGCAGCCCCCGCAGGTACCCACCCTCCCCTACGCGCTGCCCCAGGCCACCGTCTGGCACGTGGTGCCGGGGGTCCAGGGGCAGGTGCTGCAGCTCCCCGCCGGGGTGCAGCTGGCACCTGGGGGGCACCTCCCACCCGAGGGGCACCACCTGCAGCTTGGGCAGCTCCCCGCCGTGGGGCAGCTCCCTGCTGTGGGGCAGCTCCCCCACACCGCTCCTCCCTGGGCCCCCGTCTACCAGTGGGGACAGCCCGTGGGGACGGGGACGGTGCTGCCCCAGGATCCCCTCTGGCTGGGGCCCGGGGCCGTGCTCCATGGGGAGCTCCTGCACCCCGCAGGCACCTGCCTGCTGCAGGCCCCTGCCCACCCCGGCCCCCCACCCCTCCTCGTCCCGGGGCCTCCGCTGCGGGGGCAGGCGCTCCCCGCGCCCCGCACCCTGACCAGCAGCCGGGGGCAGCTGCCGGAGCCCTGCGACCACGCCGTGGGGCTCAGCGAGGACCAGGGGCCCCCGCTGCCCGGCCCCACTCCCCCCGAGCCTGCCCAGGCTCCAACGACCGCCAGCACCCAGACGGTGACGCCCGACGGTGAGTTTGGGGCTGGCACAGCCGGCCGCTGGGCGCCCCACACCCAGGAGCCATGGGAAAGCTGGCATCGCCCATCCTGGGGGATTTGCTTGCTTTTTCCTCAGCGGCGACAGTTGCAGAGGTGCCTGAGGAGCCCCTGGAGCTGCTTGAGCTGGGCCCCGATGCCTTCGCCGAGGCCTTTCCCCAGCTGGCAGGGGACAGCCAGCAGCTGCAGCACCTGCAGGACCAGCTCCCGGCCGACCTGGACATCTCCGGCTTGGAGGAGCTGCTCAGCTGGCTCGATGCCGTGGAGCCCCAGGACGCCTTCCCCGGTGTCCCCAGCAGTCCTGTGCTCAGCCGCTTCCTGTCTGAGCTGCCCGACCTCTGCGAGGACATGGAGGAGCCGAGCACACAGGGACTGGCAGCCACCAGAGCGCTGGGTGAGGTACCCTCAACCCCTGGGGTGCACCCCGAGAAGGTGCAGGGTGGGCGGGCGGTGCAGCCCCCTGCTGTGCCGGCAGCGAGCTCCCCCCTCAAGCCTGCAGCCAGTCCCCAGCTCAGTGCCCTCAGGAGACCCCTGCCCAACCCTCCCTTCACTCTCCCCAAAAGGCCCCCCCACCCTGAATTCCCCACTGCCCTTAGCAGACCCCTGCCCAACCCTCCCTCGCGTCCCCTCAAGAGACCCCCCGACCCTGAATTCCTTAATTCCCTTAGGAGACCCCTGCCCAAGCCTCGCCTGAGTCCCCTCAAGAGCCCCCCCGACCCTGAATTTATTAGTGCCCTTAGGAGACCCCTGCCCAATCCCCCTCTGGGTCCCCTCAAGAGCCCCCCCGGCCCTGAATTTATTAGTGCCCTTAGGAGGCCCCTGCCCAATCCCCCTCTGAGTCCCCTCAAGAGCCCCCCGCCTGCCCCTGCGCCCACCGGCACCAAGTGGGGGGCCAAGCGCCCCGCGCCCACCAGCACCCCCAGCACAGCGCAGAGCTCCCAGCACAGGAGGCCGGCGACGGAGAAAACCCCCGGCAAGGAGAAGACGACGCTGCTGGGCCAGGGTGGCCAAGGTCCCAAGACGCTGTGCCAGGGGAAGACGGGTGGCCACAGCGCGGTGGCTGGCAGCAGCGGCCAAGCGGGCGGAGGCAGGCAGCAGCCGGCGAGCGACAGCACCAGGGCGCCCAGCAAGAGGGCCCGAAGCCCGGGGGCTGCTGGGGGGCAAGGAGCAGCGGCACCGCCTCCCCGGAGAGCGCTGCTGCTGCTGGAGCCCCCCCCCATTAAGCCCCGTGCCCGTGCCCGTGCCGTGCGGGCCCAGGACAGGCTCCGTCCCCAAGCCATCGGGGACAAGACGCTGCAGCGCCAGCACCCAGGGACAAAGACCCCCAGCGAGACTTTGCAGCCGCTGGGGGCCAGGGCGAAGGCGCTGGGGCCAGTGCGCCAGCCGCCCTGTGTGCAGCTGCAGCCCACCTCCAGCGGCCCCAGCAGCATGCCCAGGGCCCCGCCGACGGTGCCAGGCTCCAGCGCTGTGCCCGCTGCCCCCCGGCCCCCAGCTGGCGACAAGGCCCAGGCGGTGCCGGCACCACCAGGCAGCACGGCGCGAGCATGGAGAGCTCCCGTGCAGCAGGCGCCCAGAGCGCCGTGCCTGCCAGCCGCGGGGGGCCAAGCGCAGCGGGAGCCTCTGCCCACGCAGCCGCGCACGCTGCAGCGTCCGGCGCAGCCCCGCGTGGACTACGTGCCCTGCGTGGGGCCCTGGGCGGGCGGCGACGCGGCGCCCACGCCGCTGGAGGAGCAGGAGGCGTCGGTGCCCATCACGCCGCAGCAGCGTCCCGAGCGGGAGCGCCTGAAGAAGCTGGCCCAGGAGGAGCGGCAGCGGGCGGCCCACCAGATGAAGATCGGCCCCGTGCAATTCTTCGTGCAGCGGCAGAAGGACCACGCCATAGCCAAGTATTACGGCTACCCGTGACCCTGCGCTCCTCGACGGCCCCCGCAGCACCCGGGCCCGCTCAGCATGCAGGCACAGAGACCTCTGCAGGCGCCTGCTCCAGCTTCAGCCACGCTCCTCAGCCCTTGCCCCTCTCGCTTGCCCTCTCCCTTCTCCAGTGCTGGAGCTAGGCAGTGTTTGCCACTGTCAGGGATGGGCAACTGGGGCAATGGGAAATGCGCGCGTCACGAATGAACGTTGCAATGGGAAGCTGTTGGGATGTTGGCAATAGCTGGGGTGGGAAAGGTTGGGCGTGGGAACTGCTTGTTGGGACACCAAATGGCTGAGATCCCAAACTTCTTTCTTCTTTCGGGTCATTTCTCTTATTTAGTGCCTTCCTTATTAAATTCCTCTAGTGTAGGTGTTCACTCAGCAAGGCCTCTGCCTGCAGCTGTTCTGGCACTGAGATGCTGAGGGGATTTCATGCAGCCCGCTCCCGCTGCCCATGCTCAGTCCGTGCATGGATGTGGGCATGGCCAGCACGGACGGGAGAAAATGGGTGGACGGCTGGGTGGATGGGAGGGTGATGGGAGTTGGGAATTCAGCCTTGGGATCAGACACGGGAGGTTGTTGGGATAGGAAATGATCAGTGGGATGGGAAGTCACGATGGGGATAGGAATTCATTAGAATAGGACAAATTGGTTTCATTTTTATTTATTATTTTATTAATTTTATTTATTTATTTTATTTATTATATTTATTAATTTTATTTATTAAATTTACTTTATTGACTGTGTTGTACAGGATGGCATTTTTTTAGGTTCTCTTCCTTTTCTACCCTATTAAACTCTCTTTATCACAACGCACTGCTTTGTACTTCATTTTTCCTTCCGAGTCGTTCTGGATTCACTCAGGATGGGGGGGACATTTGTGAATGCCTGTGTGCTTCAGATCCAAGGTCACCTTTGCCCTCACCTCAAGATACATATTTGCATCTGTTGTCATGATACAAAATTAACAACAACAAAATAAAAGTTAACTACTTCCGAGCACCAGCTGTACGTTTGCTGGGTCTGCTCTATGCATTTTGAAGACCATTCAATACTATTCAGCACCTTCAGGAGGAAATGTGTGGTTCTAGGGAAATGCATCTTGATCTGATGCAAACCTGCGACGCACCCTGCAGCCCCTGCAACCCCTGTGATTTTACCTGCAGCCCCTGCAACCCCTGTGATTTTACCTGCAGCCCTTCCAACCCCTGTGAGGTTACCTGCAGGCCTTCCAACCCCTGTGAGGTTACCTGCAGCCCCTCCAACCCCTGTGAGGTTACCTGCAGCCCCTCCAACCCCTGTGAGGTTACCTGCAGCCACTCCAACCCTGGGACAGGCCCTACAGCTGGCTCCGGGGACTACCCCGTTGCCGTATCAGTCGCCAATACACACAAGATGAAGGAATGGATGCAGAAGTCATCTCGTTTAGGCAGGGAAGAAAGTCCTCCTAAGACGGGGAAGGAGCAATAGGCAGGCGAGGCAGGCGACCCCAATGTAGGGCCATCGAAGGGAAGAGGAGGCTGTTATAAAATAGAAAAGAGAGAAAAGCATCAGTAAGCAGGTGATCCCCATCCCTGGGCGAGCTGCGAGACATGGGACAAGATTTCAGCTGTCATGCAGGCGAGCACATTGTCACCTGGCTGCTGCGATGCTGGGATAACAGCTCCGGGAGCCTGGAATCGGAGGGCAGGGAAGCCAAGCAGCTGGGATCCTTCTCTGGGGAAGGGGGCACTGAGAAAGCGATCGGAAACGGGGCACAAGCCTCTGGAGGCGGCGCCTGTCAGGCGTGAAGGAAAGGGATCCCTTCCAGGAAGATGCTGTGGGGTTGCTGAGGGTCGAAGAACAGCAGGTGTTGGCTGCTCCCACCGTGCTGCAGCAGCGGCAAGGGAGAGACGTGGTGGTTTTCCTCAGCTGGGCAGCTGAGCTCCACCTCAACCGCTCTCTCCCTGCCCCTCCTCAAACGGAAAGGGGAGAAAATAGGATGGAAAGGGCTCAAGGGCTGAGAGAAGGACAGGGAGATCACTCCACAATGATCGTCACGGGCAAAAGAGGCTCAGCAGAGCCTGTTCCAGTCCAGCCCGGGCCTGCTCCTGCGGGGGCTCTCCACAGGCCGCGGCCTCCTCCAGGCCACATCCACCTGCTCCAGCGGGGGCTCCTCCACGGGCTGCAGCGTGGAGATCTGCTCCGTGTGGGACCCGTGGGCTGCAGGGGGACAGCCTGCTCCACCAGGGGCCTCTCCCCAGGCCGCAGGGGAACTGCTGCTGTGAGCCTGGAGCACCTCCTGCCTCCTGCTGCACTCACCTTGGGGGCTGCAGAGAGGTTTCTCACTCCTCCCTGACCCAGACGCTGCTGTGCAGCAGGTTTCTTTCCCTTTCTTAGGTGGGCTCTCACGCAGGCGTAAACATCATCCTTTTTGTCTCAGTTCTGGGCAGCAGCGGGTCCCTCTGGAGCCTCCTGGAACCGGCCCTTATCTAACATGGGGCAGCTGCTGCATTCTCCTCACAGAGGACACCCCTGCAGCCCCCCGCTACCAGAACCTGTCCTCGTAAACCCAACACAAGACACCGACCGAGCCTCCCTGATTCCCAGCAGGTGGGTCAGGCTGGGAACCCAGGCCAGTGCCTGGCAGACCGTCCTGGGCCTTGAAAAGCAAGCTTTATGGGCACGTAGCACCCAGAAAGAACGGAGTCACACAACAGGATTCATTTCCAAAACCGTCTCATAGACACCTGGGCCAAAGAGCAGGGCCTTGAGCGGGTATATCACAATGACAGAGTTCATTTCCTTCCCAGTAGCTGGCACGTGCCGTTTTTTGGGATTTCGGGGCTACAGTGAGCTGCTAAGAGGGATGTCTTAGCTCTTGCAGGGCCGTGCTTCCACTAAGGCCAGGACTTTTCTGCATCTTCTACTGCCCTGCAAGCGAGGATGCTTGGGGCACACAGGAAGCTGGGAGCGGACACAGCTGCAGGGATTCCATAAGGCACAAGCAAATGCAGCCTTGGCTTGGTGACACTTTCTCTTGATTACTGCTCAACACAAATTACCTCGAGCAAGTCTACTGTGAGGACTAAAGGAAAGAGACGTATGGATGCTGCTAAGCTCTTCTAGCTTGTACCAGGTAGGAAAGATACCTCTGTAGCAGGCGTGAAGAGGATAGCACTAATTAATTAGATGAGAAGCGGAGGAAAGGCACTTAGAGGTAGTGAAAAGCAGTTAATGTGATGTTCCGGGGAAGCTTCAGTCTGCTTAAGGAGTAGCAAGAACAAGCCTAAAGTCATAGCCAAATACAAGAAAGAGAGGAGGACACGCAGCATGAGAAGCTCCCGAGAGAAAGGAGCTCTGTTTTGGGTAAAAATCAGTCCCTTTTTCTATCATGGAGACATCCAAGGGCGTAGGACACGTGCACTTCAGGGAACCAAGAGATGCTGTGCATTTCTCTCGTCCCCCTGACACAGCCACTAGGTGACGATGCTTCCAATTCTCTCTAAAGAAACCTTGCTTTCTCAGGCCCAGGCGTCCAGCTGCACACCAAGGACGTCCCTGGCTCCCAGGCACAGTTCCCAGGCCCAAGGCCGAGCTCCCCTCCGAACCCCCATTCCAGCAGACCTTGCTCCTGGCATTGTGGAGCAGCCATTTCATGTCAGCCTTTTCTCCTGGCAGTCAGCTTAGCGCCGTAACCTCTGCCATCGGGGCGCCCGAGAGCCGTGTGAGGTCAGCAGAGAGTCACTGTCAGCCTTTGACCTCACAAAGGTGGGTGGCCATAAGTGCCCTGAGCGTCCAGCTCGCATTGAGTACTGCTGGTGGCACTCGAGGCGTGGAGGTCTGCATGGTGCAATGGGAGACGCCGATGTCCTGCTGCTGGAACAAGAGGCGCTGATGTGCTGCTGGTGCAGGAGGAGACGTGAAGGTGCTGCTGCTTAGAGGTGCTGAGGAGCGGGCAGCCTCCGTGCCGGTGGCTGAGCATGCTGCTCTTAATTAGTGCTCTACCCTTCCTATCTTTTTACTAAGGTGGGTAGAGAGAAATGCCCATATCTGTTTATTTCCTGGTAAGAAATGTAAGAGCCTTGTATCTGCATATTCAGCAGATTCATCCCAGCGCCCTTGGTACTGGCGATCTGTGTTGATCTGTAATAAAGAGCAATCGGTAGCACACCAAGTCTGCGTGACCTTGCATCTAACAGAATCGTCCAAATCCCTGTTGTGATCTCTCTACAGCTGTGGGCTGGCTAAGCTGTCTGTTGGATGGTGAAAATGGGAAATGATTGGGATGGGAAATGATGAGTGGGCCGAGAAATCATTGCTGGGATGGGAAGACTTCCTTGGGGTGGAAAGCCATTGGGGTGGGAACTCAAAGAGATGGGAAATCTTCCCTGGGTTTGAAATCCTTGGGAAGCAAAAGCGTTGGGATGGGAAATCACTCCGGGGATGGGGAAGTATTGGGATGGGAAGTCTTTAATGGGGTGGGTAACATTCACTGGGGAAGGAAGTACTTGGAAAAGTAATCAGAGAGATGGGAATTCTTTGGGATGAGATCTCTTTGGATTAAGAAACGCTTCGTGTCGATGGGAAATATCTCGTATGGGAATCTGTTATCATGTGAAATTGTAAGGATGGGAAATGACCGTTAGGATGAAAAGCTGGTACTGGGACGGGAAATGCTTGGGACGGGGAAGTGTTGGTGTGAAACCGTCCTGGGCATGGCAAATGATGCGTGGGAGGGAAAGCCTGATGGGGATGGAAAAGTCTTGCGATGGGAAGCCTGCTTGGGTCCAAAAGCTGCAGTCCTCACCAAGATGGCGGCGAGGGGCTGGTCAGCCGTTGGGACGGAACGGCCGTTGCCCGCGTTCCCCAACCGACCGCCCCACTCTCCAGCCACCATGGCAGGTACAGCAGCCGGCTCCCGCTCCTCCCGGGGCTGCGGCCCTGCTGGCGAGCCCAGCGCCCCAGATCTCACCCCAGCGCCCTTTTTCCCACAGAGGGTTTCCCCAGACGGCTTCCGCGGCTTCCGCAGACGCAAAACTCCCCCTTCGTCGTCCCAGCCGTGCCGCCAACGGTGGCTGCGTGGCTGCTGCCCTCCCTCCCCGGAGCGATGGCGCTGCCCTTGCAGCCCCCGCAGGTACCCACCCTCCCCTACGCGCTGCCCCAGGCCACCGTCTGGCACGTGGTGCCGGGGGTCCAGGGGCAGGTGCTGCAGCTCCCCGCCGGGGTGCAGCTGGCACCTGGGGGGCACCTCCCACCCGAGGGGCACCACCTGCAGCTGGGGCAGCTCCCCGCCGTGGGGCAGCTCCCTGCTGTGGGGCAGCTCCCCCACACCGCTCCTCCCTGGGCCCCCGTCTACCAGTGGGGACAGCCCGTGGGGACGGGGACGGTGCTGCCCCAGGATCCCCTCTGGCTGGGGCCCGGGGCCGTGCTCCATGGGGAGCTCCTGCACCCCGCAGGCACCTGCCTGCTGCAGGCCCCTGCCCACCCCGGCCCCCCACCCCTCCTCGTCCCGGGGCCTCCGCTGCGGGGGCAGGCGCTCCCCGCGCCCCGCACCCTGACCAGCAGCCGGGGGCAGCTGCCGGAGCCCTGCGACCACGCCGTGGGGCTCAGCGAGGACCAGGGGCCCCCGCTGCCCGGCCCCACTCCCCCCGAGCCTGCCCAGGCTCCAACGACCGCCAGCACCCAGACGGTGACGCCCGACGGTGAGTTTGGGGCTGGCACAGCCGGCCGCTGGGCGCCCCACACCCAGGAGCCATGGGAAAGCTGGCATCGCCCATCCTGGGGGATTTGCTTGCTTTTTCCTCAGCGGCGACAGTTGCAGAGGTGCCTGAGGAGCCCCTGGAGCTGCTTGAGCTGGGCCCCGATGCCTTCGCCGAGGCCTTTCCCCAGCTGGCAGGGGACAGCCAGCAGCTGCAGCACCTGCAGGACCAGCTCCCGGCCGACCTGGACATCTCCGGCTTGGAGGAGCTGCTCAGCTGGCTCGATGCCGTGGAGCCCCAGGACGCCTTCCCCGGTGTCCCCAGCAGTCCTGTGCTCAGCCGCTTCCTGTCTGAGCTGCCCGACCTCTGCGAGGACATGGAGGAGCCGAGCACACAGGGACTGGCAGCCACCAGAGCGCTGGGTGAGGTACCCTCAACCCCTGGGGTGCACCCCGAGAAGGTGCAGGGTGGGCGGGCGGTGCAGCCCCCTGCTGTGCCGGCAGCGAGCTCCCCCCTCAAGCCTGCAGCCAGTCCCCAGCTCAGTGCCCTCAGGAGACCCCTGCCCAACCCTCCCTTCACTCTCCCCAAAAGGCCCCCCCACCCTGAATTCCCCACTGCCCTTAGCAGACCCCTGCCCAACCCTCCCTCGCGTCCCCTCAAGAGACCCCCCGACCCTGAATTCCTTAATTCCCTTAGGAGACCCCTGCCCAAGCCTCGCCTGAGTCCCCTCAAGAGCCCCCCCGACCCTGAATTTATTAGTGCCCTTAGGAGACCCCTGCCCAATCCCCCTCTGGGTCCCCTCAAGAGCCCCCCCGGCCCTGAATTTATTAGTGCCCTTAGGAGGCCCCTGCCCAATCCCCCTCTGAGTCCCCTCAAGAGCCCCCCGCCTGCCCCTGCGCCCACCGGCACCAAGTGGGGGGCCAAGCGCCCCGCGCCCACCAGCACCCCCAGCACAGCGCAGAGCTCCCAGCACAGGAGGCCGGCGACGGAGAAAACCCCCGGCAAGGAGAAGACGACGCTGCTGGGCCAGGGTGGCCAAGGCCCCAAGACGCTGTGCCAGGGGAAGACGGGTGGCCACAGCGCGGTGGCTGGCAGCAGCGGCCAAGCGGGCGGCGGCAGGCAGCAGCCGGCGAGCGACAGCACCAGGGCGCCCAGCAAGAGGGCCCGAAGCCCGGGGGCTGCTGGGGGGCAAGGAGCAGCGGCACCGCCTCCCCGGAGAGCGCTGCTGCTGCTGGAGCCCCCCCCCATTAAGCCCCGTGCCCGTGCCCGTGCCGTGCGGGCCTGTTGTGGTTTAACCCGGCTGGCAGCTAAACACCACACAGCCGTTCGCTCACCCTCCCCCCTCCCTCTCTGGGATGGGGGGAGAGAAACGGGAAAGTGAAGCCTGTGAGTTGAGATAAAGACAGTTTATTAAGACAGGAAAATAATAATAACAATAATAATAATAATAGTGATAATGGTAATAGTATTAATAATAATAATGTGTAAGAAAACAAGTGATGCACAATGCAGTTGCTCACCACCCGCTGACCGATGCCCAGCCTATTCCCGAGCAGCCGGCCCCCCCACCCCGGCCAGCCACCCCTATATATTGTTTAGCATGACGTCAGATGGTATGGAATACCCCTTTGGCCAGTTTGGGTCAGCTGTCCTGGGTCTGTCCCCTCCCAGCTCCTGCTGCACCCCCAGCCTGCTCGCTGGCAGGACAGAGCGAGAAGCCGAAAAGTCCTTGGCCTGGTGTAAACACTGCTCTGCAACAATTAAAACATCAGCATGTTATCAGCGCTCTTCTCATCCTAATCCAAAACATAGCACCCTACCAGCTACTATGAGCTACTTAACTCTGTCCTAACTGGAACCAGGACAGATATCCACCCCTTATTCCATACCATTTATGTCATGCTCAGGTTACACTCTGTCCAATACATTCTAATTAATCACCATTTTCATCTATGATATATAGCAATCATGGTAGTGATGACATACATTATTATATAATAATTAACATACTACAATTCAACTCATGGGCTATTCTCACCCAGTATCAAATCCCCTTGAGGTACACACCGGACCTCCCCATTCTTTTGCATTACCCACCAAGTGCATCCAGGTCCCTGAGCAAAAGCAATTCCACGAATGGGTTTGCCTTTTCCTGAGGCAGGAGTAGCCCAGACTGTTTTACCCAGCATGTTTCTTACGTGCACTACAGGAACTTTATCCCCTTCTACAGTGCGTAACAGGTTTGATTGGGCAGGTCCAGCTCGGTTGGCAGATCCCCTGGTATTGACTAACCAGGTGGCCTTTGCCAAATGTGTATCCCAATTTTTGAATGTCCCAGCACCCATTGCTTTCAGTGTAGTCTTCAACAGTCCATTGTATCGTTCAACTTTTCCAGAGGCTGGTGCATGATAGGGGATGTGATACACCCACTCAATACCATGTTCTTTGGCCCAAGTGTCTATAAGGTTGTTTCGGAAATGAGTCCCGTTGTCTGACTCAATTCTCTCTGGGGTGCCATGTCGCCATAAGACTTGCTTTTCAAGGCCCAGGATAGTGTTCCGGGCGGTGGCATGGGGCACAGGATATGTTTCCAGCCATCCGGTGGTTGCTTCCACCATTGTAAGTACGTGGCGCTTGCCGTTGCGGGTTTGAGGGAGTGTGATGTAATCAATCTGCCAGGCCTCTCCATATTTATATTTCAGCCATCGTCCTCCATACCAAAGAGGTTTTGACCGTTTGGCTTGCTTGATTGCAGCACATGTTTCACAGTCATGAATAACCTGTGCTATAGTGTCCATGGTCAGGTCCACCCCTCGATCACGAGCCCATCTGTAGGTTGCATCTCTACCTTGATGGCCTGAGGTGTCATGGGCCCATCGGGCTATAAATAATTCACCTTTATGTTGCCAGTCCAGGTCCACCTGAGCCACTTCAATCTTAGCAGCCTGATCCACCTGCTGGTTGTTTTGGTGTTCTTCAGTAGCCCGATTCTTGGGCACATGAGCATCTACATGGCGTACCTTTACAACCAGGTTCTCTACCCGGGCAGCAATATCTTGCCACAATGCCGCAGCCCAGATGGGCTTGCCCCTGCGCTGCCAGTTGTTCTGCTTCCATTGCTGTAACCACCCCCACAGGGCATTTGCTACCATCCATGAATCAGTATAGAGATAGAGAACTGGCCACTTTTCTCGTTCAGCAATATCTAAAGCCAGCTGAATGGCTTTTACTTCTGCAAACTGACTCGATTCACCTTCTCCCTCAGCAGCTTCTGCAACTCGTCGTGTAGGACTCCATACAGCAGCTTTCCATCTCCGATGCTTTCCCACAATACGACAGGACCCGTCAGTGAACAAGGCATATTTCTTCTCATTTTCCGGTAGCTTGTTGTACAGGGGGGCTTCTTCAGCACGAACCACCTCCTCCTCTGGTGATATCCCAAAGTATTTGCCTTCTGGCCAGTCCATAATCACCTCCAAGATTCCTGGGCGACTGGGGTTTCCTATTCGAGCCCGCTGAGTAATCAGTGCAACCCACTTGCTCCATGTAGCATCAGTTGCATGATGCGTAGAGGGGACCCTTCCTTTGAACATCCAGCCTAGTACCGGCAGTCGGGGTGCCAGGAGGAGCTGCGCTTCAGTACCGACCACTTCCGAAGCAGATCGAACTCCTTCATATGCTGCCAATATCTCCTTTTCAGTTGGAGTATAGCGGGCTTCAGATCCTCTGTATCCCCGACTCCAAAACCCCAGGGGTCGACCTCGAGTTTCCCCAGGTTCCTTCTGCCAGAGGCTCCAGGTGGGACCATTCTCTCCGGCTGCGGTGTAGAGCACATTCTTTACATCTGGTCCTGTTCGGACTGGCCCGAGGGCTACTGCATGAACTATTTCCTGCTTAATTTGTTCAAAGGCTTGTCGTTGCTCAGGGCCCCATTCAAAAGCATTCTTCTTACGGGTTACTTGGTAGAGCGGGTTTACAATCAGACTGTAATTTGGAATATGCATTCTCCAAAACCCCACGACACCTAGGAAAGTTTGTGTTTCTTTTTTGCTAGTTGGTGGAGACATAGCTGTTATTTTGTTGATCACATCCATTGGGATTTGACGGCGTCCATCTTGCCATTTTATTCCTAAAAACTGGATCTCTCGTGCAGGTCCTTTAACTTTATTCTGTTTTATGGCAAAACCGGCCTTCAGAAGGATTTGGACTATTTTCTTCCCTTTCTCGAAAACTTCTTCTGCAGTGTCACCCCACACAATGATGTCATCGATGTACTGCAGGTGTTCAGGAGCTTCCCCCTGCTCCAGCGCAGACTGGATCAGTCCATGGCAAATGGTAGGGCTGTGTTTCCACCCCTGGGGCAGCCGATTCCAAGTATATTGGACTCCCCTCCAAGTGAAAGCAAACTGTGGCCTGCACTGTGCTGCTAGAGGGATGGAGAAAAATGCATTAGCGATATCAATTGTGGCATACCACTTGGCTGCCTTTGATTCCAGTTCATACTGGAGTTCTAGCATGTCCGGCACTGCAGCACTCAGTGGTGGCGTGACTTCGTTCAGGCCACGATAGTCCACTGTTAGTCTCCACTCACCATTAGACTTTCGCACTGGCCATATGGGACTATTAAAAGGTGAATGAGTCTTGCTGATCACTCCTTGGCTCTCCAGTTGACGAATTAGCTTATGGATGGGACTTAGGGAGTCTCGGTTGGTGCGATATTGCCGCCGGTGCACAGTTGTGGTAGCGATCGGCACTTGCTGTTCTTCAACCCTCAGCAACCCCACAACAGAAGGGTCCTCTGAGAGACCAGGCAAGGTAGACAACTGTTTAATGTCCTCTGTCTCCAAAGCAGCTATGCCAAAAGCCCAGCGGAACCCTTTTGGGTCCTTGAAATATCCTCTTCTAAGATAGTCTATGCCAAGGATGCACGGAGCATCTGGGCCAGTCACAATACGGTGCTTTTGCCACTCATTACCGGTTAGACTCACTTCAGCCTCCAATACAGTTAACTGCTGGGATCCCCCCGTCACACCATAAATACAGATGGGCTCTGGCCCTTTATAGCTTGATGGCATTAGAGTACATTGTGCACCGGTGTCTACCAAAGCCTTATACTTCTGTGCGTCTGACGTGCCAGGCCATCGAATCCACACAGTCCAATAAACTCGATTGTCCCTTTCCTCCCCCTGGCTGGAGGCAGGGCCCCTCTAGTCCTGGTCAGAATCTTCATTTCTGTGTTTAAAGGACTGCCTGCTGGAAGTTGGAGCAGCAAACCTTTCAGAGAACTCCTTTTTCCCAATTGTTTTCCTTTGCAATTCACGTACCCGTGCCTCTAGGGTCGCAGTAGATTTTCCATCCCATTTTCTCATGTCCTCTCCATGGTCACGTAGGTAAAACCACAGGGTGGCGCGGTGTGTGTGCCCACCATATTGTCTTCCTTGCATAGATGAACGTTTACCCCTAATAGCTGAGACACTGGTTTGTACAGGTGGGGAGGAAAATAAACTCTCTTTAAGTTGGTGGATCTCTTCAGAAAGTTTCTCCAAGGTATTCTCTTTTAGCTGGTGAACACTAGTTCGTTCAGGTGAAGGGGAAGATAATCTTTCTTCAAGTTGGTGGATCTTTTCAGAAAGTTTCTCCAAAGCATTCTCTTTTAGCTGGTGGACACTGGTTCGTTCAGGTGAAGGGGAAGATAATCTTTCTTCAAGTTGGTGGATCTTTTCAGAAAGTTTCTCTAAAGCATTCTCTTTTAGCTGGTGGACACTGGTTCGTTCAGGTGGAGGGGAAGATAAATTCTCTTTAAGTTGGTGGACCTCTTCAGAGAGTTTCTCCACAGCTGAGACACAGGCCTTTAGGGAAGAGGAGAGATTTCCTTCGTACTGCCGGAGTATTTTAGTCACTTCATTCACTGTGGGATTCTCCTCCGTTTTCCAGGTTAGTATTGCCAATGAGTTGGCATATGATGATGGGGCACTCCGTACAAACTTCCGCCACATGGGTGGTGTACACTGGACTGCATCTGGATCTGTGGATGTTTGTGCGTCATCTAGGTCCTTATAAATTACTTCCCGTACGGCCAATTCCCTCAGGTACTGAATTCCCTTCTCCATGGTGGTCCATTTGCTTGGTAAACATACAAGTTCTTCCTTGAAGAGATACCTTTCCTTCACAGCTGACAGGAGACGCCTCCAGAGGCTGCGAGATTGTGCTCCATCTCCAATTGCTTTGTCAATGCATGCGTCCCTAGCAAGGGATCCCAGCCGCCTGGCTTCCTTGCCCTCCAATTCCACATAATTGGCTCCCGTGTCCCAGCACCGGAGCAGCCAGGTGACAAGCTGCTCGCCTATACAGCGACCAAAATCTTTTCGCACATCTCGTAGCTCACGCTGGTATAGAGTCCGGGTAATTACTGTTGATTTTCCGACATCCTCATCCTCATCTTCAGTCTCCTGCACCTTTGATGGCTGGTATGGAGTCCGGGTAGTTACTGTTGATTTTTCGCCATCCTCATCCTCATCTTCAGTCTCCTGCACCTTTGATGGCCCAGCCTCGTCTTCACTTCGCCCAGACTTAGCAGAAGACTGTCTGCGTTTTAAACGACCTGAGCCTCTATACCATTTTTTCACCTTGTCTACAGGGGCAACTTGCACTGCTACAGCTCGTTTCTCTGACCCAGCCACAGGGTCTGCCACAGGGGTTGGAATACCCTCTGCGGGGTCAACTTGCACTGCTACAGCTCGTTTCTCTGACCCAGACACAGGGTCTGCCACAGGGCTTGGAATACACTCTGCGGGGTCAACTTGCACTGCTACAGCTCGTTTCTCTGACCCAGACACAGGGTCTGCCACAGGGGTTGGGATACCCTCTGCGGGGTCAACTTGCACTGCTACAGCTCGTTTCTCTGACCCAGCCACAGGAGTGGGAGCAGCTGCACGAGCTGGGGCAGCTGCAGGAGCTGGGGCAGCTGCAGGAGCTGGAGCGGCTGCAGGGGCTGGAGCTGGAGCGGCTGCAGGAGCTGGAGCTGGAGCGGCTGCAGGAGCCGGAACGGCTGCAGGAGCTGGAGCTGGAGCAGCTGCAGGAGCTGGAGCGGCTGCAGGAGCTGGAGCTGGAGTAGCTGCAGGAGCTGGAGCTGGAGTAGCTGCAGGAGCTGGAACTAGAGCGGCTGCAGGAGCTGGAGCGGCTGCAGGAGCTGGAGCTGGAGTAGCTGCAGGAGCTGGAACTGGAGCGGCTGCAGGAGCTGCAGTTGGAGTAGCTGCAGGAGCTGGAACTGGAGCGGCTGCAGGAGCTGCAGCTGGAGTAGCTGCAGGAGCTGGAACTGGAGCGGCTGCAGGAGCTGCAGCTGGAGTAGCTGCAGGAGCTGGAACTGGAGCGGCTGCAGGAGCTGCAGCTGGAGTAGCTGCAGGAGCTGGAACTGGAGCGGCTGCAGGAGCTGGAGCTAGGTTGCTAATAACATCAATTGCAGCTCGATAGGCACAAGCCAGACCCCAGCACGCTACAGTGATTTGTGTCACTTTGGAACTGCCAGAGTCATGACACCTTTTTTTCAAGCATTCTGCCAGCTTTTTAGGATTTTGCAGTTGTTCAGGGGTGAATGTCCAAAACACTGGAGGTGACCACTGCTCTAGAAACCTGCCCATATCCTCCCACACTCCCTGCCACTCGCAACTATCCCGCCTCAAGACAGATCTCCGGATGAGATTCCTAAGTAGTTGTTTAACCCTCCACAAAATCTGAAGCGCATTCAGGAGACATAACAACAAGAGCAGGCTGGTCTGAGTATCCCAAGGATATTCAACATCTCGGAGAACCACCGTAACTAACTCGGGGGATAAGAGGGTGGTGGTGAAGGAGAAAGGGAGAGTGAACAGGTAGGGAAACATGTCTTCCCCTGTCCCCTTCACAGATTGGCTCCCTAACGAAAACAGGCAATAGGTGTAATTGCTAATAGTTTCCGAGATATGGGTTCCAAAGTATAGAGTCGACGTCAGTGCTGAGTACAAATACCAGGTTAAAGTCGTGACCAGATATTTCATCATTTCATAAGCCATTGTTACACCGCACAGTACCATAACAATCTTAAACCAGGGCCCGGAAAGGATAAACAGTGCAACAGGGAGCACATACAGAAAGTAACGCACCATAAAACTCAATTTGGAATACAGGTACAGCAGACTGGAGATTAAGGCAATCAACATCGTGACTAGCAACTATTAAGCAGGTCCAATACTTATACCAATTTTAGTTTAACACACTCTGGTCAGATTTGTCGATATCTCAACCCTTCGGGCCCCACGTTGGGCGCCAAAAAGACTGTTGTGGTTTAACCCGGCTGGCAGCTAAACACCACACAGCCGTTCGCTCACCCTCCCCCCTCCCTCTCTGGGATGGGGGGAGAGAAACGGGAAAGTGAAGCCTGTGAGTTGAGATAAAGACAGTTTATTAAGACAGGAAAATAATAATAACAATAATAATAATAATAGTGATAATGGTAATAGTATTAATAATAATAATGTGTAAGAAAACAAGTGATGCACAATGCAGTTGCTCACCACCCGCTGACCGATGCCCAGCCTATTCCCGAGCAGCCGGCCCCCCCACCCCGGCCAGCCACCCCTATATATTGTTTAGCATGACGTCAGATGGTATGGAATACCCCTTTGGCCAGTTTGGGTCAGCTGTCCTGGGTCTGTCCCCTCCCAGCTCCTGCTGCACCCCCAGCCTGCTCGCTGGCAGGACAGAGCGAGAAGCCGAAAAGTCCTTGGCCTGGTGTAAACACTGCTCTGCAACAATTAAAACATCAGCATGTTATCAGCGCTCTTCTCATCCTAATCCAAAACATAGCACCCTACCAGCTACTATGAGCTACTTAACTCTGTCCTAACTGGAACCAGGACAGGGCCCAGGACAGGCTCCGTCCCCAAGCCATCGGGGACACGACGCTGCAGCGCCAGCACCCGGGGACAAAGACCCCCAGCGAGACTTTGCAGCCGCTGGGGGCCAGGGCGAAGGCGCTGGGGCCAGTGCGCCAGCCGCCCTGTGTGCAGCCGCAGCCCACCTCCAGCGGCCCCAGCAGCATGCCCAGGGCCCCGCCGACGGTGCCAGGCTCCAGCGCTGTGCCCGCTGCCCCCCGGCCCCCAGCTGGCGACAAGGCCCAGGCGGTGCCGGCACCACCAGGCAGCACGGTGCGAGCGTGGAGAGCTCCCCTGCAGCAGGCGCCCAGAGCGCCGTGCCTGCCAGCCGCGGGGGGCCAAGCGCAGCGGGAGCCTCTGCCCACGCAGCCGCGCACGCTGCAGCGTCCGGCGCAGCCCCGCGTGGACTACGTGCCCTGCGTGGGGCCCTGGGCGGGCGGCGACGCGGCGCCCACGCCGCTGGAGGAGCAGGAGGCGTCGGTGCCCATCACGCCGCAGCAGCGTCCCGAGCGGGAGCGCCTGAAGAAGCTGGCCCAGGAGGAGCGGCAGCGGGCGGCCCACCAGATGAAGATCGGCCCCGTGCAATTCTTCGTGCAGCGGCAGAAGGACCACGCCATAGCCAAGTATTACGGCTACCCGTGACCCTGCGCTCCTCGACGGCCCCCGCAGCACCCGGGCCCGCTCAGCATGCAGGCACAGAGACCTCTGCAGGCGCCTGCTCCAGCTTCAGCCACGCTCCTCAGCCCTTGCCCCTCTCGCTTGCCCTCTCCCTTCTCCAGTGCTGGAGCTAGGCAGTGTTTGCCACTGTCAGGGATGGGCAACTGGGGCAATGGGAAATGCGCGCGTCACGAATGAACGTTGCAATGGGAAGCTGTTGGGATGTTGGCAATAGCTGGGGTGGGAAAGGTTGGGCGTGGGAACTTCTTGTTGGGACACCAAATGGCTGAGATCCCAAACTTCTTTCTTCTTTCGGGTCATTTCTCTTATTTAGTGCCTTCCTTATTAAATTCCTCTAGTGTAGGTATTCACTCAGCAAGGCCTCTGCCTGCAGCTGTTCTGGCACTGGGATGCCGAGGGGATTTCATGCAGCCCGCTCCCGCTGCCCATGCTCAGTCCGTGCATGGATGTGGGCATGGCCAGCACGGACGGGAGAAAATGGGTGGACGGCTGGGTGGATGGGAGGGTGATGGGAGTTGGGAATTCAGCCTTGGGATCAGACACGGGAGGTTGTTGGGATAGGAAATGACCAGTGGGATGGGAAGTCACGATGGGGATAGGAATTCATTAGAATAGGACAAATTGGTTTCATTTTTATTTATTATTTTATTAATTTTATTTATTTATTTTATTTATTATATTTATTAATTTTATTTATTAAATTTACTTTATTGACTGTGTTGTACAGGATGGCATTTTTTTAGGTTCTCTTCCTTTTCTACCCTATTAAACTCTCTTTATCACAACGCACTGCTTTGTACTTCATTTTTCCTTCCGAGTCGTTCTGGATTCACTCAGGATGGGGGGACATTAGTGAACGTCTGTGTGCTTCAGATCCAAGGTCACCTTTGCCCTCAACTCAAGATACATATTTGCATCTGTTGTCATGATACAAAATTAACAACAACAAAATAAAAGTTAACTACTTCCGAGCACCAGCTGTACGTTTGCTGGGTCTGCTCTATGCATTTTGAAGACCATTCAATACTATTCAGCACCTTCAGGAGGAAATGTGTGGTTCTAGGGAAATGCATCTTGATCTGATGCAAACCTGCGACGCACCCTGCAGCCCCTGCAACCCCTGTGATTTTACCTGCAGCCCCTGCAACCCCTGTGATTTTACCTGCAGCCCCTCCAAGCCCCGTGATTTTACCTGCAGCCACTCCAACCCTGGGACAGGCCCTACAGCTGGCTCCGGGGACTACCCCGTTGCCGTATCAGTCGCCAATACACACAAGATGAAGGAATGGATGCAGAAGTCATCTCGTTTAGGCAGGGAAGAAAGTCCTCCGAAGAAGGGGAAGGAGCAAGAGGAAGGCGAGGCAGGCGACCCCAATGTAGGGCCATCCCAGGGAAGAGGAGGCTGTTATAAAATAGAAAAGAGAGAAAAGCAGCAGTAAGCAGGTGATCCCCATCCCTGGGCGAGCTGCGAGACATGGGACAAGATTTCAGCTGTCATGCAGGCGAGCACATTGTCACCTGGCTGCTGCGATGCTGGGATAACAGCTCCGGGAGCCTGGAATCGGAGGGCAGGGAAGCCAAGCAGCTGGGATCCTTCTCTGGGGAAGGGGGCACTGAGAAAGCGATCGGAAACGGGGCACAAGCCTCTGGAGGCGGCGCCTATCAGGCGTGAAGGAAAGGGATCCCTTCCAGGAAGATGCTGTGGGGTTGCTGAGGGTCGAAGAACAGCAGGTGTTGGCTGCTCCCACCGTGCTGCAGCAGCGGCAAGGGAGAGACGTGGTGGTTTTCCTCAGCTGGGCAGCTGAGCTCCACCTCAACCGCTCTCTCCCTGCCCCTCCTCAAACGGAAAGGGGAGAAAATAGGATGGAAAGGGCTCAAGGGCTGAGAGAAGGACAGGGAGATCACTCCACAATGATCGTCACTGGCAAAAGAGGCTCAGCAGAGCCTGTTCCAGTCCAGCCCGGGCCTGCTCCTGCGGGGGCTCTCCACAGGCCGCGGCCTCCTCCAGGCCACATCCACCTGCTCCAGCGGGGGCTCCTCCACGGGCTGCAGCGTGGAGATCTGCTCCGTGTGGGACCCGTGGGCTGCAGGGGGACAGCCTGCTCCACCAGGGGCCTCTCCCCAGGCCGCAGGGGAACTGCTGCTGTGAGCCTGGAGCACCTCCTGCCTCCTGCTGCACTCACCTTGGGGGCTGCAGAGAGGTTTCTCACTCCTCCCTGACCCAGACGCTGCTGTGCAGCAGGTTTCTTTCCCTTTCTTAGATGGGCTCTCACACAGGCGCAAACATCATCCGTTTTGTCTCAGTTCTGGGCAGCAGCGGGTCCCTCTGGAGCCTCCTGGAACCGGCCCTTATCTAACATGGGGCAGCTGCTGCATTCTCCTCACAGAGGACACCCCTGCAGCCCCCCGCTACCAGAACCTGTCCTCGTAAACGCAACACAAGACACCGACCGAGCCTCCCTGATTCCCAGCAGGTGGGTCAGGCTGGGAACCCAGGCCAGTGCCTGGCAGACCGTCCTGGGCCTTGAAAAGCAAGCTTTATGGGCACGTAGCACCCAGAAAGAACGGAGTCACACAACAGGATTCATTTCCAAAACCGTCTCACAGACACCTGGGCCAAAGTGCAGGGCCTTGAGCAGGTATATCACAATGACAGAGTTCATTTCCTTCCCAGTAGCTGGCATGTGCCGTTTTTTGGGATTTCGGGGCTACAGTGAGCTGCTAAGAGGGATGTCTTAGCTCTTGCAGGGCCGTGCTTCCACTAACGCCAGGACTTTTCTGCATCTTCTACTGCCCTGCAAGCGAGGATGCTTGGGGCACACAGGAAGCTGGGAGCGGACACAGCTGCAGGGATTCCATAAGACACAAGCAAATGCAGCCTTGGCTTGGTGACACTTTCTCTTGATTACTGCTCAACACAAATTACCTCGAGCAAGTCTACTGTGAGGACTAAAGGAAAGAGACGTATGGATGCTGCTAAGCTCTTCTAGCTTGTACCAGGTAGGAAAGATACCTCTGTAGCAGGCGTGAAGAGGATAGCACTAATTAATTAGATGAGAAGTGGAGGAAAGGCACTTAGAGGTAGTGAAAAGCAGTTAATGTGATGTTCCGGGGAAGCTTCAGTCTGCTTAAGGAGTAGCAAGAACAAGCCTAAAGTCATAGCCAAATACAAGAAAGAGAGGAGGACATGCAGCATGAGAAGCTCCCGAGAGAAAGGAGCTCTGTTTTGGGTAAAAATCAGTCCCTTTTTCTATCATGGAGACATCCAAGGGCGTAGGACACGTGCACATTTCTCTCGTCCCCCTGACACAGCCACTAGGTGACGATGCTTCCAATCCTCTCTAAAGAAACCTTGCTTTCTCAGGCCCAGGCGTCCAGCTGCACACCAAGGACGTCCCTGGCTCCCAGGCACAGTTCCCAGGCCCAAGGCCGAGCTCCCCTCCGAACCCCCATTCCAGCAGACCTTGCTCCTGGCATTGTGGAGCAGCCATTTCATGTCAGCCTTTTCTCCTGGCAGTCAGCTTAGCGCCGTAACCTCTGCCATCGGGGCGCCCGAGAGCCGTGTGAGGTCAGCAGAGAGTCACTGTCAGCCTTTGACCTCACAAAGGTGGGTGGCCATAAGTGCCCTGAGCGTCCAGCTCGCATTGAGTACTGCTGGTGGCACTCGAGGCGTGGAGGTCTGCATGGTGCAATGGGAGACGCCGATGTCCTGTTGCTGGAACAAGAGACGCTGATGTGCTGCTGGTGCAGGAGGAGACCTGAAGGTGCTGCTGCTTACAGGTGCTGAGGAGCGGGCAGCGTCCGTGCCGGTGGCTGAGCATGCTCCTCTTAATTACGGCTCTACCCTTCCTATCTTTTTACTAACGTGGGTAGAGAGAAATGCCCATATCTGTTTATTTCCTGGTAAGAAATGTAAGAGCCTTGTATCTGCATATTCAGCAGATTCATCCCAGCACCCTTGGTACTGGTGATCTGTGTTGATCTGTAATAAAGAGCAATTGGTAGCACACCAAGTCTCCGTGACCTTGCATCTAACAGAATCGTCCAAATCCCTGTTGTGATCTCTCTACAGCTGTGGGCTGGCTAAGCTGTCTGTTGGATGGTGAAAATGGGAAATGATTGGGATGGGAAATGATGAGTGGGCCGAGAAATCATTGCTGGGATGGGAAGACTTCCTTGGGGTGGAAAGCCATTGGGCTAGGAAATCAAAGAGATGGGAAATCTTCCCTGGGTTTGAAATCATTGGGAAGCAAAAGCGTCGGGATGGGAAATCACTCCGGGGATGGGGAAGTATTGGGATGGGAAGTCTTTAATGGGGTGGGTAACATTCACTGGGGAAGGAAGTACTTGGAAAAGTAATCAGAGAGATGGGAATTCTTTGGGATGAGATCTCTTTGGATTAAGAAACGCTTCGTGTCGATGGGAAATATCTCGTATGGGAATCTGTTATCATGTGAAATTGTAAGGATGGGAAATGACCGTTAGGATGAAAAGCTGGTACTGGGACGGGAAATGCTTGGGACGGGGAAGTGTTGGTGTGAAACCGTCCTGGGCATGGCAAATGATGCGTGGGAGGGAAAGCCTGATGGGGATGGAAAAGTCTTGCGACGGGAAGCCTGCTTGGGTCCAAAACCTGCAGTCCTCACCAAGATGGCGGCGAGGGGCTGGTCAGCCGTTGGGACGGAACGGCCGTTGCCCACGTTCCCCAACCGACCGCCCCACTCTCCAGCCACCATGGCAGGTACAGCAGCCGGCTCCCGCTCCTCCCGGGGCTGCGGCCCTGCTGGCGAGCCCAGCGCCCCAGATCTCACCCCAGCGCCCTTTTTCCCACAGAGGGTTTCCCCAGACGGCTTCCGCGGCTTCCGCAGACGCAAAACTCCCCCTTCGTCGTCCCAGCCGTGCCGCCAACGGTGGCTGCCTGGCTGCTGCCCTCCCTCCCCGGAGCGATGGCGCTGCCCTTGCAGCCCCCGCAGGTACCCACCCTCCCCTACGCGCTGCCCCAGGCCACCGTCTGGCACGTGGTGCCGGGGGTCCAGGGGCAGGTGCTGCAGCTCCCCGCCGGGGTGCAGCTGGCACCTGGGGGGCACCTCCCACCCGAGGGGCATCACCTGCAGCTTGGGCAGCTCCCCGCCGTGGGGCAGCTCCCTGCTGTGGGGCAGCTCCCCCACACCGCTCCTCCCTGGGCCCCCGTCTACCAGTGGGGACAGCCCGTGGGGACGGGGACGGTGCTGCCCCAGGATCCCCTCTGGCTGGGGCCCGGGGCCGTGCTCCATGGGGAGCTCCTGCACCCCGCAGGCACCTGCCTGCTGCAGGCCCCTGCCCACCCCGGCCCCCCACCCCTCCTCGTCCCGGGGCCTCCGCTGCGGGGGCAGGCGCTCCCCGCGCCCCGCACCCTGACCAGCAGCCGGGGGCAGCTGCCGGAGCCCTGCGACCACGCCGTGGGGCTCAGCGAGGACCAGGGGCCCCCGCTGCCCGGCCCCACTCCCCCCGAGCCTGCCCAGGCTCCAACGACCGCCAGCACCCAGACGGTGACGCCCGACGGTGAGTTTGGGGCTGGCGCGGCCGGCCGCTGGGCGCCCCACACCCAGGAGCCATGGGAAAGCTGGCATCGCCCATCCTGGGGGATTTGCTTGCTTTTTCCTCAGCGGCGACAGTTGCAGAGGTGCCTGAGGAGCCCCTGGAGCTGCTTGAGCTGGGCCCCGATGCCTTCGCCGAGGCCTTTCCCCAGCTGGCAGGGGACAGCCAGCAGCTGCAGCACCTGCAGGACCAGCTCCCGGCCGACCTGGACATCTCCGGCTTGGAGGAGCTGCTCAGCTGGCTCGATGCCGTGGAGCCCCAGGACGCCTTCCCCGGTGTCCCCAGCAGTCCTGTGCTCAGCCGCTTCCTGTCTGAGCTGCCCGACCTCTGCGAGGACATGGAGGAGCCGAGCACACAGGGACTGGCAGCCACCAGAGCGCTGGGTGAGGTACCCTCAACCCCTGGGGTGCACCCCGAGAAGGTGCAGGGTGGGCGGGCGGTGCAGCCCCCTGCTGTGCCGGCAGCGAGCTCCCCCCTCAAGCCTGCAGCCAGTCCCCAGCTCAGTGCCCTCAGGAGACCCCTGCCCAACCCTCCCTTCACTCTCCCCAAAAGGCCCCCCCACCCTGAATTCCTCACTGCCCTTAGCAGACCCCTGCCCAACCCTCCCTCGCGTCCCCTCAAGAGACCCCCCGACCCTGAATTCCTTAATTCCCTTAGGAGACCCCTGCCCAAGCCTCGCCTGAGTCCCCTCAAGAGCCCCCCCGACCCTGAATTTATTAGAGCCCTTAGGAGGCCCCTGCCCAATCCCCCTCTGAGTCCCCTCAAGAGCCCCCCGCCTGCCCCTGCGCCCACCGGCACCAAGTGGGGGGCCAAGCGCCCCGCGCCCACCAGCACCCCCAGCACAGCGCAGAGCTCCCAGCACAGGAGGCCGGCGACGGAGAAAACCCCCGGCAAGGAGAAGACGACGCTGCTGGGCCAGGGTGGCCAAGGCCCCAAGACGCTGTGCCAGGGGAAGACGGGTGGCCACAGCGCGGTGGCTGGCAGCAGCGGCCAAGCGGGCGGAGGCAGGCAGCAGCCGGCGAGCGACAGCACCAGGGCGCCCAGCAAGAGGGCCCGAAGCCCGGGGGCTGCTGGGGGGCAAGGAGCAGCGGCACCGCCTCCCCGGAGAGCGCTGCTGCTGCTGGAGCCCCCCCCCATTAAGCCCCGTGCCCGTGCCCGTGCCGTGCGGGCCCAGGACAGGCTCCGTCCCCAAGCCATCGGGGACAAGACGCTGCAGCGCCAGCACCCAGGGACAAAGACCCCCAGCGAGACTTTGCAGCCGCTGGGGGCCAGGGCGAAGGCGCTGGGGCCAGTGCGCCAGCCGCCCTGTGTGCAGCTGCAGCCCACCTCCAGCGGCCCCAGCAGCATGCCCAGGGCCCCGCCGACGGTGCCAGGCTCCAGCGCTGTGCCCGCTGCCCCCCGGCCCCCAGCTGGCGACAAGGCCCAGGCGGTGCCGGCACCACCAGGCAGCACGGCGCGAGCATGGAGAGCTCCCGTGCAGCAGGCGCCCAGAGCGCCGTGCCTGCCAGCCGCGGGGGGCCAAGCGCAGCGGGAGCCTCTGCCCACGCAGCCGCGCACGCTGCAGCGTCCGGCGCAGCCCCGCGTGGACTACGTGCCCTGCGTGGGGCCCTGGGCGGGCGGCGACGCGGCGCCCACGCCGCTGGAGGAGCAGGAGGCGTCGGTGCCCATCACGCCGCAGCAGCGTCCCGAGCGGGAGCGCCTGAAGAAGCTGGCCCAGGAGGAGCGGCAGCGGGCGGCCCACCAGATGAAGATCGGCCCCGTGCAATTCTTCGTGCAGCGGCAGAAGGACCACGCCATAGCCAAGTATTACGGCTACCCGTGACCCTGCGCTCCTCGACGGCCCCCGCAGCACCCGGGCCCGCTCAGCATGCAGGCACAGAGACCTCTGCAGGCGCCTGCTCCAGCTTCAGCCACGCTCCTCAGCCCTTGCCCCTCTCGCTTGCCCTCTCCCTTCTCCAGTGCTGGAGCTAGGCAGTGTTTGCCACTGTCAGGGATGGGCAACTGGGGCAATGGGAAATGCGCGCGTCACGAATGAACGTTGCAGTGGGAAGCTGTTGGGATGTTGGCAATAGCTGGGGTGGGAAAGGTTGGGCATGGGAACTGCTTGTTGGGACACCAAATGGCTGAGATCCCAAACTTATTTCTTCGTTCGGGTCATTTCTCTTATTTAGTGCCTTCCTTATTAAATTCCTCTAGTGTAGGTGTTCACTCAGCAAGGCCTCTGCCTGCAGCTGTTCTTGCACTGGGATGCCGAGGGGATTTCATGCAGCCCGCTCCCGCTGCCCATGCTCAGTCCGTGCATGGATGTGGGCATGGCCAGCACGGACGGGAGAAAATGGGTGGACGGCTGGGTGGATGGGAGGGTGATGGGAGTTGGGAATTCAGCCTTGGGATCAGACACGGGAGGTTGTTGGGATAGGAAATGATCAGTGGGATGGGAAGTCACGATGGGGATAGGAATTCATTAGAATGGGAAAAATTGGTTTCATTTTTATTTCATTAAATTTACTTTATTGACTGTGTTGTACAGGATGGCATTTTTTTAGGTTCTCTTCCTTTTCTACCCTATTAAACTCTCTTTATCACAACGCACTGCTTTGTACTTCATTTTTCCTTCCGAGTCGTTCTGGATTCACTCAGGGTGGGGGGGACATTAGTGAACGCCTGTGTGCTTCAGATCCAAGGTCACCTTTGCCCTCAACTCAAGATACATATTTGCATCTGTTGTCATGATACAAAATTAACAACAACAAAATAAAAGTTAACTACTTCCAAGCACCAGCTGTACGTTTGCTGGGTCTGCTCTATGCATTTGAAGACCATTCAATACTATTCAGCACCTTCAGGAGGAAATGTGTGGTTCTAGGGAAATGCGTCTTGATCTGATGCAAACCTGCGACACACCCTGCAGCCCCTCCAACAACTGTGATTTTACCTGCAGCCCCTCCAACAACTGTGATTTTACCTGCAGCCCCTCCAACCCCTGTGATTTTACCTGCAGCCCCTCCAACCCTTGTGATTTTTCCTGCAGCCACTCCAACCCTGGGACAGGCCCTACAGCTGGCTCCGGGGACTACCCCGTTGCCGTATCAGTCGCCAATACACACAAGATGAAGGAATGGATGCAGAAGTCATCTTGTTTAGGCAGGGAAGAAAGTCCTCCTAAGAAGGGGAAGGAGCAATAGGAAGGCGAGGCAGGCGACCCCAATGTAGGGCCATCCCAGGGAAGAGGAGGCTGTTATAAAATAGAAAAGAGAGAAAAGCAGCAGTAAGCAGGTGATCCCCATCCCTGGGCGAGCTGCGAGACATGGGACAAGATTTCAGCTGTCATGCAGGCGAGCACATTGTCACCTGGCTGCTGCGATGCTGGGATAACAGCTCCGGGAGCCTGGAATCGGAGGGCAGGGAAGCCAAGCAGCTGGGATCCTTCTCTGGGGAAGGGGGCACTGAGAAAGCGATCGGAAACGGGGCACAAGCCTCTGGAGGCGGCGCCTGTCAGGCGTGAAGGAAAGGGATCCCTTCCAGGAAGATGCTGTGGGGTTGCTGAGGGTCGAAGAACAGCAGGTGTTGGCTGCTCCCACCGTGCTGCAGCAGCGGCAAGGGAGAGACGTGGTGGTTTTCCTCAGCTGGGCAGCTGAGCTCCACCTCAACCGCTCTCTCCCTGCCCCTCCTCAAACGGAAAGGGGAGAAAATAGGATGGAAAGGGCTCAGGGGCTGAGAGAAGGACAGGGAGATCACTCCACAATGATCGTCACGGGCAAAAGAGGCTCAGCAGAGCCTGTTCCAGTCCAGCCCGGGCCTGCTCCTGCGGGGGCTCTCCCCAGGCCGCGGCCTCCTCCAGGCCACATCCACCTGCTCCAGCGGGGGCTCCTCCACGGGCTGCAGCGTGGAGATCTGCTCCGTGTGGGACCCGTGGGCTGCAGGGGGACAGCCTGCTCCACCAGGGGCCTCTCCCCAGGCCGCAGGGGAACTGCTGCTGTGAGCCTGGAGCACCTCCTGCCTCCTGCTGCACTCACCTTGGGGGCTGCAGAGAGGTTTCTCACTCCTCCCTGACCCAGATGCTGCTGTGCAGCAGGTTTCTTTCCCTTTCTTATGTGGGCTCTCACGCAGGCGCAAACTTCATCCTTTTTGTCTCAGTTCTGGGCAGCAGCGGGTCCCTCTGGAGCCTCCTGGAACCGGCCCTTAACTAACATGGGGCAGCTGCTGCATTCTCCTCACAGAGGACACCCCTGCAGCCCCCCGCTACCAGAACCTGTCCTCGTAAACCCAACACAAGACACCGACCGAGCCTCCCTGATTCCCAGCAGGTGGGTCAGGCTGGGAACCCAGGCCAGTGCCCGGCAGACCCTCCTGGGCCTTGAAAAGCAAGCTTTATGGGGACGTAGCACCCAGAAAGAACGGAGTCACACAACAGGATTCATTTCCAAAACCGCCTCGTAGACACCTGGGCCAAAGAGCAGGGCCTTGAGCGGGTATATCACAATGACAGAGTTCATTTCCTTCCCAGTAGCTGGCATGTGCCGTTTTTTGGGATTTCGGGGCTACAGCGTGCTGCTAAGAGGGATGTCTTAGCTCTTGCAGGGCAGTGCTTCCACTAAGGCCAGGACTTTTCTGCATCTTCTACTGCCCTGCAAGCGAGGATGCTTGGGGCACACAGGAAGCTGGGAGGGGACACAGCTGCAGGGATTCCATAAGACACAAGCAAATGCAGCCTTGGCTTGGTGACACTTTCTCTTGATTACTGCTCAACACAAATTACCTCGAGCAAGTAACTGTGACGACTAAAGGAAAGAGACGTATGGATGCTGCTAAGCTCTTCTAGATTGTACCAGGTAGGAAAGATACCTCTGTAGCAGGCGTGAAGAGGATAGCACTAATTAATTAGATGAGAAGCGGAGGAAAGGCACTTAGAGGTAGTGAAAAGCAGTTAATGTGATGTTCCGGGGAAGCTTCAGTCTGCTTAAGGAGTAGCAAGAACAAGCCTAAAGTCATAGCCAAATACAAGAAAGAGAGGAGGACACGCAGCATGAGAAGCTCCCGAGAGAAAGGAGCTCTGTTTTGGGTAAAAATCAGTCCCTTTTTCTATCATGGAGACATCCAAGGGCGTAGGACACGTGCACTTCAGGGAACCAAGAGATGCTGTGCATTTCTCTCGTCCCCCTGACACAGCCACTAGGTGACGATGCTTCCAATTCTCTCTAAAGAAACCTTGCTTTCTCAGGCCCAGGCGTCCAGCTGCACACCAAGGACGTCCCTGGCTCCCAGGCACAGTTCCCAGGCCCAAGGCCGAGCTCCCCTCCGAACCCCCATTCCAGCAGACCTTGCTCCTGGCATTGTGGAGCAGCCATTTCATGTCAGCCTTTTCTCCTGGCAGTCAGCTTAGCACCGTAACCTCTGCCATCGGGGCGCCCGAGAGCCGTGTGAGGTCAGCAGAGAGTCACTGTCAGCCTTTGACCTCACAAAGGTGGGTGGCCATAAGTGCCCTGAGCGTCCAGCTCGCATTGAGTACTGCTGGTGGCACTCGAGGCGTGGAGGTCTGCATGGTGCAATGGGAGACGCCGATGTCCTGCTGCTGGAACAAGAGGCGCTGATGTGCTGCTGGTGCAGGAGGAGACCTGAAGGTGCTGCTGCTTACAGGTGCTGAGGAGCGGGCAGCCTCAGCGGGCAGCTGAATCAGAGGGCAGTGAAGCCAAGCAGCTTCCTTCTCTGGGGAAGGGGGCACAGAGAAAGTGATTGGAAATGGGGTACAAGCCCTCAGCCTCTAAAAGCAATCCCTCAGATGCTGAGGTATAATAAAGTTAGGTATATCTGTTTGACTCTAGACCCCAACATGTTTGTTAGTGTTCTGGTTTGTCCACTGCTTTCTTGTGGGGGATTTGAGTTGGCCATTACTGCTTAGGTGAATGCTGACTTCATAGCTATGGTGCACTTCATTCTTAAAATGGGAAGTTTCTACCAATTTCCTGTCCAAACTTGCTCATAAGCCAACTGCAGTCATCATTTCAGATGTGTCTCCCAACTTACACATTTCCTATTTCTCCTTGATATTTACTCAAGAAATTCATTTACGTAGAGACAACATATTCTTCTCTCAACTGGCATCTGGCTGGGCAGAATGATGTCCTTTCATTCCCTTCCAGGCAATAGGCAACTTGTTCCTTCTGTCTTGTGAACTCTTCCTCCTAAGTTCAATGTGAATACAAGTGGCAGAACTGTGCCTCATGTCTCAAATGAGTGTCAGGGCTGCCTTGTCCAGTGTATTCACACTGGAGGGGAAAAAAAATGAATAGCCCTACACACTATATAACCACTTAACTTTTTCAGTCCTCCTTGTGCTAACAGTGCATGAACGTGAGGTTTTGTTGTCATTTTGTTTGTTTGTTTGTTTGTTTTAAACTCCTCACTGCCATATAGCAAACATGACAAAAAATCACCCTTTTTTGAGAATCTCTGAGAATGGCTCTGCTTTGTATTATCACCTGTCACTTCACCTGAACCATTTCAATCACAAGCGATAGCCTTCTGTCAGGCTTGGTAGTACTTCCCAACCTTATGTCACCTGCAAATCTCAAAGCTCCTGTGTAATTTTTAATCTTCAGCCACCATGTCCATACCGAACATATCTAACTTTGAAGTCAGCTCTGCCCTGAATAGGAGGTTGGGTTTTCAGAGGTCCCTTCCAGCCTACATTTCTCCATGAGTCTTTGCCTCCTTAGCAGCTGCAGTTTCAGAACTGTCTCTGAGAATTACCATAGGTAACCACGCCTTTGCTGGTAATTCCCTCTTCAGTGTGAACAATTGCAAATTCCCTTTATTCACTTGCAGCCCCAAAGCCCAAATCCGTAGATAATGTATCAGAAGCTCACAGAAAGTGAAATAGATGGAGTTCATCCCCTGTGTAGGGAAGAACTGGTCCTACAAAGGAAAGCTACTAAATTGTCTGGAAACAATTTAGCTCTGATAAATTATCTTGTCAATTACACATTACCCCCTACTTCCCTGGTCTTATCTGTTCTTGCTACAAAACTTTGCACGGTGTTGATGTCAAACTAACAGGCCCACACTTGTCTGGATGACTCTTTACCCTCTTCTGGACAGAAGTATATTTGTTACTCTCCCATTCTGGGGACTATCCCCGATTTGCACAATTGTTATGCATTTTTCCTACTTGACTTGTTGTTCTGCGTGCCAATGCTGTTAACAGGCTAGGTAGATATCAGCTTTTCATTTTTCACTTGAATCACTATAGATTTTTGTTTCACCCCAGATGATGTTGCGCCTAGTGCCCTACCCTCCTTTTCAATGGGAGTCCTGTCACTGCCCTTAACATCACATTGTTGTTGCTGTTAGATGCAGGAAATCAGATTTGCAGCATTTGAGACATCAGTAACTTTTGACCTATTTTTGCCTCGAGTGTGCAACTGTCCTAATTTGTTCTCTTTCTTCCCCCTGGTTTCTGTGGCTTAAGTACCACTTACTATTATTGTTTAATTTCCTATGTGAAGGAGGTTTTTGGTCATTCTTACTTTATTTCTGCAGTTTTTAACCTCTGAAACATACCTTTTCTCATCGCTTTTTTCCTCTTTGAATTTTGAATTTTAACTATGCCTTCTCTGCACTCAAGTCCCAGAGCTGCTTAGTCAGACTCAATTATTCATTTCCTTAGATTTCAAGGTTTGCATTTCTAAGCCTCAGAACCTTCATTCTAAACCTGTTTTTGTCTGTCGTGAAATGTAAAATGAGAAAAGTCAGCTCATGATCACACTTTATTCAAATTTTACTACATTTAAACCCATACAGGAGCCAAGTCTAAAACGGTCTTGTATTTTTTCACTTTTGGGAAGAAAGCCATCACATAGTATACCTGGATGAACATAAGTGGTAATTATCTTTCAATCTTTTGCTGGGAAGTTAAAGTCTCCCATAATTCCCATTATTGTTTACGTGTCTGATAACTGTACAGAGATAATTCACTATTAGACTGGAGCTAAGAGCAAAGAGCGGGCTAGCAAGGCTGTCTATCTTTAGCAGTGATTTGCACAAAACCACTCTTTTGCTGACCCATAACATTTAATTTCTCCATCCTCTGCTTCTTGCTAACACAAAGCACCATCTTATTCCATCCATTTGCCTTGGTTTCCAGCCTTCCTGAGATTTATCGGTCCTTGTATGACATTCATGCCTTTGTTTCACCCTTCCTGTGTTGACACTTGTCATAACAGTTTTAGATCCTGAACATGATCATCTCAAAGTTTGCCTGACAGTTAGGTCTTCCTCACATTGTCATAGAGTATCAGGTCTCCACCACTTGAAATAGATCGTATTGGATTAGATTATTGGCACCGTCTCTTGTGCTGGTAGTCCATTATCTTCACAGTCCGTACAACTGGCCATCAGTGAACATGAAGCGGCCTTATCCTGCCCATTTACCTTTCTGGAAATCAGCCACTCTCTCTGCCTAGAGCAGGGAATGGATTTTCCTCACCTTTCTTCAAAAGCTCTGAAGTTTTCTGTGATCTTTCCAATTTTATGGTATGATAAGCTTTTGCTTCCACCGAAGGGTAGAAGTCATTATGAATAGTGCCAACAAAACAGAAACATAACAATGAAAACGACATTTTAATTCAGAATAGGTATTTGAAAAGTTCACCTTTTCTAGCACAAATGGGGAAAAGAAAAAAAAAAAAAAAAAAAGCAGTCCTAAAACATCAAAACTGTGGCCAAAGAATTAGAAGAAACACTATTTTTCCAAAGCTGCAATGTTTTCCATTCATCTGGCTGGGCCAGCAGAGCACTGGAGACCTGGATGCACTGCACTCATGGCTGGTTACCCTAAATGACCTGCAGGGAGATCTTCTTATCTCTATCCCTCTGTTTCTCCTTTCAATCTCTGTTTTGTCTGTTTGTATCACTAGCTCTCAAATCGCCACTGATATATGCACGTGCAGCACCCAGCACAACCTTGTTTCAGGCTCCAGCGGGACCTTTAGGCATTACCATCCTGTAAACAAATAACAATGATAGTGAGTGTAATTACAATCGTCAAACTATTCCAGCTCCACATCATTAGCCATGCCCTGAGCTAAATAACATTTTAATCAGTTCGATATGTCATCTGTGGCTTTCTTCACTGTCACTTGCAATCCAGCAAACTCCTTCCTTCACGTTTCTAGATTAGACAGAGGGTTCTCAACTGCAGACATCCAATTCCCTGTTCAGGAAGCAGCGAGACCTTTCCTCTTCTCACAGATTTAAGATGATAGCCAAGCATCATGAGACACAGTGCGTATGTCTCCTAGGCCCATCCCATGAGAGCAGGACATTTACCACACATGAGAAAAAGACTTAATGCAGTGGCAAAGCAAAATACTCAGTGTCAAAGCCATGTTGAGATGATCATTAAAGACAGATCAAAATTACCCAATGCAGGAGGAAAATCTATCCTTTGTAGAAGATTATGTTCTCTGATTATTAGTTTCAAAATTAGTTTTTCCTTTGGATTTCCTCTGAACTTAAACTTAGTTTGGAATGCCTTTGGTTTTGAATATTTCTAAAATTGTATTACTTCTCCTAAGTAAGTTGCTAGTCTGTTCTATTTACGTGAAATTCAAATAATATTGTGAAGTATCTGCCATCAGTTTTACTGTGTGCCAGGCTGAGTTCCCTGATGAATTTCAAATTTCAGATATGAAACGGTAAAGGTTAAAAAAAAAAAATGTTACAAAGGGTACTTCATGCAGTAGCATAAACTTCTGTTTTCTCAAAACTTGTATCAGTTCATCTCACCAGGACCAGCAGGGGAAGCACACTCTGCCTAGGCACTGGCAAAGGCACACAGTGAGACTGTGGGGTCTCTTGCTGGGGTCATTCAAAATTTGACTGTACAAGCCCCTGAGCAATATGACAGGGCTTTAAAAATGGCCCTGCTTGAAGTACGGGGGTGATCTGGAGACCTCTAAGGTGCTTTCCAACAAAAGCTTTTCTATAATTGTATGAAATCACCTGCAATAGATTAACCCTTGTCGTTATTCCCATCACAGGAAATAACTGTGACCCCTGGGTAACAGGTGAGCTTACTGCGACACCAGGGAGAGCCTTCCTGTACTGAAAGGCAACCTGTAGGAAAGCTGTGGAGGGAGTCTTTATCAGGGCCTGGAGTGACAGGACAAGGAGTAACCGCTTTAAACTGAAAAGTTAGATTTAGAATATATATTAGGAACAAATTCTCTACTGATAGTACCTCACATCCTGTGCATCTGCCAGCTTCTGCATTTTATGGTTGCCTCCCCTACTTAAGAGAGGATATTGGAGTGCTGTGTGAAACACTCAGATCTTACAGGAACAAAACAATACCTTACCTTTTGCGTTCAAATACGTGCCCAGTACGTTCAGCTAAAACAACTTCTAACCTACAGCGTTTGGTCGAAAGTTCCAATTTCTGTCTCAGTTTCATGTACACCAAATTTTCAAGCAGGATTTCTGGGCCAGTGTCGTCTGTCTGTGAGAGACTGCTTTGCTAGATAATCATTCACTGCTCCCTCTGCCAGGCACAGGCCTTTCTCTCTTAATCCCTTGTAAGAAAACTTGCAGAGGTATATGGGGTAGCAGTCAGCAGTGTAAAAGAATAAGAGACATACTGCCTTCGCACATATATATACAACACAATATCAAAGATCTCATCAAGGTCCACCAAGGAAAGGAAGCAATGCAGGAGAAAGAAGACAGGACAACAGGGGGAATGGAGAGCATAAGGGAGGAGGCAGCCAGTGGCCTTAAAAACAAAGCATAAAAATAACTTCCAGTAGTGGGACATAGTGAATTGGAGCTCTAAGGTCTGCATCTAGAGATGTCTTTTATCTTTATCATGCAGTTGTGGAGATGGGTCCTCTGGTTTTGGTCATGTTTTTTCACATTCTGCAATTATCTCCCAAGAACCACCCCCTGTTGGGCAGAAAGGTAGAGGTGCGCTCCAGAAACACAGCGATGGCAAGGAGTCCTCCACTTCATTCTTCCATTTTTTTCCAGCTGGAAGCATTCATAGTTGTCAACTGAATTGGTTTTGAGGAGTAGGAAAGACAGCATTGCTGGATTTCTGCTTTCTCCTAGATCCTATCATACCACATCATGACAGTTGTCTTTGTTTTATGTCCTTTTATGCCTGGATGTTTCTCATTTTTATGTGTGTGGGGTTTTCTATTTTTCTTTCTTTCTCTTCTTTCTTTCTTTCTTTCTTTCTTTCTTGCTTGCTTGCTTGCTTGCTTTCTTGCTTTCTCTTTCTTTCTTCCTGTCTGTCTTTCTGTCTGTCTGTCTGTCTTGTCTCTTTCTGTCCAGCACTGATTTTATTGCTACTTGTGCATATCCAGACTGTACAGTTTTCTCCATTCCCTCTGTTTCTCCCTGTGTCTTGCCCCTCTTCCCTGCAACTGAACAGCATTGCCTTGATCAATGAAGTGGCAACATGCGGCTTACACAGCAAACTGCTGAAATTACAGCTATAGCCATGGAGCACAGCTGCAGATCAACAGAAGACCACCAATAACTCACATTTCTAAACTGCTTGTCACAATTCTTCAGTATGCAGGCTGTGATGCTGCCAAGAGCGATCTCACCTCTTAAGCACCCATCCATTTCTTCTCTTCCCAGACCCTCAAGGTATCCTGGTCAAACCACACCCCTTGCCCCATCTGTCTGTCCCACATTCCTTTTCCCTCATCTTTTTTTTTTTTTTTTCAGCATAGTGTCTCCATAGAAGCTGCTGCTCCCCAACTCCGAGTTGACTAGGGCTGAACTATTGAAAAAGAAAAGAAAAGCTATAAATTATAGTGAGAGATGGTGAATACCTAATGATCTCTTAAAAGCAGGAATTTAAGGGAATAAGTAATTGATAAATGGAGTTAAGATCAGTAGGAAAAAATCCACTGTTGCAATCAGTAGAGTTAAGAAGTTTTTCAAGTACATTAGAAACAAAACTTAGAGTAATGACACAGATCCAATACGGGATGGGTATTGCTTCAGTGAGAAATGATGAAAAAAAAAAACCAACATCACGTACATGTGTATGTGTTGTTGTGTATTTGGAAAAAAAACAGGTTAATGAAAACTGCATGCTCAATTAGACGATTTTTTTTGTTGTCATTGGCAGGGAATTGTGTGCTTTATAACACAATATGTGTTATATGTTTTTTATATATTTTTTAATAAATAGACTTTATTAGATAACTCATTTTGAATGTATAGCCTAGATGTTAGAAGAATTAACAACATGCAATATTACTTGTAAAGATTAACAACATGTGGTATCTAAATAATATTTAGAGATGTAAAGGTGTTTGGCATTTCAAAGTCTACTTCTCCAATGAAAAATGTGTTAGAGCTTCTGTTGGATGTAATGTAACCTGCTCACTTCCTGCCCACCTCAGCAGGACAGGGGATAAAATCGGGAAAAAAAAGGAACGAGAAAGCTCATGGGCTTTGATAAAGACAGGGATATTGCTTATCAATGATTGTTGTGGAAAAATCTCTCTTAACTTGAGGAAATTAATTTCATGCCCATTAATTTGTATAAATTTAATTACTAGTTCAGGTGTTGGGAAGCAAAAGGACAAACATCAAACCACATAGGGGTAACAAACACTTCTCCTCCTCTTCTGGGCTCAACTTCACTCCAAGCACCTGTCTTCCACCTGCTGATCTCGCTCAGTCCATTCACTGGGGAAATGGGCAGCACAGGAGGAGGCTGTGGTTAATATGCAGCAGTTCTTCTCTGCCTATCCTTTCTTCTCGTTTCTACTTTGCTCCAGTGTGGGTCCTCCACAGGCTGCAGACCCTGTCAGGAATATTCATCTGTTCTGGCATGGATCCTCCACAGGTTTCAAAGAATATCTGCTCCACCATGGAGCATCTACTTCTCCTCCTCCTATGACCTTGATGTTCCCTCTGTTGTTCCTCATTCTTTTTGTTCTCTCCAGCTCTCTCCATCCAATATTTTCTGTGCATTCTTAGAGGCAACACACCTTGGCTTGTTGTCTGAGTTTGGCCTATGGTGCATCTGTTGCTGTGTCCAGCACAGTGCAGCCCCTGACCTTGCTACCAAAACCTTGCCACAAATCTCAATACACCTGTTAAAAGAGACCCTCCTGTTTGTTGCCCTTCTTTGGACACTCTCGAACAGTTTTATATCTTTTTCTCATACTGTGGTGCCCAAAACTGCACACAGTACTCACAGTACGTGGAATAGCAACAGAGACTGCCTCTAATTTTCTCTTCCCTGCAGAAGCTCTGTTGCTACCACTGTCCGGAAATCATCACTATCACAGACAGGAGTAGCATTCCCTCCTCCCACAGTTGGTTCTTTTTCCCCCAGACTTAGACACCATCCACAAAAGCAAAAACAAAACAAAACAAACAAACAAACAAACAAAAAAGAGTCAAAAGCCCTCAGGAAGGCAGTGGTGCAGACTGTGGAGAGCCTGGGTTCAAATCCTTCTTCTGCGAGGCTCTGAACCTATACCCCACCACAAGCTGTCCGCTAACGTATGGCAGGGCAAGGAGGAAGAAAGAACATTTCTCCTGCACTTTCCATTTATTGTTGGCTGACAATTCTGTAGAGTTATAAAGCCTCAATCAGTGCGATACAGGGTTCTTCTCACATTGTCTCACTGTGCCCTAAGGGGAACAGCTCTAATTTAATAGATGCTTCACCAGAAAATCATGAGTCATCTGCAGTTTTGAAGTTTTCTGGGATCAAGTCCCTTCAGACAGTTGAGGAATTTGCTCTATCACCTATGAAAACTGGTGCTCTAATAAGCTAGTGAGTGAACAAGAGAGAAATCCTCTGCTAGATGACTTGACAAATTTGGTCTGAAAACAGTGTTGAGGCAGAACAATGCACGATTTTTGCCTTGGATGCACAGAGAGATTGGGGGTAGTAGAATTCTTTTATTCTTCATTGATATAAACATTTTCAAAACAGGTGTTTGCTCAACCTTGCTTCCACTGTGTGCATGGGAGGGAGATAACTGAAAGTGGGGAGTGTTGCTTGAAACCTGCAAGTGGCTGAGGTCCAGTGGGGTTGGAGGCTTTCTTACTCCTTTTGGAAATGCAAAGCAACCTTGCGCCTACCCTGCACTTGCAGAAGGATCACGACAGCCCAAAGCACAGAGGCTTTGTAATTACTGCATAGGGATTGGGAGCAGGGGGCTGCAGGCGTGGCCTCTGTGAGAACAGTGCGGAAGCTGCCCGTGTCGGATAAGAGCCAGCTCCAGCCAACTCCAGAAGGGCCACGACGCTTGCCAGAGCTGAGCCTATAAGCGATGCTGTTTGCACCTCCGGGAGAGCAGATTTAAGAAGGGGGAAATACTGCTGTGCAACAGAAGCTGGAAGAGCAAGGAGAGAGAACCAGCCCTGCAGCCCCCAAGGTGAGTGCAGCAGGAGGCAGGAGGTGCTCCAGGCTCACAGCAGCAGTTCCCCTGCGGCCTGGGGAGAGGCCCCTGGTGGAGCAGGCTGTCCCCCTGCAGCCCACGGGTCCCACACGGAGCAGATCTCCACGCTGCAGCCCGTGGAGGAGCCCCCGGTGGAGCAGGTGGATGTGGCCTGGAGGAGGCCGCGGCCTGTGGAGAGCCCCCGCAGGAGCAGGCCCCAGGCCAGAGCTGCAGCCATGGAGAGGAGCCCACGCAGGAGCAGGGGGCCTGGGGGGAGCTGCCACCCGTGGGGGACCCAGGTTGGAGCAGTTTGCTCCTGACGGACGGACCCTGTGGTACAGACCCATATCGGAACAGTTCCTCAAGAATGGTGGCCTGTAAGCAGCCCCCGCAGGCTCATTTCGGGAAGGACGGCATCCCGTGGGAGGGACCCCACGTGGAACAGGGGCAGAGAGGGACCGTGGAGGAGCAGCAGGTGATGAAGTGTTAGGGACTGACCAGAGCCCACATTCCCCATTCCCCTGCAACACTCGGCAGGAGGAGGTAGAGCAGGGTGGATAGGAGGTAAAAGGGGTTTTAAGTTTGCTTTTAATTTTTCACTATTGTATTCTGCTAGTGATAGGCAACAAATTATATTAATCTCCCTGTGCTGCGTGTGTTTTGTCCAGGACGATAATTGTTGAGTGATCTCCCTGTCCTTATCACAATTCCTTGAGCCCTTTTCATCATATTTTTTCCCCCTTTTCCTTTGAGGAGGGGGAGTGAGAGAGTTGCTATGGTGGAGTTCAGCTGCCCAGCACTTAAAACTACCAAGCAACAGTCCTACTATCCACCGACCAGCGTCCTTATTCAAGCCTGTTGCAGCTATGTATGCTGCTCTGCTCTGTCTGGGATGTGGACCTAGCCATGATATCTGGGGCCAGCTCATATGGACTAGAGCCTTACAATCTGCAGGAATTCCCCTTCAGTGGGAACTTGCATCACATAAAGACGGTTCTCCATGGTGGAAGACAAAGCCTGTAGGAATTATTAGAAGTCGACATCCTCCATCGCTCTGACCCCCGAGATTTGGACATAATTTCCAAAATGAGCAAAAGGGATCTGTGTCTGCCCTGATACGAAGGAAATCACTGCCCCTGGAAATCTAGTCACTATGCTTTGGTGACTTCATCAGCGTTTTTGTTCTGCTTTGTATGCATCAAATGGAAAAGAGCTACCCCAGGAACACTGTGCTTTGGTGGCAGAGATCTGCTTGCAGCTGAGGACACTACTTATGTTTGTGTGTGAAAATCACACTTTCCTGCTAAAGTACATAATATTGGGCCACATGCTTTCTAGCATATCACCTGTCAGGGAAGCAAACCCAGGAAAAGCACTAATACAGCCCTATGTGTCCCTCATGGCTATAAGCACAGCCACAAGCACAACCATGCTAACACACAGGAAATCTGTGCATGATCCCCAGAATTCACAGATGCAACGTGCATTTCTGTGCCCGTGCCCTGACACCAGCTGGCAGCAGGAGTTCAGCTCCCAGCCTCAGCTCACTCTCTGTTCCTTGGGTTTGCTTTAATGCCTCCTTTGAGACACTGCCTCAGCGCAGTGAGTTTGTGAATGTGACATATCATTCAATATTATCCACCATGAGCCACTCTGTTCCTATAGCAACTGCCTCCTTAGCCCAGTTCCTGGGTCTCTTCTGGTCTGTTTGATATTCACCTTGACACCTTTGGTGGAGGCCTTGAAGGAACACACAAAGTGTGAAAACACCTTGTACTTATTAGGCCAAGGTAATTCCTCCCCACATGGATGGGCACATATCATCTCCAAGAAAGGGGCTCCCACCTCCACGACTCCCGTCCATCCTCCACCTCTCTATGTCCTTGCATGAATAACGACCTGCACCGCTTAACCTGGACAGGAGCCTGAAGTCCACAACGGGAAACGCTCTGATCTGGGCTCCTTCCAAAAGGGCCACGCAGATATAACTAGAAGAATGCGTAAAACGTTGACCCTAGCTGACGTAATTTCTTTTGGTTGATCTGATGCAAACCTGTGATGCACCCTGCAGCCCCTGCAACACTTGTGATTTTACCTGCAGCCCCTGCAACTGCTGTAATTTTACCTGCAGCCCCTCCAACAACTGTGATTTTACCTGCAGCCCCTGCAACCCCTGTGATTTTACCTGCAGCCCCTGCAACCCCTGTGATTTTACCTGCAGCCCCTCCAACAACTGTGATTTTACTTGCAGCCCCTCCAACCCTTGTGATGTTCCCTGCAGCCACTCCAACCCTGGGACAGGCCCTACAGCTGGCTCCGGGGACTACCCCGTTGCCGTATCAGTCGCCAATACACACAAGATGAAGGAATGGATGCAGAAGTCATCTCATTTAGGCAGGGAAGAAAGTCCTCCTAAGACGGGGAAGGAGCAATAGGAAGGCGAGGCAGGCGACCCCAATGTAGGGCCATCGAAGGGAAGAGGAGGCTGTTATAAAATAGAAAAGAGAGAAAAGCAGCAGTAGGCAGGTGATCCCCATCCCTGGGCGAGCTGCGAGACATGGGACAAGATTTCAGCTGTCATGCAGGCGAGCACATTGTCACCTGGCTGCTGCGATGCTGGGATAACAGCTCCGGGAGCCTGGAATCGGAGGGCAGGGAAGCCAAGCAGCTGGGATCCTTCTCTGGGGAAGGGGGCACTGAGAAAGCGATCGGAAACGGGGCACAAGCCTCTGGAGGCGGCGCCTGTCAGGCGTGAAGGAAAGGGATCCCTTCCAGGAAGATGCTGTGGGGTTGCTGAGGGTCGAAGAACAGCAGGTGTGGTGTTTTTCCTCAGCTGGGCAGCTGAGCTCCACCTCAACCGCTCTCTCCCTGCCCCTCCTCAAACGGAAAGGGGAGAAAATAGGATGGAAGGGGCTCAAGGGCTGAGAGAAGGACAGGGAGATCACTCCACAATGATCGTCACGGGCAAAAGAGGCTCAGCAGAGCCTGTTCCAGTCCAGCCCGGGCCTGCTCCTGCGGGGGCTCTCCACAGGCCGCGGCCTCCTCCAGGCCACATCCACCTGCTCCACCGGGGGCTCCTCCACGGGCTGCAGCGTGGAGATCTGCTCCGTGTGGGACCCGTGGGCTGCAGGGGGACAGCCTGCTCCACCAGGGGCCTCTCCCCAGGCCGCAGGGGAACTGCTGCTGTGAGCCTGGAGCACCTCCTGCCTCCTGCTGCACTCACCTTGGGGGCTGCAGAGAGGTTTCTCACTCCTCCCTGACCCAGACGCTGCTGTGCAGCAGGTTTCTTTCCCTTTCTTAGGTGGGCTCTCACACAGGCGCAAAACATCATCCTTTTTGTCTCAGTTCTGGGCAGCAGCGGGTCCCTCTGGAGCCTCCTGGAACCGGCCCTTATCTAACATGGGGCAGCTGCTGCATTCTCCTCACAGAGGACACCCCTGCAGCCCCCCGCTACCAGAACCTGTCCTCGTAAACCCAACACAAGACACCGACCGAGCCTCCCTGATTCCCAGCAGGTGGGTCAGGCTGGGAACCCAGGCCAGTGCCCGGCAGACCCTCCTGGGCCTTGAAAAGCAAGCTTTATGGGGACGTAGCACCCAGAAAGAACGGAGTCACGCAACAGGATTCATTTCCAAAACCGCCTCGTAGACACCTGGGCCAAAGAGCAGGGCCTTGAGCGGGTATATCACAATGACAGAGTTCATTTCCTTCCCAGTAGCTGGCATGTGCCGTTTTTTGGGATTTCGGGGCTACAGCGTGCTGCTAAGAGGGATGTCTTAGCTCTTGCAGGGCAGTGCTTCCACTAAGGCCAGGACTTTTCTGCATCTTCTACTGCCCTGCAAGCGAGGATGCTTGGGGCACACAGGAAGCTGGGAGCGGACACAGCTGCAGGGATTCCATAAGACACAAGCAAATGCAGCCTTGGCTTGGTGACACTTTCTCTTGATTACTGCTCAACACAAATTACCTCGAGCAAGTCTACTGTGAGGACTAAAGGAAAGAGACGTATGGATGCTGCTAAGCTCTTCTAGCTTGTACCAGGTAGGAAAGATACCTCTGTAGCAGGCGTGAAGAGGATAGCACTAATTAATTAGATGAGAAGCGGAGGAAAGGCACTTAGAGGTAGTGAAAAGCAGTTAATGTGATGTTCCGGGGAAGCTTCAGTCTGCTTAAGGAGTAGCAAGAACAAGCCTAAAGTCATAGCCAAATACAAGAAAGAGAGGAGGACACGCAGCATGAGAAGCTCCCGAGAGAAAGGAGCTCTGTTTTGGGTAAAAATCAGTCCCTTTTTCTATCATGGAGACATCCAAGGGCGTAGGACACGTGCACTTCAGGGAACCAAGAGATGCTGTGCATTTCTCTCGTCCCCCTGACACAGCCACTAGGTGACGATGCTTCCAATTCTCTCTAAAGAAACCTTGCTTTCTCAGGCCCAGGCGTCCAGCTGCACACCAAGGACGTCCCTGGCTCCCAGGCACAGTTCCCAGGCCGAAGGCCGAGCTCCCCTCCGAACCCCCATTCCAGCAGACCTTGCTCCTGGCATGGTGGAGCAGCCACTTCATGTCAGCCTTTTCTCCTGGCAGTCAGCTTAGCGCCGTAACCTCTGCCATCGGGGCGCCCGAGAGCCGTGTGAGGTCAGCAGAGAGTCACTGTCAGCCTTTGACCTCACAAAGGTGGGTGGCCATAAGTGCCCTGAGCGTCCAGCTCGCATTGAGTACTGCTGGTGGCACTCGAGGCGTGGAGGTCTGCATGGTGCAATGGGAGACGCCGATGTCCTGCTGCTGGAACAAGAGACGCTGATGTGCTGCTGGTGCAGGAGGAGACCTGAAGGTGCCGCTGCTTACAGGTGCTGAGGAGCGGGCAGCCTCAGCGGGCAGCTGAATCAGAGGGCAGGGAAGCCAAGCAGCTTCCTTCTCTGGGGAAGGGGGCACAGAGAAAGTGATTGGAAATGGGGTACAAGCCCTCAGCCTCTAAAAGCAATCCCTCAGATGCTGAGGTATAATAAAGTTAGGTATATCTGTTTGACTCTAGACCCCAACATGTTTGTTAGTGTTCTGGTTTGTCCACTGCTTTCTTGTGGGGGATTTGAGTTGGCCATTACTGCTTAGGTGAATGCTGACTTCATAGCTATGGTGCACTTCATTCTTAAAATGGGAAGTTTCTACCAATTTCCTGTCCAAACTTGCTCATAAGCCAACTGCAGTCATCATTTCAGATGTGTCTCCCAACTTACACATTTCCTATTTCTCCTTGATATTTACTCAAGAAATTCATTTACGTAGAGACAACATATTCTTCTCTCAACTGGCATCTGGCTGGGCAGAATGATGTCCTTTAATTCCCTTCCAGACAATAGGCAACTTGTTCCTTCTGTCTTGTGAACTCTTCCTCCTAAGTTCAATGTGAATACAAGTGGCAGAACTGTGCCTCATGTCTCAAATGAGTGTCAGGGCTGCCTTGTCCATTGTATTCATACTGGAGGGGAAAAAAAATGAATAGCCATACACACTATATAACCACTAAACTTTTTCAGTCCTCCTTGTGCTAACAGTGCATGAACGTGAGGTTTTGTTGTCATTTTGTTTGTTTGTTTGTTTGTTTTAAACTCCTGACTACCATATAGCAAACATGACAAAAAATCACCCTTTTTTGAGAATCTCTGAGAATGGCTCTGCTTTGTATTATCACCTGTCACTTCACCTGAACCATTTCAATCACAAGCGATAGCCTTCTGTCAGGCTTGGTAGTACTTCCCAACCTTATGTCACCTGCAAATCTCAAAGCTCCTGTGTAATTTTTAATCTTCAGCCACCATGTCCATACCGAACATATCTAACTTTGAAGTCAGCTCTGCCCTGAATAGGAGGTTGGGTTTTCAGAGGTCCCTTCCAGCCTACATTTCTCCATGAGTCTTTGCCTCCTTAGCAGCTGCAGTTTCAGAACTGTCTCTGAGAATTACCATAGGTAACCACGCCTTTGCTGGTAATTCCCTCTTCAGTGTGAACAATTGCAAATTCCCTTTATTCACTTGCAGCCCCAAAGCCCAAATCCGTAGATAATGTATCAGAAGCCCACAGAAAGTGAAATAGATGGAGTTCATCCCCTGTGTAGGGAAGAACTGGTCCTACAAAGGAAAGCTACTAAATTGTCTGGAAACAATTTAGCTCTGATAAATTATCTTGTCAATTACACATTACCCCCTACTTCCCTGGTCTTATCTGTTCTTGCTACAAAACTTTGCACGGTGTTGATGTCAAACTAACAGGCCCACACTTGTCTGGATGACTCTTTACCCTCTTCTGGACAGAAGTATATTTGTTACTCTCCCATTCTGGGGACTATCCCCGATTTGCACAATTGTTATGCATTTTTCCTACTTGACTTGTTGTTCTGCGTGCCAATGCTGTTAACAGGCTAGGTAGATATCAGCTTTTCATTTTTCACTTGAATCACTATAGATTTTTGTTTCACCCCAGATGATGTTGCGCCTAGTGCCCTACCCTCCTTTTCAATGGGAGTCCTGTCACTGCCCTTAACATCACATTGTTGTTGCTGTTAGATGCAGGAAATCAGATTTGCAGCATTTGAGACATCAGTAACTTTTGATCTATCTTTGCCTCGAGTGTGCAACTGTCCTAATTTGTTCTCTTTGTTCCCCCTGGTTTCTGTGGCTTAAGTACCACTTACTATTATTGTTTAATTTCCTATGTGAAGGAGGTTTTTGGTCATTCTTACTTTATTTCTGCAGTTTTTAACCTCTGAAACATACCTTTTCTCATCGCTTTTTTCCTCTTTGAATTTTGAATTTTAACTATGCCTTCTCTGCACTCAAGTCCCAGAGCTGCTTAGTCAGACTCAATTATTCATTTCCTTAGATTTCAAGGTTTGCATTTCTAAGCCTCAGAACCTTCATTCTAAACCTGGTTTTGTCTGTCTTGAAATGTAAAATGAGAAAAGTCAGCTCATGATCACACTTTATTCAAATTTTACTACATTTAAACCCATACAGGAGCCAAGTCTAAAACGGTCTTGTATTTTTTCACTTTTGGGAAGAAAGCCATCACATAGTATACCTGGATGAACATAAGTGGTAATTATCTTTCAATCTTTTGCTGGGAAGTTAAAGTCTCCCATAATTCCCATTATTGTTTACGTGTCTGATAACTGTACAGAGATAATTCACTATTAGACTGGAGCTAAGAGCAAAGAGCGGGCTAGCAAGGCTGTCTATCTTTAGCAGTGATTTGCACAAAACCACTCTTTTGCTGACCCATAACATTTAATTTCTCCATCCTCTGCTTCTTGCTAACACAAAGCACCATCTTATTCCATCCATTTGCCTTGGTTTCCAGCCTTCCTGAGATTTATCGGTCCTTGTATGACATTCATGCCTTTGTTTCACCCTTCCTGTGTTGACACTTGTCATAACAGTTTTAGATCCTGAACATGATCATCTCAAAGTTTGCCTGACAGTTAGGTCTTCCTCACATTGTCATAGAGTATCAGGTCTCCACCACTTGAAATAGATTGGATTGGATTAGATTATTGGCACCGTCTCTTGTGCTGGTAGTCCATTATCTTCACAGTCCATACAACTGGCCATCAGTGAACATGAAGCGGCCTTATCCTGCCCATTTACCTTTCTGGAAATCAGCCACTCTCTCTGCCTAGAGCAGGGAATGGATTTTCCTCACCTTTCTTCAAAAGCTCTGAAGTTTTCTGTGATCTTTCCAATTTTATGGTATGATAAGCTTTTGCTTCCACCGAAGGGTAGAAGTCATTATGAATAGTGCCAACAAAACAGAAACATAACAATGAAAACGACATTTTAATTCAGAATAGGTATTTGAAAAGTTCACCTTTTCTAGCACAAATGGGGAAAAGAAAAAAAGGAAGGAAAAAAAAAAAAAAAAAGCAGTCCTAAAACATCAAAACTGTGGCCAAAGAATTAGAAGAAACACTATTTTTCCAAAGCTGCAATGTTTTCCATTCATCTGGCTGGGCCAGCAGAGCACTGGAGACCTGGATGCACTGCACTCATGGCTGGTTACCCTAAATGACCTGCAGGGAGATCTTCTTATCTCTATCCCTCTGTTTCTCCTTTCAATCTCTGTTTTGTCTGTTTGTATCACTAGCTCTCAAATCGCCACTGATATATGCACGTGCAGCACCCAGCACAACCTTGTTTCAGGCTCCAGCGGGACCTTTAGGCATTACCATCCTGTAAACAAATAACAATGATAGTGAGTGTAATTACAATCGTCAAACTATTCCAGCTCCACATCATTAGCCATGCCCTGAGCTAAATAACATTTTAATCAGTTCGATATGTCATCTGTGGCTTTCTTCACTGTCACTTGCAATCCAGCAAACTCCTTCCTTCACGTTTCTAGATTAGACAGAGGGTTCTCAACTGCAGACATCCAATTCCCTGTTCAGGAAGCAGCGAGACCTTTCCTCTTCTCACAGATTTAAGATGATAGCCAAGCATCATGAGACACAGTGCGTATGTCTCCTAGGCCCATCCCATGAGAGCAGGACATTTACCACACATGAGAAGAAGACTTAATGCAGTGGCAAAGCAAAATACTCAGTGTCAAAGCCATGTCAAGATGATCATTAAAGACAGATCAAAATTACCCAATGCAGGAGGAAAATCTATCGTTTGTAGAAGATTATGTTCTCTGATTATTAGTTTCAAAATTAGTTTTTCCTTTGGATTTCCTCTGAACTTAAACTTAGTTTGGAATGCCTTTGGTTTTGAATATTTCTGAAATCGTATTACTTCTCCTAAGTAAGTTGCTAGTCTGTTCTATTTACGTGAAATTCAAATAATATTGTGAAGTATCTGCCATCAGTTTTACTGTGTGCCAGGCTGAGTTCCCTGATGAATTTCAAATTTCAGATATGAAACGGTAAAGGTTAAAAAAAAAAAATGTTACAAAGGGTACTTCATGCGGTAGCATAAACTTCTGTTTTCTCAAAACTTGTATCAGTTCATCTCACCAGGACCAGCAGGGGAAGCACACTCTGCCTAGGCACTGGCAAAGGCACACAGTGAGACTGTAGGGTCTCTTGCCGGGGTCATTCAAAATTTGACTGTACAAGCCCCTGAGCAATATGACAGGGCTTTAAAAATGGCCCTGCTTGAAGTACGGGGGTGATCTGGAGACCTCTAAGGTGCTTTCCAACAAAAGCTTTTCTATAATTGTATGAAATCACCTGCAGTAGATTAACCCTTGTCGTTATTCCCATCACAGGAAATAACTGTGACACCTGGGTAACAGGTGAGCTTACTGCGACACCAGGGAGAGCCTTCCTGTACTGAAAGGCAACCTGTAGGAAAGCTGGGGAGGGAGTCTTTATCAGGTTCTGGAGCGACAGGACAAGGAGTAACCGCTTTAAACTGAAAAGTTAGATTTAGAATATATATTAGGAACAAATTCTCTACTGATAGTACCTCACATCCTGTGCATCTGCCAGCTTCTGCATTTTATGGTTGCCTCCCCTACTTAAGAGAGGATATTGGAGTGCTGTGTGAAACACTCAGATCTTACAGGAACAAAACAATACCTTACCTTTTGCGTTCAAATATGTGCCCAGTACGTTCAGCTAAAACAACTTCTAACCTACAGCGTTTGGTCGAAAGTTCCAATTTCTGTCTCAGTTTCATGTACACCAAATTTTCAAGCAGGATTTCTGGGCCAGTGTCGTCTGTCTGTGAGAGACTGCTTTGCTAGATCATCATTCACTGCTCCCTCTGCCAGGCACAGGCCTTTCTCTCTTAATCCCTTGTAAGAAAACTTGCAGAGGTATATGGGGTAGCAGTCAGCAGTGTAAAAGAATAAGAGACATACTGCCTTCGCACATATATATACAACACAATATCAAAGATCTCATCAAGGTCCACCAAGGAAAGGAAGCAATGCAGGAGAAAGAAGACAGGACAACAGGGGGAATGGGGAGCATAAGGGAGGAGGCAGCCAGTGGCCTTAAAAACAAAGCATAAAAAATAACTTCCAGTAGTGGGACATAGTGAATTGGAGCTCTAAGGTCTGCATCTAGAGATGTCTTTTATCTTTATCATGCAGTTGTGGAGATGGGTCCTCTGGTTTTGGTCATGTTTTTTCACATTCTGCAATTATCTCCCAAGAAGAACCCCCTGTTGGGCAGAAAGGTAGAGGTGCGCTCCAGAAACACAGTGATGGCAAGGAGTCCTCCACTTCATTCTTCCATTTTTTTCCAGCTGGAAGCATTCATAGTTGTCAACTGAATTGGTTTTGAGGAGTAGGAAAGACAGCATTGCTGGATTTCTGCTTTCTCCTAGATCCTATCATACCACATCATGACAGTTGTCTTTGTTTTATGTCCTTTTATGCCTGGATGTTTCTCATTTTTATGAGTGTGGGGTTTTCTATTTTTCTTTCTTTCTCTTCTTTCTTTCTTTTTCTTTCTTTCTTTCTTTCTTTCTTTCTTTCTTTCTTTCTTTCTTTCTTTCTTTCTTTCTTTCTTTCTTTTTCTTTCTGTCTGTCTGTCTTTCTCTCTTCTCTCTTTCTGTCCAGCACTGATTTTATTGCTACTTGTGCATATCCAGACTGTACAGTTTTCTCCATTCCCTCTGTTTCTTCCCTGTGTCTTGCCCCTCTTCCCTGCAACTGAACAGCATTGCCTTGATCAATGAAGTGGCAACATGCGGCTTACACAGTAAACTGCTGAAATTACAGCTATAGCCATGGAGCACAGCTGCAGATCAACAGAAGACCACCAATAACTCACATTTCTAAACTGCTTGTCACAATTCTTCAGTATGCAGGCTGTGATGCTGCCAAGAGCGATCTCACCTCTTAAGCACCCATCCATTTCTTCTCTTCCCAGACCCTCAAGGTATCCTGGTCAAACCACCCCCCTTGCCCCATCTGTCTGTCCCACATTCCTTTTCCCTCATCTTTTTTTTTTTTTTTTCAGCATAGTGTCTCCATAGAAGCTGCTGCTCCCCAACTCCGAGTTGACTAGGGCTGAACTATTGAAAAAGAAAAGAAAAGCTATAAATTATAGTGAGAGATGGTGAATACCTAATGATCTCTTAAAAGCAGGAATTTAAGGGAATAAGTAATTGATAAATGGAGTTAAGATCAGTAGGAAAAAAATCCACTGTTGCAATCAGTAGAGTTAAGAAGTTTTTCAAGTACATTAGAAACAAAACTTAGAGTAATGACACAGATCCAATACGGGATGGGTATTGCTTCAGTGAGAAATGATGAAAAAAAAAAACCAACATCACGTACATGTGTATGTGTTGTTGTGTATTTGGAAAAAAAACAGGTTAATGAAAACTGCATGCTCAATTAGATGATTTTTTTTGTTGTCATTGGTAGGGAATTGTGTGCTTTATAACACAATATGTGTTATATGTTTTTTATATATGTTTTAATAAATAGACTTTATTAGATAACTCATTTTGAATGTATAGCCTAGATGTTAGAAGAATTAACAACATGCAATATTATTGTAAAAATTAACAACATGTGGTATCTAAATAATATTTAGAGATGTAAAGGTGTTTGGCATTTCAAAGTCTACTTCTCCAATGAAAAATGTGTTAGAGCTTCTGTTGGATGTAATGTAACCTGCTCACTTCCTGCCCACCTCAGCAGGGCAGGGGATAAAATCGGGGAAAAAAAAGGAACGAGAAAGCTCATGGGCTTTGATAAAGACAGGGATATTGCTTATCAATGATTGTTGTGGAAAAATCTCTCTTAACTTGAGGAAATTAATTTAATGCCAATTAATTTGTATAAATTTAATTACTAGTTCAGGTGTTGGGAAGCAAAAGGACAAACATCAAACCACATAGGGGTAACAAACACTTCTCCTCCTCTACTGGGCTCAACTTCACTCCAAGCACCTGTCTTCCACCTGCTGATCTCGCTCAGTCCATTCACTGGGGAAATGGGCAGCACAGGAGGAGGCTGTAGTTAATATGCAGCAGTTCTTCTCTGCCTATCCTTTCTTCTCGTTTCTACTTTGCTCCAGTGTGGGTCCTCCACAGGGTGCAGACCCTGTCAGGAATATTCATCTGTTCTGGCATGGATCCTCCACAGGTTTCAAAGAATATCTGCTCCACCATGGAGCATCTACTTCTCCTCCTCCTATGACTTTGATGTTCCCTCTGTTGTTCCTCATTCTTTTTGTTCTCTCCAGCTCTCTCCATCCAATATTTTCTGTGCATTCTTAGAGGCAACACACCTTGGCTTGTTGTCTGAGTTTGGCCTATGGTGCATCTGTTGCTGTGTCCAGCACAGTGCAGCCCCTGACCTTGCTACCAAAACCTTGCCACAAATCTCAATACACCTGTTAAAAGAGACCCTCCTGTTTGTTGCCCTTCTTTGGACACTCTCGAACAGTTTTATATCTTTTTCTCATACTGTGGTGCCCAAAACTGCACACAGTACTCACAGTACGTGGAATAGCAACAGAGACTGCCTCTAATTTTCTCTTCCCTGCAGAAGCTCTGTTGCTACCACTGTCCGGAAATCATCACTATCACAGACAGGAGTAGCATTCCCTCCTCCCACAGTTGGTTCTTTTTCCCCCAGACTTAGACACCATCCACAAAAGCAAAAACAAAACAAAACAAACAAACAAACAAACAAAAAAGAGTCAAAAGCCCTCAGGAAGGCAGTGGTGCAGACTGTGGAGAGCCTGGGTTCAAATCCTTCTTCTGCGAGGCTCTGAACCTATACCCCACCACAAGCTGTCCGCTAACGTATGGCAGGGCAAGGAGGAAGAAAGAACATTTCTCCTGCACTTTCCATTTATTGTTGGCTGACAATTCTGTAGAGTTATAAAGCCTCAATCAGTGCGATACAGGGTTCTTCTCACATTGTCTCACTGTGCCCTAAGGGGAACAGCTCTAATTTAATAGATGCTTCACCAGAAAATCATGAGTCATCTGCAGTTTTGAAGTTTTCTGGGATCAAGTCCCTTCAGACAGTTGAGGAATTTGCTCTATCACCTATGAAAACTGGTGCTCTAATAAGCTAGTGAGTGAACAAGAGAGAAATCCTCTGCTAGATGACTTGACAAATTTGGTCTGAAAACAGTGTTGAGGCAGAACAATGCACGATTTTTGCCTTGGATGCACAGAGAGATTGGGGGTAGTAGAATTCTTTTATTCTTCATTGATATAAACATTTTCAAAACAGGTGTTTGCTCAACCTTGCTTCCACTGAGTGCATGGGAGGGAGATAACTGAAAGTGGGGAGTGTTGCTTGAAACCTGCAAGTGGCTGAGGTCCAGTGGGGTTGGAGGCTTTCTTACTCCTTTTGGAAATGCAAAGCAACCTTGCGCCTACCCTGCACTTGCAGAAGGATCACGACAGCCCAAAGCACAGAGGCTTTGTAATTACTGCATAGGGATTGGGAGCAGGGGGCTGCAGGCGTGGCCTCTGTGAGAACAGTGCGGAAGCTGCCCGTGTCAGATCAGAGCCAGCTCCAGCCAACTCCAGAAGGGCCACGGCGCTTGCCAGAGCTGAGCCTATAAGCGATGCTGTTTGCACCTCCGGGAGAGCAGATTTAAGAAGGGGGAAATACTGCTGTGCAACAGAAGCTGGAAGAGCAAGGAGAGAGAACCAGCCCTGCAGCCCCCAAGGTGAGTGCAGCAGGAGGCAGGAGGTGCTCCAGGCTCACAGCAGCAGTTCCCCTGCGGCCTGGGGAGAGGCCCCTGGTGGAGCAGGCTGTCCCCCTGCAGCCCACGGGTCCCACACGGAGCAGATCTCCACGCTGCAGCCCGTGGAGGAGCCCCCGCTGGAGCAGGTGGATGTGGCCTGGAGGAGGCCGCGGCCTGTGGAGAGCCCCCGCAGGAGCAGGCCCCAGGCCAGAGCTGCAGCCATGGAGAGGAGCCCACGCAGGAGCAGGGGGCCTGGGGGGAGCTGCCACCCGTGGGGGACCCAGGTTGGAGCAGTTTGCTCCTGACGGACGGACCCTGTGGTACAGACCCATATCGGAACAGTTCCTCAAGAATGGTGGCCTGTAAGCAGCCCCCGCAGGCTCATTTCGGGAAGGACGGCATCCCGTGGGAGGGACCCCGCTTGGAACAGGGGCAGAGAGGGACCGTGGAGGAGCAGCAGGTGATGAAGTGTTAGGGGCTGACCACAGCCCACATTCCCCATTCCCCTGCAACACTCGGCAGGAGGAGGTAGAGCAGGGTGGATAGGAGGTAAAAGGGGTTTTAAGTTTGCTTTTAATTTTTCACTATTGTAGTCTGCTAGTGATAGGCAACAAATTATATTAATCTCCCTGTGCTGCATGTGTTTTGTCCAGGACGATAATTGTTGAGTGATCTCCCTGTCCTTATCACAATTCCTTGAGCCCTTTTCATCATATTTTTTCCCCCTTTTCCTTTGAGGAGGGGGAGTGAGAGAGTTGCTATGGTGGAGTTCAGCTGCCCAGCAGCTTAAAACTACCAAGCAACAGTCCTACTATCCACCGACCAGCGTCCTTATTCAAGCCTGTTGCAGCTATGTATGCTGCTCTGCTCTGTCTGGGATGTGGACCTACCCGTGGTATCTGGGGCCAGCTCATATGGACTAGAGCCTTACAATCTGCAGGAATTCCCCTTCAGTGGGAACTTGCATCACATAAAGACGGTTCTCCATGGTGGAAGACAAAGCCTATAGGAATTATTAGAAGTCGACATCCTCCATCGCTCTGACCCCCGAGATTTGGACATAATTTCCAAAATGAGCAAAAGGGATCTGTGTCTGCCCTGATACGAAGGAAGTCACTGCCCCTGGAAATCTAGTCACTATGCTTTGGTGACTTCATCAGCGTTTTTATTCTGCTTTGTATGCATCAAATGGAAAAGAGCTACCCCAGGAACACTGTGCTTTGGTGGCAGAGATCTGGTTGCAGGAGGTCAGCTCCCAGCCTCAGCTCACTCTCTGTTCCTTGGGTTTGCTTTAATGCCTCCTTTGAGACACTGCCTCAGCGCAGTGAGTTTGTGAATGTGACATATCATTCAATATTATCCACCATGAGCCACTCTGTTCCTATAGCAACTGCCTCCTTAGCCCAGTTCCTGGGTCTCTTCAGGTCTGTTTGATATTCACCTTGACACCTTTGGTGGAGGCCTTGAAGGAACACACAAAGTGTGAAAACACCTTGTACTTATTAGGCCAAGGTAATTCCTCCCCACATGGATGGGCACATATCATCTCCAAGAAAGGGGCTCCCACCTCCACGACTCCCGTCCATCCTCCACCTCTCTATGTCCTTGCATGAATAACGACCTGCACAGCTTAACCTGGACAGGAGCCTGAAGTCCAGAACGGGAAACGCTCTGATCTGGGCTCCTTCCAAAAGGGCCACGCAGATATAACTAGAAGAATGCGTAAAACGTTGACCCTAGCTGACGTAATTTCTTTTGGTTGATCTGATGCAAACCTGTGATGCACCCTGCAGCCCCTGCAACACTTGTGATTTTACCTGCAGCCCCTGCAACTGCTGTAATTTTAACTGCAGCCCCTCCAACAACTGTGATTTTACCTGCAGCCCCTGCAACCCCTGTGATTTTACCTGAAGCCCCTGCAACCCCTGTGATTTTACCTGCAGCCCCTCCAACAACTGTGATTTTACTTGCAGCCCCTCCAACCCTTGTGATGTTCCCTGCAGCCACTCCAACCCTGGGACAGGCCCTACAGCTGGCTCCGGGGACTACCCCGTTGCCGTATCAGTCGCCAATACACACAAGATGAAGGAATGGGTGCAGAAGTCATCTCGTTTAGGCAGGGAAGAAAGTCCTCCTAAGACGGGGAAGGAGCAATAGGCAGGCGAGGCAGGTGACCCCAATGTAGGGCCATCGAAGAGAAGGGGAGGCTGTTATAAAATAGAAAAGAGAGAAAAGCATCAGTAGGCAGGTGATCCCCATCCCTGGGCGAGCTGCGAGACATGGGACAAGATTTCAGCTGTCATGCAGGCGAGCACATTGTCACCTGGCTGCTGCGATGCTGGGATAACAGCTCCGGGAGCCTGGAATCGGAGGGCAGGGAAGCCAAGCAGCTGGGATCCTTCTCTGGGGAAGGGGGCACTGAGAAAGCGATCGGAAACGGGGCACAAGCCTCTGGAGGCGGCGCCTGTCAGGCGTGAAGGAAAGGGATCCCTTCCAGGAAGATGCTGTGGGGTTGCTGAGGGTCGAAGAACAGCAGGTGTGGTGTTTTTCCTCAGCTGGGCAGCTGAGCTCCACCTCAACCGCTCTCTCCCTGCCCCTCCTCAAACGGAAAGGGGAGAAAATAGGATGGAAGGGGCTCAAGGGCTGAGAGAAGGACAGGGAGATCACTCCACAATGATCGTCACGGGCAAAAGAGGCTCAGCAGAGCCTGTTCCAGTCCAGCCCGGGCCTGCTCCTGCAGGGGCTCTCCACAGGCCGCGGCCTCCTCCAGGCCACATCCACCTGCTCCAGCGGGGGCTCCTCCACGGGCTGCAGCGTGGAGATCTGCTCCGTGTGGGACCCGTGGGCTGCAGGGGGACAGCCTGCTCCACCAGGGGCCTCTCCCCAGGCCGCAGGGGAACTGCTGCTGTGAGCCTGGAGCACCTCCTGCCTCCTGCTGCACTCACCTTGGGGGCTGCAGAGAGGTTTCTCACTCCTCCCTGACCCAGACGCTGCTGTGCAGCAGGTTTCTTTCCCTTTCTTAGGTGGGCTCTCACGCAGGCGCAAACATCATCCTTTTTGTCTCAGTTCTGGGCAGCAGCGGGTCCCTCTGGAGCCTCCTGGAACCGGCCCTTATCTAACATGGGGCAGCTGCTGCATTCTCCTCACAGAGGACACCCCTGCAGCCCCCCGCTACCAGAACCTGTCCTCGTAAACCCAACACAAGACACCGACCGAGCCTCCCTGATTCCCAGCAGGTGGGTCAGGCTGGGAACCCAGGCCAGTGCCCGGCAGACCCTCCTGGGCCTTGAAAAGCAAGCTTTATGGGGACGTAGCACCCAGAAAGAACGGAGTCACGCAACAGGATTCATTTCCAAAACCACCTCATAGACACCTGGGCCAAAGAGCAGGGCCTTGAGCGGGTATATCACAATGACAGAGTTCATTTCCTTCCCAGTAGCTGGCACGTGCCGTTTTTTGGGATTTCGGGGCTACAGTGAGCTGCTAAGAGGGATGTCTTAGCTCTTGCAGGGCAGTGCTTCCACTAAGGCCAGGACTTTTCTGCATCTTCTACTGCCCTGCAAGCGAGGATGCTTGGGGCACACAGGAAGCTGGGAGCGGACACAGCTGCAGGGATTCCATAAGGCACAAGCAAATGCAGCCTTGGCTTGGTGACACTTTCTCTTGATTACTGCTCAACACAAATTACCTCGAGCAAGTCTACTGTGAGGACTAAAGGAAAGAGACGTATGGATGCTGCTAAGCTCTTCTAGCTTGTACCAGGTAGGAAAGATACCTCTGTAGCAGGCGTGAAGAGGATAGCACTAATTAATTAGATGAGAAGCGGAGGAAAGGCACTTAGAGGTAGTGAAAAGCAGTTAATGTGATGTTCCGGGGAAGCTTCAGTCTGCTTAAGGAGTAGCAAGAACAAGCCTAAAGTCATAGCCAAATACAAGAAAGAGAGGAGGACACGCAGCATGAGAAGCTCCCGAGAGAAAGGAGCTCTGTTTTGGGTAAAAATCAGTCCCTTTTTCTATCATGGAGACATCCAAGGGCGTAGGACACGTGCACTTCAGGGAACCAAGAGATGCTGTGCATTTCTCTCGTCCCCCTGACACAGCCACTAGGTGACGATGCTTCCAATTCTCTCTAAAGAAACCTTGCTTTCTCAGGCCCAGGCGTCCAGCTGCACACCAAGGACGTCCCTGGCTCCCAGGCACAGTTCCCAGGCCCAAGGCCGAGCTCCCCTCCGAACCCCCATTCCAGCAGACCTTGCTCCTGGCATTGTGGAGCAGCCATTTCATGTCAGCCTTTTCTCCTGGCAGTCAGCTTAGCGCCGTAACCTCTGCCATCGGGGCGCCCGAGAGCCGTGTGAGGTCAGCAGAGAGTCACTGTCAGCCTTTGACCTCACAAAGGTGGGTGGCCATAAGTGCCCTGAGCGTCCAGCTCGCATTGAGTACTGCTGGTGGCACTCGAGGCGTGGAGGTCTGCATGGTGCAATGGGAGACGCCGATGTCCTGCTGCTGGAACAAGAGGCGCTGATGTGCTGCTGGTGCAGGAGGAGACGTGAAGGTGCTGCTGCTTAGAGGTGCTGAGGAGCGGGCAGCCTCAGCGGGCAGCTGAATCAGAGGGCAGGGAAGCTAAGCAGCTTCCTTCTCTGGGGAAGGGGGCACAGAGAAAGTGACTGGAAATGGGGTACAAGCCCTCAGCCTCTAAAAGCAATCCCTCAGATGTTTAGGTATAGTAATGTTAGGTATATCTGTTTGACTCTAGACCCCAACATGTTTGTTAGTGTCTGGTTTGTCAACTGCTTTCTTGTGGGGGATTTGAGTTGGCCATTACTGTTTAGGTGAATGCTGACTTCGTATCTATGGTGCACTTTATTCTTAAAATGGGAAGTTTCTACCAATTTCCCGTCCAAACTTGCTCATAAGCCAACTGCAGTCATCATTTCAGATGTGTCTCCCAACTTACACATTTCCTATTTCTCCTTGATATTTACTCAAGAAATTCATTTACGTAGAGACAACATATTCTTCTCTCAACTGGCATCTGGCTGGGCAGAATGATGTCCTTTCATTCCCTTCCAGGCAATAGGCAACTTGTTCCTTCTGTCATGTGAACTCTTCCTCCTAAGTTCAATGTGAATACAAGTGGCAGAACTGTGCCTCATGTCTCAAATGAGTGTCAGGGCTGCCTTGTCCAGTGTATTCATACTGGAGGGAAAAAAAAATGAATAGCCATACACACTATATAACCACTAAACTTTTTCAGTCCTCCTTGTGCTAACAGTGCATGAACGTGAGGTTTTGTTGTCATTTTTGTTTGTTTGTTTGTTTGCTTGCTTTAAACTCCTGACTGCCATATAGCAAACATGACAAAAAAACACCCTTTTTTGAGAATCTCTGAGAATGGCTCTGCTTTGTATTATCACCTGTCACTTCACCTGAACCATTTCAATCACAAGCGATAGCCTTCTGTCAGGCTTGGTAGTACTTCCCAACCTTATGTCCCCTGCAAATCTCAAAGCTCATGTGAGCTCATGTATCCGTAGATAATGTATCAGAAGCTCACAGAAGGTGAAATAGATGTAATTCATCCCCTGTGTAGGGAAGAACTGGTCCTAGAAAGGAAAGCTATTAAATTATCTGGAAACAATTTAGCTCTGATAAATTATTTTGTAAATTACACATTACCCCCTCCTTCCCTGGTCTTAGCTGTTCTTGCTCCAAAACTTTGCATGGTGTTGATGTCAAACTAACAGGCCCACACTTGTCTGGATGACTCTTTACCCTCTTCTGGACAGAGGTGTATTTGTTACTCTCCCATTCTGGGGACTATCCCTGATTTGCACAATTGTTATGCATTTTTCCTACTTGACTTGTTGTTCTGTGTGCCAATGCTGTTAATAGGCTAGGTAGATATCAGCTTTTCATTTTTCACTTGAATCACTATAGATTGTTATTTCACCTCAGATGATGTTGCGCCTAGTGCCCTACCCTCCTTTTCAATGGGAGTCCTGTCACTGCCCTTAATATCACATTGTTGTTGCTGTTAGATGCAGGAAATAAGATTTGCAGCATTTGAGACATCAGTAACTTTTGATCTATCTTTGCCTCAAGCGTGCAACTGTCCTAATTTGTTCTCTTTGTTCCCCCTGGTTTCTGTGGCTTAAGTACCACTTACTATTATTGTTTAATTTCCTATGTGAAGGAGGTTTTTGGTCATTCTTACTTTATTTCTGCAGTTTTTAACCTCTGAAACATGCCTTTTCTCATCGCTTTTTTCCTCTTTGAATTTTGAATTTTAACTATGCCTTCTCTGCACTCAAGTCCCAGAGCTGCTTAGTCAGACTCAATTATTCATTTCCTTAGATTTCAAAGTTTGCATTTCTAAGCCTCAAAACCTTCATTCTAAACCTGGTTTTGTCTGTCGTGAAATGTAAAATGAGAAAAGTCAGCTCATGATCACACTTTATTCAAATTTTACTACATTTAAACCCATACAGGAGCCAAGTCTAAAATGGTCTTATATTTTTTCACTTTTGGGAAGAAATCCATCACATAGTATACCTCTATGAACATAAGTGGTAATTATCTTTCAATCTTTTGCTGGGAAGTTAAAGTCTCCCATAATTCCCATTATTGTTTACGTGTCTGATAACTGTACAGAGATAATTCACTATTAGACTGGAGCTAAGAGCAAAGAGCAGGCTAGCAAGGCTGTCTATCTTTAGCAGTGATTTGCACAAAACCACTCTTTTGCTGACCCATAACATTTAATTTCTCCATCCTCTGCTTCTTGCTAACACAAAGCACCATCTTATTCCATTCATTTGCCTTGGTTTCCAGCCTTCCTGAGATTTATCGGTCCTTGTATGACATTCATGCCTTTGTTTCACCCTTCCTGTGTTGACACTTGTCATAACAGTTTTAGATCCTGAACATGATCATCTCAAAGTTTGCCTGACAGTTAGGTCTTCCTCACATTGTCATAGAGTATCAGGTCTCTACCACTTGAAATAGATTGGATTGGATTAGATTATTGGCACCGTCTCTTGTGCTGGTAGTCCATTATCTTCACAGTCCGTACAACTGGCCATCAGTGAACATGAAGTGGCCTTATCCTGCCCATTTACCTTTCTGGAAATCAGCCACTCTCTCTGCCTAGAACAGGGAATGGATTTTCCTCACCTATCTTCAAAAGCTCTGAAGTTTTCTGTGATCTTTCCAATTGTATGGTATGATAAGCTTTTGCTTCCACCGAAGGGTAGAAGTCATTATGAATAGTGCCAACAAAACAGAAACATAACAATGAAAACGATATTTTAATTCAGAATAGGTATTTGAAAAGTTCACCTTTTCTAGCACAAATGGGGAAAAGAAAAAAAGGAAGGAAAAAAAAAAAAAAAAGCAGTCCTAAAACATCAAAACTGTGGCCAAAGAATTAGAAGAAACACTATTTTTCCAAAGCTGCAATGTTTTCCATTCATCTGGCTGGGCCAGCAGAGCACTGGAGACCTGGATGCACTGTACTCATGGCTGGTTCCCCTAAATGACCTGCAGGGAGATCTTCTTATCTCTATCCCTCTGTTTCTCCTTTCAATCTCTGTTTTGTCTGTTTGTATCACTAGGTCTCAAATCGCCACTGATATATGCACGTGCAGCACCCAGCACAACCTTGTTTCAGGCTCCAGCGGGACCTTTAGGCATTACCATCCTGTAAACAAATAACAATGATAGTGAGTGTAATTACAATCGTCAAACTATTCCAGCTCCACATCATTAGCCATGCCCTGAGCTAAATAACATTTTAATCAGTTTGATATGTCATCTGTGGCTTTCTTCACTGTCACTTGCAATCCAGCAAACTCCTTCCTTCACGTTTCTAGATTAGACAGAGGGTTCTCAACTGCAGACATCCAATTCCCTGTTCAGGAAGCAGCGAGACCTTTCCTCTTCTCACAGATTTAAGATGATAGCCAAGCATCATGAGACACAGTGCGTATGTCTCCTAGGCCCATCCCATGAGAGCAGGACATTTACCACACATGAGAAGAAGACTTAATGCAGTGGCAAAGCAAAATACTCAGTGTCAAAGCCATGTCTAGATGATCATTAAAGACAGATCAAAATTACCCAATACAGGAGGAAAATCTATCGTTTGTAGAAGATTATGTTCTCTGATTATTAGTTTCAAAATTAGTTTTTCCTTTGGATTTCCTCTGAACTTAAACTTAGTTTGGAATGCCTTTGGTTTTGAATATTTCTGAAATCGTATTACTTCTCCTAAGTAAGTTGCTAGTCTGTTCTATTTACGTGAAATTCGAATAATATTGCGAAGTATCTGCCATCAGTTTTACTGTGTGCCAGGCTGAGTTCCCTGATGAATTTCAAATTTCAGATATGAAACAGTAAAGGTTAAAAAAAAAAATGTTACAAAGGGTACTTCATGCAGTAGCATAAACTTCTGTTTTCTCAAAACTTGTATCAGTTCATCTCACCAGGACCAGCAGGGGAAGCACACTCTGCCTAGGCACTGGCAAAGGGACACAGTGAGAGTGTAGGGTCTCTTGCTGGGGCCATTCAAAATTTGACTGTACAAGCCCCTGAGCAATATGACAGGGCTTTAAAAATGGCCCTGCTTGAAGTACGCGGGTGATCTGGAGACCTCTAAGGTGCTTTCCAACAAAAGCTTTTCTATAATTGTATGAAATCACCTGCAATAGATTAACCCTGGTCATTATTCCTATCACAGGAAATAACTGTGACGCCTGGGTAACAGGTGAGCTTACTGCGACACCAGGGAGAGCCTTCCTGTACTTAAAGGCAACCTGTAGGAAAGCTGGGGAGGGAGTCTTTATCAGGGCCTGGAGTGACAGGACAAGGAGTAACCGCTTTAAACTGAAAAGTAGCACCCAGAAAGAACGGAGTCACGCAACAGGATTCATTTCCAAAGAGCAGGGCCTTGAGCGGGTATATCACAATGACAGAGTTCATTTCCTTCCCAGTAGCTGGCACGTGCCGTTTTTTGGGATTTCGGGGCTACAGTGAGCTGCTAAGAGGGATGTCTTAGCTCTTGCAGGGCAGTGCTTCCACTAAGGCCAGGACTTTTCTGCATCTTCTACTGCCCTGCAAGCGAGGATGCTTGGGGCACACAGGAAGCTGGGAGCGGACACAGCTGCAGGGATTCCATAAGGCACAAGCAAATGCAGCCTTGGCTTGGTGACACTTTCTCTTGATTACTGCTCAACACAAATTACCTCGAGCAAGTCTACTGTGAGGACTAAAGGAAAGAGACGTATGGATGCTGCTAAGCTCTTCTAGCTTGTACCAGGTAGGAAAGATACCTCTGTAGCAGGCGTGAAGAGGATAGCACTAATTAATTAGATGAGAAGCGGAGGAAAGGCACTTAGAGGTAGTGAAAAGCAGTTAATGTGATGTTCCGGGGAAGCTTCAGTCTGCTTAAGGAGTAGCAAGAACAAGCCTAAAGTCATAGCCAAATACAAGAAAGAGAGGAGGACACGCAGCATGAGAAGCTCCCGAGAGAAAGGAGCTCTGTTTTGGGTAAAAATCAGTCCCTTTTTCTATCATGGAGACATCCAAGGGCGTAGGACACGTGCACTTCAGGGAACCAAGAGATGCTGTGCATTTCTCTCGTCCCCCTGACACAGCCACTAGGTGACGATGCTTCCAATTCTCTCTAAAGAAACCTTGCTTTCTCAGGCCCAGGTGTCCAGCTGCACACCAAGGACGTCCCTGGCTCCCAGGCACAGTTCCCAGGCCCAAGGCCGAGCTCCCCTCCGAACCCCCATTCCAGCAGACCTTGCTCCTGGCGTTGTGGAGCAGCCATTTCATGTCAGCCTTTTCTCCTGGCAGTCAGCTTAGCGCCGTAACCTCTGCCATCGGGGCGCCCGAGAGCCGTGTGAGGTCAGCAGAGAGTCACTGTCAGCCTTTGACCTCACAGAGGTGGGTGGCCATAAGTGCCCTGAGCGTCCAGCTCGCATTGAGTACTGCTGGTGGCACTCGAGGCGTGGAGGTCTGCATGGTGCAATGGGAGACGCCGATGTCCTGCTGCTGGAACAAGAGACGCTGATGTGCTGCTGGTGCAGGAGGAGACGTGAAGGTGCTGCTGCTTAGAGGTGCTGAGGAGCGGGCAGCCTCCGTGCCGGTGGCTGAGCATGCTGCTCTTAATTAGTGCTCTACCCTTCCTATCTTTTTACTAAGGTGGGTAGAGAGAAATGCCCATATCTGTTTATTTCCTGGTAAGAAATGTAAGAGCCTTGTATCTGCATATTCACCAGATTCATCCCAGCGCCCTTGGTACTGGCGATCTGTGTTGATCTGTAATAAAGAGCAATCGGTAGCACACCAAGTCTGCGTGACCTTGCATCTAACAGAATCGTCCAAATCCCTGTTGTGATCTCTCTACAGCTGTGGGCTGGCTAAGCTGTCTGTTGGATGGTGAAAATGGGAAATGATTGGGATGGGAAATGATGAGTGGGCCGAGAAATCATTGCTGGGATGGGAAGACTTCCTTGGGGTGGAAAGCCATTGGGGTGGGAACTCAAAGAGATGGGAAATCTTCCCTGGGTTTGAAATCCTTGGGAAGCAAAAGCGTTGGGATGGGAAATCACTCCGGGGATGGGGAAGTATTGGGATGGGAAGTCTTTAATGGGGTGGGTAACATTCACTGGGGAAGGAAGTACTTGGAAAAGTAATCAGAGAGATGGGAATTCTTTGGGATGAGATCTCTTTGGATTAAGAAACGCTTCGTGTCGATGGGAAATATCTCGTATGGGAATCTGTTATCATGTGAAATTGTAAGGATGGGAAATGACCGTTAGGATGAAAAGCTGGTACTGGGACGGGAAATGCTTGGGACGGGGAAGTGTTGGTGTGAAACCGTCCTGGGCATGGCAAATGATGCGTGGGAGGGAAAGCCTGATGGGGATGGAAAAGTCTTGCGACGGGAAGCCTGCTTGGGTCCAAAACCTGCAGTCCTCACCAACATGGCGGCGAGGGGCTGGTCAGCCGTTGGGACGGAACGGCCGTTGCCCGCGTTCCCCAACCGACCGCCCCACTCTCCAGCCACCATGGCAGGTACAGCAGCCGGCTCCCGCTCCTCCCGGGGCTGCGGCCCTGCTGGCGAGCCCAGCGCCCCAGATCTCACCCCAGCGCCCTTTTTCCCACAGAGGGTTTCCCCAGACGGCTTCCGCGGCTTCCGCAGACGCAAAACTCCCCCTTCGTCGTCCCAGCCGTGCCGCCAACGGTGGCTGCCTGGCTGCTGCCCTCCCTCCCCGGAGCGATGGCGCTGCCCTTGCAGCCCCCGCAGGTACCCACCCTCCCCTACGCGCTGCCCCAGGCCACCGTCTGGCACGTGGTGCCGGGGGTCCAGGGGCAGGTGCTGCAGCTCCCCGCCGGGGTGCAGCTGGCACCTGGGGGGCACCTCCCACCCGAGGGGCATCACCTGCAGCTTGGGCAGCTCCCCGCCGTGGGGCAGCTCCCTGCTGTGGGGCAGCTCCCCCACACCGCTCCTCCCTGGGCCCCCGTCTACCAGTGGGGACAGCCCGTGGGGACGGGGACGGTGCTGCCCCAGGATCCCCTCTGGCTGGGGCCCGGGGCCGTGCTCCATGGGGAGCTCCTGCACCCCGCAGGCACCTGCCTGCTGCAGGCCCCTGCCCACCCCGGCCCCCCACCCCTCCTCGTCCCGGGGCCTCCGCTGCGGGGGCAGGCGCTCCCCGCGCCCCGCACCCTGACCAGCAGCCGGGGGCAGCTGCCGGAGCCCTGTGACCACGCCGTGGGGCTCAGCGAGGACCAGGGGCCCCCGCTGCCCGGCCCCACTCCCCCCGAGCCTGCCCAGGCTCCAACGACCGCCAGCACCCAGACGGTGACGCCCGACGGTGAGTTTGGGGCTGGCGCAGCCAGCCGCTGGGCGCCCCACACCCAGGAGCCATGGGAAAGCTGGCATCGCCCATCCTGGGGGATTTGCTTGCTTTTTCCTCAGCGGCGACAGTTGCAGAGGTGCCTGAGGAGCCCCTGGAGCTGCTTGAGCTGGGCCCCGATGCCTTCGCCGAGGCCTTTCCCCAGCTGGCAGGGGACAGCCAGCAGCTGCAGCACCTGCAGGACCAGCTCCCGGCCGACCTGGACATCTCCGGCTTGGAGGAGCTGCTCAGCTGGCTCGATGCCGTGGAGCCCCAGGACGCCTTCCCCGGTGTCCCCAGCAGTCCTGTGCTCAGCCGCTTCCTGTCTGAGCTGCCCGACCTCTGCGAGGACATGGAGGAGCCGAGCACACAGGGACTGGCAGCCACCAGAGCGCTGGGTGAGGTACCCTCAACCCCTGGGGTGCACCCCGAGAAGGTGCAGGGTGGGCGGGCGGTGCAGCCCCCTGCTGTGCCGGCAGCGAGCTCCCCCCTCAAGCCTGCAGCCAGTCCCCAGCTCAGTGCCCTCAGGAGACCCCTGCCCAACCCTCCCTTCACTCTCCCCAAAAGGCCCCCCCACCCTGAATTCCCCACTGCCCTTAGCAGACCCCTGCCCAACCCTCCCTCGCGTCCCCTCAAGAGACCCCCCGACCCTGAATTCCTTAATTCCCTTAGGAGACCCCTGCCCAAGCCTCGCCTGAGTCCCCTCAAGAGCCCCCCCGACCCTGAATTTATTAGTGCCCTTAGGAGACCCCTGCCCAATCCCCCTCTGGGTCCCCTCAAGAGCCCCCCCGGCCCTGAATTTATTAGTGCCCTTAGGAGGCCCCTGCCCAATCCCCCTCTGAGTCCCCTCAAGAGCCCCCCGCCTGCCCCTGCGCCCACCGGCACCAAGTGGGGGGCCAAGCGCCCCGCGCCCACCAGCACCCCCAGCACAGCGCAGAGCTCCCAGCACAGGAGGCCGGCGACGGAGAAAACCCCCGGCAAGGAGAAGACGACGCTGCTGGGCCAGGGTGGCCAAGGCCCCAAGACGCTGTGCCAGGGGAAGACGGGTGGCCACAGCGCGGTGGCTGGCAGCAGCGGCCAAGCGGGCGGCGGCAGGCAGCAGCCGGCGAGCGACAGCACCAGGGCGCCCAGCAAGAGGGCCCGAAGCCCGGGGGCTGCTGGGGGGCAAGGAGCAGCGGCACCGCCTCCCCGGAGAGCGCTGCTGCTGCTGGAGCCCCCCCCCATTAAGCCCCGTGCCCGTGCCCGTGCCGTGCGGGCCCAGGACAGGCTCCGTCCCCAAGCCATCGGGGACACGACGCTGCAGCGCCAGCACCCGGGGACAAAGACCCCCAGCGAGACTTTGCAGCCGCTGGGGGCCAGGGCGAAGGCGCTGGGGCCAGTGCGCCAGCCGCCCTGTGTGCAGCCGCAGCCCACCTCCAGCGGCCCCAGCAGCATGCCCAGGGCCCCACCGACGGTGCCAGGCTCCAGCGCTGTGCCCGCTGCCCCCCGGCCCCCAGCTGGCGACAAGGCCCAGGCGGTGCCGGCACCACCAGGCAGCACGGCGCGAGCATGGAGAGCTCCCGTGCAGCAGGCGCCCAGAGCGCCGTGCCTGCCAGCCGCGGGGGGCCAAGCGCAGCGGGAGCCTCTGCCCACGCAGCCGCGCACACTGCAGCGTCCGGCGCAGCCCCGCGTGGACTACGTGCCCTGCGTGGGGCCCTGGGCGGGCGGCGACGCGGCGCCCACGCCGCTGGAGGAGCAGGAGGCGTCGGTGCCCATCACGCCGCAGCAGCGTCCCGAGCGGGAGCGCCTGAAGAAGCTGGCCCAGGAGGAGCGGCAGCGGGCGGCCCACCAGATGAAGATCGGCCCCGTGCAATTCTTCGTGCAGCGGCAGAAGGACCACGCCATAGCCAAGTATTACGGCTACCCGTGACCCTGCGCTCCTCGACGGCCCCCGCAGCACCCGGGCCCGCTCAGCATGCAGGCACAGAGACCTCTGCAGGCGCCTGCTCCAGCTTCAGCCACGCTCCTCAGCCCTTGCCCCTCTCGCTTGCCCTCTCCCTTCTCCAGTGCTGGAGCTAGGCAGTGTTTGCCACTGTCAGGGATGGGCAACTGGGGCAATGGGAAATGCGCGCGTCACGAATGAACGTTGCAATGGGAAGCTGTTGGGATGTTGGCAATAGCTGGGGTGGGAAAGGTTGGGCGTGGGAACTGCTTGTTGGGACACCAAATGGCTGAGATCCCAAACTTATTTCTTCGTTCGGGTCATTTCTCTTATTTAGTGCCTTCCTTATTAAATTCCTCTAGTGTAGGTGTTCACTCAGCAAGGCCTCTGCCTGCAGCTGTTCTGGCACTGGGATGCCGAGGGGATTTCATGCAGCCCGCTCCCGCTGCCCATGCTCAGTCCGTGCATGGATGTGGGCATGGCCAGCACGGACGGGAGAAAATGGGTGGACGGCTGGGTGGATGGGAGGGTGATGGGAGTTGGGAATTCAGCCTTGGGATCAGACACGGGAGGTTGTTGGGATAGGAAATGACCAGTGGGATGGGAAGTCATGATGGGGATAGGAATTCATTAGAATAGGACAAATTGGTTTCATTTTTATTTATTATTTTATTAATTTTATTTATTTATTTTATTTATTATATTTATTAATTTTATTTATTAAATTTACTTTATTGACTGTGTTGTACAGGATGGCATTTTTTTAGGTTCTCTTCCTTTTCTACCCTATTAAACTCTCTTTATCACAACGCACTGCTTTGTACTTCATTTTTCCTTCCGAGTCGTTCTGGATTCACTCAGGATGGGGGGACATTAGTGAACGCCTGTGTGCTTCAGATCCAAGGTCACCTTTGCCCTCAACTCAAGATACATATTTGCATCTGTTGTCATGATACAAAATTAACAACAACAAAATAAAAGTTAACTACTTCCGAGCACCAGCTGTACGTTTGCTGGGTCTGCTCTATGCATTTTGAAGACCATTCAATACTATTCAGCACCTTCAGGAGGAAATGTGTGGTTCTAGGGAAATGCATCTTGATCTGATGCAAACCTGCGACGCACCCTGCAGCCCCTGCAACCCCTGTGATTTTACCTGCAGCCCCTGCAACCCCTGTGATTTTACCTGCAGCCCCTCCAAGCCCCGTGATTTTACCTGCAGCCACTCCAACCCTGGGACAGGCCCTACAGCTGGCTCCGGGGACTACCCCGTTGCCGTATCAGTCGCCAATACACACAAGATGAAGGAATGGATGCAGAAGTCATCTCGTTTAGGCAGGGAAGAAAGTCCTCCGAAGAAGGGGAAGGAGCAAGAGGAAGGCAAGGCAGGCGACCCCAATGTAGGGCCATCCCAGGGAAGAGGAGGCTGTTATAAAATAGAAAAGAGAGAAAAGCAGCAGTAAGCAGGTGATCCCCATCCCTGGGCGAGCTGCGAGACATGGGACAAGATTTCAGCTGTCATGCAGGCGAGCACATTGTCACCTGGCTGCTGCGATGCTGGGATAACAGCTCCGGGAGCCTGGAATCGGAGGGCAGGGAAGCCAAGCAGCTGGGATCCTTCTCTGGGGAAGGGGGCACTGAGAAAGCGATCGGAAACGGGGCACAAGCCTCTGGAGGCGGCGCCTGTCAGGCGTGAAGGAAAGGGATCCCTTCCAGGAAGATGCTGTGGGGTTGCTGAGGGTCGAAGAACAGCAGGTGTGGTGTTTTTCCTCAGCTGGGCAGCTGAGCTCCACCTCAACCGCTCTCTCCCTGCCCCTCCTCAAACGGAAAGGGGAGAAAATAGGATGGAAAGGGCTCAAGGGCTGAGAGAAGGACAGGGAGATCACTCCACAATGATCGTCACGGGCAAAAGAGGCTCAGCAGAGCCTGTTCCAGTCCAGCCCGGGCCTGCTCCTGCGGGGGCTCTCCCCAGGCCGCGGCCTCCTCCAGGCCACATCCACCTGCTCCAGCGGGGGCTCCTCCACGGGCTGCAGCGTGGAGATCTGCTCCGTGTGGGACCCGTGGGCTGCAGGGGGACAGCCTGCTCCACCAGGGGCCTCTCCCCAGGCCGCAGGGGAACTGCTGCTGTGAGCCTGGAGCACCTCCTGCCTCCTGCTGCACTCACCTTGGGGGCTGCAGAGAGGTTTCTCACTCCTCCCTGACCCAGACGCTGCTGTGCAGCAGGTTTCTTTCCCTTTCTTAGATGGGCTCTCACACAGGCGCAAACATCATCCGTTTTGTCTCAGTTCTGGGCAGCAGCGGGTCCCTCTGGAGCCTCCTGGAACCGGCCCTTAACTAACATGGGGCAGCTGCTGCATTCTCCTCACAGAGGACACCCCTGCAGCCCCCCGCTACCAGAACCTGTCCTCGTAAACCCAACACAAGACACCGACCGAGCCTCCCTGATTCCCAGCAGGTGGGTCAGGCTGGGAACCCAGGCCAGTGCCCGGCAGACCCTCCTGGGCCTTGAAAAGCAAGCTTTATGGGCACGTAGCACCCAGAAAGAACGGAGTCACACAACAGGATTCATTTCCAAAACCGTCTCACAGACACCTGGGCCAAAGTGCAGGGCCTTGAGCGGGTATATCACAATGACAGAGTTCATTTCCTTCCCAGTAGCTGGCACGTGCCGTTTTTTGGGATTTCGGGGCTACAGTGAGCTGCTAAGAGGGATGTCTTAGCTCTTGCAGGGCAGTGCTTCCACTAAGGCCAGGACTTTTCTGCATCTTCTACTGCCCTGCAAGCGAGGATGCTTGGGGCACACAGGAAGCTGGGAGCGGACACAGCTGCAGGGATTCCATAAGGCACAAGCAAATGCAGCCTTGGCTTGGTGACACTTTCTCTTGATTACTGCTCAACACAAATTACCTCGAGCAAGTAACTGTGAGGACTAAAGGAAAGAGACGTATGGATGCTGCTAAGCTCTTCTAGCTTGTACCAGGTGGGAAAGATACCTCTGTAGCAGGCGTGAAGAGGATAGCACTAATTAATTAGATGAGAAGCGGAGGAAAGGCACTTAGAGGTAGTGAAAAGCAGTTAATGTGATGTTCCGGGGAAGCTTCAGTCTGCTTAAGGAGTAGCAAGAACAAGCCTAAAGTCATAGCCAAATACAAGAAAGAGAGGAGGACACGCAGCATGAGAAGCTCCCGAGAGAAAGGAGCTCTGTTTTGGGTAAAAATCAGTCCCTTTTTCTATCATGGAGACATCCAAGGGCGTAGGACACGTGCACTTCAGGGAACCAAGAGATGCTGTGCATTTCTCTCGTCCCCCTGACACAGCCACTAGGTGACGATGCTTCCAATTCTCTCTAAAGAAACCTTGCTTTCTCAGGCCCAGGTGTCCAGCTGCACACCAAGGACGTCCCTGGCTCCCAGGCACAGTTCCCAGGCCCAAGGCCGAGCTCCCCTCCGAACCCCCATTCCAGCAGACCTTGCTCCTGGCATTGTGGAGCAGCCATTTCATGTCAGCCTTTTCTCCTGGCAGTCAGCTTAGCGCCGTAACCTCTGCCATCGGGGCGCCCGAGAGCCGTGTGAGGTCAGCAGAGAGTCACTGTCAGCCTTTGACCTCACAAAGGTGGGTGGCCATAAGTGCCCGGAGCGTCCAGCTCGCATTGAGTACTGCTGGTGGCACTCGAGGCGTGGAGGTCTGCATGGTGCAATGGGAGACGCCGATGTCCTGCTGCTGGAACAAGAGGCGCTGATGTGCTGCTGGTGCAGGAGGAGACGTGAAGGTGCTGCTGCTTAGAGGTGCTGAGGAGCGGGCAGCCTCAGCGGGCAGCTGAATCAGAGGGCAGGGAAGCCAAGCAGCTTCCTTCTCTGGGGAAGGGGGCACAGAGAAAGTGATTGGAAATGGGGTACAAGCCTTCAGCCTCTAAAAGCAATCCCTCAGATGTTTAGGCATAGTAAAGTTAGGTATATCTATTTGACTCTAGACCCCAACATGTTTGTTAGTGTTCTGGTTTGTCCACTGCTTTCTTGTGGGGGATTTGAGTTGGCCATTAGTGTTTAGGTGATGCTGACTTCATATCTATGGTGCACTTTATTCTTAAAATGGGAAGTTTCTACCAATTTCCCATCCAAACTTGCTCATAAGCCAACTGCAGTCATCATTTCAGATGTGTCTCCCAACTTACACATTTCCTATTTCTCCTTGATATTTACTCAAGAAATTCATTTACGTAGAGACAACATATTCTTCTCTCAACTGGCATCTGGCTGGGCAGAATGATGTCCTTTCATTCCCTTCCAGGCAATAGGCAACTTGTTCCTTCTGTCTTGTGAACTCTTCCTCCTAAGTTCAATGTGAATACAAGTGGCAGAACTGTGCCTCATGTCCCAAATGAGTGTCAGGGCTGCCTTGTCCAGTGTATTCATACTGGAGGGAAAAAAAAATGAATAGCCATACACACTATATAACCACTAAACTTTTTCAGTCCTCCTTGTGCTAACAGTGCATGAACGTGAGGTTTTGTTGTCATTTTTGTTTGTTTGTTTGTTTGCTTGCTTTAAACTCCTGACTGCCATATAGCAAACATGACAAAAAAACACCCTTTTTTGAGAATCTCTGAGAATGGCTCTGCTTTGTATTATCACCTGTCACTTCACCTGAACCATTTCAATCACAAGCGATAGCCTTCTGTCAGGCTTGGTAGTACTTCCCAACCTTATGTCCCCTGCAAATCTCAAAGCTCATGTGAGCTCATGTATCCGTAGATAATGTATCAGAAGCTCACAGAAGGTGAAATAGTTGTAATTCATCCCCTGTGTAGGGAAGAACTGGTCCTAGAAAGGAAAGCTATTAAATTATCTGGAAACAATTTAGCTCTGATAAATTATTTTGTAAATTACACATTACCCCCTCCTTCCCTGGTCTTAGCTGTTCTTGCTCCAAAACTTTGCATGGTGTTGATGTCAAACTAACAGGCCCACACTTGTCTGGATGACTCTTTACCCTCTTCTGGACAGAGGTGTATTTGTTACTCTCCCATTCTGGGGACTATCCCTGATTTGCACAATTGTCATGCATTTTTCCTACTTGACTTGTTGTTCTGTGTGCCAATGCTGTTAATAGGCTAGGTAGATATCAGCTTTTCATTTTTCACTTGAATCACTATAGATTGTTATTTCACCTCAGATGATGTTGCGCCTAGTGCCCTACCCTCCTTTTCAATGGGAGTCCTGTCACTGCCCTTAATATCACATTGTTGTTGCTGTTAGATGCAGGAAATAAGATTTGCAGCATTTGAGACATCAGTAACTTTTGATCTATCTTTGCCTCAAGCGTGCAACTGTCCTAATTTGTTCTCTTTGTTCCCCCTGGTTTCTGTGGCTTAAGTACCACTTACTATTATTGTTTAATTTCCTATGTGAAGGAGGTTTTTGGTCATTCTTACTTTATTTCTGCAGTTTTTAACCTCTGAAACATGCCTTTTCTCATCGCTTTTTTCCTCTTTGAATTTTGAATTTTAACTATGCCTTCTCTGCACTCAAGTCCCAGAGCTGCTTAGTCAGACTCAATTATTCATTTCCTTAGATTTCAAAGTTTGCATTTCTAAGCCTCAGAACCTTCATTCTAAACCTGGTTTTGTCTGTCGTGAAATGTAAAATGAGAAAAGTCAGCTCATGATCACACTTTATTCAAATTTTACTACATTTAAACCCATACAGGAGCCAAGTCTAAAATGGTCTTATATTTTTTCACTTTTGGGAAGAAATCCATCACATAGTATACCTCTATGAACATAAGTGGTAATTATCTTTCAATCTTTTGCTGGGAAGTTAAAGTCTCCCATAATTCCCATTATTGTTTACGTGTCTGATAACTGTACAGAGATAATTCACTATTAGACTGGAGCTAAGAGCAAAGAGCAGGCTAGCAAGGCTGTCTATCTTTAGCAGTGATTTGCACAAAACCACTCTTTTGCTGACCCATAACATTTAATTTCTCTATCCTCTGCTTCTTGCTAACACAAAGCACCATCTTATTCCATCCATTTGCCTTGGTTTCCAGCCTTCCTGAGATTTATCAGTACTTGTATGACATTCATGCCTTTGTTTCACCCTTCCTGTGTTGACACTTGTCATAACAGTTTTAGATCCTGAACATGATCATCTCAAAGTTTGCCTGACAGTTAGGTCTTCCTCACATTGTCATAGAGTATCAGGTCTCTACCACTTGAAATAGATTGGATTGGATTAGATTATTGGCACCGTCTCTTGTGCTGGTAGTCCATTATCTTCACAGTCCGTACAACTGGCCATCAGTGAACATGAAGTGGCCTTATCCTGCCCATTTACCTTTCTGGAAATCAGCCACTCTCTCTGCCTAGAACAGGGAATGGATTTTCCTCACCTATCTTCAAAAGCTCTGAAGTTTTCTGTGATCTTTCCAATTGTATGGTATGATAAGCTTTTGCTGCCACCGAAGGGTAGAAGTCATTATGAATAGTGCCAACAAAACAGAAACATAACAATGAAAACGATATTTTAATTCAGAATAGGTATTTGAAAAGTTCACCTTTTCTAGCACAAATGGGGAAAAGAAAAAAAGGAAGGAAAAAAAAAAAAAAAAGCAGTCCTAAAACATCAAAACTGTGGCCAAAGAATTAGAAGAAACACTATTTTTCCAAAGCTGCAATGTTTTCCATTCATCTGGCTGGGCCAGCAGAGCACTGGAGACCTGGATGCACTGTACTCATGGCTGGTTCCCCTAAATGACCTGCAGGGAGATCTTCTTATCTCTATCCCTCTGTTTCTCCTTTCAATCTCTGTTTTGTCTGTTTGTATCACTAGCTCTCAAATCGCCACTGATATATGCACGTGCAGCACCCAGCACAACCTTGTTTCAGGCTCCAGCGGGACCTTTAGGCATTACCATCCTGTAAACAAATAACAATGATAGTGAGTGTAATTACAATCGTCAAACTATTCCAGCTCCACATCATTAGCCATGCCCTGAGCTAAATAACATTTTAATCAGTTTGATATGTCATCTGTGGCTTTCTTCACTGTCACTTGCAATCCAGCAAACTCCTTCCTTCACGTTTCTAGATTAGACAGAGGGTTCTCAACTGCAGACATCCAATTCCCTGTTCAGGAAGCAGCGAGACCTTTCCTCTTCTCACAGATTTAAGATGATAGCCAAGCATCATGAGACACAGTGCGTATGTCTCCTAGGCCCATCCCATGAGAGCAGGACATTTACCACACATGAGAAGAAGACTTAATGCAGTGGCAAAGCAAAATACTCAGTGTCAAAGCCATGTCTAGATGATCATTAAAGACAGATCAAAATTACCCAATACAGGAGGAAAATCTATCGTTTGTAGAAGATTATGTTCTCTGATTATTAGTTTCAAAATTAGTTTTTCCTTTGGATTTCCTCTGAACTTAAACTTAGTTTGGAATGCCTTTGGTTTTGAATATTTCTGAAATCGTATTACTTCTCCTAAGTAAGTTGCTAGTCTGTTCTATTTACGTGAAATTCGAATAATATTGCGAAGTATCTGCCATCAGTTTTACTGTGTGCCAGGCTGAGTTCCCTGATGAATTTCAAATTTCAGATATGAAACAGTAAAGGTTAAAAAAAAAAATGTTACAAAGGGTACTTCATGCAGTAGCATAAACTTCTGTTTTCTCAAAACTTGTATCAGTTCATCTCACCAGGACCAGCAGGGGAAGCACACTCTGCCTAGGCACTGGCAAAGGGACACAGTGAGAGTGTAGGGTCTCTTGCTGGGGCCATTCAAAATTTGACTGTACAAGCCCCTGAGCAATATGACAGGGCTTTAAAAATGGCCCTGCTTGAAGTACGCGGGTGATCTGGAGACCTCTAAGGTGCTTTCCAACAAAAGCTTTTCTATAATTGTATGAAATCACCTGCAATAGATTAACCCTGGTCATTATTCCTATCACAGGAAATAACTGTGACACCTGGGTAACAGGTGAGCTTACTGCGACACCAGGGAGAGCCTTCCTGTACTTAAAGGCAACCTGTAGGAAAGCTGGGGAGGGAGTCTTTATCAGGGCCTGGAGTGACAGGACAAGGAGTAACCGCTTTAAACTGAAAAGTAGCACCCAGAAAGAACGGAGTCACGCAACAGGATTCATTTCCAAAGAGCAGGGCCTTGAGCGGGTATATCACAATGACAGAGTTCATTTCCTTCCCAGTAGCTGGCACGTGCCGTTTTTTGGGATTTCGGGGCTACAGTGAGCTGCTAAGAGGGATGTCTTAGCTCTTGCAGGGCAGTGCTTCCACTAAGGCCAGGACTTTTCTGCATCTTCTACTGCCCTGCAAGCGAGGATGCTTGGGGCACACAGGAAGCTGGGAGGGGACACAGCTGCAGGGATTCCATAAGACACAAGCAAATGCAGCCTTGGCTTGGTGACACTTTCTCTTGATTACTGCTCAACACAAATTACCTCGAGCAAGTCTACTGTGAGGACTAAAGGAAAGAGACGTATGGATGCTGCTAAGCTCTTCTAGCTTGTACCAGGTAGGAAAGATACCTCTGTAGCAGGCGTGAAGAGGATAGCACTAATTAATTAGATGAGAAGCGGAGGAAAGGCACTTAGAGGTAGTGAAAAGCAGTTAATGTGATGTTCCGGGGAAGCTTCAGTCTGCTTAAGGAGTAGCAAGAACAAGCCTAAAGTCATAGCCAAATACAAGAAAGAGAGAAGGACACGCAGCATGAGAAGCTCCCGAGAGAAAGGAGCTCTGTTTTGGGTAAAAATCAGTCCCTTTTTCTATCATGGAGACATCCAAGGGCGTAGGACACGTGCACTTCAGGGAACCAAGAGATGCTGTGCATTTCTCTCGTCCCCCTGACACAGCCACTAGGTGACGATGCTTCCAATTCTCTCTAAAGAAACCTTGCTTTCTCAGGCCCAGGCGTCCAGCTGCACACCAAGGACGTCCCTGGCTCCCAGGCACAGTTCCCAGGCCCAAGGCCGAGCTCCCCTCCGAACCCCCATTCCAGCAGACCTTGCTCCTGGCATTGTGGAGCAGCCATTTCATGTCAGCCTTTTCTCCTGGCAGTCAGCTTAGCGCCGTAACCTCTGCCATCGGGGCGCCCGAGAGCCGTGTGAGGTCAGCAGAGAGTCACTGTCAGCCTTTGACCTCACAGAGGTGGGTGGCCATAAGTGCCCGGAGCGTCCAGCTCGCATTGAGTACTGCTGGTGGCACTCGAGGCGTGGAGGTCTGCATGGTGCAATGGGAGACGCCGATGTCCTGCTGCTGGAACAAGAGGCGCTGATGTGCTGCTGGTGCAGGAGGAGACGTGAAGGTGCTGCTGCTTAGAGGTGCTGAGGAGCGGGCAGCCTCAGCGGGCAGCTGAATCAGAGGGCAGGGAAGCTAAGCAGCTTCCTTCTCTGGGGAAGGGGGCACAGAGAAAGTGACTGGAAATGGGGTACAAGCCTTCAGTCTCTAAAAGCAATCCCTCAGATGTTTAGGCATAGTAAAGTTAGGTATATCTATTTGACTCTAGACCCCAACATGTTTGTTAGTGTTCTGGTTTGTCCACTGCTTTCTTGTGGGGGATTTGAGTTGGCCATTAGTGTTTAGGTGATGCTGACTTCATATCTATGGTGCACTTTATTCTTAAAATGGGAAGTTTCTACCAATTTCCCATCCAAACTTGCTCATAAGCCAACTGCAGTCATCATTTCAGATGTGTCTCCCAACTTACACATTTCCTATTTCTCCTTGATATTTACTCAAGAAATTCATTTACGTAGAGACAACATATTCTTCTCTCAACTGGCATCTGGCTGGGCAGAATGATGTCCTTTCATTCCCTTCCAGGCAATAGGCAACTTGTTCCTTCTGTCTTGTGAACTCTTCCTCCTAAGTTCAATGTGAATACAAGTGGCAGAACTGTGCCTCATGTCTCAAATGAGTGTCAGGGCTGCCTTGTCCAGTGTATTCATACTGGAGGGAAAAAAAAATGAATAGCCATACACACTATATAACCACTAAACTTTTTCAGTCCTCCTTGTGCTAACAGTGCATGAACGTGAGGTTTTGTTGTCATTTTTGTTTGTTTGTTTGTTTGCTTGCTTTAAACTCCTGACTGCCATATAGCAAACATGACAAAAAAACACCCTTTTTTGAGAATCTCTGAGAATGGCTCTGCTTTGTATTATCACCTGTCACTTCACCTGAACCATTTCAATCACAAGCGATAGCCTTCTGTCAGGCTTGGTAGTACTTCCCAACCTTATGTCCCCTGCAAATCTCAAAGCTCATGTGAGCTCATGTATCCGTAGATAATGTATCAGAAGCTCACAGAAGGTGAAATAGTTGTAATTCATCCCCTGTGTAGGGAAGAACTGGTCCTAGAAAGGAAAGCTATTAAATTATCTGGAAACAATTTAGCTCTGATAAATTATTTTGTAAATTACACATTACCCCCTCCTTCCCTGGTCTTAGCTGTTCTTGCTCCAAAACTTTGCATGGTGTTGATGTCAAACTAACAGGCCCACACTTGTCTGGATGACTCTTTACCCTCTTCTGGACAGAGGTGTATTTGTTACTCTCCCATTCTGGGGACTATCCCTGATTTGCACAATTGTTATGCATTTTTCCTACTTGACTTGTTGTTCTGTGTGCCAATGCTGTTAATAGGCTAGGTAGATATCAGCTTTTCATTTTTCACTTGAATCACTATAGATTGTTATTTCACCTCAGATGATGTTGCGCCTAGTGCCCTACCCTCCTTTTCAATGGGAGTCCTGTCACTGCCCTTAATATCACATTGTTGTTGCTGTTAGATGCAGGAAATAAGATTTGCAGCATTTGAGACATCAGTAACTTTTGATCTATCTTTGCCTCGAGTGTGCAACTGTCCTAATTTGTTCTCTTTGTTCCCCCTGGTTTCTGTGGCTTAAGTACCACTTACTATTATTGTTTAATTTCCTATGTGAAGGAGGTTTTTGGTCATTCTTACTTTATTTCTGCAGTTTTTAACCTCTGAAACATGCCTTTTCTCATCGCTTTTTTCCTGTTTGAATTTTGAATTTTAACTATGCCTTCTCTGCACTCAAGTCCCAGAGCTGCTTAGTCAGACTCAATTATTCATTTCCTTAGATTTCAAAGTTTGCATTTCTAAGCCTCAGAACCTTCATTCTAAACCTGGTTTTGTCTGTCGTGAAATGTAAAATGAGAAAAGTCAGCTCATGATCACACTTTATTCAAATTTTACTACATTTAAACCCATACAGGAGCCAAGTCTAAAACGGTCTTATATTTTTTCACTTTTGGGAAGAAATCCATCACATAGTATACCTCTATGAACATAAGTGGTAATTATCTTTCAATCTTTTGCTGGGAAGTTAAAGTCTCCCATAATTCCCATTATTGTTTACGTGTCTGATAACTGTACAGAGATAATTCACTATTAGACTGGAGCTAAGAGCAAAGAGCAGGCTAGCAAGGCTGTCTATCTTTAGCAGTGATTTGCACAAAACCACTCTTTTGCTGACCCATAACATTTAATTTCTCTATCCTCTGCTTCTTGCTAACACAAAGCACCATCTTATTCCATCCATTTGCCTTGGTTTCCAGCCTTCCTGAGATTTATCAGTACTTGTATGACATTCATGCCTTTGTTTCACCCTTCCTGTGTTGACACTTGTCATAACAGTTTTAGATCCTGAACATGATCATCTCAAAGTTTGCCTGACAGTTAGGTCTTCCTCACATTGTCATAGAGTATCAGGTCTCTACCACTTGAAATAGATTGGATTGGATTAGATTATTGGCACCGTCTCTTGTGCTGGTAGTCCATTATCTTCACAGTCCGTACAACTGGCCATCAGTGAACATGAAGTGGCCTTATCCTGCCCATTTACCTTTCTGGAAATCAGCCACTCTCTCTGCCTAGAACAGGGAATGGATTTTCCTCACGTTTCTTCAAAAGCTCTGAAGTTTTCTGTGATCTTTCCAATTGTATGGTATGATAAGCTTTTGCTGCCACCGAAGGGTAGAAGTCATTATGAATAGTGCCAACAAAACAGAAACATAACAATGAAAACGATATTTTAATTCAGAATAGGTATTTGAAAAGTTCACCTTTTCTAGCACAAATGGGGAAAAGAAAAAAAGGAAGGAAAAAAAAAAAAAAAAGCAGTCCTAAAACATCAAAACTGTGGCCAAAGAATTAGAAGAAACACTATTTTTCCAAAGCTGCAATGTTTTCCATTCATCTGGCTGGGCCAGCAGAGCACTGGAGACCTGGATGCACTGTACTCATGGCTGGTTCCCCTAAATGACCTGCAGGGAGATCTTCTTATCTCTATCCCTCTGTTTCTCCTTTCAATCTCTGTTTTGTCTGTTTGTATCACTAGCTCTCAAATCGCCACTGATATATGCACGTGCAGCACCCAGCACAACCTTGTTTCAGGCTCCAGCGGGACCTTTAGGCATTACCATCCTGTAAACAAATAACAATGATAGTGAGTGTGGAGGTCTGCATGGTGCAATGGGAGACGCCGATGTCCTGCTGCTGGAACAAGAGACGCTGATGTGCTGCTGGTGCAGGAGGAGACGTGAAGGTGCTGCTGCTTAGAGGTGCTGAGGAGCGGGCAGCGTCCGTGCCGGTGGCTGAGCATGCTACTCTTAATTAGTGCTCTACCCTTCCTATCTTTTTACTAAGGTGGGTAGAGAGAAATGCCCATATCTGTTTATTTCCTGGTAAGAAATGTAAGAGCCTTGTATCTGCATATTCAGCAGATTCATCCCAGCGCCCTTGGTACTGGCGATCTGTGTTGATCTGTAATAAAGAGCAATCGGTAGCACACCAAGTCTGCGTGACCTTGCATCTAACAGAATCGTCCAAATCCCTGTTGTGATCTCTCTCTAGCTGTGGGCTGGCTAAGCTGTCTGTTGGATGGTGAAAATGGGAAATGATTGGGATGGGAAATGATGAGTGGGCCGAGAAATCATTGCTGGGATGGGAAGACTTCCTTGGGGTGGAAAGCCATTGGGCTAGGAACTCAAAGAGATGGGAAATCTTCCCTGGGTTTGAAATCCTTGGGAAGCAAAAGCGTTGGGATGGGAAATCACTCCGGGGATGGGGAAGTATTGGGATGGGAAGTCTTTAATGGGGCGGGTAACATTCACTGGGGAAGGAAGTACTTGGAAAAGTAATCAGAGAGATGGGAATTCTTTGGGATGAGATCTCTTTGGATTAAGAAACGCTTCGTGTCGATGGGAAATATCTCGTATGGGAATCTGTTATCATGTGAAATTGTAAGGATGGGAAATGACCGTTAGGATGCAAAGCTGGTACTGGGACGGGAAATGCTTGGGACGGGGAAGTGTTGGTGTGAAACCGTCCTGGGCATGGCAAATGATGCGTGGGAGGGAAAGCCTGATGGGGATGGAAAAGTCTTGCGACGGGAAGCCTGCTTGGGTCCAAAACCTGCAGTCCTCACCAAGATGGCGGTGAGGGGCTGGTCAGCCGTTGGGACGGAACGGCCGTTGCCCGCGTTCCCCAACCGACCGCCCCACTCTCCAGCCACCATGGCAGGTACAGCAGCCGGCTCCCGCTCCTCCCGGGGCTGCGGCCCTGCTGGCGAGCCCAGCGCCCCAGATCTCACCCCAGCGCCCTTTTTCCCACAGAGGGTTTCCCCAGACGGCTTCCGCGGCTTCCGCAGACGCAAAACTCCCCCTTCGTCGTCCCAGCCGTGCCGCCAACGGTGGCTGCCTGGCTGCTGCCCTCCCTCCCCGGAGCGATGGCGCTGCCCTTGCAGCCCCCGCAGGTACCCACCCTCCCCTACGCGCTGCCCCAGGCCACCGTCTGGCACGTGGTGCCGGGGGTCCAGGGGCAGGTGCTGCAGCTCCCCGCCGGGGTGCAGCTGGCACCTGGGGGGCACCTCCCACCCGAGGGGCACCACCTGCAGCTTGGGCAGCTCCCCGCCGTGGGGCAGCTCCCTGCTGTGGGGCAGCTCCCCCACACCGCTCCTCCCTGGGCCCCCGTCTACCAGTGGGGACAGCCCGTGGGGACGGGGACGGTGCTGCCCCAGGATCCCCTCTGGCTGGGGCCCGGGGCCGTGCTCCATGGGGAGCTCCTGCACCCCGCAGGCACCTGCCTGCTGCAGGCCCCTGCCCACCCCGGCCCCCCACCCCTCCTCGTCCCGGGGCCTCCGCTGCGGGGGCAGGCGCTCCCCGCGCCCCGCACCCTGACCAGCAGCCGGGGGCAGCTGCCGGAGCCCTGCGACCACGCCGTGGGGCTCAGCGAGGACCAGGGGCCCCCGCTGCCCGGCCCCACTCCCCCCGAGCCTGCCCAGGCTCCAACGACCGCCAGCACCCAGACGGTGACGCCCGACGGTGAGTTTGGGGCTGGCACAGCCGGCCGCTGGGCGCCCCACACCCAGGAGCCATGGGAAAGCTGGCATCGCCCATCCTGGGGGATTTGCTTGCTTTTTCCTCAGCGGCGACAGTTGCAGAGGTGCCTGAGGAGCCCCTGGAGCTGCTTGAGCTGGGCCCCGATGCCTTCGCCGAGGCCTTTCCCCACCTGGCAGGGGACAGCCAGCAGCTGCAGCACCTGCAGGACCAGCTCCCGGCCGACCTGGACATCTCCGGCTTGGAGGAGCTGCTCAGCTGGCTCGATGCCGTGGAGCCCCAGGACGCCTTCCCCGGTGTCCCCAGCAGTCCTGTGCTCAGCCGCTTCCTGTCTGAGCTGCCCGACCTCTGCGAGGACATGGAGGAGCCGAGCACACAGGGACTGGCAGCCACCAGAGCGCTGGGTGAGGTACCCTCAACCCCTGGGGTGCACCCCGAGAAGGTGCAGGGTGGGCGGGCGGTGCAGCCCCCTGCTGTGCCGGCAGCGAGCTCCCCCCTCAAGCCTGCAGCCAGTCCCCAGCTCAGTGCCCTCAGGAGACCCCTGCCCAACCCTCCCTTCACTCTCCCTAAAAGGCCCCCCCACCCTGAATTCCCCACTGCCCTTAGCAGACCCCTGCCCAACCCTCCCTCGCGTCCCCTCAAGAGACCCCCCGACCCTGAATTCCTTAATTCCCTTAGGAGACCCCTGCCCAAGCCTCGCCTGAGTCCCCTCAAGAGCCCCCCCGACCCTGAATTTATTAGTGCCCTTAGGAGACCCCTGCCCAATCCCCCTCTGGGTCTCCTCAAGAGCCCCCCCGGCCCTGAATTTATTAGTGCCCTTAGGAGGCCCCTGCCCAATCCCCCTCTGAGTCCCCTCAAGAGCCCCCCGCCTGCCCCTGCGCCCACCGGTACCAAGTGGGGGGCCAAGCGCCCCGCGCCCACCAGCACCCCCAGCACAGCGCAGAGCTCCCAGCACAGGAGGCCGGCGACGGAGAAAACCCCCGGCAAGGAGAAGACGACGCTGCTGGGCCAGGGTGGCCAAGGCCCCAAGACGCTGTGCCAGGGGAAGACGGGTGGCCACAGCGCGGTGGCTGGCAGCAGCGGCCAAGCGGGCGGCGGCAGGCAGCAGCCGGCGAGCGACAGCACCAGGGCGCCCAGCAAGAGGGCCCGAAGCCCGGGGGCTGCTGGGGGGCAAGGAGCAGCGGCACCGCCTCCCCGGAGAGCGCTGCTGCTGCTGGAGCCCCCCCCCATTAAGCCCCGTGCCCGTGCCCGTGCCGTGCGGGCCCAGGACAGGCTCCGTCCCCAAGCCATCGGGGTCAAGACGCTGCAGCGCCAGCACCCGGGGACAAAGACCCCCAGCGAGACTTTGCAGCCGCTGGGGGCCAGGGCGAAGGCGCTGGGGCCAGTGCGCCAGCCGCCCTGTGTGCAGCCGCAGCCCACCTCCAGCGGCCCCAGCAGCATGCCCAGGGCCCCGCCGACGGTGCCAGGCTCCAGCGCTGTGCCCGCTGCCCCCCGGCCCCCAGCTGGCGACAAGGCCCAGGCGGTGCCGGCACCACCAGGCAGCACGGCGCGAGCGTGGAGAGCTCCCCTGCAGCAGGCGCCAAGAGCGCCGTGCCTGCCAGCCGCGGGGGGCCAAGCGCAGCGGGAGCCTCTGCCCACGCAGCCGCGCACGCTGCAGCATCCGGCGCAGCCCCGCGTGGACTACGTGCCCTGCGTGGGGCCCTGGGCGGGCGGCGACGCGGCGCCCACGCCGCTGGAGGAGCAGGAGGCGTCGGTGCCCATCACGCCGCAGCAGCGTCCCGAGCGGGAGCGCCTGAAGAAGCTGGCCCAGGAGGAGCGGCAGCGGGCGGCCCACCAGATGAAGATCGGCCCCGTGCAATTCTTCGTGCAGCGGCAGAAGGACCACGCCATAGCCAAGTATTACGGCTACCCGTGACCCTGCGCTCCTCGACGGCCCCCGCAGCACCCGGGCCCGCTCAGCATGCAGGCACAGAGACCTCTGCAGGCGCCTGCTCCAGCTTCAGCCACGCTCCTCAGCCCTTGCCCCTCTCGCTTGCCCTCTCCCTTCTCCAGTGCTGGAGCTAGGCAGTGTTTGCCACTGTCAGGGATGGGCAACTGGGGCAATGGGAAATGCGCGCGTCACGAATGAACGTTGCAATGGGAAGCTGTTGGGATGTTGGCAATAGCTGGGGTGGGAAAGGTTGGGCGTGGGAACTGCTTGTTGGGACACCAAATGGCTGAGATCCCAAACTTCTTTCTTCTTTCGGGTCATTTCTCTTATTTAGTGCCTTCCTTATTAAATTCCTCTAGTGTAGGTGTTCACTCAGCAAGGCCTCTGCCTGCAGCTGTTCTGGCACTGAGATGCCGAGGGGATTTCATGCAGCCCGCTCCCGCTGCCCATGCTCAGTCCGTGCATGGATGTGGGCATGGCCAGCACGGACGGGAGAAAATGGGTGGACGGCTGGGTGGATGGGAGGGTGATGGGAGTTGGGAATTCAGCCTTGGGATCAGACACGGGAGGTTGTTGGGATAGGAAATGATCAGTGGGATGGGAAGTCACGATGGGGATAGGAATTCATTAGAATAGGACAAATTGGTTTCATTTTTATTTATTATTTTATTAATTTTATTTATTTATTTTATTTATTATATTTATTAATTTTATTTATTAAATTTACTTTATTGACTGTGTTGTACAGGATGGCATTTTTTTAGGTTCTCTTCCTTTTCTACCCTATTAAACTCTCTTTATCACAACGCACTGCTTTGTACTTCATTTTTCCTTCCGAGTCGTTCTGGATTCACTCAGGATGGGGGGGACATTTGTGAATGCCTGTGTGCTTCAGATCCAAGGTCACCTTTGCCCTCAACTCAAGATACATATTTGCATCTGTTGTCATGATACAAAATTAACAACAACAAAATAAAAGTTAACTACTTCCGAGCACCAGCTGTACGTTTGCTGGGTCTGCTCTATGCATTTTGAAGACCATTCAATACTATTCAGCACCTTCAGGAGGAAATGTGTGGTTCTAGGGAAATGCATCTTGATCTGATGCAAACCTGCGACGCACCCTGCAGCCCCTGCAACCCCTGTGATTTTACCTGCAGCCCCTGCAACCCCTGTGATTTTACCTGCAGCCCTTCCAACCCCTGTGAGGTTACCTGCAGGCCTTCCAACCCCTGTGAGGTTACCTGCAGCCCCTCCAACCCCTGTGAGGTTACCTGCAGCCACTCCAACCCTGGGACAGGCCCTACAGCTGGCTCCGGGGACTACCCCGTTGCCGTATCAGTCGCCAATACACACAAGATGAAGGAATGGATGCAGAAGTCATCTCGTTTAGGCAGGGAAGAAAGTCCTCCGAAGACGGGGAAGGAGCAATAGGCAGGCGAGGCAGGCGACCCCAATGTAGGGCCATCCCAGGGAAGAGGAGGCTGTTATAAAATAGAAAAGAGAGAAAAGCAGCAGTAAGCAGGTGATCCCCATCCCTGGGCGAGCTGCGAGACATGGGACAAGATTTCAGCTGTCATGCAGGCGAGCACATTGTCACCTGGCTGCTGCGATGCTGGGATAACAGCTCCGGGAGCCTGGAATCGGAGGGCAGGGAAGCCAAGCAGCTGGGATCCTTCTCTGGGGAAGGGGCCACTGAGAAAGCGATCGGAAACGGGGCACAAGCCTCTGGAGGCGGCGCCTGTCAGGCGTGAAGGAAAGGGATCCCTTCCAGGAAGATGCTGTGGGGTTGCTGAGGGTCGAAGAACAGCAGGTGTTGGCTGCTCCCACCGTGCTGCAGCAGCGGCAAGGGAGAGACGTGGTGGTTTTCCTCAGCTGGGCAGCTGAGCTCCACCTCAACCGCTCTCTCCCTGCCCCTCCTCAAACGGAAAGGGGAGAAAATAGGATGGAAAGGGCTCAAGGGCTGAGAGAAGGACAGGGAGATCACTCCACAATGATCGTCACGGGCAAAAGAGGCTCAGCAGAGCCTGTTCCAATCCAGCCCGGGCCTGCTCCTGCGGGGGCTCTCCACAGGCCGCGGCCTCCTCCAGGCCACATCCACCTGCTCCAGCGGGGGCTCCTCCACGGGCTGCAGCGTGGAGATCTGCTCCGTGTGGGACCCGTGGGCTGCAGGGGGACAGCCTGCTCCACCAGGGGCCTCTCCCCAGGCCGCAGGGGAACTGCTGCTGTGAGCCTGGAGCACCTCCTGCCTCCTGCTGCACTCACCTTGGGGGCTGCAGAGAGGTTTCTCACTCCTCCCTGACCCAGACGCTGCTGTGCAGCAGGTTTCTTTCCCTTTCTTAGGTGGGCTCTCACACAGGCGCAAACATCATCCTTTTTGTCTCAGTTCTGGGCAGCAGCGGGTCCCTCTGGAGCCTCCTGGAACCGGCCCTTATCTAACATGGGGCAGCTGCTGCATTCTCCTCACAGAGGACACCCCTGCAGCCCCCCGCTACCAGAACCTGTCCTCGTAAACCCAACACAAGACACCGACCGAGCCTCCCTGATTCCCAGCAGGTGGGTCAGGCTGGGAACCCAGGCCAGTGCCCGGCAGACCCTCCTGGGCCTTGAAAAGCAAGCTTTATGGGGACGTAGCACCCAGAAAGAACGGAGTCACACAACAGGATTCATTTCCAAAACCGTCTCATAGATACCTGGGCCAAAGAGCAGGGCCTTGAGCGGGTATATCACAATGACAGAGTTCATTTCCTTCCCAGTAGCTGGCACGTGCCGTTTTTTGGGATTTCGGGGCTACAGTGAGCTGCTAAGAGGGATGTCTTAGCTCTTGCAGGGCAGTGCTTCCACTAAGGCCAGGACTTTTCTGCATCTTCTACTGCCCTGCAAGCGAGGATGCTTGGGGCACACAGGAAGCTGGGAGGGGACACAGCTGCAGGGATTCCATAAGACACAAGCAAATGCAGCCTTGGCTTGGTGACACTTTCTCTTGATTACTGCTCAACACAAATTACCTCGAGCAAGTCTACTGTGAGGACTAAAGGAAAGAGACGTATGGATGCTGCTAAGCTCTTCTAGCTTGTACCAGGTAGGAAAGATACCTCTGTAGCAGGCGTGAAGAGGATAGCACTAATTAATTAGATGAGAAGCGGAGGAAAGGCACTTAGAGGTAGTGAAAAGCAGTTAATGTGATGTTCCGGGGAAGCTTCAGTCTGCTTAAGGAGTAGCAAGAACAAGCCTAAAGTCATAGCCAAATACAAGAAAGAGAGGAGGACACGCAGCATGAGAAGCTCCCGAGAGAAAGGAGCTCTGTTTTGGGTAAAAATCAGTCCCTTTTTCTATCATGGAGACATCCAAGGGCGTAGGACACGTGCACTTCAGGGAACCAAGAGATGCTGTGCATTTCTCTCGTCCCCCTGACACAGCCACTAGGTGACGATGCTTCCAATTCTCTCTAAAGAAACCTTGCTTTCTCAGGCCCAGGCGTCCAGCTGCACACCAAGGACGTCCCTGGCTCCCAGGCACAGTTCCCAGGCCCAAGGCCGAGCTCCCCTCCGAACCCCCATTCCAGCAGACCTTGCTCCTGGCATTGTGGAGCAGCCATTTCATGTCAGCCTTTTCTCCTGGCAGTCAGCTTAGCGCCGTAACCTCTGCCATCGGGGCGCCCGAGAGCCGTGTGAGGTCAGCAGAGAGTCACTGTCAGCCTTTGACCTCACAAAGGTGGGTGGCCATAAGTGCCCTGAGCGTCCAGCTCGCATTGAGTACTGCTGGTGGCACTCGAGGCGTGGAGGTCTGCATGGTGCAATGGGAGACGCCGATGTCCTGCTGCTGGAACAAGAGGCGCTGATGTGCTGCTGGTGCAGGAGGAGACGTGAAGGTGCTGCTGCTTAGAGGTGCTGAGGAGCGGGCAGCCTCAGCGGGCAGCTGAATCAGAGGGCAGGGAAGCTAAGCAGCTTCCTTCTCTGGGGAAGGGGGCACAGAGAAAGTGACTGGAAATGGGGTACAAGCCCTCAGCCTCTAAAAGCAATCCCTCAGATGTTTAGGTATAGTAATGTTAGGTATATCTGTTTGACTCTAGACCCCAACATGTTTGTTAGTGTCTGGTTTGTCAACTGCTTTCTTGTGGGGGATTTGAGTTGGCCATTACTGTTTAGGTGAATGCTGACTTCGTATCTATGGTGCACTTTATTCTTAAAATGGGAAGTTTCTACCAATTTCCCGTCCAAACTTGCTCATAAGCCAACTGCAGTCATCATTTCAGATGTGTCTCCCAACTTACACATTTCCTATTTCTCCTTGATATTTACTCAAGAAATTCATTTACGTAGAGACAACATATTCTTCTCTCAACTGGCATCTGGCTGGGCAGAATGATGTCCTTTCATTCCCTTCCAGGCAATAGGCAACTTGTTCCTTCTGTCATGTGAACTCTTCCTCCTAAGTTCAATGTGAATACAAGTGGCAGAACTGTGCCTCATGTCTCAAATGAGTGTCAGGGCTGCCTTGTCCAGTGTATTCATACTGGAGGGAAAAAAAAAATGAATAGCCATACACACTATATAACCACTTAACTTTTTCAGTCCTCCTTGTGCTAACAGTGCATGAACGTGAGGTTTTGTTGTCATTTTTGTTTGTTTGTTTGTTTGCTTGCTTTAAACTCCTGACTGCCATATAGCAAACATGACAAAAAAACACCCTTTTTTGAGAATCTCTGAGAATGGCTCTGCTTTGTATTATCACCTGTCACTTCACCTGAACCATTTCAATCACAAGCGATAGCCTTCTGTCAGGCTTGGTAGTACTTCCCAACCTTATGTCCCCTGCAAATCTCAAAGCTCATGTGAGCTCATGTATCAATAGATAATGTATCAGAAGCTCACAGAAGGTGAAATAGATGTAATTCATCCCCTGTGTAGGGAAGAACTGGTCCTAGAAAGGAAAGCTATTAAATTATCTGGAAACAATTTAGCTCTGATAAATTATTTTGTAAATTACACATTACCCCCTCCTTCCCTGGTCTTAGCTGTTCTTGCTCCAAAACTTTGCATGGTGTTGATGTCAAACTAACAGGCCCACACTTGTCTGGATGACTCTTTACCCTCTTCTGGACAGAGGTGTATTTGTTACTCTCCCATTCTGGGGACTATCCCTGATTTGCACAATTGTTATGCATTTTTCCTACTTGACTTGTTGTTCTGTGTGCCAATGCTGTTAATAGGCTAGGTAGATATCAGCTTTTCATTTTTCACTTGAATCACTATAGATTGTTATTTCACCTCAGATGATGTTGCGCCTAGTGCCCTACCCTCCTTTTCAATGGGAGTCCTGTCACTGCCCTTAATATCACATTGTTGTTGCTGTTAGATGCAGGAAATAAGATTTGCAGCATTTGAGACATCAGTAACTTTTGATCTATCTTTGCCTCAAGCGTGCAACTGTCCTAATTTGTTCTCTTTGTTCCCCCTGGTTTCTGTGGCTTAAGTACCACTTACTATTATTGTTTAATTTCCTATGTGAAGGAGGTTTTTGGTCATTCTTACTTTATTTCTGCAGTTTTTAACCTCTGAAACATGCCTTTTCTCATCGCTTTTTTCCTCTTTGAATTTTGAATTTTAACTATGCCTTCTCTGCACTCAAGTCCCAGAGCTGCTTAGTCAGACTCAATTATTCATTTCCTTAGATTTCAAAGTTTGCATTTCTAAGCCTCAAAACCTTCATTCTAAACCTGGTTTTGTCTGTCGTGAAATGTAAAATGAGAAAAGTCAGCTCATGATCACACTTTATTCAAATTTTACTACATTTAAACCCATACAGGAGCCAAGTCTAAAACGGTCTTATATTTTTTCACTTTTGGGAAGAAATCCATCACATAGTATACCTCTATGAACATAAGTGGTAATTATCTTCCAATCTTTTGCTGGGAAGTTAAAGTCTCCCATAATTCCCATTATTGTTTACATGTCTGATAACTGTACAGAGATAATTCACTATTAGACTGGAGCTAAGAGCAAAGAGCAGGCTAGCAAGGCTGTCTATCTTTAGCAGTGATTTGCACAAAACCACTCTTTTGCTGACCCATAACATTTAATTTCTCCATCCTCTGCTTCTTGCTAACACAAAGCACCATCTTATTCCATCCATTTGCCTTGGTTTCCAGCCTTCCTGAGATTTATCGGTCCTTGTATGACATTCATGCCTTTGTTTCACCCTTCCTGTGTTGACACTTGTCATAACAGTTTTAGATCCTGAACATGATCATCTCAAAGTTTGCCTGACAGTTAGGTCTTCCTCACATTGTCATAGAGTATCAGGTCTCTACCACTTGAAATAGATTGGATTGGATTAGATTATTGGCACCGTCTCTTGTGCTGGTAGTCCATTATCTTCACAGTCCGTACAACTGGCCATCAGTGAACATGAAGCGGCCTTATCCTGCCCATTTACCTTTCTGGAAATCAGCCACTCTCTCTGCCTAGAACAGGGAATGGATTTTCCTCACCTATCTTCAAAAGCTCTGAAGTTTTCTGTGATCTTTCCAATTGTATGGTATGATAAGCTTTTGCTGCCACCGAAGGGTAGAAGTCATTATGAATAGTGCCAACAAAACAGAAACATAACAATGAAAACGATATTTTAATTCAGAATAGGTATTTGAAAAGTTCACCTTTTCTAGCACAAATGGGGAAAAGAAAAAAAGGAAGGAAAAAAAAAAAAAAAAAAAAGCAGTCCTAAAACATCAAAACTGTGGCCAAAGAATTAGAAGAAACACTATTTTTCCAAAGCTGCAATGTTTTCCATTCATCTGGCTGGGCCAGCAGAGCACTGGAGACCTGGATGCACTGTACTCATGGCTGGTTCCCCTAAATGACCTGCAGGGAGATCTTCTTATCTCTATCCCTCTGTTTCTCCTTTCAATCTCTGTTTTGTCTGTTTGTATCACTAGCTCTCAAATCGCCACTGATATATGCACGTGCAGCACCCAGCACAACCTTGTTTCAGGCTCCAGCGGGACCTTTAGGCATTACCATCCTGTAAACAAATAACAATGATAGTGAGTGTAATTACAATCGTCAAACTATTCCAGCTCCACATCATTAGCCATGCCCTGAGCTAAATAACATTTTAATCAGTTTGATATGTCATCTGTGGCTTTCTTCACTGTCACTTGCAATCCAGCAAACTCCTTCCTTCACGTTTCTAGATTAGACAGAGGGTTCTCAACTGCAGACATCCAATTCCCTGTTCAGGAAGCAGCGAGACCTTTCCTCTTCTCACAGATTTAAGATGATAGCCAAGCATCATGAGACACAGTGCGTATGTCTCCTAGGCCCATCCCATGAGAGCAGGACATTTACCACACATGAGAAGAAGACTTAATGCAGTGGCAAAGCAAAATACTCAGTGTCAAAGCCATGTCGAGATGATCATTAAAGACAGATCAAAATTACCCAATACAGGAGGAAAATCTATCGTTTGTAGAAGATTATGTTCTCTGATTATTAGTTTCTAAATTAGTTTTTCCTTTGGATTTGCTCTGAACTTAAACTTAGTTTGGAATGCCTTTGGTTTTGAATATTTCTGAAATCGTATTACTTCTCCTAAGTAAGTTGCTAGTCTGTTCTATTTACGTGAAATTCGAATAATATTGTGAAGTATCTGCCATCAGTTTTACTGTGTGCCAGGCTGAGTTCCCTGATGAATTTCAAATTTCAGATATGAAACAGTAAAGGTTAAAAAAAAAAATGTTACAAAGGGTACTTCATGCAGTAGCATAAACTTCTGTTTTCTCAAAACTTGTATCAGTTCATCTCACCAGGACCAGCAGGGGAAGCACACTCTGCCTAGGCACTGGCAAAGGGACACAGTGAGAGTGTAGGGTCTCTTGCTGGGGCCATTCAAAATTTGACTGTACAAGCCCCTGAGCAATATGACAGGGCTTTAAAAATGGCCCTGCTTGAAGTACGCGGGTGATCTGGAGACCTCTAAGGTGCTTTCCAACAAAAGCTTTTCTATAATTGTATGAAATCACCTGCAATAGATTAACCCTGGTCATTATTCCTATCACAGGAAATAACTGTGACGCCTGGGTAACAGGTGAGCTTACTGCGACACCAGGGAGAGCCTTCCTGTACTTAAAGGCAACCTGTAGGAAAGCTGGGGAGGGAGTCTTTATCAGGGCCTGGAGCGACAGGACAAGGAGTAACCGCTTTAAACTGAAAAGTAGCACCCAGAAAGAACGGAGTCACGCAACAGGATTCATTTCCAAAACCACCTCATAGACACCTGGGCCAAAGAGCAGGGCCTTGAGCGGGTATATCACAATGACAGAGTTCATTTCCTTCCCAGTAGCTGGCACGTGCCGTTTTTTGGGATTTCGGGGCTACAGTGAGCTGCTAAGAGGGATGTCTTAGCTCTTGCAGGGCAGTGCTTCCACTAAGGCCAGGACTTTTCTGCATCTTCTACTGCCCTGCAAGCGAGGATGCTTGGGGCACACAGGAAGCTGGGAGCGGACACAGCTGCAGGGATTCCATAAGGCACAAGCAAATGCAGCCTTGGCTTGGTGACACTTTCTCTTGATTACTGCTCAACACAAATTACCTCGAGCAAGTCTACTGTGAGGACTAAAGGAAAGAGACGTATGGATGCTGCTAAGCTCTTCTAGCTTGTACCAGGTAGGAAAGATACCTCTGTAGCAGGCGTGAAGAGGATAGCACTAATTAATTAGATGAGAAGCGGAGGAAAGGCACTTAGAGGTAGTGAAAAGCAGTTAATGTGATGTTCCGGGGAACCTTCAGTCTGCTTAAGGAGTAGCAAGAACAAGCCTAAAGTCATAGCCAAATACAAGAAAGAGAGGAGGACACGCAGCATGAGAAGCTCCCGAGAGAAAGGAGCTCTGTTTTGGGTAAAAATCAGTCCCTTTTTCTATCATGGAGACATCCAAGGGCGTAGGACACGTGCACTTCAGGGAACCAAGAGATGCTGTGCATTTCTCTCGTCCCCCTGACACAGCCACTAGGTGACGATGCTTCCAATTCTCTCTAAAGAAACCTTGCTTTCTCAGGCCCAGGTGTCCAGCTGCACACCAAGGACGTCCCTGGCTCCCAGGCACAGTTCCCAGGCCCAAGGCCGAGCTCCCCTCCGAACCCCCATTCCAGCAGACCTTGCTCCTGGCGTTGTGGAGCAGCCATTTCATGTCAGCCTTTTCTCCTGGCAGTCAGCTTAGCGCCGTAACCTCTGCCATCGGGGCGCCCGAGAGCCGTGTGAGGTCAGCAGAGAGTCACTGTCAGCCTTTGACCTCACAGAGGTGGGTGGCCATAAGTGCCCTGAGCGTCCAGCTCGCATTGAGTACTGCTGGTGGCACTCGAGGCGTGGAGGTCTGCATGGTGCAATGGGAGACGCCGATGTCCTGCTGCTGGAACAAGAGACGCTGATGTGCTGCTGGTGCAGGAGGAGACGTGAAGGTGCTGCTGCTTAGAGGTGCTGAGGAGCGGGCAGCCTCCGTGCCGGTGGCTGAGCATGCTGCTCTTAATTAGTGCTCTACCCTTCCTATCTTTTTACTAAGGTGGGTAGAGAGAAATGCCCATATCTGTTTATTTCCTGGTAAGAAATGTAAGAGCCTTGTATCTGCATATTCACCAGATTCATCCCAGCGCCCTTGGTACTGGCGATCTGTGTTGATCTGTAATAAAGAGCAATCGGTAGCACACCAAGTCTGCGTGACCTTGCATCTAACAGAATCGTCCAAATCCCTGTTGTGATCTCTCTACAGCTGTGGGCTGGCTAAGCTGTCTGTTGGATGGTGAAAATGGGAAATGATTGGGATGGGAAATGATGAGTGGGCCGAGAAATCATTGCTGGGATGGGAAGACTTCCTTGGGGTGGAAAGCCATTGGGGTGGGAACTCAAAGAGATGGGAAATCTTCCCTGGGTTTGAAATCCTTGGGAAGCAAAAGCGTTGGGATGGGAAATCACTCCGGGGATGGGGAAGTATTGGGATGGGAAGTCTTTAATGGGGTGGGTAACATTCACTGGGGAAGGAAGTACTTGGAAAAGTAATCAGAGAGATGGGAATTCTTTGGGATGAGATCTCTTTGGATTAAGAAACGCTTCGTGTCGATGGGAAATATCTCGTATGGGAATCTGTTATCATGTGAAATTGTAAGGATGGGAAATGACCGTTAGGATGAAAAGCTGGTACTGGGACGGGAAATGCTTGGGACGGGGAAGTGTTGGTGTGAAACCGTCCTGGGCATGGCAAATGATGCGTGGGAGGGAAAGCCTGATGGGGATGGAAAAGTCTTGCGACGGGAAGCCTGCTTGGGTCCAAAAGCTGCAGTCCTCACCAAGATGGCGGCGAGGGGCTGGTCAGCCGTTGGGACGGAACGGCCGTTGCCCACGTTCCCCAACCGACCGCCCCACTCTCCAGCCACCATGGCAGGTACAGCAGCCGGCTCCCGCTCCTCCCGGGGCTGCGGCCCTGCTGGCGAGCCCAGCGCCCCAGATCTCACCCCAGCGCCCTTTTTCCCACAGAGGGTTTCCCCAGACGGCTTCCGCGGCTTCCGCAGACGCAAAACTCCCCCTTCGTCGTCCCAGCCGTGCCGCCAACGGTGGCTGCCTGGCTGCTGCCCTCCCTCCCCGGAGCGATGGCGCTGCCCTTGCAGCCCCCGCAGGTACCCACCCTCCCCTACGCGCTGCCCCAGGCCACCGTCTGGCACGTGGTGCCGGGGGTCCAGGGGCAGGTGCTGCAGCTCCCCGCCGGGGTGCAGCTGGCACCTGGGGGGCACCTCCCACCCGAGGGGCATCACCTGCAGCTTGGGCAGCTCCCCGCCGTGGGGCAGCTCCCTGCTGTGGGGCAGCTCCCCCACACCGCTCCTCCCTGGGCCCCCGTCTACCAGTGGGGACAGCCCGTGGGGACGGGGACGGTGCTGCCCCAGGATCCCCTCTGGCTGGGGCCCGGGGCCGTGCTCCATGGGGAGCTCCTGCACCCCGCAGGCACCTGCCTGCTGCAGGCCCCTGCCCACCCCGGCCCCCCACCCCTCCTCGTCCCGGGGCCTCCGCTGCGGGGGCAGGCGCTCCCCGCGCCCCGCACCCTGACCAGCAGCCGGGGGCAGCTGCCGGAGCCCTGTGACCACGCCGTGGGGCTCAGCGAGGACCAGGGGCCCCCGCTGCCCGGCCCCACTCCCCCCGAGCCTGCCCAGGCTCCAACGACCGCCAGCACCCAGACGGTGACGCCCGACGGTGAGTTTGGGGCTGGCGCAGCCGGCCGCTGGGCGCCCCACACCCAGGAGCCATGGGAAAGCTGGCATCGCCCATCCTGGGGGATTTGCTTGCTTTTTCCTCAGCGGCGACAGTTGCAGAGGTGCCTGAGGAGCCCCTGGAGCTGCTTGAGCTGGGCCCCGATGCCTTCGCCGAGGCCTTTCCCCAGCTGGCAGGGGACAGCCAGCAGCTGCAGCACCTGCAGGACCAGCTCCCGGCCGACCTGGACATCTCCGGCTTGGAGGAGCTGCTCAGCTGGCTCGATGCCGTGGAGCCCCAGGACGCCTTCCCCGGTGTCCCCAGCAGTCCTGTGCTCAGCCGCTTCCTGTCTGAGCTGCCCGACCTCTGCGAGGACATGGAGGAGCCGAGCACACAGGGACTGGCAGCCACCAGAGCGCTGGGTGAGGTACCCTCAACCCCTGGGGTGCACCCCGAGAAGGTGCAGGGTGGGCGGGCGGTGCAGCCCCCTGCTGTGCCGGCAGCGAGCTCCCCCCTCAAGCCTGCAGCCAGTCCCCAGCTCAGTGCCCTCAGGAGACCCCTGCCCAACCCTCCCTTCACTCTCCCCAAAAGGCCCCCCCACCCTGAATTCCTCACTGCCCTTAGCAGACCCCTGCCCAACCCTCCCTCGCGTCCCCTCAAGAGAACCCCCGACCCTGAATTCCTTAATTCCCTTAGGAGACCCCTGCCCAAGCCTCGCCTGAGTCCCCTCAAGAGCCCCCCCGGCCCTGAATTTATTAGAGCCCTTAGGAGGCCCCTGCCCAATCCCCCTCTGAGTCCCCTCAAGAGCCCCCCGCCTGCCCCTGCGCCCACCGGCACCAAGTGGGGGGCCAAGCGCCCCGCGCCCACCAGCACCCCCAGCACAGCGCAGAGCTCCCAGCACAGGAGGCCGGCAACGGAGAAAACCCCCGGCAAGGAGAAGACGACGCTGCTGGGCCAGGGTGGCCAAGGCCCCAAGACGCTGTGCCAGGGGAAGACGGGTGGCCACAGCGCGGTGGCTGGCAGCAGCGGCCAAGCGGGCGGCGGCAGGCAGCAGCCGGCGAGCGACAGCACCAGGGCGCCCAGCAAGAGGGCCCGAAGCCCGGGGGCTGCTGGGGGGCAAGGAGCAGCGGCACCGCCTCCCCGGAGAGCGCTGCTGCTGCTGGAGCCCCCCCCCATTAAGCCCCGTGCCCGTGCCCGTGCCGTGCGGGCCCAGGACAGGCTCCGTCCCCAAGCCATCGGGGACAAGACGCTGCAGCGCCAGCACCCAGGGACAAAGACCCCCAGCGAGACTTTGCAGCCGCTGGGGGCCAGGGCGAAGGCGCTGGGGCCAGTGCGCCAGCCGCCCTGTGTGCAGCTGCAGCCCACCTCCAGCGGCCCCAGCAGCATGCCCAGGGCCCCGCCGACGGTGCCAGGCTCCAGCGCTGTGCCCGCTGCCCCCCGGCCCCCAGCTGGCGACAAGGCCCAGGCGGTGCCGGCACCAGCAGGCAGCACGGCGCGAGCATGGAGAGCTCCCGTGCAGCAGGCGCCCAGAGCGCCGTGCCTGCCAGCCGCGGGGGGCCAAGCGCAGCGGGAGCCTCTGCCCACGCAGCCGCGCACGCTGCAGCGTCCGGCGCAGCCCCGCATGGACTACGTGCCCTGCGTGGGGCCCTGGGCGGGCGGCGACGCGGCGCCCACGCCGCTGGAGGAGCAGGAGGCGTCGGTGCCCATCACGCCGCAGCAGCGTCCCGAGCGGGAGCGCCTGAAGAAGCTGGCCCAGGAGGAGCGGCAGCGGGCGGCCCACCAGATGAAGATCGGCCCCGTGCAATTCTTCGTGCAGCGGCAGAAGGACCACGCCATAGCCAAGTATTACGGCTACCCGTGACCCTGCGCTCCTCGACGGCCCCCGCAGCACCCGGGCCCGCTCAGCATGCAGGCACAGAGACCTCTGCAGGCGCCTGCTCCAGCTTCAGCCACGCTCCTCAGCCCTTGCCCCTCTCGCTTGCCCTCTCCCTTCTCCAGTGCTGGAGCTAGGCAGTGTTTGCCACTGTCAGGGATGGGCAACTGGGGCAATGGGAAATGCGCGCGTCACGAATGAACGTTGCAGTGGGAAGCTGTTGGGATGTTGGCAATAGCTGGGGTGGGAAAGGTTGGGCGTGGGAACTGCTTGTTGGGACACCAAATGGCTGAGATCCCAAACTTCTTTCTTCTTTCGGGTCATTTCTCTTATTTAGTGCCTTCCTTATTAAATTCCTCTAGTGTAGGTGTTCACTCAGCAAGGCCTCTGCCTGCAGCTGTTCTGGCACTGAGATGCTGAGGGGATTTCATGCAGCCCGCTCCCGCTGCCCATGCTCAGTCCGTGCATGGATGTGGGCATGGCCAGCACGGACGGGAGAAAATGGGTGGACGGCTGGGTGGATGGGAGGGTGATGGGAGTTGGGAATTCAGCCTTGGGATCAGACACGGGAGGTTGTTGGGATAGGAAATGATCAGTGGGATGGGAAGTCACGATGGGGATAGGAATTCATTAGAATAGGACAAATTGGTTTCATTTTTATTTATTATTTTATTAATTTTATTTATTTATTTTATTTATTATATTTATTAATTTTATTTATTAAATTTACTTTATTGACTGTGTTGTACAGGATGGCATTTTTTTAGGTTCTCTTCCTTTTCTACCCTATTAAACTCTCTTTATCACAACGCACTGCTTTGTACTTCATTTTTCCTTCCGAGTCGTTCTGGATTCACTCAGGATGGGGGGGACATTTGTGAATGCCTGTGTGCTTCAGATCCAAGGTCACCTTTGCCCTCAACTCAAGATACATATTTGCATCTGTTGTCATGATACAAAATTAACAACAACAAAATAAAAGTTAACTACTTCCGAGCACCAACTGTACGTTTGCTGGGTCTGCTCTATGCATTTTGAAGACCATTCAATACTATTCAGCACCTTCAGGAGGAAATGTGTGGTTCTAGGGAAATGCATCTTGATCTGATGCAAACCTGCGACGCACCCTGCAGCCCCTGCAACCCCTGTGATTTTACCTGCAGCCCTTCCAACCCCTGTGATTTTACCTGCAGCCCTTCCAACCCCTGTGAGGTTACCTGCAGCCCCTCCAACCCCTGTGAGGTTACCTGCAGCCACTCCAACCCTGGGACAGGCCCTACAGCTGGCTCCGGGGACTACCCCGTTGCCGTATCAGTCGCCAATACACACAAGATGAAGGAATGGATGCAGAAGTCATCTCGTTTAGGCAGGGAAGAAAGTCCTCCTAAGACGGGGAAGGAGCAATAGGCAGGCGAGGCAGGCGACCCCAATGTAGGGCCATCCCAGGGAAGAGGAGGCTGTTATAAAATAGAAAAGAGAGAAAAGCAGCAGTAAGCAGGTGATCCCCATCCCTGGGCGAGCTGCGAGACATGGGACAAGATTTCAGCTGTCATGCAGGCGAGCACATTGTCACCTGGCTGCTGCGATGCTGGGATAACAGCTCCGGGAGCCTGGAATCGGAGGGCAGGGAAGCCAAGCAGCTGGGATCCTTCTCTGGGGAAGGGGGCACTGAGAAAGCGATCGGAAACGGGGCACAAGCCTCTGGAGGCGGCGCCTGTCAGGCGTGAAGGAAAGGGATCCCTTCCAGGAAGATGCTGTGGGGTTGCTGAGGGTCGAAGAACAGCAGGTGTTGGCTGCTCCCACCGTGCTGCAGCAGCGGCAAGGGAGAGACGTGGTGGTTTTCCTCAGCTGGGCAGCTGAGCTCCACCTCAACCGCTCTCTCCCTGCCCCTCCTCAAACGGAAAGGGGAGAAAATAGGATGGAAAGGGCTCAAGGGCTGAGAGAAGGACAGGGAGATCACTCCACAATGATCGTCACGGGCAAAAGAGGCTCAGCAGAGCCTGTTCCAATCCAGCCCGGGCCTGCTCCTGCGGGGGCTCTCCACAGGCCGCGGCCTCCTCCAGGCCACATCCACCTGCTCCACCGGGGGCTCCTCCACGGGCTGCAGCGTGGAGATCTGCTCCGTGTGGGACCCGTGGGCTGCAGGGGGACAGCCTGCTCCACCAGGGGCCTCTCCCCAGGCCGCAGGGGAACTGCTGCTGTGAGCCTGGAGCACCTCCTGCCTCCTGCTGCACTCACCTTGGGGGCTGCAGAGAGGTTTCTCACTCCTCCCTGACCCAGACGCTGCTGTGCAGCAGGTTTCTTTCCCTTTCTTAGGTGGGCTCTCACGCAGGCGCAAACATCATCCTTTTTGTCTCAGTTCTGGGCAGCAGCGGGTCCCTCTGGAGCCTCCTGGAACCGGCCCTTATCTAACATGGGGCAGCTGCTGCATTCTCCTCACAGAGGACACCCCTGCAGCCCCCCGCTACCAGAACCTGTCCTCGTAAACCCAACACAAGACACCGACCGAGCCTCCCTGATTCCCAGCAGGTGGGTCAGGCTGGGAACCCAGGCCAGTGCCCGGCAGACCCTCCTGGGCCTTGAAAAGCAAGCTTTATGGGCACGTAGCACCCAGAAAGAACGGAGTCACACAACAGGATTCATTTCCAAAACCGTCTCATAGACACCTGGGCCAAAGAGCAGGGCCTTGAGCGGGTATATCACAATGACAGAGTTCATTTCCTTCCCAGTAGCTGGCACGTGCTGTTTTTTGGGATTTCGGGGCTACAGTGAGCTGCTAAGAGGGATGTCTTAGCTCTTGCAGGGCCGTGCTTCCACTAAGGCCAGGACTTTTCTGCATCTTCTACTGCCCTGCAAGCGAGGATGCTTGGGGCACACAGGAAGCTGGGAGCGGACACAGCTGCAGGGATTCCATAAGGCACAAGCAAATGCAGCCTTGGCTTGGTGACACTTTCTCTTGATTACTGCTCAACACAAATTACCTCGAGCAAGTCTACTGTGAGGACTAAAGGAAAGAGACGTATGGATGCTGCTAAGCTCTTCTAGCTTGTACCAGGTAGGAAAGATACCTCTGTAGCAGGCGTGAAGAGGATAGCACTAATTAATTAGATGAGAAGCGGAGGAAAGGCACTTAGAGGTAGTGAAAAGCAGTTAATGTGATGTTCCGGGGAAGCTTCAGTCTGCTTAAGGAGTAGCAAGAACAAGCCTAAAGTCATAGCCAAATACAAGAAAGAGAGGAGGACACGCAGCATGAGAAGCTCCCGAGAGAAAGGAGCTCTGTTTTGGGTAAAAATCAGTCCCTTTTTCTATCATGGAGACATCCAAGGGCGTGGGACACGTGCACCTCAGGGAACCAAGAGATGCTGTGCATTTCTCTCGTCCCCCTGACACAGCCACTAGGTGACGATGCTTCCAATTCTCTCTAAAGAAACCTTGCTTTCTCAGGCCCAGGCGTCCAGCTGCACACCAAGGACGTCCCTGGCTCCCAGGCACAGTTCCCAGGCCCAAGGCCGAGCTCCCCTCCGAACCCCCATTCCAGCAGACCTTGCTCCTGGCATTGTGGAGCAGCCATTTCATGTCAGCCTTTTCTCCTGGCAGTCAGCTTAGCGCCGTAACCTCTGCCATCGGGGCGCCCGAGAGCCGTGTGAGGTCAGCAGAGAGTCACTGTCAGCCTTTGACCTCACAAAGGTGGGTGGCCATAAGTGCCCTGAGCGTCCAGCTCGCATTGAGTACTGCTGGTGGCACTCGAGGCGTGGAGGTCTGCATGGTGCAATGGGAGACGCCGATGTCCTGCTGCTGGAACAAGAGGCGCTGATGTGCTGCTGGTGCAGGAGGAGACCTGAAGGTGCTGCTGCTTAGAGGTGCTGAGGAGCGGGCAGCCTCAGCGGGCAGCTGAATCAGAGGGCAGGGAAGCTAAGCAGCTTCCTTCTCTGGGGAAGGGGGCACAGAGAAAGTGACTGGAAATGGGGTACAAGCCCTCAGCCTCTAAAAGCAATCCCTCAGATGTTTAGGTATAGTAATGTTAGGTATATCTGTTTGACTCTAGACCCCAACATGTTTGTTAGTGTCTGGTTTGTCAACTGCTTTCTTGTGGGGGATTTGAGTTGGCCATTACTGTTTAGGTGAATGCTGACTTCGTATCTATGGTGCACTTTATTCTTAAAATGGGAAGTTTCTACCAATTTCCCGTCCAAACTTGCTCATAAGCCAACTGCAGTCATCATTTCAGATGTGTCTCCCAACTTACACATTTCCTATTTCTCCTTGATATTTACTCAAGAAATTCATTTACGTAGAGACAACATATTCTTCTCTCAACTGGCATCTGGCTGGGCAGAATGATGTCCTTTCATTCCCTTCCAGGCAATAGGCAACTTGTTCCTTCTGTCATGTGAACTCTTCCTCCTAAGTTCAATGTGAATACAAGTGGCAGAACTGTGCCTCATGTCTCAAATGAGTGTCAGGGCTGCCTTGTCCAGTGTATTCATACTGGAGGGAAAAAAAAAATGAATAGCCATACACACTATATAACCACTTAACTTTTTCAGTCCTCCTTGTGCTAACAGTGCATGAACGTGAGGTTTTGTTGTCATTTTTGTTTGTTTGTTTGTTTGCTTGCTTTAAACTCCTGACTGCCATATAGCAAACATGACAAAAAAACACCCTTTTTTGAGAATCTCTGAGAATGGCTCTGCTTTGTATTATCACCTGTCACTTCACCTGAACCATTTCAATCACAAGCGATAGCCTTCTGTCAGGCTTGGTAGTACTTCCCAACCTTATGTCCCCTGCAAATCTCAAAGCTCATGTGAGCTCATGTATCCGTAGATAATGTATCAGAAGCTCACAGAAGGTGAAATAGATGTAATTCATCCCCTGTGTAGGGAAGAACTGGTCCTAGAAAGGAAAGCTATTAAATTATCTGGAAACAATTTAGCTCTGATAAATTATTTTGTAAATTACACATTACCCCCTCCTTCCCTGGTCTTAGCTGTTCTTGCTCCAAAACTTTGCATGGTGTTGATGTCAAACTAACAGGCCCACACTTGTCTGGATGACTCTTTACCCTCTTCTGGACAGAGGTGTATTTGTTACTCTCCCATTCTGGGGACTATCCCTGATTTGCACAATTGTTATGCATTTTTCCTACTTGACTTGTTGTTCTGTGTGCCAATGCTGTTAATAGGCTAGGTAGATATCAGCTTTTCATTTTTCACTTGAATCACTATAGATTGTTATTTCACCTCAGATGATGTTGCGCCTAGTGCCCTACCCTCCTTTTCAATGGGAGTCCTGTCACTGCCCTTAATATCACATTGTTGTTGCTGTTAGATGCAGGAAATAAGATTTGCAGCATTTGAGACATCAGTAACTTTTGATCTATCTTTGCCTCAAGCGTGCAACTGTCCTAATTTGTTCTCTTTGTTCCCCCTGGTTTCTGTGGCTTAAGTACCACTTACTATTATTGTTTAATTTCCTATGTGAAGGAGGTTTTTGGTCATTCTTACTTTATTTCTGCAGTTTTTAACCTCTGAAACATGCCTTTTCTCATCGCTTTTTTCCTCTTTGAATTTTGAATTTTAACTATGCCTTCTCTGCACTCAAGTCCCAGAGCTGCTTAGTCAGACTCAATTATTCATTTCCTTAGATTTCAAAGTTTGCATTTCTAAGCCTCAAAACCTTCATTCTAAACCTGGTTTTGTCTGTCGTGAAATGTAAAATGAGAAAAGTCAGCTCATGATCACACTTTATTCAAATTTTACTACATTTAAACCCATACAGGAGCCAAGTCTAAAACGGTCTTATATTTTTTCACTTTTGGGAAGAAATCCATCACATAGTATACCTCTATGAACATAAGTGGTAATTATCTTTCAATCTTTTGCTGGGAAGTTAAAGTCTCCCATAATTCCCATTATTGTTTACATGTCTGATAACTGTACAGAGATAATTCACTATTAGACTGGAGCTAAGAGCAAAGAGCAGGCTAGCAAGGCTGTCTATCTTTAGCAGTGATTTGCACAAAACCACTCTTTTGCTGACCCATAACATTTAATTTCTCCATCCTCTGCTTCTTGCTAACACAAAGCACCATCTTATTCCATCCATTTGCCTTGGTTTCCAGCCTTCCTGAGATTTATCGGTCCTTGTATGACATTCATGCCTTTGTTTCACCCTTCCTGTGTTGACACTTGTCATAACAGTTTTAGATCCTGAACATGATCATCTCAAAGTTTGCCTGACAGTTAGGTCTTCCTCACATTGTCATAGAGTATCAGGTCTCTACCACTTGAAATAGATTGGATTGGATTAGATTATTGGCACCGTCTCTTGTGCTGGTAGTCCATTATCTTCACAGTCCGTACAACTGGCCATCAGTGAACATGAAGTGGCCTTATCCTGCCCATTTACCTTTCTGGAAATCGGCCACTCTCTCTGCCTAGAACAGGGAATGGATTTTCCTCACCTATCTTCAAAAGCTCTGAAGTTTTCTGTGATCTTTCCAATTTTATGGTATGATAAGCTTTTGCTGCCACTGAAGGGTAGAAGTCATTATGAATAGTGCCAACAAAACAGAAACATAACAATGAAAACGATATTTTAATTCAGAATAGGTATTTGAAAAGTTCACCTTTTCTAGCACAAATGGGGAAAAGAAAAAAAGGAAGGAAAAAAAAAAAAAAAAAAAAGCAGTCCTAAAACATCAAAACTGTGGCCAAAGAATTAGAAGAAACACTATTTTTCCAAAGCTGCAATGTTTTCCATTCATCTGGCTGGGCCAGCAGAGCACTGGAGACCTGGATGCACTGTACTCATGGCTGGTTCCCCTAAATGACCTGCAGGGAGATCTTCTTATCTCTATCCCTCTGTTTCTCCTTTCAATCTCTGTTTTGTCTGTTTGTATCACTAGCTCTCAAATCGCCACTGATATATGCACGTGCAGCACCCAGCACAACCTTGTTTCAGGCTCCAGCGGGACCTTTAGGCATTACCATCCTGTAAACAAATAACAATGATAGTGAGTGTAATTACAATCGTCAAACTATTCCAGCTCCACATCATTAGCCATGCCCTGAGCTAAATAACATTTTAATCAGTTCGATATGTCATCTGTGGCTTTCTTCACTGTCACTTGCAATCCAGCAAACTCCTTCCTTCACGTTTCTAGATTAGACAGAGGGTTCTCAACTGCAGACATCCAATTCCCTGTTCAGGAAGCAGCGAGACCTTTCCTCTTCTCACAGATTTAAGATGATAGCCAAGCATCATGAGACACAGTGCGTATGTCTCCTAGGCCCATCCCATGAGAGCAGGACATTTACCACACATGAGAAGAAGACTTAATGCAGTGGCAAAGCAAAATACTCAGTGTCAAAGCCATGTCGAGATGATCATTAAAGACAGATCAAAATTACCCAATACAGGAGGAAAATCTATCGTTTGTAGAAGATTATGTTCTCTGATTATTAGTTTCAAAATTAGTTTTTCCTTTGGATTTGCTCTGAACTTAAACTTAGTTTGGAATGCCTTTGGTTTTGAATATTTCTGAAATCGTATTACTTCTCCTAAGTAAGTTGCTAGTCTGTTCTATTTACGTGAAATTCGAATAATATTGCGAAGTATCTGCCATCAGTTTTACTGTGTGCCAGGCTGAGTTCCCTGATGAATTTCAAATTTCAGATATGAAACAGTAAAGGTTAAAAAAAAAAATGTTACAAAGGGTACTTCATGCAGTAGCATAAACTTCTGTTTTCTCAAAACTTGTATCAGTTCATCTCACCAGGACCAGCAGGGGAAGCACACTCTGCCTAGGCACTGGCAAAGGGACACAGTGAGAGTGTAGGGTCTCTTGCTGGGGCCATTCAAAATTTGACTGTACAAGCCCCTGAGCAATATGACAGGGCTTTAAAAATGGCCCTGCTTGAAGTACGCGGGTGATCTGGAGACCTCTAAGGTGCTTTCCAACAAAAGCTTTTCTATAATTGTATGAAATCACCTGCAATAGATTAACCCTGGTCATTATTCCTATCACAGGAAATAACTGTGACGCCTGGGTAACAGGTGAGCTTACTGCGACACCAGGGAGAGCCTTCCTGTACTTAAAGGCAACCTGTAGGAAAGCTGGGGAGGGAGTCTTTATCAGGGCCTGGAGCGACAGGACAAGGAGTAACCGCTTTAAACTGAAAAGTAGCACCCAGAAAGAACGGAGTCACGCAACAGGATTCATTTCCAAAACCACCTCATAGACACCTGGGCCAAAGAGCAGGGCCTTGAGCGGGTATATCACAATGACAGAGTTCATTTCCTTCCCAGTAGCTGGCACGTGCCGTTTTTTGGGATTTCGGGGCTACAGTGAGCTGCTAAGAGGGATGTCTTAGCTCTTGCAGGGCAGTGCTTCCACTAAGGCCAGGACTTTTCTGCATCTTCTACTGCCCTGCAAGCGAGGATGCTTGGGGCACACAGGAAGCTGGGAGCGGACACAGCTGCAGGGATTCCATAAGGCACAAGCAAATGCAGCCTTGGCTTGGTGACACTTTCTCTTGATTACTGCTCAACACAAATTACCTCGAGCAAGTCTACTGTGAGGACTAAAGGAAAGAGACGTATGGATGCTGCTAAGCTCTTCTAGCTTGTACCAGGTAGGAAAGATACCTCTGTAGCAGGCGTGAAGAGGATAGCACTAATTAATTAGATGAGAAGCGGAGGAAAGGCACTTAGAGGTAGTGAAAAGCAGTTAATGTGATGTTCCGGGGAAGCTTCAGTCTGCTTAAGGAGTAGCAAGAACAAGCCTAAAGTCATAGCCAAATACAAGAAAGAGAGGAGGACACGCAGCATGAGAAGCTCCCGAGAGAAAGGAGCTCTGTTTTGGGTAAAAATCAGTCCCTTTTTCTATCATGGAGACATCCAAGGGCGTAGGACACGTGCACTTCAGGGAACCAAGAGATGCTGTGCATTTCTCTCGTCCCCCTGACACAGCCACTAGGTGACGATGCTTCCAATTCTCTCTAAAGAAACCTTGCTTTCTCAGGCCCAGGTGTCCAGCTGCACACCAAGGACGTCCCTGGCTCCCAGGCACAGTTCCCAGGCCCAAGGCCGAGCTCCCCTCCGAACCCCCATTCCAGCAGACCTTGCTCCTGGCGTTGTGGAGCAGCCATTTCATGTCAGCCTTTTCTCCTGGCAGTCAGCTTAGCGCCGTAACCTCTGCCATCGGGGCGCCCGAGAGCCGTGTGAGGTCAGCAGAGAGTCACTGTCAGCCTTTGACCTCACAGAGGTGGGTGGCCATAAGTGCCCTGAGCGTCCAGCTCGCATTGAGTACTGCTGGTGGCACTCGAGGCGTGGAGGTCTGCATGGTGCAATGGGAGACGCCGATGTCCTGCTGCTGGAACAAGAGACGCTGATGTGCTGCTGGTGCAGGAGGAGACGTGAAGGTGCTGCTGCTTAGAGGTGCTGAGGAGCGGGCAGCCTCCGTGCCGGTGGCTGAGCATGCTGCTCTTAATTAGTGCTCTACCCTTCCTATCTTTTTACTAAGGTGGGTAGAGAGAAATGCCCATATCTGTTTATTTCCTGGTAAGAAATGTAAGAGCCTTGTATCTGCATATTCAGCAGATTCATCCCAGCGCCCTTGGTACTGGCGATCTGTGTTGATCTGTAATAAAGAGCAATCGGTAGCACACCAAGTCTGCGTGACCTTGCATCTAACAGAATCGTCCAAATCCCTGTTGTGATCTCTCTACAGCTGTGGGCTGGCTAAGCTGTCTGTTGGATGGTGAAAATGGGAAATGATTGGGATGGGAAATGATGAGTGGGCCGAGAAATCATTGCTGGGATGGGAAGACTTCCTTGGGGTGGAAAGCCATTGGGGTGGGAACTCAAAGAGATGGGAAATCTTCCCTGGGTTTGAAATCCTTGGGAAGCAAAAGCGTTGGGATGGGAAATCACTCCGGGGATGGGGAAGTATTGGGATGGGAAGTCTTTAATGGGGTGGGTAACATTCACTGGGGAAGGAAGTACTTGGAAAAGTAATCAGAGAGATGGGAATTCTTTGGGATGAGATCTCTTTGGATTAAGAAACGCTTCGTGTCGATGGGAAATATCTCGTATGGGAATCTGTTATCATGTGAAATTGTAAGGATGGGAAATGACCGTTAGGATGAAAAGCTGGTACTGGGACGGGAAATGCTTGGGACGGGGAAGTGTTGGTGTGAAACCGTCCTGGGCATGGCAAATGATGCGTGGGAGGGAAAGCCTGATGGGGATGGAAAAGTCTTGCGACGGGAAGCCTGCTTGGGTCCAAAACCTGCAGTCCTCACCAACATGGCGGCGAGGGGCTGGTCAGCCGTTGGGACGGAACGGCCGTTGCCCGCGTTCCCCAACCGACCGCCCCACTCTCCAGCCACCATGGCAGGTACAGCAGCCGGCTCCCGCTCCTCCCGGGGCTGCGGCCCTGCTGGCGAGCCCAGCGCCCCAGATCTCACCCCAGCGCCCTTTTTCCCACAGAGGGTTTCCCCAGACGGCTTCCGCGGCTTCCGCAGACGCAAAACTCCCCCTTCGTCGTCCCAGCCGTGCCGCCAACGGTGGCTGCCTGGCTGCTGCCCTCCCTCCCCGGAGCGATGGCGCTGCCCTTGCAGCCCCCGCAGGTACCCACCCTCCCCTACGCGCTGCCCCAGGCCACCGTCTGGCACGTGGTGCCGGGGGTCCAGGGGCAGGTGCTGCAGCTCCCCGCCGGGGTGCAGCTGGCACCTGGGGGGCACCTCCCACCCGAGGGGCATCACCTGCAGCTTGGGCAGCTCCCCGCCGTGGGGCAGCTCCCTGCTGTGGGGCAGCTCCCCCACACCGCTCCTCCCTGGGCCCCCGTCTACCAGTGGGGACAGCCCGTGGGGACGGGGACGGTGCTGCCCCAGGATCCCCTCTGGCTGGGGCCCGGGGCCGTGCTCCATGGGGAGCTCCTGCACCCCGCAGGCACCTGCCTGCTGCAGGCCCCTGCCCACCCCGGCCCCCCACCCCTCCTCGTCCCGGGGCCTCCGCTGCGGGGGCAGGCGCTCCCCGCGCCCCGCACCCTGACCAGCAGCCGGGGGCAGCTGCCGGAGCCCTGTGACCACGCCGTGGGGCTCAGCGAGGACCAGGGGCCCCCGCTGCCCGGCCCCACTCCCCCCGAGCCTGCCCAGGCTCCAACGACCGCCAGCACCCAGACGGTGACGCCCGACGGTGAGTTTGGGGCTGGCGCAGCCGGCCGCTGGGCGCCCCACACCCAGGAGCCATGGGAAAGCTGGCATCGCCCATCCTGGGGGATTTGCTTGCTTTTTCCTCAGCGGCGACAGTTGCAGAGGTGCCTGAGGAGCCCCTGGAGCTGCTTGAGCTGGGCCCCGATGCCTTCGCCGAGGCCTTTCCCCACCTGGCAGGGGACAGCCAGCAGCTGCAGCACCTGCAGGACCAGCTCCCGGCCGACCTGGACATCTCCAGCTTGGAGGAGCTGCTCAGCTGGCTCGATGCCGTGGAGCCCCAGGACGCCTTCCCCGGTGTCCCCAGCAGTCCTGTGCTCAGCCGCTTCCTGTCTGAGCTGCCCGACCTCTGCGAGGACATGGAGGAGCCGAGCACACAGGGACTGGCAGCCACCAGAGCGCTGGGTGAGGTACCCTCAACCCCTGGGGTGCACCCCGAGAAGGTGCAGGGTGGGCAGGCGGTGCAGCCCCCTGCTGTGCCGGCAGCGAGCTCCCCCCTCAAGCCTGCAGCCAGTCCCCAGCTCAGTGCCCTCAGGAGACCCCTGCCCAACCCTCCCTTCACTCTCCCCAAAAGGCCCCCCCACCCTGAATTCCTCACTGCCCTTAGCAGACCCCTGCCCAACCCTCCCTCGCGTCCCCTCAAGAGAACCCCCGACCCTGAATTCCTTAATTCCCTTAGGAGACCCCTGCCCAAGCCTCGCCTGAGTCCCCTCAAGAGCCCCCCCGGCCCTGAATTTATTAGAGCCCTTAGGAGGCCCCTGCCCAATCCCCCTCTGAGTCCCCTCAAGAGCCCCCCGCCTGCCCCTGCGCCCACCGGCACCAAGTGGGGGGCCAAGCGCCCCGCGCCCACCAGCACCCCCAGCACAGCGCAGAGCTCCCAGCACAGGAGGCCGGCGACGGAGAAAACCCCCGGCAAGGAGAAGACGACGCTGCTGGGCCAGGGTGGCCAAGGCCCCAAGACGCTGTGCCAGGGGAAGACGGGTGGCCACAGCGCGGTGGCTGGCAGCAGCGGCCAAGCGGGCGGCGGCAGGCAGCAGCCGGCGAGCGACAGCACCAGGGCGCCCAGCAAGAGGGCCCGAAGCCCGGGGGCTGCTGGGGGGCAAGGAGCAGCGGCACCGCCTCCCCGGAGAGCGCTGCTGCTGCTGGAGCCCCCCCCCATTAAGCCCCGTGCCCGTGCCCGTGCCGTGCGGGCCCAGGACAGGCTCCGTCCCCAAGCCATCGGGGACAAGACGCTGCAGCGCCAGCACCCGGGGACAAAGACCCCCAGCGAGACTTTGCAGCCGCTGGGGGCCAGGGCGAAGGCGCTGGGGCCAGTGCGCCAGCCGCCCTGTGTGCAGCTGCAGCCCACCTCCAGCGGCCCCAGCAGCATGCCCAGGGCCCCGCCGACGGTGCCAGGCTCCAGCGCTGTGCCCGCTGCCCCCCGGCCCCCAGCTGGCGACAAGGCCCAGGCGGTGCCGGCACCACCAGGCAGCACGGCGCGAGCATGGAGAGCTCCCGTGCAGCAGGCGCCCAGAGCGCCGTGCCTGCCAGCCGCGGGGGGCCAAGCGCAGCGGGAGCCTCTGCCCACGCAGCCGCGCACGCTGCAGCGTCCGGCGCAGCCCCGCGTGGACTACGTGCCCTGCGTGGGGCCCTGGGCGGGCGGCGACGCGGCGCCCACGCCGCTGGAGGAGCAGGAGGCGTCGGTGCCCATCACGCCGCAGCAGCGTCCCGAGCGGGAGCGCCTGAAGAAGCTGGCCCAGGAGGAGCGGCAGCGGGCGGCCCACCAGATGAAGATCGGCCCCGTGCAATTCTTCGTGCAGCGGCAGAAGGACCACGCCATAGCCAAGTATTACGGCTACCCGTGACCCTGCGCTCCTCGACGGCCCCCGCAGCACCCGGGCCCGCTCAGCATGCAGGCACAGAGACCTCTGCAGGCGCCTGCTCCAGCTTCAGCCACGCTCCTCAGCCCTTGCCCCTCTCGCTTGCCCTCTCCCTTCTCCAGTGCTGGAGCTAGGCAGTGTTTGCCACTGTCAGGGATGGGCAACTGGGGCAATGGGAAATGCGCGCGTCACGAATGAACGTTGCAGTGGGAAGCTGTTGGGATGTTGGCAATAGCTGGGGTGGGAAAGGTTGGGCGTGGGAACTGCTTGTTGGGACACCAAATGGCTGAGATCCCAAACTTCTTTCTTCTTTCGGGTCATTTCTCTTATTTAGTGCCTTCCTTATTAAATTCCTCTAGTGTAGGTGTTCACTCAGCAAGGCCTCTGCCTGCAGCTGTTCTGGCACTGAGATGCTGAGGGGATTTCATGCAGCCCGCTCCCGCTGCCCATGCTCAGTCCGTGCATGGATGTGGGCATGGCCAGCACGGACGGGAGAAAATGGGTGGACGGCTGGGTGGATGGGAGGGTGATGGGAGTTGGGAATTCAGCCTTGGGATCAGACACGGGAGGTTGTTGGGATAGGAAATGATCAGTGGGATGGGAAGTCACGATGGGGATAGGAATTCATTAGAATAGGACAAATTGGTTTCATTTTTATTTATTATTTTATTAATTTTATTTATTTATTTTATTTATTATATTTATTAATTTTATTTATTAAATTTACTTTATTGACTGTGTTGTACAGGATGGCATTTTTTTAGGTTCTCTTCCTTTTCTACCCTATTAAACTCTCTTTATCACAACGCACTGCTTTGTACTTCATTTTTCCTTCCGAGTCGTTCTGGATTCACTCAGGATGGGGGGGACATTTGTGAATGCCTGTGTGCTTCAGATCCAAGGTCACCTTTGCCCTCAACTCAAGATACATATTTGCATCTGTTGTCATGATACAAAATTAACAACAACAAAATAAAAGTTAACTACTTCCGAGCACCAGCTGTACGTTTGCTGGGTCTGCTCTATGCATTTTGAAGACCATTCAATACTATTCAGCACCTTCAGGAGGAAATGTGTGGTTCTAGGGAAATGCATCTTGATCTGATGCAAACCTGCGACGCACCCTGCAGCCCCTGCAACCCCTGTGATTTTACCTGCAGCCCTTCCAACCCCTGTGATTTTACCTGCAGCCCTTCCAACCCCTGTGAGGTTACCTGCAGGCATTCCAACCCCTGTGAGGTTACCTGCAGCCCCTCCAACCCCTGTGAGGTTACCTGCAGCCACTCCAACCCTGGGACAGGCCCTACAGCTGGCTCCGGGGACTACCCCGTTGCCGTATCAGTCGCCAATACACACAAGATGAAGGAATGGATGCAGAAGTCATCTCGTTTAGGCAGGGAAGAAAGTCCTCCTAAGACGGGGAAGGAGCAATAGGCAGGCGAGGCAGGCGACCCCAATGTAGGGCCATCCCAGGGAAGAGGAGGCTGTTATAAAATAGAAAAGAGAGAAAAGCAGCAGTAAGCAGGTGATCCCCATCCCTGGGCGAGCTGCGAGACATGGGACAAGATTTCAGCTGTCATGCAGGCGAGCACATTGTCACCTGGCTGCTGCGATGCTGGGATAACAGCTCCGGGAGCCTGGAATCGGAGGGCAGGGAAGCCAAGCAGCTGGGATCCTTCTCTGGGGAAGGGGGCACTGAGAAAGCGATCGGAAACGGGGCACAAGCCTCTGGAGGCGGCGCCTGTCAGGCGTGAAGGAAAGGGATCCCTTCCAGGAAGATGCTGTGGGGTTGCTGAGGGTCGAAGAACAGCAGGTGTTGCCTGCACCCACCGTGCTGCAGCAGCGGCAAGGGAGAGACGTGGTGGTTTTCCTCAGCTGGGCAGCTGAGCTCCACCTCAACCGCTCTCTCCCTGCCCCTCCTCAAACGGAAAGGGGAGAAAATAGGATGGAAAGGGCTCAAGGGCTGAGAGAAGGACAGGGAGATCACTCCACAATGATCGTCACGGGCAAAAGAGGCTCAGCAGAGCCTGTTCCAATCCAGCCCGGGCCTGCTCCTGCGGGGGCTCTCCACAGGCCGCGGCCTCCTCCAGGCCACATCCACCTGCTCCACCGGGGGCTCCTCCACGGGCTGCAGCGTGGAGATCTGCTCCGTGTGGGACCCGTGGGCTGCAGGGGGACAGCCTGCTCCACCAGGGGCCTCTCCCCAGGCCGCAGGGGAACTGCTGCTGTGAGCCTGGAGCACCTCCTGCCTCCTGCTGCACTCACCTTGGGGGCTGCAGAGAGGTTTCTCACTCCTCCCTGACCCAGACGCTGCTGTGCAGCAGGTTTCTTTCCCTTTCTTAGGTGGGCTCTCACGCAGGCGCAAACATCATCCTTTTTGTCTCAGTTCTGGGCAGCAGCGGGTCCCTCTGGAGCCTCCTGGAACCGGCCCTTATCTAACATGGGGCAGCTGCTGCATTCTCCTCACAGAGGACACCCCTGCAGCCCCCCGCTACCAGAACCTGTCCTCGTAAACCCAACACAAGACACCGACCGAGCCTCCCTGATTCCCAGCAGGTGGGTCAGGCTGGGAACCCAGGCCAGTGCCCGGCAGACCCTCCTGGGCCTTGAAAAGCAAGCTTTATGGGCACGTAGCACCCAGAAAGAACGGAGTCACACAACAGGATTCATTTCCAAAACCGTCTCATAGACACCTGGGCCAAAGAGCAGGGCCTTGAGCGGGTATATCACAATGACAGAGTTCATTTCCTTCCCAGTAGCTGGCACGTGCTGTTTTTTGGGATTTCGGGGCTACAGTGAGCTGCTAAGAGGGATGTCTTAGCTCTTGCAGGGCCGTGCTTCCACTAAGGCCAGGACTTTTCTGCATCTTCTACTGCCCTGCAAGCGAGGATGCTTGGGGCACACAGGAAGCTGGGAGCGGACACAGCTGCAGGGATTCCATAAGGCACAAGCAAATGCAGCCTTGGCTTGGTGACACTTTCTCTTGATTACTGCTCAACACAAATTACCTCGAGCAAGTCTACTGTGAGGACTAAAGGAAAGAGACGTATGGATGCTGCTAAGCTCTTCTAGCTTGTACCAGGTAGGAAAGATACCTCTGTAGCAGGCGTGAAGAGGATAGCACTAATTAATTAGATGAGAAGCGGAGGAAAGGCACTTAGAGGTAGTGAAAAGCAGTTAATGTGATGTTCCGGGGAAGCTTCAGTCTGCTTAAGGAGTAGCAAGAACAAGCCTAAAGTCATAGCCAAATACAAGAAAGAGAGGAGGACACGCAGCATGAGAAGCTCCCGAGAGAAAGGAGCTCTGTTTTGGGTAAAAATCAGTCCCTTTTTCTATCATGGAGACATCCAAGGGCGTAGGACACGTGCACTTCAGGGAACCAAGAGATGCTGTGCATTTCTCTCGTCCCCCTGACACAGCCACTAGGTGACGATGCTTCCAATTCTCTCTAAAGAAACCTTGCTTTCTCAGGCCCAGGTGTCCAGCTGCACACCAAGGACGTCCCTGGCTCCCAGGCACAGTTCCCAGGCCCAAGGCCGAGCTCCCCTCCGAACCCCCATTCCAGCAGACCTTGCTCCTGGCGTTGTGGAGCAGCCATTTCATGTCAGCCTTTTCTCCTGGCAGTCAGCTTAGCGCCGTAACCTCTGCCATCGGGGCGCCCGAGAGCCGTGTGAGGTCAGCAGAGAGTCACTGTCAGCCTTTGACCTCACAGAGGTGGGTGGCCATAAGTGCCCTGAGCGTCCAGCTCGCATTGAGTACTGCTGGTGGCACTCGAGGCGTGGAGGTCTGCATGGTGCAATGGGAGACGCCGATGTCCTGCTGCTGGAACAAGAGACGCTGATGTGCTGCTGGTGCAGGAGGAGACGTGAAGGTGCTGCTGCTTAGAGGTGCTGAGGAGCGGGCAGCCTCCGTGCCGGTGGCTGAGCATGCTGCTCTTAATTAGTGCTCTACCCTTCCTATCTTTTTACTAAGGTGGGTAGAGAGAAATGCCCATATCTGTTTATTTCCTGGTAAGAAATGTAAGAGCCTTGTATCTGCATATTCAGCAGATTCATCCCAGCGCCCTTGGTACTGGCGATCTGTGTTGATCTGTAATAAAGAGCAATCGGTAGCACACCAAGTCTGCGTGACCTTGCATCTAACAGAATCGTCCAAATCCCTGTTGTGATCTCTCTACAGCTGTGGGCTGGCTAAGCTGTCTGTTGGATGGTGAAAATGGGAAATGATTGGGATGGGAAATGATGAGTGGGCCGAGAAATCATTGCTGGGATGGGAAGACTTCCTTGGGGTGGAAAGCCATTGGGGTGGGAACTCAAAGAGATGGGAAATCTTCCCTGGGTTTGAAATCCTTGGGAAGCAAAAGCGTTGGGATGGGAAATCACTCCGGGGATGGGGAAGTATTGGGATGGGAAGTCTTTAATGGGGTGGGTAACATTCACTGGGGAAGGAAGTACTTGGAAAAGTAATCAGAGAGATGGGAATTCTTTGGGATGAGATCTCTTTGGATTAAGAAACGCTTCGTGTCGATGGGAAATATCTCGTATGGGAATCTGTTATCATGTGAAATTGTAAGGATGGGAAATGACCGTTAGGATGAAAAGCTGGTACTGGGACGGGAAATGCTTGGGACGGGGAAGTGTTGGTGTGAAACCGTCCTGGGCATGGCAAATGATGCGTGGGAGGGAAAGCCTGATGGGGATGGAAAAGTCTTGCGACGGGAAGCCTGCTTGGGTCCAAAAGCTGCAGTCCTCACCAAGATGGCGGCGAGGGGCTGGTCAGCCGTTGGGACGGAACGGCCGTTGCCCGCGTTCCCCAACCGACCGCCCCACTCTCCAGCCACCATGGCAGGTACAGCAGCCGGCTCCCGCTCCTCCCGGGGCTGCGGCCCTGCTGGCGAGCCCAGCGCCCCAGATCTCACCCCAGCGCCCTTTTTCCCACAGAGGGTTTCCCCAGACGGCTTCCGCGGCTTCCGCAGACGCAAAACTCCCCCTTCGTCGTCCCAGCCGTGCCGCCAACGGTGGCTGCCTGGCTGCTGCCCTCCCTCCCCGGAGCGATGGCGCTGCCCTTGCAGCCCCCGCAGGTACCCACCCTCCCCTACGCGCTGCCCCAGGCCACCGTCTGGCACGTGGTGCCGGGGGTCCAGGGGCAGGTGCTGCAGCTCCCCGCCGGGGTGCAGCTGGCACCTGGGGGGCACCTCCCACCCGAGGGGCACCACCTGCAGCTGGGGCAGCTCCCCGCCGTGGGGCAGCTCCCTGCTGTGGGGCAGCTCCCCCACACCGCTCCTCCCTGGGCCCCCGTCTACCAGTGGGGACAGCCCGTGGGGACGGGGACGGTGCTGCCCCAGGATCCCCTCTGGCTGGGGCCCGGGGCCGTGCTCCATGGGGAGCTCCTGCACCCCGCAGGCACCTGCCTGCTGCAGGCCCCTGCCCACCCCGGCCCCCCACCCCTCCTCGTCCCGGGGCCTCCGCTGCGGGGGCAGGCGCTCCCCGCGCCCCGCACCCTGACCAGCAGCCGGGGGCAGCTGCCGGAGCCCTGCGACCACGCCGTGGGGCTCAGCGAGGACCAGGGGCCCCCGCTGCCCGGCCCCACTCCCCCCGAGCCTGCCCAGGCTCCAACGACCGCCAGCACCCAGACGGTGACGCCCGACGGTGAGTTTGGGGCTGGCACAGCCGGCCGCTGGGCGCCCCACACCCAGGAGCCATGGGAAAGCTGGCATCGCCCATCCTGGGGGATTTGCTTGCTTTTTCCTCAGCGGCGACAGTTGCAGAGGTGCCTGAGGAGCCCCTGGAGCTGCTTGAGCTGGGCCCCGATGCCTTCGCCGAGGCCTTTCCCCAGCTGGCAGGGGACAGCCAGCAGCTGCAGCACCTGCAGGACCAGCTCCCGGCCGACCTGGACATCTCCGGCTTGGAGGAGCTGCTCAGCTGGCTCGATGCCGTGGAGCCCCAGGACGCCTTCCCCGGTGTCCCCAGCAGTCCTGTGCTCAGCCGCTTCCTGTCTGAGCTGCCCGACCTCTGCGAGGACATGGAGGAGCCGAGCACACAGGGACTGGCAGCCACCAGAGCGCTGGGTGAGGTACCCTCAACCCCTGGGGTGCACCCCGAGAAGGTGCAGGGTGGGCGGGCGGTGCAGCCCCCTGCTGTGCCGGCAGCGAGCTCCCCCCTCAAGCCTGCAGCCAGTCCCCAGCTCAGTGCCCTCAGGAGACCCCTGCCCAACCCTCCCTTCACTCTCCCCAAAAGGCCCCCCCACCCTGAATTCCCCACTGCCCTTAGCAGACCCCTGCCCAACCCTCCCTCGCGTCCCCTCAAGAGACCCCCCGACCCTGAATTCCTTAATTCCCTTAGGAGACCCCTGCCCAAGCCTCGCCTGAGTCCCCTCAAGAGCCCCCCCGACCCTGAATTTATTAGTGCCCTTAGGAGACCCCTGCCCAATCCCCCTCTGGGTCCCCTCAAGAGCCCCCCCGGCCCTGAATTTATTAGTGCCCTTAGGAGGCCCCTGCCCAATCCCCCTCTGAGTCCCCTCAAGAGCCCCCCGCCTGCCCCTGCGCCCACCGGCACCAAGTGGGGGGCCAAGCGCCCCGCGCCCACCAGCACCCCCAGCACAGCGCAGAGCTCCCAGCACAGGAGGCCGGCGACGGAGAAAACCCCCGGCAAGGAGAAGACGACGCTGCTGGGCCAGGGTGGCCAAGGCCCCAAGACGCTGTGCCAGGGGAAGACGGGTGGCCACAGCGCGGTGGCTGGCAGCAGCGGCCAAGCGGGCGGAGGCAGGCAGCAGCCGGCGAGCGACAGCACCAGGGCGCCCAGCAAGAGGGCCCGAAGCCCGGGGGCTGCTGGGGGGCAAGGAGCAGCGGCACCGCCTCCCCGGAGAGCGCTGCTGCTGCTGGAGCCCCCCCCCATTAAGCCCCGTGCCCGTGCCCGTGCCGTGCGGGCCCAGGACAGGCTCCGTCCCCAAGCCATCGGGGACAAGACGCTGCAGCGCCAGCACCCAGGGACAAAGACCCCCAGCGAGACTTTGCAGCCGCTGGGGGCCAGGGCGAAGGCGCTGGGGCCAGTGCGCCAGCCGCCCTGTGTGCAGCTGCAGCCCACCTCCAGCGGCCCCAGCAGCATGCCCAGGGCCCCGCCGACGGTGCCAGGCTCCAGCGCTGTGCCCGCTGCCCCCCGGCCCCCAGCTGGCGACAAGGCCCAGGCGGTGCCGGCACCACCAGGCAGCACGGCGCGAGCATGGAGAGCTCCCGTGCAGCAGGCGCCCAGAGCGCCGTGCCTGCCAGCCGCGGGGGGCCAAGCGCAGCGGGAGCCTCTGCCCACGCAGCCGCGCACGCTGCAGCGTCCGGCGCAGCCCCGCGTGGACTACGTGCCCTGCGTGGGGCCCTGGGCGGGCGGCGACGCGGCGCCCACGCCGCTGGAGGAGCAGGAGGCGTCGGTGCCCATCACGCCGCAGCAGCGTCCCGAGCGGGAGCGCCTGAAGAAGCTGGCCCAGGAGGAGCGGCAGCGGGCGGCCCACCAGATGAAGATCGGCCCCGTGCAATTCTTCGTGCAGCGGCAGAAGGACCACGCCATAGCCAAGTATTACGGCTACCCGTGACCCTGCGCTCCTCGACGGCCCCCGCAGCACCCGGGCCCGCTCAGCATGCAGGCACAGAGACCTCTGCAGGCGCCTGCTCCAGCTTCAGCCACGCTCCTCAGCCCTTGCCCCTCTCGCTTGCCCTCTCCCTTCTCCAGTGCTGGAGCTAGGCAGTGTTTGCCACTGTCAGGGATGGGCAACTGGGGCAATGGGAAATGCGCGCGTCACGAATGAACGTTGCAATGGGAAGCTGTTGGGATGTTGGCAATAGCTGGGGTGGGAAAGGTTGGGCGTGGGAACTGCTTGTTGGGACACCAAATGGCTGAGATCCCAAACTTATTTCTTCGTTCGGGTCATTTCTCTTATTTAGTGCCTTCCTTATTAAATTCCTCTAGTGTAGGTATTCACTCAGCAAGGCCTCTGCCTGCAGCTGTTCTGGCACTGGGATGCCGAGGGGATTTCATGCAGCCCGCTCCCGCTGCCCATGCTCAGTCCGTGCATGGATGTGGGCATGGCCAGCACGGACGGGAGAAAATGGGTGGACGGCTGGGTGGATGGGAGGGTGATGGGAGTTGGGAATTCAGCCTTGGGATCAGACACGGGAGGTTGTTGGGATAGGAAATGACCAGTGGGATGGGAAGTCACGATGGGGATAGGAATTCATTAGAATAGGACAAATTGGTTTCATTTTTATTTATTATTTTATTAATTTTATTTATTTATTTTATTTATTATATTTATTAATTTTATTTATTAAATTTACTTTATTGACTGTGTTGTACAGGATGGCATTTTTTTAGGTTCTCTTCCTTTTCTACCCTATTAAACTCTCTTTATCACAACGCACTGCTTTGTACTTCATTTTTCCTTCCGAGTCGTTCTGGATTCACTCAGGATGGGGGGACATTAGTGAACGCCTGTGTGCTTCAGATCCAAGGTCACCTTTGCCCTCAACTCAAGATACATATTTGCATCTGTTGTCATGATACAAAATTAACAACAACAAAATAAAAGTTAACTACTTCCGAGCACCAGCTGTACGTTTGCTGGGTCTGCTCTATGCATTTTGAAGACCATTCAATACTATTCAGCACCTTCAGGAGGAAATGTGTGGTTCTAGGGAAATGCATCTTGATCTGATGCAAACCTGCGACGCACCCTGCAGCCCCTGCAACCCCTGTGATTTTACCTGCAGCCCCTGCAACCCCTGTGATTTTACCTGCAGCCCTTCCAACCCCTGTGAGGTTACCTGCAGGCCTTCCAACCCCTGTGAGGTTACCTGCAGCCCCTCCAACCCCTGTGAGGTTACCTGCAGCCACTCCAACCCTGGGACAGGCCCTACAGCTGGCTCCGGGGACTACCCCGTTGCCGTATCAGTCGCCAATACACACAAGATGAAGGAATGGATGCAGAAGTCATCTCGTTTAGGCAGGGAAGAAAGTCCTCCGAAGAAGGGGAAGGAGCAAGAGGAAGGCGAGGCAGGCGACCCCAATGTAGGGCCATCCCAGGGAAGAGGAGGCTGTTATAAAATAGAAAAGAGAGAAAAGCAGCAGTAAGCAGGTGATCCCCATCCCTGGGCGAGCTGCGAGACATGGGACAAGATTTCAGCTGTCATGCAGGCGAGCACATTGTCACCTGGCTGCTGCGATGCTGGGATAACAGCTCCGGGAGCCTGGAATCGGAGGGCAGGGAAGCCAAGCAGCTGGGATCCTTCTCTGGGGAAGGGGGCACTGAGAAAGCGATCGGAAACGGGGCACAAGCCTCTGGAGGCGGCGCCTGTCAGGCGTGAAGGAAAGGGATCCCTTCCAGGAAGATGCTGTGGGGTTGCTGAGGGTCGAAGAACAGCAGGTGTTGGCTGCTCCCACCGTGCTGCAGCAGCGGCAAGGGAGAGACGTGGTGGTTTTCCTCAGCTGGGCAGCTGAGCTCCACCTCAACCGCTCTCTCCCTGCCCCTCCTCAAACGGAAAGGGGAGAAAATAGGATGGAAAGGGCTCAAGGGCTGAGAGAAGGACAGGGAGATCACTCCACAATGATCGTCACGGGCAAAAGAGGCTCAGCAGAGCCTGTTCCAGTCCAGCCCGGGCCTGCTCCTGCGGGGGCTCTCCACAGGCCGTGGCCTCCTCCAGGCCACATCCACCTGCTCCACCGGGGGCTCCTCCACGGGCTGCAGCGTGGAGATCTGCTCCGTGTGGGACCCGTGGGCTGCAGGGGGACAGCCTGCTCCACCAGGGGCCTCTCCCCAGGCCGCAGGGGAACTGCTGCTGTGAGCCTGGAGCACCTCCTGCCTCCTGCTGCACTCACCTTGGGGGCTGCAGAGAGGTTTCTCACTCCTCCCTGACCCAGACGCTGCTGTGCAGCAGGTTTCTTTCCCTTTCTTAGGTGGGCTCTCACACAGGCGCAAAACATCATCCTTTTTGTCTCAGTTCTGGGCAGCAGCGGGTCCCTCTGGAGCCTCCTGGAACCGGCCCTTATCTAACATGGGGCAGCTGCTGCATTCTCCTCACAGAGGACACCCCTGCAGCCCCCCGCTACCAGAACCTGTCCTCGTAAACCCAACACAAGACACCGACCGAGCCTCCCTGATTCCCAGCAGGTGGGTCAGGCTGGGAACCCAGGCCAGTGCCCGGCAGACCGTCCTGGGCCTTGAAAAGCAAGCTTTATGGGCACGTAGCACCCAGAAAGAACGGAGTCACACAACAGGATTCATTTCCAAAACCGTCTCACAGACACCTGGGCCAAAGTGCAGGGCCTTGAGCAGGTATATCACAATGACAGAGTTCATTTCCTTCCCAGTAGCTGGCATGTGCCGTTTTTTGGGATTTCGGGGCTACAGTGAGCTGCTAAGAGGGATGTCTTAGCTCTTGCAGGGCCGTGCTTCCACTAAGGCCAGGACTTTTCTGCATCTTCTACTGCCCTGCAAGCGAGGATGCTTGGGGCACACAGGAAGCTGGGAGCGGACACAGCTGCAGGGATTCCATAAGACACAAGCAAATGCAGCCTTGGCTTGGTGACACTTTCTCTTGATTACTGCTCAACACAAATTACCTCGAGCAAGTCTACTGTGAGGACTAAAGGAAAGAGACGTATGGATGCTGCTAAGCTCTTCTAGCTTGTACCAGGTAGGAAAGATACCTCTGTAGCAGGCGTGAAGAGGATAGCACTAATTAATTAGATGAGAAGTGGAGGAAAGGCACTTAGAGGTAGTGAAAAGCAGTTAATGTGATGTTCCGGGGAAGCTTCAGTCTGCTTAAGGAGTAGCAAGAACAAGCCTAAAGTCATAGCCAAATACAAGAAAGAGAGGAGGACACGCAGCATGAGAAGCTCCCGAGAGAAAGGAGCTCTGTTTTGGGTAAAAATCAGTCCCTTTTTCTATCATGGAGACATCCAAGGGCGTAGGACACGTGCACATTTCTCTCGTCCCCCTGACACAGCCACTAGGTGACGATGCTTCCAATCCTCTCTAAAGAAACCTTGCTTTCTCAGGCCCAGGTGTCCAGCTGCACACCAAGGACGTCCCTGGCTCCCAGGCACAGTTCCCAGGCCCAAGGCCGAGCTCCCCTCCGAACCCCCATTCCAGCAGACCTTGCTCCTGGCATTGTGGAGCAGCCATTTCATGTCAGCCTTTTCTCCTGGCAGTCAGCTTAGCGCCGTAACCTCTGCCATCGGGGCGCCCGAGAGCCGTGTGAGGTCAGCAGAGAGTCACTGTCAGCCTTTGACCTCACAAAGGTGGGTGGCCATAAGTGCCCTGAGCGTCCAGCTCGCATTGAGTACTGCTGGTGGCACTCGAGGCGTGGAGGTCTGCATGGTGCAATGGGAGACGCCGATGTCCTGCTGCTGGAACAAGAGACGCTGATGTGCTGCTGGTGCAGGAGGAGACCTGAAGGTGCTGCTGCTTAGAGGTGCTGAGGAGCGGGCAGCGTCCGTGCCGGTGGCTGAGCATGCTCCTCTTAATTACGGCTCTACCCTTCCTATCTTTTTACTAAGGTGGGTAGAGAGAAATGCCCATATCTGTTTATTTCCTGGTAAGAAATGTAAGAGCCTTGTATCTGCATATTCAGCAGATTCATCCCAGCACCCTTGGTACTGGTGATCTGTGTTGATCTGTAATAAAGAGCAATTGGTAGCACACCAAGTCTCCGTGACCTTGCATCTAACAGAATCGTCCAAATCCCTGTTGTGATCTCTCTACAGCTGTGGGCTGGCTAAGCTGTCTGTTGGATGGTGAAAATGGGAAATGATTGGGATGGGAAATGATGAGTGGGCCGAGAAATCATTGCTGGGATGGGAAGACTTCCTTGGGTTGGAAAGCCATTGGGCTAGGAAATCAAAGAGATGGGAAATCTTCCCTGGGTTTGAAATCATTGGGAAGCAAAAGCGTCGGGATGGGAAATCACTCCGGGGATGGGGAAGTATTGGGATGGGAAGTCTTTAATGGGGTGGGTAACATTCACTGGGGAAGGAAGTACTTGGAAAAGTAATCAGAGAGATGGGAATTCTTTGGGATGAGATCTCTTTGGATTAAGAAACGCTTCGTGTCGATGGGAAATATCTCGTATGGGAATCTGTTATCATGTGAAATTGTAAGGATGGGAAATGACCGTTAGGATGAAAAGCTGGTACTGGGACGGGAAATGCTTGGGACGGGGAAGTGTTGGTGTGAAACCGTCCTGGGCATGGCAAATGATGCGTGGGAGGGAAAGCCTGATGGGGATGGAAAAGTCTTGCGACGGGAAGCCTGCTTGGGTCCAAAAGCTGCAGTCCTCACCAAGATGGCGGCGAGGGGCTGGTCAGCCGTTGGGACGGAACGGCCGTTGCCCGCGTTCCCCAACCGACCGCCCCACTCTCCAGCCACCATGGCAGGTACAGCAGCCGGCTCCCGCTCCTCCCGGGGCTGCGGCCCTGCTGGCGAGCCCAGCGCCCCAGATCTCACCCCAGCGCCCTTTTTCCCACAGAGGGTTTCCCCAGACGGCTTCCGCGGCTTCCGCAGACGCAAAACTCCCCCTTCGTCGTCCCAGCCGTGCCGCCAACGGTGGCTGCCTGGCTGCTGCCCTCCCTCCCCGGAGCGATGGTGCTGCCCTTGCAGCCCCCGCAGGTACCCACCCTCCCCTACGCGCTGCCCCAGGCCACCGTCTGGCACGTGGTGCCGGGGGTCCAGGGGCAGGTGCTGCAGCTCCCCGCCGGGGTGCAGCTGGCACCTGGGGGGCACCTCCCACCCGAGGGGCATCACCTGCAGCTTGGGCAGCTCCCCGCCGTGGGGCAGCTCCCTGCTGTGGGGCAGCTCCCCCACACCGCTCCTCCCTGGGCCCCCGTCTACCAGTGGGGACAGCCCGTGGGGACGGGGACGGTGCTGCCCCAGGATCCCCTCTGGCTGGGGCCCGGGGCCGTGCTCCATGGGGAGCTCCTGCACCCCGCAGGCACCTGCCTGCTGCAGGCCCCTGCCCACCCCGGCCCCCCACCCCTCCTCGTCCCGGGGCCTCCGCTGCGGGGGCAGGCGCTCCCCGCGCCCCGCACCCTGACCAGCAGCCGGGGGCAGCTGCCGGAGCCCTGTGACCACGCCGTGGGGCTCAGCGAGGACCAGGGGCCCCCGCTGCCCGGCCCCACTCCCCCCGAGCCTGCCCAGGCTCCAACGACCGCCAGCACCCAGACGGTGACGCCCGACGGTGAGTTTGGGGCTGGCGCAGCCGGCCGCTGGGCGCCCCACACCCAGGAGCCATGGGAAAGCTGGCATCGCCCATCCTGGGGGATTTGCTTGCTTTTTCCTCAGCGGCGACAGTTGCAGAGGTGCCTGAGGAGCCCCTGGAGCTGCTTGAGCTGGGCCCCGATGCCTTCGCCGAGGCCTTTCCCCAGCTGGCAGGGGACAGCCAGCAGCTGCAGCACCTGCAGGACCAGCTCCCGGCCGACCTGGACATCTCCGGCTTGGAGGAGCTGCTCAGCTGGCTCGATGCCGTGGAGCCCCAGGACGCCTTCCCCGGTGTCCCCAGCAGTCCTGTGCTCAGCCGCTTCCTGTCTGAGCTGCCCGACCTCTGCGAGGACATGGAGGAGCCGAGCACACAGGGACTGGCAGCCACCAGAGCGCTGGGTGAGGTACCCTCAACCCCTGGGGTGCACCCCGAGAAGGTGCAGGGTGGGCGGGCGGTGCAGCCCCCTGCTGTGCCGGCAGCGAGCTCCCCCCTCAAGCCTGCAGCCAGTCCCCAGCTCAGTGCCCTCAGGAGACCCCTGCCCAACCCTCCCTTCACTCTCCCCAAAAGGCCCCCCCACCCTGAATTCCTCACTGCCCTTAGCAGACCCCTGCCCAACCCTCCCTCGCGTCCCCTCAAGAGACCCCCCGACCCTGAATTCCTTAATTCCCTTAGGAGACCCCTGCCCAAGCCTCGCCTGAGTCCCCTCAAGAGCCCCCCCGGCCCTGAATTTATTAGAGCCCTTAGGAGGCCCCTGCCCAATCCCCCTCTGAGTCCCCTCAAGAGCCCCCCGCCTGCCCCTGCGCCCACCGGCACCAAGTGGGGGGCCAAGCGCCCCGCGCCCACCAGCACCCCCAGCACAGCGCAGAGCTCCCAGCACAGGAGGCCGGCGACGGAGAAAACCCCCGGCAAGGAGAAGACGACGCTGCTGGGCCAGGGTGGCCAAGGCCCCAAGACGCTGTGCCAGGGGAAGACGGGTGGCCACAGCGCGGTGGCTGGCAGCAGCGGCCAAGCGGGCGGCGGCAGGCAGCAGCCGGCGAGCGACAGCACCAGGGCGCCCAGCAAGAGGGCCCGAAGCCCGGGGGCTGCTGGGGGGCAAGGAGCAGCGGCACCGCCTCCCCGGAGAGCGCTGCTGCTGCTGGAGCCCCCCCCCATTAAGCCCCGTGCCCGTGCCCGTGCCGTGCGGGCCCAGGACAGGCTCCGTCCCCAAGCCATCGGGGACAAGACGCTGCAGCGCCAGCACCCAGGGACAAAGACCCCCAGCGAGACTTTGCAGCCGCTGGGGGCCAGGGCGAAGGCGCTGGGGCCAGTGCGCCAGCCGCCCTGTGTGCAGCTGCAGCCCACCTCCAGCGGCCCCAGCAGCATGCCCAGGGCCCCGCCGACGGTGCCAGGCTCCAGCGCTGTGCCCGCTGCCCCCCGGCCCCCAGCTGGCGACAAGGCCCAGGCGGTGCCGGCACCACCAGGCAGCACGGCGCGAGCATGGAGAGCTCCCGTGCAGCAGGCGCCCAGAGCGCCGTGCCTGCCAGCCGCGGGGGGCCAAGCGCAGCGGGAGCCTCTGCCCACGCAGCCGCGCACGCTGCAGCGTCCGGCGCAGCCCCGCGTGGACTACGTGCCCTGCGTGGGGCCCTGGGCGGGCGGCGACGCGGCGCCCACGCCGCTGGAGGAGCAGGAGGCGTCGGTGCCCATCACGCCGCAGCAGCGTCCCGAGCGGGAGCGCCTGAAGAAGCTGGCCCAGGAGGAGCGGCAGCGGGCGGCCCACCAGATGAAGATCGGCCCCGTGCAATTCTTCGTGCAGCGGCAGAAGGACCACGCCATAGCCAAGTATTACGGCTACCCGTGACCCTGCGCTCCTCGACGGCCCCCGCAGCACCCGGGCCCGCTCAGCATGCAGGCACAGAGACCTCTGCAGGCGCCTGCTCCAGCTTCAGCCACGCTCCTCAGCCCTTGCCCCTCTCGCTTGCCCTCTCCCTTCTCCAGTGCTGGAGCTAGGCAGTGTTTGCCACTGTCAGGGATGGGCAACTGGGGCAATGGGAAATGCGCGCGTCACGAATGAACGTTGCAATGGGAAGCTGTTGGGATGTTGGCAATAGCTGGGGTGGGAAAGGTTGGGCGTGGGAACTGCTTGTTGGGACACCAAATGGCTGAGATCCCAAACTTCTTTCTTCTTTCGGGTCATTTCTCTTATTTAGTGCCTTCCTTATTAAATTCCTCTAGTGTAGGTGTTCACTCAGCAAGGCCTCTGCCTGCAGCTGTTCTGGCACTGGGATGCCGAGGGGATTTCATGCAGCCCGCTCCCGCTGCCCATGCTCAGTCCGTGCATGGATGTGGGCATGGCCAGCACGGACGGGAGAAAATGGGTGGACGGCTGGGTGGATGGGAGGGTGATGGGAGTTGGGAATTCAGCCTTGGGATCAGACACGGGAGGTTGTTGGGATAGGAAATGACCAGTGGGATGGGAAGTCACGATGGGGATAGGAATTCATTAGAATAGGACAAATTGGTTTCATTTTTATTTATTATTTTATTAATTTTATTTATTTATTTTATTTATTATATTTATTAATTTTATTTATTAAATTTACTTTATTGACTGTGTTGTACAGGATGGCATTTTTTTAGGTTCTCTTCCTTTTCTACCCTATTAAACTCTCTTTATCACAACGCACTGCTTTGTACTTCATTTTTCCTTCCGAGTCGTTCTGGATTCACTCAGGATGGGGGGGACATTTGTGAATGCCTGTGTGCTTCAGATCCAAGGTCACCTTTGCCCTCAACTCAAGATACATATTTGCATCTGTTGTCATGATACAAAATTAACAACAACAAAATAAAAGTTAACTACTTCCGAGCACCAGCTGTACGTTTGCTGGGTCTGCTCTATGCATTTTGAAGACCATTCAATACTATTCAGCACCTTCAGGAGGAAATGTGTGGTTCTAGGGAAATGCATCTTGATCTGATGCAAACCTGCGACGCACCCTGCAGCCCCTGCAACCCCTGTGATTTTACCTGCAGCCCCTGCAACCCCTGTGATTTTACCTGCAGCCCTTCCAACCCCTGTGAGGTTACCTGCAGGCCTTCCAACCCCTGTGAGGTTACCTGCAGCCCCTCCAACCCCTGTGAGGTTACCTGCAGCCCCTCCAACCCCTGTGAGGTTACCTGCAGCCACTCCAACCCTGGGACAGGCCCTACAGCTGGCTCCGGGGACTACCCCGTTGCCGTATCAGTCGCCAATACACACAAGATGAAGGAATGGATGCAGAAGTCATCTCGTTTAGGCAGGGAAGAAAGTCCTCCTAAGACGGGGAAGGAGCAATAGGCAGGCGAGGCAGGCGACCCCAATGTAGGGCCATCCCAGGGAAGAGGAGGCTGTTATAAAATAGAAAAGAGAGAAAAGCAGCAGTAAGCAGGTGATCCCCATCCCTGGGCGAGCTGCGAGACATGGGACAAGATTTCAGCTGTCATGCAGGCGAGCACATTGTCACCTGGCTGCTGCGATGCTGGGATAACAGCTCCGGGAGCCTGGAATCGGAGGGCAGGGAAGCCAAGCAGCTGGGATCCTTCTCTGGGGAAGGGGGCACTGAGAAAGCGATCGGAAACGGGGCACAAGCCTCTGGAGGCGGCGCCTGTCAGGCGTGAAGGAAAGGGATCCCTTCCAGGAAGATGCTGTGGGGTTGCTGAGGGTCGAAGAACAGCAGGTGTTGGCTGCTCCCACCGTGCTGCAGCAGCGGCAAGGGAGAGACGTGGTGGTTTTCCTCAGCTGGGCAGCTGAGCTCCACCTCAACCGCTCTCTCCCTGCCCCTCCTCAAACGGAAAGGGGAGAAAATAGGATGGAAAGGGCTCAAGGGCTGAGAGAAGGACAGGGAGATCACTCCACAATGATCGTCACGGGCAAAAGAGGCTCAGCAGAGCCTGTTCCAGTCCAGCCCGGGCCTGCTCCTGCGGGGGCTCTCCCCAGGCCGCGGCCTCCTCCAGGCCACATCCACCTGCTCCAGCGGGGGCTCCTCCACGGGCTGCAGCGTGGAGATCTGCTCCGTGTGGGACCCGTGGGCTGCAGGGGGACAGCCTGCTCCACCAGGGGCCTCTCCCCAGGCCGCAGGGGAACTGCTGCTGTGAGCCTGGAGCACCTCCTGCCTCCTGCTGCACTCACCTTGGGGGCTGCAGAGAGGTTTCTCACTCCTCCCTGACCCAGACGCTGCTGTGCAGCAGGTTTCTTTCCCTTTCTTAGGTGGGCTCTCACACAGGCGCAAACATCATCCTTTTTGTCTCAGTTCTGGGCAGCAGCGGGTCCCTCTGGAGCCTCCTGGAACCGGCCCTTATCTAACATGGGGCAGCTGCTGCATTCTCCTCACAGAGGACACCCCTGCAGCCCCCCGCTACCAGAACCTGTCCTCGTAAACGCAACACAAGACACCGACCGAGCCTCCCTGATTCCCAGCAGGTGGGTCAGGCTGGGAACCCAGGCCAGTGCCTGGCAGACCGTCCTGGGCCTTGAAAAGCAAGCTTTATGGGCACGTAGCACCCAGAAAGAACGGAGTCACACAACAGGATTCATTTCCAAAACCGTCTCATAGACACCTGGGCCAAAGAGCAGGGCCTTGAGCGGGTATATCACAATGACAGAGTTCATTTCCTTCCCAGTAGCTGGCACGTGCCGTTTTTTGGGATTTCGGGGCTACAGTGAGCTGCTAAGAGGGATGTCTTAGCTCTTGCAGGGCCGTGCTTCCACTAAGGCCAGGACTTTTCTGCATCTTCTACTGCCCTGCAAGCGAGGATGCTTGGGGCACACAGGAAGCTGGGAGCGGACACAGCTGCAGGGATTCCATAAGGCACAAGCAAATGCAGCCTTGGCTTGGTGACACTTTCTCTTGATTACTGCTCAACACAAATTACCTCGAGCAAGTCTACTGTGAGGACTAAAGGAAAGAGACGTATGGATGCTGCTAAGCTCTTCTAGCTTGTACCAGGTAGGAAAGATACCTCTGTAGCAGGCGTGAAGAGGATAGCACTAATTAATTAGATGAGAAGCGGAGGAAAGGCACTTAGAGGTAGTGAAAAGCAGTTAATGTGATGTTCCGGGGAAGCTTCAGTCTGCTTAAGGAGTAGCAAGAACAAGCCTAAAGTCATAGCCAAATACAAGAAAGAGAGGAGGACACGCAGCATGAGAAGCTCCCGAGAGAAAGGAGCTCTGTTTTGGGTAAAAATCAGTCCCTTTTTCTATCATGGAGACATCCAAGGGCGTAGGACACGTGCACTTCAGGGAACCAAGAGATGCTGTGCATTTCTCTCGTCCCCCTGACACAGCCACTAGGTGACGATGCTTCCAATTCTCTCTAAAGAAACCTTGCTTTCTCAGGCCCAGGTGTCCAGCTGCACACCAAGGACGTCCCTGGCTCCCAGGCACAGTTCCCAGGCCCAAGGCCGAGCTCCCCTCCGAACCCCCATTCCAGCAGACCTTGCTCCTGGCGTTGTGGAGCAGCCATTTCATGTCAGCCTTTTCTCCTGGCAGTCAGCTTAGCGCCGTAACCTCTGCCATCGGGGCGCCCGAGAGCCGTGTGAGGTCAGCAGAGAGTCACTGTCAGCCTTTGACCTCACAGAGGTGGGTGGCCATAAGTGCCCTGAGCGTCCAGCTCGCATTGAGTACTGCTGGTGGCACTCGAGGCGTGGAGGTCTGCATGGTGCAATGGGAGACGCCGATGTCCTGCTGCTGGAACAAGAGACGCTGATGTGCTGCTGGTGCAGGAGGAGACGTGAAGGTGCTGCTGCTTAGAGGTGCTGAGGAGCGGGCAGCCTCCGTGCCGGTGGCTGAGCATGCTGCTCTTAATTAGTGCTCTACCCTTCCTATCTTTTTACTAAGGTGGGTAGAGAGAAATGCCCATATCTGTTTATTTCCTGGTAAGAAATGTAAGAGCCTTGTATCTGCATATTCAGCAGATTCATCCCAGCGCCCTTGGTACTGGCGATCTGTGTTGATCTGTAATAAAGAGCAATCGGTAGCACACCAAGTCTGCGTGACCTTGCATCTAACAGAATCGTCCAAATCCCTGTTGTGATCTCTCTACAGCTGTGGGCTGGCTAAGCTGTCTGTTGGATGGTGAAAATGGGAAATGATTGGGATGGGAAATGATGAGTGGGCCGAGAAATCATTGCTGGGATGGGAAGACTTCCTTGGGGTGGAAAGCCATTGGGGTGGGAACTCAAAGAGATGGGAAATCTTCCCTGGGTTTGAAATCCTTGGGAAGCAAAAGCGTTGGGATGGGAAATCACTCCGGGGATGGGGAAGTATTGGGATGGGAAGTCTTTAATGGGGTGGGTAACATTCACTGGGGAAGGAAGTACTTGGAAAAGTAATCAGAGAGATGGGAATTCTTTGGGATGAGATCTCTTTGGATTAAGAAACGCTTCGTGTCGATGGGAAATATCTCGTATGGGAATCTGTTATCATGTGAAATTGTAAGGATGGGAAATGACCGTTAGGATGAAAAGCTGGTACTGGGACGGGAAATGCTTGGGACGGGGAAGTGTTGGTGTGAAACCGTCCTGGGCATGGCAAATGATGCGTGGGAGGGAAAGCCTGATGGGGATGGAAAAGTCTTGCGATGGGAAGCCTGCTTGGGTCCAAAAGCTGCAGTCCTCACCAAGATGGCGGCGAGGGGCTGGTCAGCCGTTGGGACGGAACGGCCGTTGCCCGCGTTCCCCAACCGACCGCCCCACTCTCCAGCCACCATGGCAGGTACAGCAGCCGGCTCCCGCTCCTCCCGGGGCTGCGGCCCTGCTGGCGAGCCCAGCGCCCCAGATCTCACCCCAGCGCCCTTTTTCCCACAGAGGGTTTCCCCAGACGGCTTCCGCGGCTTCCGCAGACGCAAAACTCCCCCTTCGTCGTCCCAGCCGTGCCGCCAACGGTGGCTGCCTGGCTGCTGCCCTCCCTCCCCGGAGCGATGGCGCTGCCCTTGCAGCCCCCGCAGGTACCCACCCTCCCCTACGCGCTGCCCCAGGCCACCGTCTGGCACGTGGTGCCGGGGGTCCAGGGGCAGGTGCTGCAGCTCCCCGCCGGGGTGCAGCTGGCACCTGGGGGGCACCTCCCACCCGAGGGGCACCACCTGCAGCTGGGGCAGCTCCCCGCCGTGGGGCAGCTCCCTGCTGTGGGGCAGCTCCCCCACACCGCTCCTCCCTGGGCCCCCGTCTACCAGTGGGGACAGCCCGTGGGGACGGGGACGGTGCTGCCCCAGGATCCCCTCTGGCTGGGGCCCGGGGCCGTGCTCCATGGGGAGCTCCTGCACCCCGCAGGCACCTGCCTGCTGCAGGCCCCTGCCCACCCCGGCCCCCCACCCCTCCTCGTCCCGGGGCCTCCGCTGCGGGGGCAGGCGCTCCCCGCGCCCCGCACCCTGACCAGCAGCCGGGGGCAGCTGCCGGAGCCCTGCGACCACGCCGTGGGGCTCAGCGAGGACCAGGGGCCCCCGCTGCCCGGCCCCACTCCCCCCGAGCCTGCCCAGGCTCCAACGACCGCCAGCACCCAGACGGTGACGCCCGACGGTGAGTTTGGGGCTGGCACAGCCGGCCGCTGGGCGCCCCACACCCAGGAGCCATGGGAAAGCTGGCATCGCCCATCCTGGGGGATTTGCTTGCTTTTTCCTCAGCGGCGACAGTTGCAGAGGTGCCTGAGGAGCCCCTGGAGCTGCTTGAGCTGGGCCCCGATGCCTTCGCCGAGGCCTTTCCCCACCTGGCAGGGGACAGCCAGCAGCTGCAGCACCTGCAGGACCAGCTCCCGGCCGACCTGGACATCTCCGGCTTGGAGGAGCTGCTCAGCTGGCTCGATGCCGTGGAGCCCCAGGACGCCTTCCCCGGTGTCCCCAGCAGTCCTGTGCTCAGCCGCTTCCTGTCTGAGCTGCCCGACCTCTGCGAGGACATGGAGGAGCCGAGCACACAGGGACTGGCAGCCACCAGAGCGCTGGGTGAGGTACCCTCAACCCCTGGGGTGCACCCCGAGAAGGTGCAGGGTGGGCGGGCGGTGCAGCCCCCTGCTGTGCCGGCAGCGAGCTCCCCCCTCAAGCCTGCAGCCAGTCCCCAGCTCAGTGCCCTCAGGAGACCCCTGCCCAACCCTCCCTTCACTCTCCCCAAAAGGCCCCCCCACCCTGAATTCCCCACTGCCCTTAGCAGACCCCTGCCCAACCCTCCCTCGCGTCCCCTCAAGAGACCCCCCGACCCTGAATTCCTTAATTCCCTTAGGAGACCCCTGCCCAAGCCTCGCCTGAGTCCCCTCAAGAGCCCCCCCGACCCTGAATTTATTAGTGCCCTTAGGAGACCCCTGCCCAATCCCCCTCTGGGTCCCCTCAAGAGCCCCCCCGGCCCTGAATTTATTAGTGCCCTTAGGAGGCCCCTGCCCAATCCCCCTCTGAGTCCCCTCAAGAGCCCCCCGCCTGCCCCTGCGCCCACCGGCACCAAGTGGGGGGCCAAGCGCCCCGCGCCCACCAGCACCCCCAGCACAGCGCAGAGCTCCCAGCACAGGAGGCCGGCGACGGAGAAAACCCCCGGCAAGGAGAAGACGACGCTGCTGGGCCAGGGTGGCCAAGGCCCCAAGACGCTGTGCCAGGGGAAGACGGGTGGCCACAGCGCGGTGGCTGGCAGCAGCGGCCAAGCGGGCGGAGGCAGGCAGCAGCCGGCGAGCGACAGCACCAGGGCGCCCAGCAAGAGGGCCCGAAGCCCGGGGGCTGCTGGGGGGCAAGGAGCAGCGGCACCGCCTCCCCGGAGAGCGCTGCTGCTGCTGGAGCCCCCCCCCATTAAGCCCCGTGCCCGTGCCCGTGCCGTGCGGGCCCAGGACAGGCTCCGTCCCCAAGCCATCGGGGACAAGACGCTGCAGCGCCAGCACCCAGGGACAAAGACCCCCAGCGAGACTTTGCAGCCGCTGGGGGCCAGGGCGAAGGCGCTGGGGCCAGTGCGCCAGCCGCCCTGTGTGCAGCTGCAGCCCACCTCCAGCGGCCCCAGCAGCATGCCCAGGGCCCCGCCGACGGTGCCAGGCTCCAGCGCTGTGCCCGCTGCCCCCCGGCCCCCAGCTGGCGACAAGGCCCAGGCGGTGCCGGCACCACCAGGCAGCACGGCGCGAGCATGGAGAGCTCCCGTGCAGCAGGCGCCCAGAGCGCCGTGCCTGCCAGCCGCGGGGGGCCAAGCGCAGCGGGAGCCTCTGCCCACGCAGCCGCGCACGCTGCAGCGTCCGGCGCAGCCCCGCGTGGACTACGTGCCCTGCGTGGGGCCCTGGGCGGGCGGCGACGCGGCGCCCACGCCGCTGGAGGAGCAGGAGGCGTCGGTGCCCATCACGCCGCAGCAGCGTCCCGAGCGGGAGCGCCTGAAGAAGCTGGCCCAGGAGGAGCGGCAGCGGGCGGCCCACCAGATGAAGATCGGCCCCGTGCAATTCTTCGTGCAGCGGCAGAAGGACCACGCCATAGCCAAGTATTACGGCTACCCGTGACCCTGCGCTCCTCGACGGCCCCCGCAGCACCCGGGCCCGCTCAGCATGCAGGCACAGAGACCTCTGCAGGCGCCTGCTCCAGCTTCAGCCACGCTCCTCAGCCCTTGCCCCTCTCGCTTGCCCTCTCCCTTCTCCAGTGCTGGAGCTAGGCAGTGTTTGCCACTGTCAGGGATGGGCAACTGGGGCAATGGGAAATGCGCGCGTCACGAATGAACGTTGCAATGGGAAGCTGTTGGGATGTTGGCAATAGCTGGGGTGGGAAAGGTTGGGCGTGGGAACTGCTTGTTGGGACACCAAATGGCTGAGATCCCAAACTTCTTTCTTCTTTCGGGTCATTTCTCTTATTTAGTGCCTTCCTTATTAAATTCCTCTAGTGTAGGTATTCACTCAGCAAGGCCTCTGCCTGCAGCTGTTCTGGCACTGGGATGCCGAGGGGATTTCATGCAGCCCGCTCCCGCTGCCCATGCTCAGTCCGTGCATGGATGTGGGCATGGCCAGCACGGACGGGAGAAAATGGGTGGACGGCTGGGTGGATGGGAGGGTGATGGGAGTTGGGAATTCAGCCTTGGGATCAGACACGGGAGGTTGTTGGGATAGGAAATGACCAGTGGGATGGGAAGTCACGATGGGGATAGGAATTCATTAGAATAGGACAAATTGGTTTCATTTTTATTTATTATTTTATTAATTTTATTTATTTATTTTATTTATTATATTTATTAATTTTATTTATTAAATTTACTTTATTGACTGTGTTGTACAGGATGGCATTTTTTTAGGTTCTCTTCCTTTTCTACCCTATTAAACTCTCTTTATCACAACGCACTGCTTTGTACTTCATTTTTCCTTCCGAGTCGTTCTGGATTCACTCAGGATGGGGGGACATTAGTGAACGCCTGTGTGCTTCAGATCCAAGGTCACCTTTGCCCTCAACTCAAGATACATATTTGCATCTGTTGTCATGATACAAAATTAACAACAACAAAATAAAAGTTAACTACTTCCGAGCACCAGCTGTACGTTTGCTGGGTCTGCTCTATGCATTTTGAAGACCATTCAATACTATTCAGCACCTTCAGGAGGAAATGTGTGGTTCTAGGGAAATGCATCTTGATCTGATGCAAACCTGCGACGCACCCTGCAGCCCCTGCAACCCCTGTGATTTTACCTGCAGCCCCTGCAACCCCTGTGATTTTACCTGCAGCCCCTCCAAGCCCCGTGATTTTACCTGCAGCCACTCCAACCCTGGGACAGGCCCTACAGCTGGCTCCGGGGACTACCCCGTTGCCGTATCAGTCGCCAATACACACAAGATGAAGGAATGGATGCAGAAGTCATCTCGTTTAGGCAGGGAAGAAAGTCCTCCGAAGAAGGGGAAGGAGCAAGAGGAAGGCGAGGCAGGCGACCCCAATGTAGGGCCATCCCAGGGAAGAGGAGGCTGTTATAAAATAGAAAAGAGAGAAAAGCAGCAGTAAGCAGGTGATCCCCATCCCTGGGCGAGCTGCGAGACATGGGACAAGATTTCAGCTGTCATGCAGGCGAGCACATTGTCACCTGGCTGCTGCGATGCTGGGATAACAGCTCCGGGAGCCTGGAATCGGAGGGCAGGGAAGCCAAGCAGCTGGGATCCTTCTCTGGGGAAGGGGGCACTGAGAAAGCGATCGGAAACGGGGCACAAGCCTCTGGAGGCGGCGCCTGTCAGGCGTGAAGGAAAGGGATCCCTTCCAGGAAGATGCTGTGGGGTTGCTGAGGGTCGAAGAACAGCAGGTGTTGGCTGCTCCCACCGTGCTGCAGCAGCGGCAAGGGAGAGACGTGGTGGTTTTCCTCAGCTGGGCAGCTGAGCTCCACCTCAACCGCTCTCTCCCTGCCCCTCCTCAAACGGAAAGGGGAGAAAATAGGATGGAAAGGGCTCAAGGGCTGAGAGAAGGACAGGGAGATCACTCCACAATGATCGTCACGGGCAAAAGAGGCTCAGCAGAGCCTGTTCCAGTCCAGCCCGGGCCTGCTCCTGCGGGGGCTCTCCACAGGCCGCGGCCTCCTCCAGGCCACATCCACCTGCTCCACCGGGGGCTCCTCCACGGGCTGCAGCGTGGAGATCTGCTCCGTGTGGGACCCGTGGGCTGCAGGGGGACAGCCTGCTCCACCAGGGGCCTCTCCCCAGGCCGCAGGGGAACTGCTGCTGTGAGCCTGGAGCACCTCCTGCCTCCTGCTGCACTCACCTTGGGGGCTGCAGAGAGGTTTCTCACTCCTCCCTGACCCAGACGCTGCTGTGCAGCAGGTTTCTTTCCCTTTCTTAGGTGGGCTCTCACACAGGCGCAAAACATCATCCTTTTTGTCTCAGTTCTGGGCAGCAGCGGGTCCCTCTGGAGCCTCCTGGAACCGGCCCTTATCTAACATGGGGCAGCTGCTGCATTCTCCTCACAGAGGACACCCCTGCAGCCCCCCGCTACCAGAACCTGTCCTCGTAAACCCAACACAAGACACCGACCGAGCCTCCCTGATTCCCAGCAGGTGGGTCAGGCTGGGAACCCAGGCCAGTGCCTGGCAGACCGTCCTGGGCCTTGAAAAGCAAGCTTTATGGGCACGTAGCACCCAGAAAGAACGGAGTCACACAACAGGATTCATTTCCAAAACCGTCTCACAGACACCTGGGCCAAAGTGCAGGGCCTTGAGCAGGTATATCACAATGACAGAGTTCATTTCCTTCCCAGTAGCTGGCATGTGCCGTTTTTTGGGATTTCGGGGCTACAGTGAGCTGCTAAGAGGGATGTCTTAGCTCTTGCAGGGCCGTGCTTCCACTAAGGCCAGGACTTTTCTGCATCTTCTACTGCCCTGCAAGCGAGGATGCTTGGGGCACACAGGAAGCTGGGAGCGGACACAGCTGCAGGGATTCCATAAGACACAAGCAAATGCAGCCTTGGCTTGGTGACACTTTCTCTTGATTACTGCTCAACACAAATTACCTCGAGCAAGTCTACTGTGAGGACTAAAGGAAAGAGACGTATGGATGCTGCTAAGCTCTTCTAGCTTGTACCAGGTAGGAAAGATACCTCTGTAGCAGGCGTGAAGAGGATAGCACTAATTAATTAGATGAGAAGTGGAGGAAAGGCACTTAGAGGTAGTGAAAAGCAGTTAATGTGATGTTCCGGGGAAGCTTCAGTCTGCTTAAGGAGTAGCAAGAACAAGCCTAAAGTCATAGCCAAATACAAGAAAGAGAGGAGGACACGCAGCATGAGAAGCTCCCGAGAGAAAGGAGCTCTGTTTTGGGTAAAAATCAGTCCCTTTTTCTATCATGGAGACATCCAAGGGCGTAGGACACGTGCACTTCAGGGAACCAAGAGATGCTGTGCATTTCTCTCGTCCCCCTGACACAGCCACTAGGTGACGATGCTTCCAATTCTCTCTAAAGAAACCTTGCTTTCTCAGGCCCAGGTGTCCAGCTGCACACCAAGGACGTCCCTGGCTCCCAGGCACAGTTCCCAGGCCCAAGGCCGAGCTCCCCTCCGAACCCCCATTCCAGCAGACCTTGCTCCTGGCATTGTGGAGCAGCCATTTCATGTCAGCCTTTTCTCCTGGCAGTCAGCTTAGCGCCGTAACCTCTGCCATCGGGGCGCCCGAGAGCCGTGTGAGGTCAGCAGAGAGTCACTGTCAGCCTTTGACCTCACAAAGGTGGGTGGCCATAAGTGCCCTGAGCGTCCAGCTCGCATTGAGTACTGCTGGTGGCACTCGAGGCGTGGAGGTCTGCATGGTGCAATGGGAGACGCCGATGTCCTGCTGCTGGAACAAGAGACGCTGATGTGCTGCTGGTGCAGGAGGAGACCTGAAGGTGCTGCTGCTTACAGGTGCTGAGGAGCGGGCAGCGTCCGTGCCGGTGGCTGAGCATGCTCCTCTTAATTACGGCTCTACCCTTCCTATCTTTTTACTAAGGTGGGTAGAGAGAAATGCCCATATCTGTTTATTTCCTGGTAAGAAATGTAAGAGCCTTGTATCTGCATATTCAGCAGATTCATCCCAGCACCCTTGGTACTGGTGATCTGTGTTGATCTGTAATAAAGAGCAATTGGTAGCACACCAAGTCTCCGTGACCTTGCATCTAACAGAATCGTCCAAATCCCTGTTGTGATCTCTCTACAGCTGTGGGCTGGCTAAGCTGTCTGTTGGATGGTGAAAATGGGAAATGATTGGGATGGGAAATGATGAGTGGGCCGAGAAATCATTGCTGGGATGGGAAGACTTCCTTGGGTTGGAAAGCCATTGGGCTAGGAAATCAAAGAGATGGGAAATCTTCCCTGGGTTTGAAATCATTGGGAAGCAAAAGCGTCGGGATGGGAAATCACTCCGGGGATGGGGAAGTATTGGGATGGGAAGTCTTTAATGGGGTGGGTAACATTCACTGGGGAAGGAAGTACTTGGAAAAGTAATCAGAGAGATGGGAATTCTTTGGGATGAGATCTCTTTGGATTAAGAAACGCTTCGTGTCGATGGGAAATATCTCGTATGGGAATCTGTTATCATGTGAAATTGTAAGGATGGGAAATGACCGTTAGGATGAAAAGCTGGTACTGGGACGGGAAATGCTTGGGACGGGGAAGTGTTGGTGTGAAACCGTCCTGGGCATGGCAAATGATGCGTGGGAGGGAAAGCCTGATGGGGATGGAAAAGTCTTGCGACGGGAAGCCTGCTTGGGTCCAAAAGCTGCAGTCCTCACCAAGATGGCGGCGAGGGGCTGGTCAGCCGTTGGGACGGAACGGCCGTTGCCCGCGTTCCCCAACCGACCGCCCCACTCTCCAGCCACCATGGCAGGTACAGCAGCCGGCTCCCGCTCCTCCCGGGGCTGCGGCCCTGCTGGCGAGCCCAGCGCCCCAGATCTCACCCCAGCGCCCTTTTTCCCACAGAGGGTTTCCCCAGACGGCTTCCGCGGCTTCCGCAGACGCAAAACTCCCCCTTCGTCGTCCCAGCCGTGCCGCCAACGGTGGCTGCCTGGCTGCTGCCCTCCCTCCCCGGAGCGATGGCGCTGCCCTTGCAGCCCCCGCAGGTACCCACCCTCCCCTACGCGCTGCCCCAGGCCACCGTCTGGCACGTGGTGCCGGGGGTCCAGGGGCAGGTGCTGCAGCTCCCCGCCGGGGTGCAGCTGGCACCTGGGGGGCACCTCCCACCCGAGGGGCATCACCTGCAGCTTGGGCAGCTCCCCGCCGTGGGGCAGCTCCCTGCTGTGGGGCAGCTCCCCCACACCGCTCCTCCCTGGGCCCCCGTCTACCAGTGGGGACAGCCCGTGGGGACGGGGACGGTGCTGCCCCAGGATCCCCTCTGGCTGGGGCCCGGGGCCGTGCTCCATGGGGAGCTCCTGCACCCCGCAGGCACCTGCCTGCTGCAGGCCCCTGCCCACCCCGGCCCCCCACCCCTCCTCGTCCCGGGGCCTCCGCTGCGGGGGCAGGCGCTCCCCGCGCCCCGCACCCTGACCAGCAGCCGGGGGCAGCTGCCGGAGCCCTGTGACCACGCCGTGGGGCTCAGCGAGGACCAGGGGCCCCCGCTGCCCGGCCCCACTCCCCCCGAGCCTGCCCAGGCTCCAACGACCGCCAGCACCCAGACGGTGACGCCCGACGGTGAGTTTGGGGCTGGCGCAGCCGGCCGCTGGGCGCCCCACACCCAGGAGCCATGGGAAAGCTGGCATCGCCCATCCTGGGGGATTTGCTTGCTTTTTCCTCAGCGGCGACAGTTGCAGAGGTGCCTGAGGAGCCCCTGGAGCTGCTTGAGCTGGGCCCCGATGCCTTCGCCGAGGCCTTTCCCCAGCTGGCAGGGGACAGCCAGCAGCTGCAGCACCTGCAGGACCAGCTCCCGGCCGACCTGGACATCTCCGGCTTGGAGGAGCTGCTCAGCTGGCTCGATGCCGTGGAGCCCCAGGACGCCTTCCCCGGTGTCCCCAGCAGTCCTGTGCTCAGCCGCTTCCTGTCTGAGCTGCCCGACCTCTGCGAGGACATGGAGGAGCCGAGCACACAGGGACTGGCAGCCACCAGAGCGCTGGGTGAGGTACCCTCAACCCCTGGGGTGCACCCCGAGAAGGTGCAGGGTGGGCGGGCGGTGCAGCCCCCTGCTGTGCCGGCAGCGAGCTCCCCCCTCAAGCCTGCAGCCAGTCCCCAGCTCAGTGCCCTCAGGAGACCCCTGCCCAACCCTCCCTTCACTCTCCCCAAAAGGCCCCCCCACCCTGAATTCCTCACTGCCCTTAGCAGACCCCTGCCCAACCCTCCCTCGCGTCCCCTCAAGAGACCCCCCGACCCTGAATTCCTTAATTCCCTTAGGAGACCCCTGCCCAAGCCTCGCCTGAGTCCCCTCAAGAGCCCCCCCGGCCCTGAATTTATTAGAGCCCTTAGGAGGCCCCTGCCCAATCCCCCTCTGAGTCCCCTCAAGAGCCCCCCGCCTGCCCCTGCGCCCACCGGCACCAAGTGGGGGGCCAAGCGCCCCGCGCCCACCAGCACCCCCAGCACAGCGCAGAGCTCCCAGCACAGGAGGCCGGCGACGGAGAAAACCCCCGGCAAGGAGAAGACGACGCTGCTGGGCCAGGGTGGCCAAGGCCCCAAGACGCTGTGCCAGGGGAAGACGGGTGGCCACAGCGCGGTGGCTGGCAGCAGCGGCCAAGCGGGCGGCGGCAGGCAGCAGCCGGCGAGCGACAGCACCAGGGCGCCCAGCAAGAGGGCCCGAAGCCCGGGGGCTGCTGGGGGGCAAGGAGCAGCGGCACCGCCTCCCCGGAGAGCGCTGCTGCTGCTGGAGCCCCCCCCCATTAAGCCCCGTGCCCGTGCCCGTGCCGTGCGGGCCCAGGACAGGCTCCGTCCCCAAGCCATCGGGGACAAGACGCTGCAGCGCCAGCACCCAGGGACAAAGACCCCCAGCGAGACTTTGCAGCCGCTGGGGGCCAGGGCGAAGGCGCTGGGGCCAGTGCGCCAGCCGCCCTGTGTGCAGCTGCAGCCCACCTCCAGCGGCCCCAGCAGCATGCCCAGGGCCCCGCCGACGGTGCCAGGCTCCAGCGCTGTGCCCGCTGCCCCCCGGCCCCCAGCTGGCGACAAGGCCCAGGCGGTGCCGGCACCACCAGGCAGCACGGCGCGAGCATGGAGAGCTCCCGTGCAGCAGGCGCCCAGAGCGCCGTGCCTGCCAGCCGCGGGGGGCCAAGCGCAGCGGGAGCCTCTGCCCACGCAGCCGCGCACGCTGCAGCGTCCGGCGCAGCCCCGCGTGGACTACGTGCCCTGCGTGGGGCCCTGGGCGGGCGGCGACGCGGCGCCCACGCCGCTGGAGGAGCAGGAGGCGTCGGTGCCCATCACGCCGCAGCAGCGTCCCGAGCGGGAGCGCCTGAAGAAGCTGGCCCAGGAGGAGCGGCAGCGGGCGGCCCACCAGATGAAGATCGGCCCCGTGCAATTCTTCGTGCAGCGGCAGAAGGACCACGCCATAGCCAAGTATTACGGCTACCCGTGACCCTGCGCTCCTCGACGGCCCCCGCAGCACCCGGGCCCGCTCAGCATGCAGGCACAGAGACCTCTGCAGGCGCCTGCTCCAGCTTCAGCCACGCTCCTCAGCCCTTGCCCCTCTCGCTTGCCCTCTCCCTTCTCCAGTGCTGGAGCTAGGCAGTGTTTGCCACTGTCAGGGATGGGCAACTGGGGCAATGGGAAATGCGCGCGTCACGAATGAACGTTGCAATGGGAAGCTGTTGGGATGTTGGCAATAGCTGGGGTGGGAAAGGTTGGGCGTGGGAACTGCTTGTTGGGACACCAAATGGCTGAGATCCCAAACTTCTTTCTTCTTTCGGGTCATTTCTCTTATTTAGTGCCTTCCTTATTAAATTCCTCTAGTGTAGGTGTTCACTCAGCAAGGCCTCTGCCTGCAGCTGTTCTGGCACTGGGATGCCGAGGGGATTTCATGCAGCCCGCTCCCGCTGCCCATGCTCAGTCCGTGCATGGATGTGGGCATGGCCAGCACGGACGGGAGAAAATGGGTGGACGGCTGGGTGGATGGGAGGGTGATGGGAGTTGGGAATTCAGCCTTGGGATCAGACACGGGAGGTTGTTGGGATAGGAAATGACCAGTGGGATGGGAAGTCACGATGGGGATAGGAATTCATTAGAATAGGACAAATTGGTTTCATTTTTATTTATTATTTTATTAATTTTATTTATTTATTTTATTTATTATATTTATTAATTTTATTTATTAAATTTACTTTATTGACTGTGTTGTACAGGATGGCATTTTTTTAGGTTCTCTTCCTTTTCTACCCTATTAAACTCTCTTTATCACAACGCACTGCTTTGTACTTCATTTTTCCTTCCGAGTCGTTCTGGATTCACTCAGGATGGGGGGGACATTTGTGAATGCCTGTGTGCTTCAGATCCAAGGTCACCTTTGCCCTCAACTCAAGATACATATTTGCATCTGTTGTCATGATACAAAATTAACAACAACAAAATAAAAGTTAACTACTTCCGAGCACCAGCTGTACGTTTGCTGGGTCTGCTCTATGCATTTTGAAGACCATTCAATACTATTCAGCACCTTCAGGAGGAAATGTGTGGTTCTAGGGAAATGCATCTTGATCTGATGCAAACCTGCGACGCACCCTGCAGCCCCTGCAACCCCTGTGATTTTACCTGCAGCCCCTGCAACCCCTGTGATTTTACCTGCAGCCCTTCCAACCCCTGTGAGGTTACCTGCAGGCCTTCCAACCCCTGTGAGGTTACCTGCAGCCCCTCCAACCCCTGTGAGGTTACCTGCAGCCACTCCAACCCTGGGACAGGCCCTACAGCTGGCTCCGGGGACTACCCCGTTGCCGTATCAGTCGCCAATACACACAAGATGAAGGAATGGATGCAGAAGTCATCTCGTTTAGGCAGGGAAGAAAGTCCTCCTAAGACGGGGAAGGAGCAATAGGCAGGCGAGGCAGGCGACCCCAATGTAGGGCCATCCCAGGGAAGAGGAGGCTGTTATAAAATAGAAAAGAGAGAAAAGCAGCAGTAAGCAGGTGATCCCCATCCCTGGGCGAGCTGCGAGACATGGGACAAGATTTCAGCTGTCATGCAGGCGAGCACATTGTCACCTGGCTGCTGCGATGCTGGGATAACAGCTCCGGGAGCCTGGAATCGGAGGGCAGGGAAGCCAAGCAGCTGGGATCCTTCTCTGGGGAAGGGGGCACTGAGAAAGCGATCGGAAACGGGGCACAAGCCTCTGGAGGCGGCGCCTGTCAGGCGTGAAGGAAAGGGATCCCTTCCAGGAAGATGCTGTGGGGTTGCTGAGGGTCGAAGAACAGCAGGTGTTGGCTGCTCCCACCGTGCTGCAGCAGCGGCAAGGGAGAGACGTGGTGGTTTTCCTCAGCTGGGCAGCTGAGCTCCACCTCAACCGCTCTCTCCCTGCCCCTCCTCAAACGGAAAGGGGAGAAAATAGGATGGAAAGGGCTCAAGGGCTGAGAGAAGGACAGGGAGATCACTCCACAATGATCGTCACGGGCAAAAGAGGCTCAGCAGAGCCTGTTCCAGTCCAGCCCGGGCCTGCTCCTGCGGGGGCTCTCCCCAGGCCGCGGCCTCCTCCAGGCCACATCCACCTGCTCCAGCGGGGGCTCCTCCACGGGCTGCAGCGTGGAGATCTGCTCCGTGTGGGACCCGTGGGCTGCAGGGGGACAGCCTGCTCCACCAGGGGCCTCTCCCCAGGCCGCAGGGGAACTGCTGCTGTGAGCCTGGAGCACCTCCTGCCTCCTGCTGCACTCACCTTGGGGGCTGCAGAGAGGTTTCTCACTCCTCCCTGACCCAGACGCTGCTGTGCAGCAGGTTTCTTTCCCTTTCTTAGGTGGGCTCTCACACAGGCGCAAACATCATCCTTTTTGTCTCAGTTCTGGGCAGCAGCGGGTCCCTCTGGAGCCTCCTGGAACCGGCCCTTATCTAACATGGGGCAGCTGCTGCATTCTCCTCACAGAGGACACCCCTGCAGCCCCCCGCTACCAGAACCTGTCCTCGTAAACGCAACACAAGACACCGACCGAGCCTCCCTGATTCCCAGCAGGTGGGTCAGGCTGGGAACCCAGGCCAGTGCCTGGCAGACCGTCCTGGGCCTTGAAAAGCAAGCTTTATGGGCACGTAGCACCCAGAAAGAACGGAGTCACACAACAGGATTCATTTCCAAAACCGTCTCATAGACACCTGGGCCAAAGAGCAGGGCCTTGAGCGGGTATATCACAATGACAGAGTTCATTTCCTTCCCAGTAGCTGGCACGTGCCGTTTTTTGGGATTTCGGGGCTACAGTGAGCTGCTAAGAGGGATGTCTTAGCTCTTGCAGGGCCGTGCTTCCACTAAGGCCAGGACTTTTCTGCATCTTCTACTGCCCTGCAAGCGAGGATGCTTGGGGCACACAGGAAGCTGGGAGCGGACACAGCTGCAGGGATTCCATAAGGCACAAGCAAATGCAGCCTTGGCTTGGTGACACTTTCTCTTGATTACTGCTCAACACAAATTACCTCGAGCAAGTCTACTGTGAGGACTAAAGGAAAGAGACGTATGGATGCTGCTAAGCTCTTCTAGCTTGTACCAGGTAGGAAAGATACCTCTGTAGCAGGCGTGAAGAGGATAGCACTAATTAATTAGATGAGAAGCGGAGGAAAGGCACTTAGAGGTAGTGAAAAGCAGTTAATGTGATGTTCCGGGGAAGCTTCAGTCTGCTTAAGGAGTAGCAAGAACAAGCCTAAAGTCATAGCCAAATACAAGAAAGAGAGGAGGACACGCAGCATGAGAAGCTCCCGAGAGAAAGGAGCTCTGTTTTGGGTAAAAATCAGTCCCTTTTTCTATCATGGAGACATCCAAGGGCGTAGGACACGTGCACTTCAGGGAACCAAGAGATGCTGTGCATTTCTCTCGTCCCCCTGACACAGCCACTAGGTGACGATGCTTCCAATTCTCTCTAAAGAAACCTTGCTTTCTCAGGCCCAGGCGTCCAGCTGCACACCAAGGACGTCCCTGGCTCCCAGGCACAGTTCCCAGGCCCAAGGCCGAGCTCCCCTCCGAACCCCCATTCCAGCAGACCTTGCTCCTGGCGTTGTGGAGCAGCCATTTCATGTCAGCCTTTTCTCCTGGCAGTCAGCTTAGCGCCGTAACCTCTGCCATCGGGGCGCCCGAGAGCCGTGTGAGGTCAGCAGAGAGTCACTGTCAGCCTTTGACCTCACAGAGGTGGGTGGCCATAAGTGCCCTGAGCGTCCAGCTCGCATTGAGTACTGCTGGTGGCACTCGAGGCGTGGAGGTCTGCATGGTGCAATGGGAGACGCCGATGTCCTGCTGCTGGAACAAGAGACGCTGATGTGCTGCTGGTGCAGGAGGAGACGTGAAGGTGCTGCTGCTTAGAGGTGCTGAGGAGCGGGCAGCCTCCGTGCCGGTGGCTGAGCATGCTGCTCTTAATTAGTGCTCTACCCTTCCTATCTTTTTACTAAGGTGGGTAGAGAGAAATGCCCATATCTGTTTATTTCCTGGTAAGAAATGTAAGAGCCTTGTATCTGCATATTCAGCAGATTCATCCCAGCGCCCTTGGTACTGGCGATCTGTGTTGATCTGTAATAAAGAGCAATCGGTAGCACACCAAGTCTGCGTGACCTTGCATCTAACAGAATCGTCCAAATCCCTGTTGTGATCTCTCTACAGCTGTGGGCTGGCTAAGCTGTCTGTTGGATGGTGAAAATGGGAAATGATTGGGATGGGAAATGATGAGTGGGCCGAGAAATCATTGCTGGGATGGGAAGACTTCCTTGGGGTGGAAAGCCATTGGGGTGGGAACTCAAAGAGATGGGAAATCTTCCCTGGGTTTGAAATCCTTGGGAAGCAAAAGCGTTGGGATGGGAAATCACTCCGGGGATGGGGAAGTATTGGGATGGGAAGTCTTTAATGGGGTGGGTAACATTCACTGGGGAAGGAAGTACTTGGAAAAGTAATCAGAGAGATGGGAATTCTTTGGGATGAGATCTCTTTGGATTAAGAAACGCTTCGTGTCAATGGGAAATATCTCGTATGGGAATCTGTTATCATGTGAAATTGTAAGGATGGGAAATGACCGTTAGGATGAAAAGCTGGTACTGGGACGGGAAATGCTTGGGACGGGGAAGTGTTGGTGTGAAACCGTCCTGGGCATGGCAAATGATGCGTGGGAGGGAAAGCCTGATGGGGATGGAAAAGTCTTGCGATGGGAAGCCTGCTTGGGTCCAAAACCTGCAGTCCTCACCAAGATGGCGGCGAGGGGCTGGTCAGCCGTTGGGACGGAACGGCCGTTGCCCGCGTTCCCCAACCGACCGCCCCACTCTCCAGCCACCATGGCAGGTACAGCAGCCGGCTCCCGCTCCTCCCGGGGCTGCGGCCCTGCTGGCGAGCCCAGCGCCCCAGATCTCACCCCAGCGCCCTTTTTCCCACAGAGGGTTTCCCCAGACGGCTTCCGCGGCTTCCGCAGACGCAAAACTCCCCCTTCGTCGTCCCAGCCGTGCCGCCAACGGTGGCTGCCTGGCTGCTGCCCTCCCTCCCCGGAGCGATGGCGCTGCCCTTGCAGCCCCCGCAGGTACCCACCCTCCCCTACGCGCTGCCCCAGGCCACCGTCTGGCACGTGGTGCCGGGGGTCCAGGGGCAGGTGCTGCAGCTCCCCGCCGGGGTGCAGCTGGCACCTGGGGGGCACCTCCCACCCGAGGGGCACCACCTGCAGCTGGGGTAGCTCCCCGCCGTGGGGCAGCTCCCTGCTGTGGGGCAGCTCCCCCACACCGCTCCTCCCTGGGCCCCCGTCTACCAGTGGGGACAGCCCGTGGGGACGGGGACGGTGCTGCCCCAGGATCCCCTCTGGCTGGGGCCCGGGGCCGTGCTCCATGGGGAGCTCCTGCACCCCGCAGGCACCTGCCTGCTGCAGGCCCCTGCCCACCCCGGCCCCCCACCCCTCCTCGTCCCGGGGCCTCCGCTGCGGGGGCAGGCGCTCCCCGCGCCCCGCACCCTGACCAGCAGCCGGGGGCAGCTGCCGGAGCCCTGCGACCACGCCGTGGGGCTCAGCGAGGACCAGGGGCCCCCGCTGCCCGGCCCCACTCCCCCCGAGCCTGCCCAGGCTCCAACGACCGCCAGCACCCAGACGGTGACGCCCGACGGTGAGTTTGGGGCTGGCGCAGCCGGCCGCTGGGCGCCCCACACCCAGGAGCCATGGGAAAGCTGGCATCGCCCATCCTGGGGGATTTGCTTGCTTTTTCCTCAGCGGCGACAGTTGCAGAGGTGCCTGAGGAGCCCCTGGAGCTGCTTGAGCTGGGCCCCGATGCCTTCGCCGAGGCCTTTCCCCAGCTGGCAGGGGACAGCCAGCAGCTGCAGCACCTGCAGGACCAGCTCCCGGCCGACCTGGACATCTCCGGCTTGGAGGAGCTGCTCAGCTGGCTCGATGCCGTGGAGCCCCAGGACGCCTTCCCCGGTGTCCCCAGCAGTCCTGTGCTCAGCCGCTTCCTGTCTGAGCTGCCCGACCTCTGCGAGGACATGGAGGAGCCGAGCACACAGGGACTGGCAGCCACCAGAGCGCTGGGTGAGGTACCCTCAACCCCTGGGGTGCACCCCGAGAAGGTGCAGGGTGGGCGGGCGGTGCAGCCCCCTGCTGTGCCGGCAGCGAGCTCCCCCCTCAAGCCTGCAGCCAGTCCCCAGCTCAGTGCCCTCAGGAGACCCCTGCCCAACCCTCCCTTCACTCTCCCCAAAAGGCCCCCCCACCCTGAATTCCCCACTGCCCTTAGCAGACCCCTGCCCAACCCTCCCTCGCGTCCCCTCAAGAGACCCCCCGACCCTGAATTCCTTAATTCCCTTAGGAGACCCCTGCCCAAGCCTCGCCTGAGTCCCCTCAAGAGCCCCCCCGACCCTGAATTTATTAGTGCCCTTAGGAGACCCCTGCCCAATCCCCCTCTGGGTCCCCTCAAGAGCCCCCCCGGCCCTGAATTTATTAGTGCCCTTAGGAGGCCCCTGCCCAATCCCCCTCTGAGTCCCCTCAAGAGCCCCCCGCCTGCCCCTGCGCCCACCGGCACCAAGTGGGGGGCCAAGCGCCCCGCGCCCACCAGCACCCCCAGCACAGCGCAGAGCTCCCAGCACAGGAGGCCGGCGACGGAGAAAACCCCCGGCAAGGAGAAGACGACGCTGCTGGGCCAGGGTGGCCAAGGTCCCAAGACGCTGTGCCAGGGGAAGACGGGTGGCCACAGCGCGGTGGCTGGCAGCAGCGGCCAAGCGGGCGGAGGCAGGCAGCAGCCGGCGAGCGACAGCACCAGGGCGCCCAGCAAGAGGGCCCGAAGCCCGGGGGCTGCTGGGGGGCAAGGAGCAGCGGCACCGCCTCCCCGGAGAGCGCTGCTGCTGCTGGAGCCCCCCCCCATTAAGCCCCGTGCCCGTGCCCGTGCCGTGCGGGCCCAGGACAGGCTCCGTCCCCAAGCCATCGGGGACAAGACGCTGCAGCGCCAGCACCCAGGGACAAAGACCCCCAGCGAGACTTTGCAGCCGCTGGGGGCCAGGGCGAAGGCGCTGGGGCCAGTGCGCCAGCCGCCCTGTGTGCAGCTGCAGCCCACCTCCAGCGGCCCCAGCAGCATGCCCAGGGCCCCGCCGACGGTGCCAGGCTCCAGCGCTGTGCCCGCTGCCCCCCGGCCCCCAGCTGGCGACAAGGCCCAGGCGGTGCCGGCACCACCAGGCAGCACGGCGCGAGCATGGAGAGCTCCCGTGCAGCAGGCGCCCAGAGCGCCGTGCCTGCCAGCCGCGGGGGGCCAAGCGCAGCGGGAGCCTCTGCCCACGCAGCCGCGCACGCTGCAGCGTCCGGCGCAGCCCCGCGTGGACTACGTGCCCTGCGTGGGGCCCTGGGCGGGCGGCGACGCGGCGCCCACGCCGCTGGAGGAGCAGGAGGCGTCGGTGCCCATCACGCCGCAGCAGCGTCCCGAGCGGGAGCGCCTGAAGAAGCTGGCCCAGGAGGAGCGGCAGCGGGCGGCCCACCAGATGAAGATCGGCCCCGTGCAATTCTTCGTGCAGCGGCAGAAGGACCACGCCATAGCCAAGTATTACGGCTACCCGTGACCCTGCGCTCCTCGACGGCCCCCGCAGCACCCGGGCCCGCTCAGCATGCAGGCACAGAGACCTCTGCAGGCGCCTGCTCCAGCTTCAGCCACGCTCCTCAGCCCTTGCCCCTCTCGCTTGCCCTCTCCCTTCTCCAGTGCTGGAGCTAGGCAGTGTTTGCCACTGTCAGGGATGGGCAACTGGGGCAATGGGAAATGCGCGCGTCACGAATGAACGTTGCAATGGGAAGCTGTTGGGATGTTGGCAATAGCTGGGGTGGGAAAGGTTGGGCGTGGGAACTGCTTGTTGGGACACCAAATGGCTGAGATCCCAAACTTCTTTCTTCTTTCGGGTCATTTCTCTTATTTAGTGCCTTCCTTATTAAATTCCTCTAGTGTAGGTGTTCACTCAGCAAGGCCTCTGCCTGCAGCTGTTCTGGCACTGAGATGCTGAGGGGATTTCATGCAGCCCGCTCCCGCTGCCCATGCTCAGTCCGTGCATGGATGTGGGCATGGCCAGCACGGACGGGAGAAAATGGGTGGACGGCTGGGTGGATGGGAGGGTGATGGGAGTTGGGAATTCAGCCTTGGGATCAGACACGGGAGGTTGTTGGGATAGGAAATGATCAGTGGGATGGGAAGTCACGATGGGGATAGGAATTCATTAGAATAGGACAAATTGGTTTCATTTTTATTTATTATTTTATTAATTTTATTTATTTATTTTATTTATTATATTTATTAATTTTATTTATTAAATTTACTTTATTGACTGTGTTGTACAGGATGGCATTTTTTTAGGTTCTCTTCCTTTTCTACCCTATTAAACTCTCTTTATCACAACGCACTGCTTTGTACTTCATTTTTCCTTCCGAGTCGTTCTGGATTCACTCAGGATGGGGGGGACATTTGTGAATGCCTGTGTGCTTCAGATCCAAGGTCACCTTTGCCCTCAACTCAAGATACATATTTGCATCTGTTGTCATGATACAAAATTAACAACAACAAAATAAAAGTTAACTACTTCCGAGCACCAGCTGTACGTTTGCTGGGTCTGCTCTATGCATTTTGAAGACCATTCAATACTATTCAGCACCTTCAGGAGGAAATGTGTGGTTCTAGGGAAATGCATCTTGATCTGATGCAAACCTGCGACGCACCCTGCAGCCCCTGCAACCCCTGTGATTTTACCTGCAGCCCCTGCAACCCCTGTGATTTTACCTGCAGCCCTTCCAACCCCTGTGAGGTTACCTGCAGGCCTTCCAACCCCTGTGAGGTTACCTGCAGCCCCTCCAACCCCTGTGAGGTTACCTGCAGCCCCTCCAACCCCTGTGAGGTTACCTGCAGCCACTCCAACCCTGGGACAGGCCCTACAGCTGGCTCCGGGGACTACCCCGTTGCCGTATCAGTCGCCAATACACACAAGATGAAGGAATGGATGCAGAAGTCATCTCGTTTAGGCAGGGAAGAAAGTCCTCCTAAGACGGGGAAGGAGCAATAGGCAGGCGAGGCAGGCGACCCCAATGTAGGGCCATCCCAGGGAAGAGGAGGCTGTTATAAAATAGAAAAGAGAGAAAAGCAGCAGTAAGCAGGTGATCCCCATCCCTGGGCGAGCTGCGAGACATGGGACAAGATTTCAGCTGTCATGCAGGCGAGCACATTGTCACCTGGCTGCTGCGATGCTGGGATAACAGCTCCGGGAGCCTGGAATCGGAGGGCAGGGAAGCCAAGCAGCTGGGATCCTTCTCTGGGGAAGGGGGCACTGAGAAAGCGATCGGAAACGGGGCACAAGCCTCTGGAGGCGGCGCCTGTCAGGCGTGAAGGAAAGGGATCCCTTCCAGGAAGATGCTGTGGGGTTGCTGAGGGTCGAAGAACAGCAGGTGTTGGCTGCTCCCACCGTGCTGCAGCAGCGGCAAGGGAGAGACGTGGTGGTTTTCCTCAGCTGGGCAGCTGAGCTCCACCTCAACCGCTCTCTCCCTGCCCCTCCTCAAACGGAAAGGGGAGAAAATAGGATGGAAAGGGCTCAAGGGCTGAGAGAAGGACAGGGAGATCACTCCACAATGATCGTCACGGGCAAAAGAGGCTCAGCAGAGCCTGTTCCAGTCCAGCCCGGGCCTGCTCCTGCGGGGGCTCTCCCCAGGCCGCGGCCTCCTCCAGGCCACATCCACCTGCTCCACCGGGGGCTCCTCCACGGGCTGCAGCGTGGAGATCTGCTCCGTGTGGGACCCGTGGGCTGCAGGGGGACAGCCTGCTCCACCAGGGGCCTCTCCCCAGGCCGCAGGGGAACTGCTGCTGTGAGCCTGGAGCACCTCCTGCCTCCTGCTGCACTCACCTTGGGGGCTGCAGAGAGGTTTCTCACTCCTCCCTGACCCAGACGCTGCTGTGCAGCAGGTTTCTTTCCCTTTCTTAGGTGGGCTCTCACGCAGGCGTAAACATCATCCTTTTTGTCTCAGTTCTGGGCAGCAGCGGGTCCCTCTGGAGCCTCCTGGAACCGGCCCTTATCTAACATGGGGCAGCTGCTGCATTCTCCTCACAGAGGACACCCCTGCAGCCCCCCGCTACCAGAACCTGTCCTCGTAAACCCAACACAAGACACCGACCGAGCCTCCCTGATTCCCAGCAGGTGGGTCAGGCTGGGAACCCAGGCCAGTGCCTGGCAGACCGTCCTGGGCCTTGAAAAGCAAGCTTTATGGGCACGTAGCACCCAGAAAGAACGGAGTCACACAACAGGATTCATTTCCAAAACCGTCTCATAGACACCTGGGCCAAAGAGCAGGGCCTTGAGCGGGTATATCACAATGACAGAGTTCATTTCCTTCCCAGTAGCTGGCACGTGCCGTTTTTTGGGATTTCGGGGCTACAGTGAGCTGCTAAGAGGGATGTCTTAGCTCTTGCAGGGCCGTGCTTCCACTAAGGCCAGGACTTTTCTGCATCTTCTACTGCCCTGCAAGCGAGGATGCTTGGGGCACACAGGAAGCTGGGAGCGGACACAGCTGCAGGGATTCCATAAGGCACAAGCAAATGCAGCCTTGGCTTGGTGACACTTTCTCTTGATTACTGCTCAACACAAATTACCTCGAGCAAGTCTACTGTGAGGACTAAAGGAAAGAGACGTATGGATGCTGCTAAGCTCTTCTAGCTTGTACCAGGTAGGAAAGATACCTCTGTAGCAGGCGTGAAGAGGATAGCACTAATTAATTAGATGAGAAGCGGAGGAAAGGCACTTAGAGGTAGTGAAAAGCAGTTAATGTGATGTTCCGGGGAAGCTTCAGTCTGCTTAAGGAGTAGCAAGAACAAGCCTAAAGTCATAGCCAAATACAAGAAAGAGAGGAGGACACGCAGCATGAGAAGCTCCCGAGAGAAAGGAGCTCTGTTTTGGGTAAAAATCAGTCCCTTTTTCTATCATGGAGACATCCAAGGGCGTAGGACACGTGCACTTCAGGGAACCAAGAGATGCTGTGCATTTCTCTCGTCCCCCTGACACAGCCACTAGGTGACGATGCTTCCAATTCTCTCTAAAGAAACCTTGCTTTCTCAGGCCCAGGCGTCCAGCTGCACACCAAGGACGTCCCTGGCTCCCAGGCACAGTTCCCAGGCCCAAGGCCGAGCTCCCCTCCGAACCCCCATTCCAGCAGACCTTGCTCCTGGCGTTGTGGAGCAGCCATTTCATGTCAGCCTTTTCTCCTGGCAGTCAGCTTAGCGCCGTAACCTCTGCCATCGGGGCGCCCGAGAGCCGTGTGAGGTCAGCAGAGAGTCACTGTCAGCCTTTGACCTCACAGAGGTGGGTGGCCATAAGTGCCCTGAGCGTCCAGCTCGCATTGAGTACTGCTGGTGGCACTCGAGGCGTGGAGGTCTGCATGGTGCAATGGGAGACGCCGATGTCCTGCTGCTGGAACAAGAGGCGCTGATGTGCTGCTGGTGCAGGAGGAGACGTGAAGGTGCTGCTGCTTAGAGGTGCTGAGGAGCGGGCAGCCTCCGTGCCGGTGGCTGAGCATGCTGCTCTTAATTAGTGCTCTACCCTTCCTATCTTTTTACTAAGGTGGGTAGAGAGAAATGCCCATATCTGTTTATTTCCTGGTAAGAAATGTAAGAGCCTTGTATCTGCATATTCAGCAGATTCATCCCAGCGCCCTTGGTACTGGCGATCTGTGTTGATCTGTAATAAAGAGCAATCGGTAGCACACCAAGTCTGCGTGACCTTGCATCTAACAGAATCGTCCAAATCCCTGTTGTGATCTCTCTACAGCTGTGGGCTGGCTAAGCTGTCTGTTGGATGGTGAAAATGGGAAATGATTGGGATGGGAAATGATGAGTGGGCCGAGAAATCATTGCTGGGATGGGAAGACTTCCTTGGGGTGGAAAGCCATTGGGGTGGGAACTCAAAGAGATGGGAAATCTTCCCTGGGTTTGAAATCCTTGGGAAGCAAAAGCGTTGGGATGGGAAATCACTCCGGGGATGGGGAAGTATTGGGATGGGAAGTCTTTAATGGGGTGGGTAACATTCACTGGGGAAGGAAGTACTTGGAAAAGTAATCAGAGAGATGGGAATTCTTTGGGATGAGATCTCTTTGGATTAAGAAACGCTTCGTGTCGATGGGAAATATCTCGTATGGGAATCTGTTATCATGTGAAATTGTAAGGATGGGAAATGACCGTTAGGATGAAAAGCTGGTACTGGGACGGGAAATGCTTGGGACGGGGAAGTGTTGGTGTGAAACCGTCCTGGGCATGGCAAATGATGCGTGGGAGGGAAAGCCTGATGGGGATGGAAAAGTCTTGCGATGGGAAGCCTGCTTGGGTCCAAAAGCTGCAGTCCTCACCAAGATGGCGGCGAGGGGCTGGTCAGCCGTTGGGACGGAACGGCCGTTGCCCGCGTTCCCCAACCGACCGCCCCACTCTCCAGCCACCATGGCAGGTACAGCAGCCGGCTCCCGCTCCTCCCGGGGCTGCGGCCCTGCTGGCGAGCCCAGCGCCCCAGATCTCACCCCAGCGCCCTTTTTCCCACAGAGGGTTTCCCCAGACGGCTTCCGCGGCTTCCGCAGACGCAAAACTCCCCCTTCGTCGTCCCAGCCGTGCCGCCAACGGTGGCTGCCTGGCTGCTGCCCTCCCTCCCCGGAGCGATGGCGCTGCCCTTGCAGCCCCCGCAGGTACCCACCCTCCCCTACGCGCTGCCCCAGGCCACCGTCTGGCACGTGGTGCCGGGGGTCCAGGGGCAGGTGCTGCAGCTCCCCGCCGGGGTGCAGCTGGCACCTGGGGGGCACCTCCCACCCGAGGGGCACCACCTGCAGCTGGGGCAGCTCCCCGCCGTGGGGCAGCTCCCTGCTGTGGGGCAGCTCCCCCACACCGCTCCTCCCTGGGCCCCCGTCTACCAGTGGGGACAGCCCGTGGGGACGGGGACGGTGCTGCCCCAGGATCCCCTCTGGCTGGGGCCCGGGGCCGTGCTCCATGGGGAGCTCCTGCACCCCGCAGGCACCTGCCTGCTGCAGGCCCCTGCCCACCCCGGCCCCCCACCCCTCCTCGTCCCGGGGCCTCCGCTGCGGGGGCAGGCGCTCCCCGCGCCCCGCACCCTGACCAGCAGCCGGGGGCAGCTGCCGGAGCCCTGCGACCACGCCGTGGGGCTCAGCGAGGACCAGGGGCCCCCGCTGCCCGGCCCCACTCCCCCCGAGCCTGCCCAGGCTCCAACGACCGCCAGCACCCAGACGGTGACGCCCGACGGTGAGTTTGGGGCTGGCACAGCCGGCCGCTGGGCGCCCCACACCCAGGAGCCATGGGAAAGCTGGCATCGCCCATCCTGGGGGATTTGCTTGCTTTTTCCTCAGCGGCGACAGTTGCAGAGGTGCCTGAGGAGCCCCTGGAGCTGCTTGAGCTGGGCCCCGATGCCTTCGCCGAGGCCTTTCCCCAGCTGGCAGGGGACAGCCAGCAGCTGCAGCACCTGCAGGACCAGCTCCCGGCCGACCTGGACATCTCCGGCTTGGAGGAGCTGCTCAGCTGGCTCGATGCCGTGGAGCCCCAGGACGCCTTCCCCGGTGTCCCCAGCAGTCCTGTGCTCAGCCGCTTCCTGTCTGAGCTGCCCGACCTCTGCGAGGACATGGAGGAGCCGAGCACACAGGGACTGGCAGCCACCAGAGCGCTGGGTGAGGTACCCTCAACCCCTGGGGTGCACCCCGAGAAGGTGCAGGGTGGGCGGGCGGTGCAGCCCCCTGCTGTGCCGGCAGCGAGCTCCCCCCTCAAGCCTGCAGCCAGTCCCCAGCTCAGTGCCCTCAGGAGACCCCTGCCCAACCCTCCCTTCACTCTCCCCAAAAGGCCCCCCCACCCTGAATTCCCCACTGCCCTTAGCAGACCCCTGCCCAACCCTCCCTCGCGTCCCCTCAAGAGACCCCCCGACCCTGAATTCCTTAATTCCCTTAGGAGACCCCTGCCCAAGCCTCGCCTGAGTCCCCTCAAGAGCCCCCCTGACCCTGAATTTATTAGTGCCCTTAGGAGACCCCTGCCCAATCCCCCTCTGGGTCCCCTCAAGAGCCCCCCCGGCCCTGAATTTATTAGTGCCCTTAGGAGGCCCCTGCCCAATCCCCCTCTGAGTCCCCTCAAGAGCCCCCCGCCTGCCCCTGCGCCCACCGGCACCAAGTGGGGGGCCAAGCGCCCCGCGCCCACCAGCACCCCCAGCACAGCGCAGAGCTCCCAGCACAGGAGGCCGGCGACGGAGAAAACCCCCGGCAAGGAGAAGACGACGCTGCTGGGCCAGGGTGGCCAAGGTCCCAAGACGCTGTGCCAGGGGAAGACGGGTGGCCACAGCGCGGTGGCTGGCAGCAGCGGCCAAGCGGGCGGAGGCAGGCAGCAGCCGGCGAGCGACAGCACCAGGGCGCCCAGCAAGAGGGCCCGAAGCCCGGGGGCTGCTGGGGGGCAAGGAGCAGCGGCACCGCCTCCCCGGAGAGCGCTGCTGCTGCTGGAGCCCCCCCCCATTAAGCCCCGTGCCCGTGCCCGTGCCGTGCGGGCCCAGGACAGGCTCCGTCCCCAAGCCATCGGGGACACGACGCTGCAGCGCCAGCACCCGGGGACAAAGACCCCCAGCGAGACTTTGCAGCCGCTGGGGGCCAGGGCGAAGGCGCTGGGGCCAGTGCGCCAGCCGCCCTGTGTGCAGCCGCAGCCCACCTCCAGCGTCCCCAGCAGCATGCCCAGGGCCCCGCCGACGGTGCCAGGCTCCAGCGCTGTGCCCGCTGCCCCCCGGCCCCCAGCTGGCGACAAGGCCCAGGCGGTGCCGGCACCACCAGGCAGCACGGTGCGAGCGTAGAGAGCTCCCGTGCAGCAGGCGCCCAGAGCGCCGTGCCTGCCAGCCGCGGGGGGCCAAGCGCAGCGGGAGCCTCTGCCCACGCAGCCGCGCACGCTGCAGCGTCCGGCGCAGCCCCGCGTGGACTACGTGCCCTGCGTGGGGCCCTGGGCGGGCGGCGACGCGGCGCCCACGCCGCTGGAGGAGCAGGAGGCGTCGGTGCCCATCACGCCGCAGCAGCGTCCCGAGCGGGAGCGCCTGAAGAAGCTGGCCCAGGAGGAGCGGCAGCGGGCGGCCCACCAGATGAAGATCGGCCCCGTGCAATTCTTCGTGCAGCGGCAGAAGGACCACGCCATAGCCAAGTATTACGGCTACCCGTGACCCTGCGCTCCTCGACGGCCCCCGCAGCACCCGGGCCCGCTCAGCATGCAGGCACAGAGACCTCTGCAGGCGCCTGCTCCAGCTTCAGCCACGCTCCTCAGCCCTTGCCCCTCTCGCTTGCCCTCTCCCTTCTCCAGTGCTGGAGCTAGGCAGTGTTTGCCACTGTCAGGGATGGGCAACTGGGGCAATGGGAAATGCGCGCGTCACGAATGAACGTTGCAATGGGAAGCTGTTGGGATGTTGGCAATAGCTGGGGTGGGAAAGGTTGGGCGTGGGAACTGCTTGTTGGGACACCAAATGGCTGAGATCCCAAACTTCTTTCTTCTTTCGGGTCATTTCTCTTATTTAGTGCCTTCCTTATTAAATTCCTCTAGTGTAGGTGTTCACTCAGCAAGGCCTCTGCCTGCAGCTGTTCTGGCACTGAGATGCTGAGGGGATTTCATGCAGCCCGCTCCCGCTGCCCATGCTCAGTCCGTGCATGGATGTGGGCATGGCCAGCACGGACGGGAGAAAATGGGTGGACGGCTGGGTGGATGGGAGGGTGATGGGAGTTGGGAATTCAGCCTTGGGATCAGACACGGGAGGTTGTTGGGATAGGAAATGATCAGTGGGATGGGAAGTCACGATGGGGATAGGAATTCATTAGAATAGGACAAATTGGTTTCATTTTTATTTATTATTTTATTAATTTTATTTATTTATTTTATTTATTATATTTATTAATTTTATTTATTAAATTTACTTTATTGACTGTGTTGTACAGGATGGCATTTTTTTAGGTTCTCTTCCTTTTCTACCCTATTAAACTCTCTTTATCACAACGCACTGCTTTGTACTTCATTTTTCCTTCCGAGTCGTTCTGGATTCACTCAGGATGGGGGGGACATTTGTGAATGCCTGTGTGCTTCAGATCCAAGGTCACCTTTGCCCTCAACTCAAGATACATATTTGCATCTGTTGTCATGATACAAAATTAACAACAACAAAATAAAAGTTAACTACTTCCGAGCACCAGCTGTACGTTTGCTGGGTCTGCTCTATGCATTTTGAAGACCATTCAATACTATTCAGCACCTTCAGGAGGAAATGTGTGGTTCTAGGGAAATGCATCTTGATCTGATGCAAACCTGCGACGCACCCTGCAGCCCCTGCAACCCCTGTGATTTTACCTGCAGCCCCTGCAACCCCTGTGATTTTACCTGCAGCCCTTCCAACCCCTGTGAGGTTACCTGCAGGCCTTCCAACCCCTGTGAGGTTACCTGCAGCCCCTCCAACCCCTGTGAGGTTACCTGCAGCCCCTCCAACCCCTGTGAGGTTACCTGCAGCCACTCCAACCCTGGGACAGGCCCTACAGCTGGCTCCGGGGACTACCCCGTTGCCGTATCAGTCGCCAATACACACAAGATGAAGGAATGGATGCAGAAGTCATCTCGTTTAGGCAGGGAAGAAAGTCCTCCTAAGACGGGGAAGGAGCAATAGGCAGGCGAGGCAGGCGACCCCAATGTAGGGCCATCCCAGGGAAGAGGAGGCTGTTATAAAATAGAAAAGAGAGAAAAGCAGCAGTAAGCAGGTGATCCCCATCCCTGGGCGAGCTGCGAGACATGGGACAAGATTTCAGCTGTCATGCAGGCGAGCACATTGTCACCTGGCTGCTGCGATGCTGGGATAACAGCTCCGGGAGCCTGGAATCGGAGGGCAGGGAAGCCAAGCAGCTGGGATCCTTCTCTGGGGAAGGGGGCACTGAGAAAGCGATCGGAAACGGGGCACAAGCCTCTGGAGGCGGCGCCTGTCAGGCGTGAAGGAAAGGGATCCCTTCCAGGAAGATGCTGTGGGGTTGCTGAGGGTCGAAGAACAGCAGGTGTTGGCTGCTCCCACCGTGCTGCAGCAGCGGCAAGGGAGAGACGTGGTGGTTTTCCTCAGCTGGGCAGCTGAGCTCCACCTCAACCGCTCTCTCCCTGCCCCTCCTCAAACGGAAAGGGGAGAAAATAGGATGGAAAGGGCTCAAGGGCTGAGAGAAGGACAGGGAGATCACTCCACAATGATCGTCACGGGCAAAAGAGGCTCAGCAGAGCCTGTTCCAGTCCAGCCCGGGCCTGCTCCTGCGGGGGCTCTCCACAGGCCGCGGCCTCCTCCAGGCCACATCCACCTGCTCCACCGGGGCCTCCTCCACGGGCTGCAGCGTGGAGATCTGCTCCGTGTGGGACCCGTGGGCTGCAGGGGGACAGCCTGCTCCACCAGGGGCCTCTCCCCAGGCCGCAGGGGAACTGCTGCTGTGAGCCTGGAGCACCTCCTGCCTCCTGCTGCACTCACCTTGGGGGCTGCAGAGAGGTTTCTCACTCCTCCCTGACCCAGACGCTGCTGTGCAGCAGGTTTCTTTCCCTTTCTTAGGTGGGCTCTCACGCAGGCGTAAACATCATCCTTTTTGTCTCAGTTCTGGGCAGCAGCGGGTCCCTCTGGAGCCTCCTGGAACCGGCCCTTATCTAACATGGGGCAGCTGCTGCATTCTCCTCACAGAGGACACCCCTGCAGCCCCCCGCTACCAGAACCTGTCCTCGTAAACCCAACACAAGACACCGACCGAGCTTCCCTGATTCCCAGCAGGTGGGTCAGGCTGGGAACCCAGGCCAGTGCCTGGCAGACCGTCCTGGGCCTTGAAAAGCAAGCTTTATGGGCACGTAGCACCCAGAAAGAACGGAGTCACACAACAGGATTCATTTCCAAAACCGTCTCATAGACACCTGGGCCAAAGAGCAGGGCCTTGAGCGGGTATATCACAATGACAGAGTTCATTTCCTTCCCAGTAGCTGGCACGTGCCGTTTTTTGGGATTTCGGGGCTACAGTGAGCTGCTAAGAGGGATGTCTTAGCTCTTGCAGGGCCGTGCTTCCACTAAGGCCAGGACTTTTCTGCATCTTCTACTGCCCTGCAAGCGAGGATGCTTGGGGCACACAGGAAGCTGGGAGCGGACACAGCTGCAGGGATTCCATAAGGCACAAGCAAATGCAGCCTTGGCTTGGTGACACTTTCTCTTGATTACTGCTCAACACAAATTACCTCGAGCAAGTCTACTGTGAGGACTAAAGGAAAGAGACGTATGGATGCTGCTAAGCTCTTCTAGCTTGTACCAGGTAGGAAAGATACCTCTGTAGCAGGCGTGAAGAGGATAGCACTAATTAATTAGATGAGAAGCGGAGGAAAGGCACTTAGAGGTAGTGAAAAGCAGTTAATGTGATGTTCCGGGGAAGCTTCAGTCTGCTTAAGGAGTAGCAAGAACAAGCCTAAAGTCATAGCCAAATACAAGAAAGAGAGGAGGACACGCAGCATGAGAAGCTCCCGAGAGAAAGGAGCTCTGTTTTGGGTAAAAATCAGTCCCTTTTTCTATCATGGAGACATCCAAGGGCGTAGGACACGTGCACTTCAGGGAACCAAGAGATGCTGTGCATTTCTCTCGTCCCCCTGACACAGCCACTAGGTGACGATGCTTCCAATTCTCTCTAAAGAAACCTTGCTTTCTCAGGCCCAGGCGTCCAGCTGCACACCAAGGACGTCCCTGGCTCCCAGGCACAGTTCCCAGGCCCAAGGCCGAGCTCCCCTCCGAACCCCCATTCCAGCAGACCTTGCTCCTGGCATTGTGGAGCAGCCATTTCATGTCAGCCTTTTCTCCTGGCAGTCAGCTTAGCGCCGTAACCTCTGCCATCGGGGCGCCCGAGAGCCGTGTGAGGTCAGCAGAGAGTCACTGTCAGCCTTTGACCTCACAAAGGTGGGTGGCCATAAGTGCCCTGAGCGTCCAGCTCGCATTGAGTACTGCTGGTGGCACTCGAGGCGTGGAGGTCTGCATGGTGCAATGGGAGACGCCGATGTCCTGCTGCTGGAACAAGAGGCGCTGATGTGCTGCTGGTGCAGGAGGAGACGTGAAGGTGCTGCTGCTTAGAGGTGCTGAGGAGCGGGCAGCCTCCGTGCCGGTGGCTGAGCATGCTGCTCTTAATTAGTGCTCTACCCTTCCTATCTTTTTACTAAGGTGGGTAGAGAGAAATGCCCATATCTGTTTATTTCCTGGTAAGAAATGTAAGAGCCTTGTATCTGCATATTCAGCAGATTCATCCCAGCGCCCTTGGTACTGGCGATCTGTGTTGATCTGTAATAAAGAGCAATCGGTAGCACACCAAGTCTGCGTGACCTTGCATCTAACAGAATCGTCCAAATCCCTGTTGTGATCTCTCTACAGCTGTGGGCTGGCTAAGCTGTCTGTTGGATGGTGAAAATGGGAAATGATTGGGATGGGAAATGATGAGTGGGCCGAGAAATCATTGCTGGGATGGGAAGACTTCCTTGGGGTGGAAAGCCATTGGGGTGGGAACTCAAAGAGATGGGAAATCTTCCCTGGGTTTGAAATCCTTGGGAAGCAAAAGCGTTGGGATGGGAAATCACTCCGGGGATGGGGAAGTATTGGGATGGGAAGTCTTTAATGGGGTGGGTAACATTCACTGGGGAAGGAAGTACTTGGAAAAGTAATCAGAGAGATGGGAATTCTTTGGGATGAGATCTCTTTGGATTAAGAAACGCTTCGTGTCGATGGGAAATATCTCGTATGGGAATCTGTTATCATGTGAAATTGTAAGGATGGGAAATGACCGTTAGGATGAAAAGCTGGTACTGGGACGGGAAATGCTTGGGACGGGGAAGTGTTGGTGTGAAACCGTCCTGGGCATGGCAAATGATGCGTGGGAGGGAAAGCCTGATGGGGATGGAAAAGTCTTGCGATGGGAAGCCTGCTTGGGTCCAAAAGCTGCAGTCCTCACCAAGATGGCGGCGAGGGGCTGGTCAGCCGTTGGGACGGAACGGCCGTTGCCCGCGTTCCCCAACCGACCGCCCCACTCTCCAGCCACCATGGCAGGTACAGCAGCCGGCTCCCGCTCCTCCCGGGGCTGCGGCCCTGCTGGCGAGCCCAGCGCCCCAGATCTCACCCCAGCGCCCTTTTTCCCACAGAGGGTTTCCCCAGACGGCTTCCGCGGCTTCCGCAGACGCAAAACTCCCCCTTCGTCGTCCCAGCCGTGCCGCCAACGGTGGCTGCCTGGCTGCTGCCCTCCCTCCCCGGAGCGATGGCGCTGCCCTTGCAGCCCCCGCAGGTACCCACCCTCCCCTACGCGCTGCCCCAGGCCACCGTCTGGCACGTGGTGCCGGGGGTCCAGGGGCAGGTGCTGCAGCTCCCCGCCGGGGTGCAGCTGGCACCTGGGGGGCACCTCCCACCCGAGGGGCACCACCTGCAGCTGGGGCAGCTCCCCGCCGTGGGGCAGCTCCCTGCTGTGGGGCAGCTCCCCCACACCGCTCCTCCCTGGGCCCCCGTCTACCAGTGGGGACAGCCCGTGGGGACGGGGACGGTGCTGCCCCAGGATCCCCTCTGGCTGGGGCCCGGGGCCGTGCTCCATGGGGAGCTCCTGCACCCCGCAGGCACCTGCCTGCTGCAGGCCCCTGCCCACCCCGGCCCCCCACCCCTCCTCGTCCCGGGGCCTCCGCTGCGGGGGCAGGCGCTCCCCGCGCCCCGCACCCTGACCAGCAGCCGGGGGCAGCTGCCGGAGCCCTGCGACCACGCCGTGGGGCTCAGCGAGGACCAGGGGCCCCCGCTGCCCGGCCCCACTCCCCCCGAGCCTGCCCAGGCTCCAACGACCGCCAGCACCCAGACGGTGACGCCCGACGGTGAGTTTGGGGCTGGCACAGCCGGCCGCTGGGCGCCCCACACCCAGGAGCCATGGGAAAGCTGGCATCGCCCATCCTGGGGGATTTGCTTGCTTTTTCCTCAGCGGCGACAGTTGCAGAGGTGCCTGAGGAGCCCCTGGAGCTGCTTGAGCTGGGCCCCGATGCCTTCGCCGAGGCCTTTCCCCAGCTGGCAGGGGACAGCCAGCAGCTGCAGCACCTGCAGGACCAGCTCCCGGCCGACCTGGACATCTCCGGCTTGGAGGAGCTGCTCAGCTGGCTCGATGCCGTGGAGCCCCAGGACGCCTTCCCCGGTGTCCCCAGCAGTCCTGTGCTCAGCCGCTTCCTGTCTGAGCTGCCCGACCTCTGCGAGGACATGGAGGAGCCGAGCACACAGGGACTGGCAGCCACCAGAGCGCTGGGTGAGGTACCCTCAACCCCTGGGGTGCACCCCGAGAAGGTGCAGGGTGGGCGGGCGGTGCAGCCCCCTGCTGTGCCGGCAGCGAGCTCCCCCCTCAAGCCTGCAGCCAGTCCCCAGCTCAGTGCCCTCAGGAGACCCCTGCCCAACCCTCCCTTCACTCTCCCCAAAAGGCCCCCCCACCCTGAATTCCCCACTGCCCTTAGCAGACCCCTGCCCAACCCTCCCTCGCGTCCCCTCAAGAGACCCCCCGACCCTGAATTCCTTAATTCCCTTAGGAGACCCCTGCCCAAGCCTCGCCTGAGTCCCCTCAAGAGCCCCCCCGACCCTGAATTTATTAGTGCCCTTAGGAGACCCCTGCCCAATCCCCCTCTGGGTCCCCTCAAGAGCCCCCCCGGCCCTGAATTTATTAGTGCCCTTAGGAGGCCCCTGCCCAATCCCCCTCTGAGTCCCCTCAAGAGCCCCCCGCCTGCCCCTGCGCCCACCGGCACCAAGTGGGGGGCCAAGCGCCCCGCGCCCACCAGCACCCCCAGCACAGCGCAGAGCTCCCAGCACAGGAGGCCGGCGACGGAGAAAACCCCCGGCAAGGAGAAGACGACGCTGCTGGGCCAGGGTGGCCAAGGCCCCAAGACGCTGTGCCAGGGGAAGACGGGTGGCCACAGCGCGGTGGCTGGCAGCAGCGGCCAAGCGGGCGGAGGCAGGCAGCAGCCGGCGAGCGACAGCACCAGGGCGCCCAGCAAGAGGGCCCGAAGCCCGGGGGCTGCTGGGGGGCAAGGAGCAGCGGCACCGCCTCCCCGGAGAGCGCTGCTGCTGCTGGAGCCCCCCCCCATTAAGCCCCGTGCCCGTGCCCGTGCCGTGCGGGCCCAGGACAGGCTCCGTCCCCAAGCCATCGGGGACAAGACGCTGCAGCGCCAGCACCCAGGGACAAAGACCCCCAGCGAGACTTTGCAGCCGCTGGGGGCCAGGGCGAAGGCGCTGGGGCCAGTGCGCCAGCCGCCCTGTGTGCAGCTGCAGCCCACCTCCAGCGGCCCCAGCAGCATGCCCAGGGCCCCGCCGACGGTGCCAGGCTCCAGCGCTGTGCCCGCTGCCCCCCGGCCCCCAGCTGGCGACAAGGCCCAGGCGGTGCCGGCACCACCAGGCAGCACGGCGCGAGCATGGAGAGCTCCCGTGCAGCAGGCGCCCAGAGCGCCGTGCCTGCCAGCCGCGGGGGGCCAAGCGCAGCGGGAGCCTCTGCCCACGCAGCCGCGCACGCTGCAGCGTCCGGCGCAGCCCCGCGTGGACTACGTGCCCTGCGTGGGGCCCTGGGCGGGCGGCGACGCGGCGCCCACGCCGCTGGAGGAGCAGGAGGCGTCGGTGCCCATCACGCCGCAGCAGCGTCCCGAGCGGGAGCGCCTGAAGAAGCTGGCCCAGGAGGAGCGGCAGCGGGCGGCCCACCAGATGAAGATCGGCCCCGTGCAATTCTTCGTGCAGCGGCAGAAGGACCACGCCATAGCCAAGTATTACGGCTACCCGTGACCCTGCGCTCCTCGACGGCCCCCGCAGCACCCGGGCCCGCTCAGCATGCAGGCACAGAGACCTCTGCAGGCGCCTGCTCCAGCTTCAGCCACGCTCCTCAGCCCTTGCCCCTCTCGCTTGCCCTCTCCCTTCTCCAGTGCTGGAGCTAGGCAGTGTTTGCCACTGTCAGGGATGGGCAACTGGGGCAATGGGAAATGCGCGCGTCACGAATGAACGTTGCAATGGGAAGCTGTTGGGATGTTGGCAATAGCTGGGGTGGGAAAGGTTGGGCGTGGGAACTGCTTGTTGGGACACCAAATGGCTGAGATCCCAAACTTCTTTCTTCTTTCGGGTCATTTCTCTTATTTAGTGCCTTCCTTATTAAATTCCTCTAGTGTAGGTGTTCACTCAGCAAGGCCTCTGCCTGCAGCTGTTCTGGCACTGAGATGCTGAGGGGATTTCATGCAGCCCGCTCCCGCTGCCCATGCTCAGTCCGTGCATGGATGTGGGCATGGCCAGCACGGACGGGAGAAAATGGGTGGACGGCTGGGTGGATGGGAGGGTGATGGGAGTTGGGAATTCAGCCTTGGGATCAGACACGGGAGGTTGTTGGGATAGGAAATGATCAGTGGGATGGGAAGTCACGATGGGGATAGGAATTCATTAGAATAGGACAAATTGGTTTCATTTTTATTTATTATTTTATTAATTTTATTTATTTATTTTATTTATTATATTTATTAATTTTATTTATTAAATTTACTTTATTGACTGTGTTGTACAGGATGGCATTTTTTTAGGTTCTCTTCCTTTTCTACCCTATTAAACTCTCTTTATCACAACGCACTGCTTTGTACTTCATTTTTCCTTCCGAGTCGTTCTGGATTCACTCAGGATGGGGGGGACATTTGTGAATGCCTGTGTGCTTCAGATCCAAGGTCACCTTTGCCCTCAACTCAAGATACATATTTGCATCTGTTGTCATGATACAAAATTAACAACAACAAAATAAAAGTTAACTACTTCCGAGCACCAGCTGTACGTTTGCTGGGTCTGCTCTATGCATTTTGAAGACCATTCAATACTATTCAGCACCTTCAGGAGGAAATGTGTGGTTCTAGGGAAATGCATCTTGATCTGATGCAAACCTGCGACGCACCCTGCAGCCCCTGCAACCCCTGTGATTTTACCTGCAGCCCCTGCAACCCCTGTGATTTTACCTGCAGCCCTTCCAACCCCTGTGAGGTTACCTGCAGGCCTTCCAACCCCTGTGAGGTTACCTGCAGCCCCTCCAACCCCTGTGAGGTTACCTGCAGCCCCTCCAACCCCTGTGAGGTTACCTGCAGCCACTCCAACCCTGGGACAGGCCCTACAGCTGGCTCCGGGGACTACCCCGTTGCCGTATCAGTCGCCAATACACACAAGATGAAGGAATGGATGCAGAAGTCATCTCGTTTAGGCAGGGAAGAAAGTCCTCCTAAGACGGGGAAGGAGCAATAGGCAGGCGAGGCAGGCGACCCCAATGTAGGGCCATCCCAGGGAAGAGGAGGCTGTTATAAAATAGAAAAGAGAGAAAAGCAGCAGTAAGCAGGTGATCCCCATCCCTGGGCGAGCTGCGAGACATGGGACAAGATTTCAGCTGTCATGCAGGCGAGCACATTGTCACCTGGCTGCTGCGATGCTGGGATAACAGCTCCGGGAGCCTGGAATCGGAGGGCAGGGAAGCCAAGCAGCTGGGATCCTTCTCTGGGGAAGGGGGCACTGAGAAAGCGATCGGAAACGGGGCACAAGCCTCTGGAGGCGGCGCCTGTCAGGCGTGAAGGAAAGGGATCCCTTCCAGGAAGATGCTGTGGGGTTGCTGAGGGTCGAAGAACAGCAGGTGTTGGCTGCTCCCACCGTGCTGCAGCAGCGGCAAGGGAGAGACGTGGTGGTTTTCCTCAGCTGGGCAGCTGAGCTCCACCTCAACCGCTCTCTCCCTGCCCCTCCTCAAACGGAAAGGGGAGAAAATAGGATGGAAAGGGCTCAAGGGCTGAGAGAAGGACAGGGAGATCACTCCACAATGATCGTCACGGGCAAAAGAGGCTCAGCAGAGCCTGTTCCAGTCCAGCCCGGGCCTGCTCCTGCGGGGGCTCTCCCCAGGCCGCGGCCTCCTCCAGGCCACATCCACCTGCTCCACCGGGGGCTCCTCCACGGGCTGCAGCGTGGAGATCTGCTCCGTGTGGGACCCGTGGGCTGCAGGGGGACAGCCTGCTCCACCAGGGGCCTCTCCCCAGGCCGCAGGGGAACTGCTGCTGTGAGCCTGGAGCACCTCCTGCCTCCTGCTGCACTCACCTTGGGGGCTGCAGAGAGGTTTCTCACTCCTCCCTGACCCAGACGCTGCTGTGCAGCAGGTTTCTTTCCCTTTCTTAGGTGGGCTCTCACGCAGGCGCAAACATCATCCTTTTTGTCTCAGTTCTGGGCAGCAGCGGGTCCCTCTGGAGCCTCCTGGAACCGGCCCTTATCTAACATGGGGCAGCTGCTGCATTCTCCTCACAGAGGACACCCCTGCAGCCCCCCGCTACCAGAACCTGTCCTCGTAAACCCAACACAAGACACCGACCGAGCCTCCCTGATTCCCAGCAGGTGGGTCAGGCTGGGAACCCAGGCCAGTGCCTGGCAGACCGTCCTGGGCCTTGAAAAGCAAGCTTTATGGGCACGTAGCACCCAGAAAGAACGGAGTCACACAACAGGATTCATTTCCAAAACCGTCTCATAGACACCTGGGCCAAAGAGCAGGGCCTTGAGCGGGTATATCACAATGACAGAGTTCATTTCCTTCCCAGTAGCTGGCACGTGCCGTTTTTTGGGATTTCGGGGCTACAGTGAGCTGCTAAGAGGGATGTCTTAGCTCTTGCAGGGCCGTGCTTCCACTAAGGCCAGGACTTTTCTGCATCTTCTACTGCCCTGCAAGCGAGGATGCTTGGGGCACACAGGAAGCTGGGAGCGGACACAGCTGCAGGGATTCCATAAGGCACAAGCAAATGCAGCCTTGGCTTGGTGACACTTTCTCTTGATTACTGCTCAACACAAATTACCTCGAGCAAGTCTACTGTGAGGACTAAAGGAAAGAGACGTATGGATGCTGCTAAGCTCTTCTAGCTTGTACCAGGTAGGAAAGATACCTCTGTAGCAGGCGTGAAGAGGATAGCACTAATTAATTAGATGAGAAGCGGAGGAAAGGCACTTAGAGGTAGTGAAAAGCAGTTAATGTGATGTTCCGGGGAAGCTTCAGTCTGCTTAAGGAGTAGCAAGAACAAGCCTAAAGTCATAGCCAAATACAAGAAAGAGAGGAGGACACGCAGCATGAGAAGCTCCCGAGAGAAAGGAGCTCTGTTTTGGGTAAAAATCAGTCCCTTTTTCTATCATGGAGACATCCAAGGGCGTAGGACACGTGCACTTCAGGGAACCAAGAGATGCTGTGCATTTCTCTCGTCCCCCTGACACAGCCACTAGGTGACGATGCTTCCAATTCTCTCTAAAGAAACCTTGCTTTCTCAGGCCCAGGCGTCCAGCTGCACACCAAGGACGTCCCTGGCTCCCAGGCACAGTTCCCAGGCCCAAGGCCGAGCTCCCCTCCGAACCCCCATTCCAGCAGACCTTGCTCCTGGCATTGTGGAGCAGCCATTTCATGTCAGCCTTTTCTCCTGGCAGTCAGCTTAGCGCCGTAACCTCTGCCATCGGGGCGCCCGAGAGCCGTGTGAGGTCAGCAGAGAGTCACTGTCAGCCTTTGACCTCACAAAGGTGGGTGGCCATAAGTGCCCTGAGCGTCCAGCTCGCATTGAGTACTGCTGGTGGCACTCGAGGCGTGGAGGTCTGCATGGTGCAATGGGAGACGCCGATGTCCTGCTGCTGGAACAAGAGGCGCTGATGTGCTGCTGGTGCAGGAGGAGACCTGAAGGTGCTGCTGCTTAGAGGTGCTGAGGAGCGGGCAGCCTCCGTGCCGGTGGCTGAGCATGCTGCTCTTAATTAGTGCTCTACCCTTCCTATCTTTTTACTAAGGTGGGTAGAGAGAAATGCCCATATCTGTTTATTTCCTGGTAAGAAATGTAAGAGCCTTGTATCTGCATATTCAGCAGATTCATCCCAGCGCCCTTGGTACTGGCGATCTGTGTTGATCTGTAATAAAGAGCAATCGGTAGCACACCAAGTCTGCGTGACCTTGCATCTAACAGAATCGTCCAAATCCCTGTTGTGATCTCTCTACAGCTGTGGGCTGGCTAAGCTGTCTGTTGGATGGTGAAAATGGGAAATGATTGGGATGGGAAATGATGAGTGGGCCGAGAAATCATTGCTGGGATGGGAAGACTTCCTTGGGGTGGAAAGCCATTGGGGTGGGAACTCAAAGAGATGGGAAATCTTCCCTGGGTTTGAAATCCTTGGGAAGCAAAAGCGTTGGGATGGGAAATCACTCCGGGGATGGGGAAGTATTGGGATGGGAAGTCTTTAATGGGGTGGGTAACATTCACTGGGGAAGGAAGTACTTGGAAAAGTAATCAGAGAGATGGGAATTCTTTGGGATGAGATCTCTTTGGATTAAGAAACGCTTCGTGTCGATGGGAAATATCTCGTATGGGAATCTGTTATCATGTGAAATTGTAAGGATGGGAAATGACCGTTAGGATGAAAAGCTGGTACTGGGACGGGAAATGCTTGGGACGGGGAAGTGTTGGTGTGAAACCGTCCTGGGCATGGCAAATGATGCGTGGGAGGGAAAGCCTGATGGGGATGGAAAAGTCTTGCGATGGGAAGCCTGCTTGGGTCCAAAAGCTGCAGTCCTCACCAAGATGGCGGCGAGGGGCTGGTCAGCCGTTGGGACGGAACGGCCGTTGCCCGCGTTCCCCAACCGACCGCCCCACTCTCCAGCCACCATGGCAGGTACAGCAGCCGGCTCCCGCTCCTCCCGGGGCTGCGGCCCTGCTGGCGAGCCCAGCGCCCCAGATCTCACCCCAGCGCCCTTTTTCCCACAGAGGGTTTCCCCAGACGGCTTCCGCGGCTTCCGCAGACGCAAAACTCCCCCTTCGTCGTCCCAGCCGTGCCGCCAACGGTGGCTGCCTGGCTGCTGCCCTCCCTCCCCGGAGCGATGGCGCTGCCCTTGCAGCCCCCGCAGGTACCCACCCTCCCCTACGCGCTGCCCCAGGCCACCGTCTGGCACGTGGTGCCGGGGGTCCAGGGGCAGGTGCTGCAGCTCCCCGCCGGGGTGCAGCTGGCACCTGGGGGGCACCTCCCACCCGAGGGGCACCACCTGCAGCTGGGGCAGCTCCCCGCCGTGGGGCAGCTCCCTGCTGTGGGGCAGCTCCCCCACACCGCTCCTCCCTGGGCCCCCGTCTACCAGTGGGGACAGCCCGTGGGGACGGGGACGGTGCTGCCCCAGGATCCCCTCTGGCTGGGGCCCGGGGCCGTGCTCCATGGGGAGCTCCTGCACCCCGCAGGCACCTGCCTGCTGCAGGCCCCTGCCCACCCCGGCCCCCCACCCCTCCTCGTCCCGGGGCCTCCGCTGCGGGGGCAGGCGCTCCCCGCGCCCCGCACCCTGACCAGCAGCCGGGGGCAGCTGCCGGAGCCCTGCGACCACGCCGTGGGGCTCAGCGAGGACCAGGGGCCCCCGCTGCCCGGCCCCACTCCCCCCGAGCCTGCCCAGGCTCCAACGACCGCCAGCACCCAGACGGTGACGCCCGACGGTGAGTTTGGGGCTGGCACAGCCGGCCGCTGGGCGCCCCACACCCAGGAGCCATGGGAAAGCTGGCATCGTCCATCCTGGGGGATTTGCTTGCTTTTTCCTCAGCGGCGACAGTTGCAGAGGTGCCTGAGGAGCCCCTGGAGCTGCTTGAGCTGGGCCCCGATGCCTTCGCCGAGGCCTTTCCCCAGCTGGCAGGGGACAGCCAGCAGCTGCAGCACCTGCAGGACCAGCTCCCGGCCGACCTGGACATCTCCGGCTTGGAGGAGCTGCTCAGCTGGCTCGATGCCGTGGAGCCCCAGGACGCCTTCCCCGGTGTCCCCAGCAGTCCTGTGCTCAGCCGCTTCCTGTCTGAGCTGCCCGACCTCTGCGAGGACATGGAGGAGCCGAGCACACAGGGACTGGCAGCCACCAGAGCGCTGGGTGAGGTACCCTCAACCCCTGGGGTGCACCCCGAGAAGGTGCAGGGTGGGCGGGCGGTGCAGCCCCCTGCTGTGCCGGCAGCGAGCTCCCCCCTCAAGCCTGCAGCCAGTCCCCAGCTCAGTGCCCTCAGGAGACCCCTGCCCAACCCTCCCTTCACTCTCCCCAAAAGGCCCCCCCACCCTGAATTCCCCACTGCCCTTAGCAGACCCCTGCCCAACCCTCCCTCGCGTCCCCTCAAGAGACCCCCCGACCCTGAATTCCTTAATTCCCTTAGGAGACCCCTGCCCAAGCCTCGCCTCAGTCCCCTCAAGAGCCCCCCCGACCCTGAATTTATTAGTGCCCTTAGGAGACCCCTGCCCAATCCCCCTCTGGGTCCCCTCAAGAGCCCCCCCGGCCCTGAATTTATTAGTGCCCTTAGGAGGCCCCTGCCCAATCCCCCTCTGAGTCCCCTCAAGAGCCCCCCGCCTGCCCCTGCGCCCACCGGCACCAAGTGGGGGGCCAAGCGCCCCGCGCCCACCAGCACCCCCAGCACAGCGCAGAGCTCCCAGCACAGGAGGCCGGCGACGGAGAAAACCCCCGGCAAGGAGAAGACGACGCTGCTGGGCCAGGGTGGCCAAGGTCCCAAGACGCTGTGCCAGGGGAAGACGGGTGGCCACAGCGCGGTGGCTGGCAGCAGCGGCCAAGCGGGCGGAGGCAGGCAGCAGCCGGCGAGCGACAGCACCAGGGCGCCCAGCAAGAGGGCCCGAAGCCCGGGGGCTGCTGGGGGGCAAGGAGCAGCGGCACCGCCTCCCCGGAGAGCGCTGCTGCTGCTGGAGCCCCCCCCCATTAAGCCCCGTGCCCGTGCCCGTGCCGTGCGGGCCCAGGACAGGCTCCGTCCCCAAGCCATCGGGGACACGACGCTGCAGCGCCAGCACCCGGGGACAAAGACCCCCAGCGAGACTTTGCAGCCGCTGGGGGCCAGGGCGAAGGCGCTGGGGCCAGTGCGCCAGCCGCCCTGTGTGCAGCCGCAGCCCACCTCCAGCGGCCCCAGCAGCATGCCCAGGGCCCCGCCGACGGTGCCAGGCTCCAGCGCTGTGCCCGCTGCCCCCCGGCCCCCAGCTGGCGACAAGGCCCAGGCGGTGCCGGCACCACCAGGCAGCACGGTGCGAGCGTGGAGAGCTCCCCTGCAGCAGGCGCCCAGAGCGCCGTGCCTGCCAGCCGCGGGGGGCCAAGCGCAGCGGGAGCCTCTGCCCACGCAGCCGCGCACGCTGCAGCGTCCGGCGCAGCCCCGCGTGGACTACGTGCCCTGCGTGGGGCCCTGGGCGGGCGGCGACGCGGCGCCCACGCCGCTGGAGGAGCAGGAGGCGTCGGTGCCCATCACGCCGCAGCAGCGTCCCGAGCGGGAGCGCCTGAAGAAGCTGGCCCAGGAGGAGCGGCAGCGGGCGACCCACCAGATGAAGATCGGCCCCGTGCAATTCTTCGTGCAGCGGCAGAAGGACCACGCCATAGCCAAGTATTACGGCTACCCGTGACCCTGCGCTCCTCGACGGCCCCCGCAGCACCCGGGCCCGCTCAGCATGCAGGCACAGAGACCTCTGCAGGCGCCTGCTCCAGCTTCAGCCACGCTCCTCAGCCCTTGCCCCTCTCGCTTGCCCTCTCCCTTCTCCAGTGCTGGAGCTAGGCAGTGTTTGCCACTGTCAGGGATGGGCAACTGGGGCAATGGGAAATGCGCGCGTCACGAATGAACGTTGCAATGGGAAGCTGTTGGGATGTTGGCAATAGCTGGGGTGGGAAAGGTTGGGCGTGGGAACTGCTTGTTGGGACACCAAATGGCTGAGATCCCAAACTTCTTTCTTCTTTCGGGTCATTTCTCTTATTTAGTGCCTTCCTTATTAAATTCCTCTAGTGTAGGTATTCACTCAGCAAGGCCTCTGCCTGCAGCTGTTCTGGCACTGGGATGCCGAGGGGATTTCATGCAGCCCGCTCCCGCTGCCCATGCTCAGTCCGTGCATGGATGTGGGCATGGCCAGCACGGACGGGAGAAAATGGGTGGACGGCTGGGTGGATGGGAGGGTGATGGGAGTTGGGAATTCAGCCTTGGGATCAGACACGGGAGGTTGTTGGGATAGGAAATGACCAGTGGGATGGGAAGTCACGATGGGGATAGGAATTCATTAGAATAGGACAAATTGGTTTCATTTTTATTTATTATTTTATTAATTTTATTTATTTATTTTATTTATTATATTTATTAATTTTATTTATTAAATTTACTTTATTGACTGTGTTGTACAGGATGGCATTTTTTTAGGTTCTCTTCCTTTTCTACCCTATTAAACTCTCTTTATCACAACGCACTGCTTTGTACTTCATTTTTCCTTCCGAGTCGTTCTGGATTCACTCAGGAGGGGGGACATTAGTGAACGCCTGTGTGCTTCAGATCCAAGGTCACCTTTGCCCTCAACTCAAGATACATATTTGCATCTGTTGTCATGATACAAAATTAACAACAACAAAATAAAAGTTAACTACTTCCGAGCACCAGCTGTACGTTTGCTGGGTCTGCTCTATGCATTTTGAAGACCATTCAATACTATTCAGCACCTTCAGGAGGAAATGTGTGGTTCTAGGGAAATGCATCTTGATCTGATGCAAACCTGCGACGCACCCTGCAGCCCCTGCAACCCCTGTGATTTTACCTGCAGCCCCTGCAACCCCTGTGATTTTACCTGCAGCCCCTCCAAGCCCCGTGATTTTACCTGCAGCCACTCCAACCCTGGGACAGGCCCTACAGCTGGCTCCGGGGACTACCCCGTTGCCGTATCAGTCGCCAATACACACAAGATGAAGGAATGGATGCAGAAGTCATCTCGTTTAGGCAGGGAAGAAAGTCCTCCGAAGAAGGGGAAGGAGCAATAGGCAGGCGAGGCAGGCGACCCCAATGTAGGGCCATCCCAGGGAAGAGGAGGCTGTTATAAAATAGAAAAGAGAGAAAAGCAGCAGTAAGCAGGTGATCCCCATCCCTGGGCGAGCTGCGAGACATGGGACAAGATTTCAGCTGTCATGCAGGCGAGCACATTGTCACCTGGCTGCTGCGATGCTGGGATAACAGCTCCGGGAGCCTGGAATCGGAGGGCAGGGAAGCCAAGCAGCTGGGATCCTTCTCTGGGGAAGGGGGCACTGAGAAAGCGATCGGAAACGGGGCACAAGCCTCTGGAGGCGGCGCCTGTCAGGCATGAAGGAAAGGGATCCCTTCCAGGAAGATGCTGTGGGGTTGCTGAGGGTCGAAGAACAGCAGGTGTTGGCTGCTCCCACCGTGCTGCAGCAGCGGCAAGGGAGAGACGTGGTGGTTTTCCTCAGCTGGGCAGCTGAGCTCCACCTCAACCGCTCTCTCCCTGCCCCTCCTCAAACGGAAAGGGGAGAAAATAGGATGGAAAGGGCTCAAGGGCTGAGAGAAGGACAGGGAGATCACTCCACAATGATCGTCACGGGCAAAAGAGGCTCAGCAGAGCCTGTTCCAGTCCAGCCCGGGCCTGCTCCTGCGGGGGCTCTCCACAGGCCGCGGCCTCCTCCAGGCCACATCCACCTGCTCCAGCGGGGGCTCCTCCACGGGCTGCAGCATGGAGATCTGCTCCGTGTGGGACCCGTGGGCTGCAGGGGGACAGCCTGCTCCACCAGGGGCCTCTCCCCAGGCCGCAGGGGAACTGCTGCTGTGAGCCTGGAGCACCTCCTGCCTCCTGCTGCACTCACCTTGGGGGCTGCAGAGAGGTTTCTCACTCCTCCCTGACCCAGACGCTGCTGTGCAGCAGGTTTCTTTCCCTTTCTTAGGTGGGCTCTCACACAGGCGCAAAACATCATCCTTTTTGTCTCAGTTCTGGGCAGCAGCGGGTCCCTCTGGAGCCTCCTGGAACCGGCCCTTATCTAACATGGGGCAGCTGCTGCATTCTCCTCACAGAGGACACCCCTGCAGCCCCCCGCTACCAGAACCTGTCCTCGTAAACGCAACACAAGACACCGACCGAGCCTCCCTGATTCCCAGCAGGTGGGTCAGGCTGGGAACCCAGGCCAGTGCCTGGCAGACCGTCCTGGGCCTTGAAAAGCAAGCTTTATGGGCACGTAGCACCCAGAAAGAACGGAGTCACACAACAGGATTCATTTCCAAAACCGTCTCACAGACACCTGGGCCAAAGTGCAGGGCCTTGAGCAGGTATATCACAATGACAGAGTTCATTTCCTTCCCAGTAGCTGGCATGTGCCGTTTTTTGGGATTTCGGGGCTACAGTGAGCTGCTAAGAGGGATGTCTTAGCTCTTGCAGGGCCGTGCTTCCACTAAGGCCAGGACTTTTCTGCATCTTCTACTGCCCTGCAAGCGAGGATGCTTGGGGCACACAGGAAGCTGGGAGCGGACACAGCTGCAGGGATTCCATAAGACACAAGCAAATGCAGCCTTGGCTTGGTGACACTTTCTCTTGATTACTGCTCAACACAAATTACCTCGAGCAAGTCTACTGTGAGGACTAAAGGAAAGAGACGTATGGATGCTGCTAAGCTCTTCTAGCTTGTACCAGGTAGGAAAGATACCTCTGTAGCAGGCGTGAAGAGGATAGCACTAATTAATTAGATGAGAAGTGGAGGAAAGGCACTTAGAGGTAGTGAAAAGCAGTTAATGTGATGTTCCGGGGAAGCTTCAGTCTGCTTAAGGAGTAGCAAGAACAAGCCTAAAGTCATAGCCAAATACAAGAAAGAGAGGAGGACACGCAGCATGAGAAGCTCCCGAGAGAAAGGAGCTCTGTTTTGGGTAAAAATCAGTCCCTTTTTCTATCATGGAGACATCCAAGGGCGTAGGACACGTGCACTTCAGGGAACCAAGAGATGCTGTGCATTTCTCTCGTCCCCCTGACACAGCCACTAGGTGACGATGCTTCCAATTCTCTCTAAAGAAACCTTGCTTTCTCAGGCCCAGGCGTCCAGCTGCACACCAAGGACGTCCCTGGCTCCCAGGCACAGTTCCCAGGCCCAAGGCCGAGCTCCCCTCCGAACCCCCATTCCAGCAGACCTTGCTCCTGGCATGGTGGAGCAGCCACTTCATGTCAGCCTTTTCTCCTGGCAGTCAGCTTAGCGCCGTAACCTCTGCCATCGGGGCGCCCGAGAGCCGTGTGAGGTCAGCAGAGAGTCACTGTCAGCCTTTGACCTCACAAAGGTGGGTGGCCATAAGTGCCCTGAGCGTCCAGCTCGCATTGAGTACTGCTGGTGGCACTCGAGGCGTGGAGGTCTGCATGGTGCAATGGGAGACGCCGATGTCCTGCTGCTGGAACAAGAGACGCTGATGTGCTGCTGGTGCAGGAGGAGACCTGAAGGTGCCGCTGCTTACAGGTGCTGAGGAGCGGGCAGCCTCAGCGGGCAGCTGAATCAGAGGGCAGGGAAGCCAAGCAGCTTCCTTCTCTGGGGAAGGGGGCACAGAGAAACTGATTGGAAATGGGGTACAAGCCCTCAGCCTCTAAAAGCAATCCCTCAGATGCTGAGGTATAATAAAGTTAGGTATATCTGTTTGACTCTAGACCCCAACATGTTTGTTAGTGTTCTGGTTTGTCCACTGCTTTCTTGTGGGGGATTTGAGTTGGCCATTACTGCTTAGGTGAATGCTGACTTCATAGCTATGGTGCACTTCATTCTTAAAATGGGAAGTTTCTACCAATTTCCTGTCCAAACTTGCTCATAAGCCAACTGCAGTCATCATTTCAGATGTGTCTCCCAACTTACACATTTCCTATTTCTCCTTGATATTTACTCAAGAAATTCATTTACGTAGAGACAACATATTCTTCTCTCAACTGGCATCTGGCTGGGCAGAATGATGTCCTTTAATTCCCTTCCAGACAATAGGCAACTTGTTCCTTCTGTCTTGTGAACTCTTCCTCCTAAGTTCAATGTGAATACAAGTGGCAGAACTGTGCCTCATGTCTCAAATGAGTGTCAGGGCTGCCTTGTCCATTGTATTCATACTGGAGGGGAAAAAAAATGAATAGCCATACACACTATATAACCACTAAACTTTTTCAGTCCTCCTTGTGCTAACAGTGCATGAACGTGAGGTTTTGTTGTCATTTTGTTTGTTTGTTTGTTTGTTTTAAACTCCTGACTACCATATAGCAAACATGACAAAAAATCACCCTTTTTTGAGAATCTCTGAGAATGGCTCTGCTTTGTATTATCACCTGTCACTTCACCTGAACCATTTCAATCACAAGCGATAGCCTTCTGTCAGGCTTGGTAGTACTTCCCAACCTTATGTCACCTGCAAATCTCAAAGCTCCTGTGTAATTTTTAATCTTCAGCCACCATGTCCATACCGAACATATCTAACTTTGAAGTCAGCTCTGCCCTGAATAGGAGGTTGGGTTTTCAGAGGTCCCTTCCAGCCTACATTTCTCCATGAGTCTTTGCCTCCTTAGCAGCTGCAGTTTCAGAACTGTCTCTGAGAATTACCATAGGTAACCACGCCTTTGCTGGTAATTCCCTCTTCAGTGTGAACAATTGCAAATTCCCTTTATTCACTTGCAGCCCCAAAGCCCAAATCCGTAGATAATGTATCAGAAGCCCACAGAAAGTGAAATAGATGGAGTTCATCCCCTGTGTAGGGAAGAACTGGTCCTACAAAGGAAAGCTACTAAATTGTCTGGAAACAATTTAGCTCTGATAAATTATCTTGTCAATTACACATTACCCCCTACTTCCCTGGTCTTATCTGTTCTTGCTACAAAACTTTGCACGGTGTTGATGTCAAACTAACAGGCCCACACTTGTCTGGATGACTCTTTACCCTCTTCTGGACAGAAGTATATTTGTTACTCTCCCATTCTGGGGACTATCCCCGATTTGCACAATTGTTATGCATTTTTCCTACTTGACTTGTTGTTCTGCGTGCCAATGCTGTTAACAGGCTAGGTAGATATCAGCTTTTCATTTTTCACTTGAATCACTATAGATTTTTATTTCACCCCAGATGATGTTGCGCCTAGTGCCCTACCCTCCTTTTCAATGGGAGTCCTGTCACTGCCCTTAACATCACATTGTTGTTGCTGTTAGATGCAGGAAATCAGATTTGCAGCATTTGAGACATCAGTAACTTTTGACCTATTTTTGCCTCGAGTGTGCAACTGTCCTAATTTGTTCTCTTTGTTCCCCCTGGTTTCTGTGGCTTAAGTACCACTTACTATTATTGTTTAATTTCCTATGTGAAGGAGGTTTTTGGTCATTCTTACTTTATTTCTGCAGTTTTTAACCTCTGAAACATACCTTTTCTCATCGCTTTTTTCCTCTTTGAATTTTGAATTTTAACTATGCCTTCTCTGCACTCAAGTCCCAGAGCTGCTTAGTCAGACTCAATTATTCATTTCCTTAGATTTCAAGGTTTGCATTTCTAAGCCTCAGAACCTTCATTCTAAACCTGGTTTTGTCTGTCTTGAAATGTAAAATGAGAAAAGTCAGCTCATGATCACACTTTATTCAAATTTTACTACATTTAAACCCATACAGGAGCCAAGTCTAAAACGGTCTTGTATTTTTTCACTTTTGGGAAGAAAGCCATCACATAGTATACCTGGATGAACATAAGTGGTAATTATCTTTCAATCTTTTGCTGGGAAGTTAAAGTCTCCCATAATTCCCATTATTGTTTACGTGTCTGATAACTGTACAGAGATAATTCACTATTAGACTGGAGCTAAGAGCAAAGAGCGGGCTAGCAAGGCTGTCTATCTTTAGCAGTGATTTGCACAAAACCACTCTTTTGCTGACCCATAACATTTAATTTCTCCATCCTCTGCTTCTTGCTAACACAAAGCACCATCTTATTCCATCCATTTGCCTTGGTTTCCAGCCTTCCTGAGATTTATCGGTCCTTGTATGACATTCATGCCTTTGTTTCACCCTTCCTGTGTTGACACTTGTCATAACAGTTTTAGATCCTGAACATGATCATCTCAAAGTTTGCCTGACAGTTAGGTCTTCCTCACATTGTCATAGAGTATCAGGTCTCTACCACTTGAAATAGATTGGATTGGATTAGATTATTGGCACCGTCTCTTGTGCTGGTAGTCCATTATCTTCACAGTCCATACAACTGGCCATCAGTGAACATGAAGCGGCCTTATCCTGCCCATTTACCTTTCTGGAAATCAGCCACTCTCTCTGCCTAGAGCAGGGAATGGATTTTCCTCACCTTTCTTCAAAAGCTCTGAAGTTTTCTGTGATCTTTCCAATTTTATGGTATGATAAGCTTTTGCTTCCACCGAAGGGTAGAAGTCATTATGAATAGTGCCAACAAAACAGAAACATAACAATGAAAACGACATTTTAATTCAGAATAGGTATTTGAAAAGTTCACCTTTTCTAGCACAAATGGGGAAAAGAAAAAAAGGAAGGAAAAAAAAAAAAAAAAAGCAGTCCTAAAACATCAAAACTGTGGCCAAAGAATTAGAAGAAACACTATTTTTCCAAAGCTGCAATGTTTTCCATTCATCTGGCTGGGCCAGCAGAGCACTGGAGACCTGGATGCACTGCACTCATGGCTGGTTACCCTAAATGACCTGCAGGGAGATCTTCTTATCTCTATCCCTCTGTTTCTCCTTTCAATCTCTGTTTTGTCTGTTTGTATCACTAGCTCTCAAATCGCCACTGATATATGCACGTGCAGCACCCAGCACAACCTTGTTTCAGGCTCCAGCGGGACCTTTAGGCATTACCATCCTGTAAACAAATAACAATGATAGTGAGTGTAATTACAATCGTCAAACTATTCCAGCTCCACATCATTAGCCATGCCCTGAGCTAAATAACATTTTAATCAGTTTGATATGTCATCTGTGGCTTTCTTCACTGTCACTTGCAATCCAGCAAACTCCTTCCTTCACGTTTCTAGATTAGACAGAGGGTTCTCAACTGCAGACATCCAATTCCCTGTTCAAGAAGCAGCGAGACCTTTCCTCTTCTCACAGATTTAAGATGATAGCCAAGCATCATGAGACACAGTGCGTGTCTCCTAGGCCCATCCCATGAGAGCAGGACATTTACCACACATGAGAAGAAGACTTAATGCAGTGGCAAAGCAAAATACTCAGTGTCAAAGCCATGTCGAGATGATCATTAAAGACAGATCAAAATTACCCAATGCAGGAGGAAAATCTATCGTTTGTAGAAGATTATGTTCTCTGATTATTAGTTTCAAAATTAGTTTTTCCTTTGGATTTGCTCTGAACTTAAACTTAGTTTGGAATGCCTTTGGTTTTGAATATTTCTAAAATTGTATTACTTCTCCTAAGTAAGTTGCTAGTCTGTTCTATTTACGTGAAATTCAAATAATATTGTGAAGTATCTGCCATCAGTTTTACTGTGTGCCAGGCTGAGTTCCCTGATGAATTTCAAATTTCAGATATGAAACGGTAAAGGTTAAAAAAAAAAAATGTTACAAAGGGTACTTCATGCGGTAGCATAAACTTCTGTTTTCTCAAAACTTGTATCAGTTCATCTCACCAGGACCAGCAGGGGAAGCACACTCTGCCTAGGCACTGGCAAAGGCACACAGTGAGACTGTAGGGTCTCTTGCCGGGGTCATTCAAAATTTGACTGTACAAGCCCCTGAGCAATATGACAGGGCTTTAAAAATGGCCCTGCTTGAAGTACGGGGGTGATCTGGAGACCTCTAAGGTGCTTTCCAACAAAAGCTTTTCTATAATTGTATGAAATCACCTGCAGTAGATTAACCCTTGTCGTTATTCCCATCACAGGAAATAACTGTGACACCTGGGTAACAGGTGAGCTTACTGCGACACCAGGGAGAGCCTTCCTGTACTGAAAGGCAACCTGTAGGAAAGCTGGGGAGGGAGTCTTTATCAGGTTCTGGAGCGACAGGACAAGGAGTAACCGCTTTAAACTGAAAAGTTAGATTTAGAATATATATTAGGAACAAATTCTCTACTGATAGTACCTCACATCCTGTGCATCTGCCAGCTTCTGCATTTTATGGTTGCCTCCCCTACTTAAGAGAGGATATTGGAGTGCTGTGTGAAACACTCAGATCTTACAGGAACAAAACAATACCTTACCTTTTGCGTTCAAATATGTGCCCAGTACGTTCAGCTAAAACAACTTCTAACCTACAGCGTTTGGTCGAAAGTTCCAATTTCTGTCTCAGTTTCATGTACACCAAATTTTCAAGCAGGATTTCTGGGCCAGTGTCGTCTGTCTGTGATAGACTGCTTTGCTAGATCATCATTCACTGCTCCCTCTGCCAGGCACAGGCCTTTCTCTCTTAATCCCTTGTAAGAAAACTTGCAGAGGTATATGGGGTAGCAGTCAGCAGTGTAAAAGAATAAGAGACATACTGCCTTCGCACATATATATACAACACAATATCAAAGATCTCATCAAGGTCCACCAAGGAAAGGAAGCAATGCAGGAGAAAGAAGACAGGACAACAGGGGGAATGGGGAGCATAAGGGAGGAGGCAGCCAGTGGCCTTAAAAACAAAGCATAAAAAATAACTTCCAGTAGTGGGACATAGTGAATTGGAGCTCTAAGGTCTGCATCTAGAGATGTCTTTTATCTTTATCATGCAGTTGTGGAGATGGGTCCTCTGGTTTTGGTCATGTTTTTTCACATTCTGCAATTATCTCCCAAGAAGAACCCCCTGTTGGGCAGAAAGGTAGAGGTGCGCTCCAGAAACACAGTGATGGCAAGGAGTCCTCCACTTCATTCTTCCATTTTTTTCCAGCTGGAAGCATTCATAGTTGTCAACTGAATTGGTTTTGAGGAGTAGGAAAGACAGCATTGCTGGATTTCTGCTTTCTCCTAGATCCTATCATACCACATCATGACAGTTGTCTTTGTTTTATGTCCTTTTATGCCTGGATGTTTCTCATTTTTATGAGTGTGGGGTTTTCTATTTTTCTTTCTTTCTCTTCTTTCTTTCTTTTTCTTTCTTTCTTTCTTTCTTTCTTTCTTTCTTTCTTTCTTTCTTTCTTTCTTTCTTTCTTTTTCTTTCTGTCTGTCTGTCTTTCTCTCTTCTCTCTTTCTGTCCAGCACTGATTTTATTGCTACTTGTGCATATCCAGACTGTACAGTTTTCTCCATTCCCTCTGTTTCTTCCCTGTGTCTTGCCCCTCTTCCCTGCAACTGAACAGCATTGCCTTGATCAATGAAGTGGCAACATGCGGCTTACACAGTAAACTGCTGAAATTACAGCTATAGCCATGGAGCACAGCTGCAGATCAACAGAAGACCACCAATAACTCACATTTCTAAACTGCTTGTCACAATTCTTCAGTATGCAGGCTGTGATGCTGCCAAGAGCGATCTCACCTCTTAAGCACCCATCCATTTCTTCTCTTCCCAGACCCTCAAGGTATCCTGGTCAAACCACCCCCCTTGCCCCATCTGTCTGTCCCACATTCCTTTTCCCTCATCTTTTTTTTTTTTTTTTCAGCATAGTGTCTCCATAGAAGCTGCTGCTCCCCAACTCCGAGTTGACTAGGGCTGAACTATTGAAAAAGAAAAGAAAAGCTATAAATTATAGTGAGAGATGGTGAATACCTAATGATCTCTTAAAAGCAGGAATTTAAGGGAATAAGTAATTGATAAATGGAGTTAAGATCAGTAGGAAAAAATCCGCTGTTGCAATCAGTAGAGTTAAGAAGTTTTTCAAGTACATTAGAAACAAAACTTAGAGTAATGACACAGATCCAATACGGGATGGGTATTGCTTCAGTGAGAAATGATGAAAAAAAAAAACCAACATCACGTACATGTGTATGTGTTGTTGTGTATTTGGAAAAAAAACAGGTTAATGAAAACTGCATGCTCAATTAGACGATTTTTTTTGTTGTCATTGGCAGGGAATTGTGTGCTTTATAACACAATATGTGTTATATGTTTTTTATATATGTTTTAATAAATAGACTTTATTAGATAACTCATTTTGAATGTATAGCCTAGATGTTAGAAGAATTAACAACATGCAATATTATTGTAAAAATTAACAACATGTGGTATCTAAATAATATTTAGAGATGTAAAGGTGTTTGGCATTTCAAAGTCTACTTCTCCAATGAAAAATGTGTTAGAGCTTCTGTTGGATGTAATGTAACCTGCTCACTTCCTGCCCACCTCAGCAGGGCAGGGGATAAAATCGGGGAAAAAAAAGGAACGAGAAAGCTCATGGGCTTTGATAAAGACAGGGATATTGCTTATCAATGATTGTTGTGGAAAAATCTCTCTTAACTTGAGGAAATTAATTTAATGCCAATTAATTTGTATAAATTTAATTACTAGTTCAGGTGTTGGGAAGCAAAAGGACAAACATCAAACCACATAGGGGTAACAAACACTTCTCCTCCTCTACTGGGCTCAACTTCACTCCAAGCACCTGTCTTCCACCTGCTGATCTCGCTCAGTCCATTCACTGGGGAAATGGGCAGCACAGGAGGAGGCTGTGGTTAATATGCAGCAGTTCTTCTCTGCCTATCCTTTCTTCTCGTTTCTACTTTGCTCCAGTGTGGGTCCTCCACAGGGTGCAGACCCTGTCAGGAATATTCATCTGTTCTGGCATGGATCCTCCACAGGTTTCAAAGAATATCTGCTCCACCATGGAGCATCTACTTCTCCTCCTCCTATGACTTTGATGTTCCCTCTGTTGTTCCTCATTCTTTTTGTTCTCTCCAGCTCTCTCCATCCAATATTTTCTGTGCATTCTTAGAGGCAACACACCTTGGCTTGTTGTCTGAGTTTGGCCTATGGTGCATCTGTTGCTGTGTCCAGCACAGTGCAGCCCCTGACCTTGCTACCAAAACCTTGCCACAAATCTCAATACACCTGTTAAAAGAGACCCTCCTGTTTGTTGCCCTTCTTTGGACACTCTCGAACAGTTTTATATCTTTTTCTCATACTGTGGTGCCCAAAACTGCACACAGTACTCACAGTACGTGGAATAGCAACAGAGACTGCCTCTAATTTTCTCTTCCCTGCAGAAGCTCTGTTGCTACCACTGTCCGGAAATCATCACTATCACAGACAGGAGTAGCATTCCCTCCTCCCACAGTTGGTTCTTTTTCCCCCAGACTTAGACACCATCCACAAAAGCAAAAACAAAACAAAACAAACAAACAAACAAAAAAGAGTCAAAAGCCCTCAGGAAGGCAGTGGTGCAGACTGTGGAGAGCCTGGGTTCAAATCCTTCTTCTGCGAGGCTCTGAACCTATACCCCACCACAAGCTGTCCGCTAACGTATGGCAGGGCAAGGAGGAAGAAAGAACATTTCTCCTGCACTTTCCATTTATTGTTGGCTGACAATTCTGTAGAGTTATAAAGCCTCAATCAGTGCGATACAGGGTTCTTCTCACATTGTCTCACTGTGCCCTAAGGGGAACAGCTCTAATTTAATAGATGCTTCACCAGAAAATCATGAGTCATCTGCAGTTTTGAAGTTTTCTGGGATCAAGTCCCTTCAGACAGTTGAGGAATTTGCTCTATCACCTATGAAAACTGGTGCTCTAATAAGCTAGTGAGTGAACAAGAGAGAAATCCTCTGCTAGATGACTTGACAAATTTGGTCTGAAAACAGTGTTGAGGCAGAACAATGCACGATTTTTGCCTTGGATGCACAGAGAGATTGGGGGTAGTAGAATTCTTTTATTCTTCATTGATATAAACATTTTCAAAACAGGTGTTTGCTCAACCTTGCTTCCACTGAGTGCATGGGAGGGAGATAACTGAAAGTGGGGAGTGTTGCTTGAAACCTGCAAGTGGCTGAGGTCCAGTGGGGTTGGAGGCTTTCTTACTCCTTTTGGAAATGCAAAGCAACCTTGCGCCTACCCTGCACTTGCAGAAGGATCACGACAGCCCAAAGCACAGAGGCTTTGTAATTACTGCATAGGGATTGGGAGCAGGGGGCTGCAGGCGTGGCCTCTGTGAGAACAGTGCGGAAGCTGCCCGTGTCAGATCAGAGCCAGCTCCAGCCAACTCCAGAAGGGCCACGGCGCTTGCCAGAGCTGAGCCTATAAGCGATGCTGTTTGCACCTCCGGGAGAGCAGATTTAAGAAGGGGGAAATACTGCTGTGCAACAGAAGCTGGAAGAGCAAGGAGAGAGAACCAGCCCTGCAGCCCCCAAGGTGAGTGCAGCAGGAGGCAGGAGGTGCTCCAGGCTCACAGCAGCAGTTCCCCTGCGGCCTGGGGAGAGGCCCCTGGTGGAGCAGGCTGTCCCCCTGCAGCCCACGGGTCCCACACGGAGCAGATCTCCACGCTGCAGCCCGTGGAGGAGCCCCCGCTGGAGCAGGTGGATGTGGCCTGGAGGAGGCCGCGGCCTGTGGAGAGCCCCCGCAGGAGCAGGCCCCAGGCCAGAGCTGCAGCCATGGAGAGGAGCCCACGCAGGAGCAGGGGGCCTGGGGGGAGCTGCCACCCGTGGGGGACCCAGGTTGGAGCAGTTTGCTCCTGACGGACGGACCCTGTGGTACAGACCCATATCGGAACAGTTCCTCAAGAATGGTGGCCTGTAAGCAGCCCCCGCAGGCTCATTTCGGGAAGGACGGCATCCCGTGGGAGGGACCCCGCTTGGAACAGGGGCAGAGAGGGACCGTGGAGGAGCAGCAGGTGATGAAGTGTTAGGGGCTGACCACAGCCCACATTCCCCATTCCCCTGCAACACTCGGCAGGAGGAGGTAGAGCAGGGTGGATAGGAGGTAAAAGGGGTTTTAAGTTTGCTTTTAATTTTTCACTATTGTAGTCTGCTAGTGATAGGCAACAAATTATATTAATCTCCCTGTGCTGCATGTGTTTTGTCCAGGACGATAATTGTTGAGTGATCTCCCTGTCCTTATCACAATTCCTTGAGCCCTTTTCATCATATTTTTTCCCCCTTTTCCTTTGAGGAGGGGGAGTGAGAGAGTTGCTATGGTGGAGTTCAGCTGCCCAGCAGCTTAAAACTACCAAGCAACAGTCCTACTATCCACCGACCAGCGTCCTTATTCAAGCCTGTTGCAGCTATGTATGCTGCTCTGCTCTGTCTGGGATGTGGACCTACCCGTGGTATCTGGGGCCAGCTCATATGGACTAGAGCCTTACAATCTGCAGGAATTCCCCTTCAGTGGGAACTTGCATCACATAAAGACGGTTCTCCATGGTGGAAGACAAAGCCTATAGGAATTATTAGAAGTCGACATCCTCCATCGCTCTGACCCCCGAGATTTGGACATAATTTCCAAAATGAGCAAAAGGGATCTGTGTCTGCCCTGATACGAAGGAAGTCACTGCCCCTGGAAATCTAGTCACTATGCTTTGGTGACTTCATCAGCGTTTTTATTCTGCTTTGTATGCATCAAATGGAAAAGAGCTACCCCAGGAACACTGTGCTTTGGTGGCAGAGATCTGGTTGCAGGAGGTCAGCTCCCAGCCTCAGCTCACTCTCTGTTCCTTGGGTTTGCTTTAATGCCTCCTTTGAGACACTGCCTCAGCGCAGTGAGTTTGTGAATGTGACATATCATTCAATATTATCCACCATGAGCCACTCTGTTCCTATAGCAACTGCCTCCTTAGCCCAGTTCCTGGGTCTCTTCAGGTCTGTTTGATATTCACCTTGACACCTTTGGTGGAGGCCTTGAAGGAACACACAAAGTGTGAAAACACCTTGTACTTATTAGGCCAAGGTAATTCCTCCCCACATGGATGGGCACATATCATCTCCAAGAAAGGGGCTCCCACCTCCACGACTCCCGTCCATCCTCCACCTCTCTATGTCCTTGCATGAATAACGACCTGCACAGCTTAACCTGGACAGGAGCCTGAAGTCCAGAACGGGAAACGCTCTGATCTGGGCTCCTTCCAAAAGGGCCACGCAGATATAACTAGAAGAATGCGTAAAACGTTGACCCTAGCTGACGTAATTTCTTTTGGTTGATCTGATGCAAACCTGTGATGCACCCTGCAGCCCCTGCAACACTTGTGATTTTACCTGCAGCCCCTGCAACTGCTGTAATTTTAACTGCAGCCCCTCCAACAACTGTGATTTTACCTGCAGCCCCTGCAACCCCTGTGATTTTACCTGAAGCCCCTGCAACCCCTGTGATTTTACCTGCAGCCCCTCCAACAACTGTGATTTTACTTGCAGCCCCTCCAACCCCTGTGAGGTTACCTGCAGCCACTCCAACCCTGGGACAGGCCCTACAGCTGGCTCCGGGGACTACCCCGTTGCCGTATCAGTCGCCAATACACACAAGATGAAGGAATGGATGCAGAAGTCATCTCGTTTAGGCAGGGAAGAAAGTCCTCCTAAGACGGGGAAGGAGCAATAGGCAGGCGAGGCAGGTGACCCCAATGTAGGGCCATCGAAGAGAAGGGGAGGCTGTTATAAAATAGAAAAGAGAGAAAAGCATCAGTAGGCAGGTGATCCCCATCCCTGGGCGAGCTGCGAGACATGGGACAAGATTTCAGCTGTCATGCAGGCGAGCACATTGTCACCTGGCTGCTGCGATGCTGGGATAACAGCTCCGGGAGCCTGGAATCGGAGGGCAGGGAAGCCAAGCAGCTGGGATCCTTCTCTGGGGAAGGGGGCACTGAGAAAGCGATCGGAAACGGGGCACAAGCCTCTGGAGGCGGCGCCTGTCAGGCGTGAAGGAAAGGGATCCCTTCCAGGAAGATGCTGTGGGGTTGCTGAGGGTCGAAGAACAGCAGGTGTGGTGTTTTTCCTCAGCTGGGCAGCTGAGCTCCACCTCAACCGCTCTCTCCCTGCCCCTCCTCAAACGGAAAGGGGAGAAAATAGGATGGAAGGGGCTCAAGGGCTGAGAGAAGGACAGGGAGATCACTCCACAATGATCGTCACGGGCAAAAGAGGCTCAGCAGAGCCTGTTCCAGTCCAGCCCGGGCCTGCTCCTGCGGGGGCTCTCCACAGGCCGCGGCCTCCTCCAGGCCACATCCACCTGCTCCAGCGGGGGCTCCTCCACGGGCTGCAGCGTGGAGATCTGCTCCGTGTGGGACCCGTGGGCTGCAGGGGGACAGCCTGCTCCACCAGGGGCCTCTCCCCAGGCCGCAGGGGAACTGCTGCTGTGAGCCTGGAGCACCTCCTGCCTCCTGCTGCACTCACCTTGGGGGCTGCAGAGAGGTTTCTCACTCCTCCCTGACCCAGACGCTGCTGTGCAGCAGGTTTCTTTCCCTTTCTTAGGTGGGCTCTCACGCAGGCGCAAACATCATCCTTTTTGTCTCAGTTCTGGGCAGCAGCGGGTCCCTCTGGAGCCTCCTGGAACCGGCCCTTATCTAACATGGGGCAGCTGCTGCATTCTCCTCACAGAGGACACCCCTGCAGCCCCCCGCTACCAGAACCTGTCCTCGTAAACCCAACACAAGACACCGACCGAGCCTCCCTGATTCCCAGCAGGTGGGTCAGGCTGGGAACCCAGGCCAGTGCCCGGCAGACCCTCCTGGGCCTTGAAAAGCAAGCTTTATGGGGACGTAGCACCCAGAAAGAACGGAGTCACACAACAGGATTCATTTCCAAAACCGTCTCATAGACACCTGGGCCAAAGAGCAGGGCCTTGAGCGGGTATATCACAATGACAGAGTTCATTTCCTTCCCAGTAGCTGGCACGTGCCGTTTTTTGGGATTTCGGGGCTACAGTGAGCTGCTAAGAGGGATGTCTTAGCTCTTGCAGGGCAGTGCTTCCACTAAGGCCAGGACTTTTCTGCATCTTCTACTGCCCTGCAAGCGAGGATGCTTGGGGCACACAGGAAGCTGGGAGCGGACACAGCTGCAGGGATTCCATAAGGCACAAGCAAATGCAGCCTTGGCTTGGTGACACTTTCTCTTGATTACTGCTCAACACAAATTACCTCGAGCAAGTCTACTGTGAGGACTAAAGGAAAGAGACGTATGGATGCTGCTAAGCTCTTCTAGCTTGTACCAGGTAGGAAAGATACCTCTGTAGCAGGCGTGAAGAGGATAGCACTAATTAATTAGATGAGAAGCGGAGGAAAGGCACTTAGAGGTAGTGAAAAGCAGTTAATGTGATGTTCCGGGGAAGCTTCAGTCTGCTTAAGGAGTAGCAAGAACAAGCCTAAAGTCATAGCCAAATACAAGAAAGAGAGGAGGACACGCAGCATGAGAAGCTCCCGAGAGAAAGGAGCTCTGTTTTGGGTAAAAATCAGTCCCTTTTTCTATCATGGAGACATCCAAGGGCGTAGGACACGTGCACTTCAGGGAACCAAGAGATGCTGTGCATTTCTCTCGTCCCCCTGACACAGCCACTAGGTGACGATGCTTCCAATTCTCTCTAAAGAAACCTTGCTTTCTCAGGCCCAGGCGTCCAGCTGCACACCAAGGACGTCCCTGGCTCCCAGGCACAGTTCCCAGGCCCAAGGCCGAGCTCCCCTCCGAACCCCCATTCCAGCAGACCTTGCTCCTGGCATTGTGGAGCAGCCATTTCATGTCAGCCTTTTCTCCTGGCAGTCAGCTTAGCGCCGTAACCTCTGCCATCGGGGCGCCCGAGAGCCGTGTGAGGTCAGCAGAGAGTCACTGTCAGCCTTTGACCTCACAAAGGTGGGTGGCCATAAGTGCCCTGAGCGTCCAGCTCGCATTGAGTACTGCTGGTGGCACTCGAGGCGTGGAGGTCTGCATGGTGCAATGGGAGACGCCGATGTCCTGCTGCTGGAACAAGAGGCGCTGATGTGCTGCTGGTGCAGGAGGAGACCTGAAGGTGCTGCTGCTTAGAGGTGCTGTGGAGCGGGCAGCCTCAGCGGGCAGCTGAATCAGAGGGCAGGGAAGCTAAGCAGCTTCCTTCTCTGGGGAAGGGGGCACAGAGAAAGTGACTGGAAATGGGGTACAAGCCCTCAGCCTCTAAAAGCAATCCCTCAGATGTTTAGGTATAGTAATGTTAGGTATATCTGTTTGACTCTAGACCCCAACATGTTTGTTAGTGTCTGGTTTGTCAACTGCTTTCTTGTGGGGGATTTGAGTTGGCCATTACTGTTTAGGTGAATGCTGACTTCGTATCTATGGTGCACTTTATTCTTAAAATGGGAAGTTTCTACCAATTTCCCGTCCAAACTTGCTCATAAGCCAACTGCAGTCATCATTTCAGATGTGTCTCCCAACTTACACATTTCCTATTTCTCCTTGATATTTACTCAAGAAATTCATTTACGTAGAGACAACATATTCTTCTCTCAACTGGCATCTGGCTGGGCAGAATGATGTCCTTTCATTCCCTTCCAGGCAATAGGCAACTTGTTCCTTCTGTCATGTGAACTCTTCCTCCTAAGTTCAATGTGAATACAAGTGGCAGAACTGTGCCTCATGTCTCAAATGAGTGTCAGGGCTGCCTTGTCCAGTGTATTCATACTGGAGGGAAAAAAAAATGAATAGCCATACACACTATATAACCACTAAACTTTTTCAGTCCTCCTTGTGCTAACAGTGCATGAACGTGAGGTTTTGTTGTCATTTTTGTTTGTTTGTTTGTTTGCTTGCTTTAAACTCCTGACTGCCATATAGCAAACATGACAAAAAAACACCCTTTTTTGAGAATCTCTGAGAATGGCTCTGCTTTGTATTATCACCTGTCACTTCACCTGAACCATTTCAATCACAAGCGATAGCCTTCTGTCAGGTTTGGTAGTACTTCCCAACCTTATGTCCCCTGCAAATCTCAAAGCTCATGTGAGCTCATGTATCCGTAGATAATGTATCAGAAGCTCACAGAAGGTGAAATAGATGTAATTCATCCCCTGTGTAGGGAAGAACTGGTCCTAGAAAGGAAAGCTATTAAATTATCTGGAAACAATTTAGCTCTGATAAATTATTTTGTAAATTACACATTACCCCCTCCTTCCCTGGTCTTAGCTGTTCTTGCTCCAAAACTTTGCATGGTGTTGATGTCAAACTAACAGGCCCACACTTGTCTGGATGACTCTTTACCCTCTTCTGGACAGAGGTGTATTTGTTACTCTCCCATTCTGGGGACTATCCCTGATTTGCACAATTGTTATGCATTTTTCCTACTTGACTTGTTGTTCTGTGTGCCAATGCTGTTAATAGGCTAGGTAGATATCAGCTTTTCATTTTTCACTTGAATCACTATAGATTGTTATTTCACCTCAGATGATGTTGCGCCTAGTGCCCTACCCTCCTTTTCAATGGGAGTCCTGTCACTGCCCTTAATATCACATTGTTGTTGCTGTTAGATGCAGGAAATAAGATTTGCAGCATTTGAGACATCAGTAACTTTTGATCTATCTTTGCCTCAAGCGTGCAACTGTCCTAATTTGTTCTCTTTGTTCCCCCTGGTTTCTGTGGCTTAAGTACCACTTACTATTATTGTTTAATTTCCTATGTGAAGGAGGTTTTTGGTCATTCTTACTTTATTTCTGCAGTTTTTAACCTCTGAAACATGCCTTTTCTCATCGCTTTTTTCCTCTTTGAATTTTGAATTTTAACTATGCCTTCTCTGCACTCAAGTCCCAGAGCTGCTTAGTCAGACTCAATTATTCATTTCCTTAGATTTCAAAGTTTGCATTTCTAAGCCTCAGAACCTTCATTCTAAACCTGGTTTTGTCTGTCGTGAAATGTAAAATGAGAAAAGTCAGCTCATGATCACACTTTATTCAAATTTTACTACATTTAAACCCATACAGGAGCCAAGTCTAAAATGGTCTTATATTTTTTCACTTTTGGGAAGAAATCCATCACATAGTATACCTCTATGAACATAAGTGGTAATTATCTTTCAATCTTTTGCTGGGAAGTTAAAGTCTCCCATAATTCCCATTATTGTTTACGTGTCTGATAACTGTACAGAGATAATTCACTATTAGACTGGAGCTAAGAGCAAAGAGCAGGCTAGCAAGGCTGTCTATCTTTAGCAGTGATTTGCACAAAACCACTCTTTTGCTGACCCATAACATTTAATTTCTCCATCCTCTGCTTCTTGCTAACACAAAGCACCATCTTATTCCATTCATTTGCCTTGGTTTCCAGCCTTCCTGAGATTTATCGGTCCTTGTATGACATTCATGCCTTTGTTTCACCCTTCCTGTGTTGACACTTGTCATAACAGTTTTAGATCCTGAACATGATCATCTCAAAGTTTGCCTGACAGTTAGGTCTTCCTCACATTGTCATAGAGTATCAGGTCTCTACCACTTGAAATAGATTGGATTGGATTAGATTATTGGCACCGTCTCTTGTGCTGGTAGTCCATTATCTTCACAGTCCGTACAACTGGCCATCAGTGAACATGAAGTGGCCTTATCCTGCCCATTTACCTTTCTGGAAATCAGCCACTCTCTCTGCCTAGAACAGGGAATGGATTTTCCTCACCTATCTTCAAAAGCTCTGAAGTTTTCTGTGATGTTTCCAATTGTATGGTATGATAAGCTTTTGCTTCCACCGAAGGGTAGAAGTCATTATGAATAGTGCCAACAAAACAGAAACATAACAATGAAAACGATATTTTAATTCAGAATAGGTATTTGAAAAGTTCACCTTTTCTAGCACAAATGGGGAAAAGAAAAAAAGGAAAAAAAAAAAAAAAAAAAAGCAGTCCTAAAACATCAAAACTGTGGCCAAAGAATTAGAAGAAACACTATTTTTCCAAAGCTGCAATGTTTTCCATTCATCTGGCTGGGCCAGCAGAGCACTGGAGACCTGGATGCACTGTACTCATGGCTGGTTCCCCTAAATGACCTGCAGGGAGATCTTCTTCTCTCTATCCCTCTGTTTCTCCTTTCAATCTCTGTTTTGTCTGTTTGTATCACTAGGTCTCAAATCGCCACTGATATATGCACGTGCAGCACCCAGCACAACCTTGTTTCAGGCTCCAGCGGGACCTTTAGGCATTACCATCCTGTAAACAAATAACAATGATAGTGAGTGTAATTACAATCGTCAAACTATTCCAGCTCCACATCATTAGCCATGCCCTGAGCTAAATAACATTTTAATCAGTTTGATATGTCATCTGTGGCTTTCTTCACTGTCACTTGCAATCCAGCAAACTCCTTCCTTCACGTTTCTAGATTAGACAGAGGGTTCTCAACTGCAGACATCCAATTCCCTGTTCAGGAAGCAGCGAGACCTTTCCTCTTCTCACAGATTTAAGATGATAGCCAAGCATCATGAGACACAGTGCGTATGTCTCCTAGGCCCATCCCATGAGAGCAGGACATTTACCACACATGAGAAGAAGACTTAATGCAGTGGCAAAGCAAAATACTCAGTGTCAAAGCCATGTCTAGATGATCATTAAAGACAGATCAAAATTACCCAATACAGGAGGAAAATCTATCGTTTGTAGAAGATTATGTTCTCTGATTATTAGTTTCAAAATTAGTTTTTCCTTTGGATTTGCTCTGAACTTAAACTTAGTTTGGAATGCCTTTGGTTTTGAATATTTCTGAAATCGTATTACTTCTCCTAAGTAAGTTGCTAGTCTGTTCTATTTACGTGAAATTCGAATAATATTGCGAAGTATCTGCCATCAGTTTTACTGTGTGCCAGGCTGAGTTCCCTGATGAATTTCAAATTTCAGATATGAAACAGTAAAGGTTAAAAAAAAAAATGTTACAAAGGGTACTTCATGCAGTAGCATAAACTTCTGTTTTCTCAAAACTTGTATCAGTTCATCTCACCAGGACCAGCAGGGGAAGCACACTCTGCCTAGGCACTGGCAAAGGGACACAGTGAGAGTGTAGGGTCTCTTGCTGGGGCCATTCAAAATTTGACTGTACAAGCCCCTGAGCAATATGACAGGGCTTTAAAAATGGCCCTGCTTGAAGTACGCGGGTGATCTGGAGACCTCTAAGGTGCTTTCCAACAAAAGCTTTTCTATAATTGTATGAAATCACCTGCAATAGATTAACCCTGGTCATTATTCCTATCACAGGAAATAACTGTGACACCTGGGTAACAGGTGAGCTTACTGCGACACCAGGGAGAGCCTTCCTGTACTTAAAGGCAACCTGTAGGAAAGCTGGGGAGGGAGTCTTTATCAGGGCCTGGAGTGACAGGACAAGGAGTAACCGCTTTAAACTGAAAAGTAGCACCCAGAAAGAACGGAGTCACGCAACAGGATTCATTTCCAAAGAGCAGGGCCTTGAGCGGGTATATCACAATGACAGAGTTCATTTCCTTCCCAGTAGCTGGCACGTGCCGTTTTTTGGGATTTCGGGGCTACAGTGAGCTGCTAAGAGGGATGTCTTAGCTCTTGCAGGGCAGTGCTTCCACTAAGGCCAGGACTTTTCTGCATCTTCTACTGCCCTGCAAGCGAGGATGCTTGGGGCACACAGGAAGCTGGGAGCGGACACAGCTGCAGGGATTCCATAAGGCACAAGCAAATGCAGCCTTGGCTTGGTGACACTTTCTCTTGATTACTGCTCAACACAAATTACCTCGAGCAAGTCTACTGTGAGGACTAAAGGAAAGAGACGTATGGATGCTGCTAAGCTCTTCTAGCTTGTACCAGGTAGGAAAGATACCTCTGTAGCAGGCGTGAAGAGGATAGCACTAATTAATTAGATGAGAAGCGGAGGAAAGGCACTTAGAGGTAGTGAAAAGCAGTTAATGTGATGTTCCGGGGAAGCTTCAGTCTGCTTAAGGAGTAGCAAGAACAAGCCTAAAGTCATAGCCAAATACAAGAAAGAGAGGAGGACACGCAGCATGAGAAGCTCCCGAGAGAAAGGAGCTCTGTTTTGGGTAAAAATCAGTCCCTTTTTCTATCATGGAGACATCCAAGGGCGTAGGACACGTGCACTTCAGGGAACCAAGAGATGCTGTGCATTTCTCTCGTCCCCCTGACACAGCCACTAGGTGACGATGCTTCCAATTCTCTCTAAAGAAACCTTGCTTTCTCAGGCCCAGGCGTCCAGCTGCACACCAAGGACGTCCCTGGCTCCCAGGCACAGTTCCCAGGCCCAAGGCCGAGCTCCCCTCCGAACCCCCATTCCAGCAGACCTTGCTCCTGGCGTTGTGGAGCAGCCATTTCATGTCAGCCTTTTCTCCTGGCAGTCAGCTTAGCGCCGTAACCTCTGCCATCGGGGCGCCCGAGAGCCGTGTGAGGTCAGCAGAGAGTCACTGTCAGCCTTTGACCTCACAGAGGTGGGTGGCCATAAGTGCCCTGAGCGTCCAGCTCGCATTGAGTACTGCTGGTGGCACTCGAGGCGTGGAGGTCTGCATGGTGCAATGGGAGACGCCGATGTCCTGCTGCTGGAACAAGAGACGCTGATGTGCTGCTGGTGCAGGAGGAGACGTGAAGGTGCTGCTGCTTAGAGGTGCTGAGGAGCGGGCAGCCTCCGTGCCGGTGGCTGAGCATGCTGCTCTTAATTAGTGCTCTACCCTTCCTATCTTTTTACTAAGGTGGGTAGAGAGAAATGCCCATATCTGTTTATTTCCTGGTAAGAAATGTAAGAGCCTTGTATCTGCATATTCAGCAGATTCATCCCAGCGCCCTTGGTACTGGCGATCTGTGTTGATCTGTAATAAAGAGCAATCGGTAGCACACCAAGTCTGCGTGACCTTGCATCTAACAGAATCGTCCAAATCCCTGTTGTGATCTCTCTACAGCTGTGGGCTGGCTAAGCTGTCTGTTGGATGGTGAAAATGGGAAATGATTGGGATGGGAAATGATGAGTGGGCCGAGAAATCATTGCTGGGATGGGAAGACTTCCTTGGGGTGGAAAGCCATTGGGGTGGGAACTCAAAGAGATGGGAAATCTTCCCTGGGTTTGAAATCCTTGGGAAGCAAAAGCGTTGGGATGGGAAATCACTCCGGGGATGGGGAAGTATTGGGATGGGAAGTCTTTAATGGGGTGGGTAACATTCCCTGGGGAAGGAAGTACTTGGAAAAGTAATCAGAGAGATGGGAATTCTTTGGGATGAGATCTCTTTGGATTAAGAAACGCTTCGTGTCGATGGGAAATATCTCGTATGGGAATCTGTTATCATGTGAAATTGTAAGGATGGGAAATGACCGTTAGGATGAAAAGCTGGTACTGGGACGGGAAATGCTTGGGACGGGGAAGTGTTGGTGTGAAACCGTCCTGGGCATGGCAAATGATGCGTGGGAGGGAAAGCCTGATGGGGATGGAAAAGTCTTGCGACGGGAAGCCTGCTTGGGTCCAAAACCTGCAGTCCTCACCAACATGGCGGCGAGGGGCTGGTCAGCCGTTGGGACGGAACGGCCGTTGCCCGCGTTCCCCAACCGACCGCCCCACTCTCCAGCCACCATGGCAGGTACAGCAGCCGGCTCCCGCTCCTCCCGGGGCTGCGGCCCTGCTGGCGAGCCCAGCGCCCCAGATCTCACCCCAGCGCCCTTTTTCCCACAGAGGGTTTCCCCAGACGGCTTCCGCGGCTTCCGCAGACGCAAAACTCCCCCTTCGTCGTCCCAGCCGTGCCGCCAACGGTGGCTGCGTGGCTGCTGCCCTCCCTCCCCGGAGCGATGGCGCTGCCCTTGCAGCCCCCGCAGGTACCCACCCTCCCCTACGCGCTGCCCCAGGCCACCGTCTGGCACGTGGTGCCGGGGGTCCAGGGGCAGGTGCTGCAGCTCCCCGCCGGGGTGCAGCTGGCACCTGGGGGGCACCTCCCACCCGAGGGGCATCACCTGCAGCTTGGGCAGCTCCCCGCCGTGGGGCAGCTCCCTGCTGTGGGGCAGCTCCCCCACACCGCTCCTCCCTGGGCCCCCGTCTACCAGTGGGGACAGCCCGTGGGGACGGGGACGGTGCTGCCCCAGGATCCCCTCTGGCTGGGGCCCGGGGCCGTGCTCCATGGGGAGCTCCTGCACCCCGCAGGCACCTGCCTGCTGCAGGCCCCTGCCCACCCCGGCCCCCCACCCCTCCTCGTCCCGGGGCCTCCGCTGCGGGGGCAGGCGCTCCCCGCGCCCCGCACCCTGACCAGCAGCCGGGGGCAGCTGCCGGAGCCCTGTGACCACGCCGTGGGGCTCAGCGAGGACCAGGGGCCCCCGCTGCCCGGCCCCACTCCCCCCGAGCCTGCCCAGGCTCCAACGACCGCCAGCACCCAGACGGTGACGCCCGACGGTGAGTTTGGGGCTGGCGCAGCCGGCCGCTGGGCGCCCCACACCCAGGAGCCATGGGAAAGCTGGCATCGCCCATCCTGGGGGATTTGCTTGCTTTTTCCTCAGCGGCGACAGTTGCAGAGGTGCCTGAGGAGCCCCTGGAGCTGCTTGAGCTGGGCCCCGATGCCTTCGCCGAGGCCTTTCCCCAGCTGGCAGGGGACAGCCAGCAGCTGCAGCACCTGCAGGACCAGCTCCCGGCCGACCTGGACATCTCCGGCTTGGAGGAGCTGCTCAGCTGGCTCGATGCCGTGGAGCCCCAGGACGCCTTCCCCGGTGTCCCCAGCAGTCCTGTGCTCAGCCGCTTCCTGTCTGAGCTGCCCGACCTCTGCGAGGACATGGAGGAGCCGAGCACACAGGGACTGGCAGCCACCAGAGCGCTGGGTGAGGTACCCTCAACCCCTGGGGTGCACCCCGAGAAGGTGCAGGGTGGGCGGGCGGTGCAGCCCCCTGCTGTGCCGGCAGCGAGCTCCCCCCTCAAGCCTGCAGCCAGTCCCCAGCTCAGTGCCCTCAGGAGACCCCTGCCCAACCCTCCCTTCACTCTCCCCAAAAGGCCCCCCCACCCTGAATTCCCCACTGCCCTTAGCAGACCCCTGCCCAACCCTCCCTCGCGTCCCCTCAAGAGACCCCCCGACCCTGAATTCCTTAATTCCCTTAGGAGACCCCTGCCCAAGCCTCGCCTGAGTCCCCTCAAGAGCCCCCCCGACCCTGAATTTATTAGTGCCCTTAGGAGACCCCTGCCCAATCCCCCTCTGGGTCCCCTCAAGAGCCCCCCCGGCCCTGAATTTATTAGTGCCCTTAGGAGGCCCCTGCCCAATCCCCCTCTGAGTCCCCTCAAGAGCCCCCCGCCTGCCCCTGCGCCCACCGGCACCAAGTGGGGGGCCAAGCGCCCCGCGCCCACCAGCACCCCCAGCACAGCGCAGAGCTCCCAGCACAGGAGGCCGGCGACGGAGAAAACCCCCGGCAAGGAGAAGACGACGCTGCTGGGCCAGGGTGGCCAAGGCCCCAAGACGCTGTGCCAGGGGAAGACGGGTGGCCACAGCGCGGTGGCTGGCAGCAGCGGCCAAGCGGGCGGCGGCAGGCAGCAGCCGGCGAGCGACAGCACCAGGGCGCCCAGCAAGAGGGCCCGAAGCCCGGGGGCTGCTGGGGGGCAAGGAGCAGCGGCACCGCCTCCCCGGAGAGCGCTGCTGCTGCTGGAGCCCCCCCCCATTAAGCCCCGTGCCCGTGCCCGTGCCGTGCGGGCCCAGGACAGGCTCCGTCCCCAAGCCATCGGGGACACGACGCTGCAGCGCCAGCACCCGGGGACAAAGACCCCCAGCGAGACTTTGCAGCCGCTGGGGGCCAGGGCGAAGGCGCTGGGGCCAGTGCGCCAGCCGCCCTGTGTGCAGCCGCAGCCCACCTCCAGCGGCCCCAGCAGCATGCCCAGGGCCCCACCGACGGTGCCAGGCTCCAGCGCTGTGCCCGCTGCCCCCCGGCCCCCAGCTGGCGACAAGGCCCAGGCGGTGCCGGCACCACCAGGCAGCACGGCGCGAGCATGGAGAGCTCCCGTGCAGCAGGCGCCCAGAGCGCCGTGCCTGCCAGCCGCGGGGGGCCAAGCGCAGCGGGAGCCTCTGCCCACGCAGCCGCGCACGCTGCAGCGTCCGGCGCAGCCCCGCGTGGACTACGTGCCCTGCGTGGGGCCCTGGGCGGGCGGCGACGCGGCGCCCACGCCGCTGGAGGAGCAGGAGGCGTCGGTGCCCATCACGCCGCAGCAGCGTCCCGAGCGGGAGCGCCTGAAGAAGCTGGCCCAGGAGGAGCGGCAGCGGGCGGCCCACCAGATGAAGATCGGCCCCGTGCAATTCTTCGTGCAGCGGCAGAAGGACCACGCCATAGCCAAGTATTACGGCTACCCGTGACCCTGCGCTCCTCGACGGCCCCCGCAGCACCCGGGCCCGCTCAGCATGCAGGCACAGAGACCTCTGCAGGCGCCTGCTCCAGCTTCAGCCACGCTCCTCAGCCCTTGCCCCTCTCGCTTGCCCTCTCCCTTCTCCAGTGCTGGAGCTAGGCAGTGTTTGCCACTGTCAGGGATGGGCAACTGGGGCAATGGGAAATGCGCGCGTCACGAATGAACGTTGCAATGGGAAGCTGTTGGGATGTTGGCAATAGCTGGGGTGGGAAAGGTTGGGCGTGGGAACTGCTTGTTGGGACACCAAATGGCTGAGATCCCAAACTTATTTCTTCGTTCGGGTCATTTCTCTTATTTAGTGCCTTCCTTATTAAATTCCTCTAGTGTAGGTGTTCACTCAGCAAGGCCTCTGCCTGCAGCTGTTCTGGCACTGGGATGCCGAGGGGATTTCATGCAGCCCGCTCCCGCTGCCCATGCTCAGTCCGTGCATGGATGTGGGCATGGCCAGCACGGACGGGAGAAAATGGGTGGACGGCTGGGTGGATGGGAGGGTGATGGGAGTTGGGAATTCAGCCTTGGGATCAGACACGGGAGGTTGTTGGGATAGGAAATGACCAGTGGGATGGGAAGTCACGATGGGGATAGGAATTCATTAGAATAGGACAAATTGGTTTCATTTTTATTTATTATTTTATTAATTTTATTTATTTATTTTATTTATTATATTTATTAATTTTATTTATTAAATTTACTTTATTGACTGTGTTGTACAGGATGGCATTTTTTTAGGTTCTCTTCCTTTTCTACCCTATTAAACTCTCTTTATCACAACGCACTGCTTTGTACTTCATTTTTCCTTCCGAGTCGTTCTGGATTCACTCAGGATGGGGGGACATTAGTGAACGCCTGTGTGCTTCAGATCCAAGGTCACCTTTGCCCTCAACTCAAGATACATATTTGCATCTGTTGTCATGATACAAAATTAACAACAACAAAATAAAAGTTAACTACTTCCGAGCACCAGCTGTACGTTTGCTGGGTCTGCTCTATGCATTTTGAAGACCATTCAATACTATTCAGCACCTTCAGGAGGAAATGTGTGGTTCTAGGGAAATGCATCTTGATCTGATGCAAACCTGCGACGCACCCTGCAGCCCCTGCAACCCCTGTGATTTTACCTGCAGCCCCTGCAACCCCTGTGATTTTACCTGCAGCCCCTCCAAGCCCCGTGATTTTACCTGCAGCCACTCCAACCCTGGGACAGGCCCTACAGCTGGCTCCGGGGACTACCCCGTTGCCGTATCAGTCGCCAATACACACAAGATGAAGGAATGGATGCAGAAGTCATCTCGTTTAGGCAGGGAAGAAAGTCCTCCGAAGAAGGGGAAGGAGCAAGAGGAAGGCGAGGCAGGCGACCCCAATGTAGGGCCATCCCAGGGAAGAGGAGGCTGTTATAAAATAGAAAAGAGAGAAAAGCAGCAGTAAGCAGGTGATCCCCATCCCTGGGCGAGCTGCGAGACATGGGACAAGATTTCAGCTGTCATGCAGGCGAGCACATTGTCACCTGGCTGCTGCGATGCTGGGATAACAGCTCCGGGAGCCTGGAATCGGAGGGCAGGGAAGCCAAGCAGCTGGGATCCTTCTCTGGGGAAGGGGGCACTGAGAAAGCGATCGGAAACGGGGCACAAGCCTCTGGAGGTGGCGCCTGTCAGGCGTGAAGGAAAGGGATCCCTTTCAGGAAGATGCTGTGGGGTTGCTGAGGGTCGAAGAACAGCAGGTGTGGTGTTTTTCCTCAGCTGGGCAGCTGAGCTCCACCTCAACCGCTCTCTCCCTGCCCCTCCTCAAACGGAAAGGGGAGAAAATAGGATGGAAAGGGCTCAAGGGCTGAGAGAAGGACAGGGAGATCACTCCACAATGATCGTCACGGGCAAAAGAGGCTCAGCAGAGCCTGTTCCAGTCCAGCCCGGGCCTGCTCCTGCGGGGGCTCTCCCCAGGCCGCGGCCTCCTCCAGGCCACATCCACCTGCTCCAGCGGGGGCTCCTCCACGGGCTGCAGCGTGGAGATCTGCTCCGTGTGGGACCCGTGGGCTGCAGGGGGACAGCCTGCTCCACCAGGGGCCTCTCCCCAGGCCGCAGGGGAACTGCTGCTGTGAGCCTGGAGCACCTCCTGCCTCCTGCTGCACTCACCTTGGGGGCTGCAGAGAGGTTTCTCACTCCTCCCTGACCCAGACGCTGCTGTGCAGCAGGTTTCTTTCCCTTTCTTAGATGGGCTCTCGCACAGGCGCAAACATCATCCGTTTTGTCTCAGTTCTGGGCAGCAGCGGGTCCCTCTGGAGCCTCCTGGAACCGGCCCTTAACTAACATGGGGCAGCTGCTGCATTCTCCTCACAGAGGACACCCCTGCAGCCCCCCGCTACCAGAACCTGTCCTCGTAAACCCAACACAAGACACCGACCGAGCCTCCCTGATTCCCAGCAGGTGGGTCAGGCTGGGAACCCAGGCCAGTGCCCGGCAGACCCTCCTGGGCCTTGAAAAGCAAGCTTTATGGGGACGTAGCACCCAGAAAGAACGGAGTCACACAACAGGATTCATTTCCAAAACCGTCTCACAGACACCTGGGCCAAAGTGCAGGGCCTTGAGCGGGTATATCACAATGACAGAGTTCATTTCCTTCCCAGTAGCTGGCACGTGCCGTTTTTTGGGATTTCGGGGCTACAGTGAGCTGCTAAGAGGGATGTCTTAGCTCTTGCAGGGCAGTGCTTCCACTAAGGCCAGGACTTTTCTGCATCTTCTACTGCCCTGCAAGCGAGGATGCTTGGGGCACACAGGAAGCTGGGAGGGGACACAGCTGCAGGGATTCCATAAGACACAAGCAAATGCAGCCTTGGCTTGGTGACACTTTCTCTTGATTACTGCTCAACACAAATTACCTCGAGCAAGTAACTGTGAGGACTAAAGGAAAGAGACGTATGGATGCTGCTAAGCTCTTCTAGCTTGTACCAGGTGGGAAAGATACCTCTGTAGCAGGCGTGAAGAGGATAGCACTAATTAATTAGATGAGAAGTGAAGGAAAGGCACTTAGAGGTAGTGAAAAGCAGTTAATGTGATGTTCCGGGGAAGCTTCAGTCTGCTTAAGGAGTAGCAAGAACAAGCCTAAAGTCATAGCCAAATACAAGAAAGAGAGGAGGACACGCAGCATGAGAAGCTCCCGAGAGAAAGGAGCTCTGTTTTGGGTAAAAATCAGTCCCTTTTTCTATCATGGAGACATCCAAGGGCGTAGGACACGTGCACATTTCTCTCGTCCCCCTGACACAGCCACTAGGTGACGATGCTTCCAATCCTCTCTAAAGAAACCTTGCTTTCTCAGGCCCAGGCGTCCAGCTGCACACCAAGGACGTCCCTGGCTCCCAGGCACAGTTCCCAGGCCCAAGGCCGAGCTCCCCTCCGAACCCCCATTCCAGCAGACCTTGCTCCTGGCATTGTGGAGCAGCCATTTCATGTCAGCCTTTTCTCCTGGCAGTCAGCTTAGCGCCGTAACCTCTGCCATCGGGGCGCCCGAGAGCCGTGTGAGGTCAGCAGAGAGTCACTGTCAGCCTTTGACCTCACAAAGGTGGGTGGCCATAAGTGCCCTGAGCGTCCAGCTCGCATTGAGTACTGCTGGTGGCACTCGAGGCGTGGAGGTCTGCATGGTGCAATGGGAGACGCCGATGTCCTGCTGCTGGAACAAGAGGCGCTGATGTGCTGCTGGTGCAGGAGGAGACGTGAAGGTGCTGCTGCTTAGAGGTGCTGAGGAGCGGGCAGCCTCAGCGGGCAGCTGAATCAGAGGGCAGGGAAGCTAAGCAGCTTCCTTCTCTGGGGAAGAGGGCACAGAGAAAGTGACTGGAAATGGGGTACAAGCCCTCAGCCTCTAAAAGCAATCCCTCAGATGTTTAGGTATAGTAATGTTAGGTATATCTGTTTGACTCTAGACCCCAACATGTTTGTTAGTGTCTGGTTTGTCAACTGCTTTCTTGTGGGGGATTTGAGTTGGCCATTACTGTTTAGGTGAATGCTGACTTCGTATCTATGGTGCACTTTATTCTTAAAATGGGAAGTTTCTACCAATTTCCCGTCCAAACTTGCTCATAAGCCAACTGCAGTCATCATTTCAGATGTGTCTCCCAACTTACACATTTCCTATTTCTCCTTGATATTTACTCAAGAAATTCATTTACGTAGAGACAACATATTCTTCTCTCAACTGGCATCTGGCTGGGCAGAATGATGTCCTTTCATTCCCTTCCAGGCAATAGGCAACTTGTTCCTTCTGTCATGTGAACTCTTCCTCCTAAGTTCAATGTGAATACAAGTGGCAGAACTGTGCCTCATGTCTCAAATGAGTGTCAGGGCTGCCTTGTCCAGTGTATTCATACTGGAGGGAAAAAAAAAATGAATAGCCATACACACTATATAACCACTTAACTTTTTCAGTCCTCCTTGTGCTAACAGTGCATGAACGTGAGGTTTTGTTGTCATTTTTGTTTGTTTGTTTGTTTGCTTGCTTTAAACTCCTGACTGCCATATAGCAAACATGACAAAAAAACACCCTTTTTTGAGAATCTCTGAGAATGGCTCTGCTTTGTATTATCACCTGTCACTTCACCTGAACCATTTCAATCACAAGCGATAGCCTTCTGTCAGGCTTGGTAGTACTTCCCAACCTTATGTCCCCTGCAAATCTCAAAGCTCATGTGAGCTCATGTATCCGTAGATAATGTATCAGAAGCTCACAGAAGGTGAAATAGTTGTAATTCATCCCCTGTGTAGGGAAGAACTGGTCCTAGAAAGGAAAGCTATTAAATTATCTGGAAACAATTTAGCTCTGATAAATTATTTTGTAAATTACACATTACCCCCTCCTTCCCTGGTCTTAGCTGTTCTTGCTCCAAAACTTTGCATGGTGTTGATGTCAAACTAACAGGCCCACACTTGTCTGGATGACTCTTTACCCTCTTCTGGACAGAGGTGTATTTGTTACTCTCCCATTCTGGGGACTATCCCTGATTTGCACAATTGTTATGCATTTTTCCTACTTGACTTGTTGTTCTGTGTGCCAATGCTGTTAATAGGCTAGGTAGATATCAGCTTTTCATTTTTCACTTGAATCACTATAGATTGTTATTTCACCTCAGATGATGTTGCGCCTAGTGCCCTACCCTCCTTTTCAATGGGAGTCCTGTCACTGCCCTTAATATCACATTGTTGTTGCTGTTAGATGCAGGAAATAAGATTTGCAGCATTTGAGACATCAGTAACTTTTGATCTATTTTTGCCTCAAGTGTGCAACTGTCCTAATTTGTTCTCTTTGTTCCCCCTGGTTTCTGTGGCTTAAGTACCACTTACTATTATTGTTTAATTTCCTATGTGAAGGAGGTTTTTGGTCATTCTTACTTTATTTCTGCAGTTTTTAACCTCTGAAACATGCCTTTTCTCATCGCTTTTTTCCTCTTTGAATTTTGAATTTTAACTATGCCTTCTCTGCACTCAAGTCCCAGAGCTGCTTAGTCAGACTCAATTATTCATTTCCTTAGATTTCAAAGTTTGCATTTCTAAGCCTCAGAACCTTCATTCTAAACCTGGTTTTGTCTGTCGTGAAATGTAAAATGAGAAAAGTCAGCTCATGATCACACTTTATTCAAATTTTACTACATTTAAACCCATACAGGAGCCAAGTCTAAAACGGTCTTATATTTTTTCACTTTTGGGAAGAAATCCATCACATAGTATACCTCTATGAACATAAGTGGTAATTATCTTTCAATCTTTTGCTGGGAAGTTAAAGTCTCCCATAATTCCCATTATTGTTTACGTGTCTGATAACTGTACAGAGATAATTCACTATTAGACTGGAGCTAAGAGCAAAGAGCAGGCTAGCAAGGCTGTCTATCTTTAGCAGTGATTTGCACAAAACCACTCTTTTGCTGACCCATAACATTTAATTTCTCTATCCTCTGCTTCTTGCTAACACAAAGCACCATCTTATTCCATCCATTTGCCTTGGTTTCCAGCCTTCCTGAGATTTATCAGTACTTGTATGACATTCATGCCTTTGTTTCACCCTTCCTGTGTTGACACTTGTCATAACAGTTTTAGATCCTGAACATGATCATCTCAAAGTTTGCCTGACAGTTAGGTCTTCCTCACATTGTCATAGAGTATCAGGTCTCTACCACTTGAAATAGATTGGATTGGATTAGATTATTGGCACCGTCTCTTGTGCTGGTAGTCCATTATCTTCACAGTCCGTACAACTGGCCATCAGTGAACATGAAGTGGCCTTATCCTGCCCATTTACCTTTCTGGAAATCAGCCACTCTCTCTGCCTAGAACAGGGAATGGATTTTCCTCACCTTTCTTCAAAAGCTCTGAAGTTTTCTGTGATCTTTCCAATTGTATGGTATGATAAGCTTTTGCTGCCACCGAAGGGTAGAAGTCATTATGAATAGTGCCAACAAAACAGAAACATAACAATGAAAACGATATTTTAATTCAGAATAGGTATTTGAAAAGTTCACCTTTTCTAGCACAAATGGGGAAAAGAAAAAAAGGAAGGAAAAAAAAAAAAAAAGCAGTCCTAAAACATCAAAACTGTGGCCAAAGAATTAGAAGAAACACTATTTTTCCAAAGCTGCAATGTTTTCCATTCATCTGGCTGGGCCAGCAGAGCACTGGAGACCTGGATGCACTGTACTCATGGCTGGTTCCCCTAAATGACCTGCAGGGAGATCTTCTTATCTCTATCCCTCTGTTTCTCCTTTCAATCTCTGTTTTGTCTGTTTGTATCACTAGGTTTCAAATCGCCACTGATATATGCACGTGCAGCACCCAGCACAACCTTGTTTCAGGCTCCAGCGGGACCTTTAGGCATTACCATCCTGTAAACAAATAACAATGATAGTGAGTGTAATTACAATCGTCAAACTATTCCAGCTCCACATCATTAGCCATGCCCTGAGCTAAATAACATTTTAATCAGTTTGATATGTCATCTGTGGCTTTCTTCACTGTCACTTGCAATCCAGCAAACTCCTTCCTTCACGTTTCTAGATTAGACAGAGGGTTCTCAACTGCAGACATCCAATTCCCTGTTCAGGAAGCAGCGAGACCTTTCCTCTTCTCACAGATTTAAGATGATAGCCAAGCATCATGAGACACAGTGCGTATGTCTCCTAGGCCCATCCCATGAGAGCAGGACATTTACCACACATGAGAAGAAGACTTAATGCAGTGGCAAAGCAAAATACTCAGTGTCAAAGCCATGTCTAGATGATCATTAAAGACAGATCAAAATTACCCAATACAGGAGGAAAATCTATCGTTTGTAGAAGATTATGTTCTCTGATTATTAGTTTCAAAATTAGTTTTTCCTTTGGATTTCCTCTGAACTTAAACTTAGTTTGGAATGCCTTTGGTTTTGAATATTTCTGAAATCGTATTACTTCTCCTAAGTAAGTTGCTAGTCTGTTCTATTTACGTGAAATTCGAATAATATTGCGAAGTATCTGCCATCAGTTTTACTGTGTGCCAGGCTGAGTTCCCTGATGAATTTCAAATTTCAGATATGAAACAGTAAAGGTTAAAAAAAAAAATGTTACAAAGGGTACTTCATGCAGTAGCATAAACTTCTGTTTTCTCAAAACTTGTATCAGTTCATCTCACCAGGACCAGCAGGGGAAGCACACTCTGCCTAGGCACTGGCAAAGGGACACAGTGAGAGTGTAGGGTCTCTTGCTGGGGCCATTCAAAATTTGACTGTACAAGCCCCTGAGCAATATGACAGGGCTTTAAAAATGGCCCTGCTTGAAGTACGCGGGTGATCTGGAGACCTCTAAGGTGCTTTCCAACAAAAGCTTTTCTATAATTGTATGAAATCACCTGCAATAGATTAACCCTGGTCATTATTCCTATCACAGGAAATAACTGTGACACCTGGGTAACAGGTGAGCTTACTGCGACACCAGGGAGAGCCTTCCTGTACTTAAAGGCAACCTGTAGGAAAGCTGGGGAGGGAGTCTTTATCAGGGCCTGGAGTGACAGGACAAGGAGTAACCGCTTTAAACTGAAAAGTAGCACCCAGAAAGAACGGAGTCACGCAACAGGATTCATTTCCAAAGAGCAGGGCCTTGAGCGGGTATATCACAATGACAGAGTTCATTTCCTTCCCAGTAGCTGGCACGTGCCGTTTTTTGGGATTTCGGGGCTACAGTGAGCTGCTAAGAGGGATGTCTTAGCTCTTGCAGGGCAGTGCTTCCACTAAGGCCAGGACTTTTCTGCATCTTCTACTGCCCTGCAAGCGAGGATGCTTGGGGCACACAGGAAGCTGGGAGCGGACACAGCTGCAGGGATTCCATAAGGCACAAGCAAATGCAGCCTTGGCTTGGTGACACTTTCTCTTGATTACTGCTCAACACAAATTACCTCGAGCAAGTCTACTGTGAGGACTAAAGGAAAGAGACGTATGGATGCTGCTAAGCTCTTCTAGCTTGTACCAGGTAGGAAAGATACCTCTGTAGCAGGCGTGAAGAGGATAGCACTAATTAATTAGATGAGAAGCGGAGGAAAGGCACTTAGAGGTAGTGAAAAGCAGTTAATGTGATGTTCCGGGGAAGCTTCAGTCTGCTTAAGGAGTGGCAAGAACAAGCCTAAAGTCATAGCCAAATACAAGAAAGAGAGGAGGACACGCAGCATGAGAAGCTCCCGAGAGAAAGGAGCTCTGTTTTGGGTAAAAATCAGTCCCTTTTTCTATCATGGAGACATCCAAGGGCGTAGGACACGTGCACTTCAGGGAACCAAGAGATGCTGTGCATTTCTCTCGTCCCCCTGACACAGCCACTAGGTGACGATGCTTCCAATTCTCTCTAAAGAAACCTTGCTTTCTCAGGCCCAGGTGTCCAGCTGCACACCAAGGACGTCCCTGGCTCCCAGGCACAGTTCCCAGGCCCAAGGCCAAGCTCCCCTCCGAACCCCCATTCCAGCAGACCTTGCTCCTGGCATTGTGGAGCAGCCATTTCATGTCAGCCTTTTCTCCTGGCAGTCAGCTTAGCGCCGTAACCTCTGCCATCGGGGCGCCCGAGAGCCGTGTGAGGTCAGCAGAGAGTCACTGTCAGCCTTTGACCTCACAAAGGTGGGTGGCCATAAGTGCCCGGAGCGTCCAGCTCGCATTGAGTACTGCTGGTGGCACTCGAGGCGTGGAGGTCTGCATGGTGCAATGGGAGACGCCGATGTCCTGCTGCTGGAACAAGAGGCGCTGATGTGCTGCTGGTGCAGGAGGAGACGTGAAGGTGCTGCTGCTTAGAGGTGCTGAGGAGCGGGCAGCCTCAGCGGGCAGCTGAATCAGAGGGCAGGGAAGCTAAGCAGCTTCCTTCTCTGGGGAAGGGGGCACAGAGAAAGTGACTGGAAATGGGGTACAAGCCTTCAGTCTCTAAAAGCAATCCCTCAGATGTTTAGGCATAGTAAAGTTAGGTATATCTATTTGACTCTAGACCCCAACATGTTTGTTAGTGTTCTGGTTTGTCCACTGCTTTCTTGTGGGGGATTTGAGTTGGCCATTAGTGTTTAGGTGATGCTGACTTCATATCTATGGTGCACTTTATTCTTAAAATGGGAAGTTTCTACCAATTTCCCATCCAAACTTGCTCATAAGCCAACTGCAGTCATCATTTCAGATGTGTCTCCCAACTTACACATTTCCTATTTCTCCTTGATATTTACTCAAGAAATTCATTTACGTAGAGACAACATATTCTTCTCTCAACTGGCATCTGGCTGGGCAGAATGATGTCCTTTCATTCCCTTCCAGGCAATAGGCAACTTGTTCCTTCTGTCTTGTGAACTCTTCCTCCTAAGTTCAATGTGAATACAAGTGGCAGAACTGTGCCTCATGTCTCAAATGAGTGTCAGGGCTGCCTTGTCCAGTGTATTCATACTGGAGGGAAAAAAAAATGAATAGCCATACACACTATATAACCACTAAACTTTTTCAGTCCTCCTTGTGCTAACAGTGCATGAACGTGAGGTTTTGTTGTCATTTTTGTTTGTTTGTTTGTTTGCTTGCTTTAAACTCCTGACTGCCATATAGCAAACATGACAAAAAAACACCCTTTTTTGAGAATCTCTGAGAATGGCTCTGCTTTGTATTATCACCTGTCACTTCACCTGAACCATTTCAATCACAAGCGATAGCCTTCTGTCAGGCTTGGTAGTACTTCCCAACCTTATGTCCCCTGCAAATCTCAAAGCTCATGTGAGCTCATGTATCCGTAGATAATGTATCAGAAGCTCACAGAAGGTGAAATAGTTGTAATTCATCCCCTGTGTAGGGAAGAACTGGTCCTAGAAAGGAAAGCTATTAAATTATCTGGAAACAATTTAGCTCTGATAAATTATTTTGTAAATTACACATTACCCCCTCCTTCCCTGGTCTTAGCTGTTCTTGCTCCAAAACTTTGCATGGTGTTGATGTCAAACTAACAGGCCCACACTTGTCTGGATGACTCTTTACCCTCTTCTGGACAGAGGTGTATTTGTTACTCTCCCATTCTGGGGACTATCCCTGATTTGCACAATTGTTATGCATTTTTCCTACTTGACTTGTTGTTCTGTGTGCCAATGCTGTTAATAGGCTAGGTAGATATCAGCTTTTCATTTTTCACTTGAATCACTATAGATTGTTATTTCACCTCAGATGATGTTGCGCCTAGTGCCCTACCCTCCTTTTCAATGGGAGTCCTGTCACTGCCCTTAATATCACATTGTTGTTGCTGTTAGATGCAGGAAATCAGATTTGCAGCATTTGAGACATCAGTAACTTTTGATCTATTTTTGCCTCAAGTGTGCAACTGTCCTAATTTGTTCTCTTTGTTCCCCCTGGTTTCTGTGGCTTAAGTACCACTTACTATTATTGTTTAATTTCCTATGTGAAGGAGGTTTTTGGTCATTCTTACTTTATTTCTGCAGTTTTTAACCTCTGAAACATGCCTTTTCTCATCGCTTTTTTCCTCTTTGAATTTTGAATTTTAACTATGCCTTCTCTGCACTCAAGTCCCAGAGCTGCTTAGTCAGACTCAATTATTCATTTCCTTAGATTTCAAAGTTTGCATTTCTAAGCCTCAAAACCTTCATTCTAAACCTGGTTTTGTCTGTCGTGAAATGTAAAATGAGAAAAGTCAGCTCATGATCACACTTTATTCAAATTTTACTACATTTAAACCCATACAGGAGCCAAGTCTAAAACGGTCTTATATTTTTTCACTTTTGGGAAGAAATCCATCACATAGTATACCTCTATGAACATAAGTGGTAATTATCTTTCAATCTTTTGCTGGGAAGTTAAAGTCTCCCATAATTCCCATTATTGTTTACATGTCTGATAACTGTACAGAGATGATTCACTATTAGACTGGAGCTAAGAGCAAAGAGCAGGCTAGGAAGGCTGTCTATCTTTAGCAGTGATTTGCACAAAACCACTCTTTTGCTGACCCATAACATTTAATTTCTCCATCCTCTGCTTCTTGCTAACACAAAGCACCATCTTATTCCATCCATTTGCCTTGGTTTCCAGCCTTCCTGAGATTTATCGGTCCTTGTATGACATTCATGCCTTTGTTTCACCCTTCCTGTGTTGACACTTGTCATAACAGTTTTAGATCCTGAACATGATCATCTCAAAGTTTGCCTGACAGTTAGGTCTTCCTCACATTGTCATAGAGTATCAGGTCTCTACCACTTGAAATAGATTGGATTGGATTAGATTATTGGCACCGTCTCTTGTGCTGGTAGTCCATTATCTTCACAGTCCGTACAACTGGCCATCAGTGAACATGAAGTGGCCTTATCCTGCCCATTTACCTTTCTGGAAATCAGCCACTCTCTCTGCCTAGAACAGGGAATGGATTTTCCTCACCTATCTTCAAAAGCTCTGAAGTTTTCTGTGATCTTTCCAATTTTATGGTATGATAAGCTTTTGCTGCCACTGAAGGGTAGAAGTCATTATGAATAGTGCCAACAAAACAGAAACATAACAATGAAAACGATATTTTAATTCAGAATAGGTATTTGAAAAGTTCACCTTTTCTAGCACAAATGGGGAAAAGAAAAAAAGGAAGGAAAAAAAAAAAAAAAAGCAGTCCTAAAACATCAAAACTGTGGCCAAAGAATTAGAAGAAACACTATTTTTCCAAAGCTGCAATGTTTTCCATTCATCTGGCTGGGCCAGCAGAGCACTGGAGACCTGGATGCACTGCACTCATGGCTGGTTACCCTAAATGACCTGCAGGGAGATCTTCTTATCTCTATCCCTCTGTTTCTCCTTTCAATCTCTGTTTTGTCTGTTTGTATCACTAGCTCTCAAATCGCCACTGATATATGCACGTGCAGCACCCAGCACAACCTTGTTTCAGGCTCCAGCGGGACCTTTAGGCATTACCATCCTGTAAACAAATAACAATGATAGTGAGTGTAATTACAATCGTCAAACTATTCCAGCTCCACATCATTAGCCATGCCCTGAGCTAAATAACATTTTAATCAGTTTGATATGTCATCTGTGGCTTTCTTCACTGTCACTTGCAATCCAGCAAACTCCTTCCTTCACGTTTCTAGATTAGACAGAGGGTTCTCAACTGCAGACATCCAATTCCCTGTTCAGGAAGCAGCGAGACCTTTCCTCTTCTCACAGATTTAAGATGATAGCCAAGCATCATGAGACACAGTGCGTATGTCTCCTAGGCCCATCCCATGAGAGCAGGACATTTACCACACATGAGAAGAAGACTTAATGCAGTGGCAAAGCAAAATACTCAGTGTCAAAGCCATGTCTAGATGATCATTAAAGACAGATCAAAATTACCCAATACAGGAGGAAAATCTATCGTTTGTAGAAGATTATGTTCTCTGATTATTAGTTTCTAAATTAGTTTTTCCTTTGGATTTGCTCTGAACTTAAACTTAGTTTGGAATGCCTTTGGTTTTGAATATTTCTGAAATCGTATTACTTCTCCTAAGTAAGTTGCTAGTCTGTTCTATTTACGTGAAATTCGAATAATATTGTGAAGTATCTGCCATCAGTTTTACTGTGTGCCAGGCTGAGTTCCCTGATGAATTTCAAATTTCAGATATGAAACAGTAAAGGTTAAAAAAAAAAATGTTACAAAGGGTACTTCATGCAGTAGCATAAACTTCTGTTTTCTCAAAACTTGTATCAGTTCATCTCACCAGGACCAGCAGGGGAAGCACACTCTGCCTAGGCACTGGCAAAGGGACACAGTGAGAGTGTAGGGTCTCTTGCTGGGGCCATTAAAAATTTGACTGTACAAGCCCCTGAGCAATATGACAGGGCTTTAAAAATGGCCCTGCTTGAAGTACGCGGGTGATCTGGAGACCTCTAAGGTGCTTTCCAACAAAAGCTTTTCTATAATTGTATGAAATCACCTGCAATAGATTAACCCTGGTCATTATTCCTATCACAGGAAATAACTGTGACGCCTGGGTAACAGGTGAGCTTACTGCGACACCAGGGAGAGCCTTCCTGTACTTAAAGGCAACCTGTAGGAAAGCTGGGGAGGGAGTCTTTATCAGGGCCTGGAGCGACAGGACAAGGAGTAACCGCTTTAAACTGAAAAGTAGCACCCAGAAAGAACGGAGTCACGCAACAGGATTCATTTCCAAAACCACCTCATAGACACCTGGGCCAAAGAGCAGGGCCTTGAGCGGGTATATCACAATGACAGAGTTCATTTCCTTCCCAGTAGCTGGCACGTGCCGTTTTTTGGGATTTCGGGGCTACAGTGAGCTGCTAAGAGGGATGTCTTAGCTCTTGCAGGGCAGTGCTTCCACTAAGGCCAGGACTTTTCTGCATCTTCTACTGCCCTGCAAGCGAGGATGCTTGGGGCACACAGGAAGCTGGGAGCGGACACAGCTGCAGGGATTCCATAAGGCACAAGCAAATGCAGCCTTGGCTTGGTGACACTTTCTCTTGATTACTGCTCAACACAAATTACCTCGAGCAAGTCTACTGTGAGGACTAAAGGAAAGAGACGTATGGATGCTGCTAAGCTCTTCTAGCTTGTACCAGGTAGGAAAGATACCTCTGTAGCAGGCGTGAAGAGGATAGCACTAATTAATTAGATGAGAAGCGGAGGAAAGGCACTTAGAGGTAGTGAAAAGCAGTTAATGTGATGTTCCGGGGAAGCTTCAGTCTGCTTAAGGAGTAGCAAGAACAAGCCTAAAGTCATAGCCAAATACAAGAAAGAGAGGAGGACACGCAGCATGAGAAGCTCCCGAGAGAAAGGAGCTCTGTTTTGGGTAAAAATCAGTCCCTTTTTCTATCATGGAGACATCCAAGGGCGTAGGACACGTGCACTTCAGGGAACCAAGAGATGCTGTGCATTTCTCTCGTCCCCCTGACACAGCCACTAGGTGACGATGCTTCCAATTCTCTCTAAAGAAACCTTGCTTTCTCAGGCCCAGGCGTCCAGCTGCACACCAAGGACGTCCCTGGCTCCCAGGCACAGTTCCCAGGCCCAAGGCCGAGCTCCCCTCCGAACCCCCATTCCAGCAGACCTTGCTCCTGGCGTTGTGGAGCAGCCATTTCATGTCAGCCTTTTCTCCTGGCAGTCAGCTTAGCGCCGTAACCTCTGCCATCGGGGCGCCTGAGAGCCGTGTGAGGTCAGCAGAGAGTCACTGTCAGCCTTTGACCTCACAGAGGTGGGTGGCCATAAGTGCCCTGAGCGTCCAGCTCGCATTGAGTACTGCTGGTGGCACTCGAGGCGTGGAGGTCTGCATGGTGCAATGGGAGACGCCGATGTCCTGCTGCTGGAACAAGAGGCGCTGATGTGCTGCTGGTGCAGGAGGAGACGTGAAGGTGCTGCTGCTTAGAGGTGCTGAGGAGCGGGCAGCCTCAGCGGGCAGCTGAATCAGAGGGCAGGGAAGCTAAGCAGCTTCCTTCTCTGGGGAAGAGGGCACAGAGAAAGTGACTGGAAATGGGGTACAAGCCCTCAGCCTCTAAAAGCAATCCCTCAGATGTTTAGGTATAGTAATGTTAGGTATATCTGTTTGACTCTAGACCCCAACATGTTTGTTAGTGTCTGGTTTGTCAACTGCTTTCTTGTGGGGGATTTGAGTTGGCCATTACTGTTTAGGTGAATGCTGACTTCGTATCTATGGTGCACTTTATTCTTAAAATGGGAAGTTTCTACCAATTTCCCGTCCAAACTTGCTCATAAGCCAACTGCAGTCATCATTTCAGATGTGTCTCCCAACTTACACATTTCCTATTTCTCCTTGATATTTACTCAAGAAATTCATTTACGTAGAGACAACATATTCTTCTCTCAACTGGCATCTGGCTGGGCAGAATGATGTCCTTTCATTCCCTTCCAGGCAATAGGCAACTTGTTCCTTCTGTCATGTGAACTCTTCCTCCTAAGTTCAATGTGAATACAAGTGGCAGAACTGTGCCTCATGTCTCAAATGAGTGTCAGGGCTGCCTTGTCCAGTGTATTCATACTGGAGGGAAAAAAAAAATGAATAGCCATACACACTATATAACCACTTAACTTTTTCAGTCCTCCTTGTGCTAACAGTGCATGAACGTGAGGTTTTGTTGTCATTTTTGTTTGTTTGTTTGTTTGCTTGCTTTAAACTCCTGACTGCCATATAGCAAACATGACAAAAAAACACCCTTTTTTGAGAATCTCTGAGAATGGCTCTGCTTTGTATTATCACCTGTCACTTCACCTGAACCATTTCAATCACAAGCGATAGCCTTCTGTCAGGCTTGGTAGTACTTCCCAACCTTATGTCCCCTGCAAATCTCAAAGCTCATGTGAGCTCATGTATCCGTAGATAATGTATCAGAAGCTCACAGAAGGTGAAATAGATGTAATTCATCCCCTGTGTAGGGAAGAACTGGTCCTAGAAAGGAAAGCTATTAAATTATCTGGAAACAATTTAGCTCTGATAAATTATTTTGTAAATTACACATTACCCCCTCCTTCCCTGGTCTTAGCTGTTCTTGCTCCAAAACTTTGCATGGTGTTGATGTCAAACTAACAGGCCCACACTTGTCTGGATGACTCTTTACCCTCTTCTGGACAGAGGTGTATTTGTTACTCTCCCATTCTGGGGACTATCCCTGATTTGCACAATTGTTATGCATTTTTCCTACTTGACTTGTTGTTCTGTGTGCCAATGCTGTTAATAGGCTAGGTAGATATCAGCTTTTCATTTTTCACTTGAATCACTATAGATTGTTATTTCACCTCAGATGATGTTGCGCCTAGTGCCCTACCCTCCTTTTCAATGGGAGTCCTGTCACTGCCCTTAATATCACATTGTTGTTGCTGTTAGATGCAGGAAATCAGATTTGCAGCATTTGAGACATCAGTAACTTTTGATCTATCTTTGCCTCAAGCGTGCAACTGTCCTAATTTGTTCTCTTTGTTCCCCCTGGTTTCTGTGGCTTAAGTACCACTTACTATTATTGTTTAATTTCCTATGTGAAGGAGGTTTTTGGTCATTCTTACTTTATTTCTGCAGTTTTTAACCTCTGAAACATGCCTTTTCTCATCGCTTTTTTCCTCTTTGAATTTTGAATTTTAACTATGCCTTCTCTGCACTCAAGTCCCAGAGCTGCTTAGTCAGACTCAATTATTCATTTCCTTAGATTTCAAAGTTTGCATTTCTAAGCCTCAAAACCTTCATTCTAAACCTGGTTTTGTCTGTCGTGAAATGTAAAATGAGAAAAGTCAGCTCATGATCACACTTTATTCAAATTTTACTACATTTAAACCCATACAGGAGCCAAGTCTAAAACGGTCTTATATTTTTTCACTTTTGGGAAGAAATCCATCACATAGTATACCTCTATGAACATAAGTGGTAATTATCTTTCAATCTTTTGCTGGGAAGTTAAAGTCTCCCATAATTCCCATTATTGTTTACATGTCTGATAACTGTACAGAGATAATTCACTATTAGACTGGAGCTAAGAGCAAAGAGCAGGCTAGCAAGGCTGTCTATCTTTAGCAGTGATTTGCACAAAACCACTCTTTTGCTGACCCATAACATTTAATTTCTCCATCCTCTGCTTCTTGCTAACACAAAGCACCATCTTATTCCATCCATTTGCCTTGGTTTCCAGCCTTCCTGAGATTTATCGGTCCTTGTATGACATTCATGCCTTTGTTTCACCCTTCCTGTGTTGACACTTGTCATAACAGTTTTAGATCCTGAACATGATCATCTCAAAGTTTGCCTGACAGTTAGGTCTTCCTCACATTGTCATAGAGTATCAGGTCTCTACCACTTGAAATAGATTGGATTGGATTAGATTATTGGCACCGTCTCTTGTGCTGGTAGTCCATTATCTTCACAGTCCGTACAACTGGCCATCAGTGAACATGAAGTGGCCTTATCCTGCCCATTTACCTTTCTGGAAATCAGCCACTCTCTCTGCCTAGAACAGGGAATGGATTTTCCTCACCTTTCTTCAAAAGCTCTGAAGTTTTCTGTGATCTTTCCAATTTTATGGTATGATAAGCTTTTGCTGCCACTGAAGGGTAGAAGTCATTATGAATAGTGCCAACAAAACAGAAACATAACAATGAAAACGATATTTTAATTCAGAATAGGTATTTGAAAAGTTCACCTTTTCTAGCACAAATGGGGAAAAGAAAAAAAGGAAGGAAAAAAAAAAAAAAAAAAAAGCAGTCCTAAAACATCAAAACTGTGGCCAAAGAATTAGAAGAAACACTATTTTTCCAAAGCTGCAATGTTTTCCATTCATCTGGCTGGGCCAGCAGAGCACTGGAGACCTGGATGCACTGTACTCATGGCTGGTTCCCCTAAATGACCTGCAGGGAGATCTTCTTATCTCTATCCCTCTGTTTCTCCTTTCAATCTCTGTTTTGTCTGTTTGTATCACTAGGTCTCAAATCGCCACTGATATATGCACGTGCAGCACCCAGCACAACCTTGTTTCAGGCTCCAGCGGGACCTTTAGGCATTACCATCCTGTAAACAAATAACAATGATAGTGAGTGTAATTACAATCGTCAAACTATTCCAGCTCCACATCATTAGCCATGCCCTGAGCTAAATAACATTTTAATCAGTTTGATATGTCATCTGTGGCTTTCTTCACTGTCACTTGCAATCCAGCAAACTCCTTCCTTCACGTTTCTAGATTAGACAGAGGGTTCTCAACTGCAGACATCCAATTCCCTGTTCAGGAAGCAGCGAGACCTTTCCTCTTCTCACAGATTTAAGATGATAGCCAAGCATCATGAGACACAGTGCGTATGTCTCCTAGGCCCATCCCATGAGAGCAGGACATTTACCACACATGAGAAGAAGACTTAATGCAGTGGCAAAGCAAAATACTCAGTGTCAAAGCCATGTCGAGATGATCATTAAAGACAGATCAAAATTACCCAATACAGGAGGAAAATCTATCGTTTGTAGAAGATTATGTTCTCTGATTATTAGTTTCTAAATTAGTTTTTCCTTTGGATTTGCTCTGAACTTAAACTTAGTTTGGAATGCCTTTGGTTTTGAATATTTCTGAAATCGTATTACTTCTCCTAAGTAAGTTGCTAGTCTGTTCTATTTACGTGAAATTCGAATAATATTGTGAAGTATCTGCCATCAGTTTTACTGTGTGCCAGGCTGAGTTCCCTGATGAATTTCAAATTTCAGATATGAAACAGTAAAGGTTAAAAAAAAAAATGTTACAAAGGGTACTTCATGCAGTAGCATAAACTTCTGTTTTCTCAAAACTTGTATCAGTTCATCTCACCAGGACCAGCAGGGGAAGCACACTCTGCCTAGGCACTGGCAAAGGGACACAGTGAGAGTGTAGGGTCTCTTGCTGGGGCCATTCAAAATTTGACTGTACAAGCCCCTGAGCAATATGACAGGGCTTTAAAAATGGCCCTGCTTGAAGTACGCGGGTGATCTGGAGACCTCTAAGGTGCTTTCCAACAAAAGCTTTTCTATAATTGTATGAAATCACCTGCAATAGATTAACCCTGGTCATTATTCCTATCACAGGAAATAACTGTGACGCCTGGGTAACAGGTGAGCTTACTGCGACACCAGGGAGAGCCTTCCTGTACTTAAAGGCAACCTGTAGGAAAGCTGGGGAGGGAGTCTTTATCAGGGCCTGGAGCGACAGGACAAGGAGTAACCGCTTTAAACTGAAAAGTAGCACCCAGAAAGAACGGAGTCACGCAACAGGATTCATTTCCAAAACCACCTCATAGACACCTGGGCCAAAGAGCAGGGCCTTGAGCGGGTATATCACAATGACAGAGTTCATTTCCTTCCCAGTAGCTGGCACGTGCCGTTTTTTGGGATTTCGGGGCTACAGTGAGCTGCTAAGAGGGATGTCTTAGCTCTTGCAGGGCAGTGCTTCCACTAAGGCCAGGACTTTTCTGCATCTTCTACTGCCCTGCAAGCGAGGATGCTTGGGGCACACAGGAAGCTGGGAGCGGACACAGCTGCAGGGATTCCATAAGGCACAAGCAAATGCAGCCTTGGCTTGGTGACACTTTCTCTTGATTACTGCTCAACACAAATTACCTCGAGCAAGTCTACTGTGAGGACTAAAGGAAAGAGACGTATGGATGCTGCTAAGCTCTTCTAGCTTGTACCAGGTAGGAAAGATACCTCTGTAGCAGGCGTGAAGAGGATAGCACTAATTAATTAGATGAGAAGCGGAGGAAAGGCACTTAGAGGTAGTGAAAAGCAGTTAATGTGATGTTCCGGGGAAGCTTCAGTCTGCTTAAGGAGTAGCAAGAACAAGCCTAAAGTCATAGCCAAATACAAGAAAGAGAGGAGGACACGCAGCATGAGAAGCTCCCGAGAGAAAGGAGCTCTGTTTTGGGTAAAAATCAGTCCCTTTTTCTATCATGGAGACATCCAAGGGCGTAGGACACGTGCACTTCAGGGAACCAAGAGATGCTGTGCATTTCTCTCGTCCCCCTGACACAGCCACTAGGTGACGATGCTTCCAATTCTCTCTAAAGAAACCTTGCTTTCTCAGGCCCAGGCGTCCAGCTGCACACCAAGGACGTCCCTGGCTCCCAGGCACAGTTCCCAGGCCCAAGGCCGAGCTCCCCTCCGAACCCCCATTCCAGCAGACCTTGCTCCTGGCGTTGTGGAGCAGCCATTTCATGTCAGCCTTTTCTCCTGGCAGTCAGCTTAGCGCCGTAACCTCTGCCATCGGGGCGCCCGAGAGCCGTGTGAGGTCAGCAGAGAGTCACTGTCAGCCTTTGACCTCACAGAGGTGGGTGGCCATAAGTGCCCTGAGCGTCCAGCTCGCATTGAGTACTGCTGGTGGCACTCGAGGCGTGGAGGTCTGCATGGTGCAATGGGAGACGCCGATGTCCTGCTGCTGGAACAAGAGGCGCTGATGTGCTGCTGGTGCAGGAGGAGACGTGAAGGTGCTGCTGCTTAGAGGTGCTGAGGAGCGGGCAGCCTCCGTGCCGGTGGCTGAGCATGCTGCTCTTAATTAGTGCTCTACCCTTCCTATCTTTTTACTAAGGTGGGTAGAGAGAAATGCCCATATCTGTTTATTTCCTGGTAAGAAATGTAAGAGCCTTGTATCTGCATATTCAGCAGATTCATCCCAGCGCCCTTGGTACTGGCGATCTGTGTTGATCTGTAATAAAGAGCAATCGGTAGCACACCAAGTCTGCGTGACCTTGCATCTAACAGAATCGTCCAAATCCCTGTTGTGATCTCTCTACAGCTGTGGGCTGGCTAAGCTGTCTGTTGGATGGTGAAAATGGGAAATGATTGGGATGGGAAATGATGAGTGGGCCGAGAAATCATTGCTGGGATGGGAAGACTTCCTTGGGGTGGAAAGCCATTGGGGTGGGAACTCAAAGAGATGGGAAATCTTCCCTGGGTTTGAAATCCTTGGGAAGCAAAAGCGTTGGGATGGGAAATCACTCCGGGGATGGGGAAGTATTGGGATGGGAAGTCTTTAATGGGGTGGGTAACATTCCCTGGGGAAGGAAGTACTTGGAAAAGTAATCAGAGAGATGGGAATTCTTTGGGATGAGATCTCTTTGGATTAAGAAACGCTTCGTGTCGATGGGAAATATCTCGTATGGGAATCTGTTATCATGTGAAATTGTAAGGATGGGAAATGACCGTTAGGATGAAAAGCTGGTACTGGGACGGGAAATGCTTGGGACGGGGAAGTGTTGGTGTGAAACCGTCCTGGGCATGGCAAATGATGCGTGGGAGGGAAAGCCTGATGGGGATGGAAAAGTCTTGCGATGGGAAGCCTGCTTGGGTCCAAAAGCTGCAGTCCTCACCAAGATGGTGGCGAGGGGCTGGTCAGCCGTTGGGACGGAACGGCCGTTGCCCGCGTTCCCCAACCGACCGCCCCACTCTCCAGCCACCATGGCAGGTACAGCAGCCGGCTCCCGCTCCTCCCGGGGCTGCGGCCCTGCTGGCGAGCCCAGCGCCCCAGATCTCACCCCAGCGCCCTTTTTCCCACAGAGGGTTTCCCCAGACGGCTTCCGCGGCTTCCGCAGACGCAAAACTCCCCCTTCGTCGTCCCAGCCGTGCCGCCAACGGTGGCTGCGTGGCTGCTGCCCTCCCTCCCCGGAGCGATGGCGCTGCCCTTGCAGCCCCCGCAGGTACCCACCCTCCCCTACGCGCTGCCCCAGGCCACCGTCTGGCACGTGGTGCCGGGGGTCCAGGGGCAGGTGCTGCAGCTCCCCGCCGGGGTGCAGCTGGCACCTGGGGGGCACCTCCCACCCGAGGGGCATCACCTGCAGCTTGGGCAGCTCCCCGCCGTGGGGCAGCTCCCTGCTGTGGGGCAGCTCCCCCACACCGCTCCTCCCTGGGCCCCCGTCTACCAGTGGGGACAGCCCGTGGGGACGGGGACGGTGCTGCCCCAGGATCCCCTCTGGCTGGGGCCCGGGGCCGTGCTCCATGGGGAGCTCCTGCACCCCGCAGGCACCTGCCTGCTGCAGGCCCCTGCCCACCCCGGCCCCCCACCCCTCCTCGTCCCGGGGCCTCCGCTGCGGGGGCAGGCGCTCCCCGCGCCCCGCACCCTGACCAGCAGCCGGGGGCAGCTGCCGGAGCCCTGTGACCACGCCGTGGGGCTCAGCGAGGACCAGGGGCCCCCGCTGCCCGGCCCCACTCCCCCCGAGCCTGCCCAGGCTCCAACGACCGCCAGCACCCAGACGGTGACGCCCGACGGTGAGTTTGGGGCTGGCGCAGCCGGCCGCTGGGCGCCCCACACCCAGGAGCCATGGGAAAGCTGGCATCGCCCATCCTGGGGGATTTGCTTGCTTTTTCCTCAGCGGCGACAGTTGCAGAGGTGCCTGAGGAGCCCCTGGAGCTGCTTGAGCTGGGCCCCGATGCCTTCGCCGAGGCCTTTCCCCACCTGGCAGGGGACAGCCAGCAGCTGCAGCACCTGCAGGACCAGCTCCCGGCCGACCTGGACATCTCCAGCTTGGAGGAGCTGCTCAGCTGGCTCGATGCCGTGGAGCCCCAGGACGCCTTCCCCGGTGTCCCCAGCAGTCCTGTGCTCAGCCGCTTCCTGTCTGAGCTGCCCGACCTCTGCGAGGACATGGAGGAGCCGAGCACACAGGGACTGGCAGCCACCAGAGCGCTGGGTGAGGTACCCTCAACCCCTGGGGTGCACCCCGAGAAGGTGCAGGGTGGGCAGGCGGTGCAGCCCCCTGCTGTGCCGGCAGCGAGCTCCCCCCTCAAGCCTGCAGCCAGTCCCCAGCTCAGTGCCCTCAGGAGACCCCTGCCCAACCCTCCCTTCACTCTCCCCAAAAGGCCCCCCCACCCTGAATTCCTCACTGCCCTTAGCAGACCCCTGCCCAACCCTCCCTCGCGTCCCCTCAAGAGAACCCCCGACCCTGAATTCCTTAATTCCCTTAGGAGACCCCTGCCCAAGCCTCGCCTGAGTCCCCTCAAGAGCCCCCCCGGCCCTGAATTTATTAGAGCCCTTAGGAGGCCCCTGCCCAATCCCCCTCTGAGTCCCCTCAAGAGCCCCCCGCCTGCCCCTGCGCCCACCGGCACCAAGTGGGGGGCCAAGCGCCCCGCGCCCACCAGCACCCCCAGCACAGTGCAGAGCTCCCAGCACAGGAGGCCGGCGACGGAGAAAACCCCCGGCAAGGAGAAGACGACGCTGCTGGGCCAGGGTGGCCAAGGCCCCAAGACGCTGTGCCAGGGGAAGACGGGTGGCCACAGCGCGGTGGCTGGCAGCAGCGGCCAAGCGGGCGGCGGCAGGCAGCAGCCGGCGAGCGACAGCACCAGGGCGCCCAGCAAGAGGGCCCGAAGCCCGGGGGCTGCTGGGGGGCAAGGAGCAGCGGCACCGCCTCCCCGGAGAGCGCTGCTGCTGCTGGAGCCCCCCCCCATTAAGCCCCGTGCCCGTGCCCGTGCCGTGCGGGCCCAGGACAGGCTCCGTCCCCAAGCCATCGGGGACAAGACGCTGCAGCGCCAGCACCCAGGGACAAAGACCCCCAGCGAGACTTTGCAGCCGCTGGGGGCCAGGGCGAAGGCGCTGGGGCCAGTGCGCCAGCCGCCCTGTGTGCAGCTGCAGCCCACCTCCAGCGGCCCCAGCAGCATGCCCAGGGCCCCGCCGACGGTGCCAGGCTCCAGCGCTGTGCCCGCTGCCCCCCGGCCCCCAGCTGGCGACAAGGCCCAGGCGGTGCCGGCACCACCAGGCAGCACGGCGCGAGCATGGAGAGCTCCCGTGCAGCAGGCGCCCAGAGCGCCGTGCCTGCCAGCCGCGGGGGGCCAAGCGCAGCGGGAGCCTCTGCCCACGCAGCCGCGCACGCTGCAGCGTCCGGCGCAGCCCCGCGTGGACTACGTGCCCTGCGTGGGGCCCTGGGCGGGCGGCGACGCGGCGCCCACGCCGCTGGAGGAGCAGGAGGCGTCGGTGCCCATCACGCCGCAGCAGCGTCCCGAGCGGGAGCGCCTGAAGAAGCTGGCCCAGGAGGAGCGGAGCGGGCGGCCCACCAGATGAAGATCGGCCCCGTGCAATTCTTCGTGCAGCGGCAGAAGGACCACGCCATAGCCAAGTATTACGGCTACCCGTGACCCTGCGCTCCTCGACGGCCCCCGCAGCACCCGGGCCCGCTCAGCATGCAGGCACAGAGACCTCTGCAGGCGCCTGCTCCAGCTTCAGCCACGCTCCTCAGCCCTTGCCCCTCTCGCTTGCCCTCTCCCTTCTCCAGTGCTGGAGCTAGGCAGTGTTTGCCACTGTCAGGGATGGGCAACTGGGGCAATGGGAAATGCGCGCGTCACGAATGAACGTTGCAATGGGAAGCTGTTGGGATGTTGGCAATAGCTGGGGTGGGAAAGGTTGGGCGTGGGAACTGCTTGTTGGGACACCAAATGGCTGAGATCCCAAACTTATTTCTTCGTTCGGGTCATTTCTCTTATTTAGTGCCTTCCTTATTAAATTCCTCTAGTGTAGGTGTTCACTCAGCAAGGCCTCTGCCTGCAGCTGTTCTGGCACTGAGATGCTGAGGGGATTTCATGCAGCCCGCTCCCGCTGCCCATGCTCAGTCCGTGCATGGATGTGGGCATGGCCAGCACGGACGGGAGAAAATGGGTGGACGGCTGGGTGGATGGGAGGGTGATGGGAGTTGGGAATTCAGCCTTGGGATCAGACACGGGAGGTTGTTGGGATAGGAAATGATCAGTGGGATGGGAAGTCACGATGGGGATAGGAATTCATTAGAATAGGACAAATTGGTTTCATTTTTATTTATTATTTTATTAATTTTATTTATTTATTTTATTTATTATATTTATTAATTTTATTTATTAAATTTACTTTATTGACTGTGTTGTACAGGATGGCATTTTTTTAGGTTCTCTTCCTTTTCTACCCTATTAAACTCTCTTTATCACAACGCACTGCTTTGTACTTCATTTTTCCTTCCGAGTCGTTCTGGATTCACTCAGGATGGGGGGGACATTTGTGAATGCCTGTGTGCTTCAGATCCAAGGTCACCTTTGCCCTCAACTCAAGATACATATTTGCATCTGTTGTCATGATACAAAATTAACAACAACAAAATAAAAGTTAACTACTTCCGAGCACCAGCTGTACGTTTGCTGGGTCTGCTCTATGCATTTTGAAGACCATTCAATACTATTCAGCACCTTCAGGAGGAAATGTGTGGTTCTAGGGAAATGCATCTTGATCTGATGCAAACCTGCGACGCACCCTGCAGCCCCTGCAACCCCTGTGATTTTACCTGCAGCCCCTGCAACCCCTGTGATTTTACCTGCAGCCCTTCCAACCCCTGTGAGGTTACCTGCAGGCCTTCCAACCCCTGTGAGGTTACCTGCAGCCCCTCCAACCCCTGTGAGGTTACCTGCAGCCCCTCCAACCCCTGTGAGGTTACCTGCAGCCACTCCAACCCTGGGACAGGCCCTACAGCTGGCTCCGGGGACTACCCCGTTGCCGTATCAGTCGCCAATACACACAAGATGAAGGAATGGATGCAGAAGTCATCTCGTTTAGGCAGGGAAGAAAGTCCTCCTAAGACGGGGAAGGAGCAATAGGCAGGCGAGGCAGGCGACCCCAATGTAGGGCCATCCCAGGGAAGAGGAGGCTGTTATAAAATAGAAAAGAGAGAAAAGCAGCAGTAAGCAGGTGATCCCCATCCCTGGGCGAGCTGCGAGACATGGGACAAGATTTCAGCTGTCATGCAGGCGAGCACATTGTCACCTGGCTGCTGCGATGCTGGGATAACAGCTCCGGGAGCCTGGAATCGGAGGGCAGGGAAGCCAAGCAGCTGGGATCCTTCTCTGGGGAAGGGGGCACTGAGAAAGCGATCGGAAACGGGGCACAAGCCTCTGGAGGCGGCGCCTGTCAGGCGTGAAGGAAAGGGATCCCTTCCAGGAAGATGCTGTGGGGTTGCTGAGGGTCGAAGAACAGCAGGTGTTGGCTGCTCCCACCGTGCTGCAGCAGCGGCAAGGGAGAGACGTGGTGGTTTTCCTCAGCTGGGCAGCTGAGCTCCACCTCAACCGCTCTCTCCCTGCCCCTCCTCAAACGGAAAGGGGAGAAAATAGGATGGAAAGGGCTCAAGGGCTGAGAGAAGGACAGGGAGATCACTCCACAATGATCGTCACGGGCAAAAGAGGCTCAGCAGAGCCTGTTCCAGTCCAGCCCGGGCCTGCTCCTGCGGGGGCTCTCCACAGGCCGCGGCCTCCTCCAGGCCACATCCACCTGCTCCAGCGGGGGCTCCTCCACGGGCTGCAGCGTGGAGATCTGCTCCGTGTGGGACCCGTGGGCTGCAGGGGGACAGCCTGCTCCACCAGGGGCCTCTCCCCAGGCCGCAGGGGAACTGCTGCTGTGAGCCTGGAGCACCTCCTGCCTCCTGCTGCACTCACCTTGGGGGCTGCAGAGAGGTTTCTCACTCCTCCCTGACCCAGACGCTGCTGTGCAGCAGGTTTCTTTCCCTTTCTTAGGTGGGCTCTCACGCAGGCGCAAACATCATCCTTTTTGTCTCAGTTCTGGGCAGCAGCGGGTCCCTCTGGAGCCTCCTGGAACCGGCCCTTATCTAACATGGGGCAGCTGCTGCATTCTCCTCACAGAGGACACCCCTGCAGCCCCCCGCTACCAGAACCTGTCCTCGTAAACCCAACACAAGACACCGACCGAGCCTCCCTGATTCCCAGCAGGTGGGTCAGGCTGGGAACCCAGGCCAGTGCCCGGCAGACCCTCCTGGGCCTTGAAAAGCAAGCTTTATGGGCACGTAGCACCCAGAAAGAACGGAGTCACACAACAGGATTCATTTCCAAAACCGTCTCATAGACACCTGGGCCAAAGAGCAGGGCCTTGAGCGGGTATATCACAATGACAGAGTTCATTTCCTTCCCAGTAGCTGGCACGTGCCGTTTTTTGGGATTTCGGGGCTACAGTGAGCTGCTAAGAGGGATGTCTTAGCTCTTGCAGGGCCGTGCTTCCACTAAGGCCAGGACTTTTCTGCATCTTCTACTGCCCTGCAAGCGAGGATGCTTGGGGCACACAGGAAGCTGGGAGCGGACACAGCTGCAGGGATTCCATAAGGCACAAGCAAATGCAGCCTTGGCTTGGTGACACTTTCTCTTGATTACTGCTCAACACAAATTACCTCGAGCAAGTCTACTGTGAGGACTAAAGGAAAGAGACGTATGGATGCTGCTAAGCTCTTCTAGCTTGTACCAGGTAGGAAAGATACCTCTGTAGCAGGCGTGAAGAGGATAGCACTAATTAATTAGATGAGAAGCGGAGGAAAGGCACTTAGAGGTAGTGAAAAGCAGTTAATGTGATGTTCCGGGGAAGCTTCAGTCTGCTTAAGGAGTAGCAAGAACAAGCCTAAAGTCATAGCCAAATACAAGAAAGAGAGGAGGACACGCAGCATGAGAAGCTCCCGAGAGAAAGGAGCTCTGTTTTGGGTAAAAATCAGTCCCTTTTTCTATCATGGAGACATCCAAGGGCGTAGGACACGTGCACTTCAGGGAACCAAGAGATGCTGTGCATTTCTCTCGTCCCCCTGACACAGCCACTAGGTGACGATGCTTCCAATTCTCTCTAAAGAAACCTTGCTTTCTCAGGCCCAGGTGTCCAGCTGCACACCAAGGACGTCCCTGGCTCCCAGGCACAGTTCCCAGGCCCAAGGCCGAGCTCCCCTCCGAACCCCCATTCCAGCAGACCTTGCTCCTGGCGTTGTGGAGCAGCCATTTCATGTCAGCCTTTTCTCCTGGCAGTCAGCTTAGCGCCGTAACCTCTGCCATCGGGGCGCCCGAGAGCCGTGTGAGGTCAGCAGAGAGTCACTGTCAGCCTTTGACCTCACAGAGGTGGGTGGCCATAAGTGCCCTGAGCGTCCAGCTCGCATTGAGTACTGCTGGTGGCACTCGAGGCGTGGAGGTCTGCATGGTGCAATGGGAGACGCCGATGTCCTGCTGCTGGAACAAGAGACGCTGATGTGCTGCTGGTGCAGGAGGAGACGTGAAGGTGCTGCTGCTTAGAGGTGCTGAGGAGCGGGCAGCCTCCGTGCCGGTGGCTGAGCATGCTGCTCTTAATTAGTGCTCTACCCTTCCTATCTTTTTACTAAGGTGGGTAGAGAGAAATGCCCATATCTGTTTATTTCCTGGTAAGAAATGTAAGAGCCTTGTATCTGCATATTCACCAGATTCATCCCAGCGCCCTTGGTACTGGCGATCTGTGTTGATCTGTAATAAAGAGCAATCGGTAGCACACCAAGTCTGCGTGACCTTGCATCTAACAGAATCGTCCAAATCCCTGTTGTGATCTCTCTACAGCTGTGGGCTGGCTAAGCTGTCTGTTGGATGGTGAAAATGGGAAATGATTGGGATGGGAAATGATGAGTGGGCCGAGAAATCATTGCTGGGATGGGAAGACTTCCTTGGGGTGGAAAGCCATTGGGGTGGGAACTCAAAGAGATGGGAAATCTTCCCTGGGTTTGAAATCCTTGGGAAGCAAAAGCGTTGGGATGGGAAATCACTCCGGGGATGGGGAAGTATTGGGATGGGAAGTCTTTAATGGGGTGGGTAACATTCCCTGGGGAAGGAAGTACTTGGAAAAGTAATCAGAGAGATGGGAATTCTTTGGGATGAGATCTCTTTGGATTAAGAAACGCTTCGTGTCGATGGGAAATATCTCGTATGGGAATCTGTTATCATGTGAAATTGTAAGGATGGGAAATGACCGTTAGGATGAAAAGCTGGTACTGGGACGGGAAATGCTTGGGACGGGGAAGTGTTGGTGTGAAACCGTCCTGGGCATGGCAAATGATGCGTGGGAGGGAAAGCCTGATGGGGATGGAAAAGTCTTGCGATGGGAAGCCTGCTTGGGTCCAAAAGCTGCAGTCCTCACCAAGATGGTGGCGAGGGGCTGGTCAGCCGTTGGGACGGAACGGCCGTTGCCCGCGTTCCCCAACCGACCGCCCCACTCTCCAGCCACCATGGCAGGTACAGCAGCCGGCTCCCGCTCCTCCCGGGGCTGCGGCCCTGCTGGCGAGCCCAGCGCCCCAGATCTCACCCCAGCGCCCTTTTTCCCACAGAGGGTTTCCCCAGACGGCTTCCGCGGCTTCCGCAGACGCAAAACTCCCCCTTCGTCGTCCCAGCCGTGCCGCCAACGGTGGCTGCGTGGCTGCTGCCCTCCCTCCCCGGAGCGATGGCGCTGCCCTTGCAGCCCCCCCAGGTACCCACCCTCCCCTACGCGCTGCCCCAGGCCACCGTCTGGCACGTGGTGCCGGGGGTCCAGGGGCAGGTGCTGCAGCTCCCCGCCGGGGTACAGCTGGCACCTGGGGGGCACCTCCCACCCGAGGGGCACCACCTGCAGCTGGGGCAGCTCCCCGCCGTGGGGCAGCTCCCTGCTGTGGGGCAGCTCCCCCACACCGCTCCTCCCTGGGCCCCCGTCTACCAGTGGGGACAGCCCGTGGGGACGGGGACGGTGCTGCCCCAGGATCCCCTCTGGCTGGGGCCCGGGGCCGTGCTCCATGGGGAGCTCCTGCACCCCGCAGGCACCTGCCTGCTGCAGGCCCCTGCCCACCCCGGCCCCCCACCCCTCCTCGTCCCGGGGCCTCCGCTGCGGGGGCAGGCGCTCCCCGCGCCCCGCACCCTGACCAGCAGCCGGGGGCAGCTGCCGGAGCCCTGCGACCACGCCGTGGGGCTCAGCGAGGACCAGGGGCCCCCGCTGCCCGGCCCCACTCCCCCCGAGCCTGCCCAGGCTCCAACGACCGCCAGCACCCAGACGGTGACGCCCGACGGTGAGTTTGGGGCTGGCACAGCCGGCCGCTGGGCGCCCCACACCCAGGAGCCATGGGAAAGCTGGCATCGCCCATCCTGGGGGATTTGCTTGCTTTTTCCTCAGCGGCGACAGTTGCAGAGGTGCCTGAGGAGCCCCTGGAGCTGCTTGAGCTGGGCCCCGATGCCTTCGCCGAGGCCTTTCCCCACCTGGCAGGGGACAGCCAGCAGCTGCAGCACCTGCAGGACCAGCTCCCGGCCGACCTGGACATCTCCAGCTTGGAGGAGCTGCTCAGCTGGCTCGATGCCGTGGAGCCCCAGGACGCCTTCCCCGGTGTCCCCAGCAGTCCTGTGCTCAGCCGCTTCCTGTCTGAGCTGCCCGACCTCTGCGAGGACATGGAGGAGCCGAGCACACAGGGACTGGCAGCCACCAGAGCGCTGGGTGAGGTACCCTCAACCACTGGGGTGCACCCCGAGAAGGTGCAGGGTGGGCGGGCGGTGCAGCCCCCTGCTGTGCCGGCAGCGAGCTCCCCCCTCAAGCCTGCAGCCAGTCCCCAGCTCAGTGCCCTCAGGAGACCCCTGCCCAACCCTCCCTTCACTCTCCCCAAAAGGCCCCCCCACCCTGAATTCCCCACTGCCCTTAGCAGACCCCTGCCCAACCCTCCCTCGCGTCCCCTCAAGAGAACCCCCGACCCTGAATTCCTTAATTCCCTTAGGAGACCCCTGCCCAAGCCTCGCCTGAGTCCCCTCAAGAGCCCCCCCGACCCTGAATTTATTAGTGCCCTTAGGAGACCCCTGCCCAATCCCCCTCTGGGTCCCCTCAAGAGCCCCCCCGGCCCTGAATTTATTAGTGCCCTTAGGAGGCCCCTGCCCAATCCCCCTCTGAGTCCCCTCAAGAGCCCCCCGCCTGCCCCTGTGCCCACCGGCACCAAGTGGGGGGCCAAGCGCCCCGCGCCCACCAGCACCCCCAGCACAGCGCAGAGCTCCCAGCACAGGAGGCCGGCAACGGAGAAAACCCCCGGCAAGGAGAAGACGACGCTGCTGGGCCAGGGTGGCCAAGGCCCCAAGACGCTGTGCCAGGGGAAGACGGGTGGCCACAGCGCGGTGGCTGGCAGCAGCGGCCAAGCGGGCGGCGGCAGGCAGCAGCCGGCGAGCGACAGCACCAGGGCGCCCAGCAAGAGGGCCCGAAGCCCGGGGGCTGCTGGGGGGCAAGGAGCAGCGGCACCGCCTCCCCGGAGAGCGCTGCTGCTGCTGGAGCCCCCCCCCATTAAGCCCCGTGCCCGTGCCCGTGCCGTGCGGGCCCAGGACAGGCTCCGTCCCCAAGCCATCGGGGACACGACGCTGCAGCGCCAGCACCCGGGGACAAAGACCCCCAGCGAGACTTTGCAGCCGCTGGGGGCCAGGGCGAAGGCGCTGGGGCCAGTGCGCCAGCCGCCCTGTGTGCAGCCGCAGCCCACCTCCAGCGGCCCCAGCAGCATGCCCAGGGCCCCGCCGACGGTGCCAGGCTCCAGCGCTGTGCCCGCTGCCCCCCGGCCCCCAGCTGGCGACAAGGCCCAGGCGGTGCCGGCACCACCAGAAAGCACGGCGCGAGCGTGGAGAGCTCCCCTGCAGCAGGCGCCCAGAGCGCCGTGCCTGCCAGCCGCGGGGGGCCAAGCGCAGCGGGAGCCTCTGCCCATGCAGCCGCGCACGCTGCAGCGTCCGGCGCAGCCCCGCGTGGACTACGTGCCCTGCGTGGGGCCCTGGGCGGGCGGCGACGCGGCGCCCACGCCGCTGGAGGAGCAGGAGGCGTCGGTGCCCATCACGCCGCAGCAGCGTCCCGAGCGGGAGTGCCTGAAGAAGCTGGCCCAGGAGGAGCGGCAGCGGGCGGCCCACCAGATGAAGATCGGCCCCGTGCAATTCTTCGTGCAGCGGCAGAAGGACCACGCCATAGCCAAGTATTACGGCTACCCGTGACCCTGCGCTCCTCGACGGCCCCCGCAGCACCCGGGCCCGCTCAGCATGCAGGCACAGAGACCTCTGCAGGCGCCTGCTCCAGCTTCAGCCACGCTCCTCAGCCCTTGCCCCTCTCGCTTGCCCTCTCCCTTCTCCAGTGCTGGAGCTAGGCAGTGTTTGCCACTGTCAGGGATGGGCAACTGGGGCAATGGGAAATGCGCGCGTCACGAATGAACGTTGCAATGGGAAGCTGTTGGGATGTTGGCAATAGCTGGGGGTGGGAAAGGTTGGGCGTGGGAACTGCTTGTTGGGACACCAAATGGCTGAGATCCCAAACTTATTTCTTCGTTCGGGTCATTTCTCTTATTTAGTGCCTTCCTTATTAAATTCCTCTAGTGTAGGTATTCACTCAGCAAGGCCTCTGCCTGCAGCTGTTCTTGCACTGGGATGCCGAGGGGATTTCATGCAGCCCGCTCCCGCTGCCCATGCTCAGTCCGTGCATGGATGTGGGCATGGCCAGCACGGACGGGAGAAAATGGGTGGACGGCTGGGTGGATGGGAGGGTGATGGGAGTTGGGAATTCAGCCTTGGGATCAGACACGGGAGGTTGTTGGGATAGGAAATGACCAGTGGGATGGGAAGTCACGATGGGGATAGGAATTCATTAGAATAGGACAAATTGGTTTCATTTTTATTTATTATTTTATTAATTTTATTTATTTATTTTATTTATTATATTTATTAATTTTATTTATTAAATTTACTTTATTGACTGTGTTGTACAGGATGGCATTTTTTTAGGTTCTCTTCCTTTTCTACCCTATTAAACTCTCTTTATCACAACGCACTGCTTTGTACTTCATTTTTCCTTCCGAGTCGTTCTGGATTCACTCAGGATGGGGGGACATTAGTGAACGCCTGTGTGCTTCAGATCCAAGGTCACCTTTGCCCTCAACTCAAGATACATATTTGCATCTGTTGTCATGATACAAAATTAACAACAACAAAATAAAAGTTAACTACTTCCGAGCACCAGCTGTACGTTTGCTGGGTCTGCTCTATGCATTTTGAAGACCATTCAATACTATTCAGCACCTTCAGGAGGAAATGTGTGGTTCTAGGGAAATGCATCTTGATCTGATGCAAACCTGCGACGCACCCTGCAGCCCCTGCAACCCCTGTGATTTTACCTGCAGCCCTTCCAACCCCTGTGATTTTACCTGCAGCCCTTCCAACCCCTGTGAGGTTACCTGCAGCCCCTCCAACCCCTGTGAGGTTACCTGCAGCCACTCCAACCCTGGGACAGGCCCTACAGCTGGCTCCGGGGACTACCCCGTTGCCGTATCAGTCGCCAATACACACAAGATGAAGGAATGGATGCAGAAGTCATCTCGTTTAGGCAGGGAAGAAAGTCCTCCTAAGACGGGGAAGGAGCAATAGGCAGGCGAGGCAGGCGACCCCAATGTAGGGCCATCCCAGGGAAGAGGAGGCTGTTATAAAATAGAAAAGAGAGAAAAGCAGCAGTAAGCAGGTGATCCCCATCCCTGGGCGAGCTGCGAGACATGGGACAAGATTTCAGCTGTCATGCAGGCGAGCACATTGTCACCTGGCTGCTGCGATGCTGGGATAACAGCTCCGGGAGCCTGGAATCGGAGGGCAGGGAAGCCAAGCAGCTGGGATCCTTCTCTGGGGAAGGGGGCACTGAGAAAGCGATCGGAAACGGGGCACAAGCCTCTGGAGGCGGCGCCTGTCAGGCGTGAAGGAAAGGGATCCCTTCCAGGAAGATGCTGTGGGGTTGCTGAGGGTCGAAGAACAGCAGGTGTTGGCTGCTCCCACCGTGCTGCAGCAGCGGCAAGGGAGAGACGTGGTGGTTTTCCTCAGCTGGGCAGCTGAGCTCCACCTCAACCGCTCTCTCCCTGCCCCTCCTCAAACGGAAAGGGGAGAAAATAGGATGGAAAGGGCTCAAGGGCTGAGAGAAGGACAGGGAGATCACTCCACAATGATCGTCACGGGCAAAAGAGGCTCAGCAGAGCCTGTTCCAGTCCAGCCCGGGCCTGTTCCTGCGGGGGCTCTCCACAGGCCGCGGCCTCCTCCAGGCCACATCCACCTGCTCCAGCGGGGGCTCCTCCACGGGCTGCAGCGTGGAGATCTGCTCCGTGTGGGACCCGTGGGCTGCAGGGGGACAGCCTGCTCCACCAGGGGCCTCTCCCCAGGCCGCAGGGGAACTGCTGCTGTGAGCCTGGAGCACCTCCTGCCTCCTGCTGCACTCACCTTGGGGGCTGCAGAGAGGTTTCTCACTCCTCCCTGACCCAGACGCTGCTGTGCAGCAGGTTTCTTTCCCTTTCTTAGGTGGGCTCTCACGCAGGCGCAAACATCATCCTTTTTGTCTCAGTTCTGGGCAGCAGCGGGTCCCTCTGGAGCCTCCTGGAACCGGCCCTTATCTAACATGGGGCAGCTGCTGCATTCTCCTCACAGAGGACACCCCTGCAGCCCCCCGCTACCAGAACCTGTCCTCGTAAACCCAACACAAGACACCGACCGAGCCTCCCTGATTCCCAGCAGGTGGGTCAGGCTGGGAACCCAGGCCAGTGCCTGGCAGACCGTCCTGGGCCTTGAAAAGCAAGCTTTATGGGCACGTAGCACCCAGAAAGAACGGAGTCACACAACAGGATTCATTTCCAAAACCGTCTCACAGACACCTGGGCCAAAGAGCAGGGCCTTGAGCGGGTATATCACAATGACAGAGTTCATTTCCTTCCCAGTAGCTGGCACGTGCCGTTTTTTGGGATTTCGGGGCTACAGTGAGCTGCTAAGAGGGATGTCTTAGCTCTTGCAGGGCAGTGCTTCCACTAAGGCCAGGACTTTTCTGCATCTTCTACTGCCCTGCAAGCGAGGATGCTTGGGGCACACAGGAAGCTGGGAGCGGACACAGCTGCAGGGATTCCATAAGGCACAAGCAAATGCAGCCTTGGCTTGGTGACACTTTCTCTTGATTACTGCTCAACACAAATTACCTCGAGCAAGTCTACTGTGAGGACTAAAGGAAAGAGACGTATGGATGCTGCTAAGCTCTTCTAGCTTGTACCAGGTAGGAAAGATACCTCTGTAGCAGGCGTGAAGAGGATAGCACTAATTAATTAGATGAGAAGCGGAGGAAAGGCACTTAGAGGTAGTGAAAAGCAGTTAATGTGATGTTCCGGGGAAGCTTCAGTCTGCTTAAGGAGTAGCAAGAACAAGCCTAAAGTCATAGCCAAATACAAGAAAGAGAGGAGGACACGCAGCATGAGAAGCTCCCGAGAGAAAGGAGCTCTGTTTTGGGTAAAAATCAGTCCCTTTTTCTATCATGGAGACATCCAAGGGCGTAGGACACGTGCACTTCAGGGAACCAAGAGATGCTGTGCATTTCTCTCGTCCCCCTGACACAGCCACTAGGTGACGATGCTTCCAATTCTCTCTAAAGAAACCTTGCTTTCTCAGGCCCAGGTGTCCAGCTGCACACCAAGGACGTCCCTGGCTCCCAGGCACAGTTCCCAGGCCCAAGGCCGAGCTCCCCTCCGAACCCCCATTCCAGCAGACCTTGCTCCTGGCGTTGTGGAGCAGCCATTTCATGTCAGCCTTTTCTCCTGGCAGTCAGCTTAGCGCCGTAACCTCTGCCATCGGGGCGCCCGAGAGCCGTGTGAGGTCAGCAGAGAGTCACTGTCAGCCTTTGACCTCACAGAGGTGGGTGGCCATAAGTGCCCTGAGCGTCCAGCTCGCATTGAGTACTGCTGGTGGCACTCGAGGCGTGGAGGTCTGCATGGTGCAATGGGAGACGCCGATGTCCTGCTGCTGGAACAAGAGGCGCTGATGTGCTGCTGGTGCAGGAGGAGACGTGAAGGTGCTGCTGCTTAGAGGTGCTGAGGAGCGGGCAGCCTCAGCGGGCAGCTGAATCAGAGGGCAGGGAAGCTAAGCAGCTTCCTTCTCTGGGGAAGGGGGCACAGAGAAAGTGACTGGAAATGGGGTACAAGCCCTCAGCCTCTAAAAGCAATCCCTCAGATGTTTAGGTATAGTAATGTTAGGTATATCTGTTTGACTCTAGACCCCAACATGTTTGTTAGTGTCTGGTTTGTCAACTGCTTTCTTGTGGGGGATTTGAGTTGGCCATTACTGTTTAGGTGAATGCTGACTTCGTATCTATGGTGCACTTTATTCTTAAAATGGGAAGTTTCTACCAATTTCCCGTCCAAACTTGCTCATAAGCCAACTGCAGTCATCATTTCAGATGTGTCTCCCAACTTACACATTTCCTATTTCTCCTTGATATTTACTCAAGAAATTCATTTACGTAGAGACAACATATTCTTCTCTCAACTGGCATCTGGCTGGGCAGAATGATGTCCTTTCATTCCCTTCCAGGCAATAGGCAACTTGTTCCTTCTGTCATGTGAACTCTTCCTCCTAAGTTCAATGTGAATACAAGTGGCAGAACTGTGCCTCATGTCTCAAATGAGTGTCAGGGCTGCCTTGTCCAGTGTATTCATACTGGAGGGAAAAAAAAAATGAATAGCCATACACACTATATAACCACTTAACTTTTTCAGTCCTCCTTGTGCTAACAGTGCATGAACGTGAGGTTTTGTTGTCATTTTTGTTTGTTTGTTTGTTTGCTTGCTTTAAACTCCTGACTGCCATATAGCAAACATGACAAAAAAACACCCTTTTTTGAGAATCTCTGAGAATGGCTCTGCTTTGTATTATCACCTGTCACTTCACCTGAACCATTTCAATCACAAGCGATAGCCTTCTGTCAGGCTTGGTAGTACTTCCCAACCTTATGTCCCCTGCAAATCTCAAAGCTCATGTGAGCTCATGTATCCGTAGATAATGTATCAGAAGCTCACAGAAGGTGAAATAGTTGTAATTCATCCCCTGTGTAGGGAAGAACTGGTCCTAGAAAGGAAAGCTATTAAATTATCTGGAAACAATTTAGCTCTGATAAATTATTTTGTAAATTACACATTACCCCCTCCTTCCCTGGTCTTAGCTGTTCTTGCTCCAAAACTTTGCATGGTGTTGATGTCAAACTAACAGGCCCACACTTGTCTGGATGACTCTTTACCCTCTTCTGGACAGAGGTGTATTTGTTACTCTCCCATTCTGGGGACTATCCCTGATTTGCACAATTGTTATGCATTTTTCCTACTTGACTTGTTGTTCTGTGTGCCAATGCTGTTAATAGGCTAGGTAGATATCAGCTTTTCATTTTTCACTTGAATCACTATAGATTGTTATTTCACCTCAGATGATGTTGCGCCTAGTGCCCTACCCTCCTTTTCAATGGGAGTCCTGTCACTGCCCTTAATATCACATTGTTGTTGCTGTTAGATGCAGGAAATCAGATTTGCAGCATTTGAGACATCAGTAACTTTTGATCTATTTTTGCCTCAAGTGTGCAACTGTCCTAATTTGTTCTCTTTGTTCCCCCTGGTTTCTGTGGCTTAAGTACCACTTACTATTATTGTTTAATTTCCTATGTGAAGGAGGTTTTTGGTCATTCTTACTTTATTTCTGCAGTTTTTAACCTCTGAAACATGCCTTTTCTCATCGCTTTTTTCCTGTTTGAATTTTGAATTTTAACTATGCCTTCTCTGCACTCAAGTCCCAGAGCTGCTTAGTCAGACTCAATTATTCATTTCCTTAGATTTCAAAGTTTGCATTTCTAAGCCTCAAAACCTTCATTCTAAACCTGGTTTTGTCTGTCGTGAAATGTAAAATGAGAAAAGTCAGCTCATGATCACACTTTATTCAAATTTTACTACATTTAAACCCATACAGGAGCCAAGTCTAAAACGGTCTTATATTTTTTCACTTTTGGGAAGAAATCCATCACATAGTATACCTCTATGAACATAAGTGGTAATTATCTTTCAATCTTTTGCTGGGAAGTTAAAGTCTCCCATAATTCCCATTATTGTTTACATGTCTGATAACTGTACAGAGATGATTCACTATTAGACTGGAGCTAAGAGCAAAGAGCAGGCTAGCAAGGCTGTCTATCTTTAGCAGTGATTTGCACAAAACCACTCTTTTGCTGACCCATAACATTTAATTTCTCCATCCTCTGCTTCTTGCTAACACAAAGCACCATCTTATTCCATCCATTTGCCTTGGTTTCCAGCCTTCCTGAGATTTATCGGTCCTTGTATGACATTCATGCCTTTGTTTCACCCTTCCTGTGTTGACACTTGTCATAACAGTTTTAGATCCTGAACATGATCATCTCAAAGTTTGCCTGACAGTTAGGTCTTCCTCACATTGTCATAGAGTATCAGGTCTCTACCACTTGAAATAGATTGGATTGGATTAGATTATTGGCACCGTCTCTTGTGCTGGTAGTCCATTATCTTCACAGTCCGTACAACTGGCCATCAGTGAACATGAAGTGGCCTTATCCTGCCCATTTACCTTTCTGGAAATCAGCCACTCTCTCTGCCTAGAACAGGGAATGGATTTTCCTCACCTATCTTCAAAAGCTCTGAAGTTTTCTGTGATCTTTCCAATTTTATGGTATGATAAGCTTTTGCTGCCACTGAAGGGTAGAAGTCATTATGAATAGTGCCAACAAAACAGAAACATAACAATGAAAACGATATTTTAATTCAGAATAGGTATTTGAAAAGTTCACCTTTTCTAGCACAAATGGGGAAAAGAAAAAAAGGAAGGAAAAAAAAAAAAAAAAGCAGTCCTAAAACATCAAAACTGTGGCCAAAGAATTAGAAGAAACACTATTTTTCCAAAGCTGCAATGTTTTCCATTCATCTGGCTGGGCCAGCAGAGCACTGGAGACCTGGATGCACTGCACTCATGGCTGGTTACCCTAAATGACCTGCAGGGAGATCTTCTTATCTCTATCCCTCTGTTTCTCCTTTCAATCTCTGTTTTGTCTGTTTGTATCACTAGCTCTCAAATCGCCACTGATATATGCACGTGCAGCACCCAGCACAACCTTGTTTCAGGCTCCAGCGGGACCTTTAGGCATTACCATCCTGTAAACAAATAACAATGATAGTGAGTGTAATTACAATCGTCAAACTATTCCAGCTCCACATCATTAGCCATGCCCTGAGCTAAATAACATTTTAATCAGTTTGATATGTCATCTGTGGCTTTCTTCACTGTCACTTGCAATCCAGCAAACTCCTTCCTTCACGTTTCTAGATTAGACAGAGGGTTCTCAACTGCAGACATCCAATTCCCTGTTCAGGAAGCAGCGAGACCTTTCCTCTTCTCACAGATTTAAGATGATAGCCAAGCATCATGAGACACAGTGCGTATGTCTCCTAGGCCCATCCCATGAGAGCAGGACATTTACCACACATGAGAAGAAGACTTAATGCAGTGGCAAAGCAAAATACTCAGTGTCAAAGCCATGTCGAGATGATCATTAAAGACAGATCAAAATTACCCAATACAGGAGGAAAATCTATCGTTTGTAGAAGATTATGTTCTCTGATTATTAGTTTCTAAATTAGTTTTTCCTTTGGATTTGCTCTGAACTTAAACTTAGTTTGGAATGCCTTTGGTTTTGAATATTTCTGAAATCGTATTACTTCTCCTAAGTAAGTTGCTAGTCTGTTCTATTTACGTGAAATTCGAATAATATTGTGAAGTATCTGCCATCAGTTTTACTGTGTGCCAGGCTGAGTTCCCTGATGAATTTCAAATTTCAGATATGAAACAGTAAAGGTTAAAAAAAAAAATGTTACAAAGGGTACTTCATGCAGTAGCATAAACTTCTGTTTTCTCAAAACTTGTATCAGTTCATCTCACCAGGACCAGCAGGGGAAGCACACTCTGCCTAGGCACTGGCAAAGGGACACAGTGAGAGTGTAGGGTCTCTTGCTGGGGCCATTCAAAATTTGACTGTACAAGCCCCTGAGCAATATGACAGGGCTTTAAAAATGGCCCTGCTTGAAGTACGCGGGTGATCTGGAGACCTCTAAGGTGCTTTCCAACAAAAGCTTTTCTATAATTGTATGAAATCACCTGCAATAGATTAACCCTGGTCATTATTCCTATCACAGGAAATAACTGTGACGCCTGGGTAACAGGTGAGCTTACTGCGACACCAGGGAGAGCCTTCCTGTACTTAAAGGCAACCTGTAGGAAAGCTGGGGAGGGAGTCTTTATCAGGGCCTGGAGCGACAGGACAAGGAGTAACCGCTTTAAACTGAAAAGTAGCACCCAGAAAGAACGGAGTCACGCAACAGGATTCATTTCCAAAACCACCTCATAGACACCTGGGCCAAAGAGCAGGGCCTTGAGCGGGTATATCACAATGACAGAGTTCATTTCCTTCCCAGTAGCTGGCACGTGCCGTTTTTTGGGATTTCGGGGCTACAGTGAGCTGCTAAGAGGGATGTCTTAGCTCTTGCAGGGCAGTGCTTCCACTAAGGCCAGGACTTTTCTGCATCTTCTACTGCCCTGCAAGCGAGGATGCTTGGGGCACACAGGAAGCTGGGAGCGGACACAGCTGCAGGGATTCCATAAGGCACAAGCAAATGCAGCCTTGGCTTGGTGACACTTTCTCTTGATTACTGCTCAACACAAATTACCTCGAGCAAGTCTACTGTGAGGACTAAAGGAAAGAGACGTATGGATGCTGCTAAGCTCTTCTAGCTTGTACCAGGTAGGAAAGATACCTCTGTAGCAGGCGTGAAGAGGATAGCACTAATTAATTAGATGAGAAGCGGAGGAAAGGCACTTAGAGGTAGTGAAAAGCAGTTAATGTGATGTTCCGGGGAAGCTTCAGTCTGCTTAAGGAGTAGCAAGAACAAGCCTAAAGTCATAGCCAAATACAAGAAAGAGAGGAGGACACGCAGCATGAGAAGCTCCCGAGAGAAAGGAGCTCTGTTTTGGGTAAAAATCAGTCCCTTTTTCTATCATGGAGACATCCAAGGGCGTAGGACACGTGCACTTCAGGGAACCAAGAGATGCTGTGCATTTCTCTCGTCCCCCTGACACAGCCACTAGGTGACGATGCTTCCAATTCTCTCTAAAGAAACCTTGCTTTCTCAGGCCCAGGTGTCCAGCTGCACACCAAGGACGTCCCTGGCTCCCAGGCACAGTTCCCAGGCCCAAGGCCGAGCTCCCCTCCGAACCCCCATTCCAGCAGACCTTGCTCCTGGCGTTGTGGAGCAGCCATTTCATGTCAGCCTTTTCTCCTGGCAGTCAGCTTAGCGCCGTAACCTCTGCCATCGGGGCGCCCGAGAGCCGTGTGAGGTCAGCAGAGAGTCACTGTCAGCCTTTGACCTCACAGAGGTGGGTGGCCATAAGTGCCCTGAGCGTCCAGCTCGCATTGAGTACTGCTGGTGGCACTCGAGGCGTGGAGGTCTGCATGGTGCAATGGGAGACGCCGATGTCCTGCTGCTGGAACAAGAGGCGCTGATGTGCTGCTGGTGCAGGAGGAGACGTGAAGGTGCTGCTGCTTAGAGGTGCTGAGGAGCGGGCAGCCTCAGCGGGCAGCTGAATCAGAGGGCAGGGAAGCTAAGCAGCTTCCTTCTCTGGGGAAGGGGGCACAGAGAAAGTGACTGGAAATGGGGTACAAGCCCTCAGCCTCTAAAAGCAATCCCTCAGATGTTTAGGTATAGTAATGTTAGGTATATCTGTTTGACTCTAGACCCCAACATGTTTGTTAGTGTCTGGTTTGTCAACTGCTTTCTTGTGGGGGATTTGAGTTGGCCATTACTGTTTAGGTGAATGCTGACTTCGTATCTATGGTGCACTTTATTCTTAAAATGGGAAGTTTCTACCAATTTCCCGTCCAAACTTGCTCATAAGCCAACTGCAGTCATCATTTCAGATGTGTCTCCCAACTTACACATTTCCTATTTCTCCTTGATATTTACTCAAGAAATTCATTTACGTAGAGACAACATATTCTTCTCTCAACTGGCATCTGGCTGGGCAGAATGATGTCCTTTCATTCCCTTCCAGGCAATAGGCAACTTGTTCCTTCTGTCATGTGAACTCTTCCTCCTAAGTTCAATGTGAATACAAGTGGCAGAACTGTGCCTCATGTCTCAAATGAGTGTCAGGGCTGCCTTGTCCAGTGTATTCATACTGGAGGGAAAAAAAAAATGAATAGCCATACACACTATATAACCACTTAACTTTTTCAGTCCTCCTTGTGCTAACAGTGCATGAACGTGAGGTTTTGTTGTCATTTTTGTTTGTTTGTTTGTTTGCTTGCTTTAAACTCCTGACTGCCATATAGCAAACATGACAAAAAAACACCCTTTTTTGAGAATCTCTGAGAATGGCTCTGCTTTGTATTATCACCTGTCACTTCACCTGAACCATTTCAATCACAAGCGATAGCCTTCTGTCAGGCTTGGTAGTACTTCCCAACCTTATGTCCCCTGCAAATCTCAAAGCTCATGTGAGCTCATGTATCCGTAGATAATGTATCAGAAGCTCACAGAAGGTGAAATAGATGTAATTCATCCCCTGTGTAGGGAAGAACTGGTCCTAGAAAGGAAAGCTATTAAATTATCTGGAAACAATTTAGCTCTGATAAATTATTTTGTAAATTACACATTACCCCCTCCTTCCCTGGTCTTAGCTGTTCTTGCTCCAAAACTTTGCATGGTGTTGATGTCAAACTAACAGGCCCACACTTGTCTGGATGACTCTTTACCCTCTTCTGGACAGAGGTCTATTTATTACTCTCCCATTCTGGGGACTATCCCTGATTTGCACAATTGTTATGCATTTTTCCTACTTGACTTGTTGTTCTGTGTGCCAATGCTGTTAATAGGCTAGGTAGATATCAGCTTTTCATTTTTCACTTGAATCACTATAGATTGTTATTTCACCTCAGATGATGTTGCGCCTAGTGCCCTACCCTCCTTTTCAATGGGAGTCCTGTCACTGCCCTTAATATCACATTGTTGTTGCTGTTAGATGCAGGAAATAAGATTTGCAGCATTTGAGACATCAGTAACTTTTGATCTATTTTTGCCTCAAGTGTGCAACTGTCCTAATTTGTTCTCTTTGTTCCCCCTGGTTTCTGTGGCTTAAGTACCACTTACTATTATTGTTTAATTTCCTATGTGAAGGAGGTTTTTGGTCATTCTTACTTTATTTCTGCAGTTTTTAACCTCTGAAACATGCCTTTTCTCATCGCTTTTTTCCTGTTTGAATTTTGAATTTTAACTATGCCTTCTCTGCACTCAAGTCCCAGAGCTGCTTAGTCAGACTCAATTATTCATTTCCTTAGATTTCAAAGTTTGCATTTCTAAGCCTCAAAACCTTCATTCTAAACCTGGTTTTGTCTGTCGTGAAATGTAAAATGAGAAAAGTCAGCTCATGATCACACTTTATTCAAATTTTACTACATTTAAACCCATACAGGAGCCAAGTCTAAAACGGTCTTATATTTTTTCACTTTTGGGAAGAAATCCATCACATAGTATACCTCTATGAACATAAGTGGTAATTATCTTTCAATCTTTTGCTGGGAAGTTAAAGTCTCCCATAATTCCCATTATTGTTTACGTGTCTGATAACTGTACAGAGATGATTCACTATTAGACTGGAGCTAAGAGCAAAGAGCGGGCTAGCAAGGCTGTCTATCTTTAGCAGTGATTTGCACAAAACCACTCTTTTGCTGACCCATAACATTTAATTTCTCCATCCTCTGCTTCTTGCTAACACAAAGCACCATCTTATTCCATCCATTTGCCTTGGTTTCCAGCCTTCCTGAGATTTATCGGTCCTTGTATGACATTCATGCCTTTGTTTCACCCTTCCTGTGTTGACACTTGTCATAACAGTTTTAGATCCTGAACATGATCATCTCAAAGTTTGCCTGACAGTTAGGTCTTCCTCACATTGTCATAGAGTATCAGGTCTCTACCACTTGAAATAGATTGGATTGGATTAGATTATTGGCACCGTCTCTTGTGCTGGTAGTCCATTATCTTCACAGTCCGTACAACTGGCCATCAGTGAACATGAAGTGGCCTTATCCTGCCCATTTACCTTTCTGGAAATCAGCCACTCTCTCTGCCTAGAACAGGGAATGGATTTTCCTCACCTATCTTCAAAAGCTCTGAAGTTTTCTGTGATCTTTCCAATTTTATGGTATGATAAGCTTTTGCTGCCACTGAAGGGTAGAAGTCATTATGAATAGTGCCAACAAAACAGAAACATAATGAAAACGATATTTTAATTCAGAATAGGTATTTGAAAAGTTCACCTTTTCTAGCACAAATGGGGAAAAGAAAAAAAGGAAGGAAAAAAAAAAAAAAAAAAAGCAGTCCTAAAACATCAAAACTGTGGCCAAAGAATTAGAAGAAACACTATTTTTCCAAAGCTGCAATGTTTTCCATTCATCTGGCTGGGCCAGCAGAGCACTGGAGACCTGGATGCACTGCACTCATGGCTGGTTACCCTAAATGACCTGCAGGGAGATCTTCTTATCTCTATCCCTCTGTTTCTCCTTTCAATCTCTGTTTTGTCTGTTTGTATCACTAGCTCTCAAATCGCCACTGATATATGCACGTGCAGCACCCAGCACAACCTTGTTTCAGGCTCCAGCGGGACCTTTAGGCATTACCATCCTGTAAACAAATAACAATGATAGTGAGTGTAATTACAATCGTCAAACTATTCCAGCTCCACATCATTAGCCATGCCCTGAGCTAAATAACATTTTAATCAGTTTGATATGTCATCTGTGGCTTTCTTCACTGTCACTTGCAATCCAGCAAACTCCTTCCTTCACGTTTCTAGATTAGACAGAGGGTTCTCAACTGCAGACATCCAATTCCCTGTTCAGGAAGCAGCGAGACCTTTCCTCTTCTCACAGATTTAAGATGATAGCCAAGCATCATGAGACACAGTGCGTATGTCTCCTAGGCCCATCCCATGAGAGCAGGACATTTACCACACATGAGAAGAAGACTTAATGCAGTGGCAAAGCAAAATACTCAGTGTCAAAGCCATGTCTAGATGATCATTAAAGACAGATCAAAATTACCCAATACAGGAGGAAAATCTATCGTTTGTAGAAGATTATGTTCTCTGATTATTAGTTTCTAAATTAGTTTTTCCTTTGGATTTGCTCTGAACTTAAACTTAGTTTGGAATGCCTTTGGTTTTGAATATTTCTGAAATCGTATTACTTCTCCTAAGTAAGTTGCTAGTCTGTTCTATTTACGTGAAATTCGAATAATATTGTGAAGTATCTGCCATCAGTTTTACTGTGTGCCAGGCTGAGTTCCCTGATGAATTTCAAATTTCAGATATGAAACAGTAAAGGTTAAAAAAAAAAATGTTACAAAGGGTACTTCATGCAGTAGCATAAACTTCTGTTTTCTCAAAACTTGTATCAGTTCATCTCACCAGGACCAGCAGGGGAAGCACACTCTGCCTAGGCACTGGCAAAGGGACACAGTGAGAGTGTAGGGTCTCTTGCTGGGGCCATTCAAAATTTGACTGTACAAGCCCCTGAGCAATATGACAGGGCTTTAAAAATGGCCCTGCTTGAAGTACGCGGGTGATCTGGAGACCTCTAAGGTGCTTTCCAACAAAAGCTTTTCTATAATTGTATGAAATCACCTGCAATAGATTAACCCTGGTCATTATTCCTATCACAGGAAATAACTGTGACGCCTGGGTAACAGGTGAGCTTACTGCGACACCAGGGAGAGCCTTCCTGTACTTAAAGGCAACCTGTAGGAAAGCTGGGGAGGGAGTCTTTATCAGGGCCTGGAGCGACAGGACAAGGAGTAACCGCTTTAAACTGAAAAGTAGCACCCAGAAAGAACGGAGTCACGCAACAGGATTCATTTCCAAAACCACCTCATAGACACCTGGGCCAAAGAGCAGGGCCTTGAGCGGGTATATCACAATGACAGAGTTCATTTCCTTCCCAGTAGCTGGCACGTGCCGTTTTTTGGGATTTCGGGGCTACAGTGAGCTGCTAAGAGGGATGTCTTAGCTCTTGCAGGGCAGTGCTTCCACTAAGGCCAGGACTTTTCTGCATCTTCTACTGCCCTGCAAGCGAGGATGCTTGGGGCACACAGGAAGCTGGGAGCGGACACAGCTGCAGGGATTCCATAAGGCACAAGCAAATGCAGCCTTGGCTTGGTGACACTTTCTCTTGATTACTGCTCAACACAAATTACCTCGAGCAAGTCTACTGTGAGGACTAAAGGAAAGAGACGTATGGATGCTGCTAAGCTCTTCTAGCTTGTACCAGGTAGGAAAGATACCTCTGTAGCAGGCGTGAAGAGGATAGCACTAATTAATTAGATGAGAAGCGGAGGAAAGGCACTTAGAGGTAGTGAAAAGCAGTTAATGTGATGTTCCGGGGAAGCTTCAGTCTGCTTAAGGAGTAGCAAGAACAAGCCTAAAGTCATAGCCAAATACAAGAAAGAGAGGAGGACACGCAGCATGAGAAGCTCCCGAGAGAAAGGAGCTCTGTTTTGGGTAAAAATCAGTCCCTTTTTCTATCATGGAGACATCCAAGGGCGTAGGACACGTGCACTTCAGGGAACCAAGAGATGCTGTGCATTTCTCTCGTCCCCCTGACACAGCCACTAGGTGACGATGCTTCCAATTCTCTCTAAAGAAACCTTGCTTTCTCAGGCCCAGGCGTCCAGCTGCACACCAAGGACGTCCCTGGCTCCCAGGCACAGTTCCCAGGCCCAAGGCCGAGCTCCCCTCCGAACCCCCATTCCAGCAGACCTTGCTCCTGGCGTTGTGGAGCAGCCATTTCATGTCAGCCTTTTCTCCTGGCAGTCAGCTTAGCGCCGTAACCTCTGCCATCGGGGCGCCCGAGAGCCGTGTGAGGTCAGCAGAGAGTCACTGTCAGCCTTTGACCTCACAGAGGTGGGTGGCCATAAGTGCCCTGAGCGTCCAGCTCGCATTGAGTACTGCTGGTGGCACTCGAGGCGTGGAGGTCTGCATGGTGCAATGGGAGACGCCGATGTCCTGCTGCTGGAACAAGAGGCGCTGATGTGCTGCTGGTGCAGGAGGAGACGTGAAGGTGCTGCTGCTTAGAGGTGCTGAGGAGCGGGCAGCCTCCGTGCCGGTGGCTGAGCATGCTGCTCTTAATTAGTGCTCTACCCTTCCTATCTTTTTACTAAGGTGGGTAGAGAGAAATGCCCATATCTGTTTATTTCCTGGTAAGAAATGTAAGAGCCTTGTATCTGCATATTCAGCAGATTCATCCCAGCGCCCTTGGTACTGGCGATCTGTGTTGATCTGTAATAAAGAGCAATCGGTAGCACACCAAGTCTGCGTGACCTTGCATCTAACAGAATCGTCCAAATCCCTGTTGTGATCTCTCTACAGCTGTGGGCTGGCTAAGCTGTCTGTTGGATGGTGAAAATGGGAAATGATTGGGATGGGAAATGATGAGTGGGCCGAGAAATCATTGCTGGGATGGGAAGACTTCCTTGGGGTGGAAAGCCATTGGGGTGGGAACTCAAAGAGATGGGAAATCTTCCCTGGGTTTGAAATCCTTGGGAAGCAAAAGCGTCGGGATGGGAAATCACTCCGGGGATGGGGAAGTATTGGGATGGGAAGTCTTTAATGGGGTGGGTAACATTCACTGGGGAAGGAAGTACTTGGAAAAGTAATCAGAGAGATGGGAATTCTTTGGGATGAGATCTCTTTGGATTAAGAAACGCTTCGTGTCGATGGGAAATATCTCGTATGGGAATCTGTTATCATGTGAAATTGTAAGGATGGGAAATGACCGTTAGGATGAAAAGCTGGTACTGGGACGGGAAATGCTTGGGACGGGGAAGTGTTGGTGTGAAACCGTCCTGGGCATGGCAAATGATGCGTGGGAGGGAAAGCCTGATGGGGATGGAAAAGTCTTGCGATGGGAAGCCTGCTTGGGTCCAAAAGCTGCAGTCCTCACCAAGATGGCGGCGAGGGGCTGGTCAGCCGTTGGGACGGAACGGCCGTTGCCCGCGTTCCCCAACCGACCGCCCCACTCTCCAGCCACCATGGCAGGTACAGCAGCCGGCTCCCGCTCCTCCCGGGGCTGCGGCCCTGCTGGCGAGCCCAGCGCCCCAGATCTCACCCCAGCGCCCTTTTTCCCACAGAGGGTTTCCCCAGACGGCTTCCGCGGCTTCCGCAGACGCAAAACTCCCCCTTCGTCGTCCCAGCCGTGCCGCCAACGGTGGCTGCGTGGCTGCTGCCCTCCCTCCCCGGAGCGATGGCGCTGCCCTTGCAGCCCCCGCAGGTACCCACCCTCCCCTACGCGCTGCCCCAGGCCACCGTCTGGCACGTGGTGCCGGGGGTCCAGGGGCAGGTGCTGCAGCTCCCCGCCGGGGTGCAGCTGGCACCTGGGGGGCACCTCCCACCCGAGGGGCACCACCTGCAGCTTGGGCAGCTCCCCGCCGTGGGGCAGCTCCCTGCTGTGGGGCAGCTCCCCCACACCGCTCCTCCCTGGGCCCCCGTCTACCAGTGGGGACAGCCCGTGGGGACGGGGACGGTGCTGCCCCAGGATCCCCTCTGGCTGGGGCCCGGGGCCGTGCTCCATGGGGAGCTCCTGCACCCCGCAGGCACCTGCCTGCTGCAGGCCCCTGCCCACCCCGGCCCCCCACCCCTCCTCGTCCCGGGGCCTCCGCTGCGGGGGCAGGCGCTCCCCGCGCCCCGCACCCTGACCAGCAGCCGGGGGCAGCTGCCGGAGCCCTGTGACCACGCCGTGGGGCTCAGCGAGGACCAGGGGCCCCCGCTGCCCGTCCCCACTCCCCCCGAGCCTGCCCAGGCTCCAACGACCGCCAGCACCCAGACGGTGACGCCCGACGGTGAGTTTGGGGCTGGCGCAGCCGGCCGCTGGGCGCCCCACACCCAGGAGCCATGGGAAAGCTGGCATCGCCCATCCTGGGGGATTTGCTTGCTTTTTCCTCAGCGGCGACAGTTGCAGAGGTGCCTGAGGAGCCCCTGGAGCTGCTTGAGCTGGGCCCCGATGCCTTCGCCGAGGCCTTTCCCCAGCTGGCAGGGGACAGCCAGCAGCTGCAGCACCTGCAGGACCAGCTCCCGGCCGACCTGGACATCTCCGGCTTGGAGGAGCTGCTCAGCTGGCTCGATGCCGTGGAGCCCCAGGACGCCTTCCCCGGTGTCCCCAGCAGTCCTGTGCTCAGCCGCTTCCTGTCTGAGCTGCCCGACCTCTGCGAGGACATGGAGGAGCCGAGCACACAGGGACTGGCAGCCACCAGAGCGCTGGGTGAGGTACCCTCAACCCCTGGGGTGCACCCCGAGAAGGTGCAGGGTGGGCGGGCGGTGCAGCCCCCTGCTGTGCCGGCAGCGAGCTCCCCCCTCAAGCCTGCAGCCAGTCCCCAGCTCAGTGCCCTCAGGAGACCCCTGCCCAACCCTCCCTTCACTCTCCCCAAAAGGCCCCCCCACCCTGAATTCCCCACTGCCCTTAGCAGACCCCTGCCCAACCCTCCCTCGCGTCCCCTCAAGAGACCCCCCGACCCTGAATTCCTTAATTCCCTTAGGAGACCCCTGCCCAAGCCTCGCCTGAGTCCCCTCAAGAGCCCCCCCGACCCTGAATTTATTAGTGCCCTTAGGAGACCCCTGCCCAATCCCCCTCTGGGTCCCCTCAAGAGCCCCCCCGGCCCTGAATTTATTAGTGCCCTTAGGAGGCCCCTGCCCAATCCCCCTCTGAGTCCCCTCAAGAGCCCCCCGCCTGCCCCTGCGCCCACCGGCACCAAGTCGGGGGCCAAGCGCCCCGCGCCCACCAGCACCCCCAGCACAGCGCAGAGCTCCCAGCACAGGAGGCCGGCGACGGAGAAAACCCCCGGCAAGGAGAAGACGACGCTGCTGGGCCAGGGTGGCCAAGGCCCCAAGACGCTGTGCCAGGGGAAGACGGGTGGCCACAGCGCGGTGGCTGGCAGCAGCGGCCAAGCGGGCGGCGGCAGGCAGCAGCCGGCGAGCGACAGCACCAGGGCGCCCAGCAAGAGGGCCCGAAGCCCGGGGGCTGCTGGGGGGCAAGGAGCAGCGGCACCGCCTCCCCGGAGAGCGCTGCTGCTGCTGGAGCCCCCCCCCATTAAGCCCCGTGCCCGTGCCCGTGCCGTGCGGGCCCAGGACAGGCTCCGTCCCCAAGCCATCGGGGACACGACGCTGCAGCGCCAGCACCCGGGGACAAAGACCCCCAGCGAGACTTTGCAGCCGCTGGGGGCCAGGGCGAAGGCGCTGGGGCCAGTGCGCCAGCCGCCCTGTGTGCAGCCGCAGCCCACCTCCAGCGGCCCCAGCAGCATGCCCAGGGCCCCGCCGACGGTGCCAGGCTCCAGCGCTGTGCCCGCTGCCCCCCGGCCCCCAGCTGGCGACAAGGCCCAGGCGGTGCCGGCACCACCAGGCAGCACGGTGCGAGCGTGGAGAGCTCCCCTGCAGCAGGCGCCCAGAGCGCCGTGCCTGCCAGCCGCGGGGGGCCAAGCGCAGCGGGAGCCTCTGCCCACGCAGCCGCGCACGCTGCAGCGTCCGGCGCAGCCCCGCGTGGACTACGTGCCCTGCGTGGGGCCCTGGGCGGGCGGCGACGCGGCGCCCACGCCGCTGGAGGAGCAGGAGGCGTCGGTGCCCATCACGCCGCAGCAGCGTCCCGAGCGGGAGCGCCTGAAGAAGCTGGCCCAGGAGGAGCGGCAGCGGGCGACCCACCAGATGAAGATCGGCCCCGTGCAATTCTTCGTGCAGCGGCAGAAGGACCACGCCATAGCCAAGTATTACGGCTACCCGTGACCCTGCGCTCCTCGACGGCCCCCGCAGCACCCGGGCCCGCTCAGCATGCAGGCACAGAGACCTCTGCAGGCGCCTGCTCCAGCTTCAGCCACGCTCCTCAGCCCTTGCCCCTCTCGCTTGCCCTCTCCCTTCTCCAGTGCTGGAGCTAGGCAGTGTTTGCCACTGTCAGGGATGGGCAACTGGGGCAATGGGAAATGCGCGCGTCACGAATGAACGTTGCAGTGGGAAGCTGTTGGGATGTTGGCAATAGCTGGGGGTGGGAAAGGTTGGGCGTGGGAACTGCTTGTTGGGACACCAAATGGCTGAGATCCCAAACTTCTTTCTTCGTTCGGGTCATTTCTCTTATTTAGTGCCTTCCTTATTAAATTCCTCTAGTGTAGGTGTTCACTCAGCAAGGCCTCTGCCTGCAGCTGTTCTGGCACTGGGATGCCGAGGGGATTTCATGCAGCCCGCTCCCGCTGCCCATGCTCAGTCCGTGCATGGATGTGGGCATGGCCAGCACGGACGGGAGAAAATGGGTGGACGGCTGGGTGGATGGGAGGGTGATGGGAGTTGGGAATTCAGCCTTGGGATCAGACACGGGAGGTTGTTGGGATAGGAAATGACCAGTGGGATGGGAAGTCACGATGGGGATAGGAATTCATTAGAATAGGACAAATTGGTTTCATTTTTATTTATTATTTTATTAATTTTATTTATTTATTTTATTTATTATATTTATTAATTTTATTTATTAAATTTACTTTATTGACTGTGTTGTACAGGATGGCATTTTTTTAGGTTCTCTTCCTTTTCTACCCTATTAAACTCTCTTTATCACAACGCACTGCTTTGTACTTCATTTTTCCTTCCGAGTCGTTCTGGATTCACTCAGGATGGGGGGACATTAGTGAACGCCTGTGTGCTTCAGATCCAAGGTCACCTTTGCCCTCAACTCAAGATACATATTTGCATCTGTTGTCATGATACAAAATTAACAACAACAAAATAAAAGTTAACTACTTCCGAGCACCAGCTGTACGTTTGCTGGGTCTGCTCTATGCATTTTGAAGACCATTCAATACTATTCAGCACCTTCAGGAGGAAATGTGTGGTTCTAGGGAAATGCATCTTGATCTGATGCAAACCTGCGACGCACCCTGCAGCCCCTGCAACCCCTGTGATTTTACCTGCAGCCCCTGCAACCCCTGTGATTTTACCTGCAGCCCCTCCAAGCCCCGTGATTTTACCTGCAGCCACTCCAACCCTGGGACAGGCCCTACAGCTGGCTCCGGGGACTACCCCGTTGCCGTATCAGTCGCCAATACACACAAGATGAAGGAATGGATGCAGAAGTCATCTCGTTTAGGCAGGGAAGAAAGTCCTCCGAAGAAGGGGAAGGAGCAAGAGGAAGGCGAGGCAGGCGACCCCAATGTAGGGCCATCCCAGGGAAGAGGAGGCTGTTATAAAATAGAAAAGAGAGAAAAGCAGCAGTAAGCAGGTGATCCCCATCCCTGGGCGAGCTGCGAGACATGGGACAAGATTTCAGCTGTCATGCAGGCGAGCACATTGTCACCTGGCTGCTGCGATGCTGGGATAACAGCTCCGGGAGCCTGGAATCGGAGGGCAGGGAAGCCAAGCAGCTGGGATCCTTCTCTGGGGAAGGGGGCACTGAGAAAGCGATCGGAAACGGGGCACAAGCCTCTGGAGGCGGCGCCTGTCAGGCGTGAAGGAAAGGGATCCCTTCCAGGAAGATGCTGTGGGGTTGCTGAGGGTCGAAGAACAGCAGGTGTGGTGTTTTTCCTCAGCTGGGCAGCTGAGCTCCACCTCAACCGCTCTCTCCCTGCCCCTCCTCAAACGGAAAGGGGAGAAAATAGGATGGAAAGGGCTCAAGGGCTGAGAGAAGGACAGGGAGATCACTCCACAATGATCGTCACGGGCAAAAGAGGCTCAGCAGAGCCTGTTCCAGTCCAGCCCGGGCCTGCTCCTGCGGGGGCTCTCCACAGGCCGCGGCCTCCTCCAGGCCACATCCACCTGCTCCAGCGGGGGCTCCTCCACGGGCTGCAGCGTGGAGATCTGCTCCGTGTGGGACCCGTGGGCTGCAGGGGGACAGCCTGCTCCACCAGGGGCCTCTCCCCAGGCCGCAGGGGAACTGCTGCTGTGAGCCTGGAGCACCTCCTGCCTCCTGCTGCACTCACCTTGGGGGCTGCAGAGAGGTTTCTCACTCCTCCCTGACCCAGACGCTGCTGTGCAGCAGGTTTCTTTCCCTTTCTTAGGTGGGCTCTCACACAGGCGCAAAACATCATCCTTTTTGTCTCAGTTCTGGGCAGCAGCGGGTCCCTCTGGAGCCTCCTGGAACCGGCCCTTATCTAACATGGGGCAGCTGCTGCATTCTCCTCACAGAGGACACCCCTGCAGCCCCCCGCTACCAGAACCTGTCCTCGTAAACGCAACACAAGACACCGACCGAGCCTCCCTGATTCCCAGCAGGTGGGTCAGGCTGGGAACCCAGGCCAGTGCCTGGCAGACCCTCCTGGGCCTTGAAAAGCAAGCTTTATGGGCACGTAGCACCCAGAAAGAACGGAGTCACACAACAGGATTCATTTCCAAAACCGTCTCACAGACACCTGGGCCAAAGTGCAGGGCCTTGAGCAGGTATATCACAATGACAGAGTTCATTTCCTTCCCAGTAGCTGGCATGTGCCGTTTTTTGGGATTTCGGGGCTACAGTGAGCTGCTAAGAGGGATGTCTTAGCTCTTGCAGGGCCGTGCTTCCACTAAGGCCAGGACTTTTCTGCATCTTCTACTGCCCTGCAAGCGAGGATGCTTGGGGCACACAGGAAGCTGGGAGCGGACACAGCTGCAGGGATTCCATAAGACACAAGCAAATGCAGCCTTGGCTTGGTGACACTTTCTCTTGATTACTGCTCAACACAAATTACCTCGAGCAAGTCTACTGTGAGGACTAAAGGAAAGAGACGTATGGATGCTGCTAAGGTCTTCTAGCTTGTACCAGGTAGGAAAGATACCTCTGTAGCAGGCGTGAAGAGGATAGCACTAATTAATTAGATGAGAAGTGGAGGAAAGGCACTTAGAGGTAGTGAAAAGCAGTTAATGTGATGTTCCGGGGAAGCTTCAGTCTGCTTAAGGAGTAGCAAGAACAAGCCTAAAGTCATAGCCAAATACAAGAAAGAGAGGAGGACACGCAGCATGAGAAGCTCCCGAGAGAAAGGAGCTCTGTTTTGGGTAAAAATCAGTCCCTTTTTCTATCATGGAGACATCCAAGGGCGTAGGACACGTGCACATTTCTCTCGTCCCCCTGACACAGCCACTAGGTGACGATGCTTCCAATCCTCTCTAAAGAAACCTTGCTTTCTCAGGCCCAGGCGTCCAGCTGCACACCAAGGACGTCCCTGGCTCCCAGGCACAGTTCCCAGGCCCAAGGCCGAGCTCCCCTCCGAACCCCCATTCCAGCAGACCTTGTTCCTGGCATTGTGGAGCAGCCATTTCATGTCAGCCTTTTCTCCTGGCAGTCAGCTTAGCGCCGTAACCTCTGCCATCGGGGCGCCCGAGAGCCGTGTGAGGTCAGCAGAGAGTCACTGTCAGCCTTTGACCTCACAGAGGTGGGTGGCCATAAGTGCCCTGAGCGTCCAGCTCGCATTGAGTACTGCTGGTGGCACTCGAGGCGTGGAGGTCTGCATGGTGCAATGGGAGACGCCGATGTCCTGCTGCTGGAACAAGAGACGCTGATGTGCTGCTGGTGCAGGAGGAGACCTGAAGGTGCTGCTGCTTACAGGTGCTGAGGAGCGGGCAGCCTCCGTGCCGGTGGCTGAGCATGCTCCTCTTAATTACGGCTCTACCCTTCCTATCTTTTTACTAAGGTGGGTAGAGAGAAATGCCCATATCTGTTTATTTCCTGGTAAGAAATGTAAGAGCCTTGTATCTGCATATTCAGCAGATTCATCCCAGCACCCTTGGTACTGGTGATCTGTGTTGATCTGTAATAAAGAGCAATTGGTAGCACACCAAGTCTCCGTGACCTTGCATCTAACAGAATCGTCCAAATCCCTGTTGTGATCTCTCTACAGCTGTGGGCTGGCTAAGCTGTCTGTTGGATGGTGAAAATGGGAAATGATTGGGATGGGAAATGATGAGTGGGCCGAGAAATCATTGCTGGGATGGGAAGACTTCCTTGGGTTGGAAAGCCATTGGGCTAGGAAATCAAAGAGATGGGAAATCTTCCCTGGGTTTGAAATCATTGGGAAGCAAAAGCGTCGGGATGGGAAATCACTCCGGGGATGGGGAAGTATTGGGATGGGAAGTCTTTAATGGGGTGGGTAACATTCACTGGGGAAGGAAGTACTTGGAAAAGTAATCAGAGAGATGGGAATTCTTTGGGATGAGATCTCTTTGGATTAAGAAACGCTTCGTGTCGATGGGAAATATCTCGTATGGGAATCTGTTATCATGTGAAATTGTAAGGATGGGAAATGACCGTTAGGATGAAAAGCTGGTACTGGGACGGGAAATGCTTGGGACGGGGAAGTGTTGGTGTGAAACCGTCCTGGGCATGGCAAATGATGCGTGGGAGGGAAAGCCTGATGGGGATGGAAAAGTCTTGCGACGGGAAGCCTGCTTGGGTCCAAAACCTGCAGTCCTCACCAAGATGGCGGCGAGGGGCAGGTCAGCCGTTGGGACGGAACGGCCGTTGCCCGCGTTCCCCAACCGACCGCCCCACTCTCCAGCCACCATGGCAGGTACAGCAGCCGGCTCCCGCTCCTCCCGGGGCTGCGGCCCTGCTGGCGAGCCCAGCGCCCCAGATCTCACCCCAGCGCCCTTTTTCCCACAGAGGGTTTCCCCAGACGGCTTCCGCGGCTTCCGCAGACGCAAAACTCCCCCTTCGTCGTCCCAGCCGTGCCGCCAACGGTGGCTGCCTGGCTGCTTCCCTCCCTCCCCGGAGCGATGGCGCTGCCCTTGCAGCCCCCGCAGGTACCCACCCTCCCCTACGCGCTGCCCCAGGCCACCGTCTGGCACGTGGTGCCGGGGGTCCAGGGGCAGGTGCTGCAGCTCCCCGCCGGGGTGCAGCTGGCACCTGGGGGGCACCTCCCACCCGAGGGGCATCACCTGCAGCTTGGGCAGCTCCCCGCCGTGGGGCAGCTCCCTGCTGTGGGGCAGCTCCCCCACACCGCTCCTCCCTGGGCCCCCGTCTACCAGTGGGGACAGCCCGTGGGGACGGGGACGGTGCTGCCCCAGGATCCCCTCTGGCTGGGGCCCGGGGCCGTGCTCCATGGGGAGCTCCTGCACCCCGCAGGCACCTGCCTGCTGCAGGCCCCTGCCCACCCCGGCCCCCCACCCCTCCTCGTCCCGGGGCCTCCGCTGCGGGGGCAGGCGCTCCCCGCGCCCCGCACCCTGACCAGCAGCCGGGGGCAGCTGCCGGAGCCCTGTGACCACGCCGTGGGGCTCAGCGAGGACCAGGGGCCCCCGCTGCCCGGCCCCACTCCCCCCGAGCCTGCCCAGGCTCCAACGACCGCCAGCACCCAGACGGTGACGCCCGACGGTGAGTTTGGGGCTGGCGCAGCCGGCCGCTGGGCGCCCCACACCCAGGAGCCATGGGAAAGCTGGCATCGCCCATCCTGGGGGATTTGCTTGCTTTTTCCTCAGCGGCGACAGTTGCAGAGGTGCCTGAGGAGCCCCTGGAGCTGCTTGAGCTGGGCCCCGATGCCTTCGCCGAGGCCTTTCCCCACCTGGCAGGGGACAGCCAGCAGCTGCAGCACCTGCAGGACCAGCTCCCGGCCGACCTGGACATCTCCAGCTTGGAGGAGCTGCTCAGCTGGCTCGATGCCGTGGAGCCCCAGGACGCCTTCCCCGGTGTCCCCAGCAGTCCTGTGCTCAGCCGCTTCCTGTCTGAGCTGCCCGACCTCTGCGAGGACATGGAGGAGCCGAGCACACAGGGACTGGCAGCCACCAGAGCGCTGGGTGAGGTACCCTTAACCCCTGGGGTGCACCCCGAGAAGGTGCAGGGTGGGCGGGCGGTGCAGCCCCCTGCTGTGCCGGCAGCGAGCTCCCCCCTCAAGCCTGCAGCCAGTCCCCAGCTCAGTGCCCTCAGGAGACCCCTGCCCAACCCTCCCTTCACTCTCCCCAAAAGGCCCCCCCACCCTGAATTCCTCACTGCCCTTAGCAGACCCCTGCCCAACCCTCCCTCGCGTCCCCTCAAGAGACCCCCCGACCCTGAATTCCTTAATTCCCTTAGGAGACCCCTGCCCAAGCCTCGCCTGAGTCCCCTCAAGAGCCCCCCCGGCCCTGAATTTATTAGAGCCCTTAGGAGGCCCCTGCCCAATCCCCCTCTGAGTCCCCTCAAGAGCCCCCCGCCTGCCCCTGCGCCCACCGGCACCAAGTGGGGGGCCAAGCGCCCCGCGCCCACCAGCACCCCCAGCACAGCGCAGAGCTCCCAGCACAGGAGGCCGGCGACGGAGAAAACCCCCGGCAAGGAGAAGACGACGCTGCTGGGCCAGGGTGGCCAAGGCCCCAAGACGCTGTGCCAGGGGAAGACGGGTGGCCACAGCGCGGTGGCTGGCAGCAGCGGCCAAGCGGGCGGCGGCAGGCAGCAGCCGGCGAGCGACAGCACCAGGGCGCCCAGCAAGAGGGCCCGAAGCCCGGGGGCTGCTGGGGGGCAAGGAGCAGCGGCACCGCCTCCCCGGAGAGCGCTGCTGCTGCTGGAGCCCCCCCCCATTAAGCCCCGTGCCCGTGCCCGTGCCGTGCGGGCCCAGGACAGGCTCCGTCCCCAAGCCATCGGGGACAAGACGCTGCAGCGCCAGCACCCAGGGACAAAGACCCCCAGCGAGACTTTGCAGCCGCTGGGGGCCAGGGCGAAGGCGCTGGGGCCAGTGCGCCAGCCGCCCTGTGTGCAGCTGCAGCCCACCTCCAGCGGCCCCAGCAGCATGCCCAGGGCCCCGCCGACGGTGCCAGGCTCCAGCGCTGTGCCCGCTGCCCCCCGGCCCCCAGCTGGCGACAAGGCCCAGGCGGTGCCGGCACCACCAGGCAGCACGGCGCGAGCATGGAGAGCTCCCGTGCAGCAGGCGCCCAGAGCGCCGTGCCTGCCAGCCGCGGGGGGCCAAGCGCAGCGGGAGCCTCTGCCCACGCAGCCGCGCACGCTGCAGCGTCCGGCGCAGCCCCGCGTGGACTATGTGCCCTGCGTGGGGCCCTGGGCGGGCGGCGACGCGGCGCCCACGCCGCTGGAGGAGCAGGAGGCGTCGGTGCCCATCACGCCGCAGCAGCGTCCCGAGCGGGAGCGCCTGAAGAAGCTGGCCCAGGAGGAGCGGCAGCGGGCGGCCCACCAGATGAAGATCGGCCCCGTGCAATTCTTCGTGCAGCGGCAGAAGGACCACGCCATAGCCAAGTATTACGGCTACCCGTGACCCTGCGCTCCTCGACGGCCCCCGCAGCACCCGGGCCCGCTCAGCATGCAGGCACAGAGACCTCTGCAGGCGCCTGCTCCAGCTTCAGCCACGCTCCTCAGCCCTTGCCCCTCTCGCTTGCCCTCTCCCTTCTCCAGTGCTGGAGCTAGGCAGTGTTTGCCACTGTCAGGGATGGGCAACTGGGGCAATGGGAAATGCGCGCGTCACGAATGAACGTTGCAGTGGGAAGCTGTTGGGATGTTGGCAATAGCTGGGGTGGGAAAGGTTGGGCATGGGAACTGCTTGTTGGGACACCAAATGGCTGAGATCCCAAACTTATTTCTTCGTTCGGGTCATTTCTCTTATTTAGTGCCTTCCTTATTAAATTCCTCTAGTGTAGGTGTTCACTCAGCAAGGCCTCTGCCTGCAGCTGTTCTTGCACTGGGATGCCGAGGGGATTTCATGCAGCCCGCTCCCGCTGCCCATGCTCAGTCCGTGCATGGATGTGCGCATGGCCAGCACGGACGGGAGAAAATGGGTGGACGGCTGGGTGGATGGGAGGGTGATGGGAGTTGGGAATTCAGCCTTGGGATCAGACACGGGAGGTTGTTGGGATAGGAAATGATCAGTGGGATGGGAAGTCACGATGGGGATAGGAATTCATTAGAATGGGAAAAATTGGTTTCATTTTTATTTCATTAAATTTACTTTATTGACTGTGTTGTACAGGATGGCATTTTTTTAGGTTCTCTTCCTTTTCTACCCTATTAAACTCTCTTTATCACAACGCACTGCTTTGTACTTCATTTTTCCTTCCGAGTCGTTCTGGATTCACTCAGGGTGGGGGGGACATTAGTGAACGCCTGTGTGCTTCAGATCCAAGGTCACCTTTGCCCTCAACTCAAGATACATATTTGCATCTGTTGTCATGATACAAAATTAACAACAACAAAATAAAAGTTAACTACTTCCAAGCACCAGCTGTACGTTTGCTGGGTCTGCTCTATGCATTTGAAGACCATTCAATACTATTCAGCACCTTCAGGAGGAAATGTGTGGTTCTAGGGAAATGCGTCTTGATCTGATGCAAACCTGCGACACACCCTGCAGCCCCTCCAACAACTGTGATTTTACCTGCAGCCCCTCCAACAACTGTGATTTTACCTGCAGCCCCTGCAACCCCTGTGATTTTACCTGCAGCCCCTCCAACCCTTGTGATTTTTCCTGCAGCCACTCCAACCCTGGGACAGGCCCTACAGCTGGCTCCGGGGACTACCCCGTTGCCGTATCAGTCGCCAATACACACAAGATGAAGGAATGGATGCAGAAGTCATCTTGTTTAGGCAGGGAAGAAAGTCCTCCTAAGAAGGGGAAGGAGCAATAGGAAGGCGAGGCAGGCGACCCCAATGTAGGGCCATCCCAGGGAAGAGGAGGCTGTTATAAAATAGAAAAGAGAGAAAAGCAGCAGTAAGCAGGTGATCCCCATCCCTGGGCGAGCTGCGAGACATGGGACAAGATTTCAGCTGTCATGCAGGTGAGCACATTGTCACCTGGCTGCTGCGATGCTGGGATAACAGCTCCGGGAGCCTGGAATCGGAGGGCAGGGAAGCCAAGCAGCTGGGATCCTTCTCTGGGGAAGGGGGCACTGAGAAAGCGATCGGAAACGGGGCACAAGCCTCTGGAGGCGGCGCCTGTCAGGCGTGAAGGAAAGGGATCCCTTCCAGGAAGATGCTGTGGGGTTGCTGAGGGTCGAAGAACAGCAGGTGTTGGCTGCTCCCACCGTGCTGCAGCAGCGGCAAGGGAGAGACGTGGTGGTTTTCCTCAGCTGGGCAGCTGAGCTCCACCTCAACCGCTCTCTCCCTGCCCCTCCTCAAACGGAAAGGGGAGAAAATAGGATGGAAAGGGCTCAAGGGCTGAGAGAAGGACAGGGAGATCACTCCACAATGATCGTCACGGGCAAAAGAGGCTCAGCAGAGCCTGTTCCAGTCCAGCCCGGGCCTGCTCCTGCGGGGGCTCTCCACAGGCCGCGGCCTCCTCCAGGCCACATCCACCTGCTCCACCGGGGGCTCCTCCACGGGCTGCAGCGTGGAGATCTGCTCCGTGTGGGACCCGTGGGCTGCAGGGGGACAGCCTGCTCCACCAGGGGCCTCTCCCCAGGCCGCAGGGGAACTGCTGCTGTGAGCCTGGAGCACCTCCTGCCTCCTGCTGCACTCACCTTGGGGGCTGCAGAGAGGTTTCTCACTCCTCCCTGACCCAGACGCTGCTGTGCAGCAGGTTTCTTTCCCTTTCTTATGTGGGCTCTCACGCAGGCGCAAACATCATCCTTTTTGTCTCAGTTCTGGGCAGCAGCGGGTCCCTCTGGAGCCTCCTGGAACCGGCCCTTATCTAACATGGGGCAGCTGCTGCATTCTCCTCACAGAGGACACCCCTGCAGCCCCCCGCTACCAGAACCTGTCCTCGTAAACCCAACACAAGACACCGACCGAGCCTCCCTGATTCCCAGCAGGTGGGTCAGGCTGGGAACCCAGGCCAGTGCCCGGCAGACCCTCCTGGGCCTTGAAAAGCAAGCTTTATGGGGACGTAGCACCCAGAAAGAACGGAGTCACACAACAGGATTCATTTCCAAAACCGCCTCGTAGACACCTGGGCCAAAGAGCAGGGCCTTGAGCGGGTATATCACAATGACAGAGTTCATTTCCTTCCCAGTAGCTGGCATGTGCCGTTTTTTGGGATTTCGGGGCTACAGCGTGCTGCTAAGAGGGATGTCTTAGCTCTTGCAGGGCAGTGCTTCCACTAAGGCCAGGACTTTTCTGCATCTTCTACTGCCCTGCAAGCGAGGATGCTTGGGGCACACAGGAAGCTGGGAGCGGACACAGCTGCAGGGATTCCATAAGACACAAGCAAATGCAGCCTTGGCTTGGTGACACTTTCTCTTGATTACTGCTCAACACAAATTACCTCGAGCAAGTCTACTGTGAGGACTAAAGGAAAGAGACGTATGGATGCTGCTAAGCTCTTCTAGCTTGTACCAGGTAGGAAAGATACCTCTGTAGCAGGCGTGAAGAGGATAGCACTAATTAATTAGATGAGAAGCGGAGGAAAGGCACTTAGAGGTAGTGAAAAGCAGTTAATGTGATGTTCCGGGGAAGCTTCAGTCTGCTTAAGGAGTAGCAAGAACAAGCCTAAAGTCATAGCCAAATACAAGAAAGAGAGGAGGACACGCAGCATGAGAAGCTCCCGAGAGAAAGGAGCTCTGTTTTGGGTAAAAATCAGTCCCTTTTTCTACCATGGAGACATCCAAGGGCGTAGGACACGTGCACTTCAGGGAACCAAAAGATGCTGTGCATTTCTCTCGTCCCCCTGACACAGCCACTAGGTGACGATGCTTCCAATTCTCTCTAAAGAAACCTTGCTTTCTCAGGCCCAGGCGTCCAGCTGCACACCAAGGACGTCCCTGGCTCCCAGGCACAGTTCCCAGGCCCAAGGCCGAGCTCCCCTCCGAACCCCCATTCCAGCAGACCTTGCTCCTGGCATGGTGGAGCAGCCACTTCATGTCAGCCTTTTCTCCTGGCAGTCAGCTTAGCGCCGTAACCTCTGCCATCGGGGCACCCGAGAGCCGTGTGAGGTCAGCAGAGAGTCACTGTCAGCCTTTGACCTCACAAAGGTGGGTGGCCATAAGTGCCCTGAGCGTCCAGCTCGCATTGAGTACTGCTGGTGGCACTCGAGGCGTGGAGGTCTGCATGGTGCAATGGGAGACGCCGATGTCCTGCTGCTGGAACAAGAGACGGTGATGTGCTGCTGGTGCAGGAGGAGACCTGAAGGTGCTGCTGCTTAGAGGTGCTGAGGAGCGGGCAGCCTCAGCGGGCAGCTGAATCAGAGGGCAGGGAAGCCAAGCAGCTTCCTTCTCTGGGGAAGGGGGCACAGAGAAAGTGATTGGAAATGGGGTACAAGCCCTCAGCCTCTAAAAGCAATCCCTCAGATGCTGAGGTATAATAAAGTTAGGTATATCTGTTTGACTCTAGACCCCAACATGTTTGTTAGTGTTCTGGTTTGTCCACTGCTTTCTTGTGGGGGATTTGAGTTGGCCATTACTGCTTAGGTGAATGCTGACTTCATATCAATGGTGCACTTCATTCTTAAAATGGGAAGTTTCTACCAATTTCCTGTCCAAACTTGCTCATAAGCCAACTGCAGTCATCATTTCAGATGTGTCTCCCAACTTACACATTTCCTATTTCTCCTTGATATTTACTCAAGAAATTCATTTACGTAGAGACAACATATTCTTCTCTCAACTGGCCTCTGGCTGGGCAGAATGATGTCCTTTCATTCCCTTCCAGACAATAGGCAACTTGTTCCTTCTGTCTTGTGAACTCTTCCTCCTAAGTTCAATGTGAATACAAGTGGCAGAACTGTGCCTCATGTCTCAAATGAGTGTCAGGGCTGCCTTGTCCAGTGTATTCATACTGGAGGGAAAAAAAAATGAATAGCCATACACACTATATAACCACTAAACTTTTTCAGTCCTCCTTGTGCTAACAGTGCATGAACGTGAGGTTTTGTTGTCATTTTGTTTGTTTGTTTGTTTGTTTTAAACTCCTGACTACCATATAGCAAACATGACAAAAAATCACCCTTTTTTGAGAATCTCTGAGAATGGCTCTGCTTTGTATTATCACATGTCACTTCACCTGAACCATTTCAATCACAAGCGATAGCCTTCTGTCAGGCTTGGTAGTACTTCCCAACCTTATGTCACCTGCAAATCTCAAAGCTCCTGTGTAATTTTTAATCTTCAGCCACCATGTCCATACCGAACATATCTAACTTTGAAGTCAGCTCTGCCCTGAATAGGAGGTTGGGTTTTCAGAGGTCCCTTCCAGCCTACATTTCTCCATGAGTCTTTGCCTCCTTAGCAGCTGCAGTTTCAGAACTGTCTCTGAGAATTACCATAGGTAACCACGCCTTTGCTGGTAATTCCCTCTTCAGTGTGAACAATTGCAAATTCCCTTTATTCACTTGCAGCCCCAAAGCCCAAATCCGTAGATAATGTATCAGAAGCTCACAGAAAGTGAAATAGATGGAGTTCATCCCCTGTGTAGGGAAGAACTGGTCCTACAAAGGAAAGCTACTAAATTGTCTGGAAACAATTTAGCTCTGATAAATTATCTTGTCAATTACACATTACCCCCTACTTCCCTGGTCTTATCTGTTCTTGCTACAAAACTTTGCACGGTGTTGATGTCAAACTAACAGGCCCACACTTGTCTGGATGACTCTTTACCCTCTTCTGGACAGAGGTGTATTTGTTACTCTCCCATTCTGGGGACTATCCCTGATTTGCACAATTGTTATGCATTTTTCCTACTTGACTTGTTGTTCTGCGTGCCAATGCTGTTAACAGGCTAGGTAGATATCAGCTTTTCATTTTTCACTTGAATCACTATAGATTTTTATTTCACCCCAGATGATGTTGCGCCTAGTGCCCTACCCTCCTTTTCAATGGGAGTCCTGTCACTGCCCTTAACATCACATTGTTGTTGCTGTTAGATGCAGGAAATCAGATTTGCAGCATTTGAGACATCAGTAACTTTTGACCTATTTTTGCCTCGAGTGTGCAACTGTCCTAATTTGTTCTCTTTCTTCCCCCTGGTTTCTGTGGCTTAAGTACCACTTACTATTATTGTTTAATTTCCTATGTGAAGGAGGTTTTTGGTCATTCTTACTTTATTTCTGCAGTTTTTAACCTCTGAAACATACCTTTTCTCATCGCTTTTTTCCTCTTTGAATTTTGAATTTTAACTATGCCTTCTCTGCACTCAAGTCCCAGAGCTGCTTAGTCAGACTCAATTATTCATTTCCTTAGATTTCAAGGTTTGCATTTCTAAGCCTCAGAACCTTCATTCTAAACCTGGTTTTGTCTGTCGTGAAATGTAAAATGAGAAAAGTCAGCTCATGATCACACTTTATTCAAATTTTACTACATTTAAACCCATACAGGAGCCAAGTCTAAAACGGTCTTGTATTTTTTCACTTTTGGGAAGAAAGCCATCACATAGTATACCTGGATGAACATAAGTGGTAATTATCTTTCAATCTTTTGCTGGGAAGTTAAAGTCTCCCATAATTCCCATTATTGTTTACGTGTCTGATAACTGTACAGAGATAATTCACTATTAGACTGGAGCTAAGAGCAAAGAGCGGGCTAGCAAGGCTGTCTATCTTTAGCAGTGATTTGCACAAAACCACTCTTTTGCTGACCCATAACATTTAATTTCTCTATCCTCTGCTTCTTGCTAACACAAAGCACCATCTTATTCCATCCATTTGCCTTGGTTTCCAGCCTTCCTGAGATTTATCGGTCCTTGTATGACATTCATGCCTTTGTTTCACCCTTCCTGTGTTGACACTTGTCATAACAGTTTTAGATCCTGAACATGATCATCTCAAAGTTTGCCTGACAGTTAGGTCTTCCTCACATTGTCATAGAGTATCAGGTCTCCACCACTTGAAATAGATCGTATTGGATTAGATTATTGGCACCGTCTCTTGTGCTGGTAGTCCATTATCTTCACAGTCCATACAACTGGCCATCAGTGAACATGAAGCGGCCTTATCCTGCCCATTTACCTTTCTGGAAATCAGCCACTCTCTCTGCCTAGAGCAGGGAATGGATTTTCCTCACCTTTCTTCAAAAGCTCTGAAGTTTTCTGTGATCTTTCCAATTTTATGGTATGATAAGCTTTTGCTTCCACCGAAGGGTAGAAGTCATTATGAATAGTGCCAACAAAACAGAAACATAACAATGAAAACGACATTTTAATTCAGAATAGGTATTTGAAAAGTTCACCTTTTCTAGCACAAATGGGGAAAAGAAAAAAAAAAAAAAAAAGCAGTCCTAAAACATCAAAACTGTGGCCAAAGAATTAGAAGAAACACTATTTTTCCAAAGCTGCAATGTTTTCCATTCATCTGGCTGGGCCAGCAGAGCACTGGAGACCTGGATGCACTGTACTCATGGCTGGTTCCCCTAAATGACCTGCAGGGAGATCTTCTTATCTCTATCCCTCTGTTTCTCCTTTCAATCTCTGTTTTGTCTGTTTGTATCACTAGCTCTCAAATCGCCACTGATATATGCACGTGCAGCACCCAGCACAACCTTGTTTCAGGCTCCAGCGGGACCTTTAGGCATTACCATCCTGTAAACAAATAACAATGATAGTGAGTGTAATTACAATCGTCAAACTATTCCAGCTCCACATCATTAGCCATGCCCTGAGCTAAATAACATTTTAATCAGTTCGATATGTCATCTGTGGCTTTCTTCACTGTCACTTGCAATCCAGCAAACTCCTTCCTTCACGTTTCTAGATTAGACAGAGGGTTCTCAACTGCAGACATCCAATTCCCTGTTCAGGAAGCAGTGAGACCTTTCCTCTTCTCACAGATTTAAGATGATATCCAAGCATCATGAGACACAGTGCGTATGTCTCCTAGGCCCATCCCATGAGAGCAGGACATTTACCACACATGAGAAGAAGACTTAATGCAGTGGCAAAGCAAAATACTCAGTGTCAAAGCCATGTTGAGATGATCATTAAAGACAGATCAAAATTACCCAATGCAGGAGGAAAATCTATCGTTTGTAGAAGATTATGTTCTCTGATTATTAGTTTCAAAATTAGTTTTTCCTTTGGATTTCCTCTGAACTTAAACTTAGTTTGGAATGCCTTTGGTTTTGAATATTTCTAAAATTGTATTACTTCTCCTAAGTAAGTTGCTAGTCTGTTCTATTTACGTGAAATTCAAATAATATTGTGAAGTATCTGCCATCAGTTTTACTGTGTGCCAGGCTGAGTTCCCTGATGAATTTCAAATTTCAGATATGAAACGGTAAAGGTTAAAAAAAAAAAATGTTACAAAGGGTACTTCATGCGGTAGCATAAACTTCTGTTTTCTCAAAACTTGTATCAGTTCATCTCACCAGGACCAGCAGGGGAAGCACACTCTGCCTAGGCACTGGCAAAGGCACACAGTGAGACTGTGGGGTCTCTTGCTGGGGTCATTCAAAATTTGACTGTACAAGCCCCTGAGCAATATGACAGGGCTTTAAAAATGGCCCTGCTTGAAGTACGCGGGTGATCTGGAGACCTCTAAGGTGCTTTCCAACAAAAGCTTTTCTATAATTGTATGAAATCACCTGCAATAGATTAACCCTGGTCATTATTCCTATCACAGGAAATAACTGTGACCCCTGGGTAACAGGTGAGCTTACTGCGACACCAGGGAGAGCCTTCCTGTACTGAAAGGCAACCTGTAGGAAAGCTGGGGAGGGAGTCTTTATCAGGGCCTGGAGCGACAGGACAAGGAGTAACCGCTTTAAACTGAAAAGTTAGATTTAGAATATATATTAGGAACAAATTCTCTACTGATAGTACCTCACATCCTGTGCATCTGCCAGCTTCTGCATTTTATGGTTGCCTCCCCTACTTAAGCGAGGATATTGGAGTGCTGTGTGAAACACTCAGATCTTACAGGAACAAAACAATACCTTACCTTTTGCGTTCAAATACGTGCCCAGTACGTTCAGCTAAAACAACTTCTAACCTACAGCGTTTGGTCGAAAGTTCCAATTTCTGTCTCAGTTTCATGTACACCAAATTTTCAAGCAGGATTTCTGGGCCAGTGTCGTCTGTCTGTGATAGACTGCTTTGCTAGATCATCATTCACTGCTCCCTCTGCCAGGCACAGGCCTTTCTCTCTTAATCCCTTGTAAGAAAACTTGCAGAGGTATATGGGGTAGCAGTCAGCAGTGTAAAAGAATAAGAGACATACTGCCTTCGCACATATATATACAACACAATATCAAAGATCTCATCAAGGTCCACCAAGGAAAGGAAGCAATGCAGGAGAAAGAAGACAGGACAACAGGGGGAATGGGGAGCATAAGGGAGGAGGCAGCCAGTGGCCTTAAAAACAAAGCATAAAAAATAACTTCCAGTAGTGGGACATAGTGAATTGGAGCTCTAAGGTCTGCATCTAGAGATGTCTTTTATCTTTATCATGCAGTTGTGGAGATGGGTCCTCTGGTTTTGGTCATGTTTTTTCACATTCTGCAATTATCTCCCAAGAAGAACCCCCTGTTGGGCAGAAAGGTAGAGGTGCGCTCCAGAAACACAGTGATGGCAAGGAGTCCTCCACTTCATTCTTCCATTTTTTTCCAGCTGGAAGCATTCATAGTTGTCAACTGAATTGGTTTTGAGGAGTAGGAAAGACAGCATTGCTGGATTTCTGCTTTCTCCTAGATCCTATCATACCACATCATGACAGTTGTCTTTGTTTTATGTCCTTTTATGCCTGGATGTTTCTCATTTTTATGAGTGTGGGGTTTTCTATTTTTCTTTCTTTCTCTTCTTTCTTTCTTTTTCTTTCTTTCTTTCTTTCTTTCTTTCTTTCTTTCTTTCTTTCTTTCTTTCTTTCTTTCTTTTTCTTTCTGTCTGTCTGTCTTTCTCTCTTCTCTCTTTCTGTCCAGCACTGATTTTATTGCTACTTGTGCATATCCAGACTGTACAGTTTTCTCCATTCCCTCTGTTTCTTCCCTGTGTCTTGCCCCTCTTCCCTGCAACTGAACAGCATTGCCTTGATCAATGAAGTGGCAACATGCGGCTTACACAGTAAACTGCTGAAATTACAGCTATAGCCATGGAGCACAGCTGCAGATCAACAGAAGACCACCAATAACTCACATTTCTAAACTGCTTGTCACAATTCTTCAGTATGCAGGCTGTGATGCTGCCAAGAGCGATCTCACCTCTTAAGCACCCATCCATTTCTTCTCTTCCCAGACCCTCAAGGTATCCTGGTCAAACCACCCCCCTTGCCCCATCTGTCTGTCCCACATTCCTTTTCCCTCATCTTTTTTTTTTTTTTTTCAGCATAGTGTCTCCATAGAAGCTGCTGCTCCCCAACTCCGAGTTGACTAGGGCTGAACTATTGAAAAAGAAAAGAAAAGCTATAAATTATAGTGAGAGATGGTGAATACCTAATGATCTCTTAAAAGCAGGAATTTAAGGGAATAAGTAATTGATAAATGGAGTTAAGATCAGTAGGAAAAAATCCGCTGTTGCAATCAGTAGAGTTAAGAAGTTTTTCAAGTACATTAGAAACAAAACTTAGAGTAATGACACAGATCCAATACGGGATGGGTATTGCTTCAGTGAGAAATGATGAAAAAAAAAAACCAACATCACGTACATGTGTATGTGTTGTTGTGTATTTGGAAAAAAAACAGGTTAATGAAAACTGCATGCTCAATTAGACGATTTTTTTTGTTGTCATTGGCAGGGAATTGTGTGCTTTATAACACAATATGTGTTATATGTTTTTTATATATGTTTTAATAAATAGACTTTATTAGATAACTCATTTTGAATGTATAGCCTAGATGTTAGAAGAATTAACAACATGCAATATTATTGTAAAAATTAACAACATGTGGTATCTAAATAATATTTAGAGATGTAAAGGTGTTTGGCATTTCAAAGTCTACTTCTCCAATGAAAAATGTGTTAGAGCTTCTGTTGGATGTAATGTAACCTGCTCACTTCCTGCCCACCTCAGCAGGGCAGGGGATAAAATCGGGGAAAAAAAAGGAACGAGAAAGCTCATGGGCTTTGATAAAGACAGGGATATTGCTTATCAATGATTGTTGTGGAAAAATCTCTCTTAACTTGAGGAAATTAATTTAATGCCAATTAATTTGTATAAATTTAATTACTAGTTCAGGTGTTGGGAAGCAAAAGGACAAACATCAAACCACATAGGGGTAACAAACACTTCTCCTCCTCTACTGGGCTCAACTTCACTCCAAGCACCTGTCTTCCACCTGCTGATCTCGCTCAGTCCATTCACTGGGGAAATGGGCAGCACAGGAGGAGGCTGTGGTTAATATGCAGCAGTTCTTCTCTGCCTATCCTTTCTTCTCGTTTCTACTTTGCTCCAGTGTGGGTCCTCCACAGGGTGCAGACCCTGTCAGGAATATTCATCTGTTCTGGCATGGATCCTCCACAGGTTTCAAAGAATATCTGCTCCACCATGGAGCATCTACTTCTCCTCCTCCTATGACTTTGATGTTCCCTCTGTTGTTCCTCATTCTTTTTGTTCTCTCCAGCTCTCTCCATCCAATATTTTCTGTGCATTCTTAGAGGCAACACACCTTGGCTTGTTGTCTGAGTTTGGCCTATGGTGCATCTGTTGCTGTGTCCAGCACAGTGCAGCCCCTGACCTTGCTACCAAAACCTTGCCACAAATCTCAATACACCTGTTAAAAGAGACCCTCCTGTTTGTTGCCCTTCTTTGGACACTCTCGAACAGTTTTATATCTTTTTCTCATACTGTGGTGCCCAAAACTGCACACAGTACTCACAGTACGTGGAATAGCAACAGAGACTGCCTCTAATTTTCTCTTCCCTGCAGAAGCTCTGTTGCTACCACTGTCCGGAAATCATCACTATCACAGACAGGAGTAGCATTCCCTCCTCCCACAGTTGGTTCTTTTTCCCCCAGACTTAGACACCATCCACAAAAGCAAAAACAAAACAAAACAAACAAACAAACAAAAAAGAGTCAAAAGCCCTCAGGAAGGCAGTGGTGCAGACTGTGGAGAGCCTGGGTTCAAATCCTTCTTCTGCGAGGCTCTGAACCTATACCCCACCACAAGCTGTCCGCTAACGTATGGCAGGGCAAGGAGGAAGAAAGAACATTTCTCCTGCACTTTCCATTTATTGTTGGCTGACAATTCTGTAGAGTTATAAAGCCTCAATCAGTGCGATACAGGGTTCTTCTCACATTGTCTCACTGTGCCCTAAGGGGAACAGCTCTAATTTAATAGATGCTTCACCAGAAAATCATGAGTCATCTGCAGTTTTGAAGTTTTCTGGGATCAAGTCCCTTCAGACAGTTGAGGAATTTGCTCTATCACCTATGAAAACTGGTGCTCTAATAAGCTAGTGAGTGAACAAGAGAGAAATCCTCTGCTAGATGACTTGACAAATTTGGTCTGAAAACAGTGTTGAGGCAGAACAATGCACGATTTTTGCCTTGGATGCACAGAGAGATTGGGGGTAGTAGAATTCTTTTATTCTTCATTGATATAAACATTTTCAAAACAGGTGTTTGCTCAACCTTGCTTCCACTGAGTGCATGGGAGGGAGATAACTGAAAGTGGGGAGTGTTGCTTGAAACCTGCAAGTGGCTGAGGTCCAGTGGGGTTGGAGGCTTTCTTACTCCTTTTGGAAATGCAAAGCAACCTTGCGCCTACCCTGCACTTGCAGAAGGATCACGACAGCCCAAAGCACAGAGGCTTTGTAATTACTGCATAGGGATTGGGAGCAGGGGGCTGCAGGCGTGGCCTCTGTGAGAACAGTGCGGAAGCTGCCCGTGTCAGATCAGAGCCAGCTCCAGCCAACTCCAGAAGGGCCACGGCGCTTGCCAGAGCTGAGCCTATAAGCGATGCTGTTTGCACCTCCGGGAGAGCAGATTTAAGAAGGGGGAAATACTGCTGTGCAACAGAAGCTGGAAGAGCAAGGAGAGAGAACCAGCCCTGCAGCCCCCAAGGTGAGTGCAGCAGGAGGCAGGAGGTGCTCCAGGCTCACAGCAGCAGTTCCCCTGCGGCCTGGGGAGAGGCCCCTGGTGGAGCAGGCTGTCCCCCTGCAGCCCACGGGTCCCACACGGAGCAGATCTCCACGCTGCAGCCCGTGGAGGAGCCCCCGCTGGAGCAGGTGGATGTGGCCTGGAGGAGGCCGCGGCCTGTGGAGAGCCCCCGCAGGAGCAGGCCCCAGGCCAGAGCTGCAGCCATGGAGAGGAGCCCACGCAGGAGCAGGGGGCCTGGGGGGAGCTGCCACCCGTGGGGGACCCAGGTTGGAGCAGTTTGCTCCTGACGGACGGACCCTGTGGTACAGACCCATATCGGAACAGTTCCTCAAGAATGGTGGCCTGTAAGCAGCCCCCGCAGGCTCATTTCGGGAAGGACGGCATCCCGTGGGAGGGACCCCGCTTGGAACAGGGGCAGAGAGGGACCGTGGAGGAGCAGCAGGTGATGAAGTGTTAGGGGCTGACCACAGCCCACATTCCCCATTCCCCTGCAACACTCGGCAGGAGGAGGTAGAGCAGGGTGGATAGGAGGTAAAAGGGGTTTTAAGTTTGCTTTTAATTTTTCACTATTGTAGTCTGCTAGTGATAGGCAACAAATTATATTAATCTCCCTGTGCTGCATGTGTTTTGTCCAGGACGATAATTGTTGAGTGATCTCCCTGTCCTTATCACAATTCCTTGAGCCCTTTTCATCATATTTTTTCCCCCTTTTCCTTTGAGGAGGGGGAGTGAGAGAGTTGCTATGGTGGAGTTCAGCTGCCCAGCAGCTTAAAACTACCAAGCAACAGTCCTACTATCCACCGACCAGCGTCCTTATTCAAGCCTGTTGCAGCTATGTATGCTGCTCTGCTCTGTCTGGGATGTGGACCTACCCGTGGTATCTGGGGCCAGCTCATATGGACTAGAGCCTTACAATCTGCAGGAATTCCCCTTCAGTGGGAACTTGCATCACATAAAGACGGTTCTCCATGGTGGAAGACAAAGCCTATAGGAATTATTAGAAGTCGACATCCTCCATCGCTCTGACCCCCGAGATTTGGACATAATTTCCAAAATGAGCAAAAGGGATCTGTGTCTGCCCTGATACGAAGGAAGTCACTGCCCCTGGAAATCTAGTCACTATGCTTTGGTGACTTCATCAGCGTTTTTATTCTGCTTTGTATGCATCAAATGGAAAAGAGCTACCCCAGGAACACTGTGCTTTGGTGGCAGAGATCTGGTTGCAGGAGGTCAGCTCCCAGCCTCAGCTCACTCTCTGTTCCTTGGGTTTGCTTTAATGCCTCCTTTGAGACACTGCCTCAGCGCAGTGAGTTTGTGAATGTGACATATCATTCAATATTATCCACCATGAGCCACTCTGTTCCTATAGCAACTGCCTCCTTAGCCCAGTTCCTGGGTCTCTTCAGGTCTGTTTGATATTCACCTTGACACCTTTGGTGGAGGCCTTGAAGGAACACACAAAGTGTGAAAACACCTTGTACTTATTAGGCCAAGGTAATTCCTCCCCACATGGATGGGCACATATCATCTCCAAGAAAGGGGCTCCCACCTCCACGACTCCCGTCCATCCTCCACCTCTCTATGTCCTTGCATGAATAACGACCTGCACAGCTTAACCTGGACAGGAGCCTGAAGTCCAGAACGGGAAACGCTCTGATCTGGGCTCCTTCCAAAAGGGCCACGCAGATATAACTAGAAGAATGCGTAAAACGTTGACCCTAGCTGACGTAATTTCTTTTGGTTGATCTGATGCAAACCTGTGATGCACCCTGCAGCCCCTGCAACACTTGTGATTTTACCTGCAGCCCCTGCAACTGCTGTAATTTTAACTGCAGCCCCTCCAACAACTGTGATTTTACCTGCAGCCCCTGCAACCCCTGTGATTTTACCTGAAGCCCCTGCAACCCCTGTGATTTTACCTGCAGCCCCTCCAACAACTGTGATTTTACTTGCAGCCCCTCCAACCCCTGTGAGGTTACCTGCAGCCACTCCAACCCTGGGACAGGCCCTACAGCTGGCTCCGGGGACTACCCCGTTGCCGTATCAGTCGCCAATACACACAAGATGAAGGAATGGATGCAGAAGTCATCTCGTTTAGGCAGGGAAGAAAGTCCTCCTAAGACGGGGAAGGAGCAATAGGCAGGCGAGGCAGGTGACCCCAATGTAGGGCCATCGAAGAGAAGGGGAGGCTGTTATAAAATAGAAAAGAGAGAAAAGCATCAGTAGGCAGGTGATCCCCATCCCTGGGCGAGCTGCGAGACATGGGACAAGATTTCAGCTGTCATGCAGGCGAGCACATTGTCACCTGGCTGCTGCGATGCTGGGATAACAGCTCCGGGAGCCTGGAATCGGAGGGCAGGGAAGCCAAGCAGCTGGGATCCTTCTCTGGGGAAGGGGGCACTGAGAAAGCGATCGGAAACGGGGCACAAGCCTCTGGAGGCGGCGCCTGTCAGGCGTGAAGGAAAGGGATCCCTTCCAGGAAGATGCTGTGGGGTTGCTGAGGGTCGAAGAACAGCAGGTGTGGTGTTTTTCCTCAGCTGGGCAGCTGAGCTCCACCTCAACCGCTCTCTCCCTGCCCCTCCTCAAACGGAAAGGGGAGAAAATAGGATGGAAGGGGCTCAAGGGCTGAGAGAAGGACAGGGAGATCACTCCACAATGATCGTCACGGGCAAAAGAGGCTCAGCAGAGCCTGTTCCAGTCCAGCCCGGGCCTGCTCCTGCGGGGGCTCTCCACAGGCCGCGGCCTCCTCCAGGCCACATCCACCTGCTCCAGCGGGGGCTCCTCCACGGGCTGCAGCGTGGAGATCTGCTCCGTGTGGGACCCGTGGGCTGCAGGGGGACAGCCTGCTCCACCAGGGGCCTCTCCCCAGGCCGCAGGGGAACTGCTGCTGTGAGCCTGGAGCACCTCCTGCCTCCTGCTGCACTCACCTTGGGGGCTGCAGAGAGGTTTCTCACTCCTCCCTGACCCAGACGCTGCTGTGCAGCAGGTTTCTTTCCCTTTCTTAGGTGGGCTCTCACGCAGGCGCAAACATCATCCTTTTTGTCTCAGTTCTGGGCAGCAGCGGGTCCCTCTGGAGCCTCCTGGAACCGGCCCTTATCTAACATGGGGCAGCTGCTGCATTCTCCTCACAGAGGACACCCCTGCAGCCCCCCGCTACCAGAACCTGTCCTCGTAAACCCAACACAAGACACCGACCGAGCCTCCCTGATTCCCAGCAGGTGGGTCAGGCTGGGAACCCAGGCCAGTGCCCGGCAGACCCTCCTGGGCCTTGAAAAGCAAGCTTTATGGGGACGTAGCACCCAGAAAGAACGGAGTCACACAACAGGATTCATTTCCAAAACCGTCTCATAGACACCTGGGCCAAAGAGCAGGGCCTTGAGCGGGTATATCACAATGACAGAGTTCATTTCCTTCCCAGTAGCTGGCACGTGCCGTTTTTTGGGATTTCGGGGCTACAGTGAGCTGCTAAGAGGGATGTCTTAGCTCTTGCAGGGCAGTGCTTCCACTAAGGCCAGGACTTTTCTGCATCTTCTACTGCCCTGCAAGCGAGGATGCTTGGGGCACACAGGAAGCTGGGAGCGGACACAGCTGCAGGGATTCCATAAGGCACAAGCAAATGCAGCCTTGGCTTGGTGACACTTTCTCTTGATTACTGCTCAACACAAATTACCTCGAGCAAGTCTACTGTGAGGACTAAAGGAAAGAGACGTATGGATGCTGCTAAGCTCTTCTAGCTTGTACCAGGTAGGAAAGATACCTCTGTAGCAGGCGTGAAGAGGATAGCACTAATTAATTAGATGAGAAGCGGAGGAAAGGCACTTAGAGGTAGTGAAAAGCAGTTAATGTGATGTTCCGGGGAAGCTTCAGTCTGCTTAAGGAGTAGCAAGAACAAGCCTAAAGTCATAGCCAAATACAAGAAAGAGAGGAGGACACGCAGCATGAGAAGCTCCCGAGAGAAAGGAGCTCTGTTTTGGGTAAAAATCAGTCCCTTTTTCTATCATGGAGACATCCAAGGGCGTAGGACACGTGCACTTCAGGGAACCAAGAGATGCTGTGCATTTCTCTCGTCCCCCTGACACAGCCACTAGGTGACGATGCTTCCAATTCTCTCTAAAGAAACCTTGCTTTCTCAGGCCCAGGCGTCCAGCTGCACACCAAGGACGTCCCTGGCTCCCAGGCACAGTTCCCAGGCCCAAGGCCGAGCTCCCCTCCGAACCCCCATTCCAGCAGACCTTGCTCCTGGCATTGTGGAGCAGCCATTTCATGTCAGCCTTTTCTCCTGGCAGTCAGCTTAGCGCCGTAACCTCTGCCATCGGGGCGCCCGAGAGCCGTGTGAGGTCAGCAGAGAGTCACTGTCAGCCTTTGACCTCACAAAGGTGGGTGGCCATAAGTGCCCTGAGCGTCCAGCTCGCATTGAGTACTGCTGGTGGCACTCGAGGCGTGGAGGTCTGCATGGTGCAATGGGAGACGCCGATGTCCTGCTGCTGGAACAAGAGGCGCTGATGTGCTGCTGGTGCAGGAGGAGACCTGAAGGTGCTGCTGCTTAGAGGTGCTGTGGAGCGGGCAGCCTCAGCGGGCAGCTGAATCAGAGGGCAGGGAAGCTAAGCAGCTTCCTTCTCTGGGGAAGGGGGCACAGAGAAAGTGACTGGAAATGGGGTACAAGCCCTCAGCCTCTAAAAGCAATCCCTCAGATGTTTAGGTATAGTAATGTTAGGTATATCTGTTTGACTCTAGACCCCAACATGTTTGTTAGTGTCTGGTTTGTCAACTGCTTTCTTGTGGGGGATTTGAGTTGGCCATTACTGTTTAGGTGAATGCTGACTTCGTATCTATGGTGCACTTTATTCTTAAAATGGGAAGTTTCTACCAATTTCCCGTCCAAACTTGCTCATAAGCCAACTGCAGTCATCATTTCAGATGTGTCTCCCAACTTACACATTTCCTATTTCTCCTTGATATTTACTCAAGAAATTCATTTACGTAGAGACAACATATTCTTCTCTCAACTGGCATCTGGCTGGGCAGAATGATGTCCTTTCATTCCCTTCCAGGCAATAGGCAACTTGTTCCTTCTGTCATGTGAACTCTTCCTCCTAAGTTCAATGTGAATACAAGTGGCAGAACTGTGCCTCATGTCTCAAATGAGTGTCAGGGCTGCCTTGTCCAGTGTATTCATACTGGAGGGAAAAAAAAATGAATAGCCATACACACTATATAACCACTAAACTTTTTCAGTCCTCCTTGTGCTAACAGTGCATGAACGTGAGGTTTTGTTGTCATTTTTGTTTGTTTGTTTGTTTGCTTGCTTTAAACTCCTGACTGCCATATAGCAAACATGACAAAAAAACACCCTTTTTTGAGAATCTCTGAGAATGGCTCTGCTTTGTATTATCACCTGTCACTTCACCTGAACCATTTCAATCACAAGCGATAGCCTTCTGTCAGGTTTGGTAGTACTTCCCAACCTTATGTCCCCTGCAAATCTCAAAGCTCATGTGAGCTCATGTATCCGTAGATAATGTATCAGAAGCTCACAGAAGGTGAAATAGATGTAATTCATCCCCTGTGTAGGGAAGAACTGGTCCTAGAAAGGAAAGCTATTAAATTATCTGGAAACAATTTAGCTCTGATAAATTATTTTGTAAATTACACATTACCCCCTCCTTCCCTGGTCTTAGCTGTTCTTGCTCCAAAACTTTGCATGGTGTTGATGTCAAACTAACAGGCCCACACTTGTCTGGATGACTCTTTACCCTCTTCTGGACAGAGGTGTATTTGTTACTCTCCCATTCTGGGGACTATCCCTGATTTGCACAATTGTTATGCATTTTTCCTACTTGACTTGTTGTTCTGTGTGCCAATGCTGTTAATAGGCTAGGTAGATATCAGCTTTTCATTTTTCACTTGAATCACTATAGATTGTTATTTCACCTCAGATGATGTTGCGCCTAGTGCCCTACCCTCCTTTTCAATGGGAGTCCTGTCACTGCCCTTAATATCACATTGTTGTTGCTGTTAGATGCAGGAAATCAGATTTGCAGCATTTGAGACATCAGTAACTTTTGATCTATCTTTGCCTCAAGCGTGCAACTGTCCTAATTTGTTCTCTTTGTTCCCCCTGGTTTCTGTGGCTTAAGTACCACTTACTATTATTGTTTAATTTCCTATGTGAAGGAGGTTTTTGGTCATTCTTACTTTATTTCTGCAGTTTTTAACCTCTGAAACATGCCTTTTCTCATCGCTTTTTTCCTGTTTGAATTTTGAATTTTAACTATGCCTTCTCTGCACTCAAGTCCCAGAGCTGCTTAGTCAGACTCAATTATTCATTTCCTTAGATTTCAAAGTTTGCATTTCTAAGCCTCAGAACCTTCATTCTAAACCTGGTTTTGTCTGTCGTGAAATGTAAAATGAGAAAAGTCAGCTCATGATCACACTTTATTCAAATTTTACTACATTTAAACCCATACAGGAGCCAAGTCTAAAACGGTCTTATATTTTTTCACTTTTGGGAAGAAATCCATCACATAGTATACCTCTATGAACATAAGTGGTAATTATCTTTCAATCTTTTGCTGGGAAGTTAAAGTCTCCCATAATTCCCATTATTGTTTACGTGTCTGATAACTGTACAGAGATAATTCACTATTAGACTGGAGCTAAGAGCAAAGAGCAGGCTAGCAAGGCTGTCTATCTTTAGCAGTGATTTGCACAAAACCACTCTTTTGCTGACCCATAACATTTAATTTCTCCATCCTCTGCTTCTTGCTAACACAAAGCACCATCTTATTCCATTCATTTGCCTTGGTTTCCAGCCTTCCTGAGATTTATCGGTCCTTGTATGACATTCATGCCTTTGTTTCACCCTTCCTGTGTTGACACTTGTCATAACAGTTTTAGATCCTGAACATGATCATCTCAAAGTTTGCCTGACAGTTAGGTCTTCCTCACATTGTCATAGAGTATCAGGTCTCTACCACTTGAAATAGATTGGATTGGATTAGATTATTGGCACCGTCTCTTGTGCTGGTAGTCCATTATCTTCACAGTCCGTACAACTGGCCATCAGTGAACATGAAGTGGCCTTATCCTGCCCATTTACCTTTCTGGAAATCAGCCACTCTCTCTGCCTAGAACAGGGAATGGATTTTCCTCACCTATCTTCAAAAGCTCTGAAGTTTTCTGTGATCTTTCCAATTGTATGGTATGATAAGCTTTTGCTTCCACCGAAGGGTAGAAGTCATTATGAATAGTGCCAACAAAACAGAAACATAACAATGAAAACGATATTTTAATTCAGAATAGGTATTTGAAAAGTTCACCTTTTCTAGCACAAATGGGGAAAAGAAAAAAAGGAAAAAAAAAAAAAAAAAAAAGCAGTCCTAAAACATCAAAACTGTGGCCAAAGAATTAGAAGAAACACTATTTTTCCAAAGCTGCAATGTTTTCCATTCATCTGGCTGGGCCAGCAGAGCACTGGAGACCTGGATGCACTGTACTCATGGCTGGTTCCCCTAAATGACCTGCAGGGAGATCTTCTTCTCTCTATCCCTCTGTTTCTCCTTTCAATCTCTGTTTTGTCTGTTTGTATCACTAGGTCTCAAATCGCCACTGATATATGCACGTGCAGCACCCAGCACAACCTTGTTTCAGGCTCCAGCGGGACCTTTAGGCATTACCATCCTGTAAACAAATAACAATGATAGTGAGTGTAATTACAATCGTCAAACTATTCCAGCTCCACATCATTAGCCATGCCCTGAGCTAAATAACATTTTAATCAGTTTGATATGTCATCTGTGGCTTTCTTCACTGTCACTTGCAATCCAGCAAACTCCTTCCTTCACGTTTCTAGATTAGACAGAGGGTTCTCAACTGCAGACATCCAATTCCCTGTTCAGGAAGCAGCGAGACCTTTCCTCTTCTCACAGATTTAAGATGATAGCCAAGCATCATGAGACACAGTGCGTATGTCTCCTAGGCCCATCCCATGAGAGCAGGACATTTACCACACATGAGAAGAAGACTTAATGCAGTGGCAAAGCAAAATACTCAGTGTCAAAGCCATGTCTAGATGATCATTAAAGACAGATCAAAATTACCCAATACAGGAGGAAAATCTATCGTTTGTAGAAGATTATGTTCTCTGATTATTAGTTTCAAAATTAGTTTTTCCTTTGGATTTGCTCTGAACTTAAACTTAGTTTGGAATGCCTTTGGTTTTGAATATTTCTGAAATCGTATTACTTCTCCTAAGTAAGTTGCTAGTCTGTTCTATTTACGTGAAATTCGAATAATATTGCGAAGTATCTGCCATCAGTTTTACTGTGTGCCAGGCTGAGTTCCCTGATGAATTTCAAATTTCAGATATGAAACAGTAAAGGTTAAAAAAAAAAATGTTACAAAGGGTACTTCATGCAGTAGCATAAACTTCTGTTTTCTCAAAACTTGTATCAGTTCATCTCACCAGGACCAGCAGGGGAAGCACACTCTGCCTAGGCACTGGCAAAGGGACACAGTGAGAGTGTAGGGTCTCTTGCTGGGGCCATTCAAAATTTGACTGTACAAGCCCCTGAGCAATATGACAGGGCTTTAAAAATGGCCCTGCTTGAAGTACGCGGGTGATCTGGAGACCTCTAAGGTGCTTTCCAACAAAAGCTTTTCTATAATTGTATGAAATCACCTGCAATAGATTAACCCTGGTCATTATTCCTATCACAGGAAATAACTGTGACACCTGGGTAACAGGTGAGCTTACTGCGACACCAGGGAGAGCCTTCCTGTACTTAAAGGCAACCTGTAGGAAAGCTGGGGAGGGAGTCTTTATCAGGGCCTGGAGTGACAGGACAAGGAGTAACCGCTTTAAACTGAAAAGTAGCACCCAGAAAGAACGGAGTCACGCAACAGGATTCATTTCCAAAGAGCAGGGCCTTGAGCGGGTATATCACAATGACAGAGTTCATTTCCTTCCCAGTAGCTGGCACGTGCCGTTTTTTGGGATTTCGGGGCTACAGTGAGCTGCTAAGAGGGATGTCTTAGCTCTTGCAGGGCAGTGCTTCCACTAAGGCCAGGACTTTTCTGCATCTTCTACTGCCCTGCAAGCGAGGATGCTTGGGGCACACAGGAAGCTGGGAGCGGACACAGCTGCAGGGATTCCATAAGGCACAAGCAAATGCAGCCTTGGCTTGGTGACACTTTCTCTTGATTACTGCTCAACACAAATTACCTCGAGCAAGTCTACTGTGAGGACTAAAGGAAAGAGACGTATGGATGCTGCTAAGCTCTTCTAGCTTGTACCAGGTAGGAAAGATACCTCTGTAGCAGGCGTGAAGAGGATAGCACTAATTAATTAGATGAGAAGCGGAGGAAAGGCACTTAGAGGTAGTGAAAAGCAGTTAATGTGATGTTCCGGGGAAGCTTCAGTCTGCTTAAGGAGTAGCAAGAACAAGCCTAAAGTCATAGCCAAATACAAGAAAGAGAGGAGGACACGCAGCATGAGAAGCTCCCGAGAGAAAGGAGCTCTGTTTTGGGTAAAAATCAGTCCCTTTTTCTATCATGGAGACATCCAAGGGCGTAGGACACGTGCACTTCAGGGAACCAAGAGATGCTGTGCATTTCTCTCGTCCCCCTGACACAGCCACTAGGTGACGATGCTTCCAATTCTCTCTAAAGAAACCTTGCTTTCTCAGGCCCAGGCGTCCAGCTGCACACCAAGGACGTCCCTGGCTCCCAGGCACAGTTCCCAGGCCCAAGGCCGAGCTCCCCTCCGAACCCCCATTCCAGCAGACCTTGCTCCTGGCGTTGTGGAGCAGCCATTTCATGTCAGCCTTTTCTCCTGGCAGTCAGCTTAGCGCCGTAACCTCTGCCATCGGGGCGCCCGAGAGCCGTGTGAGGTCAGCAGAGAGTCACTGTCAGCCTTTGACCTCACAGAGGTGGGTGGCCATAAGTGCCCTGAGCGTCCAGCTCGCATTGAGTACTGCTGGTGGCACTCGAGGCGTGGAGGTCTGCATGGTGCAATGGGAGACGCCGATGTCCTGCTGCTGGAACAAGAGACGCTGATGTGCTGCTGGTGCAGGAGGAGACGTGAAGGTGCTGCTGCTTAGAGGTGCTGAGGAGCGGGCAGCCTCCGTGCCGGTGGCTGAGCATGCTGCTCTTAATTAGTGCTCTACCCTTCCTATCTTTTTACTAAGGTGGGTAGAGAGAAATGCCCATATCTGTTTATTTCCTGGTAAGAAATGTAAGAGCCTTGTATCTGCATATTCAGCAGATTCATCCCAGCGCCCTTGGTACTGGCGATCTGTGTTGATCTGTAATAAAGAGCAATCGGTAGCACACCAAGTCTGCGTGACCTTGCATCTAACAGAATCGTCCAAATCCCTGTTGTGATCTCTCTACAGCTGTGGGCTGGCTAAGCTGTCTGTTGGATGGTGAAAATGGGAAATGATTGGGATGGGAAATGATGAGTGGGCCGAGAAATCATTGCTGGGATGGGAAGACTTCCTTGGGGTGGAAAGCCATTGGGGTGGGAACTCAAAGAGATGGGAAATCTTCCCTGGGTTTGAAATCCTTGGGAAGCAAAAGCGTTGGGATGGGAAATCACTCCGGGGATGGGGAAGTATTGGGATGGGAAGTCTTTAATGGGGTGGGTAACATTCCCTGGGGAAGGAAGTACTTGGAAAAGTAATCAGAGAGATGGGAATTCTTTGGGATGAGATCTCTTTGGATTAAGAAACGCTTCGTGTCGATGGGAAATATCTCGTATGGGAATCTGTTATCATGTGAAATTGTAAGGATGGGAAATGACCGTTAGGATGAAAAGCTGGTACTGGGACGGGAAATGCTTGGGACGGGGAAGTGTTGGTGTGAAACCGTCCTGGGCATGGCAAATGATGCGTGGGAGGGAAAGCCTGATGGGGATGGAAAAGTCTTGCGACGGGAAGCCTGCTTGGGTCCAAAACCTGCAGTCCTCACCAACATGGCGGCGAGGGGCTGGTCAGCCGTTGGGACGGAACGGCCGTTGCCCGCGTTCCCCAACCGACCGCCCCACTCTCCAGCCACCATGGCAGGTACAGCAGCCGGCTCCCGCTCCTCCCGGGGCTGCGGCCCTGCTGGCGAGCCCAGCGCCCCAGATCTCACCCCAGCGCCCTTTTTCCCACAGAGGGTTTCCCCAGACGGCTTCCGCGGCTTCCGCAGACGCAAAACTCCCCCTTCGTCGTCCCAGCCGTGCCGCCAACGGTGGCTGCGTGGCTGCTGCCCTCCCTCCCCGGAGCGATGGCGCTGCCCTTGCAGCCCCCGCAGGTACCCACCCTCCCCTACGCGCTGCCCCAGGCCACCGTCTGGCACGTGGTGCCGGGGGTCCAGGGGCAGGTGCTGCAGCTCCCCGCCGGGGTGCAGCTGGCACCTGGGGGGCACCTCCCACCCGAGGGGCATCACCTGCAGCTTGGGCAGCTCCCCGCCGTGGGGCAGCTCCCTGCTGTGGGGCAGCTCCCCCACACCGCTCCTCCCTGGGCCCCCGTCTACCAGTGGGGACAGCCCGTGGGGACGGGGACGGTGCTGCCCCAGGATCCCCTCTGGCTGGGGCCCGGGGCCGTGCTCCATGGGGAGCTCCTGCACCCCGCAGGCACCTGCCTGCTGCAGGCCCCTGCCCACCCCGGCCCCCCACCCCTCCTCGTCCCGGGGCCTCCGCTGCGGGGGCAGGCGCTCCCCGCGCCCCGCACCCTGACCAGCAGCCGGGGGCAGCTGCCGGAGCCCTGTGACCACGCCGTGGGGCTCAGCGAGGACCAGGGGCCCCCGCTGCCCGGCCCCACTCCCCCCGAGCCTGCCCAGGCTCCAACGACCGCCAGCACCCAGACGGTGACGCCCGACGGTGAGTTTGGGGCTGGCGCAGCCGGCCGCTGGGCGCCCCACACCCAGGAGCCATGGGAAAGCTGGCATCGCCCATCCTGGGGGATTTGCTTGCTTTTTCCTCAGCGGCGACAGTTGCAGAGGTGCCTGAGGAGCCCCTGGAGCTGCTTGAGCTGGGCCCCGATGCCTTCGCCGAGGCCTTTCCCCAGCTGGCAGGGGACAGCCAGCAGCTGCAGCACCTGCAGGACCAGCTCCCGGCCGACCTGGACATCTCCGGCTTGGAGGAGCTGCTCAGCTGGCTCGATGCCGTGGAGCCCCAGGACGCCTTCCCCGGTGTCCCCAGCAGTCCTGTGCTCAGCCGCTTCCTGTCTGAGCTGCCCGACCTCTGCGAGGACATGGAGGAGCCGAGCACACAGGGACTGGCAGCCACCAGAGCGCTGGGTGAGGTACCCTCAACCCCTGGGGTGCACCCCGAGAAGGTGCAGGGTGGGCGGGCGGTGCAGCCCCCTGCTGTGCCGGCAGCGAGCTCCCCCCTCAAGCCTGCAGCCAGTCCCCAGCTCAGTGCCCTCAGGAGACCCCTGCCCAACCCTCCCTTCACTCTCCCCAAAAGGCCCCCCCACCCTGAATTCCCCACTGCCCTTAGCAGACCCCTGCCCAACCCTCCCTCGCGTCCCCTCAAGAGACCCCCCGACCCTGAATTCCTTAATTCCCTTAGGAGACCCCTGCCCAAGCCTCGCCTGAGTCCCCTCAAGAGCCCCCCCGACCCTGAATTTATTAGTGCCCTTAGGAGACCCCTGCCCAATCCCCCTCTGGGTCCCCTCAAGAGCCCCCCCGGCCCTGAATTTATTAGTGCCCTTAGGAGGCCCCTGCCCAATCCCCCTCTGAGTCCCCTCAAGAGCCCCCCGCCTGCCCCTGCGCCCACCGGCACCAAGTGGGGGGCCAAGCGCCCCGCGCCCACCAGCACCCCCAGCACAGCGCAGAGCTCCCAGCACAGGAGGCCGGCGACGGAGAAAACCCCCGGCAAGGAGAAGACGACGCTGCTGGGCCAGGGTGGCCAAGGCCCCAAGACGCTGTGCCAGGGGAAGACGGGTGGCCACAGCGCGGTGGCTGGCAGCAGCGGCCAAGCGGGCGGCGGCAGGCAGCAGCCGGCGAGCGACAGCACCAGGGCGCCCAGCAAGAGGGCCCGAAGCCCGGGGGCTGCTGGGGGGCAAGGAGCAGCGGCACCGCCTCCCCGGAGAGCGCTGCTGCTGCTGGAGCCCCCCCCCATTAAGCCCCGTGCCCGTGCCCGTGCCGTGCGGGCCCAGGACAGGCTCCGTCCCCAAGCCATCGGGGACACGACGCTGCAGCGCCAGCACCCGGGGACAAAGACCCCCAGCGAGACTTTGCAGCCGCTGGGGGCCAGGGCGAAGGCGCTGGGGCCAGTGCGCCAGCCGCCCTGTGTGCAGCCGCAGCCCACCTCCAGCGGCCCCAGCAGCATGCCCAGGGCCCCACCGACGGTGCCAGGCTCCAGCGCTGTGCCCGCTGCCCCCCGGCCCCCAGCTGGCGACAAGGCCCAGGCGGTGCCGGCACCACCAGGCAGCACGGCGCGAGCATGGAGAGCTCCCGTGCAGCAGGCGCCCAGAGCGCCGTGCCTGCCAGCCGCGGGGGGCCAAGCGCAGCGGGAGCCTCTGCCCACGCAGCCGCGCACGCTGCAGCGTCCGGCGCAGCCCCGCGTGGACTACGTGCCCTGCGTGGGGCCCTGGGCGGGCGGCGACGCGGCGCCCACGCCGCTGGAGGAGCAGGAGGCGTCGGTGCCCATCACGCCGCAGCAGCGTCCCGAGCGGGAGCGCCTGAAGAAGCTGGCCCAGGAGGAGCGGCAGCGGGCGGCCCACCAGATGAAGATCGGCCCCGTGCAATTCTTCGTGCAGCGGCAGAAGGACCACGCCATAGCCAAGTATTACGGCTACCCGTGACCCTGCGCTCCTCGACGGCCCCCGCAGCACCCGGGCCCGCTCAGCATGCAGGCACAGAGACCTCTGCAGGCGCCTGCTCCAGCTTCAGCCACGCTCCTCAGCCCTTGCCCCTCTCGCTTGCCCTCTCCCTTCTCCAGTGCTGGAGCTAGGCAGTGTTTGCCACTGTCAGGGATGGGCAACTGGGGCAATGGGAAATGCGCGCGTCACGAATGAACGTTGCAATGGGAAGCTGTTGGGATGTTGGCAATAGCTGGGGTGGGAAAGGTTGGGCGTGGGAACTGCTTGTTGGGACACCAAATGGCTGAGATCCCAAACTTATTTCTTCGTTCGGGTCATTTCTCTTATTTAGTGCCTTCCTTATTAAATTCCTCTAGTGTAGGTGTTCACTCAGCAAGGCCTCTGCCTGCAGCTGTTCTGGCACTGGGATGCCGAGGGGATTTCATGCAGCCCGCTCCCGCTGCCCATGCTCAGTCCGTGCATGGATGTGGGCATGGCCAGCACGGACGGGAGAAAATGGGTGGACGGCTGGGTGGATGGGAGGGTGATGGGAGTTGGGAATTCAGCCTTGGGATCAGACACGGGAGGTTGTTGGGATAGGAAATGACCAGTGGGATGGGAAGTCACGATGGGGATAGGAATTCATTAGAATAGGACAAATTGGTTTCATTTTTATTTATTATTTTATTAATTTTATTTATTTATTTTATTTATTATATTTATTAATTTTATTTATTAAATTTACTTTATTGACTGTGTTGTACAGGATGGCATTTTTTTAGGTTCTCTTCCTTTTCTACCCTATTAAACTCTCTTTATCACAACGCACTGCTTTGTACTTCATTTTTCCTTCCGAGTCGTTCTGGATTCACTCAGGATGGGGGGACATTAGTGAACGCCTGTGTGCTTCAGATCCAAGGTCACCTTTGCCCTCAACTCAAGATACATATTTGCATCTGTTGTCATGATACAAAATTAACAACAACAAAATAAAAGTTAACTACTTCCGAGCACCAGCTGTACGTTTGCTGGGTCTGCTCTATGCATTTTGAAGACCATTCAATACTATTCAGCACCTTCAGGAGGAAATGTGTGGTTCTAGGGAAATGCATCTTGATCTGATGCAAACCTGCGACGCACCCTGCAGCCCCTGCAACCCCTGTGATTTTACCTGCAGCCCCTGCAACCCCTGTGATTTTACCTGCAGCCCCTCCAAGCCCCGTGATTTTACCTGCAGCCACTCCAACCCTGGGACAGGCCCTACAGCTGGCTCCGGGGACTACCCCGTTGCCGTATCAGTCGCCAATACACACAAGATGAAGGAATGGATGCAGAAGTCATCTCGTTTAGGCAGGGAAGAAAGTCCTCCGAAGAAGGGGAAGGAGCAAGAGGAAGGCGAGGCAGGCGACCCCAATGTAGGGCCATCCCAGGGAAGAGGAGGCTGTTATAAAATAGAAAAGAGAGAAAAGCAGCAGTAAGCAGGTGATCCCCATCCCTGGGCGAGCTGCGAGACATGGGACAAGATTTCAGCTGTCATGCAGGCGAGCACATTGTCACCTGGCTGCTGCGATGCTGGGATAACAGCTCCGGGAGCCTGGAATCGGAGGGCAGGGAAGCCAAGCAGCTGGGATCCTTCTCTGGGGAAGGGGGCACTGAGAAAGCGATCGGAAACGGGGCACAAGCCTCTGGAGGTGGCGCCTGTCAGGCGTGAAGGAAAGGGATCCCTTTCAGGAAGATGCTGTGGGGTTGCTGAGGGTCGAAGAACAGCAGGTGTGGTGTTTTTCCTCAGCTGGGCAGCTGAGCTCCACCTCAACCGCTCTCTCCCTGCCCCTCCTCAAACGGAAAGGGGAGAAAATAGGATGGAAAGGGCTCAAGGGCTGAGAGAAGGACAGGGAGATCACTCCACAATGATCGTCACGGGCAAAAGAGGCTCAGCAGAGCCTGTTCCAGTCCAGCCCGGGCCTGCTCCTGCGGGGGCTCTCCCCAGGCCGCGGCCTCCTCCAGGCCACATCCACCTGCTCCAGCGGGGGCTCCTCCACGGGCTGCAGCGTGGAGATCTGCTCCGTGTGGGACCCGTGGGCTGCAGGGGGACAGCCTGCTCCACCAGGGGCCTCTCCCCAGGCCGCAGGGGAACTGCTGCTGTGAGCCTGGAGCACCTCCTGCCTCCTGCTGCACTCACCTTGGGGGCTGCAGAGAGGTTTCTCACTCCTCCCTGACCCAGACGCTGCTGTGCAGCAGGTTTCTTTCCCTTTCTTAGATGGGCTCTCACACAGGCGCAAACATCATCCGTTTTGTCTCAGTTCTGGGCAGCAGCGGGTCCCTCTGGAGCCTCCTGGAACCGGCCCTTAACTAACATGGGGCAGCTGCTGCATTCTCCTCACAGAGGACACCCCTGCAGCCCCCCGCTACCAGAACCTGTCCTCGTAAACCCAACACAAGACACCGACCGAGCCTCCCTGATTCCCAGCAGGTGGGTCAGGCTGGGAACCCAGGCCAGTGCCCGGCAGACCCTCCTGGGCCTTGAAAAGCAAGCTTTATGGGGACGTAGCACCCAGAAAGAACGGAGTCACACAACAGGATTCATTTCCAAAACCGTCTCACAGACACCTGGGCCAAAGTGCAGGGCCTTGAGCGGGTATATCACAATGACAGAGTTCATTTCCTTCCCAGTAGCTGGCACGTGCCGTTTTTTGGGATTTCGGGGCTACAGTGAGCTGCTAAGAGGGATGTCTTAGCTCTTGCAGGGCAGTGCTTCCACTAAGGCCAGGACTTTTCTGCATCTTCTACTGCCCTGCAAGCGAGGATGCTTGGGGCACACAGGAAGCTGGGAGGGGACACAGCTGCAGGGATTCCATAAGACACAAGCAAATGCAGCCTTGGCTTGGTGACACTTTCTCTTGATTACTGCTCAACACAAATTACCTCGAGCAAGTAACTGTGAGGACTAAAGGAAAGAGACGTATGGATGCTGCTAAGCTCTTCTAGCTTGTACCAGGTGGGAAAGATACCTCTGTAGCAGGCGTGAAGAGGATAGCACTAATTAATTAGATGAGAAGTGAAGGAAAGGCACTTAGAGGTAGTGAAAAGCAGTTAATGTGATGTTCCGGGGAAGCTTCAGTCTGCTTAAGGAGTAGCAAGAACAAGCCTAAAGTCATAGCCAAATACAAGAAAGAGAGGAGGACACGCAGCATGAGAAGCTCCCGAGAGAAAGGAGCTCTGTTTTGGGTAAAAATCAGTCCCTTTTTCTATCATGGAGACATCCAAGGGCGTAGGACACGTGCACATTTCTCTCGTCCCCCTGACACAGCCACTAGGTGACGATGCTTCCAATCCTCTCTAAAGAAACCTTGCTTTCTCAGGCCCAGGCGTCCAGCTGCACACCAAGGACGTCCCTGGCTCCCAGGCACAGTTCCCAGGCCCAAGGCCGAGCTCCCCTCCGAACCCCCATTCCAGCAGACCTTGCTCCTGGCATTGTGGAGCAGCCATTTCATGTCAGCCTTTTCTCCTGGCAGTCAGCTTAGCGCCGTAACCTCTGCCATCGGGGCGCCCGAGAGCCGTGTGAGGTCAGCAGAGAGTCACTGTCAGCCTTTGACCTCACAAAGGTGGGTGGCCATAAGTGCCCTGAGCGTCCAGCTCGCATTGAGTACTGCTGGTGGCACTCGAGGCGTGGAGGTCTGCATGGTGCAATGGGAGACGCCGATGTCCTGCTGCTGGAACAAGAGGCGCTGATGTGCTGCTGGTGCAGGAGGAGACGTGAAGGTGCTGCTGCTTAGAGGTGCTGAGGAGCGGGCAGCCTCAGCGGGCAGCTGAATCAGAGGGCAGGGAAGCTAAGCAGCTTCCTTCTCTGGGGAAGAGGGCACAGAGAAAGTGACTGGAAATGGGGTACAAGCCCTCAGCCTCTAAAAGCAATCCCTCAGATGTTTAGGTATAGTAATGTTAGGTATATCTGTTTGACTCTAGACCCCAACATGTTTGTTAGTGTCTGGTTTGTCAACTGCTTTCTTGTGGGGGATTTGAGTTGGCCATTACTGTTTAGGTGAATGCTGACTTCGTATCTATGGTGCACTTTATTCTTAAAATGGGAAGTTTCTACCAATTTCCCGTCCAAACTTGCTCATAAGCCAACTGCAGTCATCATTTCAGATGTGTCTCCCAACTTACACATTTCCTATTTCTCCTTGATATTTACTCAAGAAATTCATTTACGTAGAGACAACATATTCTTCTCTCAACTGGCATCTGGCTGGGCAGAATGATGTCCTTTCATTCCCTTCCAGGCAATAGGCAACTTGTTCCTTCTGTCATGTGAACTCTTCCTCCTAAGTTCAATGTGAATACAAGTGGCAGAACTGTGCCTCATGTCTCAAATGAGTGTCAGGGCTGCCTTGTCCAGTGTATTCATACTGGAGGGAAAAAAAAAATGAATAGCCATACACACTATATAACCACTTAACTTTTTCAGTCCTCCTTGTGCTAACAGTGCATGAACGTGAGGTTTTGTTGTCATTTTTGTTTGTTTGTTTGTTTGCTTGCTTTAAACTCCTGACTGCCATATAGCAAACATGACAAAAAAACACCCTTTTTTGAGAATCTCTGAGAATGGCTCTGCTTTGTATTATCACCTGTCACTTCACCTGAACCATTTCAATCACAAGCGATAGCCTTCTGTCAGGCTTGGTAGTACTTCCCAACCTTATGTCCCCTGCAAATCTCAAAGCTCATGTGAGCTCATGTATCCGTAGATAATGTATCAGAAGCTCACAGAAGGTGAAATAGTTGTAATTCATCCCCTGTGTAGGGAAGAACTGGTCCTAGAAAGGAAAGCTATTAAATTATCTGGAAACAATTTAGCTCTGATAAATTATTTTGTAAATTACACATTACCCCCTCCTTCCCTGGTCTTAGCTGTTCTTGCTCCAAAACTTTGCATGGTGTTGATGTCAAACTAACAGGCCCACACTTGTCTGGATGACTCTTTACCCTCTTCTGGACAGAGGTGTATTTGTTACTCTCCCATTCTGGGGACTATCCCTGATTTGCACAATTGTTATGCATTTTTCCTACTTGACTTGTTGTTCTGTGTGCCAATGCTGTTAATAGGCTAGGTAGATATCAGCTTTTCATTTTTCACTTGAATCACTATAGATTGTTATTTCACCTCAGATGATGTTGCGCCTAGTGCCCTACCCTCCTTTTCAATGGGAGTCCTGTCACTGCCCTTAATATCACATTGTTGTTGCTGTTAGATGCAGGAAATAAGATTTGCAGCATTTGAGACATCAGTAACTTTTGATCTATTTTTGCCTCAAGTGTGCAACTGTCCTAATTTGTTCTCTTTGTTCCCCCTGGTTTCTGTGGCTTAAGTACCACTTACTATTATTGTTTAATTTCCTATGTGAAGGAGGTTTTTGGTCATTCTTACTTTATTTCTGCAGTTTTTAACCTCTGAAACATGCCTTTTCTCATCGCTTTTTTCCTGTTTGAATTTTGAATTTTAACTATGCCTTCTCTGCACTCAAGTCCCAGAGCTGCTTAGTCAGACTCAATTATTCATTTCCTTAGATTTCAAAGTTTGCATTTCTAAGCCTCAGAACCTTCATTCTAAACCTGGTTTTGTCTGTCGTGAAATGTAAAATGAGAAAAGTCAGCTCATGATCACACTTTATTCAAATTTTACTACATTTAAACCCATACAGGAGCCAAGTCTAAAACGGTCTTATATTTTTTCACTTTTGGGAAGAAATCCATCACATAGTATACCTCTATGAACATAAGTGGTAATTATCTTTCAATCTTTTGCTGGGAAGTTAAAGTCTCCCATAATTCCCATTATTGTTTACGTGTCTGATAACTGTACAGAGATAATTCACTATTAGACTGGAGCTAAGAGCAAAGAGCAGGCTAGCAAGGCTGTCTATCTTTAGCAGTGATTTGCACAAAACCACTCTTTTGCTGACCCATAACATTTAATTTCTCTATCCTCTGCTTCTTGCTAACACAAAGCACCATCTTATTCCATCCATTTGCCTTGGTTTCCAGCCTTCCTGAGATTTATCAGTACTTGTATGACATTCATGCCTTTGTTTCACCCTTCCTGTGTTGACACTTGTCATAACAGTTTTAGATCCTGAACATGATCATCTCAAAGTTTGCCTGACAGTTAGGTCTTCCTCACATTGTCATAGAGTATCAGGTCTCTACCACTTGAAATAGATTGGATTGGATTAGATTATTGGCACCGTCTCTTGTGCTGGTAGTCCATTATCTTCACAGTCCGTACAACTGGCCATCAGTGAACATGAAGTGGCCTTATCCTGCCCATTTACCTTTCTGGAAATCAGCCACTCTCTCTGCCTAGAACAGGGAATGGATTTTCCTCACCTATCTTCAAAAGCTCTGAAGTTTTCTGTGATCTTTCCAATTGTATGGTATGATAAGCTTTTGCTTCCACCGAAGGGTAGAAGTCATTATGAATAGTGCCAACAAAACAGAAACATAACAATGAAAACGATATTTTAATTCAGAATAGGTATTTGAAAAGTTCACCTTTTCTAGCACAAATGGGGAAAAGAAAAAAAGGAAGGAAAAAAAAAAAAAAAGCAGTCCTAAAACATCAAAACTGTGGCCAAAGAATTAGAAGAAACACTATTTTTCCAAAGCTGCAATGTTTTCCATTCATCTGGCTGGGCCAGCAGAGCACTGGAGACCTGGATGCACTGTACTCATGGCTGGTTCCCCTAAATGACCTGCAGGGAGATCTTCTTATCTCTATTCCTCTGTTTCTCCTTTCAATCTCTGTTTTGTCTGTTTGTATCACTAGGTTTCAAATCGCCACTGATATATGCACGTGCAGCACCCAGCACAACCTTGTTTCAGGCTCCAGCGGGACCTTTAGGCATTACCATCCTGTAAACAAATAACAATGATAGTGAGTGTAATTACAATCGTCAAACTATTCCAGCTCCACATCATTAGCCATGCCCTGAGCTAAATAACATTTTAATCAGTTTGATATGTCATCTGTGGCTTTCTTCACTGTCACTTGCAATCCAGCAAACTCCTTCCTTCACGTTTCTAGATTAGACAGAGGGTTCTCAACTGCAGACATCCAATTCCCTGTTCAGGAAGCAGCGAGACCTTTCCTCTTCTCACAGATTTAAGATGATAGCCAAGCATCATGAGACACAGTGCGTATGTCTCCTAGGCCCATCCCATGAGAGCAGGACATTTACCACACATGAGAAGAAGACTTAATGCAGTGGCAAAGCAAAATACTCAGTGTCAAAGCCATGTCTAGATGATCATTAAAGACAGATCAAAATTACCCAATACAGGAGGAAAATCTATCGTTTGTAGAAGATTATGTTCTCTGATTATTAGTTTCAAAATTAGTTTTTCCTTTGGATTTCCTCTGAACTTAAACTTAGTTTGGAATGCCTTTGGTTTTGAATATTTCTGAAATCGTATTACTTCTCCTAAGTAAGTTGCTAGTCTGTTCTATTTACGTGAAATTCGAATAATATTGCGAAGTATCTGCCATCAGTTTTACTGTGTGCCAGGCTGAGTTCCCTGATGAATTTCAAATTTCAGATATGAAACAGTAAAGGTTAAAAAAAAAAATGTTACAAAGGGTACTTCATGCAGTAGCATAAACTTCTGTTTTCTCAAAACTTGTATCAGTTCATCTCACCAGGACCAGCAGGGGAAGCACACTCTGCCTAGGCACTGGCAAAGGGACACAGTGAGAGTGTAGGGTCTCTTGCTGGGGCCATTCAAAATTTGACTGTACAAGCCCCTGAGCAATATGACAGGGCTTTAAAAATGGCCCTGCTTGAAGTACGCGGGTGATCTGGAGACCTCTAAGGTGCTTTCCAACAAAAGCTTTTCTATAATTGTATGAAATCACCTGCAATAGATTAACCCTGGTCATTATTCCTATCACAGGAAATAACTGTGACACCTGGGTAACAGGTGAGCTTACTGCGACACCAGGGAGAGCCTTCCTGTACTTAAAGGCAACCTGTAGGAAAGCTGGGGAGGGAGTCTTTATCAGGGCCTGGAGTGACAGGACAAGGAGTAACCGCTTTAAACTGAAAAGTAGCACCCAGAAAGAACGGAGTCACGCAACAGGATTCATTTCCAAAGAGCAGGGCCTTGAGCGGGTATATCACAATGACAGAGTTCATTTCCTTCCCAGTAGCTGGCACGTGCCGTTTTTTGGGATTTCGGGGCTACAGTGAGCTGCTAAGAGGGATGTCTTAGCTCTTGCAGGGCAGTGCTTCCACTAAGGCCAGGACTTTTCTGCATCTTCTACTGCCCTGCAAGCGAGGATGCTTGGGGCACACAGGAAGCTGGGAGCGGACACAGCTGCAGGGATTCCATAAGGCACAAGCAAATGCAGCCTTGGCTTGGTGACACTTTCTCTTGATTACTGCTCAACACAAATTACCTCGAGCAAGTCTACTGTGAGGACTAAAGGAAAGAGACGTATGGATGCTGCTAAGCTCTTCTAGCTTGTACCAGGTAGGAAAGATACCTCTGTAGCAGGCGTGAAGAGGATAGCACTAATTAATTAGATGAGAAGCGGAGGAAAGGCACTTAGAGGTAGTGAAAAGCAGTTAATGTGATGTTCCGGGGAAGCTTCAGTCTGCTTAAGGAGTAGCAAGAACAAGCCTAAAGTCATAGCCAAATACAAGAAAGAGAGGAGGACACGCAGCATGAGAAGCTCCCGAGAGAAAGGAGCTCTGTTTTGGGTAAAAATCAGTCCCTTTTTCTATCATGGAGACATCCAAGGGCGTAGGACACGTGCACTTCAGGGAACCAAGAGATGCTGTGCATTTCTCTCGTCCCCCTGACACAGCCACTAGGTGACGATGCTTCCAATTCTCTCTAAAGAAACCTTGCTTTCTCAGGCCCAGGCGTCCAGCTGCACACCAAGGACGTCCCTGGCTCCCAGGCACAGTTCCCAGGCCCAAGGCCGAGCTCCCCTCCGAACCCCCATTCCAGCAGACCTTGCTCCTGGCGTTGTGGAGCAGCCATTTCATGTCAGCCTTTTCTCCTGGCAGTCAGCTTAGCGCCGTAACCTCTGCCATCGGGGCGCCCGAGAGCCGTGTGAGGTCAGCAGAGAGTCACTGTCAGCCTTTGACCTCACAGAGGTGGGTGGCCATAAGTGCCCTGAGCGTCCAGCTCGCATTGAGTACTGCTGGTGGCACTCGAGGCGTGGAGGTCTGCATGGTGCAATGGGAGACGCCGATGTCCTGCTGCTGGAACAAGAGACGCTGATGTGCTGCTGGTGCAGGAGGAGACGTGAAGGTGCTGCTGCTTAGAGGTGCTGAGGAGCGGGCAGCGTCCGTGCCGGTGGCTGAGCATGCTACTCTTAATTAGTGCTCTACCCTTCCTATCTTTTTACTAAGGTGGGTAGAGAGAAATGCCCATATCTGTTTATTTCCTGGTAAGAAATGTAAGAGCCTTGTATCTGCATATTCAGCAGATTCATCCCAGCGCCCTTGGTACTGGCGATCTGTGTTGATCTGTAATAAAGAGCAATCGGTAGCACACCAAGTCTGCGTGACCTTGCATCTAACAGAATCGTCCAAATCCCTGTTGTGATCTCTCTCTAGCTGTGGGCTGGCTAAGCTGTCTGTTGGATGGTGAAAATGGGAAATGATTGGGATGGGAAATGATGAGTGGGCCGAGAAATCATTGCTGGGATGGGAAGACTTCCTTGGGGTGGAAAGCCATTGGGCTAGGAACTCAAAGAGATGGGAAATCTTCCCTGGGTTTGAAATCCTTGGGAAGCAAAAGCGTTGGGATGGGAAATCACTCCGGGGATGGGGAAGTATTGGGATGGGAAGTCTTTAATGGGGCGGGTAACATTCCCTGGGGAAGGAAGTACTTGGAAAAGTAATCAGAGAGATGGGAATTCTTTGGGATGAGATCTCTTTGGATTAAGAAACGCTTCGTGTCGATGGGAAATATCTCGTATGGGAATCTGTTATCATGTGAAATTGTAAGGATGGGAAATGACCGTTAGGATGAAAAGCTGGTACTGGGACGGGAAATGCTTGGGACGGGGAAGTGTTGGTGTGAAACCGTCCTGGGCATGGCAAATGATGCGTGGGAGGGAAAGCCTGATGGGGATGGAAAAGTCTTGCGACGGGAAGCCTGCTTGGGTCCAAAACCTGCAGTCCTCACCAAGATGGCGGTGAGGGGCTGGTCAGCCGTTGGGACGGAACGGCCGTTGCCCGCGTTCCCCAACCGACCGCCCCACTCTCCAGCCACCATGGCAGGTACAGCAGCCGGCTCCCGCTCCTCCCGGGGCTGCGGCCCTGCTGGCGAGCCCAGCGCCCCAGATCTCACCCCAGCGCCCTTTTTCCCACAGAGGGTTTCCCCAGACGGCTTCCGCGGCTTCCGCAGACGCAAAACTCCCCCTTCGTCGTCCCAGCCGTGCCGCCAACGGTGGCTGCGTGGCTGCTGCCCTCCCTCCCCGGAGCGATGGCGCTGCCCTTGCAGCCCCCGCAGGTACCCACCCTCCCCTACGCGCTGCCCCAGGCCACCGTCTGGCACGTGGTGCCGGGGGTCCAGGGGCAGGTGCTGCAGCTCCCCGCCGGGGTGCAGCTGGCACCTGGGGGGCACCTCCCACCCGAGGGGCACCACCTGCAGCTTGGGCAGCTCCCCGCCGTGGGGCAGCTCCCTGCTGTGGGGCAGCTCCCCCACACCGCTCCTCCCTGGGCCCCCGTCTACCAGTGGGGACAGCCCGTGGGGACGGGGACGGTGCTGCCCCAGGATCCCCTCTGGCTGGGGCCCGGGGCCGTGCTCCATGGGGAGCTCCTGCACCCCGCAGGCACCTGCCTGCTGCAGGCCCCTGCCCACCCCGGCCCCCCACCCCTCCTCATCCCGGGGCCTCCGCTGCGGGGGCAGGCGCTCCCCGCGCCCCGCACCCTGACCAGCAGCCGGGGGCAGCTGCCGGAGCCCTGCGACCACGCCGTGGGGCTCAGCGAGGACCAGGGGCCCCCGCTGCCCGGCCCCACTCCCCCCAAGCCTGCCCAGGCTCCAACGACCGCCAGCACCCAGACGGTGACGCCCGACGGTGAGTTTGGGGCTGGCACAGCCGGCCGCTGGGCGCCCCACACCCAGGAGCCATGGGAAAGCTGGCATCGCCCATCCTGGGGGATTTGCTTGCTTTTTCCTCAGCGGCGACAGTTGCAGAGGTGCCTGAGGAGCCCCTGGAGCTGCTTGAGCTGGGCCCCGATGCCTTCGCCGAGGCCTTTCCCCAGCTGGCAGGGGACAGCCAGCAGCTGCAGCACCTGCAGGACCAGCTCCCGGCCGACCTGGACATCTCCGGCTTGGAGGAGCTGCTCAGCTGGCTCGATGCCGTGGAGCCCCAGGACGCCTTCCCCGGTGTCCCCAGCAGTCCTGTGCTCAGCCGCTTCCTGTCTGAGCTGCCCGACCTCTGCGAGGACATGGAGGAGCCGAGCACACAGGGACTGGCAGCCACCAGAGCGCTGGGTGAGGTACCCTCAACCCCTGGGGTGCACCCCGAGAAGGTGCAGGGTGGGCGGGCGGTGCAGCCCCCTGCTGTGCCGGCAGCGAGCTCCCCCCTCAAGCCTGCAGCCAGTCCCCAGCTCAGTGCCCTCAGGAGACCCCTGCCCAACCCTCCCTTCACTCTCCCCAAAAGGCCCCCCCACCCTGAATTCCCCACTGCCCTTAGCAGACCCCTGCCCAACCCTCCCTCGCGTCCCCTCAAGAGACCCCCCGACCCTGAATTCCTTAATTCCCTTAGGAGACCCCTGCCCAAGCCTCGCCTGAGTCCCCTCAAGAGCCCCCCCGACCCTGAATTTATTAGTGCCCTTAGGAGACCCCTGCCCAATCCCCCTCTGGGTCTCCTCAAGAGCCCCCCCGGCCCTGAATTTATTAGTGCCCTTAGGAGGCCCCTGCCCAATCCCCCTCTGAGTCCCCTCAAGAGCCCCCCGCCTGCCCCTGCGCCCACCGGTACCAAGTGGGGGGCCAAGCGCCCCGCGCCCACCAGCACCCCCAGCACAGCGCAGAGCTCCCAGCACAGGAGGCCGGCGACGGAGAAAACCCCCGGCAAGGAGAAGACGACGCTGCTGGGCCAGGGTGGCCAAGGCCCCAAGACGCTGTGCCAGGGGAAGACGGGTGGCCACAGCGCGGTGGCTGGCAGCAGCGGCCAAGCGGGCGGCGGCAGGCAGCAGCCGGCGAGCGACAGCACCAGGGCGCCCAGCAAGAGGGCCCGAAGCCCGGGGGCTGCTGGGGGGCAAGGAGCAGCGGCACCGCCTCCCCGGAGAGCGCTGCTGCTGCTGGAGCCCCCCCCCATTAAGCCCCGTGCCCGTGCCCGTGCCGTGCGGGCCCAGGACAGGCTCCGTCCCCAAGCCATCGGGGTCAAGACGCTGCAGCGCCAGCACCCGGGGACAAAGACCCCCAGCGAGACTTTGCAGCCGCTGGGGGCCAGGGCGAAGGCGCTGGGGCCAGTGCGCCAGCCGCCCTGTGTGCAGCCGCAGCCCACCTCCAGCGGCCCCAGCAGCATGCCCAGGGCCCCACCGACGGTGCCAGGCTCCAGCGCTGTGCCCGCTGCCCCCCGGCCCCCAGCTGGCGACAAGGCCCAGGCGGTGCCGGCACCACCAGGCAGCACGGCGCGAGCGTGGAGAGCTCCCGTGCAGCAGGCGCCAAGAGCGCCGTGCCTGCCAGCCGCGGGGGGCCAAGCGCAGCGGGAGCCTCTGCCCACGCAGCCGCGCACGCTGCAGCATCCGGCGCAGCCCCGCGTGGACTACGTGCCCTGCGTGGGGCCCTGGGTGGGCGGCGATGCGGCGCCCACGCCGCTGGAGGAGCAGGAGGCGTCGGTGCCCATCACGCCGCAGCAGCGTCCCGAGCGGGAGCGCCTGAAGAAGCTGGCCCAGGAGGAGCGGCAGCGGGCGGCCCACCAGATGAAGATCGGCCCCGTGCAATTCTTCGTGCAGCGGCAGAAGGACCACGCCATAGCCAAGTATTACGGCTACCCGTGACCCTGCGCTCCTCGACGGCCCCCGCAGCACCCGGGCCCGCTCAGCATGCAGGCACAGAGACCTCTGCAGGCGCCTGCTCCAGCTTCAGCCACGCTCCTCAGCCCTTGCCCCTCTCGCTTGCCCTCTCCCTTCTCCAGTGCTGGAGCTAGGCAGTGTTTGCCACTGTCAGGGATGGGCAACTGGGGCAATGGGAAATGCGCGCGTCACGAATGAACGTTGCAGTGGGAAGCTGTTGGGATGTTGGCAATAGCTGGGGTGGGAAAGGTTGGGCGTGGGAACAGCTTGTTGGGACACCAAATGGCTGAGATCCCAAACTTCTTTCTTCTTTCGGGTCATTTCTCTTATTTAGTGCCTTCCTTATTAAATTCCTCTAGTGTAGGTGTTCACTCAGCAAGGCCTCTGCCTGCAGCTGTTCTGGCACTGAGATGCTGAGGGGATTTCATGCAGCCCGCTCCCGCTGCCCATGCTCAGTCCGTGCATGGATGTGGGCATGGCCAGCACGGACGGGAGAAAATGGGTGGACGGCTGGGTGGATGGGAGGGTGATGGGAGTTGGGAATTCAGCCTTGGGATCAGACACGGGAGGTTGTTGGGATAGGAAATGATCAGTGGGATGGGAAGTCACGATGGGGATAGGAATTCATTAGAATAGGACAAATTGGTTTCATTTTTATTTATTATTTTATTAATTTTATTTATTTATTTTATTTATTATATTTATTAATTTTATTTATTAAATTTACTTTATTGACTGTGTTGTACAGGATGGCATTTTTTTAGGTTCTCTTCCTTTTCTACCCTATTAAACTCTCTTTATCACAACGCACTGCTTTGTACTTCATTTTTCCTTCCGAGTCGTTCTGGATTCACTCAGGATGGGGGGGACATTTGTGAATGCCTGTGTGCTTCAGATCCAAGGTCACCTTTGCCCTCAACTCAAGATACATATTTGCATCTGTTGTCATGATACAAAATTAACAACAACAAAATAAAAGTTAACTACTTCCGAGCACCAGCTGTACGTTTGCTGGGTCTGCTCTATGCATTTTGAAGACCATTCAATACTATTCAGCACCTTCAGGAGGAAATGTGTGGTTCTAGGGAAATGCATCTTGATCTGATGCAAACCTGCGACGCACCCTGCAGCCCCTGCAACCCCTGTGATTTTACCTGCAGCCCCTGCAACCCCTGTGATTTTACCTGCAGCCCTTCCAACCCCTGTGAGGTTACCTGCAGGCCTTCCAACCCCTGTGAGGTTACCTGCAGCCCCTCCAACCCCTGTGAGGTTACCTGCAGCCCCTCCAACCCCTGTGAGGTTACCTGCAGCCACTCCAACCCTGGGACAGGCCCTACAGCTGGCTCCGGGGACTACCCCGTTGCCGTATCAGTCGCCAATACACACAAGATGAAGGAATGGATGCAGAAGTCATCTCGTTTAGGCAGGGAAGAAAGTCCTCCGAAGACGGGGAAGGAGCAATAGGCAGGCGAGGCAGGCGACCCCAATGTAGGGCCATCCCAGGGAAGAGGAGGCTGTTAGAAAAGAGAGAAAAGCATCAGTAAGCAGGTGATCCCCATCCCTGGGCGAGCTGTGAGACATGGGACAAGATTTCAGCTGTCATGCAGGTGAGCACATTGTCACCTGGCTGCTGCGATGCTGGGATAACAGCTCCGGGAGCCTGGAATCGGAGGGCAGGGAAGCCAAGCAGCTGGGATCCTTCTCTGGGGAAGGGGCCACTGAGAAAGCGATCGGAAACGGGGCACAAGCCTCTGGAGGCGGCGCCTGTCAGGCGTGAAGGAAAGGGATCCCTTCCAGGAAGATGCTGTGGGGTTGCTGAGGGTCGAAGAACAGCAGGTGTTGGCTGCTCCCACCGTGCTGCAGCAGCGGCAAGGGAGAGACGTGGTGGTTTTCCTCAGCTGGGCAGCTGAGCTCCACCTCAACCGCTCTCTCCCTGCCCCTCCTCAAACGGAAAGGGGAGAAAATAGGATGGAAAGGGCTCAAGGGCTGAGAGAAGGACAGGGAGATCACTCCACAATGATCGTCACGGGCAAAAGAGGCTCAGCAGAGCCTGTTCCAGTCCAGCCCGGGCCTGCTCCTGCGGGGGCTCTCCACAGGCCGCGGCCTCCTCCAGGCCACATCCACCTGCTCCAGCGGGGGCTCCTCCACGGGCTGCAGCGTGGAGATCTGCTCCGTGTGGGACCCGTGGGCTGCAGGGGGACAGCCTGCTCCACCAGGGGCCTCTCCCCAGGCCGCAGGGGAACTGCTGCTGTGAGCCTGGAGCACCTCCTGCCTCCTGCTGCACTCACCTTGGGGGCTGCAGAGAGGTTTCTCACTCCTCCCTGACCCAGACGCTGCTGTGCAGCAGGTTTCTTTCCCTTTCTTAGGTGGGCTCTCACGCAGGCGCAAACATCATCCTTTTTGTCTCAGTTCTGGGCAGCAGCGGGTCCCTCTGGAGCCTCCTGGAACCGGCCCTTATCTAACATGGGGCAGCTGCTGCATTCTCCTCACAGAGGACACCCCTGCAGCCCCCCGCTACCAGAACCTGTCCTCGTAAACCCAACACAAGACACCGACCGAGCCTCCCTGATTCCCAGCAGGTGGGTCAGGCTGGGAACCCAGGCCAGTGCCCGGCAGACCCTCCTGGGCCTTGAAAAGCAAGCTTTATGGGGACGTAGCACCCAGAAAGAACGGAGTCACACAACAGGATTCATTTCCAAAACCGTCTCATAGACACCTGGGCCAAAGAGCAGGGCCTTGAGCGGGTATATCACAATGACAGAGTTCATTTCCTTCCCAGTAGCTGGCACGTGCCGTTTTTTGGGATTTCGGGGCTACAGTGAGCTGCTAAGAGGGATGTCTTAGCTCTTGCAGGGCAGTGCTTCCACTAAGGCCAGGACTTTTCTGCATCTTCTACTGCCCTGCAAGCGAGGATGCTTGGGGCACACAGGAAGCTGGGAGCGGACACAGCTGCAGGGATTCCATAAGACACAAGCAAATGCAGCCTTGGCTTGGTGACACTTTCTCTTGATTACTGCTCAACACAAATTACCTCGAGCAAGTCTACTGTGAGGACTAAAGGAAAGAGACGTATGGATGCTGCTAAGCTCTTCTAGCTTGTACCAGGTAGGAAAGATACCTCTGTAGCAGGCGTGAAGAGGATAGCACTAATTAATTAGATGAGAAGCGGAGGAAAGGCACTTAGAGGTAGTGAAAAGCAGTTAATGTGATGTTCCGGGGAAGCTTCAGTCTGCTTAAGGAGTAGCAAGAACAAGCCTAAAGTCATAGCCAAATACAAGAAAGAGAGGAGGACACGCAGCATGAGAAGCTCCCGAGAGAAAGGAGCTCTGTTTTGGGTAAAAATCAGTCCCTTTTTCTATCATGGAGACATCCAAGGGCGTAGGACACGTGCACTTCAGGGAACCAAGAGATGCTGTGCATTTCTCTCGTCCCCCTGACACAGCCACTAGGTGACGATGCTTCCAATTCTCTCTAAAGAAACCTTGCTTTCTCAGGCCCAGGCGTCCAGCTGCACACCAAGGACGTCCCTGGCTCCCAGGCACAGTTCCCAGGCCCAAGGCCGAGCTCCCCTCCGAACCCCCATTCCAGCAGACCTTGCTCCTGGCATTGTGGAGCAGCCATTTCATGTCAGCCTTTTCTCCTGGCAGTCAGCTTAGCGCCGTAACCTCTGCCATCGGGGCGCCCGAGAGCCGTGTGAGGTCAGCAGAGAGTCACTGTCAGCCTTTGACCTCACAGAGGTGGGTGGCCATAAGTGCCCTGAGCGTCCAGCTCGCATTGAGTACTGCTGGTGGCACTCGAGGCGTGGAGGTCTGCATGGTGCAATGGGAGACGCCGATGTCCTGCTGCTGGAACAAGAGGCGCTGATGTGCTGCTGGTGCAGGAGGAGACGTGAAGGTGCTGCTGCTTAGAGGTGCTGAGGAGCGGGCAGCCTCAGCGGGCAGCTGAATCAGAGGGCAGGGAAGCTAAGCAGCTTCCTTCTCTGGGGAAGAGGGCACAGAGAAAGTGACTGGAAATGGGGTACAAGCCCTCAGCCTCTAAAAGCAATCCCTCAGATGTTTAGGTATAGTAATGTTAGGTATATCTGTTTGACTCTAGACCCCAACATGTTTGTTAGTGTCTGGTTTGTCAACTGCTTTCTTGTGGGGGATTTGAGTTGGCCATTACTGTTTAGGTGAATGCTGACTTCGTATCTATGGTGCACTTTATTCTTAAAATGGGAAGTTTCTACCAATTTCCCGTCCAAACTTGCTCATAAGCCAACTGCAGTCATCATTTCAGATGTGTCTCCCAACTTACACATTTCCTATTTCTCCTTGATATTTACTCAAGAAATTCATTTACGTAGAGACAACATATTCTTCTCTCAACTGGCATCTGGCTGGGCAGAATGATGTCCTTTCATTCCCTTCCAGGCAATAGGCAACTTGTTCCTTCTGTCATGTGAACTCTTCCTCCTAAGTTCAATGTGAATACAAGTGGCAGAACTGTGCCTCATGTCTCAAATGAGTGTCAGGGCTGCCTTGTCCAGTGTATTCATACTGGAGGGAAAAAAAAAATGAATAGCCATACACACTATATAACCACTTAACTTTTTCAGTCCTCCTTGTGCTAACAGTGCATGAACGTGAGGTTTTGTTGTCATTTTTGTTTGTTTGTTTGTTTGCTTGCTTTAAACTCCTGACTGCCATATAGCAAACATGACAAAAAAACACCCTTTTTTGAGAATCTCTGAGAATGGCTCTGCTTTGTATTATCACCTGTCACTTCACCTGAACCATTTCAATCACAAGCGATAGCCTTCTGTCAGGCTTGGTAGTACTTCCCAACCTTATGTCCCCTGCAAATCTCAAAGCTCATGTGAGCTCATGTATCCGTAGATAATGTATCAGAAGCTCACAGAAGGTGAAATAGATGTAATTCATCCCCTGTGTAGGGAAGAACTGGTCCTAGAAAGGAAAGCTATTAAATTATCTGGAAACAATTTAGCTCTGATAAATTATTTTGTAAATTACACATTACCCCCTCCTTCCCTGGTCTTAGCTGTTCTTGCTCCAAAACTTTGCATGGTGTTGATGTCAAACTAACAGGCCCACACTTGTCTGGATGACTCTTTACCCTCTTCTGGACAGAGGTGTATTTGTTACTCTCCCATTCTGGGGACTATCCCTGATTTGCACAATTGTTATGCATTTTTCCTACTTGACTTGTTGTTCTGTGTGCCAATGCTGTTAATAGGCTAGGTAGATATCAGCTTTTCATTTTTCACTTGAATCACTATAGATTGTTATTTCACCTCAGATGATGTTGCGCCTAGTGCCCTACCCTCCTTTTCAATGGGAGTCCTGTCACTGCCCTTAATATCACATTGTTGTTGCTGTTAGATGCAGGAAATCAGATTTGCAGCATTTGAGACATCAGTAACTTTTGATCTATCTTTGCCTCAAGCGTGCAACTGTCCTAATTTGTTCTCTTTGTTCCCCCTGGTTTCTGTGGCTTAAGTACCACTTACTATTATTGTTTAATTTCCTATGTGAAGGAGGTTTTTGGTCATTCTTACTTTATTTCTGCAGTTTTTAACCTCTGAAACATGCCTTTTCTCATCGCTTTTTTCCTCTTTGAATTTTGAATTTTAACTATGCCTTCTCTGCACTCAAGTCCCAGAGCTGCTTAGTCAGACTCAATTATTCATTTCCTTAGATTTCAAAGTTTGCATTTCTAAGCCTCAAAACCTTCATTCTAAACCTGGTTTTGTCTGTCGTGAAATGTAAAATGAGAAAAGTCAGCTCATGATCACACTTTATTCAAATTTTACTACATTTAAACCCATACAGGAGCCAAGTCTAAAACGGTCTTATATTTTTTCACTTTTGGGAAGAAATCCATCACATAGTATACCTCTATGAACATAAGTGGTAATTATCTTTCAATCTTTTGCTGGGAAGTTAAAGTCTCCCATAATTCCCATTATTGTTTACATGTCTGATAACTGTACAGAGATAATTCACTATTAGACTGGAGCTAAGAGCAAAGAGCAGGCTAGCAAGGCTGTCTATCTTTAGCAGTGATTTGCACAAAACCACTCTTTTGCTGACCCATAACATTTAATTTCTCCATCCTCTGCTTCTTGCTAACACAAAGCACCATCTTATTCCATCCATTTGCCTTGGTTTCCAGCCTTCCTGAGATTTATCGGTCCTTGTATGACATTCATGCCTTTGTTTCACCCTTCCTGTGTTGACACTTGTCATAACAGTTTTAGATCCTGAACATGATCATCTCAAAGTTTGCCTGACAGTTAGGTCTTCCTCACATTGTCATAGAGTATCAGGTCTCTACCACTTGAAATAGATTGGATTGGATTAGATTATTGGCACCGTCTCTTGTGCTGGTAGTCCATTATCTTCACAGTCCGTACAACTGGCCATCAGTGAACATGAAGTGGCCTTATCCTGCCCATTTACCTTTCTGGAAATCAGCCACTCTCTCTGCCTAGAACAGGGAATGGATTTTCCTCACCTTTCTTCAAAAGCTCTGAAGTTTTCTGTGATCTTTCCAATTTTATGGTATGATAAGCTTTTGCTGCCACTGAAGGGTAGAAGTCATTATGAATAGTGCCAACAAAACAGAAACATAACAATGAAAACGATATTTTAATTCAGAATAGGTATTTGAAAAGTTCACCTTTTCTAGCACAAATGGGGAAAAGAAAAAAAGGAAGGAAAAAAAAAAAAAAAAAAAAGCAGTCCTAAAACATCAAAACTGTGGCCAAAGAATTAGAAGAAACACTATTTTTCCAAAGCTGCAATGTTTTCCATTCATCTGGCTGGGCCAGCAGAGCACTGGAGACCTGGATGCACTGTACTCATGGCTGGTTCCCCTAAATGACCTGCAGGGAGATCTTCTTATCTCTATCCCTCTGTTTCTCCTTTCAATCTCTGTTTTGTCTGTTTGTATCACTAGGTCTCAAATCGCCACTGATATATGCACGTGCAGCACCCAGCACAACCTTGTTTCAGGCTCCAGCGGGACCTTTAGGCATTACCATCCTGTAAACAAATAACAATGATAGTGAGTGTAATTACAATCGTCAAACTATTCCAGCTCCACATCATTAGCCATGCCCTGAGCTAAATAACATTTTAATCAGTTTGATATGTCATCTGTGGCTTTCTTCACTGTCACTTGCAATCCAGCAAACTCCTTCCTTCACGTTTCTAGATTAGACAGAGGGTTCTCAACTGCAGACATCCAATTCCCTGTTCAGGAAGCAGCGAGACCTTTCCTCTTCTCACAGATTTAAGATGATAGCCAAGCATCATGAGACACAGTGCGTATGTCTCCTAGGCCCATCCCATGAGAGCAGGACATTTACCACACATGAGAAGAAGACTTAATGCAGTGGCAAAGCAAAATACTCAGTGTCAAAGCCATGTCGAGATGATCATTAAAGACAGATCAAAATTACCCAATACAGGAGGAAAATCTATCGTTTGTAGAAGATTATGTTCTCTGATTATTAGTTTCTAAATTAGTTTTTCCTTTGGATTTGCTCTGAACTTAAACTTAGTTTGGAATGCCTTTGGTTTTGAATATTTCTGAAATCGTATTACTTCTCCTAAGTAAGTTGCTAGTCTGTTCTATTTACGTGAAATTCGAATAATATTGTGAAGTATCTGCCATCAGTTTTACTGTGTGCCAGGCTGAGTTCCCTGATGAATTTCAAATTTCAGATATGAAACAGTAAAGGTTAAAAAAAAAAATGTTACAAAGGGTACTTCATGCAGTAGCATAAACTTCTGTTTTCTCAAAACTTGTATCAGTTCATCTCACCAGGACCAGCAGGGGAAGCACACTCTGCCTAGGCACTGGCAAAGGGACACAGTGAGAGTGTAGGGTCTCTTGCTGGGGCCATTCAAAATTTGACTGTACAAGCCCCTGAGCAATATGACAGGGCTTTAAAAATGGCCCTGCTTGAAGTACGCGGGTGATCTGGAGACCTCTAAGGTGCTTTCCAACAAAAGCTTTTCTATAATTGTATGAAATCACCTGCAATAGATTAACCCTGGTCATTATTCCTATCACAGGAAATAACTGTGACGCCTGGGTAACAGGTGAGCTTACTGCGACACCAGGGAGAGCCTTCCTGTACTTAAAGGCAACCTGTAGGAAAGCTGGGGAGGGAGTCTTTATCAGGGCCTGGAGCGACAGGACAAGGAGTAACCGCTTTAAACTGAAAAGTAGCACCCAGAAAGAACGGAGTCACGCAACAGGATTCATTTCCAAAACCACCTCATAGACACCTGGGCCAAAGAGCAGGGCCTTGAGCGGGTATATCACAATGACAGAGTTCATTTCCTTCCCAGTAGCTGGCACGTGCCGTTTTTTGGGATTTCGGGGCTACAGTGAGCTGCTAAGAGGGATGTCTTAGCTCTTGCAGGGCAGTGCTTCCACTAAGGCCAGGACTTTTCTGCATCTTCTACTGCCCTGCAAGCGAGGATGCTTGGGGCACACAGGAAGCTGGGAGCGGACACAGCTGCAGGGATTCCATAAGGCACAAGCAAATGCAGCCTTGGCTTGGTGACACTTTCTCTTGATTACTGCTCAACACAAATTACCTCGAGCAAGTCTACTGTGAGGACTAAAGGAAAGAGACGTATGGATGCTGCTAAGCTCTTCTAGCTTGTACCAGGTAGGAAAGATACCTCTGTAGCAGGCGTGAAGAGGATAGCACTAATTAATTAGATGAGAAGCGGAGGAAAGGCACTTAGAGGTAGTGAAAAGCAGTTAATGTGATGTTCCGGGGAAGCTTCAGTCTGCTTAAGGAGTAGCAAGAACAAGCCTAAAGTCATAGCCAAATACAAGAAAGAGAGGAGGACACGCAGCATGAGAAGCTCCCGAGAGAAAGGAGCTCTGTTTTGGGTAAAAATCAGTCCCTTTTTCTATCATGGAGACATCCAAGGGCGTAGGACACGTGCACTTCAGGGAACCAAGAGATGCTGTGCATTTCTCTCGTCCCCCTGACACAGCCACTAGGTGACGATGCTTCCAATTCTCTCTAAAGAAACCTTGCTTTCTCAGGCCCAGGCGTCCAGCTGCACACCAAGGACGTCCCTGGCTCCCAGGCACAGTTCCCAGGCCCAAGGCCGAGCTCCCCTCCGAACCCCCATTCCAGCAGACCTTGCTCCTGGCGTTGTGGAGCAGCCATTTCATGTCAGCCTTTTCTCCTGGCAGTCAGCTTAGCGCCGTAACCTCTGCCATCGGGGCGCCCGAGAGCCGTGTGAGGTCAGCAGAGAGTCACTGTCAGCCTTTGACCTCACAGAGGTGGGTGGCCATAAGTGCCCTGAGCGTCCAGCTCGCATTGAGTACTGCTGGTGGCACTCGAGGCGTGGAGGTCTGCATGGTGCAATGGGAGACGCCGATGTCCTGCTGCTGGAACAAGAGGCGCTGATGTGCTGCTGGTGCAGGAGGAGACGTGAAGGTGCTGCTGCTTAGAGGTGCTGAGGAGCGGGCAGCCTCCGTGCCGGTGGCTGAGCATGCTGCTCTTAATTAGTGCTCTACCCTTCCTATCTTTTTACTAAGGTGGGTAGAGAGAAATGCCCATATCTGTTTATTTCCTGGTAAGAAATGTAAGAGCCTTGTATCTGCATATTCAGCAGATTCATCCCAGCGCCCTTGGTACTGGCGATCTGTGTTGATCTGTAATAAAGAGCAATCGGTAGCACACCAAGTCTGCGTGACCTTGCATCTAACAGAATCGTCCAAATCCCTGTTGTGATCTCTCTACAGCTGTGGGCTGGCTAAGCTGTCTGTTGGATGGTGAAAATGGGAAATGATTGGGATGGGAAATGATGAGTGGGCCGAGAAATCATTGCTGGGATGGGAAGACTTCCTTGGGGTGGAAAGCCATTGGGGTGGGAACTCAAAGAGATGGGAAATCTTCCCTGGGTTTGAAATCCTTGGGAAGCAAAAGCGTTGGGATGGGAAATCACTCCGGGGATGGGGAAGTATTGGGATGGGAAGTCTTTAATGGGGTGGGTAACATTCCCTGGGGAAGGAAGTACTTGGAAAAGTAATCAGAGAGATGGGAATTCTTTGGGATGAGATCTCTTTGGATTAAGAAACGCTTCGTGTCGATGGGAAATATCTCGTATGGGAATCTGTTATCATGTGAAATTGTAAGGATGGGAAATGACCGTTAGGATGAAAAGCTGGTACTGGGACGGGAAATGCTTGGGACGGGGAAGTGTTGGTGTGAAACCGTCCTGGGCATGGCAAATGATGCGTGGGAGGGAAAGCCTGATGGGGATGGAAAAGTCTTGCGATGGGAAGCCTGCTTGGGTCCAAAAGCTGCAGTCCTCACCAAGATGGTGGCGAGGGGCTGGTCAGCCGTTGGGACGGAACGGCCGTTGCCCGCGTTCCCCAACCGACCGCCCCACTCTCCAGCCACCATGGCAGGTACAGCAGCCGGCTCCCGCTCCTCCCGGGGCTGCGGCCCTGCTGGCGAGCCCAGCGCCCCAGATCTCACCCCAGCGCCCTTTTTCCCACAGAGGGTTTCCCCAGACGGCTTCCGCGGCTTCCGCAGACGCAAAACTCCCCCTTCGTCGTCCCAGCCGTGCCGCCAACGGTGGCTGCGTGGCTGCTGCCCTCCCTCCCCGGAGCGATGGCGCTGCCCTTGCAGCCCCCGCAGGTACCCACCCTCCCCTACGCGCTGCCCCAGGCCACCGTCTGGCACGTGGTGCCGGGGGTCCAGGGGCAGGTGCTGCAGCTCCCCGCCGGGGTGCAGCTGGCACCTGGGGGGCACCTCCCACCCGAGGGGCATCACCTGCAGCTTGGGCAGCTCCCCGCCGTGGGGCAGCTCCCTGCTGTGGGGCAGCTCCCCCACACCGCTCCTCCCTGGGCCCCCGTCTACCAGTGGGGACAGCCCGTGGGGACGGGGACGGTGCTGCCCCAGGATCCCCTCTGGCTGGGGCCCGGGGCCGTGCTCCATGGGGAGCTCCTGCACCCCGCAGGCACCTGCCTGCTGCAGGCCCCTGCCCACCCCGGCCCCCCACCCCTCCTCGTCCCGGGGCCTCCGCTGCGGGGGCAGGCGCTCCCCGCGCCCCGCACCCTGACCAGCAGCCGGGGGCAGCTGCCGGAGCCCTGTGACCACGCCGTGGGGCTCAGCGAGGACCAGGGGCCCCCGCTGCCCGGCCCCACTCCCCCCGAGCCTGCCCAGGCTCCAACGACCGCCAGCACCCAGACGGTGACGCCCGACGGTGAGTTTGGGGCTGGCGCAGCCGGCCGCTGGGCGCCCCACACCCAGGAGCCATGGGAAAGCTGGCATCGCCCATCCTGGGGGATTTGCTTGCTTTTTCCTCAGCGGCGACAGTTGCAGAGGTGCCTGAGGAGCCCCTGGAGCTGCTTGAGCTGGGCCCCGATGCCTTCGCCGAGGCCTTTCCCCACCTGGCAGGGGACAGCCAGCAGCTGCAGCACCTGCAGGACCAGCTCCCGGCCGACCTGGACATCTCCAGCTTGGAGGAGCTGCTCAGCTGGCTCGATGCCGTGGAGCCCCAGGACGCCTTCCCCGGTGTCCCCAGCAGTCCTGTGCTCAGCCGCTTCCTGTCTGAGCTGCCCGACCTCTGCGAGGACATGGAGGAGCCGAGCACACAGGGACTGGCAGCCACCAGAGCGCTGGGTGAGGTACCCTCAACCCCTGGGGTGCACCCCGAGAAGGTGCAGGGTGGGCAGGCGGTGCAGCCCCCTGCTGTGCCGGCAGCGAGCTCCCCCCTCAAGCCTGCAGCCAGTCCCCAGCTCAGTGCCCTCAGGAGACCCCTGCCCAACCCTCCCTTCACTCTCCCCAAAAGGCCCCCCCACCCTGAATTCCTCACTGCCCTTAGCAGACCCCTGCCCAACCCTCCCTCGCGTCCCCTCAAGAGAACCCCCGACCCTGAATTCCTTAATTCCCTTAGGAGACCCCTGCCCAAGCCTCGCCTGAGTCCCCTCAAGAGCCCCCCCGGCCCTGAATTTATTAGAGCCCTTAGGAGGCCCCTGCCCAATCCCCCTCTGAGTCCCCTCAAGAGCCCCCCGCCTGCCCCTGCGCCCACCGGCACCAAGTGGGGGGCCAAGCGCCCCGCGCCCACCAGCACCCCCAGCACAGTGCAGAGCTCCCAGCACAGGAGGCCGGCGACGGAGAAAACCCCCGGCAAGGAGAAGACGACGCTGCTGGGCCAGGGTGGCCAAGGCCCCAAGACGCTGTGCCAGGGGAAGACGGGTGGCCACAGCGCGGTGGCTGGCAGCAGCGGCCAAGCGGGCGGCGGCAGGCAGCAGCCGGCGAGCGACAGCACCAGGGCGCCCAGCAAGAGGGCCCGAAGCCCGGGGGCTGCTGGGGGGCAAGGAGCAGCGGCACCGCCTCCCCGGAGAGCGCTGCTGCTGCTGGAGCCCCCCCCCATTAAGCCCCGTGCCCGTGCCCGTGCCGTGCGGGCCCAGGACAGGCTCCGTCCCCAAGCCATCGGGGACAAGACGCTGCAGCGCCAGCACCCAGGGACAAAGACCCCCAGCGAGACTTTGCAGCCGCTGGGGGCCAGGGCGAAGGCGCTGGGGCCAGTGCGCCAGCCGCCCTGTGTGCAGCTGCAGCCCACCTCCAGCGGCCCCAGCAGCATGCCCAGGGCCCCGCCGACGGTGCCAGGCTCCAGCGCTGTGCCCGCTGCCCCCCGGCCCCCAGCTGGCGACAAGGCCCAGGCGGTGCCGGCACCACCAGGCAGCACGGCGCGAGCATGGAGAGCTCCCGTGCAGCAGGCGCCCAGAGCGCCGTGCCTGCCAGCCGCGGGGGGCCAAGCGCAGCGGGAGCCTCTGCCCACGCAGCCGCGCACGCTGCAGCGTCCGGCGCAGCCCCGCGTGGACTACGTGCCCTGCGTGGGGCCCTGGGCGGGCGGCGACGCGGCGCCCACGCCGCTGGAGGAGCAGGAGGCGTCGGTGCCCATCACGCCGCAGCAGCGTCCCGAGCGGGAGCGCCTGAAGAAGCTGGCCCAGGAGGAGCGGCAGCGGGCGGCCCACCAGATGAAGATCGGCCCCGTGCAATTCTTCGTGCAGCGGCAGAAGGACCACGCCATAGCCAAGTATTACGGCTACCCGTGACCCTGCGCTCCTCGACGGCCCCCGCAGCACCCGGGCCCGCTCAGCATGCAGGCACAGAGACCTCTGCAGGCGCCTGCTCCAGCTTCAGCCACGCTCCTCAGCCCTTGCCCCTCTCGCTTGCCCTCTCCCTTCTCCAGTGCTGGAGCTAGGCAGTGTTTGCCACTGTCAGGGATGGGCAACTGGGGCAATGGGAAATGCGCGCGTCACGAATGAACGTTGCAATGGGAAGCTGTTGGGATGTTGGCAATAGCTGGGGTGGGAAAGGTTGGGCGTGGGAACTGCTTGTTGGGACACCAAATGGCTGAGATCCCAAACTTATTTCTTCGTTCGGGTCATTTCTCTTATTTAGTGCCTTCCTTATTAAATTCCTCTAGTGTAGGTGTTCACTCAGCAAGGCCTCTGCCTGCAGCTGTTCTGGCACTGAGATGCTGAGGGGATTTCATGCAGCCCGCTCCCGCTGCCCATGCTCAGTCCGTGCATGGATGTGGGCATGGCCAGCACGGACGGGAGAAAATGGGTGGACGGCTGGGTGGATGGGAGGGTGATGGGAGTTGGGAATTCAGCCTTGGGATCAGACACGGGAGGTTGTTGGGATAGGAAATGATCAGTGGGATGGGAAGTCACGATGGGGATAGGAATTCATTAGAATAGGACAAATTGGTTTCATTTTTATTTATTATTTTATTAATTTTATTTATTTATTTTATTTATTATATTTATTAATTTTATTTATTAAATTTACTTTATTGACTGTGTTGTACAGGATGGCATTTTTTTAGGTTCTCTTCCTTTTCTACCCTATTAAACTCTCTTTATCACAACGCACTGCTTTGTACTTCATTTTTCCTTCCGAGTCGTTCTGGATTCACTCAGGATGGGGGGGACATTTGTGAATGCCTGTGTGCTTCAGATCCAAGGTCACCTTTGCCCTCAACTCAAGATACATATTTGCATCTGTTGTCATGATACAAAATTAACAACAACAAAATAAAAGTTAACTACTTCCGAGCACCAGCTGTACGTTTGCTGGGTCTGCTCTATGCATTTTGAAGACCATTCAATACTATTCAGCACCTTCAGGAGGAAATGTGTGGTTCTAGGGAAATGCATCTTGATCTGATGCAAACCTGCGACGCACCCTGCAGCCCCTGCAACCCCTGTGATTTTACCTGCAGCCCCTGCAACCCCTGTGATTTTACCTGCAGCCCTTCCAACCCCTGTGAGGTTACCTGCAGGCCTTCCAACCCCTGTGAGGTTACCTGCAGCCCCTCCAACCCCTGTGAGGTTACCTGCAGCCCCTCCAACCCCTGTGAGGTTACCTGCAGCCACTCCAACCCTGGGACAGGCCCTACAGCTGGCTCCGGGGACTACCCCGTTGCCGTATCAGTCGCCAATACACACAAGATGAAGGAATGGATGCAGAAGTCATCTCGTTTAGGCAGGGAAGAAAGTCCTCCTAAGACGGGGAAGGAGCAATAGGCAGGCGAGGCAGGCGACCCCAATGTAGGGCCATCCCAGGGAAGAGGAGGCTGTTATAAAATAGAAAAGAGAGAAAAGCAGCAGTAAGCAGGTGATCCCCATCCCTGGGCGAGCTGCGAGACATGGGACAAGATTTCAGCTGTCATGCAGGCGAGCACATTGTCACCTGGCTGCTGCGATGCTGGGATAACAGCTCCGGGAGCCTGGAATCGGAGGGCAGGGAAGCCAAGCAGCTGGGATCCTTCTCTGGGGAAGGGGGCACTGAGAAAGCGATCGGAAACGGGGCACAAGCCTCTGGAGGCGGCGCCTGTCAGGCGTGAAGGAAAGGGATCCCTTCCAGGAAGATGCTGTGGGGTTGCTGAGGGTCGAAGAACAGCAGGTGTTGGCTGCTCCCACCGTGCTGCAGCAGCGGCAAGGGAGAGACGTGGTGGTTTTCCTCAGCTGGGCAGCTGAGCTCCACCTCAACCGCTCTCTCCCTGCCCCTCCTCAAACGGAAAGGGGAGAAAATAGGATGGAAAGGGCTCAAGGGCTGAGAGAAGGACAGGGAGATCACTCCACAATGATCGTCACGGGCAAAAGAGGCTCAGCAGAGCCTGTTCCAGTCCAGCCCGGGCCTGCTCCTGCGGGGGCTCTCCACAGGCCGCGGCCTCCTCCAGGCCACATCCACCTGCTCCAGCGGGGGCTCCTCCACGGGCTGCAGCGTGGAGATCTGCTCCGTGTGGGACCCGTGGGCTGCAGGGGGACAGCCTGCTCCACCAGGGGCCTCTCCCCAGGCCGCAGGGGAACTGCTGCTGTGAGCCTGGAGCACCTCCTGCCTCCTGCTGCACTCACCTTGGGGGCTGCAGAGAGGTTTCTCACTCCTCCCTGACCCAGACGCTGCTGTGCAGCAGGTTTCTTTCCCTTTCTTAGGTGGGCTCTCACGCAGGCGCAAACATCATCCTTTTTGTCTCAGTTCTGGGCAGCAGCGGGTCCCTCTGGAGCCTCCTGGAACCGGCCCTTATCTAACATGGGGCAGCTGCTGCATTCTCCTCACAGAGGACACCCCTGCAGCCCCCCGCTACCAGAACCTGTCCTCGTAAACCCAACACAAGACACCGACCGAGCCTCCCTGATTCCCAGCAGGTGGGTCAGGCTGGGAACCCAGGCCAGTGCCCGGCAGACCCTCCTGGGCCTTGAAAAGCAAGCTTTATGGGCACGTAGCACCCAGAAAGAACGGAGTCACACAACAGGATTCATTTCCAAAACCGTCTCATAGACACCTGGGCCAAAGAGCAGGGCCTTGAGCGGGTATATCACAATGACAGAGTTCATTTCCTTCCCAGTAGCTGGCACGTGCTGTTTTTTGGGATTTCGGGGCTACAGTGAGCTGCTAAGAGGGATGTCTTAGCTCTTGCAGGGCCGTGCTTCCACTAAGGCCAGGACTTTTCTGCATCTTCTACTGCCCTGCAAGCGAGGATGCTTGGGGCACACAGGAAGCTGGGAGCGGACACAGCTGCAGGGATTCCATAAGGCACAAGCAAATGCAGCCTTGGCTTGGTGACACTTTCTCTTGATTACTGCTCAACACAAATTACCTCGAGCAAGTCTACTGTGAGGACTAAAGGAAAGAGACGTATGGATGCTGCTAAGCTCTTCTAGCTTGTACCAGGTAGGAAAGATACCTCTGTAGCAGGCGTGAAGAGGATAGCACTAATTAATTAGATGAGAAGCGGAGGAAAGGCACTTAGAGGTAGTGAAAAGCAGTTAATGTGATGTTCCGGGGAAGCTTCAGTCTGCTTAAGGAGTAGCAAGAACAAGCCTAAAGTCATAGCCAAATACAAGAAAGAGAGGAGGACACGCAGCATGAGAAGCTCCCGAGAGAAAGGAGCTCTGTTTTGGGTAAAAATCAGTCCCTTTTTCTATCATGGAGACATCCAAGGGCGTAGGACACGTGCACTTCAGGGAACCAAGAGATGCTGTGCATTTCTCTCGTCCCCCTGACACAGCCACTAGGTGACGATGCTTCCAATTCTCTCTAAAGAAACCTTGCTTTCTCAGGCCCAGGCGTCCAGCTGCACACCAAGGACGTCCCTGGCTCCCAGGCACAGTTCCCAGGCCCAAGGCCGAGCTCCCCTCCGAACCCCCATTCCAGCAGACCTTGCTCCTGGCATTGTGGAGCAGCCATTTCATGTCAGCCTTTTCTCCTGGCAGTCAGCTTAGCGCCGTAACCTCTGCCATCGGGGCGCCCGAGAGCCGTGTGAGGTCAGCAGAGAGTCACTGTCAGCCTTTGACCTCACAAAGGTGGGTGGCCATAAGTGCCCTGAGCGTCCAGCTCGCATTGAGTACTGCTGGTGGCACTCGAGGCGTGGAGGTCTGCATGGTGCAATGGGAGACGCCGATGTCCTGCTGCTGGAACAAGAGGCGCTGATGTGCTGCTGGTGCAGGAGGAGACCTGAAGGTGCTGCTGCTTAGAGGTGCTGAGGAGCGGGCAGCCTCAGCGGGCAGCTGAATCAGAGGGCAGGGAAGCTAAGCAGCTTCCTTCTCTGGGGAAGGGGGCACAGAGAAAGTGACTGGAAATGGGGTACAAGCCTTCAGCCTCTAAAAGCAATCCCTCAGATGTTTAGGTATAGTAATGTTAGGTATATCTGTTTGACTCTAGACCCCAACATGTTTGTTAGTGTCTGGTTTGTCAACTGCTTTCTTGTGGGGGATTTGAGTTGGCCATTACTGTTTAGGTGAATGCTGACTTCGTATCTATGGTGCACTTTATTCTTAAAATGGGAAGTTTCTACCAATTTCCCGTCCAAACTTGCTCATAAGCCAACTGCAGTCATCATTTCAGATGTGTCTCCCAACTTACACATTTCCTATTTCTCCTTGATATTTACTCAAGAAATTCATTTACGTAGAGACAACATATTCTTCTCTCAACTGGCATCTGGCTGGGCAGAATGATGTCCTTTCATTCCCTTCCAGGCAATAGGCAACTTGTTCCTTCTGTCATGTGAACTCTTCCTCCTAAGTTCAATGTGAATACAAGTGGCAGAACTGTGCCTCATGTCTCAAATGAGTGTCAGGGCTGCCTTGTCCAGTGTATTCATACTGGAGGGAAAAAAAAAATGAATAGCCATACACACTATATAACCACTTAACTTTTTCAGTCCTCCTTGTGCTAACAGTGCATGAACGTGAGGTTTTGTTGTCATTTTTGTTTGTTTGTTTGTTTGCTTGCTTTAAACTCCTGACTGCCATATAGCAAACATGACAAAAAAACACCCTTTTTTGAGAATCTCTGAGAATGGCTCTGCTTTGTATTATCACCTGTCACTTCACCTGAACCATTTCAATCACAAGCGATAGCCTTCTGTCAGGCTTGGTAGTACTTCCCAACCTTATGTCCCCTGCAAATCTCAAAGCTCATGTGAGCTCATGTATCCGTAGATAATGTATCAGAAGCTCACAGAAGGTGAAATAGTTGTAATTCATCCCCTGTGTAGGGAAGAACTGGTCCTAGAAAGGAAAGCTATTAAATTATCTGGAAACAATTTAGCTCTGATAAATTATTTTGTAAATTACACATTACCCCCTCCTTCCCTGGTCTTAGCTGTTCTTGCTCCAAAACTTTGCATGGTGTTGATGTCAAACTAACAGGCCCACACTTGTCTGGATGACTCTTTACCCTCTTCTGGACAGAGGTGTATTTGTTACTCTCCCATTCTGGGGACTATCCCTGATTTGCACAATTGTTATGCATTTTTCCTACTTGACTTGTTGTTCTGTGTGCCAATGCTGTTAATAGGCTAGGTAGATATCAGCTTTTCATTTTTCACTTGAATCACTATAGATTGTTATTTCACCTCAGATGATGTTGCGCCTAGTGCCCTACCCTCCTTTTCAATGGGAGTCCTGTCACTGCCCTTAATATCACATTGTTGTTGCTGTTAGATGCAGGAAATAAGATTTGCAGCATTTGAGACATCAGTAACTTTTGATCTATTTTTGCCTCAAGTGTGCAACTGTCCTAATTTGTTCTCTTTGTTCCCCCTGGTTTCTGTGGCTTAAGTACCACTTACTATTATTGTTTAATTTCCTATGTGAAGGAGGTTTTTGGTCATTCTTACTTTATTTCTGCAGTTTTTAACCTCTGAAACATGCCTTTTCTCATCGCTTTTTTCCTGTTTGAATTTTGAATTTTAACTATGCCTTCTCTGCACTCAAGTCCCAGAGCTGCTTAGTCAGACTCAATTATTCATTTCCTTAGATTTCAAAGTTTGCATTTCTAAGCCTCAAAACCTTCATTCTAAACCTGGTTTTGTCTGTCGTGAAATGTAAAATGAGAAAAGTCAGCTCATGATCACACTTTATTCAAATTTTACTACATTTAAACCCATACAGGAGCCAAGTCTAAAACGGTCTTATATTTTTTCACTTTTGGGAAGAAATCCATCACATAGTATACCTCTATGAACATAAGTGGTAATTATCTTTCAATCTTTTGCTGGGAAGTTAAAGTCTCCCATAATTCCCATTATTGTTTACATGTCTGATAACTGTACAGAGATAATTCACTATTAGACTGGAGCTAAGAGCAAAGAGCAGGCTAGCAAGGCTGTCTATCTTTAGCAGTGATTTGCACAAAACCACTCTTTTGCTGACCCATAACATTTAATTTCTCCATCCTCTGCTTCTTGCTAACACAAAGCACCATCTTATTCCATCCATTTGCCTTGGTTTCCAGCCTTCCTGAGATTTATCGGTCCTTGTATGACATTCATGCCTTTGTTTCACCCTTCCTGTGTTGACACTTGTCATAACAGTTTTAGATCCTGAACATGATCATCTCAAAGTTTGCCTGACAGTTAGGTCTTCCTCACATTGTCATAGAGTATCAGGTCTCTACCACTTGAAATAGATTGGATTGGATTAGATTATTGGCACCGTCTCTTGTGCTGGTAGTCCATTATCTTCACAGTCCGTACAACTGGCCATCAGTGAACATGAAGTGGCCTTATCCTGCCCATTTACCTTTCTGGAAATCAGCCACTCTCTCTGCCTAGAACAGGGAATGGATTTTCCTCACCTATCTTCAAAAGCTCTGAAGTTTTCTGTGATCTTTCCAATTGTATGGTATGATAAGCTTTTGCTGCCACCGAAGGGTAGAAGTCATTATGAATAGTGCCAACAAAACAGAAACATAACAATGAAAACGATATTTTAATTCAGAATAGGTATTTGAAAAGTTCACCTTTTCTAGCACAAATGGGGAAAAGAAAAAAAGGAAGGAAAAAAAAAAAAAAAAAAAAAGCAGTCCTAAAACATCAAAACTGTGGCCAAAGAATTAGAAGAAACACTATTTTTCCAAAGCTGCAATGTTTTCCATTCATCTGGCTGGGCCAGCAGAGCACTGGAGACCTGGATGCACTGTACTCATGGCTGGTTCCCCTAAATGACCTGCAGGGAGATCTTCTTATCTCTATTCCTCTGTTTCTCCTTTCAATCTCTGTTTTGTCTGTTTGTATCACTAGCTCTCAAATCGCCACTGATATATGCACGTGCAGCACCCAGCACAACCTTGTTTCAGGCTCCAGCGGGACCTTTAGGCATTACCATCCTGTAAACAAATAACAATGATAGTGAGTGTAATTACAATCGTCAAACTATTCCAGCTCCACATCATTAGCCATGCCCTGAGCTAAATAACATTTTAATCAGTTTGATATGTCATCTGTGGCTTTCTTCACTGTCACTTGCAATCCAGCAAACTCCTTCCTTCACGTTTCTAGATTAGACAGAGGGTTCTCAACTGCAGACATCCAATTCCCTGTTCAGGAAGCAGCGAGACCTTTCCTCTTCTCACAGATTTAAGATGATAGCCAAGCATCATGAGACACAGTGCGTATGTCTCCTAGGCCCATCCCATGAGAGCAGGACATTTACCACACATGAGAAGAAGACTTAATGCAGTGGCAAAGCAAAATACTCAGTGTCAAAGCCATGTCGAGATGATCATTAAAGACAGATCAAAATTACCCAATACAGGAGGAAAATCTATCGTTTGTAGAAGATTATGTTCTCTGATTATTAGTTTCTAAATTAGTTTTTCCTTTGGATTTGCTCTGAACTTAAACTTAGTTTGGAATGCCTTTGGTTTTGAATATTTCTGAAATCGTATTACTTCTCCTAAGTAAGTTGCTAGTCTGTTCTATTTACGTGAAATTCGAATAATATTGTGAAGTATCTGCCATCAGTTTTACTGTGTGCCAGGCTGAGTTCCCTGATGAATTTCAAATTTCAGATATGAAACAGTAAAGGTTAAAAAAAAAAATGTTACAAAGGGTACTTCATGCAGTAGCATAAACTTCTGTTTTCTCAAAACTTGTATCAGTTCATCTCACCAGGACCAGCAGGGGAAGCACACTCTGCCTAGGCACTGGCAAAGGGACACAGTGAGAGTGTAGGGTCTCTTGCTGGGGCCATTCAAAATTTGACTGTACAAGCCCCTGAGCAATATGACAGGGCTTTAAAAATGGCCCTGCTTGAAGTACGCGGGTGATCTGGAGACCTCTAAGGTGCTTTCCAACAAAAGCTTTTCTATAATTGTATGAAATCACCTGCAATAGATTAACCCTGGTCATTATTCCTATCACAGGAAATAACTGTGACGCCTGGGTAACAGGTGAGCTTACTGCGACACCAGGGAGAGCCTTCCTGTACTTAAAGGCAACCTGTAGGAAAGCTGGGGAGGGAGTCTTTATCAGGGCCTGGAGCGACAGGACAAGGAGTAACCGCTTTAAACTGAAAAGTAGCACCCAGAAAGAACGGAGTCACGCAACAGGATTCATTTCCAAAACCACCTCATAGACACCTGGGCCAAAGAGCAGGGCCTTGAGCGGGTATATCACAATGACAGAGTTCATTTCCTTCCCAGTAGCTGGCACGTGCCGTTTTTTGGGATTTCGGGGCTACAGTGAGCTGCTAAGAGGGATGTCTTAGCTCTTGCAGGGCAGTGCTTCCACTAAGGCCAGGACTTTTCTGCATCTTCTACTGCCCTGCAAGCGAGGATGCTTGGGGCACACAGGAAGCTGGGAGCGGACACAGCTGCAGGGATTCCATAAGGCACAAGCAAATGCAGCCTTGGCTTGGTGACACTTTCTCTTGATTACTGCTCAACACAAATTACCTCGAGCAAGTCTACTGTGAGGACTAAAGGAAAGAGACGTATGGATGCTGCTAAGCTCTTCTAGCTTGTACCAGGTAGGAAAGATACCTCTGTAGCAGGCGTGAAGAGGATAGCACTAATTAATTAGATGAGAAGCGGAGGAAAGGCACTTAGAGGTAGTGAAAAGCAGTTAATGTGATGTTCCGGGGAAGCTTCAGTCTGCTTAAGGAGTAGCAAGAACAAGCCTAAAGTCATAGCCAAATACAAGAAAGAGAGGAGGACACGCAGCATGAGAAGCTCCCGAGAGAAAGGAGCTCTGTTTTGGGTAAAAATCAGTCCCTTTTTCTATCATGGAGACATCCAAGGGCGTAGGACACGTGCACTTCAGGGAACCAAGAGATGCTGTGCATTTCTCTCGTCCCCCTGACACAGCCACTAGGTGACGATGCTTCCAATTCTCTCTAAAGAAACCTTGCTTTCTCAGGCCCAGGTGTCCAGCTGCACACCAAGGACGTCCCTGGCTCCCAGGCACAGTTCCCAGGCCCAAGGCCGAGCTCCCCTCCGAACCCCCATTCCAGCAGACCTTGCTCCTGGCGTTGTGGAGCAGCCATTTCATGTCAGCCTTTTCTCCTGGCAGTCAGCTTAGCGCCGTAACCTCTGCCATCGGGGCGCCCGAGAGCCGTGTGAGGTCAGCAGAGAGTCACTGTCAGCCTTTGACCTCACAGAGGTGGGTGGCCATAAGTGCCCTGAGCGTCCAGCTCGCATTGAGTACTGCTGGTGGCACTCGAGGCGTGGAGGTCTGCATGGTGCAATGGGAGACGCCGATGTCCTGCTGCTGGAACAAGAGACGCTGATGTGCTGCTGGTGCAGGAGGAGACGTGAAGGTGCTGCTGCTTAGAGGTGCTGAGGAGCGGGCAGCCTCCGTGCCGGTGGCTGAGCATGCTGCTCTTAATTAGTGCTCTACCCTTCCTATCTTTTTACTAAGGTGGGTAGAGAGAAATGCCCATATCTGTTTATTTCCTGGTAAGAAATGTAAGAGCCTTGTATCTGCATATTCACCAGATTCATCCCAGCGCCCTTGGTACTGGCGATCTGTGTTGATCTGTAATAAAGAGCAATCGGTAGCACACCAAGTCTGCGTGACCTTGCATCTAACAGAATCGTCCAAATCCCTGTTGTGATCTCTCTACAGCTGTGGGCTGGCTAAGCTGTCTGTTGGATGGTGAAAATGGGAAATGATTGGGATGGGAAATGATGAGTGGGCCGAGAAATCATTGCTGGGATGGGAAGACTTCCTTGGGGTGGAAAGCCATTGGGGTGGGAACTCAAAGAGATGGGAAATCTTCCCTGGGTTTGAAATCCTTGGGAAGCAAAAGCGTTGGGATGGGAAATCACTCCGGGGATGGGGAAGTATTGGGATGGGAAGTCTTTAATGGGGTGGGTAACATTCCCTGGGGAAGGAAGTACTTGGAAAAGTAATCAGAGAGATGGGAATTCTTTGGGATGAGATCTCTTTGGATTAAGAAACGCTTCGTGTCGATGGGAAATATCTCGTATGGGAATCTGTTATCATGTGAAATTGTAAGGATGGGAAATGACCGTTAGGATGAAAAGCTGGTACTGGGACGGGAAATGCTTGGGACGGGGAAGTGTTGGTGTGAAACCGTCCTGGGCATGGCAAATGATGCGTGGGAGGGAAAGCCTGATGGGGATGGAAAAGTCTTGCGATGGGAAGCCTGCTTGGGTCCAAAAGCTGCAGTCCTCACCAAGATGGTGGCGAGGGGCTGGTCAGCCGTTGGGACGGAACGGCCGTTGCCCGCGTTCCCCAACCGACCGCCCCACTCTCCAGCCACCATGGCAGGTACAGCAGCCGGCTCCCGCTCCTCCCGGGGCTGCGGCCCTGCTGGCGAGCCCAGCGCCCCAGATCTCACCCCAGCGCCCTTTTTCCCACAGAGGGTTTCCCCAGACGGCTTCCGCGGCTTCCGCAGACGCAAAACTCCCCCTTCGTCGTCCCAGCCGTGCCGCCAACGGTGGCTGCGTGGCTGCTGCCCTCCCTCCCCGGAGCGATGGCGCTGCCCTTGCAGCCCCCCCAGGTACCCACCCTCCCCTACGCGCTGCCCCAGGCCACCGTCTGGCACGTGGTGCCGGGGGTCCAGGGGCAGGTGCTGCAGCTCCCCGCCGGGGTACAGCTGGCACCTGGGGGGCACCTCCCACCCGAGGGGCACCACCTGCAGCTGGGGCAGCTCCCCGCCGTGGGGCAGCTCCCTGCTGTGGGGCAGCTCCCCCACACCGCTCCTCCCTGGGCCCCCGTCTACCAGTGGGGACAGCCCGTGGGGACGGGGACGGTGCTGCCCCAGGATCCCCTCTGGCTGGGGCCCGGGGCCGTGCTCCATGGGGAGCTCCTGCACCCCGCAGGCACCTGCCTGCTGCAGGCCCCTGCCCACCCCGGCCCCCCACCCCTCCTCGTCCCGGGGCCTCCGCTGCGGGGGCAGGCGCTCCCCGCGCCCCGCACCCTGACCAGCAGCCGGGGGCAGCTGCCGGAGCCCTGCGACCACGCCGTGGGGCTCAGCGAGGACCAGGGGCCCCCGCTGCCCGGCCCCACTCCCCCCGAGCCTGCCCAGGCTCCAACGACCGCCAGCACCCAGACGGTGACGCCCGACGGTGAGTTTGGGGCTGGCACAGCCGGCCGCTGGGCGCCCCACACCCAGGAGCCATGGGAAAGCTGGCATCGCCCATCCTGGGGGATTTGCTTGCTTTTTCCTCAGCGGCGACAGTTGCAGAGGTGCCTGAGGAGCCCCTGGAGCTGCTTGAGCTGGGCCCCGATGCCTTCGCCGAGGCCTTTCCCCACCTGGCAGGGGACAGCCAGCAGCTGCAGCACCTGCAGGACCAGCTCCCGGCCGACCTGGACATCTCCAGCTTGGAGGAGCTGCTCAGCTGGCTCGATGCCGTGGAGCCCCAGGACGCCTTCCCCGGTGTCCCCAGCAGTCCTGTGCTCAGCCGCTTCCTGTCTGAGCTGCCCGACCTCTGCGAGGACATGGAGGAGCCGAGCACACAGGGACTGGCAGCCACCAGAGCGCTGGGTGAGGTACCCTCAACCACTGGGGTGCACCCCGAGAAGGTGCAGGGTGGGCGGGCGGTGCAGCCCCCTGCTGTGCCGGCAGCGAGCTCCCCCCTCAAGCCTGCAGCCAGTCCCCAGCTCAGTGCCCTCAGGAGACCCCTGCCCAACCCTCCCTTCACTCTCCCCAAAAGGCCCCCCCACCCTGAATTCCCCACTGCCCTTAGCAGACCCCTGCCCAACCCTCCCTCGCGTCCCCTCAAGAGAACCCCCGACCCTGAATTCCTTAATTCCCTTAGGAGACCCCTGCCCAAGCCTCGCCTGAGTCCCCTCAAGAGCCCCCCCGACCCTGAATTTATTAGTGCCCTTAGGAGACCCCTGCCCAATCCCCCTCTGGGTCCCCTCAAGAGCCCCCCCGGCCCTGAATTTATTAGTGCCCTTAGGAGGCCCCTGCCCAATCCCCCTCTGAGTCCCCTCAAGAGCCCCCCGCCTGCCCCTGTGCCCACCGGCACCAAGTGGGGGGCCAAGCGCCCCGCGCCCACCAGCACCCCCAGCACAGCGCAGAGCTCCCAGCACAGGAGGCCGGCGACGGAGAAAACCCCCGGCAAGGAGAAGACGACGCTGCTGGGCCAGGGTGGCCAAGGCCCCAAGACGCTGTGCCAGGGGAAGACGGGTGGCCACAGCGCGGTGGCTGGCAGCAGCGGCCAAGCGGGCGGCGGCAGGCAGCAGCCGGCGAGCGACAGCACCAGGGCGCCCAGCAAGAGGGCCCGAAGCCCGGGGGCTGCTGGGGGGCAAGGAGCAGCGGCACCGCCTCCCCGGAGAGCGCTGCTGCTGCTGGAGCCCCCCCCCATTAAGCCCCGTGCCCGTGCCCGTGCCGTGCGGGCCCAGGACAGGCTCCGTCCCCAAGCCATCGGGGACACGACGCTGCAGCGCCAGCACCCGGGGACAAAGACCCCCAGCGAGACTTTGCAGCCGCTGGGGGCCAGGGCGAAGGCGCTGGGGCCAGTGCGCCAGCCGCCCTGTGTGCAGCCGCAGCCCACCTCCAGCGGCCCCAGCAGCATGCCCAGGGCCCCGCCGACGGTGCCAGGCTCCAGCGCTGTGCCCGCTGCCCCCCGGCCCCCAGCTGGCGACAAGGCCCAGGCGGTGCCGGCACCACCAGAAAGCACGGCGCGAGCGTGGAGAGCTCCCCTGCAGCAGGCGCCCAGAGCGCCGTGCCTGCCAGCCGCGGGGGGCCAAGCGCAGCGGGAGCCTCTGCCCATGCAGCCGCGCACGCTGCAGCGTCCGGCGCAGCCCCGCGTGGACTACGTGCCCTGCGTGGGGCCCTGGGCGGGCGGCGACGCGGCGCCCACGCCGCTGGAGGAGCAGGAGGCGTCGGTGCCCATCACGCCGCAGCAGCGTCCCGAGCGGGAGTGCCTGAAGAAGCTGGCCCAGGAGGAGCGGCAGCGGGCGGCCCACCAGATGAAGATCGGCCCCGTGCAATTCTTCGTGCAGCGGCAGAAGGACCACGCCATAGCCAAGTATTACGGCTACCCGTGACCCTGCGCTCCTCGACGGCCCCCGCAGCACCCGGGCCCGCTCAGCATGCAGGCACAGAGACCTCTGCAGGCGCCTGCTCCAGCTTCAGCCACGCTCCTCAGCCCTTGCCCCTCTCGCTTGCCCTCTCCCTTCTCCAGTGCTGGAGCTAGGCAGTGTTTGCCACTGTCAGGGATGGGCAACTGGGGCAATGGGAAATGCGCGCGTCACGAATGAACGTTGCAATGGGAAGCTGTTGGGATGTTGGCAATAGCTGGGGTGGGAAAGGTTGGGCGTGGGAACTGCTTGTTGGGACACCAAATGGCTGAGATCCCAAACTTATTTCTTCGTTCGGGTCATTTCTCTTATTTAGTGCCTTCCTTATTAAATTCCTCTAGTGTAGGTATTCACTCAGCAAGGCCTCTGCCTGCAGCTGTTCTTGCACTGGGATGCCGAGGGGATTTCATGCAGCCCGCTCCCGCTGCCCATGCTCAGTCCGTGCATGGATGTGGGCATGGCCAGCACGGACGGGAGAAAATGGGTGGACGGCTGGGTGGATGGGAGGGTGATGGGAGTTGGGAATTCAGCCTTGGGATCAGACACGGGAGGTTGTTGGGATAGGAAATGACCAGTGGGATGGGAAGTCACGATGGGGATAGGAATTCATTAGAATAGGACAAATTGGTTTCATTTTTATTTATTATTTTATTAATTTTATTTATTTATTTTATTTATTATATTTATTAATTTTATTTATTAAATTTACTTTATTGACTGTGTTGTACAGGATGGCATTTTTTTAGGTTCTCTTCCTTTTCTACCCTATTAAACTCTCTTTATCACAACGCACTGCTTTGTACTTCATTTTTCCTTCCGAGTCGTTCTGGATTCACTCAGGATGGGGGGACATTAGTGAACGCCTGTGTGCTTCAGATCCAAGGTCACCTTTGCCCTCAACTCAAGATACATATTTGCATCTGTTGTCATGATACAAAATTAACAACAACAAAATAAAAGTTAACTACTTCCGAGCACCAGCTGTACGTTTGCTGGGTCTGCTCTATGCATTTTGAAGACCATTCAATACTATTCAGCACCTTCAGGAGGAAATGTGTGGTTCTAGGGAAATGCATCTTGATCTGATGCAAACCTGCGACGCACCCTGCAGCCCCTGCAACCCCTGTGATTTTACCTGCAGCCCTTCCAACCCCTGTGATTTTACCTGCAGCCCTTCCAACCCCTGTGAGGTTACCTGCAGGCCTTCCAACCCCTGTGAGGTTACCTGCAGCCCCTCCAACCCCTGTGAGGTTACCTGCAGCCACTCCAACCCTGGGACAGGCCCTACAGCTGGCTCCGGGGACTACCCCGTTGCCGTATCAGTCGCCAATACACACAAGATGAAGGAATGGATGCAGAAGTCATCTCGTTTAGGCAGGGAAGAAAGTCCTCCTAAGACGGGGAAGGAGCAATAGGCAGGCGAGGCAGGCGACCCCAATGTAGGGCCATCCCAGGGAAGAGGAGGCTGTTATAAAATAGAAAAGAGAGAAAAGCAGCAGTAAGCAGGTGATCCCCATCCCTGGGCGAGCTGCGAGACATGGGACAAGATTTCAGCTGTCATGCAGGCGAGCACATTGTCACCTGGCTGCTGCGATGCTGGGATAACAGCTCCGGGAGCCTGGAATCGGAGGGCAGGGAAGCCAAGCAGCTGGGATCCTTCTCTGGGGAAGGGGGCACTGAGAAAGCGATCGGAAACGGGGCACAAGCCTCTGGAGGCGGCGCCTGTCAGGCGTGAAGGAAAGGGATCCCTTCCAGGAAGATGCTGTGGGGTTGCTGAGGGTCGAAGAACAGCAGGTGTTGGCTGCTCCCACCGTGCTGCAGCAGCGGCAAGGGAGAGACGTGGTGGTTTTCCTCAGCTGGGCAGCTGAGCTCCACCTCAACCGCTCTCTCCCTGCCCCTCCTCAAACGGAAAGGGGAGAAAATAGGATGGAAAGGGCTCAAGGGCTGAGAGAAGGACAGGGAGATCACTCCACAATGATCGTCACGGGCAAAAGAGGCTCAGCAGAGCCTGTTCCAGTCCAGCCCGGGCCTGCTCCTGCGGGGGCTCTCCACAGGCCGCGGCCTCCTCCAGGCCACATCCACCTGCTCCAGCGGGGGCTCCTCCACGGGCTGCAGCGTGGAGATCTGCTCCGTGTGGGACCCGTGGGCTGCAGGGGGACAGCCTGCTCCACCAGGGGCCTCTCCCCAGGCCGCAGGGGAACTGCTGCTGTGAGCCTGGAGCACCTCCTGCCTCCTGCTGCACTCACCTTGGGGGCTGCAGAGAGGTTTCTCACTCCTCCCTGACCCAGACGCTGCTGTGCAGCAGGTTTCTTTCCCTTTCTTAGGTGGGCTCTCACGCAGGCGCAAACATCATCCTTTTTGTCTCAGTTCTGGGCAGCAGCGGGTCCCTCTGGAGCCTCCTGGAACCGGCCCTTATCTAACATGGGGCAGCTGCTGCATTCTCCTCACAGAGGACACCCCTGCAGCCCCCCGCTACCAGAACCTGTCCTCGTAAACCCAACACAAGACACCGACCGAGCCTCCCTGATTCCCAGCAGGTGGGTCAGGCTGGGAACCCAGGCCAGTGCCTGGCAGACCGTCCTGGGCCTTGAAAAGCAAGCTTTATGGGCACGTAGCACCCAGAAAGAACGGAGTCACACAACAGGATTCATTTCCAAAACCGTCTCACAGACACCTGGGCCAAAGAGCAGGGCCTTGAGCGGGTATATCACAATGACAGAGTTCATTTCCTTCCCAGTAGCTGGCACGTGCCGTTTTTTGGGATTTCGGGGCTACAGTGAGCTGCTAAGAGGGATGTCTTAGCTCTTGCAGGGCAGTGCTTCCACTAAGGCCAGGACTTTTCTGCATCTTCTACTGCCCTGCAAGCGAGGATGCTTGGGGCACACAGGAAGCTGGGAGCGGACACAGCTGCAGGGATTCCATAAGGCACAAGCAAATGCAGCCTTGGCTTGGTGACACTTTCTCTTGATTACTGCTCAACACAAATTACCTCGAGCAAGTCTACTGTGAGGACTAAAGGAAAGAGACGTATGGATGCTGCTAAGCTCTTCTAGCTTGTACCAGGTAGGAAAGATACCTCTGTAGCAGGCGTGAAGAGGATAGCACTAATTAATTAGATGAGAAGCGGAGGAAAGGCACTTAGAGGTAGTGAAAAGCAGTTAATGTGATGTTCCGGGGAAGCTTCAGTCTGCTTAAGGAGTAGCAAGAACAAGCCTAAAGTCATAGCCAAATACAAGAAAGAGAGGAGGACACGCAGCATGAGAAGCTCCCGAGAGAAAGGAGCTCTGTTTTGGGTAAAAATCAGTCCCTTTTTCTATCATGGAGACATCCAAGGGCGTAGGACACGTGCACTTCAGGGAACCAAGAGATGCTGTGCATTTCTCTCGTCCCCCTGACACAGCCACTAGGTGACGATGCTTCCAATTCTCTCTAAAGAAACCTTGCTTTCTCAGGCCCAGGTGTCCAGCTGCACACCAAGGACGTCCCTGGCTCCCAGGCACAGTTCCCAGGCCCAAGGCCGAGCTCCCCTCCGAACCCCCATTCCAGCAGACCTTGCTCCTGGCGTTGTGGAGCAGCCATTTCATGTCAGCCTTTTCTCCTGGCAGTCAGCTTAGCGCCGTAACCTCTGCCATCGGGGCGCCCGAGAGCCGTGTGAGGTCAGCAGAGAGTCACTGTCAGCCTTTGACCTCACAGAGGTGGGTGGCCATAAGTGCCCTGAGCGTCCAGCTCGCATTGAGTACTGCTGGTGGCACTCGAGGCGTGGAGGTCTGCATGGTGCAATGGGAGACGCCGATGTCCTGCTGCTGGAACAAGAGGCGCTGATGTGCTGCTGGTGCAGGAGGAGACGTGAAGGTGCTGCTGCTTAGAGGTGCTGAGGAGCGGGCAGCCTCAGCGGGCAGCTGAATCAGAGGGCAGGGAAGCTAAGCAGCTTCCTTCTCTGGGGAAGGGGGCACAGAGAAAGTGACTGGAAATGGGGTACAAGCCCTCAGCCTCTAAAAGCAATCCCTCAGATGTTTAGGTATAGTAATGTTAGGTATATCTGTTTGACTCTAGACCCCAACATGTTTGTTAGTGTCTGGTTTGTCAACTGCTTTCTTGTGGGGGATTTGAGTTGGCCATTACTGTTTAGGTGAATGCTGACTTCGTATCTATGGTGCACTTTATTCTTAAAATGGGAAGTTTCTACCAATTTCCCGTCCAAACTTGCTCATAAGCCAACTGCAGTCATCATTTCAGATGTGTCTCCCAACTTACACATTTCCTATTTCTCCTTGATATTTACTCAAGAAATTCATTTACGTAGAGACAACATATTCTTCTCTCAACTGGCATCTGGCTGGGCAGAATGATGTCCTTTCATTCCCTTCCAGGCAATAGGCAACTTGTTCCTTCTGTCATGTGAACTCTTCCTCCTAAGTTCAATGTGAATACAAGTGGCAGAACTGTGCCTCATGTCTCAAATGAGTGTCAGGGCTGCCTTGTCCAGTGTATTCATACTGGAGGGAAAAAAAAAATGAATAGCCATACACACTATATAACCACTTAACTTTTTCAGTCCTCCTTGTGCTAACAGTGCATGAACGTGAGGTTTTGTTGTCATTTTTGTTTGTTTGTTTGTTTGCTTGCTTTAAACTCCTGACTGCCATATAGCAAACATGACAAAAAAACACCCTTTTTTGAGAATCTCTGAGAATGGCTCTGCTTTGTATTATCACCTGTCACTTCACCTGAACCATTTCAATCACAAGCGATAGCCTTCTGTCAGGCTTGGTAGTACTTCCCAACCTTATGTCCCCTGCAAATCTCAAAGCTCATGTGAGCTCATGTATCCGTAGATAATGTATCAGAAGCTCACAGAAGGTGAAATAGATGTAATTCATCCCCTGTGTAGGGAAGAACTGGTCCTAGAAAGGAAAGCTATTAAATTATCTGGAAACAATTTAGCTCTGATAAATTATTTTGTAAATTACACATTACCCCCTCCTTCCCTGGTCTTAGCTGTTCTTGCTCCAAAACTTTGCATGGTGTTGATGTCAAACTAACAGGCCCACACTTGTCTGGATGACTCTTTACCCTCTTCTGGACAGAGGTCTATTTATTACTCTCCCATTCTGGGGACTATCCCTGATTTGCACAATTGTTATGCATTTTTCCTACTTGACTTGTTGTTCTGTGTGCCAATGCTGTTAATAGGCTAGGTAGATATCAGCTTTTCATTTTTCACTTGAATCACTATAGATTGTTATTTCACCTCAGATGATGTTGCGCCTAGTGCCCTACCCTCCTTTTCAATGGGAGTCCTGTCACTGCCCTTAATATCACATTGTTGTTGCTGTTAGATGCAGGAAATAAGATTTGCAGCATTTGAGACATCAGTAACTTTTGATCTATTTTTGCCTCAAGTGTGCAACTGTCCTAATTTGTTCTCTTTGTTCCCCCTGGTTTCTGTGGCTTAAGTACCACTTACTATTATTGTTTAATTTCCTATGTGAAGGAGGTTTTTGGTCATTCTTACTTTATTTCTGCAGTTTTTAACCTCTGAAACATGCCTTTTCTCATCGCTTTTTTCCTGTTTGAATTTTGAATTTTAACTATGCCTTCTCTGCACTCAAGTCCCAGAGCTGCTTAGTCAGACTCAATTATTCATTTCCTTAGATTTCAAAGTTTGCATTTCTAAGCCTCAAAACCTTCATTCTAAACCTGGTTTTGTCTGTCGTGAAATGTAAAATGAGAAAAGTCAGCTCATGATCACACTTTATTCAAATTTTACTACATTTAAACCCATACAGGAGCCAAGTCTAAAACGGTCTTATATTTTTTCACTTTTGGGAAGAAATCCATCACATAGTATACCTCTATGAACATAAGTGGTAATTATCTTTCAATCTTTTGCTGGGAAGTTAAAGTCTCCCATAATTCCCATTATTGTTTACATGTCTGATAACTGTACAGAGATGATTCACTATTAGACTGGAGCTAAGAGCAAAGAGCGGGCTAGCAAGGCTGTCTATCTTTAGCAGTGATTTGCACAAAACCACTCTTTTGCTGACCCATAACATTTAATTTCTCCATCCTCTGCTTCTTGCTAACACAAAGCACCATCTTATTCCATCCATTTGCCTTGGTTTCCAGCCTTCCTGAGATTTATCGGTCCTTGTATGACATTCATGCCTTTGTTTCACCCTTCCTGTGTTGACACTTGTCATAACAGTTTTAGATCCTGAACATGATCATCTCAAAGTTTGCCTGACAGTTAGGTCTTCCTCACATTGTCATAGAGTATCAGGTCTCTACCACTTGAAATAGATTGGATTGGATTAGATTATTGGCACCGTCTCTTGTGCTGGTAGTCCATTATCTTCACAGTCCGTACAACTGGCCATCAGTGAACATGAAGTGGCCTTATCCTGCCCATTTACCTTTCTGGAAATCAGCCACTCTCTCTGCCTAGAACAGGGAATGGATTTTCCTCACCTATCTTCAAAAGCTCTGAAGTTTTCTGTGATCTTTCCAATTTTATGGTATGATAAGCTTTTGCTGCCACTGAAGGGTAGAAGTCATTATGAATAGTGCCAACAAAACAGAAACATAACAATGAAAACGATATTTTAATTCAGAATAGGTATTTGAAAAGTTCACCTTTTCTAGCACAAATGGGGAAAAGAAAAAAAGGAAGGAAAAAAAAAAAAAAAAGCAGTCCTAAAACATCAAAACTGTGGCCAAAGAATTAGAAGAAACACTATTTTTCCAAAGCTGCAATGTTTTCCATTCATCTGGCTGGGCCAGCAGAGCACTGGAGACCTGGATGCACTGCACTCATGGCTGGTTACCCTAAATGACCTGCAGGGAGATCTTCTTATCTCTATCCCTCTGTTTCTCCTTTCAATCTCTGTTTTGTCTGTTTGTATCACTAGCTCTCAAATCGCCACTGATATATGCACGTGCAGCACCCAGCACAACCTTGTTTCAGGCTCCAGCGGGACCTTTAGGCATTACCATCCTGTAAACAAATAACAATGATAGTGAGTGTAATTACAATCGTCAAACTATTCCAGCTCCACATCATTAGCCATGCCCTGAGCTAAATAACATTTTAATCAGTTTGATATGTCATCTGTGGCTTTCTTCACTGTCACTTGCAATCCAGCAAACTCCTTCCTTCACGTTTCTAGATTAGACAGAGGGTTCTCAACTGCAGACATCCAATTCCCTGTTCAGGAAGCAGCGAGACCTTTCCTCTTCTCACAGATTTAAGATGATAGCCAAGCATCATGAGACACAGTGCGTATGTCTCCTAGGCCCATCCCATGAGAGCAGGACATTTACCACACATGAGAAGAAGACTTAATGCAGTGGCAAAGCAAAATACTCAGTGTCAAAGCCATGTCGAGATGATCATTAAAGACAGATCAAAATTACCCAATACAGGAGGAAAATCTATCGTTTGTAGAAGATTATGTTCTCTGATTATTAGTTTCTAAATTAGTTTTTCCTTTGGATTTGCTCTGAACTTAAACTTAGTTTGGAATGCCTTTGGTTTTGAATATTTCTGAAATCGTATTACTTCTCCTAAGTAAGTTGCTAGTCTGTTCTATTTACGTGAAATTCGAATAATATTGTGAAGTATCTGCCATCAGTTTTACTGTGTGCCAGGCTGAGTTCCCTGATGAATTTCAAATTTCAGATATGAAACAGTAAAGGTTAAAAAAAAAAATGTTACAAAGGGTACTTCATGCAGTAGCATAAACTTCTGTTTTCTCAAAACTTGTATCAGTTCATCTCACCAGGACCAGCAGGGGAAGCACACTCTGCCTAGGCACTGGCAAAGGGACACAGTGAGAGTGTAGGGTCTCTTGCTGGGGCCATTCAAAATTTGACTGTACAAGCCCCTGAGCAATATGACAGGGCTTTAAAAATGGCCCTGCTTGAAGTACACGGGTGATCTGGAGACCTCTAAGGTGCTTTCCAACAAAAGCTTTTCTATAATTGTATGAAATCACCTGCAATAGATTAACCCTGGTCATTATTCCTATCACAGGAAATAACTGTGACGCCTGGGTAACAGGTGAGCTTACTGCGACACCAGGGAGAGCCTTCCTGTACTTAAAGGCAACCTGTAGGAAAGCTGGGGAGGGAGTCTTTATCAGGGCCTGGAGCGACAGGACAAGGAGTAACCGCTTTAAACTGAAAAGTAGCACCCAGAAAGAACGGAGTCACGCAACAGGATTCATTTCCAAAACCACCTCATAGACACCTGGGCCAAAGAGCAGGGCCTTGAGCGGGTATATCACAATGACAGAGTTCATTTCCTTCCCAGTAGCTGGCACGTGCCGTTTTTTGGGATTTCGGGGCTACAGTGAGCTGCTAAGAGGGATGTCTTAGCTCTTGCAGGGCAGTGCTTCCACTAAGGCCAGGACTTTTCTGCATCTTCTACTGCCCTGCAAGCGAGGATGCTTGGGGCACACAGGAAGCTGGGAGCGGACACAGCTGCAGGGATTCCATAAGGCACAAGCAAATGCAGCCTTGGCTTGGTGACACTTTCTCTTGATTACTGCTCAACACAAATTACCTCGAGCAAGTCTACTGTGAGGACTAAAGGAAAGAGACGTATGGATGCTGCTAAGCTCTTCTAGCTTGTACCAGGTAGGAAAGATACCTCTGTAGCAGGCGTGAAGAGGATAGCACTAATTAATTAGATGAGAAGCGGAGGAAAGGCACTTAGAGGTAGTGAAAAGCAGTTAATGTGATGTTCCGGGGAAGCTTCAGTCTGCTTAAGGAGTAGCAAGAACAAGCCTAAAGTCATAGCCAAATACAAGAAAGAGAGGAGGACACGCAGCATGAGAAGCTCCCGAGAGAAAGGAGCTCTGTTTTGGGTAAAAATCAGTCCCTTTTTCTATCATGGAGACATCCAAGGGCGTAGGACACGTGCACTTCAGGGAACCAAGAGATGCTGTGCATTTCTCTCGTCCCCCTGACACAGCCACTAGGTGACGATGCTTCCAATTCTCTCTAAAGAAACCTTGCTTTCTCAGGCCCAGGTGTCCAGCTGCACACCAAGGACGTCCCTGGCTCCCAGGCACAGTTCCCAGGCCCAAGGCCGAGCTCCCCTCCGAACCCCCATTCCAGCAGACCTTGCTCCTGGCGTTGTGGAGCAGCCATTTCATGTCAGCCTTTTCTCCTGGCAGTCAGCTTAGCGCCGTAACCTCTGCCATCGGGGCGCCCGAGAGCCGTGTGAGGTCAGCAGAGAGTCACTGTCAGCCTTTGACCTCACAGAGGTGGGTGGCCATAAGTGCCCTGAGCGTCCAGCTCGCATTGAGTACTGCTGGTGGCACTCGAGGCGTGGAGGTCTGCATGGTGCAATGGGAGACGCCGATGTCCTGCTGCTGGAACAAGAGGCGCTGATGTGCTGCTGGTGCAGGAGGAGACGTGAAGGTGCTGCTGCTTAGAGGTGCTGAGGAGCGGGCAGCCTCAGCGGGCAGCTGAATCAGAGGGCAGGGAAGCTAAGCAGCTTCCTTCTCTGGGGAAGGGGGCACAGAGAAAGTGACTGGAAATGGGGTACAAGCCCTCAGCCTCTAAAAGCAATCCCTCAGATGTTTAGGTATAGTAATGTTAGGTATATCTGTTTGACTCTAGACCCCAACATGTTTGTTAGTGTCTGGTTTGTCAACTGCTTTCTTGTGGGGGATTTGAGTTGGCCATTACTGTTTAGGTGAATGCTGACTTCGTATCTATGGTGCACTTTATTCTTAAAATGGGAAGTTTCTACCAATTTCCCGTCCAAACTTGCTCATAAGCCAACTGCAGTCATCATTTCAGATGTGTCTCCCAACTTACACATTTCCTATTTCTCCTTGATATTTACTCAAGAAATTCATTTACGTAGAGACAACATATTCTTCTCTCAACTGGCATCTGGCTGGGCAGAATGATGTCCTTTCATTCCCTTCCAGGCAATAGGCAACTTGTTCCTTCTGTCATGTGAACTCTTCCTCCTAAGTTCAATGTGAATACAAGTGGCAGAACTGTGCCTCATGTCTCAAATGAGTGTCAGGGCTGCCTTGTCCAGTGTATTCATACTGGAGGGAAAAAAAAAATGAATAGCCATACACACTATATAACCACTTAACTTTTTCAGTCCTCCTTGTGCTAACAGTGCATGAACGTGAGGTTTTGTTGTCATTTTTGTTTGTTTGTTTGTTTGCTTGCTTTAAACTCCTGACTGCCATATAGCAAACATGACAAAAAAACACCCTTTTTTGAGAATCTCTGAGAATGGCTCTGCTTTGTATTATCACCTGTCACTTCACCTGAACCATTTCAATCACAAGCGATAGCCTTCTGTCAGGCTTGGTAGTACTTCCCAACCTTATGTCCCCTGCAAATCTCAAAGCTCATGTGAGCTCATGTATCCGTAGATAATGTATCAGAAGCTCACAGAAGGTGAAATAGATGTAATTCATCCCCTGTGTAGGGAAGAACTGGTCCTAGAAAGGAAAGCTATTAAATTATCTGGAAACAATTTAGCTCTGATAAATTATTTTGTAAATTACACATTACCCCCTCCTTCCCTGGTCTTAGCTGTTCTTGCTCCAAAACTTTGCATGGTGTTGATGTCAAACTAACAGGCCCACACTTGTCTGGATGACTCTTTACCCTCTTCTGGACAGAGGTCTATTTATTACTCTCCCATTCTGGGGACTATCCCTGATTTGCACAATTGTTATGCATTTTTCCTACTTGACTTGTTGTTCTGTGTGCCAATGCTGTTAATAGGCTAGGTAGATATCAGCTTTTCATTTTTCACTTGAATCACTATAGATTGTTATTTCACCTCAGATGATGTTGCGCCTAGTGCCCTACCCTCCTTTTCAATGGGAGTCCTGTCACTGCCCTTAATATCACATTGTTGTTGCTGTTAGATGCAGGAAATAAGATTTGCAGCATTTGAGACATCAGTAACTTTTGATCTATTTTTGCCTCAAGTGTGCAACTGTCCTAATTTGTTCTCTTTGTTCCCCCTGGTTTCTGTGGCTTAAGTACCACTTACTATTATTGTTTAATTTCCTATGTGAAGGAGGTTTTTGGTCATTCTTACTTTATTTCTGCAGTTTTTAACCTCTGAAACATGCCTTTTCTCATCGCTTTTTTCCTGTTTGAATTTTGAATTTTAACTATGCCTTCTCTGCACTCAAGTCCCAGAGCTGCTTAGTCAGACTCAATTATTCATTTCCTTAGATTTCAAAGTTTGCATTTCTAAGCCTCAAAACCTTCATTCTAAACCTGGTTTTGTCTGTCGTGAAATGTAAAATGAGAAAAGTCAGCTCATGATCACACTTTATTCAAATTTTACTACATTTAAACCCATACAGGAGCCAAGTCTAAAACGGTCTTATATTTTTTCACTTTTGGGAAGAAATCCATCACATAGTATACCTCTATGAACATAAGTGGTAATTATCTTTCAATCTTTTGCTGGGAAGTTAAAGTCTCCCATAATTCCCATTATTGTTTACATGTCTGATAACTGTACAGAGATGATTCACTATTAGACTGGAGCTAAGAGCAAAGAGCGGGCTAGCAAGGCTGTCTATCTTTAGCAGTGATTTGCACAAAACCACTCTTTTGCTGACCCATAACATTTAATTTCTCCATCCTCTGCTTCTTGCTAACACAAAGCACCATCTTATTCCATCCATTTGCCTTGGTTTCCAGCCTTCCTGAGATTTATCGGTCCTTGTATGACATTCATGCCTTTGTTTCACCCTTCCTGTGTTGACACTTGTCATAACAGTTTTAGATCCTGAACATGATCATCTCAAAGTTTGCCTGACAGTTAGGTCTTCCTCACATTGTCATAGAGTATCAGGTCTCTACCACTTGAAATAGATTGGATTGGATTAGATTATTGGCACCGTCTCTTGTGCTGGTAGTCCATTATCTTCACAGTCCGTACAACTGGCCATCAGTGAACATGAAGTGGCCTTATCCTGCCCATTTACCTTTCTGGAAATCAGCCACTCTCTCTGCCTAGAACAGGGAATGGATTTTCCTCACCTATCTTCAAAAGCTCTGAAGTTTTCTGTGATCTTTCCAATTTTATGGTATGATAAGCTTTTGCTGCCACTGAAGGGTAGAAGTCATTATGAATAGTGCCAACAAAACAGAAACATAATGAAAACGATATTTTAATTCAGAATAGGTATTTGAAAAGTTCACCTTTTCTAGCACAAATGGGGAAAAGAAAAAAAGGAAGGAAAAAAAAAAAAAAAAAAAGCAGTCCTAAAACATCAAAACTGTGGCCAAAGAATTAGAAGAAACACTATTTTTCCAAAGCTGCAATGTTTTCCATTCATCTGGCTGGGCCAGCAGAGCACTGGAGACCTGGATGCACTGCACTCATGGCTGGTTACCCTAAATGACCTGCAGGGAGATCTTCTTATCTCTATCCCTCTGTTTCTCCTTTCAATCTCTGTTTTGTCTGTTTGTATCACTAGCTCTCAAATCGCCACTGATATATGCACGTGCAGCACCCAGCACAACCTTGTTTCAGGCTCCAGCGGGACCTTTAGGCATTACCATCCTGTAAACAAATAACAATGATAGTGAGTGTAATTACAATCGTCAAACTATTCCAGCTCCACATCATTAGCCATGCCCTGAGCTAAATAACATTTTAATCAGTTTGATATGTCATCTGTGGCTTTCTTCACTGTCACTTGCAATCCAGCAAACTCCTTCCTTCACGTTTCTAGATTAGACAGAGGGTTCTCAACTGCAGACATCCAATTCCCTGTTCAGGAAGCAGCGAGACCTTTCCTCTTCTCACAGATTTAAGATGATAGCCAAGCATCATGAGACACAGTGCGTATGTCTCCTAGGCCCATCCCATGAGAGCAGGACATTTACCACACATGAGAAGAAGACTTAATGCAGTGGCAAAGCAAAATACTCAGTGTCAAAGCCATGTCTAGATGATCATTAAAGACAGATCAAAATTACCCAATACAGGAGGAAAATCTATCGTTTGTAGAAGATTATGTTCTCTGATTATTAGTTTCTAAATTAGTTTTTCCTTTGGATTTGCTCTGAACTTAAACTTAGTTTGGAATGCCTTTGGTTTTGAATATTTCTGAAATCGTATTACTTCTCCTAAGTAAGTTGCTAGTCTGTTCTATTTACGTGAAATTCGAATAATATTGTGAAGTATCTGCCATCAGTTTTACTGTGTGCCAGGCTGAGTTCCCTGATGAATTTCAAATTTCAGATATGAAACAGTAAAGGTTAAAAAAAAAAATGTTACAAAGGGTACTTCATGCAGTAGCATAAACTTCTGTTTTCTCAAAACTTGTATCAGTTCATCTCACCAGGACCAGCAGGGGAAGCACACTCTGCCTAGGCACTGGCAAAGGGACACAGTGAGAGTGTAGGGTCTCTTGCTGGGGCCATTAAAAATTTGACTGTACAAGCCCCTGAGCAATATGACAGGGCTTTAAAAATGGCCCTGCTTGAAGTACGCGGGTGATCTGGAGACCTCTAAGGTGCTTTCCAACAAAAGCTTTTCTATAATTGTATGAAATCACCTGCAATAGATTAACCCTGGTCATTATTCCTATCACAGGAAATAACTGTGACGCCTGGGTAACAGGTGAGCTTACTGCGACACCAGGGAGAGCCTTCCTGTACTTAAAGGCAACCTGTAGGAAAGCTGGGGAGGGAGTCTTTATCAGGGCCTGGAGCGACAGGACAAGGAGTAACCGCTTTAAACTGAAAAGTAGCACCCAGAAAGAACGGAGTCACGCAACAGGATTCATTTCCAAAACCACCTCATAGACACCTGGGCCAAAGAGCAGGGCCTTGAGCGGGTATATCACAATGACAGAGTTCATTTCCTTCCCAGTAGCTGGCACGTGCCGTTTTTTGGGATTTCGGGGCTACAGTGAGCTGCTAAGAGGGATGTCTTAGCTCTTGCAGGGCAGTGCTTCCACTAAGGCCAGGACTTTTCTGCATCTTCTACTGCCCTGCAAGCGAGGATGCTTGGGGCACACAGGAAGCTGGGAGCGGACACAGCTGCAGGGATTCCATAAGGCACAAGCAAATGCAGCCTTGGCTTGGTGACACTTTCTCTTGATTACTGCTCAACACAAATTACCTCGAGCAAGTCTACTGTGAGGACTAAAGGAAAGAGACGTATGGATGCTGCTAAGCTCTTCTAGCTTGTACCAGGTAGGAAAGATACCTCTGTAGCAGGCGTGAAGAGGATAGCACTAATTAATTAGATGAGAAGCGGAGGAAAGGCACTTAGAGGTAGTGAAAAGCAGTTAATGTGATGTTCCGGGGAAGCTTCAGTCTGCTTAAGGAGTAGCAAGAACAAGCCTAAAGTCATAGCCAAATACAAGAAAGAGAGGAGGACACGCAGCATGAGAAGCTCCCGAGAGAAAGGAGCTCTGTTTTGGGTAAAAATCAGTCCCTTTTTCTATCATGGAGACATCCAAGGGCGTAGGACACGTGCACTTCAGGGAACCAAGAGATGCTGTGCATTTCTCTCGTCCCCCTGACACAGCCACTAGGTGACGATGCTTCCAATTCTCTCTAAAGAAACCTTGCTTTCTCAGGCCCAGGCGTCCAGCTGCACACCAAGGACGTCCCTGGCTCCCAGGCACAGTTCCCAGGCCCAAGGCCGAGCTCCCCTCCGAACCCCCATTCCAGCAGACCTTGCTCCTGGCGTTGTGGAGCAGCCATTTCATGTCAGCCTTTTCTCCTGGCAGTCAGCTTAGCGCCGTAACCTCTGCCATCGGGGCGCCCGAGAGCCGTGTGAGGTCAGCAGAGAGTCACTGTCAGCCTTTGACCTCACAGAGGTGGGTGGCCATAAGTGCCCTGAGCGTCCAGCTCGCATTGAGTACTGCTGGTGGCACTCGAGGCGTGGAGGTCTGCATGGTGCAATGGGAGACGCCGATGTCCTGCTGCTGGAACAAGAGGCGCTGATGTGCTGCTGGTGCAGGAGGAGACGTGAAGGTGCTGCTGCTTAGAGGTGCTGAGGAGCGGGCAGCCTCCGTGCCGGTGGCTGAGCATGCTGCTCTTAATTAGTGCTCTACCCTTCCTATCTTTTTACTAAGGTGGGTAGAGAGAAATGCCCATATCTGTTTATTTCCTGGTAAGAAATGTAAGAGCCTTGTATCTGCATATTCAGCAGATTCATCCCAGCGCCCTTGGTACTGGCGATCTGTGTTGATCTGTAATAAAGAGCAATCGGTAGCACACCAAGTCTGCGTGACCTTGCATCTAACAGAATCGTCCAAATCCCTGTTGTGATCTCTCTACAGCTGTGGGCTGGCTAAGCTGTCTGTTGGATGGTGAAAATGGGAAATGATTGGGATGGGAAATGATGAGTGGGCCGAGAAATCATTGCTGGGATGGGAAGACTTCCTTGGGGTGGAAAGCCATTGGGGTGGGAACTCAAAGAGATGGGAAATCTTCCCTGGGTTTGAAATCCTTGGGAAGCAAAAGCGTCGGGATGGGAAATCACTCCGGGGATGGGGAAGTATTGGGATGGGAAGTCTTTAATGGGGTGGGTAACATTCACTGGGGAAGGAAGTACTTGGAAAAGTAATCAGAGAGATGGGAATTCTTTGGGATGAGATCTCTTTGGATTAAGAAACGCTTCGTGTCGATGGGAAATATCTCGTATGGGAATCTGTTATCATGTGAAATTGTAAGGATGGGAAATGACCGTTAGGATGAAAAGCTGGTACTGGGACGGGAAATGCTTGGGACGGGGAAGTGTTGGTGTGAAACCGTCCTGGGCATGGCAAATGATGCGTGGGAGGGAAAGCCTGATGGGGATGGAAAAGTCTTGCGATGGGAAGCCTGCTTGGGTCCAAAAGCTGCAGTCCTCACCAAGATGGCGGCGAGGGGCTGGTCAGCCGTTGGGACGGAACGGCCGTTGCCCGCGTTCCCCAACCGACCGCCCCACTCTCCAGCCACCATGGCAGGTACAGCAGCCGGCTCCCGCTCCTCCCGGGGCTGCGGCCCTGCTGGCGAGCCCAGCGCCCCAGATCTCACCCCAGCGCCCTTTTTCCCACAGAGGGTTTCCCCAGACGGCTTCCGCGGCTTCCGCAGACGCAAAACTCCCCCTTCGTCGTCCCAGCCGTGCCGCCAACGGTGGCTGCGTGGCTGCTGCCCTCCCTCCCCGGAGCGATGGCGCTGCCCTTGCAGCCCCCGCAGGTACCCACCCTCCCCTACGCGCTGCCCCAGGCCACCGTCTGGCACGTGGTGCCGGGGGTCCAGGGGCAGGTGCTGCAGCTCCCCGCCGGGGTGCAGCTGGCACCTGGGGGGCACCTCCCACCCGAGGGGCACCACCTGCAGCTGGGGCAGCTCCCCGCCGTGGGGCAGCTCCCTGCTGTGGGGCAGCTCCCCCACACCGCTCCTCCCTGGGCCCCCGTCTACCAGTGGGGACAGCCCGTGGGGACGGGGACGGTGCTGCCCCAGGATCCCCTCTGGCTGGGGCCCGGGGCCGTGCTCCATGGGGAGCTCCTGCACCCCGCAGGCACCTGCCTGCTGCAGGCCCCTGCCCACCCCGGCCCCCCACCCCTCCTCGTCCCGGGGCCTCCGCTGCGGGGGCAGGCGCTCCCCGCGCCCCGCACCCTGACCAGCAGCCGGGGGCAGCTGCCGGAGCCCTGTGACCACGCCGTGGGGCTCAGCGAGGACCAGGGGCCCCCGCTGCCCGTCCCCACTCCCCCCGAGCCTGCCCAGGCTCCAACGACCGCCAGCACCCAGACGGTGACGCCCGACGGTGAGTTTGGGGCTGGCGCAGCCGGCCGCTGGGCGCCCCACACCCAGGAGCCATGGGAAAGCTGGCATCGCCCATCCTGGGGGATTTGCTTGCTTTTTCCTCAGCGGCGACAGTTGCAGAGGTGCCTGAGGAGCCCCTGGAGCTGCTTGAGCTGGGCCCCGATGCCTTCGCCGAGGCCTTTCCCCAGCTGGCAGGGGACAGCCAGCAGCTGCAGCACCTGCAGGACCAGCTCCCGGCCGACCTGGACATCTCCGGCTTGGAGGAGCTGCTCAGCTGGCTCGATGCCGTGGAGCCCCAGGACGCCTTCCCCGGTGTCCCCAGCAGTCCTGTGCTCAGCCGCTTCCTGTCTGAGCTGCCCGACCTCTGCGAGGACATGGAGGAGCCGAGCACACAGGGACTGGCAGCCACCAGAGCGCTGGGTGAGGTACCCTCAACCCCTGGGGTGCACCCCGAGAAGGTGCAGGGTGGGCGGGCGGTGCAGCCCCCTGCTGTGCCGGCAGCGAGCTCCCCCCTCAAGCCTGCAGCCAGTCCCCAGCTCAGTGCCCTCAGGAGACCCCTGCCCAACCCTCCCTTCACTCTCCCCAAAAGGCCCCCCCACCCTGAATTCCCCACTGCCCTTAGCAGACCCCTGCCCAACCCTCCCTCGCGTCCCCTCAAGAGACCCCCCGACCCTGAATTCCTTAATTCCCTTAGGAGACCCCTGCCCAAGCCTCGCCTGAGTCCCCTCAAGAGCCCCCCCGACCCTGAATTTATTAGTGCCCTTAGGAGACCCCTGCCCAATCCCCCTCTGGGTCCCCTCAAGAGCCCCCCCGGCCCTGAATTTATTAGTGCCCTTAGGAGGCCCCTGCCCAATCCCCCTCTGAGTCCCCTCAAGAGCCCCCCGCCTGCCCCTGCGCCCACCGGCACCAAGTCGGGGGCCAAGCGCCCCGCGCCCACCAGCACCCCCAGCACAGCGCAGAGCTCCCAGCACAGGAGGCCGGCGACGGAGAAAACCCCCGGCAAGGAGAAGACGACGCTGCTGGGCCAGGGTGGCCAAGGCCCCAAGACGCTGTGCCAGGGGAAGACGGGTGGCCACAGCGCGGTGGCTGGCAGCAGCGGCCAAGCGGGCGGCGGCAGGCAGCAGCCGGCGAGCGACAGCACCAGGGCGCCCAGCAAGAGGGCCCGAAGCCCGGGGGCTGCTGGGGGGCAAGGAGCAGCGGCACCGCCTCCCCGGAGAGCGCTGCTGCTGCTGGAGCCCCCCCCCATTAAGCCCCGTGCCCGTGCCCGTGCCGTGCGGGCCCAGGACAGGCTCCGTCCCCAAGCCATCGGGGACACGACGCTGCAGCGCCAGCACCCGGGGACAAAGACCCCCAGCGAGACTTTGCAGCCGCTGGGGGCCAGGGCGAAGGCGCTGGGGCCAGTGCGCCAGCCGCCCTGTGTGCAGCCGCAGCCCACCTCCAGCGGCCCCAGCAGCATGCCCAGGGCCCCGCCGACGGTGCCAGGCTCCAGCGCTGTGCCCGCTGCCCCCCGGCCCCCAGCTGGCGACAAGGCCCAGGCGGTGCCGGCACCACCAGGCAGCACGGCGCGAGCGTGGAGAGCTCCCCTGCAGCAGGCGCCCAGAGCGCCGTGCCTGCCAGCCGCGGGGGGCCAAGCGCAGCGGGAGCCTCTGCCCATGCAGCCGCGCACGCTGCAGCGTCCGGCGCAGCCCCGCGTGGACTACGTGCCCTGCGTGGGGCCCTGGGCGGGCGGCGACGCGGCGCCCACGCCGCTGGAGGAGCAGGAGGCGTCGGTGCCCATCACGCCGCAGCAGCGTCCCGAGCGGGAGCGCCTGAAGAAGCTGGCCCAGGAGGAGCGGCAGCGGGCGGCCCACCAGATGAAGATCGGCCCCGTGCAATTCTTCGTGCAGCGGCAGAAGGACCACGCCATAGCCAAGTATTACGGCTACCCGTGACCCTGCGCTCCTCGACGGCCCCCGCAGCACCCGGGCCCGCTCAGCATGCAGGCACAGAGACCTCTGCAGGCGCCTGCTCCAGCTTCAGCCACGCTCCTCAGCCCTTGCCCCTCTCGCTTGCCCTCTCCCTTCTCCAGTGCTGGAGCTAGGCAGTGTTTGCCACTGTCAGGGATGGGCAACTGGGGCAATGGGAAATGCGCGCGTCACGAATGAACGTTGCAATGGGAAGCTGTTGGGATGTTGGCAATAGCTGGGGTGGGAAAGGTTGGGCGTGGGAACTGCTTGTTGGGACACCAAATGGCTGAGATCCCAAACTTCTTTCTTCGTTCGGGTCATTTCTCTTATTTAGTGCCTTCCTTATTAAATTCCTCTAGTGTAGGTGTTCACTCAGCAAGGCCTCTGCCTGCAGCTGTTCTGGCACTGGGATGCCGAGGGGATTTCATGCAGCCCGCTCCCGCTGCCCATGCTCAGTCCGTGCATGGATGTGGGCATGGCCAGCACGGACGGGAGAAAATGGGTGGACGGCTGGGTGGATGGGAGGGTGATGGGAGTTGGGAATTCAGCCTTGGGATCAGACACGGGAGGTTGTTGGGATAGGAAATGACCAGTGGGATGGGAAGTCACGATGGGGATAGGAATTCATTAGAATAGGACAAATTGGTTTCATTTTTATTTATTATTTTATTAATTTTATTTATTTATTTTATTTATTATATTTATTAATTTTATTTATTAAATTTACTTTATTGACTGTGTTGTACAGGATGGCATTTTTTTAGGTTCTCTTCCTTTTCTACCCTATTAAACTCTCTTTATCACAACGCACTGCTTTGTACTTCATTTTTCCTTCCGAGTCGTTCTGGATTCACTCAGGATGGGGGGACATTAGTGAACGCCTGTGTGCTTCAGATCCAAGGTCACCTTTGCCCTCAACTCAAGATACATATTTGCATCTGTTGTCATGATACAAAATTAACAACAACAAAATAAAAGTTAACTACTTCCGAGCACCAGCTGTACGTTTGCTGGGTCTGCTCTATGCATTTTGAAGACCATTCAATACTATTCAGCACCTTCAGGAGGAAATGTGTGGTTCTAGGGAAATGCATCTTGATCTGATGCAAACCTGCGACGCACCCTGCAGCCCCTGCAACCCCTGTGATTTTACCTGCAGCCCCTGCAACCCCTGTGATTTTACCTGCAGCCCCTCCAAGCCCCGTGATTTTACCTGCAGCCACTCCAACCCTGGGACAGGCCCTACAGCTGGCTCCGGGGACTACCCCGTTGCCGTATCAGTCGCCAATACACACAAGATGAAGGAATGGATGCAGAAGTCATCTCGTTTAGGCAGGGAAGAAAGTCCTCCGAAGAAGGGGAAGGAGCAAGAGGAAGGCGAGGCAGGCGACCCCAATGTAGGGCCATCCCAGGGAAGAGGAGGCTGTTATAAAATAGAAAAGAGAGAAAAGCAGCAGTAAGCAGGTGATCCCCATCCCTGGGCGAGCTGCGAGACATGGGACAAGATTTCAGCTGTCATGCAGGCGAGCACATTGTCACCTGGCTGCTGCGATGCTGGGATAACAGCTCCGGGAGCCTGGAATCGGAGGGCAGGGAAGCCAAGCAGCTGGGATCCTTCTCTGGGGAAGGGGGCACTGAGAAAGCGATCGGAAACGGGGCACAAGCCTCTGGAGGCGGCGCCTGTCAGGCGTGAAGGAAAGGTATCCCTTCCAGGAAGATGCTGTGGGGTTGCTGAGGGTCGAAGAACAGCAGGTGTGGTGTTTTTCCTCAGCTGGGCAGCTGAGCTCCACCTCAACCGCTCTCTCCCTGCCCCTCCTCAAACGGAAAGGGGAGAAAATAGGATGGAAAGGGCTCAAGGGCTGAGAGAAGGACAGGGAGATCACTCCACAATGATCGTCACGGGCAAAAGAGGCTCAGCAGAGCCTGTTCCAGTCCAGCCCGGGCCTGCTCCTGCGGGGGCTCTCCACAGGCCGCGGCCTCCTCCAGGCCACATCCACCTGCTCCAGCGGGGGCTCCTCCACGGGCTGCAGCGTGGAGATCTGCTCCGTGTGGGACCCGTGGGCTGCAGGGGGACAGCCTGCTCCACCAGGGGCCTCTCCCCAGGCCGCAGGGGAACTGCTGCTGTGAGCCTGGAGCACCTCCTGCCTCCTGCTGCACTCACCTTGGGGGCTGCAGAGAGGTTTCTCACTCCTCCCTGACCCAGACGCTGCTGTGCAGCAGGTTTCTTTCCCTTTCTTAGGTGGGCTCTCACACAGGCGCAAAACATCATCCTTTTTGTCTCAGTTCTGGGCAGCAGCGGGTCCCTCTGGAGCCTCCTGGAACCGGCCCTTATCTAACATGGGGCAGCTGCTGCATTCTCCTCACAGAGGACACCCCTGCAGCCCCCCGCTACCAGAACCTGTCCTCGTAAACGCAACACAAGACACCGACCGAGCCTCCCTGATTCCCAGCAGGTGGGTCAGGCTGGGAACCCAGGCCAGTGCCTGGCAGACCCTCCTGGGCCTTGAAAAGCAAGCTTTATGGGCACGTAGCACCCAGAAAGAACGGAGTCACACAACAGGATTCATTTCCAAAACCGTCTCACAGACACCTGGGCCAAAGTGCAGGGCCTTGAGCAGGTATATCACAATGACAGAGTTCATTTCCTTCCCAGTAGCTGGCATGTGCCGTTTTTTGGGATTTCGGGGCTACAGTGAGCTGCTAAGAGGGATGTCTTAGCTCTTGCAGGGCCGTGCTTCCACTAAGGCCAGGACTTTTCTGCATCTTCTACTGCCCTGCAAGCGAGGATGCTTGGGGCACACAGGAAGCTGGGAGCGGACACAGCTGCAGGGATTCCATAAGACACAAGCAAATGCAGCCTTGGCTTGGTGACACTTTCTCTTGATTACTGCTCAACACAAATTACCTCGAGCAAGTCTACTGTGAGGACTAAAGGAAAGAGACGTATGGATGCTGCTAAGGTCTTCTAGCTTGTACCAGGTAGGAAAGATACCTCTGTAGCAGGCGTGAAGAGGATAGCACTAATTAATTAGATGAGAAGTGGAGGAAAGGCACTTAGAGGTAGTGAAAAGCAGTTAATGTGATGTTCCGGGGAAGCTTCAGTCTGCTTAAGGAGTAGCAAGAACAAGCCTAAAGTCATAGCCAAATACAAGAAAGAGAGGAGGACACGCAGCATGAGAAGCTCCCGAGAGAAAGGAGCTCTGTTTTGGGTAAAAATCAGTCCCTTTTTCTATCATGGAGACATCCAAGGGCGTAGGACACGTGCACATTTCTCTCGTCCCCCTGACACAGCCACTAGGTGACGATGCTTCCAATCCTCTCTAAAGAAACCTTGCTTTCTCAGGCCCAGGCGTCCAGCTGCACACCAAGGACGTCCCTGGCTCCCAGGCACAGTTCCCAGGCCCAAGGCCGAGCTCCCCTCCGAACCCCCATTCCAGCAGACCTTGTTCCTGGCATTGTGGAGCAGCCATTTCATGTCAGCCTTTTCTCCTGGCAGTCAGCTTAGCGCCGTAACCTCTGCCATCGGGGCGCCCGAGAGCCGTGTGAGGTCAGCAGAGAGTCACTGTCAGCCTTTGACCTCACAGAGGTGGGTGGCCATAAGTGCCCTGAGCGTCCAGCTCGCATTGAGTACTGCTGGTGGCACTCGAGGCGTGGAGGTCTGCATGGTGCAATGGGAGACGCCGATGTCCTGCTGCTGGAACAAGAGACGCTGATGTGCTGCTGGTGCAGGAGGAGACCTGAAGGTGCTGCTGCTTACAGGTGCTGAGGAGCGGGCAGCCTCCGTGCCGGTGGCTGAGCATGCTCCTCTTAATTACGGCTCTACCCTTCCTATCTTTTTACTAAGGTGGGTAGAGAGAAATGCCCATATCTGTTTATTTCCTGGTAAGAAATGTAAGAGCCTTGTATCTGCATATTCAGCAGATTCATCCCAGCACCCTTGGTACTGGTGATCTGTGTTGATCTGTAATAAAGAGCAATTGGTAGCACACCAAGTCTCCGTGACCTTGCATCTAACAGAATCGTCCAAATCCCTGTTGTGATCTCTCTACAGCTGTGGGCTGGCTAAGCTGTCTGTTGGATGGTGAAAATGGGAAATGATTGGGATGGGAAATGATGAGTGGGCCGAGAAATCATTGCTGGGATGGGAAGACTTCCTTGGGTTGGAAAGCCATTGGGCTAGGAAATCAAAGAGATGGGAAATCTTCCCTGGGTTTGAAATCATTGGGAAGCAAAAGCGTCGGGATGGGAAATCACTCCGGGGATGGGGAAGTATTGGGATGGGAAGTCTTTAATGGGGTGGGTAACATTCACTGGGGAAGGAAGTACTTGGAAAAGTAATCAGAGAGATGGGAATTCTTTGGGATGAGATCTCTTTGGATTAAGAAACGCTTCGTGTCGATGGGAAATATCTCGTATGGGAATCTGTTATCATGTGAAATTGTAAGGATGGGAAATGACCGTTAGGATGAAAAGCTGGTACTGGGACGGGAAATGCTTGGGACGGGGAAGTGTTGGTGTGAAACCGTCCTGGGCATGGCAAATGATGCGTGGGAGGGAAAGCCTGATGGGGATGGAAAAGTCTTGCGACGGGAAGCCTGCTTGGGTCCAAAACCTGCAGTCCTCACCAAGATGGCGGCGAGGGGCAGGTCAGCCGTTGGGACGGAACGGCCGTTGCCCGCGTTCCCCAACCGACCGCCCCACTCTCCAGCCACCATGGCAGGTACAGCAGCCGGCTCCCGCTCCTCCCGGGGCTGCGGCCCTGCTGGCGAGCCCAGCGCCCCAGATCTCACCCCAGCGCCCTTTTTCCCACAGAGGGTTTCCCCAGACGGCTTCCGCGGCTTCCGCAGACGCAAAACTCCCCCTTCGTCGTCCCAGCCGTGCCGCCAACGGTGGCTGCCTGGCTGCTTCCCTCCCTCCCCGGAGCGATGGCGCTGCCCTTGCAGCCCCCGCAGGTACCCACCCTCCCCTACGCGCTGCCCCAGGCCACCGTCTGGCACGTGGTGCCGGGGGTCCAGGGGCAGGTGCTGCAGCTCCCCGCCGGGGTGCAGCTGGCACCTGGGGGGCACCTCCCACCCGAGGGGCATCACCTGCAGCTTGGGCAGCTCCCCGCCGTGGGGCAGCTCCCTGCTGTGGGGCAGCTCCCCCACACCGCTCCTCCCTGGGCCCCCGTCTACCAGTGGGGACAGCCCGTGGGGACGGGGACGGTGCTGCCCCAGGATCCCCTCTGGCTGGGGCCCGGGGCCGTGCTCCATGGGGAGCTCCTGCACCCCGCAGGCACCTGCCTGCTGCAGGCCCCTGCCCACCCCGGCCCCCCACCCCTCCTCGTCCCGGGGCCTCCGCTGCGGGGGCAGGCGCTCCCCGCGCCCCGCACCCTGACCAGCAGCCGGGGGCAGCTGCCGGAGCCCTGTGACCACGCCGTGGGGCTCAGCGAGGACCAGGGGCCCCCGCTGCCCGGCCCCACTCCCCCCGAGCCTGCCCAGGCTCCAACGACCGCCAGCACCCAGACGGTGACGCCCGACGGTGAGTTTGGGGCTGGCGCAGCCGGCCGCTGGGCGCCCCACACCCAGGAGCCATGGGAAAGCTGGCATCGCCCATCCTGGGGGATTTGCTTGCTTTTTCCTCAGCGGCGACAGTTGCAGAGGTGCCTGAGGAGCCCCTGGAGCTGCTTGAGCTGGGCCCCGATGCCTTCGCCGAGGCCTTTCCCCACCTGGCAGGGGACAGCCAGCAGCTGCAGCACCTGCAGGACCAGCTCCCGGCCGACCTGGACATCTCCAGCTTGGAGGAGCTGCTCAGCTGGCTCGATGCCGTGGAGCCCCAGGACGCCTTCCCCGGTGTCCCCAGCAGTCCTGTGCTCAGCCGCTTCCTGTCTGAGCTGCCCGACCTCTGCGAGGACATGGAGGAGCCGAGCACACAGGGACTGGCAGCCACCAGAGCGCTGGGTGAGGTACCCTCAACCCCTGGGGTGCACCCCGAGAAGGTGCAGGGTGGGCGGGCGGTGCAGCCCCCTGCTGTGCCGGCAGCGAGCTCCCCCCTCAAGCCTGCAGCCAGTCCCCAGCTCAGTGCCCTCAGGAGACCCCTGCCCAACCCTCCCTTCACTCTCCCCAAAAGGCCCCCCCACCCTGAATTCCTCACTGCCCTTAGCAGACCCCTGCCCAACCCTCCCTCGCGTCCCCTCAAGAGACCCCCCGACCCTGAATTCCTTAATTCCCTTAGGAGACCCCTGCCCAAGCCTCGCCTGAGTCCCCTCAAGAGCCCCCCCGGCCCTGAATTTATTAGAGCCCTTAGGAGGCCCCTGCCCAATCCCCCTCTGAGTCCCCTCAAGAGCCCCCCGCCTGCCCCTGCGCCCACCGGCACCAAGTGGGGGGCCAAGCGCCCCGCGCCCACCAGCACCCCCAGCACAGCGCAGAGCTCCCAGCACAGGAGGCCGGCGACGGAGAAAACCCCCGGCAAGGAGAAGACGACGCTGCTGGGCCAGGGTGGCCAAGGCCCCAAGACGCTGTGCCAGGGGAAGACGGGTGGCCACAGCGCGGTGGCTGGCAGCAGCGGCCAAGCGGGCGGCGGCAGGCAGCAGCCGGCGAGCGACAGCACCAGGGCGCCCAGCAAGAGGGCCCGAAGCCCGGGGGCTGCTGGGGGGCAAGGAGCAGCGGCACCGCCTCCCCGGAGAGCGCTGCTGCTGCTGGAGCCCCCCCCCATTAAGCCCCGTGCCCGTGCCCGTGCCGTGCGGGCCCAGGACAGGCTCCGTCCCCAAGCCATCGGGGACAAGACGCTGCAGCGCCAGCACCCAGGGACAAAGACCCCCAGCGAGACTTTGCAGCCGCTGGGGGCCAGGGCGAAGGCGCTGGGGCCAGTGCGCCAGCCGCCCTGTGTGCAGCTGCAGCCCACCTCCAGCGGCCCCAGCAGCATGCCCAGGGCCCCGCCGACGGTGCCAGGCTCCAGCGCTGTGCCCGCTGCCCCCCGGCCCCCAGCTGGCGACAAGGCCCAGGCGGTGCCGGCACCACCAGGCAGCACGGCGCGAGCATGGAGAGCTCCCGTGCAGCAGGCGCCCAGAGCGCCGTGCCTGCCAGCCGCGGGGGGCCAAGCGCAGCGGGAGCCTCTGCCCACGCAGCCGCGCACGCTGCAGCGTCCGGCGCAGCCCCGCGTGGACTATGTGCCCTGCGTGGGGCCCTGGGCGGGCGGCGACGCGGCGCCCACGCCGCTGGAGGAGCAGGAGGCGTCGGTGCCCATCACGCCGCAGCAGCGTCCCGAGCGGGAGCGCCTGAAGAAGCTGGCCCAGGAGGAGCGGCAGCGGGCGGCCCACCAGATGAAGATCGGCCCCGTGCAATTCTTCGTGCAGCGGCAGAAGGACCACGCCATAGCCAAGTATTACGGCTACCCGTGACCCTGCGCTCCTCGACGGCCCCCGCAGCACCCGGGCCCGCTCAGCATGCAGGCACAGAGACCTCTGCAGGCGCCTGCTCCAGCTTCAGCCACGCTCCTCAGCCCTTGCCCCTCTCGCTTGCCCTCTCCCTTCTCCAGTGCTGGAGCTAGGCAGTGTTTGCCACTGTCAGGGATGGGCAACTGGGGCAATGGGAAATGCGCGCGTCACGAATGAACGTTGCAGTGGGAAGCTGTTGGGATGTTGGCAATAGCTGGGGTGGGAAAGGTTGGGCATGGGAACTGCTTGTTGGGACACCAAATGGCTGAGATCCCAAACTTATTTCTTCGTTCGGGTCATTTCTCTTATTTAGTGCCTTCCTTATTAAATTCCTCTAGTGTAGGTGTTCACTCAGCAAGGCCTCTGCCTGCAGCTGTTCTTGCACTGGGATGCCGAGGGGATTTCATGCAGCCCGCTCCCGCTGCCCATGCTCAGTCCGTGCATGGATGTGCGCATGGCCAGCACGGACGGGAGAAAATGGGTGGACGGCTGGGTGGATGGGAGGGTGATGGGAGTTGGGAATTCAGCCTTGGGATCAGACACGGGAGGTTGTTGGGATAGGAAATGATCAGTGGGATGGGAAGTCACGATGGGGATAGGAATTCATTAGAATGGGAAAAATTGGTTTCATTTTTATTTCATTAAATTTACTTTATTGACTGTGTTGTACAGGATGGCATTTTTTTAGGTTCTCTTCCTTTTCTACCCTATTAAACTCTCTTTATCACAACGCACTGCTTTGTACTTCATTTTTCCTTCCGAGTCGTTCTGGATTCACTCAGGGTGGGGGGGACATTAGTGAACGCCTGTGTGCTTCAGATCCAAGGTCACCTTTGCCCTCAACTCAAGATACATATTTGCATCTGTTGTCATGATACAAAATTAACAACAACAAAATAAAAGTTAACTACTTCCAAGCACCAGCTGTACGTTTGCTGGGTCTGCTCTATGCATTTGAAGACCATTCAATACTATTCAGCACCTTCAGGAGGAAATGTGTGGTTCTAGGGAAATGCGTCTTGATCTGATGCAAACCTGCGACACACCCTGCAGCCCCTCCAACAACTGTGATTTTACCTGCAGCCCCTCCAACAACTGTGATTTTACCTGCAGCCCCTGCAACCCCTGTGATTTTACCTGCAGCCCCTCCAACCCTTGTGATTTTTCCTGCAGCCACTCCAACCCTGGGACAGGCCCTACAGCTGGCTCCGGGGACTACCCCGTTGCCGTATCAGTCGCCAATACACACAAGATGAAGGAATGGATGCAGAAGTCATCTTGTTTAGGCAGGGAAGAAAGTCCTCCTAAGAAGGGGAAGGAGCAATAGGAAGGCGAGGCAGGCGACCCCAATGTAGGGCCATCCCAGGGAAGAGGAGGCTGTTATAAAATAGAAAAGAGAGAAAAGCAGCAGTAAGCAGGTGATCCCCATCCCTGGGCGAGCTGCGAGACATGGGACAAGATTTCAGCTGTCATGCAGGTGAGCACATTGTCACCTGGCTGCTGCGATGCTGGGATAACAGCTCCGGGAGCCTGGAATCGGAGGGCAGGGAAGCCAAGCAGCTGGGATCCTTCTCTGGGGAAGGGGGCACTGAGAAAGCGATCGGAAACGGGGCACAAGCCTCTGGAGGCGGCGCCTGTCAGGCGTGAAGGAAAGGGATCCCTTCCAGGAAGATGCTGTGGGGTTGCTGAGGGTCGAAGAACAGCAGGTGTTGGCTGCTCCCACCGTGCTGCAGCAGCGGCAAGGGAGAGACGTGGTGGTTTTCCTCAGCTGGGCAGCTGAGCTCCACCTCAACCGCTCTCTCCCTGCCCCTCCTCAAACGGAAAGGGGAGAAAATAGGATGGAAAGGGCTCAAGGGCTGAGAGAAGGACAGGGAGATCACTCCACAATGATCGTCACGGGCAAAAGAGGCTCAGCAGAGCCTGTTCCAGTCCAGCCCGGGCCTGCTCCTGCGGGGGCTCTCCACAGGCCGCGGCCTCCTCCAGGCCACATCCACCTGCTCCACCGGGGGCTCCTCCACGGGCTGCAGCGTGGAGATCTGCTCCGTGTGGGACCCGTGGGCTGCAGGGGGACAGCCTGCTCCACCAGGGGCCTCTCCCCAGGCCGCAGGGGAACTGCTGCTGTGAGCCTGGAGCACCTCCTGCCTCCTGCTGCACTCACCTTGGGGGCTGCAGAGAGGTTTCTCACTCCTCCCTGACCCAGACGCTGCTGTGCAGCAGGTTTCTTTCCCTTTCTTATGTGGGCTCTCACGCAGGCGCAAACATCATCCTTTTTGTCTCAGTTCTGGGCAGCAGCGGGTCCCTCTGGAGCCTCCTGGAACCGGCCCTTATCTAACATGGGGCAGCTGCTGCATTCTCCTCACAGAGGACACCCCTGCAGCCCCCCGCTACCAGAACCTGTCCTCGTAAACCCAACACAAGACACCGACCGAGCCTCCCTGATTCCCAGCAGGTGGGTCAGGCTGGGAACCCAGGCCAGTGCCCGGCAGACCCTCCTGGGCCTTGAAAAGCAAGCTTTATGGGGACGTAGCACCCAGAAAGAACGGAGTCACACAACAGGATTCATTTCCAAAACCGCCTCGTAGACACCTGGGCCAAAGAGCAGGGCCTTGAGCGGGTATATCACAATGACAGAGTTCATTTCCTTCCCAGTAGCTGGCATGTGCCGTTTTTTGGGATTTCGGGGCTACAGCGTGCTGCTAAGAGGGATGTCTTAGCTCTTGCAGGGCAGTGCTTCCACTAAGGCCAGGACTTTTCTGCATCTTCTACTGCCCTGCAAGCGAGGATGCTTGGGGCACACAGGAAGCTGGGAGCGGACACAGCTGCAGGGATTCCATAAGACACAAGCAAATGCAGCCTTGGCTTGGTGACACTTTCTCTTGATTACTGCTCAACACAAATTACCTCGAGCAAGTCTACTGTGAGGACTAAAGGAAAGAGACGTATGGATGCTGCTAAGCTCTTCTAGCTTGTACCAGGTAGGAAAGATACCTCTGTAGCAGGCGTGAAGAGGATAGCACTAATTAATTAGATGAGAAGCGGAGGAAAGGCACTTAGAGGTAGTGAAAAGCAGTTAATGTGATGTTCCGGGGAAGCTTCAGTCTGCTTAAGGAGTAGCAAGAACAAGCCTAAAGTCATAGCCAAATACAAGAAAGAGAGGAGGACACGCAGCATGAGAAGCTCCCGAGAGAAAGGAGCTCTGTTTTGGGTAAAAATCAGTCCCTTTTTCTATCATGGAGACATCCAAGGGCGTAGGACACGTGCACTTCAGGGAACCAAAAGATGCTGTGCATTTCTCTCGTCCCCCTGACACAGCCACTAGGTGACGATGCTTCCAATTCTCTCTAAAGAAACCTTGCTTTCTCAGGCCCAGGCGTCCAGCTGCACACCAAGGACGTCCCTGGCTCCCAGGCACAGTTCCCAGGCCCAAGGCCGAGCTCCCCTCCGAACCCCCATTCCAGCAGACCTTGCTCCTGGCATGGTGGAGCAGCCACTTCATGTCAGCCTTTTCTCCTGGCAGTCAGCTTAGCGCCGTAACCTCTGCCATCGGGGCACCCGAGAGCCGTGTGAGGTCAGCAGAGAGTCACTGTCAGCCTTTGACCTCACAAAGGTGGGTGGCCATAAGTGCCCTGAGCGTCCAGCTCGCATTGAGTACTGCTGGTGGCACTCGAGGCGTGGAGGTCTGCATGGTGCAATGGGAGACGCCGATGTCCTGCTGCTGGAACAAGAGACGGTGATGTGCTGCTGGTGCAGGAGGAGACCTGAAGGTGCTGCTGCTTAGAGGTGCTGAGGAGCGGGCAGCCTCAGCGGGCAGCTGAATCAGAGGGCAGGGAAGCCAAGCAGCTTCCTTCTCTGGGGAAGGGGGCACAGAGAAAGTGATTGGAAATGGGGTACAAGCCCTCAGCCTCTAAAAGCAATCCCTCAGATGCTGAGGTATAATAAAGTTAGGTATATCTGTTTGACTCTAGACCCCAACATGTTTGTTAGTGTTCTGGTTTGTCCACTGCTTTCTTGTGGGGGATTTGAGTTGGCCATTACTGCTTAGGTGAATGCTGACTTCATATCAATGGTGCACTTCATTCTTAAAATGGGAAGTTTCTACCAATTTCCTGTCCAAACTTGCTCATAAGCCAACTGCAGTCATCATTTCAGATGTGTCTCCCAACTTACACATTTCCTATTTCTCCTTGATATTTACTCAAGAAATTCATTTACGTAGAGACAACATATTCTTCTCTCAACTGGCCTCTGGCTGGGCAGAATGATGTCCTTTCATTCCCTTCCAGACAATAGGCAACTTGTTCCTTCTGTCTTGTGAACTCTTCCTCCTAAGTTCAATGTGAATACAAGTGGCAGAACTGTGCCTCATGTCTCAAATGAGTGTCAGGGCTGCCTTGTCCAGTGTATTCATACTGGAGGGAAAAAAAAATGAATAGCCATACACACTATATAACCACTAAACTTTTTCAGTCCTCCTTGTGCTAACAGTGCATGAACGTGAGGTTTTGTTGTCATTTTGTTTGTTTGTTTGTTTGTTTTAAACTCCTGACTACCATATAGCAAACATGACAAAAAATCACCCTTTTTTGAGAATCTCTGAGAATGGCTCTGCTTTGTATTATCACATGTCACTTCACCTGAACCATTTCAATCACAAGCGATAGCCTTCTGTCAGGCTTGGTAGTACTTCCCAACCTTATGTCACCTGCAAATCTCAAAGCTCCTGTGTAATTTTTAATCTTCAGCCACCATGTCCATACCGAACATATCTAACTTTGAAGTCAGCTCTGCCCTGAATAGGAGGTTGGGTTTTCAGAGGTCCCTTCCAGCCTACATTTCTCCATGAGTCTTTGCCTCCTTAGCAGCTGCAGTTTCAGAACTGTCTCTGAGAATTACCATAGGTAACCACGCCTTTGCTGGTAATTCCCTCTTCAGTGTGAACAATTGCAAATTCCCTTTATTCACTTGCAGCCCCAAAGCCCAAATCCGTAGATAATGTATCAGAAGCTCACAGAAAGTGAAATAGATGGAGTTCATCCCCTGTGTAGGGAAGAACTGGTCCTACAAAGGAAAGCTACTAAATTGTCTGGAAACAATTTAGCTCTGATAAATTATCTTGTCAATTACACATTACCCCCTACTTCCCTGGTCTTATCTGTTCTTGCTACAAAACTTTGCACGGTGTTGATGTCAAACTAACAGGCCCACACTTGTCTGGATGACTCTTTACCCTCTTCTGGACAGAAGTATATTTATTACTCTCCCATTCTGGGGACTATCCCCGATTTGCACAATTGTTATGCATTTTTCCTACTTGACTTGTTGTTCTGCGTGCCAATGCTGTTAACAGGCTAGGTAGATATCAGCTTTTCATTTTTCACTTGAATCACTATAGATTTTTATTTCACCCCAGATGATGTTGCGCCTAGTGCCCTACCCTCCTTTTCAATGGGAGTCCTGTCACTGCCCTTAACATCACATTGTTGTTGCTGTTAGATGCAGGAAATCAGATTTGCAGCATTTGAGACATCAGTAACTTTTGACCTATTTTTGCCTCGAGTGTGCAACTGTCCTAATTTGTTCTCTTTCTTCCCCCTGGTTTCTGTGGCTTAAGTACCACTTACTATTATTGTTTAATTTCCTATGTGAAGGAGGTTTTTGGTCATTCTTACTTTATTTCTGCAGTTTTTAACCTCTGAAACATACCTTTTCTCATCGCTTTTTTCCTCTTTGAATTTTGAATTTTAACTATGCCTTCTCTGCACTCAAGTCCCAGAGCTGCTTAGTCAGACTCAATTATTCATTTCCTTAGATTTCAAGGTTTGCATTTCTAAGCCTCAGAACCTTCATTCTAAACCTGGTTTTGTCTGTCGTGAAATGTAAAATGAGAAAAGTCAGCTCATGATCACACTTTATTCAAATTTTACTACATTTAAACCCATACAGGAGCCAAGTCTAAAACGGTCTTGTATTTTTTCACTTTTGGGAAGAAAGCCATCACATAGTATACCTGGATGAACATAAGTGGTAATTATCTTTCAATCTTTTGCTGGGAAGTTAAAGTCTCCCATAATTCCCATTATTGTTTACGTGTCTGATAACTGTACAGAGATAATTCACTATTAGACTGGAGCTAAGAGCAAAGAGCGGGCTAGCAAGGCTGTCTATCTTTAGCAGTGATTTGCACAAAACCACTCTTTTGCTGACCCATAACATTTAATTTCTCTATCCTCTGCTTCTTGCTAACACAAAGCACCATCTTATTCCATCCATTTGCCTTGGTTTCCAGCCTTCCTGAGATTTATCGGTCCTTGTATGACATTCATGCCTTTGTTTCACCCTTCCTGTGTTGACACTTGTCATAACAGTTTTAGATCCTGAACATGATCATCTCAAAGTTTGCCTGACAGTTAGGTCTTCCTCACATTGTCATAGAGTATCAGGTCTCCACCACTTGAAATAGATCGTATTGGATTAGATTATTGGCACCGTCTCTTGTGCTGGTAGTCCATTATCTTCACAGTCCATACAACTGGCCATCAGTGAACATGAAGCGGCCTTATCCTGCCCATTTACCTTTCTGGAAATCAGCCACTCTCTCTGCCTAGAGCAGGGAATGGATTTTCCTCACCTTTCTTCAAAAGCTCTGAAGTTTTCTGTGATCTTTCCAATTTTATGGTATGATAAGCTTTTGCTTCCACCGAAGGGTAGAAGTCATTATGAATAGTGCCAACAAAACAGAAACATAACAATGAAAACGACATTTTAATTCAGAATAGGTATTTGAAAAGTTCACCTTTTCTAGCACAAATGGGGAAAAGAAAAAAAAAAAAAAAAAAGCAGTCCTAAAACATCAAAACTGTGGCCAAAGAATTAGAAGAAACACTATTTTTCCAAAGCTGCAATGTTTTCCATTCATCTGGCTGGGCCAGCAGAGCACTGGAGACCTGGATGCACTGTACTCATGGCTGGTTCCCCTAAATGACCTGCAGGGAGATCTTCTTATCTCTATCCCTCTGTTTCTCCTTTCAATCTCTGTTTTGTCTGTTTGTATCACTAGCTCTCAAATCGCCACTGATATATGCACGTGCAGCACCCAGCACAACCTTGTTTCAGGCTCCAGCGGGACCTTTAGGCATTACCATCCTGTAAACAAATAACAATGATAGTGAGTGTAATTACAATCGTCAAACTATTCCAGCTCCACATCATTAGCCATGCCCTGAGCTAAATAACATTTTAATCAGTTCGATATGTCATCTGTGGCTTTCTTCACTGTCACTTGCAATCCAGCAAACTCCTTCCTTCACGTTTCTAGATTAGACAGAGGGTTCTCAACTGCAGACATCCAATTCCCTGTTCAGGAAGCAGTGAGACCTTTCCTCTTCTCACAGATTTAAGATGATATCCAAGCATCATGAGACACAGTGCGTATGTCTCCTAGGCCCATCCCATGAGAGCAGGACATTTACCACACATGAGAAGAAGACTTAATGCAGTGGCAAAGCAAAATACTCAGTGTCAAAGCCATGTTGAGATGATCATTAAAGACAGATCAAAATTACCCAATGCAGGAGGAAAATCTATCGTTTGTAGAAGATTATGTTCTCTGATTATTAGTTTCAAAATTAGTTTTTCCTTTGGATTTCCTCTGAACTTAAACTTAGTTTGGAATGCCTTTGGTTTTGAATATTTCTAAAATTGTATTACTTCTCCTAAGTAAGTTGCTAGTCTGTTCTATTTACGTGAAATTCAAATAATATTGTGAAGTATCTGCCATCAGTTTTACTGTGTGCCAGGCTGAGTTCCCTGATGAATTTCAAATTTCAGATATGAAACGGTAAAGGTTAAAAAAAAAAAATGTTACAAAGGGTACTTCATGCGGTAGCATAAACTTCTGTTTTCTCAAAACTTGTATCAGTTCATCTCACCAGGACCAGCAGGGGAAGCACACTCTGCCTAGGCACTGGCAAAGGCACACAGTGAGACTGTGGGGTCTCTTGCTGGGGTCATTCAAAATTTGACTGTACAAGCCCCTGAGCAATATGACAGGGCTTTAAAAATGGCCCTGCTTGAAGTACGCGGGTGATCTGGAGACCTCTAAGGTGCTTTCCAACAAAAGCTTTTCTATAATTGTATGAAATCACCTGCAATAGATTAACCCTGGTCATTATTCCTATCACAGGAAATAACTGTGACCCCTGGGTAACAGGTGAGCTTACTGCGACACCAGGGAGAGCCTTCCTGTACTGAAAGGCAACCTGTAGGAAAGCTGTGGAGGGAGTCTTTATCAGGGCCTGGAGCGACAGGACAAGGAGTAACCGCTTTAAACTGAAAAGTTAGATTTAGAATATATATTAGGAACAAATTCTCTACTGATAGTACCTCACATCCTGTGCATCTGCCAGCTTCTGCATTTTATGGTTGCCTCCCCTACTTAAGCGAGGATATTGGAGTGCTGTGTGAAACACTCAGATCTTACAGGAACAAAACAATACCTTACCTTTTGCGTTCAAATACGTGCCCAGTACGTTCAGCTAAAACAACTTCTAACCTACAGCGTTTGGTCGAAAGTTCCAATTTCTGTCTCAGTTTCATGTACACCAAATTTTCAAGCAGGATTTCTGGGCCAGTGTCGTCTGTCTGTGATAGACTGCTTTGCTAGATCATCATTCACTGCTCCCTCTGCCAGGCACAGGCCTTTCTCTCTTAATCCCTTGTAAGAAAACTTGCAGAGGTATATGGGGTAGCAGTCAGCAGTGTAAAAGAATAAGAGACATACTGCCTTCGCACATATATATACAACACAATATCAAAGATCTCATCAAGGTCCACCAAGGAAAGGAAGCAATGCAGGAGAAAGAAGACAGGACAACAGGGGGAATGGAGAGCATAAGGGAGGAGGCAGCCAGTGGCCTTAAAAACAAAGCATAAAAATAACTTCCAGTAGTGGGACATAGTGAATTGGAGCTCTAAGGTCTGCATCTAGAGATGTCTTTTATCTTTATCATGCAGTTGTGGAGATGGGTCCTCTGGTTTTGGTCATGTTTTTTCACATTCTGCAATTATCTCCCAAGAACCACCCCCTGTTGGGCAGAAAGGTAGAGGTGCGCTCCAGAAACACAGCGATGGCAAGGAGTCCTCCACTTCATTCTTCCATTTTTTTCCAGCTGGAAGCATTCATAGTTGTCAACTGAATTGGTTTTGAGGAGTAGGAAAGACAGCATTGCTGGATTTCTGCTTTCTCCTAGATCCTATCATACCACATCATGACAGTTGTCTTTGTTTTATGTCCTTTTATGCCTGGATGTTTCTCATTTTTATGTGTGTGGGGTTTTCTATTTTTCTTTCTTTCTCTTCTTTCTTTCTTTCTTTCTTTCTTGCTTGCTTGCTTGCTTGCTTTCTTTCTTGCTTTCTCTTTCTTTCTTCCTGTCTGTCTTTCTGTCTGTCTGTCTGTCTTGTCTCTTTCTGTCCAGCACTGATTTTATTGCTACTTGTGCATATCCAGACTGTACAGTTTTCTCCATTCCCTCTGTTTCTCCCTGTGTCTTGCCCCTCTTCCCTGCAACTGAACAGCATTGCCTTGATCAATGAAGTGGCAACATGCGGCTTACACAGCAAACTGCTGAAATTACAGCTATAGCCATGGAGCACAGCTGCAGATCAACAGAAGACCACCAATAACTCACATTTCTAAACTGCTTGTCACAATTCTTCAGTATGCAGGCTGTGATGCTGCCAAGAGCGATCTCACCTCTTAAGCACCCATCCATTTCTTCTCTTCCCAGACCCTCAAGGTATCCTGGTCAAACCACCCCCCTTGCCCCATCTGTCTGTCCCACATTCCTTTTCCCTCATCTTTTTTTTTTTTTTTTCAGCATAGTGTCTCCATAGAAGCTGCTGCTCCCCAACTCCGAGTTGACTAGGGCTGAACTATTGAAAAAGAAAAGAAAAGCTATAAATTATAGTGAGAGATGGTGAATACCTAATGATCTCTTAAAAGCAGGAATTTAAGGGAATAAGTAATTGATAAATGGAGTTAAGATCAGTAGGAAAAAATCCACTGTTGCAATCAGTAGAGTTAAGAAGTTTTTCAAGTACATTAGAAACAAAACTTAGAGTAATGACACAGATCCAATACGGGATGGGTATTGCTTCAGTGAGAAATGATGAAAAAAAAAAACCAACATCACGTACATGTGTATGTGTTGTTGTGTATTTGGAAAAAAAACAGGTTAATGAAAACTGCATGCTCAATTAGACGATTTTTTTTGTTGTCATTGGCAGGGAATTGTGTGCTTTATAACACAATATGTGTTATATGTTTTTTATATATTTTTTAATAAATAGACTTTATTAGATAACTCATTTTGAATGTATAGCCTAGATGTTAGAAGAATTAACAACATGCAATATTACTTGTAAAGATTAACAACATGTGGTATCTAAATAATATTTAGAGATGTAAAGGTGTTTGGCATTTCAAAGTCTACTTCTCCAATGAAAAATGTGTTAGAGCTTCTGTTGGATGTAATGTAACCTGCTCACTTCCTGCCCACCTCAGCAGGGCAGGGGATAAAATCGGGAAAAAAAAGGAACGAGAAAGCTCATGGGCTTTGATAAAGACAGGGATATTGCTTATCAATGATTGTTGTGGAAAAATCTCTCTTAACTTGAGGAAATTAATTTAATGCCCATTAATTTGTATAAATTTAATTACTAGTTCAGGTGTTGGGAAGCAAAAGGACAAACATCAAACCACATAGGGGTAACAAACACTTCTCCTCCTCTTCTGGGCTCAACTTCACTCCAAGCACCTGTCTTCCACCTGCTGATCTCGCTCAGTCCATTCACTGGGGAAATGGGCAGCACAGGAGGAGGCTGTGGTTAATGTGCAGCAGTTCTTCTCTGCCTATCCTTTCTTCTCGTTTCTACTTTGCTCCAGTGTGGGTCCTCCACAGGCTGCAGACCCTGTCAGGAATATTCATCTGTTCTGGCATGGATCCTCCACAGGTTTCAAAGAATATCTGCTCCACCATGGAGCATCTACTTCTCCTCCTCCTATGACCTTGATGTTCCCTCTGTTGTTCCTCATTCTTTTTGTTCTCTCCAGCTCTCTCCATCCAATATTTTCTGTGCATTCTTAGAGGCAACACACCTTGGCTTGTTGTCTGAGTTTGGCCTATGGTGCATCTGTTGCTGTGTCCAGCACAGTGCAGCCCCTGACCTTGCTACCAAAACCTTGCCACAAATCTCAATACACCTGTTAAAAGAGACCCTCCTGTTTGTTGCCCTTCTTTGGACACTCTCGAACAGTTTTATATCTTTTTCTCATACTGTGGTGCCCAAAACTGCACACAGTACTCACAGTACGTGGAATAGCAACAGAGACTGCCTCTAATTTTCTCTTCCCTGCAGAAGCTCTGTTGCTACCACTGTCCGGAAATCATCACTATCACAGACAGGAGTAGCATTCCCTCCTCCCACAGTTGGTTCTTTTTCCCCCAGACTTAGACACCATCCACAAAAGCAAAAACAAAACAAAACAAACAAACAAACAAAAAAGAGTCAAAAGCCCTCAGGAAGGCAGTGGTGCAGACTGTGGAGAGCCTGGGTTCAAATCCTTCTTCTGCGAGGCTCTGAACCTATACCCCACCACAAGCTGTCCGCTAACGTATGGCAGGGCAAGGAGGAAGAAAGAACATTTCTCCTGCACTTTCCATTTATTGTTGGCTGACAATTCTGTAGAGTTATAAAGCCTCAATCAGTGCGATACAGGGTTCTTCTCACATTGTCTCACTGTGCCCTAAGGGGAACAGCTCTAATTTAATAGATGCTTCACCAGAAAATCATGAGTCATCTGCAGTTTTGAAGTTTTCTGGGATCAAGTCCCTTCAGACAGTTGAGGAATTTGCTCTATCACCTATGAAAACTGGTGCTCTAATAAGCTAGTGAGTGAACAAGAGAGAAATCCTCTGCTAGATGACTTGACAAATTTGGTCTGAAAACAGTGTTGAGGCAGAACAATGCACGATTTTTGCCTTGGATGCACAGAGAGATTGGGGGTAGTAGAATTCTTTTATTCTTCATTGATATAAACATTTTCAAAACAGGTGTTTGCTCAACCTTGCTTCCACTGTGTGCATGGGAGGGAGATAACTGAAAGTGGGGAGTGTTGCTTGAAACCTGCAAGTGGCTGAGGTCCAGTGGGGTTGGAGGCTTTCTTACTCCTTTTGGAAATGCAAAGCAACCTTGCGCCTACCCTGCACTTGCAGAAGGATCACGACAGCCCAAAGCACAGAGGCTTTGTAATTACTGCATAGGGATTGGGAGCAGGGGGCTGCAGGCGTGGCCTCTGTGAGAACAGTGCGGAAGCTGCCCGTGTCGGATCAGAGCCAGCTCCAGCCAACTCCAGAAGGGCCACGGCGCTTGCCAGAGCTGAGCCTATAAGCGATGCTGTTTGCACCTCCGGGAGAGCAGATTTAAGAAGGGGGAAATACTGCTGTGCAACAGAAGCTGGAAGAGCAAGGAGAGAGAACCAGCCCTGCAGCCCCCAAGGTGAGTGCAGCAGGAGGCAGGAGGTGCTCCAGGCTCACAGCAGCAGTTCCCCTGCGGCCTGGGGAGAGGCCCCTGGTGGAGCAGGCTGTCCCCCTGCAGCCCACGGGTCCCACACGGAGCAGATCTCCACGCTGCAGCCCGTGGAGGAGCCCCCGCTGGAGCAGGTGGATGTGGCCTGGAGGAGGCCGCGGCCTGTGGAGAGCCCCCGCAGGAGCAGGCCCCAGGCCAGAGCTGCAGCCATGGAGAGGAGCCCACGCAGGAGCAGGGGGCCTGGGGGGAGCTGCCACCCGTGGGGGACCCAGGTTGGAGCAGTTTGCTCCTGACGGACGGACCCTGTGGTACAGACCCATATCGGAACAGTTCCTCAAGAATGGTGGCCTGTAAGCAGCCCCCGCAGGCTCATTTCGGGAAGGACGGCATCCCGTGGGAGGGACCCCGCGTGGAACAGGGGCAGAGAGGGACCGTGGAGGAGCAGCAGGTGATGAAGTGTTAGGGGCTGACCACAGCCCACATTCCCCATTCCCCTGCAACACTCGGCAGGAGGAGGTAGAGCAGGGTGGATAGGAGGTAAAAGGGGTTTTAAGTTTGCTTTTAATTTTTCACTATTGTATTCTGCTAGTGATAGGCAACAAATTATATTAATCTCCCTGTGCTGCGTGTGTTTTGTCCAGGACGATAATTGTTGAGTGATCTCCCTGTCCTTATCACAATTCCTTGAGCCCTTTTCATCATATTTTTTCCCCCTTTTCCTTTGAGGAGGGGGAGTGAGAGAGTTGCTATGGTGGAGTTCAGCTGCCCAGCACTTAAAACTACCAAGCAACAGTCCTACTATCCACCGACCAGCGTCCTTATTCAAGCCTGTTGCAGCTATGTATGCTGCTCTGCTCTGTCTGGGATGTGGACCTAGCCATGATATCTGGGGCCAGCTCATATGGACTAGAGCCTTACAATCTGCAGGAATTCCCCTTCAGTGGGAACTTGCATCACATAAAGACGGTTCTCCATGGTGGAAGACAAAGCCTGTAGGAATTATTAGAAGTCGACATCCTCCATCGCTCTGACCCCCGAGATTTGGACATAATTTCCAAAATGAGCAAAAGGGATCTGTGTCTGCCCTGATACGAAGGAAATCACTGCCCCTGGAAATCTAGTCACTATGCTTTGGTGACTTCATCAGCGTTTTTGTTCTGCTTTGTATGCATCAAATGGAAAAGAGCTACCCCAGGAACACTGTGCTTTGGTGGCAGAGATCTGCTTGCAGCTGAGGACACTACTTATGTTTGTGTGTGAAAATCACACTTTCCTGCTAAAGTACATAATATTGGGCCACATGCTTTCTAGCATATCACCTGTCAGGGAAGCAAACCCAGGAAAAGCACTAATACAGCCCTATGTGTCCCTCATGGCTATAAGCACAGCCACAAGCACAACCATGCTAACACACAGGAAATCTGTGCATGATCCCCAGAATTCACAGATGCAACGTGCATTTCTGTGCCCGTGCCCTGACACCAGCTGGCAGCAGGAGTTCAGCTCCCAGCCTCAGCTCACTCTCTGTTCCTTGGGTTTGCTTTAATGCCTCCTTTGAGACACTGCCTCAGCGCAGTGAGTTTGTGAATGTGACATATCATTCAATATTATCCACCATGAGCCACTCTGTTCCTATAGCAACTGCCTCCTTAGCCCAGTTCCTGGGTCTCTTCTGGTCTGTTTGATATTCACCTTGACACCTTTGGTGGAGGCCTTGAAGGAACACACAAAGTGTGAAAACACCTTGTACTTATTAGGCCAAGGTAATTCCTCCCCACATGGATGGGCACATATCATCTCCAAGAAAGGGGCTCCCACCTCCACGACTCCCGTCCATCCTCCACCTCTCTATGTCCTTGCATGAATAACGACCTGCACCGCTTAACCTGGACAGGAGCCTGAAGTCCACAACGGGAAACGCTCTGATCTGGGCTCCTTCCAAAAGGGCCACGCAGATATAACTAGAAGAATGCGTAAAACGTTGACCCTAGCTGACGTAATTTCTTTTGGTTGATCTGATGCAAACCTGTGATGCACCCTGCAGCCCCTGCAACACTTGTGATTTTACCTGCAGCCCCTGCAACTGCTGTAATTTTACCTGCAGCCCCTCCAACAACTGTGATTTTACCTGCAGCCCCTGCAACCCCTGTGATTTTACCTGCAGCCCCTGCAACCCCTGTGATTTTACCTGCAGCCCCTCCAACAACTGTGATTTTACTTGCAGCCCCTCCAACCCTTGTGATGTTCCCTGCAGCCACTCCAACCCTGGGACAGGCCCTACAGCTGGCTCCGGGGACTACCCCGTTGCCGTATCAGTCGCCAATACACACAAGATGAAGGAATGGATGCAGAAGTCATCTCATTTAGGCAGGGAAGAAAGTCCTCCTAAGACGGGGAAGGAGCAATAGGAAGGCGAGGCAGGCGACCCCAATGTAGGGCCATCGAAGGGAAGAGGAGGCTGTTATAAAATAGAAAAGAGAGAAAAGCAGCAGTAGGCAGGTGATCCCCATCCCTGGGCGAGCTGCGAGACATGGGACAAGATTTCAGCTGTCATGCAGGCGAGCACATTGTCACCTGGCTGCTGCGATGCTGGGATAACAGCTCCGGGAGCCTGGAATCGGAGGGCAGGGAAGCCAAGCAGCTGGGATCCTTCTCTGGGGAAGGGGGCACTGAGAAAGCGATCGGAAACGGGGCACAAGCCTCTGGAGGCGGCGCCTGTCAGGCGTGAAGGAAAGGGATCCCTTCCAGGAAGATGCTGTGGGGTTGCTGAGGGTCGAAGAACAGCAGGTGTGGTGTTTTTCCTCAGCTGGGCAGCTGAGCTCCACCTCAACCGCTCTCTCCCTGCCCCTCCTCAAACGGAAAGGGGAGAAAATAGGATGGAAGGGGCTCAAGGGCTGAGAGAAGGACAGGGAGATCACTCCACAATGATCGTCACGGGCAAAAGAGGCTCAGCAGAGCCTGTTCCAGTCCAGCCCGGGCCTGCTCCTGCGGGGGCTCTCCACAGGCCGCGGCCTCCTCCAGGCCACATCCACCTGCTCCAGCGGGGGCTCCTCCACGGGCTGCAGCGTGGAGATCTGCTCCGTGTGGGACCCGTGGGCTGCAGGGGGACAGCCTGCTCCACCAGGGGCCTCTCCCCAGGCCGCAGGGGAACTGCTGCTGTGAGCCTGGAGCACCTCCTGCCTCCTGCTGCACTCACCTTGGGGGCTGCAGAGAGGTTTCTCACTCCTCCCTGACCCAGACGCTGCTGTGCAGCAGGTTTCTTTCCCTTTCTTAGGTGGGCTCTCACACAGGCGCCAAACATCATCCTTTTTGTCTCAGTTCTGGGCAGCAGCGGGTCCCTCTGGAGCCTCCTGGAACCGGCCCTTATCTAACATGGGGCAGCTGCTGCATTCTCCTCACAGAGGACACCCCTGCAGCCCCCCGCTACCAGAACCTGTCCTCGTAAACCCAACACAAGACACCGACCGAGCCTCCCTGATTCCCAGCAGGTGGGTCAGGCTGGGAACCCAGGCCAGTGCCCGGCAGACCCTCCTGGGCCTTGAAAAGCAAGCTTTATGGGGACGTAGCACCCAGAAAGAACGGAGTCACACAACAGGATTCATTTCCAAAACCGCCTCGTAGACACCTGGGCCAAAGAGCAGGGCCTTGAGCGGGTATATCACAATGACAGAGTTCATTTCCTTCCCAGTAGCTGGCATGTGCCGTTTTTTGGGATTTCGGGGCTACAGCGTGCTGCTAAGAGGGATGTCTTAGCTCTTGCAGGGCAGTGCTTCCACTAAGGCCAGGACTTTTCTGCATCTTCTACTGCCCTGCAAGCGAGGATGCTTGGGGCACACAGGAAGCTGGGAGCGGACACAGCTGCAGGGATTCCATAAGACACAAGCAAATGCAGCCTTGGCTTGGTGATACTTTCTCTTGATTACTGCTCAACACAAATTACCTCGAGCAAGTCTACTGTGAGGACTAAAGGAAAGAGACGTATGGATGCTGCTAAGCTCTTCTAGCTTGTACCAGGTAGGAAAGATACCTCTGTAGCAGGCGTGAAGAGGATAGCACTAATTAATTAGATGAGAAGCGGAGGAAAGGCACTTAGAGGTAGTGAAAAGCAGTTAATGTGATGTTCCGGGGAAGCTTCAGTCTGCTTAAGGAGTAGCAAGAACAAGCCTAAAGTCATAGCCAAATACAAGAAAGAGAGGAGGACACGCAGCATGAGAAGCTCCCGAGAGAAAGGAGCTCTGTTTTGGGTAAAAATCAGTCCCTTTTTCTATCATGGAGACATCCAAGGGCGTAGGACACGTGCACTTCAGGGAACCAAAAGATGCTGTGCATTTCTCTCGTCCCCCTGACACAGCCACTAGGTGACGATGCTTCCAATTCTCTCTAAAGAAACCTTGCTTTCTCAGGCCCAGGCGTCCAGCTGCACACCAAGGACGTCCCTGGCTCCCAGGCACAGTTCCCAGGCCCAAGGCCGAGCTCCCCTCCGAACCCCCATTCCAGCAGACCTTGCTCCTGGCATGGTGGAGCAGCCACTTCATGTCAGCCTTTTCTCCTGGCAGTCAGCTTAGCGCCGTAACCTCTGCCATCGGGGCGCCCGAGAGCCGTGTGAGGTCAGCAGAGAGTCACTGTCAGCCTTTGACCTCACAAAGGTGGGTGGCCATAAGTGCCCTGAGCGTCCAGCTCGCATTGAGTACTGCTGGTGGCACTCGAGGCGTGGAGGTCTGCATGGTGCAATGGGAGACGCCGATGTCCTGCTGCTGGAACAAGAGACGCTGATGTGCTGCTGGTGCAGGAGGAGACGTGAAGGTGCTGCTGCTTAGAGGTGCTGAGGAGCGGGCAGCCTCAGCGGGCAGCTGAATCAGAGGGCAGGGAAGCCAAGCAGCTTCCTTCTCTGGGGAAGGGGGCACAGAGAAAGTGATTGGAAATGGGGTACAAGCCCTCAGCCTCTAAAAGCAATCCCTCAGATGCTGAGGTATAATAAAGTTAGGTATATCTGTTTGACTCTAGACCCCAACATGTTTGTTAGTGTTCTGGTTTGTCCACTGCTTTCTTGTGGGGGATTTGAGTTGGCCATTACTGCTTAGGTGAATGCTGACTTCATATCAATGGTGCACTTCATTCTTAAAATGGGAAGTTTCTACCAATTTCCTGTCCAAACTTGCTCATAAGCCAACTGCAGTCATCATTTCAGATGTGTCTCCCAACTTACACATTTCCTATTTCTCCTTGATATTTACTCAAGAAATTCATTTACGTAGAGACAACATATTCTTCTCTCAACTGGCCTCTGGCTGGGCAGAATGATGTCCTTTCATTCCCTTCCAGACAATAGGCAACTTGTTCCTTCTGTCTTGTGAACTCTTCCTCCTAAGTTCAATGTGAATACAAGTGGCAGAACTGTGCCTCATGTCTCAAATGAGTGTCAGGGCTGCCTTGTCCAGTGTATTCATACTGGAGGGGAAAAAAAATGAATAGCCATACACACTATATAACCACTAAACTTTTTCAGTCCTCCTTGTGCTAACAGTGCATGAACGTGAGGTTTTGTTGTCATTTTGTTTGTTTGTTTGTTTGTTTTAAACTCCTGACTACCATATAGCAAACATGACAAAAAATCACCCTTTTTTGAGAATCTCTGAGAATGGCTCTGCTTTGTATTATCACATGTCACTTCACCTGAACCATTTCAATCACAAGCGATAGCCTTCTGTCAGGCTTGGTAGTACTTCCCAACCTTATGTCACCTGCAAATCTCAAAGCTCCTGTGTAATTTTTAATCTTCAGCCACCATGTCCATACCGAACATATCTAACTTTGAAGTCAGCTCTGCCCTGAATAGGAGGTTGGGTTTTCAGAGGTCCCTTCCAGCCTACATTTCTCCATGAGTCTTTGCCTCCTTAGCAGCTGCAGTTTCAGAACTGTCTCTGAGAATTACCATAGGTAACCACGCCTTTGCTGGTAATTCCCTCTTCAGTGTGAACAATTGCAAATTCCCTTTATTCACTTGCAGCCCCAAAGCCCAAATCCGTAGATAATGTATCAGAAGCTCACAGAAAGTGAAATAGATGGAGTTCATCCTCTGTGTAGGGAAGAACTGGTCCTACAAAGGAAAGCTACTAAATTGTCTGGAAACAATTTAGCTCTGATAAATTATCTTGTCAATTACACATTACCCCCTACTTCCCTGGTCTTATCTGTTCTTGCTACAAAACTTTGCACGGTGTTGATGTCAAACTAACAGGCCCACACTTGTCTGGATGACTCTTTACCCTCTTCTGGACAGAAGTATATTTATTACTCTCCCATTCTGGGGACTATCCCCGATTTGCACAATTGTTATGCATTTTTCCTACTTGACTTGTTGTTCTGCGTGCCAATGCTGTTAACAGGCTAGGTAGATATCAGCTTTTCATTTTTCACTTGAATCACTATAGATTTTTATTTCACCCCAGATGATGTTGCGCCTACTGCCCTACCCTCCTTTTCAATGGGAGTCCTGTCACTGCCCTTAACATCACATTGTTGTTGCTGTTAGATGCAGGAAATCAGATTTGCAGCATTTGAGACATCAGTAACTTTTGACCTATTTTTGCCTCGAGTGTGCAACTGTCCTAATTTGTTCTCTTTCTTCCCCCTGGTTTCTGTGGCTTAAGTACCACTTACTATTATTGTTTAATTTCCTATGTGAAGGAGGTTTTTGGTCATTCTTACTTTATTTCTGCAGTTTTTAACCTCTGAAACATACCTTTTCTCATCGCTTTTTTCCTCTTTGAATTTTGAATTTTAACTATGCCTTCTCTGCACTCAAGTCCCAGAGCTGCTTAGTCAGACTCAATTATTCATTTCCTTAGATTTCAAGGTTTGCATTTCTAAGCCTCAGAACCTTCATTCTAAACCTGGTTTTGTCTGTCGTGAAATGTAAAATGAGAAAAGTCAGCTCATGATCACACTTTATTCAAATTTTACTACATTTAAACCCATACAGGAGCCAAGTCTAAAACGGTCTTGTATTTTTTCACTTTTGGGAAGAAAGCCATCACATAGTATACCTGGATGAACATAAGTGGTAATTATCTTTCAATCTTTTGCTGGGAAGTTAAAGTCTCCCATAATTCCCATTATTGTTTACGTGTCTGATAACTGTACAGAGATAATTCACTATTAGACTGGAGCTAAGAGCAAAGAGCGGGCTAGCAAGGCTGTCTATCTTTAGCAGTGATTTGCACAAAACCACTCTTTTGCTGACCCATAACATTTAATTTCTCCATCCTCTGCTTCTTGCTAACACAAAGCACCATCTTATTCCATCCATTTGCCTTGGTTTCCAGCCTTCCTGAGATTTATCGGTCCTTGTATGACATTCATGCCTTTGTTTCACCCTTCCTGTGTTGACACTTGTCATAACAGTTTTAGATCCTGAACATGATCATCTCAAAGTTTGCCTGACAGTTAGGTCTTCCTCACATTGTCATAGAGTATCAGGTCTCCACCACTTGAAATAGATCGTATTGGATTAGATTATTGGCACCGTCTCTTGTGCTGGTAGTCCATTATCTTCACAGTCCATACAACTGGCCATCAGTGAACATGAAGCGGCCTTATCCTGCCCATTTACCTTTCTGGAAATCAGCCACTCTCTCTGCCTAGAGCAGGGAATGGATTTTCCTCACCTTTCTTCAAAAGCTCTGAAGTTTTCTGTGATCTTTCCAATTTTATGGTATGATAAGCTTTTGCTTCCACCGAAGGGTAGAAGTCATTATGAATAGTGCCAACAAAACAGAAACATAACAATGAAAACGATATTTTAATTCAGAATAGGTATTTGAAAAGTTCACCTTTTCTAGCACAAATGGGGAAAAGAAAAAAAAAAAAAAAAAAAAGCAGTCCTAAAACATCAAAACTGTGGCCAAAGAATTAGAAGAAACACTATTTTTCCAAAGCTGCAATGTTTTCCATTCATCTGGCTGGGCCAGCAGAGCACTGGAGACCTGGATGCACTGCACTCATGGCTGGTTACCCTAAATGACCTGCAGGGAGATCTTCTTATCTCTATCCCTCTGTTTCTCCTTTCAATCTCTGTTTTGTCTGTTTGTATCACTAGCTCTCAAATCGCCACTGATATATGCACGTGCAGCACCCAGCACAACCTTGTTTCAGGCTCCAGCGGGACCTTTAGGCATTACCATCCTGTAAACAAATAACAATGATAGTGAGTGTAATTACAATCGTCAAACTATTCCAGCTCCACATCATTAGCCATGCCCTGAGCTAAATAACATTTTAATCAGTTTGATATGTCATCTGTGGCTTTCTTCACTGTCACTTGCAATCCAGCAAACTCCTTCCTTCACGTTTCTAGATTAGACAGAGGGTTCTCAACTGCAGACATCCAATTCCCTGTTCAAGAAGCAGCGAGACCTTTCCTCTTCTCACAGATTTAAGATGATAGCCAAGCATCATGAGACACAGTGCGTATGTCTCCTAGGCCCATCCCATGAGAGCAGGACATTTACCACACATGAGAAGAAGACTTAATGCAGTGGCAAAGCAAAATACTCAGTGTCAAAGCCATGTCGAGATGATCATTAAAGACAGATCAAAATTACCCAATGCAGGAGGAAAATCTATCGTTTGTAGAAGATTATGTTCTCTGATTATTAGTTTCAAAATTAGTTTTTCCTTTGGATTTCCTCTGAACTTAAACTTAGTTTGGAATGCCTTTGGTTTTGAATATTTCTAAAATTGTATTACTTCTCCTAAGTAAGTTGCTAGTCTGTTCTATTTACGTGAAATTCAAATAATATTGTGAAGTATCTGCCATCAGTTTTACTGTGTGCCAGGCTGAGTTCCCTGATGAATTTCAAATTTCAGATATGAAACGGTAAAGGTTAAAAAAAAAAAATGTTACAAAGGGTACTTCATGCGGTAGCATAAACTTCTGTTTTCTCAAAACTTGTATCAGTTCATCTCACCAGGACCAGCAGGGGAAGCACACTCTGCCTAGGCACTGGCAAAGGCACACAGTGAGACTGTAGGGTCTCTTGCCGGGGTCATTCAAAATTTGACTGTACAAGCCCCTGAGCAATATGACAGGGCTTTAAAAATGGCCCTGCTTGAAGTACGCGGGTGATCTGGAGACCTCTAAGGTGCTTTCCAACAAAAGCTTTTCTATAATTGTATGAAATCACCTGTAGTAGATTAACCCTTGTCGTTATTCCCATCACAGGAAATAACTGTGACACCTGGGTAACAGGTGAGCTTACTGCGACACCAGGGAGAGCCTTCCTGTACTGAAAGGCAACCTGTAGGAAAGCTGGGGAGGGAGTCTTTATCAGGTTCTGGAGCGACAGGACAAGGAGTAACCGCTTTAAACTGAAAAGTTAGATTTAGAATATATATTAGGAACAAATTCTCTACTGATAGTACCTCACATCCTGTGCATCTGCCAGCTTCTGCATTTTATGGTTGCCTCCCCTACTTAAGAGAGGATATTGGAGTGCTGTGTGAAACACTCAGATCTTACAGGAACAAAACAATACCTTACCTTTTGCGTTCAAATATGTGCCCAGTACGTTCAGCTAAAACAACTTCTAACCTACAGCGTTTGGTCGAAAGTTCCAATTTCTGTCTCAGTTTCATGTACACCAAATTTTCAAGCAGGATTTCTGGGCCAGTGTCGTCTGTCTGTGATAGACTGCTTTGCTAGATCATCATTCACTGCTCCCTCTGCCAGGCACAGGCCTTTCTCTCTTAATCCCTTGTAAGAAAACTTGCAGAGGTATATGGGGTAGCAGTCAGCAGTGTAAAAGAATAAGAGACATACTGCCTTCGCACATATATATACAACACAATATCAAAGATCTCATCAAGGTCCACCAAGGAAAGGAAGCAATGCAGGAGAAAGAAGACAGGACAACAGGGGGAATGGGGAGCATAAGGGAGGAGGCAGCCAGTGGCCTTAAAAACAAAGCATAAAAAATAACTTCCAGTAGTGGGACATAGTGAATTGGAGCTCTAAGGTCTGCATCTAGAGATGTCTTTTATCTTTATCATGCAGTTGTGGAGATGGGTCCTCTGGTTTTGGTCATGTTTTTTCACATTCTGCAATTATCTCCGAAGAAGAACCCCCTGTTGGGCAGAAAGGTAGAGGTGCGCTCCAGAAACACAGTGATGGCAAGGAGTCCTCCACTTCATTCTTCCATTTTTTTCCAGCTGGAAGCATTCATAGTTGTCAACTGAATTGGTTTTGAGGAGTAGGAAAGACAGCATTGCTGGATTTCTGCTTTCTCCTAGATCCTATCATACCACATCATGACAGTTGTCTTTGTTTTATGTCCTTTTATGCCTGGATGTTTCTCATTTTTATGAGTGTGGGGTTTTCTATTTTTCTTTCTTTCTCTTCTTTCTTTCTTTTTCTTTCTTTCTTTCTTTCTTTCTTTCTTTCTTTCTTTCTTTCTTTCTTTCTTTCTTTCTTTCTTTCTTTCTTTTTCTTTCTGTCTGTCTGTCTTTCTCTCTTCTCTCTTTCTGTCCAGCACTGATTTTATTGCTACTTGTGCATATCCAGACTGTACAGTTTTCTCCATTCCCTCTGTTTCTTCCCTGTGTCTTGCCCCTCTTCCCTGCAACTGAACAGCATTGCCTTGATCAATGAAGTGGCAACATGCGGCTTACACAGTAAACTGCTGAAATTACAGCTATAGCCATGGAGCACAGCTGCAGATCAACAGAAGACCACCAATAACTCACATTTCTAAACTGCTTGTCACAATTCTTCAGTATGCAGGCTGTGATGCTGCCAAGAGCGATCTCACCTCTTAAGCACCCATCCATTTCTTCTCTTCCCAGACCCTCAAGGTATCCTGGTCAAACCACCCCCCTTGCCCCATCTGTCTGTCCCACATTCCTTTTCCCTCATCTTTTTTTTTTTTTTTTCAGCATAGTGTCTCCATAGAAGCTGCTGCTCCCCAACTCCGAGTTGACTAGGGCTGAACTATTGAAAAAGAAAAGAAAAGCTATAAATTATAGTGAGAGATGGTGAATACCTAATGATCTCTTAAAAGCAGGAATTTAAGGGAATAAGTAATTGATAAATGGAGTTAAGATCAGTAGGAAAAAAATCCACTGTTGCAATCAGTAGAGTTAAGAAGTTTTTCAAGTACATTAGAAACAAAACTTAGAGTAATGACACAGATCCAATACGGGATGGGTATTGCTTCAGTGAGAAATGATGAAAAAAAAAAACCAACATCACGTACATGTGTATGTGTTGTTGTGTATTTGGAAAAAAAACAGGTTAATGAAAACTGCATGCTCAATTAGATGATTTTTTTTGTTGTCATTGGTAGGGAATTGTGTGCTTTATAACACAATATGTGTTATATGTTTTTTATATATGTTTTAATAAATAGACTTTATTAGATAACTCATTTTGAATGTATAGCCTAGATGTTAGAAGAATTAACAACATGCAATATTACTTGTAAAGATTAACAACATGTGGTATCTAAATAATATTTAGAGATGTAAAGGTGTTTGGCATTTCAAAGTCTACTTCTCCAATGAAAAATGTGTTAGAGCTTCTGTTGGATGTAATGTAACCTGCTCACTTCCTGCCCACCTCAGCAGGGCAGGGGATAAAATCGGGAAAAAAAAGGAACGAGAAAGCTCATGGGCTTTGATAAAGACAGGGATATTGCTTATCAATGATTGTTGTGGAAAAATCTCTCTTAACTTGAGGAAATTAATTTAATGCCCATTAATTTGTATAAATTTAATTACTAGTTCAGGTGTTGGGAAGCAAAAGGACAAACATCAAACCACATAGGGGTAACAAACACTTCTCCTCCTCTACTGGGCTCAACTTCACTCCAAGCACCTGTCTTCCACCTGCTGATCTCGCTCAGTCCATTCACTGGGGAAATGGGCAGCACAGGAGGAGGCTGTAGTTAATATGCAGCAGTTCTTCTCTGCCTATCCTTTCTTCTCGTTTCTACTTTGCTCCAGTGTGGGTCCTCCACAGGGTGCAGACCCTGTCAGGAATATTCATCTGTTCTGGCATGGATCCTCCACAGGTTTCAAAGAATATCTGCTCCACCATGGAGCATCTACTTCTCCTCCTCCTATGACTTTGATGTTCCCTCTGTTGTTCCTCATTCTTTTTGTTCTCTCCAGCTCTCTCCATCCAATATTTTCTGTGCATTCTTAGAGGCAACACACCTTGGCTCGTTGTCTGAGTTTGGCCTATGGTGCATCTGTTGCTGTGTCCAGCACAGTGCAGCCCCTGACCTTGCTACCAAAACCTTGCCACAAATCTCAATACACCTGTTAAAAGAGACCCTCCTGTTTGTTGCCCTTCTTTGGACACTCTCGAACAGTTTTATATCTTTTTCTCATACTGTGGTGCCCAAAACTGCACACAGTACTCACAGTACGTGGAATAGCAACAGAGACTGCCTCTAATTTTCTCTTCCCTGCAGAAGCTCTGTTGCTACCACTGTCCGGAAATCATCACTATCACAGACAGGAGTAGCATTCCCTCCTCCCACAGTTGGTTCTTTTTCCCCCAGACTTAGACACCATCCACAAAAGCAAAAACAAAACAAAACAAACAAACAAACAAACAAAAAAGAGTCAAAAGCCCTCAGGAAGGCAGTGGTGCAGACTGTGGAGAGCCTGGGTTCAAATCCTTCTTCTGCGAGGCTCTGAACCTATACCCCACCACAAGCTGTCCGCTAACGTATGGCAGGGCAAGGAGGAAGAAAGAACATTTCTCCTGCACTTTCCATTTATTGTTGGCTGACAATTCTGTAGAGTTATAAAGCCTCAATCAGTGCGATACAGGGTTCTTCTCACATTGTCTCACTGTGCCCTAAGGGGAACAGCTCTAATTTAATAGATGCTTCACCAGAAAATCATGAGTCATCTGCAGTTTTGAAGTTTTCTGGGATCAAGTCCCTTCAGACAGTTGAGGAATTTGCTCTATCACCTATGAAAACTGGTGCTCTAATAAGCTAGTGAGTGAACAAGAGAGAAATCCTCTGCTAGATGACTTGACAAATTTGGTCTGAAAACAGTGTTGAGGCAGAACAATGCACGATTTTTGCCTTGGATGCACAGAGAGATTGGGGGTAGTAGAATTCTTTTATTCTTCATTGATATAAACATTTTCAAAACAGGTGTTTGCTCAACCTTGCTTCCACTGAGTGCATGGGAGGGAGATAACTGAAAGTGGGGAGTGTTGCTTGAAACCTGCAAGTGGCTGAGGTCCAGTGGGGTTGGAGGCTTTCTTACTCCTTTTGGAAATGCAAAGCAACCTTGCGCCTACCCTGCACTTGCAGAAGGATCACGACAGCCCAAAGCACAGAGGCTTTGTAATTACTGCATAGGGATTGGGAGCAGGGGGCTGCAGGCGTGGCCTCTGTGAGAACAGTGCGGAAGCTGCCCGTGTCAGATCAGAGCCAGCTCCAGCCAACTCCAGAAGGGCCACGGCGCTTGCCAGAGCTGAGCCTATAAGCGATGCTGTTTGCACCTCCGGGAGAGCAGATTTAAGAAGGGGGAAATACTGCTGTGCAACAGAAGCTGGAAGAGCAAGGAGAGAGAACCAGCCCTGCAGCCCCCAAGGTGAGTGCAGCAGGAGGCAGGAGGTGCTCCAGGCTCACAGCAGCAGTTCCCCTGCAGCCTGGGGAGAGGCCCCTGGTGGAGCAGGCTGTCCCCCTGCAGCCCACGGGTCCCACACGGAGCAGATCTCCACGCTGCAGCCCGTGGAGGAGCCCCCGCTGGAGCAGGTGGATGTGGCCTGGAGGAGGCCGCGGCCTGTGGAGAGCCCCCGCAGGAGCAGGCCCCAGGCCAGAGCTGCAGCCATGGAGAGGAGCCCACGCAGGAGCAGGGGGCCTGGGGGGAGCTGCCACCCGTGGGGGACCCAGGTTGGAGCAGTTTGCTCCTGACGGACGGACCCTGTGGTACAGACCCATATCGGAACAGTTCCTCAAGAATGGTGGCCTGTAAGCAGCCCCCGCAGGCTCATTTCGGGAAGGACGGCATCCCGTGGGAGGGACCCCGCTTGGAACAGGGGCAGAGAGGGACCGTGGAGGAGCAGCAGGTGATGAAGTGTTAGGGGCTGATCACAGCCCACATTCCCCATTCCCCTGCAACACTCGGCAGGAGGAGGTAGAGCAGGGTGGATAGGAGGTAAAAGGGGTTTTAAGTTTGCTTTTAATTTTTCACTATTGTAGTCTGCTAGTGATAGGCAACAAATTATATTAATCTCCCTGTGCTGCATGTGTTTTGTCCAGGACGATAATTGTTGAGTGATCTCCCTGTCCTTATCACAATTCCTTGAGCCCTTTTCATCATATTTTTTCCCCCTTTTCCTTTGAGGAGGGGGAGTGAGAGAGTTGCTATGGTGGAGTTCAGCTGCCCAGCAGCTTAAAACTACCAAGCAACAGTCCTACTATCCACCGACCAGCGTCCTTATTCAAGCCTGTTGCAGCTATGTATGCTGCTCTGCTCTGTCTGGGATGTGGACCTACCCGTGGTATCTGGGGCCAGCTCATATGGACTAGAGCCTTACAATCTGCAGGAATTCCCCTTCAGTGGGAACTTGCATCACATAAAGACGGTTCTCCATGGTGGAAGACAAAGCCTATAGGAATTATTAGAAGTCGACATCCTCCATCGCTCTGACCCCCGAGATTTGGACATAATTTCCAAAATGAGCAAAAGGGATCTGTGTCTGCCCTGATACGAAGGAAGTCACTGCCCCTGGAAATCTAGTCACTATGCTTTGGTGACTTCATCAGCGTTTTTATTCTGCTTTGTATGCATCAAATGGAAAAGAGCTACCCCAGGAACACTGTGCTTTGGTGGCAGAGATCTGGTTGCAGGAGGTCAGCTCCCAGCCTCAGCTCACTCTCTGTTCCTTGGGTTTGCTTTAATGCCTCCTTTGAGACACTGCCTCAGCGCAGTGAGTTTGTGAATGTGACATATCATTCAATATTATCCACCATGAGCCACTCTGTTCCTATAGCAACTGCCTCCTTAGCCCAGTTCCTGGGTCTCTTCTGGTCTGTTTGATATTCACCTTGACACCTTTGGTGGAGGCCTTGAAGGAACACACAAAGTGTGAAAACACCTTGTACTTATTAGGCCAAGGTAATTCCTCCCCACATGGATGGGCACATATCATCTCCAAGAAAGGGGCTCCCACCTCCACGACTCCCGTCCATCCTCCACCTCTCTATGTCCTTGCATAAATAACGACCTGCACAGCTTAACCTGGACAGGAGCCTGAAGTCCAGAACGGGAAACGCTCTGATCTGGGCTCCTTCCAAAAGGGCCACGCAGATATAACTAGAAGAATGCGTAAAACGTTGACCCTAGCTGACGTAATTTCTTTTGGTTGATCTGATGCAAACCTGTGATGCACCCTGCAGCCCCTGCAACACTTGTGATTTTACCTGCAGCCCCTGCAACTGCTGTAATTTTAACTGCAGCCCCTCCAACAACTGTGATTTTACCTGCAGCCCCTGCAACCCCTGTGATTTTACCTGAAGCCCCTGCAACCCCTGTGATTTTACCTGCAGCCCCTCCAACAACTGTGATTTTACTTGCAGCCCCTCCAACCCTTGTGATGTTCCCTGCAGCCACTCCAACCCTGGGACAGGCCCTACAGCTGGCTCCGGGGACTACCCCGTTGCCGTATCAGTCGCCAATACACACAAGATGAAGGAATGGATGCAGAAGTCATCTCGTTTAGGCAGGGAAGAAAGTCCTCCGAAGACGGGGAAGGAGCAATAGGCAGGCGAGGCAGGTGACCCCAATGTAGGGCCATCGAAGAGAAGGGGAGGCTGTTATAAAATAGAAAAGAGAGAAAAGCATCAGTAGGCAGGTGATCCCCATCCCTGGGCGAGCTGCGAGACATGGGACAAGATTTCAGCTGTCATGCAGGCGAGCACATTGTCACCTGGCTGCTGCGATGCTGGGATAACAGCTCCGGGAGCCTGGAATCGGAGGGCAGGGAAGCCAAGCAGCTGGGATCCTTCTCTGGGGAAGGGGGCACTGAGAAAGCGATCGGAAACGGGGCACAAGCCTCTGGAGGCGGCGCCTGTCAGGCGTGAAGGAAAGGTATCCCTTCCAGGAAGATGCTGTGGGGTTGCTGAGGGTCGAAGAACAGCAGGTGTGGTGTTTTTCCTCAGCTGGGCAGCTGAGCTCCACCTCAACCGCTCTCTCCCTGCCCCTCCTCAAACGGAAAGGGGAGAAAATAGGATGGAAGGGGCTCAAGGGCTGAGAGAAGGACAGGGAGATCACTCCACAATGATCGTCACGGGCAAAAGAGGCTCAGCAGAGCCTGTTCCAGTCCAGCCCGGGCCTGCTCCTGCGGGGGCTCTCCACAGGCCGCGGCCTCCTCCAGGCCACATCCACCTGCTCCACCGGGGGCTCCTCCACGGGCTGCAGCGTGGAGATCTGCTCCGTGTGGGACCCGTGGGCTGCAGGGGGACAGCCTGCTCCACCAGGGGCCTCTCCCCAGGCCGCAGGGGAACTGCTGCTGTGAGCCTGGAGCACCTCCTGCCTCCTGCTGCACTCACCTTGGGGGCTGCAGAGAGGTTTCTCACTCCTCCCTGACCCAGACGCTGCTGTGCAGCAGGTTTCTTTCCCTTTCTTAGGTGGGCTCTCACGCAGGCGCAAACATCATCCTTTTTGTCTCAGTTCTGGGCAGCAGCGGGTCCCTCTGGAGCCTCCTGGAACCGGCCCTTATCTAACATGGGGCAGCTGCTGCATTCTCCTCACAGAGGACACCCCTGCAGCCCCCCGCTACCAGAACCTGTCCTCGTAAACCCAACACAAGACACCGACCGAGCCTCCCTGATTCCCAGCAGGTGGGTCAGGCTGGGAACCCAGGCCAGTGCCCGGCAGACCCTCCTGGGCCTTGAAAAGCAAGCTTTATGGGGACGTAGCACCCAGAAAGAACGGAGTCACACAACAGGATTCATTTCCAAAACCGTCTCACAGACACCTGGGCCAAAGAGCAGGGCCTTGAGCAGGTATATCACAATGACAGAGTTCATTTCCTTCCCAGTAGCTGGCACGTGCCGTTTTTTGGGATTTCGGGGCTACAGTGAGCTGCTAAGAGGGATGTCTTAGCTCTTGCAGGGCAGTGCTTCCACTAAGGCCAGGACTTTTCTGCATCTTCTACTGCCCTGCAAGCGAGGATGCTTGGGGCACACAGGAAGCTGGGAGCGGACACAGCTGCAGGGATTCCATAAGGCACAAGCAAATGCAGCCTTGGCTTGGTGACACTTTCTCTTGATTACTGCTCAACACAAATTACCTCGAGCAAGTCTACTGTGAGGACTAAAGGAAAGAGACGTATGGATGCTGCTAAGCTCTTCTAGCTTGTACCAGGTAGGAAAGATACCTCTGTAGCAGGCGTGAAGAGGATAGCACTAATTAATTAGATGAGAAGTGGAGGAAAGGCACTTAGAGGTAGTGAAAAGCAGTTAATGTGATGTTCCGGGGAAGCTTCAGTCTGCTTAAGGAGTAGCAAGAACAAGCCTAAAGTCATAGCCAAATACAAGAAAGAGAGGAGGACACGCAGCATGAGAAGCTCCCGAGAGAAAGGAGCTCTGTTTTGGGTAAAAATCAGTCCCTTTTTCTATCATGGAGACATCCAAGGGCGTAGGACACGTGCACTTCAGGGAACCAAGAGATGCTGTGCATTTCTCTCGTCCCCCTGACACAGCCACTAGGTGACGATGCTTCCAATTCTCTCTAAAGAAACCTTGCTTTCTCAGGCCCAGGCGTCCAGCTGCACACCAAGGACGTCCCTGGCTCCCAGGCACAGTTCCCAGGCCCAAGGCCGAGCTCCCCTCCGAACCCCCATTCCAGCAGACCTTGCTCCTGGCATTGTGGAGCAGCCATTTCATGTCAGCCTTTTCTCCTGGCAGTCAGCTTAGCGCCGTAACCTCTGCCATCGGGGCGCCCGAGAGCCGTGTGAGGTCAGCAGAGAGTCACTGTCAGCCTTTGACCTCACAAAGGTGGGTGGCCATAAGTGCCCTGAGCGTCCAGCTCGCATTGAGTACTGCTGGTGGCACTCGAGGCGTGGAGGTCTGCATGGTGCAATGGGAGACGCCGATGTCCTGCTGCTGGAACAAGAGGCGCTGATGTGCTGCTGGTGCAGGAGGAGACCTGAAGGTGCTGCTGCTTAGAGGTGCTGTGGAGCGGGCAGCCTCAGCGGGCAGCTGAATCAGAGGGCAGGGAAGCTAAGCAGCTTCCTTCTCTGGGGAAGGGGGCACAGAGAAAGTGACTGGAAATGGGGTACAAGCCCTCAGCCTCTAAAAGCAATCCCTCAGATGTTTAGGTATAGTAATGTTAGGTATATCTGTTTGACTCTAGACCCCAACATGTTTGTTAGTGTCTGGTTTGTCAACTGCTTTCTTGTGGGGGATTTGAGTTGGCCATTACTGTTTAGGTGAATGCTGACTTCGTATCTATGGTGCACTTTATTCTTAAAATGGGAAGTTTCTACCAATTTCCCGTCCAAACTTGCTCATAAGCCAACTGCAGTCATCATTTCAGATGTGTCTCCCAACTTACACATTTCCTATTTCTCCTTGATATTTACTCAAGAAATTCATTTACGTAGAGACAACATATTCTTCTCTCAACTGGCATCTGGCTGGGCAGAATGATGTCCTTTCATTCCCTTCCAGGCAATAGGCAACTTGTTCCTTCTGTCATGTGAACTCTTCCTCCTAAGTTCAATGTGAATACAAGTGGCAGAACTGTGCCTCATGTCTCAAATGAGTGTCAGGGCTGCCTTGTCCAGTGTATTCATACTGGAGGGAAAAAAAAATGAATAGCCATACACACTATATAACCACTAAACTTTTTCAGTCCTCCTTGTGCTAACAGTGCATGAACGTGAGGTTTTGTTGTCATTTTTGTTTGTTTGTTTGTTTGCTTGCTTTAAACTCCTGACTGCCATATAGCAAACATGACAAAAAAACACCCTTTTTTGAGAATCTCTGAGAATGGCTCTGCTTTGTATTATCACCTGTCACTTCACCTGAACCATTTCAATCACAAGCGATAGCCTTCTGTCAGGTTTGGTAGTACTTCCCAACCTTATGTCCCCTGCAAATCTCAAAGCTCATGTGAGCTCATGTATCCGTAGATAATGTATCAGAAGCTCACAGAAAGTGAAATAGATGTAATTCATCCCCTGTGTAGGGAAGAACTGGTCCTAGAAAGGAAAGCTATTAAATTATCTGGAAACAATTTAGCTCTGATAAATTATTTTGTAAATTACACATTACCCCCTCCTTCCCTGGTCTTAGCTGTTCTTGCTCCAAAACTTTGCATGGTGTTGATGTCAAACTAACAGGCCCACACTTGTCTGGATGACTCTTTACCCTCTTCTGGACAGAGGTGTATTTGTTACTCTCCCATTCTGGGGACTATCCCCGATTTGCACAATTGTTATGCATTTTTCCTACTTGACTTGTTGTTCTGTGTGCCAATGCTGTTAATAGGCTAGGTAGATATCAGCTTTTCATTTTTCACTTGAATCACTATAGATTGTTATTTCACCTCAGATGATGTTGCGCCTAGTGCCCTACCCTCCTTTTCAATGGGAGTCCTGTCACTGCCCTTAATATCACATTGTTGTTGCTGTTAGATGCAGGAAATAAGATTTGCAGCATTTGAGACATCAGTAACTTTTGATCTATCTTTGCCTCAAGCGTGCAACTGTCCTAATTTGTTCTCTTTGTTCCCCCTGGTTTCTGTGGCTTAAGTACCACTTACTATTATTGTTTAATTTCCTATGTGAAGGAGGTTTTTGGTCATTCTTACTTTATTTCTGCAGTTTTTAACCTCTGAAACATGCCTTTTCTCATCGCTTTTTTCCTGTTTGAATTTTGAATTTTAACTATGCCTTCTCTGCACTCAAGTCCCAGAGCTGCTTAGTCAGACTCAATTATTCATTTCCTTAGATTTCGAAGTTTGCATTTCTAAGCCTCAAAACCTTCATTCTAAACCTGGTTTTGTCTGTCGTGAAATGTAAAATGAGAAAAGTCAGCTCATGATCACACTTTATTCAAATTTTACTACATTTAAACCCATACAGGAGCCAAGTCTAAAATGGTCTTATATTTTTTCACTTTTGGGAAGAAATCCATCACATAGTATACCTCTATGAACATAAGTGGTAATTATCTTTCAATCTTTTGCTGGGAAGTTAAAGTCTCCCATAATTCCCATTATTGTTTACGTGTCTGATAACTGTACAGAGATAATTCACTATTAGACTGGAGCTAAGAGCAAAGAGCAGGCTAGCAAGGCTGTCTATCTTTAGCAGTGATTTGCACAAAACCACTCTTTTGCTGACCCATAACATTTAATTTCTCCATCCTCTGCTTCTTGCTAACACAAAGCACCATCTTATTCCATTCATTTGCCTTGGTTTCCAGCCTTCCTGAGATTTATCGGTCCTTGTATGACATTCATGCCTTTGTTTCACCCTTCCTGTGTTGACACTTGTCATAACAGTTTTAGATCCTGAACATGATCATCTCAAAGTTTGCCTGACAGTTAGGTCTTCCTCACATTGTCATAGAGTATCAGGTCTCTACCACTTGAAATAGATTGGATTGGATTAGATTATTGGCACCGTCTCTTGTGCTGGTAGTCCATTATCTTCACAGTCCGTACAACTGGCCATCAGTGAACATGAAGTGGCCTTATCCTGCCCATTTACCTTTCTGGAAATCAGCCACTCTCTCTGCCTAGAACAGGGAATGGATTTTCCTCACCTATCTTCAAAAGCTCTGAAGTTTTCTGTGATCTTTCCAATTGTATGGTATGATAAGCTTTTGCTGCCACTGAAGGGTAGAAGTCATTATGAATAGTGCCAACAAAACAGAAACATAACAATGAAAACGATATTTTAATTCAGAATAGGTATTTGAAAAGTTCACCTTTTCTAGCACAAATGGGGAAAAGAAAAAAAGGAAAAAAAAAAAAAAAAAAAAAAAAGCAGTCCTAAAACATCAAAACTGTGGCCAAAGAATTAGAAGAAACACTATTTTTCCAAAGCTGCAATGTTTTCCATTCATCTGGCTGGGCCAGCAGAGCACTGGAGACCTGGATGCACTGTACTCATGGCTGGTTCCCCTAAATGACCTGCAGGGAGATCTTCTTATCTCTATCCCTCTGTTTCTCCTTTCAATCTCTGTTTTGTCTGTTTGTATCACTAGGTCTCAAATCGCCACTGATATATGCACGTGCAGCACCCAGCACAACCTTGTTTCAGGCTCCAGCGGGACCTTTAGGCATTACCATCCTGTAAACAAATAACAATGATAGTGAGTGTAATTACAATCGTCAAACTATTCCAGCTCCACATCATTAGCCATGCCCTGAGCTAAATAACATTTTAATCAGTTTGATATGTCATCTGTGGCTTTCTTCACTGTCACTTGCAATCCAGCAAACTCCTTCCTTCACGTTTCTAGATTAGACAGAGGGTTCTCAACTGCAGACATCCAATTCCCTGTTCAGGAAGCAGCGAGACCTTTCCTCTTCTCACAGATTTAAGATGATAGCCAAGCATCATGAGACACAGTGCGTATGTCTCCTAGGCCCATCCCATGAGAGCAGGACATTTACCACACATGAGAAGAAGACTTAATGCAGTGGCAAAGCAAAATACTCAGTGTCAAAGCCATGTCGAGATGATCATTAAAGACAGATCAAAATTACCCAATACAGGAGGAAAATCTATCGTTTGTAGAAGATTATGTTCTCTGATTATTAGTTTCTAAATTAGTTTTTCCTTTGGATTTGCTCTGAACTTAAACTTAGTTTGGAATGCCTTTGGTTTTGAATATTTCTGAAATCGTATTACTTCTCCTAAGTAAGTTGCTAGTCTGTTCTATTTACGTGAAATTCGAATAATATTGCGAAGTATCTGCCATCAGTTTTACTGTGTGCCAGGCTGAGTTCCCTGATGAATTTCAAATTTCAGATATGAAACAGTAAAGGTTAAAAAAAAAAATGTTACAAAGGGTACTTCATGCAGTAGCATAAACTTCTGTTTTCTCAAAACTTGTATCAGTTCATCTCACCAGGACCAGCAGGGGAAGCACACTCTGCCTAGGCACTGGCAAAGGGACACAGTGAGAGTGTAGGGTCTCTTGCTGGGGCCATTCAAAATTTGACTGTACAAGCCCCTGAGCAATATGACAGGGCTTTAAAAATGGCCCTGCTTGAAGTACGCGGGTGATCTGGAGACCTCTAAGGTGCTTTCCAACAAAAGCTTTTCTATAATTGTATGAAATCACCTGCAATAGATTAACCCTGGTCATTATTCCTATCACAGGAAATAACTGTGACACCTGGGTAACAGGTGAGCTTACTGCGACACCAGGGAGAGCCTTCCTGTACTTAAAGGCAACCTGTAGGAAAGCTGGGGAGGGAGTCTTTATCAGGGCCTGGAGTGACAGGACAAGGAGTAACCGCTTTAAACTGAAAAGTAGCACCCAGAAAGAACGGAGTCACGCAACAGGATTCATTTCCAAAGAGCAGGGCCTTGAGCGGGTATATCACAATGACAGAGTTCATTTCCTTCCCAGTAGCTGGCACGTGCCGTTTTTTGGGATTTCGGGGCTACAGTGAGCTGCTAAGAGGGATGTCTTAGCTCTTGCAGGGCAGTGCTTCCACTAAGGCCAGGACTTTTCTGCATCTTCTACTGCCCTGCAAGCGAGGATGCTTGGGGCACACAGGAAGCTGGGAGCGGACACAGCTGCAGGGATTCCATAAGGCACAAGCAAATGCAGCCTTGGCTTGGTGACACTTTCTCTTGATTACTGCTCAACACAAATTACCTCGAGCAAGTCTACTGTGAGGACTAAAGGAAAGAGACGTATGGATGCTGCTAAGCTCTTCTAGCTTGTACCAGGTAGGAAAGATACCTCTGTAGCAGGCGTGAAGAGGATAGCACTAATTAATTAGATGAGAAGCGGAGGAAAGGCACTTAGAGGTAGTGAAAAGCAGTTAATGTGATGTTCCGGGGAAGCTTCAGTCTGCTTAAGGAGTAGCAAGAACAAGCCTAAAGTCATAGCCAAATACAAGAAAGAGAGGAGGACACGCAGCATGAGAAGCTCCCGAGAGAAAGGAGCTCTGTTTTGGGTAAAAATCAGTCCCTTTTTCTATCATGGAGACATCCAAGGGCGTAGGACACGTGCACTTCAGGGAACCAAGAGATGCTGTGCATTTCTCTCGTCCCCCTGACACAGCCACTAGGTGACGATGCTTCCAATTCTCTCTAAAGAAACCTTGCTTTCTCAGGCCCAGGTGTCCAGCTGCACACCAAGGACGTCCCTGGCTCCCAGGCACAGTTCCCAGGCCCAAGGCCGAGCTCCCCTCCGAACCCCCATTCCAGCAGACCTTGCTCCTGGCGTTGTGGAGCAGCCATTTCATGTCAGCCTTTTCTCCTGGCAGTCAGCTTAGCGCCGTAACCTCTGCCATCGGGGCGCCCGAGAGCCGTGTGAGGTCAGCAGAGAGTCACTGTCAGCCTTTGACCTCACAGAGGTGGGTGGCCATAAGTGCCCTGAGCGTCCAGCTCGCATTGAGTACTGCTGGTGGCACTCGAGGCGTGGAGGTCTGCATGGTGCAATGGGAGACGCCGATGTCCTGCTGCTGGAACAAGAGACGCTGATGTGCTGCTGGTGCAGGAGGAGACGTGAAGGTGCTGCTGCTTAGAGGTGCTGAGGAGCGGGCAGCGTCCGTGCCGGTGGCTGAGCATGCTGCTCTTAATTAGTGCTCTACCCTTCCTATCTTTTTACTAAGGTGGGTAGAGAGAAATGCCCATATCTGTTTATTTCCTGGTAAGAAATGTAAGAGCCTTGTATCTGCATATTCACCAGATTCATCCCAGCGCCCTTGGTACTGGCGATCTGTGTTGATCTGTAATAAAGAGCAATCGGTAGCACACCAAGTCTCCGTGACCTTGCATCTAACAGAATCGTCCAAATCCCTGTTGTGATCTCTCTACAGCTGTGGGCTGGCTAAGCTGTCTGTTGGATGGTGAAAATGGGAAATGATTGGGATGGGAAATGATGAGTGGGCCGAGAAATCATTGCTGGGATGGGAAGACTTCCTTGGGGTGGAAAGCCATTGGGGTGGGAACTCAAAGAGATGGGAAATCTTCGCTGGGTTTGAAATCCTTGGGAAGCAAAAGCGTTGGGATGGGAAATCACTCCGGGGATGGGGAAGTATTGGGATGGGAAGTCTTTAATGGGGTGGGTAACATTCACTGGGGAAGGAAGTACTTGGAAAAGTAATCAGAGAGATGGGAATTCTTTGGGATGAGATCTCTTTGGATTAAGAAACGCTTCGTGATGCAAATGATGCGTGGGAGGGAAAGCCTGATGGGGATGGAAAAGTCTTGCGATGGGAAGCCTGCTTGGGTCCAAAAGCTGCAGTCCTCACCAAGATGGCGGCGAGGGGCTGGTCAGCCGTTGGGACGGAACGGCCGTTGCCCGCGTTCCCCAACTGACCGCCCCACTCTCCAGCCACCATGGCAGGTACAGCAGCCGGCTCCCGCTCCTCCCGGGGCTGCGGCCCTGCTGGCGAGCCCAGCGCCCCAGATCTCACCCCAGCGCCCTTTTTCCCACAGAGGGTTTCCCCAGACGGCTTCCGCGGCTTCCGCAGACGCAAAACTCCCCCTTCGTCATCCCAGCCGTGCCGCCAACGGTGGCTGCCTGGCTGCTGCCCTCCCTCCCCGGAGCGATGGCGCTGCCCTTGCAGCCCCCGCAGGTACCCACCCTCCCCTACGCGCTGCCCCAGGCCACCGTCTGGCACGTGGTGCCGGGGGTCCAGGGGCAGGTGCTGCAGCTCCCCGCCGGGGTGCAGCTGGCACCTGGGGGGCACCTCCCACCCGAGGGGCACCACCTGCAGCTGGGGCAGCTCCCCGCCGTGGGGCAGCTCCCTGCTGTGGGGCAGCTCCCCCACACCGCTCCTCCCTGGGCCCCCGTCTACCAGTGGGGACAGCCCGTGGGGACGGGGACGGTGCTGCCCCAGGATCCCCTCTGGCTGGGGCCCGGGGCCGTGCTCCATGGGGAGCTCCTGCACCCCGCAGGCACCTGCCTGCTGCAGGCCCCTGCCCACCCCGGCCCCCCACCCCTCCTCGTCCCGGGGCCTCCGCTGCGGGGGCAGGCGCTCCCCGCGCCCCGCACCCTGACCAGCAGCCGGGGGCAGCTGCCGGAGCCCTGCGACCACGCCGTGGGGCTCAGCGAGGACCAGGGGCCCCCGCTGCCCGGCCCCACTCCCCCCAAGCCTGCCCAGGCTCCAACGACCGCCAGCACCCAGACGGTGACGCCCGACGGTGAGTTTGGGGCTGGCGCAGCCGGCCGCTGGGCGCCCCACACCCAGGAGCCATGGGAAAGCTGGCATCGCCCATCCTGGGGGATTTGCTTGCTTTTTCCTCAGCGGCGACAGTTGCAGAGGTGCCTGAGGAGCCCCTGGAGCTGCTTGAGCTGGGCCCCGATGCCTTCGCCGAGGCCTTTCCCCAGCTGGCAGGGGACAGCCAGCAGCTGCAGCACCTGCAGGACCAGCTCCCGGCCGACCTGGACATCTCCGGCTTGGAGGAGCTGCTCAGCTGGCTCGATGCCGTGGAGCCCCAGGACGCCTTCCCCGGTGTCCCCAGCAGTCCTGTGCTCAGCCGCTTCCTGTCTGAGCTGCCCGACCTCTGCGAGGACATGGAGGAGCCGAGCACACAGGGACTGGCAGCCACCAGAGCGCTGGGTGAGGTACCCTCAACCCCTGGGGTGCACCCCGAGAAGGTGCAGGGTGGGCGGGCGGTGCAGCCCCCTGCTGTGCCGGCAGCGAGCTCCCCCCTCAAGCCTGCAGCCAGTCCCCAGCTCAGTGCCCTCAGGAGACCCCTGCCCAACCCTCCCTTCACTCTCCCCAAAAGGCCCCCCCACCCTGAATTCCCCACTGCCCTTAGCAGACCCCTGCCCAACCCTCCCTCGCGTCCCCTCAAGAGACCCCCCGACCCTGAATTCCTTAATTCCCTTAGGAGACCCCTGCCCAAGCCTCGCCTGAGTCCCCTCAAGAGCCCCCCCGACCCTGAATTTATTAGTGCCCTTAGGAGACCCCTGCCCAATCCCCCTCTGGGTCCCCTCAAGAGCCCCCCCGGCCCTGAATTTATTAGTGCCCTTAGGAGGCCCCTGCCCAATCCCCCTCTGAGTCCCCTCAAGAGCCCCCGCCTGCCCCTGCGCCCACCGGCACCAAGTGGGGGGCCAAGCGCCCCGCGCCCACCAGCACCCCCAGCACAGCGCAGAGCTCCCAGCACAGGAGGCCGGCGACGGAGAAAACCCCCGGCAAGGAGAAGACGACGCTGCTGGGCCAGGGTGGCCAAGGCCCCAAGACGCTGTGCCAGGGGAAGACGGGTGGCCACAGCGCGGTGGCTGGCAGCAGCGGCCAAGCGGGCGGCGGCAGGCAGCAGCCGGCGAGCGACAGCACCAGGGCGCCCAGCAAGAGGGCCCGAAGCCCGGGGGCTGCTGGGGGGCAAGGAGCAGCGGCACCGCCTCCCCGGAGAGCGCTGCTGCTGCTGGAGCCCCCCCCCATTAAGCCCCGTGCCCGTGCCCGTGCCGTGCGGGCCCAGGACAGGCTCCGTCCCCAAGCCATCGGGGACACGACGCTGCAGCGCCAGCACCCGGGGACAAAGACCCCCAGCGAGACTTTGCAGCCGCTGGGGGCCAGGGCGAAGGCGCTGGGGCCAGTGCGCCAGCCGCCCTGTGTGCAGCCGCAGCCCACCTCCAGCGGCCCCAGCAGCATGCCCAGGGCCCCACCGACGGTGCCAGGCTCCAGCGCTGTGCCCGCTGCCCCCCGGCCCCCAGCTGGCGACAAGGCCCAGGCGGTGCCGGCACCACCAGGCAGCACGGCGCGAGCGTGGAGAGCTCCCGTGCAGCAGGCGCCCAGAGCGCCGTGCCTGCCAGCCGCGGGGGGCCAAGCGCAGCGGGAGCCTCTGCCCACGCAGCCGCGCACGCTGCAGCGTCCGGCGCAGCCCCGCGTGGACTACGTGCCCTGCGTGGGGCCCTGGGCGGGCGGCGACGCGGCGCCCACGCCGCTGGAGGAGCAGGAGGCGTCGGTGCCCATCACGCCGCAGCAGCGTCCCGAGCGGGAGCGCCTGAAGAAGCTGGCCCAGGAGGAGCGGCAGCGGGCGGCCCACCAGATGAAGATCGGCCCCGTGCAATTCTTCGTGCAGCGGCAGAAGGACCACGCCATAGCCAAGTATTACGGCTACCCGTGACCCTGCGCTCCTCGACGGCCCCCGCAGCACCCGGGCCCGCTCAGCATGCAGGCACAGAGACCTCTGCAGGCGCCTGCTCCAGCTTCAGCCACGCTCCTCAGCCCTTGCCCCTCTCGCTTGCCCTCTCCCTTCTCCAGTGCTGGAGCTAGGCAGTGTTTGCCACTGTCAGGGATGGGCAACTGGGGCAATGGGAAATGCGCGCGTCACGAATGAACGTTGCAATGGGAAGCTGTTGGGATGTTGGCAATAGCTGGGGTGGGAAAGGTTGGGCGTGGGAACTGCTTGTTGGGACACCAAATGGCTGAGATCCCAAACTTATTTCTTCGTTCGGGTCATTTCTCTTATTTAGTGCCTTCCTTATTAAATTCCTCTAGTGTAGGTGTTCACTCAGCAAGGCCTCTGCCTGCAGCTGTTCTGGCACTGGGATGCCGAGGGGATTTCATGCAGCCCGCTCCCGCTGCCCATGCTCAGTCCATGCATGGATGTGGGCATGGCCAGCACGGACGGGAGAAAATGGGTGGACGGCTGGGTGGATGGGAGGGTGATGGGAGTTGGGAATTCAGCCTTGGGATCAGACACGGGAGGTTGTTGGGATAGGAAATGACCAGTGGGATGGGAAGTCACGATGGGGATAGGAATTCATTAGAATAGGACAAATTGGTTTCATTTTTATTTATTATTTTATTAATTTTATTTATTTATTTTATTTATTATATTTATTAATTTTATTTATTAAATTTACTTTATTGACTGTGTTGTACAGGATGGCATTTTTTTAGGTTCTCTTCCTTTTCTACCCTATTAAACTCTCTTTATCACAACGCACTGCTTTGTACTTCATTTTTCCTTCCGAGTCGTTCTGGATTCACTCAGGGTGGGGGGGACATTAGTGAACGCCTGTGTGCTTCAGATCCAAGGTCACCTTTGCCCTCAACTCAAGATACATATTTGCATCTGTTGTCATGATACAAAATTAACAACAACAAAATAAAAGTTAACTACTTCCAAGCACCAGCTGTACGTTTGCTGGGTCTGCTCTATGCATTGTGAAGACCATTCAATACTATTCAGCACCTTCAGGAGGAAATGTGTGGTTCTAGGGAAATGCATCTTGATCTGATGCAAACCTGCGACGCACCCTGCAGCCCCTGCAACCCCTGTGATTTTACCTGCAGCCCCTGCAACCCCTGTGATTTTACCTGCAGCCCCTCCAAGCCCCGTGATTTTACCTGCAGCCACTCCAACCCTGGGACAGGCCCTACAGCTGGCTCCGGGGACTACCCCGTTGCCGTATCAGTCGCCAATACACACAAGATGAAGGAATGGATGCAGAAGTCATCTCGTTTAGGCAGGGAAGAAAGTCCTCCGAAGAAGGGGAAGGAGCAAGAGGAAGGCGAGGCAGGCGACCCCAATGTAGGGCCATCCCAGGGAAGAGGAGGCTGTTATAAAATAGAAAAGAGAGAAAAGCAGCAGTAAGCAGGTGATCCCCATCCCTGGGCGAGCTGCGAGACATGGGACAAGATTTCAGCTGTCATGCAGGCGAGCACATTGTCACCTGGCTGCTGCGATGCTGGGATAACAGCTCCGGGAGCCTGGAATCGAAGGGCAGGGAAGCCAAGCAGCTGGGATCCTTCTCTGGGGAAGGGGGCACTGAGAAAGCGATCGGAAACGGGGCACAAGCCTCTGGAGGCGGCGCCTGTCAGGCGTGAAGGAAAGGGATCCCTTCCAGGAAGATGCTGTGGGGTTGCTGAGGGTCGAAGAACAGCAGGTGTTGGCTGCTCCCACCGTGCTGCAGCAGCGGCAAGGGAGAGACGTGGTGGTTTTCCTCAGCTGGGCAGCTGAGCTCCACCTCAACCGCTCTCTCCCTGCCCCTCCTCAAACGGAAAGGGGAGAAAATAGGATGGAAAGGGCTCAAGGGCTGAGAGAAGGACAGGGAGATCACTCCACAATGATCGTCACGGGCAAAAGAGGCTCAGCAGAGCCTGTTCCAGTCCAGCCCGGGCCTGCTCCTGCGGGGGCTCTCCACAGGCCGCGGCCTCCTCCAGGCCACATCCACCTGCTCCAGCGGGGGCTCCTCCACGGGCTGCAGCGTGGAGATCTGCTCCGTGTGGGACCCGTGGGCTGCAGGGGGACAGCCTGCTCCACCAGGGGCCTCTCCCCAGGCCGCAGGGGAACTGCTGCTGTGAGCCTGGAGCACCTCCTGCCTCCTGCTGCACTCACCTTGGGGGCTGCAGAGAGGTTTCTCACTCCTCCCTGACCCAGACGCTGCTGTGCAGCAGGTTTCTTTCCCTTTCTTAGGTGGGCTCTCACACAGGCGCAAAACATCATCCTTTTTGTCTCAGTTCTGGGCAGCAGCGGGTCCCTCTGGAGCCTCCTGGAACCGGCCCTTATCTAACATGGGGCAGCTGCTGCATTCTCCTCACAGAGGACACCCCTGCAGCCCCCCGCTACCAGAACCTGTCCTCGTAAACGCAACACAAGACACCGACCGAGCCTCCCTGATTCCCAGCAGGTGGGTCAGGCTGGGAACCCAGGCCAGTGCCTGGCAGACCGTCCTGGGCCTTGAAAAGCAAGCTTTATGGGGACGTAGCACCCAGAAAGAACGGAGTCACACAACAGGATTCATTTCCAAAACCGTCTCACAGACACCTGGGCCAAAGTGCAGGGCCTTGAGCAGGTATATCACAATGACAGAGTTCATTTCCTTCCCAGTAGCTGGCACGTGCCGTTTTTTGGGATTTCGGGGCTACAGTGAGCTGCTAAGAGGGATGTCTTAGCTCTTGCAGGGCCGTGCTTCCACTAAGGCCAGGACCTTTCTGCATCTTCTACTGCCCTGCAAGCGAGGATGCTTGGGGCACACAGGAAGCTGGGAGCGGACACAGCTGCAGGGATTCCATAAGACACAAGCAAATGCAGCCTTGGCTTGGTGACACTTTCTCTTGATTACTGCTCAACACAAATTACCTCGAGCAAGTCTACTGTGAGGACTAAAGGAAAGAGACGTATGGATGCTGCTAAGCTCTTCTAGATTGTACCAGGTAGGAAAGATACCTCTGTAGCAGGCGTGAAGAGGATAGCACTAATTAATTAGATGAGAAGTGGAGGAAAGGCACTTAGAGGTAGTGAAAATCAGTTAACGTGATGTTCCCAGGAAGCTTCAGTCTGCTTAAGGAGTAGCAAGAACAAGCCTAAAGTCATAGCCAAATACAAGAAAGAGAGGAGGACACGCAGCATGAGAAGCTCCCGAGAGAAAGGAGCTCTGTTTTGAGTAAAAATCAGTCCCTTTTTCTATCATGGAGACATCCAAGGGCGTAGGACACGTGCACATTTCTCTCGTCCCCCTGACACAGCCACTAGGTGACGATGCTTCCAATCCTCTCTAAAGAAACCTTGCTTTCTCAGGCCCAGGTGTCCAGCTGCACACCAAGGACGTCCCTGGCTCCCAGGCACAGTTCCCAGGCCCAAGGCCGAGCTCCCCTCCGAACCCCCATTCCAGCAGACCTTGCTCCTGGCGTTGTGGAGCAGCCATTTCATGTCAGCCTTTTCTCCTGGCAGTCAGCTTAGCGCCGTAACCTCTGCCATCGGGGCGCCCGAGAGCCGTGTGAGGTCAGCAGAGAGTCACTGTCAGCCTTTGACCTCACAAAGGTGGGTGGCCATAAGTGCCCTGAGCGTCCAGCTCGCATTGAGTACTGCTGGTGGCACTCGAGGCGTGGAGGTCTGCATGGTGCAATGGGAGACGCCGATGTCCTGCTGCTGGAACAAGAGACGCTGATGTGCTGCTGGTGCAGGAGGAGACCTGAAGGTGCTGCTGCTTACAGGTGCTGAGGAGCGGGCAGCGTCCGTGCCGGTGGCTGAGCATGCTCCTCTTAATTAGTGCTCTACCCTTCCTATCTTTTTACTAAGGTGGGTAGAGAGAAATGCCCATATCTGTTTATTTCCTGGTAAGAAATGTAAGAGCCTTGTATCTGCATATTCAGCAGATTCATCCCAGCACCCTTGGTACTGGCGATCTGTGTTGATCTGTAATAAAGAGCAATTGGTAGCACACCAAGTCTCCGTGACCTTGCATCTAACAGAATCGTCCAAATCCCTGTTGTGATCTCTCTACAGCTGTGGGCTGGCTAAGCTGTCTGTTGGATGGTGAAAATGGGAAATGATTGGGATGGGAAATGATGAGTGGGCCGAGAAATCATTGCTGGGATGGGAAGACTTCCTTGGGTTGGAAAGCCATTGGGCTAGGAAATCAAAGAGATGGGAAATCTTCCCTGGGTTTGAAATCATTGGGAAGCAAAAGCGTCGGGATGGGAAATCACTCCGGGGATGGGGAAGTATTGGGATGGGAAGTCTTTAATGGGGTGGGTAACATTCACTGGGGAAGGAAGTACTTGGAAAAGTAATCAGAGAGATGGGAATTCTTTGGGATGAGATCTCTTTGGATTAAGAAACGCTTCGTGTCGATGGGAAATATCTCGTATGGGAATCTGTTATCATGTGAAATTGTAAGGATGGGAAATGACCGTTAGGATGAAAAGCTGGTACTGGGACGGGAAATGCTTGGGACGGGGAAGTGTTGGTGTGAAACCGTCCTGGGCATGGCAAATGATGCGTGGGAGGGAAAGCCTGATGGGGATGGAAAAGTCTTGCGACGGGAAGCCTGCTTGGGTCCAAAACCTGCAGTCCTCACCAAGATGGCGGCGAGGGGCTGGTCAGCCGTTGGGACGGAACGGCCGTTGCCCGCGTTCCCCAACCGACCGCCCCACTCTCCAGCCACCATGGCAGGTACAGCAGCCGGCTCCCGCTCCTCCCGGGGCTGCGGCCCTGCTGGCGAGCCCAGCGCCCCAGATCTCACCCCAGCGCCCTTTTTCCCACAGAGGGTTTCCCCAGACGGCTTCCGCGGCTTCCGCAGACGCAAAACTCCCCCTTCGTCGTCCCAGCCGTGCCGCCAACGGTGGCTGCCTGGCTGCTGCCCTCCCTCCCCGGAGCGATGGTGCTGCCCTTGCAGCCCCCGCAGGTACCCACCCTCCCCTACGCGCTGCCCCAGGCCACCGTCTGGCACGTGGTGCCGGGGGTCCAGGGGCAGGTGCTGCAGCTCCCCGCCGGGGTGCAGCTGGCACCTGGGGGGCACCTCCCACCCGAGGGGCATCACCTGCAGCTTGGGCAGCTCCCCGCCGTGGGGCAGCTCCCTGCTGTGGGGCAGCTCCCCCACACCGCTCCTCCCTGGGCCCCCGTCTACCAGTGGGGACAGCCCGTGGGGACGGGGACGGTGCTGCCCCAGGATCCCCTCTGGCTGGGGCCCGGGGCCGTGCTCCATGGGGAGCTCCTGCACCCCGCAGGCACCTGCCTGCTGCAGGCCCCTGCCCACCCCGGCCCCCCACCCCTCCTCGTCCCGGGGCCTCCGCTGTGGGGGCAGGCGCTCCCCGCGCCCCGCACCCTGACCAGCAGCCGGGGGCAGCTGCCGGAGCCCTGTGACCACGCCGTGGGGCTCAGCGAGGACCAGGGGCCCCCGCTGCCCGGCCCCACTCCCCCCGAGCCTGCCCAGGCTCCAACGACCGCCAGCACCCAGACGGTGACGCCCGACGGTGAGTTTGGGGCTGGCGCAGCCGGCCGCTGGGCGCCCCACACCCAGGAGCCATGGGAAAGCTGGCATCGCCCATCCTGGGGGATTTGCTTGCTTTTTCCTCAGCGGCGACAGTTGCAGAGGTGCCTGAGGAGCCCCTGGAGCTGCTTGAGCTGGGCCCCGATGCCTTCGCCGAGGCCTTTCCCCACCTGGCAGGGGACAGCCAGCAGCTGCAGCACCTGCAGGACCAGCTCCCGGCCGACCTGGACATCTCCAGCTTGGAGGAGCTGCTCAGCTGGCTCGATGCCGTGGAGCCCCAGGACGCCTTCCCCGGTGTCCCCAGCAGTCCTGTGCTCAGCCGCTTCCTGTCTGAGCTGCCCGACCTCTGCGAGGACATGGAGGAGCCGAGCACACAGGGACTGGCAGCCACCAGAGCGCTGGGTGAGGTACCCTCAACCCCTGGGGTGCACCCCGAGAAGGTGCAGGGTGGGCGGGCGGTGCAGCCCCCTGCTGTGCCGGCAGCGAGCTCCCCCCTCAAGCCTGCAGCCAGTCCCCAGCTCAGTGCCCTCAGGAGACCCCTGCCCAACCCTCCCTTCACTCTCCCCAAAAGGCCCCCCCACCCTGAATTCCTCACTGCCCTTAGCAGACCCCTGCCCAACCCTCCCTCGCGTCCCCTCAAGAGACCCCCCGACCCTGAATTCCTTAATTCCCTTAGGAGACCCCTGCCCAAGCCTCGCCTGAGTCCCCTCAAGAGCCCCCCCGACCCTGAATTTATTAGAGCCCTTAGGAGGCCCCTGCCCAATCCCCCTCTGAGTCCCCTCAAGAGCCCCCCGCCTGCCCCTGCGCCCACCGGCACCAAGTGGGGGGCCAAGCACCCCGCGCCCACCAGCACCCCCAGCACAGCGCAGAGCTCCCAGCACAGGAGGCCGGCGACGGAGAAAACCCCCGGCAAGGAGAAGACGACGCTGCTGGGCCAGGGTGGCCAAGGCCCCAAGACGCTGTGCCAGGGGAAGACGGGTGGCCACAGCGCGGTGGCTGGCAGCAGCGGCCAAGCGGGCGGCGGCAGGCAGCAGCCGGCGAGCGACAGCACCAGGGCGCCCAGCAAGAGGGCCCGAAGCCCAGGGGCTGCTGGGGGGCAAGGAGCAGCAGCACCGCCTCCCCGGAGAGCGCTGCTGCTGCTGGAGCCCCCCCCCATTAAGCCCCGTGCCCGTGCCCGTGCCGTGCGGGCCCAGGACAGGCTCCGTCCCCAAGCCATCGGGGACACGACGCTGCAGCGCCAGCACCCAGGGACAAAGACCCCCAGCGAGACTTTGCAGCCGCTGGGGGCCAGGGCGAAGGCGCTGGGGCCAGTGCGCCAGCCGCCCTGTGTGCAGCCGCAGCCCACCTCCAGCGGCCCCAGCAGCATGCCCAGGGCCCCGCCGACGGTGCCAGGCTCCAGCGCTGTGCCCACTGCCCCCCGGCCCCCAGCTGGCGACAAGGCCCAGGCGGTGCCGGCACCACCAGGCAGCACGGCGCGAGCATGGAGAGCTCCCGTGCAGCAGGCGCCCAGAGCGCCGTGCCTGCCAGCCGCGGGGGGCCAAGCGCAGCGGGAGCCTCTGCCCACGCAGCCGCGCACGCTGCAGCGTCCGGCGCAGCCCCGCGTGGACTACGTGCCCTGCGTGGGGCCCTGGGCGGGCGGCGACGCGGCGCCCACGCCGCTGGAGGAGCAGGAGGCGTCGGTGCCCATCACGCCGCAGCAGCGTCCCGAGCGGGAGCGCCTGAAGAAGCTGGCCCAGGAGGAGCGGCAGCGGGCGGCCCACCAGATGAAGATCGGCCCCGTGCAATTCTTCGTGCAGCGGCAGAAGGACCACGCCATAGCCAAGTATTACGGCTACCCGTGACCCTGCGCTCCTCGACGGCCCCCGCAGCACCCGGGCCCGCTCAGCATGCAGGCACAGAGACCTCTGCAGGCGCCTGCTCCAGCTTCAGCCACGCTCCTCAGCCCTTGCCCCTCTCGCTTGCCCTCTCCCTTCTCCAGTGCTGGAGCTAGGCAGTGTTTGCCACTGTCAGGGATGGGCAACTGGGGCAATGGGAAATGCGCGCGTCACGAATGAACGTTGCAATGGGAAGCTGTTGGGATGTTGGCAATAGCTGGGGTGGGAAAGGTTGGGCATGGGAACTGCTTGTTGGGACACCAAATGGCTGAGATCCCAAACTTCTTTCTTCTTTCGGGTCATTTCTCTTATTTAGTGCCTTCCTTATTAAATTCCTCTAGTGTAGGTATTCACTCAGCAAGGCCTCTGCCTGCAGCTGTTCTTGCACTGGGATGCCGAGGGGATTTCATGCAGCCCGCTCCCGCTGCCCATGCTCAGTCCGTGCATGGATGTGCGCATGGCCAGCACGGACGGGAGAAAATGGGTGGACGGCTGGGTGGATGGGAGGGTGATGGGAGTTGGGAATTCAGCCTTGGGATCAGACACGGGAGGTTGTTGGGATAGGAAATGATCAGTGGGATGGGAAGTCACGATGGGGATAGGAATTCATTAGAATGGGAAAAATTGGTTTCATTTTTATTTCATTAAATTTACTTTATTGACTGTGTTGTACAGGATGGCATTTTTTTAGGTTCTCTTCCTTTTCTACCCTATTAAACTCTCTTTATCACAACGCACTGCTTTGTACTTCATTTTTCCTTCCGAGTCGTTCTGGATTCACTCAGGGTGGGGGGGACATTAGTGAACGCCTGTGTGCTTCAGATCCAAGGTCACCTTTGCCCTCAACTCAAGATACATATTTGCATCTGTTGTCATGATACAAAATTAACAACAACAAAATAAAAGTTAACTACTTCCAAGCACCAGCTGTACGTTTGCTGGGTCTGCTCTATGCATTTGAAGACCATTCAATACTATTCAGCACCTTCAGGAGGAAATGTGTGGTTCTAGGGAAATGCGTCTTGATCTGATGCAAACCTGCGACACACCCTGCAGCCCCTCCAACAACTGTGATTTTACCTGCAGCCCCTCCAACCCCTGTGATTTTACCTGCAGCCCCTCCAACCCCTGTGATTTTTCCTGCAGCCACTCCAACCCTGGGACAGGCCCTACAGCTGGCTCCGGGGACTACCCCGTTGCCATATCAGTCGCCAATACACACAAGATGAAGGAATGGATGCAGAAGTCATCTCGTTTAGGCAGGGAAGAAAGTCCTCCGAAGACGGGGAAGGAGCAATAGGCAGGCGAGGCAGGCGACCCCAATGTAGGGCCATCGAAGGGAAGAGGAGGCTGTTATAAAATAGAAAAGAGAGAAAAGCAGCAGTAAGCAGGTGATCCCCATCCCTGGGCGAGCTGCGAGACATGGGACAAGATTTCAGCTGTCATGCAGGCGAGCACATTGTCACCTGGCTGCTGCGATGCTGGGATAACAGCTCCGGGAGCCTGGAATCGGAGGGCAGGGAAGCCAAGCAGCTGGGATCCTTCTCTGGGGAAGGGGGCACTGAGAAAGCGATCGGAAACAGGGCACAAGCCTCTGGAGGCGGCGCCTGTCAGGCGTGAAGGAAAGGGATCCCTTCCAGGAAGATGCTGTGGGGTTGCTGAGGGTCGAAGAACAGCAGGTGTTGGCTGCTCCCACCGTGCTGCAGCAGCGGCAAGGGAGAGACGTGGTGGTTTTCCTCAGCTGGGCAGCTGAGCTCCACCTCAACCGCTCTCTCCCTGCCCCTCCTCAAACGGAAAGGGGAGAAAATAGGATGGAAAGGGCTCAAGGGCTGAGAGAAGGACAGGGAGATCACTCCACAATGATCGTCACGGGCAAAAGAGGCTCAGCAGAGCCTGTTCCAGTCCAGCCCGGGCCTGCTCCTGCGGGGGCTCTCCACAGGCCGCGGCCTCCTCCAGGCCACATCCACCTGCTCCAGCGGGGGCTCCTCCACGGGCTGCAGCGTGGAGATCTGCTCCGTGTGGGACCCGTGGGCTGCAGGGGGACAGCCTGCTCCACCAGGGGCCTCTCCCCAGGCCGCAGGGGAACTGCTGCTGTGAGCCTGGAGCACCTCCTGCCTCCTGCTGCACTCACCTTGGGGGCTGCAGAGAGGTTTCTCACTCCTCCCTGACCCAGACGCTGCTGTGCAGCAGGTTTCTTTCCCTTTCTTATGTGGGCTCTCACGCAGGCGCAAACATCATCCGTTTTGTCTCAGTTCTGGGCAGCAGCGGGTCCCTCTGGAGCCTCCTGGAACCGGCCCTTAACTAACATGGGGCAGCTGCTGCATTCTCCTCACAGAGGACACCCCTGCAGCCCCCCGCTACCAGAACCTGTCCTCGTAAACCCAACACAAGACACCGACCGAGCCTCCCTGATTCCCAGCAGGTGGGTCAGGCTGGGAACCCAGGCCAGTGCCCGGCAGACCCTCCTGGGCCTTGAAAAGCAAGCTTTATGGGGACGTAGCACCCAGAAAGAACGGAGTCACACAACAGGATTCATTTCCAAAACCGTCTCACAGACACCTGGGCCAAAGTGCAGGGCCTTGAGCGGGTATATCACAATGACAGAGTTCATTTCCTTCCCAGTAGCTGGCACGTGCCGTTTTTTGGGATTTCGGGGCTACAGTGAGCTGCTAAGAGGGATGTCTTAGCTCTTGCAGGGCCGTGCTTCCACTAAGGCCAGGACCTTTCTGCATCTTCTACTGCCCTGCAAGCGAGGATGCTTGGGGCACACAGGAAGCTGGGAGCGGACACAGCTGCAGGGATTCCATAAGACACAAGCAAATGCAGCCTTGGCTTGGTGACACTTTCTCTTGATTACTGCTCAACACAAATTACCTCGAGCAAGTCTACTGTGAGGACTAAAGGAAAGAGACGTATGGATGCTGCTAAGCTCTTCTAGATTGTACCAGGTAGGAAAGATACCTCTGTAGCAGGCGTGAAGAGGATAGCACTAATTAATTAGATGAGAAGCGGAGGAAAGGCACTTAGAGGTAGTGAAAAGCAGTTAATGTGATGTTCCGGGGAAGCTTCAGTCTGCTTAAGGAGTAGCAAGAACAAGCCTAAAGTCATAGCCAAATACAAGAAAGAGAGGAGGACACGCAGCATGAGAAGCTCCCGAGAGAAAGGAGCTCTGTTTTGGGTAAAAATCAGTCCCTTTTTCTATCATGGAGACATCCAAGGTCGTAGGACACGTGCACTTCAGGGAACCAAGAGATGCTGTGCATTTCTCTCGTCCCCCTGACACAGCCACTAGGTGACGATGCTTCCAATTCTCTCTAAAGAAACCTTGCTTTCTCAGGCCCAGGTGTCCAGCTGCACACCAAGGACGTCCCTGGCTCCCAGGCACAGTTCCCAGGCCGAAGGCCGAGCTCGCCTCCGAACCCCCATTCCAGCAGACCTTGCTCCTGGCATGGTGGAGCAGCCACTTCATGTCAGCCTTTTCTCCTGGCAGTCAGCTTAGCGCCGTAACCTCTGCCATCGGGGCGCCCGAGAGCCGTGTGAGGTCAGCAGAGAGTCACTGTCAGCCTTTGACCTCACAAAGGTGGGTGGCCATAAGTGCCCTGAGCGTCCAGCTCGCATTGAGTACTGCTGGTGGCACTCGAGGCGTGGAGGTCTGCATGGTGCAATGGGAGACGCCGATGTCCTGCTGCTGGAACAAGAGACGGTGATGTGCTGCTGGTGCAGGAGGAGACCTGAAGGTGCTGCTGCTTAGAGGTGCTGAGGAGCGGGCAGCCTCAGCGGGCAGCTGAATCAGAGGGCAGGGAAGCCAAGCAGCTTCCTTCTCTGGGGAAGGGGGCACAGAGAAAGTGATTGGAAATGGGGTACAAGCCCTCAGCCTCTAAAAGCAATCCCTCAGATGCTGAGGTATAATAAAGTTAGGTATATCTGTTTGACTCTAGACCCCAACATGTTTGTTAGTGTTCTGGTTTGTCCACTGCTTTCTTGTGGGGGATTTGAGTTGGCCATTACTGCTTAGGTGAATGCTGACTTCATATCAATGGTGCACTTCATTCTTAAAATGGGAAGTTTCTACCAATTTCCCGTCCAAACTTGCTCATAAGCCAACTGCAGTCATCATTTCAGATGTGTCTCCCAACTTACACATTTCCTATTTCTCCTTGATATTTACTCAAGAAATTCATTTACGTAGAGACAACATATTCTTCTCTCAACTGGCCTCTGGCTGGGCAGAATGATGTCCTTTAATTCCCTTCCAGACAATAGGCAACTTGTTCCTTCTGTCTTGTGAACTCTTCCTCCTAAGTTCAATGTGAATACAAGTGGCAGAACTGTGCCTCATGTCTCAAATGAGTGTCAGGGCTGCCTTGTCCAGTGTATTCATACTGGAGGGGAAAAAAAATGAATAGCCATACACACTATATAACCACTAAACTTTTTCAGTCCTCCTTGTGCTAACAGTGCATGAACGTGAGGTTTTGTTGTCATTTTGTTTGTTTGTTTGTTTGTTTTAAACTCCTGACTACCATATAGCAAACATGACAAAAAATCACCCTTTTTTGAGAATCTCTGAGAATGACTCTGCTTTGTATTATCACATGTCACTTCACCTGAACCATTTCAATCACAAGCGATAGCCTTCTGTCAGGCTTGGTAGTACTTCCCAACCTTATGTCACCTGCAAATCTCAAAGCTCCTGTGTAATTTTTAATCTTCAGCCACCATGTCCATACCGAACATATCTAACTTTGAAGTCAGCTCTGCCCTGAATAGGAGGTTGGGTTTTCAGAGGTCCCTTCCAGCCTACATTTCTCCATGAGTCTTTGCCTCCTTAGCAGCTGCAGTTTCAGAACTGTCTCTGAGAATTACCATAGGTAACCACGCCTTTGCTGGTAATTCCCTCTTCAGTGTGAACAATTGCAAATTCCCTTTATTCACTTGCAGCCCCAAAGCCCAAATCCGTAGATAATGTATCAGAAGCTCACAGAAAGTGAAATAGATGGAGTTCATCCCCTGTGTAGGGAAGAACTGGTCCTACAAAGGAAAGCTACTAAATTGTCTGGAAACAATTTAGCTCTGATAAATTATCTTGTCAATTACACATTACCCCCTACTTCCCTGGTCTTATCCGTTCTTGCTACAAAACTTTGCACGGTGTTGATGTCAAACTAACAGGCCCACACTTGTCTGGATGACTCTTTACCCTCTTCTGGACAGAAGTATATTTATTACTCTCCCATTCTGGGGACTATCCCCGATTTGCACAATTGTTATGCATTTTTCCTACTTGACTTGTTGTTCTGCGTGCCAATGCTGTTAACAGGCTAGGTAGATATCAGCTTTTCATTTTTCACTTGAATCACTATAGATTTTTATTTCACCCCAGATGATGTTGCGCCTAGTGCCCTACCCTCCTTTTCAATGGGAGTCCTGTCACTGCCCTTAACATCACATTGTTGTTGCTGTTAGATGCAGGAAATCAGATTTGCAGCATTTGAGACATCAGTAACTTTTGACCTATTTTTGCCTCGAGTGTGCAACTGTCCTAATTTGTTCTCTTTCTTCCCCCTGGTTTCTGTGGCTTAAGTACCACTTACTATTATTGTTTAATTTCCTATGTGAAGGAGGTTTTTGGTCATTCTTACTTTATTTCTGCAGTTTTTAACCTCTGAAACATACCTTTTCTCATCGCTTTTTTCCTCTTTGAATTTTGAATTTTAACTATGCCTTCTCTGCACTCAAGTCCCAGAGCTGCTTAGTCAGACTCAATTATTCATTTCCTTAGATTTCAAGGTTTGCATTTCTAAGCCTCAGAACCTTCATTCTAAACCTGGTTTTGTCTGTCTTGAAATGTAAAATGAGAAAAGTCAGCTCATGATCACACTTTATTCAAATTTTACTACATTTAAACCCATACAGGAGCCAAGTCTAAAACGGTCTTGTATTTTTTCACTTTTGGGAAGAAAGCCATCACATAGTATACCTGGATGAACATAAGTGGTAATTATCTTTCAATCTTTTGCTGGGAAGTTAAAGTCTCCCATAATTCCCATTATTGTTTACGTGTCTGATAACTGTACAGAGATAATTCACTATTAGACTGGAGCTAAGAGCAAAGAGCGGGCTAGCAAGGCTGTCTATCTTTAGCAGTGATTTGCACAAAACCACTCTTTTGCTGACCCATAACATTTAATTTCTCTATCCTCTGCTTCTTGCTAACACAAAGCACCATCTTATTCCATCCATTTGCCTTGGTTTCCAGCCTTCCTGAGATTTATCGGTCCTTGTATGACATTCATGCCTTTGTTTCACCCTTCCTGTGTTGACACTTGTCATAACAGTTTTAGATCCTGAACATGATCATCTCAAAGTTTGCCTGACAGTTAGGTCTTCCTCACATTGTCATAGAGTATCAGGTCTCCACCACTTGAAATAGATCGTATTGGATTAGATTATTGGCACCGTCTCTTGTGCTGGTAGTCCATTATCTTCACAGTCCATACAACTGGCCATCAGTGAACATGAAGCGGCCTTATCCTGCCCATTTACCTTTCTGGAAATCAGCCACTCTCTCTGCCTAGAACAGGGAATGGATTTTCCTCACCTATCTTCAAAAGCTCTGAACAATGAAAACGATATTTTAATTCAGAATAGGTATTTGAAAAGTTCACCTTTTCTAGCACAAATGGGGAAAAGAAAAAAAGGAAAAAAAAAAAAAAAAAAAAAAAGCAGTCCTAAAACATCAAAACTGTGGCCAAAGAATTAGAAGAAACACTATTTTTCCAAAGCTGCAATGTTTTCCATTCATCTGGCTGGGCCAGCAGAGCACTGGAGACCTGGATGCACTGCACTCATGGCTGGTTACCCTAAATGACCTGCAGGGAGATCTTCTTATCTCTATCCCTCTGTTTCTCCTTTCAATCTCTGTTTTGTCTGTTTGTATCACTAGCTCTCAAATCGCCACTGATATATGCACGTGCAGCACCCAGCACAACCTTGTTTCAGGCTCCAGCGGGACCTTTAGGCATTACCATCCTGTAAACAAATAACAATGATAGTGAGTGTAATTACAATCGTCAAACTATTCCAGCTCCACATCATTAGCCATGCCCTGAGCTAAATAACATTTCAATCAGTTCGATATGTCATCTGTGGCTTTCTTCACTGTCACTTGCAATCCAGCAAACTCCTTCCTTCACGTTTCTAGATTAGACAGAGGGTTCTCAACTGCAGACATCCAATTCCCTGTTCAGGAAGCAGTGAGACCTTTCCTCTTCTCACAGATTTAAGATGATATCCAAGCATCATGAGACACAGTGCGTATGTCTCCTAGGCCCATCCCATGAGAGCAGGACATTTACCACACATGAGAAGAAGACTTAATGCAGTACCAAAGCAAAATACTCAGTGTCAAAGCCATGTTGAGATGATCATTAAAGACAGATCAAAATTACCCAATGCAGGAGGAAAATCTATCGTTTGTAGAAGATTATGTTCTCTGATTATTAGTTTCAAAATTAGTTTTTCCTTTGGATTTCCTCTGAACTTAAACTTAGTTTGGAATGCCTTTGGTTTTGAATATTTCTAAAATTGTATTACTTCTCCTAAGTAAGTTGCTAGTCTGTTCTATTTACGTGAAATTCAAATAATATTGTGAAGTATCTGCCATCAGTTTTACTGTGTGCCAGGCTGAGTTCCCTGATGAATTTCAAATTTCAGATATGAAACGGTAAAGGTTAAAAAAAAAAATGTTACAAAGGGTACTTCATGCGGTAGCATAAACTTCTGTTTTCTCAAAACTTGTATCAGTTCATCTCACCAGGACCAGCAGGGGAAGCACACTCTGCCTAGGCACTGGCAAAGGCACACAGTGAGACTGTGGGGTCTCTTGCTGGGGTCATTCAAAATTTGACTGTACAAGCCCCTGAGCAATATGACAGGGCTTTAAAAATGGCCCTGCTTGAAGTACGGGGGTGATCTGGAGACCTCTAAGGTGCTTTCCAACAAAAGCTTTTCTATAATTGTATGAAATCACCTGCAATACATTAACCCTTGTCATTATTCCCATCACAGGAAATAACTGTGACCCCTGGGTAACAGGTGAGCTTACTGCGACAACAGGGAGAGCCTTCCTGTACTTAAAGGCAACCTGTAGGAAAGCTGTGGAGGGAGTCTTTATCAGGGCCTGGAGCGACAGGACAAGGAGTAACCGCTTTAAACTGAAAAGTTAGATTTAGAATATATATTAGGAACAAATTCTCTACTGATAGTACCTCACATCCTGTGCATCTGCCAGCTTCTGCATTTTATGGTTGCCTCCCCTACTTAAGAGAGGATATTGGAGTGCTGTGTGAAACACTCAGATCTTACAGGAACAAAACAATACCTTACCTTTTGCGTTCAAATACGTGCCCAGTACGTTCAGCTAAAACAACTTCTAACCTACAGCGTTTGGTCAAAGTTCCAATTTCTGTCTCAGTTTCATGTACACCAAATTTTCAAGCAGGATTTCTGGGCCAGTGTCGTCTGTCTGTGATAGACTGCTTTGCTAGATCATCATTCACTGCTCCCTCTGCCAGGCACAGGCCTTTCTCTCTTAATCCCTTGTAAGAAAACTTGCAGAGGTATATGGGGTAGCAGTCAGCAGTGTAAAAGAATAAGAGACATACTGCCTTCGCACATATATATACAACACAATATCAAAGATCTCATCAAGGTCCACCAAGGAAAGGAAGCAATGCAGGAGAAAGAAGACAGGACAACAGGGGGAATGGGGAGCATAAGGGAGGAGGCAGCCAGTGGCCTTAAAAACAAAGCATAAAAAATAACTTCCAGTAGTGGGACATAGTGAATTGGAGCTCTAAGGTCTGCATCTAGAGATGTCTTTTATCTTTATCATGCAGTTGTGGAGATGGGTCCTCTGGTTTTGGTCATGTTTTTTCACATTCTGCAATTATCTCCCAAGAACCACCCCCTGTTGGGCAGAAAGGTAGAGGTGCGCTCCAGAAACACAGCGATGGCAAGGAGTCCTCCACTTCATTCTTCCATTTTTTTCCAGCTGGAAGCATTCATAGTTGTCAACTGAATTGGTTTTGAGGAGTAGGAAAGACAGCATTGCTGGATTTCTGCTTTCTCCTAGATCCTATCATACCACATCATGACAGTTGTCTTTGTTTTATGTCCTTTTATGCCTGGATGTTTCTCATTTTTATGTGTGTGGGGTTTTCTATTTTTCTTTCTTTCTCTTCTTTCTTTCTTTCTTTCTTTCTTTCTTGCTTGCTTGCTTGCTTTCTTTCTTGCTTTCTCTTTCTTTCTTCCTGTCTGTCTTTCTGTCTGTCTGTCTGTCTTGTCTCTTTCTGTCCAGCACTGATTTTATTGCTACTTGTGCATATCCAGACTGTACAGTTTTCTCCATTCCCTCTGTTTCTCCCTGTGTCTTGCCCCTCTTCCCTGCAACTGAACAGCATTGCCTTGATCAATGAAGTGGCAACATGCGGCTTACACAGCAAACTGCTGAAATTACAGCTATAGCCATGGAGCACAGCTGCAGATCAACAGAAGACCACCAATAACTCACATTTCTAAACTGCTTGTCACAATTCTTCAGTATGCAGGCTGTGATGCTGCCAAGAGCGATCTCACCTCTTAAGCACCCATCCATTTCTTCTCTTCCCAGACCCTCAAGGTATCCTGGTCAAACCACCCCCCTTGCCCCATCTGTCTGTCCCACATTCCTTTTCCCTCATCTTTTTTTTTTTTTTTTTCAGCATAGTGTCTCCATAGAAGCTGCTGCTCCCCAACTCCGAGTTGACTAGGGCTGAACTATTGAAAAAGAAAAGAAAAGCTATAAATTATAGTGAGAGATGGTGAATACCTAATGATCTCTTAAAAGCAGGAATTTAAGGGAATAAGTAATTGATAAATGGAGTTAAGATCAGTAGGAAAAAATCCACTGTTGCAATCAGTAGAGTTAAGAAGTTTTTCAAGTACATTAGAAACAAAACTTAGAGTAATGACACAGATCCAATACGGGATGGGTATTGCTTCAGTGAGAAATGATGAAAAAAGAAAACCAACATCACGTACATGTGTATGTGTTGTTGTGTATTTGGAAAAAAAACAGGTTAATGAAAACTGCATGCTCAATTAGACGATTTTTTTTGTTGTCATTGGCAGGGAATTGTGTGCTTTATAACACAATATGTGTTATATGTTTTTTATATATTTTTTAATAAATAGACTTTATTAGATAACTCATTTTGAATGTATAGCCTAGATGTTAGAAGAATTAACAACATGCAATATTACTTGTAAAGATTAACAACATGTGGTATCTAAATAATATTTAGAGATGTAAAGGTGTTTGGCATTTCAAAGTCTACTTCTCCAATGAAAAATGTGTTAGAGCTTCTGTTGGATGTAATGTAACCTGCTCACTTCCTGCCCACCTCAGCAGGACAGGGGATAAAATCGGGAAAAAAAAGGAATGAGAAAGCTCATGGGCTTTGATAAAGACAGGGATATTGCTTATCAATGATTGTTGTGGAAAAATCTCTCTTAACTTGAGGAAATTAATTTAATGCCCATTAATTTGTATAAATTTAATTACTAGTTCAGGTGTTGGGAAGCAAAAGGACAAACATCAAACCACATAGGGGTAACAAACACTTCTCCTCCTCTTCTGGGCTCAACTTCACTCCAAGCACCTGTCTTCCACCTGCTGATCTCGCTCAGTCCATTCACTGGGGAAATGGGCAGCACAGGAGGAGGCTGTGGTTAATGTGCAGCAGTTCTTCTCTGCCTATCCTTTCTTCTCGTTTCTACTTTGCTCCAGTGTGGGTCCTCCACAGGCTGCAGTCCCTGTCAGGAATATTCATCTGTTCTGGCATGGATCCTCCACAGGTTTCAAAGAATATCTGCTCCACCATGGAGCATCTACTTCTCCTCCTCCTATGACCTTGATGTTCCCTCTGTTGTTCCTCATTCTTTTTGTTCTCTCCAGCTCTCTCCATCCAATATTTTCTGTGCATTCTTAGAGGCAACACACCTTGGCTTGTTGTCTGAGTTTGGCCTATGGTGCATCTGTTGCTGTGTCCAGCACAGTGCAGCCCCTGACCTTGCTACCAAAACCTTGCCACAAATCTCAATACACCTGTTAAAAGAGACCCTCCTGTTTGTTGCCCTTCTTTGGACACTCTCGAACAGTTTTATATCTTTTTCTCATACTGTGGTGCCCAAAACTGCACACAGTACTCACAGTACGTGGAATAGCAACAGAGACTGCCTCTAATTTTCTCTTCCCTGCAGAAGCTCTGTTGCTACCACTGTCCGGAAATCATCACTATCACAGACAGGAGTAGCATTCCCTCCTCCCACAGTTGGTTCTTTTTCCCCCAGACTTAGACACCATCCACAAAAGCAAAAACAAAACAAAACAAACAAACAAACAAACAAAAAAGAGTCAAAAGCCCTCAGGAAGGCAGTGGTGCAGACTGTGGAGAGCCTGGGTTCAAATCCTTCTTTTGCGAGGCTCTGAACCTATACCCCACCACAAGCTGTCCGCTAACGTATGGCAGGGCAAGGAGGAAGAAAGAACATTTCTCCTGCACTTTCCATTTATTGTTGGCTGACAATTCTGTAGAGTTATAAAGCCTCAATCAGTGCTATACAGGGTTCTTCTCACATTGTCTCACTGTGCCCTAAGGGGAACAGCTCTAATTTAATAGATGCTTCACCAGAAAATCATGAGTCATCTGCAGTTTTGAAGTTTTCTGGGATCAAGTCCCTTCAGACAGTTGAGGAATTTGCTCTATCACCTATGAAAACTGGTGCTCTAATAAGCTAGTGAGTGAACAAGAGAGAAATCCTCTGCTAGATGACTTGACAAATTTGGTCTGAAAACAGTGTTGAGGCAGAACAATGCACGATTTTTGCCTTGGATGCACAGAGAGATTGGGGGTAGTAGAATTCTTTTATTCTTCATTGATATAAACATTTTCAAAACAGGTGTTTGCTCAACCTTGCTTCCACTGTGTGCATGGGAGGGAGATAACTGAAAGTGGGGAGTGTTGCTTGAAACCTGCAAGTGGCTGAGGTCCAGTGGGGTTGGAGGCTTTCTTACTCCTTTTGGAAATGCAAAGCAACCTTGCGCCTACCCTGCACTTGCAGAAGGATCATGACAGCCCAAAGCACAGAGGCTTTGTAATTACTGCATAGGGATTGGGAGCAGGGGGCTGCAGGCGTGGCCTCTGTGAGAACAGTGCGGAAGCTGCCCGTGTCGGATAAGAGCCAGCTCCAGCCAACTCCAGAAGGGCCACGACGCTTGCCAGAGCTGAGCCTATAAGCGATGCTGTTTGCACCTCCGGGAGAGCAGATTTAAGAAGGGGGAAATACTGCTGTGCAACAGAAGCTGGAAGAGCAAGGAGAGAGAACCAGCCCTGCAGCCCCCAAGGTGAGTGCAGCAGGAGGCAGGAGGTGCTCCAGGCTCACAGCAGCAGTTCCCCTGCGGCCTGGGGAGAGGCCCCTGGTGGAGCAGGCTGTCCCCCTGCAGCCCACGGGTCCCACACGGAGCAGATCTCCACGCTGCAGCCCGTGGAGGAGCCCCCGCTGGAGCAGGTGGATGTGGCCTGGAGGAGGCCGCGGCCTGTGGAGAGCCCCCGCAGGAGCAGGCCCCAGGCCAGAGCTGCAGCCATGGAGAGGAGCCCACGCAGGAGCAGGGGGCCTGGGGGGAGCTGCCACCCGTGGGGGACCCAGGTTGGAGCAGTTTGCTCCTGACGGACGGACCCTGTGGTACAGACCCATATCGGAACAGTTCCTCAAGAATGGTGGCCTGTAAGCAGCCCCCGCAGGCTCATTTCGGGAAGGACGGCATCCCGTGGGAGGGACCCCGCGTGGAACAGGGGCAGAGAGGGACCGTGGAGGAGCAGCAGGTGATGAAGTGTTAGGGGCTGACCACAGCCCACATTCCCCATTCCCCTGCAACACTCGGCAGGAGGAGGTAGAGCAGGGTGGATAGGAGGTAAAAGGGGTTTTAAGTTTGCTTTTAATTTTTCACTATTGTATTCTGCTAGTGATAGGCAACAAATTATATTAATCTCCCTGTGCTGCGTGTGTTTTGTCCAGGACGATAATTGTTGAGTGATCTCCCTGTCCTTATCACAATTCCTTGAGCCCTTTTCATCATATTTTTTCCCCCTTTTCCTTTGAGGAGGGGGAGTGAGAGAGTTGCTATGGTGGAGTTCAGCTGCCCAGCACTTAAAACTACCAAGCAACAGTCCTACTATCCACCGACCAGCGTCCTTATTCAAGCCTGTTGCAGCTATGTATGCTGCTCTGCTCTGTCTGGGATGTGGACCTAGCCATGATATCTGGGGCCAGCTCATATGGACTAGAGCCTTACAATCTGCAGGAATTCCCCTTCAGTGGGAACTTGCATCACATAAAGACGGTTCTCCATGGTGGAAGACAAAGCCTGTAGGAATTATTAGAAGTCGACATCCTCCATCGCTCTGACCCCCGAGATTTGGACATAATTTCCAAAATGAGCAAAAGGGATCTGTGTCTGCCCTGATACGAAGGAAATCACTGCCCCTGGAAATCTAGTCACTATGCTTTGGTGACTTCATCAGCGTTTTTGTTCTGCTTTGTATGCATCAAATGGAAAAGAGCTACCCCAGGAACACTGTGCTTTGGTGGCAGAGATCTGCTTGCAGCTGAGGACACTACTTATGTTTGTGTGTGAAAATCACACTTTCCTGCTAAAGTACATAATATTGGGCCACATGCTTTCTAGCATATCACCTGTCAGGGAAGCAAACCCAGGAAAAGCACTAATACAGCCCTATGTGTCCCTCATGGCTATAAGCACAGCCACAAGCACAACCATGCTAACACACAGGAAATCTGTGCATGATCCCCAGAATTCACAGATGCAACGTGCATTTCTGTGCCCGTGCCCTGACACCAGCTGGCAGCAGGAGTTCAGCTCCCAGCCTCAGCTCACTCTCTGTTCCTTGGGTTTGCTTTAATGCCTCCTTTGAGACACTGCCTCAGCGCAGTGAGTTTGTGAATGTGACATATCATTCAATATTATCCACCATGAGCCACTCTGTTCCTATAGCAACTGCCTCCTTAGCCCAGTTCCTGGGTCTCTTCTGGTCTGTTTGATATTCACCTTGACACCTTTGGTGGAGGCCTTGAAGGAACACACAAAGTGTGAAAACACCTTGTACTTATTAGGCCAAGGTAATTCCTCCCCACATGGATGGGCACATATCATCTCCAAGAAAGGGGCTCCCACCTCCACGACTCCCGTCCATCCTCCACCTCTCTATGTCCTTGCATGAATAACGACCTGCACCGCTTAACCTGGACAGGAGCCTGAAGTCCACAACGGGAAACGCTCTGATCTGGGCTCCTTCCAAAAGGGCCACGCAGATATAACTAGAAGAATGCGTAAAACGTTGACCCTAGCTGACGTAATTTCTTCTGGTTGATCTGATGCAAACCTGTGATGCACCCTGCAGCCCCTGCAACACTTGTGATTTTACCTGCAGCCCCTGCAACTGCTGTAATTTTACCTGCAGCCCCTCCAACAACTGTGATTTTACCTGCAGCCCCTGCAACCCCTGTGATTTTACCTGCAGCCCCTGCAACCCCTGTGATTTTACCTGCAGCCCCTCCAACAACTGTGATTTTACTTGCAGCCCCTCCAACCCTTGTGATGTTCCCTGCAGCCACTCCAACCCTGGGACAGGCCCTACAGCTGGCTCCGGGGACTACCCCGTTGCCGTATCAGTCGCCAATACACACAAGATGAAGGAATGGATGCAGAAGTCATCTCATTTAGGCAGGGAAGAAAGTCCTCCTAAGACGGGGAAGGAGCAATAGGCAGGCGAGGCAGGCGACCCCAATGTAGGGCCATCGAAGGGAAGAGGAGGCTGTTATAAAATAGAAAAGAGAGAAAAGCAGCAGTAGGCAGGTGATCCCCATCCCTGGGCGAGCTGCGAGACATGGGACAAGATTTCAGCTGTCATGCAGGCGAGCACATTGTCACCTGGCTGCTGCGATGCTGGGATAACAGCTCCGGGAGCCTGGAATCGGAGGGCAGGGAAGCCAAGCAGCTGGGATCCTTCTCTGGGGAAGGGGGCACTGAGAAAGCGATCGGAAACGGGGCACAAGCCTCTGGAGGCGGCGCCTGTCAGGCGTGAAGGAAAGGGATCCCTTCCAGGAAGATGCTGTGGGGTTGCTGAGGGTCGAAAAACAGCAGGTGTGGTGTTTTTCCTCAGCTGGGCAGCTGAGCTCCACCTCAACCGCTCTCTCCCTGCCCCTCCTCAAACGGAAAGGGGAGAAAATAGGATGGAAGGGGCTCAAGGGCTGAGAGAAGGACAGGGAGATCACTCCACAATGATCGTCACGGGCAAAAGAGGCTCAGCAGAGCCTGTTCCAGTCCAGCCCGGGCCTGCTCCTGCGGGGGCTCTCCACAGGCCGCGGCCTCCTCCAGGCCACATCCACCTGCTCCAGCGGGGGCTCCTCCACGGGCTGCAGCGTGGAGATCTGCTCCGTGTGGGACCCGTGGGCTGCAGGGGGACAGCCTGCTCCACCAGGGGCCTCTCCCCAGGCCGCAGGGGAACTGCTGCTGTGAGCCTGGAGCACCTCCTGCCTCCTGCTGCACTCACCTTGGGGGCTGCAGAGAGGTTTCTCACTCCTCCCTGACCCAGACGCTGCTGTGCAGCAGGTTTCTTTCCCTTTCTTAGGTGGGCTCTCACGCAGGCGCAAACATCATCCTTTTTGTCTCAGTTCTGGGCAGCAGCGGGTCCCTCTGGAGCCTCCTGGAACCGGCCCTTATCTAACATGGGGCAGCTGCTGCATTCTCCTCACAGAGGACACCCCTGCAGCCCCCCGCTACCAGAACCTGTCCTCGTAAACCCAACACAAGACACCGACCGAGCCTCCCTGATTCCCAGCAGGTGGGTCAGGCTGGGAACCCAGGCCAGTGCCCGGCAGACCCTCCTGGGCCTTGAAAAGAAAGCTTTATGGGGACGTAGCACCCAGAAAGAACGGAGTCACACAACAGGATTCATTTCCAAAACCGTCTCACAGACACCTGGGCCAAAGTGCAGGGCCTTGAGCGGGTATATCACAATGACAGAGTTCATTTCCTTCCCAGTAGCTGGCACGTGCCGTTTTTTGGGATTTCGGGGCTACAGTGTGCTGCTAAGAGGGATGTCTTAGCTCTTGCAGGGCAGTGCTTCCACTAAGGCCAGGACTTCTCTGCATCTTCTACTGCCCTGCAAGCGAGGATGCTTGGGGCACACAGGAAGCTGGGAGGGGACACAGCTGCAGGGATTCCATAAGGCACAAGCAAATGCAGCCTTGGCTTGGTGACACTTTCTCTTGATTACTGCTCAACACAAATTACCTCGAGCAAGTCTACTGTGAGGACTAAAGGAAAGAGACGTATGGATGCTGCTAAGCTCTTCTAGCTTGTACCAGGTAGGAAAGATACCTCTGTAGCAGGCGTGAAGAGGATAGCACTAATTAATTAGATGAGAAGCGGAGGAAAGGCACTTAGAGGTAGTGAAAAGCAGTTAATGTGATGTTCCGGGGAAGCTTCAGTCTGCTTAAGGAGTAGCAAGAACAAGCCTAAAGTCATAGCCAAATACAAGAAAGAGAGGAGGACACGCAGCATGAGAAGCTCCCGAGAGAAAGGAGCTCTGTTTTGGGTAAAAATCAGTCCCTTTTTCTATCATGGAGACATCCAAGGGCGTAGGACACGTGCACTTCAGGGAACCAAGAGATGCTGTGCATTTCTCTCGTCCCCCTGACACAGCCACTAGGTGACGATGCTTCCAATTCTCTCTAAAGAAACCTTGCTTTCTCAGGCCCAGGCGTCCAGCTGCACACCAAGGACGTCCCTGGCTCCCAGGCACAGTTCCCAGGCCGAAGGCCGAGCTCCCCTCCGAACCCCCATTCCAGCAGACCTTGCTCCTGGCATGGTGGAGCAGCCACTTCATGTCAGCCTTTTCTCCTGGCAGTCAGCTTAGCGCCGTAACCTCTGCCATCGGGGCGCCCGAGAGCCGTGTGAGGTCAGCAGAGAGTCACTGTCAGCCTTTGACCTCACAAAGGTGGGTGGCCATAAGTGCCCGGAGCGTCCAGCTCGCATTGAGTACTGCTGGTGGCACTCGAGGCGTGGAGGTCTGCATGGTGCAATGGGAGACGCCGATGTCCTGCTGCTGGAACAAGAGGCGCTGATGTGCTGCTGGTGCAGGAGGAGACGTGAAGGTGCTGCTGCTTAGAGGTGCTGAGGAGCGGGCAGCCTCAGCGGGCAGCTGAATCAGAGGGCAGGGAAGCCAAGCAGCTTCCTTCTCTGGGGAAGGGGGCACAGAGAAAGTGATTGGGAATGGGGTACAAGCCCTCAGCCTCTAAAAGCAATCCCTCAGATGTTTAGGCATAGTAAAGTGAGGTATATCTATTTGACTCTAGACCCCAACATGTTTGTTAGTGTTCTGGTTTGTCCACTGCTTTCTTGTGGGGGATTTGAGTTGGCCATTACTGTTTAGGTGAATGCTGACTTCGTATCTATGGTGCACTTTATTCTTAAAATGGGAAGTTTCTACCAATTTCCCGTCCAAACTTGCTCATAAGCCAACTGCAGTCATCATTTCAGATGTGTCTCCCAACTTACACATTTCCTATTTCTCCTTGATATTTACTCAAGAAATTCATATACGTAGAGACAACATATTCTTCTCTCAACTGGCATCTGGCTGGGCAGAATGATGTCCTTTCATTCCCTTCCAGGCAATAGGCAACTTGTTCCTTCTGTCTTGTGAACTCTTCCTCCTAAGTTCAATGTGAATACAAGTGGCAGAACTGTGCCTCATGTCCCAAATGAGTGTCAGGGCTGCCTTTTCCAGTGTATTCATACTGGAGGGAAAAAAAAATGAATAGCCATACACACTATATAACCACTAAACTTTTTCAGTCCTCCTTGTGCTAACAGTGCATGAACGTGAGGTTTTGTTGTCATTTTTGTTTGTTTGTTTGTTTGCTTGCTTTAAACTCCTGACTGCCATATAGCAAACATGACAAAAAAACACCCTTTTTTGAGAATCTCTGAGAATGGCTCTGCTTTGTATTATCACCTGTCACTTCACCTGAACCATTTCAATCACAAGCGATATCCTTCTGTCAGGCTTGGTAGTACTTCCCAACCTTATGTCCCCTGCAAATCTCAAAGCTCATGTGAGCTCATGTATCCGTAGATAATGTATCAGAAGCTCACAGAAGGTGAAATAGTTGTAATTCATCCCCTGTGTAGGGAAGAACTGGTCCTAGAAAGGAAAGCTATTAAATTATCTGGAAACAATTTAGCTCTGATAAATTATCTTGTCAATTACACATTACCCCCTCCTTCCCTGGTCTTAGCTGTTCTTGCTCCAAAACTTTGCATGGTGTTGATGTCAAACTAACAGGCCCACACTTGTCTGGATGACTCTTTACCCTCTTCTGGACAGAGGTCTATTTGTTACTCTCCCATTCTGGGGACTATCCCTGATTTGCACAATTGTTATGCATTTTTCCTACTTGACTTGTTGTTCTGTGTGCCAATGCTGTTAATAGGCTAGGTAGATATCAGCTTTTCATTTTTCACTTGAATCACTATAGATTGTTATTTCACCTCAGATGATGTTGCGCCTAGTGCCCTACCCTCCTTTTCAGTGGGAGTCCTGTCACTGCCCTTAATATCACATTGTTGTTGCTGTTAGATGCAGGAAATAAGATTTGCAGCATTTGAGACATCAGTAACTTTTGATCTATTTTTGCCTCAAGCGTGCAACTGTCCTAATTTGTTCTCTTTGTTCCCCCTGGTTTCTGTGGCTTAAGTACCACTTACTATTATTGTTTAATTTCCTATGTGAAGGAGGTTTTTGGTCATTCTTACTTTATTTCTGCAGTTTTTAACCTCTGAAACATGCCTTTTCTCATCGCTTTTTTCCTGTTTGAATTTTGAATTTTAACTATGCCTTCTCTGCACTCAAGTCCCGGAGCTGCTTAGTCAGACTCAATTATTCATTTCCTTAGATTTCAAAGTTTGCATTTCTAAGCCTCAAAACCTTCATTCTAAACCTGGTTTTGTCTGTCGTGAAATGTAAAATGAGAAAAGTCAGCTCATGATCACACTTTATTCAAATTTTACTACATTTAAACCCATACAGGAGCCAAGTCTAAAACGGTCTTATATTTTTTCACTTTTGGGAAGAAATCCATCACATAGTATACCTCTATGAACATAAGTGGTAATTATCTTTCAATCTTTTGCTGGGAAGTTAAAGTCTCCCATAATTCCCATTATTGTTTACATGTCTGATAACTGTACAGAGATAATTCACTATTAGACTGGAGCTAAGAGCAAAGAGCAGGCTAGCAAGGCTGTCTATCTTTAGCAGTGATTTGCACAAAACCACTCTTTTGCTGACCCATAACATTTAATTTCTCCATCCTCTGCTTCTTGCTAACACAAAGCACCATCTTATTCCATCCATTTGCCTTGGTTTCCAGCCTTCCTGAGATTTATCGGTCCTTGTATGACATTCATGCCTTTGTTTCACCCTTCCTGTGTTGACACTTGTCATAACAGTTTTAGATCCTGAACATGATCATCTCAAAGTTTGCCTGACAGTTAGGTCTTCCTCACATTGTCATAGAGTATCAGGTCTCTACCACTTGAAATAGATTGGATTGGATTAGATTATTGGCACCGTCTCTTGTGCTGGTAGTCCATTATCTTCACAGTCCGTACAACTGGCCATCAGTGAACATGAAGTGGCCTTATCCTGCCCATTTACCTTTCTGGAAATCAGCCACTCTCTCTGCCTAGAACAGGGAATGGATTTTCCTCACCTATCTTCAAAAGCTCTGAAGTTTTCTGTGATCTTTCCAATTGTATGATATGATAAGCTTTTGCTGCCACTGAAGGGTAGAAGTCATTATGAATAGTGCCAACAAAACAGAAACATAACAATGAAAACGATATTTTAATTCAGAATAGGTATTTGAAAAGTTCACCTTTTCTAGCACAAATGGGGAAAAGAAAAAAAGGAAGGAAAAAAAAAAAAAAAAAGCAGTCCTAAAACATCAAAACTGTGGCCAAAGAATTAGAAGAAACACTATTTTTCCAAAGCTGCAATGTTTTCCATTCATCTGGCTGGGCCAGCAGAGCACTGGAGACCTGGATGCACTGTACTCATGGCTGGTTACCCTAAATGACCTGCAGGGAGATCTTCTTATCTCTATCCCTCTGTTTCTCCTTTCGTCAAACTATTCCAGCTCCACATCATTAGCCATGCCCTGAGCTAAATAACATTTTAATCAGTTCGATATGTCATCTGTGGCTTTCTTCACTGTCACTTGCAATCCAGCAAACTCCTTCCTTCACGTTTCTAGATTAGACAGAGGGTTCTCAACTGCAGACATCCAATTCCCTGTTCAGGAAGCAGTGAGACCTTTCCTCTTCTCACAGATTTAAGATGATATCCAAGCATCATGAGACACAGTGCGTATGTCTCCTAGGCCCATCCCATGAGAGCAGGACATTTACCACACATGAGAAGAAGACTTAATGCAGTGGCAAAGCAAAATACTCGGTGTCAAAGCCATGTCTAGATGATCATTAAAGACAGATCAAAATTACCCAATACAGGAGGAAAATCTATCGTTTGTAGAAGATTATGTTCTCTGATTATTAGTTTCTAAATTAGTTTTTCCTTTGGATTTGCTCTGAACTTAAACTTAGTTTGGAATGCCTTTGGTTTTGAATATTTCTGAAATCGTATTACTTCTCCTAAGTAAGTTGCTAGTCTGTTCTATTTACGTGAAATTCGAATAATATTGTGAAGTATCTGCCAACAGTTTTACTGTGTGCCAGGCTGAGTTCCCTGATGAATTTCAAATTTCAGATATGAAACAGTAAATGTTAAAAAAAAAAATGTTACAAAGGGTACTTCATGCAGTAGCATAAACTTCTGTTTTCTCAAAACTTGTATCAGTTCATCTCACCAGGACCAGCAGGGGAAGCACACTCTGCCTAGGCACTGGCAAAGGGACACAGTGAGAGCGTAGGGTCTCTTGCTGGGGCCACTCAAAATTTGACTGTACAAGCCCCTGAGCAATATGACAGGGCTTTAAAAATGGCCCTGCTTGAAGTACGCGGGTGATCTGGAGACCTCTAAGGTGCTTTCCAACAAAAGCTTTTCTATAATTGTATGAAATCACCTGCAATACATTAACCCTTGTCATTATTCCTATCACAGGAAATAACTGTGACCCCTGGGTAACAGGTGAGCTTACTGCGACACCAGGGAGAGCCTTCCTGTACTTAAAGGCAACCTGTAGGAAAGCTGGGGAGGGAGTGTTTATCAGGGCCTGGAGCGACAGGACAAGGAGTAACTGCTTTAAACTGAAAAGTTAGACTTAGAATATATATTAGGAACAAATTCTCTACTGATAGTACCTCACATCCTGTGCATCTGCCAACTTCTGCATTTTATGGTTGCCTCCCCTACTTAAGAGAGGATATTGGAGTGCTCTGTGAAACACTCAGTACTTACATGAACAAAACAATACCTTACCTTTTGCGTTCAAAGATGTGCCCAGTACGTTCAGCTAAAACAACTTCTAACCTACAGCGTCGAAGTTCGGTCAAAAGTTCCAATTTCTGTCTCAGTTTCATGTACACCAAATTTTCAAGCAGGATTTCTGGGCCAGTGTCGTCTGTCTGTGATAGACTGCTTTGCTAGATCATCGTTCACTGCTCCCTCTGCCAGGCACAGGCCTTTCTCTCTTAATCCCTTGTAAGGAAACTTGCAGAGGTATATGGGGTAGCAGTCAGCAGTGTAAAAGAATAAGAGACATACTGCCTTCGTACATATATATACAACACAATATCAAAGACCTCATCAAGGTCCACCAAGGAAAGGAAGCAATGCAGGAGAAAGAAGACAGGACAACAGGGGGAATGGGGAGCATAAGGGAGGAGGCAGCCAGTGGCCTTAAAAACAAAGCATAAAAAATAACTTCCAATAGTGGGACATAGTGAATTGGAGCTCTAAGGTCTGCATCTAGAGATGTCTTTTATCTTTATCATGCAGTTGTGGAGATGGGTCCTCTGGTTTTGGTCATGTTTTTTCACATTCTGCAATTATCTCCCAAGAAGAACCCCCTGTTGGGCAGAAAGGTAGAGGTGTGCTCCAGAAACACAGTGATGGCAAGGAGTCCTCCACTTCATTCTTCCATTTTTTTCCAGCTGGAAGCATTCATAGTTGTCAACTGAATTGGTTTTGAGGAGTAGGAAAGACAGCATTGCTGGATTTCTGCTTTCTCCTAGATCCTATCATACCACATCATGACAGTTGTCTTTGTTTTATGTTCTTTTATGCCTGGATGTTTCTCATTTTTATGAGTGTGGGGTTTTCTTTTTCTTTCTTTCTTTTCTTTCTTTTCTTTCTTTCTTTCTTTCTTTCTTTCTTTCTTTCTTTCTTTCTTTCTTTCTTTCTTTCTTTCCTTCTTTCTTTCTTTCTTTCCTTCTTTCCCTCTCTTTCTTTCTCTTTCTTTCTCTTTCTTTCTTCCTGTCTGTCTGTCTGTCTTCTCTCTTTCTGTCCAGCACTGATTTTATTGCTACTTGTGCATATCCAGACTGTACAGTTTTCTCCATTCCCTCTGTTTCTTCCCTGTGTCTTGCCCCTCTTCCCTGCAACTGAACAGCATTGCCTTGATCAATGAAGTGGCAACATGCGGCTTACACAGTAAACTGCTGAAATTACAGCTATAGCCATGGAGCACAGCTGCAGATCAACAGAAGACCACCAATAACTCACATTTCTAAACTGCTTGTCACAATTCTTCAGTATGTAGGCTGTGATGCTGCCAAGAGCGATCTCACCTCTTAAGCACCCATCCATTTCTTCTCTTCCCAGACCCTCAAGGTATCCTGGTCAAACCACCCCCCTTGCCCCATCTGTCTGTCCCACATTCCTTTTCCCTCATCTTTTTTTTTTTTTTTTTTTCAGCATACTATCTCCATAGAAGCTGCTGCTCCCCAACTCCGAGTTGACTAGGGCTGAACTATTGAAAAAGAAAAGAAAAGCTATAAATTATAGTGAGAGATGGTGAATACCTAACGATCTCTTAAAAACAGGAATTTAAGGGAATAAGTAATTGATAAATGGAGTTAAGATCAGTAGGAAAAAATCCGCTGTTGCAATCAATAGAGTTAAGAAGTTTTTCAAGTACATTAGAAACAAAAATTAGAGTAATGACACAGATCCAATACGGGATGGGTATTGCTTCAGTGAGAAACGATGAAAAAAAAACCACCAACAACACGTACATGTGTATGTGTTGTTGTGTATTTGGAAAAAAAACAGGTTAATGAAAACTGCATGCTCAATTAGATGATTTTTTTGTTGTCGTTGGTAGGGAATTGTGTGCTTTATAACACAATATGTGTTATATTTTTTTATATATGTTTTAATAAATAGACTTTATTAGATAACTGATTTTGAATGTATAGCCTAGATGTTAGAAAAATTAACAACATGCAATATTACTTGTAAAAATTAACAACATGTGGTATCTAAATAATATTTAGAGATGTAAAGGTGTTTGGCATTTCAAAGTCTACTTCTCCAATGAAAAATGTGTTAGAGCTTCTGTTGGATGTAATGTAGCCTGCTCACTTCCTGCCCACCTCAGCAGGGCAGGGGATAAAATCGGGGAAAAAAAAGGAACGAGAAAGCTCATGGGCTTTGATAAAGGCAGGGATATTGCTTATCAATGATTGTTGTGGAAAAATCTCTCTTAACTTGAGGAAATTAATTTAATGCCAATTAATTTGTATAAATTTAATTACTAGTTCAGGTGTTGGGAAGCAAAAGGACAAACATCAAACCACATAGGGGTAACACTTTTCCTCCTCTTCTGGGCTCAACTTCACTCCCAGCACCTGTTTTCCACCTGCTGATCTCGCTCAGTCCATTCACTGGGGAAATGGGCAGCACAGGAGGAGGCTGTGGTTAATGTGCAGCAGTTCTTCTCTGCCTATCCTTTCTTCTCGTTTCTACTTTGCTCCAGTGTGGGTCCTCCACAGGCTGCAGTCCCTGTCAGGAATATTCATCTGTTCTGGCATGGATCCTCCACAGGTTTCAAAGAAATCTGCTCCACCATGGAGCATCTACTTCTCCTCCTCCTATGACCTTGATGTTCCCTCTGTTGTTCCTCATTCTTTTTGTTCTCTCCAACTCTCTCCATCCAATATTTTCTGTGCATTCTTAGAGGCAACACACCTTGGCTTATTGTCTGAGTTTGGCCTATGGTGCATCTGTTGCTGTGTCCAGCACAGTGCAGCCCCTGACCTTGCTACCAAAACCTTGCCACAAATCTCAATACACCTGTTAAAAGAGACCCTCCTGTTTGTTGCCCTTCTTTGGACACTCTCTAACAGTTTTATATCTTTTTCTTATACTGTGGTGCCCAAAACTGCACACACTACTCACAGTACATGGAATAACAACAGAGACTGCCTCTAATTTTCTCTTCTCTGCAGAAGCTCTGTTGCTACCACTGTCCAGAAATCATCACTATCACAGACACTAGTAGCATTCCCTCCTCCCACGGTTGGTTCTTTTTCCCCCAGACTTAGACACCATCCACAAAAGCAAAAACACAACAAAACAAACAAACAAACAAACAAACAAACAAACAAACGAAAAACAGTCAAAAGCCCTCAGGAAGGCAGTGGTGCAGACTGTGGAGAGCCTGGGTTCAAATCCTTCTTCTGCGAGGCTCTGAACCTATACCCCACCACAAGCTGTCCGCTAACGTATGGCAGGGCAAGGAGGAAGAAAGAACATTTCTCCTGCACTTTCCATTTATTGTTGGCTGACAATTCTGTAGAGTTATAAAGCCTCAATCAGTGCGATACAGGGTTCTTCTCACATTGTCTCACTGTGCCCTAAGGGGAACAGCTCTAATTTAATAGATGCTTCACCAGAAAATCATGAGTCATCTGCAGTTTTGAAGTTTTCTGGGATCAAGTCCCTTCAGACAGTTGAGGAATTTGCTCTATCACCTATGAAAACTGGTGCTCTAATAAGCTAGTGAGTGAACAAGAGAGAAATCCTCTGCTAGATGACTTGACAAATTTGGTCTGAAAACAGTGTTGAGGCAGAACAATGCACGATTTTTGCCTTGGATGCACAGAGAGATTGGGGGTAGTAGAATTCTTTTATTCTTCATTGATATAAACATTTTCAAAACAGGTGTTTGCTCAACCTTGCTTCCACTGAGTGCATGGGAGGGAGATAACTGAAAGTGGGGAGTGTTGCTTGAAACCTGCAAGTGGCTGAGGTCCAGTGGGGTTGGAGGCTTTCTTACTCCTTTTGGAAATGCAAAGCAACCTTGCGCCTACCCTGCACTTGCAGAAGGATCACGACAGCCCAAAGCACAGAGGCTTTGTAATTACTGCATAGGGATTGGGAGCAGGGGGCTGCAGGCGTGGCCTCTGTGAGAACAGTGCGGAAGCTGCCCGTGTCAGATCAGAGCCAGCTCCAGCCAACTCCAGAAGGGCCACGGCGCTTGCCAGAGCTGAGCCTATAAGCGATGCTGTTTGCACCTCCGGGAGAGCAGATTTAAGAAGGGGGAAATACTGCTGTGCAACAGAAGCTGGAAGAGCAAGGAGAGAGAACCAGCCCTGCAGCCCCCAAGGTGAGTGCAGCAGGAGGCAGGAGGTGCTCCAGGCTCACAGCAGCAGTTCCCCTGCAGCCTGGGGAGAGGCCCCTGGTGGAGCAGGCTGTCCCCCTGCAGCCCACGGGTCCCACACGGAGCAGATCTCCACGCTGCAGCCCGTGGAGGAGCCCCCGCTGGAGCAGGTGGATGTGGCCTGGAGGAGGCCGCGGCCTGTGGAGAGCCCCCGCAGGAGCAGGCCCCAGGCCAGAGCTGCAGCCATGGAGAGGAGCCCACGCAGGAGCAGGGGGCCTGGGGGGAGCTGCCACCCGTGGGGGACCCAGGTTGGAGCAGTTTGCTCCTGACGGACGGACCCTGTGGTACAGACCCATATCGGAACAGTTCCTCAAGAATGGTGGCCTGTAAGCAGCCCCCGCAGGCTCATTTCGGGAAGGACGGCATCCCGTGGGAGGGACCCCGCTTGGAACAGGGGCAGAGAGGGACCGTGGAGGAGCAGCAGGTGATGAAGTGTTAGGGGCTGACCACAGCCCACATTCCCCATTCCCCTGCAACACTCGGCAGGAGGAGGTAGAGCAGGGTGGATAGGAGGTAAAAGGGGTTTTAAGTTTGCTTTTAATTTTTCACTATTGTAGTCTGCTAGTGATAGGCAACAAATTATATTAATCTCCCTGTGCTGCATGTGTTTTGTCCAGGACGATAATTGTTGAGTGATCTCCCTGTCCTTATCACAATTCCTTGAGCCCTTTTCATCATATTTTTTCCCCCTTTTCCTTTGAGGAGGGGGAGTGAGAGAGTTGCTATGGTGGAGTTCAGCTGCCCAGCAGCTTAAAACTACCAAGCAACAGTCCTACTATCCACCGACCAGCGTCCTTATTCAAGCCTGTTGCAGCTATGTATGCTGCTCTGCTCTGTCTGGGATGTGGACCTACCCGTGGTATCTGGGGCCAGCTCATATGGACTAGAGCCTTACAATCTGCAGGAATTCCCCTTCAGTGGGAACTTGCATCACATAAAGACGGTTCTCCATGGTGGAAGACAAAGCCTATAGGAATTATTAGAAGTCGACATCCTCCATCGCTCTGACCCCCGAGATTTGGACATAATTTCCAAAATGAGCAAAAGGGATCTGTGTCTGCCCTGATACGAAGGAAGTCACTGCCCCTGGAAATCTAGTCACTATGCTTTGGTGACTTCATCAGCGTTTTTATTCTGCTTTGTATGCATCAAATGGAAAAGAGCTACCCCAGGAACACTGTGCTTTGGTGGCAGAGATCTGGTTGCAGGAGGTCAGCTCCCAGCCTCAGCTCACTCTCTGTTCCTTGGGTTTGCTTTAATGCCTCCTTTGAGACACTGCCTCAGCGCAGTGAGTTTGTGAATGTGACATATCATTCAATATTATCCACCATGAGCCACTCTGTTCCTATAGCAACTGCCTCCTTAGCCCAGTTCCTGGGTCTCTTCTGGTCTGTTTGATATTCACCTTGACACCTTTGGTGGAGGCCTTGAAGGAACACACAAAGTGTGAAAACACCTTGTACTTATTAGGCCAAGGTAATTCCTCCCCACATGGATGGGCACATATCATCTCCAAGAAAGGGGCTCCCACCTCCACGACTCCCGTCCATCCTCCACCTCTCTATGTCCTTGCATAAATAACGACCTGCACAGCTTAACCTGGACAGGAGCCTGAAGTCCAGAACGGGAAACGCTCTGATCTGGGCTCCTTCCAAAAGGGCCACGCAGATATAACTAGAAGAATGCGTAAAACGTTGACCCTAGCTGACGTAATTTCTTTTGGTTGATCTGATGCAAACCTGTGATGCACCCTGCAGCCCCTGCAACACTTGTGATTTTACCTGCAGCCCCTGCAACTGCTGTAATTTTAACTGCAGCCCCTCCAACAACTGTGATTTTACCTGCAGCCCCTGCAACCCCTGTGATTTTACCTGAAGCCCCTGCAACCCCTGTGATTTTACCTGCAGCCCCTCCAACAACTGTGATTTTACTTGCAGCCCCTCCAACCCTTGTGATGTTCCCTGCAGCCACTCCAACCCTGGGACAGGCCCTACAGCTGGCTCCGGGGACTACCCCGTTGCCGTATCAGTCGCCAATACACACAAGATGAAGGAATGGATGCAGAAGTCATCTCGTTTAGGCAGGGAAGAAAGTCCTCCTAAGACGGGGAAGGAGCAATAGGCAGGCGAGGCAGGTGACCCCAATGTAGGGCCATCGAAGAGAAGGGGAGGCTGTTATAAAATAGAAAAGAGAGAAAAGCATCAGTAGGCAGGTGATCCCCATCCCTGGGCGAGCTGCGAGACATGGGACAAGATTTCAGCTGTCATGCAGGCGAGCACATTGTCACCTGGCTGCTGCGATGCTGGGATAACAGCTCCAGGAGCCTGGAATCGGAGGGCAGGGAAGCCAAGCAGCTGGGATCCTTCTCTGGGGAAGGGGGCACTGAGAAAGCGATCGGAAACGGGGCACAAGCCTCTGGAGGCGGCGCCTGTCAGGCGTGAAGGAAAGGTATCCCTTCCAGGAAGATGCTGTGGGGTTGCTGAGGGTCGAAGAACAGCAGGTGTGGTGTTTTTCCTCAGCTGGGCAGCTGAGCTCCACCTCAACCGCTCTCTCCCTGCCCCTCCTCAAACGGAAAGGGGAGAAAATAGGATGGAAGGGGCTCAAGGGCTGAGAGAAGGACAGGGAGATCACTCCACAATGATCGTCACGGGCAAAAGAGGCTCAGCAGAGCCTGTTCCAGTCCAGCCCGGGCCTGCTCCTGCGGGGGCTCTCCACAGGCCGCGGCCTCCTCCAGGCCACATCCACCTGCTCCAGCGGGGGCTCCTCCACGGGCTGCAGCGTGGAGATCTGCTCCGTGTGGGACCCGTGGGCTGCAGGGGGACAGCCTGCTCCACCAGGGGCCTCTCCCCAGGCCGCAGGGGAACTGCTGCTGTGAGCCTGGAGCACCTCCTGCCTCCTGCTGCACTCACCTTGGGGGCTGCAGAGAGGTTTCTCACTCCTCCCTGACCCAGACGCTGCTGTGCAGCAGGTTTCTTTCCCTTTCTTAGGTGGGCTCTCACGCAGGCGCAAACATCATCCTTTTTGTCTCAGTTCTGGGCAGCAGCGGGTCCCTCTGGAGCCTCCTGGAACCGGCCCTTATCTAACATGGGGCAGCTGCTGCATTCTCCTCACAGAGGACACCCCTGCAGCCCCCCGCTACCAGAACCTGTCCTCGTAAACCCAACACAAGACACCGACCGAGCCTCCCTGATTCCCAGCAGGTGGGTCAGGCTGGGAACCCAGGCCAGTGCCCGGCAGACCCTCCTGGGCCTTGAAAAGCAAGCTTTATGGGGACGTAGCACCCAGAAAGAACGGAGTCACACAACAGGATTCATTTCCAAAACCGTCTCATAGACACCTGGGCCAAAGAGCAGGGCCTTGAGCGGGTATATCACAATGACAGAGTTCATTTCCTTCCCAGTAGCTGGCACGTGCCGTTTTTTGGGATTTCGGGGCTACAGTGAGCTGCTAAGAGGGATGTCTTAGCTCTTGCAGGGCAGTGCTTCCACTAAGGCCAGGACTTTTCTGCATCTTCTACTGCCCTGCAAGCGAGGATGCTTGGGGCACACAGGAAGCTGGGAGCGGACACAGCTGCAGGGATTCCATAAGGCACAAGCAAATGCAGCCTTGGCTTGGTGACACTTTCTCTTGATTACTGCTCAACACAAATTACCTCGAGCAAGTCTACTGTGAGGACTAAAGGAAAGAGACGTATGGATGCTGCTAAGCTCTTCTAGCTTGTACCAGGTAGGAAAGATACCTCTGTAGCAGGCGTGAAGAGGATAGCACTAATTAATTAGATGAGAAGCGGAGGAAAGGCACTTAGAGGTAGTGAAAAGCAGTTAATGTGATGTTCCGGGGAAGCTTCAGTCTGCTTAAGGAGTAGCAAGAACAAGCCTAAAGTCATAGCCAAATACAAGAAAGAGAGGAGGACACGCAGCATGAGAAGCTCCCGAGAGAAAGGAGCTCTGTTTTGGGTAAAAATCAGTCCCTTTTTCTATCATGGAGACATCCAAGGGCGTAGGACACGTGCACTTCAGGGAACCAAGAGATGCTGTGCATTTCTCTCGTCCCCCTGACACAGCCACTAGGTGACGATGCTTCCAATTCTCTCTAAAGAAACCTTGCTTTCTCAGGCCCAGGCGTCCAGCTGCACACCAAGGACGTCCCTGGCTCCCAGGCACAGTTCCCAGGCCCAAGGCCGAGCTCCCCTCCGAACCCCCATTCCAGCAGACCTTGCTCCTGGCATTGTGGAGCAGCCATTTCATGTCAGCCTTTTCTCCTGGCAGTCAGCTTAGCGCCGTAACCTCTGCCATCGGGGCGCCCGAGAGCCGTGTGAGGTCAGCAGAGAGTCACTGTCAGCCTTTGACCTCACAAAGGTGGGTGGCCATAAGTGCCCTGAGCGTCCAGCTCGCATTGAGTACTGCTGGTGGCACTCGAGGCGTGGAGGTCTGCATGGTGCAATGGGAGACGCCGATGTCCTGCTGCTGGAACAAGAGGCGCTGATGTGCTGCTGGTGCAGGAGGAGACCTGAAGGTGCTGCTGCTTAGAGGTGCTGAGGAGCGGGCAGCCTCAGCGGGCAGCTGAATCAGAGGGCAGGGAAGCTAAGCAGCTTCCTTCTCTGGGGAAGGGGGCACAGAGAAAGTGACTGGAAATGGGGTACAAGCCCTCAGCCTCTAAAAGCAATCCCTCAGATGTTTAGGTATAGTAATGTTAGGTATATCTGTTTGACTCTAGACCCCAACATGTTTGTTAGTGTCTGGTTTGTCAACTGCTTTCTTGTGGGGGATTTGAGTTGGCCATTACTGTTTAGGTGAATGCTGACTTCGTATCTATGGTGCACTTTATTCTTAAAATGGGAAGTTTCTACCAATTTCCCGTCCAAACTTGCTCATAAGCCAACTGCAGTCATCATTTCAGATGTGTCTCCCAACTTACACATTTCCTATTTCTCCTTGATATTTACTCAAGAAATTCATTTACGTAGAGACAACATATTCTTCTCTCAACTGGCATCTGGCTGGGCAGAATGATGTCCTTTCATTCCCTTCCAGGCAATAGGCAACTTGTTCCTTCTGTCATGTGAACTCTTCCTCCTAAGTTCAATGTGAATACAAGTGGCAGAACTGTGCCTCATGTCTCAAATGAGTGTCAGGGCTGCCTTGTCCAGTGTATTCATACTGGAGGGAAAAAAAAATGAATAGCCATACACACTATATAACCACTAAACTTTTTCAGTCCTCCTTGTGCTAACAGTGCATGAACGTGAGGTTTTGTTGTCATTTTTGTTTGTTTGTTTGTTTGCTTGCTTTAAACTCCTGACTGCCATATAGCAAACATGACAAAAAAACACCCTTTTTTGAGAATCTCTGAGAATGGCTCTGCTTTGTATTATCACCTGTCACTTCACCTGAACCATTTCAATCACAAGCGATAGCCTTCTGTCAGGTTTGGTAGTACTTCCCAACCTTATGTCCCCTGCAAATCTCAAAGCTCATGTGAGCTCATGTATCCGTAGATAATGTATCAGAAGCTCACAGAAAGTGAAATAGATGTAATTCATCCCCTGTGTAGGGAAGAACTGGTCCTAGAAAGGAAAGCTATTAAATTATCTGGAAACAATTTAGCTCTGATAAATTATTTTGTAAATTACACATTACCCCCTCCTTCCCTGGTCTTAGCTGTTCTTGCTCCAAAACTTTGCACGGTGTTGATGTCAAACTAACAGGCCCACACTTGTCTGGATGACTCTTTACCCTCTTCTGGACAGAAGTATATTTATTACTCTCCCATTCTGGGGACTATCCCCGATTTGCACAATTGTTATGCATTTTTCCTACTTGACTTGTTGTTCTGTGTGCCAATGCTGTTAATAGGCTAGGTAGATATCAGCTTTTCATTTTTCACTTGAATCACTATAGATTGTTATTTCACCTCAGATGATGTTGCGCCTAGTGCCCTACCCTCCTTTTCAATGGGAGTCCTGTCACTGCCCTTAATATCACATTGTTGTTGCTGTTAGATGCAGGAAATAAGATTTGCAGCATTTGAGACATCAGTAACTTTTGACCTATCTTTGCCTCAAGTGTGCAACTGTCCTAATTTGTTCTCTTTCTTCCCCCTGGTTTCTGTGGCTTAAGTACCACTTACTATTATTGTTTAATTTCCTATGTGAAGGAGGTTTTTGGTCATTCTTACTTTATTTCTGCAGTTTTTAACCTCTGAAACATACCTTTTCTCATCGCTTTTTTCCTCTTTGAATTTTGAATTTTAACTATGCCTTCTCTGCACTCAAGTCCCAGAGCTGCTTAGTCAGACTCAATTATTCATTTCCTTAGATTTCAAGGTTTGCATTTCTAAGCCTCAGAACCTTCATTCTAAACCTGGTTTTGTCTGTCTTGAAATGTAAAATGAGAAAAGTCAGTTCATGATCACACTTTATTCAAATTTTACTACATTTAAACCCATACAGGAGCCAAGTCTAAAACGGTCTTATATTTTTTCACTTTTGGGAAGAAATCCATCACATAGTATACCTCTATGAACATAAGTGGTAATTATCTTTCAATCTTTTGCTGGGAAGTTAAAGTCTCCCATAATTCCCATTATTGTTTACGTGTCTGATAACTGTACAGAGATAATTCACTATTAGACTGGAGCTAAGAGCAAAGAGCAGGCTAGCAAGGCTGTCTATCTTTAGCAGTGATTTGCACAAAACCACTCTTTTGCTGACCCATAACATTTAATTTCTCCATCCTCTGCTTCTTGCTAACACAAAGCACCATCTTATTCCATCCATTTGCCTTGGTTTCCAGCCTTCCTGAGATTTATCGGTCCTTGTATGACATTCATGCCTTTGTTTCACCCTTCCTGTGTTGACACTTGTCATAACAGTTTTAGATCCTGAACATGATCATCTCAAAGTTTGCCTGACAGTTAGGTCTTCCTCACATTGTCATAGAGTATCAGGTCTCCACCACTTGAAATAGATCGTATTGGATTAGATTATTGGCACCGTCTCTTGTGCTGGTAGTCCATTATCTTCACAGTCCGTACAACTGGCCATCAGTGAACATGAAGCGGCCTTATCCTGCCCGTTTACCTTTCTGGAAATCAGCCACTCTCTCTGCCTAGAGCAGGGAATGGATTTTCCTCACCTTTCTTCAAAAGCTCTGAAGTTTTCTGTGATCTTTCCAATTTTATGGTATGATAAGCTTTTGCTTCCACTGAAGGGTAGAAGTCATTATGAATAGTGCCAACAAAACAGAAACATAACAATGAAAACGACATTTTAATTCAGAATAGGTATTTGAAAAGTTCACCTTTTCTAGCACAAATGGGGAAAAGAAAAAAAAAAAAAAAAAAGCAGTCCTAAAATATCAAAACTGTGGCCAAAGAATTAGAAGAAACACTATTTTTCCAAAGCTGCAATGTTTTCCATTCATCTGGCTGGGCCAGCAGAGCACTGGAGACCTGGATGCACTGCACTCATGGCTGGTTACCCTAAATGACCTGCAGGGAGATCTTCTTATCTCTATCCCTCTGTTTCTCCTTTCAATCTCTGTTTTGTCTGTTTGTATCACTAGCTCTCAAATCGCCACTGATATATGCACGTGCAGCACCCAGCACAACCTTGTTTCAGGCTCCAGCGGGACCTTTAGGCATTACCATCCTGTAAACAAATAACAATGATAGTGAGTGTAATTACAATCGTCAAACTATTCCAGCTCCACATCATTAGCCATGCCCTGAGCTAAATAACATTTTAATCAGTTCGATATGTCATCTGTGGCTTTCTTCACTGTCACTTGCAATCCAGCAAACTCCTTCCTTCACGTTTCTAGATTAGACAGAGGGTTCTCAACTGCAGACATCCAATTCCCTGTTCAGGAAGCAGTGAGACCTTTCCTCTTCTCACAGATTTAAGATGATATCCAAGCATCATGAGACACAGTGCGTATGTCTCCTAGGCCCATCCCATGAGAGCAGGACATTTACCACACATGAGAAGAAGACTTAATGCAGTGGCAAAGCAAAATACTCAGTGTCAAAGCCATGTCGAGATGATCATTAAAGACAGATCAAAATTACCCAATGCAGGAGGAAAATCTATCGTTTGTAGAAGATTATGTTCTCTGATTATTAGTTTCAAAATTAGTTTTTCCTTTGGATTTGCTCTGAACTTAAACTTAGTTTGGAATGCCTTTGGTTTTGAATATTTCTGAAATCGTATTACTTCTCCTAAGTAAGTTGCTAGTCTGTTCTATTTACGTGAAATTCAAATAATATTGTGAAGTATCTGCCATCAGTTTTACTGTGTGCCAGGCTGAGTTCCCTGATGAATTTCAAATTTCAGATATGAAACGGTAAATGTTAAAAAAAAAAAAATGTTACAAAGGGTACTTCATGCAGTAGCATAAACTTCTGTTTTCTCAAAACTTGTATCAGTTCATCTCACCAGGACCAGCAGGGGAAGCACACTCTGCCTAGGCACTGGCAAAGGCACACAGTGAGACTGTAGGGTCTCTTGCTGGGGTCATTCAAAATTTGACTGTACAAGCCCCTGAGCAATATGACAGGGCTTTAAAAATGGCCCTGCTTGAAGTACGGGGGTGATCTGGAGACCTCTAAGGTGCTTTCCAACAAAAGCTTTTCTATAATTGTATGAAATCACCTGCAATAGATTAACCCTGGTCATTATTCCCATCACAGGAAATAACTGTGACCCCTGGGTAACAGGTGAGCTTACTGCGACAACAGGGAGAGCCTTCCTGTACTGAAAGGCAACCTGTAGGAAAGCTGGGGAGGGAGTGTTTATCAGGGCCTGGAGCGACAGGACAAGGAGTAACCGCTTTAAACTGAAAAGTTAGATTTAGAATATATATTAGGAACAAATTCTCTACTGATAGTACCTCACATCCTGTGCATCTGCCAACTCCTGCATTTTATGGTTGCCTCCCCTACTTAAGAGAGGATATTGGAGTGCTGTGTGAAACACTCAGATCTTACAGGAACAAAACAATACCTTACCTTTTGCGTTCAAATACGTGCCCAGTACGTTCAGCTAAAACAACTTCTAACCTACAGCGTTTGGTCGAAAGTTCCAATTTCTGTCTCAGTTTCATGTACACCAAATTTTCAAGCAGGATTTCTGGGCCAGTGTCGTCTGTCTGTGATAGACTGCTTTGCTAGATCATCATTTACTGCTCCCTCTGCCAGGCACAGGCCTTTCTCTCTTAATCCCTTGTAAGAAAACTTGCAGAGGTATATGGGGTAGCAGTCAGCAGTGTAAAAGAATAAGAGACATACTGCCTTCGCACATATATATACAACACAATATCAAAGATCTCATCAAGGTCCACCAAGGAAAGGAAGCAATGCAGGAGAAAGAAGACAGGACAACAGGGGGAATGGAGAGCATAAGGGAGGAGGCAGCCAGTGGCCTTAAAAACAAAGCATAAAAATAACTTCCAGTAGTGGGACATAGTGAATTGGAGCTCTAAGGTCTGCATCTAGAGATGTCTTTTATCTTTATCATGCAGTTGTGGAGATGGGTCCTCTGGTTTTGGTCATGTTTTTGGGTCGAACCCCAGGGGTCGACCTCGAGTTTCCCCAGGTTCTTTCTGCCAGAGGCTCCAGGTGGGACCATTCTCTCCGGCTGCGGTGTAGAGCACATTCTTTACATCTGGTCCTGTTCGCACTGGCCCGAGGGCTACTGCATGAACTATTTCCTGCTTAATTTGTTCAAAGGCTTGTCGTTGCTCAGGGCCCCATTCAAAAGCATTCTTCTTACGGGTTACTTGGTAGAGCGGGTTTATAATCAGACATGTAATTTGGAATATGCATTCTCCAAAACCCCACGACACCTAGGAAAGTTTGTGTTTCTTTTTTGCTAGTTGGTGGAGACATAGCTGTTATCTTGTTGATCACATCCATTGGGATTTGACGACGTCCATCTTGCCATTTAATTCCTAAAAACTGGATCTCTCGTGCAGGTCCTTTAACTTTATTCTGTTTTATGGCAAAACCGGCCTTCAGAAGGATTTGGACTATTTTCTTCCCTTTCTCGAAAACTTCTTCTGCAGTGTCACCCCACACAATGATGTCATCGATGTACTGCAGGTGTTCAGGAGCTTCCCCCTGCTCCAGCGCAGACTGGATCAGTCCATGGCAAATGGTAGGGCTGTGTTTCCACCCCTGGGGCAGCCGATTCCAAGTATATTGGACTCCCCTCCAAGTGAAAGCAAACTGTGGCCTGCACTGTGCTGCTAGAGGGATGGAGAAAAATGCATTAGCGATATCAATTGTGGCATACCACTTGGCTGCCTTTGATTCCAGTTCATACTGGAGTTCTAGCATGTCCGGCACTGCAGCACTCAGTGGTGGCGTGACTTCGTTCAGGCCACGATAGTCCACTGTTAGTCTCCACTCACCATTAGACTTTCGCACTGGCCATATGGGACTATTAAAAGGTGAATGAGTCTTGCTGATCACTCCTGGGCTCTCCAGTTGACGAATTAGCTTATGGATGGGACTCAGGGAGTCTCGGTTGGTGCGATATTGCCGCCGGTGCACAGTTGTGGTAGCGATCGGCACTTGCTGTTCTTCAACCCTCAGCAACCCCACAACAGAAGGGTCCTCTGAGAGACCAGGCAAGGTAGACAACTGTTTAATGTCCTCTGTCTCCAAAGCAGCTATGCCAAAAGCCCAGCGGAACCCTTTTGGGTCCTTGAAATATCCTCTTCTAAGATAGTCTATGCCAAGGATGCACGGAGCATCTGGGCCAGTCACAATACGGTGCTTTTGCCACTCATTACCGGTTAGACTCACTTCAGCCTCCAATACAGTTAACTGCTGGGATCCCCCCGTCACACCATAAATACAGATGGGCTCTGGCCCTTTATAGCTTGATGGCATTAGAGTACATTGTGCACCGGTGTCTACCAAAGCCTTATACTTCTGTGCGTCTGACGTGCCAGGCCATCGAATCCACACAGTCCAATAAACTCGATTGTCCCTTTCCTCCCCCTGGCTGGAGGCAGGGCCCCTCTAGTCCTGGTCAGAATCTTCATTTCTGTGTTTAAAGGACTGCCTGCTGGAAGTTGGAGCAGCAAACCTTTCAGAGAACTCCTTTTTCCCAATTGTTTTCCTTTGCAATTCACGTACCCGTGCCTCTAGGGTCGCAGTAGATTTTCCATCCCATTTTCTCATGTCCTCTCCATGGTCACGTAGGTAAAACCACAGGGTGGCGCGGTGTGTGTGCCCACCATATTGTCTTCCTTGCATAGATGAACGTTTACCCCTAATAGCTGAGACACTGGTTTGTACAGGTGGGGAGGAAAATAATCTCTCTTCAAGTTGGTGGATCTTTTCAGAAAGTTTCTCCAAGGTATTCTCTTTTAGCTGGTGGACACTGGTTCGTTCAGGTGAAGGGGAAGATAATCTTTCTTCAAGTTGGTGGATCTTTTCAGAAAGTTTCTCCAAAGCATTCTCTTTTAGCTGGTGGACACTGGTTCGTTCAGGTGGAGGGGAAGATAAATTCTCTTTAAGTTGGTGGACCTCTTCAGAGAGTTTCTCCACAGCTGAGACACAGGCCTTTAGGGAAGAGGAGAGATTTCCTTCGTACTGCCGGAGTATTTTAGTCACTTCATTCACTGTGGGATTCTCCTCCGCTTTCCAGGCTAGTATTGCCAATGAGCTGGCATATGATGATGGGGCACTCTGTACAAACTTCCGCCACATGGGTAGTGTACACCGGACTGCATCTGGATCTGCGGATGTTTGTGCGTCGTCTAGGTCCTTATAAATTACATCCCGTACGGCCAATTCCCTCAGGTACTGAATTCCCTTCTCCATGGTGGTCCATTTGCTTGGTAAACATACAAGTTCTTCCCTGAAGGGATACCTTTCCTTCACAGCTGACAGGAGACGCCTCCAGAGGCTGCGAGATTGTGCTCCATCTCCAATTGCTTTGTCAATGCATGCGTCCCTAGCAAGGGATCCCAGCCGCCTGGCTTCCTTGCCCTCCAATTCCACATAATTGGCTCCCGTGTCCCAGCACCGGAGCAGCCAGGTGACAAGCTGCTCGCCTATACAGCGACCAAAATCTTTTCGCACATCTCATAGCTCACGCTGGTATAGAGTCCGGGTAATTACTGTTGATTTTTCGACATCCTCATCCTCATCTTCAGTCTTCTGCACCTTTGATGGCCGGTGTAGAGTCCGGGTAGTTACTGTTGATTTTCCGACATCCTCATCCTCATCTTCAGTCTCCTGCACCTTTGATGGCTGGTATGGAGTCCGGGTAGTTACTGTTGATTTTTCGCCATCCTCATCCTCATCTTCAGTCTCCTGCACCTTTGATGGCCCAGCCTCGTCTTCACTACGCCCAGACTTAGCAGAAGACTGTCTGCGTTTTAAACGACCTGAGCCTCTATACCATTTTTTCACCTTGTCTACAGGGGCAACTTGCACTGCTACAGCTCGTTTCTCTGACCCAGACACAGGGTCTGCCACAGGGGTTGGAATACCCTCTGCGGGGTCAGCTTGCACTGCTACAGCTCGTTTCTCTGACCCAGACACAGGGTCTGCCACAGGGGTTGGAATACCCTCTGCGGGGTCAACTTGCACTGCTACAGCTCGTTTCTCTGACCCAGCCACAGGAGTGGGAGCAGCTGCACGAGCTGGGGCAGCTGCAGGAGCTGGAGCGGCTGCAGGGGCTGGAGCTGGAGCGGCTGCAGGAGCTGGAGCCGGAACGGCTGCAGGAGCCGGAGCGGCTGCAGGAGCTGGAGCGGCTGCAGGAGCTGGAGCTGGAGTAGCTGCAGGAGCTGGAGCGGCTGCAGGAGCTGGAGCTGGAGTGGCTGCAGGGGCTGGAGCTGGAGCGGCTGCAGGAGCCGGAACGGCTGCAGGAGCTGGAGCGGCTGCAGGAGCTGGAGCTGGAGTAGCTGCAGGAGCTGGAGCTGGAACGGCTGCAGGAGCTGGAGCGGCTGCAGGAGCTGGAACTGGAACGGCTGCAGGAGCTGGAGCTGGAGCGGCTGCAGGAGCTGGAGCTGGAGTAGCTGCAGGAGCTGGAGCGGCTGCAGGAGCTGCAGCTGGAGTGGCTGCAGGAGCTGGAGCTGGAACGGCTGCAGGAGCTGGAGCTAGGTTGCTAGTAGCATCAATTGCAGCTCGATAGGCACAAGCCAGACCCCAGCACGCTACAGTGATTTGTGTCACTTTGGAACTGCCAGAGTCATGACACCTTTTTTTCAAGCATTCTGCCAGCTTTTTAGGATTTTGCAGTTGTTCAGGGGTGAATGTCCAAAACACTGGAGGTGACCACTGCTCTAGAAACCTGCCCATATCCTCCCACACTCCCTGCCACTCGCAACTATCCCGCCTCAAGACAGATCTCCGGATGAGATTCCTAAGTAGTTGTTTAACCCTCCACAAAATCTGAAGCGCATTCAGGAGACATAACAACAAGAGCAGGCTGGTCTGAGTATCCCAAGGATATTCAACATCTCAGAGAACCACCGTAACTAACTCGGGGGATAAGAGGGTGGTGGTGAAGGAGAAAGGGAGAGTGAACAGGTAGGGAAACATGTCTTCCCCTGTCCCCTTCACAGATTGGCTCCCTAACGAAAACAGGCAATAGGTGTAATTGCTAATAGTTTCCGAGATATGGGTTCCAAAGTATAGAGCCGACGTCAGTGCTGAGTACAAATACCAGGTTAAAGTCGTGACCAGATATTTCATCATTTCATAAGCCATTGCTACACCGCACAGTACCATAACAATCTTAAACCAGGGCCCGGAAAGGATAAACAGTGCAACAGGGAGCACATACAGAAAGTAACGCACCATAAAACTCAATTTGGAATACAGGTACAGCAGACTGGAGATTAAGGCAATCAACATCGTGACTAGCAACTATTAAGCAGGTCCAATACTTATACCAATTTTAGTTTAACACACTCTGGTCAGATTTGTCGATATCTCAACCCTTCGGGCCCCACGTTGGGCGCCAAAAGGACTGTTGTGGTTTAACCCGGCTGGCAGCTAAACACCACACAGCCGTTCGCTCACCCTCCCCCCTCCCTCTCTGGGATGGGGGAGAGAAACGGGAAAGTGAAGCCTGTGAGTTGAGATAAAGACAGTTTATTAAGACAGGAAAATAATAATAACAATAATAATAATAACAGTGATAATGGTAATAGTATTAACAATAATAATGTGTAAGAAAACAAGTGATGCACAATGCAATTGCTCACCACCCGCTGACCGATGCCCAGCCTATTCCCGAGCAGCCGGCCCCCCCACCCCGGCCAGCCACCCCTATATATTGTTTAGCATGACGTCAGATGGTATGGAATACCCCTTTGGCCAGTTTGGGTCAGCTGTCCTGGGTCTGTCCCCTCCCAGCTCCTGCTGCACCCCCAGCCTGCTCGCTGGCAGGACAGAGCGAGAAGCCGAAAAGTCCTTGGCTTGGTGTAAACACTGCTCTGCAACAATTAAAACATCAGCATGTTATCAGCGCTCTTCTCATCCTAATCCAAAACACAGCACCCTACCAGCTACTATGAGCTACTTAACTCTGTCCTAACTGGAACCAGGACAGATCAGTAGGAAAAAATCCACTGTTGCAATCAGTAGAGTTAAGAAGTTTTTCAAGTACATTAGAAACAAAACTTAGAGTAATGACACAGATCCAATACGGGATGGGTATTGCTTCAGTGAGAAATGATGAAAAAAAAAAACCAACATCACGTACATGTGTATGTGTTGTTGTGTATTTGGAAAAAAAACAGGTTAATGAAAACTGCATGCTCAATTAGACGATTTTTTTTGTTGTCATTGGTAGGGAATTGTGTGCTTTATAACACAATATGTGTTATATGTTTTTTATATATTTTTTAATAAATAGACTTTATTAGATAACTCATTTTGAATGTATAGCCTAGACGTTAGAAGAATTAACAACATGCAATATTACTTGTAAAAATTAACAACATGTGGTATCTAAATAATATTTAGAGATGTAAAGGTGTTTGGCATTTCAAAGTCTACTTCTCCAATGAAAAATGTGTTAGAGCTTCTGTTGGATGTAACGTAGCCTGCTCACTTCCTGCCCACCTCAGCAGGACAGGGGATAAAATCGGGGAAAAAAAAGGAACGAGAAAGCTCATGGGCTTTGATAAAGACAGGGATATTGCTTATCAATGATTGTTGTGGAAAAATCTCTCTTAACTTGAGGAAATTAATTTAATGCCAATTAATTTGTATAAATTTAATTACTAGTTCAGGTGTTGGGAAGCAAAAGGACAAACATCAAACCACATAGGGGTAACAAACACTTCTCCTCCTCTACTGGGCTCAACTTCACTCCAAGCACCTGTCTTCCACCTGCTGATCTCGCTCAGTCCATTCACTGGGGAAATGGGCAGCACAGGAGGAGGCTGTGGTTAATATGCAGCAGTTCTTCTCTGCCTATCCTTTCTTCTCGTTTCTACTTTGCTCCAGTGTGGGTCCTCCACAGGCTGCAGTCCCTGTCAGGAATATTCATCTGTTCTGGCATGGATCCTCCACAGGTTTCAAAGAATATCTGCTCCACCATGGAGCATCTACTTCTCCTCCTCCTATGACCTTGATGTTCCCTCTGTTGTTCCTCATTCTTTTTGTTCTCTCCAACTCTCTCCATCCAATATTTTCTGTGCATTCTCAGAGGCAACACACCTTGGCTTATTGTCTGAGTCTGGCCTATGGTGCATCTGTTGCTGTGTCCAGCACAGTGCAGCCCCTGACCTTGCTACCAAAACCTTGCCACAAATCTCAATACACCTGTTAAAAGAGACCCTCCTGTTTGTTGCCCTTCTTTGGACACTCTCTAACAGTTTTATATCTTTTTCTTATACTGTGGTGCCCAAAACCGCACACAGTACTCACAGTACGTGGAATAGCAACAGAGACTGCCTCTAATTTTCTCTTCCCTGCAGAAGCTCTGTTGCTACCACTGTCCAGAAATCATCACTATCACAGACAGGAGTAGCATTCCCTCCTCCCACAGTTGGTTCTTTTTCCCCCAGACTTAGACACCATCCACAAAAGCAAAAACAAAACCAACCAACCAAACAAACAAACAAAAAACAGTCAAAAGCCCTCAGGAAGGCAGTGGTGCAGAGTGTGGAGAGCCTGAGTTCAAATCCTTCTTCTGCGAGGCTCTGAACCTATACCCCACCACAAGCTGTCCGCTAACGTATGGCAGGGCAAGGAGGAAGAAAGAACATTCCTCCTGCACTTTCCATTTATTGTTGGCTGACAATTCTGTAGAGTTATAAAGCCTCAATCAGTGCTATACAGGGTTCTTCTCACATTGTCTCACTGTGCCCTAAGGGGAACAGCTCTAATTTAATAGATGCTTCACCAGAAAATCATGAGTCATCTGCAGTTTTGAAGTTTTCTGGGATCAAGTCCCTTCAGACAGTTGAGGAATTTGCTCTATCACCTATGAAAACTGGTGCTCTAATAAGCTAGTGAGTGAACAAGAGAGAAATCCTCTGCTAGATGACTTGACAAATTTGGTCTGAAAACAGTGTTGAGGCAGAACAATCCACGATTTTTGCCTTGGATGCACAGAGAGATTGGGGGTAGTAGAATTCTTTTATTCTTCATTGATATAAACATTTTCAAAACAGGTGTTTGCTCAACCTTGCTTCCACTGAGTGCATGGGAGGGAGATAACTGAAAGTGGGGAGTGTTGCTTGAAACCTGCAAGTGGCTGAGGTCCAGTGGGGTTGGAGGCTTTCTTACTCCTTTTGGAAATGCAAAGCAACCTTGCGCCTACCCTGCACTTGCAGAAGGATCACGACAGCCCAAAGCACAGAGGCTTTGTAATTACTGCACAGGGATTGGGAGCAGGGGGCTGCAGGCGTGGCCTCTGTGAGAACAGTGCGGAAGCTGCCCGTGTCGGATCAGAGCCAGCTCCAGCCAACTCCAGAAGGGCCACGACGCTTGCCAGAGCTGAGCCTATAAGCGATGCTGTTTGCACCTCCGGGAGAGCAGATTTAAGAAGGGGGAAATACTGCTGTGCAACAGAAGCTGGAAGAGCAAGGAGAGAGAACCAGCCCTGCAGCCCCCAAGGTGAGTGCAGCAGGAGGCAGGAGGTGCTCCAGGCTCACAGCAGCAGTTCCCCTGCGGCCTGGGGAGAGGCCCCTGGTGGAGCAGGCTGTCCCCCTGCAGCCCACGGGTCCCACACGGAGCAGATGACACCTTTGACACCTTTGGTGGAGGCCTTTAAGGAACACACAAAGTGTGAAAACAGCTTGTACTTATTAGGCCAAGGTAATTCCTCCCCACATGGATGGGCACATATCATCTACAAGAAAGGGGCTCCCACCTCCACGACTCCCGTCCATCCTCCACCTCTCTATGTCCTTGGGGGCACTGAGAAAGCGATCGGAAAGGGGCACAAGCCTCTGGAGGCGGCGCCTGTCAGGCGTGAAGGAAAGGGATCCCTTCCAGGAAGATGCTGTGGGGTTGCTGAGGGTCGAAGAACAGCAGGTGTTGGCTGCTCCCACCGTGCCGCAGCAGCGGCAAGAGAGAGACGTGGTGGTTTTCCTCAGCTGGGCAGCTGAGCTCCACCTCAACCGCTCTCTCCCTGCCCCTCCTCAAACGGAAAGGGGAGAAAATAGGATGGAAGGGGCTCAAGTGCTGAGAGAAGGACAGGGAGATCACTCCACAATGATCGTCACGGGCAAAAGAGGCTCAGCAGAGCCTGTTCCAGTCCAGGCCGGGCCTGCTCCTGCGGGGGCTCTCCACAGGCCGCGGCCTCCTCCAGGCCACATCCACCTGCTCCAGCGGGGGCTCCTCCACGGGCTGCAGCGTGGAGATCTGCTCCGTGTGGGACCCGTGGGCTGCAGGGGGACAGCCTGCTCCACCAGGGGCCTCTCCCCAGGCCGCAGGGGAACTGCTGCTGCGTGCCTGGAGCACCTCCTGCCCTCCTGCTGCACTGACCTTGGGGTCTGCAGGGATGTTTCTCACTCCTCACTCTCCCAGCTGCTGTTGTGCTGTTGTTCCCTTTTTAAACTATGGTCTCACAGAGGCATGAACAACATCACTTATTGGCTCAACTCTGGCCAGCAGTGGGTCCCTTTTGCTGATATGAGGCAGCTTCTGGGCTCTTCTCACAGAGGTCAGCCCTGCAGCTCCCTGCTACCAAAACCTTGCCACGTAAACCCAATACGTGCATCAGAGCAACTCTAAATCCCAGCTGGGGTTACATGAGACCAAATTCCCCTCCAGTTCCCCAGACTGACACCCCCACATTCAAAGACAACCCCACTGCTCACAAGCATAGCAACATTTTTTGGCTGCCAAAGGGTTAGCATCAACCTGGTCCTAGGGAATAAGTATCATAGGACAGCCTGGACTGGGGCATGGGGCAGAGGAATACAGGTGTCCCCATAACCTTCTGCCACAGACCTCCATCTTGATCTACGTCTACATTGGGCCCTCTACCCCTGTGCCTCATCTTGGCTGCCAAATTTCATCTGGGACACCTGAGTCCCCTCCAAGCAAAGACCAGAGACAGGGAAAGGGATGGGGACAGCATAAGGGACTTCAGTGACCCCAAAGAATACTTATTTCAGTGACTGCAAAGAAGAGTATGAAGGTATTCGTGGGATGGGATAAGGAGAAACCAAAAGGAGGACCCTTGAGTGGTTTTCAATGGATGGGAACTGGAGACTGACAGCGACTGGATTGAGGGTGCTGAACGGATAAGATTATAGGAGATGAAGTGGGGGGAATTAGACATTCAAATACAGGTAATTTGGGGGTACCAAATAAAATGATTGGTGGGGAATGAAGGCAAAGAATTTGGGGAGACCAAAATGAGGGTACTGGGAGCCCCTTCTGCATCCCCAAACCCCCAGGGGACCAACATGTCTGGGTATCCCCAATCCCCATAGGAGGGGACCTCCCCCGAGGAGGGGACCCAACCACCAGGGCCCCGCCTAGGAACCCTCGTGTTCCCTGGAGACCCAAGCAGCTGGGCCCCATCTAGGAACCCACCTGTTCCCCGAGGACCTAGGCATATAGGTGCTATGGTTTGGGGACATGGGGTGGTGGGTTTCCCTCCTGCTGGTGCTGGCCCCCTGGCTCCCTGGACACCCAGGCATCCAACCAGTGGAACCTGGCCTGTGGCAGTGGGTAGTCCTGGTGCCCTGGCTTCCTGGGGTTTGCCCCTGCCTGCTCTGCTTTGGGCCTCCCATGCAGTGGACCCGTCTCTGCCATGACATCACCAGGACCTCCCTCAAGGGTCCCCAGCAGCAACACTGCCTGAAGGCACTTGCTGAGGCTGCTGTGCCACTTGCTCCTGTCACTGTAGGTGCGTGGTGGGACCCCCAGGGACACCCACCTCCCTGGGTACCCCATCCTGACTGGCATCCTCGGAACAAACATCTCAGTGGAGATCTCCACACTGAACAGGATCCCAGAGCCCTCTGCAGACTCCCCCATAAACCAAGGCCCTCACTCTGACACTGAACAGGACCCTTGGTAGCTGGTGACCCCTTTCCTAAAGAGGGACCCCACTTAGACAAGCATCCTGGGGACCTTCAACCATGCCAAGGTCTCCCCAGTCCTGACCTGGAACCCAGGGACCATGCTCTGGCACCCCTAAACTCTGTCTGGCACTCCCCCAACTATGACCTGGACCCCAAGTATCTCTGGGATTCCCAGCCTTGCCTGGAACACTGATGATCACCCAGCCCTGACCAGGAACACACTAGGGAATTTCAACTCCCAGCCCTATTGAAGAGACTGGGGACCCCCAGGGATACCTGACCCTTCCCAGAACCCCTAAACCCTGATCAGGATCCCAGCCCTTAGTGGAACCCTCCATCCCTGAACCTCCAATCCTGACCCTGTAGAGGTCCCAGTGCCTTGTACTGGTCTCAGGGTCAGGTCAGCGTGAGGCACTTCGGGAGATCATCATGGATGCCCTGCATTTTCTGGAGAAGCAGAAGGAAATAAGTAAGCAGCAACTTGTATGGGGATGAGACGTGAGAGGTTAGGGGCATGAGGGAGGGGATATGGAGGACATGAATGGGGATCTGGGAATATAGGATTTATGGAGGTCTGGGGTGGTGTAGAGGGATATTTGGGAAATCCTGGGGGCATACAAGCTTCAGCAGATAGAGAGTCTGGGGCTTTAAGGGGATATTTAGGGATGCATGAAACTCCAGGATGGGTATATTGGATCCAGGTGTGTTGTACAGGGAATCTGGGGAGTTGGGGGTGGAGGAGTGTGGGGTTGAGATTGGGGGATTGGGGGGGAACATTGTCTCACCTGGACATCTGGGAGCCTCCAGAGCCTTTTGAGGTGTCTCTGCAGGAAGCCATCAATATAATCTGGGTGAAGCTGAGCCAACTGGAAGAAGGTACGGGCCCAGCAGGGATTCCCACTCAGGAGTCCCACCTGGGTGAACCTTGGGACTCCTATCCCTGCTTCCATCTACCATTCCATCTACCATTCCATCTACCATTCCATCTACCCCTGCTACCCGTCCCATGCCAGGGACTGACACTCCCCCTCCCCTGGACATCTACAACCCTCGGACGCCCACCCTGGGCTTACCCTTCCTGGAGATGCCTCCAGGGTTGCTAAACCAGGGCTGGGTAAGGGCTGAGCTCATCACAGGGATATGGACCCCTAATGATCTCAAGTTTAACTATGCTTCCACCCACCAGCTCCAGCCTGCATCCCCCCCTGCGGTGAGTGCCTATCCCTCTGTCTTGCCACCCCCTTTCCCCTATTACACCTCCTGTCCCTCTGGGACCACCAAACATCTCCCTCCCAGGGTACCAGCCAGCTGCCCGCATCTTCCAGTGTGCAACCTGCCGCCTTGTGGACTGCCAGTTCCCCCTGGACTGTCCAGGTAGGGGGGCCGTTGTTGACCCAGATCATCCAGGCTGGGCTAAGAATTACCCCAGAGCTGGGCGCCTCAAGGGCCCTTGGGACAACCTGCCTTTCTGACATGTGGGCATGCCTGCTAGGCCCATCATGGGTGCATGAGAATGTTCTAGGATGCATGCCAGCCCATGCCCACTGTGAATGTATAAGCATGTGCATTCATACAGGAGTGCAATCATTTCTGTGAATGCATGAGCATATGTGAGTTAACATGCCTGCCAATGTTCCCAGTTCAAGATGTGTGGGTCCATGAAGATGAAGCCATCACTCTGCACTGTGATGTGCCCTTTGCCGTCCCTCCAGACCTGCCCATTACCTGGATGTTTGCCAAGGATGTGAGTAACTTATGCATGTGCAAGAGTATGTATAGACATTCATGAGAGGAGTGGGCATAGCAAGACCACTTCTGTGCTTGGCATGAGAACTATCAATAGATGGAAGTATTGCTTATACTGTAGATATGAATGCGCTATAAGTAGCACGTGTGAGAGTATGCACAGGATGGAAGCAAGCTAGCACCCATAATGAAGGGTGAGTGAGCAGGAGGTGGAGCAGTCGTGTGTACAGATTCCTCTCCACTCATGAAGGAAGTAACTTGTGCATATGTTATGCTTATGCATCCCCATGTGGTACACACAAAGGCACGAAGAGCATGTGGGGGGCAAGGTGCAATGCACATGCATGAGACAACGGGCACAAGGAGCATAAGCGGGACATGACAAGCACGCACATGACACAGGTGCTTTTGCACAGCACATGTGCTATTGCATGATCCTGATGGAAGAGGCAATGTTGACATGTTCCCCCATGTCCAGATACGCACGCAGGACCTAGCACTGTTTGAGGAACTTCAGGAGAGTTTGGGGGAACCTCCCAGCCTGACCCTCCAGGACCCCACTCTAGGAACCATTGCCTGTCGCCTGGGGGCCCCGTCTGAGACCCTGGCCCGCAAGTACTTCTACCTCAATGGTGCGCACAGAAACCTGAGTCCCCCAAGGGCAGTGAGCAGTGTGGGATGGAGCAGGACCCCCAGACACCTGGGTCAACAGAAGAGGAATTGGGGTGTGTGTGCGCAGGGTGCCTGAACATTTGGATCCATGGTAGAGAGGTTGGAGTGGAGCAGGTGTTCGCCGATGCCTGGCTCCTCTCAGGGGCAATGGGGCACGTGGAGTGGGGCAGGAACCCTCAGATACCTGCGTCCGTGGGGGCTGTTATGACTGTGACTGGAGCAGGGGCTGCCCGGGCACCTGGTTCCTGGGGAGGAGTACCCTTTGACCCTAGGTGCCTGCATCCCCACAGTATCAGGGGGAAGTGTGGAGGCAGAGCAGGGACTCCAGGCCCACTTCAGAGCTGTGCTGCGCTGGCCCCACAGCAGTACCCCCCTGCAGCCCACAGTGTCACTGGAGCTGGGGCTGGCACTTGGCCTCATGGGGCTAGTGCTGCTACTGGTGTGAGTACTCCTGACCTTATAAACTCAACCCTCAAAATCCCCATGCTTCTGGAGACCCTCACAGACCAGCATGGCATTCCTGCATCCCCCTGATCTCCCAGTCCCTAAGCAGGAATCCCTACAAATGTGAGGAAGAAGGGGGAGGGTGGGGGGGGTGGAGAGAGCATAGACTGTCGTGACTCATAAACTGACAGGGCATCATTCATATTTTCCCCTGGAACTCCCATCATCCTCAGGCCCATTCTGGGACTCCTTACTTGCCCAGGACTACCTCAGACCACTTTGCCATCTTGCTTCCCCAAGACTTAGGTCTTCCTAATTGCCCCTGAGACCCAGTCACTTTCACCCATATTCCCCAGAACTCCCATAATCCCTTTGACCCCTCACCCCCCCACACACACTTACATTTGGGGGACCCAGCTGCCCAAGACCCCCCAAGACCCCATACTTTCACCCTGAGACACCTCAGTGGCTCCCAGTACCCCCAGCTGCCCCATGATCCCCTTCCCCCCCCAGAAAATGGTGATATAGGGCCTCCTACTCTTTCTCCATTCTTCCTTCCTCCTCCCAGGGCCTCTTGGCGGTGTTTCCGGAAACCTCCAGAGCCTCCCAGACCCCTGTGACTCCCAGGCATCCCAAAGACCCAGACAGCAGGGACCCCAAGGAGAGTTCAGATTCACTTGGATTTACACCACAGGAGCTTGACACATGGATCAAATCCTGAGGATCAAAATATTTACAGCTGCTCTTCTTGCACATGGCTCATTCCCACTCTTTTCCTCTGTGGAGAGGTAGAGAACTTGACTCTGTTACAAAATTATAATTTATTACCTGTTAGCTGTTATAAGTCTGGTTGCATTCATGGTACCGTACTGTCATGATTACAAATTCACAAACAATGTAATACACCCTCAGTCTAGTCACATACCATGAACTACCATGGCCACACTTAGAAAGAGTTTGGTTGTGTTCAGTGAGAACTATTACGGCTAGATTTAATGAGCAGTGCAATTTATTGAAGCAACAGATATACAGGTTCTTTGGTTTGCTAGTGATAAATTCACTGTCTGAAAACCACGTGCAAATACCACAAGTATGAGTAATACAGCCTGGCTACAAACATGTTAAAAGACATGAAGCAACTCTATAGAGATTTCTAAGTTTCCTGATGAGGCACTTGGTATAACCAAGTGTTCAAATCTTACCCAAAGTCATCCCAATGTGGGGAAGAGAGGCTCAGTCCGTCAACTGATCCCAGAAGTCAGAAGATATCTTTCAAGATAATATCTTTTCTTTCGCAATGATATCTTCCCCAACACCCTCTCTCCCTTAAGCTAATTTATATCATTTTTTATCAATCAGGTGCAGCTTGAGTGACTCTAGTCATACATACCTTTGTTACACTTGGTGTTTATCTTATAAAAAAAAGTTACCAAAAAGATATGAAAAAAACAGGCAACAAACTCAGAAGAGTATGCCCATATCCTTTTGATTCTTATGGTCTCAAATAATTAGTAAAAAATCTTTCATCATCTGGATTCCTATCTGAATTCCTCCAAAGCCACAGGACACTGACAGCACAGCAGTCCTGAGCAAGGAAGGAGGAATTTCTCATCTTGCAGCTATCTGGTAACACAATGGGGCCACCTAGAGGCTGCACCTCATATTTCTGATTAATAATAATAATAATAATAATAACAATAATAATAATGCTTCCCATTAAGAACTCAGTGTATTTTTGTGATGCTTGCCTATTTCTTGTGCTGTTAAGAAGTGGACTGGGGAAAAAAGGAATTGCAATCTTTTCAATCACTGTTTTCCCTCAGATGGACAGCCAGGTAGTGTGAAGGGGCTATTCTGATCCTAAATACTGATGACAGGAACATACACAAGAAATGGAGGGTAACAGGAAGAGACAGCCATGGGGCATGGGCTTTCCCGTACTCTCAGACCTCTCAGGCTCTTTTCTTGTCTCTGTCCCATGCCACAGCAAGCATAGAAGGGGCTCAACATGTCATGGAGCAGCTGGGGGCAGAAAGAAGACTGGTTTGCTGCAGCCCCACAGCAGAGGACACCAAAGACAGGGACACCAAAGGCACAACCAGGGCAGTACAGGGAGCAGTCTGAGAAACATGGGGTAAAATATTTCTGACAACACCCAGGGAGATGTCTCCAGTGGGAGGCACAAACCACAGGCATGACCATGCCCACATACACACGGACAGAGCCTTCAGCTCTCCTGTTGCCCTCACACGATCAAAGGATGTCAGAAGCTTCTCAGCCAGCTGCAAAGTGATGGGACCAACCCTCTTCTGCCCCATGAGAGGGAACATGTTCCTGAGTACAATGGGGGCTCATGTGCTGATGCCTTTGTCAGCATCCTGCAGCTGCTTCATGACATCTGGCAGCAGATACTCCTTTTTCTTGCCTGTATTAAACAAAGGCAAACAAAATTTCCTTTTTGTGATGTAAGAAAGGATCACATTGGCAGAAATGCTCTAGTTATTAGACATCAATTTCCCCTCTGGCTTCCTAACAGCTGGCATAGGAATTATTGCAGCAGCCTCTTGACATGCAAAGATTCCTGGCACGGCCTTGAAGGTGTGGGGTGGTGGGGAGTATGGAGAGAAGAGAGGACAGCCTAGGCTCCTCATCACCTGATTGCCAACCGCTTTTCTGGCAGACATGAATAGGCAGCTCAATTAGTGATCAGCACTGTCTGAACAACTGCCCATGTAGTAACCAGTCCCCTTTGTGGTAGATTTGTATCCCATCAGGGCTCAGTATGCCAGTGCCAGCACTCTGTGAGTAATCACAGTTTGTGCATAGAGGATGCAGTGCAGAGCAGGGATCTCCATGCCAACACAGAGCATGTTGCAGGCCCTGGGTGGCACACAGCTGCTGTCTCAGGGCCCAGAAGCAGCATGTCATGTTAGCCTGGCCCTGTGCTTGGGCTCGTTGTCCTCATGATAACCTGTCAACATTGCTGAGCCACTCCAAACACCCTCCCTTCACCTGACCAGGCACTCTGGAAAAGGTATTTCTTCACAAGAAGTTTGGTTCAATATGAAATCCAGTTATCACATCACCAGCTTCTGGTCTAATGCTTCAGATAGTTTTCAACAGCTTTTCTGCCTTTTTTTCCCAAGAAAGAGCAAAATATTGGTTTTGACTGACGGAAAAGAGAATGCCAGGCATACTCAGAAACCACAGAGGGTTCCAGGACACCTCAGAACCATATGCAGAAGGCAAAGGCAGGCACTAGGAGAATGAAGAATTGCCTACTGTAGGAGAAGATCAAGTTTGAGACCAGGTAAGGAACCTAAGGAGGAGTCCAGAGTGTGGAGTGCAGAGGAGTCCAGGAAGGCTGGGCACTCTTCAGGAAGGAAATCTTAAAGGCTCAGGAGCAGACCGCCCCCACGTGCCCAAAGATGAGCCGGCGCGGAAGAAGACCTGAACAGAAATCTGTGGCTAGAGCTCCGGAAGAAAAAGAGGGTTTATGACCTTTGGAAAAGAGAGAGGACTATAAGGATGTTGCAAGGCTGTGTAGGGACAATATTAGAAAGGCCAAAGCTCATCTGGAGCTCAACCTGACTACTGCTGTTAAAGATAACAAAAAATGTTTTTATAAATACATAAACACAAAAAGGAGAACTAAGGAGAATCTCCATCCTTTACTGGATGCAGGGGGGAACTTAGTTACAAGAGATGAGGAAAAGGCTGAGGTGCTTAATGCCTTCTTTGCCTCAGTCTTTAGCAGCAAGACCAGTTATTCTCTGGATACCCAGTCCCCTGAGCTGGTGGAAGGGGACAGGGAACAGAATGTGGCCCTCATAATCCACGAGGAAATGGTTGGTGGCCTGCTACAGCACTTAGATGTACGCAAATCGATGGGGCCAGATGGGATCCACCCGAGGGTACTGAGAGAACTGGCGGAAGAGCTGGCCAAGCCGCTTTCCATCATTTATCAGCAGTCCTGGCTATCAGGGGAGGTCCCAGTCGACTGGCAGCTAGTAAACGTGATGCCCATCTACAAGAAGGGCCGGAGGGTGGACCCAGGAAACTATAGGCCTGTTAGTTTGACTTTGGTGCTGGAGAACCTCAGGGAGTGGATTATCTTGAGTGTCATCATGTGGCACTTGCAGGGCAACCAGGAGATCAGGCCCAGTCAGCATGGGTTTATGAAAGGCAGGTCCTGCTTGACAAACCTCATCTACTTCTATGACAAAGTGATACGCTTAGTGGGTGAGGGAAAGGCTGTGGGTGTGGTGTACCTTGATTTCAGTAAGGCTTTTGACACTGTTTCCCACAACATTCTCCTCAAGAAACTGGCTGCTCATGGCTTGGACTGGTGTATACTTCGTTGGGTTAAAACTGGCTGGATAGCCGGGCCCAAAGAGTTGTGGTAAATGGATTTAAATCCAGTTGGAGGCCGGTCACTAGTGGAGTCCCCCAGGGCTCAGTATTAGGGCCAGTTCTCTTTAGTATCTTTATCAGTGATCTGGATGAGGGGATCGAGTGCACCCTCAGTAAGTTTGCAGATGACACCAAGTTAGGTGCATGTGTCGATCTGCTCGAGGGTAGGAAGGCTCTGCAGGAGGATCTGGATAGGCTGGACCGATGGGCTGAGGCCAAATGTATGAAGTTCAATAAGGCCAAGGTCTGGGTTCTGCACTTGGGGCACAACAACCCCAAGCAGCGCTACAGGCTGAGAGATGAGTGGTTGGAAAGCTGCCTGGCAGAGAAGGACCTGGGAGTATTGGTTGATAGTCAGCTGAATATGAGCCAGCAGTGTGCTCAGGTGGCCAAGGTGGCCAACAGCATCCTGACTTGTATCAGAAAGAGTGTGGCCACCAGGACTAGTGAAGTGATTGTCCCCTTGTACTCAGCTCTGGTGAGTACTGTGAGGCTGGAAGTTTGTACAGCACGCTGGCAGCAATAATTTGGGAAGAGGGGCTGGGGCCAACAGTGGATGCTGTGTCCAACCAGCTTCATAAATATGAAAAAAATCTCTCTCCCCCAGTATGGGCCCGCATTTCAGCCGTGGAGAAACTGTCCCAGCAGTTAGAACACATAACTTCCTCCTCATCTAGATGGAAGAATCTTTCAGCCATTAAGTGCCAGCATTCTCCAGCTCAAGCAAGGGAGAATCCAGGACGCAAACCACGGGGCACCTTGTGGTTTTATTTATGTGACCATGGGGAAGATATGAGGAAGTGGGACAGTGAACCGACCTCGGCCCTGGCTGCTCGGGTACGTGAACTGCAGAAAGATACAGCAGCAAGAAAAGAGGCCCCTAGGAGGATTGCTGCCCCAGTTTCTGTTGGGCAGTCCCACAGAGGCAGTAGAAGGGCTAGTATTACTCCTGAACCTGATGAAGAGACCTCTGCTTCACATTTGGAAGAATTGACAGATGCTCCAACTAGGACTAGTGGTGCCCTGCCTCTGGCCAGGTAGGGGAGAGGGACAACTGGATTTACTGGACTGTGTGGATTCGATGGCCTGGCACACCGGAACCGCAGAAATATAAAACTCTAGTGGACACAGGTACACAGTGTACCCTAATGCCATTAGGCCACCAAGGGGCAGAACTCATCTGTATCTCTGGAGTGACAGGGGGATCCCAAGAGCTAACTGTATTGGAAGCTGAAGTGAGTCACCAGAGCCAGCGTGCTGGCATGTGATAAGGGTGCAGCCCGTACAAAATTCCGCCACATGGATGCTGTGCACTGGACTTCATCAGCGTCTTTAGGTGTCTGTTCATGGTTCAAATTACTATAAATCTTCTCCAGCACAGCTAATTCCCTGAGTTGCTGGAGACCTTTCTCTATGGTGGTCCACTTGCCTACTTGATATACAATATCTTCCTTGTGGGGATACCTTTCTTTCACAGCTGCCAGGAGTCGCCTCCAGAGGCTGAGAACCTGTGCCTCTCTTCCAATTACTCTGTCAATGATCCTTTCTCTAGAGAGGGATCCCAGCTGCTTGGCTTCATTGCCTTCTAGTTGTTGGCTATTGGCCCCAGTGTCCCAGCACTGAAGCAGCCAGGTGAGGATGTGCTCACCTGGATGACGACTGAAATCCTTTCATATTTCTCACAACTCACTCAAGGATAGAGATCAGGTGGTTTCTGATTCGTTTATGATTTCTGTCTCTTCTCCCTGATGTTGTTGTGATGACGCTGCTTTAGAGCTGCCTGCCTTTTCCTCTTCTCCCTCCTCCTTAGGGGGAGCTTCTTCCCTCACTAAACAAGCTGACTTCTGTTTCCATTGTTTTGTCTTGACTGTAGGGGTGACTGATACCATAGATGGTTGGTCCTCTGGGGTGGTCACAGTGTGTCTTATCTCGTCATCGAATTCAGAAACTTCCCCATCCCCTTGAGGGTGCTGGGCAGTGTTAATTACCATTTGATAGGTGTAAACCAGACCCCAGCAGAGTGCAGCAAGCTGGCGGAGTTCTCTGGTATTGCCAGGGTCAGGGCATAAGTCTTTCAAATATTCTACCAGTTTTTTTGGATTTCGCACTTGTTCAGGGGTGAAGTGAAAAACCATTGGAGGAGACAACTGTGACAGGTACCTGCCCATATCCCCCCACACACCTTGCCACCCACAACTACTTTGTCTCGGGGCAGGTTCTTGGATGATATTCTTAATGAATTGTTTGACCTTAGGGAGGAAGAAAAACACTAGAACTAGTAATAGGAGGATGACATCCGACCAAGGGTATTCAAGATACTTAAGGCAGTGTAATTCTTAATATTTCCAAAAAGATAATCTCCAGGAGACCAGAATGATAACAATGCAGGGCCTGAGTACCAGGCGAAACTGAAGGCCAGTATGTTACAGCACAGTGTGGTAAAGAAACCAAAAACAGATTTTTAACACATTCTCTGGTTGGATATAGAGGAGAAAAGAGAACAGAGTACGGATTACATACAACATAGTCACACAGAAAAATATTAACAGCAAACCTAACATTGTGACTAGCAAGTATGTTAGTTGTAAATACTTTAATCAATTTTACTGTTATCTCAACCCTCGAGCCCCACATTGGGCACCAAAAAGGACTGTAGTGGTTTTACTCAGGTGGGCAGCCGAGTTCCACCACGGCCGCCCTCTCACTCCCCCCTCCTCAAAGAGGAAGGGGGAGAAAATATGACACAAAGAGCTCGAGGTTTGAGATCAGAATGATTTAATTAAAGGGAAAGGGGTTGGGAAAAAAAAAAAAAAAAAAACAAGGCCGCGCGGAAGCACAGAGAGAAAGGGAAAAAAAAAAGTTATTCTCTACTTCCCATCAATGAGCAATGTTCGGCCACATCCTGGGAAGCAGGGCCTCAAAACGCGTAATGGTTGTTCAGGAGGACAGCCCCCTCCCCTACGGGAGTCCCCCTTTTATTGCTGAGTGTGACATCATGTGTTATGGACTACCCCTTTGGTTGGTTTAGGTCAGCTGCCCTGACGATGTCCCATCTCCATCACTTGCCCACCCCCAGCTTGCTGGCTCTTGGGGGCTTGGAGGGAGTCCTGATGCTGTGCCAGTACTTTGCAGCAATAGACACAACACTGGAGTGATACCAATGTTGTCCCAGCTACGAGTGCAGAGCACAGCACTGTGTGGGCTGCTGCAGGGAAAGGTGACTCCACCCCAGACAGACCCAGCAGAGGAGCAGCTGAGGGAGCTGGGGTTGTTTAGCCTGGAGAAGAGGAGGCTCAGGGGCGACCTTATCGCTCTCTACAGGTACCTTAAAGGAGGCTGTAGCAAGGTGGGCATTGGTCTATTCTCCCACATGCCTGGTGATAGGATGAGGGGGAATGGGCTAAAATTGCGCCAGGGGAGGTTTAGGTTGGATATTTGGAAGAACTTCTTTACCAAAAGGGTTGTTAGGCATTGGAATGGGCTGCCCAGGGAAGTGGTTGAGTCACCATCCCTGGAGGTCTTTAAAACACGTTTAGATGTAGAGCTTAGTGATATGGTTTAGTGGAGGACTTGTTAGTGTTAGGTCAGAGCTTGGACTAGGTGATCTTGAAGGTCTCTTTCAACCTAAATGAGTCTGTGATTCTGCGATTCTGTGATTCTACGGGTACACAAGTACATGGGACCTGATGAGATACATCCACAAGTCCTGAATGAGCTGGCATATGTAATTGGTAAGCCACTATCCATCATATTTGAGAAGTCATGGCAGTCCAGTGAAGTTCTCACTGACTGGAAGAGGGAAAACGAAACCTCCATTTTTAAAATGGAAAGAAAGGAAGACCCAGGGAACTACAGGCCAGTCAGTCTCATCTCTGTGCCCGGCAAGATCAAGGAGCAGATCCTCCTGGAAACAATGCTAAGGTACATGGAAAATAAGAAGGTGATTGGTGACAGCCAACTAAGGGCAGATTGTACCTGACAAATATGGTGTCGTTCTATGATGAGGTTCCAACATTGGTGAATAAGGGAAGAGCAACTGATGTCATCTACCTGGACTTGTGCAAAACATTTTACACTGTCCCCCATGATATCTTTGTCTCTAAATTGGAGAGACGTGGATTTGAAGGACGGACCGCTCAGTGGGTAAGGAATTGTCTGTATGGTCACACTGAAAGTGTTGCGGTCAACAGCTCAATGTACAAGTAAGAGATCAGTAATGAGTGGTCAGTATTGGGACAGGCACTGTTTAACATCTTTGTCAGTGACACGGACAGTGGGATCAAGTGCACCCTCAGCAAATTTGCCGATGATACCAAGCTGTGTGGTGTGGTTGAGACACTGGAGGGAAGGGACAGGATGCCATCCAGAGAGACCTGGGAAGGCCTGAGGGGTGGGCCTGTGTGAGCCTCATGAGATTCAACAACGCCAAGTGCAAGGTCTTGCATCTGGGCCAGGGCAATCCCAAGCACAAATACAGGCTGGGCAGAGAATGGATTGAGAGCAGCTCTGAGGAAAAGGACCTGGGAGTGTTGGTTGACGAGAAGCTTGACATGAGCTGGCAATGTGTGCTTACAGCCTAGAAAGCCAACTCTACCCTGATCCGCATCAAAAGCAGCATGGCCAGCAGGGCGAGGGAGGTGATTCTCCCCCTCTGCTCTGCTCTTGTGAGACCTCACCTAGGTTACTGTTTACAGCTCTGGGGTCCCATGCACAGGAAAGACACGGAAGTATTAGAATGAGTCCAGAAGAGGGCCACAAAAAATGATCAAGGGGCTGGAGCACCTCTCCTTCAAAGACAAGCTGAGGGAGTTGGGGCTGTTCACTCTGGGGAAGTGAAGGCTCCAGGGAGACCTTATATCAGTCTTTCAGTACCTAAAGGGGGCCTACAGGAAAGCTGGGGAGGGACTCTTTGTCTGGGAGTGTAGTGATAGGACAAGGCGTAATGGCTTTAAACTATAAGAGGGTAGATTTAGATTAGATATTAGGAAGAAATTCTTTACTATAACGGTGGTGAGCTGAAGGGATGAAAGACACAGACTCCAGATGGCTCTTGAACAGAAGGCCTTTATTGCCATTTTTCTCCACTACATATACTTTCCCCGTAGCCCCATGCGCTGTCCACATGCCCAAATCTGTCATACAATTGGTTAGAGACCCTCAGACATGCACCTCAAGCCAGCCAGCAATTGGCCACTGCCCAAAGTTCATCTTTAACACTGCAGCCAAATTATTTATCTCGACCTTGCTCAAGTTTTTGTTTCTACCGTTTACTTCCTCATTACAGGGATGTGTGAAACAGCGCAAAGCCACCTGCAAATTCCTTCCCCTCAGCGAGTGTGGTGGTTTTAACCTACTGGGTAACTAAACTCCAACACAACCGCTCTGTCATTCCCCCTCCTCAGAAGAAGAGAGGAAGAAGAAAGCATGATGGAAATTTTAAAAAAGGCTTGTGGGTTGAGATAAGGATAATTTAGTTAAAAAGAAAAGCGGGGGGGGGGGGGGGGGGGGAGGGGAAGAGAGAGGGAAACAAGCAAAGGCCAAGTGGAAGCACAAAGAGAGAAAAAAAAAATCGCTACTTCTCATCAATGAGATAGCCACATGTTTGGCCACATCCTGGGAAGCAGGGCCTCAGTAGGCATAGTGGTTGTTTGAAAGGACAGACGTCTCCATAACAAGAGCCCCCTTTCTCCTTCTCCTTCCACACGTTTTATTGGTGAGTGTGACATCATACAGTATGGAATATCCCTTTGGTCAGTTTAGGTCAGCTGACCTGGTGATCTCCCCTCCCCACGTCTTGCCCACCCCCGGCCTACTGGCTGTGGAAGGTTTGGAGAAGTCTTGATGTTGTGCCAGCACTGGTCAGCAACAGACAGAACATTGGTGTGATATCAGTGCTGTTCTCACTACAAGTGCAGAGCACAATGCTATAAGGGCCGCTACAGGGAAGGTTAACTCCATCCCTGACAGAACCAGTACAGTGAGACACTCAAACACGTTGCCCAGAGAAGCTGTGGATGCCCCATCCCTGGAAGTGTTCAAGGCCAAGTTTGATAGCGCTTTGAGCAACCCGGTATAGTGGAAGGTGATCCTGCCCATGGCAGTGGGATTGGAATTAGATGATCTTTAAAGTCCCTTTGAATCCAAACCATTCTATGATTCTTTGCATTTTTTCTTTAATATCTTTTGCAGCTGTTGCTACCTCTTTACTGAAGGCAGAAGTGGTAATAAGGACATTTGCCCAGTGAGAGCACAGCAGACAGCAGGCACAGATAATGCTGAGCTTCTGTAAAGTGTCTGATAACACAAAACCAGCTGCTGTTAGACTGAGGAACTAATTGATGACTGCCTGTATGATGTGTTGAAACCTATGAATCCCCAGGACTTGTGAGTGCTGATACACCAACAGAAGAGCATCAGCCAGGAGCTTTGGGCCTCATAAGGTGAAGCAAACCCACACTCGGTGAGGGAGTGCAGGGACCTCTTCCCAAGAGCTAGGGCAGAGAGGGACACCCCATCTGTCACCCACATAGTCAGCAGTGCACAGCAGGACCTGGGCAAGCTAGGCATGGAGTGCCCTTATTCACGGTCCTGAGTGCCTTCCCCACCTCCAGGAGTTTGTTGGTTATGTCAAGAAGTTTAGCTGGTGAGTCTGCAGGCAATACTATGTATGAGTATTTATTTGTCAGACCTGCTAATCTTTGCCACATTGTTGTGGTTTTATCCCGGCTGGCAGCTAAGCACCACACAGGCATTTGCTCACCCTCCCCCCTCCCTCTCTGGGATGGGGGAGAGAAACGGGAAAGTGAAGCCTGTGGGTTGAGATAAAGACAGCTTATTAAGACAGGAAAATAATAATAGTACTACTAATAATAATGTGTACAAAACAAGCGATGCACAATGCAATTGCTCACCACCCGCTGACCGATGCCCAGCCTATTCCCGAGCAGCCGGCCCCCCCACCCCGGCCAGCCACCCCTATATATTGTTTAGCATGACGTCAGATGGTATGGAATACCCCTGTGGCCAGTTTGGGTCAGCTGTCCTGGGTCTGTCCCCTCCCAGCTCCTGCTGCACCCCTAGCCTGCCCGCTGGCAGGACAGAGCGAGAAGCTGGAAAGTCCTTGGCTTAGTGTAAGCACTGCTCTGCAACAATTAAAACGTCAGCATGTTATCAACACTCTTCTCATCCTAATCCAAAACATAGCACCCTACCAGCTACTAGGAGGAAAATTAACTCTATCCTAGTTGAAACCAGGACACACATGCTGGGGGCTAACGCAACAGTTATCAGGCATCCAGCAGTACCAGTACCCTGATGCAGGGCTGGCCCTAGATCAAGTGCAGTAACCCTGTCCTACAGGACTCTGATTCCTTATTCCATGCTCTGGAGCCATTTTTGTGTGGGGACCTCAGCTATACAGCAGCTGATGAGGCAGCCTTGCTACAGCTCTGGCACAGAAGCCATCAGCTGGCAAGCACAAATTCCAGTTCCTGAGTCTGGCCAAAGGGACTGACCCAGGGGAACAGTATCTCATGGCTCACAAAGGTTAGGACTGACTGAGGCTCTCAGTGATGAGCTGGTCAGGGTGGACCCTCCCAAGAGACCTGGGTAGCTCTCAGGCTTGGCTACCACTCTAGGGAAGAGGATGTCAGTGCATCAGAGGGTGTACCTGCAACCCCAGAGGTGCTGCGCCATGCTCTGCACCATCTCCCTTGCCAACCAAAGTAGAGGAATCCACAGAGGTGGATTCCTACCAGCCCACGTTCCTCACCCCACAAACAAAAACATAGATAAAAACAGGGGACATGCTTTTATTATATATATTATGTTTTTATTTTTACTATGAACAAGAAGGAAATCAAGCAAAAGCAGTGGAAAGTTTGCACAAATGTGCAAGGAGTACCTGCCTGAAATCAGACATACAAAGGAAGTGTACAAGAGGAGAAAGGAGTTGGTGACCCTGAAGGAATAAAGAGATACTAATCAATTACTCAAGGATGGGATTAGAAAAGCCAAGGCTGGCTTGCAGTTAAATCTATCAACAGATATGAAGGGCAGAAAGAAAGATTTCTACAGTACATGAACAGAAAAAAGAAGACTAGGTAAAATGCAGGCCTGCACGAGTGCTGAGGGGAGTGGCAGATGTCATTGAGAGGCCACTCTTGATAAACTTTGATTGATAAAGGTGACTGGCAGAAGTTTCCAAAAACTGGAGGAAAGTAAATATCAATCCTATCTTCAAGAAGGGCAAAAAGGAGAACCCCGGGGAGCTACAAGCTAGTCAACCTCACCTCAATCCCTGGGAAGCTGGTAGAGCAGCTAATCTTGGATACCATGTCCAGGCACATGAAGGACAAGAAAGTCATTATTAATAGTTCACTCACACACACATCTTATCTTGCACTTATACCATGCAGCACAAACACATGGGATAGAGTGTGATTATGCAGAGAAAGAGAATTAAGACAAGATTTAATAAGAAAATATACGAAGCTGATATAGACTGCGGTGATCAGGTGCAGCACTCAGCCAGATAATCATACTGATACAGATAATCATACCAGCCCTGTATTACATGTAACCAACCCCTTTTATACTGTTTTCTACCTACCTTTGTTCCTCCCTGCTCTCCTTACCCTTGCACATTCCCTCACAGGTTTGCTGAGCTCTACTGATTCCCACACCACTTCCAGTCCAGGCCCCCCTGACTTAGCTTGATTCTCCTCGAAGTGGGGCCTATAGTTTCTCTATAGTCCATCAATCAGTATGATTGAGAGTTGTGTTTCTTGTCACTGTCTCCATGTTTGCTTGGTCGGCTCTGTATCTCGGTATATTTTGGTTTCTGGCTTCCCCCGTTTTTCCTTTCCTGATTGGCAGGGTCTCCAATCAGATAACCATGCTGGAATACTCGTTCTCATACTTTCACATGCCCTCATCAGTTAATATGACTGACTAGGCTTGGTCTCCATCTCTGCCTCCCTTATCATTTCTTGGTCACATTTTGGTTCTTGCATGTTCTTGTTTATGGCCTCCTTCGTTTCTTATTAGCCCTTGCTGTAATGAACAAGGTTCTTGACCAGATACCCTTAAAGGAACACTGTCCTTCTACATACCTGTGCAGATGCACTCCTCAGCAGCTTGGTTTAGCCAACCTTACTTGAGGAATGCCAGAAAACACTTTACCCAAATGGAAGCAATGAGGCTTCACATGACAATGAGTTTTCACAGCACACTTACAAGGTGCCACCTCACAGCACCCCTTCCTCTGACCCTTCTGGATGGTCACACCCTCCAAAACAATCCTCTAGTAAACTCCAGGACCTCCCATAGTTTCGTGGCTTCTGAATTTCCCTGGAGCAACCAGACCCTTACCCTAACCCAACCACTCTCACTATTGCAGATGGGAGGAGGACCCATGGGAGGGCAGTAACCCAAGAGACCTTAGAGTAACCATGGCACCTGAGCACCCAGAGAATCTATCCTTCTGTCCTAGTTATGGAAACACAAAGCTGTAATTGATTGGCAGTTGAGAACCTTGTGCTTCCCTGTAGGAAGGGAAGACCCAAGGCAGTTGCTGGCCCCAGTAGCCATCCAGGCTTGCTCCCCCTACCACAGGTTGTTCTGAAGATTCCCATGCTACTGGTTGTGAGGGTGAGCTGCTGCCAGTGTCCTGAGTCCTTTCCCCCTTCTAGGAGTGTACTTGTCTGAGTTAAGGTGTTGAGCTGGCCAAGTTCAAGCTCAGCTACTTCACTGAAACAAGCTGTTCTGAAAAAAAAAAAAAAGAAAAAAAAAAGAAAAGTTAGATGTGAGGGCCTTCCCCTTTTTTCCCTTGAAAGCCACTTTTAAGCTGAGGCTTTGCCACTGGCCCCCACCAGTGCTACACAGCAGCTATGAAGCAGCTATGTCTGTGCTGCGTCTCCTACTCAGAGTTCTGGTCCTGATAGCACCTGCTGGCTTGGCCTCCATCCTGTACAAAGAGGTCCCTCCCAGGGCCTCTGGGATGATAAGTTTTGCAAAGGGAAGCAGAGTGCATGAGAAGGCAATAGAGGGATTGAAGAGCACCTGAGGGCAGGCAGAGGACTCTGGCATTAAAAGGAATGCAAATGTAGGCCACTAGGATGCAGTGCAAAGAAAATGAGGGGGCTCTGTGCTGCACCAGAAGGCAAATGGAGGAGAGTCTGACATGTGTAGGAGGGAAAATGGAGGCCTCTGGATGGGTGCAGCCAAAGTAAATGGGGTGAATCTTAGAGGACCAAATGCAAGCCTCTGCATTGCACCAGATGGCAAATAAAAGACCCTGCCCTGGGGAGCATGAGAGAGAATATTACAACTATTCATTAATCTCCATGTTCAGTCAGATGCTCTCCATTTCCCCCTGTACATGTCCAGATCCCCCTCCCTTTTCCTCAGGGCACTCTCTATTCCCCCAATTGTGGTCTCTTCCATTTTTCTCTGTGCATGCTCAGGTTCCCACCGTTCTTCTCTGTAGGCCCTCAATTAGCCTCCATTCCCTTTTCAATGCTCATAGCTCCTCTCTGCTCCCTTACCCAGGCCTCAGAACACGACAGTTCCCATCCATGAATGCTCAGATCTTCTCTGCTTCCCCCTTGCACGCTCCAGTCCCCGTCAGTCATTTCTTAGTGCCTTACATCCAAACCATGCACCCTCAAATTCAAACCATGCACCATATACCCTCAAATTCCCTCTGTTCCCTTCTGAGTGCTCTTAATATTCCCTCTATCTTACTCCATTCACTCTCAGATTCATTCAGTTCCAACATTTTTAGATGACCTCCATTCCCCATCATGACCTTCCACACCTCTCCAATTCCCCACCATGCACAGTCAAAACTCCTTCGTTCCCTTCCAGCCACCTTCACATCCTTCCAAGTTCCCTCCTCACGCTTGCTTAGAACCCCTCTGTTGTCATCCTTGCACAAACAGATCCCTTGTATGGTTAGGTTTCCTCCATTTCCATCTGCATGCACTTCTGCTCCCCTCATGATGAGATTTCCTCTGTTCCTTTCACTGTGTGTTCAGTACTGCCCACTCCCCTCTGTGCAGGCTCATGTCTCCCTTTTCCATGACAAGTGCCCTCAGATTCCCACCACTGCCCTCCAGCAACTTTCAGATCCCCTCTTTAGGCACTCAGTACCTAGGTTCAACCCCCCACCCCACCCCCCACCCCTTTAGATCTCCTCCATTGTTCTCTGTGCATGCTCAAATTTTCTCCATTACCCTCCGTGCACGGTCAGGTTTTCTCCTTTCCCCCTTGCACGTTGAGACCACGCCCTCCCATTTCCTTCTGCACATGCTCAGAACCCCAGTGCTGCTCTCCATTACACCCTCATACTCTCCATTCCTGGGCAGAAGCTTGCTTTCCTCTGTAGCCGTCCATTCTGAATGACTGGTCTCCCAAACCCAGTGCCCCAGAGACCACAGCTGTCTTGACTAATCAACAGTAACCTTTAAGTCAGTCTCTTTCAGCAGGCTCCTTGCAGCTCAGGACCATTGCCCACTGGGGAATAGAGGGCTCTCCTGCTTTCCCCTGACCACCTCCACCACACCCCTCTGTCTGCTGTCATGCAGTGCAGAAACCATCAGATACTTCAAAACTCTGTCCCACAACAGCCAGTCTCTCTGGGAGCCTTGAGGCTGCTGAAAATTCCTCACCAAGAGCTAGACTGGGCCTGATAAAAGCACATTAAACAAGAACCACTTGACTTGGCAGTACCTTTGCTGAAATGGTGGGGGGTGGGGGCATCCTCAGTGTTTGCTTTCCATGCTGAATGATGACTGTCATCCAAGCACTTATTTACTGAGCAGCGCTCTTCAAAGCTCCCAGATACACTGCTCCCAACAGAAATCTCATCCAAGGAGCAAAGCACTCACAGAAGAGAACATTCCAAGGACTCTTACTGGCACAGGTACTATTTTCTTTCCAGCTCAGAAAGCTATGTACCAAGAACCACAGTCACCTTCTTCTCAGGTCGTGTTTTCTAAGTGGGAAAAAAAAAAAAAAAAAAAAACAGTCTGATTTCCTCCTCCAGGAGAAAAGAAGCTGAGAAGGGGTTGGACCCACTCACCCCTCCCACTGCACAGGACACTACAAAGGCCTCTGTGAGACCTGCAGCTCCACATCTGTGTGCTTCAGAAGGCATTCCCACACCGACGCCATGGGTGAGTAAGGGACTGGGAAGAGGGGGAACACCTTGCTATCAATGGGAGCAGCCCATTTGCTGGGAGCAGCAATAGGGCAGCCCAACAACAGGGAAACACTCTGTGCACTGTGCCTTTCATAAATCGGTGCATGGTGGCACCAGTGCCCTCTTAGGGCACTGCTCACCTGACATCCCTTCATATACCAGCACCCCGCTGTCCGACTCACCCCAGCCAGTTCCCTGTTTTGGAGGCTAGGAATGTTTCCCTGTGAGAACTTGGCTCGTTCAGCTGTTGGGTGCTTTGCTCCAACTGAGACCGTCTCATACATGGCTTTTTGAGAGCTGGCAAAGGAAAAAAAGGTGAGGATACTTACCCCTTGGGTAAAAGAGATTAGGCCTTTTGGCATGCTCTCCAGCTTGCACAGACCAGTCTGATGCTACAAGCATACGTGGTGCATTCCAGCATCTCAGATGGTCATGATACACTGTGCAGTGCTGGAGCTACGGGATTTACCACTTCTGTGGAGGGAGGGTCACATTTCATCTTTTCTACATCTTTTCCCTTTCTAGTAATGCAGTGCCTTCTACCTCTTGCTTGTGTTCTGGTCTTGGCTGCCCCAGGTCTCTCCATGCCTATACAAACCCTAAACATCTTCAAGACAACTCTCTCCAACACTTCGGCAAGTGCTCTGAAGAAAACCAGTACGTAGCATCCCATGGGCCTCACAGTGCTCTCACCAATCCCATTTCAGTTCTTTGGTATGGGCCAGCCCAGCTGGCACAAACAGTGCTCTCAGTCAGTGGTTGCTTGATAAAGTAACACATGGGGGAAAGTGCGTGACAATGCCTCAGATCCATAAAACTCGTCCATAGTATATACAGGTAGGCAGGATGCGGAGAGGCAGCATCAGCCCCAGGCTTTCCTTCTTTAAGGAGAAGATTTCTGCCCATCTTGCAGGACAATCTTAACTGCATTGGGAGGGTGCAATCCTAAACCAAGTGAGTTGAAGACAAGGGGAGATCACACGAGCCAGCACAGGGTGGATCCAGTATTGCGTGCTCATGTACTGCCAGGTCTGGCTGGAGAAGAGCCTTATATCATCCCTAGCCCTGACCCTGCTCCAGGATAAAGGGCGGTGGATATGAGGAAGCATACCCAGTGCAGGCTGCAGTACTCTGTGTGTGTTTGTGTGCACATACATCGTGCAGGCTGATGAAGGTGTATGTGTGCTGGAAGGGGCCATTCCTCAGTTCCCTAAGTTGCTGGCAGGGGCAAGATCTTCTTTGCCTCCCTGCCCAGCATGACCCCGTTTTAGCCACACAGCCTCTTTTTCAGGAGACCCAGAGGAGCTCACCAGTGTCCCTATCAGTCTCCTGGCCTAATACCAACGTAGCCCAGTGGGACTAGGGCCTTTCTATTAGGTATCCTGTTAGGGAAAAGGAGCAAAGGGCTGAGGTCAACCCACTCTCACCCCCAGCGAAGCACATTGACCTTTAAGGACTGGGGCAGCTGAGCATCTCCAGGGTATTCTGGCCATGTGTCCATCCTGCCATAGGGTGAAGCATGGTCTTGTTCTCTTGCACAGGTTTTTGTTAAAGCACTCTCTCTCCTGTCCCAGGTTGGCCCAAAGACTGCAGCGAGCTTGTCTCTGGCAGCCCCAGTGGCATCTACATAATCCAGCCCACAGGTCTCCACCCCATCATGGTGTACTGTGAAATGAATGTGACAAATGGGGGCTGGACGGTCATCCAGAGGAACCAGAAAGACACAGCTGTCACCTGGGCTGAGTCCTGGAGCACCTATAAATACGGCTTTGGGAATGTGCGCAGCGAGTACTGGCTGGGCACCGAGTACATCCATCAGATCACCAAGCAGAAAGTCTACCAGGTCAGATTTGTCATCTGGGATGCCTCAAACAACATCAAGTTTGCAGACTACAACCTCTTCAGTCTGGATGATGAGTCTCATGGCTACCGGCTGAGGCTGGGCTCCTACACAGGGACAGCAGGGGATGCCATGGACTCAAACAATCCCAGTAAGGTGCACAACAACATGAAATTCTCCACAAAAGACATGGATCAAGACACTTCAAGAAAGAACTGTGCATCCCACTCTGGGGGTGGGTGGTGGTACTCGGCATGTTATTCTGTACGGCTGAATTTCAAAGGTGGCATGACATGGGGTAGCCTGTGTAAAGGGGACTGCAAATCCTCCCTTATCCTCATCAAACCATCTCCTTACCACTAGCATTCTTCTGCACTGGACATGGCCAGATCAGTGCTCTGCTGGGCCACTCTTTATTGGCTGGGGGGCTGGGGGTGAATAGGGGTGTTCCAGCATATCAAAAGCTCTTTTCTTTTCCTCTTCTCCTGAAAAGTAGTGATGTTCCCTGCTTTATCTATGGCCTGTCATCTGTGATGCATTTTTAGGATCATTAGTAGAATAAGACTTTATAAACAGTTCAGTTTCCGAGTATGCTGCTTCTGGGGAGAAAACTGTGCTAAAACTGTCCTGATCCAGCAAGGGCTCATTCTCTTTCTCCTTTGAAGTTAGACATGATGACCACTGACTTAAGCAGAAAAATATCATTCATTACTTAGTAACCTGTCCTAAGGTGCTCTGAGGCCAGGCAGGCCATACCTCTCCTGTAGCCTGTGTTCATCTTGCAGAATAAAATTGTTTTCAGAACCTGCACAGATGTGAAAATGTCCTTCGTCTGATGCCTGCTTCTGCCAGGAGGCTCCTGGTGCAGTAAGAAAGCAAAAGGGAAATTTTTCACAAGATTCAAAAGGGGAATTAAAAATAAAACTTGCACTTAAGAGAGCTGAGTTTCAAGGTATGGATCGTTCAAATAGGGGATGCAGTACCACATGGCCAACAGCTAGAGGTGAGGGTAGGAGGAAGCACCATCTCAGTTCAGCCATACCCATGTTGACCTGGAGACCTAAACAGGGCTGCCAGGCCAGCATCATCTTGCCTTGTAAGGTTTGTAAATAATGGTCCTGACAAATGAAGACAGAGAACTGGTAACAACAGATGTGGAGAGAAGGCAGAGGTACTTAAGTTCTTTGCCTCAGTCTTGACTAGTGGTCAGGCTTCCCACGTCTCATGTCCCCGAACCTCTAGGAAGGGCTGGAGGAGCAGAGTCCCTCCTACTCCAAGCAAAGAGCAAGTTCAGGACCTCCTGACGCAACTTAAGAACTACAAGTCTATGGGCCCTGATGACATCCATCCCAGGATCCTGAGGGAATTGGCTGATGTACTCACCAAGCCACTCTCCATCATATTTGAAAAATCATGGCAGTCAGGCGAAGTCACCAGTGACTGAAAATGGGAAACATCACTCCCATTTTTTAAAAGGGTAGAAAGAAAGACCCGGGGAACTACAGACCAGTGAGCCTCACCTCTGGGCCTGGGAAGATTGTGGAACAAATCCTCCTGGAGGCAGTGTTAAGGCACATGCAGTACGAGGAGGTGATGTGGGACAGCCAGCATGACTTCACCAAGGGTAAGTCATGCTTGAACAATTTGCTGGCCTTCTATGATGGAATGACTGCATCAGTCAACAAGGGAAGACCGACCAATGACATCTACTTGGACTTCTGTAAAGCCTTTGACACAGTCCCACATGACATCCTGGTCTCTAAATTGGAGAGATATGGATTTGATGGGTGGACCATCTGGTAGATAAGGAATTGGCTCGATGGCCACACCCAGAGAGTGGTGGTCAATGGCTCTATGTCCAAGTGGAGACAGGTGATGAGCAGCATCCCTCAGGGATCTGTCTTGGGACCGGTGCTTTTCAATATCTTCATCAATGACATAGATGATGGGATCGAGTACACCCTCAGCAAGTTTGCAAATGACACCAAGCTGAGTGGTGCAGTTGATACGATAGAAGACCATTCAAAGATAGATGCCATTCAAAGGGACCCAGACAGGCTGGAGAAGTGGACCCCTGTGAACTGAATGAGTGTAAGTTCAACAAGTGTAAGTACAAGATGCTGCAGCTGGGTTGGGGCAATCCCAGATAGGAGTACAGACTGGGTAAAAAACTCATTGAGAGCAGCCCTGTAGAGAAGGACTTGGGGGTTCTGGTGGACAAAAAGTTCAACATGAGCCAGCATTGCGTGCTTGCAGCCCAGAAGGCCAACTGCATCCTGAGCTGCATCAAAAGAAGAGTGGCCAGCAGCAGGTCAAGGGAGGGGATTGTCCCCCTCTACTCTGCCCTCATGAGGTCCCACCTGGAGTACTGTGTCCAGGTTTGGGGCCCAAGCACAAGAAAGATGTGGACCTGTTACAGCGAGTCCAGAGGAGGGCTACAAAGATGATCAGAGGGCTGGAGCACCTCTCCTGTGAAGAAAGGCTGAGGGAGCTGGGCATATTCAGCCTGCAGAAGACGAGGCTCTGGGAAGACCTCATTGAGACCTTTTAATACTTAAAGAGGTCTTACAAAAAGATGGAGAAGGACTCTTTACTCGGGTAGATAATGATAGGACAAGGGGGAATGGTCTTAAACAAAAAGAGGATAATTTTTTACTAGACATTAAGAGGAAATTCTTCACTGTAAGGGTAGTGAGGCACTGGAACAGGTTGCCAAGAAAAGTTGTGGATGCCCCATCCCTGGAGGTGTTCAAGGCCAGGCTGGATGGGGTCTTGACCAACCTGATCTAGTGGGTGGCATCCTTGCCTGTGGCAGTGGGGTTGGAGTTAGATGATCTTTAAGGTCCCTTCCAACCCAAGCAATTCTATGATTCTATGATTCTTTCTCAGCCAGCACCACCCTCATGTGTTCATCTTCCCATACATGGGGGCTGCAGGCCCACCGATGACCCCAGGACAGCTAAGGCTGCCTGTGCTGCCACCTCAGAAACACAGTGCTGCCATAGCTCTGCTGGCTGCCCTGAGAACTCATGCAGAGATCTTGGCCTGAGAGTCCAAAGCTGTTCAGAGTTCACAATTGCAAACCTTCCCAGAGCTCAGCTTTTATTTCAGACACAGGAGAACAGTGGCTTCTTTCAGGCCTTAAGTTCAAACTTTCCCCCATTGCAAAGGAGATCCATAGCCACATTCACCCTCTGCAGTACAATGGGACTGACTTACCCATGCCACCTGTCCTGCCCTCATGCTCTCAGAGAGCCAACCACCTGCTCCACAACCCAGTCGGGGGGTGTGTATGTGTCTTCCCATTCCCAGCATGGAGCAACCACCCAGCCATGGACGGGGCAGATGTGGGGCAAGGGTTTTGTGATACCATGGGTTTTGCTGGCCCTGTTGACTGATAATAGCCTTACAGCCACAGTCCTGTGCACAGTGGCTGGAACAAGTCATTGGAAGCATCCAGAGACCCGAGAACCAAACCACAGACAGAACAACAGCGAGGTACGACAGCTGTACCTAGCTGTGTACAACAACCACACCAGAGGGACAAATGTTTATGTTACAGGCTGGTGCTGGGGAGAGTCAGTAGCAGGGAGAATTGCCATCAGGCCTTTCACTGAGGAACATTCAAGCATTTCATAAAAAGAGAAACATCAACACAAAAGCTCTGCAAAGCACACCAGCTCTTCACTGGCTCAGCTGAGGAGGAAAATCAGCTCCACAGCTGACCTGGCCCAGCACTGCCTGAAAAAATCATCTTGAAATGAGCAGCCACCATGCTAGCCCTGGGGAACGTGTGCGCTCTATGTTCCAGGGAAATTTGGAATCCCTTAGGCAGGTGTATGTCCTTGCCTAGGAGGGGATCTATGGCAACACATGTGCATAATGAACCCACTATCCCCCAGGTCCACCATACTGAAGGACTAGACAAAACCATCCCCACACGCACACTTATGCACATTTCTGACGCAACAGGGAGACAGAAGGCAGTGAAGTCTGGCTCCAGGGTTTATTGTAGCTGATTTCTTCCACCATGGTTAGCAGAGCTGAGGGGCTGATGGGGCCTGAGGAGTGAGCAGGCTCTGAGCAAAGCAGGGATATACCAATTGCACAGGGAATGGAACTTGCACTTCTCCCCTTCATCCACCCCAAACCAGTGCCCCTGTTTCAGTGCTGGCCAGCACAGTAGCACTGGGTAAAGCTGCCCACATGCTCAGGGCTCCAGGGGATGGCTCCTGAGCCCCAGAGCTGTGGTGTTTCAGCTGATTACAGTGCAGGAGCTGCAGGCAGTGCAAGACAAGCATTAGGGCTGGCACAGAGCTGCTGGCAGGCACAGGAACAGGGCACTGGACTGCTGGCACTCCTGCAGCCTCCTGGGAGGCTGGCCCCTTCAATACAGGTAACACACATCTGTGGGTTTGACCAGGATGAGGGAGGATGCACAGTCACCACTATCGCAGAATCCTGGCCAGAGGATGTGGTTTTTGGCATTGAGCAGGACATTCTGGCATCTGTCATACCACCAGCCCCCGTAGCTGCTGGCACAGTTCCCACTGTACTGGTCCTGATCTCTGTCGGTTGTGCTGAACTTCATGTTGTCGTGTATTCCCCCCTTCTTGGGGTAGTAGCTGGTCAGATAGTCATCCCCATCACCAGAAAACCGACCCAGCCTCAGTGGGTATCCAGTGGCCTCGCTCTCCACACTGAAGATGTCATATTCAGCATAATGGGTAACATTGACTTTATTCCGCACAACGAAGCGGACCTTGTAGGTGCCTTGCTGTGTGAGCAGGTGCAGGTACTCGGTGCCCAGCCAGTGATCACCCTGCACATTCCCGAAGCCATACTTGTAGGTGGTCCAGGATTGCTTCCAAGTGAGCTCAGTGTCATGAGAGTTTCTCTGGACAACAGTCCATCCCTTGCCTTCGGTGTCCATGTCACACCACACCACCCGTGGGGGAGACTTTGCTGGCTGGATGACATACACCCCACTGGGGCTGGTCTTGCGGAGATGGCTGCAGTCTGCGGGGAAACCTGCAAAAGCAGCTGTGGTAAACAGAGAGTAGGGTGGGAAAGAGAAGGGCCATATGAGTCTGTCAGGGCAACAAGGAGCTCCTACAACAGGGAGTAAGGACCCAGAACAAAAAGGGCTGTTTTTATCTGTGGTCTGTTCTGCATAGGTGCTTCCACTGGCTCATCCACAGGGAGACTGAAGGCCTCTAAGAAAGTAAAGTGATATTATGTGCCCTGGGATCTGTTGCTCATGACTTGATATTTCATTTGGAGCCTGCTGATGCATCTGGACAAGAAGGGAGGGGGAAAAAATCTTCCAGATACCAGTCACATCTTAGAAGCATAGCTGACCTGCACACTGAGCCCTTGATATATTGAGCTGCAGTTCCTGCAAAGATCAGAAGTGTGCAAAATGCTCCACTGGATGAGGACATTTATGAAAATTTATGTTTTCCCTGGAGGTCATGGCATTGCAAAAGGAGACTAAGAGCTAAGAGGTTTTACCTAGATCTGGTGGGGATGTCTCCCCCCAACTTGTTGCAGTTTATCTGTTAGCAGGACTGATCTGTCATTATTAACTTACCAAATTAGTTAGCCATCTAATTTGTTTTTATTGTTTTGTGTCTGATGATGGGCAATTTTCTGTGGGTACTTCAGCCTGCGAAATTCTGCTTATCTTGGGCACAAAGGTCTTGCATGGAATGTTACCGTCCCTTCAGGAAGGAAGGGAAGACTCCTAATCAACAAGAGCTACAAAAATAAATGGATGGATGGATGGATGGATGGATGGATGGATAGATAGATAGATAGATAGATAGATAGATAGATATGCTGTGAGGATCTCTGATGGAGCTGAGGTGTAAAAAGAAAAAAGCACTGCAGAGCAATCCTGCCAAGTTACAGTGTTTAGGCAGAAACACCTTGGTTTCAGCCTGGAGCCACCAAGGGTTCTAGGGTGGCTTAATGGGTGTCAGGCTTCTTACCTTACAAGATATGGTCCAGGGGTTAGTGCGCATGAGGAGTTGTTGTGTTGTGCCTAAGCCTGACTGCATGATGGCCTATCTGGCACTTAGCAGACGCATGGGTCAGTGCTGAGCCAAGCAGATACTTTCCCGCCTTGGTGCCCAGCCATTGCCCCCAGTCTAGTCCATCCATACTTACCAGTCCGGGAGCTGGCAGTGGGTACTGCTGGGCCTGCACTCACACAGAGGAGAAGCATCACCATCACCACAGGCAGGAGGACAAGGTTCCTGCGGAGCAGGCGTGTCCCAGCCTGAAGCCCTGGGGATGGGAAGGCCCAGCACTGTCAGGATCCCTGGGCAGCCCTCCCAGCCCCTGCCAATGTCCCCCAGAAAGCCCTGACCAGAGAAGGCAGAATCACAGGACCCAGATCCAGAGGATGGGTCCTACCGTACACGTACCACCACCCAAGCAGACATGAGGAAGTCTCCTGGTCCCACACACTGACATGAGCCCAAGCCCTCTGTTGCTGGCCACCAGCACACCCCTAAGCCCTGCACCATCTCAGTACTGGGGGAGATGCCAGTCCTGCCTGGGGAAGGACCCCTGTGCAGCCATAAGTGCCACATGCATCGACCAGGAAGGAAAAGAAACAGGTTGGAATTCAGGGCTCCACACTAACCTCCCCTGACAGGACAGGGGAATACAGGGCATAGGTAGCCTGGAAAAAGCATAACCTGGCACCATGAATGTGTGTTGTCTGGTGCTTTGGTTTTGTATTCCTTCCGCTACCATGGTGCCTGGCCTTGCATCACTCAGGCAAGATCATGGTCGCAGTCCTGACAGTCATCTTGCGCCTTTGTATACTCACCCTTTGCAGGTCTCATTTGAGCCCAGCACCACATATGAATGCAGTGTGCCTCTGGGAAGGTAACTCACCCATCACAAAAGCACAGCTGAGCAGAGAGCAGGAACTCAGTGATGCAGCCTCCCATGCCAAGCTTTGCATGGTGACTTTATAGGCACTGCACCCACTTGTGGTCACAGTTGTTATTTGTAGAGGTACTAGGAGACACTTATAGACTGTGACTCAAGCAGCTTTCAGATCCCATGACAGCATAAGTAAGCTCACTGGAGGGAGGGAGTCATGCCCTTCCATCCAGAGAAGTACAAAATAATCCCCTCCATAAGGAGGGATTTCAGTTATTGACTCTTTCAGCTACACAAACACTACATGTGAATTGCCCACTTGGAGCAATTTCTGGAGAGCCATGATCAAACTCAAGTGGAGAGAGCCAGCTTTTTAAGGACACAGACTATCAAGGGAGGGGAGGTTAGGTTTCCATTTGTCCAGTTCCAAAGGTGACCTTGGAAAAATAAGTACACATCTTCAAGAGACCCTCCTGCTTGCTAACTCTCCACTGGCAGGTTTCAGGATCAATGAGTTAAGTCATTGGGCTGGAGCCAGTGTCCAGCAGCCAGAAGTTATTGCATACAGAATGTCCCAAGGCACCACAATCTGCATGGTCTAAGCAGAGGGCATGGCTCCAGGTGACAAACAGGTGTCTGTGGTTCCCTTTTCCATTCTCCTTCCAAAACCCTGTCTTTGGCCTGGCAAGGCCCTTCAGAGCCCCCAGCCCCAGTAATGTTGACCAAGGGTTGCTCCCTGTGGCAAAACGCTCTCAAAACAAGTGGTTTGGGAGAGCTGCTTTTTAGGCCAGAAGGTGCAGACAATTCCATCACTTTGTCAAGCCAATTCTAAGAGTGTAAAGATATGGCCCTTCTGCTTTCTTCTCCTGGCAGACAGGCACTGTTTTCAGCAGTGTATAGAGCAGATCTATTGTCTTCTTGTCACAGCTTTAAACCCGGTGTGCAAACCAAGCCATCAAGCTGAGGCTCCCACTGAACTTTCCATACTGCAGGAACCCATGTCAAGTAATGCAACTTGCAGGTCTGGATGGACACTGGCATCCAGCCTTCTCTGAGGTAAGGGCTCCTTGGATCAAATTCCATCTGCACCCTTACATCTCACCCCTTCTTGCTTGGTTAGAGAGTGGGAGTCTGAACATCCCAATCCCCTTGCCCCTAGCCTTCTTTAGTTTGAGAGAAGAATAAAAGCAGCAATTCCAAGTCCATAGGTGGAGGAAGGCCCAGGTTACCCTGAGAAGAAGGACCCCAGGTAGAATGGCTATGCTTCCGTTCTGTGTAGGCAGGGGAGGGAAGTGGGTGACTTAGGGGCTCCCATGAGCCACCTTGTGTCAGAGGCCATTGGAGGTGAGAAATGCAAGGCCTTGGGGTGCCTGTGCCGGGGCTGGCAGGCGAGCTGCTGCTTTGACTACTGCTCACAACAGGATTGCCCAATGCAGAGGGAACACGAGCCCCGTGGGGCATGGAGAGAAAGTCGTCCCCTGCTCCTCTGCATAGCAGGCTCCACTAGGCTGTGCCAGATGAATGCATATGGTATTTCTTTCAAAGAAGCAGTGTGTCAACAGGACAGCTTATCTGCAACTCAGCAAATAACAGACAACTCTGTTGTAACTTTAGCTCAAATATTCCAGTCAATGGTGTCTTCAAGGCTATAAAACAAGGGTTTTCTAAATCACTCTGAAGTGGGATCTGTTTCTAAGAAAGATGCAAGAGAAACTCTGAGAAGATAAAAGTTGGAAGCAGAGCTGAGGTCAACGTCCAAACACTGCGCTCCAGAGAGGGAGAGCACACAGCACTGTGCAGGACTTGAGAATGAGCTACATCTCTGGGAGAAGCAAAGGCTGGCTGCTCCTTAAGGGCAGGCAAGTCAGGAGCTCTGTCAAGAAAAGAGTACCCTCACCAAAGGGGCTCTGTGTTGCAAGGGCTGAGCACAGCAGACAGCTGAGTGTTGGCGACACCCCTAGGCAAGGCAAACCTGGTTGATTAACCAGGTCCAGGATACTGGACAAAAGGACAAAAGGCAAGAGACAGGTCTGGAGATAAGCTACAACATGGATCTGAGTGGTCAATCTAGGAGACAAACTACCTACAGTATAGGTATAAGATCCATCCAGAAAGCAAGGCCATAGACAAGACTGGAGCCCAGTACCCATACAAGTATTTCAGGTCAGGACTAAAGGCCCAGGGCTGAGCTGGGACTTCATGGATGCATGGATTGAACTAACTGAAGGTCCCAGGTGGAGTTGGTGCCAGGGGAAGCTGAGCCATTAGGGCACACTAATGTGCTCAAGGCCATGCCAGTAGCAGTTAATCCTAAAAGGGTAAATCACACCTGGCTGTACAAGTCTCTCGTGCTCCACAGGCCCTCAGACTGTGTTCCCTAGCATTTGCTGTTGCTCTTCACACTGATAAAGTGCCTTTTCCTGGGAGTACAACGCATGTTCTGCTGCATCCACCTCTGTATCTTGCACAAAGCCTGGAACCATGGCTGTAGTTGTGAAGAAATACAGGGACATAGGGGCTGAGGAAGGAATGCTCTTCGGGGAACTAGAGAAACATGAGGTAACAAAGAGTGGGACAAACTTTGAATGTTGCTGGTCTGACCTCTAGGCCAAAGCAGGGAAAACTTAGAATGGGTTACTTGGGGTCATGTCAAGTGGTTTTTTTTTGTTTGTTTGTTTGCTTTTCCCAGTGTTTGTACAGCCTCAGGATAATACTTTTTTTTAAATCTAATTTTAATTTCCCTCCCTTCTCTTGTGTCCATTGCCTCTCATCCTGTCCCCATGCATCTCCAAGCAGAGTCACAGAATCACAGGGTCATACATTAATTTAGGTTGGAAGGGACTTCTGGAGGTCATCTAGTCCAACCACCTTGCCCAAAGCAGATCTATAAAGTTCACATCCTTGTCCAGTCAAGTAAGTCAAGTACTGAAAACCTCCAAGGATGGAAATCTGACAGCCTCCCTGGGTACCTGTTCCAGTGTTTGACCAACTTCATGCTAAAAATAGTCCCTATTTCTAACTGGAATTTCCAATATTTCAAGTTAGATCTATTGCTTCTCATCCCATCACCATGCACAAGAAGAGCAATCTGGCTCCGTGTTCTCTGTATCTCATGAAGTAGTTGTAGACAGCACTAAGGTCTCCCCTTTGCCTGCTCTTCTCTCTAAGGTATTGATCCCTAGAAAAAAAAGATGGACTGGAATTTTCTTTAAGAAATACATGCTGTAACTTGCAGAGAGAGGCTTGAACTGAGACCATTTACATCAGTGCCATGTCACAGTTCCTAAAACTCCCTTGTGACTGCTTCAGGGGCAGTGGTACCAGGGACAAACACAGCACATGTTGCAAAAGAGGCAGGGTGGTTGTGGCAGGCATGTCAGGAGACACCTGGAGTAGTACTTTCTGAAGTTCAGAGCTTAGATAAAAAATGCAAAATTTGCCAGGAACACTTGAGTACCTCTTTGCTGAACATAGCAGAGGATCTAAATGGGTCCCCAATGGCTGTTTAGCTCAATGCCTACTCTGGAGAGAGCAATTTACCCATTGACATTTGATTTCCATCCAGGAGGGGAATGTCATCTGGGTATTTACTTTCAAGTTGAAATGTTCAGGGTGCTCAGAGGATACTGTTCCCTGGGGAAACCCTTCAAGCAGGAAAGTGGGGGGAAGGAGGGGGGAGGCAGACATTGTAAATTGAGGTTGTTCAAGGCACTATCTCATGAGCTCTTAAGAGCTTTGCCTCTGAAGAAAGATCTTCATCTTTTTAAAACACAGCCTTCTTTGTTTGAGGACATATTACATAATGATGAAGAGCAAATAAGCCATAAACCACTGGTGCTGTTGCCAGCCAGACCATAAGTGCTGTGGTTTGGGTCTCGTGCCTCCACCCCCTTACCTGCCGAGACCTATAACTTTCAGGCTGGACACCCCTCCAGCCAAGCCAAACCTGCCTGGCTTCCCACTCTGCAGGGTCCCCTCAGAGACAGCATGGGTGAGTGTGGGCTGGGCTGGGAGGGAACGGCACCACGCTGCTGAATGTGCTATGGATCCCAGAGCACTTTGTCTGCTGCAGGGCTCGCTTCTGCCCACACCCTGGCTATTGCAACACTAAGTCCATTAGTCTGCCCAGACTCACTGTGCCCTGGGGTGGGAACTGGAGCAGAAGACTGCATTTTCTGCTATGTGCACGCTGTATCAATGTAGCCTTGCACTGCCAGATAGCCCATTTTATAAGATGCAAATTTACCAAGCATTCTTTGTAATTTTCAGTTCTACAGAGAAAATATTAAATACCCTAGGACAGAAAATGGATTATTATTTTTTTTAGATATTCTTATATAATATTGAACAGGTATCAAGATCTAGAGTTTAGATGATTTGAAAGCACACTGCTGTCCCCAGAAGAACACCCAGGAGTGGCTGTTCCTCTCCTTTGCATCTCCATCCTAGCCAGACCTTTCAAGACTATTTATGGAGGAATGGGCCAGCAGTGAAAGGAACATTACTTCTCTGGCGGCCTAAAGACACGATATCTTTAAACAGGTCCCTAAACACAAGTGCATCAAGACACTAAATGTTAGATAGCAATTGAGAAACAAATCAATTGGACTGGAGAGTGATTAAAAGAGCTCTGGTGTAGAACTGTATCCAGCACAAACCATTTGGACAACTCAGCATTCCCAGAAAGGGGTGTTTATGTCTAGGATGACTGCAATCACACATACTAGCGCCAGTCTGGCAATCCCAGCTTGAACGCTTTCCTTCTCAGTCATCTCTAAGAACCATGCCAAACCTAGGTATCCCACGGCAGTGCTGGGATAGGTTTGGCTCTGCTCCTGTTCAAACAGTAAAGGATCATACTAGTAATCTGACAGGGTGAGCTATATCTATTATATCATGGATTTGTTTTCCCTCTGGGTAGGTATCTCCATAATGCCCCACTGTTCAGGAACCATGATAAATTTTCTGTCATTTTATTTAGATTTAATATTTCAAAAAGTGTGCTGGTTTCCCTAGCTTCTCCAAACAAGAACAAACTGGGTCAGATGGCTACATGTGGACTTTTTGAAGTAGCCATATATAAAGGAGATAATTTGCAACAGCCAGGCAGTGGCTCTTGCATGTTTCTTCTGCCTCCTCCTACACATCTGGGTTCTTACTGCCCACCAACCTGGGCTGGTGGCAAGTGTACTCCCAGTTCACACCAGAGAATACATGTGAGTGGGAGCTGGGAGGAAAGAGGATACCTCCTTCCATCCTCACCCTACTTGTTATCTCTAGCCCCAAGACTTGGTTTTCACAGGGATTTCTGATTACAGTTACTTTGGGTTTGGACCAGGTTTTCACACTTTATCTGTCTCAAAAATCACCAACATAAGCTGCCACTGCTGATGACTCCTGTCAATGAGTATTTGATAGTTCATCTAAGGTAGTGAATTGGGACTTTGAGCTCCAAGAGGGAGCTCTACAAATAAACAAATTTATTTTTGTATTTTACTCTGCAAGAGTCAAGTGGGATTCATGGAAGAGTTATGTGCCCTTTCTTCTTCTTCTTTTTTTTTTTTTTTTCAATTTCTTCCCATTTTAGCTACTCGGTACCCTTTTCTCCTGATTTGCACCTCCCTGCTGGCTCCAGCAGCACTTCTTGCCTTTGACATAAAAAACTTACATCTCTGCAATGGCACACTGGATGAAATTATGAATCTTCACCCAGAGTCCTTCCAGCTTGGTAAGTATACCACTGTAACAGGGAGAGGCAGACAAGGTCATGTTCAGTAAGATCCTATATAGCTCTCCACCCCAACCTGACCCCACCCCTGTGCCATGGAGGAAGGACTAAATATTACTCTATGTACAGACAATACCAATTTGCTACCAATTTAGGCTACTTTGCTGGAACAAGAATAATCTCAATGTCATCCTCTGATTGTAGCCTGTCTCATCTTCTGTGTGGCATTAAGTTCTTCTGCCCATATGTGAGTCCAATAGTCCAAAACCCAGAGTTCCCAGGATCACAGAAGAAGGAACAGGTCCAATCTCACTGGCAGGAAGACCAAGGCAAGGGTGCTCTGGACAATGGGCGCTTCCTTGGAGAAGTAGTGTTACAGGTGTTGAAGCAGTGTTACAGGTGTTAAACCAAACAATCACACTGTTTTGATGACAGCAAGAACATTAGCCACCTCTGGAAATCACAAGGTCAGCAGAGAGAGGGAATTCAAGAGAGAATTGAATGCAGAGGAAATGAGTGAAGTTACAACAGAGTCTGTAGTAACAGTCAGAATCTGTAGTAAGTAGTGTCACTGACATAGGCCAGTCAAATGACAGCATTGAGTAATTTATGAGTACCAGGGAGCATTGGAGCTATGAGGAAGTCTCCTAGAAAAAATGGGTGGCTGTGTGAGCAGAAAGAGCTGGTTCACTTACAAGGGAATAAGAGTTTTTGGCAGAAAGGGACAAGGTCCAAGTGTTCAACACTGGTTTCACATCAGCCTTCACTGCAAAGATCATCTGTCAAGAAAATGCCAACATGGAGAGCATCTATGACTGAGCGCTTGGCAAGCTTCCCTGAGAAATGCCAAGTCTGAATACAGAAAAAGAGGTGTGCTCTGAGCTTCACCCTCATCTCTCACTCAGACCACTGGTATGGTGCTCTAAAAACATGACCAGTGTGAATGTAAGCTAGGTAAGCAGGGAGACATGCCAGATAAGACAGGCTAACATTTGAAAGTTTTTACTTGTGGAGGTATGAATCCAAATGGACAGGAAGTGAAGGCAGAAGAGAAGAGGGGCAGACTTTAGCTTACACACAAATGTTAGTGAACAGCTTCATATTGCTGTAGTAAAAGTAAATACCCTGCTGAGAAAGTGCACAAAACCATGTTACAAGTGTGTTTTCCACTCTACACAGGCTCAGGCCAGCCACCACATTTACTGGTGAGTTTCAAGAGATATTTGGTGAGAGTTGCAGAAAGGGGGTAAGAAATATACCAGGTAGACTGTGCCAGGGAAAACGGAAGAACTGAATCATCCAGCTCCAAAATCACATGACTGTGGAGGAGGATGTGTTAGCAATATACAGTCTAGCAGCAGGAAGAAGTGTACTCTGGGTATAGCAAGAGAAGGAATGGGCTTATATACTGTGAAAGAGGATTAAGTTAAACATTTCCTGAGAGAGAGGGGATACGAAAGCACTAACTGAGAGAGAAAGCAGGAAGCAGATATTTGAGGATGTCAGAGAGCAGCAGCTGTAGGGTTAAATGTCTGTTTCAGAGAGGGGACTGGATTTTTTATTTATTTATTTGTTTGTTTGTGATGGGCATGGATCACATAAGCCTGTGATCCATGCCTCTGTTTTTAAACAATCATTGGATACACACAAAGTGTCTTTGTGAACAAATTGCATTATTTCACTATGAACCATCCTCTCCTCCAGCAACACCCTTCAAATTCCTTTCTGAGCAAGCTGAGCAGAGCTCCTCTTAAAGTTCCTGATACCAGAACTGGTTTTCCTGTGTCATCTCTCACATTTCTTTCCCCTCTAATCCCTCTTCTTCCTGAATCCCTTTCTAACTGCTTCTACTGTAAATTAGCAACTGTCTTCCCACTGTTGCTACCACTATTTAAGGTTCTTCCCACACAAAGTGTGCTCAAACCCTTCTCATCAAGGAAGCATCTGCCCCATGCTAACATCATGTAAATTACAGAATCACAGAGAATGGTTCAGATTGGAAGGGACCTCCAAAGATCATCTACTCCAAACCCCCTTGCTCAAGCAGGGTCACATAGAGCATGTTACATAGGATGGCATCCAGGCGGGTTTTGAATATCTCCAAAGTAGGAGACTCCACAGCCTCTCTGGGCAGCCTGTTCCAGTGCTCTGTCACCCGAACTGTAAAGAAGTTCTTTCTCATATGGCAATGAAACCTCCTGTAGTTCAATTTATACCCATTACCCCTTGTCCTATCACTGACCACCACTGAGAATAGTTTGGCCCCATCCTCTTTACATTGTCCCGTCAGGTATTTGTAGAGGTAAATCGCCCTGAACTACCATCTGGCTGATATCTGAAGTGGTAAAGGTATGCTCCTCTGGAGTGAGGAGCAACAACAACCAAAAAATGGGAATATCATCTGGAGAAGATTACATTCTCCCAGTAGGTATTTGACATGTGTACTCTCAACACTCACTCCTGTCTCCTCTGTTCTTGTTAATTCAGATAAGGATGACAAACATGTTCGACAGGTCAGAGACATTGCCCCTCATTCACAAGTGGCTCATGGTAAGTCTGTTCTCAAGAAGTACATCTGCTCACAAGATTCCACCATTATTAAGAGCCTAGAGGCTCATGAAGAGTTCTCAGCCACCTCAGTCCATATCCGACATGTATACAGGCTCCTCCCAGGAAAAATGTTGATTTTCTGATAGGCTACAGAAGTGTCACAGCTCATAATCTCAGATGGACCCTAACACCAGCCACGTCCTGGACTTAGTGATGAGGGATTTTAACATGAAGTTTCTATCTAAAGATCCAAACTGTAAAGTCATGATTTATTATTTGCCTTCAAGTTGTGGTGTTTGGTTATTATCCTATTTTTGCCATTCATTTGATGACAAGGCTGGGTAAGAAAAGGACTGACTGCGTAACAGAACTCACTAAGTCAACATCAGTCCATATGACCACATGATAAGGTTTCACTGGGTAGAAATAACCACTGGTACTGCTATGTGAGTGAACACATTGCTTCATTGTTTAAGGGGCTGACAATCTAGGGAATGGAAAGACTGATCAAATGAAATAAGTCAGAAAACCTCTAAAGAGCTCTTGGGTAAGCCCAGAGAAAACCAGTGGACTTGTCCTATTGAGATCACAAAGGCTGATTTTGTTATGAGCAATATGGATGTCTGGACCACACTCTAGGTTTTCTAAGATAACTATAAATCTCTAATCCTTCCGTGCAAGTGGCTTTAGAATCCAGATTTGCATTTATCTCTGTGGTGATATATCACCAACATGCTACAGGTGAATCACCACAGCACTGCAGTGGTGTGGTGACAGAGACTCTGACCTGGACAAAGTTGTATTGTGTGCTGGTTGAAGGCAATGTTTTTGATTATTTCAAGACTTTAATTTACCCCTGTGGAATATGTCAGGAATACAGCCCAGGAGTGTGTGTGCAATAAAATATAGGTACAAAAGAATTACCAGGTGCTTTCAGTGTCTCATTGTGTGCAATGTAATGCAATAACCAGCTCTGTTTCCTGCCCCAGGCTGGCCCAAGGACTGCAGCGAGATCCCTGCTGGTAGCCGCAGCGGTGTCTACATCATCCAGCCAAAAGGACTCCACCAGCTCGTGGTGTACTGTGAAATGAATGTGACAAATGGGGGCTGGACGGTCATCCAGAGGAACCAGAAAGACACAGCTGTCACCTGGGCTGAGTCCTGGAGCACCTATAAATACGGCTTTGGGAATGTGCGCAGCGAGTACTGGCTGGGCACCGAGTACATTCATCAGATTGCCAAGCAGAAGGTCTACCAGGTCAGGTTTGTCATCTGGGACACCAAAAACAACATCAAATTTGCAGACTACAACCTCTTCAGTGTGGAAGATGAATCCCATGGCTACCGGCTGAGGCTGGGCTCCTACACAGGGACAGCAGGAGATGCCATGACTTCAGACAATCCCAACACTATGCATGACAACATGAAGTTTTCCACAAAAGATCGAGATCAGGATACTTACAGTAAGAACTGTGCCTACAGCTATGAGGGCGGGTGGTGGTACTCGGCATGTTATTCTGTACGGCTGAATTTCAAAGGTGGCATGACATGGGGTAGCCTGTGTAAAGGGGACTGCAAATCTTCCCTTATCCTCATCAAACCAGCTCCATACTGTTAGTGCTTCTTCCCCCTCCTGTATGCACTGGGTGCTCTCAAAGGCTCTGCAGACCTCGAGCCTTTCTGGAGCAGAGAGAAGAGCCTAAGAGTATCAGGGTTTTATTGAAATGTCACTTTCTTTTTTCTGTCTCTAGTGCAGTCTTCCCCTTTCTTCAGCTCTTTCCTTGTGCTTGCCAATGATTACTTTTTATTATGTTCATAATCAAGGAAAAAAAAAACTGAAATTTGTGGATTCCGCATATACCTTCCCTGTTGGAGGAAGACACTGAACCCTGGAATGACTTTTCATCAGTGATCATAAGTTGCCTCCAGAATTCACAACAAGCAAAAAAGCTATGTGCCACAAATTCCATACACTCTGTGTCTCTCTGTGGTGTCTGGTAAAGCAGCCAAATAAATTTGCTTCCTTGAGCTTATTCTCCATTAATGAATGTCTGTTCTATATCTCTGATGTGCTCCCGCTGAGACCAAAGAAATCCCATGTCAGGTGCTAGGACTGGAGCAATGGGGTTTATTGAGAGAAAAAGTCTGAAGTGTTTCTCACAGAAATGGATGTAAGAGAATTTAAAACTAGTTACACTGAAATATAGGACCTGTAACTCTGTGCAGGAGGGTTCAGAAGGGATGTAGCACATGAAAGAACTCTTTACACATCATCACCATGTTCACAGTCCAGTGTCAAATTCTGTGGTGATGTCCCTGTGATGAGGACCTCATCCTCCTGGGAGTCTGTGTCTGTCATGAGTTGGTCATGGCACCTGCCTGTCTGCACAGTCATGCTTCGATCCTATAGAAAAATGATTTCAAAGATGTAAGTACATCTTTCTGCTGTGACCAAGAAGCACTGAACATAATGGAAGCAAAAGAAAGGTAGGTTAGATGTTAGGAGTTAGTTGAATTAGGACAGATTATAATGAGGGAAGAGCCTATTACAAGAATGAGCAGAGTGTAGCTCATCATATCAAATTTCCAAAGATCAATTTAGATGAACCTTTGTCAGGAAAGGTGCAGACTGAGCTGATGCTGTGAGGCTGCAGGACAAGGTCCCTGAAGCTCCTCCGTCCCATGACACTATGGCGTTGCCAGGACAGACTGTTCAAGAAGCGCTTTCACCTTTACAAAGGGTTCTGGCTTTGTTTTGAGGCAGCACAGCACCAGCAGTGCTTGCTCTCTGTTCACTTGCTCTCCTGACAGCCTCCAGCACCAAGCAATGGCCCACGAAGACAGAGTGCAGAGAACTGGTGGGACCTCAGAGTCCAGCCTATGCCAAAGTCTCTTGCTTTGGCTGGAGTCCCCACTTGGCCTTGGAGAGTGACCCATCAGAGACCCTGCAATGTCACTTGGCCCTCTCCAGAGATGGGAGTATCTCCAGCTTTGGAAACAATCCAAATTAAATCAGACATAGCCCTGAGCAGGCTGATCTGCTTTGGGGGTCAACTCTGCCATGCAAGGGTTGGATTAGAGATCCTAGAAGTGCCCTTCCTGACACCAGTTATCCTCTAAGACAGAAAGGGAACAGTCACTCTGAGCAAAAGCCATGCCTTTAGTTCCCTCATTATAGTGTCTCCTTGCAATGGGCACCACAGTGCAGGGAGGGAGTGCACAGGGCAGGTCAATGATGGACGTGGCATCAGCTGGTAGAGAAGCACCCATAGCAGCAGATGGGGAGAATGGGTGGCTGAAAGGTGTCCTCCCTGCCATACACCGTCCTCAGAGCAGATTTGGCTTTTAGAGCCAGAAGACTCAATGATTTCAGGTGGCATTAGGCAGACTGAGAAATGACACTGCTGCTGCTCCTGGGCCTCTGAGGTTTCCAAGTGGAACTCCAAAATTGGACTTGTGTTTGCACAGCCAGACTAAGGAGCAAATGATCCTCATCCCCGCACAACAGCACATCCCAGTGTGCAACCAGGTTGTCATCTCTCCTGCAACAGCACTGGCTCTGCACAACTCCTTCCAAGCTACACATCCAAATGCTTTCTAAGTCCTGCTTGGCTCCTGGCTACCCAATGGTGGTGACCTTCAGCTCCCAGCAGCTCAATGGCAGCTTTACTTTGCACAGTTCCAGTAGCCAGAGTTGGTTTGAGATGACACTCAAACTGAGGGAGCTGGGGTTGTTCAGCCTGGAGAAGAGGAGGCTCAGGGGCAACCTTATCGCTCTCTACAGTTACCTTAAAGGAGGCTGTAAAGAGGTGGGGGTTGGTCTGTTCTCCCACGTGCCTGGTGACAGGACGAGGGGGAATGGGCGAAAGTTGTGACAGGGGAGTTTTAGGTTGGATGTTAGGAAGAACTTCTTTACCGAAAGGGTTATTAAGCATTGGAACGGGCTGCCCAGGGAGGTGGTGGAGTCACCATCCCTGGAGGTCTTTAAAAGACGTTTAGATGTAGAGCTTAGCAATATGGTTTAGTGGAGTACTTAGTGTTAGGTCGGAGGTTGGACTCGATGATCTTGAGGTCTCTTCCAACCTAGAAATCTGTGATACTGTGATACTGTGATACTGTGACACCTTGTATTGGGCTTACATAGCAAGGCTTTGGTAGCAGGGGAGCTGCAGGGGTGAATTCTGAGAGAAGAGCCCAGCAGCTGCCCCATGGTAGAGAGGAGCAGGTTCCAGATGTCTCCAAAAGGACCCACCACTGAACAAAGCTGAGCTAATGAGCAATGCTGGTTGTGCCTCTGGGAGAGTACTCTGAAGAAAGGGGAACACTGCTGTGCAACAGCAGCTGGGAGAAAAGAGTAAGAAAATACATGGAGAAACAAATTTACAGAACCCAACGTCAGTGCAGCAGGAGGCAGGAGGTGCTCCACGCACACAGCAGAAGTTCCCCTGCAGCTTGTAGAGAGGCCCCTGGTGGAGCAGGCTGTCCCCCTGCAGCCCACGGGTCCCACACGGAGCAGATCTCCACGCTGCAGCCCGTGGAGGAGCCCCCGGTGGAGCAGGTGGATGTGGCCTGGAGGAGGCCGCGGCCTGTGGAGAGCCCCCGCAGGAGCAGGCCCCAGGCCAGAGCTGCAGCCATGGAGAGGAGCCCACACAGGAGCAGGGGGTCTGGGGGGAGCTGCCACCCGTGGGGGACCTGTGCTGGAGCAGTTTGCTCCTGACAGATGGCCCCCATGGTACGGAGCCATGTGGGAGCAGTTCTTGAAGAGCTGCTGCCTGTGGGCAGCCCCTGCAGGCTCAGTTCGGGAAGGACGGCATCCTGTGGGAGGGACCCCGCGTGGAGCAGGGGCAGAGAGTGACTGCGAAGGAGAAGCAGAGACAAAGAGGCATGGTATACTGATTCTGTCGGGGATGGAGTTAACCGTCCCTGCAGCAGCCCTTATAGCGTTGTGCTCTGCACTTGTAGTGAGAACAGCACTGATATCACACCAATGTTCTGTCTGTTGCTGACCAGTGCTGGCACAACATCAAGACTTCTCCAAACCTTCCACAGCCAGTAGGCCGGGGGTGGGCAAGACGTGGGGAGGGGAGATCACCAGGTCAGCTGACCTAAACTGACCAAAGGGATATTCCATACTGTATGATGTCACACTCACCAATAAAACGTGTGGAAGGAGAAGGAGAAAGGGGGCTCTTGTTATGGAGACGTCTGTCCTTTCAAACAACCACTATGCCTACTGAGGCCCTGCTTCCCAGGATGTGGCCAAACATCACTCATTGATGGGAAGTAGAGAGGTGTTTATTTTTTTTTTCTTTCTGTGCTTCCACGTATGGCCTTTGTTTTCTTTCTTCGTTTTTTCTTTTTTTTTTTCCTTTTTTTTTCCCCCTTTTTGTTTTCCCCTCATTGGTCTCAGTGTGAACAAGAACCACTTGGTCACAGAGCCTAGCCGCCGTGTCTCCACTCCGCTTTACGCTCCATACTGTTCCTTAGAATCAGCACACCAGCTTCCCCCAGTGTGACAGCATCTAAGGTTGGAAGCCTAGGGAACACTCAGATAATGCAGCTACGCCCTACCCTGAAAGCCTCTTCAATGCTGTACATTTTCTGTAAAATGTGAATATTATTTTTTATTCTCCTTATTACTTTAGGCAATTACACCACAAACCATAACCCTAACTCCAAACCCTGATTCTGACCCTAATCGTAAACCCTGATCCTGATCCTAACCATAACCCCTGGACCCTGCTCCTCACGGAGCATCATATGGGGACATGGGGGGCTGATGGGGACAGGGAATCAGAGCCATGGGCTGGTACAGGGATGTGCAGATGGTGAGGACACATGGACAAGGAGTAGGACCCCCTATAGTCCCGCTTACACTACATCACATATACCAAGCCCACACAGTACCTGAAACACTGCACCCAATGTTGCAACCCATGTGCTGCCCTACACTGTGCCCCATATGTTACACTGCACATATTACACCTCACACACTACCCCAAAAGCTACCCCTCACATTGCAATGCATGCACTACACCCTGTATTGCACCCAGTCCAACAGAAAGCACAGAACCTGCGAAGGGCCCAGCGTATGGCAGCAGCACAGAGCTGACGGCTCCAGAGGGGGGACCTGGCCAGCCCCCAGGGGTGCACGGGAGAGCACCCTTCATGTACCATCTTTGTACAGCTGGGCTCTCTGCCACCACCTGCGCAGCTCCCCTTTTCTGCCACCTCCCATAGGAGGGTAGTGTTTCCCCACCACGGATGTTTGCAACTTGGCTGCCAGCTTTGCAGGAGCTCTCAGAAATGATGCTGTGAACTGAGCCAGTGCACAAGCAGGTGGAGGGGCTAGGAGCACCTTCTGCAGAGGTGCATGTGTTGGAGGAGAATGAAGCACAGGAAACCACAGCCCTTTGTAGGCTTTTTTTTCTCAGTATCAGCAAGGCTGGGTTTCTCACCACCCCTTGCCATAGAGTGTTCTTTGTGCACAAAGCAGCTAAAAGGACAGTTGGAAATTCTGGAGCTCCTCCCTAGCCATAACTGGGGAGAGACATCTGTAAAGCAGCATCTTCATTACAACACACACAGCTCTTTGCACAGGGCTTCCCAGACTGCCCTGACCTCTTCCTGGACAGTCTGCTTCAAGAAATCAGTGCCCTGGGGGCTTTGCGCCCATGGGTGCACAGGCAGGAGGATCCTGCAGGCACAGCACTTGGTGCCTGTTACCTCATGAGATGCTGGTGTGACTTGCAGGCCCGGGGACGCTCCCTGTCAATGTGGCAGTGCATTAGCAGCCCAAATGGCGCCAAGCAGGGCTGGTTGGACCACCAGCACCAAGGCTCTATGCCAGACTGGGACAAGGAGCCACTGGTAGGCGGGCAGCCAGAACCCTGTCAGGGCTCATTGCATAGAAATACTTCCCAGAACTTGGAGCCTGAGGATGCTGGGGAGAGCAGCAGGCAGAAGAGCGTTCAAGAGTAGCTCCAGTGCCAGGGTGCCTTGGTGCTCTGCTCTGGCAGGGTAAATCTCTCTTGAGCTGACAGGTGCAGCAGTGCCAGAATGTGCACAAGATGTATAAATGCAGTGCAGGGCAAGACCAATGCCGTGACAAGCAGGATGCACACAGTGTGATGCAGGATGCTATGCATTGCTGTGCAAGTTCCGCACAGTGTGCTGTAGTGCAGGACACATACGTGCATGCATATGCAGGAAGCACACAGTGGGGTGCAGGAAGCACACAGGGTGCAGTGCAGGAAGCATACAGTGGAATGAAGGACACACACAGCAGGGTGCAGTGCAGGATGCACACAGCAGGTGCAGGAAGCACGCGGCAGGGTGCAGTGTAGGATGCACACAGAGGGGTGCAGGAAGCACACAGAGGGTGTGGGATTGTGGTGGTTACTCAGTGAGGCAGCTAAGCTCCAACAGCCACTCTCTCTCTCTCACACACACAGACACACACACACACACAGACACACACACCCCACCCCCTCAAAGGGAAAGGGGGAGAAGGTACGATGAAAAGGGCTCAAGAGTTAAGGACAGGAAGATCACTTAACAATTGTTGTAACAGGCAAAACAGACTCAGCACAGGGAGATTAATGTAATTGATTACCTACTACTAACAAGCTAAAGCAGAAAAAAACTCAAACTAAAAACACCTTCCCCCCATCCATCTTCTTCTGTGTCCTCCCTCCAAGTGGGGCAGGGGAACTGGGAAAGGGGGCTGCAGTCAGTCCTTGATGCTTCATCTCTGCTGCTCAGAAAAATTCAGGGGTAGAAACTTGACTGCTCAAATCCTTATCAGATCTGTTTCCAGACATTTCTGTGCTGGAGGCTGGGAAACTCTCCTTGTATAGCCCTACTCTTACTCTTTACGTAAAAGATGTTGCAGTGCAGAAGCTGCGGGAAAAGTAGCACACCAGGAACTCACAGGAGGTGGGGATTGCATTCCAGAGAAGTTCTACGTTAGTAAAAAACATAGCTGTAGTGAGAGCCATGCGCTGCTACTGGAGCAGGAATTGCTCTGTCCTGGGGTCAGCCTGGTCAAGGCTAATATTTCCAGAGAAACTATCTGGTGGGAGACAGCATTTAATGCCCACTGCTTGGCCTCAGGTGTATGGTGCTTTCACATTGATGGGCAGCCAAGTTCCACCACACTGCTCTCTCACTCCTTCTCCTCAAAAGAATGGAGGGAGAAAATATAATGAAAAAAGGCAAATGGGTTGAGATAAGGACAGGGAGAACACTCAACAACTACCGTCACAGGCCAAATAGACTCAGCACAGGGAGATTAATGTAACTGATTGCTTATTACTAACAGACTAGAGCAGTGAGAAACTAAAACCAAACTTAAAACACCTTCCCCCCCAACCACAATTTTCTACATCCTCCCCCCAAGTGGGCAGGGAAATGGGGAATGGGGGTTGTGGTCAGTCCATGTGTGTTGGTTTTACCTTGCTGGACAGCTGAACTCCACCACAACCGCTCTCTCAGAAGAAAAGGAGAAGAAAGCATGATGGAAAGAAAAACAATGCTCATGGGTTGAGATAAGGATAATTTAACTAAGTGGAAAAAAAAGGGAAAAAAAGAAAAAGAAAAAAAAAAAAGAAAAATAACAAAGGCCATATGTGGAAGCACAGAAAGAAAGGAAAAAAAAACCTCTCTACTTCCCATCAATGAGTGATGTTTGGCCACATCCTGGGAAGCAGGGCCTCAGTAGGCATAGTGGTTGTTTGAAAGGACAGACGTCTCCATAACAAGAGCCCCCTTTCTCCTTCTCCTTCCACACGTTTTATTGGTGAGTGTGACATCATACAGTATGGAATATCCCTTTGGTCAGTTTAGGTCAGCTGACCTGGTGATCTCCCCTCCCCACGTCTTGCCCACCCCCGGCCTACTGGCTGTGGAAGGTTTGGAGAAGTCTTGATGTTGTGCCAGCACTGGTCAGCAACAGACAGAACATTGGTGTGATATCAGTGCTGTTCTCACTACAAGTGCAGAGCACAGCGCTATAAGGGCTGCTGCAGGGACGGTTAACTCCATCCCCGACAGAATCAGTATACCATGCCTCTTTGTCTCTGCTTCTCCTTCGCAGTCACTCTCTGCCCCTGCTCCACGCGGGGTCCCTCCCACAGGATGCCGTCCTTCCCAAACTGAGCCTGCAGGGGCTGCCCACAGGCAGCAGCTCTTCAAGAACTGCTCCCACATGGCTCCATACCATGGGGGCCATCTGTCAGGAGCAAACTGCTCCAGCACAGGTCCCCCACGGGTGGCAGCTCCCCCCAGGCCCCCTGCTCCTGTGTGGGCTCCTCTCCATGGCTGCAGCTCTGGCCTGGGGCCTGCTCCTGCGGGGGCTCTCCACAGGCCGCGGCCTCCTCCAGGCCACATCCACCTGCTCCAGCGGGGGCTCCTCCACGGGCTGCAGCGTGGAGATCTGCTCCGTGTGGGACCCGTGGGCTGCAGCCTGCTCCACCAGGGGCCTCTCCCCAGGCCGCAGGGGAACTGCTGCTGTGAGCCTGGAGCACCTCCTGCCTCCTGCTGCACTCACCTTGGGGGCTGCAGGGTGTTTTTCACTCCTCTCTCTCCCAGCTGCTGCTGTGTAGCATTTTTTTTCCCTTTCTTAAATCTGCTCTAAGAGGTACAGACAACCTTGCTTATTGGCATGGCTCTAGCCAGTGGCGGGTACCTTTTGGAGATGGCTGAAAATGGCCCTTATCTAACATGGAGCAGCTTCTGGACTCCTCACAGAGGCCATCCCTGCAGCCATCCCCTTTCCACCCCATCTCCCCTCCTCCCCTGCCCCCCTCGCAACAAAATCCTTGCCACATAAACCCAACACAAGGACGCACAGGCAAGGTGCAGTGCAGGGTGCCGACAGCAGGTGCAGCATGCACACAGCGAGGTGCAATGCAACACAGGGTGCACACAGAGGGTGCAGTGCAGGATGCACGTAGCGGGTACAGGAAGCACACAGCGGGGCGCAGGGTGCACAGAGCAGGTGCAGCATACACACGGCGAGGCGCAGTGCAGCGCAGGAAGCACCCAGCGGGCGCAGCATGCCCGCAGCCCAGGACAGCGCGTGGCGGAAGCGCCTCGCTCCCGGCGGCCCCGTTAAGGCGGGCGGGGCGGGGCGGGGCTCCGGGCGTGCGGCTCCCGGTGCCGCGGTCGGCGGCGGACGGCGGCGGGGTCCCGACCGTGCCCGGCCCATGGCCCGGCCCCTGGCGCCCCCCGAGGCCCCGCGCTGCTTCGCGGCGCTGAGCACGGTGCAGCTGCGGGCGTTACTGCAGGACGAGCCCCGGCTGCAGCGCGCCGCCCGCCTCAGCAGGAAGGTAGGGGCTCGGCGGGGCTCGGGGCCGCCGGCAGCACCGTGCGAGGAGCGGGGCTGGGCGGTCCGGACCCCGTCCCTCTTTGGCCGGGCACTGGCCGGCCTGGCGTCCCAGCCGCGCCGCCTCGGTCACGGCGGCCGCGGGGGAAGCTTTGTGCGTGTACCTGCGGCTGCTCCGGTGCTGCTGCTGCCGCCGCCGGGAGTGGGGGGGGGGGGGGGGGGGGGGGGCAGCAGCCGTCGCACCCATCGAAAACCTGAGCGCGGTCAGACCCTCTGCCTCCGCTGCTCTCCCTGTTGAGGCAAAGCTGCGATTGCAGGGGAACGGCAGCAAGGGAGGAAACGGCCGAGGGATGTGCCGCAGCCCTGTGGCAGCTGCTCCCCGCCTGGAGCCCCCCCAGCTGTGCCCCCCCACGCCTGGGTGCCTTCCCCCAGCTCACACCAAGGTGGCCGGAATAATCCAGGGGTGCCCTTCGGCTCCCATGGGTCCTGTGCTGCTTGGCGGGAATGGAGACATTATTTTTAAGTTAATGTAAGCCTGTTGTCACCGTACTTCCCCTTGGCCTGCTCTCTGCTTTCCATGGGTGGAAGATGTGTGTGCAGCAGGAGAGGGTGCCTCTCTCCTGACATCCTCATTAGCTAATGAGGCCTTTCAGGAGCTGTGACTCGCTGCAGAAGGGGGGCTGGGTATGCCAGCTGTGAGCTCTGCTAACCTTCAAGGTATCCTGCCCTGTGCTGTGGATGAGTTTTCCCTAGGACGTGCCCCTTTTGAGACAGAGCAGACGGTGGGGATGGGGGGAGGTTCCATGGCTCAGAGTGGCTCCAGCTGTGCCTCCCGGTGTGAACCCTGCATCCCCGTAGTTTCAGAGTCTGCAGCTGGAGCGGGAGATGTGTTTGGCATCAAACAGTACCCTGGCCAGGGAGAACCTGTCCCTGCGCCCACAGCTGGAGGACGGGAAGGCTTCCTTAGCCATCAAGTACCAGGAGCTACAGGAGATACAAGAAGCGTGCTGGGACAAGCAGCAGCGCCTGGGTGAGTGGAGGGTAAGGCGGAGCTGTGCAGGGCTGGCTGGCATGTCCAGAGAATGCTGCATTAACAGGAAGGCCAGGGTGGGCTCAGCACCCTCAGACATGCATGGGGATATGGCCTGGTTGTGATCAGGAGTGGTGTAAGGTGTAACTGGCGCTCAGCTGCCATGGTAGGATGCAAGCTCTGCTGTGCAGATTGCTCCAGGGATGTGTTTGGGGGCTTTTTGTTGAGGGGGGGAGAGGTCCCCTCATGCTTGGGAGTGGGAAAGACCACAATCCCAGCAGTGGGGACATCTGGGGGGAGGTTTGTTGGCAGCTCCATCCTTTCCTGGCACAGAGACATACCTGGAGAAGTGGAGCCCACAGAGTGCCCTTGGCCAGCTCCAAGCCAAGCTGGATGCCTCCGAGGCAGAGTCAGAGGTGAGTCAGATGAGGCCCCTGTGCTACTGCCCCTTCCTCGCCTGGGGCCTGTGCCCTCCTGTGTGCAGGACCCTGGAGAACAGTCCAGGGGCTCAGCCACCTGGGCTCCCTCCATGGTCCTGCAGCTCTCATTGCTTGACACTGCCCACTGCCTGTCCTGCAGGCACAGATGGAGCAGTTCCTGGCCCAAGACCTGCCCCTTGATGCCTTTCTGGAATCCTTTTGCCAGAGCCGCACACGCTCTCACATCTGCCAGGTGCAGCTGGAGAAACTGCAGGAGCTGCTGCAGAAAGGCAGGGCAGACAGGCACCCTGCAGGCCCCGTGGGGCGCCCAGGTGCCCAAGTCAGCCCAGCGCCAGTCCGCCTTGCCCCGCTGTGGAGCGGAGCAACCCCCAAAGACCTCCATCTCTGCTATCACTTCGTGCCTGCCTGTCTTATCCCCTCAGAGACTGTTGTGCCCTTTGCCATGCCAGCTGTACCTCTGAAACGCCATCTCCCAGCCCTGGAAAAGCAGCCAGCAGCCCCCTGCCCTGACACCCCTATGGGCTTGCCCCTGCGCCTTGTCCGACATGTCCCCCTGCTCAGCCCCCGTCCTTTCTGCGTGCAGCAGCTGCCACGCCACCAGAAGCAGGAGCCACCACACCGGTAACAGAACAGGGGCAGGGCGGTGCCCTGTGGGCTGCATGGTCTTGGCCAGGGAGCACGCAGGGGTGTCCACAAGGCCCTGAGGCTGTGGTAGCTGTCGGGCAGGTACAGGGGGTGGGTACTTGTGGAGAAGGAGCTGCTTGGCTGAGGATGCAGTGGGGTAGCAAGTGTGGCCAGGCAGTAGATGCTGCGCTTGGTGAGCTGTTGGGGGGAAAGATATGTCTGTGTCCACAGCAAGAGGAACAGTGATGGGAGATGGGGGTGGGGGTCAGTAGAGCCCAGGTGGGTTGGAGGAGGCAGGGAAGAGGGCTCAGGAGCTCTGGGCGCCACATGCTTTCTAAATAAAGACTTTTTTCCATGCTCTGTGTTCCCCTGTTGGCCTGTCTGTGAACAGATGTACAGGAGGGGTGGGGAGGAGGTGGCTGTGGGGGTGACACTTGCCAGGTTTGCACAGGCATTGCCCTTGTGCTTGGTCCAGTCCATCGGCATTGTGGGGATGGTGAGGGCTGCCACAGGAAGCAGGAAGTGCAGGTCTCCCCCCAGCCCTGCAGTATTTTTAGTACACACTCCCTATCTACCCTCTTGCACTAGTCCTGGCTCCCCAGAGACTCATCTGGGAGTCTTTCCTTAAACTCATGCAATGGATGGTGAGACAAAGCTGGGAGGAAGCAGGATAGCCCTCAGGCAGCCTACTTGCTCCCTGTACTGGGATGTCTCTTGTGCTGGTGTGTTGATGCTGTTTCTAGCCTTTGATTGGTTTTCAGGCTCTTCTTATGCTTTCAGTCGCTGTCTGGTTGCAGGGGTTTTTGTTTGTTTTCCCCAGCTGTCTATCTACCCTCCAGCTAGGAGGCCCTGTTGTGCAGACAGCTTAGAAATCATACAAAGAAGCACAGGGCTCTGGCTTCAAAGCACCCCAGAATATGGACTGTAGGCTGGCAGTGCTTGATCATCCCCTTCACCATGCAGCTTGCAGAGTCCCATGAGTGCTCCTGCACCCAGGGAGGAGGTGGGCAGTACTGCTACCCTTACCCAGGGTACCCCACCCCATGCTCCAAACCCCAACCCTCACCTGTGGCACTGAGGCCAGTCATCCAGTTTAACCAGTTCAAACAGGTTTAAGACTAAGATAAATCAGGAACCAGCCACCGAAATGAATGCTGTCACTTTATTGGCAGGCCAGAAGACTGTGGTGGCTGGAATATTTGTTGTTTTGCAGAGCACCTCCTTCTTTCCAGGGTCCCACCAAGCTCGGTTTATGTTCATCCCTTCAACAAAGGGTGCCAGGACATGGCTGACTGCTGGTCAGGCTCTGGCTTGCCCCACAACACTAATGTGACCAGGGAAATAAGGGGACTGGGTAGGAGCACATAGGAGGCCAGTTTAACCCTCAGCTTTACTGTAAGGAAGGTTCATGCTACAGATCTCAAGAGGTTGCTATTCCTCCATCCCAGTGCCCTGAGGCCAGTGCCCAGGCTCTGGCCAGAGTCCCTGTGCAGGACACGTTGGCCAAGGGTCCTGGCTGCGGCCTCATTATCCCTCGCTATAGGGTTTGCACTGTCGCTTTCACCCCACAGACCATTATTTGCACCTCCTGCAGCCATGGCAGGATCTGAAGCCACTGAAGCGCAATGTTCCCATACCCAGCTCCCAGAGAAGGGAAAGGGCCCGGAGGCTGCCTTGGGCATGGTGCTGAGTGCCCGGTGCTCTCTTGCAGTACCGCCCATGGCACAGGCAGGGAGGATGTGCACAACCTGTCCTGGAGGACCCTGTTGGCCCAAACCAGCATCTTTTAGAGGGTAATTTTGGTCTTTGCTTCATCCTCCTCACTGTGGCCACTGGCCAAGTCCTCTCCTGGAGCAAGCTCCACGTGGGACCACCTCAAGGCTGTGTCTGGCAGGGGCTCGGATGCAGAGTGTCCTGGAGTTCCCCAGACAGCCATCCAGGCTCCCTCAGGGGCTGCGTGGGAGGCTGCCTGAGATGACTGGGAGCTGTGGGAAAAGCATGGGGATGTGGGCCCAAGTGACGTGCATGTTGAGCTATGAGAGCCGTGAACGTGCACACGAGGGGTGCTGCTGGGCAAGCACAAGGCTTCTCCTTAGGGATCTGGATGCTCACTTGGGAGAGGAAGGCCATCACAGCTCTTCAGGAAAGGCACTTTCAAGAGGAAAACACCCCAAGGAAACGGTACGAGGATAGAGCGTGCCGGAACCCAGATCCAGGCACCTGTGTGGGCCGAATGTCAGTAAAGCTTATAAGCTGTGTCAGTTCCCTGCAAGATGGGACCACAATCAGCACTGGGATGGGCACTAGAGCACATGTGACCATTAATGAGGAGCCAAGCCATCCAAAAAACAGCCAGGCACAAATGGCCAGTCTTTCTACCAAGTCCCTGCCTTGCATGGCTCCCCAGACTGGGCATTCCCAAACAGTGCTGCATGGGTTTATCAGCAGCTCCCGAACAACCTGCCCTAGCCCAAGCAGCTACTGAGTCACCTTACAGTGACTGCCTAATCTGGTCCTATGAGTGTGAATCCTCAAGGTGCGCAGCTACCTCTCCCAGGTCCAGGGAGGCAGAGTGTCTCTATCTTACTGAAGGTAACAGTCCAAAACCACAGTGAGTCAGGAGCCTTTGCTGGGTTGCAGCAGCCCTGGGTGGCTTTCTGTCTGTAGGAGCCCTGCAGCACCCTCGGGTGCTGGCCCCACTCAGTGGGATGACATGGCTAGGCCCTGGCACCCCAGTAGTCCATTACCTTTCTTTATCCAGTGGCCCCCTGGCAGACTCTGGCACAAGATGACTCCCTGCGCTGAGGAGATTCTTCCAAGCCCCAAACCTGGAGCTGGGTCTATCCAGCTTGGGGCCAGGGCAGTGGTCCTGATGGGAAGCACACACAGGGTTAGTGCAATGCACGCCTCTGGGGAGCACAGCACCATCGACTGCCTGCCTCTTGGCTTCCAGAGTACACAGGCAGCGCCTTGCCATTCTGGCAGCTCCAGTCCCTTACGCAAGCAGACCTGGGAGGACAAAGTCCTGCACAGAGCCACAGGATGGGAGCATCGGTAACAGGTAGGAGCTGGCAGAAGCAGCAAGGGTCCTGCTGGGGAGGACGATCCTCCTGTGCCTCTCCTTACTGTGCAGTGACACTTTCACCAGCACCCATGCCCCACGGGGCCACCACCCACCACAAGGCCTTTTGGGGGAGGGTGGAGGGGAGGCGAAGAGGGGATTTGCCTCCACTTGCCCCAGGGAAGAGGGAAGAGCTGCTACTGTGTGTGGAATGTGCCCCCACATTCATTCCTGTGCCAAACTGGGGAAAGGTGGTCTGGAGTGCAGGCCCTGCTGGCTGCGTGGCCTCTCTGCTCCCCCCAGCCAGGTGGGTGAGCAGCAGCCCCAGCCTGGGAGGGACAGGAGACCAGGCAGAGAAGGGCTACCCCTGTCAGCCTCCCAGAGACCTTTTGAGCCACAACCCTGCTCCACTGGAGGATAAAAAGCAGGACTGGGCTGGCCAGCAAGTGGCATAGCCACAACAAACTGCCCCAGCTGGGCCTCCCTGCACAGCAGGTGCCGAGCTGGCAGCAGGGCTGTTAATAGGGAACTCCATTAACAGAGGAGTTGCCGCAGGGGATGCTGCTGATGGGAAGGGAAGCTGCCTCACCCGTCCCTATATCTGCAGGTGCTGCCAACCATGCAGCCCTTCCCCAGGACCTTTCACTGGGGCTCAGCAGCAGCAGGGCTAGGGTAGAGCTCTGCGCAGCAACTCCAGGGCAGGTGAGCATTGGGGCTGTCCCCTTGGTGCTGTTCAGTACCCTGCTCACACAGCCTGCTCCTCTCTGGGCAATGCCCTGACCTTGCAAGGTCTCAGGTGGTGGCAGGCTTAATCCAGACTTATCTCAGTTTACCTGGAGCTTTCATTCAACTTAGTGTAGCAACAGCTAAACTCTGCTTTTGTCCTGTTTCCTCCCCTTTTCCACCTTGAGCTTCTGATGTTGGCAACTCACACAATCCCTTGCCATTACACCACTGCTGTCACAGTTAGATACTGATGGATTTCCTCTGGCACTCATGGCACAGGTACCCCACAAGGACTGTGCTCACTTGGCTAATGGAAAACCAATTGCCCCTGGCAGCTTTCCATTAGGGAAACAGCTTGGGAAAGAGGAGAAATATTAAACATGATGACAGTATTAACACAAGACAATGAAGGTGTAGAAACTTCATGTGCTAGGAGGTGGCAGTAGGTCTGTGAATCTGGACTACCTCCAGCCAGTATGTGCCTGATCCAAAATCCCTCCTGGAGCAGCAGAGCACTCAGGCCCAACCAGCATGGAGGTGGTGATCTGGAGATCAGTGTCCTGGTTTCAGCTAGGATAGAGTTAATTTTCTTCTTAGTAGCTGGTATAGCACTGCATCCTGGACTTCTGAGAATAATGTTGATAACACATCAATGTTTTAGCTGTTGCTGAGCAGTACTTACACCGAGTCAAGGACTTGCCTGCTTCTCATACTACCCTGCCAGCGAGGAGGCTGTGGGTGCACAAGAAGCTGGGATGGGTCACAACCAGGACAGCCAAAAGGGTATTTCATAACTTACAGCGTCATGCTGAACCATAAAGCTAGGGGACTGCTTGGGGAATGGCTGGGCATCAGCAGATGGTGAGCAATTGAATTGTGCATCATTTGGTGATTTGTTGTTGTTGTTGTTGATTACTGTTTATTGTTTTTGTTTGTTTTTTCTCTATTAAACTGTCTTTATTTCAGCCCATGAGTTTTTGGTCTTTTCTTACACTGCCCAAGCCACTCACAGTTAGGGACATAGATTAGCTCAGCTTTGGTGTCTGGATACTTCACCCTCCAATTTCAGACACAAGCACCAGGCACAGAGCAGGAGAGCCAGATGGCTTATAGAAGTGCTTCTCTACCCCCAGCGTTAAGCAGGGAGCACACTGACTAGTCTCAGTTCCTCCTGTTCTGTGCAGCACCAACCCACTCCCTGCCTTCAAGTCAGTTCATGGCTGGATACAGGGCTTGACTGCAGGAACAGCCCACAGCCCTGGGCCTCGGCACTATACACAAAGATCAATCTTGAAGACAAGTATTTGGCAGGGCTGCCTTGAAAACCTTACAACCCATGATACCAGGAACTAGAGATGTATTCCTGTACAGTACCCACTGCTTCGCATGGCTGTTGCCAAGCTCTTCCAGCCTGCAAGAGACTGGCCAAACTCTGACTGGGAAACAGCCTCTGGTCTTTCAAGAAACTTGCCTTACAGCACAAAAATGCATCAGTGATGGCACTCGCCACAGCTCTAGAGGCTTTCTGTTCATAACCAATTTTGAACACCAAGCTCCCTCTGCCCTTCACATGTTGATGTTTCAGGACTATTATCCCACATAGAGGGGGTGGAACAACAACCAAAGAGGATCCTGGAAAGCCCTCTATGTGCTCCCAGGCTGAATTTCTCCAAACACGCAGCACTTTTGAGCGCCTGCAGTTGGAATTAGTAAAATTATTTCCAGAAGAGGCAGAAAACTCTCCTATAGCAGCATATATCCTGCACTGGTACACATTACACTCTGACATGCTACTGCGTAAGGCTCAGTTCAGTATCACGGAACTCCACAGCTGGAAAATGTTAGGCATTCTCCTTTCACAAGTTTATATTGGAAGAAAACATAACCCGGGGTCACTGCAGTGAGACGGGAGGGTTCAGCTTCTGCACAGAAGGTGCAGCCAAGCCCACCAAATATAGTGCAAAGCAATGCAGACAATACCTTTGGCATGCTAAGCATTGCAATACCATGCTATAGCAAACTTCATTCTCTTCAAATAGTACAGGGGAAACTTGCACCAAAGGAAACACAGAAGCTCCTAGAGACAATCTTTCCTAAAACATTCATTTCCTAAACATTTCCTAAAATGTTCCTAAAACACTCTGTACTTAAATAGGTAAATACTCTTCTGTGCAAATGATGCTTAGACACATGCAAAACACAAGTAACACCACTCGGTGTCCAGAAGCGTACCGCTCCAACCATAAAGGCCTATATGAGATAGTCTTGTGCAAAGTTCCTAGCAAGCCCTAGACAGGACAGACTGTTCTGAATACCAAAGTATTTTGGGCAGCATCTCTAGGTGGTGTCACATGCTGACTAGGACATGGTTTCATTCTTGTAGGACCAGGTTTCATTCTTGTAAGGCTGCTGAAGCTGAAATTTCTGTAGTCGCCACAGAGTGAGGCAAATCCTGAATGGAGACAAAGGCAACGATGAAGTCTGGAAACCAATGCTCCCAAAACGCCCCAAATATATAGTAAGAAGTGTGAAAGCATAGAGGTGGCTAGTTTCAGATTAACGGAAAACCACAGGGAGTCATTAGTCAGCATTGGCAAGAGCACCCCCTACAAACACACACAGCACACAAACACCATTGTCAATCATTTAATCTCCACTGCGGCTCAAGAGAAGACACGTGGTTCCCACCAGGGTCAAAGAGCAGCACTGATGGTGGAGACATGTCAGAGTCCACAAACCAAGGTCCACGAACCCATCAGGCACAACATCTGCAGGTCATACTGGCAGAAGGGGCACGCTGCAACCTATCGAGAAGGGCCCACATGTGATACCCAGTGGTCATACAGTATCTGCAGGTCACACTTGCAGAGGTAACACATCACAGCCACGTACTGTGGCCATGCACTGTCTCTAAAGATCACGGCAAAGGGGACAGGTCACAGTCTGAGGAGCTGAGCCCACATACAGTGCCTGCTGGTCGCACACTATCTCTGAAGACCGCACTGGCAGAAGGGCCACGTCATGGCCTGAGGAGCTGAGCCCAGGCATGACGTGGGTGCAGGGGCCATGCCCACCAGTGAGCTCCGTTGTCCTGTTGCAGCGGTGAAGCTGGGCTGGTGCCCACACGTTACTTGAGGCCGTAGAGCAGAACGACGCCCAAGAAAAACAGGAGCCCGACCGAGAGGTCAGAGACGAGTTGGAAGCGGCCTTGGGCCGCGGCCTCCTCCCGGCGGAGGCGCAGCTGCTCCCGCCGCGCCCGCAGCGCCCGCTCCCGCTCCAGCTGCTCCCCGTAGTGCGCGCGGTAGAAGGCGTCGAAGTCGAAGGGCGGCGGGACGGGCCCGCGGGGGGAGCCGGAGGCGGCGGCGCGGGCGGGCGGGGGCTTGGGGGCGGGCGGGCGGCCCGAGGGCTTGGGGGCGCCGCGCACGTCCTCGCGGCTGAGGACGCCGCGGTCGTACTTGCGGCGCAGCGCGGCGCTGCCCAGCACCAGGTAGGCCTCGCTGACGGCGGCGAAGCGCTCGGCGGCGGCAGCGCTGCCCGCGTTGCGGTCGGGGTGGTACCGGAACGACTGCTCGTAGTACGCCGTCTTGATCTGCGCCTGCGTCGCCGTGGGCGGGACGCCCAGCACCTCGTACAGGTCGCGGCGCGGACCTGAGGCCTCGCCGCATCCCCGGTGCCCGGCGCGGCCCGGCGCCAGGCCGAGGCCCGGCGCGGCGAGCAGGAGGCGCCGCAGGCGACCGAGCGCCGCCGGCTCCATCGGGCCCCGCCGTCTCAGCGCCCGCGCGCCGCCATCTTGGGTGCGGCGCGCTCTGCGCCGGCGCTTCGCGGTGACGTCGGGGCGGTGACGGCGCGCGGCAGCATGGCGGCCGGCGGGCGGCGGCCCGAGCACCGTGGGCCGCCCGAGCTGGTGAGGCGGCGGGGCCGGGGCCGGGGCCGGGGCCGGGGCCGGGCCTCACGCCTCCCTCTCCCTTCTCTCGTTGCAGTTCTACGATGAGGTGGAGGCGCGGAAGTACACGCAGAAGTACGGCGGGGCGGGCTGGGCTGGGCTGGGCTGAGGGAGCGGCTGCGGGGCCCGGGCCCGGGCCTGGCGCGCCCCTTCCTGAGCCCTCCTTTGCCCTGCTTTGTAGCTCCCGGGTGAGGGAGATCCAGGCGCAGATGTCGGAGCGGGCCGTGGAGCTGCTGGGGCTGCCCGAGGACCGGCCATGCCTCCTCCTGGACGTGGGGTGAGCGGGGCCCAGCGGCGGGGCGCAGCACGCAGGCCTGCGGGGATTCAGCCCGGCATGGCGCTGGTGTCTGCTGCAGACTAACAGAGGGGGATATCGCTGTTGGGCGGTGGCTATCCTAGAGCGTTGTCTGGCAAGGCCTGTGATCTGTTACCACCCCTTCCTCCCTTCAGCTGCGGCTCTGGGCTGAGCGGGGATTTTATCTCTGAAGAGGGGCACTACTGGATTGGCATGGACATTAGCCCTGCAATGTTGGGTGAGTGGTCTCTCCTCCCCTTTAGCGCTCACTTCACCTCAGAGGTGATTGCTGAAGTCGTGAACTTGGTACTATGAGCTGTCCTCTGTTCTGTGCAGATGTGGCTGTGGAGAGAGAGGTGGAAGGAGACCTTCTTCTTGCAGATGTGGGTCACGGCATTCCCTTCAGGCCTGGCATGTTTGATGGCTGTATCAGGTGAGTTTGTGCACCTAACCAAGCTCTCTTGATACTCTGCATAACTACGTATTTTGTACTGTATACATGGTCTGCTTATGTTGCATGACAGTTGACTGTGACTGTCCTTATCTGTCACTCTGTTTGCTCCATGCCAACTTGACTCCAGCTCTCTGGGACAAGCTGCTGAGATTCCAGATTGTAGAAGCAGCAGTTTCCCAAGAGATGCTTGTCTGTGTTTTGTGGTAGTGAGCTGGGAAGATTATTGAAATAAATAAAGTGAAGGTGGAGATAACATCAGGAGAGTTGAGACATGGACCTAGGATGAAAACCTAAAGTATTCCTGTGACATTGACCTAGGGATTGACCTCACAGCTGAACTTGATGGTTGATTTTGAGGTGAAGGGGAAAGAAATACTTTTCTTAGAGAATACCTCATAAAGGTACTGGACAGGAGCAGGGGCTGTCTGTTAGTGATCTGAATCAGTTTGGGATTGCTCATTGTCAAAACCTGTATGGCAGCTTGTGGGCTATGCAAGGGCCCCAACCAAGCATTGAATTATTTGAGCACCTGGCCTGGGGGAGATGTCTGGTGTTTTTGTTGTGCTTGAATAAGCTTGAATAACTGCTGTGCTATGTTGGGTTGTGGCATAGCTTAGGGAGTCTCAAGAGGGATTCCTGTAGTGTCTTGGCTGCAAAGTGGAAGGCAAAGTTACATGGGGAAAACTAATTAGTTTCCCTGATGCCTAACACATGTTTAACAGTGAAAGGAATCTCAAAGGGAGGTTATGGGCTCTGCTAAAGAATTGATGGCTCGGTGTCTTGAGGGTCTTGTTCTCTTTCTCAGTATTTCCGCAGTGCAGTGGCTTTGTAATGCTGATAAGAAGTCGCACAGTCCTCCAAAACGCCTTTATCAATTCTTCTCAACTCTTTATACCGCCTTGGTAAGTGTCAGGCTCTCTCATTCAGGCCTCTGTCTATTTTTGTGTCCTCACTGGTGCCTTTTAGGAAGACTTTTTAAGTAAATGCTACTGAAATATAAGACTAGCAGGAGCACCTATTTCCTGTCTGCATTCCTTTTTGCATGGTGCCCTGTGTTTCTGTAATCCCTGCTGTTAGCTTCATGCCCTGCTGTGCTGCGGAGAAGCTGACTGCAGTCTGAGCAGCTCTGCTGGGAGAGTTCTCTAGGAGGTTTTAGGAGTTGGGGGCTAGGGACTGGGTGACCAGAGGGGAACCCTGTCTTAACAGGGTTGTGATTGACTTTATTTCCCATAGGCCCAAGGATCCCGAGCCGTCCTGCAGCTGTACCCTGAGAATTCAGAACAGGTACAAGATACCACTTGGTGGGGAAGAGGAACAGGCAGAGCAAGGCAGAAAACCTGTGTGCTGTTTGAGGCTTTGAATGCATGGTATTGCCCCACATCAGGTCTGTGTTTCTGTCCTTCCTGCCATCCATAAAGCTCTGCAAGAGCCAGGAAAAAAACCAACAATAAGGAGAAAGCCATACGCAATTTCTGCTGCTTCACAGTTTGTTTTGGGCTGTGCCTTAAAATCAAAGAAATTGACAGGACTTGATTTAAATGGGCTGTGCTGGATTTTTGCCTATGTGACTGGGTTTGAAGACTGGGCTGTACTTGTCAGCACTGTACTGTAATTCCCAAGGGCTGGAAAATCCAGCCTTGTATACCTCTCCTGGAGAGTTTGCTGCTCCACTGAATGCAGGCAAGGTGGAGGAGCAGGGAGAACAAAAAATACAGCAGGCTGCTGCCTGGATGGAACTGCAGAGCTTGGGGCTTGGTGTAGGGTTTAATAGAAGCAGGGTTGACCCATCTTGTGCATACACAGTTAGCTGTGACTGAGTCTAGAAGTCCCTTGGGCTTTGCTTGTGGGTGAATGACATTTGCATGTGCTTATTTTTCCAGCTGGAGCTCATCACGGCCCAAGCCATGAGAGCTGGCTTTACTGGGGGAATGGTGGTAGATTACCCCAACAGCGCCAAAGCCAAGAAGTGAGTCCTATGTTTCTGTGAATGGGCCATGTGTCGGGTGAGGCATAGCCTCAGCAGTGATTTTTACAAGCTGTTTTTCTCTTTTCCACGATTCAATCCTGGGCAGAGGTGACAGTTTAGATCTGACTCTATAATAGAAGATCCCAGTCTTGCTTGGGGACTGGGAATCACATGCTGAATCTCAGCTTCATGTTCCTCATACTCTTTTCCCTTCAGGTTCTTCCTCTGCCTCTTTGTTGGGGCTTCTGGCACGTTACCAAAGGTGAGGAACTCCGCCTAGCAGCAGAAATGCCTTCCTGGCTGCTGGGTTATGTGGAAGAGCTGTGGGTGAGCAGGAGTCACACCAGCCAACTGCATATGCAGATGTGGCTTCACTCTTTATGTTTCTTTGTTCTCGTCTGGTTTCTGTGCCACAGTTTCTGGGAGATCAGTTTACTCCTGTCCCAGTCCCTCCCCTTATAGAGCACTGTGTTTCCCTTAATTCATTTAGATGGCAGTGACCACTAGCTCTGTCTGCACCAGGTGAAAGTTCCTAATTTTGCTTTTCAGGGCCTTGGTACTGAGTGTGCTGACGGAGAAGAGATACACCAGGCAAAGTTCACCAGTGTGAGGTATTGTATGTGGGGTGCAGTTTCAAGTCCTCCCCAGTTTCAGGGGATGTAAGTGCTCAGTTTTGCTGATCGAGGACCACAGTGCTGCTGTGTGTGAAGTGGTGGGAGGGAAGGGACTGGGGGTACTGGGAAGACCGCTGGCAGCCCAGATGGGCACTGCTTTATCTTACTGAAGGGCTCCAGACACAGGGAATGTAACAGGTTGGTTTGACTAGAGGGCTTTGCTATGGCATCAGGGAGCTGCTGTTGATGCTCACCCTGGAACTTCAGCTGAGCATTCAGATTGAGGTGTGCTTTCTGTCCAGCACTCAGCTCTTCAGCTCAGCACTGTAGCATAGGTTAGTGGTGGTGGAAGGGAGGTTGTTTACAGTTCTGGTTATGTCAAACATTTTATTTTTTTTTGGCGGGGACGCGGGCTGCTGTGCTTGAAACCTGGTGTTCCCTTCCATCCTCTGTCAAGTTCTTTGCTGTCTGACTGTGTGCAGCTGTGCCCTGTGTGGTTTCTCCTGCTGGCAAGGTCTCCTCCTATAGTAGTGGTGCAGGGAGGAGCCCCCCCCCTGCAGCCAGTGGGAGAGACAGAGAATAAAAAACAGAGGAAAATCGTCATGGCTGCCAGCAGCTGGTGGCTGCCATGTTTTCCTGCCTCTTACACTGCTGTGCTCTGCTCACTTAGTCCAGGGGGTACTTCATCTTGGAAGGCAATAGCAGAACTGGCAACTTGTTGGGAAGCCAGAGGCTTTGTCTGCTTTGTTCAGAGTAGAACAGACAAGGGGAAGGTGGCTGTGCTTAAGCACGCTGCTGGTATGTCAGATGTGGCACAGGGGAGTGCTGGTCTGCTGCAGCCTGTGGAGGGTAGGTGTCCCTTGGCTCAAAGCTGTGGTTGGTGGCAGCCTCCCTCCTCCTGTGTGTCTGGAGCTGGACTGTGTGGGCCTTGTCCACAGTGCTCCTGAGCCTCTTTTATCCCTGGGGAGTGGGAAGGCACCCGTTGTTTTTATGAGGCATGCCTAGGTCTGGGCGGAAATCTTCCAGGGCACAAAAGAGTTCCTCCCCAGCTGCTGTCTGCTGTCTCTGTAGGACACGGTTCAGAAACACCAAGGGCAAGTCTGTGAAGAAAAGCCGGGACTGGATTCTTGAGAAGAAAGAGCGCAGGCGACGACAGGGCAAGTAAGTTTAGCTGGGTCCTGCCTCTGCTGAGGTTGACTGTGCTACGCTGGCTTGCTGTCTGTCACCCATTCAAACTCCTGCCATGAACTAGCTTCCCTTCCCCTCCCTGTGTGTCACACTGAGTTGCTCTCTGCTTTTCTTCACAGGGAGGTACGAGCAGACACAAAATACACAGGTCGAAAGCGCCGACCTCACTTCTGAATTGCTGTGGACACTGCTGACGTGGAAGATGGTGTGTTGGCCTCTCCAGTCAGCCTCCTGTGAATGGCACAGATGGGCACCCCAGGCCTGGGACTTGTTGGAACAGGTCACTGGGGCTCTTGCAGGTGTAGACTGGCTCAGGTGCAGCCAAACTGCCAACTGCAAAGCTGCCACACCTGTTTTCTCTGAAGGCAGAGTGGCACAGAGTTCTGTCCGATTGGTGTCTGCCATGCCATTGCTTATCTTCCCGATGGGGCAGTGAGCCATCTGGAGCTCCAGGTGAGCCAGAACATTATATCCAGCTTCTTCACTAAACAGTCAACAAGTAAGAAGTGTTGCTGGTCTCCTGTGTTGTGTCCTCAGTGCAGGAGAGCTGAGGTGGAAAACAGGTTTCCTGCCAGCTTCCCCTCTGCCTGCAGGCAGGTAGCCAGGCAGTATAAAGGTGTGCCTCCCATGAGGGCCAATATTCCTCCAGGCAGAATGGCAGAAGTGTTATCTGAACTTTCCTATGGTGATTCCTCCTGCATCCGCTTCAAATCAGGCCCACCCTGTGTGCATTAATGCTCTGAGGGTGTTGGAATCTCTGAAGTGCAACCCTTGCTGCCTGTCACTTCCTCCCTTCCCTTTAAATAGAAGTGCCAGCCCAGAGCTTTACAGTTACAAACGTTTATTCTACATAAAAATTCCACAAAATGGGAAGCTGTTTTGCACCCAAAGCTTTGGGAGAAGGAAGGGAGATTAGCAGGGACGGAAAGGGTGAAGGAGAAAAGAGGCAACAATACAGTGTCATCCAGCCCAGTGAGACAGAGCAAGCCAGGGTCAAGATCCACATAGAAAACAAGGACACTTAGCTCACAGTACAGCAACAGTACAACTCCACAGAGGGCTTGGAAAGCCTTCAAGTACATTACTTACTAAAAAACAAACAAACAAAAAAACAACAACTAAAAAAAATAAATCCCCAATCCCCAATTCAAGTGCAAGCTGTGTGTGCCCCACACTGCTCATAAAATACTGCATCAACATGCTCATGGTGCTAGGAGGGCAGGTGGCACTTGGAACAGAGGTGTCATAACCCAAAGGATAAGTGGTCTGAGGTTGGGGGCTAGAAAGAAAAAGTGAAACGTTTCCTCAAAGCACAACCACACTATTGGTGATTCAGTCTGTACATGCAATGACAGGCAGGTAAAAAGGAACTGAATGGGGCTTCCCATAGTGCAGGGGTAATTATTGCACCAAAACACCCTCCCCTCACAGCGAGGACAGTGAGAGACAGCCTGCAGGGCAGTGAAGGCAGCATGCGCCTCTGCCTCCATCATGTCAGAGCATGCAGCCATCACTGCCTGCACGATCCCAGCAAAGCGCCAGTGGCAAAACCACAGTGCCGTCTGGCTCCTGCTGCTGGCAGTGGTGGTATCGACAAGGCGCAAGTGTCAGTAACCACACCACTGCTGTTCTTGGCTTTGTGCCTTGACGGGGGTGGGCACTGACGTCATCTGAGCTTGTACCACAGAAACCATTTCTTGGAAGAAGAAAAAAAAGTCCCCTTGTGCTAGCAGTGGGCATTGCTGCGGGGTCAGAGCCTGAGATGAACTTTCTTGCCTGCCTGCCTAGGAGTAGCCCTACCAGTAGTGTTATTGCTTCCCAGAGGAGGGGGCCTAGTGCTCTCACTGGCTTAGCACAGCAGTGTGCAGATTGCAGTGGCAGGCACCAGCACTGGGGCAGAAGCAGCAGGCACTGTACATCACCTCCACCTCTCTCTCCTGTAGCCAGACATGCCCGTGCAGCAAGGGCTACGCCAGTGCCTGCTTCCTACCCTGGAGGGGTCTCCAGAGCCTGCCTGCCTCTGCTTGCAGGGGTCCCAGTGCCCCAAGCCATTGTGTGCACACAGGCTGCAGTGGTGTGGCTAATATTAGATGTCACAGGACTGTGGAAGAAGGGGACTGTGGTCTTGGATGTTCTCATGGCCACAGGTGCTGAGGGCTTGGGCTGGGCAGGATGGGGGACTGGGCTGGACACGCTCCCCAACAGTGACTGAATGCAAGCAGGGTTGTGTTGTGGGACCTTTGGTAATAGTGACAGGGAGGGCTGTGCTCAGGGAAAGCAGGACTGTGTCCTGGCTACAGCCTGCTGCCCTGCACCCTACACCTGTGGGCACGCTGCACAAGGCCAGTGGCAGCGCTATACCAGCCAGGCAGGATGGCAGATTGCGGGGTGGGAGCAGGGCTCAGCTCCAACCAGGCCTGCCCTCGCCCTTCCACCCCAGCTTGCACTCCTTAGCCCTCGGGGAACATGGAGGTGGGGTGCAAGCAGCTGCCCCTGGTTGGAACGGTGAGGCAGCATGCTGCCTGCAGCTGGAGTACTCACTGCCATCAAGTGCCCCTTTTCTGCTACCAGCATCTGGGCTCATGTCCAGCCTCCACCTTGGTGCATGTCTGCAAGCTTGACACCAGCACCTACCCTGCTCGGGCTCCTCCACAGTGCTTTGGCATTTCATGGGCCAGCCAGAGCACCAGACTCTCCCAAGGAATACAAGGGCAGACCCCTGCTGTTGGACTGAGGCAGCAGCATGGAAGTAACAGGATAGTGACAACACGGCCCCTCTGAGCTGCCAGCAGGCTCAAGGCCAGCCCAGAAGTGGCTGCATCCATGCAGTAGATACAGCTGACAGCATGGGGCACCTAGGTGCTGGCACAGCAGCCCACAGTGTACAGGTGTCTCCCTGATGGCCCCGGGGAAGAGCAGGCAGCAGGACACTGCCAGGAGGAGGTGGCAGGCAGATGCTCAGACGTGGCAGAGATGGAAAGAGAGGTCAGGCCCTGCCCTGCTCAGGAGCTGGTGACAGAAAGGAGGAGAAAGAAGGCTGCTGCTCTTAGCTTGCAGGGTGTGGATGCAAGCCTTTGCTGGTCCCTGGGACTGTGACAGGAGAAAGCCCCCCCCCCCCCCCCCCCGCCTCCAGCCCCCAGCCCAAGGGTGCATATGTGGAGGAGTCAGGCTGGGTAAAGCCTTGCTCCCAGGTAAGCACCACGTGGGGCTGTGGGTGTCAGAGCTGTCCTCAAACTCTGACAGCCTAAGCCCAGGCCTGGGGACAGCAAGAGCCAGGGCCACTGTGTGCCAGAGCTGAGAACAGAACAAGGAGGATTTGGAGCAGGGCAAGCAGCCAGTGAAACTTGGTGGCCTCAAACCACCTGTGCCCTCTTGCCCTGCCAGGCCAGTACTGAGGTGCAGCACTGAGCCTCCATGTGACTGTCCCCATCCCTAAGCATCAGAGATGGCCCCAAGCAGCACCACTGGCCAGCAGCAGCAAATCCAGCCCGAGGTACCTGCACTGGGGCGAGGGCTTGCACAGGGCAGCAGGCAGCTCCACCACTAGCAGAGCAGCAGGAATGGAGCCCTGCAGCCAGGCATGGGCACGGGGAGGGCAGAGCCTGGCAGAGTGCACCCCTGGGGAAGTGCCCCATGATTGAAGCAGCCTGAGGAAAAGTGTTTTGCAAGCACGGATGTGGCTGACAGACACAAGATCTGGCTTAAGGTGATGGGAAAAGCTGGGGAAAGTTGACTGGGCTCTGTGCTCCTGAGGACCCTGCCCATCATTGGTCTCATCTTCAGGTGTCACTAACACAAACTGCCTAGCACAGGAAGAGCAGCAGTGCCCAATGGTACCTCTGTCCCCACCTGGTCCCAGCCAGCCTCTCAGGCTGGTGCAGTGATGAGAGCTCAGGTTCTCCCCAAAGGTCCCCCTCACGCCCATCACTGTCCCCTGCACCCTGCCTGCACCCCAAGGCTGGTGCTCCCTCCACACAGATGCACCGCACACACAGCATCACAAACAACCATGCATTAGAAACTGAAATGCTGCTGGGAGGCTCCGGGGGCTGCGTGGTTCGCTCCCGTGTGGCTGCAGCCCCATGGCACGCGCGGCTCCATCCATCACAAACAGTCCCATGGGGTGAGTCTATCCGAAAATACCGCCGAAGGTGGAGGCAATCACAATACCAAGGATCACACAGCAGATGATGATCATGATCTTCTTCTGCTCGGGTGTTCCAGCACCAGCAGGGAGAGAAGGGAGAGGGGACCATGAGTGCCAAAGGCAAGCTGGACCCAAGAGCTGGGGCCTGCAATGTGCCCCATCCCTGTGTGTCTGTGGTGGGCTCTGATCAGCACCAGGGGAGCCAGACAGGCCCTGGCCGTCGCTGGGGCATGGCTGGATACCCAGGCTCCCTCTTCACTGGACTGGCAAAGCTGGTGGCCCACTAGATACCCTGAGCTGCTAGGCTGCTGCAGAGACATAGGAGCATGCTGGTAGGGCCAGGCTTGGGGAATGGGACGGGCAGCTGGCACTGCGCTTGGGGTCAGAGCTGTACCGTGCCTTTCTCTACCACCTCCACCTTGTTTTGGCAAGGGACATGGCTCCCACATCTAGCCTGGCCCATGGAATCCACCCTGTCCCTTCTCCTCCCACCAATGAGCACCCCTGCCCCATGGCTCGTTGACAGTGCTCAAGGAGCCCCCTTACAGAGCTCTGCCTCAGTCCATGTCACCAGCAGGACCCATGCTGCACCCAGCGGTGTGGGGTAAAGAAGTACATGAGTACCCACAAGGCTGCACCTTGCTGCCTGCTCCTTTGTGCGAGCAGCAAGGCAGGCAGGGGTGCCAGGCTGGGACCTGGTCCATGGACAGCGTCAGTAGTGCAGGCAGGGGAAGGTAAGACCCAGGCAGTGCCATGACTCACCCGTCTGGCTTTGCTCTGGTACTTCACTGCTTTTTTGGTGTCAGACACAGCCCGCTCCACGTAGTCCACAGAGTGTTCCACGTTGTACTCAATGCGGTCAATCATCTCACCCTGCAGAGTAGGGACAGAGCCCACACGCCCATGTGCACATACATGAGCTCCTTCCTTCCCTGCTGCTCCCCGGCACCGTGCAGACGTCACCCTGCCCAGTGGCCCTGCATGGGAGAGAGAGGGATAGTCACCTGCCTGTAGCAGGCACACAGGCACCCTGGGGTGTGGGTCCAGACCACAGGCTTTGTCCAAAGAGGGCTGGGACCTCTGTACACACCCCAGCAGAGAGGCAAGTAAGGGTCAAGTGGGTTCCCCATCCCAGTCCTGGCCTGGTGGCCACGTCTTATGTCCCAGGTGAGCATCACAGCCACAACAGGATTTGCATCATCACGGTGCTACACACTGGAGAAGCAGGAGGAACGGCAGGGGAGGGCAAAGACCATACCAGCAGCACCACGTGGGGTGCTCAGAAAGCCACAAACATGCACAGGTGACTACTTAGATCTGCACAAGCACCCTGCCAAGAGCAGAGACCCCTGAAGCTGGTCAGTCTGGACCACTGGGTCCTGCAGGGACTCCTGCCCCACTCCTCCTCCGGGATATGGAGACATGGCCTGAGGCATCCTCACCTAGCCAACCTTCGCCCTTCTGCCCCCTCTTTACTGCCCACCAGGAGCATCTGGGTCCTACAGCAGATGGAGACTGTCTGATGGTTCATGTGAACGACAGACTTTCCAGGGGTGGGCAGAGGCTTGAACCCCAATGCCCTTCTGCACGGCACAGAGGGAATCTGGGCTGCAAAGCTGGGGATCATGGCCAGTAACTCTGCAACGCTCTTTTCTGAGCTTTAACACCTGGCAGCACCAGAGAGGACAAGCCTTGCAAGCCCAGGGATGTTACCCTCCCACCCTGGTCGAAGCACCCTGCACCATCAGGCACCCTGCTGCTCTTGTCTCATGCCTGTGATATGCTGGCCTGGGTGCTGTGCCTAAAGCTGCTGCTTCCCCTGCCCACTGGTGCCATTCCTAGGGCAGAGTAGGCAGCTGCCAGCACAGCTGTGAGTCTGGTACCCCTCTGCTCTCTGCCTTCCCTGTGCCAGCAGCTCAGAGACTACCCCCCCACCCCGGGGTGTTGCAGGATGCTGGCATGGTCTAGCAGTTACAGCAGGGCAGGAGGTCGCAAATCCTCCTAGAGTGCATCAAGCCTCCCTCACTGCTTCATGCCTCCAGTTCTCCCAGGGAAGGCTGGTAAGGGATGGTGGTGCCCCTTCCCACACAGGGACCAGCACAATGCAGTGCCCTCAGGTAACTGTGCCCACACTGCCCTGACCTGCTGGGCTGTGGGGCGGCAGCATGGGTGCTGGCTGCAGGCAAGGCCACAGCAACAGGCAGGGCCAGGGACAGTCTCAGTGGCCTGTCACCCCTTGCCTCCACCTGTGTGTGTACCATGGAGGCTGCACCACCCATGGGCCCGGTGGGGAAGCCAGACATGGCCATGTGACAGGCTGTGACAAGCAGGTCTCCCAGGAATGGTGACAACTCCTGTTGGCAGAGTGGCATAAGGAGCCCAAAGAACGTGAGGATAGGACACAGGACCTAGAGTCTCTGAACAAGGTGGAGGTGGCCCTGCATGGATTGGCACCTCCTCCCCCTTCCCCCCCCACCCCCCCCACTGGGGCCAGCCAGAGGGGACAGAAGATGCAAGGGTCCTTCTCTTGGGAGCAGCATGACGGCACTGCCAAAATCTTCTGACCCTGGGCCACCTGTCCCAGCCTGTCCCAGGAGCTGACAACCCAATGCCCTGCAGACATCAAGGGAAAACGGAGGAGACACCCAGGGCCAGGTTTGCCAGCTGGTCAAGGGCAGGCCAGACAAACACCTCCATGCCACAGCCACCCTCACCCATTTTCCAAGGGCCAGCCCTAGTGCCACACAAGAGCCACAGACATGCAGAGTGCAGCCATGCAGAGCCGAGCATGCAGCACTGGCAAGGGCCAGGCGGGGCTTTACCTGCCACTGACGTCTCCTCAGCCGCGACAGCATGGCAGGCAAGAAGGGGGGTGAGCAGAGACACCGAAGAGCATGCCCATCTGAAGGGCCATGCCCTGCAGGCTGGTGGCACAGCCTGGGGCTCCCCAAGCTCTGTCAGTGGGGCCCAGTGCTCACATGTGAGCCCACATGGGCCTCCCCAGCACTGCTCAGGCTCTGGGGAAGAAGGACCCATCCCCACCTGGTTGCCAGCCACCAGCAGGTGCTCTCCTCCAGGGCAATTCACCTCACCACCCGCCCTGAGCACACAGCAGCTCCTGCTCTGAGGCACAGGACAGATACCTCCAGCCCTGCAGAGCCCACCTCAGCCCTGCTGGGAGCCGTGTAGGTGCCAGGTGGCCAGATGCAGGTTTTCACCTCAGCACCCACCTTGGAAGGACACCAGCATGGAGGTGCTTTCATGGGCCCAGGGCTGCCCTCCCAAGCTGTCTGCTCCAGTGCCCTTCCAGTGTCCAGGCAGAGCACATCAGTTCCTCTCCAGCCTTTCCCCCTCTCCCCCGCCACCTCCCACCCCCCCCAGTGAGCTGGCATCTGGGCTATGAGCTGCAGGTGTCCCTACCTGGCTCTCCACCAGCATGGCCATGTCCATGAACATGTCATGCAGCTCTCGGATGCTGTTCTCCAGCTTGATGATCTCACTGTGCCGTGTCTCAATCTCATTCAGTGCCTGCTTGGTGATGTTTGAATCCATAATGATCTGCAAGAAGACAAGGCCAGTAAACATGCTCAGTCCTGCTTCTGTGCCCCAGATGTTGTCCCTCACCTCTGGGACCAGGGGAACCAACAGAGGTAGGAGAACGGTTTAAAAGAGAGGCATCTTCTGGGGCAATGGAGAAAATGGAGCAAGATCCTGGAAGAGCACTCTGGGGTTTGGCCTCACAGCAACCATAAGGCCATAGCCAGGCCCCATGGAGCCACACAAAAGCCTTGGAGGCTGGCGCTGGACTCAGAGGGAACACTGCAAGCCAGCACCATCTGCCTGCCCATGAGGCCACTGGGCATGGCAGGGATCTGGGCAGAGCAGGGCCTTGGTGCAAGGCAACCCTCCTTGGGGTTGTGGCTGGTGCCAGAGTGTAAAAGGCTTGGCTGCCATATAACCTCTAACCCACAAGTACCATGGAGCAGGGAGAGCCTCCAGCCATCCCAGCCAGGCAGTTTGCAGCAGCCTCCCCTCTGCCCTGCCCCAGCCCAGAGCTGCCCTTCCAGCCAGGACATAGTCCCTGCTAATGCAGCATCCTGAGCATCCTGCTGCAGTACGGGCAGTACTTGTCATTCCTGTGCTGGGAGCACATTCAACGGACAACTCCCCAAGGGACAAGGGCTGGCTTGGCTTTTAACCATGCTGGGCTTGAAGCAGGGCCGACCCATGGTGCTTACCCCAGAGGAGAAGATGGCTGGGTTGCCGCTCTCCAGCATGTCCTCCAGCTCCTCACTGGTGGTGGTCCTGCCAGCTGCAAGCAATACACATGGGTCACTTGTGAGCTCCTGTCCTGGCCACAGGTCCAGCAACCCTACCACAGGGCTCTGTTGTCTCTGTTGCATCTCCTAGAAGCAGAGCCGAGCTGCTCTTCTAGCCCTGAGAGCTCAGAGAGCTGCTACAGGGATGCTGGCCAGCCAGCATCCAGGAGGGATGGGAGAGCAGCAATCCAAGAGCAAGGATGGACTGCAGGGCTATCCTAACGAACCCTATCTCAGGACAGTCGAAGCCCACAAAGACATCCATCTCAGCAGAGCTCGCTGTCCTGACACGCCCTACTGCAGCTACTCAAAGCCTCATTAATGCCCCAAGGGTGTTTTAGCCCTCAGGGCTGCCAGAGTTTTAGCCCTGCAGCTGTTTAACAGAGAAATCAGACTCATTCCTTCTCCCACCCATTCTTGGCAGCACGCCTGGCCCCACTGTGGTACTTTCAGCCCCACGGCTCCTTTGCGGGCAATTTTCTCATCCTTTGATCACAGTTGCCTCCCACTCCCCACAGACTATTCTTCATAGCTACAGAGGTGAGACATAGTAGTCATTCTGCAGGTTACACCAGTCCTCCAGCATAAGCTACTTCAGTCTTATATGATTCTATGATTCTAATAGCCAGGTAGTACCCATGAAATTGCAGTGCTAAACAGAGACAAACACTCTGGGCAGGCTTTTACCAGGGCTGACACCTGCAGAGAAGGCAGAGTACATCCCGTTGGTGCGACCAGGAGCAGATGGGGGCAGACGGGCAGGAGTAGCTAATCATAGAAACATAGAACAGCTTGGGTTGGAAGCGACCTTGCAGATCATCTAGTTCCAAGCCCCTTGCCATGGGCAGGGATGCTACCCACTAGATCAGGTAGCCCAGTGCCTCGTCCAACCTTGTCTTGAACACCTCCAGGAACGGGGCATCCACAGCTTCTCTGGACAACCTGTTACAGGTTGCATTCGATGGGCTCAAGGAGCCCAAAATGGAGCCTGCATCCCTACCAGCGGTGTGGTAAGGAAGGACTCAGCTGAGCCAAATGGCTCAAAGGGGAGCATAATCCACAACTCATCACTTAATGGAGTAAATCTTCAAATCTGACTGCATACTGCAAGGAGACAAAATCACAAACTGAGCAGATCTTAGATATCAAGATTAAAAAGTATAATAAAGATTATAAAGAGGAAGAAAAGGGACCATATGACAAAGCAAAGAAATGCTCCACCCATAAGACGTAAGCATAAAGAACCATAGAGGGTGAGGAGCAGCAGTCTGCTCCTCCATGTTTGGTCTGCAGCCCCAAAAAGAGAGGCAACCAGAACCAGACAACGGGGATCCTCACCCTGCAGCAGAAGTTGTTCCTTAGCAGAACTGGCATGAGCTCATCCAGCAGTTCCCAGTTCCTGGAGTTGCTTGGGCAGGCATGGTTCCCTGTCCCCACATCTCCCTGCATGAACAGCAAGGACAAGCCCACAGCCCTTACATAAATGGTGGGTTTGAAATGTTTTCTCCAAGTTCTGGGCAATGTGGTCACAGGCACTCCAAAGGCTTCAGAAACCTGGGGACTGCTGAAATGCTGGGATGCCACCCTGCCTTGGCAGCCTCCGCAGGGCTGTGCTGGAGAAGCAGGAGTGGGGTTGCTCCAGGGCAGAGGCTGAGACAGGAGCTGGGGTGATCCCAGCACACGTGGGGCCCTCATCAACTGGGGTGCAATCCCACAGCATGAAAGCTGAGTGGTGATAACAGAGTTCAGCAGCAGTGTCAGACAAGGCAAGCCGTGAAATCAGATCTGGGGTAGCTCCAAAGAGTCCTGTCAGGAACAGCAGGAAATGGGGCTGGAGACGGGACTGGAGACAAAGCTACAATGTGGGGCCAAGGTCTATCCAGGAGACATGGCCAGAGAAGGACTGGGGACACAACTAAGACAAAGATCCAAAGTCCCAGGAGACAGGGCTGGAGACAGGTACATCTGCAGCACATCTCAGATGTGAACTGGGTGGCCCAGGCCTGATCCTATACAGCTGCAGGACCCGTGGGCAGAGGTGGAAGTCCTGGGCGAGGCTTGTCTTGATGACTAAGAACTGCTAGTAGCCCCCAAAGCCCTGAGAAGCTGCTGCTTTGCAGCAAGGGAACAAGTCCTCCTCCTAGCTCTGCTCACACCATGACTGGCAAATCCAAGAAGCAAAATATTTTCTATGTAATTCTCATGGAAATTACCCATGGAAACCACATTCTGCTAGAGTCTTTCACCACTCCTGCTGACATGTTCCGACCCCCTTCCATCCTCCTGCAGGAGGGCTGGGAGCCTTGGCAATAGGCTCCACCACCTCTGCATGCTGCTCTGACGGCATCTACCACCTCTCCTCATCCCCAGGTCTGTGAATGGTGAAGTATAAGAGGATCTCCAGGCATTCAACATCTTTCTATATCAAATGTGAGCTCAGTGAAGCCTGTTCGGTAACTACAGGTCAGGGCTTAACTCTGCAATCTGTGTGCTCACAGGTCTGAAGGAGTTGTGTAATGCCAATGTGCCCTTGGGTTGAAACATCATCCCCACCTTCCACAAGCTCCTGGAAGGGCTCCACAGCCTGTTTCCAGTCACTGCTTCAAGTTTTACAACCACCAAGGGCAACCCATGACACCCCCTTCCCAGCCCCGCAGGCCCTTTCTGCCACACTGACCGTCCCACTGCCATGCGCCATGACTGATGGAAGAACCTGCTCCATTGGAGGAAACTCAAATAAATAAATAAATAAATAAATAAAATTTTTTAAAAATGTCCTTTTCTGCCTGAACCAGGCCCCTGGCTTGGTTCAGCAGAGGAGACAGCAGCATGATGCAAGGAATGGCTGCTGCCAACAGCCTTGGAGGACAAGAAGCTCAGAGCAGCGTGTGGAGAGCTGGAAGCAGCAGAGTTGCTGATCCTGCCCATCTCAGTGGGCGAAGCTGAGTCCTGTGTTCCGCTGCTGGTGGTTCTTCATGTTGTGCAAGTGCCATCAATCAGAGAAAAGTCTTTGTAATTGCAAACAAAACTACCTCCAAACAAAACTTTCCATAACTCCAAAGAACAAGCCAAAAGCTTTTTTGCTTTGGCAACTGGAAAATTTCTGGCAGCCAGAGATTTCTGAAGATTCATATAAATCAGGGCAAGTTATCAAGCTTTCCAAAAAGACATCTCTGAGGACAAAAGCTCTGCAAGCGTTTTTCTAGCTTTGGTGGAAGATCATCCAGAGCCTGCTTGTGACAAGCATGACGCAGCTTCAGCCTGCAAAGATACCTGTGTCCGACACACAACCCCAGAGCCAAAGGACCTAATTTCTTAATCAAAACATCTGACTTTTGTCAGATCTTGTCTTGTGTTTGAATTAATACATTCCTTTTACTGCACCAGAAAGATGAATTGGGTCATGTAACAGGGCTTGGTTTGCAGAAAGTCATGATGGCTTCTCTGGCTGTTATTGGCTCCTTGCTCATGGCTGCCCTAGACCCAGGAAGGCAAAACAAGGGTTGGAACAGCACATATTTACTAACCCTCATGTTGATTACGCTCAACACTGAGCAGTCACTGGCACAGTGACAAAGAGGAGTGTGCTGAGTACGGTGCATCTCAAGGACCCACTGCTCTGTCCCATTCAAGCCCTGAAGAAAGCCCTGAGGACAAGCAGCAGTATCAGCTCCAGGGGTTGCAGCGTCTTGCAGGCAGAGACAGTACAGAATGCAGGATATGTGTTTTTGCCCTGTCTCTCACTGTCTCCTTGCTGTCCCATTCCCCTCTTGCAAAGCACAGGGCAGGTAAAGGCCCCGAAGCATTCAAGGCAAAGAATGAGAGCACAGACATCATGTGGGTTAACAAGGAGCCCGGCAGTGCAGGCTTGACCAAGGGATGTAGCTGGTCAGGAAGAGTTTGCTTTAATGTTAAGACGAAGCATGAGGCCTGGAGGCTACATCTTGCCCACACCATGCAGCACAACAGTCACCAAAGACTTCCAGGGAAGTCTTCTGGGGTCCTGCAAGTCCACTGCCTTCTGGCTAGGTTTCATGGTTTGGAAGGCTATTGTTACATCTTCAACAGCAACAAAACCAGATAAATGTGTGTCAGATACCTGACAGATCCATTGTCCGTCCACATTACCACAAAATTACTGCATAACCACAAATGGGAATGAAAGTGCTGAGTCAATGGAAAGTGCCTATAAAGCGGGAAGAGCCCAGGAGAAAATCCATGCCCTGAAATTTGGCAAAATACTGGAAAATCATGACCACTGGTCCTCTGCCTCCCTAGAGAGCTCCAGAATGCATCTTCCTCTCACTTGGCATCTTTAGAAATTAAAGCTTTCCTGAGGAGAAAAACCTCTGAGAGTTGTCAACAGACAAAGCAGCATAGAGCACTGCTGGGGACTATGAAACAGAGGGAGAAACAAACTCAGCCCTTAGCTGGAAAGGAGAGAATGGCACAGGACAGGTCATGAAGCTCTGGGACAGGCAGAGACATGAAGCCATTAAGGAGACTTGCCACCAAACTCCCCTCAATGGCACTGCAGAGGCTGTGGCCCTGTGAGGGCCACATGGATCAACTAGCTTCCCAGAGAGGGGGCAGGAGCAGCTCCCTCTGGGGTGTGCAGGGATTTGGGGAAGCTCCATGGGGAAGGTGCTGGTACCGCAGCTTGCACTGGTCACACAGCCCATGCAAAACATCAGTTTGCAGAGTTCTGCACATCGCGCTCTCTATAAATAGGAAAGACTTCCAGGTAGGTGCCTCTGGAAGTCCAACATGCCACAGCTGCATTAACTGTAACAAGTCAGCTGTGCTCACAGCATCCCTCCTCCCCAGCATCAAGGCTGCACAAGCACACACAGAATGACACTAGGGCTCAGGCTGGACATAGAGAGAACCAGACACCTTCCCTGGAGGCTGGGATCCTCTGTCTGGATCAGACTTCCATGCTCCCTGTAGATACAAATCTATACAACTCCCACGGGGATGGATAACGCTGTCATGTCTATCTGTGCATGCAGAGGCAGCAAGTGCTGGGGACCCAGCCCACTTGGCTGTCCCCCAGCATAGACAGGTCTAGCCCCGGCAGCAGTGGTATTGAGGGGAGCAGACTTCAGCTATAAAAGCCTGAGCAGGATGTCACAAACTGCTACCTGGATCCCTGCCCTGTGACCCCTTCTGCTCCGACAGGAAAGGCTGCAGGTGCCAGCTTCCAGAGCTGTGTAGGCATTTTGACCCAAGAGCACCTTTGTAGGGTAGACGAATGAGTGGTAAGTTGTGAGATGGAAGTGCCACAGGAATCCCATGTGAATCTGTTCAGGCTCCCACGCAGTGTTATGCATGCAGCTGCTCCTGCCCTGCCAACCCACCGGCACACATGGGGAGCACCGTGGCCTTTCGGGCTGCTCAGGGCTACTCAAAGGAGCCACGTGGGCTGGACCAGCCCCGGGCTGTCCAAGATCATGGGCAGTTCATGAAGCATCTACAGCTTGCACTTCTGCACATCAATTAACCCAGTCTCACATAGTGGGGTGGGGGCTGATTAGTTCTCTCAGTGCCTTTGGAGACAACGGATTCTTTATTTTTGGATCCTCAGTCTCCCACATAACTCAATTGTTCATAAAAAACAGTCTCTGTGCAGCACCTCCATGGCATCAAAGATACACAAGTGCCATAGAAAGCTCCTCCAGGCCTCAAATCCAAATTCTCTGGGATCAAAACCTAATCACTTAAGATGTCATTCCTCATAATGGCCAAAATGGAGAGAAGAAAACAAAGGAGCAACACCTCCCGTTGCATGCAGCAATGACACTCAGGCTCCAGAAAGCACTAGTGAAAGCACGGCTCCAAGTAGCATCCGCGGGGATGCCACAGGGGGGAGGCACATCCCAGCAAGAGGTGATTGAGCAAGAACAGCCACCAAGGATCTGTGCAGCACTCAGCAACCTGAGGACACTGCATGCCTCCTATGACGTCCTCTGTCTTGGTGTGCTTGGAAGTAGAGTGAGTGGGTAGGGGAAAAGGGGACAACTGTTAGGACTAGAACAGAAGCAGTGAGAGGAGAGGATACCCACTTAACCAAGTCAGACTCAGGGGCTCAGCACACACTTCATGTGCAAGGTGACAGTAAGGACCAGAGGCATAACCTCTGGCATGCACAAGGTGCCTACACAAGGAAAAGAGGCAGGTCCTGAGGTCCTGAGGGGGCTGTGAAGAGCCCCAGGGGTTCACCAATTAGTTGCTCTTTGTGAAAAACAGCATCGCCCATGCCTATGACCCATTGCCCATGAAAGTGTCATGGCAGTTTTCCTACATCATCATTTCTTCTGCAACAAGCACATTCTGAGCTTTTCCCACTCATGATGTCCCTGCTGACCCTGTCCCCAAACTTCACTCATCACCATGTCCCATCCAGCCATGCCACTTCCAGCACCAGAAAGGAAGAGTATTCCTCTGCAGACAGCAGCACTTCAGCAGAGAGCTATTTCCCTGCATGCCCACTACCATCTCTGCACCACATGGAGAGGAGGCGTAAGGCTGGCACGTACAGAACAAGTGTGTCACAAACATCAGACCAGGAAAAGAAGCTGGAGTGACTATCCCATTTCCGGAGCAAAATGTAGAAGCAGTTAGGACAGAGAAGCTCACCAGCTGCCGGAAAGCCTCCCCAGAACAGCTGAAAAGTCCCTGCTTTCATACTTCCAGAACCTTAGTGATTTATTGACTTTGCTGTCAGAGCTCCCAGCACTTCCATCAGCGGAAAACGAGAGCTACGGATTTCATAGATATTTGTGCAGCCACCACTTCCCAGCTGAGCTCAGTTCAGCAGAGATGGAAAGTGCTGGCTGTTACATGCAGGGAAAAGCACAGCTCTCTGTCCAGACAGTACTCCTGACAAAACCCCAGTAAGCTTGTCACTTCTTTTTGCCAACAGGGATTTTCTGCTGTCACCAGCCAGAGGAACCAAGCTTTTGCAAAGGATTGTGCACTGGGCTGTGCACAGCACAGACCCCCATCCTCCACATGCATCTGCCTTACATCTCCGCCCCAAAAGGGAAGGCAGGTTCCTCACTGTCACTGACTAGGACACCTCCTCTGCACCCAACAACTGCACCACTGTGAGCCTTTTCCTCGTGCCCTGTCAATGCTCCGCCAGCTCTAAAGGTCAGCCCAGTTAGGATAGGCAAAGCAAAGACAAGCACTGCATAACTTAAACAGAGCAGCAGAGTCCTTCTAAAACCTGACAAACAAGAGGAAAGTTTCTTTCAGGATTCTTTCACGGTTTCTCTGCAGATGATTAAGGACCTGGCTAAATCCTTTCAAATCTCCTCTCTTAAAAGGGAGGAATAGGGATACTTTAAATTCCTGTTATGTTGTACGACACCCCTGTGGCTGGGTATCACCTACAGAATGACATTAGCTAACAAATGAGTCACAGTCAGCTGGAGCAGTGACACACATTCATCATCCTGCTTTACATTAAATGTCAAGCTCTTGTTGAGCCTCATGTCAATCAATCTTCTGTTCAGCCGGTGTGAAATATTCATCTTATCATTATACATGATAAAAAATAATCTTAACAGAGGAAAGATTTGCACAGTCAGGTCTCCTTCTGTCCTTCCACAGAAGCTACCATACCCCACTAGCATCCAGATTCACAGGCATTTGCAGCTCACGAGGGACGTTTCCACAAGTGACCTTCAAGGAAACCACGATCAGAGATCTACCTTATTATCCATGCTGAGTCTTGAAAGGAAAAAACGCTCATTTGTTTGTGAGAAAAAAATGGACTGTGCTTCAGACTTTTACATTTTAGTCACAAAAACTCATGACACGCCTCTGCCCATGAAATTATTTGCAAAATGTCTTTCAGTATCTACTCGCCCTAACTTCCCCCTTGTCTGCTTATTTCCCTAATTATGGTGGTGTTAAGGTTCTTCTTTGCTGGGAGATGACCACATTTCTCTAAAGCTAACCATGTATCACTGATTCCCCAGAATAATCACTAGTAAAGCAGATTTTGTGGGCAGACAAAGATAGATTTCTCCTCAGTGATGGGCTCTGAATTACACAGTGAAATCTTAACAAGATCCTAGTGCCACAGTGGCTAACGGCCTCAGAGTTGTCACCCGGGGCCCACCTTCAGCCAGAAGACACCACCACTGCAGAGAACGACCACCATCCTGGGTCAGGGTTGTTATAAGGGAAAATGTTGAGAGCATAAAGTGCCCACATCTCAAGAGCTCACTTGTCTGTTATTATATATATTTCATTATACCTGAAATGAAAACCGCCCAGAGGAAAGTCAAGCACTGCTGCTACCTGGGCAGGGACTGATGCCCCAGATATATGTGGGAGTCAGGAACTCCCAAAAGCCTGTTGGAGTTCAAAATTAGCTGCAAACAAGAGAGAGAGAAATTTTTCTCTCTGTGCTCTCTGCGGTCTCCATGCAGCATTTAAGAAAACCTTGGGAGTTTTTGTGCTTTGCAGGATGCAGGCACACCTTGCCAGCCCTGCAGGCAAAGCAATGCTCTCAGTGCCTGGAGCAGAGGTGCCACGCACTGCAGTCTGCTTGCACCGTTGGGAGGAATGACAGCATCCAGGACAACACCCACCTTGTGCAGACGCTAGATGGATGGAGCCAACTCCCCAGTAAGGCACTGCTATTTGCCTTTCTTAACCAGGGCAGCTAAATAAGTTTGATATGATTAAGCTGAAAACCCTTGGGCTGATGATGGCTCTCCTCACTGCCTGCAGCCCTCATGTGCTCCTGCCAGAGCCCAGCAGTGCATGAGGCTTGCTGCCAGCTGTCTTAAGTGCCCACAGCAGCAGCATGCATGGCCAACCTGGGGTGCTTCAGAGCTGTGCTGGGTGTGCAGTGAGCAGCATCCTGCAGTGAGGTATGAGCACAAATCCAGATGTGATGAAAACCCAAACAGCAGAAGTGCCCAGCCATGTTGGCTGTAGGGACTGCACAGGTGTGGGAATCACTGGTTCCTCAGCACTGGTGGGCACACCAGCATTACTGACTACATTTTTAACAATGAAACACAGCAAAATACAAGGGACTGTCACTTGTCTCCCCTGTAGCAGGAGCACATTCCAGCCACTCCTGAGTGCACGCACAGTCCACGGGTACCTGGGTTTGGACACAGAAGTGTGCGCAGGTGTGGGCACCTCTGGCTCTGCCACAGATAGCGCAGGGTGCAGCCCCTGGCCGCCCAGCTGTACTCCCTACTGCATTTACTCACTGATCTCCAGCTGTCTCTGAATCCTGCCCTTGCAGCGCTCCCGGTAGTCAGTCTGCGTGGCGTTGTACTCAGACATCACTTCTACGAACTTGCGCGACAGCGTTGAGTGCTGCAGAGGGAAGAGCAACAGAGCAGGTTCAGAACCTGGCTGCTTCCAGCATCCAAACACCACTTCCAGCCTGGCGGCCACTCTCAAACTACAAGAGAATTCAAGGTGGACAACAGTGCACGACAAGGCTAGGACTGACCCTGAACCCTGCACCCCAGTCCAGGGTTTTCTCTCAGCCTCCAGGGTTCACGAGGGGTTGTGGCAGGCAGCAGAACCCTCGAGGCCAACACAGGTGCCTGCGCCAATCCCATGGTAGCTAGCTGGCAGGGGACATCTGCCAACAGATAGCAGCACTGGAGCTGGAACCCCAGTGCCACCCAGCCCATGCCCCTGGCTGTTCCTACAGCAGCACCAATCTGAGAACATTTCAGCGGTCTGTCAGAAGAAATGGGTAATGTGCTGGTAGAGAAGCAGGTCTAGCACAGCAGACAGACAAAACATCGCCCACCTGGTTCTGAACTTGGCTGTCCTGCTGGGAGTGGGCAGTGCCGCTGCCCAGCCTTTCCTGCCTGCTGCACCTCCCCAGGCACAGGCAGGGGCCAGCCACCGGTCAGGCTGGCGTGGAGCACTGGGGCCGGGCCAAGCAGGCTACGCTGCAAGCATGCAGCATGCTCTAGGACAGTCCTGTTTTCCCTCCCCATACTGGAGGGCCCAGACATTCCCCATGCCCCCCAAACCTCCCCCAAACTCTGTCCACCCATCCACTTCAGGAATTTCAGACAACAGAGCCTTTACAAATCGCATCACAGAATGGTTTGGGTTGGAAGGGGCCTTAAAGACCATCCAGTTCCAACCACCTGCCATGGGCAGGGACACCTCCCACTAGACCAGGTTGCCCAAAGCCCCATCCAGCCTGGACTTGAGCACTTCCAGGGATGGGGCATCCACAGCTTCTCTGGGCAACCTGTTCTGGTGCCTCACCACCCTCATAGTAAAGAATTTCTTCCTTATATCTAACCTAAATCTACTCTCTTGCAATTTAAAACTGTTACCCCTTGTCCTATCACTACACCCCCTGACCAAGTCCCTCCCCAGCTTTCCTGTAGGGCCCCTTTAGGTACCAGAAGGCCACTACATGGTCTCCCTGGAGCCTTCTCTTCTCTCTGCTGAGAGCTCTCCCAACCTGTCTCCACAGAAGTGCTCCAGCCTGTGATCATCCTCATGGCCTCCTCTGGACTTGCTCCAACAGTTCCACATCCTTCTTGTGCTGGGGGCCCCAGAGCTGAACACTGTACTCCAGTTGGGGTCTCAAGAGAGCAGAGCAGAGGGAGAGAATCACCTCCTTGATCTGCTGGTCTTACTTCTTTTGATGCAGCCCAGGGTACGGTTGGCTTACAGTTGCCAGTTTAGACACAAAGATGTTCTGTGGGACTGTACCAAAGGCTTTGTACAAGTCAAGGTAGATGACATTGATTGCTCTTCCCTTGCCCCACAATGCTGTCATAGAAGGCCACCAAGTTAGTCAGGCATGATTTGCCCTTTGTGAAGCTATGTTGCCTATCTCCGATTACCTCTCTGTCTTCCGTAAGCCTTAAAATAAGCTGAAATAGCTCTTTACACCCCTCCAGCCATTCATAAACAATGGGACTTTTTACCTGACCTGTGTTGTGGGTGTCACCACCAAGCTGCCTGCCACTGCAGTGCAGCTAACAGAATCATCCAGGTTGGAAGAGACCTCCAAGATCACCGAGTCCAACCTTTGACCTAACACAAGAACTCCACTAAACCGTATCACTAAGCTCTACATCTAGATGTTTCTTAAAGACCTCCAGGGATGGTGACTCAACCACTTCCCTGGGCAGCCCATCCCAATGCCTAACAACCCTTTCAGTAAAGAAGTACTTCCTAACATCCAACCTAAACCTCCCCTGGCGCAACTTTCGCCCATACCCCCTCGTCCTGTCACCAGGCACGTAGGAGAACAGACCAACCCCCACCTCTCTACAGCCTCCTTTAAGGTACCTGTAGAGAGCGATAAGGTCGCCCCTGAGCCTCCTCTTCTCCAGGCTGAACAAGCCCAGCTCCCTCAGCCGCTCCTCGTAAGACTTGTTCTCCAGACCCCTCACCAGCTTCGTTGCCCTTCTCTGGACTCACTTGAGCACCTCCATGTCCTTCTTGTAGTGAGGGGCTCAAAACTGAACACAGCACTCGAGGTAAGTACTCAAACATTGTACTGAACACAGTACTCCAGCTAAGCCCAGCTCCGCACATAAACTGCTCATCCCGAGTGCTGGTCCCATGGGGACACAGGGGGATGGCTGCACATCCCAAATCGAATGGCTGCCTCTAGAGCTGCCTGCCCACCTGGGGCTGATGTCACAGCAGAGCTGTCAGCCCCTGCACACAGAGCACCCTCATTGTATTTGGCTGCTTTCCATTTCCAAGGAAAGGCAACCAGATCCCAACCACAGCCAGTCAAACATACTGACCCCTGCCAAGCATCACCTGGCCACAAAGCTGGTGCTGCCCCTGGGTGGGAGCTCATCCCCCTTCACCCACCCAGAACCCACCTGTGCTGGGAGTGCCATGTGATACAGCTGCCCACTAACAAGAGAACAGCAAACAGCGAAGAAGATATTCCAGGAAAGCCAGGACAGAGCACCACATGCATCCAACATCCAAACACTTACACTTCATCAACAAGCCTTTTCCCCAACATGCCAGAACCTGAGTTTCTCATGCATGAGTCTTAAGGGAAGCCAAATTTGATGCTGTGTCAGGCAAGAACCGTTCATGCCCTTCTTCAGCCATGCAGCAGAAGTAACAGCATGTTGGAGTTTAAGAAGCGTTTGGACTGTGCACTTAGTGACGTGGTCTGAATTTTTGGGTAGACCTGTGTGGTGCCAGGAGTTGGACTCGATGATCCTTCTGGGTCCCTTCCAACTCAGGATATCCTATGATTCTATGATTGATGGGACTGGCCACATATACCGCACAGCCTGAACAGTCAGCATCCCACCTGCAGGCGACAGACATCTACAAGCTGGGGCCAGCCAATGGTACCCAGATGGGATGGTGCAAGGTGGGAAGCCAATGGTGCAAGGTGGGAAACCACTGAACTGTGTTATCCCAGTCTCACCCCCCCCCCCCCCCCCCAGACTGCTCATGCAGGCAGACTCCAGGAGCAGGAGCAACAGGTGATGTGGAAAAATGGTGGAGGGAGAAAGGAGAAGAGGAGACAGAAAAGGGACAGGAAAACAAGATATCCAGAAAGGATGGGAAAGAATGTAAGGAGAGAGAAAACTGAGAGTGACTAACAGGATGAAGGAACTCTTGGTAAAACAAAGAACTCTTGGCAAGCCACCAGAACGGCCTAAGCTCACAGTGAGTTACATACCATGGACAGCTGAAACAAAGGGCTGTACCTGAGCTCTGCCCAGCTGGAGGAGGCTTCAAAGCCTGTACATGGGCAGGACAGCTTCAATACAGCATGTCCCTGCACTCCCTGCACTGTCACTCCAACAGGCCAAACATGCACGATGCACACATGCATTCAGATGCTCCTACCAGGTGTCCATGTGTCCTGAGCAGCCCTGGCTAATGCACCCCTACCCCTACCTCCTGGGCACAGCACTGGAGACATCTTTAGATACACTTGCATTTGCTTTGCAGCTATTCTAAGCAAGAGGCAGGTCAGCATTTATGGCAGAGCCTCAGGCTCAGCCAATCTTATTCCCCTTCTGCTGGAAAACCTCACACGAAAGACCCTGGCAGTGTCAGCTTCAGCAAGCAGCCTCTGCTCGAGGCGCCCAGCCCGAAGCAAGGTCAGAACAGCTCCTGATCATCTTCAAGTCATAGCTAGAAATCCTGCAAAGATGTGATATACAGTCCAAGAGACTCCTGTTCTGCCTTTTCAAAATCATTTTCCTAAAATCCAGTTCATTCTCATTCAGCTGAAAGCTATCAACATATGTTGATCTGCAGCCAAATACAGCTTTAGGTGTTGAATGACACTCCTTTCTGCTAATCAGTATACCACACCATCTCTCTTTTACTTAAGTTATTCAACTTAGTGTTTATTCTGTCAGATTGTTATTTTACATTCCCACAGGCATACCACATGTCTATAAAACGCATTTGATTTTGAAAGAACACAGCGTTTCATGAAAAATGCACTAGAAAAAGCATTTTAAATGGCTTTTTAGTCATTAAATAAAAACTGCTTGAATATTCAGAGTAAATAAAAAGCACATCAATATGTACCTTGCATTTGAAATAAATTCATTAAACAGAAAATACTAAGTAACATTATGAAATGGGGTTGTTTCACCTAGGGCCAGTAACAATTTACTCCTCAAATGCTGGGAAAGCAACCCACTTTGCTGAACCACCAAGATGGATTTCCAAAGAGCTCATGCGGAACCAGCGGCCTCTGGGTACCTATGGAGTGCTACAAAACACCCACAAAGCATATACTGAAACCAAGGACCTTGTCCTATAAAACTTTTTCTATTTAAGAGAAAGATATTTCTGAAGTGCTCTTCCTGTGTGGACTCCTGTGGGGCACCCCAGCCTTCCTCCAGAGCTCCCACTGGGGATACAGGGGAAGCAGAGTTCCTCCTCCTGAGTTTCCACCAACTGGGTTTCTTTCACAGTGTATGAACTAGTCCAACCAAGGTGAAAATTTCCACTGCATCAGCTGGATAAACAAAGCCCAAAAGCAATTAAAGCAAAAGCTATTCTGAATAACAAATACTGACATTTGGAAGAGTGAAAATACTAGTGTTCACTCCGCTATGAACTTGAAATAACTTTCATACTTATAGAAACACTGAAAATACTGGCCCCATTTCTGTGAACCTGCATCTCTGGCAATATTTCTGAGCTGGGGATACCCTCAGGAGCTGCACAACTCCCTGTGACCCTAAAGTACCTGTATCTTTTTCAGATAGGCAGGGTGCTTTATTCAAACTACTGACGTGATGTGGTGACAAATAGGGTGGTGTTAATGTAATGAATTTAGAACATGAAAACATCTTTTCCACGGTGCAGAAACAGCTCAGGAGCCAGGCTGCCCTACTGGCCAGTTTGCTGGGGCTCGTGGACTTTGGGACAGCCATCGGCTCTTGTCCTCATGGGGGACTTCAACTTCCCAGACATATCCTGGACATGCAATACAGCTCAGAGGAAGCAGTCTAGGAGGATTCTGGAGAGCGTGGAAGATAGTTTCCTGACACAGCTGGTTAGTGAGCCTACCAGGGGAGGTGCCCCGCTGGACCTTCTGTTCACAAACAGAGAAGGACTGGTGGGAGATGTGGTGGTCAGGAGCTGTCTTGGGCAGAGTGACCGCGAAATGGTAGAGTTCTCTATTCTTGGCGAAGTCAGGAGGGGGACCAGTAAAACTGCTGTCTTAGACTTCCAGAGGGCAGACTTTGAGCTGTTCAGGACACTGGCTGGCAGAGTCCCTTGGAAGGCAGTCCTGAAGGGCAGAGGAGTCCAGGAAGGCTGGGCACTCCTCAAGAAGGAAATCTTACAGGCTCAGGAGCGGTCTGTCCCCACGTGCCCAAAGACAAGCCGGCGCAGAAGAAGACTGGCCTGGCTGAACAGAGAGTTGTGGCTCGAGCTTAGGAAAAAAAAGAGGGTTTATGACCTTTGGAAAAAAGGGAGGGCCATTCAGGAGGACTATAAGGACGTTGCAAGGATGTGTAGGGACAATATTAGAAAGGCTAAAGCTCATCTGGAGCTCAATCTGGCTACTGCTGTTAAAGATAACAAAAAATGTTTTTATAAATACATTAACACAAAAAGGAGAACTAAGGAGAACCTCCATCCTTTACTGGTTGGGGGTGGAACTTAGCGACGAGAGATGAGGAAAAGGCTGAGGTGCTTAATGCCTTCTTTGCCTCAATCTTTAGTAGCAAGACTAGTTGTTATCTGGATACCCAGTACCCTGAGCTGGTGGAAGGGGACGGGGAGCAGGATATGGCCCTCACAATCCACGAGGAAATGGTTGGCGACCTGCTACAGCACTTAGATGTACGCAAATCGATGGGGCCAGATGGGATCCACCCGGTGGTACTGCGAGAACTGGCGGAAGAGCTGGCCAAGCCGCTTTCCATCATTTATCAGCAGTCCTGGCTATCAGGGGAGGTCCCAGTCGACTGGTGGCTAGCAAACGTGACGCCCATCTACAAAAAGGGCCTGAAGGTTGACCCGGGTAATTATAGGCCTGTTAGTTTGACCTCAGTGCCAGGGATGCTCATGGAGCAGATTATCTTGAGTGTCATCACGCGACACTTGCAGGGCAACCAGGAGATCAGGCCCAGTCAGCATGGGTTTATGAAAGGCAGGTCCTGCTTGACAAACCTCATCTACTTCTATGACAAAGTGACGTGCTTGGTGGGTGAGGGAAAGGCTGTGGGTGTGGTGTACCTTGATTTCAGTAAGGCTTTTGACACCGTTTCCCACAACATTCTCCTCAAGAAACTGGCTGATCATGGCTTGGACTGGTGTATGCTTCGTTGGGTTAGAAACTGACTGGATAGCCAGGCCCAAAGAGTTGTGGTGAATGGATTTAAATCCAGTTGGAGGCCGGTCACTAGTGGAGTCCCCCAGGGCTCAGTACTGGGGCCAGTCCTCTTCAATATCTTTATCGATGAGCTGGATGAGGGGATCGAGTGCACCCTCAGTAAGTTTGCAGATGACACCAAGTTAGGTGCATGTGTCGATCTGCTCGAGGGTAGGAAGGCTCTGCAGGAGGATCTGGATAGGCTGGAATGATGGGCTGAGGCCAAATGTATGAAGTTCAATAAGGCCAAGGTCTGGGTTCTGCACCTGGGGCACAACAACCCCAAGCAGCGCTACAGGCTGGGAGATGAGTGGTTAGATGCTGCCTGGCAGAGAAGGACCTGGGAGTATTGGTTGATAGTCAGCTGAATATGAGCCAGCAGTGTGCTCAGGTGGCCAAGAAGGCCAACAGCATCCTGGCTTGTATCAGAAACAGTGTGGCCAGCATGGCTATGGAAGTGATTGTCCCCCTGTACTCGGCTCTGGTGAGGCTGCACCTCGAGTACTGTGTTCAGTTTTGGGCCCCTTGCTACAAGAAGGACATGGAGGTGCTCAAGTGAGTCCAGAGAAGGGCAACGAAGCTGGTGAGGGGTCTGGAGAACAAGTCTTACGAGGAGCGGCTGAGGGAGCTGGGCTTGTTCAGCCTGGAGAAGAGGAGGCTCAGGGGCGACCTTATCGCTCTCTACAGGTACCTTAAAGGAGGCTGTAGCGAGGTGGGCATCGGTCTATTCTCCCACATGCCTGGTGACAGGACGAGGGGGAATGGGCTAAAATTGCTCCAGGGAAGGTTTAGGTTGGATATTAGGAAGAACTTCTTTACTGAAAGGGTTGTTAGGCATTGGGATGGGCTGCCCAGGGAAGTGGTTGAGTCACCATCCCTGGAGGTCTTTAAAAGACGTTTAGATGTAGAGCTTAGTGATACGGTTTAGTGGAGGACTTGTTAGTGTTAGGTCAGAGGTAGGACTCAGTGATCTTGGAGGTCTCTTCCAACCTAGATGCTTCTGTGATTCTGTGATTCTGTGATTGAGCCAGCGCCAAGGATAGACTCATGCTCCTGTGGAAGAGGCCAGCACCCTCATCTGCCCCAGGACCACAGCTGGAGGACCAGCCCTGTCCGATCTGCTAGTACACATCCTCACAGGTCTTCCCTGCCTTCATAGCTTCAACATAGCCCAGACAATTTAAGCAGTCAAAGAGCAGAGGGGTACCCCAGCCCACGTCAATGGACGGGGTAAGAGAAAGCTGTTCCTATGAAGGTTCCAGGTCCAATGAAGCTCTTTTGGCTGGCAATGACAACAGCAAAACCAGAATAAAAGTCCATAATCTTAATGCCTAGATACCACCACTACTCCTACTTTACAACATGCTGACAAGGGTGAACTAGCTCCTCATTTTTTCTTTTACTCAGTGATTTGCTCACAGCAAAGTCTGTACAAACGAGTAAAGCCCTTGTTGCAGAAATACCTACACAAGGATCACACTTAATGTACGAGACATCTAAATCAGATCTCCAGTTCAACCTGTCCCAACTCCCACACACAAAAGCACTTTTCAGAAGCAGGGCAGCTTCTTTGGGCTTCATTCTAGACAGATCAGAGCATGCTGCTCTGGCAGTATGGCAGAAAAAGAGTTTTAAAATGACAATTTTAACACCTTGGTAGGTTTAGCCATTGCATATTTTTCTCACAGACTGATGATTTAAAATTAATTTCAATCTGGTTCCTACTGGTTTCCTTGGCTCCAGATAGCATAAGCAAGTGAAGGTGAGCCTGGCCACATGCCAGGCCCTGCACGAAACCCCTTCCCACTTTCCTGCACTAGGGAGGTGCAGACACTGGATGGTTCCACTGTGCTGTGCTGAGCCCAGGCAGCAATCTGCAGCACCAGCTGCACTGAGGGCAGGCAGGATCTCAGACACTAGGAGAGAGCTGGGAGCAGGGCCAGGTTCCAGGGAGCACAGACATGCTGCTGAGTGCCCAAGAAGGAGCTGGGAAAGCCAAAGCTCAGCTGGAACAGTGTGAGTGTTGTGCAGGATGGCAAGATGGGCTGCCGAAAGTACCAGTGAGCCTGAAGAAGCCCCAGTGACCAGGGAAATTGCCAAGGAAAAAGTTAAATTTTGCTCTTTTGCCTCAGGCCTCTTGGCCTCCTAGAGTCCTCTGACCAGAAGCCAGAGACATGAAGAACTACCCACAGAGCAGGATGTAGGCTATGGGAGAGCTTACACCAGCTGGAGATACACAGGTCCATGGGACCTGGCCCATGTCACTGTAAAGGGCCTCTCCATCATCTTCCAAAGACAGCAGTGACCATGGGTGATTCCAGAGGATTGGCAAAAGGTAAAAATTAGACCAATCTTTTGGTAAGAGAATCTGGGAAACCCAAGTCTGCTCGGCCTCCCCTGAGTCCTCCCGGAAGGACAAGAAGATAATTGGAAACAGCCAGTGTAGATTTACCAGGGGCAAATCATGCTGTACTAATCTGGTTGCCTTTTCCAATGAGATGTCTGGCTGTGCAGATGAGAGGAGAATAAAGAATGGTGTATATCGTGAGTTTAAGGCCTTTAGCACAGACTCCCACAGTACACTTATAGCCATTTTGATAAGAGATGGGCTGGATAAGGTGGATGGAAAATTGGACAGCTAGACTCAGAGGGCTGTGAACAGCAATACAAAGTCCAACAAGTGGCCAGTTCCTAATGACAATCCTTCCATGTGTGATGCTGGGGACTATATGTTAAGAAGCTTTATCACCAAGCTGGCATGACAGAGTAGAGTGCATTTTCAGCACATTTGCAGAAGACATCAAATTGGGAATTTGGAAGGCAGGGCTGGCATTCAGGGGGACCTCAAAAGTCTGGAGAAAGGGGCTGATGGGAATCCCATGAAGTTCAAAGGGAAATGCAGGGTCCTGCACTGGGGACAGGAATGCACGCTGCAGGATGGGCTAGGGGCCAGCTGACCAGAAAGTAGCTTTACGAAAGCCCCTGAAGTCCTGATGGAGAAAAGACCATGCCCAGGAGTCAGCAGTGAGCAGGAGGACAGCCAGCAGGGCAAGGACAGGGATTACTCCTTCCACCTGTCAATTGTGAGACCACACCTAGAGTGCTGTGTTCTGAAAGGGGCTTCCCTAGAGAAGTCACATGGGAGTGAATACAGTTGAGGCCACTGAGATGGTCTAGGCTGGAGCACAGGGCAAATAAGGACAGGCTGAGAGAAGCGGGTTAGGTCAGCTAGAGGTCTCAAAGCTCAGGGGGATCTTAGAATCCCCCTGGGAAGAGAGAAGATGGAGCCAGACTCTTCTTGGAGGTGCACAGTGGCAGGACAAGAGGTGATGGACCAAGCTGGAATATAGGAAATTGCAAAATTTCCTACAGGAAATTTAACTGGAAATCATCACAAGAGCGGTCAAACACTGGACAAGGGCCTAGAGGACCCATGGACCTGATGCCCATGACATCTCCATCCTTATAGATACCAAGAATGCAGCCTGACAAGGCCATGAGTAACCTGATATGGCTGGCATGGCTCTGGAGCAGGGACTGAGATCTCCTGACTTCCCCTCTCACTGATATACTGTGATCCCATGATCAGGAACAAATCCAGATGGCAGATTTCTAGCTGGGCCACTGGCTTGTTGCTGGATGGCTGAGTCCAAGGAGGACACCTGCACTTGCTCACAGACAGTGCCAGCTGCAATATCTCCATTACACTCCCCGGGGCAGTGAATCTGTCCCATAGCACCAAAAATCTGAAATTGCACAGCAGCGCACCAAATAACAGGGCAACACCATCAAGGGCCATGGACATTTTCACACTAATTGTATAACCCAGCCAGAAAGTTACAAATACAAATGATTAGCAGGGGAGATTCTGGAGCTGCCCTGTATGGAAAGTGAGATCAGCATCATCCCAAACTCTACAACAAACTGGAATGCAGATAACTCTCAACTCAGAGCCAAGTCACTGCCTTACCGTAAGCTCACCCCACACTGTTTCCCTGGGGACAGCTACAACAGTTGTGCTGGCACAGCTCATCCGTCAGGCACTCACAGCCCAGCAGTGCCACTTGCCAGGCCCACAAGAGCCGTCAGCCCTACACACCTGCAGCGCATGATGACGAGCAAAGCCAGCAATGCAGCCCTAGGGTGACGCTGCTCTGTGCCCAGCTCTGCTCCCAGCCTCCACCATCCCGAGCACGTGCTGAACACACACATTGCTGTGCACAGGGTCCCAGCACAGGGTCAGCATCCGTGAGAAGACAAACAGTCAGAGACTGCCTGGATCACAAGCCCAAGCCCGGAAGCGGAGCATTGTGCTACATCATCCCCTTCAGCATGGCAGTGCAGGGGCTCTGAGCTTTCAACCTGCATTGGGTCCCCACCAGGCTTTGATGGAAGGAAGCCTCACTATATCTGGAGGCACTGGGATGCAGGAGAGCAAGAGGAGGTAAAAGATACCCAAATTTCTTCAGTTCCTTCCAGGGGATGAAGGGAGATGGCGGTTAAGAGCTCCCAGCTTTGCTGTTAACCCTTTTCCGGAAAACGAGCTTTGGGACCGGTCCCTGGGGCTGTGCAGCTGTGTGCTCCTATTTTCCTGCGGGCTGTTTGGGCACACCCATGTACCACATGCCTGGTCTCCACCTTCTTGCCTCTGCCACCCGCACCTGTATTTGAGATGGCAAACCACTGCTGAAGGGCACATCATGGAGCAGAGCTGAGAAGAAAGCTTGGTGGTGGTGGTTTCACAGCACTGCTGGAAGCACGCAGCAACAGCAGTGTCTTTGGAGTGGTGAAGGAAGAGGTGTTTTTTTTTTTCTGGGAAGAGACCTGCTGACATCCCCACACACACTGCCCAGTTTGTGCAGAGCTGTGCCTGTGCCAGGGCCCCTCCCAGAGTTAGGAGAGAAGAGATGGCACGCAGATGCTGTCCTGCTTTGCTGTATACTGTTTCACTCTGCTTTGCTTTGGCTTTGCTATGTCCTGCTAAAAGCAAGCCCCAGCAATTGTCATTTCCACTTGCTCTTGAGACACATTTCAAGCCTTTCTCTTGTATCTGTTTTGCACAGCACGGTTTCCCCACTGCCTGAGGCTCAGCCATGACAGCCTCTCACCACTTGTGCAGGGTCTGGAGGATGCTGGGCTCTGTGCTGGAAGCTGCCTTTGCAGAATTAGTTAATGTCACTGTAGTACTGATTAGGCATTGACTGCAGCATAGGGGAGCAGTCTACACAAGTGGCTTTATGGGCTGAAAAGGAGTAGAAATGCCCCAAATCCTCTTGCTTCCCTGCAAAGGGCATTGAGAAAGTATGATTTATATTTGTGTGTAAAACCTCTGCAAGAGAGGCACAAGAGGTGTCCGGATCCCCACGCATAGGCAATGAAGAGCAGTGCTGGCAGCTGCTATTTGCATTATCAGTTTAATGGTTTGCTAAAAGACCTTTGCTGCGGAACAAGGACACATTTGACTGCTCTGAGATATCTTTTTTTTTTTTCATTCATGTTTTGCCAGTATGACCAGAGAGAACAAAGTACCAAAGCTCACTCTGAAGCAAAGAAGAGGCAAATGCCGAAGAAGCACTACCAGAGCAATGGCTCCATTTTGTAAGGTGCTCTTCCACTGAATGCTCACCAGTGTGTTGGCCAACCCGCAATAAAAACTACACAGCAGCACTGCGTGGTGGGGAATTAAAGACAAAGTTTCAGCCCAGGGCAAGTTCGTTTTAAGAAGCTGTGACCATGCGACACCTGTTAAAGGCTCACAGCCCTGCACCAACCACACAGACACCCCATACACGCCCTGAACACAGCCTATCACAACTCAGACAGTTTGCCCAGCCATCACAGCATGACTAACCCAAGGTGAATGACTCAAGTATGGCTGAGCACTGGCTGAAAACACAGCAAGGTCACATCACCAACCTGGATGCTGGCAGAGGCCAAGGCCAGGTCTGACCTCCTGAACTCCCATGGCTGAGCGTTGCAGCAGGGATGGGCAAGACTGCTTAAGATACAGAGGCTCAGCACCAGAGTGCAGTAACTAACCTAGCGAAGCTCATTAAGACTGCACAGAACAATAAGTTGATTTATTAAATAAAATGTGTTTCACTCACACTCACTCCTGGATTCACTCACTTTCTCATGCTCCAAATTCACAAGCCCAAAAACACACATGGCCAGCAGTGTTTGTGTGTGACACATCTTATGAGTCCTCCTCACGTGTCCTGGGATCTTTGTTACTGGTGGCCACAGACTGGTTTGGGATGTACCTTCTGTGCTCTTCAAGAGCTGACAGTAACACTGATCTTACACCCTTTCACCCTTACCTGCCTTGGGTCTTTAGGCAGCACAGCTGATACGTAATTATGGAATGATTAAGATTGTACAGGACATTTAGAGGTCCTTCTCATCTGTTCTGGAGTAAGCTGCCCAATGGTTTGCTACCTACCCTAAGCTTTCTTAGAAGCTGTATGCATCTGTGCTGGCATCTTGATAACCTTCTGGGTTAGGTGCCATCAACCCATGCCAATCCCTTCTTCCACCATTCCCTCTTCTGCTTCCACCTGTACACACTTCCATTCAAATTATCTAAATCTTTCTATTACCTGTGTCTACAGGAAGCCATGTGCAATGCTGTATAGCAAACCCAGACAGAGTGGGGGGTCCTGAACGACAGTAGGATCTGCTGAGTATGTTCCCAGCTGCCACACACAGGCTGGCAATCCTGAGCAGCAGTACCAGACTCACCACTTCTACATGACTGGGAAGGCACAGAGCTGCTCCTGTTTTCATCAATCACCAATGCAGATCACCTACCAGGACCAGAGTCAATTGGCTGCTTCTGTATACTGAAATGGTCTCTGCTGAGGGAAGGTGTGCACCAGAAGCAACAGTCCTTTGTATCTTAGATCCCAAATCTTTGAGCACAGAAGTGTCAGGCTAATTCACCTCAATCCGAGTGCAAAGTGGCAAAGAGGAGCAAAATACTGCATGCCGGACTTCCCACAAAGAAGGTAACGAGTTCTTACGGACCAGAGAGGACAAAGAAGCGCTTGTGCAGCTTTCTGAGGCATAAACATTTCAACAAGAATCCTTGGTCCTCTGTAGCAAGGACCAAGCAAGTAAACACTCCAGAGAAGTTACAACCAAGAACCACATGTAAGAAGCTGGGAACTTGTGGACTGAGCAGGCAGCTGGGGTCACCTCGGAGTGACCCGCCTCCCCCAGCACAACCACTGTGACAGTTGCACAAGAGGTGGTTTACAGGGTCGAGGCCAAAAGTGAAGCTTTCAGCCCATACATGAGCCAGCAGCCAGTAGCTTTATAGACCAGGCTGCTTTAGCGAGGGCAGTGCTGAAGTCAGACCCAATGCTGGGGTGCAGCAGCACCCAGGTGTCAGTCATGGCTTCAAACACTCAACTGGCTGGCCCAGATAACTCTTGCACAGCAGGGCCAGATAAACCCACCTTCATTGTGGGTCTGCTGGAGGATCACCCCAAAGGCAGCAGTAGCTCAGTGCATGAGGAAGGGAGAAACCGTGCTTGCTGGTTTGGTTGGGATAGAGTTAATTTTCTTCATAGTTGCTGGTAAGGTGTTATGCTTTCGGATTTGTAACGAAAACTGTGCTGATAACACACCAATGTTTTAGTTGTTGCAGAGCAGTGTTTACACGAAGCCAAGGACTTTTCAGCTTCTCATGCTGCTCTGCCAGTGAGGAGGCTGGGGGTACACAAGAAGCTGGGAGGGGACAGAGCCAGGACATCTGACCCCAGCTGGCCAAAGGGGTATTCCATAACTTAACTGCGTCATGCTGAACAATGAAGCTGGGGGAGTTGGCCAGGGGGGCTACTGTTGCTTGGAGACTGGCTGGGCACTGGTTGGCTGGTGGTGAGCAATTGCAATTTGCATCACTTGTTTTAGTTTGGCTGAGGTTTTCTCTTCACTCACCCTTTTTCTTTTCTTCTTTTTTCTTTTTTCTTTTTTTCTTTTTTCTTTCTCTTATTAAACTGTCTTTATCTTGACCCACAAGTTTTCTAAATTGCCTTTCCAATTCTCTTCCCCCACCATCCCACTGGGGTGAAGTGAGCAAGCAGCTGTTTGATGCTCAGCTGGCAGCTGGGGTTAAGCCACAACACCGTGTTATACCCCATGCTTGAGAGAGCCCTTGCAGACACTCTTCCCCACTGTGCCCATGGCTTGGGGCACAACAGGCGTGGAGTGCTTGGGGCTAGGAGGCCAACATCGAGCACACCTAATGCCTCTCTAAAAGGGCTTGATGCCTCCTGCCACAAGAGCATCCAGGGCTTCTCAGCAGCCGGAGCACGAAGGCAGCTGCCCACAGGGAAGAGGACCATATGCTGATGGAGGGGGGGTTGCTAGAGGGGGACCCTCCCCACAGGCTAATGGGAATCATTGCCCTTGCAGGCCTGAGGAGCAACTGAAGTCAAAAGCATCCAGAACTGCACACACCACCCCTTGTCACAAGGTTGGCTAGGCTGAATGAAAGCAGCCCAGTGCTGTCAACATCTATTTGGCGTGAACTCTCCGAGATCTGGTATGGGAGTCTCAGCCTTCAAGGGCTCAGTGCCTCCCCTTAGCTAGAAATGGAGAAATCCACCCCCCAACAGCAGGACCTGCAGGAACAGCTCAGAAAAAGAGGCTTAGCTCTTTTAGATTAGCGAGCACGTCACCAAAATATTTCTTCTCATGTCACCTTTGAAAACTTTCACATGTTTATCAGGAAGAAATGAGGTTAGGGATGATTTACTGGCAGGCACACGTTTTTTTTTTTCCTCTCGAAGCATTAGGGTTCTATTTGCTTGTCCATCTCTAGTTAAGATTTGTGCAGCAGGGAGCTGCTCCACAGAGGACAATATGTGAATGACGGGAGAAGCTCTCATTAAATGATTCATGTAATCAAGTCTCTAACTTTCCTTCTGGGAGATGGAGGATCCAAAGTTATAAAAGATCATGTTCTTTTGAAATCACTTCCCCACGCAAATTAGCCCACATTTTCAGCCCATTACTGAGTAGTATGGCCAAGTTACACCATCTGTAAATGAAATACTTTTTTGCTTTGTACACTTTTTCTGGAGATAATTTATCTTGTCTTTGTCTAGTGCCATTTCATCAAGTTAAACTAGTCCAACTTTTAGAACACAAGACGTAGCCAACAATGTACAGACATAATGTACAGACCTGGAGTTAACAATGTGCTAGTAGGTGCAGTGCCAGGAACCACCTACACTCCCGCGCATGCCACAGACAGAGCATAGCAGCTCTGGTCAGCACTATAAGGCTGGCAGATGTGCTGGGGCCAAAATGCCAACACATACCTATGCCTGATCCAGATAAATCTGCACCACTGGCTGATCCAACAAAGCCACTGGAGCCGTGGCTTTGGTCTCTCCTGCCTCCATCCCAATGTACTCTGCAATAATGGGACATCCAAGACAGTGCACAATTGCATAACTTCAACTTCCACATAAAATCTGTAAAAGTATGTCCCATTTTCTAATGGTACATGTTATTTAGGAACCAAAGCCCTGGCTTCAAAAGCAGCTGGACACCAACGATAACCCTGTCTTATGAGACCTCAGGTCATCAGTGGTCAAATGCTTCTGTGTTAACTTGAGACCTGTGAAAATGCCGCAGGATGTCCAAGTGGGGTGTGATGCTTGCTCATCTCCCCTGCCCCCAGTTCAGCACTACGTCCTTTCCCTCAGCACTTCTGTAATCAGCTGTTTGTGAGAGAAAAGCCTCTCTACGAGGCACTCCAACATATCTTTGATTAAACATTTCGTAGAATCACAAAATGGTTTGGGTTGGAAGGGACCTTAAGGATCATCTAATTCCAACTCTCCTGTCATGGGCAGGGACACCTCCCACCAGACCAGGTTGCTCAAAGCCCAATACAACCTGTCCTTGAACACCTCCAGGGATGGGGCATCCACAGCTTCTCTGGGCAACCTGTGCCAGTGCCTCACCACCCCCACAGTGAAGAATTTCTTCCTAATGCCTAATCAAAATCTACCATCTCTTAGTTTAAAGCCATTACACCTTCCCCTATCACTTACACTCCCTGATAGTCCCTCCCCAGCTTTCATATAGGCCTCCTTTAGGTACCAGAAGGCTTCTTTATAGCAAGGTCTCCCAAGCTACTTCTAGGCTATTTCTTGACTTTGAGGGGAGCAGAAGGGGAACTATTCATAATTATAGAATAATTCAGCCTTAAACAGACTTCAGGAGGTCATGCAGCCCAACCTGCAGCTCAGAGAAGGGTCAGTGACTCCCAGTTTCTAGTGCATGTTGTTGGACCTACAGAGCCCTGTGCCCCTCAACCCCCATCTCTTGTAAAGCCAACATTACCCATCTCCCTTGGCTGCAGACAAGAAGCAAGAGAAGCATGACCCCTCATCAAAACTGAGCATAAAGCAGCCTCAGGACCTACTTGGGTGGAGGAAAGGGAGGTGCACCCCTTCATGCCTCAGTCTCATTAACAAAACTCAATTCAGCATGTTAATCTCATGCAACATGGTCAGTTCTTATGGAACAACTTTGTGTCACTCCCCTGGAAAAGCTTTGGCAATAAACCAAGTCTCTGCCTCTACATCCGTGGATAACCCTATTAATCTTAAAAGCCCACTGAAAGAAGGTGCACATTATTGGTGGTTTCACTGGAACAAGAGGGAAAATTGCATCAGCCCTTCAAGTCTAACATTTCACAGACTGCAAGGCCACACAGAGGTGGAGCAGCAACCACAGCCCCAGCAGGGAAGAACATTTCCAACAGGCTGCAGGCTTGCACTCTGGCAGATAACCCATCTTTTTAGACTAAGGGAAAGCCCTCTCCAGTGACACCAGGGCAGAAACTCACCTGAGTTTTCCTTATCCTCAGGTCAGCAGATGACCTGTTCAGTCCTTCTTCTTGTTCAATGCTCTGCTCAATACCTGATTAGGGAAGAAAGATATGGATTATTTTACGCTGTTTAGAGAAGAAAAAGAGATTGTATGGCAAAGTGATTTTAAAAGATGGAAGCTTGTGAACTGGGGAGCATTTGGCACCGAGCAATCCCCAGTTTCTGACTCCAGCCTGTTGGTTTAGCTGGGCAGCACAGCATCATTTCATTAATGCAATGCACACATTCCAGTTCTAACCTGCTCCCTCCGTTTTCAGCAATTATCCATTCAGGCAGGAGGAATCAATGACTCTGTCTCCATAGGAGTGGCAGGGGCTTAGGCGGGGTGCAGGACTGTGCCCAGGCACCTGGGCATACAAGTGTCACAGGCGCTCTGACCAACATGAGTCCTCTTCACCACCAGCTCCTGCAGCTTCACCCGCACATTTGGTCAGGCATGCCAGACAGTGTCCCTCCCCAGCTTTTGTATAGGCCTCCTTTAGGTACCAGAAGGCTGCTTTATTGCAAGGTCTCCTAAGCTACTTCTAGGCTATTTCTTGACTTTGAGGGGAGCAGAAGGGGAATTATTCAGAATTATAGAATAATTCAGCCTTAAATGGACTTCAGGAGGTCATGCAGCCCAACCTGCAGATCAGAGAAGGCATGCCAGGAAGTGTTAATGAAGACTCAGAAGATGAAGGCACTCATCTCTCTGGCAGGCACTGTCCTTTACCTGCATTACAGCTGTGCCTGGCCACAGGACCGACTCAGTGCTGTCAAAAGCATTAGTCACTCCCAGGCTGGTAAGCAAGGGTTTCGGCAAAACTGATGTGATGCTCAGCTCTGATCTCTGTACTTTCTGGTATTCAAACAAAATGGAACACAGTGCTCTTCTCCCCTGCTATGCAGGATGAGGAAATACAGAGTTAAAATGTCTCTGTGGCAAATACCAAAGCTCAAGACTTCTCCAGGGGCCCTATAAACAGCAGGTCAGCCCTGCACAGGAGAGACCACAATGCCCAGGCTGGAGAGCAGGCCTCATCTTGCTGAACATTCCCCTTCAGCAAAGCAGAGATTTGTCCTTTTAATTATGCCATAGTACAACTAACTGAGATTAATTTTTCACTTACCCGAAGACCACAAATAACAGCACAGAGGAGCGCTGCCCAACTCAGTGTCCCACTGGGGCCCAGGCAGGGAGAGGGAATGGTGTTGCACAGTAGGAGGTCTGCCACAGAGCAAGGCAGTGCAAATCCCCTCATGGTCAGCCCAGAACATGCTAATTCAATAGCTCCTATGTTACAATCTTTACAGGGAGTTAAAAAGGCTGGAAGAAAGCTCCCACCAGCAGGCTGGCACAGTGTACAGAGCTACACACCTCCCGGTAGACCAGCATGAGCTGGTGGCACTCCCCGAATTAGGCTGAAATGCCCCATTCCTGATGTAGACATCCCACAGCTCTCCAAGCCTGGCCCTGGCACGTTCCATGCTGCAGCACAACCCGCAAGCCCGGCACAGGACAGGTCCCTCCTGCAGCAGGGGCTCCCCAGGGCCAGCCAGTGCATCAGGGACACCACCAGCAATGTGGGCGTTTCTGTGCTTGCCATGTGCTGGTCAGTGCAGGTGGCCCCGCAGCACCACTCTGCAGACAGCAGCAGCACTGAAGCTTCTAAGGAAGAGAGGGCCTAGGGAACATATCGTGGTGCTTGCAGAGGGAGTCATACAGCACAGTGTGCTCCAGGGAAGTGCTAGAGAATATCAGCACAAATTCTGCATTTCCTCCTATTCTCTTCTGGAACAAGCGTCTGTATCTGGGGTATCTTGAAAGGTTCCATCCCACACAACCAGGCAGCCGTGGCACTTTTCACATGCATACCCCTGCCTGGGAGAGTGACTGGATGCTGCCTGCACAGCACGTTTCATCAGCAATTGGTCTTCCTCAGCATTTGTCATAAATCATTCCCTGTTGCCAAGGAACAGGATTGGCAAACATTGTACATTTATAATAATTAATAAAATCACATTTTCCTAAGAAGCTGGTAATTAGAATTAGCCACTGCATGAGCAATATCTCTCCTAAAGAAGTCAATCCATTGTCAGCAGATGGTGTTTTTGATCATTCCTGACTGTTTTCTTTCATTGACCATGCTTGCCATGAGGTGATTTGGGACAAGGCACAAGGACTAACAGTCTGCTTCTCCAGGTAAATACAATACTGGTGAGTCTTTTCTGGAAGAAGGAAACAGGAATCAGAGCCTGTTCTGCAATTCTTCAGGCTCTCAAAGCCTCTTAAAAACAAAACAAAACAAAACATGTATGGAAAAGGATTTTTTTTGGTGTAATAGCATAAAAACCTGTGATTTATAGAGTATGTTGTATGTCCCCATAAGAAACCATTAGTGCTCGGCTCTTCTTCCAGTGACTGCTGTGAAATCTGAAGTAACCACAGCAGCAGCAGCAGCTGGTGCCACTGCTTTGTTTGGAGGGGACAGCAGTGGGGCGCCTCCCAGAGTCCCCCCTGAAGAAACTCTGTTCTGTCACTTTGCACAGGGAGAGCTCCTTGGGTACTCTGGATGCGGGCTTGCAGGCATCACTGCAGCAGGACATACTACACCCTGTCCCCACCTAGGCTCCAGAGATCTCAGTACTGTGAGGCTCCCCACCCAGAGGGGCCCTGCTTCTTTGGAAGGGATCCCCTGGTCTGCAAAACACATAAGCTGGTACCTCAGTTTCCATCCTGGGTCTAGGTGAGATCACTTCTCAGGAGGACAGAGGGAGCAAGGGAATAACAGAGGTGTAAGTGCTCCTTCTGGCATCCAGACAGGCCACAGTCACACTAGTGGAGACAAATCTGACAAATAGCTCCAGCCACATCCAAGTCCTCCATGACTGCAGGGCTCCCATGAAACCTCAGGATCAAGAAGAATGCTGTTGGTGCAGGGGAAGCACCAGCTCCTTGCCCAGCCCTTCAGGTACAGCCAGTCTCCTGCAATGAGCTCTTCCAAATCCCACATGGTCCCAAGACCAGTGCCAACAAATCCGAGCCCTGCCAGTGCAACCTGCCTCCTGCCCCAAGATGCCACCACCCCTGGGGTCTGACCTTGGGTACTCAGGCTCCTTCAGCAAAATGGGCTCAGCCAAGTGCTCCAGTGCAACCACAGACATCTGCGGGTTGACAGACACATCGTCCTCTCTTTGCTTGTCAAAGAGATTGATTCTTCTGACTGCAGAAACTGTGAGTCACACCGCGCTCTGTCCCCAGGCCACCCATGGCAGAAGACACACCAAGACAATGGAGCATGCTGATGAGACGGGACAACCTTCCCCAGGCCCACAGCTTCTTTCTCGCCCACCACCAGCCCCACAGAGCCTCTGCATCGGGACCCTATGGCAGCACAGCTGGGATAGCAGGAGGCCCCACTGCTCAGCACAGAGCTGTCCTGCTGCCACTGGTGAGGCAGTCTGCACTGCAGATGGAAAAGCAAGGGATGACGAGACCAGCCCTGGCAACCCAACCCCTTTGGCCTTGCCACAGGTGTGCTTGGAGCCCAGGCTCACCAGGCGAGCCCAATGGCCTGCCTGCCAATACTGGCATGGGCTGGCCCGAGACTCCGCAGCAGGGACTTGTGCATAAGGCTGCTGGGTGCTCATGTCCTGGGACAGAGACTCAGTAGCGTGACTTCATAAAAGGCAAACAGAAGTAGCTAGAGGATGCTAGAGAAGGGAAGGTGATGCACATTCCCACGTGATCCCCACAAAGCAAAGGCAGAAGCCACCTCTGGCTGTCCCTTCCCCAGGTTGCCTGAGCACACACAGATAGGACTGGGCTGCAACAGGGCTCTGTTTGTAACCTGCCCTTTCCTACCTAGAGAAAAACACCCCAAAATTTCCTTGGCCTGCAACAAACACCAGCTGCTGCTGGCACAGGCTTGAGATGACAGCCAAGGCCCCATGGTAAGCTGAGCCAAGCCAACAGGCATTTCTGGTCATGGCACATCCCCAAAAACTATATTGTTTCCACACTCAGCACACAGCTCATTCTGAATGTGGTCACTCCCCAGCAAAAGTAATTTCTTGGTAAATGGAGAAAATGGAGGGTAAATCAGATGTTCCAGGTGAGATTGGACCTATGGGGAGAGAAGAGCAGCATGTGCCCACTGGGGTTTGGGGTTACGCTTGCTGTCAGGATGAGTTTGTGTGTGGTTAAGAGAGCTGAGAGGAGTGAATGTTACAGCACAAGAGGGATGAGTAGGCAGTGCTGGCCCTGGGGACACAGAGCAGGAGGCCGGGAAGCATCCTGAGCACAGGAGGGCAGCAATGGTACCCCCTCCCTGTGCTGAACCTGCCAGCCCAGAGGCTGTAAGGCAGGAGTGCAGCGGGCATACCCCCTTACCTGGTGCCCCGTAGCAGCATCACAGGCAAATACTCACTCTTTAGCTTGGAGCGCACTTTGTTCGCTGTCTTTTTTATGTCAGACATCAGCTCTTCCAGCTCTTCCTTTGTTTCTGAGGAGAAAGAAAAGAGCAAACATGGGTGTGTTGTAGACACTGCTAAAATCTGTTCCCCAGCCCCATAGTATATGGGGCCCGGAGCTGACAGCACTGCCCCTTCCTGGCTGACGGAGTTGGTGGAGCACCTCCACTCCATGGACCCAGACAGATTCTCCTCCCAAGTCCTGAGCCTGGCCATAACCCAGCTGCTGGTCAGGCAAACCAGGGGACAGAGGAGCCGTACTGCAGGACTCCTGCCTGCACACCAAGCTAAACTCCCACATGCTCAGGGCTGTGCAGAAAGTGAAATGGAAGAGAGACACAAGTGACAGTGCTGGTTCCTGCAGTGAAAAGAAAACCTTGGCTGCACACCAATGCCCTTCTGCACACCAAGTGCCACAGTGTGAGACAATTTCCCTAGGGCTCTGCCACGCTGGCAAGCCCTCCCCAGGCCATTATAAATGGTTATGTCTTCCTCAGGGAAAGTCTGGTGCTCCTGTGCTCACTTTCCTTTTGCTCAGCAATAGGGATTTAGCTTGGCCATGCCTAGGCTCTCTTCTGCCCTGCAGCCAGCAGCTATCATTGACACTGTCTTAATAATAGCCAGTTTGTGCATATTCACTCCCCAGCCTGAATTCACTGCTTTTGGCAAAAATCTGTGGGCTGCAGTGGCACAGTGCTGGGAAACACTCCCAGTCCCACAGCCTGTGTCTCAGAAATGGCTCTGGGGAGCACAACAGCAGCAGGACTGTAAAACAATTCTCATATTTCAGTGTGCAGGGACACAGCAGACGCAAATGGAAACAAGTGCAAGCAAGTCCTTTCTCTCTGTACTCATTTACATCCCTACATACCCACATCCTCCTGTGCGACCAGGCCAAAGCACTGTGCATGCGGCTTCAGGCTCCCACTGGGAGAACAGCCCTATCAAGTGATGGGAGCCCATCATTGAGTCCCTGTGTATCTCCAGGTCCTTCTCTCCAAGACTGCAAAGGCTTTTACAGCAGTGACTCTCCTGGGCTGTCAGGAATATTGACTTGGGTACAAGGAGAAGGAAACTAAAGCGTATGACACGCTTGAGAGCAGTAAATCAGCTGAGAAAGCCCTGACTAACTGAAGAGGTTTGGCACAGGACTATCTATCCTCTCTCTTATGTGCAAATGTCAGAAATCAGGCAGTAATGCTCTGAACTCATCATCAAAACAGTGCAATTACTATGATGTCTCTAGACACTTGTGTCTTGTAGGACTTTTCTCTGCATTGCCACAGCATCTCCAAGCAACCATCCCTGCTTGGCAAACCTGGATCAGAACAAAGCTCCTTGATCTCCACCATGATCCTCTCCCAGAAACCAGTGTCCTTGATGGAGCTGAGATGTGCAACTCATGGTCCCGTATTTCAGAAGTTGCCAAACCCAGGCAAGAACCGCAGCAAAGCTGGAGCAGGTCGCACACCTCCTGTGCCCAGCACACAGGTACCCATCTGTGCTCGACCTGCACAAACGTTTGCTCCACACACCTGCAAAAAGGACACATGGCAAGAACCTCCTGCACTCCAACAGCATCCCACCTCAGCATGGGACCAGCACGTAGGTGCAGAGTAGACACAGTGATTCCCTCTCTGTGCTCATCCACAGGCTTGTGGCAGTTAAGCTGGCTCAACAGGGTCATAACCCTGACCTGACCATGAGACCAGCTGACCCCAATATTCAGCTGCAAGACCAGCACATCACAGTGTCTCAGGATGCAGATACTAAAGAAAGTACAAACTACCTGCCATTCAGATATGATTTCTCAGAAATCCTGCTATCCTACCACTCCCTCTTGATTTTGAGGGGATCAAGACTTAATTAAATAAAAATTTCTTTAATAGAGTCTAGGCACATTAACTGAGTGATTTCAATGACTGTGGTGGCTCTGATGCTGTACGCTTCTAGCTGGCAGTCACAGGCATAATTAGAAAATCATGATGCTGGGAATGTACTGGGGGAAGGTCACATCCTATCGATGCTTGTACACTTTTCTGACTCAGAGCTAAGCTTCAGCAGTGTTGGGAAAATGAGGAAATGAGCATGTCTGCAAATACCTTCTCCCAGGCTCCAGGTATTTCTAAACAAACCAACACAGCAGCCTCATTGAACACAAGGACAGTTGAGAGCTGGATTTGTTCACCTGGAAACAGGAACATGAAGGGGGATCCCACTGCTATCTCCAACTGCCCAGCAGGAGGGAGGATAGAAGCTGGAACCAGACTCTTCTTGGAGGTGCAATGGAACAGGACAAGCAGCGATGGAACATGCTGCGACATGGGAATTTCCAAAGAGATTGGAAAAGATTGTCATTGTGAACACAGTCTGGACTCAGAGATGATATGGGATGTCCATCCTTAGAGCAATTCATCACATGGCTGGACATAGGCCTGAAAAACCTGACCTAATGGCCCTGCTGGGGTGCATGAGACCAGGGACCTCCAGGGGTTGCTTCCCACCTGTATCCATCTTTGATCTTATGAAACAATTTCATGTAATTCACTGCCAAGTACTTTCCCCTTCCCCTGTTGATCTGGGGTGAGGGACGTGCCACAGTAATGCCATCAGCTTGCAGGGGCACCCACAGTACCAGCAGCTCAGGCAGGTGATGGGCCAGGTGATAGGTGGAGGGGCACGGGACAGTGGGTTGCGCACTTTTGTGGGCAAGGCTGAAGCTGCCTTTCCTCAACACATTTTCAACAGAACAGCAAAGAGAAAACACTCCTTCTGGATGGCTTCCAGTCACAAGACTTGTGAGGATTACTTAGCGATCTGGCAGGCACAGGCTTCCCAGACAATTATTTTCACATTGATGGCGTCTGTTTAAGTGACTCACTCAAGTCTATTGAACTGTTCATGGGGAGTAACATTCAGCAACAGGATGCTGAACTACCACAACATCACCACTGCTCTGGCCAAGGCCATCCTGCAGCGGCAGGCACAGCACAAAGGGACAAGGTGTGCTGCCCAATGGCAGGGCCGGGCTCCCTGCACCCCGCACACATCCCAGAGGTCAGAGCTGCTGCCCTAGGGCCAGGTCCCGCTCCTTGAATGGTGGAGTAGCAGAACACCCCAAGTTGGAAGGGACCCACAAAGATCACCGAGTCCAACTCCTGCTGGCCTGGAGCACAGCACAGAAAGAGGAATGTCCAATGGCCACCAGCAGCATGGGGCCATGTCCCTAGTCCCCCCTGGGAGGCAAGAGGAGGCACCCACAGGGGATGCTTTCAGGGGACTTCTGCCTACAGCCAAGCACTGGACACTGAAGTTCATTGATAATGGAGGGGGGAAAAAGTGATCTGAATAGCAGCAGTGGCACAGCAAGGGCACCACAGCACCAGATCTTCCCTTCAAAGTTAATCGGGTGACTGAAACCCACTCACCTTTGTGCTGGGAACCTGCAGCGCTTCTGAGCATCACCACAACAGTGACTTCATACACACAGTATGGTTCTCAGGCATCTGAGCTTCCTCACTTGCTTGTTATTTGGATTAATGAAACATCACCTCTTGTGACCTGGAATTCTTTACTGACAACCAACCAACGCAATCAACAAAAGCACAATTTTAAACTAACTCATACCTCAGTTAACTAACAAAGCCAGAAAAAAAAAAAAAAAAGGATCTTTTTGGTAAAGATTTAACTCTTTCAATAAAAAAATAAAGAAAATCCTGACCACAGTTCCCACAAGGACATTTTTAAAAAAACTAACCTCTCTTTGTCTTAAAACTCTTCCTTCATTTCTTGCAGGTTATCCTTGGTGTGCCTGCTTATCTTGGCATTTACATTTGCAAAACATTGGATAGTTCTGCAGAGTGCAAACAAAGATGAAGCACAGGACCTGGCGATGGCTTGGCAGCCCACACAAGTGACCTGGTCTCTGGACAAGCCACAAGCAAGATGGAATCCTCCCTGGGGACCTACAGAGCTGGTTGGAACTTCTTCTATAGTGTTTTATGGCCTTAAAGTAATAAAAATGAAAACATTAGGAGACTGGCTAGAAAGGCTGTTTCAGCCACAAGCCTTCACGCAGTTGTGTGGAATGAGCAAACCTCTTGTACTGGCTGCCCCGCTCCCAATAGGAAGGGCCAAGCCCATGAAGAAAGAGCAGCCTTGAACACGCACTGCAAGAACCCGCCCCTGGAGTGGGTGCAGCAGAGCCAGCATGACCTGAGACATGGTGGCATTCAGCATGGCAAGGGAACAGGACACAAGCAGCATCTGGGCTGCACTCCCCATCTCCAGGAAAGGTCTCCTGAGTTCCTGCATGTTCCAAGTCACTACCGGGAGCATCTCCCAGCACTAAGTGTGGGCAGCCGGTCAGGCTGGCTTGGCAGGGAAAGCACCAAGAGGGCAGATATGCCAAGTGGGAAGTAACTCAGAAGTAAATGCCCTGCATTTGTATACATCTCAGGACTTTCTAGATAAAGTCCCATTTGCCCAAAGAGATTAGGGATACCAACAAACCCTATGCAGTCCTTAAGTTTTCAAAGGCCAACGTTCCTTCTTGGAAACCGAGTTCGAAGTCTAATATTGCAACTTATTTATTCAAGCTAAGTAAAACAAGAAGTAAAAATTAGACACATAACATAGACATGCAAAAATAGACAGTGAGCAGGAGACAGCTGCATAACTGCAGCCCTGGGCAGAGCTGGGCCTGTCCTTCCACACAGAAGCAATAAAAGGAGCTCCAGCTGCTTGCTGAGGTGCAGAACCAGGATATGAGCTGCAGTGACACTCCAGCAATGAGCAAGAGTATAGATGTCCATTACCATCATGACGGACCAACAGCCCCAGGATTTTTAACTTCCAGTGTTACAGGAGGGACAAATACTGCTTGAGATGCATCAAGGAGAGGTGCTGCTGGGATTCAGTGTCAGTGCAAAATGTCACAACGCTTTTACATGGAAGCAGAACAGCGATGATGGGCACAAAGGTTTAAAAAGCTCTTAAAGATCCCCTGGAACTAAACGTGCTATCCTGAACACCTTGCCTGTACTGTCCAAGAGTGTTTGGACGTAATCTGCAACAGATTAAAATTGTAGCCTTTGACTTTTTTTTTTTTTTAAGTCACTAATGAAGGAAGCAGGTGAGCTGTTTAACTGATATTTTTAGGTAATTCAAAGCTACTTACCAGTGGGACTGCACTAATAAAATACCCTTTCAAAATATGAGTGCTGATGAATCCTGTTTCACACACCCAGGAAACTCAGCCTGCTCCTCACAGGCTGCCCATTCAGCCAAGCAAACACTCAACTGCAGCCACGGCAAGCATGGAAGTGTCCCCATGGGTTCACTGTCAGGACCAGGACGCTGGGTAGTTCTGCATCAATACCTGGGCTTTGTGATCTGCAACCACGCGCAGCCTCACACCCAGAAACCCATTGCGTAAAGCTCTTGGGGAGTCCCCATGTATGGCTACCCTCTGGCTGCTCCTGCTGCTTTTGTCAAATCTCAGGACAAAGTGAGAGTCTGGCCAAAGCTGACCCAGGTGCCATGTGCCCAATGCTTCTTTAACCTCAGAATGTGCTACACATTATTTGTTTCATCAGCAATCACTCTGGCTGTTTTTTTATAATACAGCAGCACAAATTATGAGGTTGAATTTTGCTTGTAAAAAAAGCATATTTTTTTGTGATTAACTTGTGCAAAAGGTGGAGGAAACAGAGATGGTGCAGCTCAGTGCCTTGCTGCATTTCCTCCTTTTGGGAAAGTGGTGGGACTTGATTTTCTTTCCAATTACTCAGAGACAAAAGCAACAGGTTTTGTCTAGTGATGAAGAGCTAGAAGTGAAGGGGAACCGTACAAATGCCATAACCCAGTCTGGACATTTGTGTGAGCTGGAATTCAACCCATGTAACACCAGGGCTCCCAAGGTCTGTCCCACTTGTGGAGCCACCTAACAGGACAGACACAGCAGAACAGTTCATGTCTAACAGCAAAGCAAACTGGAGCCACAGCTTGCCTCTGGCAACCCAAGCCTTTCACATCACAAGCCAGGTACTCCGGTCTGTGGCTCCACAGGACCTGCTGCTTAGAGAGTAGAGCACAATGCAAACTGAAGATCATAATTCTATTTGCATAGTGGTGAGACCCTCCCAAAATGTGGCTTAAAGCAGATAATGAGTCTGATGAAACCGCAGCAGCTTTGTACAGAAGCACTGGTCTGGTGTGTGCTGTGCAGGGGAGGGCAGACATTTGCCATCAGCCAATCCTGGGGATTCAACAGGCAGTAATTCATCCTGACTCATGCAGAAGCCATCTCCTCCAGGGGCACTGAATCAAGACAGAAAGATTTAAGATAACAAACATCTCTGAATGGCTGCTCCCACTGTCTGCAAATGCAACCATCCAACAAACCTGAGTCTGTCAGAGGTCTCCAGCCCTGCTAGCACTTGCCATTCCAGGAGTACTCCTCTGGTGGATAAGCAACCTGCTCCTTCCGTGTCTACGAGCTGGGTGGATGCCTCCTTCAAGCCTTCCTCAAACAGTGTAGACAGCGGTGGGATAAGGACTCAGAGTAGAGCTGACCTGATCCTCAGCAGGCAAAGGTACCATGTGAAGCTGATCAGATCTATTTTTAAAATGCCTTGCTGAACTGCAGTAATTGTATTATCCTCCTTTAATTCTCTGTTGATCGAATTCCACTTCAAATAGTCCATTATTTTGCCCAGAAGCAATGTCAGGTTAATCAGTCAATAATTACCCAGCTCATTCCATTTATCTTTTTTTAAAACAAATTAATGCTGTGCCACCTTCTGAGCTCCTAGTGCCTATCAGGTATTCAGAGACTTATTGAAAATCAATACTAATGGCAGCGGCACCATCTTACTCAACTCTTTGAAAGCCTTCTAATCAATGATTGCAGGTAGATTAGATCCAGCAGGGCCTATTTTTGGTACCTAACGTTTAGCAACCATCCAAATTGCTGTGAGAACGTAAGAATTTAATCATCATCACATATCATGTTATCTCAAACATTCAAAAAAAAAGTATTTCCCTTACGTTTCCATCCTTTCTGCATTATTCAACCATTTTCATTTAATACTGCACTAGAACCACTGATAGTTTTCTTTTTGTTTAAGGACATTTGAGTGACATCCATAAGTGACACCCCTCTATAAGAAGGGTCATAAGGAGGACCCAAGTCGAGAGTCTGTGGGTGAGGATTAAAGGGCAGGCCAACAGGGGTGACATTGTGGTGGGTGTTTACTATGGGCCACCAAATCAGGAAGAGGAAGTGGATGAGGCCTTCTACAGGCAGCTGCAAGATGCCTCACTTTGGAAGGCCCTGGTTCTTCGGGGGGATTTTAACCACCCCAATATTTGCCAGGGAGACAACACAGCTCAGAACAAACAGTCCAGGAGGTTACTGCAGAACATTGCGGATAACTTCTTGATGCAGGTGGTAGGTGAGCCAACAAGGAGAGGGGTGCTGTTGGACCTGGTACTAACAGAGATGGTCTAGTTGGAAACGTGAAGGATGAGTGCAGTCTCGGCTGAAGTGATCATGAGATGGTGGCATTCAAGATCCTGCAAAGAGGAAGCAGGGCAAAAAGTAGGACTGCAACCCTGGATTTCAAGAGAGCTAACTTTGACCTCTTCAGGGACCTAACTGGAGGAATCCACTGGGACAGGGCCCTACAGGGAAAGGGAGTTCAAGCTAATATTCAAGCACCACTTCCTCCAAGCTCAGGATCAGAGCATCCCTATGAGAAAGAAGTCAAGGGGGAAGAAGGCGGGCAGGAGACCTGCGTGTGTGGGCAAGGAGCTCTTGGGAAAACTTAAACAGAAGAAGCAAGTGTACATGATGTGGAAGGAGGGACAGACCACTTGGGTGGAATATAGAAACATTGCCAGATTGTCAGAGAATGCAGGGATGCAATGAGGAAGGCCAAGGCCTGATTAGAATTAAATTTAGCAAGAGACATCAAGGATAACAAGAAGGGCTTCTTCAAATACATCAGCAACAAAAGGAAGACTATGGAAAATGTGGGTGCACTGCTAAATGAGGCGGATGCCTTGGTGACAGCAGATACAGAGAAGGTGGAGTTACTGAATGTCTTCTTTGCTCAAGTCTTCACTGCTAAGGCTAGCCCCCATGCACTACTGAGCCCAGAAACAAGAGAAAACCTGAAAAGAGGAAGACTTTCCCCTGGTTGAAGAGGATTGGGTTAGGGGTTGTTTAGACAATCCAGATGCCCACAGATTTACGGACCCCAACGGGATGCACCTGAGGGTGCTGAGGGAACTGGAGAGCATTATTTCTAAGCCTCTCTCTATCATCTTCGAAAGGTCTTGGAGAACAGGAGAGGTGTCTGAGAACTGGAAGAAAGCCACCATTACTCCAGTCTTCAAAAAGGAATACACAGGAAACCACAGGTCAGTCAGCCTCACCTCCATCCCTGGAAAGGTGATGGAGCAGCTCATGCTTGAGGATATCTCTAAGCACATGGAGGAAAAGAAGGTGATCAGAAGCAGTCAACACGGATTCATCAAGGGAAAGTCGTGTTTAACCAACCTGATAGCCTTCTACGATGACATGACTGGCTGGATGGATGAAAGGAGAGCCGTGGATGTTGTCTGCCTTGACTTCAGCAAGGCTTTCAATACTGTCTCCATAACATCCTCCTGGGCAAGCTCCAGAAGTGGATCCATGAGTGGACAGTGGGGGTGGATCAAGAATTGTCTGGATGGCAGAGCTCAGAGGGTTGTGCTCAATGGTGCTGAGTGTAGTTGGAGGCCTGTGGCTAGTGGTGTCCCCCAGGGGTAAGTACTCAGTCCAGTGCTATTCAACTAATTCATCAATGACCTAGATAAAGGGACAGAGTGCACCCTCAGCAAGTTTGCAGATGATACAAAGTTTGTCACAGTGGCTGACGCACCAGAGGCCTGCGCGGCCATTCGGAGGGGCCTGGATAGGCTGGAGGGTGGGCAGAAAGGAACCTCATGAAGTTCATCCTCATGAGGTTCAACCCTGCAAGTGCCGGGTCCTGCACCTGGGGAGAAATAACCCCAAGCACCAGTACAGGTTGGGGGCTGACCTGCTTAAGAGCAGCTCTGCAGGGAGGGACCTGGGGGTCGCGGTGGACAACAAGTTAACTACGAGCCAGCAGTGTGCCCTTGCGGCCAAGAAGACCAATGGGATCTCAGCCTGCATCAAGAGAAGTGTGGACAGCAGGTCGAGAGTGGTGATCCTCCCCCTCTACTCAGCACTGGCAAGGCCATACCTGGAGTACTGTGTGCAGTTCTGGGCTCCCCAGTACAAGAGGGACATACAACATCTAGAGAGGGTCTAGTGCAGAGCCATGAAGATGATTAAGGGATTGAAGCATCTGTCCTATGATGAAAGACTAAGTAAGCTGGGCCTGTTTAGCCTTTAGAAGAGGAGATTGAGAGGGGATATTATCAACCTCTATAAATACCTGACGGGATAATGTAAAGAGGATGGCGCCAAACTCTTCTTGGTGGTGACCAGTGATGGGACCATTGGTAATGGGTATAAATTGAACTACAGGAGGTTTCATTGCCATATGAGGAAGAACTTTTTTACGGTTCAGGTGACAGAGCACTGGAACAGGCCACCCAGAGAGGTTGTGGAGTCTCCTACTTTGGAGATATTCAAAACCCGCCTGGATGCGATCCTGTGTAACATGCTCTAGGTGACCCTGCTTGAGCAGGGGGGTTGGACTAGATATCTCTGGAGGTCTCTTCCAACTCAACCATTCTGTGATTCTGTGACCCAAGGAACTACAGGCCCGTCAGTCTGACCTTGGTGCCAGGAAAGGTGATGGAACAGGTCATCTTGAATGCAATCACAGCATATGCGGGACAACCGGGGGATCAGGCCCAGTCAGCATGGGTACATGAAAGACAAATCCTGCCTGACCAACCTCATCTCCTTCTATGACCAGGTGACCCACCTGGTGGATGACGGAAAGCCCGTTGACGTAGTCTACCTAGACTTCAGCAAAGCCTTTGACATGGTCTCCCACAGTGTTCTCCTCGAGAAGCTGGTAGCCCATGGCTTGGACAAGTACACTCTTTGCTGGGTTAAGAACTGGCTGAACCGCCGGGCCCAGACAGTAGTGGTGATTGGGGTGAAATCCAGCTGGTGTCTGGTCACCAGTGGTGTTCCCCAGGGGACGGTGTTGGGGCCCATCCTCTTTAATATCTATATTGATGATTTGGATGAGGGGACTGAGTGTGACGACACCAAGCTGGGGGGAAGTGTCGACCTGCAGGAGGGTAGGAAGGCCCTGCAGAGGGAACTGGACAGGTTCAGTTGATGGGCAGAGGCCAATGGCATGAGGTTCAACATGGCTAAGTTCCTCTGACAAGGAACTCATGGCAGTCATCGTGGGCACCACAGCCAAAGCCTTCATGGTCCCTTCCCCAGAGCAGGAAGTCCAATCCTGCCTTGATAGATGGTCTGCGCCCAACACACCCACCAGCATGACAGCGACAAGGAGTACCAGACTCAGGAGAAAATTGTGAATGCCAAAAGCAACAGGACTGCAGTGACCAGCAAACCCAGGAAGCAACTCAGCAGCATAACACTAAACTCACTTGCTCCCTGTCTCACAGCTCCAAAGCTCCAGTACCCTCCTTGCTCAGCAGCTCTCAGAGAAGGGCAAGTTACGTCAGACTCATTTTGCTCCTGCAGAGGAGTTGCAGTCTGTCTCCCTTAATTATGGCTTCCCCAGCCTCTCTTTCTCTGCATGCTGGAATTCACCCTCCCCTGCCACTTAACTCTCCAGATTTCTTTATTTGCCACGATTTGCCTCCCCATTTGCAGCATTGCTCATTCTTCACTAATTACTGAGCATGACATCAGGCTCTGCCCTACAAGCTTTCACACTTTGCCACAAGCATCTGGTGTTGGCAGCTGGCTGGCCAAACACTGCTACCTGTCTTATCATTTGCGTGCAAACTTAAAAATCTCTTTAAAATTTAACTACTGTGCAAGCAAAGCCATCTGCATAAGGTAAAGTACCTGCAGTCTCCCAGCAGTTCCCCTGCTGACATGGGGCTGTGCAACCTGAACAGGGGCTTTGATGAACAACCCAAAAGTCCTGGCTGCAGCCCAACACCTCCGTGCTCCAGAGCAACAGCCCCTGCAGGGCTCCTGCTCAACCAGCCACTTTCTGAGGGACCCAGACAAGGACGTGCAGTCACACACTTCTGGCAGAAAAACATCCTCCCACAAGAGCACTAACCAAAACTCACACTCCCACAGGATGTCATTAGCCCCAGCATGACCACAGGAGCCCCTCTCCTCACCAGCTTGCCAAGGAACGGACATTCTTCTCCGTGCAAGGGTGGCATTTCTACTTTTACATAGCAGGTTTTGTACTCCCTTGGGGGAATCCTCATACTGGGACATTTTCTGAACATCTGTGGCCGTGTCTTGGGCATCCTGAACACTCTGTGTCACAGGACATGGCTGTGGTCCCCCACCTCATACACTACAGTTGTGGTGCATCCCAGCCCTCCTTGTCAAACTGACACCAAACCCTCTCAGAGGCTCTAACCCAGCAACAGCCTTTTTCCATGATAGCCTTTTCCACATTTCTGGCTGCTCTGGGCACAAAGCACACAGTCCTTGCCTCCACTTCCTTATCAGATGCACATGCTGTTCTGCAATGCAGCAGCACCTGCTCTCACAGGGAAAGTAACACTTTCCTCTAAGACTGCAAGGCATAACTCTCAACTACGAGTGAAAGACTGCGTTAATGCACCCAGAAAATGCTCAGGAAAGACAACCTTCAGCTGTTACAGAGGCACAAAAGGCACTGCTGCTGAGCCTATTTCAGTGGGGCTGGATTTAACACTACTCAGAAGGAAAATTAGGCCCAGGATAAGTTTTTAATCAAAGCAAAATTTGCAAGGAAGGAAAAGCAGGGAGAAGAGTGTCTTTAATATTCCTGTAGTACAAAGGAGTTTGGCTAAGCAGGGCAACATGGGTATACCACACCTGCACTGCCAGACTGGACACTGAGAGCAGACAATTAAATATTCAGAGTCAGATTGGGAAAAAATGATGAACAAGTTCCATTCAGGAGTCAGTCCTTGGTCAAGTTCAAGTCAGTGTTTTCATTAAGAGCTTGTAAGGCTGGAAGAAAATCCACCCACATCAACTCACAGAGGAGGCACAGAAGAGCCGTGCTTGCCTCACATATATGATTTAAAAACACACTTGATTAATGACAAAACCAAGCTAAAAACCGATTACAGCAATACTGAAAAAGGACAAATCTCAGCTGGTTCCCAAGGAAGGCAGTAACCTAATGCCCATATACAACTCCAGGACCTTATATCTGGTCATCCACTTGGAGGACATTACAGAGAGCCAGTAAGGAAGGCAGCAGATGATGACAAGACAGTATGTGTGGGAACTGAAGGCGTGTTATTCTTGGGAAACAGTGACTGAGCAGGATTCAGGTAGACAACTGCCCACCCACAAGTTCAATGCAGTGCTGTGGCAGGAGGACAGAAATGGCCTGCACCATGCTGAGGGTAGACAGTGAGGACAGAAGGGGGTCATGATCCCACCTCCAAACACAACATTGACCCTGTATCCCAGCAGTACTTCCACGTTTCCTAGATGATGACACACCAAGAAGAAAAAAAAATCAAGTGTCACTGACGCTAGGAAGTAGGATTTCACCTAAGGGAGGTAAGAAGATGCTGGCTGATTGCTGCATACGGGTCCTGGCTGATGGAAAAGCTGACCATACACATGGCAGTCTGAAATCTGCCTACACTCAGCAAAAGATCTAGTTAATCCCATTTTCTGGAAGAAGTTCTCCAGCTGGAGAACTAATGCTTGGCTGGCTTGTTTCTTGTGGTCTGTTGATACTTAATCCATTGTCCATTACCCTCCTTTTGGGTTCAAGGTCTGGGAAAATCCAGGTTTCCCATACTGTGGAATAATTGCCTGAGGTGACTTGGAAATTAAACAGATATTCACATCTTTAAGGAAAGGTAAAACACTGAAGAAGCTTCCAGGGCGGAGTGTAGCTGCACTACAGTTCCCTAGGCCTCCAACCTTAGATGTTAATCACACTGGGGGAACTTGGTGTGATGACTCTAAGAGGAACAGTACGGAGCGTGGAGCAGAGTGGAGACACCGCGGCCAGGCTCTTTGATAAGATGGGTTTGTTCTTGGGCACACCGAAACCAATAAACTGCACATTTGCTACCGTGAGCCAACGGCCTGTCATGTTTTTGACAAAAGGCTGTACTTTAGTGAACTTTTCTCATTATAACATCATTATAATACCAAAACACACCTCCATCCCAAAAGCTACCCACCTCCAAGATGCAATCGTAGGCATGCACCCTGAGCATGCACTTTGAATTTCTCTAAGTCTATACCTTTAAACAAAAGCAAGAAAATTTTGCACCAATTGTAACCAAGATATGCATGATTAGAGTCACTCAAGCTCTACCTAAAAGATCGAAAATAATTTAAATTAGGTTAAGAGAGAGAGGATGTTAGGGAAGATACCATCGCGACTTCTGGGATCAGTTGACGGGCTGAGCCTCTCTTCCCCTCATTGAGACGCCTTTGGGTAATATTTGAATGCTTGGTTATACCAAGTGCCTCCCCGGGAAACTTAAGAAATCTTTAGAGTCATTTATACCTTTTAACATGTTTATAGCCAGGCTGTGTTAGTCATACTTCTGGTATTTGTATGTGTTTTGCAGACAGTGAATTTATCACCAGCAATCCAAAGAACCTTTGTACCTGTTGCTTTAATAAATTGCACTGCTCATTAAATCTAGCCGTGTTCTAGTTCTCATTGAGCACGACCAAACACTTTCTAAGTGTGGCCATGGTAGTTCACGGAATGCAACTAGACTGAGGGTGTATTACATCGTGAATCCGTAATAGCGATAATTCAGTACCCTGAATGTGACCAGACTTATAACAGCTAATTGGGCATCACTCCCAATTACTTTAACCTGTAACGCAACACATACCACCTTCAGCTGGGCCACAGGACTGCCTGCCTGGTGCTGGGACAGGGAATGGGTTGCAGAATGCGGGACACCTGTGTACAATGGTTAGGGAGGGACATGCTCTTCTTGTGTTTATCCCAGCCTGTGAACTGGGTCTGTGAACTTCTGCTGAAGACCATACACTAGCCATGTCTGGACATGGTCCACCTAATAAAGAAGATTTGTGTCCCCAAAAAGTCTTTGATCCACAGCTCATGGTCAGGACCAAAGTAATCACCAAACCTGCACTTTTACCATGTGGGGCCCTTTCTCTTTCATGGAGCACATATCACCCAACTCCTTTGGCATGGGAGGATTCTGGTCTCTCGCTTTTGACCTGCCACAGTCTCCAGAGGTGGAGCAGAGGTCCCTGCCAACTTCTACCATCCTGTGGTTCTGCAAGGATTTTTTTTTTATTATAAGGGTATCAAGCACTGACACAGAAGCCCTCCATTCTTGGAGACATACAAATGCCATGTGGACATACTCCTGAGCAACCTGCTGTAGGTGACCCAGCCTTGAGAAGGTGATTGGAGCAAATGACCTCCAGCAGTCCTTTCCAACTTTAACTGCTCTGTGATTCTGCAAAATTAAGGAGCTGTACCAGCCTGTGCTGTATCAGACCAGAACAAGCTAAGCTGCTGTGCTATTCTGCAACTCCGTGACATCTTTGAAAAGCAATTGTCTTTCAGAAGGTTACATGACTGCAAAGTGTCAGCTGCTGCCATGCAGCACCACTGGCACTAGACTCTGAGCTGGAAAATAAGGATCAGTAAGTGGGGCAGCCTGCACCTTGGTGGACACAAGCACAGGGAGTTTTCTTATCTGGATACTAGCTGTCTAAGGCTGGTAAACCAACTGGCTGCCTCTTTCTCTGTGTATTGTATCAAAAGGCTAAGCCTCCTGGCCATAGCCTGCACCGGGAATATGCAGTACCATGCTCAACAAAGACACTGCATGTGACAGCAGAAAAGGTGTTACTGATCCGGCAGCACTCCGTGTCCAGTCAGCTCTGCACAGGTGAATGTATAATGTTTTGGGGCAAAACCTTTCAGCAGTTTCACAGCAAAACACTGTCCAGAGCAGTAACAGTTACTGTTGGCTCTGCCTTTCGATAGTGTTTACACACACAGATGCCAGCAATAAGAGCAGTTGACTATCTGGTGCACCCAGTATCTTATCTGGGATAAGCAGAGTTGCTCTTATAATTATTACATGTTCTATTAGATACAGGGAGCCGGCAAAGTTTTAAGAACTACTTAGAAAGCTCTTCCTCATTGCTCAGCATCTCCCTCCTCCCCACATAAGGCAGGACCCTCTGTCCCCATGGTGCTGAGGATGCCTTGCTTCTGCTCCCGCTGATGGCCAAAGGGGCGCCACCACCCCCATACAGGCTCACCCACACCATGAAGAAACCAGCTCCAGGACTTTCCCACCACTAATGCTCGCTACGAAAAGACTCGAGCACAAGGCCAGGTGCTCCCATGCGCAGTTGGGGAGGACCGGGCTCTGAGATGAGGCCCTTGCTCAGCAGGGAAGGGCAAGCAGCTTTTTATTCAGCACCTTCCCAGTGCTCACTCCAAGCTATGCTGTGAGAACTTTATAACAAGCCCTCAGCAGGTACTACGTCCCCATGTGACAGCTAAGGATGCTCACTGCTGCTGTAGTGTGTGCAGCAGTGGTTTGTCAACACTGGGACAGCACCATAATGGGCTTTGCCTGCTTGCTCTTAACATTTCAATGGCTTCTGCAGAAGCTATTTCTGTCCACTCGAGGTGGGCTCTCTGCCAAGGGCCAGGCTGTACACAGGCACCAAAGAGGAACAGGGGAAGTGCGAGCCTCACCCCCTTCACTCCCAGGCTGTAGTGGCAGCATCCTCACACACCCCACCATGGGCAGGCAAAGTGTGAGCCTGCAGCAGAGCAGAAGCAGCTTGGCAGGAAGGCCAGGAGCCTGCAGAGCAGGCAGAGGCCTTCACTGGATCAGGGTGAAGTCACATCTCACTGTCGTGAACAGTGGCCAGGACAAGAGCTTAGGATGCACAGCCAGAGCAGTGCTGGTGGGCTCCAACCGTCCGGCGTGTGGCTTTACCTGTATGCAAAGCAGGATCGATTTCACATTTCCACATAACCAGTGCTGTTAATTACAACCCTCAGGCACATGTAATGCATTAGAGGTTTCCAAGCCCCAGGTCTAGCCACGACAGGATTGGATATGCTGCTCAAAAATCCAGGTGACACATTAGGCAAACTTGAACAGTTCAGGAGTTAGGGCCTTCACGTCACTTAATGTGGTGTCTAACTGAATTCAAAGTATGGAAATAGGAAGAGCTTACTGTCTGAATACTAATCCTGACTGCCAAACATTACAAACACACACACCCCCCATGTTCTTGCTAGAAATGGAACAGCGCAGGCTCATGCCTTAGCACCAGCCCTCCCCACAGGCAGGGACGCTGAAACAGCCATCTGCCAGGAGACACTACCAGTAGTTCACAAAAACTCGCTTCCATCAAGTGAATCCATTTTTTCCCAAAACAAATTACTTAAATTACAAAAAACAGATTGACCTCTGTTCCTCCTGTTGCTCCCAAACAGTCAGCTGGTATCCACTTTTCCACGAGCTGAGGGGATGCCATTCCCAGCACATCAATCACCACGGTGCCACCAGTGGTGTGTTCAGATGAGGGCTGAGGCAGCTTCTGAGGGGAATCCCTTCAGCTGCAAAGTTAATTAGTAGTTCCTTCACTGCTGAGGAAAGAGGCTGAGAGCTTGTCTGGTAGGAGAGCAGGAGCTCCTGAGGGCTTAATGGCCAGACACTGTGAGCAGCACACTGCTCAGAGCTGGTACAGAGACAGGTCAACGATGGAAACAGAGCTGCAATGACAAACACTGATGGCTCCATTTAGATAGTGTTTTTTCACATTAAACTGAGCAGCAAGACAATCAGAAAATATGGTTGTGGGTTTAAATATTGCTTCATTTTATTTGCAGTTAAGAGCAAAAATTCTGCATTCTTCCACTGCTAAATCTTGACATGGCTTCCATGTTAAAACTAATGATCATATCTCTAGACATAGAAACAATGAAGCAGAAACACAACAAAGCACACAAACAGGACTGAATTATCACAGTCTGGCAGGTCCTGCAGTTCTAAGGAGAGGAAACAGGACAGATGCAAAAGTTTCTGAGCCTTGCAAACTTTGCCCAAGTTTAATCCAGTCTTACACACTTCACACAGGAAGAGAAGATTGGACGGTATTTGCCACCTGGGCTTACTGTGCTCACACTTCAGAACTGGGACTATAAATAATTAAGCAGAGTTTTCCTAAAACTTAGAGGAAAATAAAGTGGGTGAGGTTCTGCTTACGTTCAAATTGCTTTCCCACCAGGCTGCTTTCCTGTAGCATCATAAGTTATTAAAAGCCCTTGCAGTACTCTCAAGACACAGAATTATCTCCCAAACTGGGAGCTCCAGGTTCCTTTCGGTCACAGTGAGATATATAATCCACACATGGTGCCATTACTATAAGCACAGTCTTTGCAAGAACCCAGATGGATGTCAAGAATAAGGCACTTCTTATAGCTGTAACATTTTAAGAGATGTTAACATGCCTTGCATAAAACTGTCCTAATTTCTGGCTTGGGATGAACATGCAATAGCTTCATGAGTCACTCGGCTGCGTTCTTCCAAAATTCTACACCTATAAAGAAAAATCCTGGTTTCTCACATACCCAACATGCTTATCAAAAAGGACACTATAAAGGCATGGACAAGCCAGTACTGGCCTTTCTTCATGATTTAAAAACTTTAAGCTCTTAGTGGAAAAAACAATACTACATCATTTCCAGAAGCTTCACAAAGAGCACTCCCCAGCTTAGGATGCCACGCTCCAGGACACAATAGTGTCATCTCCTCCCATCATCACAGGCTGGTACTTTTACAGGTGACACTGCATAAAGGTAGGCCTTAGCCCCAAAAACCTGGGATTCAGCATGTGCTTTGAATTGTCTTTCATCAAAAAACTGTAGATAGGACAACAAGAAATGAAGCAGACATTGTGGTACTCCTTCCAAGCTGAGGAACAACAGGGAAGATGTTCTCCACCACACAATGACAGGGCTTTGCTGCTGGCATGCAGAGAGCTGATTTAGAATATGGCTACTTCTACTGTTCGTCCTCTAAAAGGAGGCTTCCCTTCAAGTTCAAGCATTGCCAGCTCCTCTCAAAACCTTCTCACTATGCTAAAAAAGAAAATGAAAGGTAAAGGACTAGTGGAAGCAGCACTGGCTATTGGTTTCTCATCAGTGACTTTGCACCACCAGTTTCACAGCTTTGGCCTTACTTCATCACTGGAAAAGTTTCAAAGACAAGACCTGGCTGTCTGGGAATAGTGGCACCCTGCCGCCAGGAAGAGCACGGTGGCATCAGAGGTCATTCTAGCAAGCCAAGTACAAATGGAACACAGGAGAAAAAGAAATTATTCCAAAACTCCCAGTGAGTCTGCCTCTACTCTGTTTTTGACCCAGTAACTTTTAAGAAGAAACTTGTGGTTTTCTATCCACCAATTAATTGAATCAACCAGAGAAACAAACTGCACCATCTTCCCATCTATGCTTCTTTGCTCTGAAAGAACACTAATACATACAGAGCTGCCCAGCTGCCCTCAGAGCTCCAGAGACTCCTCAGTGGGTCAGCTCCTTCTTGAACCCAGGTGCTCTTTATCTGAGACGTAAGCCCTCTTTTTCAGAGCCTTTGTATTATTACAACTTTTAAGAAGGCACTTTAAATTAAGAGATTAAAGATCAATCATTTTTGAAGTGGAAATTAAGACCCAAAGATAAAAACACTGAACTTAAAATCCTGCAACACAACCCAGCCAGTTATAGCCCAATTGTACTGTTTAGCACAATTTAAAAAGTATTAATGCAAGTCTAAACCTTTTTATGTTGTATTAAAAGTCAAGCAATATTGAAAGCATCAACCACAGGCATGGAATGAGTGATTATTTCACGTAACAGCACTAGAGAAGGGCTGAGTGGTACAGAGGAGAGACAGCACAGCCTCCTGCTCTGGACAGCAGATGCTGAAGGAAGCTATCAGGTCACCACGTCCCCTGGCAGCTCCAGCTCTGAGCGAACAAGGAGACTGGGGACACATGGAAAAAATGAAAATGCTCTGTGGATAACTGGGTACACAAAAATCCTTCCACAAGATGTATACTCACCCAAAATAGAGACTACCTATGTTTTACCAAGGGGACAGAATACCTGTGATTTTCTCTATGTCAGAGAGTGAATCTGATAAGGAGATCCCTCACTATAAAGTGGAGGAATGCTAGGTAACAAATAACCAGCACTCATAGCCTGCTTGCTCATTCTGCAGCTCCCTCCTTTGCATCCAAGATAAGAAGTTTCACCTCATCCAGGATGGAGGCTTGTTCACCTGTTGGTATAACACGGATAGACATGGCACTCAGGGTACCAGGCAATCCCCTCGACCATCCCCCATCAAATTTATTGGGGGATGACCTGCTGGAGAGGAGCTCTGCGGAGAAGGACCTGAGAGTCCTGGTGGACGACAGGTTGACCATGAGTGTGCCCTGGTGGCCAAGAAGGCCAACGGGATCCTGGCGTGCATAAAAAGGAGCGTGGCCAGCAGGTTAAAGGGGGTGATCCTCCCCCTCTACTCTGCCTTGGTCAGGCCTCACCTGGAGTACTGTGTGCAGTTCTGGGCTCCCTGGCACAAAAAAGGCAGGGATCTCCTGGAAATAGTCCAGAAGAGTGCCACAAAGATGATATGGGGCCTGGAGCATCTTCCCTATGAGGAAAGGCTGAGAGACCTGGGTCTGTTCAGCCTTGAGAAAAGAAGACTGAGAGGGGATCTTATCAATGTTTATAAATATCTTAAGTGTGGGAGACAGTGGGATTTGGCCAACCTCTTTTCAGTGATTTGTGGGGACAGGACAAGGGGCAATGGCCACAAAATGGAGCACAGGAAGTCCTGCACCAACATGCGAAAGAACAACTTCACAGTGAGGGTGACGGAGCACTAGAACAGGCTGCCCAGGGAGGTTGTGGAGTCCCCTTCTCTGGAGATATTCAAGGCCCGTCTGGACTCCTACCCGGGCAACCTGCTCTAGAGAACCTGCTTTGGCAGGGGGGTTGGACCTGATGATCTTGAGGTCCCTTCCAACCCCTAGAATTCTGTTTAAAAAAAAAAAATGGAGCATGAGAGCGCTCAAAACACAAAGCAAAGCTGCTTCTCCCATGTGAACCACTTTCCAATGTTAAGCACAATCTCTCAGTGCCATTTTGCATCCCGTCTCCATGCTGCACTACTCCCCTTGCTGATGACTGAGCTGTACAAGCATCAGCACTACAGCCGACTCGCTCCCATTTATACTGCCTGCTGTCAGGCACTGCCACCAGTGCTAAGATACCAGGGGGGTCTTCAGCTCCTCTGTTCCTCATTCCCAGACTTGTCAATGGGACAGGAGCTGCACTTACCTTCCCATGCAGAGTTATTTTGGACTTACAGGTCAAAATGCTACTACCTATGTACCACTAAAGGTCATGAAATCCGCTGGCAGTTACCTGAACAATCAAATGATGGATCACTCTTTGTATTAAAGGTGCACAAATAAGTGGTTCGCAAAGGCTAGTAATACATATCTGCACAAGATGTTCTTCTTTCCCTGACAGTTACTTGGCCTTGCTTGACCCACCATTATCCACTATGTGGTGCTCACAATAGAGTGATTCTCCAGATGCTGCCTTTTTTTTTTTTAAAACTTATAACCAAAACAGCTCTTTTATTTGCATTTTTGCTAATAATCTGATAACTCAATTACGAAAACAGAGTTCTGCTCCACCTCTGTGGGTCCTGGAAACTCATTAACAATGCTAAGAGATTGCAAGAAGCTTAAACCTCTTAAGCAGGCAAAGCTGGCATTAAAAGTAAGCTCAAGATTTATGCTGCCTGTCCACAGAAAACAATTCTCTTCAGCAGACCCAGATGAGCTCTGGCAGGCAGGACTGGTGGGGAAGTCTCCAGGGCCATAGGAGAAGCACGGTCACTGAAATGGAAGCGCCTGGGCCACATACAAGCTGTGCTCTCATCAGAGAGCCTTGAAACCTGGTGCAGTCCAGCCAGAGCCTCCACAGCCATCCTGCCTGAACTGACAATAATTTTTCCACATTTTCGCAACATATGGGAACTATTTTCTTAAAATCAAATGTACTTACTTGTAAATTGACGTTAGCATTTCAGGTAGCATGTACAGACTTCGATATTGCAGGCTCCACATGTGGATGCTGGCACAAGGCATGAACGTTTTGCTGCAGGGCTGCCAGCTACAATTGTCAGGAACTCAAATCTGCCAGCTCTCAGCAGGGTGCACATACCTGGAGTCCACCCCAAATGATTCGGGTTCCTGCTGTTCCTGCTGCAATGATGTAGCTCACCCCCTTCCCATATGAAGTAACTGCATCTGCATCCATCAGCAGTGCACAGATTCCCCAAAGCTTTTTGAATCCATTGATATTTGCATTTTATTTTGTCAAAGGACTTCTATTTTTGCTTAATCTGAAGTTACGACTCATAAGATTTTCTGGATGGTAGTAATGCCATGAGAAAAAAAGTCCCCAAATAAGCCCGTACCAAGATTTCCCAGCCCCTTTGCACTGCTCCAATGCTGTTAGTCTGTCACCTCCTGTGCCTGTATGTCCAGAAACACTTCCATCTTACTCCCACACAGGTGTGGTCTTTCCACACACCACTCAGCTTTATTTGCTTAGTGAATTCAGAACTCAGACTGGGATTTTTAAAGGAATTTGGTTTCCCACATCCAGGTGACAAGTCTGTGATTTGAGCTCCTTGCCTACTTGCACTGTGGTGTTACGTGGCTGCCACGTGGGGCTCAGCCCCACTTCCCCCAGGAACGTCACCTTCTTGTCTGGAGCCCAAAACATTTGTTTTTGGGCCCTTGGAGAAGTAGGAGACAGATGCTACCAGCTGCTGATCACCAACTCTGTGAACTGCACTCTGGGGGAAACCCACCAGCTGAGCTCCCAACAACAGAATGATGAAAAACAGAGGTGAATGAGGTGGGGGTGTCACCTCTTCATCACCTCTCTGCCATACAGCATGCCCAGCTGTTCTGCAGCTGCTTGAAAACTCCAAATAACCCTGCAGCCAAGCCTTACACACCGTGACACCCAGGACACACAACGCCTTTTTTCATATGGACCCCATCAGCTGTTTCCATTTGAAACGTGGCTGCTGTCTCCCAGTGACACAACTGGCAGTAATGAGAACCAACCATGTACCCAAAGTCTCCATCAAGTAACAAGCACCACAAGCCTGCTCATGAAAGCAGATGTAGAGCCAAGTCCTCCAGCACCCCTGGGCTCTGAGGGAACCCCTACAATAGCCATGATTTCAACAGCCACAACCATGCAGGGGTGCTTTCAACACCAGAATGAAGTCCCCATCCATCTCACACATCTGGTTTCCACTCACTGCTCTACCCTGGATATTCTGGGCAGGAAAGCATGCCTCTACCGCCTATGCTGACAGCAGTCATGCTAGGAAAGGGGCAGTCTGCAACACTCAACAGTTCAGCTAAACTCACCAACAAGAGCAAATTCCCCAGATCCAGCATGCGCTGAATGTACCAGCCTGAGCACAAGCAGCATGCACAGTGCTTGCTCCCTCCCCAGCAAAACCACCACAGCCCTCAGATGCTTCGTTCTGAAAAACAGAAGTGCATTTCCTCCTGTGCACCAAATGCATCATGCCAGTGATTATTCAGCTTCACCACACACCGGACACGGCCAAGCTAGTGGCAAAACCCAGTTACTGGCATGAGGGGCTGAGGAGAAGACACCCTCTCCCAAAGCAACCATACCTCTCTAATCTCTCAGCAGTAGAGTATCCCTCGAGTATCAGAACACCCTGGTCATGCCGCTGAGCTCAAGGTGCGGCATCACCTCTCCTCCCCCCTTGCCCAAGCTGCTCTCCTCTCTTCCTGCCAGGCAGAACAACCTCGGCACCATGCGGCACACCAGCCCTCCACTCTGCCGGCACCAGCTTCCTCCCCACCCAGCTGCTTTAACTCTCCGCTTGCATTTTGTGTTGAGGTTGGCTGTTTTTTTATCAGATATAGAATGCACGCTTGCTGCTTTTTTTAAACTCTGCGATCGAGTCTATTCTGTCTTCTCTCCCTTCATGTATTTGTGCTGTACCAGATGCAAGCACAGCACAGCAACAAGACATGCACAAAGCCATGCTGAGGATAGGTCAGGGAGACCACTTGCAGCCGGATAAGGAGAAGAGTGGAGCAGCTAATTGGCATGTATCCGGCACACCTGAAGAAGAATCAGGGCACTGGGATGAAAAACCTGATGAAGTGGTAGTAAAAGAGGTGCATCTGAGGAGTTCCCCGAAACAACAGAGAACAATACCAAGCAAGCTATGACCTCTGGTGATGGAAAAGACCAAAACGGTGAAATATGGCAGTGACAGAAATATTTGGTAAGACCCTGACAGCATACACCACGTCAATATAACTGGCAGCGAAATCAAACAAGATGCATCTTCCCAGGCTGCAAGGCTGTAGGCTTCAACAGCAGCCTACATGGCGTATCCTGCTATGCTACCTGTCTCCCTGCTTTGCCCTGCATTCCAGCTGGCCAAGGAAATGGGATGAAGGCAGCAAGAGGTACTTCATGCATAACGGAGCTGGAGTCTCTAGCTGCTGGATAGCCAGTCCCTGCCACGCTGCTGCACGTCACCATTTCTACTGCAATCAGGCCGTGGGACTTGGATGACAGAAGAATCAGCATCTGCCAGGTAATGGGAAGTAAAATCTCTTTGCTGATGAACTAGGCACCTACCCAGCATAAACTATTCATTTTGAGAAACGTTTCCATTTAGCAAACAGTAAATACAATTCCCCCGAGTCAGTGACCACCGGCAGGTACTCACCCACAGCCCTGTCAGAGCACTACCCACAAAAAACAACCAGCTTTTCCAGACCCACATTAACACTTAGAATCACAGAATTATTTAGGTTGGAAAACAACTTTAAGATCATCAAGTCCTTCCATTATCTAACCCTACAGGTCTATCACTAAGCTACGTCCCTAAGCACTACAGCCACACGTCTCTTAAATACCTCCATGGATAGTGAACCCACCACTTCCCTAGGCAGCCTGTTACTATGCCTAATCACCTTTTCCATGAAGGAATTCTTCCTGATATCCAATCCAAACCTTCCCTGGTACAACTTGAGGCCATTGCCTTGCATCATATCAATTGTCACCTGAGAAAAGCGAGCAATACCCTCCCTGCTGCAGCCTCCTTTTAGGCAGTTGTAGAGAGTGATGAGGTCTCCCCTCAGCCTCTTCTTCTCCAGACTAAATGATCCCAGTTCCCTCAGCCACTCCTCATACATCTTGTTTTCTAGTCCCTTCATCAGCTTTGTTGCTCTTCTCTGCACATGCTCGAGCAACTCAATACCCTTCTTATAGAGAGGGGCACCAAACTGAACACAATATTTGAGGCACGGGCTCGCCAGCGCTGCGTACAAGGGGCTATCAGTTCCCTAATCCTGCTGACTACGCTATTTCTGATGCAGGCTAGGATGTCATTGACCTTCTTGGCCATCTGTGCACACTGCCAGCTCATGTACAGCTGGCTGTCGACCAGCGATCCCATTGAGCTGTCACCGCATGATGACGAGGTGTCTGGGGTGCACAGTCACATCTCCACACAGCCCCCTGCACACAAAGGTGCAGAGAACCTGCAACATGCACCAGTGAGCACCAATTAATCACCAACAGAGATCAAGCCCTAATAGTTAAGCAGCAAAATGCAGGGGAATAAGCCAAATGACAGGTTAAACAGATTTTTTTTCTTCTTCTGAATAATCTCTAGCTCATACCCAGCAACCGTCCCAAATTATGGCAATGTCTTCCCTTGGTATTTCATTTCCCAGTGTCTCATTTAACCAGCCCTGCCCTTATATCTGTTATTTAAACCTGTTCAATGAACTAACTTAAAAATACCTCAGGGTCCCTTTTCTGCAGCTCTGCTCTAGCTTGAAGTAACGAAGTCAAGGGCCAGCACCTACAAAATCAGCCACCTTACGCAGGTGATGCTGGCGTGGCACCACAGCCAAAATGCACATCAACAGGGGGCACATGTGAAGCTCTGAGACCCTTCCTCTCCAGCCAGAACCCAGAGAGTTACAGAGTAACAGAACCACAAAACAGCTGAGGGTGGCTCAATTGGGCCACCCAGAGCAGGGTGCCCAGGACCACATGCAGGCACCTTCTGAAGATCTCCGAGGAGGAGACTCCACAACCTCTCTGGGCAACCTGTGCCAAGGCTCTGTTACCCAAACAGCACACAAATGCTTCCTGATGCTCAGAGGGAGCCTACAGTGCTTCTTTTTGTGCCCACTGCCTCTTGTCCTGGTCAGCACTGAAAAGAGCCTGGCTCCGTCCTCTTTGCATCCTCCCTTTGTGTATTTATGGACTGGGCCTGCTCTTCTCTAGGCTGAAAAGTTCCGGATTTCTCATCAGAAAGCATCCCTTCAAGCATCTTGGTGGCCCTTTGTTGGATTGCTTCCAGTTCATCCAGGCCTCTCTTGTACGGGGGGGCCCAGAATATGACATAGTACTCCAGGTGCTGCTGGGGTTGCTTTTAGGAAGGGGGGGGGCACTGGGGTTAGAGCAGAAGTGCACAGCCCACCCACCCCACAGCCTGCATCCCCACAGGCAGGCTCTGCTCTCTGCTAATGAGAAGAATAAAAACAACACTGTGCCTGGCATTGCCTCACTGGAAGAATGCATCAGCCTCCGAAAAGGCAGCCGGCAGGGCCGGAGGGGAGGGAGCTCCGTCATCTGCTGCAGCCGCACCAGTGGGCCCTGGGGAGCACCGTGCGTGTGGTAGGGACCTGGGGGGTCCCTGCAGACCCCTTGCAGCCACCACTGCTGTCTGGCAACAGCTTGGACACGACCTTGGAGGCCAAAGAGGTGCTCTCCTAGGCAGGATGGCTTCCAGCACGGCTGCTAAATCACCGCTGGTGTGACATGACACCAAAGCAGAGCTCTTGCCAGAGGGAGAGCGAGGGGCTTTGCACACCTACTGGTATGGAGGCTGCTGGGATGGGAACAGATGTAGGCACGGGCACAGCCGACCCATGACACGTGAAGGGAATCAAAGGCACACCAGAGCAAAGGGAGGGAGGTTTAGAGACCAAGGCCCACAGCTCGGCATGTTTAACCAACAAGCCACTAATTCACTGTTAATCCCAAACATGTTGAGCTTTTACAAAAGGTCATCCCTGTCTGGAGCCCTCCAGAAGTTTAATTAAACCCTAGACATTCAGAAAGTTGATGTCTAAAGCAGGATTTCTCTTGCTTTGCCAGGCAGGTGCACATCACAGCACGCTGCAGCAGAGCCTAATTTATCTGCTGAGAAGCTGCTACAAGCTCCTGCTCGTACCTCATCCTGCAGCACCTTCTCTTTCATAGCCAGGTGCAGGATTTTGAAGGGCTCTAACAAAATAAACTGACTTTAAACAAAATTTAAGTTGGCAACTTGGATTTCCATGACCCACAGCCTCGCCACAGGCACCAGGGTTCCAGCCCAGAGCAGTGCAGGGAAAACAGCTACAACTGTTCTGAATAGGCAGTTTGCAATGCATTGAGGCTACGACAAAAAGGAAAGAGATAAATGCTTACCCTCGTAGCTCTCAGGCCCAGATCTCACTGACACAATAGCAGAACTCAGCTTTTTCCTGTCTACAGACTGAAGCTGCCCTGACACCCGAAGTTGTTGCGCATCTACAAGCTCCCTGGCACCTTTTCATCCCCAGACTTAAAAAGCAAAAACAGTCTCTGTTATTCACTGTGCATTCCCTGAGCAAACAGTGTCAGCATCACCAGCAGTACATCAGACTCAAGATAAGCTAGTGTCTTGTTGAGCCCATCTCCACACCAGGGCAGAAAGGCAGGGACACTGCTCCAGCCTCTGGGACACACATCAGACCAGCACCTTCCTGCCAGGCCTGGAAGACTTCCTCCCATTCCTGGATCCCCTATATCAACACCTAAAACTGAACAGAAGGGAGGTGCAACTCAAGCCACCCAGTCCAGGCACCTTGGAAGACAGCATAGCAGCCTGACAAGTGAAACAAAATAAATCCCAGGTCCTAGTCAAGCTTTTGGACAGCTCCCAGCCAAAACCAATGCCCAGCTCAGAGGTTGCAGCTGCACCCAGTTAATGTCCCACTGACACCCACGCCATGTGGCCAACATGCAGGCAGCAGAGCTGACAAACACCTGCGCGGATATCCACGTGCACCCTGTGGGAGGGTTGGCAGACGTCCACACAGGGAGCAGTGACTGCTCCAGATTCACAGCTTCCAGGCGCTTGCCTGGAGGCAGGCCCCCACCACTGAGCTCTCTGCGGGGTTCCCATTAACAGCAAATGGGCAGCAATACCCCCCCCCCCAGTGATTAATCACCTTCCTGGATTGCAGGAAAGTTGTTATTTCCAACCACCACCGTGCAGCTGCCAGTGCACCCACCCCACAGCGCAGGACGTGCAGCCTGGGGCACCCAGACCCCAGGGCAGGGCAGCCACACTGAGCACCAGATGTGCACGCAGCAGCCCTCGGGATCAAAATCATGCAGCAGGAGCATGGCAGCCACAGACCTAGGAGAGAGGGGGCTGCTGCAACATGCCGGGAGAGTAGGCAGAAGTTACATGTTGAAGGTAGGTGGTGTTGCAAGGCAATAAACTAACAGGATTTTGGGGGGAGTTTAGAGGAAAATAGGAGGTATTTTCTATGTGAATATTTTCTCCTAAAACAAGCACTGGGAAGATTTGGAAAAATTTAAAAACTTGATTACTGCAGCAATTCAAGCAGACACACTTCAGTACTGTGCTAACTGCTTTCTAAAAAACAAACATGATTATTTTCCAAACCTTCTTCTAAAAACATTTTTTTCTTTATCACATTGTAATATTAGGCCACACTTCTGTATACTATTTTTGAGCACTGGATAAAATACTCTTCTTGGTCTCCAAGTTGAGGGTAGAGATTCTCTCTGTTTTCAGGATTCTTCTTACTTGCCCTTTCCAGAGCTCTGGGCTTTCTGTCCCCCTGCATGAATATCCAGGTGCAGCGCAGCCCCACCACCATGCCATGGGATCAGCACAAACCATGGCACATTCAGCCAGGGAAGGTGCCAAGCCTGGTCCCACGCAGGGAGTCCTGACTGTGGCTACAGGTTGGGCAGCACCGGGCTGGGAATGGCCCTGCAACATGCCCTGGTAATGGGGACATCAGCCATGGCCCAGGCTGTGCAAGCAGGAGCACGGCTAGCAGAAAATAGTTCTCCCCCTTTACTCAGCATTTAGACCCCATCTAGACTGGTCTGTTCCCCATGACGCAGAAAAGACATTGATAAGGCAAAGCAAGTTCAGCAAAGGGTGACCGTGATGGTGACAGACTGGAGTAATTGCCCTGGAGGACGAAGGAAGCTGGGCTTGCTCACTGGGCGAGGAGATGGCTCCCGGGGAACCTAACAGCAGCCCACCAACACCTACAAAGCCTTTAGGAAGATGAGGCCAGGCTTTTAACAGTCATACACAACCAGCAGAGAGGGCACAACAGGCATAAACTGCAGCAAGTAGGATTCATGCAGAAATGCAGCAAGAATCCTTTTCACCATGAGGACAGTCAAGCACTGGACCAGGCCGCTCAGTGAGATGCCACAGCTTTCCAGCCACGTTCACGCCAGAAGAAATCACAGCAGACTCAGGAACTCCCCATTTCTGACTGCTGCAGCTCGGCTACAGCCCAAGTGGTAAAAGGGGCCACTTCCAGCAAACGCCAACCCTTCCTCAAATGAAGTCTCCCATTTCACAGCCACGGTCTCTACTCCTTACTGCACACCTAACAAACCAGCCGCATACTACACCCAGATCACTCTGTGCCAGAGCCCCGTTCCCCACGTTCCTCCCAGGCCAAACCCACATGCTCTCGCTGCGGTGCTCAGGAAGGTGTTGGCGCTGTTGTCCCAACCACCGATGGAGGCAGATGCCTACCACACACCATGCTGATGCCCACTGGCCGACAGCTGCCACAGTCTGATCACTTAATGACTCCCATTTCCAACAGGTAGCCTTGCACTTCATACATCCAAATGCCAGTGGCTGCATATCCAACAACTTCTAGAGACCTACTACATCAAAACTTCCACAAGCACCAACTCACATCTTATTTGAAAAAACAAGGGGCTGAACAGCTGTCTTCCATAGACGAGTTCAATGCATTAATTACAGCATCCTCCTTCACCTGGTCTGAGTTAAGTCCCCTTCCTTTGCTAGGGGAGGATGTAAGATGAGACAGTCCACTGACTACCAACCCTTCTCCTGGCCCTTCACCCAGAAGACTTCTTGTACAAGACTGCTGCTGCTCACTGAAAAACACCTTGGAGCCTGCTCAGGGCCCTCATCACCCACCTGGCTCCTCTGCAGCTCTCAGGCACCCTCCTGAGTGACCCTGGGTCTGCACCAGAGGTCACCACATGATGCATTGCCTGGCTTTCTCCCACACTACACACAGTTACTGAACACATCTCTCTTTTACTACAAATAATGACATCTTTTTTGCTGCTGGAAAACCAGATTGAGATTGCTCAAAATGGCAACTTTACAAGTCCTCCTGTATCTCCATACTTTAAAATCTCTCAGAGTCCTTCAGCACTCTGATTTCCTGCTTTGTCCACCTGCTCCCTCCTATCACCTAAAATCTCCACTTTAGTCCACTCCTTCTCCTCCCCGTCTCTCCACCTGAAATATAACCACGTACATCGCCCAGCCACATGCCGCAGGCAGGAAATCATAGAATCATCGAATGGCTTGTTTTGGAAGGGACCTCAAAGATCACCTAGTTCCAACCCCCCTGCCATAGGCAGGGACGCCACCCACTAGATCAGGTTGCCCAGGGCCTCATCTAACCTGGCCTTGAACACCTCCAGGGATGGGGCATCCACAGCCTCTCTGGGCAGCCTGTGCCAGTGCCTCACCACCCTCTGAGTGAAAAATTTCCTTCTAACCTCTAATCTAAATCTCCCCTCTTTTAGTTTAAAACCATTCCCCCTTGTCCTGTCATTATCTACCCAAGTAAAGAGTACCCTTCTCATCCATCAGAGGGGGTACACTGTCCTTGGCCTTTCTTTTCTGAGCAATGACTGCACAAAGACACACACACAACTGCTACGTTTCCAGCTGCCCCAACCCAGACATGTTTTTACCAGCAGTTCCTCCAGAAGCTGTTTCCAGCAGTTTCCACTTTATTGTCCCAGACTTCCTGTCTAAACAAATCAGTTCTCCCTTTGCAAAGGCAGTTCTTGTAATCCCCCATGGCAGGAGCCACTCACTGCAGCAGCACCTGCCACACGATCCCCAGGTATGAAGCCAAACCACAGGTGACAACGAGGACCTGGGTGATAGATCCCAGGGTCTCTGGCCACCTTCTTCCTCCTCCTCCTCCTCCGTGAAGGTGGCTGGCCATGCCACACAACCCTGCAGCCACAAGCACCAGCCAGACACAGGCTGCACTTCTGCTCTTGGCATGCCTAGAAAGCACAAAGCCTCCCCAGCTCTGCAACACGCAGCAGTGCCAAAGTAATCCACGGTAACAGGATTTACGGCTTGCTCATCTCAGTCCTACTGAACTCATTTCAGCAAATAATGGATTATCCCCGTCTGTCGGCACCAAAACAATGGAGATTTAGCAAGAGAAAGCTGAGATCTAGCTGCAAAGGATACGCTGCTGGGTTTGGATGTGATCTTCTGGAGGGCACCATACCCCACCCTGGGGACTCTGTTTTCCTCTCTGCACAGCCAGCACCCCCAGATGCCCGTAGTGTGGCAGCCCCAAGCAAGGGCACACTGCCAGGCACAGAGCCGTTCTTCTGGGTGACAGAACAGCTCGTACCATAGGAATGTACCTCTCATCTGCCTCCCCCACCAGCTCTGAGCCTGACAGCTAAAAGCACAAGGAATAACAGCAATTTTCAAGCTACATCAAATACAGAAGCAGGGGGGGGGAGGGAATCCAGGCTGCTATAAGCAGACAAGAAAAACTCAACCGTGGGCCAGAGTCAAAGCAAACACCATTAGCAGGTCTGTCCTCTCTGGATCTACATGCTGCTCAGTACCCTAGGCACAAGCACTCAGTACCCTAGGCACAAGCTGAAAGGGCAACTGCTGCTCCTGCAGGCCCCTGTAACGCACGCACGCATAAAGTAACATGTAGATTAAACCGCTCAGGAAGTGACAAAACCAGGGGCAGCGTTATTATACTGCCTACACTGCTGCAAATAGCACAGAGCCAGAGACATGGGAGCTCTCCTATGCTACCGCAAGGGCAGCAACGCCTCCGGCAGTACAGGCGGGCTTCTGCACCAAAACATACTTCCTGCAAAGATGCTGACAAGCAGAAGCGCCGTGTAACAGGGCCCAGGGTGCAAGAGGGTGCACAGCCCAAAGGAGGTAAGTTTTTTCAGCAGAAGCACTTTCACCAAAGCACCCCATCTTTACTGCAAGCACCTTGTGACGATGAGAACACATCTTCCAGGAGGACCGCTAACTGTCTGGTCTACATTAAGCCAAAAATAATTACAGAGCAGCTGATTTTTTGTTGTTGTTGTTGCCATGAATCAGACTACAGTTAATTGATATTTACTCTGCATTCACTCAGTGTTGCAGATCATCCAGCATTGTTCAGGATGACAGAGCAGACAATAGGCACCAGTGGTCACAAAGCCTCGGCATGCAGGGGGCTGTACAGTAGCTGCATGGTAAAAAGGCAATCTTACCTGGACTAACACATAGCACATCAAGGGGACACAAACAGAAAAGCTACATGGGCGAAGAAGAGAGAGGACAAGGAGACTGTCACGGAACAGCCAGCTACAGGAGCTCAGGGCAGCTGAGAGGTCTGATCCCAGACTGCGCAGACATTCTGGTAGAATGAGGGGAAAAGCTCCATTCCAGCAAACTAAGCTCCAGGGGACAAGAAGGACAGACCTCCAGCAGAAGGAGGGAAACCAGAAAGGCAGAGATTGTGTAAAGCCCTTGTAAAATGAGCAAACTGTTGCATAGACCTGACAGGATGAAGCCAGAAGGGCAAACAGCTATTTAAGCTAAGTATATTTGTTCTTGTGATGACGTTGGTATTTAAATTGATCATAAATAGACTCAGGCTGGAAATGAGAAGATGGATCCTGACCATTGGAGGTTAAGTCCTAGAATGGCCTTTCAACAAGAATTACTGGGACAAGAAACAAAACTAGTTCAAGATGGAGCTGGAGAAATGCAGAAATGTACAGAAGGATTATGAAAAACATCTCTGCGCGAGACAGACAAGATGCAGCAACCCAGAGACAATACCTGAGCAAAGCCCTTTCCTTAGGGAACCCTGGGCGTTCACAGGATGATAGAATGGTTGGCAGGAACGTCTGGGTCCACCTGGTCCAACCCCTGCTCAAGCAGGGTAACCCTGAGCAGGGTGCCCAGGACCACATCTAGGCAGCTTTAGAAGATCTCCAAAGAGGAGACTCTACAACCTCTCTGGGCAGCCTGTGAGAAGGCTCCAGCACCCTCACAGCAAGGAATTGCTTCCTGATGTTCAGAGGGAACCTCCTGTGCCCCAGTTTGTACCCCAGTTTGTCACCTCCCTCCACCCGCTGGCAGCACTTTGGCTAATGCAGCCCAGGACACCATCAGCCTTCTTTGCCCAAGGGCACGCTGCTGGCTCGCGGTCAGCTTGGTGCCCACCAGGACCCCCAGGGCCTTCTCTGCCAGGCTGCTTTCCAGCTGGGTGCCCCAGCCTGTCCCGGGGTCTGGGCTTGTTCCTCCCCAGGGCAGGACTCTGCGCTTCTCCTTGCTGAACTGCAGGAGGTTCCTGCCAGGTTATTACAGTAGTGCCATAATAACCATGGGCATCATGAGCACAGCTCTGCTCAGGACGTCCGAGAGAAGGCAGAGCAAGGCCCTGGAGCCACTCTGCAGCAACCAGGTGACCAGAGTTGCATTTCCAGGAAGATTTCCTGCTTCAGCGGAAAGGAGGCTTCCTCTGAGCCAGAGCAAAATTTTTTGGAACCACCCAAAAATCAAACCATATTTCTGAGAGCATTGTCCAAATGCATCAGCAGCTCCTGGCCTCCACTCTGCAGCCTTTAGCGTAGAGAAATACAGCTTCCCAGTGCCTCCAAGGGACCAGAAGACATCTGCAGGGTTCCCTACCTAAAGAATAGCATGCTTAGAACAGGTGCCTGCAAGCAGCCCCCAGGGCCAGGTGCTGTGCAGGACTAGCAGGAGAGCAGCACAAGATCTGGTGGCACTTCCTGAGCACCCAACAGAGGGCTCGACCGGACCCTGTCCTACACTGACGCTTTTTAGAGATAGGATCAGTGAGGTCAGGTGCAGGAACACGTCTCAGGGATCACTTTGTGCCACTCTGCCCTGCTCTTCCCCTACCAGCCCAGCTGTGCTCCCATGTCCACATTGCTGTGGAGCTCCTGGACCAACTCCAGTGTGCAAAGGAGCACCCCCTCCCTGCCTTCAGTCACCTCTCACGCTTCTCCGTTTCACACCAGATTTGCTACTCTGGGCAGAACCATTGGCCCGTCCCCTGCTGCATCAGTCCCGAGCACAGAGGGATCGTAGAGGGGACCACTCCTGCTCTCCCAGTGTGCAGAGCTACCTGATTTTCTCATTTCCAGTGAAGCAGCTCAGGCTTCATACTGTGTCCTGCGATTCACACAGGTCCAATTACCAGCAGAAGAGTCACTTTACCCACCCACCACTGCTCCAAAACGCAGTAGCCTTCCCCTCTGCAGGCACAGGGGCTGCGGCCTGACCTACCCCAGCCCCGGGTTCTGCACCAGAGCTGCCTGGGGACAGGCAGCCCTGACAGCACAACCCAACACAGACACGAAGGTCTGTGGAGAGCAGCACCCTTCCACTGCCACTGATGCCAGGCTGACACGTCCTCCTGTGCAGCACTGAAGAAGGGCCAAAGTCCTTCGTTATCCCAGCCCTGACACTTGGGAAACACACTCCCCCTTGGCCAAGCCGTTGCCAGGAAATGCACAGCAAAATCCCCTGCAGCCACGCAAAACAGGAACTTGGAAATTATCTATAGAAAATGACAAGTGAGACATGAAATATAGGAACTCATTCATCCCACAGGATGGATGTCAGGAGCAAACCTGCTGCCCTCCTGATAGTAGGGTCAGGATCCTGCTCCCCATGGCATCACCCTCACCTTCCCCCTCACAGACATGCTCAGAGGAGAAAGAGGAGCTGGGGACACAGGCAGGCAAGATGCTGAGAACCAGGGCAGCAGATGGCACCTCCTCTCACGCCGTGCCCAGCAGTGCCTGAGCCCTTTCCATACGCAGTGCAGCCAGCACAGCAAAGTGATGCAGCTTCCAGCTCTGGCACCTCTCACCTGCCGCAGGAGGACGTGGCACATGAGCAGCAGGCACCACGGCCCCGTGTCCACTGCACTGAACGCAAGAGAGGGTGCTACAGAGGAGGAAGATGGGGCTCCCCACAACCCCTCCCCAGATGAGCAGGGCTCAGTTAAACGAGGACTGTGACGAGAGGGCAGCTCTGCTGCTGAGCCCTGCCCTGCTCCACGGAAGGGCTGCACCTGGCTCTCCACAGGCAAGCACTCTGCACGGGGAGAGCCTCTTCCACATCAGCCAAAAGCATGTGCTAAAAGAGAGAAGAGTGCGCGCACACAGAAAATACCTCGCCATATTCGGCCAGTTTTGGCTTGGGCTCCCCACACCATGGTGGTTTGCCTTCCAGGAGCCTGCCCAGGCTCACCCCAAGCCTGACAACCTTTACCGCACCAGCACCCTGCAGTGAAGAGCCCCCCCCCCACAGCTTAACAGCATGTGGCTGAAGAATCCCTCTTCTGGAGGGGGGAACCTGTCAGCTACTGGCTACATTTGTGCCCCATCCCCTTCCCCAGTCCTGCACCAGTGGATGCTGTCCAATCCTCTGGGTCCCTTCATGTCCATCAGATCACTCCACACCTCACCAACCCCAGTGCAGGTTCAGGAGCTGAGGCTGCCTTTTCCATGCCCCTTTATGTCGCCAAGCACAAACACCACAGCCCTGCCCATGCCAAACACCATGCACCGCCAGGCCTGAGCAGGGTGCAGCCAGGGCAGGGGAGGAACCAGCGAGGTGGCAGAGCAGGGGTGAGGGCAGCACAATGAGCAGCAGGGACACATCAATTTGCTTTCTGGGCGCAGAATGTGCCCAGACATCCATCCTTTGCCAGGTCCCTTGTTCCATGCCTGTTTTGCACCTCCACCTCCAAGGACTGATGAAGTCTGCAGTAGCTCTGATGTCCAGCCCCAGGGAAGCCAGGAAAAGCAGCAGCACAGAGGGCAGAGGAGTAAAGACAGCTCTGAGGACAGGAGAACAAAACCAAGCTTTTCACAGAAATCCCTGTGCCATTTTTCCTCTCACACTTTTTTTCCCAAAGGAGCATCACACAAGCCTGAAGCCTCCAACCTGTTGTATAACACAGCACAACAGCAGCTCGGGGTCTTCAGGGAAACCTCCCCTCTGCCCAGGCTGAACCAGGCACCAGCAGGAACATATGGCCCAGAAAAATGACTGCACAGTGGAGGCAGAAGTTAAGGGGCCACAGAAAGCAGCGCCAGGGGAGGGCAGCTCCAGCAAAAACCAACCACAGTCAGTAGCCTTCCTTCCTCCGGGCAATGCCCCAGCAGCATCTCCTCCACACAAAGCAGGCTTCCAGCTGTGACACCTTGCAAAAGGACCTGGTTGCAGAAGGACCTGGTGAGCCCCGAGGTTATACTGACAGTGAAAGCACAGAGCCTGTTCGGAGAAATCTAGCCAGAGCCTAGACATCAAGACAATCCAGAATTGCCTTTTTAGCACTGGATAGCTTTGCTTCATCATGTTAGACAGAGGTGAAAAACTACAATTAATCTCCTTGACCACCTGGAATATCCCTCTGCCAGAAGTAGTTATATTAGAAATTAGAGACCAAATAACTCGCAACTCCTCCAGCAGACAGAATCTGAACCAAGTCACATGGGAACTGCACCCTGGTGTCTGAAGCCACCACCTCGAGTTCACACAGCTTAAATCTATAAAAACAGAGGGTAAATGTACGTGCAACTGAACCTCCCCTTCTGTTCTTGTTGCAGATCAGTAATGGACCTGCTTCGAGGTTTGAAATATTTATCAGGTCTTCTGAAGTTTGCGGAGATGGGCTGAGCTGACAGGCTGAAAGACCTTCAGATTTGAAGATTTACGTTCCCGGAGGCGATTCATTCACCAAACAGCATCTATTATATAACAAAGCACTTGAGGAATCATGAGCATGGAAGCAAGGAGGAAAGCTGTGCACAGAGAAGATGAATGGCAGAGAAGTCCTTCCTGACTGCTCCAGAAAAACATCATTTAATTCCTCTCAATTTGGTGGCTTACTGTTCAAAGCCACCTCTTCTGGGAACCAGCCCAGACAAAGGACCAAAGCAGCAACAGCCTGCTTCTTCAAGCACCAGGAGTAGCAACAGATGCAGCAGCCCACTGAGAAGGATTTTAGGAACAGATTTAGCAGGAATTGATTCAAATCAGGAGAACAGCCCCTCTCCAATGAGGAATACAGCCCCTTGGCCGCTCCAAGGGCCTCTCCAAGCACATCCCAAGCCTGGATGTGAAGCTGCAGAACCACTGGCCATGCAGCGCAGAGCTGCTGAGCTGGGAGATGTTCCCCATCCCCCCCCAACCACTCTGCCCTGGGCATAAGCGTGCTGGAGCTGCAGGCGGGTGGGCTGCCACCTCACAGGAACGATGGCAAAGTGAGACAGATGCCCACCCACAGGGCACCAAAATAAGCACAGGCAGCAGTGGCAACGTGGATCCGAGAACAGTCTGTGCAGCCAGAAGAGAGATCAGCAGGAGGGAAGAGATGAGCCCTTCTACAGACACAAGGCTCGAGCCCAGCACCTCCAACCCAGCTCAGGGCAGGTGGGCACATCCAGGTCTCAGGCAGAGGCCTGGCCACCTGAGCCTTCTGCAAAAAGTAGAGCACATACAGCATAGCACTGAGGTCATGTTTGCCTAAGTACAGCCATTTAAGACACAGGTTTCACCTGTACCTTCTCGATGCACCACAGTATTACAGAAAACTGATTATTTAACAAGGTAGAAGCTCTCCTTTACTGCCCAAATTGCTTTTGGCATTATATACTGAATTTTCTGCAATACCAAGGCACAATAATGCCGTAAAACAAAACCAGAAGCACTCCCAATGTTCCTGGTTCTGGAAGTCACACCAATGTCACAGTATCTTGTTCGCTGCAGATCTCAGACTTTTAAATAGATTATACTTTCAGGCCATGAGTGCCCTTTGCAGCCTGAGATATGGCTCAGCCCTGGGCAGACGCCATGCTGATGCATGCTGTATGTGCCCAGCAGCTGGAAGCAAAGCAATGACATCTCTTTATGAAAACATCCAAACAGAAACACCACTAACGCCTACAGTGCAAGTGCAAAGCAAAGGAGCCTACAGGATGGGTGAGATACAGTCTGAGACACATGAATTGCCTTGAGAAATTCCATCACTTCCAGGCTGGGCCAAATTAAATTTAGCTGAGGAGCAGCTGCCAGTATAGGGGAGAGAGAGACGATTTAGGAAAGGCCAGGTTCTTCCATGCAATTAGTAATTTCAACTAATTTGAAGTAGGACTGGACATAAGAAAACGAGCATACAGACAACTTCCTGGGACCACTAGAAATAAGATGAATTTGGAAGGATGCAAGCAGACATGGAAATGCACTGGGAAAATAAAGAGAAGTGGATGGGATGAGGGTAGATGGCAAGACAGAGATCTGGTCCCCCAGCAGAGGGGTTCGCAGACACCAAAGGCTGGAAGGTCTCTGTATAAAGAAACGCCAGCTGCCCACACCAGCCAGCGTCTCCTACAACTGCCCCAGCATCTCTTCCCTAGTAATACACTCAGCCGGCAGCAAGTGCATTGCTTGCACCTGGAGACAGGGAGTTCACCACCAACAGCTCTAACTCCGGCAGAGTTAGAGCCCAGAGACAAATTTTGCCGCCTTATTAGTTCTTGACATCTATTCTTGGCAACAAAGCCCTTCTCAAGAACAAATGACTGGGGAGGAAAACAGCAATACGTTAGTAGGTCTGGAAGAGACAGACTCCATGGCCAGTCAGCAACAAAACGTCCTTCAGGATGGGTGGGACTCGGCCACAAGTGCACACCTGTGGGATCAAAGGCCCATACCATTTGTGGGTCATGCAGGCAGTGCTAGACTCCTGCTGCGAGCGATGCCTCCGCCGCTTGCCCTTCCCAAGCAGCCCCGGGGCTGGAAGTGCTGCTGGGAGCAGGAGGCAGCAGTGCTGCTCATCCCAGAGATCCTCCTGCAGCTTCCACTGCAGTTGTGACAGCCCAGAGGTCCAGCTCTGCCAGCAGTTATGTGTAACTGATACAGAAGGGAATGCAGAACAAGCGCTTTGTCTGGGCAGAGTAAGAAAACAACCACCTGGCTACAAAATTGTCATTTGCTATTTTCAGCCTCCACGCTGCCCTGTCCTTCAGGAAGTCTCCACCAGCCACTCTGAAACCTCACTTTCTCTCTCAAGGTCAGAAAGCCATCAGCAGTCCTTCCATCTCCTTTCCACATAGGCCCCATTCCTCCCTCATGTATTGGGTTTGCGTGGCAACATTTTGGTAGTGGGGGAGCTGCAGGGGCGGCTTCTGTGAGAAAAGTCCAGAAGCTGCCCTGTGTCCAGCCAGCTCCAAAAGGGACCCACTGCCAGCCAAAGCTGAGCCAATAAGCGAGGTTATGCCTCTGGGAGAGGCCAAGAGAGACAAGAGGATTTCTGCCCTTATCTATCTACCGTACAACCAGCACCGCCCAGAGCAGCCACACACAGGCCCAAGGCCTGCAGAGACACAAGCAGATCCCAGCTCACTCACTCTCATCAGGGTTGGGCGAAGCAAGAATGGCACTGTGCTTCCTCTTCACTTCCTCCACGTTCTCTGAGATTTTATCAATGAACCCTCGAATTTCTTCTACCTGTGGAGACAGAAAAGAACAAGAGAGGTATCCTGTGAGAGGCCTGGACTTTTGGAAAGGGGAATAATTATTAAACCCTATCCAAAAACAACCATGGCATGTCTGAACCACAGCAAACATCCTCCTGGACAAATATTTTCCAGCTGGATTCTTAAACTGTAGGACTGATGTGAAATCAGGCAACTTTCCATATCACAGCAACCAGCTTTGCAGTCAGAGCAAGGTAATATAGACTGTGTTTCCCATATTCTTTGTCATACACTGAGAATCTTGTAGGGTATACTTAAATGAGCATCAGATCTATGAATTTCCAGACTCAGCATCTCCAGCATGGAGTGTGTTGCTCAAGTTACATAAGCCAGGATTCTTCCCAGCTCAGTCACCCAGCTCCAAGGGCTGAGAAGTCTGTTTTGAGCCTCACCCCAAATAGAAGGGAAGCCAAACGATACTGTGCCTCTCCATACTGGCATTTTCCCTGCACTATAAGAAAACATGCCATCATCATGGAGACAGAGAACCTGTACTTGTGCCCTCTGCCTGCCAGGCTGCACACACTCCAACTCTATCTTTTTCTTCGACTCACACCACCACTTTGCTCATCTTCATCCATCTGCATGTCATATTTTCCATTCCACACTCCATTGCCTGCACAGATACATTTTTACACCCCCTACTCACATGTCATACTAAAGGTATGCTAAAAATCCGCATGCATATCTTACAGCCACCCACATGCCAGAAAACAACCTCGTGTTTGGTAATGAGAGGCACAAAATTACATCAGTCCCATGCAGAAATTTTTACTCTGCAGAGGTGCTTTCAGGAGAGATTTTTAGAAACTGTTTGATTTCATGACAGTCTAGAGGCATGCACACTGCAACAAGAAAGCCTCCAGTCTGTGTCCACAGGCTCCCACGCTACCACTTGGTGGTTAATTGGCTCAGCTGCCCTGTTGGTTTCTACAGGAGCAGGTGGAGCAGCAAAGCAGCCCTCGGGTTAGGTACAACACAACAAAACAGCCTCAGGTCTGTGTGGAAGCCTGGCTCCCACTAGTCACTGCTCTCAGTGTAAGCCCTGAAAACCCAGAGCCTGAGCACCAGCTGAGAGGCATCGATCAAGGCAGAACACCCATACCCTCACTCAACTGCTGCTTGCCTGCCATGGGAACCCATATCATAGACACACAGTCTGCTCCAGCATTTACAGAAAGTTTTGAACTGGCGTCAAAGCTGCACTGGAAAAACAAAACTCTCACCTGTTCAAAGAACTCATCCATGAAGCGGTCCCGGTCCACACTAACGGTGACTTCATCATCATCATCACTGTCCTTCGCCTGCAACAAGACAGAAAGAAGTATCAACAAGAGCTTCTTGCAAATCTTGCAGATCCATTTCAGGAGATTATCTTGGGTGCATCTTCCTCTTCACCTTTGCTCACTTGCTCCCGTGAGCTGGGACAAACACCAATGAGAGAGGCACTACCACATCAGAGCACTGTAGGGAGACCAGAAGAGTAGATAACATCCAGCTGCAGCAAAAACAGTACAGTAAAAAGCACTGCTGCAGCTGGCTGTCCCACCACTTGGCCTTCTGAGTCAAGCATGGAAGATTTACGATACCTACACATTTACAGCATACCTGAAGGGAGAACTTTATATGCTCACTGAGCTATTCTCAGCTGTGCATGAGCACAATGGCTCCACAAACAGCAGTGATGAGAAAACACAATGGATGTTAGAATGTAGGAAAGAAGGGATGGAACAGAAAATACATCAAAACTAGTAAAACCACAGCAGACAAGTGAGGGGGTGTCCTTGTCTGGAGCAGCATGTGTGTCACTGTCACCTCACATCCCAGGAAGGCAGAGAACACAAGCTTGCAGTGGGAAGAAAAATTAGTCTTGATGTCCTCTGTGTAAGGAGACATTTAAAAGATATCATCTAAAGCAGACAGATGACAGAGGGAAATGGAAAATAATTGGGTGGAAAAGTTTCTTCTTACTCTGTCTTCACTAGAGAGAAGCAACGGAGAAAATTTAAGATCATAAAATCATAGAATGGCCTGGGTTGAAAAGGACCTTAAAGATCATCTGGTTTCAACCCCTCTGCTCTGGGCAGGGTTGCCAACCACTAGAGCAGGCTGCCCAGCGTCGCATCCACCCTGGCCTTGAATGCCTCCGGGGATGGGGCATCCACAACCTCCCTGGGCAACCTGTTCCAGTGCCTCACCACCCCTGAGTGAAAAACTTTCTCCTAATTTCCAACCTAAATCTCCCCTGTCTTAGTTTAAAACCATCCTCCCTTGTCCTATCACTATCAACACATGTAAACAGTTCCCCCTCCCGTTTATACGCTCCCTTCAAGTGCTGGAAGGCCGCAATGAGGTCTCCCCGGAGCCTTCTCTTCTCCAAGCCAAACAAGCCCAGTTCTCTCAACCTTTCTGCAGAGGAGAGGTGCTCCAGCCCTCTGATCATCTTGGTGGCCCTCCTCTGGACCTGTTCCGAGAGCTCCACATCCTTCTTGTGCTGGGGGCCCCAGGTGGGGTCTCACAAGAGTAGAGGGGAACAATCACCTCCCTCTCCCTGTTGGCCACCCCTTTTTTACTGCAGCCCAGGACATACTTGGCCTTCCGGGCTGCAAGCGCGCACTGCTGGCTCATGTCCAGCTTCTCATTCATCAGGACCCCCAAGTCCTTCTCTGCAGGGCTGCTCTCAAGTTCTTATTCTCCCAGTCTATATAAATACCTGGGATTGCCCCAGCCCAAGTGCAACACCTTGCACTTGGCCTTGTTGAACCTCATGAGGTTATCATGGGCCCACTTCTCAAGCCTGTCCAGGTCCCTCTGGATGGCATCCCTTCCCTCTATTGTATCGACTGCACCGCTCAGCTTGGTGTCGTCTGCAAACTTGCTGAGGGTGCACTCGATTCATAGAATCATAGAAATCGACCGTCTGTGTCATTGATAAAGATATTAAAGAGCACCGGACCCAAGACCGACCCCTGAGGGACACTACTTGTGACTGGCCCCCACCCAGACATGGAACTGTTGACCACAACCCTTTGGCTGCGACCAGCCAACCAATTCTTTATCCACCTAAAACAGAGGACTGTCTTTATTCATCTAATAACTACCACACATTTTGTCAGCTGCTACCCAGGAGCTCAACACCCTTCGGCCACTCCACATCTGCAGAGATCTAACCAATACAGACAGTAGGGCTCTGGAGAATTCCTCTTACACTGAATAACGTCAGATGAACTGCCTATTTTTTCCCCCTAAAATCATCTTTTCAACCTAGGATGACTGATTTGGGTGGATACTTCTAGAGAAGGCCCCAGCTTTCACTCTTGCCACTGCTCATGGAACCTTTTGCTTTGGTAACCAGTTCATGAAAGGCATGTTCACAAACATAAAGATCTGAGAGCTACCAAGATTCATATGAAAAATCTCATCTTGACAAGTAAAAACAGGAATGTTGCAGCCCAAACCCAGTATTCACTCTGTGGGCACAAAGAAGTGTGTAGTATCCCCCAGGGCTCAGTACTGGGGCCAGTTTTGTTTAATATATTTATCAATGATCTGGACAAGGGGATTGCATTGGGTTTATGTGGCAAGGTTCTGATAGCAGAGGGCCTCTGTTAGAAGACTCCAGAAGCTGCCTTGTGTCCAGCCAGCTCCAAAAGGGACCCGCTGATGGCCAGAGTTGAGCCAGTGAGCAACATTGTGCCTCTGAGAGCAGATTTAAGGAAAAAAAAAAAAAACTGCTGCACAACAGCAGCTAGGAGAGAGAAGAGTGAGAAACACCCTGCAGACCCCAAGGTTGGTGAAGAAGGAGGGCAGGAGGTGCTCCGGGCTCACAGCAGCAGTTCCCCTGCAGCCTGGGAAGAGGCCCCTGGTGGAGCAGGCTGTCCCCCTGCAGCCCACGGGTCCCACACGGAGCAGATCTCCACGCTGCAGCCCGTGGAGGAGCCCCCGCTGGAGCAGGTGGATGTGGCCTGGAGGAGGCCGCGGCCTGTGGAGAGCCCCCGCAGGAGCAGGCCCCAGGCCAGAGCTGCAGCCATGGAGAGGAGCCCACGCAGGAGCAGGGGGTCTGGGGGGAGCTGCCGCCTGTGGGGGACCTGTGCTGGAGCAGTTTGCTCCTGACAGATGGCCCCCATGGTATGGAGCCATGTGGGAGCAGTTCTTGAAGAGCTGCTGCCTGTGGGCAGCCCCTGCAGGCTCAGTTCAGGAAGGACGGCATCCTGTGGGAGGGACCCCGCGTGGAGCAGGGGTAGAGAGTGACCGTGAAGGAACTTCGGAAACAAAGCATCAAGGACTGACCTCAGACCCCCCTTCCCCATTTCTCTGCATCACTCAGGGGAGAATGTAGAAGAGGGTGGATGGGGGGAAGGTGTTCTTAGTTTGTTTTGAGTTTCTTGCTGCTCTAATCTGTTAGTGATAGGTTATAAATTATATTAATCTCCCTATGCTGAGTCTGTTTTGCCTATGATAAGAATTGTTGAGTGATTTCCCAGTCTTTATCTCAACTCTTGAGCCCTTTACATCGTATTTTCTCCCCCATTTGCTTTGAGGAGGGGGAGTGAGAGAGCAGTTGTGGTAGAGTTCAGCTGCCCAGCTGCGTAAAACCATCCCCAGGAATCAAGTGCATCCTCAGTAAGCTTGCAGACAACACCAAGTTAGGCAGGAATGCTGACCTGCTCAAGGGTAGGAGGGGTCTGCAGTGGCACCTGGATAGGCTGGAATGATGGGCTAAGGCCAACAGTATGAGGTTCAATAAGGCCAAGTGCCAGGACCTGCACTTGGGGCACAACAACCCCATGCAACACTACAGGCTGGGGGAAGAGTGGATGGAAAGCTGTCTGGTGGAAAGGGACCTGGGGCTATCGGTTGATAGCCAGCTGAGTATGAGCCAGCAGTGTGCTCAGGTGGCCAAGAAGGCCAACAGCATCCTGGCTTGTATCAGAAATTGTGTGGCCACCAGGACTAGGGAAGCAACTGTCCCCCATGCTTTTCTCTGGTGAGGCCACATCTCAAATACAGTGTTCAGTTTTGGACCCCTCCCTAAAAGCAGGACTTTGAGATGCTGGATCATGTCCAAAGAAGGGCAAGGAAGCTGGTGAAGGGTCTAGAGAACAAATTTTATAAGAAGTAACTGAGGAAACTGGGGTTATCTAGCCTAGAGAAAAGGAGGCTCAGGGGAGACCTTATCACTCTACAATTACCTCAAAGCAGGTTGTAGCAAGGTAGTGACTGGTCTCTTCTCCCAAGCAACAAGTGACAGGACAAGAAGAAATGGCCTCCAGTTGCACCACAGGAGGTTTAGGTTAGATATTAGGAAAAAATTTTTCACCCAATGACTACAAGCCAGTCACCCTCACCTCAATCCCTGGAAAAGTGATGAAACAGCTAATCCTGGAAACCATTTTCAGGCACATGAAGGAGAAGAAAATCATCAGGAGTAGTGAGCATGGATTCACAAAGGGGTAGTCATGCCTGACGAACCTGATAAGCTTCTATAATGAAACGACCAGCCTGACGTATGATGGAAGAGCAGTGGATATTGTCTATCTAGACTTTAGGAAGGCCTTTCACACTCCTCCATTAGATCCTCAAGTGTCTATGTTGATGTATGGGCTGGAAGGACAAACAACGAGGTGGGTTGAAAACTGGCTGAATGGCCAGGCACAAAAGGTAGTGATCAGTGGCACAAAGTCTAGCTGGTGGCCAGTAACTACCAGCGTACTCCCAGGGGTCCATACTGGGTCCAGTCTTGTTTGACATCTTCATTAACAGTCTCAGTAATGGAGGAGAGTGTACCCTCAGCAAATTTGCAGATGACACTGAACTGGGAGAAGTGGCAGATACACCAGAGGACCGTGCTGCCATCCAGAGGGACCTGGCCAGGCTGGAGAAATGGGTGACAGGAACCTCCTGCAGTTCAGCAAGGAGAAGCGCAGAGTCCTGCCCCTGGGGAGGAACAAGCCCAGACCCCGGGACAGGCTGGGGCACCCAGCTGGAAAGCAGCCTGGCAGAGAAGGCCCTGGGGGTCCTGGTGGGCACCAAGCTGACCGCGAGCCAGCAGCGTGCCCTTGGGCAAAGAAGGCTGATGGTGTCCTGGGCTGCATTAGCCAAAGTGCTGCCAGCGGGTGGAGGGAGGCGATCCTTCCCCTCCACTCAATGTTGCACCTAGAGACCTGTGTCCAGTTCTGAGTCCCCCAGGACAAGTGAGACATGGAACTACTGGACAGAGTCCTGTGAAGGGCCACAAAGATAATTAAGGGACTGAAGCACCTGTGCTATAAGGAGACACTGAGAGAGCTGGGACTGTGCAGCCTGAAGAAGAGCAGGCTCAGGGGGACCTCATCAATGTCCACAAATACCTGAAGGGACGGTGCAAAGAGGACTGAGCCAGGCTCCTTTCAGTGGTGCCCAGTGCCAGGACAAGAGGCAATGTGCACAAACTGGAACACAAGAGGTTCCCTCTGAGCATCAGGAAACACTTTATTCTGCGAGTCATCAAGCACTGGCACAGGCTGCCCAGAGAAGTTGTGGAGTCTCCCTCCTTGGAGATCTTCAAAAGCCACCTGGACACGGTCCTGTGCAACCTGCTCTGGGTGGCAGACCTAGGTTGGACCAAATGATTTCCCGAGGTTCCTTCCAGCCTCAACCAGCCTGTGATTCCATTTCCTGAAGCCTGGAATTCAAGAGCTGTTCACCTGGACTCCAACACCTCCTTCCTGCAGCAGTCAGAGCTGGGCCCTTATGCCCCAGGCTCGGCAGGCACAAGTTGCCTGCACAGTCAGCTAGATTTTGATGGAGCTGGGCAAGATTAAGCTGAGGATGAGCACCTAGAGCTCACTCTTGCTTTGACATGGACTCTTCCCTGTGCTGCTGCTTTGCTGTAAAAATACACCATTGTGCTAGAAGTATGGACCCAGAGAGCAAGGTCTACAGCCTGCTGCCTGCACGTGCTCTGGCTACCGGGCAAGCCTTTACCCACCTTGACTTGGTGAGAGCCCGGAAGCCCCCACACAAGGTAATGCCCTTTGCAACAAGCAGTATCCAGCTTCTTCCCTGAAGTTTTTCCACTTTCAAAATTCAATAGTTCGCTCCTGCACCAGGGAGTAGAGGTCTGTGCAAACCTCCTCCACTCCACGCGCTAAGACATTGCTGTTCCCAGCACTGTGCAAGTGGTCACAGCTCCCCATGGAGCCAGGTGCACCCAAGCCTGCGCAGCCAAAGAGAGTGCCAAAAAGCATCAGGCCCTGCTCCACGTGACAGAAGACAATCCTGATAGCACCAAGGGGCACATGATGCCAAGCATGGAGCTGGGGCTCCCTGGGGACACACTCCCAGGGTTGCTACAGAGCTGAGGCCACGGCCGGTGCCACGCTTTCTGCCTCAGATTTGGCTGCCATACAGGACCTGTTTGGTTCCCACAATGGAGGGCAGCTGCCCTCCTCCCGACCCATCAGCAGCACCACTTGTGCCCCAGCACAGGATTGGCTTGCAGGAGAAGCTAGCCCAGCTCCCTTGGAGGTGAGGGAAGAAGGCTCCAGCAGCCAGAGCAGCAGTGCAGCATGGGGGCTACATCCAGCAGCGACCACGCAGCCCTGGGTCCAGAAGCAGGATTTGGGCATGGGCTCTATGATACCCCAATGCCACCAAGCAGCCAGACCACAACCACCTACACTGAGCACCTCTGAGCAGGATTGGCACCGGCACCCTCTCCTCCCCCCAGCCCTCTTCTATTGCTGCTCCAACCTCACCCCAAACCCTCATTAGTAAACTAAAGGGTACCACCCTCAAGCTTCCCAGCTCCATCACCGATTGTATTATTCATTCATTTGATGCTCCAAGCAAGGCCAGCACAGCCCTTGCAGCTGTACGCCAAGGTCTGCAGACCTGCTGCAGCCCTGGGGAATGGCCACCCTGAGACCTCAGCCTCAGCTAGCCCCTGCCTTGCCACTGCTTGAAAACCAAAAATGGAAAAATGCAAACAAAAAGATAAACACGTTTTCCTTTTTCAAATACCATCCATGCCCAGCGGCAGCCTCTCAAGAGCCCTTCCACCTCCATGCACTGTGCAGTCACCTCCTCCCTAGTGACGTGCACCCAGAACAATGCCTACATTTGCTCCCTGAGATGCGCAGTCATTTCCCTGGCCCCGCAGCAACCCTGTGAGCTGGCAGGTACCACCTGCACTCAGGCTCCCCACACATGAGCAGGAGGGCTCACAACTGAGGAGGTTAAAAAGCATTATCTCCTAAAGCTATCAAAATCCTTTGGACCCGTGTTTGCATTTTGGTTTACATGTGACTAGAAATCCTGCTTGGTTTGTGCCATGCTTCATTTTCAGCATCGACTGTCTGCCTTTAATTAAGACAGACTGCGCTGCCAGCACAGCCGGCTGCTGGGGGAATCCAGAGCCCAACACACAGGCAGTGGCAGTCTCATACCCTTTACTCCTACACAGACCAAGGGTCAGCTTGTCAGAAGATCTGCATCCGGGCACACAAAAACGAGTGCATTTTCTGCCTTCTTTGTGCTGGTGTCATCCTAAGCAGCGCAAATGGTCATAAGCTCCCATCTACGCTCTCCCCAGGGATCTCAGAAATACAAAATGCAACCAGATCCAGAGGACACAAGCACCAAGTGGCAGAAAACACACCCCTGGTCAGGAAACCCAGCCTCCAGTGCCAACACCGCCCCAGGCTCGTGGCAGTCTCCTTCCCACCACGCTGCCCAGACTCTCCCGCCAGCAAGGTCATCTCTGTTGGCCACTGCAGCCAGCAGCAAGATAGTCTCAGCACAGAGGATTTCATCTATGGGGTTTCTTCCTCATTAACTCGGTGCAGTTGTTATGCTGATGGACAGTTTTTTGTGGAGCTTTCTCACAGTAAATAGGGTTGTTACTCCAGTTAACCTCCTGCACCGTTCAGCCCCTTCCTTCCCCAGTCCTACCACTCCTTTTCTATGCTCCTTCCAGCTGGGCTGGGTCTTTCCACCTCCATGCCACAAAGCACCCAGTTGCTTTTTACCATGGGGCTGGCTCATCCCTGCACCTCCCAGTGCACAGCCTGCTGGCCCTCCGCACCGTGATGTGCCACCACCACAGTTAGTTGTCCTGCCTGGAGATTTCCCTCGCAGCATGGGGGTCACATGCTGCAGCCCAGACTCAGTGCACAGCACCCGAAGGCTCTGCATACTGGGCAGCTTTGTCAGATGCCATGTGTCCTGTCCACAGCCTGTCCACTCCCAAGCATACCCAATGCACCCACCATCCGTCCAGAGCACCCACCCTTCCAGGGCCATCAGGACATGTATGTTGGGGAGCAGGAGCAGGCTTCTACAGATCCGCACAGGGAAATCCATCTCCCTCACAGCTTCTTCTGAACCCTTCCGCATTTTTTTGTTTTCATTCCAAGAGTATCTTAATTTTCAGGAATTTTTAGCCCTTTACCAAAGCCTGTAAGGAAAGCATTCCCTATCATTAATTTTAAATGCAGACTTTCAATGTGACCACACAGGCTACAGGGTACTAACAGAGGAGGAAACACTGAAGGTTAACGTGCCTCCTGCCTAGATGCCCATTTCCTCATTGCCGCTAGCCCATCTCTTCCATATCTGGAATGGTCCTGGCTCATTGCACACAGGAGGCCACGTCCCTGCCTGTTCTCATCACGCCCTGCTGATCATTGGATCCTGCCATTTGTTAGGCCCATAAATCCTGGACGAAAGCAACACACAACCCAAAGAGAGGGCTTCTGGCAAAGCCACGCACAGCCTTGTTAAAGGCCCTTCTATTTTCAAATCACCTTTTCCCCTCCTGCACCACACTGTTGATGCATACGCAGCATGACGGTGGTTATTTAGGCCAGGTGCTGCCCTACTGCGCACATGGAAAGTGGCACAAAAGCCCGGCTGGGGGCCCTGCAAAGAGGAAATTACAAGGATGGAGCCTGATGGCAGGAAAGGCATGCGTCACTACTGTGAAGTCACTGCAGGCTGGATAAGGGCACCATCTGTCCAAACCACATCACTGGAAATACCCTCGGTGCTATGCCACATCTAATACACAATGTCCAGCTGTTTGCCTGCCCCACTGCCTCCAGCCCAAAACAGAACCAAAGAAACTTCCCCACAGAAACCTATGTATCCATGCAGATGACAGCATTTTGGTGTCTTACCAAAAGCTGCCACAAACAGACCCCTAGTGCAGGCATCCCGGATTCTCAAAGCCATGGCCAGTAACCTGGAAAGCTCTGGTCTAGGTCAAAGCTACCTGCAGGCTGCACTCACCACCGGCAACAAACAATTCATTGCCTTAAAAAGCCCAGTCTTGCCAGCTTCAAGCAAGGAACACATGCTCTCAAAGCCACACAAGTGCTCTGTGCATGCCACCGCTGCTTCGCCCTGCTGTAACAACCACCTGCCCAACTCCACGCCTGCCCAGCTCAGGACACATTTGCAGCACCCAGGGACAGAAGCCACCCTGCCTCTGAGAGCCACAAAAGCCTGGCTGCCACTGCACCACTGCAGGGCAGAGCTGGTGCAGGCAGCACAGGGTTACCACTGCAGACACCGCTTATCCCAACTGAGTGCTTCTCCTGACCTGACTCCGTGCTGCAGGCAGGCAGCCAGCCCGTGGTCACCTCAGCTCTGCAGTGGCTTACAGGGAGAAAGGAAGAGGAGCCATAATGAAGCACAGTGAGCCTAAGTGCCTTTCAGTGAGGGCAGCTCTAAAATCAGCTGACAGCAGATGATGAGCCCAAGTGAATTAATATAGTTAGCCAGCTAGCAGGCCACGCTTAGCAGTGACCCTGAAGCCCCACAGCCTCTATGTGACAAGGTCACCGGCACTGCCCGCCTTTGCACATGGAAACCAGTGAGTAAGGCTGATCCCTGCGCCACACAGGCTCAGTGAGCGTGCTCTGAAGCATGAGCATCTGCTCCAGGAGGCTGAATGATTTCCCTTCGCACCCACGCCAGTCTCAGACAGCTAAATACTGGCCTGGGAAGACTGAAACCCAAGGGGGGCAGAGCCAACACCAAAACCCTCACAGCAGAGCAGGGGATGGGAAGGGCGTCCAGAGCCCTAGGCTTCCTGGCTCTGTGGGTTTTGTAATAGGCACACTGCTAATAAATTTGTTATCAAGCGGATTACATCTCTCTGATTCAAACAAGCCTCATTCCTTCAGCAGACGCTTTCTGAAAGACGGCAGAGAACCGCAAAGCAACTGGAAAGACTCAAAGCCTGCTCTCCCCTGAAAATCAAGAGGCCCAGGCAACAGGCAGGGAGAGCTGTGACGTGACAGCAACGAGGTCTCTTATCTCTGCAAGAGGCACGTGCAAGCTTTTTCTCCTGCTCTATTCTGTTAGCATTACAGATCAATTTGACTGCGCCTGGATATATCTGTGGAGCTGGCAACAGAGCTGCACAATGGCAGTGGCTTGGCTACCTACCACTGGCCACCTCTGCATCCTGAGGGACTGTGCCAAGCCCCATCATCTGATAAGCCCCATCAGCAGCACCCCCAGCCTGCAAGCCAAACTCTTCCTAAGAAATGCCTGCACCAGGCAGCACACAGGAGGCAGCCAGCACCTTCCCTGCCTCCTGCTACCGCAAGTCCTGCATGACTGTGGGGTCCCATGCCATATGCTGCCTCATGTCCACCAGAGATAATGCAAGCTTCACAAAGGCACAAAGGAAGGAAAAAAAAAAAAGAGGCCACAACAGCTGCTGCCCCCTTTTACAGAATCACACAATGCACGGGGTTTGAAGGGACCTCTGAAGATCATCTGGTCCAACCCCTCTGCCAGGCAGGGTTACCTAGAGCACCTTGCACAGGATGGCATCCAGGTGGGTTTTGATTATCTCCAGAGGAGGAGACTCCACAACCCCTCTGGGCAACCTGTCCCAGTGCTCTGCCACCCTCCCAGTAAAGAAGTGCCCCCTCATATTGAGCCAGAACCTCCTGTGCTTCAGTTTGTGCCCATTGCCTCTCGTCCTGTCACTGGGCACAACTGAGAAGAGACTGGCTCCATCCTCTTGACATCCTCCCCTCAGATATTTATACACATTGATAAGGTCTCCCCTCAGTCTTCTCTTTTCCAGACTAAACAGGCCCAGTTCTCTCAGCCTGTCCTCGTATGACAGGTGCTCCAGTCCTCTCTCTGATCATCTTCATAGCCCTCCTCTGGACTCGCTCCGGTAGTTCTATGTCCCCCTGATACCGGGGAGCCCAGAACTGGGCACAATACTCCACCTGTGGCCTCACCAGGGCCGAGCAGCTGGGAGGATCACCTCCCTCGATGTGCTGTCAACGCTATTCTGAATGCACACCAGGATACCATCGGCCTTTTTGGCCACAAGGGCACATTGCTGCCTCCCGGTCAGTCTGCTGTCCACCAGGACTCCCAGGTCCCTCTCTGCAGAGCTGCTCTCCAGCAGGTCAGCCCCCAGCCTCTACTGGTACTTGGGTTTATTTCTCCCTAGGTGCAGGGCCCTGCACTTGCCTTTGTTGAACTTCATGAGGCTCCTCTCAGCCCAGCCCTCCAGCCCGTCGAGGTACCTCGGAATGGCAGCACAGCCCTCTGGGGTATCACGCACTCCTCCCAGCCTTGTGTTATCAGCAAACTCTGTTCCTTCATCCAGGTCGTTGATGAATAAGTTGAATAAGAAACTTTATAGACTTTAAGTTAACTAAAAAAAGGGCTTATCCCTAAGAGATGCAGGCTGCTGGTCTCCATCTTCTCTTCCTCGTGCTTCACAAATTTAATTTCCTTTTATGATAGATCACCCATCTAGTCGATCAAGGGAAACCAGCTGATGTGATCTTTTTGGGTTTCAGTAAAGCTTTTGACGCAGTTTCCCATAGGATCCTACTGGACAAAATGTTCAGCATACAGCTAAACAAAAACATCATACCGTGGGTGAGCAATTGGCTGACGGGCAGGGCTCAAAGGGTTGTGGTAAATGGGGTTACAGCAGGCTGGCCGCCAGTCACCAGTGGGGTCCCCCAAGGTTCCATTTTGGGGCCAGTTCTTTTCCATGTTTTCATAAATGATTTGAATGTAGGACTAGAAGGTGTTTTGAGTAAGTTTGCTGACAATACTAAACTGGGAGAAGCTGTTGACTCTGTTGAGGGTGGAAAGGCCTTGCAGAGAGATCTGGACAGATTGGAGAGCTGGGCGATCACCAACCGCATAAAGCTTAACAAGAGCAAGTGCTGGGTCCTGCACCTGGGACGGGACAACCCTGGCTATACGTACAGGCTGGGCGACGAGACGCTGGGGAGCAGCCCCACAGAGAGGGATCTGGGGGTTGTGGTTGACAGCAAGCTGAACATGAGCCAGCAGTGTGGCCTGGCAGCCAGGAGGGCCAACTGTACCCTGGGGTGCATCAAGCACGGCATCGCTAGTCGGTCGAGGGAAGTGATTGTCCCGCTCTACTCTGCGCTGGTGCGGCCTCACCTCGAGCAGTGTGCAGTTCTGGGCACCACAGTACAAAAAGGACGTGAAACTGCTGGAGAGTGTCCAGAGGAGGGCAACTAGGATGGTGAAGGGCCTAGAGGGGAAGACGTATGAGGAGCGGCTGAGGTCACTTGGCCTGTTCAGCCTGGAAAAGAGGAGGCTGAGGGGAGACCTCACCGCGGTCTACAGCTTCCTCACGAGGGGGAGTGGAGGGGCAGGCGCCGATCTGTTCTCTTTAGTCACCAGTGATAGGACCCGCGGGAACGTTGCCAAGCTGCGGCAGGAGAGGTTCAGGCTGGCTGTCAAGAAGAGGTTCTTCACTGAGAGGGTGGTCGCCCACTGGAACAGGCTCCCCAGGGAAGGAGTCACTGCACCAAGCCTGCCAGAGTTTAAGAAACGTTTGGACTGTGCTCTCAGTCATATGGTCTGAATTCTGATTTTTGGGTAGACCTGTGTGGTGCCAGGAGTTGGACTCGATGATCTTTGTGGGTCCCTTCCAACTTGGGATATTCTACAATTCTTCCAGGGCCTACCTATTTTCATCAACAGGATACCTCTGCACTGATCTGCCCAGACTGAGAAATTTCAGCCATCTGGGCTATACTTGCTTTATAAAGCAGATGCACTTTCAGTACCAAAACCAGAGCATCTTTCATGATGCACAACACAGCGTGCTTTCCCTCTACTCTTTGGAGGGAAGCCTGACCAAGAAGGAGCCTAGAACGCACTGCCGCATGGACCAGTGAGTTGCATGCACGTCTAAAAATCACATGGCTTTTTCCCTTTCCAAGTTCAAGAGCCCAGAGTATTGCATCCAGCAAGCTCCTGCCATAGCTCAGCTCTGCAGCTCCAGCTTATGGCTGCACATGTCGCTAAGACGGATGAGGTCAGAATAATTCAGCAATGAGATGCAAGAAAATCTCTCCTCAGACATATTAAAAGCCTACAGGCCACACACTAAAGTATACAGATGCCTGGAAACATCCCAGCCTAGCTGCATGCACAGCTCTGCAATGCTCAGCAGCAAAACAGCAGGTCATTGAAGCTCTGCTGCTGAAACGCCACATGAACAAAGTTCAAACCACCCATTCACCTCCTACACATGAAATAGCCACCATGAGAAGCTGTATTTACCTTCACACCTTACAGTGACCATCAGAGTTTTGCAACAGCCAAAACAAGTCTTTCTTCAAAGTCCAGGAGTCCAGAGGGAGAAGCCCTGCTCAGAAGCATTTTCAGGGAGGCAGTATCAAGGCTGAGGACAAGGGTGGCTGGAGGGCCTGCCTCTCTGGAGAGAGCCCGGTAGAGCCAAACCTCCTGAGATGACAGCTTAAGTTATCAACTTGGTCTTAATATTTTTTGCAGACTACATATCGTACAACTGGACAGCATGATAAACTGAATATTTTATAGCTCTGGATATTTTATAGTGCATAGGCTGTAATTCAGCGTCCAATTCCAGTATTCACTGAAACCAGCCCATATTTTGGGCTAACAACTTTTGATGAATAAAACTTCAAGGCATTTATCACGACTTCAGCATTCACCAACATCTGCATGAGTCAGTAAGCATTTCAAATTTCCACACTACCAGTAAAACAGAGAACAAGATATCCAAGAGTTTTGTCCTTAGCTGTTCATTTTCATTACTGTAGAATTGTTACCAACCTTTGGCATAAAGCCCAACCATTCTGTCAGAGCACTGGTCAACTTCTAAGAACAGCTTCAGAAACAGGAATGTTAAATTCCATATAACTATTGAGAACAAATGTCAGAGAGAATAAAGGTGCCACAAGTCCTGCACAGGCAAGGAGCTGAGCTCACCAAACTCCTTCTGTAGTTCCAGAACACGAACAGCACTATGATTTACTGGAAAAGCATCCATGCCTTTACATATTTGCAATCATGGCTAAAGAATAATTTGGGTGAAAAACAGCTGAAAGTCTTAACTCAGCTGAAATTAATTTTTTAACATCCTGCCCTGTGGAAGGTCTTACAGCACACTATTATGCTACATGGGAATAATTAACTAAGAGAATGCTGCAATAATGGCTTCCTGACCCTGAATTAATAATGCCACAAAGAAAGGCTTAAGAAAATCCCAAACGATGTAGCTACTAAAAATTCAGAGGAGGGACCCAGTCACGGCACGAACATGCTTTCAGTTCCCCACAGCAGACTGGACTCGGACACAGCTGTAATGAGCTCAGCCAGCTCAGAGGTGCTTTCTGTTCCAAGGACCTTCACTCTGCACAGGGACCCTCCCTCAGGCACAGATTTATTTTCAAATAGTGGAGAAAGGGAAAACTTCGCTTCTGTTTTTCCCTTGTTTACTCAGGGATGCAACTATCTGCAACACTCAGGTTTCTCTGCTGAGCACTGGCTGACTGCTCCCCCATACACTAACGATGAAAGTCCAGTTACTGACCCTAACAAATTACACCCACTTTTTCCAGACTGACACCATGTCTGCAACTGCTTTTTGAAAAGAAATCTCCTTTGAAAGCAGTGGGGACCAACTCAAACCAGATGTGCCAATGCCCTGGGAAAAGAGGCATCTTACCTGGGGGACGAGAGGCTGGAGATCAGCCCTATGAAAAGGGATCTGGGGGTTATGGTCAACGACAAGTGGAACCTGAGTCAGCAGTGTGCCCTGGCAGCCAGAAGGGCCAAGTGTATCCTGGGCTGTGGTAAGCACAGCAGAGCTAGCCAGTCAAGGGGAGTGCTTGTCCCTCTCCACTCTGCACCGGTGCAGCCTCACCTCGAGGGCTGTGTGCCACTTGGGGAGCCACAAGAGAAGAAGGACAACAGACTCTTAGAGAGGTCCCAAAGAAGGGCAACAGACATGGTGAAAGGCCTAGAGGGCAGAGTAGGAGGAGAGTTTGATGTGGCTTGGTTTGTTCAGCTTAAAGAAGAGAAGGCAGAGGGGTGACCTCATGGCTGCCTACATCTTCCTCCCCTGGGGGAGCGGAGGGGCAGGCACTGATCTCTTCTCTCTGGTGCGCAGTGAGAGGACCTGAGGGAACAGCAGGAAGCTGCCTCAGGGCAGGCTCAGACAGGAGCTGTCAGGAAAAGGTTCTTCCCCAGGAAGCTTGTCAGGCACTGGAACAGGCTCCCCAGGGAAGCGGTCACGGCACCAAAGCTGCCAGAGGTCCAGAAGTGCTTGCACAAGGCTCTCAGACATATGGCTTCCCTCAGACACGATGCTGAGGGAAGACATCCTCCTCACTGCAGCTCCTTGACACTGAGCTCTGGTGATACTCATCAGTGATTGCAGGGCTGGACCTGCAACCAGGAGCTGCAGGTGAAGCAAGAAACAAAGCCTCTGGCAGAGGTGGCGATGCAGCTGGCACCACAGCCCCCTTGGTTCATTTCACCAGGAGAGATGAGAAAATCAGTGCAGTCCATAAAACACACAACCATCAAATGAGACTGCACTGGCTATAAACATGGTAATGAATTTTTTTGGTGCCTTTGTCTAGATTGTAAAGGAAGCTTAAGCACCATCCAGGAGAGACACCAGTCCTCCCAGAAGGCCAAGATGAAATGTCTTCTGGAAAAACGAAATGAACATTTGTTTTGTACATCACATACTGCATGTCTGACAGGACTTGATGGAAGATCTGAAAATAAAAGCAGACAAAAAGGAAGATTTAATACTAGAGAATTTCTAACAGACATCACAGCAGGATGGGAAATGGCCGAGGCTAACAGTGAACATCAGAAAACTCACACAACATGGACAGAAGATTTTTTTTTAAGTTAGCTCTTATGAAAATAAACTTGAGCCTGTAAACATCCACTAAAAACTGAACCACTGCACTATTAAGGGAAAGACTCATGAAGAAAGCTTATTTCTGCCCTGCAGCAGACTTTGACGTGACGCAGCCTCAGTCTGTTCTCTCGTGCCAAACGGCAGCAGCAAAGACAGCCCAATGGCTTCTGCACGGGATGCGGCAGGGAGGAGAAACCTCTCCCAGTTAAAGGGAAACACTGGTGTAAGAACAAATTAGCATTAAACTCCTCACAAATAATTCTGGGCAGGAAATTTGGAATTCGCAACCCAGTCAGGACTGCAACAACAGTCCAATAGCAGCAAAGCCAAACCACATCGCTTGTGGTTGTGAAACAGGTCAGTGAGGTCACGGGAAGTGGCACAGCCTTGATGTGCCCATGTCCGCACGGCAACAGCCACAGGGTCAGCACGTGGGATGGCAAAAATGACAAGGAGAGCTGGTTCCGAGACAAAACGGACTGTCACACCCGACTCAGTGTCTTCGTTACTGTCACAAGTTTGGTTCAAAGCTAAGAGTAGCCTGGGTTGCCCTTCAGGAACATTTTCACCGGGCTCCTCCTCTCCCAGATTTGCTGGGCTGCCACCCCTGCACCCAGCAGCAGAGAGGGCACAGGCCTCCAGGATGAGGGGACAGCCTGTTGCCTTGTGGAGGACCTGGGAAACCCAGACGTGGACTTGGTAACCCCCTGAGCTGGGTGGCTTCACTCATCCACGTGGTGAATTGTCTCTGAAAACGTGACACACACTCAGGTTTGACAGGAGGTCAGGGGGACCTCATCAATGTCCATAAATACCTGATGGGAGGGTTCAAAGAGGACAGAGCCAGGCTCCTTTCAGAGGTGCCCAGTGCCAGGACCAGAGGCAGAATAGGCTCTGTCTGACCACCAGGAAGCACTCGTGTGCTGTGCGAGTGACCAAGCACTGGCACAGGCTGCCAAAAGAGGTTGTGGATCTCATCCTTGAAGATCTTCAAAAGCCACCTGGATGTGGTCCTTGACAATGTGCTCTGGGTGGCCCTGCTTGAGCAGGGTTGGACCAGAAGTACCCAGAGGTCCCTGCCAACCTCAGCCATTCTGTGACCTCTGCCACACAAGTCACCTAATGCTACTGCTGAAGCCACTCCACCAGAAATGCATCAGCTTTAACACACTCTCTACAAGTCTAACTTCCAGTGCAGAGGTTTGCCACCAACTTCTCCTGGTTTACAAAAAGAACCTGGACAAGTTTGTCCTTTCTCCATGGGCAGTGCCAGTACCATAATACCGCAGCTTGGCGACTGAGATCTGACACCTAAAGGAAGATGTTTGCCTAAAAATACACCATACCCAATCAGCTAAATCAGCTTCCCTGTACAGCAGCACACAGCTTTCCCAGGAGATGACGCCAAGAGTCGCACTGCTCAGTGTCCTGCTCAGCAGACAACCCACTCACAGTGAGGCCAATCCATCCCAGCTGGAGTTGACTGAGACGGCAGTGCAGGTATTCGGAATGAGGCAGGACAACGTGGGCTCCTCTCAGGGCTGCCCAGCTCACTCAACACCTCACAGAGAAAAGCACTGCAGGAAAGCCAAAATGTTTTTTGAACTTTGGCTGGTGCTGTGAGGAAGGCAGAGCTTGCTGTGCTGCTGTTTAGTTTTGCAAAAGAAGCAAATAATAATATTTATTTATAACATTCCTAACGGACAACACAGGTATGCAGTTCAAGATGGGTGCCAAAACTAAAGTAAACCACAACGAACCCACTCATCACAGACCAAACCCCAAAGATGCCACTGGATGCTTCACCAGGGAAGCCTGTCACCTGAAGCACTGTGCACAGGGCCAGTGTCAGTCCTGCAAATCTGAGGCCTCAAAGAAGCTTTCTCCCCAATGTGACTTGCTGGCTTTCACAAACAGTAGCACAGGGAAGGTGCAGAGAAGTCTAGCAGAGAAAGGCAGCACCTGCTGCAGGAGTGGTAGGTGGTGCCTGTGGATTCACACCTGCACTACCCAGGTGCCACAGTGAGATGTGCCACGTGCCCATCCTCAGCTGTCAGCAAACACACTGGTTCCCACCTGGGGGAAAGTGCCCGCCCTTCCGACAGCACCACCTGCAGCGAGCCAGAAGAGCCCAACATCAGCTCGCTGCCACCTCTCTGCTCCAGGCTCCCACCCCAGGCAAAGCTAGCAGCGCTTCCTTGGCCGTGGGCTCATCCTCTGTCACACAGTGCCACCCCCAGGGGCTCATCCTTTGCAGCCACAGCCAGCCATTCCGCTTGCTGATGGCACACGCACAGGCTGTTTGCAGCACGTTGCCCCTGCTGCTCTGAAAGCCATCCAACCCTTGCCCTTCCAGAGTTGCCTCTTTATATTTCTTTTAAGTAAAAACGCTCTCCTTGGCCTTATGCCTAGTCTGATATTGCTCTGTTTCTGTTTCCCGAGCCACCCGCTCCCCATGTATTTGCCTTAAGGATGATAATGCAGACTCAGCAGTCGGAGGACATCCAAATGACCATTCCCGCATTTTCACTCAGGTGACCACCCTGGCCATCTGAAGCCAGGGCAGCATGGCACACTCAGTCTTCCTGGGTCCTGCACTTGTGCTTACTCTCCTCCTTTTTGTTAATATACATAATTTTCTGGAAGTAGCAATTTATCATAGTACTTAGCTTAATGAGCCCTACCGTACATGTTCTGCCTGTAGTGGTAATTTTGCATATTTCCTGAGCAATCTTGTTAACTGGGAGATACATAGCAAAACAAACATTTGTATAGCTTCTGAGCAGCTCACATGAAGGCAAAGACACTTGCAATTAAAACAATGAGAACTAGTCTAAACCCCTTTGGCTCAAACCATTTTAGACCTCCACTGCACAGCAAACATATATGGCTTGCAAACGCAACGCCTCATTTTCTGCATTCATAGAATCATAGAATATCCAGGTTGGAAGGGACCCACAAGGATCACTGAGTCCAATTCCTGGCACCACACAGGTCTACCCCAAAATTCAGACCATGTGACTAAGTGCACAGTCCAAACGCTTCTTAAACTCTGGCAGGCTTGGTGCAGTGACTCCTTCCCTGGGGAGCCTGTTCCAGTGGGCGACCACCCTCTCAGTGAAGAACCTCTTCCTGATGTGTAGCCTAAACCTCCCCTGCCTCAGCTTGACACCATTCCCACGGGTCCTATCACTGGTGACTAAAGAGAACAGATCGGCGCCTGCCCCTCCACTCCCCCTCGTGAGGAAGCTGTAGACCGCGGTGAGGTCTCCCCTCAGCCTCCTCTTTTCCAGGCTGAACAGGCCAAGTGACCTCAGCCGCTCCTCATACGTCTTCCCCTCTAGGCCCTTCACCATCCTGGTTGCCCTCCTCTGGACACTCTCCAACAGTTTCACGTCCTTTTTGTACTGTGGTGCCCAGAACTGCACACTGCTCGAGGTGAGGCCGCACCAGCGCAGAGTAGAGCGGGACAATCACTTCCCTCGACCGACTAGCGATGCCGTGCTTGATGCACCCCAGGGTACAGTTGGCCCTCCTGGCTGCCAGGCCACACTGCTGGCTCATGTTCAGCTTGCTGTCAACCACAACCCCCAGATCCCTCTCTGTGGGGCTGCTCCCCAGCGTCTCGTCGCCCAGCCTGTACGTATAGCCAGGGTTGTCCCGTCCCAGGTGCAGGACCCGGCACTTGCTCTTGTTAAGCTTCATGTGGTTGGTGATCGCCCAGCTCTCCAATCTGTCCAGATCTCTCTGCAAGGCCTTTCCACCCTCAGAGTCCACAACTCCTCCAAGTTCAGCATCATCAGCAAATTTGCTCAAAACACCTTCTACTATATCCAAATCATTTATGAAATTGAGAAGAACTGGCCCCAAAATGGAATCCTGGGGGACCCACTGGTGACTGGCAGGCAGCCTGATGCAGCCCCATTTACCAGAACCCTTTGAGCCCTGCCCGTCAGCCAATTGCTCACCCACAGTATGATGTTTTTGTTTAGCTGTATGCTGAACATTTTGTCCAGTAGGATCCTATGGGAAACTGTCAAAAGCTTTACTGAAACCCAAAAAGATCACATCACATTCACATTGTGGTACCAAGTTTCAGGTGGCAAGGAACATTTCTGACCTCTGGCTGACTTCAGCAGGACCACCAAGCCCCCAGAGTCTCAACCAGAGCTTTCAAGCAGACAGTGCCACCCTCCCCCAGGACCCCGGGGCTCAGCATCCTGCTTTTCCAGCCCCTCCAAGGATGCTGCCAGCAGAGGCTGAGACAGGGAAAAAGGCATCCCCTCTGCCACGGGCCCTCAGCCCACCCCAAGGACAGTGCCAGTTGCTGCCCTGCACAGCATGAGCACCTCGGGATTCAGGCTGCAGCTACCCATTGGATGTGGCCACTCCTTGTGACCCATAGGGGCACAGTGACAGCGTGATGCTCACTGGGGACTGGGAGATGTGAAAGGGATGCATGCCCTGTGCTGGCTGTGCTGTGCCTCCCACGAGGGCAGGGCACAGGCAGGTCCCGTGAAGCCTCCATACCTCCCTGTGCCTCCATCCTTCTTCCTGTGCCCCCACTTCTCTGCAGACCTCCCAGGAAGGGGGCATGAAACATTGTCCAGAGACGACCCAGAGACTGGGGTCTCAACATGGGCTTTGCATAGCAGAGCATGGAAAGCATGTCAGAGGGTCTTCCTGATTTCAGGTGTTCCTTGGCTTGCCCTAAGCAGGGCTGTCACAGCAGCAGAGACAGGCCTGCATGAGGGACCCCACAACTGCTGGGGAGCAGAAGCATGCTCCGAAAGGACAGCACCTAAGTCCGGTGGCACACGCACTGCTGCGGGCTCGCTCATGTCACATCAGTCATTTCTCAGCACGTCCTGCTCATACAGCCAGTAGACCCCAAGGAACAATGACTACCCGTGCTTTGCCTCCTCCTGTTCTGCAGACCCCAGGAGCAAGCCAATGCAGCAGCTGCCCTGCTGCAGACTCAGCAGCACAGCGGGGACACAGCAGGGCCAGGCATGGCCCAAAGGTGGTCAGTACACACCCTTCCTGAGCAGCTTTCTTCCCTTCAGATCCCACAGAAGGGCCACCACCTGCCTCCCCAGCTGCACCACGAAGCTGCAGCCAGCTCGCGCAGCTTTGGCTGCTGCAGATGTCACATGGAGCAGACGGCTCTTGCGCTCCATGCAACAACACCGGCTCCCACATGGGTGAAGGACAGAGTGGAGCTGAATTATTGACATCACCCTTCTGGTTGAACAGAAGAGCTTGAAAGCATGTCATGCAACCAAGAGGAGTAAAAAAAAAAAAAATAGGGTTATTAGGGTTATTAAAAAATAAGGAAAAGAAGACAGTATTTAAATAAGCAAATATATCTATTCACAGGGTCAATGGTGAATTTTGTATACTGGAGTTTGACAATTCTGTGCTACGGAAAAGTCTCCCTGTCCAAACAGAGATCAAAGGCACACAAGTCCTGCTAAAAAGAACAACTTCAGTCGACTTTACCATTGTGCCTGCAAGAGAAAAATCATCTGCAGGACCATCGCTGTATTACCAATGACAAGAGATGGCACAAGGCCTGGTCACAAGCCAAAGCATACAGGGGGGCTGAGCTGCAGATTCTAGCTGCTGCAGAAGAAAGGAGTGTGGATCTGCAGAGCCAGACCTGAAGCTGGCCTTGCTTTCTGCTTTTATTTTAACGTACTCCTCCCCACAGCTTCCACAGGCAGGAGGCCACACATGAAATAGGGATGCAACATTGACAGGAATGAGGTGCTTCCATCCTGTTGTGGGAAGGATGCTATCATACAAATGCACGGACATTTCCTGAGAAAGGCAAACCCGGTTCTGTGGAACAGAAACGTGTACAAGCGGGCCACATCCCCACGTCTCTCCCACTGACATGGAAGCCCACAGAGATGTGCTATCCCCAGCCACACAAAGTCCCACTGCTGCCACTGCCAGCAGGCTGGGCACGAGGGCTGCACTCCCTCCACTGCCAGCCAGCGCCAGGGAAGTGACTGCCACAGTTTGGGACATGCCTCGGCTCTGAAATGAGGCGTGATGGGAAATGGACACTAGACATTAAAGAGCAACTCTTCTACCTCCCACGGGGTTGTTCTCAGTGAATGTCACTTGAGGAAGGTACGTCTTCAGCCCCAATCTGAAGATCACCAGAAACTTTACACTCACTTCATGTACTGCTGTAGGCTACAAGCAACCACTGAGGCTTTGGCCCTACAAACCTCTGTATGTGCACCCAATTCCAAATAGACTCACAGTCCCACCAGCAGGTAAACGCCGTGTGCATGAGGTCCATACCTCTGCCTCTGGGGTGGGGGTTCAGCCAGGCACAGGCTGCTCTTCTCTCCTGATGCTGCTCCAAAGAAGGTCTTTGTCACATTGGTGAAGCTTCTGCTGGCACGGAAACCCGACAAGCCTGGACAACATCCCACAGGCGCGGCCTCCCTGCCAAACCTCTCCCCGCTCAGCACCTGAACATGCTCTTTGAGCAGCATCCATCTCAGCATCTCAGGGACCACTTTCTCAGGCCACTGCATAAGACACCAGGCAAGCACCTTCTGGTAGGAAACAGGGAAAGGATCTGTCAACTGACAAATGGTCCTTCCCAGCCCCGTTAGGGGCTAACAACTAACATGGTCATCAAAGATCTATAAATATTAGAAAACCTAATTGTCTGCATGAAAAGCTGAAAGCTGAGTCCTGTCCTCCTGAAATCACCTAGACACACATTTCTCAACTGCACGTAGTGCCGAGTACATGGCATTCGTCCAGAGACAGGGACCCCCACCCAACCAGGTTTGCGTAGCCACCTCTCCACTTCAACAGGGGGGAAGCAAGCCACGCTCAGCAAGAAACAGGGCACTCAGGGACCAGGAATTCCCAAACACCACCTTCATGGCCTGATGCTTGCTATCCCTCACCTCCTCCTGCTCCCTCTCAAAACACTGTTCATATTCATTTTACCATTTGGACCTGTCTTGCACCCCAGAGATCGCAAGGCCTCACACCCTAGTAGACCCATCGCCTCCCTGGTGGGATGGCGCACCACGGGACTCCTGAAGCCCTGCACACACACGCCAGCCCTGGTCTCACGGCCCCACAGCACCCCGGATGTTGTGCCCTGCTGACGGCAGAGCTTCGTGCATTCAGCACAGACGTACTGTGCGGCAGTGACAGGCCATCCTGGCGTGCTGGCGTTATCCCCCTGAACAACCGCTGCTCAGGCTCACATTGGCGGCATCTGAAGGCCCCTTCTCACCCCCCGCAGCAGCAGCCTGGCCCCATCACAGGCAGCTGCTCCCCACCCCAGCAGCAGGGGATCCCCAACAAACACCGCTGCAGAGAAGACGCAGTTCTGTCGCTGGGAGGACGCACCTCCTGCAGGAGGCCAGAGTGTCTTTAGGGCTGACCTAGATGTCACATTGAATCTCTTCATGCAGCAAGGCGGGGCGCATTTCTTCCTGCCCAGTAACACAGGGACAAATCCCAGCTACAACGAGGTGACAGCACGACGAGAGGACCTGGCTTGCCAAACAGCCCCAAAAACACCCAACAAAGCAGCACAGCGCTGGCACAGCACAGGCTGGGGAGTACTCAGGAGACAGGGTTGTGCCATCAGCCACCGAGGACACCCCACATGCCAGGACTTCACCACACTACTGAAGGTCACACAGGGCAGGTGATAACATGCACTTGTCAAGCAGAGGGCCAAATCCAGGCTCAGGGCAACCAGGTTTGCTCCTGTTGGCCTCAATGGCACGTGGCAACCACCTACAAAGAGCACAGAGCTCTGCTGGTCATCTTCCACAATCAGGCCTGCAGGTTGTTCCTCCTCCATAGCAGGGTAGACTTTGCAAACGTAAGTTTCCCTGTTCCAAGGCAGTTCAGAGCAGGCCTGGGAGTGCTGCCACCCCCAAGCACCAGATACACTAAAATGAGTTTGAAAACAATCAGGGTCCAAAGGTTCAGAAAAGACACAGATCAGCGTGTTGAATGTCAAGCATCATTTTAAAAATCCCATTAAGATAGGAAGCTCATGTTCTGCACAGCAGCAAAAGCCCTGCATCCCCTCCTCAACCCCAAAAAAGACAGCTTTTTTCTTCTTTTAAATCATCTCCCTGGCAGAATTTAGATGCTGTATTACAACAGGAAGGAACTGTCTGAGGCTGTTAACAAGGCTGGCTCCAGGCACCAGATCATTAGCACAAAGTGGGCCCCAACGTCCCATACGGGAGCACACCCCTCCTGCGAGCACGGCCCTAAACCAGAGCTTCTCATGTGCTGCCCTGCTCACGCAGCCCTGCCAGGCTCTGGGCCAGCCACAGCACACACCCCCGGGGCATCTACGCACCCCAAGCCGAGCACTGCACCCAGCAGCCCCATGCGGACCCCTCTGAGTGCATGGGCACAGGCAGCGTGTCCCCCTCCCCGCTCCCCCCAGCAGGTGCCAGAAACAGCCCCAGGAAAGCTCCTGCACGTGGGGGCTGCAGACCCTTCACTGTTACAGCTGGAGGTACTTCATGCTACCGCCGAATAAGGATCATCTGTAGGAGAGATGCAAAAATCTCCTGATGCAAAAAGCAGCATGTGCTTTTTTTTTTTTTTTTTTTAAAGATATTTAAAGGAATGGATAGATTTTAAAATACTCTACAGCATCACTTCTCAGCCAGCACTGGCTGCCAAGAGGACGCTCACGGAGCTGGGTTTCACTATTATTATTAAAAAGCCTATTTTCCAATTCTGTTTCCACAACCTGCACTGTTCATGGAGAAAGAGCCCCTGTTTGGGTGCTTTCCAAGCACCCAGGCCGAGCAGGAAGGGTACAGATTTTCTTTTTATAGTCCGTTTCTCCTCAAGCATCTACAGCCACCCCCTCTTCCCCTCACTGGCGTCACCGGTAGGAGAGCTCCGTATTCCTGGCGCCTTCCAGACAAAGCCAGACTCCCATTTCAGGTGGCCTCAGCTAGGTCTCTCCAGACAACGCTCAGCCCCAGCACGCATCTTTGTCTGGAGCTACGAGACCCGCCAGGCCGAGCAAAACCCCTGGTTTACGGCACAGCACGCAACCTGAAGCAGCCAAGATGGGAATGGTTATTTTTAGAGCACAGGACCTGCCAGGTGAATGTTTGCTGAAGCTCCTGGTGCATTTCTGATACCGTTTCAAGCCACCCTGGCACAGTGGCACAGCCGCATGGCCCATCTCGTTCCCTCCTCTCTCACAGCGCGGTGCCCGGCCGCGGGGGACGAGCGCCCATTCCACGACAAGGGTGCTGCCTCGTGTCACCCGCCCGCGCGGCCACACCTGAACGGCTGCGCAGCTCCAGGCTCTTCCCAGGCCAGATGACATCAGCAGGGCGAGAGGGATGAAAAAGCAAAACGCGCGAGGGAAGGAGAGGCCACCGCCTGCAGGGGCCGTGGGACAGCCCCCGCACCCCGCGCCCCCTACCCCCAGTCCAGCGGGAAGCCAGCCGTTTTTCGGCTGCGGGAGCTCGCCCGGCCTCCCGAACGGCTGCCGCACGGGGCAGGACCACGAGGCGAGCCGCCGGCCCGCAGCGGCCGCGACAGCCCAAAGCCTTCGGCGAGCAGCGGGGCCGCAGGGGCGGCGGCGGGCGCCGGACGAGCACCTCGAACGAGCACCGGGCACCGATGCCCGAAACGCGGAGAAGCCGGCAGCGGCGGACGGAGGCGCCGCGGGAGCCCTCGGGGAACGGCCGCACCGCCCGGCCCGCGGGGACCGCTCCGTGCCCCGCAACCCCGGCACCCGGCTCGCCCCGGGGCCCCCCCCGCCGGTGCAGAGACACGGCCCGGGGCGAGGAGACGGGGGGGGGGGGAAGGGGGATCGCGGCCGCGCTCCGCAGGTTCCGCAGGTTCCGCAGGCCCCGGGAGCCCAGGACGCCGCCGGCGCCTCCGCTCGGTAGCGGGGGCGAGGCGGTCCCCGTCCTGCCGCCTGCCCCCCACTTACAGCGCGCAGCTCCCCGGTCCGGTCCTTCATCGCGCCCCGCCGCCGCTCAGCCCGGCCGCCGCTCGGGGGAGGGGCGGGCGCGGCACATGCGCGCAGCCCGGCGGAGCGGAGCGGAGCGGCCCCGCGGGGCGCTGGGAGCGGCCGGGGCGGGGGGGGGGTCCTACGGGAGGGGGGTGGCGCTGCGGGGTGCCACGCGTGGGGGTAAGCTGGCAGCGGGGCGCGCCGGCAGGGGTCGTGCCGGGGGGCGCCCACAGGAGGGGCTTGGCAGCCCGCGGGGGCTGGGACGGCGGTGGGGCAGGGGCCCCGGAGCTGGGCCCTCGAGGAGCCGTGAGGCGACCCAGGCCCAAAGCAACGGCGCCAGGTGGCTGCTGGGGGGGGGGAGGGCTTGCCACTGTCAGGAGGCTCCCCTGAGCCCACCGCCCACCTCTGCCAGCCGGGCACAACAGGAGGCCCTGGAGCAGCCTGAGGGGGGACAGAGCTCCCCAGGATTCCTGGGACGAGCAGAGTGCTGGGGTACACGCGGTGAGGATGCCTGGGTCTGCTCCTGCCTGCAGTCCTTCACCAGGGAGAAGCTCCAGAGGCACCCAGGCAAAAGGCAGCGCTACAGGAACAGCCTCTGTGTGTTGCAGCAGCCATATGTCAGCCAGGCATTATCATCCCAGCAAAACTCTGCCCCTGTTCCCTGGGAAATGTCCACTCATCACGAGTCAGTGCCATGACAGAGACCTCACGGAGACAGTTCCTGAACTGCACTATTCCCCCTTCTTGGCGGGGCAGGGGGAGAAATGAAGATTATAAAGCTGGTAGCCTGCAGTACGTATGTGGAGGTCGCTCACTACCATCACGGGCAAAACTGACTTGGCTTGGGGAAGATGGACTTCCCCAACCGCACTCCTGACTCTTCGACCTCCCTCCCCCAAGCGGTGCAGGGGAATGGGGGTGACAGTCAGCTCATAACCCTTTGTCTCTGCTGCCCCTTCTTCCCTCAGCTCTCCCCCTGCTCCAGCACGAGTTCTCTCCACAGGCCTGTTCCTGTGGTGGCTCTTCGGGGGCTGCAGCCTTCTTCAGGCAAGAGCCACGGGCCGTGCAAGTGCTCGGGGGACACAGAAGGGGTCCCCTGCAGTGCTCCCACCACCCCAACAGGGGCACATCGCTGCCCACTGGCTTGTGCCCCGTGCAGCCATTTCGAGCTTTTTTTTTTTTTTTTTTTTTTGCTGTCGCACCACAGCTTTTTTTGTCAGGTGAATTCGGTCTTGCTGGATTCTTGCGGTTCTTCCCTGCCGCCCGCTTCCGCTCAGCGCTGCCCTCAGCTCCGACGAGGGGACGTGACCTCCCCGGGGCCGCCGAGAGCCCCGCGCCAGGCCCCGCTGGGGGTGCTCGGGGCCGAGCCGGGCCGAGCCCCCCGAGGCAGTGCTGGGGCGCGGCGCCCTCTGGCGGCCGCGGCGAAACCCTGCGGAGGCGCCGAGCGGGGCCCGTCCGGCTCCAAGGCGGTGGCCACGGGCACCGGGCTCAGCCCCCGGGCCGCGCAGCCCGGTGCCCGTCCCCCGGCCCGTCCCCCTCCATGTCTCGGGGTGGGGCGCCTCCGGAGCAGGGACATGAGCGGCAGGGCCCGGCCCCTAGCAGCGGGCTCTGTGACGAGGCAAAGGGACCTTTGTACGGGGCCCTCTGACGAGCAGCCGGGATGTGAGGCCTCTGCTCCGCACAGCTGCATCCAGAGCCTGCAAGGCTTCTCCTGCAGGTGTGTGGAGGAGAGCAGGGTGCTCAGGAGCCCATGGCAGGGCTTGGCCAGCAGCCCTTCTCCTGCCAGCCTTGTCCCAGCTTTGGTAAGGACCTGGGAAAACCCTCAGCCCTGTCGCCCAAGCCAGGAGCCTTGGGAGCTCAGCAGGGCAGACAAGAGGTGCTTGGTTTCTGGCTACATCCCTCCTGGCACCTTGCCGGGACATTAGCAGGAGGGCTTTGCCCATCCCGGTGTTGTGGATTTGGGTCTGTTGCCAGTTTGGCAGTTTAGCCAGGGGCATGAGATAAACAACAAGGAGAAAGGAGCCAGTGCTGGGCAGGAATCTGTGCCAGAGAAACAGTGATCATAGATTTAGGAAAATGGTAGTTTTGACCAGATATACAGTGGGCCTCCTTCACCCCCGTGTTGCTCTGTCAGGTGAGCCATCTCACCCCACCCTGCTCCCAGTCCCAAACACGGCTCCGTGCCTGGAGCAAGGCAGAGCAGGCTGTCCCAGGACTTGTCTGCTCTGCAAGTCTCTGGGGACATTCAGAGCCCTGACCATGGGGCAGGGGCACAGGTGAAAGCCTGACTGACCCAGGAGAAGTGACAGGAGAAAGCAGGTGTTAGGGAGATGGGCTGGATCCAGCATCTGCTGGTGGTGAGGCTGCTGCAGCTCCATGCCCCTGCTCTAGCCAGCAGTGAGGCTGAGCATGCATTCCTGCTGAGCACACGCATGCACGGCGCATACATACATGCATGGCTGGCCACACACACCTGACAAACAGCTGGTCCCCCGGAGACAGCTCTCACGCTTACCCTCACCATTGGCCCCTGCTTCAGGGCCACCCCACCCCTCACCCAGGTCCACCCACATCCCCACGGGTGCTCACAGGCACATGTGCCCCAGGGGCTGCACTGCCAACACACCAGCCCTCGCCGCTGCATTTGACCCTGGCTGCTGCGCTCACACCCCATACGCATATGTGTACGCAGAACAAAGAGCCCTCACCCAAAAAAAGTTAGAAATGGAGTTTAATAAGACAGACTGTGCTGATCACTGGCATAGAACACAGACAGACAAGCATTCTGACCAGCAAACTGTCCACGTGCAACCAGCCTTTTTTGCCCCCATATTCTACTTTCCCGTTCTTGGTCTTCTCCACATCATCCAGATCCACCCCTTTCCCCACCTTTGGTTCCTCTCTTAAACACCATATAACATGTTCTGTACAATTCCACATGCTCTTCCCCTGTATTCCATGCCCCCAGGCAGAAATAACACTTTGCGCTTTCATGCCTTAGCCCTGGGGCTGAGGCTCTGCAGGCAGGGCCTGGAGAGGGTAGCCCTTCCTGAGCCCCTAGTTTGGGCTCCTGCCTGCCTTTGTGTCACTGTGCTCCTCCGGGTTCCTGGAGACAGACTCTGATGGGCTGGCAGCCCCTCTGAGGGGCCTGAGAGTAGCTCTGCAGGGTGTTACTTGGGGTCCCCGTGCTCCTCTGTGGGTATGCAGAGGAGCTTAATCACACAACCTACCAGCAGGGAGAGTTCTCTTCAACAGGAACAAGGCTTAATTTAATCAAGTGACAAGAGCACTGTGCATTTCTAAAACAGAAATCGCCCCCTCTGCCATCACCCCCGTGAGCCCTCCCCATGGCCGGAGCTGTGGAGCCCACCTTCTTGTTCTTTTGTCTTCTCTCTCTGCCACCCCCAAGCTGTGCCTGGGGAGGCTGGGCAGGCCCGTCAAGGAGCTGTCTCTACTGACAGCAGCTCCCCCTGAAGAGCAATGCTAATTTAGTCCCCAGGCTCACACTTGCCCACACAAGCTCCCTTCTCATCTGGGAGGAGCTGCAGCAGTGAGTGCAGACCCACTCACTCATCCACCGACTGCACATGAAACAGGTTCAATGTGAGGGGAATCTGTGCAGCTTGGCTGCTTCGCTCCCACCTGGGCTCTAAGTGAACATGCACCCAGCTGAAAGCACTCCTGGTGCAATTATCTCAGCACTCCATCCTCAGCACCTTGTCCAGCCACCCCAAGGATTCCCGCTTACAGCTCTGATCATGGTGGGCATGCTGTGACACACCGCTGGTGCCTTCTCACATCCCCCAGAGCCCATGCTGCCAGGGGCAGCCTTCTCCCCTCCACAGACAGGTCTGCTCCATGCATACTGGGGCCCTGATCACTCCAAGAGAGGACCAGTGTTGTTCAGAGCGTGCTGCGGCCCATTGGCTTCTGTGGAGAGCTGGGACAGTCTTGGCAAGGTGTTCCTGCAGGTAAAGGGACCAGCTTTTCTCTCAGAGGATTTGAAGCTCTTGCTCCCATCACATACACCTACCAGCTCCAAAAACAGTTCTTCAGTCAATTAGAAAGAAGTGCAACAGGCATCTGGGTCTGTCTTTGGGCCACCAGACATCCATGTACCTTTCAAGAGCTCTAAAATCAAGGAAAAATCGTAGACACCTCAGCTGGGAGCACAGAAACAAGGGTCTCACTGAAAGGAAAGTTCATACTGGTGGAGCTTAAGTGTTGGGCTTAACTATATGTGTTACCTTGTACCAATCAGCTGTTACAGCACCTCTCAAATTTTTGTACTGCACTGATTTGCTGCAGCTTGTTAGGTCAGGGTCTCACTTCACTGTGTGTTCATGCACTGGTGGCACAAAAGGCCTAGTTGCTGCCAATCGCTCTAACACGAAGGATGGTCTCACCCACTGTTGGAAGGGCACACAAAGCCAGTGTAACGCAGCAAAGAAAGCCCAGCCTGCTTGTGCATGCAGACTCTTTGCTGGCCTAGCCATGCCTGCTGTCCTTGCACACTGGGGCAGCTCAGCTCTCAGCTGCTCACCACAAGGCCTCACACCTCCCTGTCCCTACCGCCCCCACGGCTAGCAGCTCATTGCCTCCTGCTGTGGGAATTGGCTGCTCCTGGGACAACTCCACATGCCCTGTGCTCACTCCTCCCTGAGGCAGGTCAAAAGCCTTCCAGACCCAGCTCCCAATACCTCACCTCTCACAAAAGCCAGGATGCCATGCTCCGCTTGTCCCAGTTGAGATCGTGGATCGGTCTGACCATGCTTTTGCGTGTCACCACACTGCAGAGTCCTTTTCCCTGCTAGTGCTAATGTTGAACAGCTCATTTTGCCTGTCATCTCATGGCACTGCATGGCTCAGCTCTCTCCACCTTGCTGCTGCCCGAAAGATCTCCAGTACCAGCTTCAAGATGTCAGAGCAGGGACCCCTGCTAGCAAGACAGCTCAGCATCTTCCTCCACGACAGCCTTTGAGCTTCCACATGAAGCACCCTTTTTAGCTAAGTCTCATCAAAAGGATCCCACATAAACATTTCCCTCCTCTCTTAAGCTCCACAGAGAATCATAGAAGCCAATATTCCCACTCTGTAACCAAGTCCCTTCCAGTTTCCTACGCATCCGTTCCCATGTGCAGCCCAGCAGGGGCTCCCTCCACTAAAAACTGCAGACCCCTCTCCCTTCCAGCCAGCTGCAGACCATGCACCCTCCCTCCAGTGCTACATGCCACCACAGGTGCAGATCTCTCTCCCATCTGGGAGAGTGGCACAAGAGAATGCTACAGGAACTTGTTCTGTTGAGCAGCGAGAACTGGAACTGAGACAACAGAACAAACCCCTTTCAAATACCCTCTCAGAGCAGCATCTGACCCCAGGAATTCAGACTCAGACGTGGGGGAGACTGGATTCCCAAGAGCCCTGGAGACACAAAGACTAAATGGAAGAAACAGCACTTCATTTGTACACGCAACAGGGACCACAATAAAGGAAGTCAGACACCCCCTTAATTCTAACAGTGCCTACTTCTGCAGCACTTGATGTATTTAAGAGCTTTCAGGTGAGTCAGGCAGCTGACAGCAACTGAAAATGCAGCACAGAAACCCAAGGAAGCTCATATACCCGTCATACGTGAAAAATTACTATGGTATTTTGAGCAGAGATTGCAGGAGGATGGCTGCTGAAGTATGCGACTGATCTAAGATTGAACTTGCTGTTTCTGAGGACTTGTATCCATAGAGAGAGACCGGATTGTGACTGCAAATGGAGTGATGAGCTTGGATGTGCACAACAAGGTGGTGCAGAATAAATTCTCGCCAAAGCGTGCAGACATGCAGAGAAAAGGAAGCTGTTGGCCCTGAGCAAGGCTGAAGGTGCAGGCAAGACTGAAATCCAGAGTCTGCATGACAGAAGCAGGGGCTTGCAGGACTTGCAGCTTGGCTGAGACTTAGAAAGCAGCTGAAGCTGTTCATTCATCTTGCAGTCACTGCTGCCACTTCAGGGGAACTACTGTCTTCAGAGGCAAAGGACAGAAGTCCTGCAACAGCTGCCAGAAGTAGTATGTCAAGGAATATACTGGAAAGCTGCTCAGTGAGGGTAAAGACTGGAGCCACTGAGCACAGCAGCGCTGATGGAGCCAACTAGACTCACTTAGTGCCAAGAACACACGCCAAGAGCAGGCAGGAGGTGATTAAGATAGGCCACTGCACCACCTGCTGCCCCATGCTCCGTAAGCGTCGCACCAGTGCCCTGCTGCCTGTGTGCCCATGCCAGCACGGACATCCTGGGGAGGAGCAGTGCAGAGAAAGGCATACAGGACTGCAGTCACAAGTGGATCCAGCCAGTGAGCTGCAGGTTCCCACTCCCCATGCTAGGAGAGCAGAGAGAATTTGAACAGAGATTACACCAAATGCTTGTCTCCATGCCAACAGTCATTAAAAAGTTGTACTCGAAAAGCTAATACTGTCTACTGTCTCACATGCCCAAGCGACAGCAGGATGTTTTGCCATCCTCTTTTATGATAGCAAGATTCCTGTCTTAACACTGCCTTTGGGGCAAGAGTCCAGCCCAGCCCGGCAGGAGTGGGGGAGTTCAGCAACAACAGAGAGGAGGTAAGGAGGGGAGAGAATCTGTGCTAAGACTTGCAGAGGTTGAGGGAAGGTTTATGTGATTATCTGTTGTGCCAGACATGAGAAGAGCTATGCCCCTGAGGGATCCCTCCCCAGGTTGCTGTTTTGCCTAGCCGATGCTGGTAGGGCATCCCAGATCCACATCACCTGGCTGTTCTGCACACCTTGCACTGTCTCAGTGTTTCCGCACAATCCACAACGCTAGGCAAGGCAAGAAACCACAGGAAGGCGCTGATGGCAGAGGCTGGTGTCATGGTGAGAGCAGCTCAGTGCTGCTCTCACAGGGTGGAAGTGCTTCAGTGGTGCAAAAGAAAGGGTCAGAGCGGCTTTTCTGCTAATAATCAGGGCAAGGGTTGGTAGCTGGGAGAAACGACAAAGCAGAGCCAAACCTTCATAGAATCACAGAATGGTTTGGGTTGGAAGGGACCTTAAAGACCATTCCAGTACCAATCCCCTGCCATGGGCAGGAACACCTGCCACTAGGCCAGGTTGCCCAAAGCCCTGTCCAGCCTGGTCTTGAGCACTTCCAGGGATGGGGCATCCACAGCTTCTCTGGGCAACCTGTTCCAGTGCCTCACCACGCTCAGAGTAAAGATTTTTTTCCTTACGTGTAATCTAAACCTTCCCTCTTTTAGTTTAAAGCCACTACTCATTCCAGAAAGGAATAAACACAGGTATCTATGTACATGGTACCGGAGAAGAGAAAGGATAGAGGAGAGGTGACCAAGGAATGTGGAGGGAATACAGCCCTTGCAGGTACAGTTAAGGTGGAAAATGTTGTGAACAGAACTAGAGAGAATCCAGCAAACCAGACTCAGTGTGCTTCCAGCAGCAGCAAGAAAAATGGCCATTCACTTTTGTCAACAGCTTGCCTGATCTCTCAGACTCACAATGCCGTCTTCAGAGCCTTGAGAGAGCACCACAGTGCTCACAAGATTTACAGCAGAGAGAACAATGTATCACAGGCTCATTGGCAACCTGGGATGGGATCATCCCAGAGAAACAATAACCACTGAGTAGGAAACACACACTCCCTCCTCTGCACACCTCCACCAGCAGCCTTACAACAGGCTTTGCTCAGATCATCCACAAGCTGACACCGTCAATTGCTACGCACCAGAAAATTCACAAGAGAAAAGAAAATCTGTGAGGGATGATCGACAGTCTCCATCATCTCCATCTTCATTTAAAAAATAGGTTGGACAAACAGCTCAGGCTGATATTAAGTTAAGGTGATCTTGCCTGGACTAGATCTCAGTGTCCACCTTGACCTTTCTGGCTTTCTAAGGCCAGAGCAGATCATAAAAATCCACCTTTCCTACCTGCCCAAAAGGCTGATCCTCACATTCTCAAAGACCTGGAAAGCATAAAAGAACACAAATAAAAGTTTCTCTTTCACATACTACAGACAACCTCACAACTGTTTTGGAAGTCTTTTTTTTTTTTCAACATTTAAGAAATTGTGAATGAATTATAGGACTGATACAACCACAGACTTTCTGATTTTCTGTGTTACTTTAGAACAAGATCTTGACAGATGAGAGAAAGGGAAGTACCTGTGGTCTACACAGCACTAGGGTTCACTTAAAAAAACTGCTTGAAACAAAGCAGTAAAAGAAATTCATTCCAACTCAAGCAATGATTTCGATACAGGAAAATGAGTATACATTTATTTTTGATTAATCTAATGAAGTGTGGTTTTGTACTCTTTTGTACTCTCACCTGCACTCTTGTATTGAAATGTTGATATTGACTTTAGGGAATACAGGCTGTACCTTAAGAAGACAAGCATAATAAAAAGGTAACTGGGGGTGGAAGGCAGAGCAGCCCACTCGTTCACCTCACTGCCAGGAGATGGCTTACAGCAAGCTTTCATCTGATACCTTAAGCCCCTGGCCAAAATGAAAACATACCGAGACAACAAGCAACATGCAGTCATTTAATAAAGATCACATAAGCCCCACAGTGCAGATAAAAAATACTTCTCCCTCCCCACGTACCATGCAAGGACAAGACATCCCTGTAGGATGTGTCTGCTGCAGCTTCTTCTTCCCCAAAGCCGGCAACAGCCCTTCACATGCCAACCTACTGTCCTTCCCAAACGCACCTCTGAGGTGCACATCCCCTGCCTTCCAGCACATTCCCCTCCCTGCTGCAGTGCTCCTTGTTAGTACTGGGCTTCCAGCTGAACAGGGCGGGAAGGCGGGCAGCACAGCCCACCCCCCCAGGCCACACCAGAAGACTTCGGTAGCCCCTGGTCCACCACAAGCGGTTGGTCAGGGCTGAGACAAAGGGGTGTTTGAGGTTTGCAAGCAAGGCCGTAGTTTGAAGTTATGAGTCTTCCTCAGTTGAGTGAAACCCCTTTCTGGGGTCCGACTTTTGTGCAAAGTTGTTCCTCCAGTCATGCAAATGACTAATTTCTACGTGTGCCTTTTCTGTTCTATTTACACTGCAATTTTGGATTTTCTAAGGGCTGCTGATGTGCATCCTGCAAGCTCTGCCAGCTGCTGGCAGCCTTTTCTTCCACCGAGCCAACATTTCTTCAATTACCCTTTTTTTGCATAGTTTATTTAATGAGAAGCCTGGTAGACCCCCAGGGACTCTCAGCTGGCTCCTGCCCCCACACAGACCACATCACTGCTAAGGCTGCAGGATTCAGCCTCCAACAGGTGCCCACGAGGAAGTTTGGCTGGTGCTGAACATTACAGCTCTGATCTGTCCTGTAGGCAGAAGACATTGATGCTCAAGAGAAACCAGCTGCAGCAGATGTGACCAGATCTGGGGACCGCTGGCCATGCACCACAGACAGCACAGACCTGTCTCACTGCTGGACACAGAGGTCACCTGCAGAGGCCACAGCATTGCCCAGCCTGCGTCAGCTGCTCCGCCTGCCCTCCAGCCTCTACCTTCAGTCCACAGCATCCTGCAGCCTGCCAGGCTCCCCTGCCACGAGTGCCTGGGGCAGTCCCACTAACCGTGCTGCTCTGTTGCCCCAAGCTCTTGTGTGCCCACAACTTCTGTCCCTTCCCCTCTCTTCTCCTGTTGAGTTTCAACTCAATGTCACTGCAGAGGTGCCCCTCCATTGAAAACTCTAGGGAGACTCCTCTGGGAAAACCTTCACCATTGGAGGAAAAACACTGACCTCCCCTTCTTCCCATCTATCCCCATTTACTGTTATTTAATCCATGCATACCTAGTGTATGCACAACCCCCATTCCAACTGGCCAGGCGTCTCGGCAAGCTCAGAGAACAAACCCTGCACCAGGTGTCAGTTTTGTTTAAAAGATCAGTGATATTTTCATACAGATACATGTATATGGAAATTACATAATTTCATTTATAAAAGGGCATATTCAAAGAACACTTGCTGAAGACTTTTTTACAAGCATCAGTCAGTTTGTTCTGTCAGGCCAAGGAGGCTGCAAGTACGATGGTGAAACTGCTAACCATGTGTTGCTTCCGAAGAATATTTCTTTGGTTATAACTGATTTTTATTATTAAATTTTGCTCTCGAGTTTCTGTAAAATTTTATACTAGTCAGAGTTTTAACTATCAAAACTAGTATCATTATGTAAACCTTACTGTATCTCTGTGTAACCTTAACATTCAACCCACCAAGTCCTGCCATATAAACACTCTGAGCAACAAGCACAAGATGGGGAAGGGGTCACCTAATTAGAAGAGCCCATTCTCTCAGGATCAGCCTTCAGCATCATCTCACTCAAATAAGTGTTTTATTACTTTACTGCTAAAATGCATATTCTCTTACCTTGTAACTCAATCCTGAAACATGCTTCAGATACATGAGATTCAGCTATTAGTGATAAGCACAATAGAAACACCCTAAAGGAAATTAAGTATTGCTTATAAACATGCAATGAACATGCAGTAAACATACAGAGTCATGAAGTGAACTGTGATTAAAAAAAAAATAAAAGAAGGTGAGCGGCTACAAATTCCTTGAACACTTTTCATCTTGGGCACTGAGTGAATCAATCTCCGTGAAATGTGACCGTATCATTAAAGACTGTGATAGTGCATACACCCAGACAAGCCTTGATTCTGCTATTACAGAACTGGGTGTTTGCCTTCACAACTATAATGCCTTATCTGCCACATCACACCAAAAAGCGTAAATGTAGATCTGACTCATACACAAGACGCATCAGCCAGCTCTAGGCCAAGGACACTGCTCTGCTTAACAGGCCAAGCTATGTAATACATTCTGGCAGTTTCTTCCATGAAAAAGCAGGGGTAGCAGGCAAGGTAGATGAGCAAAAGTCCTCTTTTGTAAGTGAGATTACCAGGTACATTTCAAGTTGCCAGACGATTCTGCCAGGAATTATGACAAAAACCAAAGACGAACAAACCGGGGAGTTTGGTTTTCCTAGTGAAGGCTGAACAAGATCAAAATGGAAAGCATGAGGTGAGGATACCAACGGAGCATGAGGAAGGAGTGGGATGTTCTAATAGTCACACACATGGCTGAAACCATGAGTCTCACATCCCCTGCTAGTGAGGAACATGCAGAGGAAAGCCAGTTCCTATTTCTTATTCTGCCTGTGAATTCTACCTTTACAGATACATCCATGATCTCAGCCTGAGATTTTTCTTCCTATCCCTTCTGTCGGGAGCAGAGTAGAAGAACATGTGGAGATGTGACTTGTGTACAAATCTATGCAGCACTGTCAGTCTGCAGGTAGCTTCGCTCCCATGGATTTAAGAGAGGAACAAAAATAGGGGAATGAAATAGGCTGAGAAAAGAACAGGAGAAGAACCTGGGTAAAAAACAAGCAAAGCAATGAATTGCAAGCAGAGATGATACAATGAACCACAGCTAAAAAGAATAGCTTGAACAGTTCAAAGTTCAGCTCTTGTGCAAACATTACAATCTGCTCTCATTGTCTGCAAACTGTCCAGCTCCAGCCAAAGTTCTGCTATGAGCTAAAGGGACTGCGTGTTGTCAGTTGTATTCTCAAAGTCCTTCTGCTAATTGATACAGAGACACAAGAGCCGGAAATTTCAGACACAAAGAAATACAGAATGTAACCCTTTCCTCCAGTTCTGAATCTGTCATATATCACTTCGCTTTGATTTCATACATTACAGGTGGCAGAGACCTCTCTCTCTAGGAATGAATAAATCTTAAAAACACAGTTGGACAGATTCATTTTACTGAATATTGACCTATAGCTACAAGTGCTGACAACAATTATCAGCATTTCTCAAGAAGTCAACTATTCATTTAATTAAATACCAAACAATATTCATGCCTTGACCTTCAACAGTAACCTCTTCTTTAAGAAGAAAAGTAAATTTACCAAGTCAAGTAGACTTAAAATGTTTTCTAATCACTTACTATTCAATACTTGAAAAGGTGTTAAAGGTTTCACAGGTCCCATATCCCATTTTAGTCTGCTCATCAGAAATGTGAACAATCGGCTGTACCGTTAGGGCCTGGTAACAAAATGCCTTGAAAAAACAGGGTGCCTTCCACAGATACCTACGGAAACACAAAGACTCTGGATCTAGATGTGAGGCAGACTCCTGCCCCCATCCAGAGAAAGCTGCAAAAGAAGGGATTCAGAAAGCTTGCAGGCACTGGCCTTTGGACTCCTCCTGAACCGGGGAAGTTTGTATCAGAGAGAAGATGCTAAGTGCTCCCAGGCTAGAGGCAGTGGAGGTGGTCAATCACGGTTCTTGTGTCTGGTGCACAGTGGAGACAGAGGTGCTGATGAGGTCTTGGGGAAGGCTCTCACGTGCTTCCTGCATTCGGCGCCGTGCCCTCTGGAAAGCCTCTGCAACACAGCAGGTGACAGCAAGTCAGAATGCATCAGACAGCCTCAGAGAAGAGGAGGGATGAGTCCGCCCAGTGAACATCATCCCTCTCAGAACAGGAGTCTCACTAAGTACCACCAACAAAGCACCTGGATCTTGCTGCTCTCTTCACTTCCAGCCCTGTCTTTGCCCTGCGCGTAATGGAGTCAGAGACAGAGCCTGTGCACCACAGCCACAAGCTATGTTTTGTGCCAGGAAAGACCAGGCAACCCAGCCTAGGCTTTGCCCTCATGGAGTGAATATCCCTCCTGCCTGCTGAGGGCTGATGCCTCCTCAAGTTTCCAGCGATTTCAGGTCAGAACATTTAACCTCTGCTATGGACTCAGACTCAAGAGAGCTCACAGTGGGGGACAATCAACCCCACAGCAATGGATTCTCTCTGCCCACTCTGTAAAAAGGGGGCAAAAGTGAGCCCGAGGCTCCCCAGGCAGAATGAGACTAAAAGCCCTACCCAAAACATTGTAGACAGAGCTCTGCTGGCTGAAGCCTCCAAGCCGGTCCAGTACACTCTGCATGCGATGCCTCGAGGCACTGGTTTCCAGAAAGGCTCTACACAGAAGTACAGTTTGAAGTCAGGGCTGGAAGAACACTGCTGTCAAGATGGAGCTTGCAATCACTGCAGCACTCACTTAGACTGCTGCAGGCAGTAAAGCCGGAACGTGACATTCCCTGTTGTCTCTGTGCGAAAACCAAAGCGGCTCAGACGCTCTCCCTGCAAAGACAGCAAAAGTTCTCGTAACAGCAGCCTGCAACCTGTTGCAGCAGGCTGACCCTGGCAAAAATGAGCATGCCCCACCAGAAGCATGCACTCCTGCAGGCACAGAGTCTCTTCCAGTCCTGCTGCACACAGAAAGTGAGGCAGGAGAGAAGGGCAGATAGTACCAGGCTGTGCTGAGAGTAGGACGTAAACACTAGCAAGCTGATAGTGCAATGCTGAAGGAAGGTTTCAGCTGCTTATTCTCACTCGAAGCCACTTAAGACTAACTTGCTCATTACACCAGCAAGCACCTCTGCAGCTTTCTTAAGAATGTGGAACTTCTGCCTGCTTCACACCCATCAGCTTATCACTGCAGGCAACTCAATTCCAGGTGCAGTACAGCCCATGTTCCTTACAAAAACACATGAAGATGTCTATACTTGGTAAAAAAAAAAAAAAAAAAATGGTGACCTGACAGACACTTTTCAGACAAGGACAGCACAAGCAGGGGCAAGGCAAGACTTTGGTCCACGTACAACCGCTTCTTCTCGGTTACACACACCTCAAAAGCCAGAGAGCTCTATCTCAGGGTTTGCCCATTCTTGTCTTGCTCACAAGTATCAAAGGGGATCCATTTCTTTAGTCAGAGGGACATGACCACCAGATTATTTGTTCAACTCCAGTCCAAACTGTCCACAGACATCTGAAGTCAAGAGACGCCAGATTCTGCACCTGGGATGGGGCAGCCCTGGATATACGTACAGACTGTGAATGAGAGGCTGGAGATCAGCCCTATGAAAAGGGACCTGGGGGTTATGGTCAACGACAAGTGGAACCTGAGTCAGCAGTGTGCCCTGGCAGCCAAAAGGGCCAAGTGTATCCTGGGCTGTGGTAAGCACAGCAGAGCTAGCCAGTCAAGGGGAGTGCTTGTCCCACTCCACTCTGCACCGGTGCAGCCTCACCTTGAGGGCTGTGTGCCACTTGGGGAGCCACAAGAGAAGAAGGACATCAGCCTCTTAGAGAGGTCCCAAAGAAGGGCAACAGACATGGTGAAAGGCCTAGAGGCTCAGACAGGAGCTGTCAGGAAAAGGTTCTTCCCCAGGAAGCTTGTCAGGCACTGGAACAGACTCCCCAGGGAAGCGGTCACGGCACCAAAGCTGCCGGAGGTCCAGAAGTGCTTGCACAAGGCTCTCAGACATATGGCTTAATTTTCAGGTAGTTCTGTGTGGAGCCAGGAGTTGGACTCAGTGATCCTCGTGGGTCCCTTCCAACTTGGGATAATTTATGATTCTGCAGTTCCAAGAGCATAATCCACCTTTTCCCAGCAAGAGCAATGTCCTGCAGTTGAGCCTACCTTGAAGGTTGCTGGTATCCTGACATAGGTCATGTCCTCTAACTCAGGAGATCCACCAATGAAAAATCTCCTCAGTTCAGCAACAGTCCCCAGCTCCACAGGGCGCCAGGTAGGAATGGTGAGTATGTGGAGACCTGACCACAGGACGGGACAATTTAGACAACAGAACAATTTAGCAGCTATGACCAACAATGTAACGTCACAGAGGTCATCACAGTAGATGGATACCTACTGATTCCTAGTGTCTTCCCAATAAGCAAGCCCCAGTCACACAGACAGCATTGAAATTACCCTTGCCTATGAGGAGCATCTACTTATTACTACATGAGAATGTCAGACGAGTTGTGAGCCTCAGATTCCATCTGGGACAAAGGGGGCCTATTGCTAGTATAAAGATGGGCATGCAGCACTACACAAAAGCATCATAACATGCAATTTCGCAATGGAACCACTGAAGGAGAAAGGACAGCAACACATGATGCTTCTCAACAAGGCATAACAGTGCACGATACATCAAATCTCTCTTTGCTGCCTCACAGACAGCTAGCAATTCCCTTCAGTATGCAAAGGTGAAGCAACGCCAGGATGGGATGCACCCATTCCCAAGAAAACCATTTAACTCTCATTTCCCTAGACACTTAACATAATGTCCCAAGGATGTTTTACCTGGAGATGCTGGCAGCACCAAGGAACCATACCCTTCAACACGGTATCTCTGCCAGAAATCAAGGGACAGAACCTCAAAGTAGAGAACAGGCCATTGAGGGAGACAGTCTGCAAGGAAAGGGAGCAGATTGCAACTTTTTAAAAGCTGTAGAGGGAGATTATCACAGAGGGGAAAAAAATACTAAATGACTAACTCCACTAGCAAAGAGCCCTTTCTGTATTTCTCCTAAAATGGCAGACCTAGATGTATGGGTGATTATTTTCCCCTATAAAAGCTGAACCCTCAGACTTGAGAATGAAAACAGAATTATTGGTAAGATGCTACAAATTTGGGAAAATTCTTTGTTTTGATGAGTCTCTGACAGCAAGTCCAAACTGGTTTCTCTATCATTTGTGCAGACAAGACACTCTTCTGCAAACAATTGATGCAAAACATGGGAACCTTTTTATCTCTGACCTTTCTCACCATTGTTGGGGGATTATTAACTTGGATTGTCCTACATGCCTCCAAGCATTCATTTATTTTCTCCATGGTGAAAAAAACTCATCATATTTATCCCAGGCTTAAAGTTTGTTAATGTTGAATACTCCAATCCAAAGTGTTGGTTGAATTCTCAAATCCAATGCATACACTGGATTCAAGTGGCAGGCACGCTGTAAAGCTGTCCCTGGTGATTGCAAAACAAAGAGCAGAGAGGTTGGTGAGGAAACAGCAACGTAGTGAAGCGGTAGGAAAAGGCAGCAGAGAGATCCAGCTTAAAATAGAGATGGAAATTTCAAAGTGACATAGGCAATACAAAGATTATACAGGTCACTGAGTGTGTCTACTAACTTAAGATTCAGCACGTAGTTTTAGCTGTGGACAAAAATACGCCTATTTCTTCCACTGCTCTGTGCAGTACAACGTGCACGACAATGCAGACCAGCATGCCAGGCATTTTGAGACAGACAAGCTAAGACCCAAGTAGTTTTGCATATGGCTGAAGCTGAAGCTGACTATAACCTGGAAGCAGAGCAACGTCGATGAACACATACAAATACTAACGCATTGCTGGGGAGGGCAAATTTAGTATGTGTCCTGAGGTTATGCCGTGCTGGGGTGAACATCTTCTGATTGAGCAACATTTCCCCGAAGTGGTCACGGCACCAAGCCTGCTGGAGTTCAAGAAGCATTTGGACAATGTTGTCAGAAATAGAGTCTGATTTTTGGGTGGTCCTGTGTGGAGTTGGACAATACAATCCTTGTGGGCCACTTCCAGCTAGGGATATTCTATGATTCTATAGTTTTATGATTCTGTGATTCCCTTTGTTTACAACTGTCCTTTCACCTTGGCAAGGGACCATCAACACGCCAAACAGCATGATGCCTACACCGCAACCAAGAGATGTCAGAGCTTTATATTTCAGAGAAACAAGGAGACGTACCTTCTGATTCATTTTCTTGGGAGAAAAACATCTCCAAAGTGAAGGGGTAGCAGAAGTACGCCACATTATCCTAGAAAAGGAATGGGACAGAAATCAGATTCCTGGAGAAGAGAGTTCCATCACTGGTATCACAGGGGGTACAGAAAGCAGGGAGAAAAGAAACAATGGTAGAGAACTAATGATGTCCAGCCAAGATCAATCACATCGCACTAAGAAACACTTGACTGCACGATGGATCTGCACACAATCCCACTGCCATGTTGATAGAACAGGCTAAAATAAAAAAATAATCAAAATAATGAAAAAGAGCAAAACACCTCAAATGATCATTCAGCCATTTGCATAACTATTACAGAATGCCACAGTCTATACAGGAGTCAAGCAAAATATCTCAAACAACAGTCCTACCAAAATGTTGTATGATAATGATTTTAATATGCAAATCAGTTCACATAAAATACATAAAAATACATTAAAATTTGATTACATTAATACATTAAAAGTTTATAAAATTCAGATTTTACTGTCTCTCAGAGAGGAGCTGGAAGAAAGGTTGACTCTGAGAAATCAGTTTTGAGACTGTGTGCACTCCAGTCTCAGGCAAGCCAGAACAATTCTCCATTAACTCTGAGACTGTGTGCACTCCAGTCTCAGGCAAGCCAGAACAATTCTCCATTAACTCTGAGCATCTGAGAACACAAAAATCAAAGATCCAAAGGCAATCAGCCAGAAGGAAGGAAAAAGTAAGGTTCTAGAAACTGCTCTGACATTTTATTTGAGTACAGTGGAACCATGAAAAACGTCAAGTATAACAACAATGAGGAAGATTCCAAATATGCTCTGCTTTTGAAAGGAGCTATCGTGCCAGAGTCTTTGATGAATAAATCTGGAACTTGTTATACATTTCACTTCAGAGAACAACTGTTCAAACTCTGCTCTGCAGGTCTGAAAGCATCCTTACCCAGCCCACTGTCTTGGTGGTGCAGGTCTGTGTCACTCCTGATAGCTGCTGGAATGCGGGGCTTGACCAGTCTGGGAGAAGAGAACGTGAGCACAGGGGTGAATACTTTGGGTGAGAGGAATGATTCATATACCAGAGCAGCTCAAAGGAGAAAGTCAGACCCAGATGTTCCCCCATACTGAATTTCCCTAGGTGCATCCTGCTCCATCTTGTTCCAGGTGCTCTCCAGAACACCCTGGATGTATGAGAGCACCAACTCCACCTTTGGACAATGGTAGAACCTTATCGAAACGTACATAGAAGCAAAAGCAGCATCTCCTCAGGCAAACATCAGGGTATAACCAGAAGGGAGCCAGGGCCATAGCTTCAGGGGGTTAAACACATAGTAGGATGTGCATGTTAGTGTTGGGAACCTTATGTATCAGTCAAAACTGAATACATTAGTGTCAACACAAAACATGAAAACACAATGCTGGGCAGCAAAATCAGACAAGGTCATTGCTGAGGCAGAAAAGACAGGAAGGCTCTTCTCTGCAGCATCACGAATGAACCTAGGGTAGTTTGCTGGACACGATCACCTCTGGTTAAGAAGTCCATGGACCAAATCCAGCCAAATTTGGAATGGACAAGAGGGGAAGATGCTGACATACTCAAACATGTCAGTTTAGTTCAAACCACCGAGTTCTGCACTTTTAGCTCTGAAGACTTCTACTTAGATCTCAGACCCTACATTACCTTTTACTAACTTTTAGCAGAGCTGATCTGACTGACCAGCTTAAGCATGCTTTATTCCTTAAATCATTGTGATATGGCTGGAAGCATGAATACTCACGGTCAGGCAGCTCCAGGAAGAAATGAACATAGAGGTTGTCGTACTCATAGCCTTGAGCTGAAACTGAGAAGAGAGAATGAATTTCAGCAGCTCACTTCCACACTAACTCCTCCATTACGCACTGTAGACTTTTGGGAGAGGCATCACAAATAACCTCAGCACAACCAGTTACTGCTAGAAGCTGGGAAAAGGCAGGGTCTTTTAAGTATAAAGAATAAGACCTCAGAGAAGACTTTCTCAAGACTAGCCTATCCTCATATAACTAACCAGATTAGAGAGATCACAAAATTAATTGCCTTCTTTGCTATAACATCTGTTAATTCCCCTGTCTGTTGTCCTTTATTCAGAACCCTGCCTTCCTAGAAAAGCTGCAGTATTTATAAACGTCCAATCAGTAAATGCCACTTGAGGGGTTAGTCTAAAGAAGCAGCGGAGAAGAGGGAGTAAGTAAAGAATTTTAGGGAGAGAATCACCTACTCTAGACCAGGTTGTGAACCAATAATCTTTAGACCTTTCATAGCCTCAGCCATCCCAGCACACCTAGATTTGCCCCTACAGTTACTGTTCATAATGAGGACTCACCTACTTCTCCATTCACAAAAAGACGCAATGTACCAGGAAGAGTCTGTAGAAACAAGCAGATAAAGGGCTCAGCGACCGCTGGTGGAACCTCATTCAGTTCCCCCCTAGCAGTGTCTCACACGGATATCCTACAGACATTTGTACTTGAATGCTTCACTTTGCAGGTCAGGGAGAAGTCATCACTTCTTGTATCAACCTCTCATCCTTTCCAGAAGTCAGCAGTCCCTCTGGATAGAGGCTCCCTACTAAGACCAAATTCCTGTACTGCGGGAATTCACTACTCTGTAAAGCAGATCTTCTACAGATTTCTAGATGGATATAAAAATGTAGTGAGAAGTCACTTGCAGAAATCATAAAATCATAGTCCTGGTTCTCCTGTAGTGTTCTTGCATTTGCTCAAGAGTATGAAAAAAAAAAACAACTGAAATAACAAAGCCAAAAATCCATACGACAAACTGAAACACACTTCATTTAACTAACTGCAGGAAAGAGTACAACTTTCCCACTTTGGCAAACAAGACTTTAGCAAAAAAAAAAAAAAAGATTGCAGCCTAGGTAACTTAGTGAGCAGGAAAACTGTGCGTGAGAAAAGAAAAATTTAGTGAGTCCGAAGGTTGGGAGGGGCTGTTTACTTGAACAAAGTGGGACATAGATAGATTTGATATTCAAGAAGTTAACAGCAATCCCTATCCCAAAAGATATAAATCCTCTTTCTGTCTTATTACAGTCAAAGACCTTCAAACAATGGATGCAGTCTCACTGAGACTGTAGCGTTCAGCATGCTCTGCTACAGGTCTGACAGATGCATGTTGGACCTTCGCAGGCCCCTTATCCATTGCAATCATACCCTTTCAACCCGATTTTCAGTAGGAGGCCATGAGGTAAAAGCTGCCAACACACCCCCAGAATGACACAATCTTTGCAGACTGGTACAGATGGCAGCCATGTGAACCAGGTGAATAGCCTGCAAAGGCCGCAGGGCTCCAGGTCCTTGCTGAGTGCCGCTGGTACTCACCATCTCAAATTCTGAGCCTACAAGACCACTGAGGTACTCCTTGTGCCGACTGTACAGCTGAAGACACAGAACAAGTGGATTAGAGTGTCTTTTTGATTATAGATTTTTACTTATATTACTGCAAAAATTGTAATGGATATGTAACTTAAAACCAACTTAAACTGTTGACAGGCTCAACTAACAGTTTTTTGCTTTTATAGTAGATACAGAGAATATAAGAATTTAATAGAACAAAAGATGCATAACTGCTAGCATTGCATGAAACTTCAGCTTCAGAAGAAACCTCATCAAAGGTCAATATGAAGTAAAAAGAAGCTCCAAAGAATCAGCAGTTCTTAAATGACATAATGGGAGATTAGTGTATCTAGATCAGGATTTCCTAATTGGCCACAAAACCAATAAGGAACTGTACAAATTAAAAGTAAAAATGAAAACAGACTAAGTATCTTTTTAGACTGCCACAGGCAAAAAGATGATGAAAAAAGGTCGAGGCACAAAAAGAGTATCTCAAGTATCCTGGAACATTATGGGTAATGAGAAATCATTCAGGAAGTATACAGGCAGCAAGAGGAAACCCAATGAAAGCGTTTGCCCACTGCTTGAAAGGGAAGGAAAACCACTGGCAGGTGACACTATTGGTGGTTTCTTGCATTAGCTCTTACTACATATATCAACTACAGTCAATAGCCAACACAAATTTACCAGTGGCAGATAGACAAGGCCCTCAACCTAGTTTAAGGAATGAAGCAGTCAGGGAGTATTTATTGGAGTTCTTATACCACTGAACATGATGAAACTCACTGCCAATGACATTCATTTTGTAGCACTAACGATTATGTCTACGTGAAGGTCTTTATTCCCTTGGTCAAATCAGGACGACTAGCCAATATAATCAGTAGAGGCCAGTCCTTACATCTCTGAACACACGCTGCTCACGTTCCTCCTCCTCTTGCTGCACTTGGACGGATGCATTCTCAATGGTGTATTTCCACAGCTCTCGCTTCTGTCTATCCAGCTCAATCCTGCAGAACCCCAAAATGCATGTGGAAAACCCCATTATGCAGAAAACAGACCCAGCAATATTATCAGCTGTGCCATCATAACACACCAATCCCCCTCATCAAGGCCTGAACAGAAACAAAATGTCACTAATGGTCCTCTCCTCATTCCTGAGTGCCTGACAGCATCAATAACTCAGAGAGACTTGCTTTTGTCCATTGTACACATAACCTGTATCCTAGGGACTGGCTCCAAAGCCCCACACATCATACGCACAGTGACACCAAGCACAAGGAAACAATAGCCCTGTCTTAGAAACCTTTGGAATAAACCTAAATAATAGCCCTCAATTTAAGTGCAGACTCACTGCCTAAGGGGTAATCAGGAGACAGCAATTTCAGCCCTCCATACCAGTCCCAAATGTGGTACCAGCCCTGTCCCGCTCACCAGTAGGCTCTTTTGGTGCCAGTAAAGTCAGGCTTCACTGTGATCACTCCATTGCCATCCACCTTGATCGTGCAAAGAACATGTTCATATTCCCTTTGACCAAGCCTAATGGAAGACATCAAGAAACACAAAGACAGTCTAAATAGAGCACATGGACACTTTCTTGCTCCGGAACAGCAGAGCTGGTAAAGGCACATGGAGGTACAGAAGGGAATAAACATACCAATACTTCCCTACATTAGTTTAAGAAGCCTTTTGGAGGGATACATTCCATACCTCCAAAGAAGCAGAGAGAAAATAGCAGCTTGAGTTACTGAGCTCTTTGAATTCCCTCCCCTTACTACTGAGAGAAACAGATTTGAGTAAGGAGAGAAGATGGGTTTGTTTCTGGGAAATTAAGATAATTTGGGGATTTTACTTACTTCCCATAAGGTCCCAAGTCCCCCATGATGTACATAGTCTGAACAGGAGTGTTAATCACATGATTGTTCTTTATAAATTCTTCTGAGGGCTCCCAGGTGATGATTTTTGACTTCAGAGAATTCGCTTCTCTGTCAACAACACAAGTAAAACTTATTGTCAATTAACTCACTGTGGTAGCCAGCAATGAACTCTCCCAAGATGAGGAGTCAAACTGCCAGATTCTGAGTGCAACACAGCTCAAGCCACCAACCTCCACGGACCAGGCTGCTCTGGAAACCTGCATTAGCAAGCTCCAACTCCAGTTTGCACTCACATTGGCTTACGGTCTTGTCTTCTCCTCCTCACATTGGCCATCCTCTCTGCCAGATATGACGGCACCTCATGATCTGAGTCAGTTACCTTCTGGCAGTGCTGGAGGAAAGAAACAGAATAGAACCAGCCTAAATACAACAGGACTTCTTTCTCAAACACATCTCCACTCCTGCAGAACAGAACAGGTATTTACACACACACGTGCATGGACAAACTGCTAAAAGACTGTAGCTGATTCACTGCTCCTGTGGAAAAGCAGAGCTGAACTCCATCCAGCAAGTTATCTGCAGACGTGATGAAAGTTTCCCTCCCTAACTATTTTACTGATTGGTCCTTGTAATAGGAATGTGTGGTAACTTTATTGGTATGCATACGGTGTGTATGTATATATATTAGTTTGCATTTTATGCTCATAAGTGGAATTTCTTGTTCATACAGTACGCAAACTAAAAGACACCTGCTCATCACAAGGTCCAGAGACAGCCCAACCTTGGGGATACATACTTTGCTATTCTGCTACTTGGATGATCACAGAAGCAAAACTGCAGACAATCAAGATCCTAGCACCCTAAGCCCCTCTAAAATATGCTTGTAACCTCACACCCCACATTTGGGGTCACAACTATAACAAGATCAATCCAGGAATGACTGGATCAGAAGCTGTTTTAAGTTTCACTCAGCTACGTTACGAATCATCCATCTAAATGTCCCCAGTTTTCCAGGCAGGGTCATGCTGCCCCTCACAATTTCCTGCCGGTGAGGCTGAACAGTAAACAGGATAAAGGGGTCTCTTCCCATCCTTGGGCCATCAAGACAGCATGATTCAAGACTGCTAGAAAGCATTGTGCATGAGTCACCCCATGCACATGAATAAACCTGTGCCTTGTAATTCTGTATTCTGTGTCCAGACTTCTCACCTTGGTTGGTAACAAGCCAGCATTTTTCTAACAATGCCAAGTCCCTTCAACCTGTCCCTGCCCATTGCACTGAAACAGGAAGACCTCATCCTGGGTCTGGGATGCCAGGTGAAGCTGCCTGCAGAAGCAGTACGTTCTCCTGCTCCCAAGATATGTGGCTTGCTTCTCCACGGCCAAGAAATGACAAACATTCCCTCTGCAGTGGGCCTAGTGTTGTTGACAGATACTGCTGTACACATTATGCAAAACAAAAAGCTGGTACCTCCTCTAGGTTGGTGAATCGGTCATGATCAGTGTAGGTGAAGATGCGATAGTTCTTCCGACCCCCAGCCTTCTCCAGTTTCAGGATCTCCTCGTGGTACTGTCGGTCCAAGTGAGTCTGACAGGCTGACTCATTTTGATAAAGATCTACCTCAAACTGAGAACACCACAGGTAAAATGTAAAAGCTGCATTTCATCAGCAAGCTCAGGGCCAAAGTTTTTCAGCCGAGATTTGTGGAGACTCCTAAGTGCTGCGCTAGGGTCACAACAACCCAGTGCAGCAATACAGGCTTGGAGCAGGGCGGCTGCAAAGGACCTGGGGGGGCTGGCAGTGTGCCCAGGTGGCCAAGAGGGCTAACAGCAGCCTGGCCTGCATCAGAAACAGCATAGCCATCAGGACTAGGGAGAAAAGACCTTCAAGATCACCGCGTCAAACAAGGGGATAGTCCCCTACACTGGTAAGACCACTACAAGAAGGATACTGGGTTGCTGGAACACATCCAGAGAAGAGCAACAGAGCTTGCAATGGGACTAGAAAACAGGGCGCATGAGGACTGGCTGAGGGAACTGGGGCCGTTTAGTCTGGAGAAGAAGAGGCTGAGGAGAGACCCCATCGCTCTCTACATCTGCCTGAAAGCTGTCCCCCTGCTGGGGCCCCGCTCGCCCCGACACGGGGGCGGCGGCGGGACACAGGGGAGCCGTCGGTCGGTACAGCGCGGAGAAACCGCCGCCGCGCACCCACCTGGCTGAAGAGCTTCTCCTGCCACCCCACCTCGGCCTCCTCTTCCTCGTCCGGGGGCCGCCGGGCACCTGCGGTGGGGGGGTCGGTCACCACCGGCAGCGCCCGGGAGCGCCGCCCCGCGGGGCTCCCCACTTACCGGGCGAGGCGCGGGCGGCCAGCGCCAGAAGCTCGGGGCCGCGCGGTGCGGACGGCGGCGGCGGCGGCGGCGAGGCCTGCGCCGGGAGGGGCCCGGCGGCCGTGACCCGCTGGATGCGGACCCTGCGGGGGGACAGGGAGGAGGAGTGAGAGGGAGCAACCCCGGGGGCCGGGCCGGGCCGGGCCGGGCGCTCACCGGAGGCGCAGGTTGCGCACGGGGTCGCGGGAGCGGTACACGGCGCCGCCCGCCTCGGCGCTCCACATCGGCTCCGCCATGGCCCCTCACCATGGACACGGGGCGGCGGCGGCCGCAGCGCCTCCCCCCGGCCGGAGGGCGCCGAGCGGCCGTGGCTCCGCCCCAGGCGGGAGGCGGCAGGGCCCGGGTCTCCGCGGGCCCCCGGCTCGGCCCAGGGGTGCTCTTGCTGCCGCGGGCGCGGTGTCCGCAGCCGCCGTGTGCGGGGGCTCCCCGCGGCCCCTCAGCGCGAAGCCCCCGCAGCCGCCCGCTGGCGATTGTGATATATGGAGTAATAATTCGTGTCATGAAGATGGTTGATGTTAATAAAGAAGGGGGAGATGTGGGAGTGTGGCCGGGGGGGTCGACAAGCCCCATGGTTGGTGATAACATCGGACTCTTAACGATGAGGCCATCAGGAATGTAAAGAGTTTAGAGGGAACAAAGAAGGGTGATTCAGGAGACGCCATGCCGTCTCGGGTTGCTTGTTCTCCCTGCCGTTAAGGCCTGGAAGTTGCTGGGGGTTTGCTGGTTGCCGGGCAAAATTGTTTGACCAATGAAGAGTTAGTGGAAAAGGACTGCTGTGGGGCGAATGGTGTAAGAAGGGAACCTGTCCTCAGTATGGGATGCAACATGATATGATGAAGTTCTGTCATCAATAAAGTAGTAGCAGTTACTGATCCTAAAAGAACCCTGGTGCCCGTGTGGTCGTTACGCCACAAATGGCACCTGAACAGGGACCTGAAGAAAACAAACAGGGACGTGAAAAAAACAAACAGGGACATGAACAACAGGAACAGGGACAGGCTAACAGAACAGGGACCAGGACAGGAACAGGGACATTGATCACCTAATGAAGATAAGTTAGGCCGAACTCAGCAAACCGCTCAAAGAAACTCATATAGAAAGTTGCTGGAAATAGGCGCACCGGAGCTGGAAGGAAGCTCAAGCTGAGAGAAGCGGACCCACGCACACAACTGCCCCTCGCTGGCCGAAGGTAAGCAGTTGCGTGCTATGGGGAATCGTATGACCTTAGAAACAAAGACTGTCCTGGTAACCTTACAGCTTATTCCCTTTATTAACAATCAGGCAGTTTATGATCCTGAAACATGGGACCAAATTGAGGTCAAGGTGTGGGACTCTGCTACTAAAAACGACAAGGTTGCGGTGGGATTGCTCGGCACCTGGCAAGCAATCTCTGAGGCCTTAAAGAGCCATGTGCGACCACAATGAGAAACGTGTGGTTTGCCAGATAGTGAGGGAGCTGCGGGCTCGTCCACCGATCCTTCTGCTACACCATCGGCCCCCCGCCGCTACTGCCGTCGCAGGCCTTTGCTGTCACCCCCTGGTGACCTGGACGTTCCTTTTGATCCAGGCCCTATAGGCCCTGAAAAGGAGCCGGATCTGTTACCCTTCGATCCGGGAGGAATAGGATACATAAGGCCCGAAGGCCGAGTTGTTTAACAACTTAAAGCGAGATGTATTGTTCCCACGACTAGCCCTGGAATTCTCCGGTGTTTGTAATCAAGAAAAGGAATGGAAAATGGAGACTGTTATATGATCTGAGAAAACTTGATGAAGTCATGGAAGATATGGGAGCACTTCAACCAAGATTACCAACTCCAACTATGCTCCCCCAGTCATGGACATTAATAGTAATAGACTTAAAGGATTTTTTGTTAAACACTTGCCAGAATTCGGAAAACTTTGCCATGTTTATGTTTCAATTGATACCTTTTCTGATTGTACATATGTATAGGCATACTCGGGTTTCTTATGAATATGTAAAAGCAATGTTCTATATATTTAGAAAGTTTGACGGTTGTGCATGCGTGTTGGTAGAGCGTAGACTCCCCGCGCACCCAGTGCTGTTTACTTGCCTTTTATAAATATTACTAAATTCAGATTGAGTTGTCTCTTCATTTATAACACGATGCTGGCAGAGAAGACGGCCTGCACGCCGCGGAGCCTGATACGCGGAGCTGAAGGCCGAGAGCTGTGAGGAGCCAACTGCGAACTTTTGCCTCTCGCTGCTTGTTTCCCTGCTCCTGCCCACCGCTTCCCTAAGGAACGGGCGTCTTCAAGGGGACACCAGTGCTGCCAGCTAGGGCCTCGCAGCCACGTAGCAGCGGGCCGCTCTCTTGATATGAGCTGGGGCTGCGCCCTGCTGCCAGCACACCACGCGTCCCTGCCGTTTCGCAGCCCCCCACCCAGTACCACCCAGCCTAGCCTCCTGCCTGCCCTGTCTGCATAGCTTGTGGTGGGATCTGGTGGAAACATCCCGGGAACCCACCTGGTCTGTGGCAACCAGGTCTGCCCTTTTCTCGGGTCTCTGGGCAGTGTGCGTACAGCATGCAAGGAGTTAATAGCTAAATGACCCCCTTTTAACAGCACCTGTTAAACAAACTTCATGCGATGTAGTTCCACTTTCTGAAGGGGAGCAGCGCAGCGGGGGATGTGGGGCTGTGTTGCTCCTGCAAGAAGGCAGGGGCCAAGCACACTGTGGGCGCTGGCAGTGTGATGTCCCCCGTTGCAAAGTAGCCACCTTCTTCCACAGCTCCATGCCTAGCTGGACATGAAACATTGTTCAGGCTTTTATAAAAGGTCAGTGTTTGCAGCACAGTCCAATGCAACTTTGCTCAAACTGCCCTCACTGTGCCTTGGGATTTCAACCGGTGGGGCTGTGCTGCTCACTGACATGCTCACACTCCAAATATTTTCCGACATGCAACATCATGCTGCGCAGCACAGCCAGCTGCAATCACGCATCTCCCTGGTCCTTGTGCCTCCACCACATCTCCAACAGACCTGGCATGTCAGTACATTTGCAGCAACTTGCGTCCAGGTGCCTGACTCCTTTCCCAGACTGCCTGGCACCCTGTAGAAGTTGCACACCACCACTTCAGGTTTCTCTGCAACTTGTTGAAGTCTTCCTTGGGTTTATTTTTTATTTCTCATAGGACTACTGCCACTCCTTGTCCTACCGCAAGGCAGCTGCTGTGGTCTCACCTGAGTCGCAGCCTCTTGCCCCGCTGCCACCTTTCCCCATCCTATGATTTAACCAGAGGCCCACTCACTGGGTCTCTCATGCTTCACTCCCATTTTAAAAGAAGGTAGAAAAGAGAAACTGGGGAACTACAGACCAGTGAGCCTCACCTCTGTGCCTGGCAAGATCATGGAAAATGTCAAGACACATGCAAGACAAAGAGGTGATCTGAGACAGCCAGCACAGCTTCACCAAGGGTAAATAGTGCCTGACCAATCTAGTGGCTTTCTATGATGGAGTGACTGCATCAGTTGACAAAGAAAGACCAATCAATGTCATCTACTTGGACTTCTGCAAGGCCTTTGACATGGTCCCACAGGACATCCTGGTCTCCAAATTGGAGAGAGTTGGATTTGATGGGAGAACCATTCAGTGGATAAGGAGTTGGCTTGAAGGTCGCACGCAGAGAGTGGTGGTCAATGGCTCTATGTCCAAGCAGAGGCTGGTGACACGTGGTGTCCCTCAGGGGTCTGTCCTTGGACCAGTGCTGTTTAGTATATTTATCAACGATATAGACAGTGGGATCGAGTGCACCCTCAGCAAGTTTCCAGATGACACCAAACCGAGTGGTGCAGTTGATACGATAGAAGGAAGGGATGCCATCCAAAGGGACCTGGACAGGCTGGAGAAGTTGGCCCACGTGAACCTAATAAGGTTCAACAAGTCCAAATGCAGGGTGATTCACCTGGGACGGGGCAATCCTGGACATGAGTAACAGGCTAGGAGAAGAACTCACGGAGAGCAGCCCCACAGAGAAGGACCTGGGGATCCTGATGGATGAAAAGCTCAGCATGAGCCAGCAGTGCACGCTTGCAGCCCAGAAGGCCAACTGCATCCTGGGCTGCATTAAAAGAGGAGTGGGCAGCAGATCAGGGGAGGGGATTGCCCCTCTCTACCCTGCACCTGTGAGGACCCACTTGGAGTACTGCGTCCAGGTCTATAGAGCCCCCAGCACAAGAAGGACGTGGGGCTGTTAGAGTGGGTCCAGGGGAGGGCCACAAAGATGATAAAAGGGCTGGAGCACCTCTCCTGTGAGGAAAGGCTGAGAGAGCTGGGGCTGTTCAGCCTACAGAAGATAAGGCTCCGGGGGTGACCTCATTGCAGCTTTTCAGTACTTAAAGGTGTCTTATAAAAAGGATGGAGGACTCTTTACTCGGGTAGATAATGACAGGACAAGGGGGAATGGTTTTAAACTAAAAGAGGGGAGATTTAGATTAGAGGTTAGAAGGAAATTTTTCACTCAGAGGGTGGTGAGGCACTGGCACAGGCTGCCCAGAGAGGCTGTGGATGCCCCATCCCTGGAGGTGTTCAAGGCCAGGTTAGATGAGGCCCTGGGCAACCTGATCTAGTGGGTGGTGTCCCTGCCTATGGCAGGGGGGTTGGAACTAGGTGATCTTTGAGGTCCCTTCCAAAACAAGCCATTCGATGATTCTATGATTCTTCAGATATGTCTCTCCTTCCAGCCTGGCGTGCCTGAGCGCGGGGCCCAGCTCAGCAACCCACCTCTGCCAGCCAGGACCCCACTTCTGAGGGGTTCCCCTGTACAGGCCTGCTGGGGTAGGAGTTGCTTCCCACTGCTACTCTTGGGATGTTTTGGTCAAGGCAAGTTTAAATACCGCAGGAGGGCATATTCGCTTAAATGTGCTGCAATGCTGACATGACACATGCCACATCAAACTGGCACACTGTACCGGGTCTGGCTGGGATGTTAACTTTCCCTGCAGCAGCCCATACAGTGCTGTGCTCTGCACTTGTAGCTAGAACAGCAGTGGTATCACACCCGTGTTGTGTCTGCTGCTGAGCAGTGCTGGCACAGCATCAGGACTCTCTCTAACCCCCGGAGAGCCAGCAGGCTAGGGGTGGGCAAGAGGTAAGGAAGGAACATCACCAGGGCAGCTGACCTGAGTCAACCAAAGGGATATTCCATACCATATGATGTCAGACTCAGCAATAAAACGTGGAAAAAGGAAGAAGAGGGGAGGGGTGGGCTCCTGTTGTGAAAACGTCTGTCCTCCCAAACAATGGCTACGTGCGTTGAGGCCCTGCTTCAAGGACGTGGTCAAGCATTGCTCATTTGTGGGAAGTAGAGAGTAATTTCTTTCCTCTGCACTTCCACACAGCCTTTGCTTGTTGCTTTTTTTTTCCCCTTTTCCCCTTTCCCTTTTTTCCCTTCAGCTGAATTATTTAATTAATAATAATTTTTCCTTAATAATTATTTTTTCCTTTAATTAAAATATCCTTATCTCAACCCGTGAGTTGTTTCTTTCCTTTTCTTCTTCCCCTCCTCTTCTGAGGAGGGGGAGTGAGAGAGTGGTTGTGGTGGAGTTCAGCTGCCTAACAAGGTAAAACCACCACACACACACACATAGTTTGAAGTATAAACCCTGATAGGATTCAGATACCTCACCTTCTCAGACTAGTTGTTATAGAAATTTCTCAGCAGTCCCTGCTGGTATTGTAAGGCCCTTACATTTTCAGATCTGGAATGCTGGCCATTACAAATACTAGAGAATGCAAAATCAGAAAAAAAAATATAACAGACACTGATACAATTGTACAAAAGTCACAGCAAAATATCCTAAATATCCTTTTTTTTTTTTTTTCCTGGGCAAATATGGCATTATCATGCGACTATTTTTTCAGCTTTTTAAAATCTAATAAAGTAAGTGGTAACAGGAACTATGTCACAAGAAAAACTTTGGCAAAGCTCTGGCAACTGTTGGCATCTGAGACAGAAAGAAAAGACATAATTATGTGGTAGATTCTCAACAGGTTTCTGCACAATTGGACTTTCAATAGCCATATTGCTTTTATCAAATTTGACATGACACTAAGAATTGGGCGGTCAACACAGACACAATATTGCAACAGATTGTTAACGTCAATAGTCCCAATTAGATGGGAAATCTACATGACTCACTGCAGTTTCTAAACAGCTTGAGTGAGTAGAAACGTGAGCAGGTAACAAGCAAGGAGCATGATGGAGGTGTTGAGCAAAGGACCTGGCCAGGCTGGAGAAATGGGTGACAGGAACCTCCTGCAGTTCAGCAAGGAGAAGCGCAGAGTCCTGCCCTGGGGAGGAACAAGCCCAGACCCCAGGACAGGCTGGGGCACCCAGCTGGAAAGCAGCCTGGCAGAGAAGGCCCTGGGGGTCCTGGTGGGACTGAGTCCAAGTTGAACATCTCTTGTATGAAGAAAGGCTGAGAAAGCCAGACTCTTTTCAGTGGTGCCCAATGCCAGGACAAGAGGCAACGGGCACAAACTGGAACACAGGACGTTCCCTCTGACCATCAGGAAGCACTTGTGTGCTGTGCCGGTGACAGAGCACTGGAACAGGCTGCCAGTTGTGGAGGCTGTGGAGTCTCCTTGGAGATGGTCAGAAGCCATCTGGACAAGGTCCTGGGTCCAGGTGTCCCTGCTTAAGCAGGTGTTTGGGCAGGATGACCTCCAGACATCCCTTCTAACCTAATGCAGTCCGTGATCCTGTGGTGCTTCCTTCCCCAGGAAGTACATTCCTGCTGATTTTCATGCCATCTCTAGCACTTGGGCAACTGAATGATCAGGTGCAGCTGACCCGTCTGAAGACTAATTTGCCAAAACCAACCCAAACCAAAACGAAAAAGGACCAAAACAAAAAAACAAAAACACCACTAAAAAAAAAAGTTCCCAGCTCACTACACTGTTCAACAACCAAACCTAGAGGTACAGGACTGTACTGTTCGACTTATTCATCAATGACTTGGATGATGGAACAGAGTTAACCCCCAGCAAGTATGTGGATGACACAAAACTGAGAGGAGTGGCTGACACACCAGAGGGCTGTGCTGCCATTCAGAGGGACCTGGACAGGCTGGAGCATTGGGCGGAGAGGAACCTCATTAAGTTCAACAAGGGCAAATGCAGGCTCCTGCACCTAGGGCAGAATAACCCCATGCACCATTACAGGTTGGGAGCTGACCTATTGGAAAGCAGCCCTGCGGAGGAAGACCTGGGAGTCCTGGTGGACAGTAAGTTAACCATGAGCCAGCATTGTGCCTTTGTGGCCAAGAAGGCCAATGATATCCTGAGCTGCATTAGGAAGAGTGTTGACAGCAGGTCGAGGGACTTCTAATAGCAATTTTTCTAATAGCCAGGTGGCTGTGGATAGTTTATTTCACTTTGTTTATCTTCATGCAGTGCAACCATGGCTTTATACAGACATTAACAACAAGCAAGTGTTCTGCATCTCATGTGTACCATGAAATATTTCTGCCTGTACCATAATGGAGTAGAGAAATACAGCTCTGGTAGGAAAGCAGATACCTTGAGAAGCAGGATACAGGATGTGGTGCTGAGCGCAGGTGCAGGATGGCAAGAGATGGGGCACAGGAGATCCCAAGGCCAGAAACAGCTATCAGATTGCCAGATGAAGAAGAGCTGCCCCAGAGCTCAACAAAACTGTTTCTAAGGATAATAAAGAACAAGCATCAAACTTTTGTGAACCACACTGGGCTTACTAAATTCAGATGCAATGGTGAAGTTGCAGACCAGTGAAGGAAGAACAAGGTGTAAAAGTGTCTTAGTAAACAAACAGCAAGTGACCTCAAGTGGAACCTGGAATGAGGAAAAAGCACGTACTTAGTCCTGACAAAAGACTCAACTCATTACTTAACTATGTACTTACTCCTGATGAAAGAACTGTGGATGCTGACAACTTGTGATAACAGCCCCTGGCAGACTGAAGCTGTAACATTAGGACCCTGAGTGGCAGAGGAAGGCTGAGCATAACACCCGGAGCAGAACTGGATATTAGGAAAAGTGCAGGCAACTATTATTATTGAGAATTTATTTGTGTAGTGGTATTCATATATTGCCCCTTTTTTTATCTGTAATTATTAGATCTAGACTAATAATAATTCTTTGATGAGACTATTGAAATCTCACTTACTAGAAATAAATTATTCTCTCTTTTCTGTTTACATTTTGCCCATGAGAAGATTTCTGAGCATAACAGGTGGCAGCCAGTGCCTAAACCCCTGTGACATTGGGTATATTCTCATAGTTGTGATTATAGTTAGTGGAAAAAATGGGGGAGAAGAGATCGAAACACCTGAAAAATTAGGGAAATCAGCATTCTTGGAGCACTTTCACTTTTAAATACCTCAGCAGTGTTTGTGGTTTTTTTTTCATAAAATCCTAAATTTTATGCTGCATTATCTTCTTAGAAGCTCTGTCAGATACAATCTTGAATTCCAAAAAATGTCCAGAATAAATGGCATACCAGGAGAGGGGCATTCTTGGAGTTCAGACACACATTTGATATGTGCTTTTGAATACACATCTCTCACATGGAGGACCAATTGCCAAGCTCAGTTTATTTGCAAGTTCCTCATGCAGATTTGAAACATCTTTGATGGAAAAATATGTTATATCCGTCAGCATTCTTCCATGTGAACTTTTAAAACACAACACTAAATAACTAACATTAATATTTTGAAACCTCCCTTCTCAATCCTGCTCAAGAAAATGCAGCATACGTAGTTAAGAATGACAATATTGTGTCAAAGCAACATGATCTTGATTTGCTGTAGAAGAGGGCTCAAAGCATAGATGACAACGTTCAAAGGCAAGATCTAGGCCCACATCGGATGAGTTTGTTGAGACTCCAGTGCACAAGTAAGAGACACCTGAAATGCGAGTTCAGCACACCAGCATCCTACCGGAATTACCTGCATGTACCATGAGTTTCTTCAGTAGATATACCTCTCCTAAAGACCTTGCTGTTTTGTTCTCCCATCAGCATCACCCTCTTGGTGTTTTACCTGACTCTGTCCTTTGAACCTTCTTCTCTCAGTGGGCTGGGACTGCAGCAAGGACAGAGTTGCTGCCTTTGATAAAAGACCTGAGCCTCTGAATAATCCTGTGCTGGGCTGCAAACAGCATCCTGCCAGGAAACAACCACCTGCAGAGACGAGACGTCTCAGATCTACGTGCAGACCAGGAGTGCAGGATAGATTGTGCACAACATGAGAAGCTGCCTGGGGTCTGCTGGGGACGGAGGTGCCATTTGACCAGCGTATTCTTTGCTTTGTGCCATTGCTGCCATGAGCACACACAGGTGGGAGACTCATGTTACAGGGAACCACAGGGAAAGAAGGGCCAGTTTTGTCTTAAAATTGAAAAATTCTTATCCAAACCTGTGGACTATCAAATAACAGATTAAGTTCTGTAGGACCTGCCATACAGGTCTTGCTGTGGGGTGATGGAAGAAAATGCAGGACACAGCTTTTGAAAGGGAAAGATTTCAAAATGAAGTGGGACAACATGATTAAAACAAGCAGAGCCTTACATCCCTGCTCCTTCAAAACATGGCTCTTAACAACTATGGAGCCACACTGGGTATGCAAAATGAGTTTCAATTGACACCTGAAATGTGTGAGCACCTCAAAAGGGGAAGCAGTTTGCAACATGCTGTGTACTGAGCATTGTGCTTGCTGGGCTGTAGAATTAAAAGGACTTTCCTCTACCTCCAGCCATTCTCTGAATAGAGCACTGAAGAGGCTTTAGTAGCTACTTCAGTGTTGCTGACGTCATTACAGATGTTATTAGTACTTGATGTGGAAAAGGAGAAGAAAAGTTGCAGGCAGGTCATTTGACACAATCATTACAGCTAAAATTACTATTTTGTTTTACAGCTGGCACCAAACAGCTTGTGGCAAGTTGTCGCATCTACACTGACCAAGCCAGGGTATGGAGGTTAATCCTCACTAGTGCATCAAGCACTGGGAATTTCACTCCATGGTGCTCAGTGCCAGTAAGGATTTTTTTTTTTTTTCCAAAATAGATAATTTTAGGCACATAAAGTGGCCAGATTTCCACCAGGAGTTCACTCCCTGCTAAGCATCTTAACAGACAAAGCTAGTTTCAGAAGTCTTTTGCAATTCTCATTAAGAATTAATGGAAGCTCCTAGGCAATTTTGAATCTGTCAACTTCACTTAAAGGTATATGGGATCCCTAGGAAGTCTTCTTTCAGTTGGGAGTGCTTCAGAAAGTCCTGCTGAGACAGTTCAGAGAGCAGTGCTTCAAAGAATGGTTTGAGGTTGGGGACCATTTAAAATACAGTGACTACTAGTGCACAGAACTGTGCTACACGGCAAAGCCTTCTCTAGGTTTGGTGAGAACACAGAACAAAATAAGTTGGTTTTCACTCCCAAATGTTTACAAACCAAGGCAGAAATTAAGTTGGCACTAGCATAAATGCAGACTTCCCACAATTTTTACCTGAATCTGCAGCTGTCGTGAGCTCCATCTGTTTTTTTGCTGCTCAGTCTTTCGACTGTCACCTGTCACAATCCAGGATTCAGGGTTGTCATGGAAAACAACAGAGCAAAATGGTTCAACTCGCATAGAATAGAATCATAGAATATCTCAAGTTGGAAGGGACCCACAAGGATCACTGAGTCCAACTCCCGGCACCACACAGGTCTACCCCAAAATTCAGACCATGTGACTAAGTGCACAGCCCAAACGCTTCTTAAACTCTGGCAGGCTTGGTGCAGTGACTCCTTCCCTGGGGAGCCTGTTCCAGTGGGCGACCACCCTCTCAGTGAAGAACCTCTTCCTGATGTGTAGCCTAAACCTCCCCTGCCTCAGCTTGACACCATTCCCACGGGTCCTATCACTGGTGACTAAAGAGAACAGATCGGCGCCTGCCCCTCGTGAGGAAGCTGTAGACCGCGATGAGGTCTCCCCTCAGCCTCCTCTTTTCCAGGCTGAACAAACCAGTTCTCACAGCACGTACGTGGTCCTGCAAGCATTCTTTGTCATAAATGCTCAGGATATGTCTGAAGTGACAGATGGGCTTTGATCTCATGATATCAGCTATTGTTTTTTCTAAAGCTTTTTTCTGTATTTTACTATGGCTTCCACTTTTCTGCTGTCACCTGCTCCAAAAAAAATAAATAACCACCCTGAGTGTTTGCAAAGACAGAGACATACTTTGGATGTTTTTTGCCAATATATTCCAAGACATTCTCTATAGAGTTCTTAAATTCAGTGTGTTGTCTCACTGAAATCCAGGACCTTTCCAACCCATCAGTTTTTCTCTCCTTAAAACCTGGCAATGGCATCTTGCACGTGGTGCTCCTCAGTGCTCAAAGCGGTCTCCTTTGCTCCCCTATCAAAATTCAGCAGAACTTTCTCAGTGCTTCGCTCATTCTCATTGGCTCAGCTTTCCCTTTGCCTGAGAAGTCTAGCAGCTCCACTTGGAGCAACAGGCAAAACGGAAATTACAGACCTGTGGGACAAACCAGTGCTCATGCTATAGATATGTGGCTTTGTGGATGCACTTTTCTGCTCTGGACCTCCACAGCTCTGCATTTTAATAACATACAGAAAGTGACTCTGCTGCTGCATCTTCATGAAGTATTTGCTGGTCTCCGTGCAGACAATGCACTCCCTGAGGCACTGCTCTATGTCCAGGCCAATACCATGCTATTGGCAACAGTAATTCTTGTCCTCTGTCTCCATCCTCACTCCTCCTGAATTCAGCAATACACACTCTGCTTTAGAAAGCTCATCTCTTTGCCTTCTCTGATTGCAAGAAGTCTTCCCTCTGGATCTCTCTCCTAAAAACTATTTTCCTAATATCTGTAACTACATCAGGATGGTTTGTTTTCAAATCTACCAGCAGCTGCCCTTCTTGTCTGGCCATCAGGATCCTGAAATGAGAAATTATTAAAAACACTTGGCAATTATACAAGGCAGTGTAACAAAAGGAACCATACACCCGTAGTTTAGGCTTATACACTACATTTAATAAATGGAAAATAAAAACCATTATTCGCAATGCACAAAGACAAATCAAAGACAGAGTGTTGCAAAGATACCCAGGGACATCATGTTAATTAACCTAATTTATTGGGCTCTTTTGCATAAGGTAAGGCTTACGTGGGAAGGCAAGGCTCTTGAATGTGCCAGTCACCGTACAGGTACAGGTGACAGTCTCCTCTGCAAGCCTCTGCACCACAGCACCTTTGGCTGGGTGAGATGACACTCCCCAGCTGTGTCCTTGATGAATTATCACAGTCCAGCTGCCCTGGCCCTGCGTGGCCATTTCAGTATATCCATGATCCATCTCTAAATGTTATCTTAAAGCTGCGCGCAAAACACAACCCAGCCATTTTGACTATGCACAAGGCTGCTGTAAGTGTCCATGTAAAGGACTGGTTTCTCCAGGCTTTCCAAAATTATCTCCAGCACTGTCGTAACTAAAGAGCAACCTTGAACCTCCTCCTCATCACCATTTGACGTAAATGCCACAAGTTTTGTGACACAACTGTGGCAGTCTTGCGGGGCCATGCGGGACACCACTGGATTTAGGCGCAGCTTGCAGGAACACAGACTGGAGCCTGGTGGTGGAGCAGGAGCAGCTCGCGAGCTCACTGGAACTGCATGCACCACACAACGCTGGCAATGGTAAAGCTGAGCTGCCTCCGCACCGAGCCCCTCGGTTGAGCCCCCCGCAGCTGCATGTGGGGGTGGTAGCACCACGTGGATGTGCTGGGACCGGGTTTGGGCAGGGCAGGCTCTGTGCTCCACTGGGTTTCACGCCCCATGGCCACCAGCCCACCTCCTGACAGGGGGCACCGGGCTTGACTAGAAAGACAGGCGATAAGCAGCAGGCCTGCAAGCCGTGGTGTGGGAAGGGGGCACCAGTCCCAGTCTGGTGGAGTGAGGGCTCCGCACCAGCTTGTCCCATGAGGCTGGGGGGGGGGACGCAAATCCCGGTGCTGCCCACCACCCATTCCCAAACTCCCACCCCAGCGCTCCTCTCCCACCTGCCCCCACAGTCACCCAGCACTGTTATTTCAAATAGTTTAATTTTAAAAATATTCTATTCAGTGCTAAAATATCTTTTCACTTCCACGCGCGGCCGCGCCTTCGGCTTCGCCAGGCTCGATCACAGACAGACTCGGCAGGACATGCAGTGGCGGCGGGGAGGCCCGGCGCGGTGCTGTGGGCCAGGGTGCTGGTGCGGGGAGCTTAGGGACATGGGCATGGGAGGGCTCCCTGGGGGTTCCTACATCTTGCCCGGACAGGGTGTACCTCAGGGGCAGCTCCCCCTGCTCTGCCAGCCACGAGGTGCAGGGCAGCAGGAGGGGAGCGGGGTGCAGATCCAGCCGGGACACGGCCACGCTGCCTGCCCCTCTCCCCTGCCAGCCTCTCTGCGCTCCAGCCCCCCCCCCCCCCGGCCTCTGCAGGGGGCAGCAGGGGCTCTGTGAGGGCCCGGCGGCAGAGCAGAGGCAGGCTGCACCGATGCGTTCAGTACCTGCCCTCCACAGTGGTAGCGCTCCTCTCTCTTCCGATACAAATGGCTTAAATTAGCAGCTTATTGCACAGCGTCCCAGCGTGGGATCCCTGCCCAGCAGCATGAAGGGCTGTGGTCTCTATTCCCAGGGTGCTCTCCCCCCACCCTCCATTGCACTTTACACCTACGGCAGGAACGCCCCAGCCCACGGTCACAAGGGAGCAGACAAATCGCTTCGTGCAGGTGGAACACAGCTCTTTGGTTCCCAGCACGCAGCAGCTGGTGTGGAGGGCAGACACGAGGCCCAGAAACAGGCAAACAGCATCTGCCAGCGCCGTAGGGGCGATGGACACTGGGGAGCCCCGAGGATCCCTCCCTCTGTGCATGCAGACCACCCACCAGAGACCCCACGCCGCTATAGTACAGGTCAGCAGGGAGAGCGGGAGCCAATAAATAGAGGCAAATTTGTAGGTACTGGTGGCAGCCCCATCTGGCCGGGGGAATCGTTTGCAGGCTGCCTCTGCAGGGGCTGGCAGGAAGCTCCTGCCCCTGAGGGCAGGGCAGGCTGGATAGCGAGGTGGCAGGAGGGCCCTGTCCCTCAGGAAGGGCAGGCTGGGGGGAAGCACCCCGGCCCCCAGGGGAGGGCAGGCGGCTCTGTGAGGGGCTGGCGAAGGCTCTCCCCGGGGACGGGCAGGCTAGCTCTCCGAGGCCGTGTGGCACACAGAGTTCTGATCGGCACAAAATCTCTTCAGAGGCGGCGCACCAGAGTCCTCCTCCTCTTCAGTTACCTGCAAGAGCCAGAGGTCACCGGCAGTGACAGGAGCTGAGTGCGCCCACGAGGCCACGCTGACCTGCTGGACACGGCTGTCTCTCCCCCTGCGGGGACGCCCTGAGCTTTCCTCTGTGAGGCAGCCTCAGCAGGAGCCAGGCTGTTAACGAGCTCCTGGGCATCAGCAGTGAGAATCCACCCCAGCCCTGGAGTCAGCTACAATCATTATTCTACTCCACCTCCACACGTTTTCCACACACAATTTAGGCCCTGAAACCTGAACTAAACCACAGGACCCTGCAGGAAGCCAGGAGGTTTGGGGAGCTCCTGGGGGCGGTTTGGGACTACAGAGCAAGTCTATACGTCTTGACATTTCTGCTACAATAGACAACTGGTGAAACAGTAAAGGCGCTCTGGGAAGACAGGGCAAGCTGGGTGCGTGCACATTTTGACATGGTTTCAATCCTTCCCTTACCTGAGTCTCAAGGGGGACCGGTTCTTCCTTTGTGAGAGTGGGAGGCTCATCTGCAACTTCCGAGGAAGGCAGGGATGGCTCTGGAGGGAACAGAAGGGTTAACAACAGTGCAGACCCAGAAGCACAGTGGTACTCAGCCCACTGAGCCAGGAAAGGAGACCTCCAGCAGAGGTGCCTCAGTCACCCGCCTTATAAGAAAGACGCAAGCCCTGTCACAAGGCCCTCTAGCAGTGCCTTCCCCAGCCTCCCTGGCCCAGCTGGCCACCTCCTCTCTTCCCAGCCCAGCAGCCATGCCCGGGTGTCCCAGAGCCCACCTTCCAGAGTCTCCTGCCCCAGCGTGGGTGGCTGCGAGTCGTCCGTGCGGAAGTCAGATGTGTGGGCAGGACTCATGGACTCACTCTGCTGGGGACTGGGGCTGGAGTTGGGGCTGCTGTCCACCTTGAGCTGGTAGACATCCGACAGGGAGCTCTGGTTACTGTTCTCATCTGCAGAAACAGCACCTAGTGAAGAAGAGTACCTTGATCCAGCAGCACAAGCAGCCAAAAGCAGCACTGAGAGCCAGGGCCATGGAGGGCTCATGCAAACGGAAGAACAGTCAGTGGCATTCACACAAAGGGTTCACAAAGTCACTCAGCAACAGTCAGAGCGTCTTGACGCGGCACTCCCCACCGGGACACAACCAGCGCCAGATCCGCAGCTGCCCCACAGGAGAGGGAGCTTCTGCCCAGGGAACCGGAGAGGCTGAGCAGGGCAAAGGAAAGCAACCTGGGGCTATTCAGAAAAGAAACGAGCACAATGTGCAAGGGTGACACAAAGCTCTGCACTGCCAAATCTCACGTCTGCAGCTTGTGGTGGGCACCTGCACCTGGGTGTTTGAGGGCAGGAGGCCTCTTGCTTCTGTACCAGAGTTTTGTACCTCTTCTATTTGCAAGGCAGCAAACTAACAGCAGACCAAGACTCCACACCTGCCCCCCAAGGGAAGGCAATCCTGTTTTTCCAGGTAAAGTGGTTCCATGGGGGCTAAACTGCAGACCTGCACTGCTAACTTGTTAACTGCATCTACTGGAAGCACCAACACAATGCCTGATGTCCCCTAGCCACAATGAGGGTTGATTGTGTTGGCTGGGGACAGGCATCCACTCTGCTCCAGCTGTGGGCTCGTGCGCTGATCACCTCCATCAGAGATTGCTCGTGGCTGCTACAGCGCTCTTAGATCACAAGCAGCGACCCGCAGGAGAGAGATGCTGCTCCACAGGGAAAGGTCTGAGCAGGTCTGAAGGCAAAGCCCTGCATCCCCACACCAACCCAGCCAGAGCCCACTAACAGTACCAGGGAAGAGGAAAGAAGCCCATCTTGCCACTGCAGCACATCCGGCAGCAAGGGAGGTGTAGTGTTACATCCGCAGAAAACCTCTCCTTTATCATCTCACACTGCCTTCCCTCAGTCTGGCAGCAGCCAAAGATCCTCTAGGCTTTTATCCCAAAGTCCATGCCAGTCCTTACAGTAACCAGGGGCCTCAGATGCACGCAGCCATTCATCTTTCCCCAGCAGGGACTCAAAGTGGGAATAGGAATCCCCACTCCTCCTGTTCCCCGTTAAACTGCTCACAGAGAGATTCCAGAAGCAGCTGATTACGATTCTTTTTGATGGCAAGAACCAGCAGTTTCACCAGTGTCCTGGTTTCAACTAGGATAGAGTTAATTTTCCTCCTAGTAGCTGGTAGGGTGCTATGTTTTGGATTAGGATGAGAAGAGCGCTGATAACATGCTGATGTTTTAATTGTTGCAGAGCAGTGCTTACACCAAGCCAAGGACTTTCCAGCTTCTCGCTCTGTCCTGCCAGCGGGCAGGCTGGGGTGCAGCAGGAGCTGGGAGGGGACAGACCCAGGACAGCTGACCCAAACTGGCCAAAGGGGTATTCCATACCATCTGATGTCATGCTAAACAATATATAGGGGTGGCTGGCCGGGGTGGGGGGCCGGCTGCTCGGGGATAGGCTGGGCATCGGTCAGCGGGTGGTGAGCAATTGCATTGTGCATCACTTGTTTTGTACACATTATTATTAGTAGTAGTACTATTATCAATATTATTATTATTATTATTCTGTTCTAATAAACTGCCTTTATCTCAACCCACAGGCTTCACTTTCCCGTTTCTCTCCCCCATCTCAGAGAGGGAGGGGGGAGGGTGAGCGAACGCCTGTGTGGTGCTGAGCCGCCAGCCGGGATAAAACCACGACAAGCAGGCACAGCCCGGGAGCGGCGCAGCACAGCTCCGCGCTGAAGACGCGCGCTGCTCTCCCCGCCAGGCAGCACGCCCAGCCCGGCGACATCCCCCCTGCTGTAAGGCCTGGGAGCCTTGCCCCAGCTCCGCAGGGCCGCGGGCTCCGCCAGGCTCACCTTGAAACTCCAGGAGCAGCGAGGAGTTGGCGGAGGTGTCCGCCGGGAAGCCGTTGGGCTCTCGGGCAGCGCTGCCGCCGGACTTGGATTTCTCTTTCTTGAGGAGAGAAAGAAAAGCACGGGGACGAGGCGACGGGGCCAGGCTGCAGGGCGCGCCCCGCAGAGGCCGGGCCCGGGCCCGCTCCCCCCAAGCCCCGGCGGCAGCGAGGGGAGGGGGCGGGGTGGGGCGGGGGGCGGCAGAGCCCGGCCGGGGCGGCTCCTGCGGGGCCGGGAGGGCGGGGCGGGGCGGGGAGGGGGGGGTGCCGCGGGGCGGCGCTCACCTCCTTGCTGTCGGCCACCGGCACCCACTTGAAGATGCGCAGCGAGGTGTCGCCCACCGTCACCCACTTCTTCTCCCTGCGCCACGCGGCCGTCAGCGCCCCGCCGCCCCCTGCGCCCCGCCGCCCCCCGCCCACCGGGCCCGCGGCCCGCCCGTCGCGGGCGCTTCCGGCCCCCGCCCCCACGCAGCCGAGCGCGCTGATTGGCCGCCGCCGCCCTAGCACCGCCCGCCGCCCCGCGCGGCGCTCCGATTGGAGGCCGGCCCCCGGGGCGCCTCCGCCGACGGCCGTGTGGCGCGGTGATTGGCCGCGGGTCGGCAGGCCCCGCCCCCGCCCCCCCGCGCCCCGCCTCTCACCATCTGCGGACGCGCTCGATGGCCGCCATCACTTTTTTGATGTCATCCTTGGCGCGGCTGCGGGTCTCGGCGCGCACCGAGCGGCCCGACATGGCGCCCGCAGCCCCGGCAGCCCCGGCTCCGCAGCACCCGCCGCCGCCCCCCCGCGCATGCGCAGGCCCCGCCCCGCCTACGAGTCGCGTCAGCGCGTCGCCGCGTCACGCCGCGCCCGGGGGAAGGGAGGGGGGAGGCCTCGGCGTGGCGGCGCGCACTGCGCCTGCGCGCCTCGCCCCGCCCCGCTCACCCGCCCCCCCGGCGCGCGAGGAGGAGGCGCGAGGGTGGGGCGAGGCGGCCGCCGCCATCTTGCGCTGGGGCCGGCCCGGGGCGGGGCCGCGGCCAGGTGCCCGCGGAGCAGTCCCCGCGGCCGGCCCCCGGCGCGGCGAGGCGACCCCTCGTCCCCGCCCCGCTGCCGGCACGCAGCCCCCGTTGCCGCCGCCTCTCCTCCGGAACGGGAACGGTCCCCCCGGCAACCCCAGCGAGCGCTGGGCGCCGCTAGAGGCGGGACCGAGCAGCCGGAGCCAGCGGGAGGCCCTTGGAGCCCGCCTCTCGCCCCCCCCCCGGCATCGTCCACCTCTGCACTACCCCAGTCAGAACGCACAGAAGGAAGGCTCTGCGTGAGCAGGCGGAGTGCTCGTTTATTACAAGTCGTTCGGGGTTATTAAAAATCAGCCGCAGCACGCTGCTCCCTGCAGCTGTACCGAATGGGAAGCCGCTCCCGTGGGCAAACAGGACTAGTGCTTCCTGCCGTAGATTGCCGCCAGTGCCTTCCTGGCACTGGTGATCTGCTGCTCCAGTCTCTCTCGGGTGGCTTTGTTGGCAGTTTTTTTCAGCATGGTCTCCATCTCTTCCACCACTGCCCGGTAGCCAGCAGTGTTGTGGAACACCCGGATAGCCCGGTCTCCGCAAGACACCAGGTAGCGGCTGCTAGTGTCAAAAGCCAAGTCTGTTATGTACTGTCCATGAACACCAACAAAGCGCTCCTCCTCTTCTCCTCTTCGAGTGTTGTACACAATAATGCTTGTACCACAGGAGATGGCTGCGACATGAGCATCAGGGGACAGGGCAATGTGACACGGTTCTGTTACTTCACACTTCCCTGTCAGAAGCAGGTATGGATCTTGTTGCTTCTTATATTCCACATCTGTGTCCCAGAATTTCCATGTACCATCCTTCGAAACAGTTGCCATCCTACAGGCAGGACATAAACCACATGTGACTGCAAGGAAAAACGGGTAGCACCTATTCCCCTTCCACATCTGCAAAGAAGGAATCCTTTCCTTTGTGGATAGAGCGCTCCTTTGGGCAGTGTGAGCCTGTACGCACGTGTGTACTTCATCCTCCCTTCTGGAGCAACGGCCACCCACCAGGAGGAAACCCTTGGGGAAGACGAAGATGGCCCAAAACAATCCCTGTGCTCCCAGGAGCGCACACACACAGCAGAGTTCCCCCACACTGTGCAGGGCAGCAGCCCGTTCGGATGAGCTGCTCGGGCACACTGGAAGGGGTGAGCACACGTGTCCTGATGGTGCTGTTTCGGGCAGTGAAATAACACGAACTTACCGCCTCGAGTCATTAGAGAAGGAGAAGTAATGTATGCCAGCAGTGTGGCCTTTCAACTCAAAAGCCCTGGTCACTTCCCGGAAGTCTCCACTCTTGCCAAAACACACTTCCCACACCTTTACATCAGGGGTAAAGCCACATGATGCCACAAACCTGGGTAGAAGAAAGCAGTGAGACAGGGTATTTGTTACAAATTTGTTATTTTGGCTGGGCCATGGAGCTCCATAGCCACAGCCACACAGAGCTCTCCTCTGGCCTCCTGAGGGAGGCAGAGGTCACTTGCAGTCCTACAGGGTGCCTGCACAGAGGGGTGTGTAAGAAAGGGCTCTGTGAAGTCAATCCCATCTGGACACCTACATTCAGAACTTTGCTTTGGTCTGCTGAAAAAGTTTTCACTGAAAGCAGTCTAGTAAAGGGAACGCTAAGGAAGGCCACCACGGACAAGAGCAGCAACTCCACGACTTAACATTGAGAAACTACTCAGACAAAATAAAAAATCTAAGTGCTCTGACCCCCGAACTCAGTGGGATCAGTGCATACTAAGAGTCTTGCTACAGCAACAGGTTAGAGACAGAGCTGAGAACAAGATTTTCCTGATAAAGAACCTTTAGGTAATAAAGATTTTAATTTTGTAATTAACATTTAAAAGGTTAAAAACTGTGCACTAGAAATGTTATTTGCTTTGTACAGATCGTTTACATTGGCCCACCCACTTTGCCACCCAAAGCCAATGCTGTTCTCTCCCTCAGCTCTTCAAGAGATGGTTAATGGGAACAGCAGTTCCTGAGACACAAAGACAAACCACCAAGTGTCTGAGACCGTGCAGGTGGGAGTCAGCACTCCTGGAGGGACTGCTCTTGGGGGCAGGAATCATTTTTAAAAAATAAAAATAAAATAATGTGGAACCCTCAGAAAACTGCATTATAGTAACAGCAAGCTGCAGATGATCTGATCTGATAATTTCCCCTGAGAAGGAGCGAGGTTCTTGTTTATTCTTGTGGCCTCCCACTTCTCAGCAGGAACAGCTTGGAATACCTGCGTGCACCTCACCTCCCACAGGGTGACACTGCAGCATAGGCATTGTTCATCTGGTTAGTGTTAATGCTGGCAAGGACTTCACCTTTCAGGTTCCAGATCAGGATGGTAGTATCACTGGAAGCTGTCATGATAAACTTTCCTGGGGAAAAAAGACAGAGATCAGGAGAGCATCTAGGCCTAAAGCTGTCACAGGCTTACCAAAGGACTAGGACAGTCCCTAAGCAGGGCAATCTCTCTCTGCACCAGAACAATCAAGAAAACCAAAAGTAGCACCAGAATTCGAGTGCTGATCTCCTGGCACAGACTGAAAAGCAGTGTCAGAAGGCTCAGCTCCTGGTTAATACCTTAATGCTCAAACCTGTGGCTTCAGCAGCTGTCAGCTGGCAATGGGCGCTCATGAGACCCTGTGTGCTTCTCACCCCAGGACCTTTCAGATCCCATTTGCAGAGCTCAGTACCACACTGGAACCACAAGAGAAATGCAGCAGACTTGATTCCCCCCCCAAAAAAACACAAGTTGAATAGGTATCTCTAGCTTACAAGTCATGGATTACAGACAGGTAGCTGATCAGAGTCACACCGGTATTGTCCCTGATTACTGGTGCTGTCAATGTTTCAGACTTTGGCTTGCAATGCTTACCCCCCTTGTTCACCTCAGCCTGGGCACAGCCGGAGTTGCATAGTAACCTTCAACTTCATTGTTGCAGTTTCCATTTTCACTTTTGCAGCTGAACAAGGGCCTCAGTTGACATTTTCTCTGCTCTTCTATTGTAGAGAACTTGTATCTACCCACTTTCATCTGTCCACTGTCACATGCCTGAAGCATCCATCAGTTCCCTCACTGCTAACAAACTCCCCCGCAGGCTCTGGCCTGAAAAATCCTAGAAGTCCAAGACAGATCCTATGCTTCCTGATCTATGAACTTACTAGGGAGATTTCTGACTGGTTAAAGAGACAAGTGAGCCAGAGAACAGAAATGCTCTCAATATTGAGACCAGACCTCTTTGCAACAGTATCCTTGAAAAACTAAATTAAAAGACTGTGCATATCAGGGAGGTAATTCTGCGTTTACATGAAAATTGTTTCTTTGCAACCTATGTCTTCCAATTTACCAATTTAGTAAACAAAGGCTAAAAAATAACATCTAGAAGACCACAGAGAATCAAGTGGGTCTTAATTAAGCCAAAAACCCTAACACTTTAAACCCAGCAGCCATTGCTTTAAAGGAAAATCAAAGCAGATCTGGAGAGCCTTGACAAGTGAGCAGATGGTCATCACCATACCTGTCTCTGCAATTCCTATATTGATGACAGGAGCTTTGTGTTTCTTTGGGAAGTCCTCAGAAGTCGCAGTGAAGGTGAAGTTGCCATCGTCCTTCTTAGTCATTTTGTAGACGCGAATAGTCTCGCCATTCGCCAGCCAGACAATGAATGCCCTAAGCGGAAGGATATGTCACTCTGAACCATTAAGAAACAAGTTACCTCAGTTCAGCTTATCTATAAGGTAAGTTAATAGGTCGGTCATTCAGTGACACCTGGAGAAAGGGACATACAGTGACAGATAAAAAGCTTTGTTTTATGAGGGTACCAAGTTCTCCCTGCGTTAGCTCAATTGCAACACTGAATGGAAAACAACACCTGGAAACCAGATGCTTTCCTCTCTCTAAAGGAGGCCACTTTGCAAAACGCCAAGGCAGGCTTTCCAAGCAACCTCCCCAGGCAGCTGGAGCTCCCTCCCCAGTTCTCCAGAGAGGCCTAGCAGTTCAAGCTGGCTTGCTGACAGAGACCTTAACAAGCACCTTCCACGGGGGCAGCAAGCTGGACGCTGGGATATATGCCCAAGCACCATGCTGAAGTGCCAGCTGCTTTCAGGAGAAGCCACGTATCAGTGGTACCGTCAAAACCCTGCGAGACTTCTTGCAGGCGTACAGCCTCCCTGCAGCCCAGGTGATGCAGCCCTGACTTCGACCGGGGCTCGGGCCGCGCGTCTGGCAGCTCCATCCGCGGGGCCTCGGGGAGCAGCAGCACCGCCCGCGGTCCCCGGGCTGGGCAGGGATGAGGTGCGGGGAGGCCCGGCCCCACCTGCAGTCTGGGCTGAAGCGGACGAGCTCAGCGTGGTCCAGCTCCACGTTGGCCCGCAGACACCGGTGCTCGCGCGCTGTGAAGTCACGGGTGCTCCACAGGCGGACGGTGCGGTCGTCAGCACACGACGCCAGGTACTTGCCGCTGCTGCTGAAGTCCAGGCAGGACACGGAGCCGCTGTGGCCCTGCAGAGAACGCACGGTCGGGAGGAGAAGGAGGAGAGCGAGGGGCGCCCGGCAGCGCGGCCGGCACGGTACCTTGAGGGCGGCGACCAGGAGCCGGTGCGTGAAGCTGTGCGGCTGCGGCTTGTCCCTGCGGGCCCGCGCCGGCAGCTTCGCCTTCCTGAGGCCCTCCGGCTTGGCGGCGGCGGCGCTGCTCGCCCCGGGGCCTGGGGGGAGCGGGGATCAGCGGGGAGCGGCTCTCAGCGGGCAGCGCCGCCCGGCCCGGCCCGGCTCCCCGCGGTACTCACCGGCCGGCGGCGCGGCGGGCAGCCCCCGCGGGGCGGCGCGGCGGAGAGCGGCCGCCAGCAGCGGGACCGCGACCAGGACCAGGACGAGGGCCCCCAGCGGCCCCCACCCCCCCAGCGCCGCCGCCGCCTCCATCCTCCCGCCTCCCTCCCTCGTGGCACGGCCCAGCGCGCCTGCGCCGGGCGGCGGCAGCGGCTGAGGCGCGCCCCGCCCCTTCCCGCCGCGCTGGCTGGCCCCGCCCCTCTGGCTGGCCCCGCCCCGCCCCGCCCCGCCCCGCCCCGCCCCTTTCGCGCCCCGCTGGCTGGCCCCGCCCCTTCCCCGCCGCACGGACTGCCCCCGCCCCTTTCCCGCCCCGCTGGATAGCCCCGCCCCTTCCCGCCCCGGCGGCTGGCCCCGCCCCTTCCCGCCGCACTGGATAGCCCCGCCCCCTCCCGCCCCGCAGACCGCCCCGCCCCGCCGGCCGGCCCCGCCCACCACCCGGCCCCGCCCACCACCCGGCCCCGCCCCTTGCCGCCCGCCCCGCCCCTTGCCGCGGCAGGAAGAGGCCGGGGGCCGTGCGGCGGCGCGCTCCTTTATCTCCCCGACACGCAGATATCGTCCGTCCCCGCCCCCCCACCCCGCCCCTGCGGCCCCGCCGGGGGCTCCCCGCTGCCGCCGGCGGGCGTTCATCCGGCGCCCGGCTCAGGCTGGCCCCGCGCGGCGGCCCCGGGGCGGCTACGAGGAGCTGCCGCGGGACGGCCCGGTCACTGCCCGCGTCGCCTGCTCGGGGACGCGCGCCGGGTCGCTGAGGATGGAGGTGGAGACGCTCAGCTGCCGCAGGGAGCTCAGGACGGCTGCGGGGAGACGGGGGGCTCGTCAGTGCCCGCGGCCGGTGCCGCAGACCCGGCCCCGGCGTGCCCCGGCCGCTTTCCCTCCGGTTTTCCCCCCCGGAGCCGGTCGGTGCGGGCCACCTGGCCAGCTGGGGACGGGGCTACGTACTGGGCCGAAGCGCTGGGAGGGAGCAGTGCTGGTCCAGCCAGGCGAGAGATGTCTGCGTGAGGCTCTCCACGCTGGCCGTGGACACCATGCCGTTGAAGGACTCGAAGAGGGGCCGGATGATGATGCTGAACTGAGGGGAGCGGAGGAGTTAAGGGCCAGCTTGGTCATGGCCTCCCCCCCACCAGCTCCTGGTGTGGGCAGCATCCTCCCACAGGCGGCAGGACAGGCCTCCCGCTGGGGTGGTGGGGATGCGAGCGTCAGCAGGACCATTCCGTGGACCAGGAAAGGGCCCGGCACCGCCGTCCCAACCGCCCCGCCAGGCCGGGCGCTGCAGCACCGCAGCTCTGGCACACGGGCGCCCCGGGGAGCCAGGTCCAGCTCGTGGCCTGCACCACACAGCCAAGGGCAGGCAACAGGAGAGCTGCACAACCTGCGTCACAGCTGGAGCTGCCGAAATCACAGGACAGCTCTTCCAGACCAGATCAAGGAGTTGGCTCGCGCTGCGTCCTCTGCAGGTGCCCAGAAGCAGAGCATGACTCCAGCACGTGTGCTCCCCAAGCTATACCCAGCTTCAGGGAACAACGCTGGGGGCTGGTGAATGTGTGTGTAGTAATCCAGAGCAGGCACCTCCTCCACCACGAGCATGCCCATGTCAGCCTTAGGATCCCTACTGTTGTGTGGAAGGAACCACAAAGCCCTCCCCCAGTCCGTGTCAGGAACCAGCTCTGCTTTGCCCTAGCTGCTTCTGTTACCTGGGGGTTGGCAGACCTCACGGTCTCTGCAGGCTTGATGGTCTCAGGGTGTCTAATCCCCATTCATGGCCCAGCTCTTTGACCATCCTGTCTGCCCCTCCTTGGCCTTTGGCCCCCTTCATCCTTTCCACTGTGTGGAGTCCAGACTTGTGTCCCAGGCATGGGCCTGGGACATGGGCCTTGGTTTCCAGGGTGTGCTACACTGGCCACCAAGGTGAAGTCCTCATGTCACCAGGTTTGTGCCTGGTCCTTTCCTCAGGCCACCAGGAGCTCCTCCCTGCACGGCAACAGTGAGCTCAGCTCCACTGGTGACTTCCCTTTTCCCCAAGGACTGATAATTTATTCCTACTCTGCTCACTCCCTTGTAACAGAAGCTTCCTCTTAGCCACAGCATCTCAGTGGGCTCCCACCGTGCGTCATCCCCAGAGCCTCTTGAGCCGGAGGGACACAGCAGTGGGCTGAGTGGGCAGACCAGCGGACCTGGTGTTTGGTGGAGGGAGCAGAGCCAGGAACAGGCACCAGCCCCAAAGGATACGATCCAGAACTTCCAGTTCTGCAGCGTGGAGGAGCGGACGTACTCGTCGAACATGCTGCGCATCTGGTCGAAGCGCTGGCGTGTGATGGGCACCCCCGTGGCTGGCAGCTGCTCCTGGCACAGGCTGTGGTGCAGAAGCAGCACTGTGAGTCTGCAGTCAGGGGGCTGGGAGTTGTGGCAGCCACCCTGCAGGGAGAGGCTCCAGCAGGCCCTCAGCTCTCAGCAGGGCTCACTGGCCCTGCGCGTTTTGAGCCGGTACTGTCCTGCTCTCAGGGTAGTGGTGGGGCATGTGCCCACGCACTGGTCCCACGCAGCTCTACTTCTTGAGCAAATCCCCCAGGTAGGGTTTGAGGGGGGGAGGGGGACACAGACAAATGGAGGTCCATGGAGGTGCTCAGAAGATTTGCTGTGGCTGCTGCCCCAAGGCACTGCCGCTTGCCCTGCCTGGCTGCCCCACCACAGGTAGCAGCTCCCTCCCACCTCCCCTGGCTGTGCCCCCCTACTTGATCGAGCTGTTGAGCTCCTCGATCTGCTCCCGCAGCCGCTGTGCCTCATCCTGGAGGGCTGCCCGCTCCTGCTGCAGCTTGCAGATGTACTCAGCTGTCTTCTGCAAGGTGGTGGCCTTGCTGACCTGCAGGGGAGCAGGGCTGAGGCAGCAAAAGGCACGAGGTCTTGTGCGCCCCACTGCCAAGCCTTGGAAGTCTCTGCAACAGGCTGCAGATCCGAGGCAACCTGGGCATGACTCCATGCGTGCTGGTGCAGCCTGGGGGCACACCATCCCCAGGAGATGCCCCGTGCCCAGAGCTGGCCAGCTGGTCTGCTCTGCCCTGCACGCTTACCTTGATGCTGGGCTGGGTGCTCAGCGTGCTCACCAGGCTGTGCAGTGTGTCAAAGCCCAGCTTGATGTTGAAGCGTCTCTTCTGCTCGGCGGAGATGTGTGTGATACGCCGGCTTTCTATCTGTGGGCAAGCACTGTCAGGCACCTCCTGGCAGCGGAGGTGGCCCCGGGCCTCCTGCCACGTCGGAGATGGGCTGACCCAAAGCTTGCAGTGAGGCCGGGGGTGAATTCGGTTGGGCAGCAGGGAAGGGGGTGCACATGGAGATGCTGCCCCCGCAGAGAAGGCAGCGCTTGCTCCTGCCATACCTTGCTGGACTCGGGTCTGCCCCTACGGGATGTGGGGTGATGCAGGGAGATGCCAGTGCCCAGCCCTGCAGTGGGTCCCGAGGAGGCCTGTCTGGGCTTGGGCCAGTCACTGCCTGGATAATAAAAGAGGATGCTTAGGGAAGACGGGCTGACACCAGGGTCCTGTGCTGGGATGGGCAGTGGGGAGCGATCCGCAGCATTGCCCTGGCTCCGGGGCAGCTACCCCCTCAGCTGATGGTCTGGTTTCCAACCTTGTCTTGTCCTGTCTTTTTCCAAATGATATTCATTTTACAACTGCTCAGAAAATGGGAACATTTGGTAAGTGATATTTTAAATTCCCAATGTTTCTTTGGGTGGGAACCACCAGGATAGAGTCCTGAGGGCTGTAAGGCTGTGATTTGCAGCACCAAACTGAAACTGGACATGACATGGGAGCCTGTTTTCCAGCCCGCACTCTGGTTTCTGTGGGTGAAAGCAGAGTGCTTCCCACTCAAAAACCAAGCTCTGGGTTTTCAAAACCACACTGACATTTTTCTGCTTTTGTCTTTTCCTCTTTTTTTTTTTTTTCCTGGAGAAAGAACCAGATAAAAAGGTTTGTGCCCTCCCCAGCAGAAAGAAGTCATTCCTACTCAGGTGGGTAACTGCAAACAGCCGGAATCAAAGCAGAAATTAAATTTTCCCAGAAGCAATTTGTGTTTGGTCCAGGCTCCCTGCAGGAAACAGGGTGCCCTGGGGGAGCTCCCAGTTGGGCTCCTTGGGGTGCTCAGACTCACCGCAAGATGATGTGGGGGACAGCCGCTCCACCTTGGGGACCAGCAGCGGCCCCGGCGCAGCGCCCGCCAGCATCACTGGCACTGGCACTGCCTGGGAAGGGCTGGAGCCAGGAGACAGCCCTGGGCTCAGCTGGGCCACTCTGGACAGGAAGGCGGCAGGGACGTCAGGGACACTGCTCTGCTGCTGAGAGAAGGCAGAAGGAAGCAGGAGGTTGGGGGCCAGTGCCCTGTGTGCGCCAGGGACCAGACCTCACCCGCAGCACAGAGCCCCTTTGGTTGGTCAGCGCCCCGGCACTAATGGCCAAACACTGCAGGGGGACCTGCAGGGGCCTTGCAAGTGAGATGTTTGCCAGATCTGCCCAGTTTTTTTTACCTGAAAAGACGCTTGGGTGACTCCCACCCAGCGCTGCTCCAAGCCTCCCCGGCACCCCAGCCACATGCCCCATCTGCATCCAGCTCCATTTTGCAATGGGGACCCCGTGAAGCCCCCTTCTCTCCACCTGCTATGTGGTGGCCCTACCCATTCCCCAGCAACTAGGAGGGCAATTCTCAACCTGGAGGGGGGAGAGGGGGCAACTGGTAAAGGGGTATGCAAGTACTTACCGGGGAGACAGGGGATGCAGGCAGGAGTGCCGGACCATGCGCAGGCGAGGTATCCAGGGCTGGCTCCTGCTTGGCTGCAAGAGAGAGGGGAGCAGAAGGGTGCTTCTGCATCAGGCTGCCAGTGCTTGGGTGACATTTTCCTGCCCCATGGGGGTGCCAGCCCTGAGCACCAACATTGCTGCAGCCCCTTCCCTGCCTGTCTGCCCCAGGGAAGACTGAAGCACCCACTGGAGAGAGGTGCCTTTGCTCCCTGCATCAGGGACATCCTATAGAATTACGGAATCACAGAATCATTAAGGTTGGAAAAGACCTTTGAGATCGTCTGGTCCAACCAACACCCTACAAAAAAAGAAGCCCGCAAAGCATCGCAGGGTGTTGCTCGAACCTGCGACCCCAACATGCGGCTAGAGGGGAGGCGAGCAGTGCAACCACTAGGCTACTGCCAGCCCCTTAAATCCTCATGTGTTGTGAGCCTGGGAGCCTCGGTGCAGTCACATACCCCCAGCCAGCTTTGGCCAAACAAAGGAACGGCCGAAACATCCTCCATGGCACCTGTCCTATCACACACGTGGGCAGCAGGGTGGGCAGGACACAGCCGGCCCCTCATCCCTTTCACACCAACTAGGCTGTAGACACCAGGCTGGGGACACAGGGACTTTGCACTAGTGCTGGTGGTGAAGCCCTGGAGCCAACTGGCCCCCGTCTCCATCCCAGGAGCAGAGGGCAGGGGGGCTCACCCATGTGTCCTTGCCTCTGGGCTTGGCACTGCTTGCCCACTCCCTGCCTCACCATGGGGACAGCCACACACCCAGTCCCGCATCCCCAGCATCCAAATCCCAGGGAGGAAGCAGGGCCTCTCTCTCCCAACACCCCCAAGCACCCCCACCCACCACCGACTCACCCCAACCCTGCGACCCCCCCGGGTCCTCCTGTGGCCCCTCACCTGTGGTCAGCAGCTGGGTCAGGCAGGAGTTGGGCACGGCCAGGTGTGGCGGTACGGAGGGCCCTGGCAGCCTCTTCGCCTTGGTGCTGCCAGCCTTTGCCTTCGACCGCCCGCTCCCGCCAGGGGATGGCCCTTTTGGGGTGGCAAACCTGGGGCTGCCCGGTGCGGTGTGGGGCAGGTGCTGGGGGGCAGCCGGGCCAGGGTACCCTGGGGGCACCATGTCCACAGCATAGCCCATGCCCGGGGTGTGCTGGGCGAAGCATGGTGTGGAGAGCGGGGACACGGGGTGGGCGAGGAGTGAGGGGCTGGGTGAGGCAGTGTAGGGAAACTTGGAGCGGGGGGCGGAGGCGGGGGAAAATGGGGGCTCTGGGCCCAGCAGTGGGGGCCCAGGGGATGGGCTGGGGCTGGTGTAGGGGAGGCCGAGCGGCTCCATGCCAACGCACTTGCCAGGGAAGTTGTACTGCAGCAAGGGCTTGTGTTTGAGCTGGGGGCTGAGGCTGCCAGGCACCGCAGCAGGGGGCTCGGGGGCCAGCGGTGGCGGGGGTTGCTCGGAGCTGAGGAAGGCACCATGGAGGCTGAGCTGGGAGGCACTGCCAGGCTGCGGGAAATAGGGACGTGTCAGGAGGGGTGGCTTGGGCACTGGCAGCCGTGGGCCATGAGCTGGGGTCACGCTCACCTGGAGGAGGGTGCTGGGAGGGAGCAGGGCATCGGGGCTGGCAGGCATGGCCCCTCCGCCACCATAGAGGGGCTCAGCCATAGTCACAAAGCAGGGTGGCTCCTGGTAGCCCAATTGTGTCTGTGCAGGCAATGGCCGATGACTGATGAAAATATCTGCGGGACAAAGTAGAGAGATGGTGATGGGCAGTGAGGGGCCAGAGGAGTGCTCCTGCTGCCATGAGCTGCTCCTGGAGAGGGGTGACAAGCCCAGGGCACACTGGAGAGAGACTCCATGCCTGGTGCTGGTGGAGATTTGCCTGTTTCACCTTCACCTTGGGGGGCCGGGACAGCTGCTGGCTCCATGGGCAGATTCGGTGCCCTTGTTGTGAAACACTGGAGTTTCACATGGTGAGAGGGAAGAGGCAACTGACGCGCCTAGGCCCAGCCTTGCCACAGGCACTGGGACAGGAAAACCCGCCCAGGGATGCCACCCAGGGGTGGGGACCCCATCCCCGTCCCTGTCCCTGACACCCAGCTGAGAGCTGCGTGCTCCAGCTACTCCCAGGGGGTTTGGGCCCTTCCCGCTCCTCCCGAGCCAGCTCTGGTGGCAGGGACCATGCCACCCAGGCTGTGGGGCAGCTGTGGAGCTGGTCTCGTGGCCAACACAACTTTACTCAGAGGATCAGGTCGCACTGTCCCTGAGCCACGCGACACAGTCCTGCTGGGGTCGGGGCAAGCATTTGCTTCTCTGGTCTGGTGCTGCCTTGCGTGCAGCCTGTGGCTAACCACATCCCATGCCCTTCCTGAAGCCGAGCCCCGTGACCTTGCTGCGACTCCCTCTCCCTTCCTGTCTCCTTCCCACAACCCTGCTTCTTCCGCAGGCCCAGACGCCACGGCACAAAGTGCTGGCATTGTGCCTGGGGCAATCACCGCCCCTGTGAAACAAGCTCCATGGGCACATCAGCCCCGCACACACCTCGGCTCTGTGCTGGGGCTACCATTGCCTGTGCCAGCACTGGACCAAACACGACCACCAGGAGGGTTTTTCCCCAGTGAGAATGACTGTGGGGTGGGGATGGGGCTGCTGGATGTACGTTTCCCTGTAGGGTGGAGCAGGAGCACTGGATGGGCTTGCAGGCAGCTGCCCGACAGCCTGTGGCACAGGTTCTGCATCCAAGCAGCTGGTCCAGTACACAAGCACCCATGTCTCTGCTGGGGAGCACCCAGCTGTGCTCCAGCACAGGGCCAAATCCTCCGCTGACATGGGCATCTCTGCCTTCAGGCCCTCATGCTGCTGACAGCAGAGCCAGTTCAAGAACATCCAGGCTGACCCTGGCTGCTCAGCCTGCCCAGCTGTGCCCTGGGCACCAGGAGGCCTGCAATGACTCCTCGGGGCTCTGGCACAGGCTCCAGTGCCTGGAGTGTCCTCACTGGGAGAGGCAAAATCTCTGGGCCTGAGACCCTTTCGAGTCTACACTGGAGGAGGAAATGCCAGCAGAGAGGGATGCCGTGCCAATCCCAGCAGTGCCATACCGCACAGCACACTGCTGGCTGAGGGTAACACTGGTGTGACACAGAGCAGGCGCCCTGCTCTCCTTGACTCTGCCCCTTCCCCATGAGCCCTGCAGAGAGGAGCTGCAGCCCACGTACCCCAGGCTGGGGACAGCATTTGCCTACATGCCCCTTGCAGGGATGGGCAGCAACATTGACACTCCACTTCTTCCCAGCCCACTGCTACAGGTTGTTGCAAGAGAGAGTTGGCTGCTGTCGGCACCAGAGCTCTCATGATGGAAATGGCCTCTGAGGTGCTCGGATCCTTATGGCCCCACTGTCCTCGGAGGCTGCAGCACATCCTCCTCAGACCCTGTTCCCAGTCCCACCTGGACTGAGGCCAGGGACATGGCAAATGCCTGGGAGCACGGCAGAGCCACTCCTGCCCCTCCAGGGCCAGCGCTTGGTGTGGGCTGTGGCACGGCCAGGCAGGGTCTCAGCATTCCCCAAGGTGCAGCACCCAGCTCCATGCTGCCCCTGGCCCTTCTCTGTACCCATGCCAAGCTGCCCCCTGCCACCAGCACTGCAGCTCTGTGTGTATTTATAGGCATTTCTGGTGCCCAGCACTGCAGATTCGATTCCTCTTGTGCCTCTCACTGTGTTGCCGGGATGGATGGTGGATCCTGCCCAGCACAGCAGCTGGCAACCTCCTGGGCGTTCTGTCCTCCCCTTCTCCTACCCCTTACCCACCCTGCAGCTCTTGCCCATGCTCCTCTCCACTGTCACATTGATCCAACCTGCTCCCGGGCTGTGCAGTGTGACCAGGGCGCACTGCTGCTTGGGGGACAAGAGCCTGTGCGGTCAGCACACTAAGCCTTTGGCATCCTTCTCAATCCTGGAGCTGCTCTCCAAAGGGATCCAGGTTACAGAGCCTGCTCCCAAATACAGGACCCTCCAGCACTGGCCCTGGGCTCCCTGCGAGCCCTGCAGTGCTGCAGGGTGATGCCACCCCACGAGCTGGCCAACCTGGCCCCTGTAACCCAGCGCCCAGAGCGGGTCCTACCTGGAGCGCGGTGCCAGCAGAGCTCGGGCACCGCACCGGGCTGATCCCTTGCCTCTGCCATCAGGACTTCTCCATCCGCCCCACACCATGCTCCGGCACCCACTGGGGACATGAGCTGGTTCCTCATTTGGGGATTGGCTTGCACTTGCTGACTGACAGGCACCGAGCTCTATGACAGCCACCAGGCACAGTGACAGCCCTGTGACCCTTCAGGAGTCCTGAGTCCCCATCTCTGCTCTGCTTGCCTCATTCATGAGATGTGTGGACTCTGGGCACAGCCCCAACAGGGCTGTTGCAGTGCCCACCCCGCACGCTTACACCATGCTGCTCTGCACAAGGCTGCCGGGGGATCCCTGCTCTCGAGCCACCATCAGCCATCACACACACTGCAAAAGCAGCCTTGGGTCCTAAGCTGACTGGCACCTGCTACTCTGGCACCCAGCACCCAGCTTTCAGCATCAGCCTCCCCTTCCTGGAAAAGGACCACCATGTCCTCTCCCTACTCACCCCGTGGCCCTGTGGTCACACTTAGGGCCTTGCACACCCCAGCTGTGCTGTCTAAAACAAGTGCAGACTCCCAGCCCAGCCTGAGGTGCGCACTCCTCTCTGCTCCCACACCTCCGCCTGGCACACTCACACGTCTGGTGCAGAGGCTTTCCTGCCATTCAGTGGCTTGCGGTAAGACCCAGCCCGTTTGCAGGCAGTACCCTGGAGTAAAATGCAGACCTCTACCCCAGGAAAAGAAAGACAATTTGACTGCTCATAGAAATATGTTGCTTCAGATGGGTACCATAGTGCCACTTGACAATTCCTGCTGATCATGAGGCTGTGCCGCACTGGGTGCACAACAGCAGCATGGATGGCAGTGTGGCCCATGAGGGAGAGGCACTGGGGCTGCTGCCATGACACCACTGCTGCGAAGTGCTGCTTAAAAGGGGTCAGTGCAGCCTTCCAATGCCATGCAGGACCTCCCTGTGGAATGGCAAGTGTTATTTTGACCCCTTCAGAGCTGTCTCACCACCTAGTGACCGCTGCCCACCAGGGGCACCCAGGGACAGGAGGCCAATGGCTAGCAGTGAGGACAGACCCTCTTCCCAGCATGGCTCGCCCCAAAGGGATACATGGAGCGAATGTGCTGGAAGGGCTGGCAAGAGCCCTCCCAACCCGTCCACCCCTGGGGCATCCCACCACCTGCCCCGGCACATGGGGGTGCCCACTGCTGCCCCTGCTCGCCGTCAGCATCTGGTCTTGCATCAGCCCACAGCTGTATGGCGCAAGCCGCTTTGTTTCCTCCAGTGGAGGGAAGTGGGAAATGGAGGCTGGCCACGGAGCTCCAGGAGTCCCAGCCAGGCTCCACTCACAGGGCACTGAGAGACACACCAAGGGGTCCAGAGATGCTGGTGCTGTCTGAGGCCGTCAGCTACAAGGGAGGCTTGCAGCCACCAGGCCACATCAGCTGCCCCCCCCCCCTAGAAAGTGCTCCCAAGCTACTGGCTTCAGCATGTTCAAGGGCAGAGATGGTCTCTGGTGCAGGGTGTGCCAGCAGCGCCTGGCCCTCGCATGACCCACGGGTACACAACACAGCACAGATGGGACCAGGACATGTCCCAGCTGATGCTCTAGTGCTCACAGACACTGTACTGCTACAAAGGAGTGCACCGTGTCGCAGGCAGACCATGACTGGCAGCACTGATGGCAGCCCCATGGGAAGAGGCCGACATTGCTCACTCATCCTCCTCAGCAGCCCCGTTGCCCCAGCTGTCTGGCCTGGACACCAGTGGCAGTTTTGTTTTTTTGGGGCCAACCCGGCAGGGACAGTGACATGTCATCAAGGGATGTAGCACAGCCCATCACAGGGGCCCAGCTCCAATGCAGCCCCCAGGCTGCTGTGCCTAGGGCTGACCAGCAAGAGAGGGGTGAGGAGAGGGACGTGGCAGCACAGAACCTGCTCTCTAGAGGTTTCCTCTCTCTTGTGGGGACAATTGTCCTTCGTCTGCAGCCAAATTCAGGTGGTTTCATACACCTGGCAAGACCCTCTGTTTGTAGAAGTCCCCTTCACCAGCTCTTGGCCAAGCTCTTCCTCACCTGCTATGGCAGACCAGGGCACCCCGGCCCTTTCTTGCTGCTCTTTCCATGGTCAGCACTTTCTGCCCCCAGCAGCTCTTGGTCCTGGCCAGACTTCTCACCTCCACTTTGGGCTGCCATGGTGTGCACAGTGCACCGGGCTGTATGGATGTGGTTCTGCATCCAGGCTGGCTCTTACCTGAGATCTCCATGGTATCATCCAGGCTGGGCTGCAGGGGTGCCAAGTCTGGCTGGATCATGTCAGCATTCCCAATATATGCTGGAAGAGCACCGAGATACAGCATTAGGGCACTGCACCCCCAGTCATCCCGTGTCCCCCCTCCCCCAGGGCTGTCCTCGCACCTGCCCTATTGCCACCACCAACACACCATTGTCACACTGCATCGCTGCACCTTGCCCCACAGCAGAGCAAAGCCAGGCAGATGGGTTCTCTCCCTGCAGGAACTCAGCCTCCAGGGCCATCCTATCCCACCACCCTGCCCACCAGCACGTCTGGGGCCTCATCCACCCACAACCCTCTGTGAAAGAGGAGAAAAAAACAGCTGATCCAGGTGCAGGAGCTGGCGCTGGCTGGTGCTGCAGGAGCTGCCTGGAACCGGGCCAGGCAGGGACAATGAGGAGCAGTCCCAGACTGGCAGCGCTGCCATGGAGTCTGGTGCGAGGCGAATCCTGGCCTCCCTGGCAGCCACCTGTGGCACCACAGCCCACCTTGCCCTGGACAGCATGGGCTGGCCCCCATGCAGCCACTGGGAGCTCTGTGCTTCCAGGGCAGCAGCAGTGTTGGGGTTGTCCAGCACTGGTGGAGGCCCTGTCTGCCAAAGGCAGCAGCTCTCGGTTTGAAGCCAAGAGGCAGAGATGTGCCTTGGGCACGCTGTCTGCCTGGACCTCCTCTTCCAATTCCAGCATGGCTTGGGGCACCCACCATCCTCTGGGAGCGCCTGGTGGGTGCTGGGTGTCTGTGTCATGGTGAAGAGTGTGTCAGAGATGTCTGATAGGAAGGTGTCCAAGTCGAAGTGCTGCCTGCCCCCCAGCTCCTCTTCCTCGTTCCCAAGCAGCATGGGCACCACATTGCAGAAGAGCTGGTTGCACCATTTCTCCGTTGGTCTCCAGGCATCCTCGTCCTGGGTGAGATGGAGCAAAGGAGCTGGTGGGCACCTCCCGCAGGCAGGGCCCATGCCTGCCTCCCTGGCTGCTGCCCCAGCAGTTCCCAGACAACTGCAGCCTCCCTCATCCCAGGGCCTCCAGCCTGGCACACTGGTGCTTCTGGAGGGTGAATCAGCATCCCAACTGCCTCCCCTCCAGTGGCCACCACAGACATCGGGGACAGGGGGCTTTCAACTGCGCTTTTCCCGAGCTGCCTGGCACAGGGCTCCACATCGTGCCCCTCTCCCCGCTGCCCATCCTTCCCCAGCAGACTCACCTGCTTTGGGCTGGAGAGCTCTCCCTCCCGGCTGGACTTTCGGAGCTGGAAGGAGAAGAAGGTGACAGCTGAGGTGTGGGCAGATCCAGGGCAGGGCAGAGGGGGCAGCGGGCCCTGCCCCTCGGTCACCTCCTGCCAGCCAGCAGGACCACGCGCACTGCCTGCTCTGGGGTCTGGCCCTGGCCACCACCCCTTCACATCTGCCTTTACTGCACAGGGCAGCAGCAGGGCTGGTGGAGAGGTGCGCGGCGGTGTGAGGCTGCCCGCACACTGCCTCCCGCGGCACCCCGGCCTTTTTCAGGCTGAGCGAGCGGCTGGGGAGGAGGCTGGCATCATGCTCCTCCCTGCATGGCGGGCGGCCAAGGCCGGTGCCACCCGGGCCACTGCTAGATTATCCTGCCCGGGAGTGACTTCCAGGGTGACATCGGGCCAGCCGGCCTGCAGGCACGTGCTGCCTGGCTGAGCCTCTGCCGCCAGCGAATCACGGCCCAGCCGGGGTGATGCAGTGAGCCCCGCTCCTCCCACCCCAGCACGTGCACTGCAGGTGCACTGCCAAGCCCAGCCCCAGGCCATGCAGCAGGCAAGGCAGAACCAGCTCAGGTCAGACTGCCAGAGTGCGCCACAGCACCACGGGCAGCCAGGGACGGGACCCCGCCAAGTCCCCTCCACCATCACCGTGGGGACAACCACCGGCCAGCTCCCAGGCAGCCATGTCTCTGCACCAGGGACGCCGCCATCCTGTCCCACCATCGTCGCACTGGGGCAGGGAGCAGCAGGGACAGGGCCACTCACCCGCTTCTTGTAGTAGATCCTCCACTTGTGGTACTCCCTCATTACCACCTCGATGCGGCGTTTCCAGTAATTGCCCTCCAGCACGACAGCCTGTGGGAGTGGACAGTACTGGGGCATCACGGCCATGGGACTGATCCCCCAGCCTGGCACCCCACAGCCAGCTCCTGCCTACCCCAGGCACCCCACAGATGGGACTGGTTTCTTTGGGCCACATCGTAAATGCCTTCCCCAGCAAATCTTGCAAAGCCAGCAAGCTGGGATGGGGGCTCTACCTCCTGCGATGTCCCCAGCTCCCAGCTGCACATCCCCCCCCCAACCTGCTCCTGGCTACAGGAGCAATGAGGGCCCACACCCTACCTCTGGTTTTCGATGCTCGTCAGCCTCAGATCCCTCCAGGGGGGTGATGAAACCACACATGGGGTTCTTCCTCTGTTCCACATCTGCCCAGGGGAAAACAGCCGGCTTTGCCCACAGCCCCCTCCCTGCACAGGGGAGGGAGCCGGTGCACTCGTAGGGCTGGGCGCCTGCTGCGGCTCTGCTGCCCCAGCATCAGCCCCATTCCACATGGCATTGCCCGGCACTCAACATGGGCAGCAGGGTCTGGCCTCATACTCACACTGGATGTACCACGCTCTCCAGATAGCATTGTTGAGACGGATTTTATCCCGGCAAAGCAGCCGCTGCCCCTTGAAATTCTTCCACTTTGGCGACACCAGCTTCCCACTAAAATGCCAGGCAAAAGAGAGGCTGAAGGGGACCATGTTAGAGCCCTCCCATTTTGGGGCCTTACAAGGAGGCCATGCCTTGAGACAGACTGAGGGCTGCCAGCAGGTCCGGGAGCAGGCACAGCCATGTGGCTCAGCTTCACAGCTCTGTTGCAGGCTGCTTGCCAGGGACCCATCGGATTACCATAGGAGCACCCTGAGCTCCTGTTCACTGAGAGCAGCACAGACCTAAGCCAGGAGCTTTGCAGACCCACATTAGGCTTCTGGAGCCCCTGGGATTAAAGCACAGCATACAGGAGAATTCACTGGCCGAGACTCTAGACATTGCTCCAAGGTGAGACCCCACCTTCCCCGAGCTGTATTCTAGCCCCAGGGGCCAGGAAGGGAAGTTGCCCACCCAGCCAAGTCACTGGGAGCATGTGTTACTGTGGCTCTTGACTCATCGCAGCACTGGGACTGCTATTTTTGAGCCTCTTTTTAACTCCAGGCAAGGTTTGGAAACCACTTCAGCCAGGGTCAGGCACGGGCAGCAAGGCAGGCAGGGACAGCTGTCTGTGTGGGTCTGGGGACAGAAGGACATGCAGCCTGAGGACATTACGGGACACTCGCTTCTGCCCTAGGAGGGACAGAGACAGGACCAGCCCTGTCCTCAGCCTAGCACTGCCCTGGGCTCGTTTTCCACCCAACCTTACACCTGGTGCCACCCTGCACCCCCTCACCCTGTCTCCCAGCCCGGCCTGGGCTCCCTCCTTCCATGTTTCCAGGCTCCTGGAGGCAGCAGTGTTTGTTGTGCAGCTTTCCATGGTGGTGGTGATGTCCCTCATACAGCCTGCAGTGTGGGAAGCTTCCTTTCACGAAGCCAGCACTGCAGCTCATTTCCTTCCAGCTGAGGGACCCATCACCCTCCTGTGCACCCAACTGCACTGCACAAAGGTTCCCAAAGTCATACTGCCCCATGGGGCCCTGTGGGAGAGGCTGGGGTCTCTTTGCCTTATTGCCTGGTTCTCCTGATCCTCTGGCCAGCTTCTCTGTCACAGGTTTGGGATCCTGAATGTTTCCTTTCCTCCTCTTCCTGCTCTCCCACCTGCCAGCACATGGCCCTGGGTGATGACAGCTTCACCCACAGCTTCATGAAGGCTGGGCTGCTCCCCACGGGCAGCATTCGCACACGGAGCACAGTGCATGTGAAAGGCCACAGCTGCACTTCCTCCTGTCCCTCTCCAGCTAAAAGCTTCTCCCTTGAAAATCTCAATGCTGCTTCAGGTCCCTCTTATCCCCTGTATGTGCAGAGAAGATGAAAGGTAAAGGCTGGGCTTGGGTGTGTGGGGGCATATTCCCCTGTTGCAGCATCTCCTTGGATGTACCCTGCAGATGATGGGACAGGTGTCCATGGGGAGGTGCTGGGGGAGGAGAGCTGGGCCCTACTAATGCTTTAAGCAGCAGCACACTTCCCATTCAAACTCACGAAACCTCTGTTGTGCACCCTCTAAGGAAGACTCTGGCCAATTCTGCATTAACTGTGCCTTGAAATCTGCTTCTCGTGTCTCGGCTCAGCTGGGTCCCATGGCAGAGGCTGTCTCTGTCCTGCCCGCAAGGCTCCCTCCCTCTGTGGCTGAGCGACTTGGCGAGGAGGAGCTCAGTGCAGTAAAGCCAGCGACACAGCCACATCCCCATGGTGCTTCCCTCAAGAGCCACCCACTGCCAGACACGGCGGCCAAGACTCCAGGGTGCTCCTGTCCCTCTGCCCCACAGAGCGAGGTGGCTTTTTGGGCAACAGGGAGACATCGCTGCTGTTACATACAGGTGTCCCAATCAGGCAGCAGTACCTATAGCAAAATGCTCCATGCTGTCCCCAACTGGCTCTGTGGATGGGAGGTGAGCGCTGCCTGTGCCTTCTGGCTGGGGCTGGGAGAAGGCGCAGGGACCCCCGAGGCACCCCACAACCCCAGAGCCTGATGTAGGAACATGTCTGGGAGCTAGAGCTCTGAGCCACAGGGGTGGAGGGGGACACCCTCCCCTGGGAGAGCCACGGCTGCTGGCCACTCACCCAGCCCTGACCCACGGCCCCAGGGGGCTGGAGAAGGACCCACATCTCCATGGCTCTGGCCCGCAGAGAGTTAAGGACTTGTCTATGCATTGACCACTCCACTATCACCAGGGATTTTGAACTTTCCCCGGTGGCACAAGGCAAACAATGCGGTGGTGCCAAGCAGAGGAGCCAATGGAAAGGACGGGTTTCCTGGGCACGTGGCCAGTTCCTGCTGGTCAAGGCTACCCAGCCACACTCCTTGCTAGTGCTGCCCATGCCACCAGCCAGCTTAAAGGAACAGCCAGAGACTGTGGCCCCAAGCCCTAGGGCTGCAGCTGGGTGCCTTGGCCATGCATGAGGCCGGTGGGGCCACGGCCACCAAGCACCATGGGACGTGGAGGCAGAAAGGGGATGCCTGTGAGCCTCACCACTAACTGCCTTTTTCTTCCATTAACGATCCTTTCAGTTTTGGAGCTTATCACGCTGATCTTTGCTCACTGGTTTGCCTTGAAAGAGGCCCCACCCTTTCCTGAAATTATGTCCCAAGGAGATGGATGCGAACACCGCACAGAGCTGTGAGAAAGGTTTGGGATGCCCTGGTGCGCCTTGGCACAGTTCATGTGTCCTGCTGCCCTGCAGAGCTCGAGGAATGGGGACCTGGACCCCACAACTGGCAAAGGGGTTTCTGTGTGACAGGGTGAGGTGGGAGTGGAGCTTGCCCTGTGACCAACCCTGGCACTGGCCAGCACCACCTCTGGCTCAGCCAGTAGCACCTGTTTGTTCCACGATTCATTTAGCCTGCCCAGAAGTTTAAGCATTGCAGCCCCTACTTTCATGGCAAAATGAGTGTTTTGCTCTCCATCAATGCCAAGAGGAGGGGGAAGGAATGACTTGGTGAGATGCAGACCTGCATGAAGGGAAATGGGCTGTAGCAGGAGGGGAAAGGCTAAGCTGAAGGTCCTCCTGCAGGCACAAGACTGCCTGACCTTCCCAAGTACACAGAAACAGCGGCCAGAAGCAGGTCCCCATGGGGCCAACAGAACCCCCTTGTTCTACAGGCAGCAGGGACCCCACTGGCCCCAGGCTGGCTGAAAAATGACAGCCTTTCCTGGAAGTCCTAACAGCTCACACTCAATTTCTTGCAAATTTTGGTACCAAAATCATGGTGTTTTTGTTTGTTTGTTTGATTGTTTGTTTTTAACATCGATAATCCAGAATCTGTGAGATAAAGTTAAAAATCTAGCCACAGTTTTCCCAAAAAATGCCCCAAAGCAAAAAGTGATTGTGCTCAAATCAGACAGTCGTGAAAATGCCCCTACTATCTGCATGAGCTTTTTTTTTTTTTTACTCTGTTGTATTGATGAAAAAAAAAACTGTTCTGCCAGCTTGTCTGTTTTGCTCTACTGCCTCCAGGGAAGTATGTGCTTTGCCCTGGCAGGCGTGTGGTGGAGGCTGGTGTGGGTGTATCTGGGATGATTTGAGGGCAGCGTTGTGACAGAGGTGTTAACAGAGTGTGGGTAATGCTGAGGATTAGATATGGAGGTGCTCTGTGTATTTTCTCGCAGACAGGAGTGACTACATCCTTACAGCTCTGCTTTGCGTGCAGCCATTTACCTCAGTGCAAAGAAAGCACAAAGTGCCCCAGATAAGACGGGAAGCCATTTAAATCCTCTTGTGAATAACTGTCTGGGAAGCTGGACAGCTTGCAAGTCAAGCCAGGCTCAGCATGGGAACAGGTTCGCACACCGGACCAACTCCTTTGCACTCCGCACTCTGCTTGGGCAGGAACAGCCCCCAGCTCCTTGGGAAATGGCTGAGAAAACACAAGCCGTTTCCTGCTGCAAACAACAGCACACCCGCGCTGCAGCACAGCTAGGCTCAGCCGTGCCCAAGCCTTTCCCCCTCTGCAGGCCCGCTGCTGCCCCTCATGTTGACAATTCACAGCAGGAGCTGCACCCACTGCTGCACAGCCCATGGAGAGCTGCAGAGCTGGGGCTGCTGTCAGCACTGAGCTCTGGTCCTGTGGCCAGAGGGCCCTGGCTCCTTGCGGCTCAGGCATACACAGCACTGAGACAGTCTGCGGTCTTGCAGCCTCATCAGATGGATGCAACCAAATCTGCACTAGCCACTTCCAACCAGCCTGAACTAGTTCATAGGAACGCACTTTGCACAGGCGAATGCTGGTGAATTGTAGTGAATTGAGGCTGAGTGATTTGCCAGGAGGGAGGGCAAAGGAAAGCGCAGACTAATCCTGACAGAAAGAGAAAGGAAGAGGATAGCTCAGTGTGTTCATCACTGGGGTGGTCCCTGCCTGCTCTGTTGCTGTATTCTTCCTGCTCTGTGCATGAGTGTTTAAGACACTGTGAATTAGAGAATCAGTTAGAGAACATGGCAAAGCTACAGCAGCAATTCCACTTCTCCTAGGAAAGCCTTACAGGCTGCTATCAGCTTGCCAAGAGGACGAATTAGCACAGAATTAGCATTCAAGGGTGTAATCCAAGCCTGTCTTGTTTTAAATCGTATGAGAGTGACAGAGTTAATACTCCACTCCGATGTCCCTACCTGCTAAATCCCACCTTCCAGTACAGGCAGGGGAGAAGAGGAAGTTATTCTAAAACACACTCTGGAAAAAACTACAAGAGGGTGTTTTTGGTTTTTTTTTTCTTTTTTTTTTTTTCCTGAAGCACAAGACAGACCTGCACAAGATGGGACCGCACAAACCTGCAGTCTGCAGTTCCCATCTGTACCCCATTTTTCTCCCTTAGGAGGACAGTTCCTCAGGATAGCCACCCAACGATTCCCTCCAATTGCTTTACAAGGATGGGGCAGGACAGGATGAGGTGGGGTGGTGTGTGAGCCCAGGAGCCCCTGAAAGGCAGGATAGGATGCTGGGGAGTGGCACTGTGCTCTTGGGAAGAAAGAGTTTGCTCAGCTGGGCTGATTATGCTGGGGCGAAGGTGTGAACAGTTCCTGAAGGAGCTTGGCTGCACATGTGCAGCTTCTTGGGGAAACCTGGGGAATCCAAGTGTACTGCAGGGAGGTCCACCTGTGACAGACATGAGAAACAACAGTCTAAGGAAGAGACTCAAGAAAAGCAGCAAGATGATCTCTTGCAAGGAAGGAGTGGATGACAATCCTTAACTCTTTGGCAGAAGAGCTGCTGAAAAGAGAATAGTGTCCTGGAAAATGGTTACAAAGGGTCTCAGCACTGCTTCATGCCAGCCCCCAGCACCAAGAGGAAGACCATGGTGGGGGGAGATGCTGCTTTTTGAGGGAGCTGAAGAAACAAGCTACTGCTGGAAGCAAGCCCTGATGTGGAGAGGGTGCTTCTTGCTCACAAAGGAGGTGATGAACTGTCCGACCCATGGAGGGATGATATGAGAGATCCTCGAGGCAATGGCTCAAGCTGAGATGGGACTGCCATAAACATGTGTGAAGTGCCACAGAGGAATGATGGACAGGGGTGGAGTTACAGCTAGTCAAAACACTGTTCAGCTACAGTCATTAAAAAACAGTTGTAAAAAACCAAAACAAACAGTATTTTTAGAGAGAGTTTAGCATATTTACCTTCCTTTGAAACGGTGTGAGCCAGGCCTTGAACAACAAGGGGTATGTGGCTGCAACAGACACCGCTCAGCAAGCAGGTCAAGAAGTGATAGTTCCACTCTATTCAGCGCCTCTAAGGCCATATCTGGATATCATGTCCAGATGTGCTGCTTCCCCCCCACCACCACCCCCAGTAAAAGATGGAAAAGCTCAAGTCCAAAAACTGGAGTAATCCTGGAAGGGATCAAATGGTGGGAGACTGACATACATGACAGAAAAGAGGAGGCTGAGGGAGCTATATTTGTTCCACGTGAAGAAGAAAAGGTGAAGAGAGGAAGGTGACGGTAGTCTTCAACTACCAAAAGGAGGTTATGGAGGTGATGGAGACAGATAATTCTCAGAGATGCACTGAGAAAGGACAAAGAGGCAACAGACACAAACTGGAGCAAGGGAGACTCCTATTGGAGTCATGGAGGACACACTTCCATGTGTGAGCAGTGAAGCCCTGGGACAGAAGCAGTGGGATCATCATCCTTGCTCTCCATCATTCGTCTTCTCCATACTTCAAATGGTGAAGGAACTTGAGGAACTTGACCTGACTTTGGGATTAACCATGCCCAGCACAGGGTTTGGACTATGAACTCCAGAGGTGACACCTTTCTGTGGTTTCTGCTTCATTAAGGAGTTAGTCTACAACATAACTATGGATGCACTCGTAAAGGTTGGAAAATATTTGGCTGGTCACTCCAGCTGAGGCTGTGCTGCACCAACATTGTTTCTGAGGAACCTGTCTGGCAGTGAAGGTGTGAAATGGCAGCTGATGCAGAGAGGTATCAAATCAGATGAAACTAAAAGTGCAGGTCAGCCAAATATCTTTAAACTCCATTTAACCCACTCTGATACCTTCCTCCAACCACTGCTCATAAGGCTGTCAAAAATGTATTAGCAAAGCTGCTGTGGGTTTCCAAAGGGAGGAGACAAATGCTTGAAGGGCAGTTAGCCAGCAGAGCAGTTGGCTCTACAGTCAGGGTCCAGTCTCGTGTGTGGCGAAGCATATCTAGCGCTTCATTGCAGGTCCAAGTTTACCTGAACCTGAGCTCTGATCAATACTTCTTGTCGATCTGTTTTTAGGATGCTGCAAAGCTGCAGAGCACAATGGCTGTGAGATGGAGGAGGGGAGCATGTAAGCATGGAAGGGCCTCCAAGAAACAGAAGAACTGAGCATGGATTTGGGTATCATCTAATGTCAAAATCTCCCTGCTGTATTCCACGACTGGCAGCTGCCCTGGCTCCAGGGCTGACAAAGATGTGCTCTCACAGGTGCTGAGCAAGACCTAGTCTTGCGCCAAGACAGACAAAAGACTTCTCTAATGTTCTGGGCTCTGGAGTGGCCACCAGTGGTGGCAGTAAAACTTTGTAGCTGATGTGGATCCTCCTCACTGAGGGCTACTGTTCAATTGCAGTTATGGTTCGCCATGCTGCTGGGCTTGGGGATGGTTCATGCTTTGTCATGCAGGAGGAAAGTGAGGCCCAGGAGTCTAAGGGGTACAGATGTCTGGAGGGATGGAGTCATGTCTGCAGCAAAAGGGCCAGTCCTGGCTCTTCTGGTCTGCTCCACCTGCCAAAGCACTTGCACCAGAGCTCAGGAGCACATGGAGGCATCTCAGGAGTCAGAAGCCTACACATTCTGGGGTGCAGCAGTGTCTGCTCCTCCAGCCCCATGCAGCAAGACTCACAGTAAGGCAAGTGTGGGGCTGGGAGAGCAAAGGAAAGTGAGGCTACTCATTGCATGAGTAGCTGGCAGTAAGTGCAACCAACCCTTGGCTGGGCCACTCCATGCTGAAGTTCACCATATTTCTGCAGAGCATCAGCGTCACCAGCACCTCTGTGCCTCACCAACTATGAGCAAACCATGCAGGCTGGCACACAGACGCATGGCGATGGGCCAAACGTACACAGCTACGTGGCAACTAGTACCCTGCGCAGTACTGTCACAGCACATGGCGTCACCAGGACTACTCTGAGACTGACCACATATGCCACCATGCCAAGCTCCAAAGGACTTCAAGGCACACCTGAGAGGCCAACGTGGGACCAGGAGATGGGCAATTCTTCAAAGCTGTTTTGTCCGTGTTTTATCTTCACAAGGCATCAATAGGTAATCATCGATCCAGGTTTTCACTTGGATTTTTGGGAAAGCTGTGCAAATAATTTTGCACTGAGGTCTGTAGAGCAAGTCACCCTTTGACAGGTCACAAAGCCTTGAGGTCTTTGTGGAAGTGGGGAGCTGCCTCCAAGAACATGGCCCAAAGTGCTAAGAAACAAGTTGCAGGCTCTCCTGTTGTCACCGAGGAGCTGTATGTGGGGTGAGCACGTCCCTCGCACCCTGGGCTTGGGTGATTTGTATGTTTGGGGGAACAACACAGTCACCCATCTGGTTTTGCTGGAGAGAAGGGGGGAAGCTTTCAGCAGGTCCTGGACAAAGCCCTGCGCAGCCATCCAGGCTGGAGTGCTGCCACTGCCACATGACCTAGAACAACTTTGGGACAAGTGGGCACAGCTCTGGGCTGTATTGCCAAAGACTAAGTGTTGTCTGCACACAGGTTACTGCTGCTCTACAGAGTGTGCAGGGCCGGGGTGCAGGGTGCTGCAGACAAGTGCAGTAACTCCAAATCTCCTGATGGAGGATGGTTAAGCTACGTGCGAAGAGAGGAAGAACTCATCTGGCTCCATAGCAGTTCTCCAGCACCAGCTCTTTTCCCCTGAAACCTCCCAGGATGGCGTTCTGTGAGCAGATGCCCCACTACAACCCAATGGACAAGCAGATGAGGTTCCTGGAGATGGAGCAGCGCTGGGGGAGCCCAGCCTTTCCAGCGTGCCAGACTCACACCTTCAGAGAGCTGGGGGATCAGTGAGACACATGCTGGGCGCGAGGGCTCTCGGACTCACCTGTACTCTAGGCTCATGCACTCAAAGAGCCGGGTCAGGGTTGGGTCGATGCTCCGCGGATCAGCCGCCTCGGGCTCAGCATGGCGGTGGCGCCGACGGGGCAGCGAGTCGCTGTGCGGGGACGACACCATGAAGTGGCCACTGTGGATGACCTGGGAGGGTTTCTGAACCCCAGCACCAGGCCCTGCACCACCCATGGTCGCATCCTCAGAGTCAGAGTCGAAGTCGGAGTCAGGGCATGGCCCAACGAGGGGCTCCGGGAAGGGTCCTGGGAGCCCCACCTGAGCTTGTGCCATTGCCCAGTGCCTGCTGCAGGAGCCACACCAGCTGAGAAGCCCTTAGTAGTCTGCCCCAGCACTGCAGTCCATATCCTGGCAGTGCCCGAGCCCTACAGATGCTGCACTGGCATGGAGCACGCGCTGTTGCCCTCCCCAGCAGTGCACAGGCACCTCCTCCTCAGTGTGGCTCGCCCCACCCCTGTCCCTGTCCCACGCCGTCTCCTCCACGCTGCTTGGTTCAGCTCTGGGTTTGCCAGGCCAGCTCTCTGTGAGCCCTATTTATAGCAGTGGCAGTGATCCCGCCCATGGCGCACCCACAGCCAGGCCGCAGCGCTCGCCACAGGCCACCACTAGCCACAGGTGCTCCAGCTCCGTGCCACTGCCATGCTCTCACCGCGCGCCTGACTGCCCTGGCTTTTATTTCCCCCCGCGCAGATCTGGGGAGGATCGGCTCCAGGTCCCCGGCCCACCCCTCGCCAGCAGGGCTTGCTGGCAGGAGGAGCACAGTCAGCTCTGTTTACCCTGGGCTAATCGCTGCTCCCAGTGCACCGGTGGGGAGAGGAGCACACGGTATTTACCTAGTGCCTCTGCCCTAACGTGTCTCCCTGCACTTCCAAGGGAACAAATACAGATTAAGGGACACAAACAAGTAAAATTATAGCAACGGGCATCCAGCTCAGCACAATGCACACCGAGTCACTGAGCCGTGCTACGAAGCTGTGAAACAACTGAGGCAAAAGCCTGCTCCAAGACATGACCCAGCAGGAGAGGGGATGCAAACACTGTGTGCGAGACCCACGGAGAGGACTACGATGAGCTCAGGTGCTCAGGATTCATGTACCTTGTAGGCATGCGGTCCTTAAAGCCGATTGATTCCCTCTGTGGCTGTGGTGGCCCAAGGGAAGCAGCTAGGCAGGGCTCCTGCCCATGCCTCTTCTGGGCCCAGAGATCATCTGGTGTAGCTGATCTTTGATAAATGCTGGGAGTTTTTGCCAGGGCTTAGCATTTCCCATGCCAGCTAGACCTGTGCCACAAGCACGTCCTCACTGGCCAGAGTCACATGGGGATAAAGTAGATATAATTTTAAGTTTAAATCATTTGTTTTATATCTAGTATCTGGCAACTTCTTCCCACAGCTCTGTAATCTGACACAAGCATGGGCGCCTAGAAAGCACCCAGACATATCTTTTGGATGCCCCCAATGAAAACTTGGGATAAACAGTTGCATAAAGCTAACATCAGGTGGCCTCAGGCATCTGAACTTTAATCCAGCTCGCAGCTGGAGCTGAACACCCTTTGTACCACAAAGGTGGGTCCTGCCAGCGCTCCAGATGAGTGAGCAGCCATCCGGAATATTTTGCAGAGCTGGAAGATGAATATGCACAAATAGTTGCTTTGGATATTTTTCTCACTGATTGATGCAAACCTCATTCAGGAGACATTTCTTCATTATCTAGGCAGGTCTACATTTTTCTGTAGCTCTCTTTTTCCCCTTTGTGATTTATTACAAATGTGTCAGCTTGTCCCAGGCTGCCTGTTGATGCTGAAGAGAGCAGCAATTTAAAAATTACTGTGTGCAGTCATTTGAGAGCAATAATGGCATGTGGGTTTCCTGGGAAACTAAGAATTAGGCAAGGAAATAAGAGAAACAAAAATATTGGAGACACTCAGGCTTTCTGAGAGCACTCCTGTGCCAGGACCACACTGTGCAAAAGGGACTTTTCAGGTTTTTCCCCAGGATCATTTGCCATCTGTTCACCTGCTACAGGCAGACTTGGGTTTTCTGGATCAACAGATGTCTAAGGGAGGCAGAGAAGTACATCAGTGAGGCTTTTAGGGACATTGTAACGTGCTCATCCCCAGTCCAACAGCGCTTGCACTTCAGAGGAGGGAAAGTTTATGAGTGAAGGACATCCAGGCTGGGGAAGGGAGAGACAGACCGCACAGAGGGACCTTCCCCAGCAGTCAGTGGCCCAGGTATGGCCCAGATGTCAGCCCTGTGGGAGCAAGGATCCCACACAGGAATGAGCCATCTGTATCGCTGAGGGATTTTGTAACTGGCCCTTTGGATCCCACATTATGAGATGCCAATTACAGCTATATGGATGCAACACAGTCTCTGAGAGAGATGGTGTGGAAGCTGTGGTCCTTGGTGCAATGCAAAAGGGATGTCCCAAAGGGGCACTGCCACATGGGAGGTTAAAGCTCCAAGTCCCTGGAGCAATTCTCTAGAATGATCCCAACACTGAGCACTGAGGTAGGGTGAAACAGCTGCAGTGCTCACTATGGGGACACTACTCATAGTGCAGAAGTGGCAGTGGAGATGGTTTCCCTCATTTGAGCCCTTGTAAGGGGTGGTGGAAAGAATTCAGAATGAAAAGTCAGTGCAAAGAAGTCACAAACCTCACTCACTAGATGAACACTGCCAGGAGCCCTAACCAAACTCCATCAGGACATTTCTGATCTGCTCACAGTGGGATGTGATCTGCTACTTAGCTACCAAGGGAATGGAGATGACACAGAGATTGTCAGTGCTTGAAAGTCTCAGTCATTAATCTAAAGCTCTCCAGAGTCAGAGGTCTCATTTCTACACCTACCAAAGCAGTGGAAATTTCAATAAACATAGAGTTAATGGAAACTCTTGGATAAATTCAATAACTTGAGGAAGAGTTGATATGGATTTTATAAAGGAAATCTGTTTAAATTTTTTTGGAAGGAGGTGTATGTGGACAACAGTGATCTGATTAATATAATGTAATCCAAAAAAGCTTTTAACCTTGAAAAAGATTTATCATAGAATCTCCAAAGACACTGATCTAGAATAGATTGATATCTTACAAAGCTCAGAAGCAACAGTAAGACTAATTGGAAAGTTTTCACAGTGTAGAGATTACCTATTGAATGCTACATGTACCTGTACTGGGGCTGAATTTTTCAGCATATTAATAAACGAAGGAGAAAAGTGAGTAAACAGCATGATGCCAACATTTTCTGGTGGAGAAAATAATTTGGAACAGTCAAATCTAGAGGTGACTGGAGAAAGCTGCAGAAGGATTTCAGGCTGCTGAGTGAGTGGATGAGAAAATGGCAAATTAAATTCTATGTTGATAGTACATCCCTAACTGTGCTCAGTGAGGGACTCTAAATTAGCTGTTACAATTGGAGAGAAAGTTTTGAGGGTAATTGTAGGCAATTTTCTGAAAACGTCAATTGACACTTCAGGACTAATTATAATGTATACAGGCTTTAGAAACTGCAAGGAAATGAATAGGCAGCAGAAGACATCACTTGCGACTGTATAAACTAGAAGGTGCTCATAGATGTATACTGTTTTGGTGCCTGCCTCCAAAGAAAAGATATAGAAGAGATGGAAAAAGTCACCAGAGATGAGAAAGTTGGGTAATCAGAGGTGAGAATGAAATCCATGCAAGAAAAAGCTGAATATATCAGGACTACCCATGTAAGAGAAGAAACAAATGAGGTGGTAAGTGCTATAGATGTATAAACCTGATGCAGTAGGAATAAAGAGCGACTGGAGAATGGTTATCCAGCACTTTTAGCAGCACAAGAGCCACAGGCACAAGGCAAAGGAATGGCGAGCGAGCTTATCTCAGGGCATTGTGAATCTAAAAGTCAAACAGAAATTAGATAAATTGGTGCAGGACTGGAACTATTAAACTTGACAGTCTCTGTATGCTGCATGTGCAAATAAAAGCTTCCTCCTGGGAACTCTGGGCATGGGTACAAGCTCGCACTCATTTTCCCGTTGCATGGACAGAAGTTGGTGAGTGCAGGATGAGACCTTCCAAACACTCAAGAGTGCAAGGCATCCCCATCTTGTCAAAACTGCCTGCAGTGACCATGGAGATCTGCTCCACAGGCCCATGCAAAAGTCTGCAGAGAAAGTCTTTGTACTTTTCTCTTTTGGCTGCAGATGCATAAATGATCTGGAAAAAAATATATATATATATATTATATATCTTTCTATCATTCTCTTTTTCCCTGTATTTTTTCCTGTAAAAGATAAGCAAACTGCTCTGTCTCACCCAGAACATGAACAAGTAATCGTGCTATGGAGGCTGTTGTCCTTCAGAACTTCTCCCAGCCTTCATTGCTTCACTGAAGGGAGAAGGATGTTTGGGACAAGCAGCAAGGCATTTTTCCAGTCGTCTTCTTTGACTGCCATACTGGTGCCTCTGCCTCTACAACCCAATACAGTGTAACAGAAGATAGCCTGGGATCTGAATTCCTGAACCCATCACCCCTGCTCATGCAAGCTCGACACATTTCCTAGAACATGATTCTGAGGCCCATGTTTCCAACAGGATGTGGATGAACTTCCTGTAGTTGGACTCCATCCCAGACACCAAATGGTGGCCGACAGAGGAGATGAGATTAATATTAAAGAATGCAGGATGCTGGCAAATGAAGCATGGGTGCAGTCCACCACCCAGAGGTTCTCTTTGTAGGTGTGGGTGAAAGGAGATGGTGCCATGCTGGTCATTTAGCCACATATCCCACAAGTGATGGTCAGTCGCTGATTGGCACTTCTTTCCCTTGCAGCATTAATTCAGACTGCAACTCAAATATCTGCCTTGCCACCAGCATCTATAAGGAGCCAAGTGCCAACAAAGCAGACTGCTCTCTGATAGTGCATGGATGTTTGCCTGGAGTTGGTGTGGCATTAGCCTTTCCTTGGAAATGGTGGTGCTACTCACACTATAGCAGCCAGCAGCTTTTATTCCTCCCAGCAGTGATGAGGGAGCTGTGGAAGGAGGACTGGGGTGATGGCATGTTTGGCACATTGGGTCACCGTCTCCTCATTGTTGGAAAATGTTGGACAGTTGAAGACTGGAGAAAGAGACTGAAATCTCTTGTCATGGACTCACAGTGCCCACTTGCCAATGGAGCTGAGGCTCTTCAACAGGAGTTAGCATGGCTTTCCCCAAATTGCTGGGAATACCTTAACCCGCCCCAGCCTGTAGTAGTTTAACCTGGCAGGCAGGTCAGCACCATACAAGCTGTTTGCTCACCACCCCCCAGTGGGAAGGGAAAGAGAATCAGAAAAAGGTAAAACTTGTGGGTTGAGATAAAGACAGTTTAATAGGACAGAAAAGGAAGGAAAAAGAAAAGAAAAGAAAAGAAAAGAAAAGAAAAGAAAAGAAAAGAAAAGAAAAGAAAAGAAAAGAAAAGAAAAGAAAAGAAAAGAAAAGAAAAGAAAAGAAAAGAAAAGAAAAGAAAAGAAAAGAAAAGAAAAGAAAAGAAAAGAAAAGAAAAGAAAAGAAAAGAAAAGAAAAGAAAAGAAAAGAAAAGAAAAGAAAAGAAAAGAAAAGAAAAGAAAAGAAAAGAAAAGAAAAGAAAAGAAAAGAAAAGAAAAGAAAAGAAAAGAAAAGAAAAGAAAAGAAAAGAAAAGAAAAGAAAAGAAAAGAAAAGAAAAGAAAAGAAAAGAAAAGAAAAGAAGAAAAGAAAAGAAGAAAAGAAAAGAAGAAAAGAAAAGAAAAAAGAAAAGAAAAGAAAAGAAAAGAAAAGAAAAGAAAAGAAAAGAAAAGAAAAGAAAAGAAAAGAAAAGAAAAGAAAAGAAAAGAAAAGAAAAGAAAAGAAAAGAAAAGAAAAGAAAAGAAAAGAAAAGAAAAGAAAAGAAAAGAAAAGAAAAGGAGAAGGAGAAGGAGAAGATAATGATGATTATTATGATGATGATGATGATGATGATGCAAAACAAATGATGCAAATTGCAATTGCTTTCCACCTGCTGACTGATGCCCAGCCAGTCCCTGAGCAGCAGCAAGCCCACTGGCCAACTCCTCCAGCTTTATTGTTCAGAATGACACCATAAGCTATGGCATATCCCTTTGACAATTTGGGAACAGCTGTCCTTGTTGTGTCTCCTCCCAGCTTCTCATGCACCCCCAGCCTCCTTGCTGGCAGGACAACATGAGAAACTGAAAAGTCCTTGGCTTTGTGTAAGCACTGCTCTGCAACAAATAAAATATCAGTTTGTTATCAATATTTTCATCCTAAACCCAGAACACAACACAATACCAGCTACTAAGAAGAAAATTAACTCTATCCTAGCTGAAACCAGGACATGGCCCTAGTGTGTGAGGCCACAGATGGCAGTAGGAGGGAAATCCTGACGAAGGTGTTGCTGAGATACAGTCACATGTGAGGCTGAGGACCCATGGTGACATGTTCCAGTTTATTGTCATCTGCAATACTGCTGTGAAAAACATTAATTTGGGAAGGCTGGATCTCCAAATTGATGCAGCAGTAATCATGTACATCCCAAATGGCCTGGAACCGGATGCACTGTGCCTGTTGCTATCTGTTTCCTAGGATTTTCTGTAATCAAGAAAATGTCAACAAGTACCCCGGAAGCCATTATTGTCCCAGAGCTCAATTAGCAGAGGTTGGAGGAGGTGGAAGCGGGAGGTACTGCTGCAGTTTTCCCACCCAGAGTGCAGTCAGTTGGCTTAGTGCTGTGTTATATGGATTGAATATCAGGCCTTAATCTTATGACAAACTCCAAAGTCACTGAAGAGTCCAGACACCAAGGCAGGCTCTCCTGTGGTGTGGCCAAGTACCACCACGTAAGTGAGAAGGTCGCCTTGCATGATTTTTGCACATCACCAAAAACGTCTCTGTGGTCTGCTTGGGAAATGCACAGCTACAGCATCCAGATAAAGCAGAGCATTCCACCTAGAAACAGAGACCTTGTAATTATGAGTAGTGGGAGTCAAATATGACCTTAATGAGAAGTTGCAGGCAAAGGATGGTGGCTTTATCAGAATCACTGGGGGCTTTTCCTCTTAATTCTGAAGATGTGCAACTCACTGTGGGGATCTGGCCCTGGTTCTGTCCCTAGCTGCTGCTGGAAGTGCTCTCTCCTCTGCAAGTGAAGCCGTCTGGGGAGGACTGCCACTTGTGACAACTTGTGACAGTCCCAGTTGTGGTGGTGCAGCTGTATCATGCTTACAGCACTTCACTTCTCTGCTTGCTGTACCTATAGATGGGGCCAGCCCTTGGTTGCCCTGACAGTGTGAATGCTTATGGAGCTGGATTTATCTATCTGGGCAGGATTTCATAGAATCATAAATTATCCCAAGTTGGAAGGGACCCACGAGGATCATTGAGTCCAACTTATGGCTCCACATAGAACTACCTGAAAATTAAGCCATATGTCTGAGAGCCTTGTGCAAGCACTTCTGGACCTCTGGCAGCTTTGGTGCCGTGACCGCTTCCCTGGGGAGCCTGTTCCAGTGCCTGACAAGCTTCCTGGGGAAGAACCTTTTCCTGACAGCTCCTGTCTGAGCCTGCCCTGAGGCAGCTTCCTGCTGTTCCCTCAGGTCCTCTCACTGCGCACCAGAGAGAAGAGATCAGTGCCTGCCCCTCCACTCCGCCTGCTGAGGAAGATGTAGGCTGCCATGAGGTCAGCCCTCTGCCTTCTCTTCTTTAAGCTGAACAAACCAAGCCACATCAAACTCTCCTCCTACATCGTGCTCTTTGGGCCTTTCACAGTCACAGAATCACAGAATTGTAGGGGTTGGAAGGGACCTCGAAAGATCATCGGGTCCAACCCACCTGCCAAAGCAGGTTCCTTAGAGCAGGAGGGCAACAATCTCTGTTGCCCTTCTTTCTCCGGATGACTAGAGAGTTGCTAATGTGACACCCATCTATAAGTCGGGTCGTAAGGAGGACCTGGGGAACTATAGGCCTGTCAGCCTGACCTTGGTGCCAGGAAAGGTGATGGAACACGTCATCTTGAATGCAATCACAGCATATGCGGGACAACCGGGGGATCAGGCCCAGTCAGCATGGGTGCATGAAAGACAAGTCCTGCCTGACCAACCCCATCTCCTTCTATGACCGGGTGACCCACCTGGTGGATGAGGGAAAGCCCTTTGACATAGTCTTCAGCAAAGCCTTTGGCATGGTCTCCCACAGTATTCTCCTGGAGAAGCTGGCAGCCCATGGCTTGGACAGGTACACTCTTTGCTGGGTTAAGAACTGGCTGAACCGCCGGGCCCAGAGTAGTGGTGATTGGAGTGAAATCCAGCTGGTGTCTGGTCACCAGTGGTGTTCTCCAGGGGTCAGTGTTGGGGCCCATCCTCTTTAATATCTATATTGATGATTTGGATGAGAGGACTGAGTGCATCCTCAGTAAATTTGCAGACACCAACCTGGGGGGAAGTGTCAATCTGCTGGAGGGTAGAAAGACCCTACAGAGGGACCTGGACAGGTTCGATCGATGGGCAGAGGCCAGTGGCATGAGGTTCAACATGGCTAAGTGCCAGGTCCTGCACTTTGGCCACAACAACCCCATGCAGTGCTACAGGCTTGGGAGAGAGTGGCTGGAAAGTCGTGCAGAGGAAAAAGATCTGGGGGTGCTGATTTATGCTCACCTGAACATGAACCTTCAGTGTGCCCAGGTGGCCAAGAAGGCCAACGGCATCCTGGCTATTGTCAGGAATAGTGTGGTCAGCAGGACCAGGGAGGTGATCGTCCCCTTGTATTCTGCTCTGGTGAGGCCGCATCTCAAGTACTGCGTTCAGTTTTGGACCCCTCACTACAAGAAAGACATCGAGGCCATGGAGCATGTCCAGAGAAGGGCTATGAAGCTGGTGGATGGTCTGGAACACAAATCTCATGAGGAGCAGCTGAGGGAACTGGGGTTGTTTAGTCTGCAGAACAGGAGGCTCAGGGGAGACCTTATTGCTCTCCACAACTGCCTGAAAGGAAGGTGTGGGGAGCTGGGGGTCGGCCTCTTCTCACAGGTAACTAGTGATAGGACTAGAGGGAATGGCCTCAAGTTGCACCTGGGGAGGTTTAGATTGGAAATGAGGAGACATTTCTTCTCAGAAAGAGCAGTCAGGCATTGGAACGGGTTGTCCAGGGAGGTGGTGGAATCACCGTCCCTGGGAGTGTTTAAGGAAAGGTTGGATGTGGTGCTTTTGGCCATGGTTTAGTGGGTGATATTGGTGGTAGGGGGATAGTTGGACCAGATGATATTGGAGGTCTTTTCCAACCTTAATGGTTCTATTCTATGATTTATTTATTTTTTGACATTTTTGAACTTTTCTGACAGGAACTCATTTTCCTGCTGTTTTTCAGGAAATGAATAGCAGCTGGATTATGTCAGTCACAAGTAATAAGGCTAATAAGGCTAAATATATCTTTGGGACCTCTCTAAGAGGTTGATGTCCTTCTTCTCTTGTGGCTCCCCAAGTGGCACACAGTCCTCAAGCTGCACCAGTGCAAAGTGGAGCGGGAAAAGCGCTCCCCTCAACAGGCTAGCTCTGCTGTGCTTACAACAGCCCAGGATACACTTGGCCCTTCTGGCTGCCACGGCACACTGCTGACTCAGGTTCCACTTTCGTGGGCCAAAACCCCCAGATTCCTTTCCATGGGGCTGATCAGACTCTCATCCCCCAGTCGGTAAGTGTATCTAGGGTTACCGAATGCCAGGTACAGAATCTGGCACTTGCTCTTGTTAAGCTTCATATTGTTTGTCATTTCCCAGCTCTTTAATTTGTCAAGATCTCTGTGCAAGGCCCCTCCACCCTTGAGGGAGTCAACAGTTCGCTCTAATTTAGTATCATCTGCAGACTTACTTAATAGGCATTTGAGTCCCATGTCCAGATCATTTATAAAAGCATTGAAGAGAACTGACCCCAAAATGGAGCCTTGGAGTGTCTTGCACACTAGTGACTGGGTGCCAGCCAAAGTTTCACCAGATTGCTCTGAAATGGAAGAGGGAGATAACCCACAAAAGGGAAATTTAGGAACTGGAAACACCTCTCTGTTATCCCTGTTCCACAGAAGGCATAAAAGCACAAAGACATCCGAGCAGTTGCTTCAGCCATGGCAGGAGGCAAGCCCATACTGAGACCCTGTGGAGTAAAGTCCTTGTGTGCAAGAGCACTATGGCAAATGCAGACTGATGCACAGCACAAGGCACCTGCATCACACCATGTTCTGCCTCACTCTGCTTGGCTGGGTGCCAAAAGAAATTCTTTGCACAGACACCACCTGATGTGGCCTTCGGAGGAATCAGGGCCAAGGCTATGCTTGTAGTGAGAGGAAGTGGCAAACGGCAAGGCCAGCGGGTATCATCTCTCGCTAAGGACAAGCAGCTGTCAGGCAGCGCCACACCCCTTGCTATCAGGTCAGACAGGCCAGTTCACCTGCCCGGTGTCCCAAGGGTGGCAGAGGAAAGCAGGAGAGCCAGAAGGAAAGGCAGCTCCAGGGCTGAGCAAGCTCCTTATTAACACTTCCCCCAGCCAGATGCAGGGTCAGAGCTGACCCTCAGAACTCAATGCTTCCCCTTGCCTCTCAGACACACCCTATGCCATGGGCTGTTCTGACTGAACACCTACACCAAGATGCTGCTCCCATAAATAACCTGACAGGAGCCGTCTGGTGTGTGTCCTCCAGGGCAGAATAAAAGGAGGTCAATGATTCACCCTTGCTCCTAGGAAGACCCACAGATCAACCCTGCTTAATGTATCACCACCACTTCCTCCAGGTGCAGTCCCAGCCACCAGCCCCCTCTGGGTAGTATTTTCATGCGCTTAACACAAGTAGCAATTACAGTCACACATAAGTGACATGAAAATACACTGCTTACACATACCTTGGAAGCTCTGAGTGGTGGACAAATAAAGGACAACACCTTTTTGTCTATTTAGATGCTATGCAGGGGAGAGTGGGACCCCACAAGGTTGAGCTGAGGTGGATTGAAAACTGTCTGAACAGCCAGGCCTAAAGGGTGGTGGTCAACAGCACAAAGCCTAGTTGGAGGCCACTGATGACGAGTACCCCAGGGGTCAATACAATCCTGTTTGACATCTTCATTAATGATCTGGATGATGTGGTAGAATGCACTCTCAGTAAGTTTGCAGGTGATGGCAAAGTGGGAGGAGTGTCAGACACAACCAGGGGACCGTGCTGCCACCCAGAGGGACCTGGCCAGGCTGGAGAAATGGGTGACAGGAACCTCCTGCAGTTCAGCAAGGAGAAGCGCAGAGTCCTGCCCTGGGGAGGAACAAGCCCAGACCCCGGGACAGGCTGGGGCACCCAGCTGGAAAGCAGCCTGGCAGAGAAGGCCCTGGGGGTCCTGGTGGGCACCAAGCTGACCGCGAGCCAGCAGCGTGCCCTTGGGCAAAGAAGGCTGATGGTGTCCTGGGCTGCATTAGCCAAAGTGCTGCCAGCGGGTGGAGGGAGGTGATCCTTCTTCTCCACTCAGCATTGGTGAGGCCACCACTGGAGACCTGTGTCCAGTGCTGGTCTTCCCAGTACGACAGAGACCTGGAGCTACTGGAAAGAGTCCAACAAAGGGACATGGAGATGCTGGAGGGACAGCATCTTCAGAGAGGCAGAGAAGGCAATCAACGCTGCTTTTGGAAATGAGGTAGGCAGAAAGAAGGAAATGGGTCAAACTAAAGTAGCAACTGAGAAAGTAGCAAAAGCTTTTGGGGGAAGGTAGAGTATCAGTTTCTTCTCCAGAAGAGAGAGTGGCATCCTAGATAACTAAATCCCTTAGACAGGGATTGGGAAACCCTAGTTCAGAGAAAGCCTATTATACTCGCTCTTCCTGAAAATAATTTTTTCTGGCATCTGTACAGTGGGATTCTTGCTGTTTTCTTCCTCCAGCGATCTCACTCTCCCATGTGTTCCACCCTGCACTGGTGGGCTCTCAGCACCCCTTGCAGTGGTAAGACAGAGCTGAGAAAATGGAAGAGAAAATTGTAACCTGCAGTTTGACTCCTCAGGCAGTATTTCTGGGGTCTCCCTCCTTATCACTGCCCAGCAATGCCTTCATGCCTGCTGGCTGCCTGGCAAACCCTGAGACAAGGGCACCCTCTGGAGACCAGGAGAAATGTAAGCAATCCAACTCCACATTTCTCAGATCACTTCTTGTTACATTGTCTTTGTATTTTAAGTGCATTTCATGTTGGTGATGGCTGCTAGCTTGCTTGCCCAGAAAGAATACCTCTCTGAGGAGGCTAACTTGCCATACCACGTCTCTGCTATCACATGACAAGGTGGCTGGGCCTCTCCGCAGACAGCAAAAAACACTTTAGGGCACATGGCAGCACTAGAGTTTGTTGAAAAAGCAGGGTATCAACTGACAAAAGTCACAGTGCTTAGGGATAACAAAAGGAAATATCACAAAGGGGACTTTTCTGCATCTAGCTAAGGAGACTCATTGCAAGGATAGGATACCCAAAGCTATCCTCGTTATGGTTGTGGAAGGTGAACATACTCATGGAAACACAAATGAAGGTGGGAGCTGATGCCTCTCTGCTGCCTTGCACCATATCAGCAGTGCATGGCTTGTATACACCCATGGGATTCTGGTGGGAAGGGCATTAGCCAAGAGTTGCTTTAATCACGTCTCCAAATTTATCTTAAGACAAGAGAGTTAACCAGTAATACATTTCTAAATGCAACAATAAATTCCTATGTTTGACAGCTGAGAACATTTTATTTAATTTATTTTCTCCTACACTGAGTATAGTCTTTGTTCTGAGTCAGCAGCTGCCTCCTCTTGCCTGTCATGCACCTCATGACTCACTGCAAAGAGGGCTTGAACAGGAGGTGGTAGGAGGTGGGGAGAAAAATATTGCTTTAAAAGGCAGATTCACAGGCCTGTAAAACCATAGTGTAAAAAAAATCCACGAGCATAACAAGATAATAGAAGGTTTGTTTTCAGTGATTTTTATTTGTTAGCCCACCTTTCATCATTTATAAGGAAGACAGCTTTTATCTCACTGAGCCAAAGACACACTAAAATTCATGTGCTGCTGTAGGCATTTATAGCATCTATAGCATATTAATACCACAGTGGCTGGAAGCTAAAATGGATGGTGTCTGGTTCTTCCCTCAAAGAAAGGAACATATCGATCCTTTCAAGAAAAATGTAAGCCATGATTTGTGTAGGAAATACTGCTTTGCATTGGTCGGTTGATGATCTAAATAATGGAATCAGTGCATCCACAAGTTTCACACTGGTAAAGGTGATAGATCCCACTTGAAGAATTCTGCATTTTCTGAGCTGTAATGTAGAGTCCTGACATAAACTAATGCAGAATTTGGTCTGGTCACTTACCTGCTGATACCTCATGCCAGAGTTCATCTGAGAGCTCATCCCATGTTTCCAGCTTTTTCCTTCTGGTTCAGAGTTGAGGCCCTCCTTTATAAACAAGGCCTCTCACTCACATTTTTAAAATCCCTAAAAACATAAAATACCTCACATACATTGTCCTTCCTGGGAGGCGTTAGCTGCACGTGACCAAGGTTAAGCCTGTAATTTTCATGTGAAACAGCAAGAGTTTCAGGACAGAAAGGGCTTTCCCCAGCAAGATTAGGATGAATGTGTTCACAGAAGGTGAAACACAAGTTGTATTGCTTGCATGGAAAAGAAACCTACAGAGTTATTCTTGGGCACTATCTTGCATCTCAGCCATTGGAATAGAGCAAACAGGGAGATAAACAGGATTTCCAAAACAGTTACTAAGTGAATTAAGAAAACAGGTTTGTTTAGTTTTGTTTTGTTTTGTTTTCCACATATTCAACCTGTTATGTGATATTTCAAAAAAACTTTCTCTCATAACTCTCTTCTGCAGAGATGCGCTGCTTAAGTAACATCCTTGGGAGAGATGTTATCCCATTCCCAGCGTGTTGTGGTTCATGATGGGTCCACGTCAATGTCACAAGTCACCCAGAACTGTGGCCACTGGGATGACCACAAGGCCATGGCAAGATCACAGAAGTCCCATCTGAGAAATCAGGAGTCTCTGGCCTGTGGAGTGTCGTGAAGAAGATGATGATCTTTCAGAGCTATAAAATTGCTCTTTGCTCACTCTTTTTGGAACCCCTCCAGGTATTTCACTGTGACTATTTCTGCAAACATACCAGGAGTATGATTATCTCAGTGAAGCCCTGTGTATCTGTGCAGCCATGGTGGGCCAACACTTGCAGAGCCCCCCTGTGCCATCCTGGCTGCAGAACCCACCCAGATGTGGGCAAAGCAGCTTTACAGCAGCGTGCAGCTGCCCTAATGCTGATAAAAAGCAGATGCAAACTCACCAGCCCTCCTGGGCACAGGCTGGGAACAGAAGCAGCTGTGGCCAATGATCAGGATCTAGGCAGCTCCAACGCAGGGACTCCTTAATTTGTTGAACTGCTGCTCTGTGCTACTGGGAAGCTGTTCTCCACCATTTGTACAGACACTTGTTTGGAAGCAGGTATCTCTTACCTCCATCCTTTGACATTTTCCTTATTCTTACTGGCTTCTGCAGCATCTGCAAGAGGGGAAGTGTTTGAGTCCCATCTGTGAGGTCTGAGCAGTCTCTTGTTTCCCCACAAGAAACCTCAAAGCATATTCCATAAGAAAACACTAATGGCTATGCTGTCATGTAGCTGTGCACACACACTTAAAATTTTACTGCAATGTACATTGCACTGTGATGATTTAACACTAGATCTTATCTGATGGGGAAGGGGAGTCCCTGGTCTGCCCTACAAAGTCTGTGTCTGAGAAATTTCACCCCAGGGAAAGGCTAGGATTGTTATGAGCCATCTTGCAGGTGTGGAGGGTTCTTTGCATCACTAATGTGTGGGCTGGGCTGCATATTCCCGTACTGCAAGTTCTCAGAGAAGAGGAGCGCAAGGAGGTCACAGCATCTAGATGCACATCTCGTGGAAATCTATAGCAATGGGACAGGTTTGAACATGGCTTTTGAAAGGTGGCATTGGCACTGGACTGAGTGTGACAAGGGCTGTTTGGTGTGTGTGTGTGGGGGGAATCTTACTGGAGTTAAAATTCAAAATGTTAGCCATGTTCTCTACTTATATCCTTTTTTCTCCCTTATTTGCATCCATTGAGAGAAAGGTCAGACAATCCCTGCAGCCTCTGGGGCTGGACAAGAGAATCTGGGAGAAATGGGGATAAAAGATGAAGCCATATGCTCAAAGTGGGCTGCATACAGGACATCAGAGTCCCAGCACCGCTCACACTCCACTAGGCAATCCCAACTCCCCAGGCAAGGAAGAGATTCAGATGGGCAGTGGAGCATGAATGAGTCTTCTGGAGCTGAGCTGGGCTTGGAAGAGCCCAGACGTGGCTGCAGAAGCACATTCATGCGATGCCCATGCTTCCCAGTGTACCCACATGAAGTCACTTATCTCCTGTCCTCCTATCTGGCCAGGGACCCCCTGGGACCCTTGGCAGCTACGTGTTCCCCTGCCGGGCTGCCCTCCACCTGCCAGTACCCCTGGTTTGCATGATTTCTACATGCCCCATGCCTCATTAAAGACATTGAGGGTGCAGCAGCTGTGCTGAGCCTTGGGAGTGTCCCAGTGTGCTTGACACCTTGCTTCCACCATGCTCTTCCCAGATGGGCACCAAGCTCTAGCCCTTGTCAGGTTTGTGAGCGTTGTCTCTTGGCACAGTGTGCATGAGGTCACTGCAGAGCTCTGGCTTCACAAGGATGAAACACAAGGATATTTGAGTTTACCAGCTTTATTGGTAAAATCCAGCTCTCCAGACAAATCCTTCACATTCCAGACCTAAGCGTGGAAGAAAGAAAGATGATACAGTTGTCGTCCTGGGGCCATTCTCCAAAGAGGCACTTCTAACACCCTTTTACTTTCAAGCCAGTGAATTTTCATATGCAATTGCAGTACACAAAACCCTGCAGCGACATGGCTGCCAGGTTTTATCGGTATAACAATATATCATTCGCTGTGCTCAACGCTTGATTACAGCATGCTCTCCCCTCCCCTCTGCCCACAGATAGTAAATATTTTGAGGTCAAGGCTACGTCTCACAAAATACTTTCCCAGGTTTTGGGCAGCAAAGTGACTTTTCTTTCTATTCTGTCCTAATAATTTGGTGCCCCTGGGGGCTTTGCATGGGGATAGAAGCTCATCCAGACCCGCTGCCTGATGCCACATGTGCCAAGCTGGGACAGCTCTGTGTTCTGCATGGGCAGAGGAGGATTTAGCATGAGCAGCCATGGGACCTGAAGCAAAGCCTCAGCAGAAGCACTGACACCATGCCAGAAGGACAAGTCACCATGTCCATTAGCTGGGTCACCAAGCTTCCCCAGAATAGTGAAAGCAAGTTTAATAGCAGCTTGACATTGTCTCCTCTTGGCCAACACCGAGTGCTACAGTGAGAGCTGTGCTGCATGGCCCTAAGGTGGGTGTCTCCTTTGCCCCTCTCTATTCCCTGGCCACAGAAACAAACCACATTTGGAGGAGCTTCCTTGCCCACCCCCCAGCCTATATAAAATGCTTCTTTTAGGCTAGAACAATTTCTTACCATACAGGGATCAGAAAGGAGAGGGGAGAGAGTATGTGGAAAAGCCTTGGAGAGGCTGCACTGATGTTAAACCTGTCAGATTCCTCCACAAATTCAGCCCCTTCAGAGACCCTTAGGTGCCAAAGAAAAAGTGCTGTGGTTGGGTGCAAAGTCACCTCGAGGTGCAGAGGTGGTCCCAGTTCCCTATGTCTTGTTCACATGGGTACCAAAGAGGCTCCAGCACCTGCAGGTTGCCCTACAGCTGCAACTGACCCCAAGGTAACTGAAAACATACAATGTGCTTGCTAGCGTCTGGGATGGCCTCACTTAAAGCAGTATCTGAGTATTGGCACTTTGTTATCAGGACCAGGCTTGCTCAGAGGGAAGGCTGTCACAGCTTCTCTTGCTTCAGCAAGACCCCCAGCCCAAAACCATGCTCCAGGCTTGCAGGTATGGAGGAAAGCCAAACCTAAGAAGTTTTCTTTCTTTTCCCAGAGAACTTAGGTCTTGGATTCAGGATCTAGACATTTAAAAAACATATATTAGCAGGGAAGAGACTTGGTTTAGTAGTGAGAATAGGCACCATCTTTCATTGTCAGCTGCTCATGTGGATTCATTAAAAAAATAAATCCATGTGAGGATTCATTCACTGCCCACACGCATGTCAGAAGTCAATACTGGGTCCAGTCCTGTTTGATGTCTTCATTAATGATCTGGATGATGTGGTAGAATGCACTCTCAGTAAGTTTGCAGGTGATGGCAAAGTGGGAGGAGTGTCAGACACAACCAGGGGACCGTGCTGCCACCCAGAGGGACCTGGCCAGGCTGGAGAAATGGGTGACAGGAACCTCCTGCAGTTCAGCAAGGAGAAGCGCAGAGTCCTGCCCTGGGGAGGAACAAGCCCAGACCCCGGGACAGGCTGGGGCACCCAGCTGGAAAGCAGCCTGGCAGAGAAGGCCCTGGGGGTCCTGGTGGGCACCAAGCTGGGCATGAGCCAGCAGCGTGCCCTTGGGCAAAGAAGGCTGATGGTGTCCTGGGCTGCATTAGCCAAAGTGCTGCCGGGTGGAGGGAGGTGATCCTTCCCCTCCACTCAGCGTTGGTGAGGCCACCACTGGAGACCTGTGTCCAGTGCTGGTCTTCCCAGTACGACAGAGACCTGGAGCTACTGGAAAGAGTCCAACAAAGGGACATGGAGATGCTGAAGCCCTCTGCTGTGAGGAGAGGCTGAGAGAGCTGGGACTGCTCAGCCTGGAGAAGAGCAGGCTCAGGGGGACCTCATCGATATCCATAAATGCCTGATGGGAAGCTGCAAAGAGGATGGAGCCAGGCTCCTTTCGGTGGTGCCCAGTGCCAGGACAAGAGTCAGTGGGCACAAACAGGAGCACAGGAGATTCCGTCTGACTATCAGGAAGCACTTCTCTGCTGTTTGGGTGACAGAAGGTATCAGTAAAGCTGTCCACACTGTCCACATATCTTGGCGTGCTTTGTAAATAGCTTTAAAGTGCCCAGGACTCTAAGTCGAAACGATAACTGAGCAGCTGGCAATTTTGGGTATGTGGTATGGCAAAGACAGAGGATGTGTGGGGATGTCTATTAAATGGACTTGGAGGACATGGGGGAAGTTAAAGAGGTAATGCCAACTCAACTATGCCAATGCAAACCTCAGAACGGATTTCGATTAGGAAAAACACCAACCTTTTGATTCATCTGAATAGGTCACTGATGTTGGAAGGAAACTAGAGTCCAACTGGATTAAGTCCAGGCTGGAGCCAGAAGAGCTCAGATATGAGGCCAGCATCTAGCAGAAAAATGTTGCCTTCCTTGATTGCCACTGAGCTTGTCCAGCACTGCAGTGGGAGGTGGGGTGATGCAGCGACACCTGGGTGATGCTTTGCCACTAGCAGCAAAGAGAAGGAGTGTCTGTAGGTGTCACCGTGGGATCTGTAATCAGCACATACGCTGTGAGCCAGGAGCCAGGCGGTGCTCACTGCCACACCTGGGAGAGGCTCAGTGATGCCGGTGCTGTTCTGGGACTTCCTCTAAGAGACCTGCATGAACTGTGGTATGTGATGTGGGGTTTCCCCACATCGAGACCCCCACAGGCTTGTCCTTGACACAGATGCTGCTCTGCCCATGCCACCTTGGGCGTGCAGGATCCTGCCTGTCTGGCAAGGCATGGACACCACCTCACCTCCAGGCAGATGGCCATCACTGTTGTAGGTGACTGAAATCAGGCAGGGGAAACTGTGGCAGAAAGTTTAGCACAGTCCTCTTGGAACAGTCCTCTAGGAGAGGGCGCCCTCACCGCTCTTCTCCAATGGTCTTTCCCAATGGTAGTTGTAACCTGCTCATGAAGAGCCCAGCCATGGTATTCACCAGGCAGAAGACCATGGCCTCCGCATCTCTTGCAGCCTCTCCAGCCACAATCACCATTGTGGCTGCCCAGACAGAGGTCTCGGGGAAACATACGGCCCTACAAGTCTTGGGCTGCAGGGTGTGCCCAAGTCTTCTGTTGGTGTCCGACAGCAGCAGCGGTGGGTATGCCTGTGGGAGGTGTGCCCAGGTTGAAGAATTGCTCAGCCTGGTGGTGGAGCTTCAGGAGGAGGTGAGTAGGCTGAGGAGCATCAGGGAGCCAGAGAGGGAAATTTACTGGTGGAAGCATACTCTACCCTCCCTGAGACAGACTCACAAGCCTGCCACAACACAAGTGTCTCCTGCTACACAGAAGACAAAAGTTCCCCCATCCCGCCAGGCAGTAGGAGGGGACCTAGGCCGGGGGGGAATGGAAGCAGGTTCCCGCTCGGGGTGGTAGCCGAACCCTCTCCCTGCCCACCTCACCTTCCCATCTACCCTTATATAACAGGTATGAGACTCTAGTACACAACAGTCAAAACAATGATGTAGACGAAAGCCCATCCCAGTTGGAAGGGGTGTCTAAGGCAAGGCCATCTACCCCCCACATTGCTACATCTTCTGTCAAGAAAGAAAGAAGGGTTATTGTCATGGGGGACTCCCTTCTGAAAGGGACAGAGGGCCCGATATGCCATCCAGACCCAACCCACAGGAAAGTCTGTTGCCTCCCTGGGGCTCGGGTGAGAGACATTGCCAGGAAAGTCACTCGCCTGGTACAGCCCACTGACTACTACCCACTACTGGTTTTTCAGGCTGGTAATGACGAGGTAGCAAGGAGAAGTCCGAGATCGATCAAAAGGGACTTTAGGGCTTTGGGGCGGCTAGTTAAAGGATCAGGGACACAAGTTGTGTTTGCCTCTGTCCTTCCAATAGGAGGGATCAATGTTGACATGCAGACTCGTCACATTAATACGTGGCTTCGAGACTGGTGCAACCGGCAGAACTTTGGGTTTGTTGATCATGGGAAGGTCTATGTGACATTGGGGCTGCTGGCACCAGATGGGATGTGCCTCTCTCAGAGGGGGAAAAGGATTTTTGCCCAGGAGTTAACAGGGCTGATAGATAGGGCTTTAAACTAGAGTTGAAGGGGGAAAGGGATAAAACCAGGCATGCTGGTGATAAGCTAAGGGATGGCATGCTAGAATCAGAGGGACTGTGTGCTAGTGAGGTCCTTCAGTCTGCTCCACGAAGTGCTGCATGCAATGAGGCACATTTGAAGTGCTTCTACAAAAATGCACACAGTATAACGAATAAAATGGATGAGATAGAAGTCTTGGCCTAGTCTCACAGCTACGACATCATCAGAGTAAGCGAAACCTGGTGGGATGAGTCCTGTGACTGGTGTGTCGCAATAGATGGTTACAGGCTCCTCAGGAGGGACAGGCAGGGCAGGCAAGGTTGGGGGGGTGGCACTGTACGTGAAGGAGGGGCTGGACTTTGTGGAGCTTGCAGTTGGTGATGGCAAAGTTGAGAGCCTCTGGGTAAGGATCAAGGGGCAAACAAATAAAGGGGATGTCGTTGTGGGAGTCTATTACAGACCACCCGGCCAGGATGACGACGCCGATGAATTATTCTTTGAGGAACTAAGAAATACCTTTAGATCAACTGCCCTTGTCCTTATGGGAGACTTCAACTTGTCAGACGTCAACTGGGATTACCACGCGGCCGACACGAGCAGGTCCAGGAGATATAAAGCACCTGGATGATAACTTCTTGGTGCAGGTGCCAAGGGAGCCAACTAGGAAAGGTGTCCTCCTAGATCTGTTGCTGGAGAACATAGAGGGTCTTGTGGGGGACGTGGTAATTGACAGCCATCTTGGTCATAGTGACCATGAAGTGGTTAAGTTTAAAATTTTTGGTGACAGAAGGAAAACTGCCACCAAAACTTCAGCCCTGGATATTGGGAGAGCAGACTTCAGGCTGCTCAGGGAACTAGTCAGCAAGGTCCCCTGTGAAACTGCTTTTGAAGGCGTTGACATCCATAAGTGCTGTCTTTAAGCATTTTAAGTCTTTAAGTCTTTAAGCATTGCCTCCTAAAAGCACAGGATCAGGCAATTCCAAAATATTGGAAGTCAAGCAGGTGGGGCAGAAGGCTGGTCTGGCTGACCAAGGATCTTCTGCTGGAGCTTAGGCAGAAAAAGAAAGTGTACGGCTGCTGGAAGCAGGGTCAGGCAACGTGGAAGGAATACAGGGACACTGTTTGCATTTGTAGGGAGAAAATTCGTGTGGCCAAAGCCCAATTAGAGTTGAAGCTGGCCAGGTTTGTGGGAGACAATAAAAAGTTGTGTTTTTTTTTTAAATATGTGAACAGAAAAAGGAGGACCAAAGAAAACATAGGTCCGCTACTTGATGGGGAAGGTCACCTCACAGACAAGGACATAGGCAAAGCAAAGATGTTTAATGCCTTCTTTGCCTCCATCTTCAACGCTGATGATGGACTTCGGGACCCCGGGTGCCCTGAGCTGGAGGACCGTGATGGTGGGAATGATTAACTCCCAACTGACCCTGAACGTGTGCGGGATTTGCTGCTCCACCTGTATCCATACAAGTCCATGGGTCCGGATGGGATTCATCCCAGGGTGCTTAGAGAGCTGACTGACATCATCGCGGGACCTCTCTCAATTATTTTTCAATGGTCTTGGGAATCTGGAGAGGTCCCAGTAGACTGGAAGCTGGCAAATGTTGTGCCAATTTTCAAGAAGGGCAAGAAAGAAGACCCTGGCAATTACAGGCCTGTCAGTCTCACGACAGTGCCTGGTAAAATTATGGAGAAGATTATCCTTGAAGTTATTGAAGCGCACCTGGGGGACAATGTGGTCATTGGTCCCAGCCAACATGGGTTCATGAGGGGTAGGTCTGGTTTGACTAACTTGATTTCCTTTTATGATATCACCCATCTAGTCCATCAAGGGAAACCAGCTGATGTGATCTTTTTGGGTTTCAGTAAAGCTTTTGACACGGTTTCCCATAGGATCCTACTGGACAAAATCTCCAGCATATGGCTAAACAAAAACATCATACGATGGGTGAGCAATTGGCTAATGGGCAGGGCTCAAAGGGTTGTGGTAAATGGGGCTGCATCAGGATGGTGGACGGTCACCAGTGGGGTCCCCCAAGGCTCCATTTTAGGGCCAGTCCTCTTCAATATTTTTATAAACGATTTGGAGGTGTTTTGAGCAAATTTGTCAATGACACTAAACTTGGAGGAGCTGTGGACTCTGTTGAGGGTGGAAAGGCCTTGCAGAGAGATCTGGACAGATTGGAGAGCTGGGCGATCACCAACCGCATAAAGCTTAACAAGAGCAAGTGCCGGGTCCTGCACCTGGGACGGGACAACCCTGGCTATACGTACAGACTGGGCAACAAGACATTGGAGAGCAGCCCCACAGAGAGGGATCTGGGGGTTGTGGTTGATAACAAGAGAGTGTCCAGAGAGAGTGGAGAGTGTCCAGTGGAGGGCTATGAAGATGGTGAAGGGCCTAGAGGGGAAGACGTATGAGGAACAGCTGAGGTCACTTGGCCTGTTCAGCCTGGAAAAGAGGAGGCTGAGGGGAGACCTCATCGCAGCCTACAGCTTCCTCACGAGGGGGAGTGGAGGGGCAGGTGCCGATCTGTTCTCTTTAGTCACCAGTGATAGGACCCGCGGGAATGGTGTCAAGCTGAGGCAGGGGAGGTTTAGGCTACACATCAGGAAGAGGTTCTTCACTGAGAGGGTGGTCGCCCACTGGAACAGGCTCCCCAGGGATATAGTCATGGCACCAAGCCTGTCGGAGTTTAAGAAGTGCTTGGACTGTGCACTTAGTCACATGGTCTGAATTTTTGGGTAGACCTGTGTGGTGCCAGGAATTGGACTTGATGATCCTTGTGGGTCTCTTCCAACTCGGGATATTCTATGATTCTATGGTTCTATGAACATATCAAAGCAGCGTTAGTCATCTAATAGGATAAGCAATGTAAGCTGTTACACAAAAAGGAGCTCTAATGGGATATTGCTTTATGCAGGAGACAGTTTGATGTATCTGGGCCACTGATAGCTAAATCCTCCCCAGAGTCCCCTCTTCTGTGGCTCTTCTGGCTTCAGGATAAATCATCTCTCTCATTTTTATCTGAAAGACATGAGGCCCTTGGCTGCCCACGGCTCTGAACACAAAGCACCAAGGGAGCATGCATTGCCCTCCCAGTGAGCGCAGTGGAGATGTCATGCTTTATTGTCTGCAGTTCCTGCCCTGCGCGGTGCCTGGCAAGCTGGTGCTCAGCCCTCATCCTGGCACTGTGCGGTCCAGCAGCCACTGGGATTTGTGGCAAGCCCTGATTTTGATTGCTGATACCTACTCAGGGTGCAGGCAAGATGCATGCCATGGCCCAGGCTCATCCTGACTGGCAGGGTTGACTTCTGGTAGTCAGTGAACCATCTTCCCCGCCGCCCCCCCCCAAAAAAAAAAAAAAAAAAAGTCTTCCGTCGGATACACAGGGCAGGAGAAAAAAGAGACTCACAAAGAAGGGTTGAAAAGACATCCACAGTAACCTCATCTGCTTGTGTGTCAGGGGATAAGAAGCCAAGGGGCCCCAGAAGGACCATAATGTTTTGTGCTTGAGGCATGAACCAGAGGAAGATGTGCCATTTTACATCAGTGCACAATTAAGCAAAGCACTGTGCAGAAAGAAACTCTGGGAGCTGCTGTGGGACTCCAGCTTTCTGTCAGCAGAGCTGTTTGGGTCTTTGTACTCCTCTTTACTCCTGTGCATGGATTTCATTCAATCAAGCCCCTGGTTTAGGAAGGTGAAAGTCTGCAAGACCAAGACTCACAGACCACCAGGGCTTTCTGCTGCAGCCTTCAGTTTGGGTGCAGGCACCAGGAGGTGCTCTCAGGCTCCAGGCTGGGCCAGGGTCCTTGTGCCAAGCTGCAGCCCACTGTGAGAGTGGTGGCAGCAGAGCATGCACCAGTCTTGCTGCCACAGGGCTGTGGTGCTGCCACCAGCCTAGGCAGGGGTGGCTGGGATGTCTGATTAGTCATGGGAGAGATGGAGAAGCTGAGGAAGAACTGCTCATCACGGACCATGGTGTAGAGACACAGGAGGAAAGAGTTTTCAAGTGCAGGTCCTAAGAACAGCTGAAAGATCAGCAGGATGCCACATCTGTGGATCCTGTGTAAGTAAAGGTTCATTCAGGGAGGGAAGAAGTGACCCAAGGAAGGACCTTGCAAGCCAGCAGATGAAAGATCTCCAAGCCAAAGCCTGTGTTTGGAAGCTCCCGGGATTGCTCTGGTGCACCCCATGTGTCACTCCACCACCGGTAGCTGGCTGCTTGCTCCTGTGGATCACCTGCTTCTCAGACTCGCACTCCACGCATCTGCCAGATCTGCAAATCTGCTTTTGTCTCTGTAGAGGGGAAATCTGAGAACATCCTCTGAGAGGCAGCTTTATCTTCTTTTATTCAACTCCTTTTTTTTTTTCAGATAAATCCCCTTACTTCCACCAGGGTTTAACAGGAGTTGAAGGCTGTTTCAAATGAGTCCAAATACTTCTATTTCCTATATGAACAACTTCCAACTTTAAAACAGCCTTTTTAATTGCCAGTGATTCTTAAAGAGTCTTCAGCCTGAGGCAGGCATCAATGGAAGAACTGACCAGTCAGGAGAGCAGGCTGCCTTCTTGTCCTGATTTTGCAAAGGAATCACAAGATAGCAGATTAATTCCCTAGCTAGTGGGAATATTTCTTGCTAAAATGGTTACTTCATAGTAACCATTCTCAGGAGGTTTTAGGGAGTTATATCCCTGTTCATACTGAGATGTCATCTGGCAGCTATTGTGTAAAGGCACTGCTCTTCTACATTTGCAAAGAAACATTTGAAACGAAGCTCTTAGGCTTGAAAAAGTTTGAAGAGCAACAAAGTCTTCCATCCTTAAGTAGAAAAGTACTAAGAAGTAACTGATAACTTCGGCACAGCATTATATAACCATAAACATTTGCATAGTTTAAAGAATAAAGACTACAAAGCATATATTAAAGAACAGAATTTCAAGAGGGGGATTTTTAGAGTAGCTTTTGTGATTTTAAAGAGAAATGAGATGAAGAGGCCTCATTTCCCAAAGGATTGTATATTGACTGCCACCATCATTCTTTGGAGCGCTGAGCAGAGCACCATTGACAGCATTTTCCACTATGAAGTTCTGTTTCTACCCCATAAATAATCCTGCGAAGTCTGCTTTCTTGCCCTGAAGGTCAGACCTGAAGGTCCCTAGCTGACTTCTCTTGCTAGGGATCTTTTCATATGAAGAGATGCTCTTTCTGGTTGACACCTGCTGGGCCCAGCTGTCTCCAGATTTACAAGCTCTATTTGCAGCATTTTTGCAATCTGAAGTCTCCTTGCAGTTGCTGTGTGCAGCACCACATCATGAACACTAACACTGATGATGTATTTCTAGGAGAACAACAAAGAGAAAAATAATTTTGAAGCTGCAGCCTAGGACAGGCACCTGGGATGTGAGACACATCGGCTTGTACCCAGGGAGAACTGAGATTGATTCAATGAAGGGTTTCCTTGATAGGTTCAGCTTTTTCCTTAGCCGACAGAACATTTGCCATTATCCCAAGAGTAAAAGTCATTTAGGTGCCTCCTAATACATACAGGCAAAGACAAGTTTTAGTAGCTCAGAATATCCCACTGTATTTAGCATTGGTGTGTCCTCACCTTGAGTACTGTGTGCAATTCTGGGCTTCACAAATTAAAAAGGATATTAAGGTACTTAAAAGCATCCAGAGGAGAGCAACAAAGCTCGTAGAAGGGCTTGAAGGCATGCCCTGTGAGGAGAGGCTGAGGACACTGGGTTTGTTGAGCTTGGAGAAAAGGAGGTTGAGGGGTGACCACATTGCTTTCTACAACTGCCTGAGGAGGGGAAGTGGACAGGGAGGTGCTGGTCTCTTCTCCCTGGTATTTAGTGACATGACACATAGGAATGGCACAAAGTTGCATTATGGGAGCAACTTTGCATTATGGGAGGTTCACATTGGACATCTTTTGCTGAGAGGGTAGTTAGACACTAGATCAAGCTTCCTAGAGAGGTGATTGATGCCCTGTGCCTGTCTGTAAATTTGGATAATGCTCTTAATAATATGTTTTAACTTTGTGATAGCCCCTAAGTAGTCTGACAATTGGACTTGACGATCACTGTAGATGACTTCCAACTGGAACCATTCTACCTGAATACACCTAAGTGTAGGAGGATGACCAGAATTAGATCCCAAACTGTTGCTGGTTATGTCCAGCAGCCTCTGTGATGGGCTGTTCATCCAAGACTGCTCCTGGCACCCTTCCAGCAACTGTGCCCCTTGCTCAGCTCCACTCTTCTTCCTTTGAGCAGAAAACTGTCACCTCTCCCAGACCAAAGGGCAAGAAAGGTGAAGGAGTGCGGGACAGGAGTTGGAGGGAGGGCGCAGCCCCTGAGCTAGGTTGGAAAGAGGACAGAAAGCCCTGGACAGGATGAGGATTACATGGGGATGCTGGTGCAGGCAAGGGAGGACAGGGACAAAAGGGAAGTGTGACGGTGGCTGAGGGATGGGAGTGGGGAGCAGGGGGACCCCCTACACCCCCTGGTGGGGACTGGGCTGTCAGGAAGGGTGGGGAGGGAAGGTTCCTATCATGTACTCCCTGCACGACAGCTAATGGCAGTAGCCAGGGCTCTGACTGTGAACGCTTTTTAGCGTGGGCTAAGTTCTTGCAATAAGGCTTTTACCTGGCTCTGACTAAAGCTCTCAAACTTGGAGGCACTGAAGCCGCACAAGCCTCCCATCTTCAGGTCCTCTGTGGTGATACTTCCGTGAGAGCAATGCTGTGCCATTGCTGATGTTTGCACCATCAATACATTCTCTGATGAGCCCACTGTACTCATTGCTGATGGCTCACTGCCCCGATTTATCACTTTATATCTCACAGCATAGGATGGACCATCAGCTGCTGCAGACATAGCCCTCTCCTTTCCTCAGCAGAGCCAAGCACATGACCTACAACTTGGGTTTCATTCTAAGCTTCAAACCACTCTTCAAAAAATCTCTAGCATGGTCTGGGGAATGCCTGCATACACTGTCCAAATGCAGGACTGCCATCTCCTGGGCAGCTGGGAAACTCAGTCTGCAACAGCCCCTGAAAACCACCCTGGAATAATTCAGAGGCCATGTGGCCAAGAAGCCACAGCCATGGTGGGTATGGCCCAAGGAAGAGATACAGAGCATTGGGGTACTTCGGAAGCAACTCTGGCCTGCTCTGTGTTTAACCCATGCAATAAGCAGAGCACAAGCAATGCCTTTGGGCTCTCAGCCAGAAATTAGCAAGCCGTTATGTAGAGAGCCAGATGGGCCAAGCAGGCTGCTGCCTGGGTGGTCAGCACTGCTGTCTCCCTGCCTGCCTCTTTGGAGCAGTTTCCTGCACACCTCTGCCCTTCCCGAAGGGTGGAAGGACACCAGGCCGAGCTGGGTGGCCCTGCACCGTGGCTGGAGGGTGCTGGCAGGACAGAGGCACTAGGCTGGCACTGGGTTCAGGGGACTGCAGCTCTGCTCTCATCCCTCCCCATGGGTCCTGCCCCCTCACCCCAAGCTATGCTGTGCCCCAGGTCTGCACCTGACCCCCCCCAAACCCGAACTCCCATCTGCTTTCCTTACACACCGTTTTTCCTTCTTGTCCTCACTTTCCCCTGCAGCCCATGGAAGTGGACGGGAAATTTCAGCCCAAGAAATTGAGGTCTGATAAAGTTGCAAGCAATGAAAGCAACACTTATGGGATGTACCATGCAATCCTCTCTCAATGGCTGTGATCCCACTCTGCTTTGAAAATAACTCCTATAGCTCCTATAGCACCTGACCGAGGTAAAGAGAAACCTCAACGGAAGTTCCTAAACTCACCATTAGATTTATGGCATTAAATCCCAGTTCTGGTAGCAGAAGTAAATAAGGACAAGTGTTAGCATAATAGAAATTTAGTTATCTCAGCATTAATTCTGTGCTCCATTAATGTGTGCAGGAATTAGGGGAAGATCCTTACTTGGAACAGAAAAAACATGGAGGTGCTGGCAGTGCTCCCAGAGAAACATGCAGGTCATCCAGGTGCTCCAGCTCACCAACACGGAAAGGAAAAGTGGTGAAGCTGGGGGAAGCAGAGACATGGGGGGGAGGGGGGGAGCCAGGTATGGAGTGGGGGGAAGCCTTGGTGGGTCCTGCCCCACACACTGGCAGGACATGCCTGGGGGCTGGTGGTACCAAAGCAGGATGTAGGAACCAAGTGAGAACCGTGGGTGTTTGTTGGGACAGAGCTGAGCATGAGCAGAGGGTGCACCACAGAGCAGACAGTGGCGTGGCTGATCTTGGAGGGGCTGAGATGTAGCCAAGCACAGCAGGACACCAATGTGCCTTTTGATGTAGGAAGGACAACACCAAATTTAGTCCAAACACAAATGCCAGGTTAAAGACAACAAGTGTCGCAACGCAGTGAAGAGACAGACTATTTCTAGCAACCTTATACAGATTAGCAGGTAAAGAGAGAAAGAGAAGCCAACTGAATGCCCACTCTGTGACTGCATTTCTGCTATTAAGTGACCCTGTGAAGCCATTTACTCCTGCATGGCTCAGCACGTGCACAGGGGAATAACAGGAGCTCTGCGCTCCTCAGCACCCATTGCCAAGTGAGGTCCACCAGACCCACCCATGTACCTGGGTCCTCTCTGGCACCATGAGAGCATCCAGGACACAGCTGATTTCTGTTGTCTCCTTTCTCTAAGCACGCTATTTGATCCCTGCATTACATCTTGTGGAGGTAGAGAGAGAGATGCGTTTGTAGCTGCATCTTAGGCGCTCTTATTCTGCTAATTAACTTTATCCTTACATTACAGCATTACCACTATCTCCAGTTTGTTAAACAATCATTTTAAAATACTTTCAGCTGATTTCTGTATGTCAGCTGGCACTGTGTTCAGTACGGTAACTGACATGTTCAAGTGAGACTCAAAGCACAAACCTCTCTTTCTGAGATTACAAGTACCTTAAACAAATAAATGCCCTGTGAAGTTAATTTCTTTTACCACTCCACCAGCAGAAATGATGTGATACTTATTCTATTAAAATAATCTCTGGTAAATACATTTTCCCATGTGAAGGGTGTGATACAGAAACTATCATGTCTGTTACAGAAATGGATAACAGCTTTGGCTCTGTTGCTTGAGAACAACACAGTTTGCACAGCTATTTGTGCCAAAACCCATGCCTACTTGTACTGGGTTTACATGGCAAGGTTTTGGCAGTGGGGGGCTCCAGAGGTGGCTTCTATGAGAAGAGTCCAGAATCTGCCCCATGTTAGATAAGGGTCCATTTCAGCCAGCTCCAAAGTGACCTGCCACTGGCCAGAGCCAAGCCAGTAAGTGATATTGTTCATGCCTTTGCGAGAGTAGATATATAAGAAAGGGGAAAACAAACAAACAAACAAACAAAAACCAACCAACCAACCAAACAAACAAACAAAAAAAACCCACACCACTGCTGCACAACAGCAGCTGGGAGAGAGAGGAGTGAGAAACACCCTGCAGCCCCCAAGGTGAGTGCAGCAGGAGGCAGGAGGTGCTCCAGGCTCACAGCAGCAGTTCCCCTGTGGCCTGGGGAGAGGCCCCTGGTGGAGCAGGCTGTCCCCCTGCAGCCCACGGGTCCCACACGGAGCAGATCTCCACGCTGCAGCCCGTGGAGGAGCCCCCGGTGGAGCAGGTGGATGTGGCCTGGAGGAGGCCGCGGCCTGTGGAGAGCCCCCGCAGGAGCAGGCCCCAGGCCAGAGCTGCAGCCATGGAGAGGAGCCCACGCAGGAGCAGGGGGCCTGGGGGGAGCTGCCACCCGTGGGGGACCCGTGCTGGAGCAGTTTGCTCCTGGGGGATGGACCCTTTGGTGCAGAGCCGTGTGGGAGCAGTTCTTGAAGAGCTGCTGCCTGTAAGCAGCCCCCGCAGTCTCAGTTTGGGAAGGACGGCATCCTGTGGGAGGGACCCCACGTGGAGCAGGGGCACAGAGTGACTGCGAAGGAGAGGCAGAAACAAAGAATTAGGGACTGACCACAGCCTCCATTCCCCGTTCCCCTGAGTCACTCGGCGGGAGGACATAGAAGAAGATGGATGGGGAGAAGGTGTTCTTAGTTTGTTTTTAGTTTCTCACTGTTCTAGCATATATGTAATAGGTAATAAATTATATTATTCTCCCTATGCTGAGTCTGTTTTGCCCATGACAATAATTGTTGAGTGATCTCCCTGTCCTTATCTCAACCCTTGAGCCCTTTGCATCATATCTTCTCCCCCTTTCTCTTTGAGGGGTGTATGTGTGTGTGTGTGTGTGTGTGTGTGTGAGAGAGAGAGAGAGAGAGAGAGAGCAGTTGTGGTGGAGCTCAGCTGTCCCGCTGAGTATAACCACCACACTGGTACAGGTGGGTAACGAGGGTGTATGGGCACCTTGCAGCTGGCAAGTGGGATAGGCCAAGGAACAGAAGGATGGAGGCAAAAAGTGGACTTGAGAGTGCACTAGCTCCCATGACTGGAGACAGGACAAAGCAGAGAATCACAGAATCACACAGAATCACAGAATTGTAGGGGTTGGAAAGGACCTCAAGAGATCATCAGGTCCAACCCCCCTGCAGGTTCCCTAGAGCAGGTTGCCTAGGTAGGCATCCAGACAGGCCTTGAATATCCCCAGAGAAGGAGAGTCCACAACCTCCCTGGGCAGCCTGTTCTAGTGCTCCGTCACTCGCACTGTGAAGAAGTTTTTTCACACATTGGTGCAGAACTTCCTGTGCTCCATTTTGTGGTCATTGCCCCTTATCCTGTCCCCACAAACCACTGAAAAGAGGTTGGCCAAATCCCACTGTCTCCCACACTTAAGATATTTGTAAACATTGGTAAGATCCCCTCTCAGTCTTCTCTTCTCAAGGCTGAACAGACCCAGGTCTCTCAGCCTTTCTTCATAGGGAAGATGCTCCAGGCCCTGTATCATCTTTGTGGCCCTCCGCTGCATTCTTTCCAGGAGATCCCTGTCTTTTTTGTACTGGGGAGCCCAGAACTTCACACAGTACTCCAGGTGAGGCCTGACCAGGGCAGAGTAGAGGGGGAGGATCACCTCCCTTGACCTGCTGGCCACGCTCCTTTTTATGCACGCCAGGATCCCATTGGCCTTCTTGGCCACCAGGGCACACTGCTGGCTCATGGCCAACCTGTTGTCCACCAGGACCCCCAGGTCCTTCTCCGCAGAGCTCCTCTCCAGCAGGTAGTCCCCCAGCCTGTACTGATACATGCGGTTGTTCCTTCCCAGGTGCAGGACTCTACACTTGCTCTTGTTAAACTTCATTTGTTTTTTTCCTGCCCAGCTCTCCAGCCTGTCCAGGTCTTGCTGAATGGCAGCACAGCCCTCCAGCGTGTCGACCACTTCTCCCAGCTTTGTATCATCGGCGTACTTGCTGAGGGTGTGTGCTATTCCCTCATCAAGGTCGTCGATGAAGATGTTGAACAAGACTGGACCCAGCCCTGACCCCTGGGGAACACCACTGGTCACAGGTCTCCAGTGCCACTGATCACAGGACTCTGTGCCACCGGTCACCACCCTCTGAGCTCAGCCAGTCAGCCAGTTCCCAACCCACCTTACTGTCCACTCCTCTATCCCACACATTCTCAGCTTTGCTAGCAGGATATCGTGGGAGACAGTATCAAAAGCCTTGCTAAAGTCAAGGTAGATGACATCCACTGCTCTTCCACCATCTACCCAGCTCGTGATGCCATCATAGAAGGCAATGGGGTTGGTCGAGCATGATTTCCCCTTGGTGAATCCATGCTGACTACCCCTCATAACCTTCTTCTCTTCCAGTTTTATTCCAATTCTCTTCCCTCTTCTCTTCCAATTCCTTCTCTTCCAATTATCTTCTTCTCTTCCAATTCTCTTCCAATTCCAAAGCACTTGAGCTTTGCCTTGGGACAGCTTTTCTCAAGGCCATATGAGCTGTAAATACCATTTACCTACCCTGAAGTAAACGGTATTTCTTATTAAGCTTTAGCCACACTTTGGGACTGCTTCAGGATTTAAACAATACATAATTTATATATATAAAGGATCATTAAGGACCAAAAGTGACTGGAAGAGCCATGAAAATATCAAAATCAGCTGAATCCTGCTCCCATTTCTCACCAAAATGTCTTCCATGGAGACACAGAGATTTCTTTGTCAAGAACAAAAGCTGCAAGTTTGTATTTAAGGAGTGATAAAGTTTTCCATATTGTACATATCTGCAGGAACATAAAATCGACATCTCCTGATATGTTGGGTTACAGCTGAGGCCTGCAGACACAGCAAGAGACAAGTAATGGGAACACCCACAGCAGTTTAAAACAGGTAACATGGATCTGTGGTAATATATCTGATTAATCATTTTCTGCTTTACACCCAGGGAAGCTAGTGGTGAGTTACAAACCCTCTACAGTCCTTTCATATTGTGAAAGTGATCGGAATAGGCGTTTTTGTTCCTGAGAACCAGGCTATAAGCAAGTACTACTGAAAAGATCTCCATGAAACCAAAATAGGTTTCAGTTCATTCAGTCCAAAGGGAGAACATAAACTTTAATTAACTCGATAGCTGTCAAGAGCTTGGAGAGCTGCAGATTAATGGTGTTGTCTGCAAAGCTGCAGAGCATAGCGTTACAAGGCAGCCCGGCAGACTGGCAGGGAGCAGGAGCTCCTGCTGCTGTGCTGGTGCCAGGTGAGCTCCTCAGCACATCTGCAAAAAATGACCATGCCCAGAAGAGGCACCAGCCCAAGATGCTTGATGACAGGTGCTCAACTTTTCCTGTGGGCTCCTTGCATGGGGCTGCAGTGTGGAGTTTGGGAACAGGAAGGGAAATGCAGTGTGGCTCTCTCCTGGGAAGGGACAGCACAAATGGCATAACACCTGCCTTTTCCCTTCATGCATGGTCAAACTTTATATATGCAGGGTTGCAACAAAGCACAGCTCCTGCCATGCAGCAGTCAGTATCTCCTAAAGCCCTGAGCCTCTGGCAGCATAAAGCCAGCAACACAGAGATACCACTCAGGGAGGGCACCAGAACAAGCCTGCTCTGGATCCACAGGAAGGGGGAACCAGAATGAGTCTCTGAGAGCTCTGAATATTTTTCTGCAGATCAAGCACTGCTGGCTCTCCCTGCTAGCTTGCAGGTGACATAGCTGAGCTGGCACAAAGTCATCTCTGACTGAGTGAGGAGAACCCACATCACCCCGTAAGCATCAGTTTCTCCAGTTAGACACATGGTTTCTTAGAAAAAGTATGCAAAAATGTGTGGCTTTTCAGGACATACCTTCACTATGGGTTTTGAGACCTCCAGATGACAAATCCTGTGTGGGTGCAGAACATCTAATACTCAAGTGTCTTAACTCAGTCCTTGTCCCACATTCTGCATTCCCTTCCCCATCCTCCCCTGGGAGCAGGATTGTCAGGACTGCCAAAGGACCCATCAGATTGATCTTCCTTCCCTTCTTACTAATGCAAAGTAAAAATGTCATGATGGGCAGAAGCCCTCCCAGGTTAGAAGAGGTAAAAACTGAAGTAGCAACTGGAGGTGTAGGTCTGTCTTTATGACCTAGTCCCTGATTTTGTAGGTGTTTAGGGGCATTTCTTCATGAAATATGAACAACACATTGGTTCCTAAGTGGCCCTCCTGTGTGTGACCATGTATTTGCCTTCTATTTTTTTTTTTTTATCAGGCCAAGAATGGCAAGCTGGTGTCTTGGTTGTGACCAAATGTGCCCCATCTCTATGCTGTGTCCCACAGGCAGCTCTGGCTGTGGGTCTCACCGCTCACCCATCCCACTGAGCTGTGAGAGATCTTGAAAGAAGTGAAGAAACAGAGCCACAAAACCCCTGCTGCCCTGGCACGTGTTGTCATGCGGCCCAGAAGATCCATGCAGCAGAGGTCTGGAGGCTGTTGCTGCTTCAGGGTGTTCTCCCTCAGCAGCCCCGGAAGAGAAGCAAACAGAACAGCAAGCAGGGCCTGCCAGAGGAGGTAGGTATGAGGACTGTGGAACGAGAGGTGGAGATCTTTGTTCCCAGATGGCCACAGGGAAAAACTGCCAACGTGAAAGCAGTCTGGCAAGTACCAGAAGTGATAAAGCAGCAGCACCCACGTGTGGAGAAGGATAGGAAGAATAGGAAGACCCCAGTGCCTCTGAGGGTGCAGTGGAGTATGGCATCATCGGAGGGTAAATGGAGGAAGACGAGTCATGGGCACAAAAAAAGCAGTTCTATTGATGTGTCTGTTGTACAGCCTAAAGCTACATGGTGTATATGTACTAGTAATAAAAGGCACTTTCCTTATCTCATTGTCAGGCCCCTTTGAACTGTGTTGGACTAAATCAGATCAAGGGGTTATTTAGCTCAGTGTCCTCTCTGAGACATTTGCTGAGAATCTCTAGAGAAGAGCAAGAACAGGGTGGTGATATGTGATAATTTCCATGAGAAATTTTTAGCCTCTGAATACCTTCAGCTGAGGGATTCTCTGGGATGAATACAGCTTCTATACACCCTTGCCAGCTATTAAACCTGTAGAAATGGTTCCTTGACTATCGCAGACTTCCTTTTGTTCTGGAGAGCACATGACATCATTCGTGAATGTTCATAAATAGTAATGGGTCTCCCAACTCCCTGTTCTTTTGACCCACTTTGCCATGCTGCCTTGGAGGGTTACGATTCGGGTGACAGGGTCCTTCTCCTTCTAAAAATGGCTGCCTGGATCTCATCATCACCAGGCTAGAGTTGGGAGGACTGGCAAAGATGCTTCTGCTTGAGGGCCAACGCTGATATCTGTCTGTGGCACTACTGCAGTACAAGCAGTGACACTGCTCTGAAGATTTTTGGGCTGAGAAGGCAAGGGGAAGGTATGGCAGCTGAGTTTGCTGTTGTCTCTGACCCTGTAGGGTTTGAATGTGCAGCTGCACCAGCTCCAAGGTTCCCGGCCTGTTACAGCAGGGCTTTCCCCAAACACAATGCTGCTGGCATCCAGCAGCTTTTGTACCCAACAGGTTTTCTGCCACTAGAGCTGTTTTCGGAAGCACCAATGGAATTACTGAGCTTGGGAACAAGTTCTTGATTCTTCCTGCTGTGGTAACAGGGGTAAGTCTTTGTCCTAAGGGGAGAGTTGGAGATAACAAATGCCATCCCAGAGGATGGTTTGAATTTTGTACACATGGAAAGTGCTTCAGCTAGGCATGCAAAAGGAGTTCAACTGGAAAAGGAAATTTCTTGACTGCTATGGAACTTGGAAATTATAGTGGGGAAAGGTTTTGAAGCAAACCAGTGTTCAGTTTGGGTGAATAGCTAAAATATGGAAAAAGAACAACACAAGCTCTGCTCATGCCTCAGCTTCAGGGATGTGAAGAGGCTGAAAAAGGTCATTTGGCAGCAAAAATAGGGGAGAGACATTAGTATGATTTCTCTAATGCAAATGCAATTTCAAAGCTTTTGGGAACGTGTGAGGGCTAGCACACCTGAGAAACATACTCTGCAGAATACACAAGAAAATGGTGTGTCTTCATTTTGGCTAAAGAAGTGGGGAACTGTAACTTGAGGGATCAGGAGAAGCACAATTGTTTTACAATAACAGTAACCAGAAAGGCTCTTTACAAAGCAGCAAGGCAGCTGGGTGCACTCTTGCACCCAGAAGGTTGCAAAAAACACATCAAGAGCTCTTGGATACATGATACCATTGACCAACACAGGTTTTGTAGCTTCTTTGAGGGGAATACCTGTTCCTTGAACTCTGCACAGATGCAATACACTACTTCAGACATATTGTATGGATACGTACAAGGTGGTGTTGACCTTGAAAATGAGTGGACGTTTGGCCTGATGCCCTTACAAAAGCTGCAAGTGCTCTCGAAAAGGAAATGGGTCCAGAATAAATTTTACTGCCTGAGCTGAGGAGCGGAGTGCAGACACCCACACCAGGAGATGTGTTTGTGAGTCAGCAGGGCACAGCCCTTCAGCATGGTGGGTTTCCTTTTCTGCATGAAAGTGTGCATTGCAGGGGACAGCATCATTTCCTCAGCACAGAGGAAGCGCTCAGCCCCCAGAAGCAGGTGCTCTGGAAGTCTGCAATGGGGTTAGTCAAGGCTGCAGGCTGGGGCATGGCACAAAAGCCTACCAAGGGAAATATGTAGCATTTGAATGTTTGCAGTAGGGGCATGTATTTATCAGATATTTTCTGTCAGTGGGAACGTGAAGTATTGGAGATAAACATGCAGAGGGAGGGAAATCCCAGTCCATACTATCTGCTTTTCACAGTGGCTGCATAGTTCACCAGCTGAAGAACTGGCCAATGTGTTTCTTTGAATTAGGAAACAGGCTCTGAATGCTGAGAGCAGCAGTCCCCAGCACTCTCACTTCCAGGGACTTGCAGGCTCACTACCAAACTAGAACCAATGTCAAATTTACAGAGTCAGATGTGTAGAAACAGATCTTCCTAAATCTGTTTGGGGCAACGATCTACCCTGTCTGAGTGCTACTGAAGTGAGGTCACATTTTGAGTTCTGGTTCAGCACTTCAGATAAGCTGAATAGATAAGTAGGCTGGCATTTTAAAACCAGTGCTAACTGCACTCCTCTGGTAACTTTGTTGTACTGGCAAATGGACAAGCTCTGTGTGTACCTGATAGATGAGTTTCACTGCCTCCGAGCCATCAACCACTTTTACACCAGAGCAGAGAAACACCAGAGAAATTTGTATTTCTGCTAACCTGCCCAGTCACTTCAGATGTGAAAATCCTGCAAGAAGGAAATGCCTCTGTTGGCCTGAAAGACAGGGATATCGAGTCTGTCCCTGGATCATTTAGGAGATGGATAAATGGAAAAGAATGGTCTCATTAGGCCTCGGGCCTTCTTTTTCCCTTTTCCAGCTTTTTAAAGCAGCTGATAGTGTTAGGAAGCAGGTGCTTTGTCTCCAGAGAGATCTCTGAGGGCTGTCAGGCTTCTCTCCGGGTCAGCTCAAAGGCACAGAATCGTCCTCAAGCAAGGACACTACTGTGCTTGTTTTCTACAGTCCAGGGCTGAGTCACAGATGGGAAACCCAACATCCATCAGAGGCAAAACCACCCTCTGCAATTGAAGGAGTAGGTGTGGCAGAGGCAGCCACTGTGTGACAGCTACAGCAGCAGGAAGGAAAACAGCTGACAGCAGGATGATAGCCACAAACAAAGCTCACTTACTGTGCTCAGCAGGTGACTGCAGTGAGAGGAACTGCACAGATACTCAGAAAGATGTTGAATTACTTAGAATTAATTATACAAGGGAGCTGCTTGGTCTTCAACAGTATAATCTCTGGATTTAACCATGAATAGATAAGGGTCATTTGGAGAAGGATTTTCATATTCTCTGACTGTACCTAAATCCTGTGACATTTGGCATACTTCCAGCTCTACTGTCTTGTTTTCCCTTGCCAGGTTGACTCCTCATTGCTCTGAACCACTCTCTGCAGCTATTCCAGCTTGAACTCATCGCTCTCGTGCCTGGCAGTAAGAATGGGGCTCCTGAGATGAGAACAGGAGTGCTGCATGCACTGGTTTAAGGAAATACCTCATGCAAAAGAAATCGATCCCAGATTTGTCTTTTAATGGACACTTCACATCAAAGTCCCCTAGTCATGTTGTGATTGGCAAAGACATCCAGGCTTTTTTTCCTCCTGTTATTTTCAGCCAAAGAATTTTTGGTTTTAGAAGTTCCTTCAGTTCATGAGTTTGTACCCTGCACTGTTTTGATTCTTCTGAATTAAACTCCTGATCCTCCTGCCTGATCCTCCTCTGTACTCACAGTCTGCCAACCATGTACACCAAGTGACAAATTAATAGAATTGAGTTGTTCTCTAAAACCAATTGCCTTCCTCATGAACCTTTCTCTGCCCTGATATCCCTTGCAATAAAGTGTCATCTTCTATTTAGCTACGCCCTTACTTACATCACAATTCTTACATGCTAATCTAAAAGTCAGATAACTTTCCAAAATAATCAGATTAACTTGTAATGAAACAGCATAAACAGTTTTTATTTATTCTCCCTGTCCTTCCCATCTCCTTAGGAGAAATTGTCTTGGCTGGAGTCAGGTGGTCAAAAAACAAGCCAGTAAGACAGACTTTTTTGGCCTGAGGAGGTGGAGAGGCTTCGCCCTTGAGGACCTGGTTAGAGCTTCAGCTGCTAGCATTTAAGGAGCACTGTATCTCCGTGTGCTTTCACTGATTGCTGGCAAGGTGGCAAAGAGGGGACCCTTGTTTTTACCTATGCTTTTCTGTGCTAGAGGAAGGAATCTTGATAAAACAGTAACTCCTTTTTTAATGCAGTGCTGCTTTATCAGTGGAGATGCATAATGGCAGGATATAGTGTTGATGTACCAGGTTGTCCAATAGCCACACCTAACTTTATGGGCTGAAAAGATGAATTTGTCCCCACAACTCCAACCGTTCATCAAGGCTTCTTCTTTTCATCCTGTAGCAGTCATAGCAGGGCTATGCAAAGCAAACCTATTCCTCAGTGCCATGAGGCAGTGGGGATCTGGGATTGCTCAAACATACTTGTTTAATACACTAGATTTTAGGTAAAATCAGCATTCCTGATCACTGAGAAAGGGGCTAGAAGGTGCACTCCTGGGCTTGTGTTTTACGTGACAGCTTTTGGCAGGCTGTGCTTGAGCTGATGCCATTGGGATCATTTATGAGAACAGATGTAACATGAATTCGACACGAATGCTTTATTGTAATAAAACAAGCAAATAAACAAAAAAAATCACTCAATTTTGGATTAAAAACAAGCAAACAAATAACAAAACACGCAGCTCCTGGACTCACGTCCTTGCATAGAAGCAGCACCCGAGAGGATGCCCAGGCCTTCCGCCTCACGGCACCCAGACCACGGCGGCAGCCGGCACAGCTCCGCTGCGCGCCTCAGAGGCGAGAACCGGCCCCACGCCAGCCCGGCGGCGGCAGGCCCGGCGGCTACCGGCACGAACGGGCGGGCCCGGCAGCACCACGACCTGCAGCCCGGGCCCGCCCCGGTCACCGCCTGGGCCCCGTACTGAGGAAACGGGACCGGGACCGGGACCGGGACCGGGACCGGGACCGGGACCGGGACCGTCGCTGCTTCCCCGGCCGCGCCCCCTCCCGAAGGCAGCAGCCACCCCCCGAGCGCCACCCGCCGCCCCGCAGCGCCCCGCCTGCCCCTGCCCCTTTAAGAGCCGGGGGCGGGGGAAGCGGGGCGAGCCGAGCGCGGAGGACAAAGCGCCGCGCGCGGCCCCGCCGCGGTACCCGGATGGGCGGGGGGAGGGGGCGCGCCGCGATTGGCCGCGGCGGGGAGGGGCGGGCGGGTAACGGGGCACAAAATGGCGGCCCGCTCCCTGCCCCTTACATAACGCGACCTCTCACCTCGCGCGCGGCGCAAGGCAGCTTGCTGCGCGGGGGGTGGGGCGAGGCGGCGTGATTGGCGGGCGGGCTAGCCAATCGGAAGCCGGCCTCGCCGGCGGCCCGCCAGTAGGCTCTCAGAGCGGCGGGGGGCGGGGGCGGGCCGCGCGGCGCGGGGAGGGGGGGCGGGGGGGGCAGGTTCGGGTGCGCGCGGCGAGGCCGGGCCCGCCGCCCGCCCGGGAGGGGGAGGGGAATCTCCCGCCATTTTTCAATCCTCCCGCCCGGGGCCGCCGCCGCGCGGATCCGCCGGCCCCAGCCGGGGCCCGTCTCGCCGCGCCATGGCGCCGCTGCTGGGCCGCAAGCCCTTCCCGCTGGCCAAGCCGCTGCCGGCGGGGGAGCCGGGGGAGCGGTTCATCATCCCGCACACGCAGGAGGCCTTCCGCACCCGCGAGTATCCGCACGGCCGGGCCGGGGGGGGGGGGGTCGGGACAGCCCCGGGGCGGCGTCGCTGTCAGCCGCCGGCAGCTCCGGGGCAGCCGCACGAGCGGCGTCAGCGCCTACCGGGGAGGGCCCGTGCGAGGCGGCGGGGCCGAGCCCGGGGCCGCGCCGAACAAAGCCGGGCCGGGAGGTGGAGGCCGCCGGTGTCCGCCGGGCGGCCCCGGCCTCGCCTTCGGCGTTGGCGCAGGCGGGCCGGGGCTCCTGCGGGGCTTCTCCCCGCTTCGCAGGCGCTTAAAAGCGGGTGAACGGCGGCCTGGAGGGGCCCGGGAGCAGCCCCGTGCGAACCGCGACTCGAGACAGCGCCGGGCAGGGCAGGAGCCTCCCGGCGGGTGCTGCGGGCGGCTGCCCGGAGGGGCCGGGCCGCGGCGGAGCGGGCGCCGCGCTCTGGAGGGGACCCGCGGGGGGAGGGCGGCGGAGGAGCCGGGGGCTCCCGCACGGGAGCGAGTGAAGCAGCGACGGGAGCAACCTGCCCGCGGCCGGCCGGGGGTTTCGGCCCCGACGGGAGGGATTTCTTCAGCGCCGCCTTCGCGCGGAAAGCGGCTCTTTTGGCTCCGCGGGAGCCGCTGCGCGTCGCTCCTCGGGAGGCAGGAAGGGGACGTGGGCAGCTCGGGTAACTGCCGGCGGCTGTGCGGCTGCGGGGGCAGCGTCCGCGGCTGGGCCCCGTGCGGGGCTGAGGGGGCAGGGCCTCCCTGCGCCCCGACCTGCGGGCCGCTGCTGCGGGGGCCTGGCGCGCTGCTTGTGCGATCCGCGGGACTGAGAACCCGAGGAAGGACTGAAACCACGGCGGAAACGCGTAAATAAAGAAACGGGCCCCGGAGATCTGGGCGGCGCGCGAGACGCGGGGGCTCGAGCACTTATACGCGGCCCCTCCTCGCACTGGGGATGCAGGAGTGCCGTGTTACTTCAGCACCAAGAACAGAATACAAAAGCCCATAGGAAGGGTTAGCTCGCTTTTGAAGACAAAATGCGTATCTGAGTGCAAATAGGCATTATTAATGCAGTCTGACCAATAAAATTCACTTGGGTCGAGTGTTTGATACAAGGTAGATGTGTGCTTTTTAAAAGTACTGTAAATTCACATATATTCTACTCGAAACCGAACAGCCTACTATGTTTGTGTAAGCAAACTGAAAGGAGCTCAGTCTTCCAACTGGATGGGCAGAGGCAGACCTGTTCTCTTCCTTTTCAGCGAAGTATCAGTGGTCAAAAATAGAGTTTAATTCTAATTACTGCTGTTGTAAAAGATGTTGCTTTAAGGTTCACCTGTCAGGTAGGAACAGCACAGAGGTGTTTAGGGGCACCTTATGAGAACACCAGTCTGTTAGCATGGCTCTTGTGGATCGATGAGCAGGTGTAGGACGTGTTTCTTGGATGCTTTGATGGTATTAGCCTTAAGGAAGAAATGATATTTTCTCTCTCTTTGGAGGGGATGCTGGTGGCTGCAGGGTCAGAAGGAAAGAGGAAGCATGTGCAAGCACTGAGCTTCTGGAGAGATGCTCTTCTGTTGCAGAAAGTACTAGATGGGATGCAGTGGGAGGCTGACAGCCTAGCCTGTTCTAGAAAGTTCGTGTTGCCAGACAGATGTCATGAAGCTAAAAAGAGAAACTAAGTTACACTGGGTTTCTATCTTACTTTGTTGCCTATGCGTATAATACAAGCTAGGCAAAAAGTGGAACAGAAAATTGCAAATGAGTCAGTAGGCTGAAGGGAGATGTTACCTAAGGAAGATTTGAGGCTTGTTGTCACTTCTGTTGACCCTAGATAGTGCAAAGGAATGGCTTTTGTGGCTAGCTTGCAGAGAGGGCTGTACTGGAGCCTTTACCCAGAGCAGCTCTTGGTGTGGGTAGTGCCAGGGCCTGGCAGAATGTGGTTGCCTGACCTTTTTCCAACTTGAAAAGCAATTGATCAGCTCTTCCCCTTAAGGTTTGCAGGCTCTTACACTGCACAGCTATGAATGCAGTATTTGAAAGACACAAAAAAATCTTTAAGGAATCTTTAAGATTTGCAGCTGTAGATTAGATTGAATAAGAACGGAAACTGGGGTATTGTGTGGTGAACGTGAGGGAAGACATCTGTCCTGTGGGCAAGGGTAAAGAAAGTGTCTAAAAGCAGTGGGCAGATGGATAGACCGGTCATCAGAGCTCAGATATTTGTCTGTGAAGTTTATTTCTGGTTTTACATGGCTTTCTTCTGTAGCTAAGTCCCCTGGAAACCTTTTAAGAGCAACCGTGCTGTGTAGAGCCCCTTGCATGCTAGAGAAGCCTTGCGCTTCTGGTGACTCGGAGTGAGACTTGTTCGTTGTGTGGGGACGGATGAATCACAGAATGGTCAGAAATAGGCTCCTCGTGGCTAGAGCTCTGTAGGATCTACTCTGAGATCATGTGAGGTATAAAGTAAATAAATTCTCCCGAGACAACAGTCTTGTCCTGTTTATTTCATGTGTGCACCAGGGAAGGTGAACTGTCTGTGGTGCATGTACAGTGAGTTGGATGTCTATCAAAATCCAGAATTTGTTCTGTTGACACCAGGCCATCTCCTCCATTAGTGTGTCGGACTGCTGTAGTGTGTTCTGTTGTGCTGGCCACGGTTGGGAAAACTCCTTTGCTAGTTCAAGAGAAAGCACAGTTTGGAGAGCTCGTTGACCAGGGCTGGCAAGATGGGCTGTTCCAGCGAAAGCTTTCCTTCATTGACTCTTGGGAAGCTGTATTCTTCTTCCCAGACAAAAGTTTGCTGTGATTGCGTGCATCTATCTTTAGTTTATGGTTTTGTACAGTGAGATGCAGACAGAACATGAGGAATTGGACTGCGTTGTAGTTTACATCTTCATGTGTAATATCAGGAAATTAAAATCTGGATGAAAGGTGGCAGCACCAAAACATGGTCATGTCATGCTCTGCAATTGTGTGAAAACTTTGCCACCCACCCACTTTGTAAATGTGCTTCCTGGTAAGTTTGCCTCTGGCTGTTACATGTGGAAACAATTATGATACTGTAAAGCTATTTTGGAGTTGATACTAATTTATATGAGAGTATCACTAATCGGGGAAGGAGCAAACTTTGTTTAATAGTCTTCGTGTGTACTTTTAAACATTTTTTTTTAAATGGTCCCTTGTTTTTAATTTAGACTTGTTTTCTGGCTTTTAACATCGAAGTGATGTCAGGAGGATAAAAATGGAATGTGATTTATTAACTGTTGCACAGTGGGTAGTCATCAGTATTAATGTACTACAGCTTTTTGGGGGATGTTCACAAGTAGCTTTTGTCCGGGGTTTTTTAGTTAGCATGCTGGGGGGTTGTGGCAAAAGCAGTTCCAACTGTGTGTGTGCTCTTGGTAGAAAGATGGGGTGGTTATGGCATACCGGTGAGCCCTCGCTTGTAGCCCTATACCAGGTCTGTTGTACAGTCCAAAATAGGTTGGGTTTGTTTCCAGTCTGAGTTGAAAGGACAAATAGCTCTGGTGTAGCGGAAAGTTTGAGCCACAGCAAACTGTGAAAACGTTCTCCTGCTGTTCACCTTTGTGCTCACCCCAGGATTTAAAAGTAGAGCCTGGCTTGAGAGGCTTCTAGCAGAGCACAAAGGAAGGGTGAGGATTGCGGCCACGAGTCTTGAGCGCTGGTTAAAGAATGTGTCCAGGGGTCAGTGTTAGATGAGAGCTGACCAGCTGCACGTGGAATTAAATTGCATTTTGAGGGACAGAGTTGAACTGGACAGGGGAATAGCTGTACCTGCCACTTTTAAATTCAGTGTTGATCTGAGAAAAATGAGTTGTGGTATGGTGGGATTTCACATGTTTTCATGAGTATGTACAGTCAGAATGCTTAGGGGAAATCCTTGTGGGTCTTCCTGTTAGTATGGGAGATGGTGTTAGGTAAAGCAATACGTACCTTTCAAGTATATATCAGCTGGAGGTGAGCTTTTTTTTTCCCTCTCCTTGCTGGGAGGATTACGTATCTCCTCACAGGGACAGAGAAAGTTTTTAAGTGCAGGAAGTAGACCATAACATTATTTCTCGCTTATATCTCAAACATTTCGTCATAGTTAGAATACTGAAAGCTTATTAAGGCACTGTGGTGAACCTTTAATAAGGGTATTTTTCCTTTAGCATTTGTGCTAGGCAGCTGCAAGTCTTTAGTATCTAGGCAGTGTCCATGGATATGTCCAAGGAAAGCCACAGGAGAGGGGAGGTAGCTTGCTGAAGGAAGCTGAAGACCAGCGTTGTTTGTATGTTCAGATTCCTGTGTATGGTGAGGATTGAATTTGCTTTTGACTTTGCTTCTTGTGGGAAAGGCCTAGGAAAGAACAGCATGATGGCTTCAGTTTAGTCGTTACTAGAATCTCCAATTGCTGTAAATACAAGTAGGACTCCTGGCTTCTGGTTAGATCTTTTTTTTTTACCTTGATATTGTTACAGAAGCTTGCTTCTGTAACGCTTCTGGCCTGGTCAGGTCTCTTGCAGTGAGCTGCCGTAAGCTGCCCTTTCTCCTTGCCACCTGCCCCTGCCCCAGTGCTTTGTGTCCTGCAGCCCCAGGCTGCTGCACAGGCTGAGAAACAGGTACCATCAGCTGTGATAAAAGCTGAGGAAACTTAAGTGCTTTTGAAACCTCACAGTTGAGAGGGGTAAGAATTGGCCAGGGGACTCAAAGCTTACTTGGATGATGCCCTGTCTAAGGCAAATTCATCTGCCAAGGAGCAGGAAACACTCCAAGAAGGGCTGTTGGGGAAATGGGGGATTTTTCAGATTTAAGATGCGTTCTGGGCAGAGGGAATGCTGTCAGCAGTGGCAGTGCTGTGTTTTGGTATTCTTGTATAGCTCCGGTTGATGTGGCTGTAACGTGCCTGTCTGTCAGCATTTTCAGAGTAGCTTCTGTGCCTTGTGTCCAAGAGAACTGGTTTCATTGGAGTTGCAACTTGCCTTCCTAATACAAATCTCTTTTTAAAACCACCAGCTACAACAAAACTTTAGCTGAGTCATACTAAAATTTTCTTGACAAAGTGTATGCGAAGCACAAAGCATGGCTTGCTGTGAGTGGTGGCTCTGCCTTCGCAGGAGCGTGGAGCAATCTGCATTCACCCACAGCAGCTCGCTCCTAATTAGCACTTGTGCTGCAGTGGGCCGAGCCTCTGTAGTTGTTCCATGTATGCTTTGAGCTCTCTGCTTGCTTTCTGCTGGAAAATGCACCAAAGGAGAAGAGAGACTTTTTTTGCCTCTCTGTTACCATTTCTTTACTTAAATTACCATTAGAAAGCATACATCAAATTAAACAGGCTGCCACAGGGTAAATTGTTAAGAATTTACACTGTATTAGCTTTTCTGATAATTTTGCCTGTACAGTCCGTAGAAAGTACGAAGTAGCTTATCTGTTTTTGCTGACAGATAATTAATTACCTCTTAGGTGGAATGGGCAAAGCATAGGCAGAGATGCTTATAACAGAGTAGCTAATGCTGTATTTCATACGAGCATCTGCACTACAGCAACTCCCCTGTGCAACTATTAAACTTACTGGGCAGAATAACTTAACTTTGAGGCTGGTTATGGTGTAGGAAGCAGGAGATGATGATGAAGATACTAATGTTGTGCTAACCCGGGAGGTTGCTTTTGTTGGAAACCATGGCAAATGTGGCCTTCCTGGTGACTTCAGTTTCAAAGCTTTTGGTGTTTTTTTTTTCCCCAAAAAGATTGAGGATACTGGCTAGATGGCTAGTTTGCATCTGAAGTTTATAATACCACCCTAAAGCATTGGAGTGGTAGTTCCCCAACAGTTACTCTCAGGCAATTAGTGATGGTTCATCCGTGTTTCCTGCATCTGCCTGTGATGTTGGTGCTGCTTTCCAATGAATCAGACTGGAATAGCTGAAAACTTAGCAAAACCAAGAGGCGCTCAGTGGTACGTATTTCCCTGGAGCGTTTCAGCTGAACCGATGGTGGTGTGCCACTTTCTGTATGCCAGCACAGAAGAGGACAGACATTTCAGCTGCGGGAAGCTTCAGTGGGTCCTGGTCTAATAACCTGTCAGGTTTAGTGCAGCATCTCCGTGGTAGATGCAGAGTCAAACCTTACCTTTAGTCTTTGTGCGCTCAAATAGAAAGAGTTTAATTGAATTAGATTGTTTCGTGCTACTCTGGCTATGCTTTCTACTGCATAAATCCTGTTTTCCTGAGCTGCTACTGCTACAGAGAATATGAAGCACGGCTGGAGAGGTACAGTGAGCGAATATGGACATGCAAAAGCACAGGAAGCAGCCAGCTGACGCACAAAGAAGCTTGGGAGGAGGAGCAGGAAGTTGCTGAGCTGTAAGTACCAGTGAAAAAATTGGTATGTGTCTGTCTTCGGGGCAAAAGAGAGGACTTGGGAATGAGATACGATTGCTAGTTTTTGAAGTAGGTAACTTTTTACTGGCTTTGAGCAGATCTGGGGATTCTGGAGTTAAAAGCAAAATCCAAATTTGATGCCATTGCTAATGCAGTTGAGTAATGCACTTCTGTGCTGTGTCTTGGTATTACTTGAACTAAAATAGTTCAGCATATGCTACTTGATGAATTTTAGAGTTCCTCGAGTAATGGAAGCTCTTCAGAGGGGGAAAAATCAATATAAAAATACATTTTTTGGAATTTCACATCAGTGAGGTCCACAGCTGTAATTATTTTTAGCACATCTGCATTGGAATTGGTCGTTGTACTAAATGCAACTATTTTGGAGTAAGCATTTGGGGATCTACTCTATTTGAAATGATAAAGAACAAAGGGAAAACAGCACGAATAATTACTCAGTTCAGACCACCAATGTTCTTCCTTGTTGGTGTGTCCATGACCTCCCCCTCTAGTGCACAGCACAGGCCCTGAATCATTGGTTGAGATCCATTGTGACCCTTGCCATAAGAGAATTTTCTTGAAAGGTGCAAGTTGTTGGCTGAACTAACATACATAATGTATTTTGTGTGTATCAGACTGTAGGAATAATGCCAGACAAATGGTATGTTTCTCTCTTCTGTGAACTGATGACTTGGATTTCTGTAACTTTTTTTCCCCTGGATTTACACTGGGCATATCGTAAGCATATGGGAGGAAAATTGAGAGGAAAGTTTCAGCTGTATCTCTTTCATGAAGAATCTTGGTTTCTGACTGGTAAAAGAGTTAATAGCTTCGGTTTGAGGAGAAATTTGTTTTATCCATTATTTGAGTTTAAATGCATCCTTAAAGGCAACAAACAAAAACCCCTTTTCCTAATAGTCCTAATCTTGATGAGGCTTGGAGTACTACTGTCACCCATCCTTCCTCACAAACGTTCCTGCCTGTGAGGAGGGTGTGCAGCTGACTAGTGTCATGTCCTGTTGGGTAGTGACGTTTCATTGGTTGTGCACTTCTGAAAACAGAAAAATGTAAATGGAATATAAATGAAAGATTTATCAATAACATTTAGCTGTAGTCTCTCTGAATGTGTTTGTGGGAAACATTCTGTGAAGAGAAATTTTGGGCTTGTCTCTCCGAAACAGGATTAAAAGCCGCCTAGGCTGTTTATGGGCTGCTGATAGGAAAAAAAAATCATTTAGTTTGCAAAATGGGTAAAATTGTTCATGGCAGTTGCAGAACAGCAAATATAGCAGAGAAAGCTAAGAGGGTTTTGGAAAAGTGGAGTATTTTGTCGTTCTTACAGTAACTTGAAATAGACTTTTTTTGCAACATATGCAAAGCCAAAAAGTCTTATGCAATATACTTCTCAGTACTCCTGTCAATTAACTGACTTGATCCTTTAGTAAATAAACTAGTCAAGTGAACTTGTAAGTCTTCCTTTAAATGAAAAAGCTTTAAGATCTTGCCATGGTGTGAAACACACAAGACATTTTTCTCTGGAAAGATAACTTGATCGTGTAAGCCTAGACCTGCCTTCTCTCCTGCATTAGGAGTGTGTAAGCCCAGAGTTTGGGAAGAAAGAAAAGCTCAGTGTTCATTAGCATCATCTTACTGTGGGAAGCAAAAATCTTGAAGTAACAAGTCCCAGAATAATGACAAGTTCTTGGTATACGTTCCCCATCTAATTGGGAGGCAATAATAACCGGCAAGAACGGGTTTACTGGCAGTGCTACTCTTCCCAGAATTTTTTACAGTGTTCGTTCTGGGAAGGACAAGCACAATTAGTATTGTCATGCCAATTGACACTTTGGAGAGTGGAGATGGGGGAGGGCATGAAAAAGCCTTTCTGTCTTTGCATTCCAGTGTGGCATCTGCCTGGAACATTGTCCTGGCTGTAAGTCTTCCTGGAATTGCAAAATTGGAGGTTACTTTGCATTTTGGTTTTTCTTCCTTGAATAATGAAAGCTTCTTACCTCCTTGCTCAGCTTGAAGGAGGAGTTCCCCATCTGGTATGAGAAACTGGTACTGGAAATAGTCCACCACAACACTGTATCTTTGGAAAAGTTGGTGGATGCAGCTTGGCTGGAGATCATGACCAAATTTGCAGTGGGAGAAGAGTGTGACTTTGAGGTAAGGATCCGTTTTCAATTTTATCCCGTGCTTTTGCACAGAACTAATTTTGTATATCTAAAGGCAGAAGTGGGTAAGAATATGTTAGCCACATGCAGTATCAGAAAGATGGTGAGAATTTTTTTTGTGGAATCTTAGTGACGTCACCTGCTTTTGAATGTGAAACAGTTCTATAAACAGAAGCACACAGATGACCCATACAGATGTCATGAGAAAAAGGAGTGACTTTTGGGGGGGGTGTAGAGGGGGGATGACAGCTTTGTTTTACAGTTTAAATATGCAATGGTCTTTGTGTGGATGTATTTCAATATATGTAAAATACATATTTATATTTTAAGTACCAGTCACTTAAAATTATAATCTGCTGTAATCTTTTCACATAACATGTTCCCAGAAGGAGTGGTAGTCTTAAACTGATGTAGCTTGAGGTCAACTGCTTAGAAATATCTAATGATGCTCTAATAATTAGAAAAATCCCTCCAAAATTGTGATCGATGGGGAAAACTCAAACTTATTAAAAGTAAGGAAAATTACTAAAAAAAAAAAAGTTCTGTTAGCAATTTTGTTTAGGACATATTCTTTCATTTGTAGCTACTAAGGTAGCACACGTTCATTTTGCCTACATGCTCCTTTCTTAGGCTGAGAAAGCAACATTATTAAATGCTGAAAAAACTAGTGGGTTGGCAGGTTTCTCTCTTTTTTTTTTTCTTAAGCAATTTGTACAGAGCTTCCAGATAGGAATAGTAGAAAGAAATCCTGTAGTTGTTTCCTGACAGGGATAATAAGCTTCTCTCATCAAGTGTTTGGCCAAACCGCAGTTTGCAAGTCCTTTTTTTGGTGTGGGATTTAGTTGGTTTTGTTCGTTTGTTTTTTTTTCCTTTCTCATAATGTTAAAGCTTGTTAATTCATGTGTCTTGCTCAGGTTCAGTTTTCATTAATATTTTGTTGCAGGTTGGTAAGGAGAAAATGTTGCCTGTGAAAGTTGTGAAAATACATCCCTTGGAGAAAGCTGATGAAGAGACCCCTGAAAAGAAGTCTGATGGAGCTTGCGATTCCCCATCCAGTGATAAAGAGAACTCCAGCCAGGCAGCCCAGGACAATCAGAAGGAATCCATCCTGAAGGAAGATGACAATAGAAGGGAAAGTATGAGTAAGTAGTAAGGCAGCATGACAACAAGTCATAACGAGGTAACAACTAGAAATGAGTATTTGAATTCACATACATCTTGAATCTGGGCAGTGAAAGTTGTATGTGATATTTAAACAGTATTACGTAATCAAAATCCTGAGATTTTCATTGTTAGTGGTGCAGCTTCAGAGGCATCGGTGCTGTTGGCTTTCAACTCTTCTTGCTGGTTTTAAAGCAGAAAATATACTGTGGTTCTAAGGTGTAAGTACAGAATGCTATGCATGAAACGTATAAAGATTTGAAAGTATAACAAGCATATTAAAAAAGGAGAGGAAAAATCCTCGACCAAAGTTTGTGCAGCTGAAAAAAAGCTGGAAAAAGTTTAGCTGCAATGCCCCTTTGAGTGCAATCCTTTGAACAAACATCTCTGGTTCTAAAGGTTGTAGTTGTGCAATCAGAGACAAGCTCTCATTTTCTTTCATGTCCTAAGTTGACATTAAAAAAGTATTTTGTTTTGGTTCTCCCCATTCCAATGCTCAAATGCTGAGTCAAAATTCATGCAGAAAAACGCATAGTAAACTTTTTTCAAAGGGTTCAAGATAAAGCATGTTATGAAATAGTGTTCCCCATTTTCATATCTGTTCTTCCTTGCTGCAGAAAAAGTAGTTGTCTAAGGCCTTTCTTGACTTTGAGAAGGTTCTCTTGAAAGAAAAAACAAATTGATGTCCTTTCTAACTTTTTTAAAAATGAAATTACAAGACTCTTTAACAAAGATATGAAAAAGTGTGCTTAAAAATAAAAGCAGAGGCCCCACAGCATAGCTCTAATCTGGATAGCTTAATTTTAAAGGCACATAAATGTACCAAGCTGCTTACATTTGCAAATAGCCACCCAGCAGCTGAGGAAGTTGTATAGCCTCCTTTAATACAGAAAAGAGAGAACTTAAGAAAGTAGCCCAGCAAGCTAACAGCAAAGTCAGGAGTAGAATACAAGTTGTCCCAAGCTTAGTAATCTCCAACTGTTTCTGATTTGTACTGGAAAAAGTTACAACAGTCTGGCCCTTTGAAAACATAGGAGTGCTTGGAGAGGGATGGATGCATGCATTTGTTTTTTTTTGTTGTTGTTGTTCGGTGATAGTTCTATTGAACATAATGGTCATGGGAAGTAGCTTTTATTTTAAGAATGTTCAAACTTACAGCAGCGTTTCTGGGCTTGGGTGTTTTGCTAAGAGTACTGTCATGTTCTGTTCTGTGGCATGCAGCGCTCTAACCAGCTGTGTTCAGCTGTAGCCTTACTGAAATTGCCAATAGAGCCCTCTGAGAAGCAGTACCTTGACTGGAAGAATATTGGAGGAATGGGTATTCTTTTTTCAGGCTGTGACTCGGCTGATTATCTGACCTCTCTTCAGCTGCCTCTCTTTAAATTGGGGCTGTCCTTCCCTTTCTGTAGAAGATAAACCTCAATATTTTCAAATCAAAGATGCTGCTCGAGTTGTAACATAATTAGTAGAAGCAGTAAGCACTTTTTTAAAAACTCTTCTTTAAAAAGAGTCTAAGAGTTTGTCTTTTGTGCATAGACTTTTATTAAAAGGATGTGTTATTGCTAAAGTTTTTATATCCTGGGTTATAACAGAACATGATTCATAGGAGGAAATTCTTTCCCAAATCTGGAGATTGTTACAGTAACTATGTAGCATTTGTTAAACTTGTACAGCATACTGCAGCACTATCGCCTTCATTTGGTGGGCCTGGAACTGCAGGGGCCAGGAGGCTGTATACAGTATCTGAAGGTGACCTAGTCACACATACTTTGACTTTTTCTTTCTACTATGTTACATCCTTGACCACTGTTGATACCTGCTGAGGTTACTAAACAAGGGTAAGCGTTTAGATGTAATAACAGCATAACTGCCTGGTGTAAGAGATGTAACTTTCCATGCACACACAAGGGGGCAGAGTTAACCTTATCATTCCTAGTAATACTTGTATCAAAATTTAAGGTTTTGTTGAAGGAGGAAATGTGCAGAGAAAGAACTTGGGTCTCTTTGTTTAGGAGATTATTGTGCTTCAGAAGTTAAAAATAATAATAAAAAAATAAGGCCTTACACCAGAATTACTGCACCAGATGTGGAGTCTGAAGTAGCTTTGTATCTTTAGTTGCTTAGGGAGAGCAATCTGGAAAATCTGCAGAAGCAAGAAGAAAGGCTAGATTTTCCTGAACGCGGATGGTGAGCTACTGAAGTCAGGTTCTGCAGCTTGAGCTCTACGTAGAGTTAATACAGCTTTAGAAAATCCCAAATAATTGATGAATAGAAGGAGATGGCAGCATGTGGATGTTTTGTGAGATTCCAGTATGTAAGCATTATTACAGTACAATGCAACAAAAGAATTACTTGACATATGCATTTTATAAAAATAACTTTAGGAAGGAATGTGTAGTGATGTTCTATGCCCCCCTCCCCTTTCTTCTTCTTCCCCCCCTTTTAGATTTCCAGGGGCTGTTTGATGACTTCAATATAGTTATCCCTAGTTCTAGAATCTAGAAAGTAAATCCCTGAAGGAGAGGTCACTTACAGGCCTATTGCAGGGGAGCAGTGTAACTGAATCCTTTAACACTAGTGCTAAGCAACACATTTTTAATTCTTAAATATAAACCTAGCATGCCTGGTACATGCGTCCAGCAAAGGTAACATTCAGCCACTTAAGACATTGAAGCAGATCTCTAAAAGCAGGTCTTTTACAGAGTTTGAAGTGTCCTATATGCAATTTCAATTGTGTTGAGCAGAAAAAATATTTTAGTATTTTTTGACTTACTGAGACTTTGAACACAAATATGGAACAACAGCTGACAGAAGTTGTCTTAGCATGACCTGTGATGAAAGTACTAGTCTATTTTCATGCATACTAGTAGTGTTAGAAAATTCAGGGTTTTTGATTTTTAAAGCAAAACTTCCATGATGTTTGCAACAGAGAATTTCATGTTGTGATATCTGAAATGTATCACTAATGCAGAAAGTAACTACACATGTATCTGGTGCAGGGGAGTCCATGGCATCTGTGATCTGTTACCTAGCCAAGACTCCTGATTTTGGAAGAGATGTGTGGCAAAAACAGGTTTTACACCATGTAAGCTATAATGCTGATGGAGTTTAAACTCTGTAGGGCTTAATAATATGACAACAATATACAAATTTAAAAATCTAACTTACATTTAGGATTTTACAACTTGTATTCTATGTATACTTAATAGATAATTTTTCTTCATCTGTTGTGCTTGCTTTAGTGTTTTCTTTGAGTCATAACCACAAACACAAAAACATTTGGGGATCACTTTCTTCAGTAAGCTTGGATTTTGTCTTGGCAAGGAGATTTGATTACTTTGTACTCCTTCAGTCACATCTGTCTTGAGAATTAAAAAAAAAACAGTTGTATAAATATACTTAAAATCTTCAGCTAAACCAGCTTATATGCACAGGAGCACATAACTGGAAGTCACTTAATGGCTACGAAAGTGAAATGATACTAAAAGTTACTTCAATTTGGAGCTGGTAATTCCTGCAGGAAAATTATTTCAAATGTGGCACGGCAGATGCAGCTAGGGCTCTCAGCAGCAACTTGCTAAGAAGATTACTCCTTACATTATGAAGCATATCTTCTCTTTGTAAGCTTCATAAAACTCTTCTCCCTTCCTGTAGGTAGTTGCAGCTTGCCTTCTGTAAAGAGATGCATTAAAATAGTTCAAGTGGTCTTTTAAGCTGCTTGAAGAAGCTTGTAGTCTTCTGTTTCAGACCTGTTTAAGGACTTTTTTTCCCAGCCTGTGTCTTCAGGATGTGTCTAAAAACCAGTTGGGGATTTCTTTCCTGATGTTGTAGTTATCCAAACACTGTATGGATGATGTGGGGGGTGTCCAGTCCCAGTTATGATCTTGATTCTTTGTTTTTAATCCAATTCTAAGACACTTAATGTCTTGTCTTGGTTTGTCAGATGATCGAGCACGTAGGTCTCCTCGGAAGCTTCCCACTTCTCTGAAGAAGGAAGAAAGGAAGTGGGTTCCACCTAAATTCCTGCCACACAAATATGATGTCAAGCTGAAAAATGAGGACAAGGTGAGATGACTGCTTAAATCTTTTCTGTTACAAAGTGAACATGCAAGCTTAATTAAATAACCATTATGTGTACACAGCACAATGTAGTAGTACTTTCTGATGGAATTGAGGTATTGGAAGCAAGATGGCTGGGGTTTTCAGCAAGGCTGACTAGCCTCGCTGTTGCTATATGTAATTTGGTTTTGTCCATGGAGGCACCCGACAATCCCCTGGTACCACACAGGGAAGCTGAGTCACAGTGCTTCATTAATTTTGAATCATTACTGTTGACTAGCTAATCTCTGGTCAGGCTGTTAATGAAAGTTGGTGAGAGGTAGGCTACTGATAATTCTGAGTGGGAGTTGCTGCTTTTCTTCTGACGGAACCTCTCTGAGTGTCCTGCACTTCAGGAAGCTCTGTGTAGCTGCAGCACTGCTGAGTGCTTTGCATTGAGTTTGCTAACTTGACAGAGGCAAGGCTGACCTCAATGAGCACTGCTTGCAGACTTACTTCTCTGGTATCAGGAAAAAAAATCAAAACAAAATAAACACTAACATGTAAAAGCTTCTAAGTTAGTAGCAAACACATGCTGGGGAAGGTCAGAGACTTTCATTGCTGCCAAGTAAAGTGATGGGCTTTGGCAAGAAGTCTGAAACATAAACTAAGGTTTTTGATGCTTTTTGTCTAACTGAATCTTCTACCAATCTCTATTATGCATCTCAGTTCTGCAAGTTCTGTTTGTTTTGTTTTGAATATTTGTAAGAGTTTCAAAAGAGTGGCGTGGAGAGTTTGTGGATGTGAAGCAGTGTAACAGCCCACACTCCTTTTAGTGATATGACTAAATCTATATCTATAATGGGTCTAGAAGATTAATGTTAACGTTCCGTCTGTTTATCTCCAAGATCATTAGCAATGTACCAGCAGATAGCTTAGTCCGTACAGAACGTCCTCCCAACAAGGAGATCCTGAGGTACTTCATCCGGCATAATGCTCTACGGGCTGGCACAGGCGAGAATGCCCCGTGGGTAGTGGAGGATGAGTTAGTGAAGAAATATTCTCTCCCCAGTAAATTTAGTGACTTCTTGCTTGACCCACATAAGGTAAGAATTCCTAAAAGTATCTCCTGTGTTTAAGGGTGGGGAATGGGTGAGAAAGTGGCCCTGGCCAAGACTTCAGTGCGCCAGTTAGCTTCTGGTGCTTCTAGAGACATGCAGAGCAGGAACGTCCACTCCTTTGATCATTAACCCTTTATCCCTAAGGTGACACAGCTTGAATTTCTGAAACAATGGTCCACGTTGAAAACTTGAGTTGTGTACTGTGACTTGACTTTTCCTAACTCTTTCAGTAACAATTTGCATTACTTGTCTGTAAGTAGTGACAAGATTTCCTGGTCTAAGACAAACAGAAGAGCTATATTCCTTACCTGGTAAATATGAATTATTGCCCAATTTTCTTAATTACAGTAGAAGAGCTGAATATGTTTTACTTGGTACTTAGTGTTTTTATGGTGCTGGACTGAGAAATGGCAGATACCACAAATTTTGTACTGAATACTGAGTAGGGGTGTTTTTCTCTTCCAGTCCATTGTAATGACTAGCCAAATCTACTGTTAGCTGAGTAAATGCAGTATCGTTAAATCTTCTGTTCATCTTTGGTGTAGAAAACACTAATTTTTCTTCTAGTAAACTCACTTTTTCATGGACTCAATCTTCATCAAGCTTTATTCTAAAACAGAACCAGAAACATTTGCTATATTCCTCTTCCTTGTCAGGAGGATACTGCCCTTTTCAAGCAAGTTTCTGAGGACTCTTTTAGAATGCTCTAAATGTGCTTAAAGAGAAAAAAATTATTCATATTGCAGCAAGGGTAAATACAGCTCACAAACTTCAGGTCACTGTCTTGCTAGAAATTAAAATGCTTGCTGATGGCCTACAATCTTTTACTGAGCACACTGATAGATGCGTATTTTTGGTATAAGGAAAAATATGCAACTGTAACATCTTCTGTGTGACTTACAGAATTCCTTAGCTTTGTGTTTAGGGATGGCACTTTCTGTAGTTTGTTTTCCACTTGGCACAGGGATTGAATTTACATTGAATTTTAAACACCAAGAAGTGATTGGAGAATTTATTAATCCAAAGTCAGTGTTCTAGCAAAATAACTTTGTTGTATAACTGACAGTTTAATATACAGTATATGTTGTAGATCTAATATTTGTTAGTTTGTAATTATGATAATTCATATTAATATTGGATGCTTTCAGATTAAGTAATTCTTTTCAGCAAAGAAGTCAACACAACTTTTGTAGAATGAAGTAATGCAGCTGCTGGATTCAGCTTGGGTGCTGTCTTCAGTAAAAAAAAAAAATCTCTAAATGGCTAATGAGGACTCTTAAATTGGCATAAGACATTCAAGAGTGAACATTCAGAAGCTAGCAAATCTGATTTTCTTTGGCAGGCTTACCTTGATCACATTCGTCTGTTCTTACGTACATACTTCTTAGGTGCTTGCATCTTTAGCTGTGCTTAGCACTGCAGAATTTTTTTCTTGCTAAGTAATTCTAACTTTTCAGCTTCTGTTTTCTGATAATTTTTATCAATATCTTAAAGGTGAAAAAAAAGTAAGACACTTATAAGAATACTACTTCTTGAAATGAATTAGTATTCTGATTCCTGAAACTGAATTGAGATGCTGAAATCAGTCTGTTTGGCTTTATGTTAAACTGTTCTGTGTTAAAAGTATGCTGTCAGGTGGGTCACTTCAAAAGCTTAAAAACAATCAGATATTCAATTACATTAAATCAGAATTCTTTCTTTCTTTTCGCTTTCATTACAGACCTCATATTTAAAAAGCAGTGAGAATGCAGCTCTTGAAACTTTCAGGCAGTTCAGAGACAAGTCTCTGAATTTCTGTTGCCCATCACATCTGTGCTCCGTCAGTTTCCATCTGGATGGAGACATGGGTGGGGTCCAGGACTGAACCCTACAGGACCTGCTAAGAAATCTCTTTGAGCAGAGGAATAGTTTTTTGAAATTGTCAGCATTTCCCAAGCAAACCCTCTCCCCACAACTTTTTTAAGTAGAAACACAGTGGTTTTGTGCAATGCAGTAAGAAATATTGAAAATACTTTTTTTAGTATTTTATGAAGTCAAATGTTAACTTTCTGGAATGAGCTAATAACCTTATAAGCAACCTAGTGAATGAAGCCTGTTGAAAGCTACTGCAGAAGTCTTCATTACCCTTAAAATATTGAGTGCTACTTGTTCATGGAAGGGAAAAATGTAAAGAATCTAGATGACCTTTAAATACCTTGAAATATTAATATAAAATCTTTAATTTTAGTATATGACACTCAACACCTCAACCAAGAGGAAGAGCTCTGGATCGCCTGACAGAAAACCTTCCAAGAAATCCAAAACTGATGGTACATCTCTGGGTCAGCCACTGAGCCCTACTCTGTGGTGTCATGTGCACCTGGAGAAATCTATTATTGGCTCTCCACTGAAGGTGAAAAATTCTAAGAACTCAAAATCTCCCAAAGAGGAGCTGGAAGAGGTGATGAAAATCATGTCGCCTGGTAAACTTGGTTCTAACTTTCACATTCCAAAGAGGAGCCGACTGGGAAAGGGCAGCAACAAATCCTTGGACAAAAAGCAGAGAGGCAAAAGGGTTTTAAATGGGCAGAAAACATCAGGGAAATCAAAGTCTCCTAGGAAAGGCTTGAAGACCCCTAAGATGAAAATGAAACAGATGACACTACTAGACATGGCTAAAGGTACTACTAAGATGTCCAGGGCTCCCAGAAATTCTGGAGGCACTCCTAGGTCTTCGGGGAAACCCCAGAAACATCTGCCTCCTGCAGCACTCCATCTCATTGCCTATTACAAAGAAAACAAAGACCGGGAAGACAAAAAAAGTGCACTTTCCTGCATCATCTCCAAAACAGCCAGGTTACTCTCAAACGAGGATCGTGCCCGTCTCCCTGAGGATTTACGAGGACTAGTACAGAAACGCTATGAGCTTCTAGAACACAGGAAGAAATGGGCCACTATGACAGAGGAGCAGCGCAAGGAGTATCTGAAGAAGAAAAGGGAAAAGCTGAAAGAGAAACTGAAGGAGAGAGCAAAAGAGCGGAAGGAGAAGGAGATGAAGGAAAAACTGGAAAAACAGAAAAGATTTGAGGACCAAGATCTCAAAGGGAAGAACTTGCCCACTTTTAAACTGGTTGATACTCCAGAAGGACTTCCTAATACACTCTTTGGGGATGTCGCTATGGTGGTGGAATTCCTGAGCTGTTACTCAGGTTTATTGATGCCAGATGCTCAATATCCCATTACAGCAGTTTCCCTGATGGAAGCACTTTGCGCAGAAAAGGGAGGCTTCCTTTATTTGAACCGGGTACTGGTCATTCTTCTGCAGACCCTGCTGCAGGATGAAATCGCTGAAGATTATGCTGAGCTGGGAATGAAGCTTTCTGAAATACCACTTACGTTGCATTCTGCATCTGAGTTGGTCCGCCTTTGCTTACGCAAGTCAGATGTACAAGAGGAAAGTGAGGTCTCAGATAATGTAGATGAAAGCAAGGATTCGGCAACTTTCGAGGATAATGAAGTACAGGATGAGTTTTTGGAGAAGCTGGAGACTTCTGAGTTCTTTGAGTTGACTCCTGAAGAGAAATTACAGATACTTGGAGCTCTGTGCCACCGGATTCTAATGACTTATTCAGTGCAGGACCACGTGGAGGCCAAGCAGCAGACGTCAGCTGAGCTGTGGAAGGAGCGCCTAGCTATCTTAAAGGAAGAAAATGACAAGAAGAGAGCAGAAAAACAGAAGCGGAAAGAAATGGTGGCCAAGAGCAAGGAGAATGGGAAAGATGAGAATACAATGGGAAGAAATGAAAAGAAAAAAAATGAAATGGTAAAAATAGAGCATCGGGTAGAAATAGAAGCTGATGATATGATCAGTGCTGTGAAAAGCAGACGCCTTCTTGCCATCCAAGCCAAGAAAGAGAGAGAGCAACAAGAAAGACAAATGAGAGGTAAGAAAAATAGGGGAGAGAGTAGAGCATGGAGTAGGGGAGAATAAATTAGTGGCAAAATCATCAGTCTGTTTCCAAAAGCGTTAGCTGCTTTTAAGAGATTAGCTTACAGAAGTATAATTCAGCTACTGTAGGGCTTTATTACTGACAGGTTGGGAAAAGTTATGGGTATTTGTATGGTGGCTCAAAATCTGGAATGTTCAGAAAAAGTAATAACTGATTTTAGTATTCTATCTTTGTATCTTCTGAATAGTACCTTTCTAATTCCTTCAGGCTAGGGAAGGATGGAGTACAGAAACTGCTTTGGGGGCAGAAAACAAAAAAAGGTATATGTCCATGTCCAAGCAGCTTCTGACTCAGGTCATGTTATATATAACATATATTCATAGAATATATATATAACATATATTCTATGTTATATATACTAGAAGATGTTTCCTGCCTAAAAGCTAGTTCCCACAGTTCTGCTGGCCCTGCTGCCTTGCACATTGTCAGGTCGATGCTAGTAGGCTTCTCCCGGGTAAGGACACGGGCAACAAGCAACAAATTTCAGTTTACAGTTTTTCACTTTAAAGAATTAGTTATGGAGTTGTATATAAATACAAACGATTAACCGAAAACCTCTGTAGATCATCAGTTGCAATACCAAACTTTGGATATCTCTGTGTATGTAATGATGTATTGAATGTGTATGCTAAGGTGTATTGATTATGAGCAGTGAAACGCTAATGGAATTGTACTTCAGCGTATGGCTTTTTTGGTTTGTAAATGTGGGTGCAGGGCAGATGGAAGTGGACAGCATAGCCCATCTAGGTTATTAGACAGACCCTCAGACAGCTGAAGGACAAAGATTTTGCATGGAGCCTGACTTACATGACTTAGCTAGAATCTGGGAGTATTTGTTCTAGGCAGACAAGAATAGATAAATAACAGAATAACCTGAGGCTCCTAAGGAAGTATCCTACTAGATACAACCATGCTTCGCATTGAAAGTAATTAGACCTTTCAGATCTTCTAAGTGATGTGAGTCTTAGAAGTATAAATAATTTCAACAGAATCAATCAGTCTCAGTAATAATAAAATGAGGTAAATGTTCACATGACTCCTCTAAAGGGAATTCAGTAGATAATTCAGTAGATGCTTGTTCGCTCGTGCTACGTCTTGTACAGCTTCTACCACATATTAGTTTCTGTCTGTTAATATTAAATGTAAGGAATTTCACTGCTCTGGCTTGAACTCTTTTGCCCAGATCACAGACATTCTGAATATTCTCTTTTCTATAAGCCAACTTTTTTTTTCTGGCAGACAAGGAAGGAAGGATTCAGCCTTTCATTAAGGTTTGAATTCATATCGCTTCATTTCCACATAACAAACCCTAACATTTTATCTGTTAAGCAGTTGCTAATCAGGCATTAAGGTACCATCAAAGTACCAAAGATGTTGGTTCATGATGATGGTGCCCTAGTTTGGGCTGCAGAGCTAGCAACTCTGAGCTAACCTGTAAGGACTTCAGACTTGGGGCTGGTGCAATTACAGTTTTTGGAAAAACAAATCTTGGTAACTACAGTGAGCTGTCTCCTGTGGCTTTTTGTGGCCTGTGTGAGTGTATCAGCTTTTGCACCATTTCAGCTGCATTTACTTTTTAATAATGATAATATCTCTGGGGGAAGTAAAAGAGCAGTTGAGACAACACCTACAGTGCAGTGGTTTAGCTGGTAGGTGGGTGTGTATGTATTGCATTCAGAGGTGTCTTTGTCACCACTCACGTCACGTCCGTAACACTGAGTGCTAACCACTTTCAAGTTAAGCCTATGAAGATTGTGGCCGGTATTACCAAGATACTCTCAGCTTTAAAAAAAACACTAGTGTGAAAAAGCATAAATATATTTTTATTCTTTCTTGGCTTAAAATAAGTCAATACATAACTTCCTGTATTGATAATGTGATTAATATCTGTACTTTCTTGATAGTAGAAGTTAAGTCACTTCCATTTCTGTGTTACCCCAGCACTTACTAATTGTTTTTTACTTTATCACTACATGATAAAAGCAATATCTCCTGTACAGTCTGTTGAAGGAGAATGGGGAGCTGGAATTTTACACAGCTAACAAAGCCTGCTAGAGATGAAAGGACAAACTAGCTTGCTATCACAAGTTAAAATTTGTGGAACCCTTTAATTTGATTTTCACAGAATCACAGAATGTTAGGGATTGGAAGGGACCTTGAAAGATCACCTAGTCCAATCCCCCCGCCGGAGCAGGAACACCCAGATCATGTCACAGAGGAACGCGTCCAGGTGGGTTTTGAAAGTCTCCAGAGAAGGAGACTCCACAACCCGCCTGGGCGGCCTGTTCCAGTGCTCTGTCACCTTCACCATGAAAGTTTCATCTCATATTTAAGCAGAACCTCCTGTGTTCCAGCTTGCATCCATTGCCCCTTGTCCTATGACTGGATGTCACCCAGAAAAGCCTGGCTCCATCCTCCTGACACTTCCCCTTTATGTATTTGTAAACATTAATAAGGTCACCCCTCAGTCTCCTCTTCTCCAAGGTAAAGAGACCGAGCTCCCTCAGCCTTTCCTCGTAAGGGAGATGCTCCACTCCCTTAATCATCCTCGTGGCTCTGCGCTGCTCTCTCTGCTGCTCTCAAGCAGTTCCCTGTCCTTCTTCAACTGAGGGGCCCAGAACTGGACACAATATTCTGGATGTAGTCTAATCAGGGCAGAGTAGAGGGGGAGGAGAACTTCTCTCAACCTACTAACCACAGCCCTTCTGGTAACACCTCAGGCTGCTATTGGCCTTCTTGGCCGCAAGGGCACAGTGCAGGCTCACGGTCATCTGGCTGTCCACCAGGACCCCCAGGTCCTCCCCCCCCGCCACTGCTTTCCGGCAGGGCAGTCCCCAACTTATACTGGTGTCTGGGGTTGTTCTTGCCCAGATGCAGGGCTCTACACTTGCCCTTGTTATATTTCATTAAATTTCTCTGTGCCCAACTCTCCAGCCTGTGTAGGTGCTGCTGGATGGCAGCACGGCCTTCCAGTGTGTCAGCCACTCCTCCCAGTTTAGTGTCATCAGCAAACTTGCTGATGGCGCACTCCATTCCCTCGTCCAAGTCATCGATGAATATATTGAGTAGTACTGGTCCCAGTACTGACCCTTGAGGGACTCCACTAGATACAGACTAGACTCCATCCCATTGACGACAACTCTTTGGCTTCTTTCTTTCAAGCAGTTCACAGTCCCCCTCACTACCCAATCATCCAGATAACACATAGTCACTTTAGCTGCGAGGATGCTGTGGGAGACGGTGTCACATGCATTACTGAAATCAAGATAGTCCATGTCCACTGCTTTACCATCATCTATCCACCTGGTTACATCTTCATAAAAGACTATCAGGTTGGTCAAGTACGACTTGCCCTTGATGAAGCCATGTTGACTGCCCCTAATGACCCTTTTATCCTTGATATGACTAGAGACTATGTCAAGGATAAGTTGTTCCATCACCTTTCCAGGAATGGAGGTGAGGCTGACCAGTCTATGGTTACCCGGATCCTCCTTCTTGTCCTTTTTGAAGACCGGAGTGACATTTGCTTTCCTCCAGTCCTCAGGCACCTCTCCCATTTCCCACGACTTACCAAAGATGATGGAGAGTGGGCTAGCACTGACTTCAGCCAGCTCCCTCAGCACCTGTTGGTGCATCCCATCAGGACCCATGGATTTATGGATGTCTAGCTTGCTTAATTCGTCCTTAACCCAGTCCTCATCAACCAAGGCAAACTCCTCCTTTATTCTGGCTTCCTCTGGGACATGAGGGGTCCAGGGCTCCTCAGCACAGCATCCAGCATTATAGACAGAGACTAAGAAGGCATTCAGTAACTCTGCCTTCTGTTTATCTTCTGTCACCTGAACACCCACCTCATTCATCAGTAGGCCTACATTGCCTCTAGTGCTAGTCTTATCCGCAGTCTATTTGAAGAAGCCCTTTCTGTTGTCCTTGACCCCTCCTGCAGGGTTTAGTTCTAAGGAGGCCTTATCTTTCCTAGTTGCCTCCCTACATCCTCTGACAACAGTCTAATATTCCTCCCAAATGGCCAGCCCCTCCTTCCATGGTCTGTAGACTCCCCTCTTCCACTTGAGTTTGCCTAGCACTTCCCTGTTTAACCATGCAGGTCTCCTGGCTCTCTTGACTTCCTCCCTGTTGGGATGCTCTGAAGAAGCAGTCCTTGAATGCTAACCAACTATCTTGGGTCCCGGTACCTTCAAGTACCTTGTCTCATGAGATTTCCCCTACCAATTGCTTGAAAAGGCCAAAGTCAGCCCTACTGAAGTCCAGGGTTGCGATTCTGCTCAGTATTCTATTCCTGCCACATGAGATCCTGAACTGCACCATCTCGTGGTCACTGCAACCAGGGCTGCCCTCAACCTTCACTGCTTCAACCAGCCTCTCCTTGTTAGTGAGGACAAGATCCAGCAGCGCTCGTCTCCTAGTTGGCATATCTGCCGCTTGCATCAGGAAATTATCATTGATACAGTGAAGGAACCTCCTGGACCGTGGATGGCTGGCTGAGTAGGCTTTCCAGCAAATGTCAGGGTAGTTGAAATCTCCCATGATAACTGGGGCCTGTGATTGTGAGGCTGCTATCAGCTGCCTGTAGAAGGCCTCACCAACTTCCTCATCCTGATCTGATAGCCTGTAATAGACACCCACAGCAGACAACAGTATCCCCTATGCCAGCTTGTCCCTTAATTCTCATCCAAAGACTTTTCAACTCACTCCTCATCTGCCCCTGCACAGGGGGCTTAATACAATACTGCTTAATACAATGGAGTTGCTCTCTTATGTAAAGAGCAACTCCGCCACCTCACCTTGCTGGCCTGTCTTTCCTTAGCAGGACAGACCCATCCATGACCGCATTCCAGTCATGTGAGCTGTCCCACCATGTCTCTGTAGTTGCCACTAGATCGTAGTCCCCTGACTGAACACGGATTTCTAACTCCTCCTGCTTATTCCCCATGCTATGTGCATTGGTGTACAGGCACTTCAGGGAGCGAGATGAGCACGCCGATTTCACCCCAGGGGCATGGGAGGCTGCCCGGTCTTCATCAATGTTAGGGTGCTGCCCCACCGGTGCAAGCCCAGCTACAACTCCATCCCCCTTTGCATCTAGTTTAAAGCTTTCCAAATGAGCCATGCTAATTCCTGTCCCAGAACACTTTTGCCCCTGTGAGATAAACCTTTCCCACCTATCACTCAGTGTCAGGCCTGGTGTCTTATAAAACCAGCCATTGTCAAAGAACCCAAAGCCCTGCCTGTGGCACCAGTCATGTAGCCAAGCGTTTATGAACTGGATCCTTCTATTCCATCCCACATCATCACCCCAGAATGGAAGGAGGGAAGAGAAAATAACTTGTGCCCCAGACTCTTTCACCAACCATCCCAAGGCCTTGAAATCTTTCTTCATTCCCCTCAGACTACAGGACGCAGCTTCCTCCCCACCTGTCTGGAAGATCAGTAGTGGGTAGTAGTCTGTGGAGCACACTAGGCTGGGGAATGTCCTTGTGATATCCATGATCTTGGCTCTAGGTAGACTGCAGACCTCCCTATGATAAGGGTCAACTCTGCATATTGGTCGCTCTGTTCCTCTCAGAAGTGAATCTCCTACTACAATTACCCTTCTTTCTTTCTTTTCGGAGCCAGTCTTGGTCTTGAGGCATGGTGTCAACTGCCTCTTCCTACATGACCTCATAGGCAGGCCTTCCACCATGTCCTTGCCTACCTTTCCTTCAAGATAAAGGGCCTCAAACCTATTACAGAGGGGCACCTGGGGAAGCGAGGTAGGTAGGGACTGGGGTTGCCTGCGGCACTGAACTGGGACTCGCTTCCAGCCCTCCTAGCTTTTTGGTCCCCTCCCTCTGCCTGACAGGGCAGGGGCTCCACTGGCCTCTGGGGGCATTCCCGCAGCACCCTTCTGTCTGGCACAACAGGGAGTTACTCCACCAGGCAATCTCCTGCATACTGTCCCTGATGCTTGTCAGTCTCTCTACCTCTTCCTTGAGGTCAGCCGCTATGGTGAGTAGACCTTCCCCCTGAGAACAGGCAGTCTCCGTGATGCCCTCCCCCAGCAGCAGCTGGCACTCCCTGCAGCCAGAGGCCTGAACTTCCACATCTCTGGCAGGCCCTCTATCTGGGTCATCACAGACTTTTTGGAGTGAGCTCTGTGCCTAGTGGACACTGGTAGGTGTGTGATCTCGCAGACTGCCAAGAGTTGGTTTTATTATATAGTTGTTTTTATTATATAAAAGCTGATCAATTGAGTTGGTGTAATGAATGCAGGGGAATGTTTTTCAGCATGTTTTCTCTAATCACTCAGGATTGATTACATTGGCAGGATTTCAGAGACGGACCAGGTATTTACTCATCAATTGTTATCAAATCTGTCTTGATACAGAAAACGGCTGCAAGAGAGAGTAGGTAACAGCCCCGGGAAAAGGGCTGCTTCCTAGCAAGAAGTCAGCTTTCTCCTTGAGCTAGCAACCAGCATGCAACCTCTCTGTTATAGTTTTTATCTGCCCCTTTCCAGCTCACCCTTTCCATATGGTCTTGTTACGCCTGCTTCTTGGTGGAAGCATGCCTGTTGTTTGAGAGAATTTTGAACTATAAAAAGAAGCATAAATCCCCTTGACCTTAACGTTTTGCCTCTTGGCAGTAGCTGCATTTCTTCTTGCTCATTACCTACCTAGAGATATGAAGTAATGTCTTTTGTCCATAAGACTCTCCCAAGGAGCCTGTGATGCCAAGATTTAGGCAGTTTCAGGGTTGTTGAGTTTTTGATTGTTTGTTGACCGAAAAAAAAAATGCATATTGAGAGCTACTGAGACTGTAGTACTTCTGTCATGAGGGAGAAACCTGAGGTTTCTACTTTAACGCTCTTCCACGTCGTAGCATATCTGGAAAAGAGTGAGATGGTTAGGAGACATGACTGAGTCACTGCTGTGAGACATTGGTGCCTGGAAGAGGCTTCTGTTGTGCCAGATCTGTTTGTTCAGTAGGTCAGCTTGTTGGGCAACCATTCCCCACAGCTGCAGTCATGGAGATGCAGATGTCTGTTAGCCATGCTGACTTGCGTCATGTTGTTGCTGTACTGCTCCCAGTGTTTGAGCTGGCTAGAGCAGAATTCCTTATTGTACGTTGTGCTGTAATTAAAGAAAGACCTTTGTTACGTGGAGTTGCGCAGCAGCAAATGCCACTTCATTGATCTATTATGAGGAAAAATAATGAATACTTTCTCCAATCTATTCTTATCCAAACTTTCCTCTTTCCAAAAGCCAGTTCATCCTTATGCCTCAACTTCTTGATAACTTTTGATTTATTTTTTTTCTAGAAAGGATTGTGGAAGATTGTATGAAAGGTGGCTGGCTGCATTAGAAGAATATTAAGCAAAGTCACCAATAAATTATTTTTCCCACCTGACCTAGTAAAATAAAAGATGATATCGATGTCTAAATACAGTAAAAGAATGCTAATACTTCTCCATGCTAATTCCAACAGTGAGGATGGAGAAAGAAGCAGAGGAAGAAAGAATCCGGAAGCATAAAGCTGCAGCTGAGAAAACATTCCAGGATGGAATTGCCAAGGCGAAGCTTGTGATGCGCAGGACCCCAATTGGCACTGACCGTAATCATAACAGGTAGGAAAGGAAATGATTCCATGCTGCTGGCTGTCCCCTTTGACAGGAGCTTTAGCAGGTAGTAGCTCCAAAGAATTGATAGGTACAGAGGGTATTGAGAGTACTCTCTGCATTGGACTGTGAAGGAGAGCAGAAATGAGTTTTTGTGTATATACGGTGTACCAGTTTTCACTCGTTTACGTAGGAAAGGAAAAAGCTGACTGTGGAGGTTACAATCCACTGGCCAGCAGAACTTCAAGTGCTCACATTGGTACTCAAGAATCTAGTTACTGTCTTCTCTTCTTCCTGTTTGTTATACTGAAAGGCTGTTAGAATGGATTTTAATAAAAGCTCTTCTAGTTTCTCAAAGATACAGGTGTGCTCAGTTTTTGTTGAGTTACGGACACACATGCTCTCCTCCTTGTGCATGTAAAGATGGATGTGTGTAAATGCAGCCAAAAAAGGAGACAGGTACCTGTTAACATGTATGTGTGCCGTGCCCTGCAGGTATTGGCTGTTTTCGGATGAGGTTCCTGGCTTGTTCATTGAGAAAGGCTGGGTGCATGACAGTATAGACTACAGATTCATCCTTCCCCATCAGAAAAAAGAAGAAGTAAAAAAGGACTACAGCCCAGGAGGTATGGTCATCTGGCTTCTCTGTGGGTGTTTCCTTTGTTGCTGTCTAACTGTTAGGATGGGTTTGTCAACTTGAGAGAGAACTGGCTAGTCTGTGTCTTTGTGGGCTTCCTCTGATCTAAACCTACTGTGAACTCAGAAAACCTGTGCATGGGAGAGTTCATTCATTATGGTTTCCTGCTACCGCTGCAGATCTTGAGACTGTCTGCAGTGTACCACGTAAGGACCATGGGATATGATCACCTCTCTCTTAAAAGCAGTTGATGTCAACTGTGTAGTAACCACACTGTTTTACTCTGTACCTGTTGGGCTACAGTGTGCCAAACTTCTTGGACAAGTAGTTGATTGCCTGTTGCAGGGAGTAAGGATAGCCATCACCATGCTAATGCTCCACCAGTGGCACAACTTCCAGATTACTTTTCTTGTCACAGAGGACAAACATGCTGTTTATCTGGAGGAGCAACGAGCCAAACTTTTCACCATAGGCCTGTCCAGAACTTTCACACAGACCCCACTGAAATAGCATCAAGCAGAGCAGGTGTCCAGACACCTATAGCTCGCTGACTGAGGACATTTTGGCAGAGTCCCTCTCGCACATCCTCTCAGCCTGCTGTTCACCTTGTTCCAAATGTGCTGATGAGGGGCAATGATAAGCTGAAGTTCCAGTGCTTCCTCTCCTAGTCACCAATTTTGCCTTGGTGACTTCAAGCCTGGGTAGCCAAGCATTGCAGGCAGAACTTGGCCATGCTCAAAAATCCTTCTGTGGGGGGGGAAGCATAATGTTTTTGTGTTCCTGGTACAGAAGAGCATACTGTAGTCTAATTCCAGTTGCAGTTTCAGTCCTGATAATTTGTTGCATTTGAAACATAGACTGTCATCGAGTTCATCTACAGCAATACTATGTGCAGCAGGTTGTATTGAATTAAATCAGGGAGCCTTTCTTTGGTGGTATCCTGTCTTATACATTGGTCGGAGTAGACATCTGTAGAAAAACAAGGCAAACATACAGTGATATTTCATCCAGTGTAACTTTCCAGCCTCCTGCATCTTGATGAGTTGTGTTAGAAGTTGTATCATTCAGTGATCCTCAATGGGTTTATTTTCTTATGTGAATTTGTTCAAATATTGACCTGCCAATGTTCCTGTATACCACTTTGCTTCCAGCTGTATTAGTTTATCAGGTATTGCCTACGTTTTTACCGAGCTATTATGCAAAGATTTTTCACACTTTCCATTTGAAACTTAATGAGCAAAGTGTTAAATTCATGTCAGACTGTTGGGATAAGATGCTCAGAAATATAAACGCATCCTATTTGTATCACCTTCAAATTTAAAAGTATGTTGTCAGTGTATAGCTAAAGAGTGAAACTAGTACGTATTTGAAATAGTAGGAATGTTTTTTTATAATTGTGTGCATGCTTAATGATTCAATAATATTTTCTTTAATATTTGTGTTTCTACAAATGCGTTTACTGTGAGCTTTAGCAAACTAGTGCTGGAGTAGTTTTCTCTGGAAAATGTACTGCTGGCCTAGGTGCTGATCATAAATACTTAACCGAAGGTAGGTTAGTTTTTGAAAAATAAAATTTGTGTCTGAGGAGAAGCATGAATGAGAATACATTTGAGCTTGTGCTCTTCTCTTATAGACAAGCGGAAGAGCACAGCCACGGACGGCAGAGGGAGTGCACTTCATCGGTCTGTACATGCTGTGGACCTTCCTGCAGAAACCACAGCGCCCAAGCAGGGACAGAACTTATGGTAATACATGCCTTATATCTGCAAAGTAATTAAAATATAAAGGTCAAGGAAACTAAACAGAGATGTCATTTAATAGCTGCCATATACCTAGTGTTCTTTCAGTACTTAACAGTTGAATTAGTTTATCGGACTGTCAGGCCTCTGTTGCTAGTAGCAAATGGCTAATAGAGCACCTGATCCAAGAGGCAGTAGAACCATTCTAATCTATCAGACTTAGAGCCAGTATAGATTACCCTGGTAAAACACCACTTTGATGTACTGATTTTATGTATTTTATAATCAGAAGAATTGTTAATTGAAAAGATTTGCTGTGGTCTTTTGAAAAAGCTGGGGGAGCAGTGACCTATCTAACTGTCCAGACTTTCTTTCATGGCTTGTCTCAGCAGACCTGAATTGTAGTACATGGGGTCCTTGAGCATGTGAAATTAGTTTTCATTGATATCTTTGGAGCCAGACGTACACCCTGCATGTTCTTGCACTATGTGAGACGTGGAGTTATCCCTCAGCTCCTTTTTAGTGTTAGCTTTCTTGATGGGTTTCATAGCATGCTGGTGGAATCCATTTGTTCTCCGATAGCACCATATCATGGAAGTGATTTTTTTTGTTGTTGTTGCTACTGATGATTATTTTAGCTTAGCGAAATTACTATTACCTGTGAACAGTCTGTTATCCCTTTAATGATTCCCAGTGCCAAGCAATAGCTACCAACATGTCTTCTAAGTGAATCAAATCTAAACAGTTTGCCTTTGAGCATGTTTGTGACTTGCTCTAGTAAGGTCTTTAAAGAAAATCTGTCAGCCATTTGCCTTGTGTGGTAAGGAGTGATTAGCAGTGTTCCCATGAGAGAAGGGAAATTGGCTACATCTTTACCTACTTAAACTACCTGTGAAAGACTGTGAAGGTGTTTTTAGGTAAGCCTGAGAAGTAATTCTCACAAAGTACTTGTTCCTTCTGCTCCTGTTACCAGTGGCTTTTCTCTGGAGTTTTCCATTGTTGACTCACAATATGGGATTACTTCATCTTTGCTAAATATCGCTAGTTGTGAGTTTAGCTCCAAAGCATAGTTCCACTGAAGTCAGCGATGCTTTACTATACTTTACATGTTCATGCTCTTCCATCAGGAACTGTCAAAGAGATTGAAATTAGTGGACATCTTGGTCAATGCTGATGGTTTAGATGAATCACTGATTCCTGATACGGCTGTACGCTTTCTCTTCCATTGACAGTGAGTTGTAGGAGATAGCAGTTTCCTCTGCGTGCCTGCACTCTGTCTAACATTGCCATAGGAAATCTCCACCCCTTTCTCAGTCTAGTCCTTGGCACATCTCATCACATTGCCAAAGTTCAAGAAATTGAGCATTCCTAGGGCATGGGCGCTAAACAGAAGATCATAGATTGTATGATCCACAAGAAAGTTCTTTCAGCTCCTTCTAACTGCCTCTTCTAATACTTCATTTAGCAGAGTTGGCAAGGTGCCTTCCAGTAGAAGGACAAATTATAAATGGAAAACCATAGTTTAAACTATTAATGCATGTTGCTATGAATTGAAGACAACATACAGCCAAATCAGATGAGCTAAGTAACACAGAATCCCTATAATTTGTAACCAGGCTGTGTTTGAAAAAGCACAGCACTTGAAGTTACACTGCTGAATTGCTTGATCAGGTTGGCAACTCTCACTGACATGCTGAGAAAGATTGGAGTGATTTAGGTAGGAGTGTCTTCTGGTGTAACTAGTCATACAAACCAGGAGAAACAGCTTTTTTGGACCAGGTCCTGTATAGTCTCAGGACTGAATTATATTGTGTTGTTGAAGAGAGGCTTTGTGAGAATTGACCATAGAATGCTTAGATCTAGTATTCTTGTATTTTAAAGAGAACAAAAATTAAGAAGTTTAATAATAATTATAAAGCTTAAACTGGCAGCTAAAAGCCTAAAATGCTTTCAAAAAGATCATCTTAAAGTTTCCATACTAGATGCTGACTCTTACCTTTGGGGTGAAAAAATGTTTGAGAAAACTTTGGGGAGGGGGAAACAGTAGCAACAATAAGAAAACATTCTCACTATGGTTCATATTAGGGTTATAGAAATACCCTGTGTATGTTCAACAGGGAGATGGAGAGTAGTGCTAGAGGAGAATGGAGAAGTCTCCTTAAGAAAGCATTTTCTTTTGATGCAGAAACAACAGATCAGAAAACTAAACTAGCAAATGACAGTGGTTTGGTTTTGGTTGGTTGGTTTTGGTTTTCTTTTGAAAAAGGGGGGAAATTACTTCAGATCAGCTGATGTGCCTCCCCCCAAAAAAGGTGACAACCTGAGATCACTTGTTTCAGAGGATAGCCAGCAACTAGAACTTCCCTCTGAGGAAATCCATATTCCTATTACAATATTTTGCTCTCTGATGGTTGCCATCAATCTTGCCTGTCTCAAGGACTCCCATGAGCATAGGTGGTTAGGGAATTGTCTCCTCCTTGGCTGCTTTTTGCACATTGTCCTTGTACAGCATGAGAAGCCCTCAAACGGTACTGAAGTCCTTGGATATCTACATGCCCTGTTGTTTGGATGCAAGGGCTGGTTCATCTTGAACTCATAATGTTACCATGTAGTACATAGGAAGTTTCATTTCTTTGTGTTCTTTAATTCCTGTCACCTGTCTCTTTTTCGTAGTAGAATGTCTAAAATGGGATTAAGTGTAGCCTCATGTAGAATAAATACCTTTAGCTTTACCCTGCTATACTTAGATTGAGTCTTTGGAATGAAAACCAAATTAACTCCATGAATGGTTGTAATTCAGTCCTGCCCTTTTTCTCATTGAGGTTGGGAGCTTGTAGGATATTGATAAAGGGAGCGATAGAATCCATATTTCCACCAAGAGCTGCAGAAACAGTGTCTCGTGGAAGTGGTTTCTGCTTTCAGTACTTTGCCCCCAAAAGAAGAGTGCTCACTGTTCTATCCTAGAAGTGAGTCATTGTTCTCATTCAGAATCATAAGTGTGTGGTTATTTGTCTAGCTTCTGTCATATCCAGATGGAAGAACCAGTACCATATCATACACCACTTTCAGTAATGTTGATGCTTATTAAAAAAAAGAAAAATCTTACAAAGCCTCTGGACATGTGGTCCTTGAAATGTACACGTCTGTCTTTCCTGCAAGAAACCCAAGTTAATTGAAACCTTTGCAGTATGTTACTATGCAGGAGACTTCTCACTCGTCCTGGTCAGAAAGGAGTTGAATTTTAAAAATAGTGGCATCTCTGCAGAGTAACTGCCGTTGTTCTTCATCTATTAGGAATACACCATGGTATGGCGGGTCCCCTCAGCAGACAATTTGAGTTAACCGTGAGTGGGTGCTGACAGACTCCATTCTCACGACTATATTCTACAGATGGAGTTTCCCTGTTTCTACCAACCCTCCAGAGCAGGTACTGATCCTGGGCTCCTCTAGATGTTGTCCTCTTGATTTCTTCATTCCCTAGTCTGCAGTCCAGGTTTTATACCTTTCTTTCTGTCCCTTGCAGCCTGTAGCCTGAGAACATGTGGGAATATTCAGCCTGAATGAATACTGATAGCTCCTTTTGACTTGATACTTGTGTCTTGTGTCCCTTCTGTTATGATTGCTGACCCATCTGGCAGAGCAAGCCACCAGACTGATAAGAAAAGAATCACGGCTGTTATTTACGGATGCAGGAAGCTATTACCCCAGTCAGGCTTCCCCCTTTCAGGTCAGTTTGAAGGCCTTCATCTGGTCTTGACTCTCCACGGATGTCTTTCCCTTTATTCTGGATTGTGTTACTATGCATAAGCTCTGTGTCAAGCCACACTAATGGCACCAATTACTTTCCCTTCCCTTTTACCAAGACTCACAGTCTCGCAGCCCTGTTGCCTCCCCCAGTTAAAATGCTAGCCCTATTTTATCATGTCCATGCTCCCAGCTTCATGCTGGTTGAGCCCTAGCTGGAGGTGCAGGTGGTTCCTTCAGGGGGTAGGGAATGTATAGCATTGGTTTGAGAACCAGGATCTGGGGCTGCACAAAGCAGCAAGGTACCACCAAACAAGCACAGGTACTTCTTTAATGTGTTTATATTATGTGTATTTGAGTTCAAGCTGATGTAGAAGAGTACCTGCTCCTAGAAGTCCAGTTCTTACTCACTGGGAAGACTGGGAAAGCACATGTGCATGTTGCAGATGCTCCCCTTTTCCTGTCCCATTTCCTTTTCAGCAGAAACAAAGTTGTGCTGGGATTTAGCCCTTCCTACCTTTCTTAGAAGGATGTTATCTGCTTTCTCACTCTGGCCAGCAGCCCGTGTTGTCTTTCCCCAAACCACGTAACTGGAGAATCTAAGTGCCATATGTTAACCATTTCCAGTGCCCTTCCATTTTCATTAGAGAAGAAAACTGTGCAGGGAATTCTCCTAGATTTGTACCCTTGAGGGAAAGCTGAGAAAGCTTGGGCAGTAGTGTCTTTTCAGGTATTTTCCAACTGGATCCCATGGTGTATCACTTGCAGCATCATGACCTAGGCAACCTCAACATGCTGAGAAATAGTACTCTGCCGGGTATCTGCAGGACAACTGTTTTGAAGCTTGGTTTATGCCATTCCCATACTGTGACAGGTTCTTCATACTGAAATATGGTTTAGGATTAATCTTGAGATTTTCCCCAAGGTTTTGGCAGCAATTTGATATCAAATATTCTAGAGAAATTTCTCTATTTAATGAAGTCCAGTAGAGTTAGAAATGCCAGTTTTTGCAGTGGTCTCTCGGTAGACCTTACAGTGAATGTAGGAATGCTAATGAGTCACCGTGAGTGGTATCTGTTAGCAAAAGACAGGAGTTACATTGTTTGACTTAGGGTTGTTAAGGGTTTGTGTGAATGTCTGTTGGATCCCATGACCAGCCCAAAAGCTGACACTTTTGAAGTGCATGCGCTAGGCTCCAGGGGGTGAAATATCTTTGATATTTGGAGCTGCTCTGTCCTGTGTCTTGTAGGGAGGGTGTGCAAAAGGTAGTGGTGGCCAGAAGATTTGATCTCTCTGTGCACAGTGAGGATGCCTTGCAGGGTTGGAGTGTACTGAAGCAGATGACTGGCAAGGAACCGTTTTTCTTCCATTTTTAAACAATCAATCTTGTATTTTATTAGAGTGATTAATTTACTAAAGAAATGCAGGTTGTCAGGCCATTACCCTAATATGAGCATGCTAGAACTCCAAAATATTTTTGTTTCAGATACAGTATTTAGTAAGTATTTCTGCCAGAAAAAGAAACTATTGCAGATACTGTTATTCTACAAGAACCAGGACAGCATCCTTCTCTAGTTGTTGCTTGGTTCATCTGAGCTTGTGCCCAAGAAGAAAAATTAGAACCGGAGTCTTCTCTGTGTCTGGTAAGGATCACATAGTGATCCTTTGCAGTTGTTTCCATTTAAGGTTGACTTTGCTATTCATTCAGATCCCTTTTTAAACTACTGATCATCTATTAGATGCATAATTAACCATATTTTCTGTAAATGAGCTTTGCAACTCAGATTGTATACTAATTCTCCCACCTCTGTCCAGCACACATGCATGTCTGAGGTGAGAACGCTCCATGACATCACAGAAAAGTGTTGAAGGGAAAAAAAGAAAAAAGACACAGAGTTTCAGGTTGTCTCAAAGCTATTTTAAATCTACCAACCAGCATTAAAACTAATGTTTTGGTTGTACTCTGGAATTGCTGAAAATGCCTCGTGTAGAGAACTGCATAAGTGTAGCCCTATTAGATTCAGCTAACTGCAGATTAACATTGCTCTCCTGAAGGACTTTCTGAGCAAAAAGGTTTAAAGCTAATGAATATAGTTTTCACGTACTATATTTAAGCTTTCAAGTTAATGCAGGTTTCTTAGGAAGGAGATCTACACTTGCAGAGGGCATAGCCTTCATAGTCTCAGATCTGTAACATCAGCAGTCATGGTATAAGCTGACATACCCTTTTTTTAATCTAGGGACTTCTTGGGTTAATGACATAAGTTGAAGGCTCTGCAGAAAGAATGATTAAATTGCCATACTATGCAGTACATAGCATGTTAATCTTTTCTAGTGCATCAAAAATGACATTCAGATGACTTAAACGACTGCAATTTAGTGAATCTAATCCCTGGGGTAGATGACTAAATTCAGATGCCAATGTCTGAATAAACTTAATGCAGGGAAAAAAACTCTACGAATCAGTTCTGTGTTATTGTTTTTGTTACTCTGGAATTAGCTACATTTGGGAACCTTGAAATGAGGCCTCTGTTAGTCAGAATGCTTATGCCAGCATTACTGGAAGTTTTTCACCTTCCTCCATGGGGTTTGATATAGGTTAATTGTCATTCCTGTCTACTGATATTTGTGAACTGTTTAAAAGAAGGAATTGTTGCCACAGAGATAGAACGTGCACCAAAATCAGGTAATGTATCTTTCAGGTTTCTATGTGACAATCAGAAGGATTTGGATGAGCTGCTAGATTGCCTGCACCCACAAGGAGTGAGAGAGAGTCAGCTAAAGGAGCGTTTGGAGAAAAGGTGAGCCTATTGTTTCTTTTCTATGTCTTTTCTCAATGTCAAAGCACATCATTATCATACCAAGTTTTAAATTCCTGGGGCAGCATTCAGCACTTTGCTTTGATTGTGCATCTGCTGAAGAGGGGAGGGTACTGAGGAATTGTTCCTTCTTAGATGATATTGCAAATATTACTTGATAAGCAAAGCTTAAAATTGTAAAGAGGTTTGGTCACTCTGTAAGTTGTTCCCTGCAACTGGAAGCAAAGGCAGTGCTGTTTTACCCACAGAAGCAGAACTGCCACGTGCTTTAAAGCATCTTTCAAAGAACGTTCTGCACTGGTGGAGCATGTAGATCACTGAATGCCCCAGCACCCTCACAAGGCACTGGTCTGCATGCATTCAAAGGTTTTTCTTGATTTTCCAGGTATCAGGACATCACACATTCTATCCATTTGGCTCGGAAACAGAACCTGGGCCTCAAATCCTGTGACGGCAACCAAGAACTATTGAACTACCTCCGAAGTGATCTAATTGAGGTCGCAACTCGTCTGCAGAAAGGAGGGCTGGGATATGTTGATGTGACACCAGAATTTGAAGCAAGAGTGAGTGAACAAAGTAGTACTAGGAAAGACAAACCTGACTTCATACTATCATACTATTAATACTATCTCTGGAAGGTTTTGACTCTTTGGTTCTCCTTTAAAAAGAGGATCTGGAAAATCAAATTTCGTGTGTATGCTCTCTTTCTTATCTGGTGTTTCAAGTTTACATAGCTGCTGGCTTGAGGTCCGTTTGGTGTAGGTGAATTATAACTTTGAAGGTAGGTGTCCTGCACAGCTGTGAAGTTGTCCTGTTTCCCTCATCTGATGGGGGACTTCTTTATGGAGCTTTAGCAGAGCTCTTTGTAGCTGCTTGTAGCTGTAGCCAGAATGTTTTGTTGAGACAGCAATTTTCTGTTTTGGCAATTTTCATAAATTCAGACCACTTTAGGTTTGGGATAATGTTTGTGCTCCACTTCCAGAAGTTAAAGGACATTCTGTTGGTGGGTATGTCAGCACAAGGAAGTTACTGTGCATTGAAGTAAAGGATGACTGTACTGGTTAGTTTGGCCTTAATCACATGAGCATTTCTTGGTGTGTTGTGTTTCTTTAGGACATGATAAACCTATCATGGGTATAGGTAGAATACATAGTCTTAACAACTACTGTATGCTCCTGTACCAAAGGATGACAGCGTCTGTCTTGGAATGGTTAATAATCTGTTAAATTACATTCTGAGTCACTGCAGAAACTTCTTTTTCTGTATGGGACCTTCAGTGTTAAGTGAATGATTGGAAAAGTGAAGTGACTAAGGGAATGGAAGAATTGCTTCCGCTCCACACACCCCAAAGCATCATGCTTTTTTCTGAACTGACATAAGCATTCACGTTCTATACGTGAATGTGTGTATGCTGTGTGTGAACTCCAGCAGAAGCAGCGGTAATATGCTGATTCCATAAGCAGGTGTGGGATTAGCAACACTGCATTAAGTATCCCACATATCCATTTGCAGGACAAAACCACCTAAAAAAGCGCAGAGGGTGATGTCCAACTGTTAAGCGATTGTATGCTCTTTCTATCAGGTATACTCACTAGAGAGCTTGAAGGATTTTGGAGAGTGTGTGATTGCACTCCAAGCTGGTGTTATTAAGAAGTTTTTGCAAGGCTTCATGGCCCCCAAGCAGAAAAGAAGGAAACATCAAGGAGAGGACTATGTTGCCAAGGCTGAGGAGATTGATGAAGACAAGAAAATGGCAGAAGAAGCTAAGGTATTGTTCATTTCAGGGCTCTGTTTCTGTCTTGTAGTGCTCCTGCTTAAAGAGGAGTTGTATTACATTTCATATGGTACTAAATCCCGTGTAGCTTCTCCCCATTGCAAGTTTAGAGTGTAATGGGTTTGTTTATGGGGCCAGATGTTCCCTGGTTATTTTGAGAAGTAAAGGTATTACCAAAGTAAAAATCGTAATATGTAACTGCAGTTAATGTTCTCTCTATGAACAGGAAATGGGTCAAGTATTTGACTTTTTGGGGGGAGTTCCTCACAAAAACTGGATACTTGAATAAAAGCATATTACAAAGCATTTTTAGAGAACTTAGCAGGAGTTGTATCCATTAGAGAGGACTGATGGCGGCTTAACACCTTTCTTGCATAAAAAGGAAGAGAGACATGCTGAGGTTTTGGTGACTGCGAGGGAGTTAGGTTCGGGTACATATCAGTGTTACGCAAGAAGATGCACAAGTCTTACGTATAGAGACACCGACAGAAGATTCCAAACTGGGGGCTACACGCAACTTGTGTGGACATCTGGGTGAAAGAGCTTTATGTTGCCTGCGTGAGAGAAGTGGTGTTGTGGGGGTACAGGCATAGCCTCCCAAATCAAAGCTGAGAAGGCATGGAGGGGAACTGCAGAGGCTTTGGTAGGGTCCTTCAGGCAGATGAGCTGTACCGGTATTTCATCCTATGAGGGATACTAGTGTTGGGGATACTTAGACGTAAGCAGAAGTAGACAAGACCAGAACTGGAACAGCAGGTTGAAAACAACAGCAAGTTGAAATTAAATGATGGATGCTTGACTAGTGTTGGTTGTTCTTTTTATTTCTGTTTTAAAAGCTCTTGTCAGCATATGCTGAACCCTTGTTTGAACATTACGTCTTTGTTATGCTGTGGCATTGCCGTGTTAGCAGGATGTTTGAATAGGCACTAGAGATTTTCACATTCTTCAGCTGTACTGAAGTATTCAAATTTTATTAACTTTGTTGAATTTTCAGGTCCTTAATATAATGAGTATGGGAGGCTACCCTATCCTGAAAGCCCTCAGCAGGATACAGAGCTATAAAAATCAGTAACCTCTGGGACAGAAAGGATCTGGATCATGACATTTCCTTTATCTACAGCAACACCATATTGTGCTTTACTCTCAGGTGTCTTACAGCTGTAACTGTAAGGGTTATATGTGTAGGGTGTACTTCAAGGGTAGCATCAGATTTACTACAATATCTAAATGGATAGTAATTCAGCCATGTTCTGTATTTGAGCCCTTGTCACTTCCCTTCTAATACTAAAGCTATGTTAGACTTCAAACCTGAGTTCTTATTTGTCAGAAAATTGGTCGGTTTTAATCATGAGTGTTTGATTAGTTTCTCCATTCTACCTTAGGAATTTGCGCTCTTACTTGACGATGTGGTTGCAGAGCATCATTCTTTGTAGCAAGGCCAGGTCTCTGTAATTTGCTTCACTTTAGCAATTTCATAATTTCCAGCTACGGTAGCCTGGTTAGACAAAATGCTCTGTATGACTGAAACGTACTGATTAGTAATTTCTTCATCTGAAAACCAGCTAGAACAGTAGGATTTCTGAATATTGCAGGACTTAAATTCAAAATAACTTGCTACTTTTTCTAGTATTACCCAATTTGTCTAATGTGGCTGCATACTTTGTTATACAACTCAGCCTTATAGCAACATGGCATAGATTTCAGTATTGCCAGCCCAAGTGTGTGGTGTTGCAGATCCCCCTCTGGAGCACTGGCTTTTGTGTTGTGCTGATGTCTCTGGAACGTTTACGTAGTGCAGTGACTTCTTTAACTGGCTCAGAGTTTCCTAGACAATTATGGTTGCACAGGGAATGTTCAACTTGTTTGTTTGTTTCCTTACCTCAGATTATATGGAATAAGCTTTCTTTTTGCCATTGCAGAAAACCGTTATACATGACCTTAAAAGAGCAGCCCAGATCTTAGAGGCAGTTATCTGTTGAAGAAGCCTGACTGGTAGGCTTTTAAAAACAAATCTCCTGTACAGGACAATAATTCCAAAGTCTTTTAGAGCCAGAATTGCACTGAGAGTACACGGTGGAAAAAATATAGTATGGCTGTACTGGAAAAACCTTAGTGTGCTTGCTGACTACACCAGAGAAATTGCAGTCTTGTGGCATCGTTCTGTCTCATTTTCCCTGTGAGAAGCAAGTTATGGCTTAACAGGCACCCGTTTGCTGACGTAATTGTCTATACTAAGGGTTCCTGCTGGCTCGGCTACGTAGCTAGAGAGCACCACTGCTGAGTGGTGAAAGATTGCAATGTAGACCTGGCTTATGGCAGTTTCTGAAAATCTATCTTTTGCCTCCGAGTCTGTGCAAATGTTCCCACGTCAGGAGGTGGTAGCACTCCGCACTGCCCTACAAAAGGACAGGGAATTAGCAAAGGGAACTGTTGCAGTGTGTCATGAGTACAACTGCCTAAGCGTAATGAGAACATGGGTAGGTTATCCACCCCTGCTGCTTGCTGGTTGGGAATGTTCACAAAGGAGCGGGCTGGGGAGCACTTTTCACCTGTATCACTGGAGTGCACCAGGCCCTGATGGCAGACAAGATCTCAGAGCAGCTTCACAACCAAGCATTTGTGGTGTCAGCTGTTCAGAGGGATTTCTCTCTTACTGTCTTAGGGTACCAGATGAGAGGCTTCCTAGCTTTACCAAAGTAGACATTTTCTGTCACTCTCAAGTCGAAATGTGACTGAGGCTGCCTCTGGTAGTTTGTTGTTGTTGTTTGTTTTGTTTTGCTTTTGTTTTCTGTGCTAGAACACTCCCTTCCAGCTGGGAGGTTATTTAAGTAACTTGTTTCAGTCTCCTGTTTTGCCTACTTGGCAATTTGAACTCCCTTGATAATGGTACTGCTAAAATGCCTGAGTCTCATGATGCTTGGGAAGCAAGGCTGAAAATCTGTTAAATTCCGTAGGCCTGGGGAGAGAAATCTAAGCAAAATGTGCCAACAGCTTTTGCAGATTTATCTTGGCCCAGCAGTTACCCAGTATGTTAAGAGCAAAACCCATGGAACAGTTACTTGGAAAATCAATTACACAGTATGTGAAGCACCTCAACAATGTTCTGCAAAGAAATAGCACAGCACTGTGTAATCGGCCACAGCAGGCTATGGAGGTTTCCATTTGTCTTGAATGTCTTGGGCTCCAGGTTCTACACTAGCAATGGCAGCAAGGATGTTGGCTTATTAGAACAGTTTGTTTTTCCAAACATCTAATATACACTGCGCTTCCTCAAATTCAGTGGGAGGAGAATGTGCAACTCTGCAAAATTCCTGGGTTTTGTTTGGCTCCCAAATTGCTGTCAGCTGCAGAGTTTAGTTTTTCCCATCTGACACTTCAGTGTTTGTTTTTTCATTCTCCTGTGTTAGAATGCTAACTTGAGTCCTATTATGTCCCTGTCATGTCTAGGCCATCACCTCATTGTTAAAAAGCAGAGGATTAATATTTGAGTTGAACATGCAGTGGCTCTGGATTACTTCTCTGTTCTGGTGCATTTCCGGTCCACCGTAATGTTTTTTTTCTAAACCTTCAGAGCTGAGTTTGAGGTTTCATATGAAGCTTGCTATGTGCAGACTAGGTGTAAATCTCAGATTTAACGCTCTCATCCTCGCTTGCAGACAGTTATGGGATTTCACTTGTGCTGAGGTCATGTTGTCTAAGGAAAGGTGCTGTTTTCATATCTGGGGCTGTCAAATCTGGTAGCAGTTTCTATCACAGTCCTCTTTCCCAGCTGAGCAGCTCAGAGGACCAAGCGGTGGATCTTGCTGATGGGCTCGAGCCTCTCTGCGGTATCCACTGGAGGGCAGTACAGGCTGCTCCAATCCACCACGCTCAAGTGGTGCTGCCAGCTGTCTACTGACTTTCATCCCACATTTTACAGTGCTAGATTTCTGCTTTTTAATTTCTTAGTTTGCTGATTATTTGGGTTAGACTTTCAGAATAAGAATTTGGTGCAGTTCACGTAGGTTGTTTCATCTTGGCCATAAACTGCAGAAGGGCTGTACTACTATGAACAAATTGTCTAATCCAGTAAGGCTGATTATAGATGAACCACAAATAGGACTGCAGAGGCTATAGAGAAGGAAAGAAGTATAAAGTTGAGTTTTGGTTATTAAGGGCCCCAGATAAAGGATATTAAAAACATCTTCAGACTGTAGTGAGGTGTGTCTGTGTGCTTCGTTGTAAGTTGTTAGGTCTGTCTGCAGGTTGCTTCAGCCATGGAGAAGTGGAAGACAGCAATCCGTGAGGCCCAGACCTTCTCCCGTATGCATGTGCTGCTCGGGATGCTGGATGCCTGTATCAAGTGGGATATGTCGGCAGAGAATGCCAGATGCAAAGTGTGTCGCAAAAAAGGTATGCATTCCTGCCCCCCGCCTGCGTAACAGTCGGACGCTGACACCTCTCCATGCCCTGCTTAGGCAACATGCCCATGTTGTTGTCACTTGCTTTGGCTGTATTCTGAGTTTTAAAAATGAGGATTTACACAGAAGCATTGATCTCACAGAAGCATTTGACCCTGACTCCAATAAACCATTCTTACGAAACCAGTAAAAAGTCTTGCAGAACATTGCAGAGCTGCTATTCCCTGAATATTTACGGTACTTGGACACAAGTCATCTCCAAATACTTCTGGGAACTTTTGTGCCACTGTCCATTTCCCTGTTTAATTTTTGAGTTGGAATGGTCCGTGGGTCTCTGAGCCTTGTCAGTTATTCCTATCTCTTACAGAAGGAACAAGCAAGAAGAGGTTAGGAAGATTAATGTGCTTTGTAACTCAATAGGAGAGAGAAGTGGAATGGTGCTAGTTTGAGGCTAGAGTGGAAGTAGAACTGCTTGCTGAGCTAGAAGAAGCAAAATGTTTCTTGTGTGAGAGCAGAGAAATGAATCTATCTGCCTTTGGCTGCTGCTCTGGTAAGGCTGGGGAAGTACCCGAACAGGTGACAAGAGACCATCTTCTCTGTGTGCCTGACATGATGAAGGGCTTTAGAGTCCTGCAGGTGGAGGGGAAAGCTAGGGAGGGTGTCACCAGTAGTGGAGTACTAGTAATTGTTCTGCCATAACCTCCTTTTCATGGAAGCTTGGAGAAAAGAGCTTGGTAGCACCTTCTGCCTCATCGTGTGCTTTTTGTGTCATTCTGTATTTGCTGAAACACTAGCAGCAGACAGACCCCTGGGGGAATGCTAGGCCACTTCTGTTTACCAAAAAGCTATGCTGTCCATCTCTGAAGAAATGAGAGATAAATTGGTGCAATGTCCTTCTTCACTACAGGGCCTCTTCCAAACCAATGCGTTAACTGTCCTGTCTGCTGCTGAGAAGGGGGGTCTAGGCAGATGTAAGGGGGGGCTTACCTGAGACTAACAGACTAGAGTTTCACAGAGCTTGAAAACCAGGATGTTAGAGACATGCTGTCAAGCTCTCTGCATTATTATTATTTTTTTTTTCTCAGTAAATGAAATAACTGGCTCAGGACTACGTTCCTGTTTCCCTGCATCATAGAGAAGCACAGAGAAGCTAGTTCTGCTGCATACACTTTTTTTTTCCCTGTGGGCTTGCTGCCTTAAGTAGAAAGAAGATGCTGTGCAAGTTGATCAGATTGAGGCTAGAATAAGAACGGTTATGTTCCTAGCTTCTTGCTAGGCTCTTGGGCATCTCTGCAGCATAATTCTTTCCCTGTGTTTGGTTTGGGATTTAGTCTGGGTGGAACATATTTGGCAGGTTTCTGCCTTTGCCCTGCAAAGATTTCATTTGAGTTGAGGGACTTTACATTGTTGTATTTAATTCAAATGCTGCTTGTTTCCACTGCAGTGTGGAAATTGAGAGGAAGGGTCCCTGTCATCAGAGGGCATTTTGTGTCTTTCTCTTGCTTTCTGATCTCTAGCCCTGTGGCAGTTTCTGCATCACAGGTTGAGCAAGGCTGTGACGCTCGGTTACAAGTAAGTTACACTCTCCTAGGTGAGGATGACAAGCTGATCCTGTGCGATGAGTGTAACAAAGCCTTCCACCTGTTCTGTCTGAGACCGGCACTCTATGAGATACCAGATGGTGAATGGCAGTGCCCAGCTTGTCAGCCTTCCACTGCCAGGCGCGGTTCACGGGGCAGGTAAGTGGCGCTCCTTTCCTTCCTGCTATCATTGATGCAGAGTTCTAGCCATGCTTTCACAAGATAACACAAAAAGCCTTTAACAGCCTCTTTAAAAGGATCGAAATAGTCAAGTTAATTCAATAGCACTGGAACAATAGAAAAGCAATTTTTTCAGGCTGTAACTTTAGCACACCTGTGTTGTACCGACCCGTGACAACTTCGGTCATTTTAATAAGTAACTTCAGTGTGGCAGTGGAAGCATGCACAAAACATGAACCAAGATTCTACACAATAAAGACTGTTGCTTTGTTTGACTGAGCAACTTGTTGGGTTACTTTTACGTGGGAGTATAGTTGGTAGTGCTACAGCTCTGTAGTCCCCTGAGCTAAGTTACTCTTGTGGCCTTGTCTAATTAAAGCAGACATTATTCCAGGCTGCAGCTCAAACCCTACTGGGTGACTAAAAATCAGACTCTGAAATGCCACCTTGTCAGTTTTCTGGACCTGATGAACATTGGCACCTTAAGGCAAGAGCCCTTATTGACTTCAGAGAGAACATGATTTGAGGAGGAATCGAAATTGTTCTATGCAGCAGAATTGAGTAGTTGCCCGCTGACAGCAAGGGGTTGAATTGTTTTGTGAATTGCAGGCTGAAAGTTAACTGTATGCAAAATGTATTTTTTTTGCTTACAAAGTAAGCTAATTGTGACTCTGTGCTGCACCTATATGCTTGTCAGCAAGATGAGGCTATCAAATGACACCTGATGCATAAGCAGTCAACTGATTCTCCCTTACAAAGTGGCAGCACAATAAGAGGAGTACTAGCTTGTAGTGTGCAGGTGGTGCACAGCTTTGAAAGTATTACTTAGCTCCCTGGGCACCATTTAAGAGTTCATCAGACTAGTACAAAAATTACAGGGCCTTAATGCAGCTGTTCTAGCCTGAGATCATAGTTACTTTGATGTGGTGGAGTCACCTGCAAGCTGCTTGGCTCCTGGATGACAGCCATCAGGTGGAGCAACACCTGTCTTGTTATCTGCTTTCTGCTATTCCTAGCTGAGGCAGGAAAAAAATACTGGCCTGCAAAGACTTTTGCCCTGCTTTTGCTCCTGTGGGAGCTAATTCTTATTCCATTTACTGCTCAAGATCCTCTTTCTCCGGAGGACTGAGATTCCCACAATAGCTTTGCCTTTGTCCCCTTCTGCCTATGCATGCTACTTTTTGTTACGGTTTAAATGCTTTAACAAACACTTGCAGAAAATTGGAACTCCTGGGCAGAGTCTTTGTGGCTTTTGACATCAGCACATGAGAAGCCTGAACTGATGATCTGCTCAGTAATAAGCTTAGCTATGAATAGCACTAATCAAGGTCTGTTTCCTATAGTGCACATGCAAGTAGCATGACAATGAAAGGTGATGGTGGGGAAATATTCCAGCAGGAACAATATAAAAAATCTGAAATTCCTTAGGCCAGGCCTGCAGGCAGACCTGTGTAAAACAGCAGCACTTCCTCTCAGGGAAAAGTAAGTGCATAGCAGTCAGTATCAAAAATACTTTGTCAAGTGGTCAAGGTGCCTGGGATGGGGGAAGGAATACACAGATTTATCTGCCGGGAATTGTGAGCCCAGATGTTCAGATTGTAGTCTGGGAAGTGCCCTTTTAGCTGTAGCTACAGCTTGATACTCTAGGAAATACAGTAGATTGCTTCAGTTTGAGTCTGAATTTTATTTTACACATTGAGTTGGTCAGCAAGTCTGTGTGTGAACAAACAGTACAGAAGGCCCAGGGCTTCTCACACCAGGTTCTGGTACAACAAATATGTGTTACTTGCTTTGCTCTAGGAACTACACAGAGGATTGTGGTGAAGATGAAAGTGAAGAAGGTGAGGAAGCTTCTGATGAACAAGATGCTGAGGAAGAAGAAGAAGAGGAAGAAGATTACGAAGTTGCTGGACTGAAACGTAAGGCTTTGACCATGCAGGAAAGTAACAGAAAATGTTAAGACTCTGCCTTCAGTGTCCAAAAAATTAGTCCAATTTCAGACTTGTACTTCTCATACAGAACAGGTTCTTGGAAAATTGGGAGATTTCACAAGGAAGGCTGTGGTTGTGTTGTATGTTACCTGGGGAGCTGGAAGTAGCTCTTTTCCCTTTGTACAAAGACAGCACTTAGAGATTTAAACTGTAGTGAGCTCTTGCTCACTGTTGGTTGCTTCCCTGGGAACACTGCTAATAATACACTACCTGGCAGTCAGCAGAGGCTGCAGCAGGGAAGGGTTAAATGGCATTATCTGTTACTGGTACTGACGGTCTGTGCCTAGAGAGCTTTTTGCTAAACTGAACACTGTTAGTAGGTTCTCCTCAAGTTTTAACCACAGCTCCCTCTCCTTACTTTTTCCTTTTCCACCAGGTTGTAACCTCTTAAATGCAGGATTTCTAGTGGCAAGGTGCCCTTTTCAAGTAGTAAGACCAGTACTTCATCTATCCATTCCACTGGGAAGGCACAGTATTGAAGGTGTAGTGTGGCCTGAACTGCCAGCACCTGTTAGTTGCATACAGAGGCCACTCAGGATGCATGCTAGCTCGTTCCTGGGCAGCTGAATGGAATAGAATAGCATTTTCTAGACTCCTCAGTGACTACTTCTCTATTCCGGTGTACAGTGTGATCACTTACCACTTATTAGTGAGTGTATCCACTTTGTTTTTAAGGGAGTTTGACTCTGTCTCATTTGGGCAACTTGGTACACTGAAAAGCTCGGTGTTGGAATGGTGTACTGCCAGCATTTGCTTTCAGTCAAAATGTCCTTGACTAACATAAAATTAGCTTCAGACTGTCTTAACCAGGGCAGATGGTGAAATTCAGAGACTGGGACCCAAAGGCTTATCCCGTGTTCTTTCAAGGGTTTCCATCTGTGTCTATCAGTCTTGATTCCCCTGCTTCATTCTAGTTTCAGGGATGTTCACTGATACCCTAGCTATGTATGCTGCTTGTTGTTCTGTGGTGTATCTGTGTCCACACTTGGAGCGTGTTCAGTCCATGTTGCATGGCCAAGTCAGGAGCAAAGCCAAGGTTTCCAAACAATAGCGGAAGAGTTACAGTCACTAAAAATAAAGCACTAAATGCAACTCCTGGTTTTAAAGAGCATTGACATGGAAAGGTCACTGTGGAAAACTTTTGTTTTAATAGAGAAGTCCCATTAATCCATGTGGCGTTTATCCTGAGGGATATAACTTAGAATGTTGGATTGTCAGACATCTAACACGTGCCTCCTGCTTGACACACAAGCAGGAGTGACAGCAGGCAGACGTCCCACTGCCCTGACGCACACTTACTCTGCGGTGGGAGCCTGGCAAGATGATTTATTGGACAGGGCTGGATTAGAGGCTGCAGATAAAGTGCTACAGCATGCTGCATGCAGCTTGCTCAAGCACTTGTGACCAGGTGGAAGGAGCTTGGCTGGGGACGAAAACCAGAATATTCTCCTGATACACAGGGGTCATGAGAGAAATATAAGACAAGGGAGTTGAACAGCACACTTGCATTTCCATCATTGTAAGGCTCTGACAGGGAGACTTAACAAACGATCAGGAACATTACTGTGGGACATAATGCAGCAGCCCTGGTCTTGGGGAATAAAATCCCATTGTTTCCCACTTGCAGCACGTGGAGCAGCTCCCTGCTGCAGTAACTTGACACTCCCTCTGCACACAGTTCACTTTCCAGGGGGGCTTAGCAACTGGCTTATCCCACTGTGTGGGCCACTCATAAATGTTTGGAAAAGAACCCATCCACAAATGGCTGAGGAGCAAGGGGGCAGCAGGAAACCAGAGCAGTTGTGCAGGTTTCTGTACCCGGTGCTTTCAAAAAAGATGTTGCAGTTGTATTTAAAACAACTGTATATCCTTGCATTACTTCTCCCACCCTCCCTCAAGTCTTGATGTGTCAGGGTTTCGGCACTTAATTCTGCAGGCAGAGGGTCTTTCTATTTACAACACGCAGGAAGCAAGCAAAGCCATACCTGTGGCAGAGTAGCTGGAAGCCCCCAGATGTCCCTCAGAAGCAGAGGGCTGGTATGTGTGACCACCCTTAGTTAGAAGATTGTTGCCAGACAGCATTGGCCTCTTTTTGGACAGGAAGTGCATACTTCATCTGAAGAGGGGTACTGAACACAGCTGACACGGGCATGTGCTGGATGAGGATGGTGATGAGAAGCTGGGCCATTCCCCTCATCCATGGGTTCAGTAGTTCCTCTGTGCTGAGTTACACCTGGTGTGTATGTCTGGGGAAAAGGCTTGTGATCTCTGCTTCCAGGTTAACCCATTCCTCTAAGCCCATGGCTTATGTGTTTCAGTGAGACCCAGAAAGGCCGCCCGGGGCAAGCAGAGCACAGCCATGTACTCCTCGAGGCAGGGAAGGCACCAAAGGAAGAAGCAGTCACTGCACCCTGCCAGGGGACCCCAGCAGCGGGCTGCACCTGTCAACGGCGCAGACATTGATGAGCTGGTAAGAGCCAAATTGCTCCCTGGGGGCTGCTCACATCATGAGTTACAAACGAAACAGGTGTCACACTTCCTCCCCTCCCCTTCCCAAAGAAATACCCTGAATTGTATTGTGTAACCCGTGCTGGGCTGGAGGCGGGTTAACAAAGGAGGCATATCCTTAAGGGCCCGGTGCAAACAGAGCAGAGATATGCCAGACATCTTTCCCCAGCCGCTTCCACGCATTGTCCCTCCTTGATTAGCAGGCAGCCTGCAGCTTGTTAAAGGGTTTTAAATAGTATCCATATGTCTCTACAGAGAGATGGGGGGACTGAAGGGGGTCCTGCATGTTCAGAGAATGCCAGCAATGTAGGACCCTCACTCCCTGGCCTTGGCCATTTTCTGGCAGTTGTTGTCCGTATGGTCACTCCCCAACCTCCAGGACATAATTTGGCTGGCTTAGGTTTCACTTGACATTTGAAGAATAAAACCTTCTGCTCCTGAGCAATCTTGTGCGTGCGTGCTAGTTGGGGTGGAGCTGCCGCATACTGTCCTGTTTGTCCTGAGGAGGGATGCACCACAGGGGATATGTGAGGATACTCTAGCCCCGTGGGCCACGTCACTAGCTTCTGCCATCTGTCTGCTGAGCAGCACTGCTGCGGCTGTATCCTGTCACTCCTCTCGAGTGGTCTTGATTGTGCTCTTTGGGCTCACAGCTTCTTGTGCTGGGTGTGGGTGGGCTGGTTGCGCTGATCTGCAGCATCTTTTTAGCTGGTGTTTGTTATAGATTGGAGGGCAACCAAACCAGCAAGCCCAGCATGGACTGCCACAGCCTGCTTGGAGAGATGTTCAAGTGGGAAAAATCTTACTGGAACAGCTGGGTCAGGAACTCTGACTAGGGCTCTTTCACTTACTGTTTGTCCTGGAAAGAGACCAAAGCGTTCTCAGGAATGGCTCCCTGTGTTGTGGAGCCTTCTGATGTACCCTAAGCAGAGCAATGCCTCATGAGCTGTGTATGGTCAGAGCTGAGGAGATGTCCCTGTGCTGGTGGCTGACCTACAGATTTGTGGGCAAATAGCTGACCTTGTGTTCTGCCTCTGTACCGGACAGCAGCACTTGAGGTATCAGCTGCTCTTTGGTATTTAAAATGGCAGAGTAGGCTCTGGAATTGGCCCTCAGTACAGCAGCACAAGTGCCTTCCCCCTCTGCCTCTCACATGCTGTCCACCAAGGGCTCAGAGAGGGAATTTACACTCTCCATTTGCTGTCCATATTATTTGGCTGCTTCCTTTGACCCTGTTGTTTTTAAACCTATCTTGAAAAAGCTTGCTGTGCCAGGAGAAAATACAGGCAGCCTGTGAGCTATTCCCATCAGAGCTTATGGATGGGGCTCCCATTCTGTAACTCAAGCTGCCACCATGTGTCTTGGCTGTTACCATGAAAGGTCCTGCAGCAGAGCAGTTTGCCTCTCAATTATTGTAGAAGACGTCTGCGTCTGAAAGAGCTGAGCTGTTTTTCTGCAGCAGTATTGCATATCCCCACCCTGAGAGACACTGGCTTGTAAGCAAGAGAATTGAAAAGGTCTGCTAAGAACCAGCTTCTTTGGCCTAGAAACTGTTTAATGAATACTACAGCCCATGGTCGTTCCCCTCCTTTTAACAGCATCCCTCCTTTGTGTGGGCAGGTCCTTCAAACAAAGAAGACGACACGTCGCCAAAGCCTTGAGTTGCAGAAGTGTGAGGAAATCCTCAGCAAGTTGATCAAATACCGCTTCAGCTGGCCCTTCAGGTGAGGGCAGGTGGCTTCCTCCTCCACGTGCACAGGACTGTACCTGGGCTGTGTGTAGGTGTGGGATGGCCATGCTGCAGTCCTGCTGGATCCATTTGCTGGTTGTGAGACCTGGGTTTCAAAAGCAAGTTACAGGTCGGAGTGAATCTGCTCCAGTAGAAACCACCATGCTCTCAGTCCTCTGCTGGACTGAAGACCTGGGGCCCTTCTGAGGTGGTATAACAGAGGGTGGTAGGCCATGAGCCAGAGAGGGGAGGATGGGATCGGTGCTTTCTGCAGCCCCCAGGATTTGCAGGTGCTCTGTAGGAGGCTTGACTGAGACAAAATAGCCCTACCTGCCATGTACCAGTCCCTATGGGCCAGCACTCTGGGCAGAAGGATGAGCTGCTGTCATTCCTGTCTTCAGCACTGCAGCCAGCACAGGGCTAACACTGTAGCACCGTTGAGGTTCGTGGGTTTGCCTATGGCACTGCAGGGGGTGTAGGTTGGGGCTGCTGCTCAGCAGAGGGGGTGGGGGTGGTTCACACCTCCACAGCTCTGCGCTGCGCAGTGCCAGGGCCTGTCATTTTCCTCCTATCTTTGTGGCTCTTCGTTCGTCAGGGAGCCAGTGACCACAGAAGAAGCCGAAGATTACTTTGAGGTCATCAGCAACCCTATGGACTTCCAGACTATGCAGAGCAAGTGCTCTTGTGGCAGTTACCGCTCGGTGCAGGAGTTCCTCTCTGACATCAAACAGGTGTTCTCCAATGCCGAGCGCTACAACCAGAATGGGAGTCACGTACTGTCCTGCCTGGAGAAGACAGAACAATGTTTGATCGACATGGTGCACAAGCACCTTCCTGGCCACACGTATGCACGCAGGAAACGTAAGAAGCTCTCTGCCAGGTGCCAGGGACTGGAGGAACAGGAAGGCGACAGTGAGTCAGAGCCCCTTGAACATTCCCGGGGGCGGAAAAGGAAGAAATGAGGGATGGGGGGGGACTAGGGGGAGAGCCAGAGCTGGAGCAGGCCTTCTGGTGCTGCTGGGCAGCAGGATGGGTTGTCTAAAGGGAGTTAGGAAGCAGCAGGCACTTCTCTATTAATACAGCCTTTCCTTTGGCCCGTCCTAACTTTATTTTTTCTGCAATTTCCTCAAATATTTGGTCATCCATTGAGTGAGCAGAGATGACTTAACTGCTTCCTGCAAAATACACAAAGCTCATACATGTCTGTCCTGCTAGGAGGGGAAGGTGGGAGGGCAAGGGGAAGGCCTGGCCAAAGCCTGGCGGGGCAGGGGCGCGTGAAGCCTACTCCAGCTTGGGCGCCGTTGGCTTTCTTGGAACGAGCCACTTCCTCCACTCTGCAAGCAGCCAGCACTGGAGCGTGGTGGAACCTCTGCTGTCTGCTGCCTGTGATGTGACACCAGCCTTGAGCTGGTGCAGGGAGGGATCATACTGCTTCACAGATGGACTGGGTGCGATCAGGCCAATGGGCTGCTAGTTCTTGTATGTATATATTTATATGGTATTAATTTTTGAGCCCCCAATGAAGGGTTGTGTAGGGCGAGCAAGCACTTACATTTATAGAGACACAGCTTTCACCAGCATCCTAATACAATTGGCTTCAAGGTGCTCTTGCTTCCCCCCCACCCCCCCCACCCTTGGGGAGCAATCTCTGGAGGTTGTGCTCTGAAGAGTTCTTCTGAGATCAGCTCTCCACACATAAGTGGCAGAGAATAGTCAGTTGGTTTCCCTGCTCACCTTGAACAGCACACAATCATGTAGCCCTTTGGATGAACCTAGTGCCAGAAGTATACCAGAGAGCATGTCTTTCTGCACACCCTGTAGGGCGCTCCAGGGCAAGGGGAGCAGCAGAAACATGTTCTGTGTAACTTTTTAAAATAATTTTCTAGTTATTAAAAGTGGCTTGTTTCTAGCTGTGATCTTGTATAAAGAACACCTGTAAGATACTGTTGTCTTGCTTTGGCACATGTACAGTTTATATCAAATTGTGTTTGCTGTATATTTTCCCCCCTCTGAAAACTCATTTTCCTATCAGTAGCTGGAGTTACACTGGGGGACTTGGTGGGGGTTTCCCAGTCCCTCTCTAGCCATGCTCTCATCTCCTTTTGGAGTAACGCCTTCCCTAGCTCACCTCTCTCGCACTCCCCCAGCACCATGAGGACCGTCCCGCACAGGCTGACCAGTGGGGAAGCTCTGTCCTGCTGGGAGGCTGCTCTGCCATGGCCCCAGCGGTGGGTTCTGCCACTTGAGATACTGACTTTTCTCTAAGAAAAGAACGTTCTTTAATCACCTCTCCCTCTCCATCATTACAGGTTTTGATCATACAATTAAGGCTTGAACTTTTTATTATAGAATTCTTCAGTTTAGAACAAACTAGTCACAGTGCTGTTCTATACTGGTTTTGTAACACGGAAAAACAAAAGCAGCTGTTGCAGCTCCTGTGATTTGAGAATAAATTTGAGATCCTCGATTAAAAAATTGCAGCCTAGTTTTGTGAACTTTTTTATTAACAGGTATTTGTTTCAGTTCTGGACTGTTGATGGCTGTCGAGACTAGACAGGTTTCCAGCCACTTCCCTCTTCCCCTCTCCCCAGCCTCAGCTCCACGCCCCACAGAATAGCACTGACGTTTGTATTTCGCACGTCCCCTTCAGAGGCTATGTTTTGTCCTGTTAATAGAGAACATTTTCTGCAGGTCCTACACAGTGAAACCTTTGGAACTGTATGTTTTTTAAAAATAAATGTCATTTGTGGCGGGAGGGGGGTTCTGCTAAGGGCTGTACTTGTAATAAATTGGAAAGTTAAAAAATAAACATTATGTACTTGTGTTTGTAAAATTGGCTTGCTTCAAGTCCTTTGTAGGTGCCCTCTGTGCAAGACTAAGACATCTCATGTTCCACAGAGCTCTGCTTTCCCCAGAGCCCGCATCAGAAGTGATACAGCTGTCTTAATTCTGGAGGGAAAAGGGAGGCACAGAGAAAAGGATCAAAGGAGCACTGAGTCTGGGTTGGGTCAGCTTACAACTCTGGAGAACCATCTTCTAGGCTGAGCTCTGCTCACATTTGGTTATACCACCGCCTGGGCTGTGCCCCTCTAGTCCAGGTGGTGTACCTGCTCGGACAGGTGGGTTGTGCTGCTGTTACCATCTTTGTGATGGGGCTGTCTTTGCACGATGCCTTTTCCTAAGCTTTGCTGGGCAGAAGGTTATTTGCTGGCATGGACGTGTGTGCTTTGAGCTGGCCCTATTGATTGTCCTCCCCAAAGACAAGGGGATGTGTTCTTTTTGCTCCTGGACAGTGAAAGGTCAGGAGGGAGCAGTCCTTGAGCTGGCTGCCCCTTTCAGTCCGTTCTTGTCCTTTGGATTGCAATTGTTGCTCCTGCAAGAGGATGCGGGGCTCTTTACTGCATCATGGCACTGTGGGTTGTTCTGAAGGGAATACAAGGGAGTGATGAGGGGAGCTAAATAACGTTGCTCTTTCACCTCAGCATTGTGTGTCTAGATTGCCATCAAAACTTCTTCCCTAGGTCTGTTAATGTGCATTTTGTAACCACAGACCTGTTTGCTGCAGTTCAGAGATCGGTGGGGACTGTTCCTGCTGTGTCTGCAAAGCATGGCTCCCAAGGAGCCATCGGCTCTTTCCCAGTGTGGCTGGGACACTCTGCTCTACCAGGCTTCAGCACCAGGCCAAGTAACCACTTGTTGCTGATGTACAACCAGTCAGCTGTACAAGGAAGGTGTTGGTCAAAGTTTGTCTGTACTTCTACCAGTGCCATCAGGTCAGGAGTGTGATGCCTTCCTGGGCATTGCCATTGTCCTGATTGTTTAGGAGCAGAGCTGGGAGTGCTCAGGAGCTGATCTGAGCCAAGTGGGGTCCGGCTCTGCTGGGCTGAGCGGGGTTTAGCCCCCCCCAGGCTTTGTGGGCTTTAAGATTACTGGCGATGGATAAATAATGCTTTCCTCAGAGAAGCCTCATCCCCACACCACAAGTGAAGGCTTTGCTTGTTGGATGTGCAACAGGACCTGGGTGAACCAGAGCATGACTCAAGCTGGGATGGGTCCAGGCCTCAATGTGGAGACCTCACAGCAGCATCTGCTGTGAGACCTTTTTTGAGATTCGCTTTTTATAGCAGCCCCTGCATGGCATTAGTGTCCTATAAATAGCTGTCCCTACTCTGCGCTGGCAGGCAGCTGTGGCACCCCCGGTGCTGCAGGCTGGTGGGCGATGGCAGGCCCAGCTGCACCCACTGTCGCTCTGGGTGACAAACCAGGGCTGGGGCTGCCTTCGTCTTCTGGGTCTTCAGCGTGGCCTCAGGGAGCGGCTTACAAGGGCCCTCTGCCCGGGTCCCATCTTGGCTTCCTTGAAGCTTAATGATTAATATTAAGCAACTAATGGCCCGTGTGACTTGGGATTTTTTTAGCACCTTTTCAGAGCACAGATAATTTATTTCTGCTGCTGAAGGGACCCAGGACCTTCCTGCTTTGTGGGGCAGGGGCGATAATGTCTGCAGCTTCAGGAGTGCTGGGGAGCAGGAGCCTGGGCCAGGACTTCGGGGTGGCCTCAGCCTCTGCAGCCTTGCCTCCTGTGCCTCAGGCAGTTGTGAGAGGCAAGCAGAAGGGCTCCCGGGGGGATGGGACAGGGCCGAGCTCGGCCTGGTCTCTAAAACCAGACCAGCTTCAGCTCGAATCCTGTGAGGGCCGAGCGCACAGTGTCGGCAAGTGGTGTGGGGGGGTTGCTATGGTTTGGTTCTGTTTGTGGCTGCTCCAAGCAGGATGGAGGGGAGATGGCCTGCAGGGTCTGGGGTGAGCTGGGGGTGCGGGAGGACGGGCAGCTGATTCTCCCCAGCACACCCTGGGCTTGGGGAGCTGCAGAAAAGCAGTGACACTGAAGTGGTCTGTGCCACAATGTTGAGAGCTGCTGTGACAAAGGCAGGGGCCCCAGCAGAAGGCAGGTCAGAGGGGCATCTCCAGCTTGGTCTGGCACTGTGGCGCTAGCGGGGCCAGCCCCGCTGAGCTCCTGGGGCCTGCAGTGGAGCCAGCTGGGCTGCTGGGCCTGATAGCAGGCAGTGGTCGGGCGCCGGCAGCTCCACCACTGTGCGATAGCTGGGGCCCAGCAGCACACACTTATCTGGGTGAGTGCTTGAGAGGCAGCGAGCTATTTGGCAAGTGCCAGGGTGCTCAAGGGCAGGGTGTCCCCACCAGACTCCACAAGCCACCCAGGGAGCTGGAACATGGACTGCTGCTGTTGCTGTGCTGTGTGCCTGTGTTCATGCTGCCGCTGCACTGAGCCAGCTTGGGGCTTAGCACCACATGCTTCCCTGCACACCAGGGGTCTTGCAAGGCCCTTGGTAGCAGCATGGGTTGCACCTCTGGCACAGGCATGTGGCCCCCCCCCGGGTGAGCCGCCCCCTGCCCAGCTCCCTGTCAGCCAGCTCCCCGCACTGGACTTTGGAGCCTGTCCTGGAGCCAATATTGACTCTCCTGCCTCAGGTCATGACCCTTTTATCTGCCCAAACAGACCCTCCATGGCAGGCCAGAGATCCCAGGAGGCTACAACCCCACCCACCCACCCCAAGCCCTGCAGCAGGGGTACCACGTGGGGGGTCCCTGCCCTGGCAGCACTGTGACCAGCCTAGGAATGGGACTGGGTGCCTACCTGCCTGCTCAGCACCCGCTGGGCTCTGGCATCACGAGAAGATGTCCGAGCTTCAGGGCACCCACCACTGGGTGCCAAGGGATGCCCTGGCACCACAGGGCCCCTGCACAGGGGCTGCGTGCCAGCAAGTGCACGTCAGTGCTGTCTCTAGCTCTGCTCAGGTGTGGCTGACAGCAGCACCAACTCCTGGGGGAGGTGGACAGTATCACTCACCTTCTCCCAGTGTCCCAGCCCCCCCCCCCAAGGGACAGTGGCGGGGGGGGGGTGGATTAAAGGCACTTCGTTTCATCGGTCACACCAGCGACCCTGGCACACAAAGCCCTGCTGAGCTCAGTGGCTGCAGCAGGCAAGGGGCTGGGGCTGTGTAACCCATCCCTGCTGCGGCCTCAGGGCTGGCCGCTCACAGCTCGCCCTTGGCCATGGGCCCCCGCCACTGCTCCTCTAACTGCGGCTGGGCAAAGGGTGCAGCTCCCTCAGCCAAGCTGTGCCTGTCTCTTTCAATCCTGCAGCAGCCATCTGCAGGGTGACAGTAAGGCCAGGACAGGCTGGGGTCAGCACTAGCCCCTGCCTCAGGTTGCTTGGCAGGGCTGAGGAAGCCTCCCAGTGACTGGGTTAGGGTACAAGGGCTGCTCTCACGCTAAATGCATGTTGTTAGCCTGGCCCTGCTGGGGCTGGCAGTGGGGAGATCCCGTGCAGAGGGGCTGTGGGGAGGGGAAATGGCTGCCCCCACAAGCAGCCCTCTGAGCTCGCAGCTCTTGTCAGGGCTCTGAGCTCAAGGCCTTCGCCAGTGCTAACCTGGGTGTGCTAAGGAGGCTCCCTCACAGACTTGTTGCTCTTGAAGGAGGGACAGGGAGGCCCCCAGTGCTGGCTAATGAATGAACAATTAGAGGACGGAGAGGTCTGAGCCCAGCTCCCCACTGGCGCCAGGCACGGACCAGAGGCAGCCCAGCCCAGCAGGCCCAGAGCTGCGCTGCCCCCGCCGTGCCGAGCCGTGCCCTGGTTCCCTCCGCGGGGCAGGAGCCCCTGCGCCCGAGTCCTGGCAGAGCCACCCCGAGCCAGGCCTGGCTGCCCACACTGCTCCCGGTGCCCTGGCCAGCCCCCCCTGCCCACGGTGCAGAGCGGACAGCCCCCGGCTCCGCCCCACAAGAAGCCATGACAAGCACCAGCTGAGGCTTGAGTTTCCCTCCTGACAATGGGGAAGGCGAGATGGGCTTGTAACTGGAGCAGGGGATAAATAAAGCTGCCCAGAAGTTTCCATTACCCGCACCTCGGGCTTCTGTTTGGCACATCAAAGCCGAGCCCTTTCCCACCCCCCACTCTGGGTCCTGCGGCCCCCAGCCCAGCACCCCAGCTCCCAACCAGCCACGCTGCCTGGGCACGGCACTGCCCCACAGGTCCTGCTTGTGCCCCGAGCCCCCCCTGCCTGGCACAGACACCCCAGCATCTCATGGTACCAACACGAATCACCTACCGAGCAACGGAGTGGAAAAGATTATTCATCAGGACGACGCGCACAAGAAACCTGCAGTGGGAGGCAGCAGGCGCCAAGCCCAGCCATGGAGAAGCCACGGTGCCGAGTGGGGCTAAGCCGGACAGAGGGAGCTGCATGCTCCCCATGCTGAGGGGCACCATGCCAGCATGCCAGGCATGGGGTGCAGGGAGCCCCCAGGTGCCCACCCCAGCCCAGCACCTGGGATGCTGGAGGAGGAGGGCATGGCGTGACCGGTCCCAAACACAGCAGAGGGGACGCTCCCTGCACAGCCTGGGAAGAGCCTGGCAGGCATGCACCCATCACCCTGCCCGTCCCAGGGACTGTGGCTCCTGGCCTGCCACCTCAGCTCCTTCCAAGCCTGGGGGCTCCCATGCGATTGTTCTCAGCCCCCTCGAATTCCTCCGAACAGCATGAGGCTCAGTTTGAAATAACACATCCAGGGTTTATTGTTTTTTCCATTCCTTGCAGCTAATGATTTAAAAAAAAAAAATCTAAAATAAATTACAGAATTAAATAAACACAAACTGGATTATTCCCCTTCCTGCCCCGGCCCCTGCTGCCCTCCCCCCCACCCTCCCAAAGAAAGCGTTAGAACAGTCACTGGATTTGGCAACAGCAACAAAACCAAAACAATCTCTAGGAAAAAGCAGCTACTTGTCAGGGTCGAGTGGTGCCCGGGGAGCTCCCTTCGGGTCCCGCGGACCTCGTCACCCCCAAACCAGTGTGCATTCACTCTCCTGCCACTCCGCCTTTGCCCTCGCCCCTTCCCTGCACCCGGTGGCTCCCGCTCCAGAGCGGACTCCCGGGAGGCTCCACTGCACTCCCCCGTCCCTTACCCGTGACACTCGCTCTCCCAGCATGCCGTCCCCAGGGAGAGGCAGACCCTGCTCTAGACGTGCGTTGGGTTGTCCAGATACGGGTCTGTTTTGGTCATATGCAGCATGACCGTTGGAGCTTTGTAGTGGCAGTGCACCCCGCTGCAGCTGACCCCACTGCAGGGCTTGCCCCTAGTCCTCATGCCCAGCTTCCTGTTGCACAGGCTCTGCCAGGTCTGCAGCGTCTTGGAGCTCCATACCCATACCCCACTGGTGATGCCCACCACCAGTGACATGAAAATCTTTAGCATAAAGACGGCCACGGTGGGCACCGAGGCCTCCAAGGAACAGTTGGCTGCACGCCGGCCAGGAAGGGGCACGCAGCCACGCTCCAGGGCCCTGAGGTTCCAGTAATCCATGTTCAGCCGCTCATAGAAGTAGCAGACGATGACGCAGGTGGCCGGGACAGTGTAGAGGATAGAGAAGACACCGATCTTCACCATCAGCTTCTCCAGCTTCTCTGTGTTGGTACCGCCTGTCTTCATGATCTTCCGGATATGAAAGAGGGCAACAAAGCCTGTAAGGATGAAGGAGGTGCCGATGACCAGGTAGCAGGAGAGTGGGATGAGGACAAATCCAGTCAGGGCGCTGACATCCATGCTCCCCACGTAGCACAGCCCTGTCAGCTCATCCCCTGCCACCTTCCGCATGGTGAGGATGACGATGGTTTTCATAGCCGGGATGCCCCAGGCGGCCATATGGAAGTAGCTGCTGTGGGCTTCGATGGCCTCGTGTCCCCACTTCTTCCCAGCAGCCAGGAACCAGGTGAGTGTGAGGATGACCCACCAGAGCGAGCTGGCCATGCCGAAGTAGTAGAGGATGAGGAAGACAATGGTGCAGCCCGTGCTCTCCAGTCCCTCCTGGATGATGTAGAGCTCCCCATTCTCCCGGTCGCAGGCGATGTTCTCAGCCCCTGCTACCGAGCGGATGATGAAGGCCACTGAGTAGACGTTGTAGCACATGGAGAGGAAGATGATGGGTCTCTCGGGGTACTGGAAGCGGTGCGGGTCAAGCAAGAAGGTGAGTACGGTGAAGGCAGTGGAGACAAAGCAGAGGGTAGACCAGACAGCCATCCAGATGAAGGCAAAGTCTTTGTCCTCCCGGGACCAGTAGACATCCACCCCGGGGGAGCACCTGGGCGCACAGGAGAGGCTCTTCTCCACGTACTGGAACTTCTCGGGGTTGTCGCAGGCCCCCAGCCCATCGGGGCCCCGGCCCTCGGCAGTGCCCGGTGGCCAGGGCCGGGGTGCCACAGGCAGCATGCCCTGGCCCTTGTGGGGCTCGGCGGCCGAGGCGTTCTCGGGGGCCTCCATGCAGAGGGCGTTGGGGTCGTTCTTGGTGGGCAGCTTGCCGCAGTCTAGCGACTCGGGCCAGCCGAAGTTGAACTGCTCCATGATGGGGACGCACTTATGGCGGGCCTGCTCGCACATGGGGCGGCAGGCGGGGATGCTGGCGCTCACCTGGTCGGTGCACATGGGCGCGTAGAGGGAGCAGAGGAAGAAGCGCAGGTGGACGTGGCAGCCATACTCCACCAGCGGCGCGAACTCGTGCAGCTTCAGCGCAGCCTCGCGCTGGCTCTCGTGGCCCAGCAGGTTGGGCATGCGGGTCAGGTTGTACCCGATGCCGCGGCACATGGGGATGTCCACGGGCTGGCACCGCGCCGCCCGGCCCCGCGCCGCCTCCAGCGCGCCCAGCTCCAGCCCGCGGCCGGCGGCCGCCAGCTGCCACAGCACCGACAGGGCCAGCCGCAGCCGCAGCGCCGCCATGGCCCCGGCCCCGGCCCCGGCCCCGCGGCTACAGCGCCGCCATGGCCCGGCCCGCCCGCGCCCTCCGCCGCCCCCGGGCCCCCGGACCGGCCGCTCGCTGCCGCGGCGGCGCCGCCCCGGGGCAGCGCCCCCCGCCCCCCGCCGCCGCCGCCGCCGCCGCCCCGCGCCCCATGCGGCGGCGGCTCCGCGCCGCGCCGAGCCCCGCCGAGCCCCGCGCAAGGCGGCGGCCCGGGACAGCACCGCCCGCCCCGCGCCGCCGCCACGCCCCCGGGGCGGGCACGGGGACGGGGCCGCGCCTCTGCCGGAGGTGGGGGGCGGCGGGGGGCGGGGGGGGGCGGCGGGGGCGGCCCGCGCGCGAGTGGGGGCGCGGGGACCGCGGGGCGGCCCGGGAGCGGCAGCCGGGGGGGCGGGGGAGAGGGGGCCGCCAGCCCCACGGCCGGTGCCGCGGCCACCCTGGCATCCCCGGGAAGGGCTCCGGTGCCGCCCGGGCAAGGGCGCCGGGGGGCCGGGGGGCGCGGGGGGACCGGGGGCGCCGGGGGGGCCGGGGGGCCGGGGGGAACCGGGGGCGCTGGGGGGGCCGGGGGGACCGGGAGCCCGGTCTTGCCGCTGTCTCCGGCCCCCAGTCGGGCCGGGCTGCCGGGAGAGCAGCCCCGCGGGCACGGCGGGGCAGCACCGGGAGCCGGCGCGCTGCAGGCGGGGTCCCCGGGACCAGCACCGGGGGTGCCCGGGGTGCGGGCTGGCGCCGGGGCGCAGCGCCGTTCCCAGGCATTCCTGCAGACAGCGCCGAGCCCTGCTGTTTATTTAGTAACGAACGAACAGGCTGTCAGCGCTGTTCCTAATCGCCGTCCACACGCTGACACTCCAGCCGTATATTATTTAAACATACCCAATTCTGTGATATAAGGAAATTCCATGGGAGCCGCTTATCAGTTACTCCAACAGTGTGGGAGATAAGCAGAGCACTGGAATTCCCTTCTGTCACAGCACAACTGCTCGCCCAGCTCTGGTGCCACTGGGAGATGACAATCGGGGAAAGGCGTTAGCGGGGTGCTCACCGGGGCTGTGCCTTGGGTAAGGTATGCCACGCTTCCCCTCGTGTGCTCCAAGAAATGGGCATTTGTGTCGTTGGCGTTATTTGTTTATTTATTTTTTCCCTGCTGCAGGGCAGATTTGGGGGCAAATCCCCACCCACGGGCCACTTGGCAGGAACAGCTATGTCACCAGGGATGATGCTGTGGCTGAGTTGGGGTGGCACCAGCATGACAGGTACTAGGACCTGTCCCTGGGGTCCCTTGTTTTTTTCTTGTCCCCTCCTCCCTTTCAGCCACTCCAAGATGTGGCCCCACGGCAGGGTCGTGTGTCCCACATAGGGCGAGGGACCCAAGGGTGGCACTGCCACCACTTCAGGGCACCCCACACCCCAAAGCCCAGCTCCCGGCTTCTTGCAGCTGAGGCAAACCCAGCATCCCTTTATGGATCCGTTTGCTAAGAAAAACTTGGAAACATGACCTGGCAAGAGCCACGAGTCTCAGAAAACAGCTCTGAGTGCCCAGCAGGGGTTTGGGTGTGCAGCGGGCACAGCAGTGCCCACAGAAGGGGGCTGGCAGGGCCCCAGGGTGCCTGAGCCTCTGCACTGCCGTCTTGCCTGAGCCACCTTCCGTTTTGCTGACACTGGGTCCTCCTGCACGTTCATCCAGTGGGGTTGCGCAAAGGGAAAAATCTATCTGGACACTTCTCGCTGCCCCCGCAGCTCCCAGTGCTGCTGCCTGGACTGTGAAGGGTTAATGGGGGGGCGAACTCACAAATAAATGTCTTTTAATTTAATTTTGCTTTAATATGTAAAACTGTTGCTCTTGGCAGGGGGTGCTGCAGCCCAGCCAAGAGCAACATGTGGATTTTCAGAGTCAAGGGGCTCCCTTTAATGCAGAGCAGTGGCCACTGCTCAACTCCGCCCTGCACCCCAGGGTGGCACCCTGGGAAGCCCCCCCACCCCGACACCAGTTCAGGTGCCTCACGGGATGCCCAGGGGGCCCAAAGGCCCTATGTGGAGAGCAAAGGATCCGTGAGGCCTCCCCAGCACCTCACACACCCGCTGCATGGAGGCTCAGTCCCTGCTGTGGGGGCAGGAGGGGGGAACAACTGTGCCACTACCCCCCCCCCCCCCCAAACTTGGCCAAATCTTGACCATTTGGTGTGTTGACAGTTAATGGGGCGATCAGTGGTGACCATGCCCGCCCACTGGTAAGCAACCTGCCCAGCTATCCGCGGCAGTGCTGGCCCCCCTGTACCTGCCAGCACAGCCCCCGTGGCACAGCTGAGAGGGGCGGGGAGCACTGGGGCTGCTGGGGGGTGGGCACGCTGAAAGCACCGTGCCCATGGCTGGGAGAGCGAGCAGCACGGCCACGCACAGAAGCCGAGGTCTCCAGCAGGTCTGGACGCCTTGCAGTGAAAACAAGAACACCAGGTAGAGCAACACAGCAGATTTATGGCTTTGGAAGTGTCCCTGGGCTGAGAATCCAATATCAATAGCTTGAATAAAGAAATCACAGAGGCTGCACAGAAATCCTGCCCGGGAAGCGTCCAGGCTGGCGGAGTGAGGCCATATCGCAGGAGCCCGGGAGCCTGTGGTTCCTGGCAGCAGCTTTGCCCCATTTCCTTTCTTCCCGTCAACAGGGCTTGCAAACCTGTGCAAGATTCTCAGCAAGGGGAGGGAGAAGGAGGGCAGGAAGGCCACGGGTTGAGAATAATCCCATGTTGCTGCCTGGCTGCAAAGAAAGGCTGCAAGATGCTTCCCCCCCCCCCTTCCCCCAGCATCCACATGGATGGGCACGGGGTCTGGGGGGATCCCTTGGCACCAGTGATGGGGACAGCCTCGATGGGAGTGATGGAGCAGGGGAGGGGGGATGATGGAGAAGGAGAGGCTGTGATGGAGCACAGGAAGGGGTGATGGAGGGGGAGAGAGAGAGAGAGCTGGGAAGGGGCCTGGGGCGCTGCACCATTGAGCCCTGACAGGGGCAGGCAGGATGTGCACAGGGACGTGGGGGCCCCGTGCCCTCTGTGCTACCTCTGCCCCAACCCTCGCCAGCTGGTTCAGGTCTGCCCAGGTGGTCCCAGCTCTTTGCAGTGCCAGGTTCGCAGGCAGGGGCTGTGGCAGGGACTTAGAGCCCAAAAAGCAAGGACAGGCCAGCAGCTGTGCCCAGGAGCAAGCCTCAGCTCCAAAGGACCCTGTGCTCTTGGTACCAGCTGGAGGGAGGACGAGGGCACAGCCCTGCGGGGATCCAGGCAATTTTCCCTTCCTGAAGAATTTCACAGGAATAGCTGGTGTGAAAGGCCAAGTGGTTCAATTTCAAAGGGATGCCAGCACCAGGGATGGATAGGCTGGGGAGCAGCTGAAGGGGGCTATCCTGGGAGGGCCCCCCCCCGGGCTGTGCCCCACATCAGGCACTTCATGGGGCCCCAGGCTGGCACCCACCTGGGCACCTGTGTGGACAGCTGGGTCTCCCTGCACCAGTGGTGTTGGTGGCCACAAGCGATCCCCAAGACTGGAAGCTTTCTGTTCCCATGCCAGGCAAACGCACATACGTATGCGCAGCAACGTGCCTGCCAGCCTGGAGCAGGCCATGGGATGCTCTGCACCCTGTGGCCTCCATGAGCAGCCCCCACTCAGCACCAGACCGCCCACTGTAGGCATGTGGCAGTGGAGCTGGAAGCTGGGGATTTCTGGGGACAGACACCGAAGACATGGGGGCAGGAACCTGGCACCGGCAGGAGGAGGCGGGTGAAGCAGATGGAGTTTCGTGGCACTGTCCCTGCCCCTGCCCCAGCCCCAGCCCCAGCCCCAGCCCCAGCCCCAGCCCTGGCCAGCATCAATGGAAGGGAAAAGCCATTTCTTCCCTGACTCAGGCATTAATTATAGCAATGCAATGAGAACCCCGGGGGGGGGGGGGGGGGGGGGGGATTAACAACCCCCCTCATCCTGCTCCCAAGCTGCAGCTATTTTTATGGCTTCACGGGACTCTGCAGCGTGTGTCACCGGGCAGGCAGCCCTGTCTAGGAAGGACACTGTGGGCATGGCAGCACCAGAACATGGCATGGGGCAAGCCAGGGAGCAATGGGCACGGCCTCGCATCCTGGGGGCTCCTGCTGTCCCCCCAGATGCTACCTGACAGCCCTGCAAGGCTGCATGTTGAGACACCCGGGCCCTGGCATGTGTAGCCTTAAAGGACAGGGCTTGTCCCCTCCTCGTCTCACTCCCCTTCCATCTGCACACTCACTCTCCCGGCTGTCATGGCAGGGGATGTCATGTTCTCCCAGTCCTGGTGCCAGGCTGGTGTGGGGTAGGCAAGCGATGCCAAAAGCTCTGCAGGGTCTCTGAGGGGGCTGTAAGAGCCCCATCCATGCCCTTCCAGCTTTGAGCCAAGCCAGGGCCTGACCCAACACTGCATCATGGGGAAGAAAACCTCTTTGCAAATGCCCCTGTGTCCTTTGGCCCCTGGCAAAGGGGAATGGCTGGGAGCCGTGGACGCGGTCCCCTGTTTGCATTCCCCACGTAAAAGGGAGATTATGCAGCCCTGGGCAGTAAGAGGTGCTGCTGAAATGTTGGAAAAAAAGGCAAAGCAGGGTACTGGGTGCTGAGACCCACACCAGGGATCAGGGTGAGTGGCATGGGGACAGAGAGGACAGGCTGAGAGCCCTGCACGGAGACTGGCTCGAGGCTGCTCCCGCCTTGTGTTCTCCACTTTCATCTCCGTCAGCAGGGTGCTGGGGATGCTCAGTGCCCACTGCTAGCCCTGAGCTTCCCCTCACTGCTCCCAGCGGGTGGCAGAGGAACAGGATTTATCCTTACTGGCAGAGGGGATGTGGGCAGAGGGATGGCATCCCAGATGCACCAGGCCTCGTTAGGGCAACAGCAGCCTCCCTCCAGAGCACAATGGGGCAGCATGGAGGAAACGTCCTGCTGCTGGCAGCCATCCCTACCCTAGAGCAGCTGGGGACAGGCAGCACAGGGCACGGCCCTGGCCCCCTGGGAGCCCTGGGAGCCTGAGGGACCAGCACGTGGATGGGGACCATGTGCAGCGTGGGGCTGGTGGCTCCCCAGCCTCCATGCTCAGGGGTCAGAGCGGGATGACAGTGGGGTGCCCCTGGGGAGCCCCAATTGGGAGGTGGCTAGCATGGGGACAGGCGAGAAAATTAGGCTGTCCCCCACCATCTCCCTTGGCTGCTTTTCCTGCAGACAGCATTTTTAGCTGGTGAGTGTGGCTGATAATGCAGCTGGCGGCACAACTGGCTACCTCCAGCCTCCTTGGAGGGCTGGGACGCACGAGCCTGGCCTGGAGACCCCAGCCTGCCCCAATGTCCTCCCCAGAAAGCTGGGCTGAGCCGTGTCCTGCCCCAGCCTTCTTGCTCACCCCAGCAGACCCTACCGCAGGGAGGACAGGACACAGGCAGGCCTCAGCAGCAGGCATTCACTCTGAACCCTACTGATGGCAGCACCAGCAGTTCACAGCAGCTGCCTCACAGAGGCTGGTGGAGGACTGGAGCTCGCTGCCAGCAGACCGAGCTCTGGGAACAATGGGTCATACAGCCACCAGACCAGGCCATGGGGTGACTGTCTGCCCCACAGCTGACCTTCAGCGTTCCCCAGTGTCCCGGCAGACCAAGAACAGGCAGAGGAGGAGCATGGTGTTTGAAGCAGGCTCTGTTGTGCTCCCAGATGACTTCCCAGGCTAGCACAGAAGCCCTTTCATCCCCAGCCCCGCTGCCTGCCTCTTGCACCCGCCTGCTTTGCCAAAATGGAGCTCTTCCCCAGGACGCCGTATCCCACAGTCCCGTGGTGCCGCCGGGCTGCACTCCCAGCACGCCGGTGTCAGCGGCGGCCCCGGTGCAGGCACACACTCGGCTCTTTCTTCACCCGGTCCAGGCCCCTCGGCCCCGCGCACAGCCCGGTGCTGGCAGGCGGGCCTGCACTGCACAATGTGCCTCCTTGTTCGCCCTGTCCCAGGGCCTGCTTGCGGGGAATGGCAGGGAATCGCCTCCGTTTCCTGCTGGAGTTTTATTACATCTCCATATAAATAAATAAATACAACTCAGAGGAGAAGACGAGAACCATGGGGCAGCTTGGAGCCAGGCAGGACGTGGGCTGGGCTGAGCCCTGTGGCGGGGCCAGGAGAAGGGGGGAAGAAACCAGGTCTCACCCTGCCGGGAGCACCCCAGCATGGCATGGGACAGTGGGAACACGCTCTTCCTGCCCTTCCATCCTTTCATCCCCTCGTCTGCATCCCTATGCCTTCTTGCCTTTCACACTGCGCAGAGCAGCGTGCTCCCCAGGCAGAGTTTCAGGCTCTTCCAGGCATCCCTGCCTTCCCCCACTCTTGTGCCTCTCCTTCATCCTCCAGTGACTGCAGCGGCCCTGTCCTCGCACCCAGCTCCTCACAGAGCTGATAGCCAGGACACTGTGCTGGCCTGGAGGTGCTTTTAACTTCCTATTGAGTGGGCCAAAGCGCCCATTCAGCCAAACCAAGGCAGGTCTCCAGTGAAAGCTGAATGCACTGAACCCACAGAGCCCCCAAAACCTCCCCCGCCGCCTGTAAGCATGAGTGGCCTCTTGGCAGTCCCATGTGCACATGCCAGAAAGTCACAAAATTATAGAATCACTTAGATGGGAAAAGGCCCTTCAAATCATCGAGTCCTCCTCGTGCTTGCTGCAGACACCCCTGTGGCAGCTGGAGGCAGAAGCCTTTCTCCCAGCTGCGCAGCCATGCTGAGGAGCCGGGGCCAGCACCCAGCTACCACAGACACTGTCACGGGGCAGGGGTGGCCTGGGAAGAGTTTTGGTGCTTCCACCAGTGCTTTTGGGCTGGGTTGGCTTCAAGTCCTTCAGCGAAGTTCAGACTGAGCCCTGTGAGCAGACTGAGGCAGATGAGACTAAAGCAATCTCCAGCTGAATATCTGCACATCCCTGAGATCCCATCCCCTTCCCAATGCCCCGTTACTGGACAGAGCTCATTGGCACTGGGGAACGCAATGCTACGCCGCTTCTTTTCTTTCCATGACCCAAGTCAGCCCATGTTCGGGTCACAGTCCTTCCTCTTTGTGACAGCTCCTACCCAATGTTGTGTCTCCTCTTGCTCTCAACTGACCCCCTGGTACGCACGTCCTCCCCTCCCATCCAGATCTTCCTTCAGTACTTCCCTCATCTTCTCCTCTCTGTGTGGAGTGTGCTCAGACCATCATTTCCAACCTGTCCAGAGATTTGTTCCAGGGAGAAGTTCTTCAGCCATGTCTCTTATCTGTTTACCTGGGCACTGTGGTCATTCAACAATTTCCATTGCTGTCTCCACCCAGCCTTCGCGCATGGTTGATAACCACACAATTCTTCATTTCAGTGTGCTTACAGCTGAGCTGCTGCGGATGAGCTGCTGCAATAAGGAGCTGGATTACTCCGGCACCCTACAAGGCCAGGACTGACACTGATGTCCTGGCCAAGCCAGGTGGACACTGAGTTTTGTACACTTTTGGACAAAGGATTTCCAGCTCCAATTCAACTGAAAACAGAGCCCTTCTGCCTTGCTGCCTCTCACCGCCTGCAGACATTTGGACTTCATGCCCACACAATTGTTTCCTTATCATCACCAGTCATTCTGGTCCTCATCGAGCCTCGCAGTATCAGATGCCTGGTCAGATGGTCTCTTACAATCGTGATTGATCAGCAAACATCGATTGCCTGCCGACACCCGCTGGCAGTGCCATACCCACCCCGAGACACTCCTCGGGGATGTCCCAACCTGACCCAAGTAGGATGCCCCAGGGACAAAGTTCAGGCACAGAGGATCCAAAATGGAGAACTAAAGCCCCAGGGAAGCACTGGTGTGTGCGAGCAGCTGCAGGTCCTGGGAGCGTGCAGTGCACCCCAGCAGGACGCTGCTACCAGCGGCATGCCACATACCTGGTAAAAGACATCCTAATACACAAACATTTATGAAAATGCTAAAGAATGCAAAGCTTTAAAAAAAAAAAAAAAACAAAAAACAGTGCAGATGGTGGGTAATCAGAGTGCCTCCTTAATTTTTGAAAAATTAGATTTTCACAAGATGGGGTAGTGCCTCCTTAGGGCTGTCATCATGGCACTGAGAGCTCAAGACAGGAACTTGGAATGGAAACCCTCAGGTATGTTAAACAAAAATATTATTTACCATTCACTTACTAAGCCTGTTCTCATCTGGGGAAAAAAACACAGAACTCCAATGTTTATTTAACAGGACTCAGCAGTTTGGGGTTTTGCTGATGGTGCCTAAATATAGTTCATGAGAAACAAATAATCTTTCAGGGGATGCCCCCTCCCTCCACCTCTCAACCACCTTTCTTTAAAGGTCAGACAACAGCAGGGAAGGCTCTGACACCACTCTGGCAACTGCTGGCACTTGGGCATGATTTCTAAGGGAAGCGAAGGCTGGTGCACCAGCAGCTCCACGAGGGTTAGTTGACACGCGGGCACTGTGTGGGGCTCACCCTGCGACACTGATCCAACCCATTCGTGTGCTAGAGGAGGGCTTTGCTCTGTCCCGTTCCTACCTCTGGCTGGTCCCCTTTGGGCCTCTGCTCCCCTCTAATCAGCACCAGCCCTCTACGTGAGCTGGGAGCACTCAAGGAGACACAGAAGGGCAAAGGCTCATATGCAGTACTGGGCAGGGGAATGCCTACAGGTCACGTCACATCCTGCAGCGGAGCCAGAGCAAGGTCCCAGCTCTCAGTGCTGGCAGATCACCCTGAGCCCTGCGAAGTACTCGCTTCTGCCATACACAGTGGAGGCAGGAGAGCTGCTGCCCAGGAAGGGGCCACAGCTCCACGGCAGGGAAGAGATGGTAACAGCCATGGAGATGGGAAAGGAAAAAGAGTGAAAGGATTAAAGACAGGGTGAGCCCTCACTCTGCCAAAAGGTCTTAACAAGAAGAGCTCATGGAAGTATTTGTAGAGGATGAAAAGTGACCCAAGCCTTCTTCCCCCCATGTCTTCTTTCCCTGATGTCCCGCCCGTGTCTTCCCATCCTTAGCCTCTCCCCAGCTACCTCCCTGGTGCTGGGAAAGGCAGGAGCTTTGCCAGCCCCTTCCCGCACCGGCTCGCCCTTCCAGGCTGGCTTCTGCAGGTGCTCGTACAGACATCGGTAGCAAGGAAAAAGGATTTTACTTAACCTGAGTCATCTTTTACCTCTTTACATCCGCCATCATCTTGCCTTGTCTTAAGGGCAAAGAACCAAGAAAAGGAACGTGCCCTGAAGCTGACAATGGCAAGCAGAGCTGGACAGGAATGTAAATGTACCTCCAGATGTGCAGCTTAGACCAGCGAGACACGCTGTGCGAGGGAATGCTGCACAGCACTGCACTGCCGTGGCTGTGGGTGAGCCATGCCCAGCCATGCCAGGCGCTGCCCTCTCAGATGGCTGTCGCCCCAGGGCACGCCTTACTTCTGAGATTCCCTTTCTTCCCACCTGAAAGCCCAGAGGATCACAGGAAGCTGCAGCAGCTGGTCCCTGGCCACCCTCCAAACATCCCCAGCCTGTAAAAGCCCCAAGAGCTCAGAGCAGAGGTGGGATGGAAGGGCAGAGCTCTGCCCACTGCTTCACCCCCCCAAAATCCCAGAAAGGAGGGAGGCTGCTGGCGGTCCCCCCTCCATCGCGTGCCCAGGGGGACAGGGAGCCCCATGGGTGCTGTGCCGCAGGAGGGGGCAGCAGGGCCAGGTGGAGCCCTCAGAGCACAGCACCAGGTTCCCATCCCGCTGCACTCCAGGGCAGCAGCCACTCTGCCACGGCACAGCTTCCCGATCACATCTCTTCTGCCACCCCAGCCCACACCCCTTGGGGGCCACAAGCACACCCCTTCCCTACAAAGCACAGCTGGACAGGCTGGTCTGTGCCCTGGCAGGCATTTAATGTCACAAACATCCTGGAAAAGGAAAGCCTTCCTTGCTGTCCCCACTCGTCCCACCTCCCACCCTCTCCCCCCTTTGGGCCTCCACATTTTCCATCCTGTGAGTGCAGGAAAATGTGAGGGCATGGAAAACCAAACCATTCCCCAGCAGCCATGCCACCTTACTCCTCCTCATCCCCTATCACCTTGCAGTTCACACATTTCCAGTGCCTGTGTCCAGCTCCCGGCTTCTCCTTTGCCCTGGGGAGGCAGGACCTGCCCTGTCCCACCCGGCCCACGGCGCAGGGACGCTGCCCTGTGTCCAGCACCAAGCCCTCAGGGCGTGCTGCGAATGAGAGCAGCTTTCAGCGCTCGCTGAGGCTGTCTGGAAGGAGCCAGCTCTGCCACCGGGACCCAAGGCAGGGAAGAGAGTGAGGGCTCAGGAACGCCAGCTCAAAGCTGCCTGGAAAACCTCTGCAATTTCCCCTGGTCTCTCTGGCACTCGGCGCTTTCCCGTTAGCCTTTCCAAGAAGCAGCTACGCTCAGGGCGACTGCAGGCGCCTTGTGACTGCAAGCCCTTCCCCAGTGCTGTACCCAGCCGTGTCCTGTGGATGTACCGTGCACGGCTCCAGCCTCTGGTAGCTCCACGCTCTCAGCTAAAGCCAGCATTGCACAGGGGGACCAGCCCCTCCGCCTGGCACGTGCACGTCCCCCACAGCCTGCCCCAGCTCACACAAGGCTTGCTCCGTGCCCCCAGGTGTGGGAAGCTCTGGCATTTCTCCCCCCGCCCTGCTGCAGGAAGGCAGAGCTGTAAATCTCACTTTCCCCGCTGCCGGCCAAGTCGGGCAGAGTGTCAAACGCTCCCTGTGCCAGGGCAGGGTCCCAGCCACAGCTTTCAGCCCTATTTTAAGTCAAATCCGGATCCTCCTTTTTCCCACCCACTTCACAGATTTCTCAGCTGCAACCCCAACCTTTTCCTGGACCCTTCCTTTCTGCCCATCCGGACACACACACACGTGCTCGTGCATGCGTGCATTCACACACACAACTGCCCCTGATGAGGGCAGGAGCTCACTGAAGGGGATGCGATCCACCACCCAAAGTGCTCTTCCAGGAGAATTTCTGCCCCGAAGAAGTCTTATCATCATCCGTCCCTGATGCACAGCCCCTCACACGCCTCCCCACTGCAAAGCTTGTCTTCAGCATCCTGTTGACTCAAAGCAGGATCTTGTGTGCCTTCAAACTCCCACATCCCATAGCCAAATGGAGGAGAGGTCCCAAGGGTCCCGTGCAGCATGATCCAGGGCCAGCTCCAGCAGCGCTTCCAGGGCTTCTCCACAGCCTGACTTGGGCTGAGCAGGGCTGCCCCCTGCAGCAGCAGGTCCCTAGGGTCACACACATGGGGCCACTGAGTGCAAAGGCCTGGGCGTTGCTCACCCAGGGCTGGCAGGGCCTGTGGGCTCACCCCGCCATGAGAGCATTGCCGTCAGAGCATCAGGACAGCGGGAGCCCTTCAACACACTTGTGTCTGTAATAGGGATCGCCACAACAACAGATGAACCAGCAGAGCCGCCTAAGGGCTTGGGGGATGCTCCATCTCCCAACCTGTGCAGGTTAAACCCCTCCCAACGGCACCCTTCATCCACAGTTTGCATCAAGCAGACTGCCCCACGGGGAGGTTGCTCACTGAGCTGCAGTCCCACGCACGAGCACCTCCTGAGGGGGAAAAAAGGGTGATGCCTGTGTCAGCCGTAAGACAGAGCAACAGCAAACAGATGTTCACTGAAACAACTGCTAATTGTTCCCAATTTCAGCCAGGCCTTGAATACTCATCAGCACATGGCACGATCCCTAATGCATTTCGCAGGATGGTGAGGAATGACGGCAGCTGACCACAGGGGAAGGAGCACCGCCACAGCTCCGGTGCTGCCGACCGAGGCAGAGGGGGATTTGTGTTCACGCTCCTTTGACAGAAAAGGAAAACGTGGACCAAAAAGGTAGCTGCTCTGTGCTTTCACAGCAGCACCTCAGGCTCTGCCTGAGTTATGTTTTGCATGTGTTTGAGGATGCCAGGGGATCTGCAAGGATGCTGCTGCCCCACTGAAAGGCTGTGGCTCAGGGCAGCGGCAGGGGCCTTTCCCAGGACAGGCCCCGGGACACGACAGCCCCCTCACCAGGCATTCCTCCTGCTTCTCACTGTAGCAAAATCTTATTCCAAGCCCTCCCCATGCTTTGAGATGTACCTAATACAGCAATTGCCTTTCAGACAGGGGTGGATGGAGACCTGACCTTGCTTCTCACCAAAGCCAGTGAGAACATTAATTAGGCCAAAAAAACAGTGGGCAGACTATCCGGTTTCTTAAGCAAGAACACGCAGGTTAGTAACATCCACACTGCAGAAATGTCCTTTAACACAGGGCCCCACACAATCCCAGGATGAAGGTCAACTCATGTACTTTCCTCAAGCTGCCTCAGCGGAGGTCCAGTGGCAAAGGAGGCGACCCCATGGCCAAGTGAGTCCCACAGCTTTCCTTGGGCCAAGCACCGAGGCGGGATGCTGTTCTCACGTGGCACTGCGTCCCTGCCCCACGTGCTCCTCCTGGCGTGCAGGCTGTTGTTTCCCATCAGGCTGCAAAACAATACCTGTGCACAGCACTTCCAACGTGGCCACGGCCCTGGGGCCACCACCCAGACCCTGCTCCAGCTGCAGCCCTCGCTCTGCTCCTGGTGTCCAGGACAGCTGCACGCTGCCACCCACCTTCGCTCGCTCCTATGGCTCCACCTCCCCCGGCAAGTGCTGGCCAGCCCTGGGCACCCCACAAACCATCAGATCCGGGACGCAGGGGCTGCGTAGAGGCCACGAGCACAACAGTAGCACCGGCCTGACCCAGGCACACGATCTGTCTGTCCACGAGGACACCTGAGGGAGGCCACCAGGGGTTGTATGGCCGCTCACGTTTGCCTCATACACCTACATGGTTCAGAGGCTGTGGCCTCAAGCTCATGCAAAATAACCAAAGTGTGTCAAACTCAACAAAAAGAGGAAGTCTGGGATGTGCATGCCCTTCGAGGAGTGCTGAAGAGCACACACGAGGAAAGCAGAGCCATTTCATCAGGACCAAGCAAGGCCTCTGCCTGCAGCACCCATGGGAAGGCTAAGCCAGTGCCTCTGCAGGTTGCACAAGGCAGGCCGGGTGCTTGGCTGTCATCCCTGAGAGCTGCTTTCTGCTGCTGCAGGTCATAGGGCTCTTCCCGGAGTCACAGAAAAAAAACTTGCCCGTAAGAAGAGTAGCATTGTGAGACCATGACACAGAGGCCTGGCTGTACGCAATACCTCAACACACCCCTAACAAAGAACAAGCCCCTGAAACCTCGCCTGTGCCAGAAAAGCCTTTGCTACTGAACACAGGAGCAAGGCTGAGGAACCCGCAAAGCGCATGCAGGATTTCCTGAGGCCAGGCCCTGACTCTACGGCCTGAGCTCACATCAGTAAATTGCAGCTCCAGGTGCCAGCAGCCCCAGGACACCTTCTCGTGCCCCTGCCTCGCAGGGGAGATGTTTGATGGATGGGCAAAGCAAGCAAATCAGCAGGTCCCCAGCGGGTCTACCCAGCTCGCCCTCATCCATCACCTGCAGCCCAGTCCATGCTGGTGCCCAGCCAGCAGCGACAATGCCTGGACATCACAGCCAGCCGCCGCTCTGGTGCACTGGCGCACTGTGAAAGAAAGGAATTTCTGTATAAATCCCATTTACCATCGGGTTTCTCACTTCCCTTCCAGCAGACAATCACAGCCCTCAGAGCACTGCTGTATGAAGGGACTGTTTAATATATTTTTGGAAGAGGAAAAAAAAATTGCTCAAAAGAGCCTCTTTCAGCTAATAATGAAGTGAATATTATATTAAGAATGAAAACATATTCAGGGTAACTTACAGAGGGAGACAGAAAACCTTTTCATAACACCCTGGCCACAAACACAACTGCCAATTAAACCAGCTTCGTTCTCCAGCCTGTGCCAACACAAACGAGGGGGCAGGGAACATGGAAGCGCTGGGTGCCCATGCAGCTCGGCCCCGGCCAGGCAGCTGGCGCCGCCAAGCAGTTTCCGCTCCGCTGACTTTCAGGCCCAGCTGCTGAAATAAAAAGGCTCGAGGCCCCATCCGGCACAGCTCGGGGCTGCCCCACATGCAGGGGCTCTCAGCCGGGCTGTGGCGATGCGCCAGGGGACGCCTGGCCCTCCAGCCCGTTTCTGCTTCTCCTTGGGAGTAACACCACACTGTGGGGCTGCTTTGGTAAATTTTTGTTTTGCTGCCCTCTTCGCAGAGGGCAGGGTGCAGCACCTGGGTACTGTCACTGTGGGGACAGGAGTCCCCGTGGCACCCAGCCCGAGGGAGCACAAGGGCAGCAGTGTCCCTACAGCAAGGTGCCGAGCTGGTACAGCCAGCGCACGGCCAGCCTCCAGCACCTGCCACGGGCTCTCAGATAGGTGACGCCCGCACCTTGATGCTCTCTGCATTTCCCACCCGACACCCTGCAGGGATGGGGACAGCTCTGCCACCAGGACCACAAAGCTAAGCTCGGACTGTAACAGAGGTGCCGAAACACGGAGCACCTCCGAGCATCCCTATCACCACCAGTGGCCACAGGTCCTCACATGCCCTCAGCACATCACCCCACCTTTGTTTGACATTCCATGCATTTTGGGTACCTGCTGGTGATCCCAGCTCACCCGAACCCCAGAGGGGCTGCAAGCACAGCCCACACACTTGCGTGCACAACATGGCAGGGGCATCGACACCTGCCAACGCTCTCCAGGGTCACATCAGCTGCCATCAGAACAGACAAGGGGGGCACAGCATCCTCACTGCAGGGCTCACTGGCACAGAGCAGTGGTACAAGGAGGGGGGGCCAACAAGCAGGGAGAGCTGGCTGGCAGCTGACACACGAGGCAGGGGTTCTCATTTGCACTTCATGTAGGTTTTTATCCTCACCTTGCAGCCTGAAAAGCTAAACTGATTGGGAAGGAGTGAGGGCATGCATCATCTTGGGTTTTGGTTAAGCTCAAGCACATCCACACCAGGAAAACATCATATGATATCAGATATTTTAATTGCTCAGCCAAGTTCAGAAGCTGCAAGCTGACATTAGATAAACCCACACTGGAAACACAAGACCCCTTTTGAGCTGTAAGTGGTAACCAACCTTTGGAACAGTTTCTCCATGGAACACCCTGAAGATGTTTGTCCAGCTATTTAATAGGGGAGAAAAAATTAGCATTTTGGCCAAAAATAAAAATTCCAGTAGCAAACTTCTCAAAGGCCCACATTTTCTGATTAACAACCAGAAATTGTGTTTCTCTGCAGAGATTTTTCTGTTTTGCCCAAGGACTTGCATTTCTGTTTTAATGCCAAGTAAAGATTCAAGCACATTTTTGATCTTGCCCAGAGGCTGAAAGTTTGCATTTCTTCCTTTAAAAAAATCACAACAGTAGTTTTTGGCATTAATTTCATAAAGACTAAAAAAAAAAAATCACTTCAGCAAACTCTACTTGATCATGCAAAGTCTTTAATACATCAGTAAACTTGTCTTCAAACTAAAGACAGACTCCAGGTCAAATACACACACCACACGGCCCTGGCCTGGGCAGCAGCCTGGGGATGTGTAATTGCCATTACTGGAAGCGCTGCAGTGTGCACAGCCAGCAGCTGACAACAGGAGCAGATCTTCCCGAGACTTATCGGAGTCCCTACTGTGAGGCATCTCACCAACATCTACTTACATATATGTGATTTTACACCTTGAATGCCTTCCTTGAGTTTTATCCCTACAAGTTTAGAGAGCAGACGGTTCCACCTTTGCAAGGTTGTCTATGCACAGCTGTGCTGTTTGCACATCCACCCAAAATGGGTGTCATGCTCACTCAACCCAGCACCCAAAGGCTCTCAGAAATGCCAAGATGTCCCACACCAGAGCAAAAGGCTGAGGAAGCACTGTAATAGCTACCTCATGCTGGAAAACACTGCCACATTTATGTCTTCAGGTCTTGTATCTGATCCTGACAATCCCAAAACAATTGTCTGCTTCACACAGGGAAAATGCATCAGCTTCCAATCAAAGGAAGCTATTGGAACGACTTGTACAAAAACAGTATCCAGATATAAAACCCACCAGAAAAACCCTTTAATTGCTCTGCCTTTGACAAAGTATTACCAAGGATGCATTGCCATCTAGTGTCGACCCTGCAAAAAAAAATCCATCATGGTACTGTGAACCAAATGGGGACTGGAAAAGACCAACGCAAAGCACAGGAGACAGGGCCGCCTGTGCAGTCTGTGGGACAAAACAGCTGGGAAACTCTGGCCACAACAGCTGTGGAAATCCAAATGCAAGAAGCCAGCCACACTAAGCAAATGAGAGTCCAGGCTTGAGACCTTTTAACCAGATTTATATCGCCTGCCCATTCATTCAGTCTCACTGAATACCTTCCATGCAACACTTGCTTTTCTGTTGTATGTTATCATCGCACATCAGGACTCTTGAAGCAGGATAAAGCATTACACTGTATAATTAAGACAGGCAGCATTTTGTAATTTTCTGGTCATCAGATTGATGCTCTTGAAGGCTTTTGGAAAAAGCAGGTCTGGCAAAGAGGCAGATTGATTGTTAGGGAAAAGAGGAAGAAACAAACCTCACAATCCTTTTAGACCTGTTTTCTTCAAACTAAGCAGCACAGCAGGTTGGACATTATTCTTCTCAGAGACCAAGATATCCTTCCTCCAGAAGCACAAAGGACAAGAACAAGTAAGACAAGCAAAAAGGTCTACAAGAGGGTTTACAAAGTGCTACCAACCCAAAGCTTTCCTAATTTTCCTTTTTTTTTTTCCTTCTTCAGTACGTCCTACTGAGAGGGCATTTTATTTTAACATTCCATCAGTGTAGTGGTATGGAGCCCAAAAGCCATAAAGGTGCACCATAAAGGTGCTGGCAGAACTGGGGAAAGCAAGAACGCTTTGAACATCTCTGTCCAGGCAAGAGGCCACCTTGGAACACATGTTGACCACAAGCAACTCTCCCTGCCCTGCAAGTCAACAACATGGCACTGAATCATGTTTGGAAGACATTACCCATCCTAGTCAAACAGACAGGACAAGTGTCATTAAAACAGCATTTCATGTTACCAGGCTTCTCCTCCACAGAATCTGAGTGGCTTCTTGTTAGTTCTGCATTCTCTTGCTGCTCTCTCACTAAGAGGCACCTGGTTTTGCACTTCCCAACTCAGCCATGCCACAAAGGCGTATGTTCAGGAAGAATTAGAGCACACAGTGGATTTTACTCAAAAAGGAAACCAACTTGATCAAAGCTAGAAAAGTCAGCAGTATTTGAAGGGGAAAAGGAAAAAGTTGGTAGTCTTAAGTCATTTGAAATTTAGTATCAACGCTCACTGGAATGTTTAGCCAAAAAAAAGAAGTGTAACATGTTGCTGCCCAAGACAGGAGCTAGCTACACTAACAAACTGGAGCCTATTTCCAAATTCCAGTTCCTTACACTGGCAGAGAGACATTAATCACTCTTGCAAAATAAATGGGCACAAGTCCTGCCAACATAGTTCTGATTTATTTTTCAGAACAAAAACAACATGAAGCATAACTTTTTAAAGAACAATCCGTATAAACAATACAAAACTTCATGGCATTTGTATTTACAGATTCCATAACAGCAGTCCAGAACCTGCAAAAGGTAAGGTTTCAAACTTTCTTCAAAGAGTATGCAACGGAGAAGAAGGTAATCCTCCCATACAGCAGTACTTAGTTCTAGAAACTAAGCCCCAGAACATGGCAAACAAGAACCAGAATCAGGAAAACCAGGTTGTGTATATACCAACAGAAACTCCACATTAGAGTATAATGAAGACCACACTCTTTCCCCTTTTCCCAAAGCACAGATCCAATGCTGAAGTCTCCATGTGCCCAGAGGTAGGTCGTCTTCCCGTCCAAGAACTGTTCTTTCATCAGCTGGGGAAGTCCTAGGACAATAAATACCAGTCAACATTCCCACAGGGATCACTGTGCATTTTATTCCACTGTAGCATCTCCAAGCACTAAGAATTCAATTGTTAACTAGCCCATGTGTACAGTAGCCCTGAAAGAATTACCCAAGAGTTAGCATAAGTTAACTAACCCATAACTAACCCAAGTTAGTTAGCATAAGTGGAACTGGCATTCCTATAAAATTCAACTTTCTCACCTGGGACTTGGAAGAAACTAAATATTAAGCAATAAGAACTTAATATTAGCAAGCCCACCTCAGAGTGGCCTGAAATTTTCCTCAGACCACCTCCCTTCCTACACCAAGTCATTAATGTTACACACAATCTGTGTTTTTTCCAACCCTGTTCTGGGAACCCAGGCCTGGACATCTACTCTTTGGCTTTGAAAAGTCAGTCCTCTGTCTTTTAGATTCACCATTCTCCTCCTCTGAGATTCCTGTTACTTCTCACTGCAGTTGATTGCTCCCATCTTTGTCCCCTCCTCACACCCTAGTCCCACGTGGAGGGCATTTCTGCCACGAGGCAGAGCCACACACAACACCTGCAGTGCATCGAGGCACGCAGTGCTCCCAGCATCTTGTCCGTTGTTACCTCCCCTTGCCCCATCACTCTCACTTGGAATTGGGTCCTTACCCATCTTGGAGTCCTGACATATACCAAGATGACAGATTCTGCACCCAGAGAAGCCTTTCTCTCACTTGCAACTCCTGCCCCATCCCTCCAGCTCTTTAAGGTCACTAGAGCTTCACTGGAAGGAAAGCAGTATCTAGATATAGGGCATTTTCTCTGGATGTAATCCAGACCTGTTTCTAAGCTGTGATTTTTTCCCCTCTCTGTGGGAAACCCCTTGGGTCACTGATCAGGACTCAGATCCCCTGCCTCGCCCTCTACATGGCTACAGTTCCACAACACTGACTTTGCTGGGAACAGCTCACCTGCTCCTCCGGTGCCTCTTCCAGCCATACTGCCCCTTTGCCTCCCCAGCTGCAGAGCGCACTAGCACCTCCTGCTCCTTGTTCCTCACAAGCTGTCTGAGCTCGTATTCAAGTACTGGCTCAACACCACAAGTTCTCTAGTGCAGCTGTGTTGGGTGTAAGCAGAACATGGGATTCCCTGTTGTCCCCACAGCCATTAAGCACCTGTGGTAAGATATATATGCTGCTTTCCTATGTACCTGTTACGTATTTCAGCATCCTGCTGCTCACGATGCTTCTTCAACCAACAGCCCTAAGATCACTCAGAGGAATACAGATATGGAAGGTGTTCCCCTAATTTGTCAGGGCACAAATGGTACTGAAACACTGCTGAGAAGTCAGCCTCATTTCTCCAGCATTTTGAGGCTGAATAGTGGAAGGGAAGGAAGGAAAAAAAGAACCAAAAACCTCATAAAAATCCTTAACAACCTTTCCACACAGTAACCCATTATCTGTCTCCTACTCTCCTGTTCTGGGGGTCAAAATAAAAATGCACATTCAGAAGATGCCCTATCTTCTCTCAGCTTAAGAATACCAGGAGCCCAAATCAATTTTTGCTACTCTTTCAGGAGCTGTAGCCACTTGAGCTTTTTCAGTTAGCTTGGCTGCAGTGATCTCTGCAAATTTAAATCAAATAACTCTTCACAAAATAGAGAAGCCTGCTCCTTAGAGGATATCAACTTACAGACTGCTAACCAGAAAGTTAAAGAGCAGTAATTCTGAGGAAAACAGACATTTACCAACTAAAGGATGAGAAGACAAAGCATCATGTGATGCTTAAGATATACACCTCATTTATTATATAACCTTGGAAGGCACGAATTTTGCTCTGGCACCACAGGATCACAGGACAATTAGGGTTGCAAGGAACTGGTCTCCAGTTCAATACCCTGTTCACAGAATTAGCTATGAGGTTGACTGGATTACTCATCTTCCCCCAATGACTTTGAAGAACCCAGGTTTTATTCAGTCAGTATGCTCAGAGCCACACAAGACAACTCAGAACCCATGACTCAAATGACACCCAGCCAGAAAACGTAGTCTGAATTAGGACAATCCGCCTCTCTCAAAGGCTGTCCCCAACTACTGTGCTTTTTTTAATCTCAAACTGAACAGTCAAGTAACTTTCAGGATTCCTGGAAATTCACCAGCAGCAGATTTCTAGTCTAGCACAAAATAGGAATTGCTGTATCAAGTCAGCACTTAGTCACTGCCCTGGTTCATCCAGACTCATCTTACAGCCTCATTTATAAGGCTATACCTCTTACTGCCAAAACTTCCAAAACCAGGGGGTTCGCTGAGTATCTTGTGTTACATTCACAGCTTTGTGCTGACAGCCTAGTACCTACCCTGACCAAGAGAAAAGGGAGAAGTTTATGGAAAAAAAAAGCTACTAGAGGACACTGCAGCTGATCTCTTTTCTTTGAAACTTTGAAAATTAATCAGAGATAGAAATGCTTAAATGCTCTGGTGCACAGCATAGAGTTGTAGCAATCAGGACAAAAAAAAGAAAGGTTTCTAAAGTGAAAAAAATCCTCATACTTGATGTTCTATGCTTTATTAGAGAAAAGCATCTTTGCTCCTGTTAAAACGCAACTGACTTCTACTCTGCTACTTGTCAGTCTATTACTATACCCACACAGCACTTCCTTTTATGTGTTCCTGATAGGCATACTTAAAAGATAATCACTTTATGTTTCTACTGTCTGTTAGTTGTGGTTTGGGGTGTCTAGCTGGATATAAAACCTACAGTTACTGAGACTTCTCGTGCACCACAAAAACAAGAGATCAAACCGAGTCTTCTGGTTTCATGGCTGCTATTTGAAGTAATAAAGTCTTTACATAGAGCTAATTAAAAAAATATTCAAACTGAAACCCTAAAGCCATTTCAAGGAGTGTTTGATCAGTTCATCTCTTTCATTTCCACCTAATGGCTACACAATCAAAAGAGAAGTGTAAGGGAAATGCACAGCCCTGAAGATGCCGAGTTGGAAGGTGTTCAAAGCGTTTGCTGTTCCTACAGGTAGAAGAACGGCACACTCCAACCAGGACTCCACTCCAATGTTTGCTTCCTTCCCTTAAAAACAGGTTGGCAGCAGCTTAGCCACACAGCACCAACACTTGCTCACTTTGAAGTTCAGACAGAAGTCTGTTGTACCACCTATTTTAATTCATGCTTCAGAAAGATAAGGCAGTTGAGCACCAATTTACAGTAAACAATATGCCAGGTCACAGGTCGTTTATAACCACAATCGCCTTTACTCTGCATTAAAGCCATAATTAACTATTAATGTTCAACTAAAGCTTTAAAATTTGTTTAAAGCTGCCTTTTTTTACATGAAGAACTGTAGTTGCATCTTCCCTGGTTCCCCCTCTCCTGTCTCAGTCTCCAGAAGGGCTACAGGAAAGAACGTTGTGTAGGCACCAAGCATAGCAGATGAAGTTTTTGCAGAAGCACAAAGAAGCCGAAAAGAGTGTGCACTTACAGCACTGCTCCCGTCAGTTCAGCCCTCATTAAACTCATGCTCTGAATCAAAAGCTCCCCACAGCACTGCACTGAGATAACCCACAGTGAGAAGAAACTTCTCAAGAGAAGCAATCAAATCATCAGCTTTGTGGAGAGCAGATAACCTAGGAGGCTGGCCTGGCTGTTACAACCCAGTGAAGTGCCTTTAAGAGACAACAGCTACTTTCAGAGAAATGCAGCCTACAAGTGCTTCTAACAGGAGGCAGAATACCTCACTTTCAGCACTTCAACTCAAACCACTGAGCACAGAGAAGAACGGAACAGTCTTGATTTGTTAGTCACAAGGATACAGTACATCTTATACCACAGGACCCCAAGAGCACTCCGAAAGAGCACATTTCATATACCCTTTTTAGAGGCACAGATCAGCAAAGGAGCGAAAACCTTCTACAACAGCAATTGCCTGAGAAGTGCTCTTCATTCAAGACCTGACAAGTCCAAAAGGAACTGCCACTCTGAAATAACAGCCTAGAGAAAAAACACTGCCACCAGGACATGAACAAGCTCCTTCTTAAATGCATCATGTGGGCTCCCTAAGAGGTTACTGACAGACTGCAGATCTTCTGAACACAAGAAAAAAGTCCAGCTACAGCTTTATCAGCTAGCTGATAAGATGTGCTGAGTGATCCATCCTGATACGGTGAGAAGAAACAGCTATTTACAAGACCAGAGAATCATGGTTTGTCAGAACATTATTAGAGGGAATGCTACACATCCCCATGACATGGATTCCATCTCAGAGCATGCAGCATTCCTTCAGAAGATAACATAATTAGGATACCACTTATCTGCTATGAAAGCAATTTTGCTGTCAGCCGTACCTTTGTCTCACCTAGGTGTTTAGGGATGTCCAACTGTTACTGCTTCAAGTGAAATCACTTATGGCCAAGATTACTGTGAAGCCTATCTTCAGGTAGTACGAGAGCATGCAGAAGCTGAGAGGCGCTGCAGGTCTGAAGGCTCGAACAGGCTGACCGACAACTGCCAAGACTACCCCAACACAGGTTCAAGAGATGTCAAAACTCAAGAAGTGAAGGTGCAAGGAACAGATGCTTTACTCCTTGTTTATATCAAGCTATATCAACTTTCATTGTCTTCTGAAGATCTGTGCTTAAAATGTTTTCTTCCCCATGATAGCTTTTTTGCCAGTGGATCCATAATCCTCAGCCCTGCAAAGGATCCACAATGAGTCAAACGCCTGTACACTAGAAAGACAGTTCAGTGGAAGGAAGAATTAAGAATTAACCAGAGATCCTTAATTAGTCTTGACTCCAGAGAGCTTGAATGCTGATGACATGCACTACCACCCTGAACCTGAGGTGATGGTGAAAGGGTCTGTCAAGTCTGCTCAGGTCTTTTGTGCAACAGGGATACCTAAGGCAAAGAAGAGAAACACAGGAAGCAGAGCTTTTTCCCAGGCATTTCCAAAGGAAAATCCCTTAAAAGCAGTAATAAACCTTCCTCAGAGAGCAAGAGGTCTCATAAACCAGACAATTATGAGAAGGTGAAAGGAAAAAGATAAGCTCTTCAACACACACTTCTGACTCAGTAAGGACTTCATACAGCAAGTGTGGGCTGAAATTGATCCATACAGCAGTTCCCAGTCCTTCAAGAGCTGGGATAGCTTTCATGTCAATAATGCTCAGCATTCTGTCAAATCAACAGTTTCCCCAATAAAGCATCATGGGTACTGGGAAAGGCACATGAAGGTCACGTCTTTCACGTCTTCCCTTACTACAAATAATCCTGCAGATCTGCAGACTAACTCACAGTAGTGCCAAAACACTCCTTAAGCAAAAAGCCTTCCCTAAAGCAGTATCCCCCAAATCTGAAAGCCTTGTTAGTGTCTCCTGCCTCTTGGTACAGAGGACCACAAAAGTTGTCTTGTTGCTAAGTGCTATCACCAGTGTCAGACATAGCAGTGAACGCCCTGGTGCTGTTCAAGCAGTGATGAGCCGCAGATCTTACAATAGGCTGCGCTGTGCCACTGGTGATGGCTACACCCCATTACGAGGCTGCACATCACGAACAATGCTTGGTAGCTCACAAGCAGGGGAATACTTCCCAAAACCACAGTGAACTCTTACGGGGGTCCTTAGCACTCTTTACTCTCAGCTGTCTCTGTATCGTCACAGGTATCACGATACCTGCTTAGAGCCTTTTAAACTCCTCTAAAGTTTGTCTGCGTTTCACCACGTACTGCACTAGAGTGGAAAGCTCACAGGAGCCCTGACCACTGCCAGCACCCCCTCACGATCAGGAGAGCACCTTGCCAGGAACCTAGGGTGTCAGGACATTAGACGTTTAGTTTTACTTGAAAAAAGTGGTGTCTGCAGAATAAACCAAAACAACGTGGAAAGACCCTAAAAAATAAGCCATCAGGGCATGGTTTGCACCACTATCATCCGAGGTTTTTCCTACTGTGTTGAAATTACCTTGTAGTGTGCTGCAGCTCCTCTGCACTCTGAATCCTACCACAGGCTCTGATGTCTGGTCTCAGGGACAGAGTCCTCAGTGCAGAACCATGCTGAAGCAGCAGCAAACAAGCACACCCACACGCCATGACATCAACTGATCCCAGTGGAGGCAGTACGCATGGCTAAAATAGACAGGCCACATCTGACCCAAGTCCAAGCACAGACATTTAGATCACCTTATGTTTCTGCTCAGGGTAAGTTGTCACTGAAATAAGCAAGCAGCAAAGAGCATCCTTCACTCTTTGGAGGCAGTAATGTCTTTCAAGCCCAAAACAATGTATGTTTCTTTACACAGACATGGTTACAGTTCTCCACACTCAACACTCCTCCAAGATGCCTGGCTAGAAGAACAAACACACAACAGCATATGGAAAAGGGCCCTTTGTTTTGCTGTATAAGGCTGCGCATGACATTAAAATCCTCAGATTTAAGACTAAAACAGATACAATAAAGACATTTCTTCTGCTAGCCCAGAGAGGAAGTCCATAGCACCCCAGATCAGCAGGGCTGGTGGCCAGGCATGCCAGTTCTGCCTATCTGCTGTATGGGATGGCATATGCACATGGCAGCCCAGGGAGAGCTGCCCACCATTTGTAATACTGCAAGAACTAGAAGCACCAGTGGGGGCTTTTGTGCCTCAACCACAGCACAATTAAGCAATAATCTGATCCCAGGCACAGTCACCTGCAGCAGACTGCCATCCAAAAACTGTTTGGTTACAACCTACTTGAGGTTATGTTCCCCCCGTTTTCCCTTTTGCTTGTCAAGCTAAAGCATTTTTACTTACACTTCATACAGCTTATCATAGCTGAAACACAAGAGGTAGGGAAAGGAGACTAAGATCTTCTACGAAATACCATTTTTAAAATCACCACGCATCTCCTTGCTGCTGGAAGCGAAGGCCAGTAACTCTGAAGGCTCTGCAAAACTAAAACTTTCTTCATAAAGGCATTTACATCTTAGAAACAGACCATTGCCCTTCAAATCCTACCTGCATGGTAAACCACGTATTATCATACTAATGGAAAGAACCCAGCATCTTTTTCACTGGTTTGTAACAGCAGCATTGAAGTTAGCAAGTTTTACCTTCCTGCTGCCAGCAGCAGCTCTGAGAAATAAAAGCCCACACAGGAATATCCACCAGGGGCTCAGCCTGTCCTTTCCAGGGCAAGCACGCTGTGCAGGCCCAGGCAGAAGCTTGAAGAGAAACACAGCCATGAACACCTTCCTACCTCACCAGGGAGGCTCAGGATTGTGCACACAGAGGGCAACACCAGGTTTTAGATATTCACTGAGTTTCAGAGCAGATGGTCTTGGGCTGGGCCCTGAGGCATCCCTCCAATGAAACTAAAGTACCAGCACTTCACCAGTGCCTTGGAGGACGGGCAATGCAGGGCAATCTGAGATACTGCATGGATCTCCCTCCTAGTCTGGGCAACGTCACCCCTAATACATTAAGTGCCCTCACCAAGGGCTTCTGTAAACAAGCCTTCGTGATTAAGTGTCAGAAGGACGAAGCCAGGCTCTTCTCGGTGACACCTACTGATAGGACAAGGGGCAATGGGTGCAAGCTGAAACATAGGAGGTTCCGCTTAAATATGAGAAAGCTTGTTCCACGGTTAGGGTAATGGAGCACTGGAACAGGTTGCCCAGGAGGGTTGTGGAGTCTCCTTCTCTGGAGACTTTCAAAACCCACCTGGACGCATTCCTGTGTGACATGATCTGGGTGTTCCTGCTCCGGCGGGGGGATTGGACTAGGTGATCTTTCAAGGTCCCTTCCAATCCCTAACACTCTGTGATTCTGTGATCACAAAGAGTACATCAGAGTTCAAAGAGCACAGGAGCTCCTGTTGGTCCCTGCCCTCAGTTCCCTCTCCACCATCTTTTAGCCCGACCTGTTGTCACAGCATAACAAACCAGGGACACATGTCCAGTGCGTCAGAAGGGAAGCATGGGTAGCAGGGGATCCCTATGTGGAGGTGGAGTCATTTCTCCACTCCTGGTTGGTTTCTAGAAGAGACCATGGCCTACCAATCTTCAAGAGAGGTATTAGAGATACTACCAGACATGAATTGTAGAACTCGGGTCAAAGAAAAAAAAAGATGCAGCAGGAAGGAAGATCTAGAGTGGAAAAAAACTCAAACCCAACAAAACAACCAACAACCTTAAAGCTTTTCTCCTTCCTCTGCTTAGTAAGGAGAATGCTTAATTAAGTCATCGTTCAAACCTTCCCACTAGCTCTAATGATGCTCAGCATAAAGCAGATGCTTAATTTCCTTTGCAGCACAAGACATCTCAGTGGTATGATAATTTGCATATTCTAAAGTGAAATTGCTGGTTCTGTTGTTAAGCTGTACACAGTGGGTAGGGACAGCAACAGCAGGAGGCATATTTTAGATCTTCAGCTTAGCAATAAAGGAGAGCAGTAGGGGAAGGAGGAAGCTGCTGTTTACTTAGAAGTCTGGAGCCTTCCCAATGCAGGAGTTTTGATTCTACTATTCACATACTACTCAGTTTATTTGCAAGTCTCTTTTAGCTTATTAGGTCAGTTTAACTGGCAACTGATGCTGATTTTAAGCCTAATTACAGTCACTTCTACCAGGTGACACAACCCCAGTTCTGCAGCCAATTCTCACCAATTAATGGCTTCAGAATTGCTAGACCCTGCTATTCATAGCAATCTCAAGTTTGACCTTAGTTTCCTGCCATAATTTCAGCATTACTTGTTTGCACTGGAACATTTCCCTGCATGCTCTCAGCTACCAAGACTACTTCTCCTGTGTACTGAAATTGAGATACACATTAGAGGCAAGCCTTCAGCTTTGGCTCATCTTTAATTAAAAACAGCAAAAAAAAAACAAAGATTCACCTTTCTGGGATGAAGCTACCACCAAGGACCCTCTAATAGGTTCCAGACATTTCTAGGGAATTTGTCTGTGCTTCATGATTAAGTTCTCTTTATCATGAAGGACCACAGCAATACAAAATCTTTCACCAAAACCCTTCACTTTTCAATGGAAGAGAAACTCCACTAAACCAGTGGTCCTCAGTCTACCCATTCTACAGTTTAAGGGTCAAAGGGGACTTACAGCTATGCATGTACCAGGTGACCTGGCTTGACACATGCTGCACAACACAAGGTTTACAGAGGCAGGCAAATAGCCCAAACTTGAAGAGATGCAAGCAAGAGGCCCCAGGCCACTGTGTTTGCAAAGGACTGCAGCAGGACAGATTTAAAAAAGCATTTGTGCTTCTATTTCTACCCCTGAGTATTTCTGGATTCCTCAAAGAAGCATCAGGAACAGCCTCACATTTCACCAAAGAAAATGTTTATTCTGACATAAAACTCCACTAAAAAGGAAAAAAGGGTGTTCCGAGCAAGATGATGCTTACAGCAATTACAGGACCCACACTACACAGTAAGGGAGACACATCCCAGGCAGAATGAGTATATTCAGGCGCACCTGGTTTTTGAGTGTCATTGTGGAAAACACAGAACAGCAGCCCTGGGTTACCCAGTAGAGACAAACAAACCATCTGCCCCCTAACAAAGCAACCATTGCACGTCTCAAAGCTTACAGCAAAGCCACCTGGGTAGGAGCACTGAACCAGGGGATATGGCAGTGAGTCAGGACAGGGAGAATGCTGCAACTACAGCGGAGTCACTCAGCTGGTAAGCTGGACATGGGGTCAGATCAACACTCAGACCTGCCAACTGGTATGCAGAAGTTTTCCTTAACTGTTGCAATTCCACTGGATCATTAGACATGAGCTACAGGCAGCACTCACAGGCCATCTACTCACTAAATGCTTAAGACAAAGGATAAAACAGGCATGCCAGACTGACTGATACAGCTTGTGCCCTAAACTGAACTTGTACAAAGTTGTCAGAAAGCACTAAAGAATGTTTTGCCTCAATTCTGGCTACATAGTGGTGCCTTTGAGAGAAAGCAGGAGCTCCAGTTGGAACTGCTGTGCTCCTCTCTGAATATTTTTTTTTTTTTTTAAATGCAAGACACAGCAGCAAGAGATTTTTCTTACAAGGAATTAACAATGAATTGTTATGTAGGTGACAGTGATGTAAATTTGTCTGGAAGACTTTAAAAAACAACTTCAAGGAAGGTCAGAATCTTTGACTGACAGCTGACAATCAGCTGCTTAAGCAGGCAGAGCTCCACGAAAGCGCTGTATATTTGCATCAGTGCAAATATATAGAGCCAGTGGAGAAAATCTTGCTGATGGATAGTTACACCTAATTTTAAAGGCTGCCTCAGACAAAGGCTTCTCTTTTGCACTTCTCAGTCTCCATGAACTGAAGACTTTTTTTTTTTTACTTGTAACAATAGCTACTTTACATTGTACTGCATGGAAATCAGTATCTTCGCCGGCCTCTCTTTGGGAAAGAAGAGGCTACATTGCTTTACCACGGGATGACCTGCCTGCTGGCCCAGCAGATGACTCTGTACGCTCAGAGCTCTACTATGACACGGGGCCAGCAGATGCACAGATTGACACAAGACGTTCCCCAGCTCAGGCACTGCTACATACTACAGTCAGAAACAAGAGAAGTCATACAGGCTTTCCAATTGCAAGTCTCTAAAATTCAGTAAACTGAGACTCAGAGCCTCCTCGGCAAGTCTGCGGCCACAGACTTCCTGCACACAGTGGCAGAACCACAGCCAGTCACAAACCCCTTTTCATAGTGACATGCCTGGGGGTAGGTACCTGCTAACAGATCTGACCACCTCATCCTGAAGCCAGAGAAGAATTTGTGCTCTGAGGCAGCTCAGCAACATGCAGCTATGATCGGGGCACAGGGGAGGCAGGACGGGTAAAGACTACAGCAAAGAGGCACATACAGCCAGAAGAGGGATGTGTTGCTTTAGGAAACAGGCATTCAGTCAAACCTCTTCCTCAGGTATTAGGTTAGCTTCCTCACAGCCACAGACAAGAGAAAGAGGCAGCCTTAAAATACCACAGCTGAATCCTGCACTCACGCTTTTGATGATGGAAAGGCTGCTAGTACTCATTTTCAGCAAGTAGAGGGATACTGCCTGTATTGTTTGAGATAGAATGGCAGCAACCTCTGACAGACCTGAGCTGGTGATGCTTTCTGACAGAAGGCTGCTGTCATTTTCCACAACCCTTTCCCTAGGGCTTACCCTGAGGCAAGAGACCAGTGAAGGTTTCCACTTCCCCTTATACCCTGGTGAAGGTTTTGACAAAAAAGAATGATCAAAGAGCCTTTGTGCATTTATAAACCTGTCAATTTTGCTAGAAGATTTAAGGCTTTAAAGAGTCCAAAACATCTATTTGAAAATTTCTATACAAACAGGTTTTTTAATATTTAAAAAAAGAGAAAAAATATTTAGATTTTTTCTGAAGTAAGGCATTCCAGCAGCTCCAGACAGGAGTGCTGGAGGGGAGGAGGAAATCCAAATCTTAAGTCTGACAGAAACAATTTTTGTTGTTTTGTTTCTTTTAGTTGGCAGAGAAACAAGACTACACAGCTCTTTCTCCCCCTGGCTCTAACGAGGAATAACTGGGATGAGCAGCACAGGAAACAACAAAACCAAACTTACTCAAGTGTTGCCAGTTTCAGGTTCCTGTCCCATGCCAGCCCACCTGGCAGGAAAGATTCCCCAAGCACACAGTGCAGTAACATTTCACCCTGCTGTCCTGCCCCTTCCCCTCCACACATTCCCATTAACTTACCTGTTGTCACCAAAATCCTCCTAGGCAGGAGAGAAGCAGGTTTCCCCCACCACCACCAGAAAACCCAATCCAGAGAAGACAGTGGCTTTAGGAGACCTCAGCCTTTTCACAACTTGATTACCTTTTTCTGGTCATGCATGAGAAGAATTGAGACTGGCAAGCATTCGGCAGCACATTTCTTTCTCCTTTTCCACGTAGTCTTTATAGCAGCTGGAAAGCAGAGCACAAACACAGGAACCATGGGCTGTGAACTGCCCACCCAACTGCCAGTGCCACAATGAGAAAAAATATATATAACACATTTTTAAAATAAACTAGCCTAGCATAAGTGTGCTGCTAGGAATGGAGCAGCTGTTCCAGCCTCTTTCTGCCATGTCCAGGAATTAATTCTGCCTTATTCCCAGACCTTGGGTCCCTTCTCTGCTGGTACCTATTAGCTACTAAGATCATTTGATTTCTGGTAGCCTGATGCTTTCTACTCTAGTTTTGCAAGTGTGAGATGATGCAGAGGAACCCCCAGCTGTATCCCGAGGACTAGTTTGGTGCCCCCTCATTTGCACTATTCCTTGCGCAAGCCATTACAGTGCCTAGCAGGACACGTGGTCCAGGTGCTCTGCTACTTGGCAAACTGCTGCTAATGGCTATCTACCACTGACCTTTTGAATCTAAGCAGAGGATGGGTAAGAGACAGCAAGGATGCATGCCCAGACTGTGTAGATGGCAGGGCAAATGCTTCCTCCTCCAATTTCATCTTCCTGCCAGCATCACATTTACGTGTCAAAAGCTATGCAGACCACTCCATTTTAATCACCGCTTCTCCCAGCACCCGCATGGCCAGGAGGAAGCACAGCACCCTCCACACCCTGCGCTCCACATCACCAGCAACAAGGTCTCACTGGTACAGAATCCCTGAGCCAGAGGGGGACTCGGTTTAGGCACTGTCCCAGGGATCAATGGCTGTCCAAAGGGGCAGCTCCACTGCATCTGCTACTGTATAGGGTCAAAAGCAGTTTTTATAACGCTATAAACAGCAGGAGTGTGATGCTGGTAATGCTCTTAGCCCCAAGAGCAGTAGAGGTGTGCGCCCACAACTTGGAAGCATTTCATTCAATGAAACCTCAGCACAGCACATCTCTGCTGTGAAGACTTTCAGACAGATGTCGCCACTGATCTTAGTGTGGATAGCTGTGACACACACCTAGGCTGGATGACACATGTCTACCAAAGTTGGAAATCCCAAAGCCTCTTTTGGAACAGAGGCACTGTTTCACATCAGTTGTCAGAAGAGCCCTGTTTTGTTCTGGATTTGATATAATGTATGTCTTCTTAAAAAAGCTGCCAAAGGCAGCAGCACAGTTTGCACCAAGACCACTGCAGCTGGTACCAGGTATGTTCCACAAGATACTTGCCCAGGGTTCTGCCTGTTTTTCTCGGGTCAAAGCAAATTTTGCCAAGAACCCGGCTTAGCTGTTGAATGGGTACTTTTTGAAGTTCAGTTTTATGCACCAAAAGGTAGCTATTGATTAACTTTGCAAAAAGGAGTGTTGTAAGTGTATTCAGTAAGGAAGTGAAAAGCTTTTAAGAACAAAATTTTGATTCATATTCCACTTTTGAAGCCTTTGCCAGATCACATTACAGGTTTTCACAGGCAAGGCAGCTTGGTAACAGTACAGAGATCCAGACTGAGGTGTGGCATGACTAACACCACCCAATATCATCATCATCTATTTCATACTAATTCCACTCTTTGTCATTGTAAAAGCAACAAATACACTAATTTTAACTGGCAGCGAAGCAGAGACTCCAAGACAGATGTTTAACACATACCCAGCTTACTGCACCACACGTTAGCAGTACATGTTGCTACCTCCAGCCTCAGAGCTGACAAGCCTGCCTGTTGCTTCCCTGAAGGCAGAGTGCCTTGTTGCTTCCTGGCAGAACAAGCTCAAAATTATTAGCAACATTTTTCTTCTACCAGCCAATATATTCTGAATGAGTCTAAGACAACGCACAAGGCTTCTGGAATCAGGACATTTAATACCGTATCATGGGTCTTTGATACCACCTGCAAACCGATCCTCCAAGAGCAGCCACTCAGTCATCCAGAGCCATCTGATAGCTGCGTTCACCTAGCATTTGGTAGCAAGGTACTTAGGCAGACGAGGATGAGTCTGAAGTAGCTTACTTCAGATTTCCAGACCAGCAGCTATTACTAGCTATTAGTAGCTATTACTTCACCCAGGGAAGACCCACACAACCGGCTGCACCAGCCACATCAACTACTCCTATTAGAGATGTGACTGCTCCCTACAAACACTGCTGCCAATGCCTAGCAGCAACAGAAGAGCCTTCCTATTCAGGGGCTGCTTTGGGATCTCTGAAGTTGGGTCTTCATCACATTGTGTTTGAACAGTGCCAGAAGTACAGCACACATTTTTGGGAACCAGCAACTGCTTTTGCCAGTTTCAAACAAAAGAACAGAGTGAGGACAGAGACTAGCATTAGTCATGTTTTCAGGGGGTGAGGGCATGACTAAGGCTGGCAGGATTGTGCTGTACTCAGCCTGTGGGCAAAGGGAAAGGTTGCCTTTGGGATTGCTCATTTATCACCACCAAGGCAGCAAGAAATTCACTTTTAAGATCTTCCCACAGTTGAACATCAGTATTTGTAGTTCTGTACAATGAAACTCTGAAGCACTTGCAGTGCAAAAAAATTGTTGTAATCAGCCAACACATCTTAAAGAAAGTGAAAATCTGTATTAATGCAGAGCATCATCATCTTGAGTGCTAGGCTACTGCATTTCATTGGTTTTGAGGCATTTCAGCAGCTCCCTACCTCCCTGCCATCAGCCCGACCCACCTACTCAGGTGGAGTGCATCACACATCCCTCTGCACAAGAAACCCTCTGGGAAGAATGGATGCTCTCAGCTTCTCACGTATCACCTGTAACCACTGTGTGCAAAACCTTTGAACCAACCCTCCCCACACTAAAGGAGCTTCTGCATTTCCCCAAGACCCAACAGTCTTTGTTTAAAAAAGTTAAATCAAACACAAACACCAAAGTATTTTTGAGTGGGTGTTTCCAGCCTGTCAGCACTCCTTCTACAGGGATAGAAAGGAGTTCTCACCTTGCCAGCTTTTTCAGCTCATTGTTAATATCGTTGTTAAACGGCTCTATATGCTGAGCTCTGACCAGGAAGTCACGGGCTTTTTTGTATTCTGTCATGCAGAGACAAGCCTGCCATTGAAAGAAGACAGATGCACCGAAAGATAAATATAGACTCACTGCTGCTCTTCAGACTGAAATATGTACGACTACAAGCATTTCTAAGACAGATCTAGGTAGCTCAGAAATCCCTCAAGAAAAGACTTGTGACAGATTTATAGAGCCAGATTTTCTGAAAGGTCAGATGCAGAAGAATCAGACTGCTGCAGGAGCTTAGGCATTAATTTAGTGGCTCTCAGTTTATTCTAGGTACTCTCCACAGGCAGAGAGTTTGGGTCATTGCTTGATGCAGTTACCAGCAAAATTTATTTTTGCCCACCTGGCCACACCTGAACAGCGCTTTGGTGTTTCTGTGGTCGATCTCCAAGGCCTTTTCCCCATACATCAATGCTCGGTCAGGATGTTCCAGCTTCAGGTAGGTAACTGAGAGATTCAGGAGCACCAACAACTTGGAAGCATCAATCTGACACCGCTCTGCCTCATTGGAAGGGCTGCGACCAAGGATGGAGTATGCCTGAGAAGACAGGGAAAAGGACTAGTGCACAACAAATCCACTATGGGAAGTGAGAAATCCATCCCAATCAGCCAGCTACATCCACGTTTCTATTTATCTTGGTTAGTTAAAAAAATAATAATCAAAACCCTAAATATACTGCACAGCATTACCTGCATGACTAGCCAACTCAGACACAAGACTGCAGCAAACTTATCGAGGAACTAGACAGCAGCAGAAAAAAATTACACCTGGTACCCAGACTAAAGATAAAGGTGGAAAAGCAGTATTTTAGGAAGAAAGAATTTAATGTTTTTTTGTTAAAAATACCAAGAGAAAGCAATCTTAAATGGAGGGAAGAAAAATGTCTCAAAGCCTCACTACTTTTGAAACAAAGGCAAATGCATTCCAGTTTGGACACCCGAGTATTTTCCTGCCCAGGCATGCTGTGGAGTCTCCATCCTTGGAGATGGCCAGAACCTGAATGGACACAATCCTGGGCAACCTCCTGCTCTTGATGACCTTGAGAAGGGGGTTGAACTGGACGATTTCCAGAGGTTTCTTCCAGCCTCAAGTATTCTGTGGTTCCCAGACAGGAGGCTAGAAGCTGAGTGCCCAGGTGCTGGTGATACCTCTACTCCCAGAACATGGAGACTCTAGATGACTTTCAGCATTAAGCAGGATTCTGCTGCAATACAAGGTTGTACTGCCTTATAACATCTCTCAGCAAGAGCTGCCGTGAAAGCTGAGAAAGGCTCCGCTTTAGCAGTCCATCACAAAAGCCACTCAGGGCTCACACAGACCCTGAGACGCACTCTGCCTTAGCAAGAGCCCACCGGGAGCAAGCCTGAAGGAAAAAGGTTCTGCATATTTCTGCCAACCCTCCTCCTCCATTTACTACTGCTGTTCACACAAAAGCAAGCGTTTCAGATCACTTCTTAAATAAGAAACTGAATATGTACTTAAGTTGTATAAACTTTGAATTGTACTCATTACTGTGAACTAGCACTAAATAATTACCACTTTCACAGCCCATAGACAGAAAACACATTTTTCTGGTGTCATACCCTTTTGTATCTCTCTTTGGCACCCTCAAAGCACTGCTTACGGTAGAGGTAATTGCCAAACTCTCTCTCCGTGTCCGCCACTTTCAACACTTTTTGTAGAGGAAAGGTATCTTGCTGCTCCTGTATAAAGAAACACAGGGATTTCAGCTCAAAAGACAACAAGCAGAGATCACAGGCAGGGCTCCCCTGCCCAGTCCCTTTCCAGTCACAAGGCAGGAGTCAGACCATTGCCAAGGTCCCCTGCAGCATCCAGCCAGGCCACCACAATGGAATTTCCCTTCTCCAGGCTGAAACATGCCACTGTTTTGTCAGTAACTCCTACTGAGAAGTGCTACAAAACAGGTCAAGAAGCTCAACAGGACAAAAAAGACTCACGGGGTGTGGGGGGTAGAAATTTGTTCTTAAATCCTGCCCAATGCTCTCACCTTAGCACAGAACAGGCCATAAATACAAAAACACTATTCTTGGCACAAAAGGTGAAGCTGTTTGACAGGCTGCATTGCTCTAGCGGTGCCACATCACCCTGGGTGGCTGCCTCATGCCAACTCTGTGACCAGCCTGACACCACACAGGACACCAAGCCAGCAAAGAAAAAAAAACAGCAACAAAAAAAAAGAGGGACAGGTTTTCCCCTGGGTTTGCAACTTTGAATCAGCTCAAGGAGAGGTGTAAGCAAGAAAGGTTGGACAACAGGCAAAACAGGGAGTACGCTCTCCCCCGTGCAACAGTGGTTTGATCTCAGGGTTGCATCTGGCAGCAGCAGCCTCTGCAAGAGCAGCTAGGGAATAAGGAGGGCCTCTCTCCACCAGCATTGCTGCCTGTGCCCCAATCACTGACCCACAACCACAGCCCAAAGCCTTTTACATGAAAAGGGGGAATTAACAATAACACCATAGCTCACCAGGGAGGAAAGTGAACAGTGAAGGAGCACTTGGGAAAGCAGCCAAGAAGCAAAGACAAAGGGTGGGGGGTGGGGGACACTTCAACACTGCAGACTTAAAAAGGATTTTGTTTTTAAAGTGACAGTTACTGCTCCTGACACTTCAGAGAACTTCCTGGAAGCTGGTGCCCTCTAGTGAAACCATGAGGTTTTTCGTACAGCTAAAAATAAAGGTAAGTTGTTCCCCTGACTCCACCACAGCGGAGCGAACAGAGGCAGCACCCAGCTTCCCCCTCTACACTTGAAGTAAGCACGGCAAGGTGTGCCAGGCGAGCACTAATGGGCATACATCTGCATCTGACTGGAGCCAGCAGCCCAGGGCCTGGATAACTTCACCTCCATTGAAGCTTAACAAACGTATGTAACGCACGATACACAGCAACTGAAGGGAAAGACAGCAAACATTGAGTCTCCAGATTTATGCCTCAAGCCTTATTAAGGCAACTCACAGCAGTCAATGCAAAGAACGCATCAGAATCAGCAGAATCTAGGAAGTCCAACATCTCCACTTCGAACAGGACTGTAGCATTTGGGGGAATCAGAGGAGGACAGCCCTGCTGGCCATAGGCATAAACCGGCGTGAAGACAAATCTTGCCACCTCTCCCTTCTTCATCGTGAGCAGGCCAATCTCCAGGCCCCTCAGTGTAATGTCTGTCACAACAAGAAACGCAAGGCCATGAGAATCCCAAACCCAGAATCTACCCTCAGACTCCAAATAACAATTTCTCTTAAGGTCTAGACAAAAAAGCTCCGGTGTTCACATACCACCAACTACAACAGTCAGTTCCCCACAGTTATGACAACTCACAGCAAACACTGCCCCACAAAAAAAAAAACCAAAATCGCATCAAAATCACCTTGATATTTGGATAATTGAGGTTATCAAGGCATTCTGTGGAACCAAGCAATGTCTCCTCTCTGGTGATTTAAAAACATCAAAATCTGCAGGTGCTGCAGTAGGGCAGACAGTAAGCACCCGCGCTGCTACCAACAGCACAAGTCCTGCTGCTCACCCCCATTGTCAGGAGAGGTGCATGACTGTCAGTTCTAGATTGACCACCACCTACCTGAAGGATGCTTTTTGACCCCCTTCAGTAGTTTTAAAGGTTCCAAAAAAAACCCAAACCTAAAGATACTAAAATGCATTTAAATTACCATGTCTTAACAGGCAGGTCCTTATGACCCCGTGAATCTCAGGACAAGCCTACCTTCTCCAAGTTTCATCAACCTAGGAAGCTTCATAGTGCAGTTTGTGCAGAAGGGCTCATCTGCATGTTCCAGGTACCCAGAGTACTTCACTGCACAGCCCAAAACATGGAGCAGGGAGAAAAGCAAGAGTTTGATTTCATGTCCAAAAACACCAGCAGCAGCAGCACACTGGGAGTTAATTTTGCAACCACACTTTTATCCTGCCTTCCCCCCCCCGTTCTGCTGAGGGGACAAACAGCCCCACATTTATCCCAAAAAATTGATCACATGCAAGGAGCCAAGCGGCATTGAATGTGTTTTAACATCAACACCAAACAGAATTGCTACTTTGCAGTATCGATTTCTATCGAAGCAGAAAACGCCGTTTTGTCTCAAGAACTGGCGAGCTGTGGGCAGGAAGAGAACAGAAACCTCCAGCCTGGAAACTGAAATGCCCCAGTCATCTGGGGAAGGGTGCAACAGTCATTCCCAAACTGAGCTTGAGCCCTGAAAAGAAAAACGATGGAGAAAAGGTACCCCTCAGAACTCTGCCCCTGTCTGGGGAATGCCATGGCTAACTCCAGTTGTAATTCAATTAGAAAAAACCACACTAGAACGGGCTTCCCTTGCCGCACAACTACGCCCTTGCACGGGAACCACTTTCAGCTTCAAACTTCTATGTACTGTGAACGCAGCCGGGACCCGGGAAGCCTGCTTTGCTCAAGGTCAGGCTGCCCTTCCACTGCGCGCTGGCCGCACGAAGCTGAGCCGGCTGCCCCAAGTGCTCCGTGACCCGATAAGGAGCGGCCAGCCTCTGACGCAGGACGTCTTCATGCCGCGCGCCAGAAGCGCCTCAAAGCTCTCCCCGCGAGCACGCGCGAACACCCCGAGGAGCACCCGGCTGCCGGCCCGGGCACACAGAGGGGCACTGAGAGCCCCGGGCGGCCTCCCCAGGGCTCAGCGCACCGAGGCCGAGCCCCCGCAGCCCGGTGCGAGCGGCGCGGGGCCGCCACGGGCTCCGCCTCGGGCTCCCGCTGAGCGGCCGGGTGCGGTACCTGCCACGGTGGCGGCAGGAGGCACGGGCTGCCCGGTGCCGGGCCGCAGCTCCTCCTTGCGCACCCCCCCGTCCCCGCTCAGATCCTGCGGGCCCCGGGCCGGCTGCGGCCCCCAGCGGCACAGCCTCGCCCCGAGGCCTGCCCCTGCCCCGCCGCCGCCCTGCATGGCCGCAGAGCCCCGCCCCGCCAATCACTGCCCGCGCCGCGCCGCAGCCTCGGCCAATGGCGCTCCGAGGAGCGAGCGCTTCCCTGCGCGCCGCTTAAAAGCCACGCGCCGGCGCCTGCCGCCCCCGCGCCCCTGCTGGCCGATGGAGACGTCACGCGGCCTCGCAGTGCGTTCTGGGGGATGTAGTCCGCCCCCCCCCCCCCGCCGCGTCTCAGCAAGGGGCTCGGCGGGCGGGGCCGTAAGCCAAACACAGCTATGCAAACGCAAAATGATAGTTTTTTTTTTTTTTACAGTCACGCACACAAAACCACTTTTTTTTTTTTTTACAGTCACACAAAAAGACATGCATGCCTTGTCCCAAACCAGAGCAACAACGCTTGCTTGGGGTTTTCTCCTGGTCTTTTCCCAAAGGATGAAATGGTTTTAACAAAACCAAAACCAAGCCAACCAACTACCACCGCCGAAACAAACCAAGAAGCCTATTTCAACCCAAAAAGAGTTTCAGCTGATAAGAAAGTGTTCTGGTGAAAGCGTGTCCCCCGATCCCAGCGATGTGGGTGACCAGAACCACAGCGGGACGCACAGAACCCAGCGCCTCCGCCAGGCGAACGCCCCGTCCCGAGGCCAGCACCCCGTCCTGAGGCGAACACCCTGTCCTGAAGCAAACACCCCCTCCTGAGGCAAACACCCCGGCCTGAGGCCAGCACCCCGGCCTGAGGTGGGCACCCCATCCCAAGGCCAACACCCCGTCCTGCCTTATCAGCGCCCTGGTAGCTGCCCACGCGGTCACATGACGGCCATGTCTGTACCAAACAAAGGGCCGCCGTGCACCGCGACAGGACAGGGGCCGACAGCGCCGTGGAGCCGGGCGGCGGGCGAGCAGGGCTTGCTGCCCCACCGCTGCGCACGCTGCCGCTGGCCCTGCAGCTACCTGGCCTCAGCCAGGCAAGCAGGGGCACCCCCAGCGGGGCTGATGCCGCAGCAGCGGAGTAGCGGGGTGGCCAGCGCAGCTCCCTTCCTGCTGAGAAGCTGCCACCCCTGCTGCTTGCCAGATCTGCCCCTCCACCAGGGCTGAAATCTTCCACCAGGTCAGGAAAAGCCAAGGGACATCCGTCAGGCTGCGTGTGCCAAGAAGAGCCAGCGCGGAGAGGAAGCGGTGCGGGGCGTGTGAGTGGTGTGGTGAGTGGGTGCCTGTCAGGGGGGTTCTCCATGAGCAGAGGGAGCAGCTGAAGCTGATTTCCCCTGTGGGTTCTTATGGGTGTCTGACCATTCCTGGGCTGACGTTGGAGCTTTTCTTGATTCCTCACCAAGCTCCCATATGCTATGCTTGATGACGGCTGAGCTCAGGTCACTGCCTCCCCTTTCCCTGGGGCACTTACCGAGTCTGTCTTTGACTTCAGGTTTGTTTTCACGTGAGTGGGGAGACCATAAAAGTTCTACCAGCCTGTATTCAGGAACAGGCATGCACAACACTGTCAGGCTGTCACAGTTAGAGCAGTGTCACCTCCAGGGCCTGGGCCACCTATTGCTGTTGCTCGTCCAGGTGGCAATGCCCTCCCTACACCGGAGGTGTGCTGCTAGCTGTCCTGGCCACAATGCGTAGGCAGTTGAGCCCATCTGGCTCAGGATCTTGGTGGTTACATCCCACCGTGCTGGGGAGCCAATACTGCATGAACCTTACAGCTGTTAAATAGAACAGCCACATGTGGTCCCAGAGCCAGTGGGAGATGCAGGATTTCAGCTCGTGTCTCTTAGGAGTGCTGGCCTGGAGCACGGAGCACTGTGGGGACCAGAGACTATGCTGAGTTTCAAGGGGGTGAGCTGCAGGTACAGCTCCGCAAGCTCTGGCTCAAGCTCCTAACCCTCATATTGGTCAAACTTGGCCTTACAGGTTTTATTGTGTGGTTTCTGTCCCCATCTTGCAGATGAAGATGCTCTTTATGATTTTATTCTGCTTTTGCTTAGATGTATCACTTGAGCTAATGCCAATCCTTGTGAGGACGTGCAGGGGCTGAAACAACAAACCCAAAGAGATGTGTAGAAATTCATACAAGCCAGGGTCACTACTGGAATTTTTCAGCAAAAAATTCCTCTCAGCTCTGTCTCCAGCTGTGCCAGCCCCTGGCACACAGACAGGTCTCCCCTGAGATGTGCTGCACTCTGATACAGCTCCCAGACAAAGGCCCCAGATGGGGATCAGCTTGGTGGTGACTTCTGACATCATAGGCAGAACCACTAGGGTCTGACCCCCCATGTTGTCAGAGCCCAAACCCATCTCGTATTAAAACATGCATCTTAAAATTTGTGCGGAGCCTAATGATGAGTTCATAACTGTCTGAGCTGCTGCTGGGGCATGAAGGTGTTTGAGGTGTCTCTCTGCTTCACCTTAGCCAAGTGCTGAGCTCTCTTTGTTCATTTGTGCTTACTTTGCTCTTTGCAATAGGAGTGATCTCCCACCTGTTTTTCCCAGGCTAGGTCTGTGCTGCCATGCTAAAAGGCGGCAGCATGGCTCGGAGGATGAGCATCGATGAGCTGGAAGACCAGCTCCTCTGTCCCATCTGCCTGGAGGTCTTCAAGGAGCCCTTGATGCTGCAGTGCGGGCATTCTTACTGCAAGTCGTGCGTGGTGTCACTGTCTGGAGAGCTGGACGGGCAGTTCCTGTGCCCCGTGTGCCGTCAAACCGTGGACTGCAGCGCCTCGCCACCCAACGTCACACTGGCCCGTGTCATTGAGGCACTGCAGAGCCGGGGCGAGGCAGAGCCCACCCCAGAGTCCTGCCCAACACACCACAACCCCCTCAGCCTCTTCTGCGAGACTGACCAAGAGGTGATCTGTGGGCTGTGTGGCACCATCGGCAACCACCGCCAGCACAAGATCACCCCCATCTCTACCACGTACTGCCGGATGAAGGTCGGCAGGCAGGGACTCCCCAGGGTGGGGGTTAGGGCGTCCATAGCAGTCCCAGCTCCAAGCACAGCAGTACTTGCTGGCCAAGCGTCCCCTCTGCTTGAATGGACAGGCTGGAAATGAGGCCAGCATGGGCAGCATGGTCCCATAGCACGGGCAGATGTGGGGCAGGGAACCTTGGCTGGGGGTCATCCGTTTCTCAGGTCAAGCATGTCCCTGGCTGAGGGGGCGCATGGTTTTGGTGGCTAGAGCGCGGTGGGGAGAGCTAAGGGTGAGGTAGTGCCAAAGGGACCTTTCAAGATTGCGTTCAAATACTATCAAACGGAGTCTGGAGATAAGGGCTGAGGCGAGGTGCCACAGGAGAGCAAGGAGGCAGGGAAACAGGAGCCCCAGCCAGGCAGAGTAAATAGCTGGCATCCCCTGCCCAACATCACATGAAAGCCCAACGAATGGAAAAGCACGGGGCCACTGTTCCCCTCAGCTCCTGACACTGGGGTGATAAGAGTGGGAGGCACCAGAAAAAAACAACCCTGCCTGAGGCAGGCTCTGGGGACTGGTGCTGATGGGGTCACAGGCCTGGCACTGGCTTGCAGCCGCTCACCACCACTCACCCAGTGCAGAGCTGCCACGGGTGCAAGGTACGGAGGGGCAGGAACAGGAGCAGAGATGTGGTGCTCCTGGCAAGAGTACTTGGCATGCTCTGAGTGTTCTCCTGCCTCTGGCAACCCCAAATCCTCTAGATCCAAGTGATCAGCAGGGTGTGCAGGACCCCAGAAAGCTTGGAAGAGCATGGCTTCTCAGGGCCACAGCTTCTTGGGGGGCTGGCAAGCACAGGAGGACAGCCTTTGATCAAGTAGGCTGCCAGAGAGGACCGTCCTCGAGAGAGTTGCTGTCTTTTTAGGAGGAGCTGTCTGTGCTGTTAACCGATGTCCACCGGTACAAGAGAAACCTGGATGAACACTTCAGCAAGCTCATCAACAACAAAATCCGCATTGCAGTGAGTGCCACATGCCAAAGGAGCCTGCTTTGCAGAGTCCCTTGTGTCCCGCACAACTCTTGGAGCAACCTCTGCTCCCGGGTCTCCTCAGCTCACCTCCTCTATTCCTCTCCCTCTCTTCTCCCTTCCCCGGGACAGCAGACAGGGCTTATCTTTCACCCCGTTCCCTGAGATTGCTGTTCTCCATGAAACTTGGGGATTAAACATAACCCTGTTTTGGGAAAGGTAACATAGCCCTCTCTGATGGCTTTTGTTTTCCAAAGGGGTGACGTAACCTTCACTGGCTGTCCTGGCAGGAACACCAGTCAAAGCTTTTTTGACCGAATGTCCTTGGATATGATGAGATAACAGTGAAAAACACCCTACTCAGAGCAGGCTTCCCAGTCAGAATGCTGATAATTGTGCATTGAGTCTCTGTTTGGTTTAGATGTGTGTCCATTTTCCACACGGTAGACATCTCAAAGAGACCTCTTGGTATCCCTTCTGAGGCTTAAGCTTCCCAGTGGGGATCCTCAGAAAGGCTGAACCCAAATTAAACTGGAGCTGCACTTCCCCCACTTAGCCCAGAACACAGGTTGTTCCCTGGCAGCAAAGGGATCCAAAGACTCTCTTCCAAGGTTCTGACGAAGCTGGTTGGGGCATCAGGAACACAAAATCTGGGCGGGGTGTAAGGGAGGGGTGCCATGGTGCTGAGGCCAGCAAGGTGGAACGACATTTAGCCTCTGTGAAGAGATGCTCTTGGTTTGGAACAGAAGTGGAAGGCAGCTTGCTGGGGTGCACAGACTTTTCTGGTGGCGCCTCCGAAACCAGAAAGCAGGTGAAGGGACATAGTAAGGCAGTCCTGCACAGCCACTTGCTGTCTCCCTGCAGAACGAGGCGGATGTCTTCAAGTGGGTGATCCGGAAGGAGTTCCAGGAGCTGCACAGATACATTGATGAGGAGAAGGCCACCTTCCTGGAGAGCGTTGAGGGGAAGGAAGCCCAGCTCATAACCTCCATCGAGTCCCAGGTCAAGCAGACATCAGACGCCCTGCAGAGGCTGAAGGAGATACATAGCTCTCTGGAGACGCTCGGCAATGAAAGCCAGCTTGATTTCATCCGTGTGAGTATGCTCACTAGTGTGTGCCTCAGGAAGGTGGTATGGGTCAGACAGGCTCTCCTGCCTTCGGCCGACTGCTCACAGCCCTGGGCCTTCCCCCGAGCAGTGAGTACCCCCACCAAGCATAGCTAGAATACCAAGAGAAGTGAGTCGTCGGTGCCCTCTGTCCAGCCAGGGCCTCCCCAGATGGCAGAGGCCCAGGAGAGGAGAAGCCTGGCCTTTCTGGCGTGGGGCACGGATATGTGGAGGTGTGACCATGCAGACAAGTGCCATTTTGCGAGCCTCCTACCACTGACTCTCTCTTTCTCTTGTGTTTTCCAGAAATACAGCTCCTCCCAGTTCAGGTGAGTGATGGGATGGAACCAGTGGGGACAGCAGCACCTCTGCACCGGGGCTAAAGAGCCCAGGCCAGTGGGCACCTCAGCATTGCTGGGGCAATCTAGCACGGACACGCTGCCCTGCTCACTTCCGTGGGCATTGCTGTCGTGATGGAGAGCCACGGCCAGAGCCATGCATGCAGCCCCAGAAGAGGGCAAGAGCAGCTGTGGAGATGCCAGTGGCTCCATCATACATAGCAGAAGGTGAGAAGAGGCCACACACCTATCAACTGTGTCATGGCTGCCCATGTCTTTCCAGGTCAGAGCTTCCCAGCCTGCTCCCAGGTGATGGCATTTTTAGCCCCATTTCCTTCAAGCCGTGTTTCCACCAAGATGATATCAAGATGACCGTTTGGAAGCGGCTGCACCGCCACGTCCTGCCAGGTACCAACTTCCCCAGCTGGCATCACCCTGGGAGTCCTGGCTCACTGGCACATGCTGCTGGGACAGGCTGCCCAGCTGGCACCACACTGCCCTGGCCTCTGACTTGCTCTCCAGTTGTGCTCTTCTCACCTCCAGGAGAGCTCCTGGAGCAGTGGCTGGCCTAGCATCTCATGCTGGTAGCAGCCTGCTCTCGTGTAACACTTTGGCTGCTTAAAGTTCAGCAGCGCCAGCCCATCTGGCTGTGCCAGCTCTCAGGGCAGAGCCAGCGTCACCTGGAGCCACAGCCCTACCTGCTAGCGTGGCTGGAGGCCGACTGCTTTCCTTTTAGCTCCAGAGATGCTGAAACTGGACCCGGTGACAGCGCATCCCCTCCTGGAACTCTTCAAGGGTGACACAGTGGTGCAGTGTGGGCTCTACCAGCGCCGGGACAGCAACCCCAAGCGTTTTGACTCCAGCAACTGCATCCTCACCTGCAAGGGCTTCTCCTGCGGCCAGCACTACTGGGAGGTGATAGTGGGCACCCGCAACCACTGGCGCGTGGGCATCATCAAGGGCACGGTCAGCCGCAAAGGGAAGCTCAGCAAGTCTCCCGAGAACGGCGTGTGGCTCATCGGCCTAAAGGAAGGCAAAGTCTACGAGGCCTTCAGCACCCCGCGGGCCACCCTGCCGCTGACCGCCCGGCCGCAGCGCATCGGGATCTACCTGCACTACGAGAGGGGCGAGCTGACCTTCTACAACGCCGACAGCCCCGACGAGCTCAGCCCCATCTACACCTTCCAGGCGGAGTTCCAGGGCCAGCTCTACCCCATCGTGGACCTGTGCTGGCCGGAGCGGGGGCCCTACTCGCCCCCCATCATCCTGCCCCCCCCCGGCGCCCCCCGGCGCCCCCAGGGGCCGTGCCGCCAGCCGGCCCCCGAGGCGCCCGCCAAGCCCTAGCGCGGCCGCCGGGCCGAGCCTCGGCCTCCCCTCCCCTCCCCTCCCCTCCCCTCCCGGCCCCTCCCGGCCCCTCGGGGAGCGCGGCGGCGGCCCCCGGCGGCCCCCCTCAATAAACGGCGCTGCCCGAGCCGCGCTGCGCCCGCTGCGAGCCGCCCGCGGGGCGGGGCTTGGGGGCGGGGCCTGGGGAAGGGGCGGGGCCAGGGAGGGGGCGGGGCCGGGGCGAACGGGGCGGGGGCCTGCCGGTGGGTGGGGCTTACGGGGCGGGGCCAGCACGGGGGCGGGGCCGAGGGGCGGGGCCTACGGGATAGGGGCGGGGCGAGCCGAGGCGTGCGGCAGTGACGTCGGCGGCAGTGACGTCGGCGGCGGCGCCGGCAGCGCGGGCAGCGCGCGGTGGCGGCCATGTCGCTGTACGGCGAGGCCGCCGCCGTGCTGAGCGCGCTGGAGCGCGGCGAGGGCGGCCTGAGCGGGCTGGTGTACGGCAGCCGCTTCCCGGTGCGCGGCGGGGCGGGGCGCGGCGGGGCGGGGGGGCCCGGGGGCCCGGGGGCCGGGGGGCCCGGGGGAGGCCGCGGCGCCCGTGACCGCCCGGTGCCGCCCCGCAGCACGCCCGGCAGCTGTACGCGCTGGTGGCCGAGACCCTGCGCTACTCCCCGGTGCTGGAGGCGGTGCTGGACGGCGCCGCGTTGCTGCGGGCCGAGAGGAAGCTGCCGCTGCCGCTGGCCAAGGTGAGGGGCCGCGGGGGGCCGGGGGCCCGGGCCCGGCCGCGGGGCCGTGCGGCGCTGACGGCTGCCCGCAGGTGCTGGTGTACGACCTGCTCTTCGGCAAGGGCCTCAAGTGCGGGGGCCGCTGGAAGGCGCTGCTCCGGCGGCACCGGGCGCGGCTGGAGGCCGAGCTGGCCCGGCTGAAGGTGCGGCGCGGGGTGAGCCGCAACGAGGAGCTGCTGGCGGCCGCCCCGGGAGCCGGCCCCGGAGGTGAGCGGGCCGGGGGTGGGCGCTCCCCGCGGCGGCGGGGCCGGGGCCGGGGCCGGGGCCGGGTGCGATTCCCCCCACCCCTCCCCGTGCTCCCCAGCCCCGCGGGTCCCCCGCTACGTCCGGGTCAACACCCTGAAGACGCGTGTGGACGACGTGGTGGACTTCTTCAAGCGCCAGGGCTACTCCTTCCTGGGCAAGGCGGGCAGGTGAGCGATCCCCTGCCCCAGCCCGCAGCTCGGCGGGGCGCTGGTGGGCGGGCAGGGAGATCCTGCGGGATGAAGGCTGGCGAGCGACGGAGGGGCAATGGTGCTGCGCACAGTGGCTGGGTCAGGGTCTCCGCTGCCACGGTCCCCGCTCCTACCTTCCGCCTCTCTGGGTGCTGCCTGGAACTGAAGTGGAGGGAGAGGAGGTGTGGGATGAAGGGGTTTCTGTGCCCGGGCTCTGGGGGGTTCTGATATTGGGCACGGTGGAGCAGGACTGCGCTCATTCTCTTTCCCTGTGGACAGCATGGAGGAGCTGAGGACCCTGTCTGGGAAGAAATTCTTACTGGATCTTCATCTCCCAGAGCTGCTGGTCTTCCCTCCACAGACTGACTTCCATGACAACCGTCTCTATACGTCAGGACACATCATTCTGCAGGACAAGGTCAGAGAGCTGGGGGGCAGGAAGCTGCAGTGCAGGGGTGGGAAAACCTCTGGCAGGAGTGGAGGCTGTCTTTTCCCCCCAAGGTCTAGACTTGGGGCTCCTTTGCTGCAGCACTTGAACGAAACAGAAACCCTGAGCGCAGCCTGAGTCTGTGGGGCTCCCCCCCCCCCCCAGCTTTGTTTGTTTGCTTGACAAGCAGCTGGGAGGAACATGGCGCTCTGGGTCGTGCAGTGCTGTTCCCACGCTGCAGGAAGAGGTTTCCAGCAGCAGAGGTAGGTGCTGTGCAGACTTGGCCCCATGTTCCAGTGGTCACCTGTGACCCCACAGCATCTGATGTGACCTGAGGAGGGGCCAAGGGCAGCTGGTGCACAAGGTGCATGCAGCTTGCACCTTTCGGAGTGGCTTGTCCTCCTGCAGGCCAGCTGCCTCCCTGCCTTCCTGCTCAGCCCTGTTGCCAGCTCCCACGTGATTGATGCCTGCGCTGCCCCTGGGAACAAGACCAGCCACCTGGCTGCCATCCTGAAGAACAAGGGGTGAGTGCAGGCTGCTGTGTGGCAGGGCCCAGAGGGACTGAGAGTGGTCACAGTTGTGAGAATGTGGCAGGGCTGAGGTGGGAAGAGCTACAGCCTGTAACCTTACCTGCTGACTCAGGCTGACACTCCCTTCTCCCGAGGTGGGCTGGGGATCTGATGATGTTGGGTCATTGGGAATGCCTGAGGGGACATGGAATCATAGAGGGTCATGCCTCAGCTGCTGACTTGGCACTCTGCCCTGTATACCTGTGTGGGAGAGCAGCTTCTGAGCTCTGGCTGCCCTGCAGATAGGTGTTTAGGGCTGCTGGTGCCAGCTGGGCAGCCTGCTGTGGTGAGTGCGGCCCTGGGACCGGGCAGGGTGTTCATGCTTCTCTTGAGTGCTGGGCTCTACTTTCAGACAGATTTTTGCCTTTGATCTGGACGCCAAACGCCTGGCCACCATGAACACCATGCTGATGCGAGCCGGTGTCACCAGCTTCAAGCTGGCCCAGCAGGACTTCCTGACGGTTGATCCCCAGGACCCTAAGTACAGCAAAGTGACCTACATCCTGCTGGACCCGTCATGCAGTGGCTCAGGTAACGTGGGGGTTTGAGCCATCCCATCTGCCAAAGGCAGCAGGCTTAAGCGGGGCTTTTGGTGGGTGACTGCAGCTCTCTCTGCAGGGATGGTGAACCGGCTGCCGGTGGAGGAAGCTGCCCCAAGTGCGGAGCGGCTGCAGGCACTGGCTGGCTTCCAGCGCAAAGTCTTGAGCCATGCACTGAGCTTCCCGGCGGTCCAGCGCCTGGCCTACTCCACCTGCTCAGTGCACCGGGAAGAGAATGAGGATGTGGTGCAGGCGGTGCTCCAGGAACAGGGCTCGGCCTTCAGGTGCGCTTGTTTTGGGAAGTGATGGGGAAGGACAGAACAGAGGAGGCCGGGAGGTTGTTGCCTCAGCAGCTGTTGTGCTGCTTTGGGTCAGTGCTGTCCCGTGTGCCATGCTGTAGGCTAGTGAATGTGTTCCCATCCTGGCCCTGCCGAGGACTTGCTACCTTCCCTGGGGCCGAGTGCTGCCTCCGTGCCTCTCCTACAGCCACACTCACTCAGGGCTTCTTTGTGGCTGTCCTGGAGCGCTGCAGGGACCAGGATGCTGTCCCCAGGTAGGCGGTGGGAGGGGTGTAACTGGGCCCAGGGCTGCCTGGGTACCTTGGTGATGGCTTCCTCGCGTGAGGAGGAAGGAGGGAAGGAAGGCGGAAGGGTTGGCTGCCCTGAGTGCTGGAGAAGGCAGGAACCACAGGACTATCTTTGCTCCTGTCACAGCTCCTTGCCTGCAGCAGCTGAGGAAAGTCTGCAGCAAGGCGAAGAAGTGGAGCCAGGAGCAGCTCCTCCCAAGAAGAGGAGAAGGAAAAAGCAGCGGGTAAAGACATGAAGTAACTTCTTCGGAGCGTGCAGTGGCTGGTTGTAGCTGGTGGGTGCTGTTCCTCCCCTGCCCTGCTGCACTGCAGCCCTTGTACTGCCTGGACAACAGAAATAAAGCTTTGCACCAGCTGATGGTGTGGTGAACTTCTGTAATTCCCTGCTCCTCCCCTGTTCTGAGTAAATGGTCTGGGTATTGCACATGCCATTGCACAGGAGGAAAGTGCTCCTCCAGGTGGGTATAGGGGCCCTTGAAGGCAGCCCACAGCACAAGGCTTGCCCTCAATGATAGACCTGGACTGGGGTAGCCTTAGGAAGTGAAGTCAAACAGTACCAGTGTTTCTGTATCCTCAGGGCCTGGATTGCCCCTGCTGGATTAGTGACATAATACCTTATTTTTTCCCTAAAAAGCTTTAACCCAGCCTAATCTGTAGTTCTGGAAGAGGCTTTTGACTTGTGGTAATGAAGTAAATTAACTAATTCCTTGCTGGAGAAGACCACAATTTATGCAGTACGCGGTCCTGCCCAGGGACTGCCACTGCTTGGCCTTTGGTCTTACAGCTGAACAACAGGCAGATGAACAGCCAGGCAAAGAGGGGAGAACAAACGTGTTGGGGAAATAATGGTCTGCCATCCCCCAACTCACCACCTGCTGTTTGAAGGGGGAGCACAACACTGCAAGCTGGAAGAAACTAGAAGGTAGTACCCTACACTGCACCAGCAACGTAGAGCACTGCTTGAGCCCAGGACTCAAAGGCAAGCAAGACAGGAACAGGAACAGTCTTTTTATTTTAAATCAGTGACATAAGAAGCAAGAGGAAAAAAAAATTGCACATTCACACTAAAATCCTCATCAGCCACACCAGGAATGATCCAAGTCTTGTTTGAGTAAAACCCCAGCCTCCCTCTGTCCCCCTACTGCAGCCCAGGCCCAGGGGTGTCTCCCAGCAGGGGGCTGAAGGGGTCTGTACAGCACAGAGGCGACACAGCTTGGACTTCGCCTGCCTATTGAGCTCGGGGGACTTGTGCAGTTCAGCCCAAGAACAGCAGAGCCAACAGCCACTGCTCCGCAGGGTGCCCTCACCTCCTTGCTCAGCACCTGCCACCCTCTGCACAGTGGTTCTGGGTGGAGCTGGAACGATTTGAGGAAGGCTGAGAGACAGGGCAGGTCCTGCCCTTGTGAGGCTAAGCAACAGCAGCCTGCACACCCCAGCCCTCTGCTCCCTCACCCCTGGAGCCCCACGACTGCTCTCCAGGCACAGCAAGCACCTGGGGAGAGGGACAAGTCACCAGGACCAGCTTGCACATACACGTAGCCCATTATTGGCTACCTTCTCAACTTCCGAGGGCATGTTTGCCTGACTTGGCTTCTTCACAGCACCCATCTACCATGCTCCAATCAGCCCTGCAACAGGCTACTACAGTCCCTCAGCCGCTTCTGTTGCAGATGCTAGGAACCCCCCCACCGGCTCCAGCAGCTGTGACCCCTTAAGGGAGAAGGTGCCAGCCTGCATCACCTCCCCCCCCTGCACTGAAGGGGGGCATCCCTGCTGTGCCACACAGACCCCGGTCACCCACCCTCCTTCCGCCTGCTGGGAGAGGCGCCTTGTTCCTGGCAGACAAGAGGAACGTGCGAGAGCTCCTGCTCCTCAGCCTCAGGGGAATTAAAGAAGAGAAAAGTTTAGTCACATCCACATACATCACATTTAAAAAAAATAATAACTTGTTACAGCCTGGGAGGAGCACGCAGTCACAGAGAACAAGGCTGGGCTGCTCCAGCCAGCCCCCAGGACACAGCTGCCTTTCCCCAGCACAGCCAGTCCCTGGGGCAGAGGTGGGGTGGGCCCACGACTCCTCACCAGGCTGTAATGTAACAGCACAGGTAAACTACCAACAGCGCTGCAGGGTCTAGCAACCTCACTGAACCAAGCTTGAAGGAATTCAAAGGCAATTTAGCTTAAATATAAAAATAAATTCTTATTTTGTTATAAAATGTTTAAATATTTTTCTTTTTTTTTGTTTTGTTTTTAAATTTAGACTTCAGCAGACACACACACTCACACGGCTCGGAGAGTAAAAAACCCGGCAGCAAAGCACTCCTGGAAGCAGAGGGGAGCCTGCGGGCAGGGGTACCCGTCCCTCTCCCTGGGCGGGGTAGCTGTTGGACACGGACCTGAGCTCTGGCAGCCTCTTCCCGTAAGACCTCCCCGAGATGGGAACAGCCCCACTCCCAGATGGGTGGGGACAGGGGACAGCACCACAGCTCCTAGGAGCTGGTAAAAAGAAAAGGATAGGGGTGAGCTAAAAGTGAGAATCAACTCAGGTCTGGGGAGGTGCAAACCCACCTGCTCTGGGCTCCTTCCTGTGGCGGTGCCAGAGGACCCCATGGTGGCAAAACGGCTCCAGCTCCCAGCCCAGGAGAGCAGGGCATGGGAGGGGAAGTTGGGAGAGGAGAGGCTGCCAGGGCCCGAGCCCCCACGCTGGGGGGCCAGGGCCAGATCCCCCCACCCCAGCTGCCTTTCTTTCAGTCACAATGACAAAGGGACAGAACTCACCCAGCAAGAGTAGCCACGCAGTGATGCTACTGTCAACATCCAATTAGCTAGGGCACATCCCCTGCGAAGGGACAGGTGCCCCCCCAAAAAAACTCCAAACAGCAAATCCGGCATAACCAACATGCCGCCACACACACGGTTCAGTTTTTCCTCCAAACTCGATTCAATGAGAGCATTAAAACAGGAGCACAAACAAAGCAAAACAAACAGGGCTGTACACAAGCGGGGAGGGGAGGGAAAGGGGGAAGCCCAGCACCCAACAAGCAGCAGTAAGGGCCAAGGGCTGCCCATGCCCACTGCACTCCTCCAGCTGAACTTCGGTGCTGTGGCACAGAGCTGCCTGCCCAGGGCATGCTGCACGAAGCCTGAGGTTCGACAGGAGATGGGAAGTTGTGACAAGGGGCTTGTCATCTAGCTGCAGCTGGGTCAGCCACGTACGGCACCAAAATGCCACACTTGCCAGGCTGGCGCTAACCCAGGATTGTGCTCTGCAGAGATGACAATAACCAGCTCGAAGCAGAGTCCTCCAGAGGAAGCGTGTTCACCAGGCCACAAGATTAAACAGCAGGGAAAGATTTCTGGGCCTGGTGAAAATGACATCCCTCAGCAGCCCAGAGCAGAGAACTGTGCCCAGCAGGGCTGCAGCATGGCTATGGCTGGGCTCCGGCCACAGATGTGCCAGCTGCTGTGCTGGGGCCAGGGGGGCTGATGGCCAGGGGGCTCGGGAGGGGACAGGAACAGCCATAGGAAGCAACGGGGAAAATTCACAAATTATGAAATATGGCAAAACAGTGAGGGAAGAAATGCTGCGGGTATGTACAGAGGTTCATCCAGCCTTGGCTGCGGAACTGTTCAAGTAAGAAGAGTTTGGTTTATCCTGTTGTCCCACCCCGGTCACTGCCACCCAGCACTGCCTCCAGCTGGCATCTGTCAGGGGCCTGGCCCCGTCACCACTGCTCCCACCATGGGGACTGCTCCAGACCAGAGGCCCTCACACACGTGCTGGCGCAGGTGCTCCTCGCACAGGCCAGCAACAGGGACCTGATAACCCCAGAGGTTACTTTTTGCGGGTGTGCTGCCTTCGTGCCTGCAGCCGCTGACGAGCGCCGGTCTTGGATCCTGCTCCAATGGAGAACGATGCGGCTGACGGACCTGGAAGCAGAAAGGTTGCATAGGTCTCTCTGGCCTGGCAGAGGAGGAATTCCAGGGAAATGAAGATTTTGCCTCCCCTGGAGCCCAGCAGGTACCACCTCAGCCTGTTGCAGGGGACTGCATCAAAGCTGGCTCCCACAACATAGCCTGCCCACGCTGCTGTCCCAAACCCAAAGAGAAACATGGCCCAGCAGCCCCCCGCAGCCCCCCGGCCTGGTGAGGAACCCTTACCAAAGGAAGGGCCAGCTCCTCCAAACGCTGAGGCAGGAGCGCTGGGCGTCCCAAAGGAAAGGCTGCTGCTTCCACTCCCCACTGCTCCTGGGACAGGCGTGCTTTGCCCGAAGGTGGGAGCAGGAGTTCCTGGAAAGCAACATACCGCCATGAGCCCGGTTCAGCAAAGAGGAAGAACCTGGCCTTTCGGAGCCAGGAGGCACAGATTTCCCCCCACAGACCGAAGTGTTCTTCACCCAAGAACCCTTTTTCATGCAAGAGGTTGCACGCTTGCTTTCTCATCATAATCCCTGGATCCTCTTGCCATGAGGGAAGCACGGGTAGATTTGCAGTTCAGGGAAGCACAAAGGTTTGCATCTGTCTAGACCAGAAGTTTCTCAACACGTAGGTTGCAACTCCATGGTAGGCAAGGTGGTTCAGCAAGGGTTCGAAGTGGTAGTACTTTGGTCACAACGACCCTATAGGCTTGGGGCAGAGTAGCTGGAAAGCTGTGCAGAGGAAAAGGACCTGGGGGTGCTGGTCGATGCTCACCTGAACATGAGCCGGCAGTGTGCCCAGGTGGCCAAGAAGGCCAACGGCACCCTGGCTTGTGTCAGGAATAGTGCAGCCAGCAGGACCAGGGAGGTGATCGTCCCCCTGTACTCTGCACTGGTGAGGCCGCACCTCGAGTGCTGTGTTCAGCTTTGGGCCCCTCGCCACAAGGAGGACATGGAGGTGCTCGAGAGAGTCCAGAGAAGGGCAACGAATCTGGTGAGGGGTCTGCAGAACAAGTCTTACGAGGAGCGGCTGAGGGAGCTGGGGGTGTTTGGTCTGGGGAAGAGGAGGCTCAGGGGAGGCCTTATTGCTCTTTGCAACTGCCTGAAAGGAAGGTGTGGGGAGCCGGGGGTTGGCCTCTTCTTGCAGATAACTAGCGACAGGACTAGAGGGAATGGCCTCAAGTTGTGCCAGGGGAGGTTTAGGTTGGAAATTAGCAGACATTTCTTTCTTCTGCTGAAAGAGCAGTCAGGCATTGGAATGGGTTGCCCAGGGAGTCTGTGGTACCATCGTCCCTGGGGGTGTTCAAGGAAAGGTTGGATGTGGTGCTTCGGGACATGGTTTAGTGGGTGATAGTGGTGGTAGGGGGATAGTTGGACCAGATGATCTTAGAGGTCTTTTTCCAACCCTAATGATTCTAGAACACTGTGGAGAGCCAGCAGAGAAGGTTGTATTCACTGGCTGTATTCACTGGGAGTGTTTCCACTCACCAAGAAATTCCAATTTGCTTTTAACTACTAGCAAGACCTTGGCTTCTCAGGGGCAGGAGAGCACGTGGCTGGGCTCAGTGCCCACGTGGAACCAGAGAGCTGGCATGTTTAGAGGGGCCAAGGAGCAGTGAAGGGCTAAGGACTAGTCTTCCCCTCTGCCACCAAGGGCTGGGGACCTGGGCAGAGTGCACTGCACTACTGTTAGCCCACCGAGGGCTGCGGAGCCTGGGGGAGGAGCTCAGCAAGGTCTGGAAGGAAATCAGCTGCCTAGATCCTGCCCTGCCCTCCCCCCTGCCAGAAGGCCCCAACCACTGCCACTCACCTCCAAACACAGGCTTGGTGTCGGGGGTGCTGGGCACAGCGAAGGCAAATGGTGTGCTCTGGTTCTGTGCACCCAGCGTGCTCTGTGTCAGGGAAGAACCGAAGGGCGTCGCCGCCGCCGCTGCTCCGCTCTGCCCAGCCCCGAAGTTGAACGCCACGGCAGGGGAGCCGCTGTTCAGGGCGGGCGCGCTGAGCCCAAAGCCACTGGCAGAGGGGCCTGGCTGGGCAGCCGCCCCGAAGGTGAAAGGAGAAGGGGTGGTGCCAAAGACGGCCGTGCCAGCGCTGCTGCTTGTGGTCTGGGTGCTGGAACCGAAGCTGACTGTTGTGGAAGTGGCTGTCCCGAAAGAGAAGACCGGCGCGGTGGTCCCAAACACTGCCTGGGCGCTGCTGGTGCCAAAGGCGCTCTGGGTGCCACCTGTGCCGAAGGGCGGCTGCGCGCTGCTGCCGAATGCCGGCTGGGTGGCGGACTGCGCTGCGGGGGCTCCAAAACTGAACACGGGGCCAAAGCCGACGGGGCCCGCAGCGGGCTTGCTGGTGGGCAGCTGGCTCTCCGCAGCACCAGCGCTGAACGCTGCCTGGCCTGCTGCCCCAGGATACGGCGGTGGCGGCTTCGCGCTTGTGCTGAAAGAACTGCCGAAAGCTGAAACGGAGGAGCCAAATGTTAACGTCGACTGACCTGTGGTGGCTGGGGCAGCTGACGACAGCGTGGTGCTCCCAAATATGCTAAAGCCCACAGTGGTGGTAGGTGCCACTGAGTTTGAAGGTGCTTGGCCAAACGTGGGGCCTCCAGGGACACTGGTGGTGGCAGCGACAGTGGCTGGAGCTAGCTTTCCAAACTGGAACACTGGCCCTGGGGCAGCAAAGCTGGAATCTGTACTGGTAGCCGAGCTGGCCAGGCCGCCGAACAGGAATGGCTGCGACGTACTCGTGGATGTGGCAGTGGTCACAGTCAGGCTGGCAGTAGGGCCGGTGGAGGCAGGCGGGTTGAGTCCAAAGCTGAAAACTGGCTTAATGGTGGCATCTGTGGAGGAACTCAGAGCAGTGGCAGTCGTAGCTGCCGTGGTAAAGATGATGTTAGGGAGACCTGTGAATCCTGCCGTGGTGGTTGTGGAGGCTGCTGGCAAATCTGCAGCCGAGGCTGTCTGTGACAATGGTTTGAACGTGAAAGGAGAGGCCTTCGCTGGAGACAAAGCTGCTGTCACGCTGCCAAAGATAGGCTTGAACATGGTGGCGGTGGAAGATGCTGAGGAAAGGCCTGAGCTTGCAGACACGGTGACTGCAGGGGAGATGACAGTTGTACAGGGTGCTGTGCTCTCACTTTTTGGCAAAGCACCGAAGATGGGTTTGAAGACGGGGGTTGTAGTGGGGACAGCAGTGGCTGTGGTCGTTGCTGGCTGGCTGGCAGGTGGGGTGCTCAGCATCCCAAATAGGACATTTGGCTTTGGTAAGGAGGGAGGCTTAACAGGGGTCTGGCCCAGCTCTGTGAACGCAGGTGCCACGCTGCTGGGAGGCTGTGCCCCCGAGGCAGGAGGTGCAGAAAGCGCAGGTGTGCTTAACACGGGCACAGGCTTGGTGTCAGCAGAGGTCACAGGCAGAGAACTCAACTCCAGTGACACAGCAGTAGCAGGCGGCTGTGATGCTGATGAAGAAGGCTGGGACCCTATTACAGCTCCATTGGAGTCTGGAAAGGGGAAGAGAGATTTTTTTTAGGGACACGGGCCTAACATACAGACAGCCTTTCTCCCAGCCATCCTAGTTCCGCAAAGGTTCCTGGAGCCCCAGTCCTCCACGCTTACCACAGCTCACAACAGGACCATGGCCTGTGTCCCCCAGCTTGCCCTCCAAGTCCTGCCTGCCAGGGCCAGCAGAGCATTTAAACAGGAATTTTTCCAGCCTGCCTTCAACAGAAGGAATGCAGGGCTCCTGCTGAGCCTGGCCTGGTCTGCCACGATCCCACCCTGCTGACCCTACTTCTCCTCACCTGCTGGCACAGGTGCAGCCTGGCTGCTCTGCATCTTCTTCAGGCTGTCCAGGAGCGAGTTGCTGCTGGGTGGGACAGGAGCTGTTGATGCAGGTGCAGGCCCTGGGGATGTCACCGTAGGTACTGCGAATGCCAGCGGCCTGGACACAGGTGTAGTCTCTGCAGTGGTGCTGGGGACTGGATCTACTGGAAAAGGAGAAAAAAAAATCAGTATCCATAACTCGCTGTAGGGGACTAGCCATTAGTAAAACTGCAGGCTCTGGGGCATGACCTCTGTGAGTCTCAAGGCTCTGAGAGCATCCCCAGACCCAAGGACCAGGCAAGGACTTGCCTGGGAGCTTCCCTAGCCTGTGCTACAGACACCCCACTGCCCGCCAGCCCCAGCCCTGAGTTCCTACTCCTCTGCTCCCTGCCAACCCCACCAGGAGCCCAGCCTGCCCAGAGGCGCAGCCCTTACCAGCCTTATCCTCCAAGACTTTGTTGAACCACTGCAACGCTGCCTTCTTCTCCGCATCCAGGTCCTCCGATGTGATGGAGTAGCCCAGCTGAGGCGGCGGGGGCTGCCAAGAGAGAGCAGCAGCTTAGCTCCTTCTCAGGGAAGCCGGCAGAGCCTCTCTGAACGTGTGGTGAAGGCAGGCAGTCGCAAGACCCGTGAAGCAGGTGGTTCTGCCACAGCACGCTACCGCGGAGCTCCAGTCCCCACTCATCATGACCCCGGCTTGGCGCTGAGGGCACGGCAGGCCTTCCCCAGGCCATTACCTGGTCCGGCAGCAGGCAGCACAATCACGCACAGCCCACCAGACACTGGGGCTGGGGATAGCGTCACTTCCCACTCCGCCAAGGACGGGGCCTCCTTCCTGAGGGCAGGCAGGTCAGTCTCCCCCCAGCCCTGCAGAAATTGCAGTGAGCACATTCTATCGCCAGAGGAGGGCAAAAGGGGCTGCGAGACAGCGACGTACCAGCGCCAGCTGGTCCCCCCGGTGAGACGACAGCAACTGGATCTTCCTCTTCCGCTTCCCGCTGCTCCCTGACACGGACGGCGGGCTCAGGGAATTCCGCTTCTTTCGCATCGGTGTCTCCACCACTGCAGAAGAAGGTAAGTCAGAGCCAGCTCTGGGCAGAGGAGTTGGGCTTGCATCAGCTGGGTAGTCACATACACCTCCTCTCTGCCTGACCCAAACTCAAAGAGCAGAGCCGGGGTACGGCTTTAAGCCGAGAACAAGGCTACAAGGCTCCGGAAAAGCAGCTGGCCACAGCACATCCTGGGGCAGTGTGGTACAAGAGCCTGTTGGCATTCAGCAGGGAAGCAACTCCTTCCCCACCTCCAAACAGTCCCTGCCATCTGCCTACTTGAATTGCACACCAGGAAAGCTACACGAGCCACATCTAGTGCTGCACCATGGCAGACGGCTGGCTGTTTGTGATGGACACGGGACGTCCTGTCCATTTTAGATGAGGAAGCATTGGAAGAGGCTCAGCCTGGAATCGATCAGGGTGCTGCTTGTAGCATGGCACATCTTGACGCAAGGTTGATACCCGGACCCGTGCCAGTCACGGTGCTGGGGCTCCCTCTTGCAAGCCAGCTCCCACACATCTGCTAGCACGCAGACATCATCAGTATCCCTTGCTCATCGCCTGGAAATTCATTTAGGGCAGTTGCTGAGGCCAGCACAAGCGCCACTGCCTCGACACCAGCACATCCCTAGTTGCCAGGTGGCACCTCAACCCAATCCCACCCGTAGACTTAAAGTCCCATCACGTCCCCGCTGCTTGTGTGTGCTGCCAGCCCACCCAACCCTGCACAGCACTGCTGCCAGCCCACGCTCACCTTTCTCTGTCTGCAGCTCCTTGTCTGACTTCACCGGAGTGGAAGTGTTGGAGCGATGTGACTCCTCCTCCCTGTGCCAGGGGGAGAGAGCTAGTTAGGGCCAAGCCCCAGGCACGGCGCCATCCCCTGAGAGCAGGACAGGCCAAACACACTAAGGATTCCTATTAGTAACCCTGGCCTGTGGCCTCAGCCAAACAACATGCCTCGAGACACCTTGAGCACAGCCCTCCACCATCCTGAAAGCAGCTCAAGGCTCAGGAGCTGCTTCCCTCTCCAGACCGCAGCTTGGTGCAAGTCCGCAGAAGCCCCAGTTCTCTGTAGGACAAATCAACCTGAGGGCAGCACCCAGCGGCCCTGGATGGGAAACGCCATCCCTCACAGGTCCCTGTCCGACACCCAGCCTTTCAGGGCAAGGGCGGTGTCAGTTTTAGTTCTGACAAAAGCTTGCTGTGGAGTCAGGTCCTTCTCTGAGCTGGGAGAGAGGAGCACACGGGCCTACGCTACAAGGCAGGCACCAAAAGGCAGCTGTGTTTTACGTATTTTACATAGCTCTGGTGAATTGCTTTAGAGGAGACAGCAAGAATCAGGACCTGCCTCTTCCCAGGTTCTGGTGGCTCAAGTAACCCAGGCTATGACAACGCCACAACACAACGCTGCCTCTGTGGCAATATCTGAACGTTTACATCTCTAACCTGGTCCCAGAATGGGGCAGGGATTGGGATGCTGCAGCTCTGCCGCTCCAGCACTGCTGCTGGGACAGCAGCGTAACAAGGTGGCAGGGACAAGTGGACAAAAGCAACAGGACTGCCACACAGGTGGGTCACACAACAGTCACGTTTCAGAAACAGGCCTGGACTACCCGGCCTCGTGGAGAGCAGGATTTGGTCACCAGGACAGCTGAGACATTGCCTGCCCTCCCCCTAGCTGGCATCGATCCGCAGGCGCTCCCCAAGCGAGTGGCTAGTTACCTGGCTTTCCTGAGAGGCCACTCTGGTGTCTGGGGGCGGGAAGATGCGGGGCTGGACAGCGGGGAAATGCTCACACCACTCCTCTTCCACAGCTGGAATCCAGAGAGAGACCAGCAGTAACTTAGCGCATGAGCTGGGAGGGAGGAAACTGTCCCATCCTCCTGCTCGCACGGTAAATGCCTTCTCCCAGGACCGTGGCTAACAAGCCCAGAGCCTCGCTCCCTCCACCACTTTGCTCCCCTCCACGTTCAGCAGGAGCACAGCAGCATCTGGCCACCCCAGACTGAATCCGCTTCGGGAGCAAGCAGCCTCCAGGCTCCTAACAGCCAGTCCTGGCCAAGAGGACAGGAGGAAGGATGCTGCTGTGTCAGGTGCAGCTCTCTTGCCATCACACAGCACAGGCAGAGGCTGCCCAGCTGCCCTTGCACGTTTACAGCGGCTCTGGCTGAAGCAGGGCACCTCCTCGCCAGAGCTGAGAGAGGATGAATCCCACTTCAAGGATTTCAGACTCACTCCCATCAGGGGAAACCTGTCCTTACTAATAGCCTGGAGGAAGCCTTTCTCCACGAGGACAGCACAGTTTCATTAGCCACGACTATGTTCCTCCATCAGATCTGCAGCCTGACCCAAGAGCCATTTGAGCAGTGTTTTATTGCAGCTCAGCAGCTGGCAAGGGGGCCTGGGTCAAAGTGGGAACACGTGGCTCCAGTACACGCTGACTGCAGCTGAAAAGGTGGCAGTGCAGCAAAGGGATTTATTTTTCCTTCTTTCCTTTCACCTGGATCCAGCCACCCTAGCACGCTGGCCAAGGCTAAGCAAGGAGGGGGAAAAAAGAAAGTCTCCTCCTGGTTTCAAAAGTAAAAAAGAAAGCACTACAGCAGGACAGCTCAGCATGGGGACACCCATGGCAACGTGCGCTGAAGGATGAGGAACATCACTGCCTGCTGCTGCTGACACAGCAGCCAGCCTAACGTGCAAGGAGCCGAATCTGCCTGCCTAAGCTGTGCTGGAGACTCCCTGCAGTGCTCACCACCAGGCACCTGGCAACACTGCTCTCATCTTACAAGCCCTGGCTTTGAGTTACGCAGGTGATCCCAGAGGAGGGTTGAGCTACTCTGCACCGTGCTTGGCTGTGGGCTCCAGCGGTGCCTTTGGCAGGGGTGTTTCCTACCTGAGAGAGGCCCCGGCTGGAGCTGTAGGAGCTGGCAATGGCGTTGCGGATGGAGCTGGGGATCCCACCAGCATGTGTGTTGTTGAGGGAGCTCACGGAGGAGGTGCGTGACCTCTTGTTCGAGCAGTCATCTGGGCAGTGTGAAACAAGGCCCCTCTTCAGAGAGCCAGGCCTGCAGAAAGTTAAAGACGATTTTAGGAGCTCCCCACCATTCTACCCATAGGCCCTTTAAACGCAGGACATGTCGAGGAAAGCAACCCCGCTCCTTCACACAGCGCGGAGCTTGGGAAGAGGCCTCTGCAGCAGCACAGCCCTACAGCCGCTGGCCTGCACTCACAGAGCACAGCTCTAATACTGAGTGACAGCCAGGAGGCACGCTCACAGCCTCTCTTCCTCCTCACAGAAGCTAGGCTCCACAAGCAAAACCCAAGCACCTTTTCAAGAGCCCGCAGACTTTCAGACTCACCTCCCAGCCAACAGCAGTTGCTTTTGGCCCAGTGGGCACTTACTTGGGTATGAGAGAGGCAGGGACACCGTTGGCTACCAGGGGCTCAAATGCTGACTGCCCACTTCCACTGCTATCGTGGCGCCTGCAGGAGAGAGGGCAGAAACCTGTGAGAGTGAGGAGGCAGAAGCGACGAGGGCTGCCCTCTCAGCCTGGCAAAAGGACCCCTTCCAGGCACCGTGAAGGCACAAACCTTGCTTTTTTCTTGCCAACTCCTGGGATAGAGGTTTTCCCCATCCACAGCCCACTGCAGATTCTCTTTCCACTTAGTTCTTACCCCATCGATTCTCATCCCCAGCTGCTTCCTCCCAAGCACCAGCAGCTCCATCAGCTGCCTGCTGGGCAGAGCGGTGTTCATTTAACAAAATATTTGCTCAAATACATTATTTGAAGCTAAAATATTTCAGAGAGACTTTGCAGCTCATTTTTGGAATGGACCTGAGCTCCAGAGGTCTAGTCTTCTACCTCTTCCTAGCCAGCACCTTGGATGATTTGAGTCAGAAATGGGAACCCTGTTTCCCCCAATGATTCAGTAAAGAATTTAAGCCTGAAAGTCTTAAAACAAACCCTACTGTGAAGCAGAGCTGGAGGCGTCAGATCCATGCTGTCACTTAGCCGAAGTCCTTCCTTCAAGCTCTGAACGTGTTGATCACATTGCACAGGCAACTCAGTGCTCTCCAGCGGCCACATACTCCTTTCTGCCCTCAAAGGTCACAGTATTTTCTGCCTACAAGCATTCTTCATGCTTGTCAGATATCAATGCCTTCACAATTGGCTTTTGTGGCAGAGATCGGTATTGGCGTGTTGAAAAAAAAGAAAAAAAGCAGATCCTGTTCGCGCAACCAGCCTCTGGCATCCTACTCAGCTCTGGTAGGGCTCAGATTCACCAAGCTGTGGCAAGTGTTCAAAAGGAGAGGAAAATCCCGCGATGGAGGAAGAATGCCACACGTGCTGCTGCAGCTCCCACCACCAGCCTGCTCCTGCAGCAGCAGGGCAGCAGCCAGCAGCTCTCTGCGAACCCCACTCATCCTGTTGTGCTGAGGACCACCTCCAGCAGCAGCCCCAGAGCAGCACGCAGGGCAACGCACCCAGGCACTGCCTTTCTCTGCCCAAACCACTCCTCCTTAGTCTCTCCATTTACGTGCCTCAGCCCAGGCAGGCTGCCCTGGAACGTGATGGGCAGAGGGGTACAACGCAAACAGCCTCTACGTATGTGGGAAGAAGAAACAAGAAACAGGAGCAAAGAGAAAAACAAGGCAGTGCTGTGTCCCAGCAGTGACAAAGGCTCCAGCAGACCTTGGCATCCAGGATTTACACCTTGTCCTTCACAGAGCACTGGCAAAGACGCTGCACCCTCACTTCTTGTAGCTCAGAGCTAGAAATCACTGACCTTGACTAATGAAAGCAGAAGATAGTCTCTCCTGTTGTCCCTTTTGTCTTTACCTCCTTTCGGTACTTACAGTGCATGAAGGAACCATGCAGAGCTTTTAAAGCATAATGCTTCCACCTGGAGTCCTAAGACTTGGGGATTGCATCTCTCCTTGACAACTAGGGCCAACTGAAGGATAGAGATTTCAGCCTATGGCTGATACCAGGTTTTTCCCACCAGTTTCCCCGGCCTGCAAACCCCTGTGATGACAGAAATCACTTCCCTTCCCGGGAGCCTTGACAGACTTCCCTGATCCACATTCAGGCCTCTCCCAGCCCTAGCAACACAGGGGAACACGCCTGACCTCCGAGCTTGCCCAGGCAAAACCTAAACCATATCCCTTTGATCTCAAAAGGGCAAAAAGGAGTCTTGGAAGAGTTTCTGACACAGCTGAGAGGACTGGGTGATGGGGTATGCTTCCTCTTCACATTCCTCTGGTACAGTTTCCAGCGCTCTTTTCTACCCCAGGCTCTGCATCACATCACGTTTGTCACCACGGAAGCGCTAGGCCCATTCTTACCATCCCAATACACGGCTGGCGACCTGCACCGCCAGCTCATTACCTCCTCTTGCTCTCTTGATCGTTCCCCAAAACCTGGTCCTCCTCCTCCTCCTCCACAGCCCTCTTCCTGCTCTCCTTGATGGCATTCAGCACAGTCTCTTTCGCACACGGGTCAGGGCTGCTGTTGGCCAGGAAGGCCGCAGGTGAGGTCAGCCGCTCCAGCCTGGGAAGGAAAGCAGGGAGTTAGGGAAAGGGGCGCCGCAGGGCCGGCCCCCCAAGCCCTCGCGCTGGCCGCCCGGGGGCCCCGCGGGAGAAGCGAGGGCCGTCGCCCGCGGTCTGAACCCCGGGATTCCTCCCAGGGCACGAAAGCAACGCCGCGGGCGGGGCTGAGGCCAGTGGACGGGGGGCGAGGCCGGCGCGGGGCCGCGCTCTCCCACCGCGGTGCCCCGGGCGCAGCGGCCGAGGGCCAGCGGCCGGCCCTCCCGGGGCAGCTCCCGGGGCCCCTGCCGTACTCACGCGGGGCTGCGGGCCAGGCCTCCGGGCCGGGCGATCCTCACGGTGACGGGGCTGCGGGCCGGGCCGGCGCGGCGAGCCCAGGCCGCGCTCCTCCGCGGGCAGGCGTCCCAGCAGGCGGCGGGCAGGGCGCCGGGCACGGCGCTGCGGGCCGGCAGCGGGTACCGGCGGCGGGGCGCCTGCTGCCGGCAGCTCGGCGGGGTCCTGCGGAGACGGCGGCGGTCAGCGACGCCGGGCCCCGCCGCGGCCCTCACCCCCCCCCCCCGCCCCCGCTCCGCCCCGCTTACCCCAGGCCCAGGCCGAGGCGCCGCGGCGGGGCCCGCTGGGGCCGGCCCGAGGCGGCGGCCGGGCCCCCGTTGGCGGCGGCGGCTTTGGCGGGCGGGCCGGGCCGCATGGCGCACCAGGCCCCCGCCGCGCCCAGCGCCGCCGCGCCCAGCAGGGCGCCCCGCAGCACCAGGCAGGCCAGCGCCAGCGCCAGGCCCACGGCCGCCAGCGCCGCCGCCGCGCCCCGCCGCCCCAAGGGCCCCGCGCCCGGCCCGGCCCCCGCCATCCCGCGCCGCGCCGCCCCGAGCCGCCCGCCAGCCGCGGCCGCCCGGCATGCACTGCGCCGCGGGGCCGCCCCCTCCCAGCGCCCTCCCGCCGGGCGCGGCCCCGCCCCGGCCTCGCTCCCAGCCCCGCGCCCGCCCGGCCCGGCCTGGCCCGGCCCCCCCTCCCTGCCCCCCCGGCCCGGCCCGGCCCCGGCAGCCCCGGCAGCGGGAGCCAGTCGGGGCCGGGGCCCGGCGCCAGCCCGTGCGGCGGGGCCCCGGGTGCCCGCGAGGAGCCCGGAGCCGTGCCCCCCGTCCCCCCCCAGTCCCGTCCCCCCAGGGAAGCACGCAGAGCTGGCACGCAGGGCCGGAGGCTTTATTTAAAAACCGGCAACACGAACGCGTCGCACGATGCCAAAACCCGCGGGGCAGCCGCGCCGTGCCCGCCCCCGCCGCGCGGACGGCCCCGGGCCCGGAGCTGGCCGCGGCCCGGGAGGGAGAAAGTGTTTGTGACCGAGAGCAGCGCCGCGTCCCCTGTCCCCCGTCCCCGTCCCCCTCCCGCCACCCCGGGGCCCGGCCGGGCCCAGCCTGGAAACCTGAGGTAGCAGCTGGTGGTCGCCTGCGCCAGCGAGACCCCTGAGAAGCCGGCGGGGGCTCAGGGGCACCCGGGCCTCCCCGTGCCCCCGCAGCAGAGGGGTGGCTCGTATTGCTTTCAGAGGCACCAGGAGGCCGGGGGCTCTCTGGGGGCCCTGGCAGGCTGGGCATGCGGAGGGGGTGGTTTGGCAGCAGCTCGCCGTGGCGGGACCCGTAGGGCCACGGGGTGCCCGCACGGGGCACGGTGGCTGTCACCTTCTCCCGTGTCTGGGGCAGCCCCAGGGCCACGGTGCTGGCTGGGGTGGCTGGGCAGGGGGCCGCGGGCAGGTCCCACTGCTCCGAGTGGCTGGCACAGCTGACGCACGTCACCAGGAACGCACGTGGCGACAGCCCAGCCACCCTGGGTGATGATGGGTGCCAAGGCCACCCACTCCCCTCCATGGCCAGGCAGTGCCAACCACTGCCACCGCGTCCTAAAAGGGAGAGTGACCAAATGCTGCCCCACAGCACCCTGCCGCAGTCCGCTCCTGCTGGGAAGGGCACCCCAGTCCCACGAGGGAGACAGGTGTCCGCCCGGCTTGGCCGTGGGCACATCCCAGCAAACCTGGGGATGGCAAGGAGGGGCGGCCAGGCGGGGTGAGGACATGGCTGTGCACTGCTGTGCGCTGGTCTGATCCCACCATCCCCGCCACAGTGAGACGAGCTGGGGGCCTGCAGGGCTGGGGGCTGGAGGTCACCCCCTGCCCTGCGAGTCCCCTGCTCCAAGGCACAAAGGTTCCCTGGCTGGGGCGGGATGTTCAGCACCAGCCCCACGGCCGCCCCTGCCCCTGAGGACAGTGGCACACCAGGGCTGCTTACTGCAGCTTTGGGGCACCCTGGCTGCACCCCGACCCCTCCGTGCTGCTGCCCTTGAGCCACTCCACGCATCTGGGAGCTGCTGGCCTGGGAGCAGATGTTGCCCAAATGTGAGCCAAGCACCTTGTAGAGTGGTTTATTGCTGGCATTGACACAGTGATCTCTCAGGGCAGCGCAGCGCTGCACAGGGCCAGCCAGCCCAGCTCCTCTGCTCCAAGCGCTGCTCCAGACAGGGCACTTTGGGAACACGGGGACAGGAGCTCGTCACAACCTTCCTCTCACTGCCAGCCCAAGCCCTCCTCATTGCTGGCTGCTCCCAGCACTGCTGCTGGGACCTGGCCTGGCTGCCAATGGGCCCAGTGAGCTCTGCAGGGCTTGGAGGAGGCAACGGCTCTTACCGCCAGGGTTCAGCAACCCAGGCTGCCTCGTGTGAACGAGCCCCTGACCCGGCAGCAGCACGGGACCCTGGCCTTACGGCGGCCAAAGGCACTCTGCTCCCACACGGACTCACCCACCACCCTGGCTGCTGCCAGCAGCTGAGCGGGCCAGGGGGCTGGGGCCGGGGGAGCATGCCTAGCACCAAGCCCTGAACTAGCCCAGCAGCACCAGCAGAGCCAGTTCCTGACCCCACCGCAGCCCTGCGGCCCTTTGCACCGGGCAGGCTCCTTCCCTTGAGGTGTTTGCGCTGAGCCAGTTAACGCATTAAGGCTGGAGAAGCAGCAAGAGGTGAAGGAAACCCGAATGCTCCTGGTCCGCCAGAGCTGGGTCAAACAGTTCAGAGAATCTGTGCAAAAATGAAACTAAAGGGTTAGAGACCACCCCAGAGACCCCCCAAGCAGCTCTAATAAATACACGTGCAGTTTGCAGCTGGCGTGAGGTTGGGCGGCTGGGGAGCCCTCGCTCCTGGCCCCAGGGTCTCCCTCAGCAGCGACGCGGCTCTCGGTCCTCCAGCGCTGCAGGCGGCTCTCGGGGAACGCAGAGGACGTGTGCTTCGGGGTGGATTTTGCACCAGTTTATTGTGTATCTTCTGAAGGGGCTGCACCAAGCTGGGTCCCAGCCGACCGAAGGGGTGTCTGCTGCTGGCTGCTTCTGCTGCAGCATCTAGTCGGTGGCTGGAAAGGGGAGAGACAGTAAGGGGGCGTAGAGCAACGTGCTCTCCCTGGGACCCCAGGGTTGCACACGCTGTGGCTCCAGGGCAGCAGCACCCCAGTGGCACGCGGGCCAGCTGGCTGCAGAGCCCAGGGCTGAACAGCGGGACCAGCAGGGATGGTGGGGCTCCAGGGAGAGCTGCTCCTGGGTACTTGACAGCTCCCACAGCCTTTTGCCCAGGCCAGAGTCTCCATGGCTTTGGCCACATGTGCTAACTGCTGCCAGGCTCTGCTTTATGCCAGCTGCACCGAAACCCCTGCCCTGCCTTCGCTCACTGCCTGGGCTGTGGGCAGGGCTGCCCTCCTGCCTGCTTCCCAGAGCTGCTTCCCAGCCAGAGCAGCAGATACAGCCTGAAGGGCTGCTGCCCTCCTGCAGTGCCCAACCCCTGCCCGTGGGTACTCACCATCCTCCTCCCAGCCCTCTGCCACTCCTGCCAGCTCGTAATGCTTCTTGCGCAGCTCCCCCAGCTTCTGCCGCTCCTTCTGCAGCTGGTTTTCCAGCTCTAACACTCGCACCTGAAGGACAAAGCACATGCTGCTATTGCTATTCTGTGTCCCTGCAGCACAGCCAGCTCTGCCACCTGCGTGCTGCAGCACTGCCACTGCCACCCAGCCCCACACCAGCTGTGCTGGGCTTCCTGACACCAAGCCCAACATCACTGAGGTACGTCCCATTAATGTTCCAACAGCAAAAGTTCCTGGAGAGGGGACTGAGCTCAGACGTGTCTGAGGTTGGGGAAAGCTCAAGGAACAAATGCGTGCTGCTCCTGGGCAAGCTCAGCCTTCACTTTCATCCGCTGGGCTTCACCCACAAGCTCCTGGTGCCCAGGTGCTGGTCATGCTCTGTGCTTGCATGGCCTGCTTGGGCAGCAGCTGGGAATGGTGCTTGAGGAGAAGAGTTTCTTCACCAGGAGCAAAAAAATGGCTCAGCTCTCCCCTGCTCCCACTCCTTGGAACAGCCTGGGCATCCTCTCATCAGCCCAAACATGCCAGATGCAATGTTGGCTGTGTTTCCGAAAGTGCAGAGGAAGCTCCTACCTGAGAGTCCATTTCTTGACGCTTGATCTGGGTTAGTGTCATGCTAGAGAAGTCCATGCTGTCTGCAGAGACAAAAACACCATGTCCCCTTGGGGGCTGCTCCCCAGCGTGACCTGCCCTCCCCAGCAGCTCCTGTGCTGCAGGCAGAAACCACCGTGCACGTGGATAGGGCCAACTGAACACCGAGACCGCAAAGAGTGGAGATCTGGGGGCAGGTCTGTGCTGCCGGCCAGGCCTGCAGCCCCGTGCTCACCTTTCTCCTCAATCTGTGACTTGCCAGACTTGGTGGAGGCCACCACGCCAGCTGTGGCCTGGTTGACACCCCGAGAAGCTTGCTGGAGCTTGGCCAGGTTGGCGCTGTCTTTGTCTGCCTTCACCTGCCGGGGCCGAGAGGGTGTACGCGCTCATGCCCCACCAGGTCCCACCATCCAAGCCAAGGACCTGGCATGCCAGCTCCGGCCTCACTGTGCCACCAGGTCACCCTGGTCCCAGCAACCCTGCTGGGAGCCCCAAAGCACAGCCAGGGGAGCAGTGGTGTTTCTGCCACACAGGGCACAGTGTTCCTACCTTGGAAGCTGCCACCAGCTGTGCGGTGCTGGCTGCAATCTCATGGGAACAGACCATCAGCTCCTCAAATTTCCCTTTCCCTTGCACCACCAGGTCAGCAGCATCGCTGCAGGAGGGCAGAGAAGGGCTGGAGCATCTCTCGGGCCAGCTCTGTACTGATTCCAGCTCACCTCTCACCCTTCTCACCTCCTGCCCCTTGGGGACAGCAAGACCCTGCCACCCTCCACAGGGTGCCACTTACACCATGACAGTTGCTCCCCAGCCCACAGCCTTGGAGGCAGAGATGAGGCCTTCTGTCCAGCGGGAATTCTTGGCATAAAACTCCTTGGGTGACGCTGCGCCCTGCAGAGGAGAAGGGAACAGTCACGTGCTGGAGCAAGGGGATGCGCCCTCACCCCGGGGTGACAGGGTCTGGGGCCCCCAAACCTCTGCTCTTAGGAGACCAGAGTAAATCAGGATTTCATTTGAGACACAGATGAAGTGGAGCAGACACCCAGCCCTAGGTGTCATGGGCTCCCCTGTGCAGCATGAGAGCTGTGCTGATGGCATTTGCAACCTCTGGGTGCAAAACAGAGACCTGGGGCCGGGGCTTTGGGCAGACAACCTCAATGCTGACAGCTGTCCTGGCTGTCAGCACACAGCTCTGCACCACTCCCGTGGCAATCCCGTGCTGGCCAAGTCCCTGCCCGCCCACACTGCCCTCCCTCCCTGCCCGCCTGCTCACCCGTCCGCTCTCCACAATCTCTCGCTGCAGGTCCTTGGACGCCAGGACCAGCACCTGGATTGCCTGCATAAGGCCTGTGCAGGAGCCCAGGATCCTGTGAGACAAATCCCAGTGAGCTGTGGGAAGGCTGGCACGGGTGCAAACCACCCAGCTGGTGAGGTGCAGAGACCCCAGAGCCTTGAGGAAGGTGCCCACCCTGCACCACTGTCTCTCGTTGTGGCTCCCCAACTCACTCCTGCATCCCCAAACCCTTCTTCCTCTTCCCTTAGCACTTGGATTTAAACCAGTACCTTAATCTGTGATGCCCTGGCCGCTGCTCACCTCTCATTCACTTCCAGTTTGACCCCAGTGTCACCAGCCCGGGCCTTGCTCAGCATCTCCTGGCAGAGGGGAGAAGCCACGCTGAGCCACCTGCACCGCCTGGCTGCCATGCCCAGCCTCGTGCAGGTGGCCCCATGAGGCGCGGTGCCCAAGGGTGCCCTGAGGCTTGCAGTGACTCTGTGGGGCAGCCCTTGCAGTGCCGGTTCACCTCAATCCGTGCAGCCGCAGTCTCGATGGCCGCTGATGTAGCTGCCATCTCCTTGTCCACCAGATCACCCAGCTCCTCCTGCTCCACGTCCAGTCCTCTGGGTCGCAGCTCCTGGGGACAGGATGGAGAAGAGTGCCTAAGGGAGGCACAGCCCCTCCACAGGTGCCACCACCCTGCTTGCCCTAAGGGGACCGTTGTTCCCCATGCCCCAATCCCACTTGGTGGTGATGCCCATGCACCCACCTCCCCAATGGCGCTGATCCGGCTGAGGCAGCTGGTCACCGGGGTGCAGTCGGCGCCCTCCACGCTATCCAGGTCTTGCAGGGAGCTGAGGTAGCTCGTGGCCTCGCTGCCGCACTGCTTGCACATCTCCAGCAGACCTTTGAGTGCCGCAGAAGAGGCTGAGGGTGCTGCCCGTGAGGCCAGAGACCCCCGGCCCCTGCCCACCGCAGCTGGAAGCACTCACGGTCAGCGGGCTCCATCGGGGCCATGTGGGAGGTAGCACTGCCTTGCAGGATGGTGTCGCTGATGAGGTGGGCAAAGAGGGCCACGCAGGGCAGCAGGCTGCTCACATCTGCAGACAGAGAAGGCGCGCAGCTCAGCTGAAGCGGCCTAGGAGCCCGTTTAGCTCTCACTTTTGCTTCCCCTGTTCCCGCTTGGGCTCTGCAGAGCCTAAGCCTTGGCTGTGGCTCTCAGCCCCGGCCTCTCACCCTGCGGCTTGCTGGAGATGCCACCTCTTGCCCACCTGAGCCCTTCCCCAGGGCTGCTGTGTCTCACCTGTACGATTGGAAAGGTATTTTCTGTGCGCATCCTGCAGCCTCTCTGTGCACTCAGAGGCTGCCAATGTCCTGGACAGGAGGTAATCTGCAGGCACACAAGAGACAAGACTTGAACAAAGTACAGCGCAGCGTCTCTCCATGGCTGGGCTGTCCCAGAAGAAACTGGGGAGGGTGGCTTTGCAAGGCCACTGTTTGGGACGCGCTGGTTTTGGTGGGCACTGGGGAGCTCACCCGCTGAGCCAGTGCAGCTGATGTGAGCGGGGTCCTCGAGGCGACTGAGGGCATCCTGCACCATCCTCTCTGCCTCCCGTGCGCTGCCCTGCAGCAGAGCAAACTGCTCCTCGGCGAGGCGCCGCTGCAGCGTCCGCTCCATGCTCTCCTGCCAAGGCAGTGTAAGTGTCAGGCTCCCTCCCCACCGCACCGGCTGGCAAACCCTGACACCCCTCCACTGCCTCCAGCTCTGACAAACGCCCACAGCCAGGGCTTGGCACTGGGCTTTGCTCTTGTCCCTGGGGACCAGCACTGCAGCAGCGGGCGGCCAAGTGCCATGGAGAACTGCTCCCCGTGTGGCTCCTCACTGCAGCAGAGTGGCCCTCGGCTCCGGGTGCGCTGCTGGTGATGCTGGGATGCCCGCGCCAGCGGTGCCCCTGGGGTACCTTGTCTTGCAGCTGTGTCTGCAGTGTCTCCAGCTCCTTCTTGCTGCTCTCCTTTTCGCTGCTGAGTGTGTCCTGAAGCTGCTGCAGCTCAGCCCGCAGGGCTGCCATCTCCTCACCATGCCGCTCTGCCGCCCGGCTCAGGCTGTCTCTCTCCTGCTCCAGGTCTGCTATCCGGGTGCTCTGCTCTGCTCCCACCTGGCCGGGCACAAAACACCCATCAAGACTGTGCTGAGGGCATGGCATTGAAGGGATGAACCCTTGCATTTGGAGAATTGCTTGTGGCTTGTGGTCCAGGCCCAGGCCATCTCAAGCACTGCTGCTTGGTGCATTGCAGCCCACACAGCTGCGGGCAGAGTGCAGCCCTGCATCACCCATGCCAGGCAGCCCAGCAGTACCTTTGCAGCAGGGGACAACCTTGTGTGGGGCCAGCTGAGGCTCCCTTGGATGCCATTCCACTTTTATCAGCTGATGACTGTCGTCATCCTGATGCATGAGCAGATGAAGGGCTCTTCGACCCGCTGCAGCTTGTCTGCCCACCCTGCGGAAGGGCAGGTCCATTTCCCTGACAGCTCTCTGCCTCTACAACAAGCCTGGAGACCCCCAGAGCCCTGTGCTGCGAATGGCCATGTCTTCACAGGCACAACAGACCCTCTGGCACAGCAGTGAGTCCAAAGCAAAGGCCTCTGACAGGAGGGCATGCTGCCTGCCAGCATTTTTCAGCGGGCAGTCACCCTGTCTGACTGCTTTTTCACCTGGGAGGATTTAATCCAGCAATTTCTGCCTCACTCACACAGGAGTGGATTGTTCAGTTTCTCCATCAGAGGCTACAAGACATGGGGGTGAAGGCTGCCTGCTGGCTCTAGGGCAATCAGCTCCTGGGTCCGTCCCCTCTGACCTGGGAGTCCCTGCCGCTGGAAACTACTGCTTGGTGCAGCCTCACACACGAGTGCTAAACCCCATGGTGTGATCACTGAACCCATCCACATCTGGGAAGGACAAGGACAGAAAGCTGGTTATTGGCCCACTGGCACCTTGGTGGGTAATGCCTTGCCAAAGCACCGTGACAACGGGCAGACCGGCCTTTCTGCCCCAAGCCCATCCGAGACTGAGTGGAGAGGAAATAGGGCTGGGCTCAGAAACCGGAGCAGGGTGGCAGCGGCATGGCCGCGGCGGGGGCTCTCACCTGCGTGCTGGACTCCAGCGTGCCCTGCAGGACCTGCAGCTCCTGCTTGCTGGCCGCCAGCTCCTGCTTCAGCGTTTCCAGCACCTCGGCTTGCTCCTGAGACTGTGGGCAGGAGAGAGGTCGCACCGAGCTGGCCCCTGTGGGGCACTCACCTGCTTCCCTCCGAGTGTAACCAGGAGGGTCCCTTTTGGGGTGTGAGGCCCCATCCCTGTCCCCACCACCTGTCCCCATCCCCAGGACGACCCCATTGTGCCATGCGCCCTACTCACCTTCCTCTGAGCCTGCTCGCTCACCCGCTGGAAGGAGTCCTCCAGCTCCTTCTTCTCCCTCTCCACATCGCCCTGGGCCTGTCTCGCCACTGTCACCTGCTTGGTCACCTCCGCGTTCTGGGGATAGCAGTGGGAGCTCAGGGGCCAGCCCGGCCCAGGCTGCACACCCCGTGGCTGGCTGTGGGGCCCACCTTCCGCAGCAGGTCAGCGTGGTTCTGCACCAGCTCGCTGTACTTCTCCTTCAGCTTGCTGTATCGCTGCTCGTTCGCCTGTGCCCTCCCTGCCACACACAGGGTGAGGTGAGCACTGGGGGCGCCCTGTGGTCCCCCCGCCGGCCTCCCCGGGCCCTCTACTCACGTTCGATCTCTGTCAGGCTCCTCTGCGCTTTCTCCGTGTCCTCCCGCTGCTTCTTCAGCTCCTCCAGCTCGGTGCGCAGGAACTCGCTCTCGTCCAGCGCCTGCTGCTTCAGGTGCCGCTGCTCGGCCAGCTCGGCCTCCAGCTCGCTGATGCGCCCGCGCAGCTGCAGGGTGCGACGCTCGTTCTGCGGACATGGCAGGTGGGCAGCTCCTGGCACTGTCCAGCGCCCGGCAGCCCCAAATGCACCAGATGGACCTTGTGCAGTGGGGTAGGCCACATAGCGCAGCTGTGGGAGCCCTTCCCCATGCACAGCGGCTGCCCCACACGGCTGCTCTGTACAGATGGATTGCTGCAGAGGAGCTGGAACCACCGGGTGCGGGGCAGGACGCGGACAGGGTCGGGGCCTCACATCTCCGGGGCAGCAGGGTCACAGCTACCGCCCTGCACCACCCCGCCAGCCCCTTCACAGTGCGAGCTGTCCCGGTATCGCCACATGGTCCATTGGCCTGCAGCTGCGGGGTGCTGGAGATGATGTGGCCAGCATGCACCATGTGCCACCAACCGGCTATTGTCACCCACCTCAGCCTTGAAGCTCTCCAGCTCCTCCTTCAGGGCCCCGATCTCCCTGTAGAGCTGCTCTATTAACCGGTCCCTGGGAAGGAGACACCAAGCACCCCCTCAGTACTCCCGGCACTGACACGGGGATGTGGAGACAAGGAGAGAAGGTCCCCATGGAGGCCACTGTGTCCTCAGGGACAGCTGAGCTCAGCTCTGCCTCCTGCTCCACACTGAAACCCACGGACAGGAGTGCTTGGGGCTCCTGGGATTGTGCTGGGTTTGGCCATGGCCCTGAGATGGCCCAAGTGGGGACACGTCCCTGGAAGGGGCTGGGTGTGGGCAGCCACAGCACTCGCTGGCAGCTGCAGTGCTGCGTTCTGGGGAGCTCCCGCTCTGCTTCGTCCTCCCTCTGCCACCCAGCGTCGGGAGGAGCCATGGAGCCACTGATGGGAGGACTCACTTGTCGTCCTTGTTCATCCCATTCTGACTGTTGAAGTTGAAGGGGTCGCTGCTGAACGAGCTGCCAAAGATGTCATCAAACTTGTTGTCAAACAGACTCTGCAGGAAGAGAAGCACAGGGGCCCAGGTGAGCACTGCTACTCCCCTGCTTGTGCAAGGGGCAACGGGAGCCTGCATCCCCCGCTGTTCCTGGTTGGATTGCACGTGGCCCTACAGAGCCATCCCACCGGCCAGCAGGGCTGCTACCTGCAAATGCTGCCCATCTGGATTTCCCAGAGCCCCCATAGCCTCATGCACAGGCAGATCCCAGCACTTCCTACGGGGCAACTGTGGTCCTGGGGGGCAGATCCCCAAAGTCATTTCACATTCCTTTCCTTAAAATGCTGAGTGCACAAGAAGAACCCTTCATGGTGCAAAGAACTCCTCTCCCAGCCAAAACATCCATGCAAGCACAGAAAGCTGTAGGGCAACGCTAGGAAGGAAAACATCCCCCACCAGCCATCACTGGAGGGCACCAAACTATTAAGAGAAGCACCGTGGGACGAATTCAGCCTGACTCAGACACGGGCAGCGAGCCCAGGCTCCCCAGTGGGCACCCTGCAGCACCCACCAGCAACACGCAGCACCCACACAGCCCCTGTGCTGACGCTCAGTGCTGCCTGAGCCCCTGCGACAGCACGGTTCTGAGAGAAAGTGATGGGTGCGGAGCCAAAGGGCAGCACCATGGGCACAGCCATGGGCAGTGCCTCAGTGTTTACCTGTGACGCTGTTTCCATTTCCACCAGGTCTGTGATGGGCTCGCTGTCGGGCGAGGATGCCTCAGCGGGGATGACCACCACAGGGCTGATGTGCTCTGACAGTGCTGAGGCTCGCAGGAAATTGGGAGGGTTCTGGGGAGGGAGGAGAGCACAGCTGGAAGGTGTGAGACCTGTCCCACAGCAGGGCTACCGATATGGCTGGCCCTGTGTCACACTTGAAAAATCATTTCACTCCTCATCCCTCCCAGCTATGCTGCCGTGAGGAGGGATCCTGGACCCCAGCCCCCTAGGGACAGCGTGCAGCCAGAGAGCAGCTCCATCCCACAGGAACATTAAAAGCACCTGACCCAAGGAAGGTGCAGGGATGACCCCTGGGCCCCACAAGCCCTGAGTTGCCACCATGCCCAGGAAGCAAAGCAGGTGACACACGATGCTTTCTGGACACAGACTGCCCATTGCCATCAGCCCTCACTGCTGCTCCCAGCCATGGGGATGGCGAGGGCTGCACCAGCACCGTGGTGCTCTCACCTCTGGGAGCTGTGGGATCTGAATTAGTCGTTTGAAGTACTGCAGGTTACTGGAGCGATAGAAGAGGTCCTTCAGCCTGGAATGGGACAGAAGCTGGTTAAGGAAGGCTCTCCATGTGCCCCCGTTTCTCACTGCTGCTCTCATAAATCCCCATCAGACAGCTCCTCTGCACACCCCATACAAACCCTCGCCTGGCTCCAGAGCAGTGTCACCACATTGTGCTGGAAGGGACGGGAGCATGTGCCACCACCAAACCCATGGCAGGTCGTCAGAAGACCCCAGCCCCCAGACTCCCACCGCTGGCAAAAACTGACTGCCAGAGGCTTTCTCGCATAAACCCAGGATCTGACGAGCAGAGAGAAGGACCTAAGACCACAAACCATGGGAGAGCAGCTGCACTGGGTTGGACCAGAGGCCCTGCCACCTCTCTGCGCTGTCCTGACAGTAGCCAAAATGTTAAGTCTTGAGGGAACAGCTGTGAAACAGCCCCACTGCTCCCATTACACCCCCAGTCACTGGCTGGTCAGGGCTTCCTGCATGGAGGCTACATCTGCACCATCACCTTCAATTCTCTGCATGAGCATCTCCCCATGAGCAGCCCTGCCTCCCTTCTAGACCGGTTTCCAGTTCTGGCACCTAGAGCAGCCTGTGATAAACGCTCTCCACCCCTGGTTTTGCGCCTGGTTTTATGCAAGAAGAAAAGCTGCAGCTGGGGACCCAGTGTGGGACTGAGGATGCTTGTGGCTCCCCCTCTATTGCAGCCACCCCAGCATCCAGCCTGGTGCTGCCACCACCATGAGCTGCCATTCCCTCGACACGGTTGATATTTGCTCCTGGGTCTGTCCTGGGCGTTCAGAACCCGCTTACAGCCTAGCCATCTGCTGATGGTTGTGTCTGGTGTTTTTCCCCCAGGCACTGGTTTGCAGTTTTTGACCTTGATTCGAGATGTCCTATATTGTGCAGTCTCAGTGCTGTGACATCCTCCTGCTGCTCTTTGTGGCCAGTTTTCATTCTGACTACCCTAAATAACTGCGTACCACAGGCCATGGCACTTCACTGCCTGCTTGCTCTTGACCTCATTTAAAATACAATGAGCAGCACTGCTTCCAGCACAGTCACTGGGGATTACCCTGAAAAACCCACTGGTACAAAACCTGATCAATTGTCTCCTGCCCTTCAAGCAGTTGCTAATCCAGGGGAGATCTGTCCTTCCATCTCAAGGCAGCTTTTTATTCCAGAGCTTTTGGAAATAAACATGCTCACTAGTGTCTGCGCATCGCATGTGCGAGTTCCCAGGTAACTGGGTACATGTGATTTGGCTCCGGCTATTTGCTCCTATACTCCTATCTGTTGCTATTAGAATCTCTGCTATTGATATTTTAATTTGGGACAGTGCCTCAGACAACAGGACACATGCCATGAGCAACTTTACCTTTTCCAGTTCTGAGTTGTACCCCAAAAAGACAGTTTTTCCCTCTCACAAGCCACCTCTGCTTGGTTGCATGACCTGAATTTGCCTGCAAAGTCAGGTCTTCAGAGGACAACACCCTGAGCTCTGCAACACCAGAAGATTTTCTCTTTTTGCTGCTTCTTTTAACAAGCTGTCTTTGTTTGCCTTTTTTTTTTTTTTTTTTGAAATTAAGCACTACTCAGGGAAATCACTTTTTCATGTGCCTAGAGACTACAAAATTGACCACCCAGGGGCACACCAGACCCTGTTGCCTGCAACAGTATCTCAAGCTGTGCCCAGGCACTGCCTGAAGGATGGCAGCTGGGGAAAATCAGGACCTCCCCACGAGCACCCTACCACGTTCAGCTTCTCAGCCCTTGCTAAGCAGGTGCTTTCAGTGGCAGCAGTGCAGTGGTGCTGCGTAGATCAAACTCCTCCAGTGAAGCCAGGAAGGGCAGGGTTGGGTCCTCAGCAGCGACGGAGAGACTTTCATCTCAGCACGTCAACTGCAAATTGCAGTTAAAATTGCAATTAAACGGTTTGAGGGTTTTAAATCATCAGCTGGCGCTTCACACGAAATGCCATTAGCGGCTGAATGCCTCTTTAGAATTAATAATGCAGTTATCTGGTAATTCAATAGCATTGGATCAGCCAAACGGAGTGGGTGTCCTGGTGAAAGCATCCCCACTCCAGGAAAGCCGCTTCCAAGCAGAGGCAGAGAATTCGAAGCAGGCTGATTTTGGAGCCCTGCACTAGACAGATTCATGCATTCCCTCTGCCTCCATTGCTCAGCTGCTGAGCCTGAGTGCAGAGGGCTCCAGCACCCCAGGGCTCCCTGATCAGATCTCGGTAGCCAGAGCATCACCTGGGGTGGCAGCTGGCACCCCAGGTCTCCACTTACTTTCTGAACTGCTCCAAGAAGCGGTCCCGGTGGCCCTGCAGTGTGTCGGCTGGCAGACCTGGGAGAAGCAGCAGATATAAACCTCACCCCGCGTCCCCACCCCAGGAAGAAGCAGGGCTCCAGGGGCAGCCTGGCAGCACGGCTACACAGGGACAAGCATTTTGCAGGGACACTTGTCCTCCTCCCGGGGTCCAAATGGGGAGCCCCAGCCACACGCTGGCAAAGAGTGCAGACACCCGGGTGTTGCTAAGCGGCCAGCCGGGCTGCTTCCATGTAGGATGCCCCAGCAAGCTGGGCTGGGGGCACGTGGGTGCCCGGAGTTGCCCCATGCACAGCCTGCTGGCTCCCCACATCCCCTCCACCCCTCTGAGCTCCTGGCTCTTGGGCAGGCACAGGGGGTACTCACAGGAGTGGAGCTTGAAGAGCAGCTTGACCGTGTAGTCGTAGAGGTGGCTGCAGTCCAGGATCACCTGGATGAGCGGGGCGAGGCGGCACTGCCCCGCAGCCGTGACCGACACAGAGCGTGACATGTCCAGGGAGCTGAACACTGCCAGAGGGGAGCAAGGACACGGTTCAGAGGGGTGGAGGGAACGTCAGGGTGTCAGAGCTGGGATTTGTGTAAACCAAAGAGACAACTGCCTTGGAGCTAACGGTCTGCACTCCTTTACAGCCATAGAACAGTGACAGCCCTCTGTGGCTGGCCCATTTCTTCCCAAACCAGGTGTAGGTCAGCTTGCTGGGGCAGCCACGGCAATGCCACCTGGAGCAAGAGACCTGCTGGCCTGTGGAGCTGGGATCCAGCCCACGTCATGTAGCTGCCTGGTCCCAATTTGTGCCATGAAAGTTCAGCAAGAGCAGAAGCTCCCACCTGTGACTCTCTGGCACCACACAGGCGTGGGAGCTCTTTGTCACCATGCGGTGAAGGTGCCTGGTCCTGAGCCAGCCTTCAGCAGGGAGCAACAGGACAAAACCCACCCCAGCGTGTGCAGGGACCCTGAGGCTCCTGCCAGCTCCCAGCTGAGCTCCCGAGGGATGAGACCAGCTACAAATACCGGAAAAAGGCAGAGGTGGAAAGGAGCTCGGTGCATGCTCCAGCGCTGGGGTGGCTGCCAACCACCTGTTTTGGGAGATGACTCTGGGAGCAGGAGGAACATCACCGGCATCCCGAGGTGTGTGTGCACAAAGCCAGATGCAGCCCCAGGGCAGGAGCGTGCTGCGGTGGCAGACAAAGCAGGTCACCCTGCGCTAATCCCAGCTGGCCGTGCTGCTCAGCCTCTCCTGCACACAGATCTGTCAAGCCTCTGTGCTGGGAAGCACCAAGCAGCCTCGGGCTAAATAACAGACAGCACAAATACTCTCCAACTCGGAGGCAGGCAGGAGCAGGGGCCACGCTCCTGGTGTGTGTGGAGCATCCTGCTGCACCGTGTGTGCTGCTGGGGAGATGCTCCAGAAACACCCAGGAGAAGATGGCAGGGATCCTCTGCAGGGAGCATAGTACAAGACACACTGGAGCAACCCACATAACTGCAGGGGACATGCATCCCACTGCACTCCTTGATCAGTAGAGGCACGTTTTATGGATCAGGGTCATGTGTGGGGTGAGCCAAGCTATGGCTGCCTAACCAAGAGAATCTTCATGTGCATTTATACAAAGTACGAACACAGCTGAGTTACTGAAGCACTCACCAAGGTACATGGGAGTACACAGGGGGGAGCTGGAGGCCAGCAGAGTGAGGTCTTGAGCACCGCAGCCTCCGGTTTCCACAGTGCACCTAATTGCATCTAATCTGTTCCCATGCAAGTCCTGGGAAAGGGATGCCTGGCAGCTGGGAAGGAAGGGCTGCTGCCGTATGTGTCTGGGGACCGTCTTCAGAGTCTGGCATTATGCATCCCATGGTGGCCTTGCTCTTGTACTTCTTTAATTTGTCCCAAACCCAACCCTGCTAGAGTGTGCAGAAGCACATCATGGTCCTAAGACTTGAGGTTGACTTGTTTTTACCTCCCTGCCTGATTACAGCCTCTGAGAGCATGAGGAAGAGAGGGTACTCCCACACCTCTTCCAGCTCCAGCACCACTGCAAGTACCTGGGGGAGCTTGTGTTCTCCACTAATAAAAGCCAGAAACTGTCACAAGCCCACAAGTAAGATGAGAAGAAACTCAGCTGATGGAGGCTGTGGAGTGAGAGCCTGAAGCTGGGGAGTTAAAGCCAAGGGCATGTGGGGGAGAGTGGAGCTGTGCAGTGCAGTGCAGCTGACCCCACACAGGCTTCCCAGAGCTGCAGGAGGGCTGTGACGAGGCTAGAATGGCTCTGACATTAGTTACATAAGTTAACATTGGTTAACATAACATTTGGTTATGTTAACATAACATAATTGGTTAACATAAGTTCATCTACGAACAACTGTGGTGAAGTGCACGGAAAACAGACGAGCCCCGACGCCCTCAGACAACTCCCTTCCCAGAGCCGGTGCTGCCGCATGGCGCACACCAGGCCCACACACCAGGGTGATGAGGGGCTCACCTGTCTGGAATAGGTTCAGCTCACACTCCAGGTAGTCAAACATCTCCACCGTCAGCTGGAAGCTAGGGAAGAGGTTGCCAGGAAGGTTGGGCAGTGTCCCTGCACAACCTCACCCCGTGCCGGGGTGACACCCTGCCTGCTCGGGAGGGACGTGACAGCCCTGGCCGGTGGCTTTGTCCGCTCACAGCGCCCATGGCAGGTGGTGGGGACAAGGTGCCAGACAGGGCCACGTCCCTGGCTTGGAGGGGCAGCCGGCGAGGGTGCGCAGAGCTCCCCATCCTCCCCCTCGCCACCCGCCTGTCCCGCACTCACAAGTTATTGACGTCGCTCTCCCCTGCCTCGTCGAGCTGCCGGTCGGACATCTGGAGATTGCCGGGAAACCGTGGGTTCTGTGGGGGGAAGAAGCAGTCAGGGACGTGGAGGGGCTCCCGTGCCCGCTGTGGCTCCACACCAGGACAGCTGGCCTGGTGCCCCTGCTGAACCAAAGGATCCCGAGCTGGGCTCCTCGGTGCTGAGCAGGGGCTGCTGCCCCCAGGTCTGCCGGTGGGCTAAAGTCTCGATATCCATCACCAGATCCCTCCAGCCTGGCAAAGCAATGCTGAGAGCCCCAAAGGGGCTACACCTCATCCCTGCAGACTCCAGGCTGAGGACGAAGGCCAGTGATCGCCCTGAAAGCCCCATCCCTTGCCAGGAGGAAAAGTGAAGCTCAGCAAAGTTCCTCATCCACAGGGCGGGGGCTGCAGCAGTGGGGAGCGGCTGGTACCTGCTGCTGCAGGGGGAAAGTCCTGCTGAAAAAAGACTAACAAGAGGCCTGCTGAGCCCTGGGTGAGCAGGAGCCAGAGCCTCCATGATCCATGGAGCCTGTACTTCCAGCAAGAAAAGTCAGTTCCCTCTGGGCTTAGAAACCTGCCCAGCTGCAAAGAGATGGGGCAGCAAGGCTGAAGAGGAAAGGGCTGCAGGGCGGAAAGGAACTGCCGTTTGCCTGGGAGGGCAAAGCCTCTTATTACTGCCCCAGCTAGTCAAGGTACACCATACTATGGCTCCAAACAGAGCTGAATAGGGATTACAGGTACAGGCCTGGCTTCTGAAAACATCTTTTCAGCAGAGCTCAAAAAGAAAGAAAACACTGCAGGTACCCAACCTGCCACAGCCAACTACTTTAAGCATTAGAGCACTTGAACCCACACAGGGCAGTGTTTGTGTACAAGCCCACAATGACTTTTCATTCTGTTCTTGGAGGAACGCCTTTATTTTAATGCCACAAGCATAAGAGAACGTCTGCCTAAATAATAAACTCCATCAACGGGCGCGCTGCTTCCCAACGCCCCACGGGGCACATCGCATTCCTTTCTATAAATATGCTCCCCATCACCTTTGGCAGCCAGCACTGGCCGAGCTGCGTGCGGGCACGCTGCAGCAACAGACCTGGAGCCGGCCAACTCTGACCACATCCTCTCCGAAACTTAGCCCAGACAAGGGACCTGCACAGCAGCTCTGCCCTGGAGGCTCAAAACAAGCTCCTGAGGCAGGCACACAAGAGAGGGGGGAAAAAATCTAAGCTGTTCCCCTGCTCCGAGTGCCCAGGAGCACCCAGAGTCCAAGAGCCAGAAAGCGTGGATTTTAGTGACTGAGAATGATTATTTGAGCTACCAGACCACAAGCAGGAGACAGCACTGGGTGGAACAGGATGGGACACCATGCTGCTCTGCTGACTCTGGCTGGGACCCAGCCCTCCCACACCACCCCATGTTCAGCAATGTTTAACAAGTAATTTAACAAGTGATGGGGGCAGACCCTCTGGCAGCTGTAGAAGAGCAATTTGTTTTGTGCTTCATCCATTGCTGACCATGGCCAATAATCCTCACTGCTGGTATGCAGGTTGGAGCAGGTGCTGCTGCTCATCCTCTTCCATGCACAAACAGGGACGCCCCACTGGCCTGAACCCCCAGCTTCCCTCCCTGTGTTCCTGGTGATACATGAAAGCTGGGCTCCACGCAGGATTTTCAGGACATTTACACTCCAGCACCGGCCCCTGCCCTGCCTGTGCTGCCCCTACCTGGCCCTGCTGCCAGGCAGGAGCCCTTCCTGCAGTGCACTGCAGCTCTACCTCAGCCTGCCCTGCTCAGCCCGGCACACCGTGGCTCTGCCCCCTCTGCCTGCCCAGAAGGTGCCTGGGCTCCTGCAGAGCTCAGGAGAGGATGTGCACCCCAAAGCTGGGGGTCTTTCCCTGCTTTGCATAGCCCCCTGCATCCAGCACAAGGAAGACCATGCCAGGTGCCACCATGAGAACAGCCGTCCCCGAGGCTGTGGTCCTTGGGACACTTCTGATCCAGACACTAGCAGTCTGGGGCATGTTTCACGATGGTCACAATACAGAAGAGGACATGCTGGGGTCACAGCCAGGATGACACTCCTGCAACATCTCTGCCAGCTGCTGTCCTGCATTGCCACCAACTTCTGCCCTCACAGCTCCCTGGAGAATGAGCTCCCACAGCCCAGCTGCGCTTTGGGAGCAGGACTGAGCCCCAGGCTCGCCAGCACCTATCCCTCGATGCAGCAGTGGCTCAGCCAGGCTTATCTCTGGTGCCTGGTGCCACAGCCAGGGTCCACCAAGCCATGGCTCGGTGCTCTTGACATGCTTCAACTGCCCTTTGTGAGGCAGCCCATCACTGCGGTCTGAGTGACAAGCAGGCTGGGGACACGCGGGGGTGGGGATGGGTTGGGATGGGATGGGATGGGACGCTCACCTTTGTGTGAAACTCCATCTTGGTTCTCAGCAGTTTGAGGTAGATGCTGCACAGCTGTCCATAGCCCTCGCTCAGGTGGCCCTGGGGATACCAAGAAGATGTTCAGACATGGGGCAGGCTGTGCCTTCAAAGAAGCCTTCTTGCCTTGCTGCGGGCAGTGACAGATCTGACCCCTGCCTACCTGGACTCCTGCCCCATCCTACTGCCCTGTGCCTCTGCCCTACGCTGCCTGGGTCATCAGCACTCAAAGGCCCAGCACCTTCTTCATCTTCCTCCTCCTCCTCGATACCCCACTGCCACGCAGGCTGGCCAAGCGTGCTGTGCCCTCTGGGATACTCAGGGGAGTTCTGTGCACTCCCACCACCTGCACGCGGTTCAGGCCCTTTGTATGGGCCTGGGGAGGGTCACGGCAGGGGATTTGGCCACCATCTTCTCATCTCAGTCTCTCGTATTGCAGATTTCAGTGCTGCTTTTGACTGTCAGAACACTTTTACTGGGTTTTGCCATAAAATAGAAAGCATATCACAAAATCATAGAACAACATCAGTTGAAAGGTACCCACAAGGATCATTGAGTCCAATTCCTGACTCCACACAAGACTATCTAAAAATTAAGCTGTATTTTTGAGAGACTTATGTGAATGCTTCTGGTACTCCAGTAGGCTTGGTGCTATGACCACTTTCCCTGGGGAGCCTGTTCCAGTATCTGAATATGTTTAGTTTTGCCCAACGTGTTTGATTTTGATGGAAGGGGATAGTGAATGCGACCTGCAAACCAAGCTTGGTGTGCTCAAGCCACCCGCCCATCGCATTGAGCTCAGTTTCAAGCTGCATCTCTTCAACCCTCCTTGGGGGTCCTGCTTGCCTTTCAGCTGCCCTGCGCCCCTCTCCTGTGCTGTCCCAGGGATGTTCTTCTCCACCAGCGTCATCCTCCTGCTTCGCACATCCCCACAGCTCCCAGCCCATCTCCTGCAGCCTGCCTTGCCCTGCTCTCCTGTACTTCTTTTCACCTACTGTAGCTGGAAAAAAAGTCACTTAAGCTATTGTATTTCTTGCTATAAATACTCCATCTCATTCACCCCTCTCTGCAGCACGGTGAAGCAAACTGAGCAGATATGGCACTTCCAGGCCAGGAGGCTCTGGGGAGGTGTTGAGACTGTGGTCACAAGCAGAGTGAGCCCTGAGGGATTTTGTGTGTCCCTGGTGCTCAGCACCCAGCATCCAGCTCCTCGCAGGTGAGATGACCACACAGTCCCTGCTGAGGAGCTGGCCCCAATTCACCCTCCGTGGGGCAGCCACAGAGTCCCACAGCTGGCAGGGTCAACCACTTACCCACATCCTGCTCATGTCACTCAGCTCGTTCTTGTACCTCACAGAATCCTTCAGGACCTGGACGGACGAAGAAGAAAATAATCAGCAAGTGAGGGTGGCATGCAGGGCACTGGGGGCAAAGTGTGCGTTATCACGACCCAGCAATTAGTCTAAGGAATGGGTGCTCTGGGCACGTTCCTGACTCTGCAGCCAGCCTGCTGCCCTGTTACATCCCAGCCCCAGAGTGCCTCCATCTCCCTGTCCATGCACAGGGCAGGATCCTGTTTGGCAGCTCCTGCATGCATGCCAACACCCCGGGGACAGCGGTTCCTCCAGCACCAGCACTGCAGCCATGGTAGGCATCAGGGTGAGTTATTCTGCATGACTTAGTGCAGGCTACTGCGGGCAGACTGGCACCAGGAAGGCTCCTGCAAAGCACATGGGGAGGGATGCCCTGGCCAGTCCCTGCTGAGGACTCCCTGCTGCCTTTCACTACTCACAGCTGTGGGAGGGTAACGTCTGGCTGACACCCCCACTGCCCCATGCGGACCCCCAAGGAAGAGCTTTGGCCCCAGGCTGGCTGCTGAGCCAAGCTTGCTGCACTGAGAGGCGTTGGGACACTGGTACCAGAGCTCTGCAGGACACAGCTGGGGTCAAGTCAGGGAATGGGGGGACTCCAGCATTTTGGGGACAGACATCAGTGCCAGCACACAAAATTCAAGGAAAGGGTCAGGAGTCTGAAGGGTGCTGATGAATATGAGGTCTCCTCATGCGGTTGGGAGCATGGGACAGCACTCACATTCGAATGGCCGTCGCGGAGGAGCTTGTGGAAGACGTGGCAGAACTTCCAGCAGAGCACGGCGTTGCCTGAGAGCGGCAGCCGGTTCACCACTGACCAGAAGGTCTGTGCCCCCTTTTCGTGGTGCGTGCCCAGGATGCATGGTGGAGGCCAGTCAAGGAAACGGGGATGGAAGTTGTCCCACAGCTTGGATGGCTGCTTCGAAACCACCCCCAACCCTGCAACCCCATTGGCATAAAACACGGGATCTTGCAGAGCATCTGTGCCCATCCCTGTGAATTTGAGGGGACAGGAGAATGAACCCCACAAAGCTGGGCAGCAGAGTGTTGGTGCCAAGTGTGGGGCAAGCAGGGCTGCTGTGCACGAGGCACACGCTGTCCTCTCCCAGCCAGCACCCGCAGAGCTGAGGGGAGCCGAGCCACCAGTGACAGCCTGCCAAGCCCAGGCAATGCTGCCCAGGCACCCTCCACACTGCTGCCCCAGGAATGCCACAGCACGCTCAGAGTCAGGTGGCAGGTCCCTCCGCTGACCCTGCTGCGATGCCAGAGGTCAGCTTTTAGTAACAGTGCACCTTTGGAGATGAAGCACCTTTGAGCCAGCACCATCTGCCCCTCCATCCCTCCCATCACCGCTCCCATGAGATGGCCTGGACTAAACGGACGGATTGCTGGTGCCGTGCCAGGAAGCCCTAGCCAGCAGGGAGAGCCCCTGGGGGTCTCATCCAGCCCCCCCCAAGCACCCCAGCAGCCAGCCCGGCACCCCCACCACGTGCTGCCTCGCCGCGGGCCCTTTTCCAAGTGGCCCCAGCCAGCTCCCACGCTTGCTTGTCCTGTGGCCAACTCTCGGAAGGATATTTCTGGCGTGCTTCTCCTTGACAGCCACTTCCTGTGTATTAATAGCCTTATTGATGCTGACAGTCTGAAAAACAGAAGGGGGGGGGATGAGATGGGAAGGATTTGGGTTCCCCCAGTCCCCCCGCTCTGCCAGCACCTGTTGGGGCCTGGGTCCCATCCAGGTCCCCAGCCCACGAAGCAGCTGCTGGCCTGTGCCAGCTGGACGCTGCCCATTCCCGGATGCCTTTCTGGGATGTGCCTGGCATCTGCCAGGTTCAGCTGCTGCCAGGATTCATTTACTCAGCATAATAATGATGCAATTAAAGCAGCAACCACAAAAGGACCCTCTCCTGCCCTAGAGGTGGTGGGGCAGGCAGGGGAAGACAAATTTCTCCCCTGACCTTGGATCACAGGCAGCAGCCAGCAGCTCCAGCTCTGCTTTCTGCTGGGGGCTGAGCAGAGAGGGTGTTTCAGGGAGGACGGGGAAATCCAGCGCTGGAACGGTGAGACCACCATGAGCAGTACAGAGCAGAACAGGACCTGGGATGGCTGTGTCATTTGGCAACAAACAACAGGTCCCAGCTTAATCAGTACCAAAGTGGAGTGACGGGTGGGCACTGGACAGAGGAACTTGAGCAGCTTTGTGAGCATCCTCAGCCATGGGACGGTTTCACCATGTGCATGGTGGAGGCGGAGGGCAGGAGATGCACCCCCCCCAGCTCTCCCTGTTTCCTGCTGCAGTTTGCCCCCCTCCAGCCCGAACCCATTGACCTCCACGTTGCAGCCCAGCTACGCTCCCGCTCCCACTCCCGTCTGCGCCCCCTCCCAGCCCCACCACATGCTCGTCCCTGCAGCCAGGGACTCCCCAGCTGCTCCCGCCCCACTTGGAGCTGGCACAACCCTCCCCAGTGCAGCCGAGCCCACTGTACCCTCAGGCTCCTCTCAGCTCTCTGCCAGGAAAGGCATGGTTTGCAATGCAAATGTTGTGGACTTTGTGAAGCCCACATTGAGAAGCATGGGCACAGAGTGAGAAGCCAGTGCGCTCTGTAGCCTACAGAGAGGCAGTTGCTGGAGGTGTTTTCTTTACAGGATTTTGAGTGTTTTTTTAGCCTTATCCTCTTTCTGCAGCTGCTTTCTCAAGGGCGCAGCAGGGCTGGGAGCTGCACTGGGGCTAGGAGGTGTCTTGGCTCTCACAGGCACACAAACCTTGTGGGACCGAGCCTGTTCCAAGCCCAGCCACAGGCAGTGGTCAAAACCAAGCTGGTCAAGGAAGCTGCTTGGTGTGAATGCTATGATTCTGGCATGGAGCCACCCGCTCCTCAAGCTCATGCTCCGCTCACAGCAGCATCCAGCACCTGCTGGACACCAGAACACTCGTGTTCCCGGTGCTCCGTGAGGATCCATGCTATTGATGGAAGAAATAGGCTGGCTCAGCTCTGTCAGAAATAGCTAATTACTGACGCAAGCTAATTAAAGCAGTGGGACTGATTCCAGTGCCTTACTCATTGACAGTCCGTCCTGCATCCCCGCAGCACTCCACATCTCCAAAATGTCCTCGTAAGGGAGGCAGCACCATAGGGAACCAAGGGCACAGCCACACACACCCCACGGACAGCTGGGCATGGCCCGAACTCCCAGCAAACAAGGTGAAGCACAACCCACCTTCCCCCAAAACATCTCTGCCCCCAGGCACCCGCCAGCTGGCGTGGGGACAATATGCTTATGGGCTGAGATGGCTTCTGCTTGAGCCCACAACTGCAGCCTCAAGAGGAACCCCCCCAGGGCCAAGCACCCCTCTTTAGCCAAAACAGGGTGTCCTGGTTGTGCTGTGGGGACACTGCTGCTCACTCCAGCAGTGGACAACAGCATGGGGGCTTTAGAGCACGGCTAATCCATTTATCCCTTTGCTTTTTTCACCACCACCCATATGGCACAGGCTCTGCTGAGGACACACACCAGTCGCCGGCCATGCTGCGCTGCTGCTCGCCGCGCTCCCTGCCTGCTGTGAGCATCCTGCACCAGGCCAACCCGGCTGAGGTGCGGGCACGGGGCAGAGCCTGCTGCTCGGCCTTGCTTAATGGAAGCTGAAAGAGACCCTGCAGGGATGGTGGAGGGAACCCGGACGGTTCCTTCTACAGGAGGCCGCAGGCCAGCAGTCCCGGCCCCACGCCCTCCTCACAGCCGGGCTGGGGCTGGCTCCAGAGGGAAGTGGAGCCGGGGGGGTCCCGCATGGCCTCTGTTCCCCCGGAAAAGCTGGAAGTGGAGCTCCAAGTTTAAATTGCCGCTTCCTGTTGGCTTTTCCTGGTGAGTCAAGGACAAGGCTTTGGTGCAGACCTGGCAGGCTCCTGGCACTAGGAACACCCCCAAGTGGAGAGGGACAGCAGGGGCAGCGGCCACGACGCCATGCCTGGCCTGCTCTGCATGGTGGCCTCTGGGAGTCCCGTCCCCAAGCCCTGCTGTCCCTTTGAGGCCCAGTACAGATGATGGGGAGATTTTGGGCTGGAGGGCCCAATGATGCTCCAGTGCTGCCTGCCACCACGGGCTCAGGCAGAGCTGCCACAGGCATCGGGCCGCAGCAGTGCCCATGAAAGCAAACAGATGTGGAGTAGCAGCAAGAGCGTTTTTGGCTGCCAAACCAGGTCAAAAAGGCTGAGGTGTCTCACGAGAGATGCCGGGCAGTCTTGGAAGGAGATCATACACCTTTTATGCCAGCTGACAGGCTGGGAGAAGCTTGAGCGAGGCACCACTCCCAGCCACTATGGTGTTTTAATTGTGAGCTTCTCCACCGCAGTAGCTGTTTCTGACCTCCAGGCCATGAATGTTTCCTTAGCGGTGCCACAGCCCTGCTCTGGTTTCTCTGAGCTGATGGAGGGATGCCAGAGCTGGCGCTGGGGCTGGGGCACACATGGGGAGACTGCCTGGGGAGACAGGCATGCAGTGGAGATAATGCCTCTGCAAATGCACCCTCCCTGTACCCCCTCATTTCCTCTTTTGTGCAATCCTTTGGTGCGATGCCACAAATTTGGGCTGGAGAGGAAGTGAGAGGAGAAGCTGGTGGTGCCCCAGTGGGCCCCACGCACACAGCAAGAGCTGCTGGGGTTGCACCACTGCATCAGCATCCCCACAGCAGGGCCATGGGGCTGGAGCATGGGGCACAGCTCAGCTGAGCAGCTCCTGGAGCAGATCAACCAAAATACGGCTCCGGGTGTGTGACCGCAGGCGCCACCCGGAGGGACAGAGAGGCACAAAAACACATGTGGGATCTGAGACAGGGCTACAGAGGGCTCCCTGAGTGCAGTGAGACCAGTCCCTCTCTTTCACATGCACATGTAGATATGCACATCCTCATTCCCCTTCCAGATTTCCCCAAATTACAAGCTTAGCATCCTTTGAATTGCAAATCTCCTATTATGCAGAGAACAGTTCAGCTCTGCACAGTAGCTGCATGGCGCCTTCCCACATCTCCTTTCATTTCCAAAAGGAAATGAGTGTTGATTAAAGAATCCAGAGCTATTGCAAATTATTTGGAGAAACTGAGTAAGTTGCAGCGCAAATCCTCTTAGTAATGCTCCTCATTTCTCCTTAATTCCTTTCTATAAATGGATAGCTGGGATTGAGCATACCTCCGGAAAACTGCTCTCAACCAAGCCCTGCAGACACAGGGGCTCCAGGGGAAGCAAATGAGAAGATCTGACCAGCGCAGAGCTGCCTGGAAAAATTTGTGAAATTAATTAAAATGCAAATCCCAGCTCAGCAAAGCTCCACTGTGGTCGCTGGGCAGCAGGGCCGGAGGGGGGGCAGGACATGACAATCCCCCTGGGAGGTGAGGGAGCCTTCCAGAGGTGTAAATCACAGCTGCTCAAAGGGCACGCGTCTCTTTTTAAACATCACTCAACTGCAGCAGCCAAAAGCAAAACACAGGCTCTCCAGGCTCAGGAAAGGCTTTCCGCTGTGACGTCCCAAAGCAAAGCGGGCTGGATAATGCCCGCCCGAAGCAAAGTGGGCTGGATAACGCCTGCGGTGATTCATGACCCGCTCAGGACTGGGAGCTCCTGAGAGCTGCAGTAAAGCATGGGCATGCCCAAGGAGGCGGCCACCACGCTGCTCAGCCTCATGGCCTTATACAGTAGCACCCGAGCAGGGAACAGCCCTGGTTTTGTACACAACCGCAGTGAGAGGGAAGTGAAGAAAGAGAGGCTGTGGAGGCAGCGTGGCAGGCCAGGTGGCATGCCTCATACACACACACACATATGTATACATTTCTTTGTACAAAATAAGAGGCTGCCCAGCAAAAACTGGGTGACTCGCAGCCTTCCACCGTAGTCCTAAATGCTCTCTTTGAACTGGGAGTGAGAGGAGACATAAAAAATATTTTCCGACCTTTAATCTGGGCAATTTGGCTGCATCAGGGCCTTCCACTGCTGGACCCATGAACTTAGAAACAAAGTGCTCTTCTGCCTCCCACTGAGGAGCTGAAGCCACTCCAGGGATCACACACCCTGACCTGCTCCAATCAGCCACAGAATACCCAGAAGGGCACAAGTCTCAGCATTTGCCTTCACTTGGGCTGTAAGAAACAACCACGTTTTTCCCAAAGCAATGCTTGCCTCTGGCTTTAGACACCCTGAAATCTCACCACATCCACGAGGGTTTGCACACTGCTGTCAGGGCTGGAGATTTACTTAATGTCCACTCGGGAAAAGAAAACCTCAGCTCCTGAAGTAACCTGCTCTCTGGAAGGCCATGCACGGTCCGGCACGAGCCAATGGCCTGGGGCAGCGCAGGGCACTTTGCTACGGGGAACGAGCACTGCATGTGAGGTTCTTCTTGGTACAGACATGGCCAGACCAGAGGTGATGCTGCGCCATGTAACATCACTGCCTTCAGTTTTGCTCTCCTGAGGCTGGGAAGACGATGACTTCAGACCTACATCATGCTTGGCCTCCCAACCATTAATGCTCACCTGCACAAGTCAAAGCATGACGCGAGTGTTATAGAACAGCACATCCAGCACGTGTGGTGTTTTGAGGAGAAAAACCTATTGCCCCGGGACAGGAAGGGGTGGTGCAATGTTTAGAGGTCTCCATCTCATTCTGCACACCACAAGGAAACACAAGAGGGCTGAGCAGCTGTCGGACTCCTCAGCAAGATCTGTGGCCTCTGCCTCATGAGCCACAGCACTGTTATCACAATAGAAAACATAAAATAATTCAAGGAATGCACATTCTGAGTGCATCTGAACATAAGAACAGAGGAGACCATCCCACTAGCTCCCAGCTACTCCTGGGGGCAGCAGAGTGGCATCAAACTGGTGGAAAGCATCTGAAGTCGTGCTTCTATGAACTGTATGTGCAAGAAATTGCTCCTAGAAGGTGGCTTTGTGGATTTTCCAACTCAAATAATAGGCTCAACAGCATCATGAGAGGCAGGGTGGGAAGAGACAGAGAAATTCGATTGCTCCCAGTGCCTTCGAGACAATCGAAGAGAAAGAATGAATCAAAGCACTCAATTGACTTGTGATGAGTGTCAGAGACTTGAGTGAGAAGTCTGATTTGTGGATAGTGGAGATCTGGCTGATGCCAGGAAGGGAGAGCCGAGCTGTTAGCATGGGTCTGAAGGCTTTGGTTATGCTGACCCTGGAAACAAGAGCTTGCTGCATTAAACACCACTTCACACAGCACTTCATACCATCCTGGTATCAAAACCCAAACAGTTGGGACACTTGATTTCTCAAATGCCATAAACAGCTTATGCAGATTAATTACTTGGACAGACTCCAAGCTCTGGATTTTATTCTGGTTTTTTTATCCAACTTAAGGAACATGGACTCTTTCAATACACAGAAAAGCTTTGGGAAAAAAGGACAGAAGGAAAATCAATTTTGGGGAGAATGGCTGGCAAAAACTAAGGCTATGGAATAGGCCAAACCTCACTAACGACTGTCCAGGGAGTTTACGCAGTAAAGCCTGGGATCCATTTGAAACCTCCAGCTGAAACAAGCAGTCAAATGAAAAGTCAGCTGAGACTGCAGCAGAACCTGGGGAGTGCTCCAGCTGCCTCAGGAGCTCCGCAGGGTCAGCATGGATCCTGCTCAGCCTCACTCCTTCCTGCAGCCCCTCTGGGAGAAGAGCTGTCAGCACCAGGAGGCAGGCCATGAGGTTGGCCAGAAACCACCTCCTTCCACCAGATGCAGCTGCTGAGAACAGAGCCAGTTCACTGGTTGGGTAGGAGCGCTCCCCATCAAAGCATCCTCCCCCTGGGGCACATCAGACCTGCAGTGACCAGAGGCCCCAGTGCAAGCAGACACTGGAACGACCTGCCAGATCCAGAAGCAGTGAGAAAACCACGTGGCAGTGAGCCCTTACACACGTTGACATGGGCACCACGAGCACCTGAGCCCTGCTCCCACCGGGCAGCGTGGATTCCACCAGCAGAGCTTCCCCAGCTCCTCTGTAGCCGCTCCCCCTGACAACCACTCATTGCTCTTCTTGCTTAATTATTGATAAGGGCATGACATCACCAGCAGCCAATTGCACTCGTGCCCCACATTGCCCAGCCTGCTCTGTCATGGCCAGAAGCCCTTTCCGCGCACCGTCCCATTAGCCAGGCTTTTAATTTTTAGTGGGGATTTTATGCAAAGATAATCTCTTCCACCAGTGGTGATTTGCACCAGTGGAGGGAGGATCACTGTGTTTCCTGGGGTCAGTGTTCCAGGAAGGTCCTCCACTGTCTTCAAATATGCCTGATACTTTCCCAATGGCCCCAACTGGAGTCTTCTGCTTGCCGACAAATACCAATATTCAGGCATTTTTATAATGGGAGGAATCACGGGAGAGAGACAGGATGCCTGAGGATGCAGGGAGAAGAACCAGAATGCCACATGCTCATCTCCAGATGAGCATTATAGTGACCAGCAGCCATCCCAGGACCAAACTTGCTTGGGAAATGTTAAATCTTATGGAGATGTCTTCGGGACGAAACTAGTCCCTTCAACAGCAAGACAGCCTGCAAAGCACATCCCAGAGTATGGCAATCTCTGCTATCTCCCATGTGACAGACACCCTGAACTGCTCTGGGGTGAGGTGACGGCACCATGCGCTGTGCCGTGGACTGTTTGAGCACAAGCTGCAGAGCTGCGGGTCGCCCTGCCTGGCAGGAACACCCGCGGTGCGGTAGCACCAGCAGAATGGTCCCTGGCTGGGCGAACCCCAGGCTGCAAAGGCAGCAACAGGCACTCTTGTGGAAACCCTTCCTTGCAGCTCCTCCTGCAAAGCAGCAGCTCCTCTGAACAGAATGAGGAGTCCCTTGCCACTGTGGGCAGACGTGAGAAAATTAAGGGAGCATTCCTCTTCCCTACGTCACTTTGTTAAACGAACAGCCACCACCCAGACAGATGGCTGCAAGCTGGTGCCGGTTACTCCAGAAACGTCCAGGTGTTCCTTGGGGACACCTGGATCCTGTGCAGGAGCCAAGAACAGCCAGGACCCTGCTGGCTCCCTGCTGCTGCGCCCCTGCCACCTCATCCTGTCCCCAGCCCCGCTCTGCCGGAGCACCTGTGCCCCCATCCTTGCTGCTCCCAACCTGGGGATAGTGAAAAGCAAAATCTCCCTCTCAAGGTGACCAGCGCAGGGGATGGCCATGCCTCCACGCCAGGATGGCTCCTCACGCCCCGCTTCCCCCAACCCATCTCCATCCCTTGTGACCAAGCAGGGGCTGGCCTTGTGCATCCCGGCTAGCCATGCGTGGCAGCCTGAGCACCCAGGGCACGGCCCGGACCCTGCGAACCCAAATGCAGGGTGCAAGGCGACGTGCGGGTGGGAGCGCACCCCGGCCCAGGGGAGCTGCCTTGCGGCGGGGATCAGCTTAACCCCAACGACACCTCCCGCCGGGGATGAATCCCCGACAGCTGGAGCACGGTTCCCGTCGCAACACATCCAGTAACACCGGGCTGTTCCTCCCTGCTTTCACAGCAGAAAACACCAAAATTCGGGTTGCTGGGGGTCTCGCGACCGGCTGAAACTTGCCAAGCTCCCGCCTCGGGAGGGAGCAAGCCCTCAATCCCGGCTCCAGCAGCTTCCCCCCGGAGCCCTGCCCCGCTCCCCTGGGACCACCGGTCCCCCCCCCCCTCCGCAGCCCTCGGAGCGCCGCACCGCTGCTGGGGGCCCCGGAGGAGGAGGAGGAGGAGGAGGAGGAGGGGGAGGATGCACTCACCATTTTGCCCGCCTCCATGGCCGCTCCAGCCGGGCCGAGGCCGGCTCGCCGGAGCCCGATCGGCGGGGACGGGCCCCGCTCCCCGCTCCCCGCTCCCCGCTCCCGGCCGCGGCGGCTCCGCGGCTCCCACGGCGGCGGCGCGGGGCGGGAGCGGGGCGGGGGCGCGGGAGGCTCCGCGGAGGAGCTGGGGGGGGGGGGGGAAGCGCGCACCCGCACGCGGCGCGCTCCCGCGAGCCACGGCGCAGCCCCGCGGGGTGGGGGCGGGGGGTGGGAGGGCCGCCGGGGGCGCGCTCGGCCCCGCGCTGGACAACAAAGGCGGCCCCGGGCTGGTGGCGGGGGGGGGCTTCGTGGGTGCCCGGCTGCACCCCGGAGCTTTGGGGCAGCCAGGAGCGCCGGGGGGGGTATGGGAGGGCACCGCCCCATCCCCTGCCCCACCGCCCCATCCCCTGCCCCTGCCCCATCTCCGTGCCCCCCGGGGCGCTGCTGGGGATCCTACACCCGGTGGTCCTGCAGGTGACCCGTGCGTGCTCTCTCTGGGACAAGAGCCCATGGGCTGTGATCTCTCCCGCAAGAACAAAAAAAAAAAAGCAATCGGGCTGGTACAGCGAGCGTGGCGCTCCGGGTCCTCGGGGAGGCACAGTGTGCTGGCTGGCAACACCTGGCCATGGCCCAGGGAATCCCCCTTCGCTGGGGGACAGGTAAATGCCCAGGCAGGAGGGAACACAACAGCAGGTCAGTATCTTTGCTGTTCCCAGCTGCGACCAGTGTTTGAGACGCTCTTTAGCATCTTCAGATCGGAGGTATAAAAGAAACCCAAACAATTCTACAACCATTCTTTACATTCCCTAAAAGCAAATCCAAAGCAGGTAGGAGGAAAAGCATCGCGGCACTGAAACACAGCTAACCCTCTGCAGAAGGCAGAGAAGAAGCTTCATGGCCTCAAGCAAAAAAATGTTCTGTGACGCTAGCCCTGGACTAACTCAATAATCCTCCCGGATTACTTTAGTCTAGTCATGGCACAGCCCCTTGTTAATGGATGGTGACTTGGCTGCTCTTAAGATCACAGGATCCCACGTCCCCTGCACTCTGCAGGGACCTGTGGGGGACTGAGAGCCACCCCTCGGGCGCTAGGAGCACCCAGACCGCGCTGACCCAAGCCACCAAGCAAGCCCCAGCCATGGGGGACGCTTTTGAAGCCAAGACCGGGTAGTGTTTTCCCTCTGGTGGCTGTCAAAGTCTCCACTGCGATTCCTACGTGGGACAGACGCACAGATGCACTGCTTCACTGCAGCTATGCACCTCCTCCTTTTGCTGGACTGACTGATTCCAACCTATAGCCAAATTTTACACCTTATCCACATGCAGCTTTCACCCACTGCCCTCACACCGTAGAACCGTGGCAATGTGAAGAAAAGGCCCAAAGAGCAATTTCCCACTTTAAATGAACTGTTGAGGCCTGGTTCCTATGGGAGCAGCTGGTCTGCTCCCTGCTCCTCGTCCCAGCCCATGGGTATGCACGAGGCAGCGCGCTGGGTGTGGGCACCAGTCCCCATCGCGAGCACCTGTCCCCATCACGCCAGGCATGAGGGGGCTCCGAGCACATCTGCACAGTAGGCCTGTGGCAGGAAGGGTGAATCGGGTCCCTGCGGTGCCGGCGGTGGCAGACGCAGTACCTACCGCAGCAAGGGAGGCAAAACCAGAATCGAGTGCTGTGACTCGAGAAAGGGAGCTGGGTTTGCTCCCTCCTTGCTGCAAAGCCCCTTGGTCAGCAACATCCAGCTGGTTATGGGATATGGGATAAAGCTCATTATCTGCCCCAAGGAAATCTTGGTAACTTGAGTACAGACATTACAGCTGAAAACCGACTGGCATCTTTCCAGCCCCAAACGCTGTGACACATCTGGCTGCTTTGCTGCACTTCATGCACAGTCCTATTTTAGAGCAAGCCCTCCTCTGGAGGTATGTGTCATCAGCAATCTGCTGGGAACCAGTCCAGGCCCATGCGGAGGAAGACCTAAAGATATCCACCAGCCTGCAAGGTGATCCCAGCCATTGGGGACAACCTCAGCCCATGCTCGCACTGCAGCCTGCTCTGCAAAACAGGAACGGACATCCACTGGCCAGGATGCAAGAAACCTGCTCCACCCACTGCAGCCCCTCTCCTGGAAATGCCTCCAGCACAGAAGATGTGAGCATTGGTCCTCACCGCGCAGCCCTGCTCTGTGGCATCCCCAGCCTGATCTTCCCCCGGGTCAGTGGGATCCGGGAATTAATTAATCCAGCATCAGCTGGATTTACCAGTGCTCTGAACTGGACGGCACCAGCACTGCATGGCTTGCTGTCCTAGGTCCATCACACAGCCCCCTATGGATGCAGAGCACCAAGAGGTTCCAGCCCTGCAATTAGCACTTGCCTGGGGTTTTAATGTCTCATTTGAACACATGGAGACCGTCGGGCATGTGTGCAAGAGCAAACCCAAAGGTAAAGTGGAAAACAAAGAGAACCGCTCACATCCTTGGGAGCAAAACCCAGTCCTGCCCCCCACCACAACATGCATAGGACAGATGTGAATTTTCCCACTATGCCACCTGCATCAGAAACGTACAGCTTTTAAAGTAATTTGTAGGATTCCCTCTTTAGCAGATACATTGGTGACACCCTGCAATGCCCATGCACTCTCCATGCTGCATGCTTGCTGTTTCACCTCCCGCGGCTGGCTTTGGGCTCCAAGACCCCCTTCATCCCACCATGCCTTCCTGCCGGGCAGCACTTTGTAGCAAACCCAGTCAGCTCATCATCCTTAACCTTGGCTTTCAGAATTAACACTTTAATCTAGAGCCAGCACGGAGAGAAGGAGGCAGGGACCCACCAGCACAATGTGGGATCAGGCCCTGGGGGAGCAGCTGCCTCGGATGCTGCACGGTTATTGCCGTTAGAGGAGTTCTTGTACAGAGGCCTGAAGAGCTGCTAGAGCTGCTAGAGACAGGTCAGTGTCTGGCTCGTGTCCCAACTGTGGGCCAGTGCAGAGCAAGGACTGCGGAGCCATTGGGGGACAGGGAGTGCTCCAGGCCTGGAGCTTCCCAGCAAAGAGGGCTCTGACAAAGCTCTTTGGCTAAAGGGCAAACATCAGAGCCAAGGCAGCTATAAAAAAAACTCTGAAAAATAATTTAGAGGCAACTTCAGAAGAGTCTCCAGAACAAAGAGAAAATAAAGTTCCCCACTGGCCAAGGAAGCTGCACTCCCAAAGCATGAATCAGGGAGGGAGATGGCCATGTGCGCTGAGCCCTGGCATGATCTGTGAGGACAAATCGCCCTGCCACAGGGGTGATACTTCAGAGAAGTGGCCCAGGGTGCAAGTTGCTTCCTTTCTGGGCTCATCTGAGCCCACGCAAGTTCCCCGCTGCGGATCCCCTGCCGAGCAGGAGCTCCAGGGTGAGCTGCTCCTGCCCTACACGGTGCTCGCTGCGGTTGGGACAGCTGTTCCCAGTGTCTCACATAAGGATGTCGAAGCACTGAATCTGCTGCTTTTTGCAGCTGCAAGAGCAGCAGCTCCGCTTTCAGCATGGTTTCCCTGAAGTGCTATACATACAAAGCAGTTTCATACTCAACTTGCCTGAGGGACGGCCCAAATCCACCTAAGACTGTGCAACACTAAGTGAGCTTGCTCCAAATCTCTGCCGGTTTGTACACACACGTGCAGAGCTCTGGACAGTGACAGGGGTGCAGGTTTATCAGCCAGGCGGAGCACACAACCTCGAAGCCTCTCCCACCCCACCAGTAATGCTGGGCACAGCTGAATCAATGTCTGCTCCAGCCCTGGAGAGCAGGGCTCATGCTTTTAGCAACCTCTGTGCTTCGATCTGCCAGGCTCTCCTCTGTGCTGCAGGTGTATGTGCAGACTGGTCAGCATCCAGCACCTTTCCCCTCCAGAACTGCCTCACTTCCCAGCAATTTGGTAAGGGCTGCAGGAAGACCGGCCTTAGACAGCCTCCCCAGCAGCCTTTTTTGGCCGATGCACTCCGGTCATTGGCAAACGAACCTGGCTCTAGAGGGGTACTGGGGACAGGTGCCTGGAGGTCATACGTTGAGGGACAAAAGCCAGCAGGGCATCACAAGCAATAATGCCTGCAGCACTGGGTTACGCGCAGCCTCGACCCTGCCTCCCCCAGCTCTGGGAGCTGCAGCTATGGTGCGACATTCCCCCTCAGCAGCAGGGGAGGCCAGGCTGTGCTGCGTGGGGGAGGCAGCCCCTGCTCTCTCCCTCCGTCCTGGTGCCCCCTCTGGGCACGGAGCCCCCTCCTCCCCAGCTGTGTTCAGCCTCCACTGTGCTGAGCTCAGAGACCCTCGGCTAGGCCTGGGAACCACCCCCAGCCTCCAGCCCCCTGCGGCTCCTTCAGGGCCCCCCCAGGTGCTTGGCTGAGAGGTGCAGCGCAGCTGGGAGCGCTGTGGGCAAGGAGGGAGGAGAGGCACCTATCCTCTGCCCTGAGCTGGAGGGAGGCTTCGGGAGCAGCTTTAGAATTTATTTCAGCAGCTGACTCCCACAGAGATGAAGGGAGTTAGGCATAAAATGTCTTGGCAAATGCAGCTTTTTGTCATTACAGACAGTTTGACAAAGGTTAGTTGAGTAATGATCTACCAGCCATTTTATTTTATTGGTTTTACATTTCTTACTTCTATTTGAGCAAATCTCTGTCTGAGCTCATGCTCTGAGGTGAGATGAAGCGGAAGCCAGGTCCTCTCTGTGGCATGAACCATTCACGTCTCCAAAAGTTCTTGTCTCTTCCCCCCCCCCCCCCCCCATTGTTCATTTTACCAGGTCTAAAAATACTCTGAAGCCTTTTAAACCATCTTCCGTTGCAGCCTCCTCCCTCCTCGATGACTAATAATATCAGTTGCTCCCTCTTGATCTTTCTCTGTTTCCCAAGTCTGCCCAGAGAGAAGAGAACCAAGCCAGAGCTGAGCACCCACAGCTTGGACTCACAGTGGATTTTCCACAACATTCTTCCCCACAGTGAATTTGCAGGTGTCCCCGTTGCCATCCCAGGGGTGCAAGGCTAACCCATGCTTCTGGGGGCTCATCTGCTTCTGCTTGGGAAGGGCTGGAGCTGTACTTGCACGGAGGCTGCTCCTGTGTGCCAGGGCAGCACATTTCATCACTGTGCTGGGAGTTGTCTCCTCAATTATTTCTCCTCAGGGGATGCAATCTTTTCCAGCTGCATCAGCCTGCTGGAGCGGTTCAAACCAACCACCCCAAGGCAGCTCTCGCAGCTCACAACAAACCAGCCCTGCCCACTTAGGGGGACACCAGGACCCTGCTGGAGCACCAGCAGCATGGGGTCTCCAGGAGCTGGGAAGGGCTTTCCCAAGCTCTCTGCATAAGGCAGAGCAGCAGCTTCAGCAGACAGACACCGAGCACATATGAAACTATTTGCTTTCTGTTTCACAGGCTTTGGCTGTTCTCAGCACCTCTCCTGATCTTGCACAGCTCTGCGCCGCAGCCCCTACCGAAGGGACGTGCCGGTCGAGGATCTGCTGCGCTGGGTTTCGTTTCTGGCCCGTGGAGCTGAGTGGGCACCTCTGGCTGTGCCAGGAGCATTGGCTGTGTTGTGCTTTTTCAGAGAAGGATGTGAATGCCAGCCACTGGGTGTATTTGTAATACTTCCACTTGGAGGAAAAACCCACCTCACTATTGCTGTTTGTGGCTTTATTTTTTTTTTTCTCCCTGAACTGGGAGATCCGATCTTTGTAATGCAGAACAACCTCACATGCTTGTACCAAGCGCAAATCCTCCCACCCTCTCCCGGGTAGCAGTGACACCTGTCCTGCAGTCGGCAGCTGCCTATATGCATGGCCTCGACCTCTCAACAGTCTCCTGGGTGAGCACTGACTCTCCTGTACAGGACCCCTGTAGGGGTAGGGGCAGGCTCGGCGATCCACAGGATCTGCTGCAGCTTGCAGGCATGTATGCTCTCTGACCTCACACCTCTGACTTCCAGATAGGATCCTGCAATGAGCAACCTGCAAGAAACCCTACACCCATTAACACCCATGATGTAAGAATATATGCCTCAAAGGGTTACAATCTGAGGTGAACCAGCTGCTTTTTTGGTACCAAATCTGCACTTTAGGTTGGATTTCAAAGCTGTTTGGGTGCCCCAATGCTCCTGAAAATCTCCCTGGACAATTACTGCCCAAATACCTTTGCAAATCTTGATTTAGGAGAATATCCTATTCAGTGCAGTACTTAAAAAGCTCAATGCAATTTAAAAATCTTTCTAATGCTGCAGTTTCCCGTGCACGTGAAAGTGAGGAGGAAAAGCAGATCAACTGCAGGTGGGCACGGGTCCAGGGCTCGCAGTGCATGGATGCTCGTGGGGCAGGGAGCGGGCAGCTGTGGGAGCAGGCAGCCCAGGCTCCCGCAAGAGGCCAGCCCAGCACTAGGCTCTGATAGAGGCCCCAGATGCACCAAGCCTCCCTGGACAGAAGAGACACCACATGCTCCCAGCGTGCAGAAATGCTGTGCTGCCAGCCCTGCACCCGGCGCAGGAAGGGAGCCCGGCCGCATTACTCTTGCCTTGTGGGAAGCAGCTTTGTTGTGCTATCGATATACAGATTTTCTTCAAAAATTAAATAGAGCCACAGTTTGTGCTACTGTTATCGATTGCTTGTTATTTTTAGCTGTCTGTTCAAGCTATACCCGCTCATGTTACAGCCACCGCATGAGCTTCAAGTAACATTGGTCAGACGGTGCCTGCAGATGGGGCCAGTCCAAGACAATGGGATTAAAAATGCACAAGGGAAAGAGACTGGCAGAATAAGCAGCACCTGCCCCACATGCTGCCCCCACTGCCAGTGCTGCGAGGTGATGGCAGATCCTGGCACCTTGGACCGGAGCAGAAGAAAGTCCCATTCCTCAGCTGGGGTGAAGGGTTACGGAGCCTTGCAAAAGGCAGACAGGGCAGGCACCAGCTTAAGTGCTTGATCCAAAAGGACTGCATGTAGTAGCAGCAATAACAGGGTTGTAACTGAATTGTGGAAGAGGGATTTAAAACTTCACGCTTAACCTCAGCAAATATGTACATGACCACTTGCTTCTCACTTGCAGATACCTTCATGTCCCCCGAGTCCCCATGTGTATGTGCGGGTTATCTGGAAACCCCTCTTGACTCCAGCAGAGGCTGTCTTCCTTCACACACGTACAGCCTGCTCTGTACAATGCATCGCTTGAGTTATTTGCTTCCTTCTTGTAAGCACAACGCTGATGCTACCAAGATAAGCACAACGCCCAGAAAAGGAAGCAGGGTTAGCAAAGATCATAAATGTGCTACCAAAACATCAGCGCTGCGCTCACTGCTCTCAGGCTGCTGCCCCCATCAGGCAGCTCACAACGTGGGCAGCACAGCCGGGTGCTCCATCACTGGGTGCTTCTCCATCACCTGCTCCCCTGTGTGCCCTGGGGTCTGCTCAGATAAATGCTCCCAGGCAGAAATCAAAGGCCCCTACTTTGTTCTCACTTCTTCACTTTGCAACCCCTCCATAATTGGATCATTGCCATAAATTATTCAGGAAACAACTTGATAAATCCCATCAATTTCCTTTCAAAGCCCTTAAGTTCTGCCTCAGAGGCACTGGCTTCATTTACAGGGAGCCACGGGCAGCAAGGCTGGTGCCCGGGGAGCACCCAAGGCTGCAGAGGAAGCAGTGCCAAAATACCTCCAGTCTGTGCTTGGGGAGCAGTGCCAGCATCTCTCACATCCCCAGAGGGGAGAGCCATCACCCTGGACAGGCTGTTCATCCCTCTCCAAGCAGTGGCTGTTAGGCACCTGTCCTGCGGCTAACACCAAGCAACGTCAAACCTGGAGATCCATGTCCCTGCTTTGCTTGTCCTCACCATGTATCTGGAAATATTCATGGGGCCAGACGTTGCATCCTGGCTGAGTTGCTGCCAGCACCGTCCAGCATCTCCTGAATTCCTCGGTGGCTTTGTGGGAGGTGACGCATCCCAGCTGCAAGGCTGGTGCTCGGAGCTCCAGGATGGGGCTGCACTCAGTGCCGTTCTCCCTTTTGCAGAGCAGTGAGCCCCCTCCCTTTTACCTCCCTCAAACCTCTGCCTTGGGTGATCCCTGAGGTGGCCCATGGGAGGAATCATTTGGTTATCTCCTTGTGCGTCTCCCTTGGATGGAGATCTGGCTGTGGTGCCTTGTGCAAGGGGCTTCAGCCGAAGGCCCAGCCAGGACCCCATCACCCTCGCCTTACAGTGCAGGAACTTCCTGTCTTCTCCACAGCTTTATTTCCACACAAAACCAAAAGTCAGGTGAAAAGGTGGCTGAGTGGAGGGTCACAGATTTGTGACATGACAGATGCCCACAGCTCTCACAGCTCCTGCAGTCCCCAAGTGCTGACAGCTTTGGCACACCTGTGTAACAAATGGGGAACGAGCTCTGAAACAAAACCTCCTGGTGCATGGGGTTGGGAGAAGCCGCGGCAATTGTGCCCACAGCTGCTGGGCCCCTGGGGCTGGATGGTGCCAGGCCACACCAGCAGCCGAGCCAGCTTCTGATGGACGGGCAGTGGTAGAAGTGCTGGTAGGACACAGACAGCGTGTTCTGTTCACAGCCCCAGGGAAGTTTCCAGCTGCGAGTAAATTCCCCTCGAGCTGGGCGCGCTGCCCATGCGGTGTGCATGGCTGCACCGAGAGGTCTGGATAAAGCGTGCGGAGCCCGCAGACCCTAACCCTCTCTCTGTGTGCCCTTGGGGGTTTTCCACTTCTTCCAGCAGAGCAGCATGCTTCCAGCTCTCCTGCTCACAATGCAGCCACGGAGACCTCTGCCACCTCCCTGTCCTCCAGGGAGCTGCTTTCAGACTAGGTATTGGGGAAAATGTCTTTACCATGAGGGCAGTCAAATGCTGGCACATGCTTCCTAGTGAGATGGTTGCCACCCCATGCCTGTCAGGGTTCAAGAGACATTTGGCTAATGCCCTCAGTAATATGCTCTAACTGTTGGTCAGCCCTGAGGTGGTCGAGCAGTGTTTGTGGTGGTGTCTGTGGGTCCCTTCCAAGTGAACAAGTCTAACTCCAAGCTCCCAGGCACACTGATGACATGGATGCTGAATATCTCCACATCTACAGCTGGGGATGGCTGGAGGAGGACGTGCCATGGTGGGAACAGACAAAAGAGCATGGGCGAGGGGGCTGGGAGGAAAGCGGGAGCCTGGTCCCGGCCGGCAGCCACAGGCAGGGGCTTATCCTAGTGGGTTTGGACACACTGGTGGCCACCAGACGGAGGTGAGGCGTGCATCAACCACCCTTGCCCTGCTGACCACACTTCTTTTGATGCAGCCCAGGATGCAGTTGGCTTTCTGGGCTGCAGGTGCACATTGCTGGCTCACGATTTTTTTTATCCACCAGTACCACAGGTCCTTCTCCTCAAGGCTGCTCTCCTTCCAATCTCTGCCCAGCCTGTTTTTGTGCTTGGGATTGCCCCCACCCAGATGTAAGGCCTTGCACTTGGCCTTGTTGAACTTAACGACGTTCACATGGGCCCACCTCTTGAGCCTGTCCAGGTCCCTCTGGATGGCATCGCTGCTTGGTGTGCTGACCCACCGCAGGAGCCCCTCTGGGGCTGAGCGCTGCGCCCCTGCCCAGCAAAGAAACAACTCGTTCCCAGGCTCCAAACCTCTTTTGTTGGAAGGTCTGGTGTTTCCATAGGAGCTATGCCTATGGGCAACAGAGGGCTGCAGGACCGAGCTCTGCGGGCAGTGCAGCTTGGTGGGTCCCTGGGGATCTCCCAAGGAGTGTCCAGCTTGGTTAAGGGACTAGTGCCGTGCCTGAAGCCCAGCCCTAGGCACCCCTCTGAGATGGGGAATTGTCCCAAGCCCAAGGTGACACCAAGATCCCCTCCCAGGGTGCAGGGACCATGCTGGCCCGACCTGGCCACGCTCTGTACCGTTCCCAACGCTGTTCCAACCACATCCTTTTTAGCATAGTTATTCCTTTCAGTAACATAATTAAGCTGCGTAGGCTTCTCTCCCAGTATCCATTCCCCATGCAGTGGAGCAGGCACGCTCAAGGATGGGGCAGAGAAGGAAAAAGTGGTATTTTCTGATGGACTTATAGCTGGAGAATAAAACAGCAGCCCCATTCTGCTATCTAAGTGTGTGCTTTCCTTGAGCTCTTGTAAAAGTAACAGTGGGCCACACTCTCCCTGCTCAATCCGCCTCCGCCGAGGCCACAGGAGATACGCTGAGGCTCTGGGGATGCTCAGGCGAGGAGCACAAACATCCTGCAGCAAAGCTGCGCCCTGCCTGCCTGCAAGCGCTCGGCGTGGTCTGTGCTGGCTGGCCAGGATGCGCATGTTTGTTTGCTACAAGTTTGGAAAACAGAGGCATGCGGTGCCAGAGGAGGGATGTCCGCTGGGGACGCAGGGTGGAGCAGGACGAAATCTGAGCAAACACAGAGGTGGAAAAACCCCAGCGTATGAAGGAAACTGTGTTTCACATGTGGTCCTGCTGCCTGTCTGAAGCTTAGAAACGGGGGAATCACAGGCACAAAAGGCTGCAAAGTTCCTTCCTGAGATCTAAATATTAGTTTTTACTCATTTTTCATTTTTGAAAACAAACACTGCTGGCCTGGAGCTCACGCTAGTGATCCATTTTATTTACCCAGCCCTAGAACAAAGGGTTGCACTGTGGTGCTCCTGCCAGCCTCGCAACCACTGCTGGAGAGCAACAGCGAAGGCAAAACCCTGCTCTGGGTGTGGAAAACATGCCTGTGCCATCCAGTAGGATACGGAAAATGGATTAGAGGCACTCGGACTTTACACAGCCAAGTTAGAGGCAGCCATGCAAGGAGCCTCTCCAGCAGCAGGAGACGTCCCCACACTGGAGCCGTCTGTGCGTGCTCCAGCACTGCGCTGGAGAAGCTCGCAGCAACCAGTGCTGGGCGCGGGGGGCCAGGGGCCGTAGCCGCCACCCTGCTCCCTGCCTCCTCCCACTTGCAGAGAGGCAGTGGATGGAGCTGGGGGATGCACTCGCGTGCATCCCCTCGGGTTTCAGCAGATCAGATGTTATAACCTGAGAGAGATGTCTGCTCTCAAAAGCGAATCACAGCATCCTGAGCACTGCCAGCAGTGCCCTGCCCATCTGGTGCTGGGTGCATGTTGCTGACGTGCTCTGCCGAAGGGTGACCACTGCGGCCTGGCGACAAGGGCTCCTGTGGAAGCTGGTGGGTGTCAGCCAGCCCCTGGGACACACAAGCAGCAGCAACCACACTGTGCGGGCTCAGGACCATGGGGGAGCAGCACCCAGTGCTGCTGTGGAGAAAAACCTTCCTCCTGCCTTCAGGAAATTGGAACTTTACGCATGTTTTTGGATGCTGGCCCCTGCTTTAGGCCAGCCTCAAGCATCCCAGAGGTGCAGCCACTGCTTGCAGTACTCATGTGTGAGGAGCTGAGCACCATCCTCATCCTGCAGGACTGGAAAAGCTGGAAATTCCCAGGATAAGAAGAGTAAGCTCTAGCCATAGCTGCACAGGCTGCTTGCAGGATGCTGTAATCACACTGCTTCTCTTCGCAGGCTGGAAAGAAACAGGCATTTGGAGGTGCTAAGATCAGATACTCAGAATTCACTTATCATCAGAAGAAAGGAGCTTGGCAGACTTCATCCCCTCTGAATCTCTGATAGGAATCAGCAGTTCTTAACATTACCACAGTGTGCAAAATCTCCTTTTCCTTCTGCTGAGGGGAAAAGAAGCCGGAGATATAGGGAATAATTGTTCCTGCAGCAGCAGAAAGGGAGGGAAAAGGGTTAAAACCATGAACGATGTAATGTACACAGGCTGGCTAATTGCCATTTCCACGTGATGGCTGATGAGAAAGAAAAAATGTCTCAGATTTGACCTTGAATGCATTTTTCTCACAAAGAAATAGAGATGCCACTGTAGGCACCTGCTCCTCTCCTGTAGCAGCAGGAGCGGAGCAGAGCCCTAGCGGGCTCGGCTCGTAGCCGCCTCTGCTGCCCTTTGGGGGCTTTGTTCCATATTGCACAATTTCCTGAACATTCACTGCAGCAGAGCCTGAGTACTGCTGTCCCACCTCCTGCGTCCACCCCATCCCCAGCAGGCAGCAGCGTTGCACCACCCCGTCCCCTCCAACCCACACCTCCAAACGTGTCAGCTGCAACCTGTGCACCTGGCTGCAGCCAAGATCACAAGTAATTTTAAGGGGATGAAAGACCCAGATGTTGTTAAGTGAACCGTCTTCTTTCTGCTCCCATTCATTTGCTCGTGTCCCCTCGCAGCCGGTACCAACCTCTGCATCTCCAGGTGACAGCTCAGGTGGGACCAAGGGCCTCAGCTCCCCCACGCCCAAGGCTCCAGCAGACCTCGCTGGGCTCAGTGGCTCTGACGCTCCTGACATTTCTTTTGTGACCCCAGGGGCAGGAGACGTTCAGTGCTTCAGCAGGGAGAGTCTGGGCAAACTGTTAGTGTATCTGGAGGTTACTGGAGATCAGGGCGTGGGTGAGAGCCCCTCCTTCGACATTTCCAGCTTTTGCTGGATGACTGCAGTCAGTGTAATGTAGGAAAGGAATCTCCTAACACCTTGCAGGAGCTCAGCCCCACGGCTGGTTTGAGTGCACTGGTAATAAGACAAAGAAGAAAGAAGACACGATCTGACTGGAACAAGCACAGGATGTGTTCCTCAGCTTGGCATTTGCAGCAAACTTGGACATCTCCGTTAAAAAAATAAAACTGGAATGCATAAGCAGAGACTATCCCTATTTCTAGCTGTGGCTCCTCCCCTGTGTATTTGGCCTCCCCGACAACTCAGTAATTCAAGGCACTTCTTTTTGAGCTATAAAAAGTGCCTGAGTGGTACTGCAATTTCTGGGAAGACAAATAAGAGGAGAGAACGCATGAAGAGTGCAGGGCGAGCTCGTGGGGCCGGTGGGGAGCGAGTCATCCAGCTGAGGCCAAGAGCATCTCACCAGCAGATAAAGGAAGCCAGGAGCACCTTGTCCCAGTGTGGGAGAAAACTGGAGCTCTCTCCCAAAGGGGTTAATGCTGACCCTGACACCAGGTCCACACTTCCAGCTGGGCAGCATGAACCATGCAAGCTCTGGGTAACAGAGTGAGGCCACAGAATTCAGCAAACCCAGAAACGCCTACCTCTGCCCTCTCCAGAGAAGTGTTTACCTCCACAAAAGCAGTCAGGCCTTGCTGACTGTAGGAACATTTCATTCCCGTTTGTGAAGTAAACAAAGCATTCCTTGCTGGGAAAACACGGGATCTCCACCAGGTTACGAACTGGGAACGATGCCACCAGAAGAGATTTTCCCAGGCCACGCAGAAGTCAAGCACTTCCTCCGCCTCCACCTCAGTGCTGCCTTAAAACCTCAAAAACCTTTACTCATCACTCGGAGGTGGAACGTGACTGTTGTTGGGAGCAATTCTGAAGGCTGTACCGCCGGAGTGAGCGGCCCGCGAGAAGTGGCCTAGCGACGGTGTGCTCGGTGTGCTGGTGACCACAGCTGCGGTGCTGAGGGACCCGCTGGGGTGAGGGCCAGCACTGGCACGGCCGCTGCCCACCTGCTCGGCCGTCCGAGCGCTACCAGCACCCGAGCGGGGCGTGATTTGCTGTTCAATTCTGCAGATCACAGAGGGTGCGCAGAGCCCCAGCCTGAATCAGTGGGGAGCCTCGTGGGCAGCAGGCCAGAAACCCAAGGGATGCATCTGGCTTGTCCAGAAGGTGCAAAAGGTTCTTTGTGACTCCTTCCTATGGCCGCTGCCCTGAGCGGCGCTCGCCCCAAATGCACAAAGTGCCTTCTGCGCCCAGAGGTCAGAGCCAAGTGGAGCTGCCAGCCCCAGACGTGTCCCCCAGGATGGGCAGTGCGCAAGGGTGGCGTTGGGGGCCCAGCCTCAGCGCTCGTGCCGTGGGGCTCAGAAGGAGCTCGGGCACTGCAGCACGGCCCCGGGGAAGCGTGCTCACGGCTGTCGGGGTTCAACAAGCGCTTGGACCATGCTCCTCGATATGTGGTTTAACTTCAGGTTGCCCTGCGTGGAGCCAGGTGTTGGACTTGATGATCTTCAGGGATCCCTTCCAACTCAGGATGTTCCACGGTTCTGTGATTTTCTGGGCTGTCAGGTGGAAGAGGGACAATTCCTGGCTTTCCGCAGCAGCGTGCCCCTGTGTCGTGCCACGAGCACCTTGCAACACTATTTGCACTTACGAAACCCTGTATTCTTGCTTGCTTCCATGTAAAAATAATGACTGGAAAACACTTACCTTCCAGCCAGCATCTGCTAATTAAAATAAAAAGCAATGCCATACATTCTCTAGAGAGCCCTGGGCTGCTTGCATAGAATAAAAGAGACAAATGTTAACAATAAATAGCAAGTCTCCAGCCTGGCCCTGATGAGAAAAGCCTCTTCTTCACATGAGTCCCTTTGTTTACTGCAACTTGCCTCTTCTCTGCATGGTAAATATTTAATGTGCCATCTTCAGCAGCCCAGCTGCTGGAAGAATAGCGCTGTTGGGGGTGCAGGGGTCTGTGCCCATACGGGAGGGGCTGGGTCACTTGGCAAAGCAAGAGCCAGGGGATAAAAACTGCAGGACCCCAAGGAACAGACTCCCCCAGGCCCATGGCATCTGGTGCTGTGGGACCGATAACCACACAAGTCTGGTCCATCTGGGAAGAGCACAGAGCAATGCTGTTAAATTGGGATTAATTGTAATTACATAAAGCTGGGTACCAGTCAGACTATACCAAAGGCAGCAAAATTATGAAAGTCCTGGGATAAAGTAATCACAGCTTTGGTAATCTGTTTTGTTAGTTTGGTAACAGCAAAGAAATAGAGTCTTCTCACTGCAAGACGAGGGATGGAAGAGCTGGGCAACTCGAGTCAACCTGGCAGCCTGAGTTTCATGACCAAGCTACAAAAAAAGGCTGGTAACCTCACTATGAGCTGCATAAAGCTTACTGAGTGCTGGAGCTACGTGATTTCACAGTAGCTGCTGAGAAAAAAGGAGTGCTTTTGTAGCTACCATGCTGATGCTTTTTGCTTTGATGGGAACAGAGAATGCAATGATGCCTGCCTGTCCCAGCACCAAAGCAGCATGCCTGGCTCAAGGCACGGCAGGAAAGGGTTCAGCAAGCACGTGCCAAGCCCCACAGGTGGCACAGACACAGCTGATGGACACGCTCACCTTGAAGCCCATGGTGGGGAAAGGGAACACCTGGGATCTCCCCTCTGCTGGCCTGAAGGTGCTGCCGGAAGCCATGAGCCAGGTGTGCAGCCTGGCAAGAGGCTCAGCCTGGCCTGATGGTACAGCCACGGCCACGGCTGCCCCACAGCCTTCATGCTGCAGAAGTGCCCTGACAACGGAGGGGCTGAAATTCTGTGGTTACGCAAGGAAGCTGTGCGTGCTAATATGTAAAATATTAGATGTCTTCATGCAGCTTTGAGCCAGTAACTTCACCTTCTGCATGCAGACCAGGGGTAATTTACCTCCCACCCTGATTAGCCTGGAACAGCAAACAATGCACAATGCATCCAGCAGCAGCCGGGGACTCACACATCCGGACTAAAATACCGGCTGTGCTGCTCATTGCATGTCCCCTTCGAACAGTCTGTCCCCAGGAAGCTTTCCTCTTTGGTGAGTGTGCAAAATAAATCAGGTGAGCCTGTGGCAGGGATCAGGACCAGAATCCAGCCTTTCTTCCACTTCTCGCACTGCTGCATTGCTCTGGTTGCCATCTCGGCAGCAGCGGGATCCTGACTGCTTGGTTGAATTTGTGTGGTTTAAGCCAATTCTCTGCACCCAGTAAACACTGGGTACATAGGCATGGCCCTGCACACCTGCAGGCTGCTGGCAAAGCACCTGCCAACACAGCCTGGGGTACCTGGGGCTGTCCTCACCTGTCCTCCAAATGTTGCTCACTGGATGCTGGTATCTGTAATTATCAACGCTCTTAAGTAAAAAAATGATTTTTTAATATAAAAAAATGTTTTAAAGTAAACTGTCAGATTTGCATAAGAATAAGCTTGCAAAGATGCAGGAACATCTGGCTTAAGCCCTATTCTTGCTTTCTCTGAGTCACAGATCCAGACAGGTTCTGGCTCAAACACATCTGTGCTTGAGAAGCCAGGGTCTCTGGAGCCTCGGCCTCGCGCAAAGGCTGGTGCTGGTTTTAGCACGGTTTTCTTCCTCTTTGAAGCATTTGAAGCCAGATGATTACAAATATAAGAACCCAAACTATTTTGTCCTGGGTACATTTAAAAATGTTTCCTTCCAGCTGCCAGCCAGGCAGAGAAGACAATGAGCTGCAGAACTGTGGATAAGCAATGAACATGGCAAGACAGGAGCAGCAGCTTCAGCCCCGTGCCCCTGCTCTGCCCTGAGGTGTTTCCTCAAGCACCTGCAGCCCCGAGCAGCAGGAACCCAGCCCTGCGCCGCAGACCCGGCACCTCCTCGTGCCTGGCACCCGCTGCCTCGCCGTTAACCACTGTCCCCATTCTCCCCTTGGTTTTCTGGGCTCAGGGTTGCTGCCACTGCCAGCCGAGGGGACAGCAGGTGCTGAGCTGGGGATCAGGCTTGTCATGGCTGTGATGTCCCCCAGCCCCGTCCTCCTGTGCAGCCCTTGGTGCGTTCTGGGGCAAGCCCCCATGCTAGTCGCCAGCTGGTCCATAAATGTCACGTTCCCACCTGAAGCAACCTGGCAGCAGGTGTCCCCACCTTCTGTGCCAAACCTATTTATTGTCCTGGGGCCCAGCCAGTTTTTGAACCCAGGATCACAAAAAACCTCAGTTATTTCTCCCCCCCCCCTTTTTTTTTTGTTTAAATCCCAGCTTTCATTAAAGAGAAAGACAGACCTCATACAGCTAATCTGGTAAAAGACAAACTATTTTCTTTCACACAGATGAAGCAGTGGGGATGGAAATAAGTTTCTAAGCGAGACTCGCTGAAAAGAGCCGAGATGACTCATTTCTTTGCTGCTGAAGCTGTATTCACTCCCAAGCACCTCTAATTCCTATTAAAATAAAATACACCAAGAGCATTGGGGAACACTTGGGACAAAGCACAAGAGCTCGTTTTTTCCTGGAGATGAAAGAGCAGAGAATTAATCCCCTGTATCACCAACTCCCCCAGGATGGGCTCAGCTGGCTTCATCCCTCACTCTCCATAGACAGGAGCTATTTTTTCCTGTTCTTGCCAGTGTCAATATGTTTCTTTAAATATCTGTTCAGAGAGGCTATATATATAGCAACACTCTGGTGCTTTTGAAAGGAGCCTCATTTCCTGTGCAAGAACTGAAGTTCTTGGCAAAACTGCCGGCGGCTGCAGCATCTGAACCACAAAAATTGTTTTCTAAAAGTGAAGATGTCAGAAGCAAAATGGCATTTCCTCTGCGACGGCAAGCTGCACTGAGCCATGTCCCAGTCGCCGTGGGTGGGGAAGGGACGCGGCGTTCCCCGCAGTGGCACGGCCAAAAGCGGGGACGCTGCAGGAGCTGCCTCCCACCTGCACCGGGCTACAAGCCTCCGGCAGCTCCCACGCCAGCAGGATGAAATAACCCCACTGCCCTCGACCCGAAACGAAACTGGCCCTTGCAGCCTGCAGTGTGGTGGTTTGGGCTTTTCGGCAGCAGAATGGTGGAAGGCACCGCAGGATAACGGGCTGGTTTTGGTGCTGGTTTGGGACAGTGGGGTGGCGTCGCGCTGCAGAAGGCAACAGCGGTGCTTGTACCCGCGGGAACCAGCACCAGCGCAGAGCTCTCAGGATGGAACCGAACCTCTTGCGTCACGCAAAGGAGGAATAAGAGGGTCCGCGAGCGGGCAATCGCCTGAACACACAGAGACCCCAGGGAGCATGAGCTGACAGTTTTGCACCCCTCTGCACCATGCTAGTTACCTCGGAGGGTACAAGCAGCAGTGAAGACAGCTCAATGATCACCTGCAGCTGCACAAATGACTTCCCAGGGGAATTTCTTAGTTGTAAATTGCTATTTTTGGTGGTCCTGCACCAACATGTGGTTCTAAGGACCCAGCTATAGCTGCAAACAAGGAAGAGAAGGTGGATGCAGTGGGCAATCAACAACCCATGCTTCTCTTTGCTATTGGGTGCCCTGCTTAGAAAAAACTTGCAGAGAAGATAAGTGCAAGCTTTTTAGATTCCCTGGAAGAGTTTTAAACAAGAAGTGTCTTCTCCCAGCACTTGGCCACTGTCAGGACAAACCGCAGTGGACGAATGCCCAAGGACACCTGATGGGCAGTGGATGCGGCACACGGCTATGCCACATCTCCTGAGACAAACCTCAGGGGACCTGGCTCTGGGGATGAGCACAAAACTTCCGTCCCCTCCACAACGCCCGACACCATCCAGGTCTGCTCCCAGCGCATTTAATATAATACATCTCTGCTCAAGCCCTAAGGAGCAATGGAAACCACGACCACGACACCAGCCTTGTCCCCAGCCTGGCTGTAACCCAGAGGGAGAGCTTTATAACAGGACAGGAACATCACCAAAGCCCGGCAAGCCGCTTCTCACTGCTGCTCTGGGCACTTACGCTCAAAAAGGAAACTTCCCCCATTACCCCTTTCTGAGCACATTTGCCCCTCTCCAGCATTTGGTTTCCCAAAAGCGGAAAGGGGCTGGTGCAGGACCCTAAAGGCAGGGAGCCAGAATTGCTCTGGGTGAGGAAGGAAACTCCCATACATTCAGGTTTCTGGATGATGATCGTCCCTACCAGCAGTGCCAGGGATCCTCCTGGAGCTCCCAGCACTGCCAGCATGGACGGGCTCCCGGATCCCCCTACAGTCATCAGAAGACCCCACAGGCAAGCTGTGAAGCTACAGTGGACAACAGCAGTGCATCAGCCAGCATATGGCACAGCACAGGTGACAGCACTGTGCTGGCATCTCAGCGGCCATCCTTTGGAGGGGATGGGGGCAGACGAGGCTCGGCACGTCTAGACAAAGCCAACGGCTCTGGGAAGTGCTGGGGCAGCTGGTGAGCAGCAGCAGCACCAGGAGGTTTCTGTGTCCTGCCGTGATGCTCTGCACTTAGTGCCATCTGTGTGCATCCTCCCTACCCCACAGAAATCCTTCTTCCTTCTGACACCATTTCTGCTCTCAAGATCTTGGCTCGTCCAAGTGCTGAACATCTTGTCTCTGCCAAACCAGCACATCGGGTCCATGCAGAATGAGACAGCCCCGTCAAGGCACAGAAACGTCCACAGGGGACAGGCGCAGGGAGAAGTGAAAGGAAGCCCAAGCAGGGAAGATCCGAATGCACCCACCTAAGCGAGCAGGTCTTAGCTTCAGAAACTCAGTACAGAAAGGAGAATTTGCAGAGGATGCGAACGTCACACTAGGTTAGCAGCCACGTGAAATACAAGCATCTATCTCAACATACGGTAGAATTTTCACTTTTGGTGGTTTTTCTCCTTGCTCAGACGGCTTTGCTCTGTCCAAAGATTTATTCTACTGAGGTTGAAGCAGTGAGCAGCACTAAATCACAGCAAGGGAAACACTGACAAAAGGGAGAAAGCTGTTGCAACAGCAGCCATGGCAGCAGTGCACCCCATATGGCCATGCACTGGCAGGGCAGCACGAGTGCAGGATCTGGCATCCCTGTTACTCAGCTTCCCATTAAAACAACCAGCAATGACGGCAAAAGAAAAGAGGAGCTGTCAGGCAGGTGCCAAAGCCAGGCAGCCACGTCTCCGGGGCTCGCAGAGCAGCTCCCACCCAGCAGGGAGACAGCCAGGGCCAGCACACGGCAGCAGCACATCAGAGACACCACGCGTTGCTGTGTCCTCACGTTTCCCACATTTGTATCACCAGCAAAACTGAGACGCTTTACCAAGCACACATGAAGAAAAGGGACCACCAGGAAAGTTATTTCGACATATCCCCAAGCCAATGGACATCAACAGGGCAGAGCCATTGTGCAATGTGATGACCACCACAAGAGCATCCCACCACGAGAGCTTCATATGGTGCTCTTTTTCCCAAGCTGACTCTTCGATCACAGAAAACGGGTAGTGCCAAACCCAATTAGGTATCATCCAGGCTCACTGGAAGCCTATTTTGACATGCTTTCTGTCTGTGGGGGCTCTTTTAGCCCAAGATATTGCTCCTGCTGCTATGGGACCTGCAGGTTTGGAGGCAAGGATGGAATGAGCCTGTGTGCATGTGGAAACCTGGTAAAATCTACATTTTGAAAGCCATTTGAAAAAATGGATGAACCTTTGTAACGAAAAGTCACTTTCAAAAAAAAACCAAACACCAAAACCTGAATAACAAAACCCAAAAAACCACCCAGCATGAGGTTTCTACGATAAGACCTCAGAAAGAAGAAGTTTGACAAACACTGTGGATGACCAATATGTGGAAGATCTGAGCACTGCCTGTCAAGTTCCCTAAACTAGAGAGAAAGCAAGAATTATGCAAAAAGAAGAAAGGAGTAAGCCAGGAAATTGCAGAGCTGAACGCTCACAAGAACTAAAAGCCACGCAGGGGCCGAGCCAGCCCTTCGGATGAGCACCTCCTAGAAACACACGCCGTGTCGTTTGTCACCAGGAGCCTTCCTCTGCGTAGTGCCACATCCCACCTTAAACCCTTAGGTTTGTATAAGAAGCAGTGTGACCAGCAGGGCTAGGGAGGTGATTGTCCCCCTGTACTCGGCTCTGGTGAGGCCGCACCTCGAGTACTGTGTTCAGTTTTGGGCCCCTCCCTACAGGAAGGACATGGAGGTGCTCGAGAGAGTCCAGAGAAGGGCGACCAAGCTGGTGAGGGGTCTGGAGAACAAGTCTTACGAGGAGCGGCTGAGGGAGCTGGGCTTGTTCAGCCTGGAGAAGAGGAGGCTCAGGGGCGACCTTATCGCTCTCTACAGGTACCTTAAAGGAGGCTGTAGCGAGGTGGGCATCGGTCTGTTCTCCCACATGCCTGGTGACAGGACGAGGGGGAATGGGCGAAAGTTGTGCCAGGGGAGGTTTAGGTTGGATGTTAGGAAGAACTTCTTTACCGAAAGGGTTGTTGGGCACTGGGACGGGCTGCCCGGGAGGTGGCTCAGCCGCCATCCCTGCAGGGCTCTAACGGCCGTGCAGACGTGCAGCCCGCTGACGTGGAGCCCCCGCGCAGCCCCGCCGAACATGGCGGCCGCCGCCCCCCGCAGGGGCCTGGCCCCGCCCCCCCGGGTTGGCCCCGCCCCCTGCCGGCCCCGCCCCGCCCCGCCCGTACCTGGGCGCGCTCGAAGCTCTCCCGCTCCGCCTCCAGGCCGCCGCCGGCCGCCCGCCGGCCGAGCACCTTGGGCAGCGGGTTGCCCACCTGCTTCATGGAGCTGCTCACGCGGTCCATGCCCCGCCGCCGCCGCTCCGGCCCCGCCGCGCCCTCGCAACCGCTCCGCTCCGAGCCGCCGCTGGCCGGGCCGCGCGCCATTGGCCCACCTACCTGCCACTCACGAACGGGCCCCGCCCCCGCCCGCACAGCCTACTCCCCGCCCCTTCGTTCTCATTGGCCGCTCCCAACGCCACTCAGAAGGAGCCCCCTCCCCCCTCCCCCGGAGGGCCGTCCCCGGGCCGAGGCGGGCGGCCAGCTCTCGCGCCCGCCGCCACCGTCACTGGTCCGACTCCACGCCACTCAACGTTAGCTCCCGCCCCTCCGCGGGAGCCACGCCCCTTGTCCCGCCTCCACGGGCAGCACGGACGGCGCGCGTCCCGCCCCCCTGCCGGTAGCCCTTCGGTGATTGGCCGTCGCGCCTGTCGCTCACGGCCTCTGCTCCGCCCTCCCCTCCCGCCTGGCGCCCCCTGGCGCCCCCTGGCGGTCGGGGTCCTGCTGCGCAGCGCCCGGGCCCGCGGGTGGCGGGAATTGGCGGTGCCCCTAAGGCTGGGTTGTCTCTGGGCTGTCTCCGGGCTATCTCTGGGCGACCTCTGACCTTGGCAACGGGCAGCAAGGGGGCAGCGCTGGGTTCGTGCCAGATGGGTTCCTGGGCTCTCAAAACCCAGCCGCATGAAACCTGGCGTCTTTGTTCCTGGTGGGGCGTAGCCGGGCACAACCGCCTCGGGGGTGGCAGGGCAACCTGGGAGAAACTGCTGGGGATGGGGGTTGTCGTGAGCTGTTCTGCAAGCAGTTACACCCTGGGTAGCTCACCTTTGTGGCTTACTTTTCAGCTGAAACAACTGCTGCACAAGTGCCCTCCCGCAGGTGCCCGGGGGGGCCTGTGAGCAGGCTGTGTGGTACACCTCACGCACGGCCACGCGTGTGCCTTGGATATCAGGTTCTCAGCTGGTGGAAACGGCATGCGCCGTGTGTCCAGCGAGGCCGTCTCCTCCCACCCCAGCTCGTCTTGACTCCCTGTCTGCATTCTCTCTAATGCACTTTCTGGAAACCTGCCTCCTTTCTTGGGGCTGGCCCCAGAGGAAGTTTAATGGGTTTGTTAGCCACTATTACAGCAAGATGATTAATAATTGAAGAAATGAAGTCATTACCGAATAGAGATGAAAAAAAGAAAGAACAGAGGGACAAGAAAGGAAAAGGAAAGAAAGGTCCTTTGCATGTCTTCCTCTCACACCCCTCTGCCTGGCTAAAGCCATCCTGCTCCAACATGGCCCCCCAGCACGCAGGCCTGGATGCTGGAGGGCTAGATGCACCTCAGCCCTGGGCTAGTGACCCCACAGCTGTGAGCTGTGCTCGCTTCTCCCTCTTACTGAAGAGCGGAGTCAATTCCCCTCCTTTCACAGCCAGGGCTGGGTGCCCATGCTGGGACCTGGGCTGCTCCGTCCCCTCGCCCAGCTCCAAGAGGCTGGGCTGCAGCCTGGAAGCGAAGGGCAGTGGGGCAGCCTGTCACGGGGTGTTGGCCACGCGGGGATGGACAGCAGCTTCCCCACTGTCACCCAGCCCAGTGCAGTGGATTTCGCAGATCTGGGGCAGGAGGCCTTGATGCGTGGCTGGGGCTGTGGAGCGTGGTGACCCGCCTTTCAGTAGCTACCTGAGATGCCTGCCACCTGTGCGTCTTCTGTAGGATGAAGACCATGGGTCCGGTGTCTGCTGGGACATGGGCAGGACCATGTGTCCCCTGTCTCCCTTCCTTAGGGCAGTGCAGTGCCCAGCAGCAGGTGACCCCTGGTGAGCGCTGGCTCAGGCTGGGCGGAGGGAACAGGGCTGGTCCGTGCCTAACTGCGGGGCTCTGCAGGGTGGCCTCCCCTTGCTGCTCACGCGCTTCGAGGCTCCATCCATCCATAATGGCCCTGGAGGATGCTGCTCCCTCTCTGCTGGGACAAGGCTTCTCAGCTTGATCTCAGCCCCAAGGACCTACAAGCCACAGGGAACAAGAAATGACAGGAGAGAGGCCAGAAGGATCAGAAGGGATGGAAGGGGCTGCGGGCCCTGACCGGGGCGGAGGAACGCTATGTTCCCAAGGGCTGGAAACACTATGTTTCCAACTGCCCTCCCCAGCCAGAGCTGGGAGACTCTCAGGGTCCCACTGCCACGCTCCCCCCCCCACCCCCCCGTGGCCTGGCCCAGGCTCAGCGAGAGCACAGATAGCCCTTGTTTCAGCAAGAAAACAGAGGCACAGAGAGCTCCACAGTCCTTCCTCTGTTATCCAGCTGGCTGTACTGGAGCAGGCGGGCACAGAGCTCTGTGCAAAGATCCTGCTGCTCTCTTTCCCCCCGGAGGTGAGATCCCAAACACGCCTCCATGCTTCACCCTTGTAGACACCCCAAGGCATAAGCCCTTGAGCCCACCAAAACGGATGAGCCATCCCTGGTGGGCACATCTCCTGGAGGGCAGTGGCTGAAACAAGCCTTCCACAAATGCAATCATGTAACCACAAGTACATCCCTGGTGATAGGGCTGTTTGCTCAGACCCTGGGACAAAAATGTTTTACAAGCCAAAGCGCCCACCTGGAGCAGGGTGAGGACAAGGTTTAGGGTGCAGGGTGGTGGTCCAGACCCAGCAGGAGGGTCCCTGGCGGAGCAAAAGGCATGTGGTGTCTTCCCCTGGGGCAAGTGGAGCCTGCATGTGCAGACTTTATCATCTTTTGATTCCATTTTTTTAATGCTTTGGGCAAAACAGATGCTGCTGCTGAATCCTTGTCAGCTAGTGCCATCAAAGAGCCTTTGTGGGAAGCAGCCCTGGCCAGCTGTGCAAGGTGGTGAGCGGGGAAGGGAAGGGAAGATTCTCATGCAGGACTGCCAGCTCCCACCTGGGAGCAGCCGAGACAGAGCAGCCAGTTGCAAGGGTCTTGGAGAGCTTAGCTATGGAGTGTGAGGGCACCATGTGGTCCTTACCTCTTGTCTTGGGTGAGCTCTGCTACTTGCCCAGGTTTTTCAAGGAGGGATGCAAACCCAGGCGTCACCAAGCCTCAGCAGCTGTCTCTACTTATCCAAGAATCCAAAAGCAAAGCTGAGCATGGTTTGCAGATGGACTTCTTCGGGAGAAGACCCGAACCCAACAGGGACCTTGGGCTGCAGTGCTGCTGGGGTGGCTGCCTAGGTGAAGAACTTGCTGAGGGACAGGGCCTGGAGGTGGGAAGTGCTTGCCATCTGCTGGAGAGCTTCCCCACTGCAGGGCAGCAGCTCGGCAGGAGCATCGCACCGAGCCAGACACGCAGCCCTTGGGTGAGCACCTCACGCGTGCCACTTGTGCCGGGGGTGGGAAAGGGTGTTCTCCCCCCAGGGTAGGACACGAAAAGCTTGCTTTTTCTGTGGTAGGAGTCAGCCTTTGACTGCCAGAACGTGATCACCGAGAAAAGGTTTTCTGTGTATGACTTGGGGTGTGCAGGGTTGTGCGGAGGACCTTGTGCTTGTTGCAGAAGAGCATGGGCAGCGAATGAGGCAGTGGCTGCAGGACAGCACAGGCTGTAGATCCAGAGAGCCAGAGGTTATCCCTGTCTTCTCTTTATGATACAGGTTATAACACAGCTGTCACCAGAGCTCATGTGGAGCACTGTCCTTGATTTTCTGCATTTGTGAAATCCCACAGTCTGATCTGCAGATGTCACATGTACCTCAGCCGCAGTGAAGACAACAGGAGTACAAAATACCATGTAATGCTGGGTGCTCAGAAGTATCAGGTCCTGAGTATCTTAAAGGTGACACACAAATGATTTCCTCTTAGTTTCTCTGAACTGCAGCTGCTGTACCTAAACCAGTCACTCAGTGCTACAGCTGTGGGCAAACCCATCTCAGCTCCAGCCAGGTTGGTGCTCAGTGCTGAGGGCATCCTCAGGTAAACCAGGATACACGTGCATGGCTGTAATTTGGCAAAGGCAGCATGTCCTTGGAAGTGCTACCAATGCCTGTGGGAGCCAGTTCCTGACACAGCAGCTGGCTACCTCCCACTCTTCAGTGGGGCTTGTCTAGGCACCCTGAATTTATCTTGGAAAACTGCACAAACTGCAAGAATATATTTCTTCCTTGAAGTGTACTTAGAAACTGTTGGTGTCTTTCTGCTGACATTTACCAGAATTATTCATCCTGATATATAAATATTCATCCAAGAATTTCAACGCAATTTCCCAAGAAACACTGTAGACCATACAGTCCTGTAGGACTGGCTGGAATCAAACATGAACAGTCCCAAAGGATGCAGACTAAGGATCTATCTAGCCCAGCACTAATGTCTCCAGATGTGGGCAGACTCCTTGAAGAGAAAGGCAAATGTTTGTGCTGACTCCCTTGAATGCACACACAGCCTCCAACCATTCTCATTTTACAAATCTTCTTGAGCTTATCACTTTGAAATCCATGCCCTGGCTCAGACACGTGGATATTTCCTTGTGTTCTCCATGTCCCTTGGCAAGATCTCATCTGAGATCTTGCTCGTCTTTCTCAGAGTTGCAGCATCCTGCAGTCTCTGACTTCCCCCGTGCCCCATCATGCTCTCTCTGTTTCCAACCGATTTGTTCCCAGTTTAAACCTGAGTTCCCCACAGTAGTGATGTGGCAGCTTCTGGGGCACTGGGATAATGTGACCCTCAGATGAAACTCCAAAACTGAGAGTCAGTGTGGTGGGGCAGTCTACCTTGAGAGCTAAGAAAAGACTCTCCTGCATCCCAAATCTGTTCTGGTAATGAATCCAAAGATACCATGTGTGGTTTCTATCGAAAGCTGAAACACACCATACGGCAGAGGTTTTATAGATTCCATAAATAGCTACTATTTAGGATGTATGATATGGAGGAGGTTTTAGAAATCAAAATATTTAGAGATTTGCGTTATTTGTCTTGGCAGGAAGGAGCAGCCAAGACTGAAATTCAAAATTGTCCTTCAAGGAAGGAATGGAGTTGAGGAAAACAGTGAAATGGGGAAATAACAGAGGTGTCAAAAGCTCCAAGAATTCCCTTTGCAATGAATGAAAGCAGGAGACACATTCTGGTATATCTGAAAGGATCACAAATTCATTCAAAATGTCTAGGCACATATATATTCCTGATAGAAAATACTGATTTTCAAAATGAATCGTGACTTTTCCATCAAAACCATATTTGAATATTGCAAGAACATCCAGAACACTCAGCTAAAAGCAGCTCTAAGGGGGCTGCGTCAGTGTGAGCTGCATCAGTGAGGATGTCTCCAGCTCATTCCCCAGGCTCTTCTCCTCCTCGCAGTTTTATTCTAGTCCCCACATGGAGATGTGTAACAGGTGTGTTAATATTGGTCAGGATATGGAAGGTGTGTGAATGCTGGATGTAAAAGCACTGGTGGAAGTGGCAGGAGCAGGGATATGAGAGCAGCAAGTGTTGGTAGCACTTAGGTTAGCAGGTCATCATGACTCCAGTGCATCACAGTCTCCATCTTCCCTTCCCTTCCCTTCCCTTCCCTTCCCTTCCCTTCCCTTCCCTTCCCTTCCCTTCCCTTCCCTTCCCTTCCCTTCCCTTCCCTTCCCTTCCCTTCCCTTCCCTTCCCTTCCCTTCCCTTCCCTTCCTTTCCCTTCCCTTCCCTTCCCTTCCCTTCCCTTCCCTTCCCTTCCCTTCCCTTCCCTTCCCTTCCCTTCCCTTCCCTTCCCTTCCCTTCCCTGCCCCTGCCCCTGCCCCTGCCCCTGCCCCTGCCCCTGCCCCTTCCCCTTCCCCTGCCCCTGCCCCTTCCCCTGCCCCTTCCTCTTACCCTTCCCCTGCCCCTTCCTCTTACCCTTCCCCTTCCCCTTCCCCTTCCCCTTCCCCTCCCCAAGCACTTGCAAGTTCCAGGCCTAGAATCAGCTCTTCAGCTGGTCCTGTGAATCTACTTACTTCAGAGAATAACAGAATGGTTTGAGCTAGAAGGGACCTTAAGGATCATCTAATTCCAACCCCCCTGCCATGGGCAGGATCATCTCCCACTAGATCAGGTTGCCCAAAGCCCCATCCAACCTGGCCTCGAACACTTCCAGGGATGGGGCATCCACACCTTCTTCGGGCAGCCTGTGCCTCGCCACCCTCTGAGTGAAAAATTTCCTCCTAAAATACCAGTCTAAATCTACCTTTCCTTAGTTTAAAACCATTAAAACCATTGTCCTATCACTACTCTCCCTGACAGAGTACCTCCCAGCTTTCCTGTAGCCCCCTATAGGTACTGGAAGGCCACTGTAGGGTCTCCCTGTAGCCTTCTCTTCTCCAGGCTGAACAACCCCAACTCCCTCAGCCTGTCTTCACAGGAGAGGTGCTCCAGCCCTCCGATCATCCTCATGGCCTCCTCTGGACTCGCTCTGACAGGTCCATGTCCTTCTCGTGCTGGGGGCCCCAGCGCTGAACACAGGGCTCCAGGTGGGGTCTCACGAGAGCAGAGCAGAGGGGGAGAATCACCTCCCTTGCCCTGCTGGCCATGCTGCTTTTGATGCGGACCAGGGTAGAGTTGGCTTTCTGGGCTGCAAGTGTACATTGACAGTTCATGTCAAGCTTCTCGTCAACCAGCACCCCCAGGTCCTTCTCCTCAGGGCTGCTCTCAATCCATTCTGCGCCCAGCCTGTATTTGTGCTTGGGATGCCCTGGCCCAGATGCAGACCTTGCACTTGGCCTTGTTGAACTTCATGAGGTTCACACAGGCCCATCTCTCCGGCCTGTCCAGGTCCCTCTGGATGGCATTCCCATCCCTTCCCTTTGGCATGTCAACAGCACCACACAGCTCGGTGTCATCAGCAAACCTGCTGAGGGTGCACTCAATTTCACTGTCTGTGTCACCGACAAAGATGTTAAACAGTGCCGGTCCCAATACCGATCCCTCAGGAACACCACTCATTACTCATTTCCACTTGGACACTGAGCCATTGACTGCAACTCTTAGAGTGTCACCATCCAGCCAGTCTGGACCACTTCCCCCCCTGGGAGTTCCTCCTCTGGGTTCCTACAAGACCACCACTTTGGGCAGTCGTTTCTCTTTTCTTAATCATCCTTTTCCATAAAGGAGATAAGTCCCCTTCTTCACGGAACCATTATGAAAAGCAGCCTGCTCATATGGCTGTGGCCGTGGTTGTACAGTGCCCAGACACAGGTGCTAGCACCACGGATAGTAAACTCTTCCTCCGCTAGCCTGAGGCTTCATTCACAAGCCTGGAGGTCATCAGAGGCCTTCTGTGGGGATGTGACTTTTCCAAGAGGAGTTTCCCTGCCAATGCAGTGACACCATTCCTGTCCCAAACAGTATCAGCTGAGAGAGCAAATACTTTCTGTATGCGTGTATGGCTGCTGGGAAAATGACAAAGCAATACCAGGAGGGTGATAATTCTATGTTGCTGGGGCCATATAATCACATAAGCCAAACTGCCAAGCCAACACAGTCATGTGCTTCTAAAGCTCTTTGTGATTGTTAACGGCCAATTCTCATGTCCATGGATAACATAGTGGTATTTTAGCTGTCACTGGTATTTGCGGAACTGCACCGTAGTTATAGAACCAGTTACTCAATGACTTCCTGCAAATGATGGGAAGGACAAGAAAGGAGCCTCATCTTAGGATACATGCTGTACCCTCAGCTCTACATGGCTGCATTCTGGTGGTGTCCCGGTCCCACAGAGAAAACCCCATCACGGCAGGGCAGTGCTGTGAGCGGGCAGGGTCAGCAGTGTGCCTTGCTGACCCGCTGAGCAGGCAGCCGGGGTGGCTGGCCTGACTTGTGGGCTTTCCCTGCTGCAGGGAAGTGGATTGGCCCCAGTTTTTCCATGATGCAGATGTTCTAGGAAATGCAAGTGTATGGCAGCCATGCTTATTCTCCATCTATTGCCATCACATGACTTCTAGGCAAGAGGGCCAGCTACTAAGCTCCTGAAACATTACTTCTAGGTATTACTTCCATTCTAGGTGTCCATTTGGTCTGGGGAAATGAAAAGAGAGTTGGTCATATCCTGTTCTTTATCTTTTCATAGTATCTTTTCATCATATTCTACTTGCCACATCAGGGCATTGCTGCTTATCAGGGCTCCAGACACTACTTCCCTCCACTGTACGGTGCAGGGCTCCACACTCCTGACACAGCATTTCTTGACACAGCACTTCTTCCATTGTGTCATGTTGTCTTTCAGCAACAATTCCGACACGTTTCCGGCCTTGGTTCCCTTTATAAAGTGGGCTGAACCCAGGGATCCTGCATCAGTCACAGCAACAGGCCCTTTGCAACAGTCTAGCCTGACTCCTACAGTTTCTCTCCACCAAAAAGCATGAAATCCCCCACAGCTGCCCTTGCTGTTCTTGTTGTGGCTGCCCTCTGCTGCCAGGTCCTCTCTTCTCCAGGTGAGTCCAAGCTCTCTTCTCCAAGAAACTCTCTACTCTTTCTTTCTGCCATATTAGGTCCAGTAATGCTTGGCAGCTCTCTCTTCTGAGCATCTGCTGCAGGAAAGGAGAGGCACATCTTGCTGCTCTTTGGCTTACTGAGGAAAGGGTGACTGTGGTGGGAGACCATGGTGGGAGCAGCATCTCCTCCAGCGGGGCCATTCTGGTCCTGTTACCCTGCTTCTCCCTGATGGCACTTTTCCTGGTCTGGTTTAATCATAAAACTTCTCTTCCAGCTGCTGTCAACTTCTCCGGTCCCTGCTGTGTCAAATACTTGAGCAAAAATTTTCCCTCGAGACACGTGACAATGTATGAGTACACGAGTATCCACTGCCCCCAGCCAGGCGTGATGTGAGTAGATCTGCCCAGATGCTGGGAGCTGCCCCACAGATGGGTGACAGTGCCATGAAACCCCACAGCACACCCTGTCCTGGCCAGGGGAACCACCACATTAGGAGAACAGCCTGGAAACAACTGAGAGGCCATTTCCCTGTCCCAAACAGCCAGCTTCTGGTCTTCATTAGATTTTGAATCAAAAGAACTTCTGCTGGTTGCCCCCACCAAGATAGTGGGTCCCAGACAGGCCAGCTGGGGGATGAAGTGGCTTTTTCCTCTAAACGGCAGAGGGCAGGACACCTGTAATGACATTAAACCCACCCCCTGTGTTTCCCTGGGGCTGCTCTGCAGTGATAGAGGTGTGTGGTTTGGTGGGGTTCCCTGGTGGCAAGGAGCAGGCGGTCCCCCTGCCCTATCCTCCCTTCTCTCCCAACTCCTTTGACTGGATTTCCTTCTGCAGATTCACCACATTCAAGGGCAAGTCGTTCTGTGGCAACCCCCAAGATGAGTGGGTCCAGAATATCCTGAAACAGCACAAGGACCAGGCTGGCAGTGGATGAGCAACGCCCTGCTCCCTTCAAGCATCACCTCTGCCGAGGAACTCTTCTTGTGGTCAACTATGAGACATGTCCCTGTCCTCTTATCACCTGTGAATTTTGTAGACTGTTTGCTACGGTGTTTATTTAAGTGCATGAAAAAGCATCTTAATTTATTTGTTATTTTCAGGCAAACTTTTTGTTCTAATTTGTACTGATTGTATTTCAGTTATTTTTGGATAATAAAAATGATCAAAACCTGCACCTCCCACGCTGCCTCAGGATGCTGCGTGTAGGCGGCAGCAGGGTCAGTGCTCCCAGGGCTCTGCGCTCCAACCCTCCCGGCAGCCCCACAGAGAGGCTGGTGTAGGCTCACCACCCTCGGCAGCTGCACAAACATCCTGGTGGCTGCTACCAGACCAGGTGCCACCGTTCTCCATGGCCTGTGGGAGCCCAGGGTGGCCTCAGCCCACCGGGGCTGGCTGCGGAGCCTGGGTTATTCGTGGTGCTTCGTGATTCTCTGCGCTGTCCCTGCAGGTCTTCCCTTACACTTTAAGCCCTGAGGGCCCCGTGGAAGCCGCAGCCCCAGGCTGTGCCGCTGGGTGCCACGCTCCGCCCCTGGCTGCTGCCGCCTGCCTGTGGGTGTCTTCGCCCCGGGCTGCAGTGGGCCGGGCTGCCCGGGTGAAGAGACTGCCATGGCCCTGTCCGGAGCCCTGGAGCGGCTGCAGGAGGAGGCCATCTGCTCTATCTGCCTGGAGTACATGAGCGAGCCCGTCAGTGTCGACTGCGGGCACAACTTCTGCCGCGGCTGCATCACCAAGCACTGCCAGGAGAAGTGTCTCTGGAATGACGCGCCCTTCTCCTGCCCGCAGTGCCGGGCGCCCTGCCGCCGCAGCAGCCTGCGCCCCAACAGGCAGCTTGCCAACATCGTGGAGAGCATCCGGCAGCTGGGGCTGGGGGGCGGCGTGGCGCCAGGGACCCCGCTCTGTACCCAGCACGACGAGCGCCTCAAGCTCTTCTGTGAGGTGGATGAAGAGGCCATCTGCGTGGTGTGCCGGGAGTCCCAGCACCACCGCTCCCACGCCGTCTACCCCATCGAGGAGGCCGCACAGGTGTACAAGGTACGGGAGGCCGGGGTGCCGGGAGCATCCCTCTGCAACGGCCCTGGGCACTGCCTCGGGCAGGCAGGGGAGGGGTGGTAAAGCCACCCAGCTGCTCGTTCTGGGGGTCAGGCTGGACCTGCTGCCTCCTGAGCTGGGAAGGGAGGCACCCAGCCTTGCCCCCGTCTGTGTGGATACAGGGGGCAGCCTGGCTCCCTGCCCCTGGAGGAGGCCGGGCTCTGGGTGCTGCTGTGGGGATGTTTTGCCTCAGCAGTGGGGTACAGAGCTGCTGGCACCCAAGCCCCGTGTCCAGGCGTCGCTCCCAGCACCATGCTGCTGGCTGGCCCGCGACCCAGCAAGGTGGGTGCAGTCGGTTCACTCTCTGAAGCTAAATAGTGAAGAAAGCAGTGGAAAACCCATGCAGTGCGGAGGGGGTTAACATGGCGAGCAGAGCAAAGGGCACAGCTGCTGTGTCCGGGTGCCAGGGCTGGTACCGCCTGGCACAGGGTCACCCTCCCCTCGCTGCCTGCTGGCACCGGCAGCCGCTGGCCCAGGGATGGGGCAGAGCAGGACGGGTGCTGCTGGGGCGAGCTGATCTGTTTCTGCTCTTTTCAGGTGAAACTCCAGAAAGTGTTGGAACATCTTTCCAAGGAAGTAGAGGATATGAAGAAGTGTGAGTCAGTGACAAAGATGAAAATGCAGGAGTGCAAGGCAGGTGCCTGGTTTAATTCTTCAAGAATTAGCTTAGATGGCATTAGGAATTAAAAAAAATAATAATCCTGAATGATCTTATCTGGTGCTTTGAGTTTTCTGGGGCTGTGACATGTCCCAAGTCCTGCTGTCATGTGGAGGACCCACATCCACCGATGATCTTGGCTGCAGCATGAGAAGCAGTGACAGTGCCATAAGACCTTCTCCATGGAGTGAATGACCCACACACAATGAAAGTGCTTAGTTTCCAGCATGCTGAACCTGCTTGGCTCTGTGTGCCAAGCAGGGGTGAGGTATCCACTGCAGTGGGCAATGCCACTGGGATGGAAACCAGGATCAGTAAATGTGGATGGCTCAAAAAATATTAAAAAGTCTGTAAATGCTTTAAAAAAAGCAGCACACCATCTCTGATGAAATCATGGGGGCTTGTGCACCAGTTAAACAGTTATATATATATATATATATATTTTTTTTTTTTGCTTGAGTTAGAAACAGGAGTGAACCACATGAAGAGCTCTGCCCCACAGCAATAAGAACTGGAATTGGTTTTATTACAAAAACAGAATAGCTGAATTACTGCACCTCTGCCTGCCTCCAGGCAGTCCTGAGGAAGTAGGACACCAGCAAAACAGAGTCAGTTTAGACGGGAAAGTAAAAGTAACTGCAGAAAAGGAAAGGAAACTGCTGGATGGAGAGTTCCTGAGCTGAGTTGATGATTAATCAGCTTTGGCAGGGAAAACAGGTTTCTCTGGGCTCTCCCAGTTATCCGTGAGAGCTGCCACTGCCTGCTGCTTGCGGGTGCTGGGCTTTTGGGGTGCTGCTGCGTGCCTGCTGTGCCCCTCAGGCACTGGCATGGGCTGGGATAGGGCTTGTGACAGAGCTGGGTCCTCACCCCGCCTGCCTGAGTCAGGGCTGTGGGGTCACGGCCCCCGCTGCCCCCGGCTTCCTCTGGCCCAGTGGCTGATTGGACTGCTTTAGTAAAAAGGAAAAAATGTCCCTTGTGAGTGCTGGGGAGGAAGTGTGTCTGACAGTCCTGGCTTATCAAGCATACATGAGTCAGGTTCTGAAAAATCATGTGCTTGGACAGAAGAATAAATGCATTGCAGTTTCCTTTCATTTACCTTCTGGACTTTGAGACTTCCTGGTCCTAGTTAACCCCAGCGTGTTTTTCAGGAGTTGCTTAACTTTCATGCTCCAGGTTTTGGGCCAAATGACAACTTTCAGGGCTTGGGAAAAAAAACAATAAAGCACCACAGCCCCTGCCTGTTGCTGCTCCTCAGCCCTGGGATTAGTGAGAGCTCTCAGCAATCCAGGGAGCCCTGCCCGGCTCCCCTCCAGCCCTCCCATCCCTGGGTGCTGATGCACTTCCCTGGGGCTTCCCAAGGTAGGCAGATGGCACCACTCCTAACAAAACCCTGCCTGACACCCCATGGCAACTCCTTGCAGCCCCCACAACCCCCTGTGCTGCACCGAGACACCAGTGGGCATTGGAGGTCCACCCAACCAGAACTGCTGCGGTCAAAGCCCTACTGATGGTAAACTGAAGATGTCCAGTGGGAACTCTGCCTAAATAAAAGCACAATGATTTTCTTTTGGATCTTCATTTAAATAAACACACACAAAAATGCAGCGGTTTCCTGGATGCCGGGCATAGCTCTGACTTAGCTGTCTGGCTAACATTTCCTCTCTTCACCCCTGCATCTTTCCTATCACAAGGAGACAGTAAAGAAAAAGCGGGAGAGGATTGTGAGCGAGTTTGGGAAGCTGCATCGGCTGCTGGCTGCTGAGGAGAAGCTGCTGCTTCAGAAGCTGGAGGAGGAGGAGAAGCAGATTCTAGTGATGATCTCTGAAAACGTGGTTAGGCTGATGGAGCAGAAGTCCTTGCTGGATGAGCTGATCCTGGAGATAAAGGAGAAGATGCACCTGCCGGATGAGGGGCTTCTCAAGGTCAGGCTGTGCTTCCAGCCCCCTAACTCATCCCCGACCTCAGCCCCAAGGCCTCTGTTGTCTGGATGGGTTGCTGAGGCCAGGCTGGAGTGACAAACCCAGAATGACTTTCTCTTCTCCTTCTAGGACATGAAATGCATCCTGAGCAGGTAGGCACCTGAGCTCGTTCCTCCTACAGTCCCAGCTGCCTGCAGGCGCTCAGTGTGATGTCCATGTGCCATCCACCCTCTGTCCTCCCCGCCCAGTGTCTCATTTGTCCTCCAGAGGTGGAGTGACCTGGGGCTAACAAGGGAGGGGACTGGAACCAGAGTGGGCTGCAGAACACGCCATCCATCCTCTTCTCCTAGGGCCCAAGAGCCCTGGAAGTCTTGCCTTGTGCTGTGGGCTGTGAGATGCGAGATGTGTCTGCACCCGAGGGGCATGCTGCCAGGCTGGCCTGGGTTTCTTCCTGCCCTGGGCATCCCTGCCTGGCAGTGGCACCGCAGCTCCATGGGAGCCTTTTCTGGTGCACCACTTAGCTCTAGAGCAAAGGTCCCATCATGCTTGCTGCCAAGAGCAGTGCTCTGGGATGACAGAGGAGATTGAGGGAGGAGATGCATCTGTGCAGCCAGAAGAAAGGCATTAGAAAGCCCCCACAACTCAGCAGGAGCTGTGCTGTAGGCATTGGATGTTGCCCCCCACATTGCTGTCCTTTCAGGTGTGAAGCGGTGAAGTTCCAGACCCCTAAAGCTGTGTCTGTGACCCTGAAGGAGGACTACAGCATTCCGGAGCGCTGCCTGGGCATGAGGGACATGCTGAAGAAGTTCAAAGGTGAGGGGGCTGCTTCCAGCTCCTGGTGCAGACGGTCCTGGTCCCCCCATACCCTGGGACACAAGAAGGTGTTGCATACCCCTGACATATGGGTGAGCCACTGGTTTGGGAGTGATCCTGGCTGAAGGCTTTGGTCCCGCCAGGTTCTGGAGAAGGATACGTTTGCGTGAGGGAAGCTGTGCCATCTCTGCTGCTCAGATGCTGTCGGAGATGCTGGCTGTGTCAGAGTCCATCCATGCTTGGGCTCCTCTTTAATGACATGATTTCAGACCATGCCCCAGTCAGATCAGGCTTTCTTGTTAGCACCAGTGCTAACTGTAGGTTTTTCCAACAAGTTTGGCCCAGATGGTCCTGTTTTGCATATCAGTAGGTTCAGGCTGATTTCATGGTGAGGACACCTTCCTCCTTCTAGTGTCAGATGGTTGGGAGGTGACCCTGGTGCCTAGGAGAGCATTGCCCACAAACTCTTATTTTCAGTATTGCTTCTGAAGCTGTACCCCGGCTGCTGGGTTGCCCTGGTTGTTCTTGCTCTGCGGTCCCGTGCCAAATATTTTGATGTGGTTTACAGTTGAAATGATTTTATGAATCACACTTCTCCACGCTGGGGCTGGCAGCACGAGGCACTGTGCAGTCACAGGCACAAGCAATTAAACACAGCCAGCAGCAAGGGCTGCAGCTGGGGCACTCCAGCATGTCGGTGGCAGACACCCAGCCTGCCCATGAAGTCTGCTTGTCTTTCCTCCCTTCTCTCACACCAGTGGACGTGACTCTAGACCCTGAGACAGCGCACCCTGATCTTATCCTATCTGAGGACCACAAGAGCGTGCGGCGTGGGGGCAGGAAACTGCTCGTATCCTTCTTTGACAACCCCAGGAGGTTTAGCTCAGCTCCGGTGGTGCTGGGAGTGCAGCTCTTCTTCTCAGGCCGCTGCTACTGGGAGGTGCATGTGGGAGACAAGCCGGAGTGGGGCTTAGGGCTGTGCAAGGAGGCTGCCAGCCGGAAAGGCAACATCCTCTTCTCTCCAAACAACGGCTACTGGGTGCTGCGGCTGCAAAATGGTGGCAACTATGAGGCCCTCACCTGTCCCGTCTCCTGTCTGACCCCGAGCATCAGACCCCGGTGCATCGGCATCTTCCTGGACTATGAGGCTGGAGAAATCTCCTTCTACAATGTGAGCGACCGTTCCCACCTTTACACCTTCACCGACAAGTTCTCAGGGAACCTCCGGCCTCTTTTCTACCTGGGTTCCTTCCTGGGGGGCAAAAATGCAGAGCCCTTGGTGATCTCCTGGATGAGGGACATGCAGGGGACTGGCTGCATCGTCCTGTGATGGGAGGCAAGAAGAGACCTGGGGGCCCAATGGGCTGCTCGGGTCAGCAGGGGGGTGATGGCTGGGCAGCAGCTGTATGCATGGGGGGCACATAGCGATGGCCCCACCAGCCCCTGCTCCTGCCAGGACTGTGCTGGAACTGGGGCACCCGTTGGCCACCACCGTCTTGCCACTCGCCCATAGGCTTCTGGTGGTGGGTGCTGCTTTGTCATGCGTTTGGTATGAGCTGTACTGACACAAGGCAATAAAGGGATGATGTGGGGAGCCCTGAGCAGTCAGCAGTGCAATTTTTGTGGTGCATCCATCCCTGCTGGTAAACCCCGAGCCCTGGCTGACACCCAGCATCTCAGCACTGAATTTTGTAGCATGGAGAGAAGGTGCTGCTGTGTGCTTGTTGCCAGATTATGGACCATGTGTGGTGTCCAAAGGATGCTGCTGGCCATGGCTCTCTGCAGTCCAGGGGGGGCCACCAGGGCAGTGGTCTCCCAAGTGGGGTTCAGAAGATGATGGGTTCGGATGTGGGAAGAAAATATTATAACTTCAGTAGTATATGTATATAATTTATAAATAAATAAATGCACATGTACTGGGGGCTTTAAAAAAATTAACAAGAAGGATTTGTAATCAGGAAAGTTTAGAGGCCACTGCTCTGGAGATCCTGCTGTGGCAACAGTGGGACACGATGGTGGCAGAGTTCGATAGCAGCAGCTGCCTGTGCAGTTGACCACACTTCAGCTCTGTCGCTGGGACCAGGGGTGAAGGCAAGGGGATGTGTGTGGGGGGGTATTGCACTGTGTGTTGGACAGAAGTTCTTAATTTAGCGACCAATTCAATTAGAATAAAATGTGTTTGGATAAGGAATGATCTAAAATACCTGGTACAGTTTCTCTGGGGATGTCCTCGATGTTGATTAGGAAGCTCCTAGTAAAAAATGGTGCTGGACCCAACACAGTAGTTCCTCTTGGCTTTTTTTTGTTGCTTTTTGGTGAGTCTCACCCACCTCCCCTCATTTGCTTGCTCTCTCTTCTGTAGGCTGCACAGAAGAGAAGAGAGCCTGGCTGGGAGAGCATGGTCCCAGCTCTGCCACGTCCCAGGAAAGGCAATGGGCCTTGGTGGGCCTCACACCTTTTTTTGACCTCCATGGAAGTCTTACAAAGAGAGTTTATGTGGCTTGAGAATCTATAGAAAGAACATGAACTTTGAGGGCTTGGCAGAGGGCTGGAAGCAGAGGCAGCTGGGGGCAGCATTTGGGAAGGGGCCAGGCTAAATGTCACCAGGGCGGGAGGAGACGGTGGGATGGAAGCTGTCCAGAAAGCAAGAGCGATGTCACTGCAGCAAGGTGCCAGATGAACAGCACTTGTACAGATCAGGAGGGACAAAGAGGTTTTTCAGAAGAGGCAGGAGGAAATGCAACGATACAGAGGTCTTGCAAATAGGCAGTGAAAAAGTGAATGGCTGAGCAGAAAGGATGTGAGGTCACCCCACCGCAACACCCAGTGCATCCCTAGAAGTCATGCATCTGCTTCTCTAAGGAAGGAGAGTAAAGGTCCACAGTATGAGATAACTCTGAATGCGCTATAGACTTTTCCACTTGATGGAATCTCTGCATCATCTGCAGCTAAGAAACTGCTCTGGGCTGACACCAGTCTGCCCTGAGGTGTCCAGACTGGATGGCAAGTGTGGTTTAAGGCTAGAGCTGTTCCTAAAACTGCTTACAAGTTGTTTCTCTAAGTCATGGCAAGTTGAGCTTGCCCACTTCCTCTGTGGAAGTGCTTGTGCTTTTATAGAATCATAGAATCATCTGGGTTGCAAAAAGACTTCAAGATCAAGTCCAAACACCAACCTGACCAACTCAGTCCCATCACTAAGCCATGTCCCTAAAACACTTCTACACGTGTTTTAGAAACCTCCGTGGAAGAGGACTCCATCACTTCCATGGGCAGCCTGTTCCAATGCTTAACTACACTCTCCATGAACAAATTCTTCCTAATGTCCAATATAACCAGGGGGGATTATAACCAGGGAGGGCCCCCCCCCCCCCCACCCCCCCCCCCCCCCACCCCGGTGCAACTTGAGACCCCACTTCCCTGTGTTTCCTTCTTTATTGCCTGGATCTGGCCTCCATAGAGCTCCTGCCCATCAAGGACCAGGTCCTGCTTAGACCACCTGCCCTGGCCACGTGGAATAGTTACACAGCACAGTGTGGTCTGGCCTGAGCATCTGGGTTTTCCCATGGTGGTTGTGCTCCTGATCCCCTGCAGACCAGCACCAAGCAAGCTGGTGACCTTCACACCCAGACATAGAGTATTTACTACTAAAGAGGTTGGCCTGTATGCACCAGGGTGATCACAGTCACACTGTTTCCCTTTGATTTCCATATCCCAAAGGAAGATGGGTGCATACATATGTATATACATACGTTCTGCGAGGACATTTTGGGTTGAGACTGCCTCTTGCTGAGGCAGGTCCCAGGGCTGATCTCCTGTTCAAGGTGTCTGTTTTTTCTGAAGGCATCCTCAGGATGCCACTTCTGGTGAATGGACATGGCTTGGAGATGGGTGATCAGTGAGCTGTTCTTTCTGAGCAATCTGTGGATTTGTCACTTTTTGAGGGTTTGAATCCTGTTTGGTCACCCAGAGGGGCTATTTTTGTTCCAGCTGGGATTCTCAGCAGTAAAATTTACAGACCTCCATTTCTAGTAATGTGTTTTCTCAACAAATTTTAACATCCTTCTTTCTCTTCTAGTATACTGGAAATTGCTTCATCATCGTAAGTGAATGTGAGTGCTTGTCTGCTTCTTTCTAAGAACAGAGCAGAAATGTCCTTTCAGATCCTAATTGCCATTTCTGCTTTCTGTTGGCCATCGCTGACAGTGTGATAATCAGACACCATTTCTAGTATTACATTTCATCATCTCACTAAATACTTCTGTGTATTCAGCCCTGGCAGCCAGGGATATAACTTTACTTAAGGAAAATGTTATACTGCAGCATGAAAAACCATCCACCATTACTTCCCTGATGTTTAAAAGTTGTGAATCATCTGGCTTAAAATTTACGGTTAATAAGCCCAGATAACACTTGCAGAAATTTTACTCTTTTCTTTCCAGTATCTCAGCTTATTGGGATCAGCCAGGATGTTCCAAGGTGGGTTTTCTAACTCAAAGGGCTTTGATATTCCCTTTTGTCCTCCCCTCGCTATCTGTGAAGAACCTCCTGCCAACGCTTGAGTTCAGGAGCAACATCCTCTAGCAAAACTCCAGGTATGGCAATGCAAGTGGCCACAGCAGCTCAGGTGATTCTGAGTTTGGGTTGTACCTTTGCCGCCAAACCCTGAACCCATGCCTACTCCTGTGCTTGCCCTTCTCCTCACTGGCTTGGGCCACTGCCTCCCTTCCTCCACCCCTGTCCCGGTGCTGCCATGGGGGAGACTCGCAGCTTTGGGTGGAGGACGGAGTCTCCCTACCCATGGTGAACCAGGGCCCCCTTCCCTGGGGTGGTGGGGACAGCACGGAGCCAGTGCTCCCGAGCCTAAATAGTGGAGATGGAAAAGCATCAGGCCATGAACCCCCAATGCTGTCAATGGTATCTCCATTAGCACAGCACAGCTCCTCCTGCTGTGCAGTGCTGGGATCTGATCTGCAGCTCCTTCAGAATGCCTGTGTCCACAGTGGGGTGATGTAAACAACAAACACATAGAGATATTATAGTCATGATGTTATTTTTATGATAATTTGGTTCACATTTAGGCTTTCACATGGCTTTCATAAAAAATGTTTATTTAAAAAAATATTAGATTTTCCTTTAAATAATATGGTTCAGTACTACTGGAAAACATGATACTCTGTTGCATTCCAAAATGTACTAAAAGCCTGCTCCACAACAGAACACAAAAAGCTTTGACTCTCAAGACCTGAACTACATGTTGCACAAAACATGCAGTAAATGCCACACTGTTTTCAGGATGAGTCTCTCCTTTGGCAGTTCACAAATTCTGAAACCGCTGAGGCCACTGCTCTTGTCTCGGTCTGTTTGAGTCCAGACAGACCCGTGACCCCCATGAGCCCTTTCCCAGGGGGCCACGTCCTACCCTGTCTGCAAACCAGCTCAGTGCCCTCTGGTGTGCCGCCTCCTCTTCTGCCAGACGTGGTGGCCCTGAAGAGGGCCTGGAACGCTTCCTCCATGTGCCCGGTGCTGCTTGCAGGCCCTGGGGGCTGCCTCCAACTTGCTGCATGCCGACAGCTGCCTTTGCCTTGCTGGTGTGGGCTTGGCTCACACCCCTGTGCCCGGGGGTGTGGATTAACGGGAGCACAGCGTTCCTCGCACGCTCTGCGAGGGCTGCTCTGAGCTGTCACGCGTGGGTGGCTGTAAGATCAAGAAAGACGTGAGCAATCCAGGACTCCCTGCGGGCTCCCAGAACAGTGGTGAGTGGTTAGCTGAGGTACCCGGGGTAGGTGTCAGCTGTGGGTGGCTCCAACACGACCCAGGCTGATAAGGACATTGGTGCTTGGTGTGGTTTGCAACGAGCTCAAACCGTGTGTGGGCTGGGTGGTGCTCGTGGCTGACCTTGTGCTGTGTGTCCTTTGACAAGGCACCCAACAGCTGTGGGACTGCTCCCACTGCCACAGGACCAGGTGGAGCTGTGTCCAGAGGGGACTGCTGAGGGTCGAGCCATTGCGGGATGACCCCGTTGTGGGTCTCCCTGCCCCTAGACAGGAGATCCTATCCCCTGCTCCTGCTGGTCCGTGGAGCGAGGGCAGATGTGGGTGCCCAGCTTTGTGCCAACCTCGGTCCTCGAGGTGAAGCTACCAGGCTCCGGCATGCAGGTATGGGGTTGGCTGCTACTCAGTGGCCAAAGTGTCCTCATGTCCTTGAGCGTGACCAAGCACTGGCACAGGATGCCCAGAGAGTCTGGCACTGGAGTCAGGTGCTGGAGTGTCCTCCTTGGAGATGGTCAAAAGACACCTGGAGATGGCCTTGGGCACCCTGCTCTGGGTGGCCTGATGGAGCAGGGTTGGACCAGACAGACCCAGAGGCTGCCGCCGACCTCAGCCATTCTGTCTATCACAGTCACAATAAATGGAGCTGTCCTGGGGGCGTGCAGTGCCTGGGGAGTCAAGGCTGTGACCAAGGCCACTCCCCAGCTCACAGGTAGCAGCTCCATGTCGCCAGAGCTGTTTTACACAGCTGCCTACGTGGAGATGCCCGCCCCAGCCACGCGGCCATGCAGCTCCCTCCAAGAAGCACTTGGGGAATGGGGCTCTGGTCCCACTTGTGGGCACAGCTCTCGGTCTTCTCCCCTCCCCCCCCAGCTGCTATTTTAAGCAGGGTACAGTCAGCACTGTCACAGGATGAATGATGGGGTGCAGGCTGTCCTGTGGGCTGAAGAGCTGGGAGCTGAGCTCCTGAAGTGACGAGGCTCCTGATGGCACCGATATATGCCGTCCTCCCGGAAACACACACATGTACCCCCAGGCCTTCCAGCCCCGCGGGAGGTTCCTCTTGCTGCACGGCTCCCACCTAGCCCCTGCCCTCTCTCCTCTCACCTCCGCAAGACCCTTCCTTCTGTGCTCCCCCATTTTCAGATATTTACGTCTGTCCTTCCAAAAGCAGTATGTAAATGCTGGGGGGTGAGCTGAGCTCAGGTGAGGCTTTGCTGTGGGCCAATTGCCTTGGGCTGCCCCATAGGTAATAAGGGTCCACGCAGAGTGGAGGAACCCAAACCCTTGTTGTTCACACAACTGCAGGTGTCCAGAACTCATCAGACCAACCTACGTGCTGCCAGTGGCATGGGTTCCATCCCCATCAGCGCCGGTGGGAGCCCAGCCCCAGGACTGCAGCGGGGAGGTCTCCTTGCAGGCACAGATCCTGCCCTGGGTCTGGGTCTTGGGGAGGGACTGAAGGGGACAGGCAGATCACTGGCTTCAGATGTGTCCAGAGATGGGTAGGTTTTGGAGGCACAGGGAACAAATGACTTTTTGCAGCAGAGGAATGCATCTGCTAAGCCTCGTGTCCTAGCTAAATCAGAGTTCTACCAAACAGTTCTTAAAATTTAGTAGTGAAGCATGTTTTTTCCAGTCTCAGCTTGGGGAATAGCTATTCCATTTTAGAGGCAGCTCCCAGAAAACATTCCCTGAAACAGCCAGCAGAGTAAAATTTCAGCCCATAAAGGTAACACATTAATAGACTGTAACAGCCTAAATACCTGAATGTAATCTACGTCCTTCTCATACCTCCTCCTTCATTTTTTTCCTTATTATTTTCCAAAACAGCATGGACAGATAGGGAAAATTGTGTGTGTTGGGGGGGAAGGGTGTTGCCAGTTTAGAAGAGGAAATAAAGATGTTACCACTATTATTATTTCAGCTATTGTCATTGCAAAAACTGTAATAGAGGCAAAAACAGAAATTTCTTACAAAAATATTTATTTCTAAACATTTGAATTAAATATTGCATCAAAAATACAATTAATTAAATACTAAAAATATAATCTAAGCAAGATTCTTCATTTAAAAAAATATATCTTAAGTAATTTTCTTGTTATTTCATCTGCTCCTTTTCCTTATAAAAATTAAATACATAAATTAAAAAAAAAGCACACTAAAGTCAGGTTCTGGGACATTTTCAGTTTCTCAGCTAGCTCTAAATGACACGGAACATTTCTGACGGAGTCCATGGCTTGCTCGTCCTGGCACAGCGCATCCTGTTCCAAAGCTTCAGTTCAGTTCCAGCTCAGTCACGTACTTCTGGACCCAGTCGTGCCCAGGGTTGGCACAGACTTCACGTCCCTTCCTTGTGATGAACCTGTGGGGAGCAGCGAGGTGAGTTTTCCATGGGAGAGCTCAGTGTGGGGGAGACCCCACCATCCCTGCTCCATACCCAGCCTCTCCCGAGGGTCAGTAGGATTTGGGCAGCACCACATGGTGCTGACCATGTTGGCAGCCACCAGCCTGCAAAACCCTCGAGCAGGACCAGCGTAAGCCCCAAGTGCACTGAGCCCATGGAGCATCCCCATGCACCTCTTGGCTCCACATCCTTCCTGTCCCCCCTGAAAACGAGTCTTTCTCTTTGCAGGTCCAAAATGTGGAGGAATCCTCATCCCAAAGGGAACCCCCCCAGCCCTGGAGGACACTTACACGACACCCGGCTGGGAGCACAGGCTGTTGGTCTCATAGTAGTCGGTCACGAAGCTACGGGGCAGCTCCCGTTGGATGTAGGTGAAACAGCAGGAGGTTGGCGGGTCAGAGCCAACTGTGAAGGCAAAGACAGGCGTGAGCAGTGGCAAGTGAGAGGGGAACAGGGGCAGGGAGCTGGGACTGGAGTCCCCATGGGTCTGGGAGGACATGGAGAAGGAATAAGGAAAGCAAGGTCTTTTTCCTTCTTCCTTAAATTCTTTCTCATTTGGGTTCACCCTGAGCTGTTTCTAACACCATGCACGTGTTGTGCTCTGGGCTGTGCCTGCCCACGGCTGAATGGCCCCCTTGGAGCACCCGCTAGAAGGTGATCTGACATAAGAAGGGACCCAGGGTGGAAGGGCTGACAGAAAGGACCCTGTCCCCATTTAGAGAGATTCATAGAGTCCAGACTTACTTGGTGCAGCAGAGGTCTGGTAGCAGAAGGCGGCGATGAGAACAGCCAGGGCAGCCACAGAGACCTTCATGTCAACTCAGAAGTTGTGACCAGAGCTGAAGCAGGCAAGTGGAGCTTGAAAGCTTCTTTTCGCTTTGATGCTGAGACATTCAGATACCCTCCAATTTATAGGGCAAGCAGGTCCGGGCACTTGCTTGCGTAGGTGTGGTGGAATTTCCCCCAGAGAAGCGACTGGCAGCAGTCTCGTGATGGAACGAAGTGGTAGCCCCAGCCCCGGAAACGTGAAGCTGTCCCCTTGATTCAGTGCCTCCCCAGTGACACAGGATATGAAACAATCACAGTATCTATTTCTGCTTCTTTCATGCATGTCCCTTAGTAAGAAGTTCCCCTGTGGAGGTTCCTGCATTTGTCAACAGGCCTGTATTACCCAACCTGTAACAGCGACTTCGAGGCAAGTGTGCATCCTGCCTCTGCACTGCACAAATGGGACGAAGAGTATAGATGGGATGAGGCCATCTTAGGAAAAAAGGGGAGAGAGATCTCTTCTACCCTGAACTGTATCCCTCCTACAGCAGCACAAGATGGGGGCTGTCACCTGTGGGCTCCCTCTGCTGTACGTTCTTCATGTTGTCTGAGGGGACTCAGTAGCTGCCCTGCAGCTGTGACAGCACTGCAGGCACCAGCGCAGGTAGTTGTGGGCATAAGGGTGGAAAAAAGAGTCCCAGAAGCTGAAGTGCTTGAGTTTTCTCCTCAGTTTTAAGGGAGCTGAGTTGGGTTATTATCTCCTGGAGGTGCCTGCCTCACTCCAGGTCCTATAAGAAGACCTTAAATGACCAGTTTAGGTTAGACACTTATATTTCTTTGACTACTGGTAGGTGAGGTGAGGCCTCTTGTTGATGGGCCTGGAGATGCAGAGATCCAAAAAAGTATGGAGATGTTGACTGTGACCCTGCAGATGAAGCAGAAGGAGCTCCAGGAGCTGGATGAGGAAGAAGTCACCAGTTCTAAAGACCAGGAGCTCTCAAGATGGGGGTGAAGGCACAAGCATAAACTAGGATGTCAGTCAAGAAAAGAGAATTTGGCCTCTTCTCAGCAGAGAGGTGGCTGCATTTCAGGGAAATGTCTCTATTTCATTATTTTCATATACTCAGTGATGTTTCAACAGATGCTTCCTGAAGGTCTGTTGAAAGAATATAACAAAAAGTAGAGCAAGCCAACCGAACCACCCCTGCTGCAGCGCTGGGCATTGACTCACCATGTTTCTGTAAAAGGCACCCGGCTGTCGACTTGGGTGAGTTCTGTAGATAACCCAGTGTTTTCCAGCCCTCACTCCAATGTTGCATGGTGTGTGCAGCCCTTCCACTGGCTGCAGTTGGTGGAAAGGGAGGCAGTGCAGCTCTGTGAAGGGTGCTTGACCTCCAAGCAGAGTGGGGTTTCTGGGAGACGATGTGGTCCAAGGCCTGAGAGGGAGAGGTCCCAGAGGTGACCCACCCTCCAGGTGGTCCCCAGAGCCTGCAGAGAGCCATGGTGGTGGGATGCCTGCCCCTTGCCCTGGCATGGCTGCAGCACTTTTTCTGTGTGGAGGGCAGATGGAGCAAATGTGGCACTAGCCAAACAGAGCATCAGCTCCTCCCTGGCTACACCATGCCAAGCTGGTCCCCTCCCCAGCCTTCCTTTTGCCATCTGGCCAGGCTGGTGAAGCAGAGAGGCACCTTGCAGGCTCCACCACCAGCCCAGACCCCTCTGCTCGTCCATATGCTGAGCCCTCAAAGTCCTGGGAGGATGAGGGGAGAGCCTTGGGGCACCTGGCCAGGCACGGGGAGGGAAGTCAACATTCAGAAAGAAGCCATCTGGACCAGAAATCAGCTCTGAGCCAGCCTCAGCTTTCTTGGCTCTTCTGTCTGGTTGCTCGGGGAATATAACTTGTAGATACGTAAGAGCGTGGTTTGCCTCTGAGCTGTTCCCTGTGATTGTACCTTCAAGCATTCATGGGTCATGCCTTGAGATTTGCCACCTACAGCCATCTGGTCCTGTCCTGCTCCCAAGGCAGATGACGTTGGTAGGGCAGGCAGGCGAAATGCCATTTATGGTGCAGAGATGTTCTGATAAAAGCAGGTTTCATTAGAATAGAAGAATTATTTGTAAGTTATTTGGTTATTTGAATGCTTTCAATGAGATATTTTTTCAGTTTCAGGCAGCTGAAATTCTCCATGCATTTGTACCTCTGTTGGCAAGCAGATACAAAAATGTTTTGAATTTTCAGGGACAATTTTTAAATTAATCAAAAAAAAAAAAAACAACACAAAACACCACCCAACAACAAACAAACAAACAAAACACCTTTTCAGTTTAGTTAAGTCACTTTAGGATCAGATTAGCCTAGATAGTGTGTGTTACAGGGGCCAGGCAAGTGCTGGAACTTTTCCACTACTGAAAGCCAAAAAATAACCTCAAAATTGGAGTGTTCGCTTCCCATGAGTCTGTTTTTTCCCTAGAAATCTGACAAAAGCCCTGACTCTGCCAGCTCCTCACAGGCTGGGTAGAGGTGGGAGGCTGTAGTCAATGCCCTGAGATGTTGTAACGTGTCTAAAACTGTATCCTTACCCATACCCCGGCAGCCCTATCATGATGAAATGAGAAAGTAATTTCTTCTCACCTTCCCCCTTTTAGAAAGAGGGGAAGCTGTGGGGCTGGGTGTCTGGGATGAAGGACGTTTGTCTGGGAGGTGCTCTGGAATGGACAGATGGCCATGGAAGAGTGGCCAAAGTAGGCTGGAGCTCCTTAGGGGAAATTAGGTTCATGCAAAAAATGCTGTGCTGGAAAATAAACGTTTTCCCACTCTGGATCCAGCTGGTTTCAGGGCCCGTGACACAGCACATGGTCTGCCCTTGCCCCCACCACAGGCAGGCAATGTTTGGAGTCAGCAGGATGGGCTGGTTGAAGCAGTCTGTCTGATGTTGCCTGGAGGGTTATGTTAGAGCTTGTCTGCAGGCCCCTGGAAATCCCAGAAGAAAGTGCTAAGTAAAGCAAATGCCCCAAATAAATTTGGTCAGAGGCAGAAATAGCGAAATTCTTGATCTGCCTAATGAAAGGGGAACACTGCAAAAAATGGTGAGACTGGATGATGTAACTTGCTATTTATAGCAGTTTTTAATGCTGAGCTGGCAGGATTCACTTGGAAAAGGAAGTGTTAAAAATGTCCTAAGTTCAGTAACTGCCTCCAGCACAACCTGCAGCAGTCTTCGTCTTGCCCTGCTCAGAGCTCGGGTGCCGAAGACTTCTCTGAAGTATCCTGAAATTCTTTTCCTCCCTACTCTTGACATTTCTGGAGAAACAATGGAATTTTCAAGATGATGTCATGTCCTGGAACTGGCTCCAGGGGGAACCTGTGCGTGTGGGAGTGACTGGGAACCAGTGCCTCAGCTGCGCTGGGGTGAGGGCAGTGCAGCCATCTGGGCCACACGGCATGGGCGAGTGCGGCTGCATTGCACAAGAGAGCGGCTTCGTGTTTCCTTGAAATCGTGTCACACAAGGAATCCTGGACAGTGACGGCCATCGAGAAGCAGGGGACAGCAAGCTGTTAGTGTTGATAAGAGATGGTATCTCATCAAAGGTTGAACCTTCTTCCAGCAAGGATATTTTCTAAAAAAATGCTTTGGGAAAAACTATTGCTTTCCTATGCATGCCTCACATTTTTCCTGGCCTTTGTTTTGAAATAAAACAAACAAAAGAGGATTAAATGTAGGGTATTTCAAACCAAATAAAAGTGTAATAAAAAAACCTCCTTGCTCCAACCCCTTCCCCATCCATGGCGTGAAAGCCAAGGAAAGAAACAGGGAAAACTGAGTTTCAGTGATTCTGGAGCCCTAGGGCAGTGTTTGCAGCTGTCAGGGTGCTCCTGGCTGGTGAGGTGTGGGCTCGCCCCCACCCACACCCCTCAGCATCCCCTCGGTAGCCCTCAAGCCCAACGAATGCCTGGAAATGACAATGTGTCTCTGCCTGGGCTATATCCTCTGTCCAGAAGGAAGGGCCATATCAGTCAGATCTTTGGTGAGTGCCCCAAGAAAAGCAAGGAGGAGCAGGCTGAAAATTCAGAGCTCTGCTAGGGTGAAAAATAAAGCCAGTTTGTAAATGAACCCACTGGGCCTTGTGTGTGTGACATCATCAAGCAGAGGAGAAGAAAGCCACATATTGATCATCTTCTTTGTAAGCTGTCCTGATGTCCAGCTCTCCAGGAGGCTGGGGAGGGTTTTGGGAGCTCTGAGGATGGCTGAGCACCATGGCCCAGCTCAGGAGCCTTTTGACTTGTGCCCTCCCTCCTGAGGACCCCATGCCCACAAGCACCACCTTGACCACCCTCCTGGCAGCATGTGGCAGGGGTATGTCTGGCACCAGCCCCCCAGAGCTGGGGGCAGGAAAACCCTGTGGGAGGTGTGAGCCCCTGCTCCCACAGCAAGGGGCGAGGCCACACACAGAGTCTGGCAGTGATGCTCGGATGTTTATTAGCCTCAACATTTATTTTGGTTTGGGCTCTCTGCAAAGCTGCAAACCACTTCCCATGCATGGAGACTGCTTGCAGGTTGGGGTACTCTGCAGCATCTCTCTGAAGCACAGTTCCCATCCTGCTCCCTGCAGTGCTGAGCCTTTTGCCCCCCTGGATGGGTTGGCGCCCTTCAAAAGAGCCATGGGCACTGCCTGGTGCTGGCAGACACAGGGCAGGGGGTGGCCGTGGGGAATGCTGCATCTGGCTTCACAGCCTCCCCCTGTGGCCTCCTGGGCCAGGGACAGTTTGGGAACAGGTGCTGAGGGGTCGCCTTTAGCCCCAGCTCTGCACAGAGCCCCAGACACTGCCCTCTGCCCAGGGCGAGACCCCCAGCAACCCCCAAACACAGCACCCTGCACGCTGGAGCTCACAGCCACATGTAGGCTTATGGACAACAGGAGTGAACATCGAGCAGGAGTGCCACGGACAGGCTAATATCCCTTTGTGTACTGCATCTGACTGTGCTGCGGTGCTGGGTTGGGGATGTCGCAGTACCTGCAGGTGAGCTGTGCTTTGGGGTAGCAGATGAAGCTTCCTCCAGCCCGGGAGACCTCAGCATCGCCTCAAGCGAAGCACTCAGGGTCCCTTCCCCTCGGGGCACATGCTTTGCGACTGGTACCTCTTGGCAAGGGCAGGATTTGGGGGGACTGGAGGGAGTCCCAGGGCCCCTGGGACCACTATCCCAGTGGAAGAAGTCTTGGCAGCCACTATAGCATCCTTCTCTGTAATCTTCCTTTTTGAATAATTTTAGCTTTCTTTTGCTACCCAAACAAACCTCATGCCCAAGGCTGGGTGAGGCCAAAGCTATAAAAGGCAGCTCCATGCCAGGAATAATAAGGGAAGCTTGAGAGAGATTGGATTATAACTACTTAAACTGCAGGAGCTTTCTGACACCAGAGGGCTCTAGGATTTAACAGACAAGCAGAAAACAGTGCAGAGAAACAGAAAGCTGGAAACAGACGTGGGCCTCAGAGGCCAACAGGGTCATCTCTCTCCAGGAAAAGCCAGGCAGGAGCATGTGGCTGTGGTTGCAGCTGGAAGCTCAAAGGTGGAGACCTGCAGCAGGGGTCAGCGCCACGCAGGAGTGGCTGGAGAGGTGCCCACCCTGGCAGAAGGCATCACAGCTCTCAAAGGGCATTTTCGTAAGTGCTTATCAGTCTGGGCCAGTGACACAAGCAAACAACTGTGGCTGCAGCAGCACCTTCCAGACCGTCCTCTTCCGCCCAGCTCTGTCAAATTCATTAGCAGTGAACAACAGCTCGTTTAATTCCACTGCGCATCTCAGAGCTTCTGGATGGAGGGCAGAGCTTCCTGGTGTGGAACGTTTCCATCACACCTCCTCACCGCCCCGGGTGCTCTGGGCGCTGAGCGAGACGGCACAGTGCGAGCCTCTAGTCCTTGGGCTTGTTCACTGCAGGTGGGAGGCTGGGGAGAAGAAGGTGTGAAGTTCCCATGAGCAAAGCTCTTTCTTGCTGGTGTTAGCCACAAAGCTGCCTTTCTGTAGCCGCAGTCTCTCTGTCCTGGAAATGCAGCAAGAAGTGCAGAACCAGCAGCAAGTATTTGTCATTTCCCGGTGTACATGCTACCATATGAGCTGCAAGAAGAGGGGAACAGAAAGCTCCCACTGTTGGTTTCTGCACACTTTATTTCCGTGGCAAAAAGCCATGATTTAGTTTTACGCTACAGCAATTCATCTGAAAGCTGGAGCCACTTCTTGTTCTGCCATGCACCTTTGTCCGGAACTGCTCTGCTAAGCCATGGAAAGCAGAGCCCTGCCTGTCCTGCCAGGGCTTGCTCTGAATCTAGCAGAACTCCACTTTCCTGATACCTGTGTCAAGTCCTACAGAGGCTTTGGAACCAACAAAAGTGCATCCTCAGCTTCTCTGGTGATGCATCTGCCCAGCTGCAAGGTGAGCTGCAGCCTGCTGCATCTGACAGCACCAGTGTCCTGAATTGCACTGCAGGGGAAGAGCAAGTGGGGAAGCAGGAGTGTGACAGGGATCCTCCCTGGAGGGGTCAGGGTGTGGTGGAGCAGACCATCACCTGTGCCAGGAGCCTTCAGCCTTCTCTCTGTTCCTGATGGAGAACAGAGTCAAATCAGTGTCTCCACTGCTCCTGTTTGCAGCTCCAGGGGAGACAAGCAGGGGTTTGCACTCCTGGGGATGAAGATCCAGGCCCAGGGGCCCACGCGGAGCCCCAAGCCTCCTCTTTGCCGTGGAGGAGGCTCCCACCCCAGATGCACCCTCAGGCTGGGGCAGGAGGTCAGGTATCACAGGCTCACCCGTGCCCCCCCAGAGCTGTTGCTGTACCCAGCTGCCCCATGCTGCACTGTGGCACTGCCCTGCTACAGCTCCAGTGCCGGGCACCTGCGGGGCTGGAGAGTGTCTCCCATGCCAGGCAGGTTCTCTACTACCTGTTTCTCACCTTTTCAGCCAGAAAAATCCATCTTGGACCCAGCGGAGCAGTTCAGACTGGAAAACATCTCAGGTTGGCAAAACTCCTCTTCCATCATCCTCCTGGCAGATCAGGGATGTTATTTATGTTGACTTTAACAAGGCTTTCGACTGGCTCCCATAAAATCCTCATAGACAAACTGATGAGGTATTGGGCATTGATGTGGGCTGACAGCTGGCTGAATGTCCGGGCTCACAAGATTGTGATCAGTGGCACAAAGTCCAGCTGGCATCACCACTGGGACACTCCAGGCGTCAGTACTGGGGCCAGTCCTGTTTGATATCTTAATGACCTGGAGAGTGCGACAGAGTGCACCCTCAGCAAGCCTGCAGACAGCACAAACTGGGAGAGGCAGCTAAGATGCCAGTGGGTCGTGCTCCCAGCCAGAGGGACCTGGAGAGACTAGAGAGACGAGAGGACAAGAACCTCATCAAGTTCAGCAAAGGGACATGCAAAACCTTTCCCCTGGGGAAGAATAGCCCCGTGCACCAGGACATGCTGGGAGCTGGCTGGCTGGAAAGCAGCCTGGGAGGGAAGGACTTAGGGGTCTTGGTGGGCACCGAACTGGACGTGAGCTGGCGTGTCCTTATGGCAAAGAAAGCCAGCAGCGTCCTGGGTTGCCTGAGTGCTGCCAGCAAGAGAGGGGATCCTTCCCCTCTACTGCTGAGACACCACCGGAGTCCTGTGTCCAGCTCTGGGCTCCCCAGTGAAAGAGGGAGGTATGGACATACTGGAGAGTCCAGTGAAGGCCACAGAGATGATTTAGGGACTGGGGTACCTGTCATGGGAGGAGAGGCTGTGAGACCTGGGACTCGGTGGGGGGTCTTATCAATGTGTGTACGGGAAAAGAAGCAGATGAAATCAGAATCTTCTCAGTGTCTGTGACAGGACAAGAAGCAACGCACACACCAAAACACAAGGAATTCTATTTAAAACTCAGGTAAAACTTTATTACTGAACACTGCAACAGGTTGCCCAGAGAGTCTGGGGCGTTCCTCTCCTTGGAGGTCTTCAAAGCCCGGCTGAACACGGGCAGCCCATGCAGGGCTTCCAGCTGACCCTGCTGCGAGCAGGGGCTGGGCCAGGTGACCTTCAGGGGTGCCTCCAGCCCCATCCTGGCTGGTCCCTGCTAAACCAGGCACGGTGGAACTGGTAGGGGCTGAGCGATTCAGACAGCACAGAGTCTGTGGTGCAGCCACCCCTCAGCTCCTTGCACTGCAGTTTAGCAAACACCCGGCATAACAACAGCACAAGCGTGCCTTGAGCCTGCATGTTTTTTGTTTTTTTTTTCCAGAGTTGCATAATCTTAAGCAAATGTTCTGTCTTTTTCTATGCAGACTCACAGGGAAAATCCCTCCTGTAATTTAGATGAATAGATCCCTTCTTTGTGGCCAAGCTACTTGGCACGCTTCAGTTTCCTTTTGATTTGATAAAAACGAAAATGAATGCTGAGTCAAAGCTCAACATACTTGGCTCCAATGTGAACTATATCCCATTCCTTCTGCCTTATTATTTTTTTGGCTATTTCACTTTCGTGACATCCTCTATCATCATTCTGGAATTTCCACTTGGGCTTCTCTGCTGCCTCCAGGTCTCCCTATTAAAAGGGAACTGAATCCAGCTGATGCAGTCTGTGTTGCATCTGCCAGAGCTCCTGGTCCTGCTCCGACTGTCCTTGTCTGACGGGAAGATGAAGGTCTCTTCAGTTGTTCTTGCTCTTCTCCTCGTTGCAGCCTCTTGCTCCCAAACCTCCTCTGCCCCAGGTGAGTCCTGCTTTCTCATTTGTGAAGGAAGAATGGATCTGAGCCTTCGTTATTATTTCTTCACTGAGATCCCCTGGTAGATAGCTGGGAATTTTTCAGCCACTCTCCACTCTGCACTGCAATCAACTACAATTTCCCTGAACTGGAAAATCATCCCTCCGTCCATCCCTCCATCCCTCCACCCCTCCATCCAACTAGCCATCTGTCCAGCCATCCTGGACGTGGGATGCTTATTCCTGGTTATTGTTTAGGGTTCCCAGTCTCTGCCCTAAAACTGAGTAGGAATCTCTCGTATACTTGCCTTCCCTGGCAATCGTCGTTGACATTGGACCAGACAATCTCCCATGCCCCTTTCAGCCTTAATTATTCCCTGGTTCCTCACTCCCTCCTACCTGCATAGCTCCCTGCACTTCTGGGCTGGCTGCTCCCGGTGCACAGCTCAGCACGTGCTCATACTGTCTCTCCCTGTCTCTTCCAGTTGGACCTGACCACCCAACCTGCTGCTTCTCTTACACATCCCACAAGCTCCCAAAGAAGCTCATCCTGCGTTACTACGTCACCAGCACCAGCTGCTCCCTGCCAGCCCTCGTGTAGGTATCAAGGCTGATGCCTGGGCGCAGCACAGGCACAGCCATTTTGGCGTGTGTGTGTGCATGTGCGGGGACCTGCTGGGGATGGTCCTGCAGGGACCGCCAACAAAGCTTTTGTGGGGATGCCCGGGGATGTTCCTGTAGTGTGAAAAAGCAGATGGGAGCGGGGGGAAAATCCCTGTCAGCCATGGCACCAGCTTGGGACACAAGGGAGAACCTCCTGCAATACCCCAAACCTGGGATGTTGTTCTGAGCAGAGACCTCATGTGTCTCATCCCTGTTCCACAGGTTCATCACAAAGAAAGGGCGCGAAGTCTGTGCCAATCCCAGTGATACCTGGGTGCAAAGATACCTGCAGAACATGAAGCAGAACTGAGCAAAGCCAGATGGGAAGCACAGCTGCTGTCATGAGTCATGTCATTCTGAGCCCCTGCGACAGAGCAGGGCTTTGGGATGGCAGGAGCTGCACGATACCACATCGTCTGCATGCAGCTCTCAGGGACTGCGGGAACGGCACCATGAGACACCCCGTGTTGGGGTGCTGCTGCTTGCACTCAGCTTGCAAAGACCAGTCTGAAACCTCTTCAGTCAGCCTGACACCTCTGCCTGTGGCCCAGAAAGGCCCATGGGACTGCACCTCTATTGTTCTTATATTATTTTAATTTATTTAAGAAACGATCATATTAGATAGTATTTTCATCTGTGGATCATAATGCTATTTATAGGAGGGTGGCAGGGAGGGTATTTACAGGAGGGCAGCTCAGAGTCTCAGAGTAGGACGATGGGTGGCCCAGGCTTACTTGTGTGAAATTATGATTCTGGAGAATAAAGAATTTGGATAAAACATGGATTTGGATAAAGCATTTTTATTTCCCCCCCCCCCCCCTTTATTTCGCTTTCACCAGCACAGAGAAAAAACCTCACCACTGAGCCCATCGACACACTCTATATGACATGTGATAATGGGAAATGGTTTGAGGTAAAACCATGCTGTTTCCATACGACAGACATATAAATATCCTCTGACTGTTCCCCCACCACATATACCTCTGCCTCCCACATCCTCTACAAAATCAGACATGCCTGTGCACACACATAGCCTCGCACACACAAGAAGGCACCCCACACACCCCCCAGGTGCCTTGGTCCCCAAATGGGCACTGTCTGTGTGACAAGGCAGTGGCTGGGCACACTTCAGAGGGCATGACTGGGGAAGGCTGTCATGGCTTTGGGGCCGTGCGGGGAGCTGACAGGCACACAGGGCACGTGAGCCACCCGTGTGCCCTCGTGCCCAGGTGCTAGGGCATGGAGCAGGGCCAGCTCCCTGCCCACAAGCATGCTCTTCTGGACCTTTGTGCCAGTGAAGGTGACGCCATTTCCCAGAACAGAGCCTGCAGGCACCACGCCTATATCGTCAGCAGCCCTGCAACATCACTTGTCCCATGTTCCTGCTCCTCCAGGACACCACTGCTGCTCTGCCGCCAGCCCCGGCATGCGTCTGGGTCCTTCTGGCTGGCAGCAGAAGGCAGCAGGCACCCTGGCTCTCTGAGCATCCCAATGGGGTTGCTCCTCACATTCCCACCAGTAAACCAAAACACAGTTTGGTTGTGCTGCTGGGGTGAAAAAAACACCAGCAAACCTGCTTTCTCCCTGCTGTTGTTCCCAGGACAAGGCTTTGCAATGGTGCAGAGCAGGTCCCAATGGAGAAAGCGTTGTGCTGGGCACGGTTTGCCTGTGTGATGCTCAGCACACTGAGAAGAAATGCCTGTCCTTGCAGCCATCCCCTCTGCACATCATCTGCTCTGTTCAGTCAGTATTTCTTCTTCCTAATGCAAAAAGTCTCTTACTGTTTCATTTTTTTCCCTGATGCTTGTAGGTCAGACTTGGCTGCCGTGAGACTGGGAAACCACCTCTCAGCTGTCTTGTGATTTCCCTCTAGTGTTGTGTTTTCCCCGCTGGAAATCTGACCTCAGGCAGGAAGGCTCATGGGGGACCCAAGGGGCAGCATGGGCAGACCCATCCCTGTCCCTGGCCATGAGCACTGTTCTGTGTCACAGGAGATGGCGCTGGTGATGGGGACCATGTGGAGGGGTCCTCTGCAGTCCTGTTTCTGCCTGCCGAGCTGGGAGGATGAGCAGCTTCCCCCTCCTCTCTCTCTCTCTCTCCTCAATAGGGTTCTAGCAGACAGGAGCTGCTTAAAGCAGGGACCAGCTTAAAACTGACCAGTGGGGTCAGCATGATTGCAAAAATCTTACCCCACCCTATGGCCAGCATGCCTTTAGCTCATGGCTTGCCATCATAGGTGAGAGAGAAAATCTGCAGGGAGGGGTGTCCTGAGCTGGGAAGAGGCGTAGGAGCAGAACATGGCCACTGCATGGTGTGGTGGGTGGCCAGGAGCTGCTTCCATGGGTGGGCAGCTGAGAAGCCTGGAAAGGGGGTGCTGGGGGCTGTGGAGCTGCCACCTTCCTGACCACCACAGCTGCTGCATTCTCAGCTGCTTTTTGTTCCCCAAATCATCCCCAATCCTCTTCTCTGTGAGGGGACAGAGGATGGATGCAGGGAGCCCGGGGGGGGAGGGGGGGGAGGTTATGCCCCAGACCCAAGACAGTCTGGAGAGGCAGGAGGAGCTTGGCTCTGCAGCTGGATCTTTTCCGGACAGTCCCTGGCTGGGAGCCCAGGCCTCTGTGGGAATTTCCCTCAGTCTCTCTGCTTTCGGTTTCCTTGCTGGAACTCCCGGAGCAGCAGCCATGCCAGCCCTGCTCGCTGACACCCCAGCCCTGGCTTCCAGTGAGCCAGGGTGAGTGTGAGACATGGGTGGTGGGGGGTCTCAGAACAATGGGGTGCACCTGGGTGCAGGGGAGCAGCCTGCCCCCAGCCTCTTGCCTGCCGCTAGCTCTGGGCAGGGCAGGGCAGGGCTGCTGGGCGATGCATCAGCTGCCTGCAAAGGTCCTCTCCTGAGGCTAGGGACAGCACCAGACTTTCCCCAGCTCTTTCTTGCTTGCTGCAAGGCTTTTCGTGTGTTTACTGAGGTGGACAGAAACCAAGGAGACTGGCACATTGAGCCTGCTGAACCTGCACAGGCTTTTCCTTCCCTGCCTGTGCTCAGTAATGCCCAGAAGGCACCCAGAATGTCAGAAGACCTTTGCAGTCCCATGGGCAAAGCATCAAGCCTTGGGCACTACTGGAGGCTACACCTGGTATCTTAGTCCTCTCTGGTCATTTGGGGAGCTTGAACCCTATTTAGCTCTCCCCTTACTGCCTGTGAATCTGGGAGAAGCCCTGGGATAGGGTGTGAGCAACCCCACAGGCAGCATTCTCCCCCTATGGCCCTTCTTCCTAACCTGATTCTGCAGCTATCCCCTTCATCAGCCCTCAGGGGGTAAAGAGTGTAAGGAGGCACTTCTTGCCTCCTCCCTCTCTTAGCTGTCCTCACCATGAGGAGTGGAGTTGTGGTTACTTCTGGGCAACTTTGCTGAAGTATTAAGGGAGGCATATCCTGCCACAGCACCCCCCGCAGCTCTTCTTTGTTAGCTGTTGTTTTGGATCTGACCTCACAACTCAGTGTCTTTGAATTTTGTCTTTCTAAGCTATGTGATGCTGGCTGTGTGCTGGCAGCTCCACGTCACTCAGGAAGCCTTTCTCCTAAACCCTTTTTTATAGCACCCATTGCTGGTGCACCACCCTGTGGAAAGCAAGGACTGGTTGGATCAGTGATGAGCACAGAAATTATCTGTATGTCTGCTTCACTCCGGCTGGGAATGTGAGGGTCTCTCTGGTTGCTCTCCTTGTTGCTGCCCTCCACTCCCAAGGTGAACCCACTTCTGTCTTTGGATTGTTTTTGTTCTCCTGGAGGAAGAAGGTCTCATCATTGTGACCTGTAAGGCCTGATGAACAGGCACGGGATGCTCTGACTCTTTGGCCTGGAACACGGCCCAGCAGGAGCACTTGTTCTCTGCTGGTAGTACATGGTTGATTTTCCTTATTATGCCTGAGGACTCTGGGAGAGCACAAGAAGTTCCTGGGGAGTCCAGTCACAGGCAAGCAATGGCAGGGCCTTTCAGGAAGTCCAGCTGGAGCTTTCCTTGACAGGGGACTGCCCACATGGCCAGATGGGGCAGAGGGGGCTGAAGCTGTGGGGACTACTGCCCCTTCCCACTACAGGCTTCAGCATATCTTCGTTGATGGTGCAGGAAGCCTGTGTCCTGTCTGCCCATCCTTGCCCGGTGGGGAGAAAGTCCCAAGGTCTCTGGGGTGGGAATGGTTAGGGTTAGGTGCTCTCACTCTCCATGTGTGTGGGATGGCAGGGTCAGCATCCCTGATGCGTCTCCTTCTGGTTGTAGGGACTCAGTCCTACACTCCAAGTCTCTTCCAGCCAGCCCTGTCACAGCTGTGCACTGCTTCGTGCTCGCTTGGCAGAAGCTTTCCAGGAAACGTGAGAAGGAGTCTTCCTACACTACCAGCTGGTGCCAGCAGCCAGCTCTTGTGTGGGTAACTCACCAGCCCTGGGCCCATTCAGGAAGCTTTTGACTTGGCCCCACAAATCTTTCTCTATCTTGGGACCAAGAGTTGGGTTTGTTGTGTGTTATCTGGGACTGGCCATCACTCTGCACTGGCAAGGAGAGAGATTTTCCAGCTGCAGGGAGGTGGCTGAGAAAGACCTGCCTGTACTGGTGAAGGGATGAGCCCTGTAGAGGGAGGATGGGATGTTATTCTGGGAAATCTGTCTCGGTTTTATGCGGCAAGGTTTTGGTAGCAGGGGTCTGCAGATTTGGCCTCTGTGAGAAGAGCCCAGAAGCTGCCCCATGTCAGATCACAGTCAGCTCCTGCTGGCTCCAAAAAGGACCCACTGATGGCCAGAGTTGAGCCAGTAAGTGATGTTTGCACTTCTGTGAGAGCAGATTTAAGAAAGGGGGGGAAACAAAACAAAACAAAACAAAAAACTGCTGTCCAACAACAACTGGGAGAGAGATGAGTGAGAACCAGCCCTGCAGCCCCCAAGGTGAGTGCAGCAGGAGGCAGGAGGTGCTCCAGGCTCACAGCAGCAGTTCCCCTGCGGCCTGGGGAGAGGCCCCTGGTGGAGCAGGCTGTCCCCCTGCAGCCCACGGGTCCCACACGGAGCAGATCTCCACGCTGCAGCCCGTGGAGGAGCCCCCGGTGGAGCAGGTGGATGTGGCCTGGAGGAGGCCGCGGCCTGTGGAGAGCCCCCGCAGGAGCAGGCCCCAGGCCAGAGCTGCAGCCATGGAGAGGAGCCCACGCAGGAGCAGGGGGCCTGGGGGGAGCTGCCGCCCACCCGTGGGGGACCCGCGCTGGAGCAGTTTGCTCCTGGGGGATGGACCCTTTGGTGCAGAGCCGTGTGGGAGCAGTTCTTGAAGAGCTGCTGCGTGTGGGCAGCCCCCGCAGGCTCAGTTTGGGAAGGACGGCATCCTGTGGGAGGGACCCCACGTGGAGCAGGGGCACAGAGTGACTGCGAAGGAGTCAGGGACTGACTGCAGGCTCCATTCCCCGTTTCCCTGTGCCGCTCAGGGGAGGGCAGAGAAGACGGTGGTTGGGGAGGAAGGTTTTTTTAAATTTGTTTTTAGTTTCTCACTGTTGTAATCCAGTAGTGATAGGCCATAAATTGCATAAATCTTCCTATGCTGAGTCAGTTTTGCCCATGACAATAACTGTTGAGTGATCTCCCTGTCCTTATTTCAACTGCGGCGCCCTTTCAATCATATTTTCTCCCCTTTTTCCTTTGAGGAGGGGAAGTGAAAGAGAGGTTGTGGTGGAGTTCAGCTACGTAAACCACCACAAAACCATCCCAGCCTGACTGAGGAGGAGCCCCCGGGTGAGGTGTTTGGTGTGCAGAGATCAATGCCCACAGGATGCCTGCCCCAGCAGACACCAACTACTCTGTCTGCAGCAGCCACTCAGGCCTGCAGTCTGTGGTCCTCCTCCCTGCCTGCCAAAGCCTGCAGCAAGTGGAAGCAGAGCCAGGAGTCTGACATGGGACCTTCTCTGGTTTCTCAGCACCTCCTCTTGGCTGGCTGCCTGCACAGTGGTCAGCGGTCACACAAAGGACAGTTCCCAGCCCTGATGTGGCACCATAATGCAGCTCTGCAGTGCTGCATCCCTTCCTCAGCACAAAGGCTTCCTGGTCCTCTCCACATCTTCACCACCAGGAAAAAAAAATGGCCTGAGCTGCCCCACCACTGCTGGGTGAGCGTATTTGTGAAATTTTTGGGGACACGAGTCAGTATGGCATCTCAGCCCCAGCTTCTTTTCCTCCTCTTGCAAAGTAGTTTCAGTGTCATGAACACCATGGTCCCCTCTCACTCACAGTGTTTGCCAGACAGGGCAAAGGGAGCTGTGTCCCCACAGGGAGTGCTGCTTGGCCATCCTGCCTCAGCTGGCCTGCCCTGGAGAGGACAAGCTTGTGCCTCAGTGTCCCTGTCTGTAAGAGACAGAAAGCAGTGCTGAAAAAGCTGTCCGTGAAGCATTCAAGGAGACACTGTCTGAAAGCAAAGCATTGCGTGCATCGTTTGATTATTCTCATGTCCAGGTGTACCCAGCTGGTTTTGCATCCCCTCCCTGTTTCCTCCCATAGGCAGGCTGTGCCCCAGGGTACCCCTTTCCTCCTGCCATAGCCAACTGTGCCTGAGCTGCCTTGCTGGGGTGAAACAAAAACTTGCACCTCTGCTCTCCCACTGAGCTACCAGCCCAGCCTGCAGAGCCTTCATGCTCTCAGAGAGCTATGCTGGGGCATCCCTCACCTACCTGGAGGGAAGCTGTGATGTACTGGAGTGTTTTGGGTGTTCCACTAATTAGCAGCCTTCAGCCTCATTCATGGTTTCACGCTGACATTAAGGAACAAAGCCTGCTCATAAGGCCTGTTGCCATGTCCCTCACTGAGCTTGGGCATCCACAACCCTCCTCACTCACTCATAGGCTTCCCCCTGCCACCCACAACCTCACATCCTTTAGGACCCCCAAGCCCTGCAGATCCCTGGATGTGCATTGCCCCAGCCACAAGCCTGCTGTGAGCACCAGACCTGATACCCATGTGGATTTCATTGTCCCCCATCTCCTGCTGCCAGGTCTCTGCACACTCCACAGGTTGCTGCCAAGGTGGGCTGGAGGCAGCACCCCTGAGGACCCTGCCCCTATGCTTGGGGACCCCACTGACCAGACAGGGCTCTTCCCATCCCAGACCTGGGCGCTGGCATCCCTTCCTCTACTGCAACCTCCCTCTCCCTCCTCTGCTTCTGTCCTCTACCTGCAGCCTCCCAGCTCTCTGCCTCTTTCATCTGTGCCTCCTTGATGGTTTCTGTCCCACGGGGTGCCCTGCACCCAACTCCACCCCCTACACTTTTCTTCCCCATCCCCAGGGAGAGCCACTCTGTTCTGCCTGAGGCTGTCACCTTGTATCCCATCACCAAGGATCTGGAATCCCTCCACAGCTGGGTCCTCTGGGGCTCCCAGGACCCCTCAGCATGTGGGCACCACACAGGCAGGAGACCTGCCAGGATTCAAGGACGGAATCATTTTGGGTTGTGATATTTTGACATGGACACACGCACAGATGTCTCGGGGCTCACTGTTGCCTGCTCTCACTGTAAGAACATGCTGCCAGCTCAGCCAGGTAGATGAAAGCCCAGCAGGGCTGCAAGGCCTCGTGCTGAGCAGGGCAGCCCCTTCTTCACTGAGACCATCTCCACCACCACCACTATCTGCCCTCTCTCTGGGCAATGACAGTGTCCCCTGTCCGCTTTGGTTCGGCGAGGCTTCTGCATCTGTTTCCTGCCCCAGGCTGCAGGGAACACAGCTTCGGTCTGCAGAGAGCCCTGGGAGCAGTGGGTTAGAGCTCTGTGCTCAGGTTCTGCCAGAAATGGAGACTTTGAGGCAGCTAATAAAGAACTCCATAGGAAAGGGTGGTCATTAATCAGGGAGACCTGTAGAAAGGTGGTGATGAGCAAGGGGAGGACAGGAGACCACACAAACATATGCAGACCACTGTAGCACCAGTGGGCTTGGGGTGTTTAACAGAAACTGTATCTCACACTGATTTGCTTGCTCCAAATTACGGAGGAAAATTATGGTAATGAGGGGAGGACTGAGAAATAAGTCCCAGTGAGTGAAGAGGAGCTCTTTTCCTCGTAAACAATGGCCTGGGACGTGAACATAGACATGCACAAACTGCCTGCACAAGGTCAGGTTGGCTTACAAAAGCTTCTTTTTGCTCCAGGCAGCTCTGATGGAGGCAGCCCAGGGCACATAGCGAAGGTCCTCTCCCCCCTCCACAGAGCTTCAGTGGCAGGAGGTCAGACCCAGCAGTTTCATTTTCCACCCACAAAGACATCAGCGAGCTTTAAATGCAAACCATAGCTTGACAAAGTGTTTTTCTTGTTTTTACTCAGTGTGCTTTTAAAAACCAAATTCAGGCTTTCTTTGCAGACCAGCTGCAGACAGATCTGCAGCAGATAATGGGTGCCTGTGGTAAAACACTAAGAAGGTAGGGCCAGAGCGGAGCAGCAGATCCTGCAGGACCAGCTCCACCAGCTCCTGGCCTTGGTCACTGATGTGATGGGGGCAAGGGCTGGCTCACGGCAGAGCAGGGGCTGGGAGGACGCAGCCCTGGGCAGTGCTGGGTGCTGGAAACTAGGGAGGCGATGCAGGAGGGAAGATTTTTAGGGAAAAGGAGGATGAGGCATTTCCAGGTGGGAAATCAGGGTCTGTCTCCTGTCTCTCCCAAGGTGGTTGTGGTGGAGTCCTTCTAGACAAGTACTTTCCAAGTACCAGCTCTGGGGTAGGCAGGTGCTGGACTGTGTAGCAGAAAGGTCCCTCCACACCCCAGCACTCCCAGGACCAAGTGCTTTCTGCCTTCCTGTGGGGCTGGGCAAGAGAGGAAACAGAGATGACACATAGTGAAGAGAATGAGAGAAAAAAATTTTTATTCTTTGGTACCAGCAAGACACAGCGTTTTGAGAATAAGGCTGAACAACATGGTTCCACAACCAGCATCCCATAAATATCCAGTGTACCATTTCTTCCACTAAGGAAGGATCTCATTCACTGCATCTCATTCACAGCATCTACTGTACTGCAGGGTTCAGCCAGCTGGCTTGGAAGTCAGACTGCATTTACATGACAGGACTCATACCTAGTTTTGACAGACTACTTCCCACAAATAGCTCCTAAGATAAGATTCCCCTCCCATTCTAGCAGCAGAGGCACAAGGAGTGGATGGAGTTTAGTCACAGCTCGCACAGCAGGCTATGCCAGGCCATGTCTGCAAGGCCAGGAGGTAGGTCCCCAGCATCACAGCTGCCCAGTAGGGGTGGCTAAATTGTAAAAGATAAACAATGCCCTTGCAAGACAAAAGGAAATTCAGGGGCCCCAAGGTGTCTGTTGGTCCCGGTGCTCAGAACAAGCAGGATTTCTGGTCCATGCCATGACTTTGCTGGATGGTCTTGCAGGACTCTCCTGGCAGGTTCCTCTCAGCTCCCAGTGCTCAGTGCAGCTCCAGGAAGTTCACATATTCCTTCACCCACCTGGCATCAGGTTTAGCACAGACCTGCCGAGTCCTCCTGGTGATGAACCTGTCAAGCCATGCAGAGAGGTGTTACAGTCCTGGAGGTAGAAGGGACATGCCGAAGTGGCAGCCAGGGTCTTGGGTCACCTTCTGGACACCTACTGACCTGTCCTGTGATCAGTGCTGGCTCCCAAGGGGATCATTTACCCTCCCATAAACCACAAGCTCCAGGGGAGCCTGCTAAACCCAGGCATCAAGGAGAGCTCCAGGTCCCCTGGGAGAAGCCCCCATGCTCAGACATTCCTGTCCCTGTCCAGTCTGGAGGTGAGCCTGGATGCAGTGTGTGGGCATCTGGCATTTCTGGGGCAAGCATCTGCTGGCCTCAGACCCCTAGTCTACATCAGGTACAAGTCTTGCAAGTGGCACGTTATATGCCTTGGGCTCATGGCCACAGGGAGGTCCTGCTGGCTACGCAGGAATATCCTTCCCACACCTTGTTCCCAGCATCAGGATGGCCCTAGTTGTCAGCTGAGGATGAGTGCTCACATACAGCATGTGGGGCCTGTGGTGGCTGCCCCCTAACTCCACACATGGTTCCTCACACCACCATGCTCTTGGTCCCAGTGGATGGCAAGAAACTTTGGAGCAGAGCCCAAAGGCTGGTGGAGCCTTTCCCCAAGAGCTCAGAGCAGGAGCCAGTACTTACACAACTGCTGGCTGTGGGCATTTGCTGCTGGTGTAGAAATAATCCTTCACATGACTCCGGGGCAGCTTCTGTGAGGTATAGCTGAAGCAGCAGATGGTTGTGTCAGCTCCAACTGGAAGAGATCAGGAAGGACAGCATGAGTCTACCCCTCAAGCCTATGATAGCATGGGCAACCATTCCCTTACTCAGCTGTGGAGCCCTCTTCTTATCCAAATTAACCATAAAGTCAGCAAAAAATGACTGTGCTTAATGAAAGTCACTGCTAGAGTGTCTTGCTAAAGGCTCTCTTCCTCACTACCAAAGATGAACATCCCCTCGGTCACTCTATTATCACTCCTAAAGCCTGCTAACAAAAGCTGAGTTGTGAAACCTGAAGCCTTTAAGCCTTGCAATGTAAAATTCATAATTACCTCCCTAAGTCAAAAGGATGCTGGAAAGGAAAACCAATTCAAAGAAAGCATGAAAAGCTATTCAGACAGGTTTTTAACCTTTGAAACTTTTTCTATCTCTTCTTCAAAATTATTGCCTTCAGAGCAAAAATCCTGACCGCCAACATCCCACCCCAGGAGAGCAGAGAGTTGTACTCACTTGGGCCAGAAAAGGCCTGAGAAAAGAGGCCAGCAACCAGAAGGATGGAGAGGGCTGCACCAATGATGTTCATTATGGACAGAGGTGAGCTGCAAGGCAGAAGCAGGACCAGATCAGGTTTCTCCTTTGTCTGGTGCGAGATGGTTTGGATGCTCCTTAGTTTTTATAGGGGTGGCAGCAGATTTCAAGGCAAGTATTCGGAGTTTCCAAAGCGTAACAGAGCTGATGTCATGGCACCTTTGCCTCAGAAATACTGAAAAAAAGAGGAAGCAGCAGGTTTAGGAAATACTAAAATAGCCTTTGTGTAAGGTGGGGTAAGTCTGAACTAACCAGCACCCGCACAAGGGCTATACTGACCAAGACAGGATATGAAACGGCTCTTGAGAAGCAGGTTTGCACTTAGATTCACCAAGATGACAGCAAACCCCAACAAGCTCATCTCAGCAGCCTCCCACAGGGCCAGGAAGTTGCCAGACCAATGTCCTTTTCAAGAACCCAAGCCCTGAGCACAAAGGTGCTCAGCCCCTTGAATGGCTTGGGACCAGGTCCAGTCGGGGGGCCTGCGGTGGGCTGGGACACACGTGAGGGGCAGCATGGGCAGCGGGCAAGCTCCGAGCGCCACTGCCTGTGCAGGCAGCAAGGATGGCTGGCACCCTGGGGAGGCTGTAGCCCCGGGCAATCTTTGAGAGACACAAAACCCTCAAAGCTGTGCTCCCAGTGTGGAGCTCAGGACCTCCCAGTACACAGCAGCAGCAGCCAAGAAAGGGGGTGCTTGCTTGGTAAGTCCACCTTGAAGGTTTGGCTCTACAAACAGTGACTTCTCCCAGACACGTGGGGCAAACACAAGCGCCAACCTGGGCTTGAGGGAAGGTGGGATGAAGAAGGCAGAGCAGGAGGCTCCCCTGCCTGGGACCTGATCTCATGCCAAGGCAGAGCCCCACCCCCATGTGCACGCTCACAGTCATGGGCCTCGCAATGGGCTCCCCGGGTTGCCGCAGGGAGCATTTCCCCTTTCTCCACCTCCCTCTTCTCTTCAGCTGGCACCACATTTGCCAGCTCACAGCCTGTGGTTTCTCCGTGAATTTCATGCCTGGCTCCCAGAGACAAGTGCTGCTCACGAGGCACCACGAGCTCCTCTCCCTGGGGTTTCCTTGCTGTCCCGTGGCCTCTGCAGCGCAGTGGACTGCAACAGGAGTTGCTGTTCTGTTCCCATGACATGGTGTCCCCTTCACCACAATGTCCCCAAAAACCGGGAGAATGAGAGGTGCTGCAGGAGGGCTCTGTGCTACAGGACAGCAAGATCCTAAGGCTTCCCCAAACCTCCCTCCCAGCTGAGCAGGCAGAAGCTCTCCCTGTGGGCGAGAGGGGGGATGCCAGGCAGGTGAAGTGCCCTGGGGACCCCAAGGACTCCTGCCTCAAACTAATGTGAAGGGTCTGGAGCTGAACCCAGTGACAGAGATAGTGGAGCTGCTGTGACTGGCACCATGGGGTTGTCATAAATGCTCAGATGTGCTGCTAACAGACACTTGGGCTTTGTCGGAGACAAAACCTTAACTGGAATTTGCCAAGGGATGTCCTACTCTTTGAGCTGGGAAGAGGGATTTTTTTATTGCTATTCCTCTGCTGAATGTATTTGAGTATTGCAATTAGCCAATTGTTCTGGCTAATTTATGCACTTATTGCATGACATACCCTCATACCCTAGATCCACAATGGCGTACAAAGCAAGGCCATGCACCTCAGCTCCATCTCCTCGCTGCAATGGTGGCTGCATTTTGTACTGGGTCCTGACCTGTGCCTGCTGCCCCAAGGCTGCCCCTGGGGCTGGGACTTGTCCTTCAAAGGAGTAGTGCTTTTAGAAAATAAGTATTTTTATCCCCCCCAGCTGCACAGCACACACAGCCCCGCACACTGCTGACAAGGTGCAGCTTCTGGACTGCATTGCTTCCTTGTTGCGTTCAGGGGGTGGCAATCACCCATCTCCCAGTCCTCTGCCATCACAGCCAGAGACTGTGCCCAGTATGTGTCATGCAAGTGAGCCTGCTGCTGCCAGCAGACTGGTTGATGTCTATGACAAAACATCTGACGGTCCCAGATAGAGATCTAAGAAACCGCAGAGAGATACTGACGCTGCCCCAACCACAAGACTGCCAGAGCACATGCTCTGTTGGAGCTTGTAGAGGCAACCAAAACCATGAAATCTGCATATCTTTCTGACGATGCAGGGCATCTGCACCTCAGCCCAGCACAACTCCCCTCTCCCCACTGCCCTTACGAGCACAAGGGGTGCAATAATGTTAGGCGTCTCTGGAGTCCACTGCGCAGCCCAGCCTCATCCCTCACACTGGGGCTTTGGCCCTGTGCAGGTCTTTGTGGTGGAGACATGGCTGAGATGCTGCAGCATTGCAAAGATGTGAGGCCCTGGTCTTTTGTCTTGGCTCCAACCTTGCTCTTGAGGGAAGGTGACACTCTTCTCTGCTCTTCATCCTACTCTGCACTTCACCAGTCAGTCCTCCAGTGTTATCCACTGCCTCCCTTTGTCCTTTCCTGCTTCCTGCATCACAGCTCCTCAGGCAAAGGCAGCGAGCAGCAGTCATCATCCAGAGGGCACAGCATGACTGGGGAGAGGCCAGGGCACCATAGGGACAGGGGAGCTGTCCCTGGATGTCCCTCTGTGACCCCAGACCATGTCAAGGAAGGGCTGCAGGGGGTCCATGCGGACCGTGCCAGGGTTTGGATGGAGAGGGGAGCTGCGTGGCCATTTTAGGGAGCTGCATGGGGCAGGGAGAGCCCTGAAGGAGCCTCCCCAGGGCACTCTGTGTCAGCAAGTCCCCATCAAGGGACCCTGGTCGACACTGACAGAAATGGGAACTGTGCTGAATGGTGCCTGGGGGACGTGGGAGAAAATGGAGGAAGGAAGGAATAAAGAAGAGGCTGTGATGGCACATTCGGTTGTGCATTCAGCTAAAGACACAGGTGTAGCATAGGCTGGTGAAGGAGCAGAGAGAGCTCCCTTGTCCTGCAGAGCATTTACATCTCTCAACCATGCACAAGTGTCCAAGGTGCACGAGCCCTCTGCTGTCTTTTGTGGGAAATGTTCCTGGAGCCTTTTCATTCCTCTGCATCGCAGTCACCATTCACCCGTCTGCTGGGAAGCCCTGCAGTGCCCCGGGTGCAAGTGTGGGGCTCTTCTCCCTGCAGCCTGACCTGGTGCTGCCCACGCTGGTAGCAACCACCTGAGGAATGGGGGCCCACTCCAAGCCCCTCTGCTCTGCTCTGCTCCGTTCAACAGAAAGTCTCTTTTTTTTTAGGGGATGCGTGCAGGCACGGGGGGAGAAGTCTGGTTTTGTTTTTGTCTCAGCCTACCTCACTTAAGCTCCAGGGGTTTTGTCCCCATAAATTTCACTTAAGAAAATAAGACTAAAAAAGACATTTCACTTAAGAAAAAATACAGTTGCAAAATAAAAAAATGCTAAGGGGCAAGGGTGGGTGGATGACAAGTGCCACTGCTGCATGATGCCCATGCAGTGCTGCCTGTGTCCCTCACCCGTCCCCTCCTGCAGCACAGTTCCCAGAGCAAGTGGGCAAGTGTTTACCCATCTTCCTTCTGTGGGGTAAATGAAGGCAAAAGGCTCTGCTCCTTTAGAAGGACTGTCTCTGGAAACTAGGGTCACCTTCTCTTTGCAGCTCCAGCCAAAGTCTCAAAAGATGGCCCCTGGGAAAATAAGATGCAGATTTTACTGTGCACCCAGTAGGAATGGGGACCCCAGACACAGCCCCTCTACCAGCATAAGGGCTCAGAGCCCTGTTTCCCTTGAGCAGGGGAAAGCTCTGCTAGTAATCATCAGCCTGTGCCTATGCTGTTCTGCTTCACCCAACTTCAGGGGCACCCTGGCTGAGTTCCATGAGCTGGGGTTGCTCTGTCCATGATGCTGGATCACCTGTGATTTGTGTCACCTTAGCCTGGCCATGCACAGCAGCACAAATGGGGTCCCTGCTCCATCAGCAGCAGGGCTGAACCTCCTTGGTGAACTCCTAGGGTACTGCTAATTGTTTTCTTGAGCAATTGGACATCATTGTCTTTCCCAAACCTGCCTTCCTTGGTGATCATAGCCTCAGCATAGCTGAGTTCTGCTTCCCAGACCTGGCAGAGATGGGGTCCTCTTGCACAGAGGGTCTGCCCAATGCCACAGCTCTCAGAAAGCAGCAGGTGTCCCTGCAAAGTCCCACAGAAAGGCTGTGGCATCCATACCAACCAGTCTTCCCCTTTGGCTGTGGGGTCCATGTGTCCATATCCCTTCAGAGCTTGGTTGGTCGCCATCACGGAGTCTATCATCATTACCCTCATCTCATCCCTGGTAGTCTAGTGGTCAGGATTTGGCACTCTCACTGCCACGGCCTGGGTTCGATTCCCAGCCAGGGAAGGGGTTCCCCCACTGCAGATTTCAGCCTTTTCCTGGATGGCTGCAGTACCCTGGAGCAAATCTTGGGGTTTGGAATGATGTGGGGTCAGTCCTTGGGTAACTTTTGGCGTCAGCAGCAACTGACTGTCCCTCACTGCCACAAGGCAGCACCTCCAGCAGAAAGCTGTCCTGCGTGGAGGGCAGCCAGAGCCTGTCCTGTGGCTGCAGGGAGCAGGGAAATGTGGCTGCAGGGAGCAGGGTGATGTGGCTGCAGGGAGGGAGCAGGGTGATGTGGCTGCAGGGAGCAGGGCAATGCAAAGCAGGATGCTGCAGCTGTAGCAGACACAGTGATGCTGCAGCTGTGTGGGTTTCTTCCTGTGATAATGAGATGTAGGTGCAGGGCTGCTCCCCTGAACACAGTCTTGGTCATCCTAAAGGGAAGGGGGCCAGTAGGAGACTGGTGTCAGTAGCAGGTGGGGTCACATCCATCTGTCCCTCCTGTGGACAAGAGGACAGGGGCTGTCAGTAAAAGCTCCCGCTGTGAGCAGGATTTGAACCTGCGCGGGGAAACCCCATTGGATTTCAAGTCCAACGCCTTCACCGCTCGGCCATCACAGCAGCTTGCATGGTGGAGTCTCCACAGGAGGATGTCAGGAGGGGCTTTCACCTGGCCCCAGGGGTCACAAAAGGACCTGATCCCACACTGGACAGGGGTCCCTCCTGCTCACCCAGTGCTGGTATTGCTGCTACTGCTGTCACCTGCACTGCACTGTGCTGGGAAAAGGACCCAGGCACCATTCACAACATCAGTGGTTGTGACATGGTAGAGGGACATGGCAAGAGCTCTGTGTCCCATCTCATCTCCTTCAGCAAAAACCTGCCCCTGGACATCCAGCCCCAGCTGTCTTTCCCAGTCTGGGCACATCCTTGCCTGCTATATCCCTCCTGATACACTTATGTTCGCCTCTGTGAAAACAGGTCCAGACTTAGCTAATTGAGGCCACCTGACACACAGACCAGGCAGTGTCCTGTCCCACAGCTGGCAAGTTGATATTGCCAGATTTGCATGGTTTTGACTGAGTTGCTGCCTGCCTTTTGGCTTCTGGCAAAAGGGATTTGGAGAAAGGAAAAAAAGAGACTGTTGAGTAGAAATCCTTGCTGAGCACAGTCTGTAGTGACCTTGGTCTCTACTTTGTACCACAGAAGTCCTATCTGGAGGACAGTCCTAGAAGCATTTGCTTATCTCTGGTTTGGGTGCTTATCTTTAGATATCCAAAGCCTTTTCTGGGTTCCCAGTGTTATGTCCAGGACCTCTGCAAGTGCTTCAGTATCTCAGTGCCACCCCCCACCCCCCCACCCCCGGGTGACTTATCAGCAGGAGCAGCTTGGATAGAAACCTCACTGTGTAGGAACTGCGTGTTCAGTTCAGCTTGAGCACAGCTCCCAGCCCAAAGCAGGGTCTTACTGCACTGCCACCCTCGCTGGCCTCTGTATTTCTGTGTGGTTTGATTTTCTTCCTCCACTGGCCAGGGAGGGAGGAGCATGTTCCTGACATGTACTCAGGCTTGGCACAGCCACACGTGCATGGAAGAATGCCTGGGCATGGATGCCTGCCTGCTCATGTGCACCTGTGTGCTGGATTCACAGAATCATTCAGATTGGAAAAGACCTCTAAGATCATCTAGTCCAACCTTTAACCTAGTACTGACAAGTCCACCACTAAACCATGCTACTAAGTTCTACATCTACATGTTTCTTGAAGACCTCCAGGGATGGTGACTCAAACACTTACCTGAGCAGCCTATTCCAATGCTGCACAACCGTTTCAGTAAGGAAATTTTCTCCTAATATCTAACCTAAGGAAACCAGGTCCTTAAACCATCACTATCTCTGGACACATAGTCTATAGTGAATAGAATAAGACTAACAAATGTGATAGAGCTAAATAGAGGGGTGAGTTGGGGGAAGCTGTCTTTGGACAATTATGGAGAGATTCAAGAGTAAAATTAAGCTTAAATTCATCCCTTTCAGTTATTCAGGTGCCCTTTTCCTTCTTCTAGGCTCCATACTCACACTCAGAGCTAGGAGATGCATCCTCTGGATCTCCTGAAGTGACTGTGGGGTTCAGCTTAGGATATGGCACAAGGCAGAAGAGCCTTCAGAGCTGGAAAGCACTACTGTCCTGATCGGCACAGTTAGTAAAGCTGAGGTCTATGGTCTGCAATGAGCTATTTCTTGTTATGCCTTTTGAGCATGAAGTACTGTGCATTTGGTATCCAAAGAGCTCTGTTGAAGTGAGGCTTCATTTCAGGGTAAGAGTTCAAACACCCTTCAGATGGCAAATGGAGGAATCTGGAAGGACAAGGTTCACAGAGCACAGAATACTAGAGCCCAAATGGAGGGGTCTGGAGGGGCCCACAGTGTATATGGGAAGGACAGAGAGGCTCCAGACCTCCAGACCCCTTAATGAAGGGACCTTCAGAGAGGAAGGAGAGGATCAGAGGAGGTGCGGAGGGTCTGGAGAGCATTGGCAGCTAAACAGAGGAGACTGGAGCAGACCAGAGCATGAAGAAAATGTCTGATGGGGGTAAAGAGGGCATAAGGTTTGATCAGGACACCAGATGGGTCTGGAGAGGACCACATCCTTGACTGACTCCTGCGGCCTGGCTAGACTCAGGCTTTCATTACTCTGGTCAGAATTCCCACAACATTATTCATTTTTTATTTTTTTTATTTTTTAATTGTTGTTGACTTTTTTTTCTTATCTCATTTTGTGTCATTGTCAGTGAACACCTATTTTCATCTACAGTTCTTGGAATGTTTACAGACAAAACAATATTGCCTAATAAGAACAGGATGTGTTTATAGAAAAATCTGAGAACAAGAGGAGAGATGACAGTTCGTCTCATGTAACAAATGGCATTTTTCAATATTATGCAAGACAGCAAACTACAACAAAAGCAGTACTCATGAGACAGACTTTTCTTCTTCTTCAGAGAAATGTTCAAACACTCATTATATGTGCAAGTTTTTGCTCTTTTATCTCCCAAGGTTCAGGAAATAGTGATGGCTTTTCTCCAGTGCTGGTTTTGGTAGGCCAAGCAGATTTCTCTAATACCCAGCCTAAACCTCCCCTAGCACAACTTAAGGCCATTTCCCCTCATCTTATCACTTGATGCTTTGGAGAAGAGCCTGATCCCCACCTTGCTACAACCTCCTTTAATGTAATTGTAAAGTACCTCCCCGAGGTACTTTCATTGTAAAGGTCTCCCTTGAGCCTTCCTTTCTCCAAGCTAAACAACCCCAGCTCCCTCAGCCACTTCAAGACTTGTTCTCTAGACACTTCACCAGCTTCATTATTCTTCTTTGGACACACTCCAGCATCTCAATGCCCTTCTTGTAGTGAGGGGCCCAAAACTGAACACAGTGACCTCACCAGAGCTGAGCGCAAAGGGTCAGTCACTTCCCTAGTCCTGCTGGCCACACTGTTCCTGATACAAGCCAGGATGCTGTTGGCCTTCTTGGCCACCTGAGCACACTGCTGGCTCATATGCAGCTGGCTATCGACCAATACCCCCAGGTCTCTTTCTGCCAGGCAGCTTTCCAGCCACTCATCTCCCAGCCTGTAGCACTGCTTGGGGTTATTTTGCCCCAAGTGCAGGTCCTGGCACTTGGCCTTGTTGAACTTCATACATTTGGCCTCAGCCCATCATTCCAGCCTATCCAGATCCCTCTGCAGACCCCTCCTACCCTTGAGCCTACACTCCTGCCTAACTTGGTGTTGTCTGTAGACCAACTGAGCATGCACTCCATCCCCTTGTCCAGATCATTAATAAAGATACTGAAGAGAACTGGCCCCAACACTGAGCCCTGGGGGGCACCACTAGTGACTGGCCTCCAACTGGATTTAAATCCATTCACCACAACTCTTTGGGCCTGACCACCCAACCAGTGTTTAATCCAATGAAGCATACACCTTTGAGCAGCCAGCTTCTTCAGGAGAATGCTGAGGGAAACAGTGTCAAAAGCCTTACTGAAGTCTAGGTAGACCACATCCACAGCCTTTCCTTCATCCGCTGAACATATCACCTTGTTGTAGAAGGAGATCAAATTTGTCATGCAGGCCGTGCCTTTGATAAACCCATGCTGACTGGGCCTGATCACCTGGTAGTCCTGTAAGTCCTCTCAGTGGCTTTCTAGGTGCTTGACAACTGCTCCTGCTTTGGCTGTGTCCCAGATGCCCAGATGAGATAGGAACTGGTTCCAGAGCAGGAAGATATTGTAAACTGGAGAAATGGAGGACTTCAAAGAGGGGTAGGAATCTCACCACCAGGCCTCTGATGCTGTAAAGGCCTGTGGTGCCACCTCCTGAGCATCCCGTGATGTTGCTGCCTGTCCAACACTGCTGTCGCAACAACACTGAAAGTTCCCACTGAGAGAAGAGTTTGAAGTGTTCAGATCCCATGGGGCCTTCAAGCATGTATGCAGCTACTGCGAGATGGGTACCAGCTCCTGCCGGGAGTATTTTGTGCTTAGGGGATTTTCTCAGCAAACTTTACTGGTTGCTGTCCCTGGGTGGAGAGTGAGAACTGCAGAACTGCTGGTGGTGGGGGTAGATTGGTTGAACCATGGACAGAAGGGAAGTGTTATCTGTAGGGGAGCCACAAAGCCCACCTTAGCCCATAGCCTCTTGGTTTTTAATTAATCTGAGTTCAACCCACACTGTTGCTCTGTGTTTGGCCTCTTACTTATTGCCCAAGTAGATCCAGAAGCAAACCTGTCCAAATCCTTGTCATATTCTTGTGTCCATAAAAGCTTTTTTTTTTTTTTTTTTTTTTGTGTGTGTGTGTTGCTTAAGTTTAAAGATCTTGTTGCTACAGCTAATTCTTGATGACATATTTAGCAAACACCATCAGTGGCTGCATAGCTACATATTATTAGATTTACACTAAGATTTACACGTGAGGATATGCAACCTAAATGGTATCACCAAGACATGATATGAATAACACAATAAGGGTCTGAAAGAGAAGAATTCTCAAACTTCTATTCACTCAGAACAGAGAGGAGATCTGATAGAGAGGCTATTGCAGTTGAGATAGGCTAATTAATGGATAAAGAATGCCCTGGCTGCCCAGATGTCTTGTATGCTTTGCTGAATGGTGATCAGCATTGGTAGGCAGGATACCCTGTGTTCTCTTCAAGCTCAAAAGATTGCACTGAAGAACCATAACTCCTAGCTGCAGGTGACAGGAGACAACTTGCCTGTGGGCAGTTGAAAGTCCTAGGTACTGCACTTAAACCTGAGCCGCAGTAGTTGGCAGGACACATCTAGTGTCACACCTGCAATGCAAATGTCAGGTCACTTCAACCTTGGGAACGGGCATTGGGCCACCTGCAAGTGACAATGCACACCCCTGAAGGCAGACAGTGTCCCTGTCTTTGCAGTTTCACTGTTTCAAGGGCAGCTTGGGGGTCCAGGCTTCACTGAGGCACTAATGCAACAGCAATGATACATGTCAAAAATACAAAAGCAATTTAGCAAAATCACCCTGAGATACCTAGAATTCTGCATAAGTACAGTTTGTATGTAGAAAGCTGGATGGACGTGGTAGATTGTCAGTCAGGGTGAGCAGAGCGCCTCTAGTACCAGCTTCTGCTTTTGATACTGAATTTCATTTTAGGAGTGGAAAAAAGGCATTGTATTTTCAGTTCCCAAAAACCTAACCTTCACACATATATAAATATTTGTTTTAACATGATGCATATTTGTTTGCAGCTTTCTTCTTTGTATATATATTTTTTTTTAATTTTGTCTCAGTAAGATCTGTGAAAATATTTAAACAGTAGGAAGGACTGGGTACTTAATCTTTTGGGATTTACATGGTTGATCATCAGTAACAAGTTCCTCTTGAATGTCAGTCTCTCCACAGCAGCTTGTATAATGTCCTGCAGAATGATCATAAATAACAGTACTGACACAGGGAAGGGTTTACACTGAACAGTAACTGATTTCTGAGCAAACAGAACAGAATTAATTCCTGGTACATTGCGTATTTTTCTTTTGCTGTTCAGAATTAAGATTTCACTTTTTTAAGATTAGTGATGTACTACTTTTGCAATTCTGGCACCAAATCATCGCAGTGTCATGAAGTATTCTGCAATAATGAAATGCTTCTGAAATCCTTGCAGCCAGTACAGGGCAGGGAATTGGGGCTATGGTTGCTTTGGAGTGCCAGTGAATGTGGTACAACATTTAGCACACAGCTCACAAACATACATTGACCATGGTTTTGCTCTTTACCTGCAGCTTCTGGGCACAACCAGAGGGATTTTCACACAAAAAATGCAACACTCTTTCCTCTAGCATGACCTGCTGAGACATCCATTGTTCCCCACTCCCACTTCCACATGTGGAGGCTCAGCAACCTTCCCATTTGTTTAATTTCCAATGGTAGAGAGAGGTTGTCAACCCCATGTAGACGATCCTGCTGCCACCACCTGCCACAAAGCCTGTCTGCCCTCAAAGGTCATTCAATAAATGCACCTAAAATTAAAAAAAAAAAAAAAAAAAAAAGACAACCAAAAAAGCAGGTGCACAATGCACTGGACTGCTATCAGCCTGTGACTTCTGATGACAAAAATACTTACTACCCTCCTGGCAACAGTCTTCACTTTAAAAGTCAATGCAAATCAAGTGGTTTTCATAATACTGGCAAAAAGCAATCTATCAGCATTGAATTTATATGAATTAGATGTTTTCAAAAATATTGAACCTCATGTTTAAAGAACTGAGGAAACTCTCCCAAAGTCTTTGGTAGAGTCTTCAAGTCTGTGACATTTTTCTAGAAGGGCTGGATGAAAATGAAGGACACTGAACAGGACAAATTTCTCTCTTCAGAAGGAAGAACTAGGAAATTCATTCAGTTCTTGGATAAAGTTCTGCCAGCACTGACCAAGTGTTTGATTATTTAACTGCCAAGGTGATGAGCAAGAGTCAACACTGGCTTGTCAAGAAACCATGCCAAACCAATCAGGGCAGCAGGTACTTTGAACAAAGATAAAGATGCCACAGATAAGACCCAGTGGTGCTTTTGTCTCTGCTTCCAATTATGTACTTGTAAGCAAACTATGAAAGCCTGGTCTCAAAGAAACTAATTCAGGGTGGATATAAAACTAGCTAAATAACCTGTTATTCAGACATGAAGCACTTGATCTCTCTTTGAACGCTGGAGCACTTCTTCATCCACTCATATCTAGTGGTTTCATGTGTGGAATAGAGAGTGAGTTAGATGTGGTCATAGGAGCGGAAAATTCAGCTGAGAAAACATACCGTGTGATTTCTCCTCCACCTTCTGTCTGCAGTTTGTAGTTCTGGGATACCTGAACTATATTGGTGTCTTTGTGTTTAATACATTTTGGAATGTTCTTTCTTCCATTAATTTGTCTGATCAGTCCCTGGACTCATCCTGTTCTCAATGGTTTCACAGTTATGGGCTGTGTGAAAAACCTCTCTCCTTTTGCTTATTTTTGTCCCTGTATTTGACAGTTTCATTTGGTGACTTTAGTCTTTCTATCATAAGGAGTTCTGGGCCCTTGCTGCTAATAAAAAGAGTTTATTACTCCACAGTAACATTCTTACACTCACCCATCTCACTTATCTGATCTCAAGCTGAAATTATTAAGAAATCAAAGATGAATAAATTATAGCAGCATCTTCTGTGGATGGTTCATTCTTATCTTTCAAAATTTTTGTCTTATTTTTGATTGATATCCTTCTGGGTTTAATTTATATAATTTTGCACTTGTTCAAGTCCCCCAGTGACTTGGACAGGATGGAGGTGCCTGCTTCTGCACTGAAGAAGGCAAGACCATGTGTAGGCATTTGGCTTACTGGTGGAGGAAAAGGAAGGATAGATATGTGCTCTTCATTTTCACACTAAGATATGTTTTAAGTATTTCACCACCGGTAGAGGTGTTCAGGTATATGCACACTCTAAATCAGTACTTAATTTTCTTTTTGGTAAATTGATGGGCTTCTGAAAACGCTTGTCTGAGCCTAAAAATTTGGCTACTTAAACTGAATTTAAAACAGAGTACTCTTATTTTCTGAGTACAGTTTTACCAGGCACAAGTGCCATCTATAGTTTTTTTGTTGTTGTTTTTTTTGTTTTTTCACGTTATGGTCATGAGCATTGTCTTTTGAAATAATCTTGACTGATGTTCAAAGAAGTAAATTCTTTCTTCTACCTTCCTGTTTGCCCACTGAAGTGCAGCCCTTTTTCCCACTGATCCACCTTGTTCTGTGCAACTACCTTGTTCTTTGTCCAGTCTTTTTCATCCACAATGATCAACAGAGACTTTATTTTAATTTCCAAATCATTGATGATCTGACAAGTTTTTAATTATACTAATAATGTTATTAAGCAATTTGAAATGGGAGACAACTTTGGTTTTCCTTGATACAAATTTTGGCAAGTACCTGAAATGGCACTTACCCAACTAAGTCACTTTAAAATAAGGTTGCAATTTTATTTTATTTTATTTATTTATTTTTTATAAATATCATTTCTTCATTCCTGCCAAATCTACGAATTCTGATGGCTGGTTACTGCTTACAGTTTTGTGTTGTGCTATGACAAATGCAAGCAGGCTTCTTCTGCACACTTATGGTCAGCAGTTCATATTGCATATTCTGAAAATACAGGGCACACACACAGAAACTGCATGCAAGTCCACAGGTCCACCGGGCAGACATTCTTATTTTCACCTTTGTATACTCTGCAAACACATGTTGGCAAAATGACACATTTCTGGCTTTCCAAACCAGCAGACATGTCAACCAAAATGGAGAAAGAAGCCAAATTCCACCATCATCTTCTACCTTCATAAAATTAAGATGATCTCTTTCACCTTGCAGAAAAGAAATGTGTGCCTTTATTCTTTTTCGTTTTTTACTGTTCTTTTTTTTTTTTTTTTTTTTTTTACCAAAAAGGAATAGAGAAGTGTGCACCTTTCTTAATTCAGGAAAATAAACCAGCAGATATTTCCTCTTGGCTCAACCTGGTCCCAAGTTCTCCCTTTTTGGCCACACCCAGGTCAGACCCAGCTGATTTCTGCCCTGCTGCAGATGTTATAAATGACTGGCTAGTTTCCTAGTCTTATGAACTCTGCAGAGATGGAAGGTAAGATCAGTGCTTTTTAATCTTAAGTCTATATTTAACCAGTTTGGTATTTCTGGTGTGGGTATCGATGCATTCCTTAGCTGAGCCCAAGGAGATGAGGAGACAGAGTAGAGCATTAGGAGCTGGTGTCTCTACTTACTTCTTCCAGCATACCTGAAATACATATATTTTGAGAAGTGGGAAAAAGGAGCTTTCCTCCCTCATGTAGCATTACACTGCAGTAAAAGACTGAAAGGAATAAGCAGCTGTCAATCCCTGTGAAGAATTTCCCCAGGCTGCAAATACAAATAGCCTGGCTCATGATGAGAATTTCACCAGTTCTTCCAAATTTTATCTTTATTTCCTGTTCTAAACTGTTAAAATATTGACTAAATGGCTTTATATATATACATAATTACTACCTTTTGGTTATGTAACTCCTTCCCGGGAAGTCACTCTGCTACTGTATATATACTCTCTCTATATAAAGTCTGGAGGACCAGTGCTAGATTTGCCTCCTCATCAGTAACAAGACTGAGAAGGAGCAGAGAGGGCAGGCTGACCATGAATTTATGGAGTCTCCTTCACACCAGCCACCTGCAACGGACCCTCCCAATCTCTGTACAGTGGGACACTGCCCTCTTCCAACACACTTTCGTGACAACCCTTGTCACTGAAGGTTGAACTGCATTTGGCTATCTCCTTGGCAATTACTCAGTGCAATTCATTAAATGTCCTACATCACAGGTTCAGCCTTGTGTCCCACCAAGACCTGCAGCTGCTGTCTTTGCAAGTCAGAGTCCCAACTACAAACCTGACCAGAGGGGTTCTATATTTTATTCCTGGATCCTGAAAGATATATTCCAACCAAACAGGGCCTGTGAGTCTCTTCTGATGGTTCAGGGAAGCTCTGCCCATTCATTTATGTGAACTGAGAATTTTTATATTTTGTTTTTCTCTAGGTATAAAACTGATAGTAACTCTGCTAGGAGTAATCATCACCCTCTGCTTAGTTGGGCCATTGGACTCCTCATTAAATCGTAAGTTTGCTTTTCCTCCTGCTGATATTGTACTTGAAAGGGTGTTATGTCTTATGGGCCATTTGAGTCAAAACTCAGTCAGTCAGATTTCCTAGTTAGTCATAGTTCCAATATAAATTTGAAATACCCTGCAGATTTGCCCACTGACAATGAAATCAATGCCTAAGAAGTTTGTCTATGTTGGGTCTTCCAAGGGCGTGAGTATCATTTCATGACAGTAAAACTGGTCACAGACCATATATATTTGGCTTCTTCCATGTTATATCTTAAGTGAATGTCCCTCCTTAAAGGGAAGAATAACTTCAAAAAGAAGGGTGAAAATTAACTTTCTAAAGACCTCCCAAAGCCAACAGAGTCAAGTCTGACATGGATAATAAGCTATCACTTTATGGTCACTTACTGTCCTATAACTTTCATGACCTCAGTGATGGGGCGAACCAGGTGAACAGGAGGAACAGATAAATCTGTCAAAGTAGTGCTAAAAACTTAGTGAGAATTACAAGCAAAGTGAGTCAATGTGTCCCAGCACCCAGAGATAGAGTAGGATGTGTAGCTCCTGCCGTGCACTACAAAGTATCCTCAATTTCTGCCTTTTTTTTTTTTTTTGAGTAGAGCACTTAGAAGTGCTATCAGACTCATCTCTCCTGAGCAGCATAAATGAAGCCAGGCAGCTGGTGGATGCAGCGTACTTAAATGCCCGAAAATGGTGAGTCTTTTTTTTTTTTTTTTGCACAACAGCTTCACCATTTTAAGGCAATAAGAGAAAATATATTTGTTCTGCTCTCCAGTGTGTGTCTATTAAGGAGACACCTTTATCTAAGGACTCTCCCTGTTATAGCTGAAGAGGTCCTTTTCCTCAGTTTGGCTGGATCTGGTGTCTAGTGGTATGAGCATGCTGAATACATGCTGAGTCCTCTCCTGGCTGCTGAAGTTCTGCCTCTCTCCAGAAGAACCACAGTCATCAAAGTGGTGCAAAGGAGCAGCCTTGCACAAAAAGTTTCAGTGTCACCGAATTTAAAGGGAGTCAAAAACCAGGAATTGGTTTATACCATTTGTATTGTCCCCAAAAGCCAGTTCCAGGCAGCAGGCTGTTTTGGGGACGAGTCTCTCTCTCTGCAAAAGGTCCCTGGGGCCAGGAACAGAAGCAGCATATCCAAGACTGTTTCTGTTCACAGAATATATATTGGGACATCCTAAATGTGAAGTTTTATCCAGTGACTGAATAACTCAATTTTCCACAGATTTTTTTCTAGCTTTTCATATAGTTTAACAGGACTCATTGTGACAAGGATGTAAAGCAAACTTGAAAGGGATTACAATGACTTGTTTTCCATAATTTACCTAAGATAGAGATATGCAAACCTGATGAGCAGTCAGTTTGCCGTAAGTGAGCAGAGCCTTCCCAGGGACCTGGCAGTGCTGTCATGTCTAAATACACCAGCCCTGCAGGACAGAAGAGGTCACTTCATGGGACTCTTTCCTGTTTAGCTTAAAGCAAAAACTAGAGGAAAAAGTTGCCAGCCCCATGGATTTCCTGAAGCACTTAAAGGAGCCTGTAGGAAGAACCAGATCTGCAGTCCGTGCTGCCGACTATTTGGAAACTACCTTGAAACTCCTCAAAGAAAAGCTGCAGCTGCCTGGGAAGGGGAGATTCAATGTTACAGGTAATGTGGTTTAGTCCAAAATATCTTGCCAACAGCAGAAAAGCTATCATAGTAGGCACATCAGAGAGCAGCTCTGCCATGATCCAAAAGCCCTTCCCCACAGAGGCACAGCTGGTTCTGTTTGACTTTATGGTCCTGGGTGAGTAGACCCTGTAAGCAGTGGAAAGATAAAGTGTGTTCAGAGGCAGACCCAGACCACCTGGTGTTTTAATCATCTGTTTGGCACTGCCTGTTTCAACTCATATCTTTGATTTAAAAAAAAAAAGCCTAGGGTGAATGGGGTAGTAACAATGTTGCTAAGAATAAGTGGAATAAATCTGGGACAAACCATGCTGAGTGTCAGGAGACTCTAGCCTCCGAGGACAGAAGCTCATCTACGTGCTCATGATTTTGTTCCTAGTCAAATGTAAAACTTTGCTGGTGATGATGGTCCACAAATCTCCTGGAAAGTTGTTCCATGCCATCCCAGCTTTCCTTGCCCAGAGATGACAAAAGGTTTTAGGGATCAAATTAACGATGGAAATGCAGCAGAAATTCCACAGTCCTGACTCAGCTCACAGCTAGTGTGCCTCTAGTCAACCCAGCCCTGCCTGTGCTAGAAAATATAAAGGACATACAGATGAGCAATTTCTCATCTATTCTGCCTGAATGTTTCTGAGATATCAACCAAACTGGGCTCTTCAAATCATTCCAGTGTTCCTGACCCCAATGGATTAATTCCTAGGACAATTAAAACAATTGTCATGTGACCTTGCTGATGTTGGAGGTACATTGTGTCACAGCTGAGGAGCGTGCACCAGCCACCTGGGCTCTTTGGGCTGAGCACAGCTGCTGGAGCACAGGCTGCAATGCCAGGTAATTGGCAGCTGCAACATGCCCACCATCAAGCTGATGCTGACAATTTGCTGGTGCAAAGGAGTTCTTCTTTAAGACAACTTCACTAGTGCTGAGCCCTGCGGTGTCATCCCTTCCTGCTAAACCTCACAGCCTTACCACTATTCTCATAGTGTCTCACATCTCCTCTTCATTTTTTTTTTTTGTAGTTACTAGACCTAGTTACTTAGTAAGAGCAGAGTAATTCTGGATGAGCTAATGGTCCTTGGCACAGAGAGAGACGGACAGGCACAAGTTATTCTGGGGAAACCAGTTACTGCACATCAGCTGGTGCACAGCAACTTTTTGCGTATGTGTTCTTAAGCCAATAAATGCCATGTGATAAATATCTGTAACAGAACAGGGATAAGTGGAGACCTACATTTGGTCAGATGAATCATGAGCTGAACTTCAATGTAACTACCCCTAGGTAACTTCAGGAAAGCTGTCAACTCTAGACACCAAAAGTCAGTGCATGAACCTCCATTTGAGATTCATTATCAGAGAAAATTCATTGAGCTTGTTAAAGCCATTGTACAAGTTTAAATCCCTGAGGAAAAGTGTTATCTGGTGGGATTTAGTTGCTGACACTTTCAGCATAGACCCACTGTTTCCCATGCCAAGATTCTCGTGTTGCTGAGAGATGAAGTAGGCAGATATTGATGACAGAATGTATTCCACAAGAAGAGTGCATTTTCTGCCAGTTTAAATCAGAGGAAGTTTAAAATAACATTTGATGTTGGTGCAGTGGATGCTGACCTTACTAGGGATACAGAAATTTCAAGCATTAACTTAGAATACCAAGAAGATACAATAAGAGTGAATGTCATTTTGCATGGTTTCTTTTGCAGACCTCCTAGACAGAAAACAGAAGGAGATGATTTCCAGAGAAACTGGCTGTGACTATCAGATTCATTCTATTAAATGCCCAGAGGATGATAGTTACCGGACCATTACTGGAGAGTGTAACAACAGGTAGGATTGGTGTGTGGGCAAGGATTTTCCAGTTTATGCATTGATTCAGGTTAGATGTCTTAAAGTCATTTGTGTACCTTTCAACAGGGCAAGAAGAGTGAAATGTGTTTTTTTTTTTTTTTTTTAAGTGGTGCCTGTATCAGGTGTTTCATTTCTACTTATACCTGGCAGGAAAAAGATATCATGTCTTGAAAACTTTGCATATAAGTCCACTGCTCTCCATACGTTGCTTTGGCTGAAGGAAAGGAATTCCTGGGGTGGGGGAAGGTCAAAAGTTGAGGAAAGAATATGTGGGGACTATGGAATCCTACCACTCTCTCTGCTTGAGGCCCCAGAAAACCGCCCCTTCCTCCTTTGTAATACTAGTAGTATTAACTTTCCCAGCCTTAGGGAGACTCCAAGTTTTGAACCTGATGAGTGTTGATTATAAAAATTTTTAACTTCAGATTTCTTGGACATAGTACCTAAACAATATTTTTAAAAACATAGGTCCATGGGTCCTGTGAATATAAATAATCCTTGTTTGTTATACTCCACTAAGAATTACGGCACATATGATTAATTTTGGTGCCTGGTTTGTATAAACATATCTTTATAACTCTCAGCATATCTCTGGCTACCCAAGTACACACTCTTGTGATGCGTAAGAATGCGAAGCAAATAAGACTTTGGTTCTTGGCTTTTTAGCTCTGCATAGCATGATCCCTTAAGCTGAAAAAAATGAGTTTTTCACTTTTCTGGGCATTGTCACTTCCTGGTTTAAACCTAGGATCATACTCTGGTTTGTTTCTCCTTGATAGTGTTTTGTTTGTTTGTTTTTGTTGGGTTGGGTTTTTTGATGAGCAGATGGCAAAATTTCTAGCCTGACACTTGGAAAGCAAAGCATACTGTCCTGTTCTGCCACAGATTTGCTGCCTGATGTGCTAACTCCAGACCCCAAATGTGATTGCACATCACGGCTCTATATCACCTGTGCAGGGAGCTCACACTCAGTGCTGGCATTATGGTTAATCTGTACTTTCGGTCAGTCCCCAGAGCCTTCAGCACCCAAAGAGCAGCTATGCCCATGCTGATTTTTAGGCTCAGAGTAGGGTTGTCTTCAGGCTTCCTAATCCAGTGAGATAACACGATACTCGGTAACAAAGGCACTCTGTGTTATATAAACACTTTAAAATGGATCTTGCTCAGCTTGAGATGCACACCATGAGATAGTGCTTGAATACTTTGCAAAAATTTCCTGTAAGGACAATAATAGCAATCAAAATGAGCTGTGGTGGTAATGGGCTCTGTACTGATTTATTTATTTTGTAATTGCTTCAGCTATGGTGTGGCATTTGTTCTAGGGCATGCTCTTATTTCACAGCACATTGGTGTGAATTCTGGGTATACTACCCCTTTTTCAGTATAGACAGGTATTGCCCTGTGTTTATTGAGTTAAAAGCTTATACACAGACAGTTGATGTGCATAAGCTGATATTCAGTAACTGTCTTCCTCAAAATAGCCTGTTTTACTGTGTCCCTAGAGTCACAGATCATTAGCTCAACCAGTATTACTGTTCTGAACAAGTTTTACTGCGGTTATTGATAACATATTTATAGAATAGTGTAGAAATATATAACCTACCTCCTTTCAAGATTGCTTAGTTAACTGAAGTTAACCTTGAGTTTATTGACTGAGTGATTTCAAAGGATGTTTGGGGAAAAAATCTGATGTTTCATAGTTGCCTACAAGGAATTTGCTTTTAGTGTTTCAAGTCACGACCAGGACTAACTCTCTTATTGTGCCAAGTCAGCTGAGGAAACCTGTCTTCAAAACTGGTAGGCACATAGATACGTTTAAGAATGCTCTCATTGCAACTATTCATTTGTACTGCAAATAGGGCCAATGATGCATTGGACTATAGTAGGAGGAACATGATGTACAGATAGAGGGTCCAGTTTTGGATACTCCAAAATTCATGAGGGATGCAAAAAAACTAGTGAGGATTTAACAGCAGACTTCCAGGAATATCAGGGGCCTGGAGCACGTGGCCTCTGAGAAGGGGTGAAGGGAGCTAAACTTCTGTAGTTTGGCTAGGAGGAGGCCAAAGGCAGATCTAGTATCTGCATCAGCTGTTAGAAGTGTAGCTACTAAGCAATGGAGTCAAATTCTTCTAATCAATGTGGGAAAATATACTTACCATAACTGCAGATTGCACTTTGAGCTGTTCATGCTGGACAAGGGGAAAACTTCCTGAAGGTGCAGCCTTGGGACTGGTCTCCACTGAGGTGAGGGACCTTCGTCCTTTGGTGGAGGATCTTCATCCTTTGAGGCTTCCAAGCTTCAACTGGACAAAGCATGGCCACCCTGATAATTGGTGATGGCCTTACTGTGAGACTGTGATTTTGTGTGACCAAGGTGCTACAGAGATATAAATTCCAAATAAAATTAATGTCACGAGGAATCTTTTCTTATTTTTTTAAAGTTTATTTAGATAAACTTTAATAAATAAACTTAAAAAAATAAGAAGATTCCTCGTGACATTATATTAATTTTATTTGGAATTTATAATAATAATAATCCATAGTCATAATCTTGGTATTGTTTACTTCTCAGTGTTTTCTGGCTATCGCCTTTGTTACTGGAACAATCAGACATGGATTAAAGGTCTGCAAAGCATTTGTCTACAAGCCTGAAACAAATTATTTATGAAATAATACCAGTGTTTGCATTTCTTCTTGTGATGTTCCAGAAAGCATTCTCATTTGGGGGCCTCCAACCATGCATTTGCTCGCTGGCTCCCAGCAGCATATGAAGATGGAGTGTCTGTTCCCAGAGGAGTAAGTGAAGGAAAGCTTTACAATGGATTTCCACTCCCACTGGTGAGAACAGTTACTCTTGTCTGAGTAATAGTAGCAAACACTGCCCTCACGATGTCCATCAGAAGTGAAACAATGACAACACCTAGAGTGTAAATTGGCTGCTAAATCAGGTGCTAATTTAGAGCTTGTTTTCTGAAACTAAGTTGTGGCATGGGCTCATGTGTTTGTCAGAGACAGAGATGAGAAAAAATGATGTAAGTAGTTCACTAAGCAAAGCACGGACAACATCAAGATATTTTCAGAAGTGTGTATTCTCAGGTTTGATGCAGACAGCACCAGGGTGGGCTCAGATACAACAGGGTTTTTATACATGCAAGGAGACTTGGCTGTTCCTAAGCCATCTTCTTGACTTTACGGGTATGTGCACATACCTCAGATTGAGCCTGCCATGAAGCGAGGCTTGGCTGAGTGACTGTGGAGTTAAGATGGTGCTGCAAAAGGGCTGGAGGCTATAATCACATCAATTTTAGTCCAAACGAGACATGACATGGGGCTGTTCAAAGCCATAATTAACTCTTATGAACATATCTGAGATCATCTTAGCCATGTTCTCACAGTAGGTGTTATGCTGAGAGGTAAATTCACCTTGGAACAGATAGTCCAAACACCTTAATTTTGATTTTCTGCAGGTTCGAAAAGTGTCCAATGAAATTGCTCGAACAGGCAATGAGAACATTACTCAGGATCAAGAGCTCTCTCTTTTCTTCATGCACTGGGGCCAGTGGGTCAACCACGATATAGACTTAGCCCCTTCCAGTGGTGCAGGAGCAAACCCGGATCTTCACTGTGAGACCGACTGTACCTTCAAGTCCCCTTGCTTCCCAATCAAGGTACCATGAATTTTGTTCCATCCCACACCACCTTAATAATAAATAAAACCACACAACTTTCTCTGAGGCATTGCTTACGTTTGTTTGCTTTAGTTCCCCCCCGATGACCCACGGGTGCTGAGATCAAATTCCTGTATGCCGTTCATCCAGTCAGCTTCAGTGTGCAATCCCAGGACATTTACCCGCGAGCAGATCAATGCAGTCAGCTCATTCATTGATGCCAGCATGGTGTACGGCAGCGAAGACTCTGTGGCAAAGAGTCTTAGAAATCAGACCAACCAGATGGGTTTGTTGGCTGTGAACCAGAACTTTACTGATGCAGGGTTGGAATTATTGCCCTTTGAGAACAAAACCAAAAGCGTTTGTGTACTCACAAACAAGAGTATGAACATCCCCTGTTTTAAAGCAGGTAAGGTGCATCCGTGGAGTAATTTTCTGCTGGGAGTGACAATGATATCTTAATGGTCCATAAAGCCAAAAAGGCTCATTATGGTCAATTGTCTCATGTCTCTATATTTGTATGAGGCGCTGCAAGACTCGAATTTATAAGGTGAAAGACAGAGACCACTCATAAATTTAGAGAGAGTAATAACAAAACAATTATTGTTTAATTAAATACGAAAGTGATTTTGTTTTCATTTCCAGAAAGAGTTACAGCAAATCACACCCCCCCCCCCTTTCAAAAGTTTTTTCAAAGGTAGGAGATTTTTTTCAATAGAATAAATACCAGAGTTTAAAACTTCCCAGTGATTTTTTTCCCTCCTACCTAGAATTCACCAGTTTTCAATTCAATAAATACTAAAAATTAAAAGCTCTTAAATTCTGTTAATAACTTCTTGGTACCACATTCTAAATTTTTAATATTTAAGAATATCCCAACATATATCTGAAGACAAGTCTAGAAATATCAGTCTGAATTTTAAACAAGACAATGACTCAAAAGGTAATAATTTAAAATGGGAACTAGTCCAGAATAAGTACAATATTAAAAAAAAAAAAAAAACTAGAAATGTGAAGCTTCCAAAGGTAATGATAAGAATATAGTGTGTACCCATTACATAATATTGTCACTTTCCTTCCACACGAGAAGAGTCCCTTGCTGAATGAGGAGAGACTCGGTGCTTCTTCCGTCAGCTGCCTGAGGGACTTTGCCACGTCTCCTCAGTTTTCTCTCCAGCATCTCTGCTGAAAGTACATTCACAGGCCTCTCGGAGGTGTTCATAACTTGAGTGAACTGAGATAGATTTTCAAAACCAAACATTCACAGCGATACAAAGGAAGATAGTTAAAAGCCTTTAGGTACAAGAGGAACACAGATGTTAGATTTTCACAAAATGATATGTTTACAGCTGCTTCATGAACAAGTGCAATTTAGCTTAAATTGCCCAAAGCCCCCTCTCCAAGGTTTTTGGATAAATGATCTGGATTGTCTGTGACTGAAACAAATATCTGGCATGAGTGCTAGGAAGTGTAACCACAAGCATTACTGTCAGTAGCACTATTGGTTGCTGCTTGTCTGTCCTAACATCAAAATCTGCTGTTGAAATAAAAAGCAGCTTACAAACTTCCTAAAGTATTTTCATTTATAGGTGACAAACGGGTAACTGAAAACCTGGGACTTTCTGCTCTGCACACTGTCTTTCTCCGAGAGCACAATCGCCTGGTTACAAAGCTGGGGAAGTTAAATCCTCACTGGGATGGAGAAAAGCTTTACCAAGAGAGTCGAAAGATCGTAGTTGCCATGACCCAGGTACCAACCACTACTCACTGTTTATCACTTGCATGCTTAGAAATTGATTTTATTCCTGTCAAAGGAGGAAAGATAATGCTTTGCATAACTCATGGAGATATTTGTGGGAGTTGAAAACTCGTGAATAAGCACAGTCCACCTGAGACAGCATGCATGTCCAGAGGTTTTTTGAAACCCACATGTACTTTCTTTAGCAGATATGAAGATGTTCAATTCAGCTGTTCTCTTTGTCACCTTGTGTAGTAACAACAGGTTGGAAATCATTGAAAGTCCTCCTTCCCTTTCTCTAATGCAAATAACATTGCCGCCTTTTTTTTTTTTAAATCAATTATTTTACCTCAGCATCTCCTGCCAGACTCATATTATTGCTACAGCTTTTTTTTTTTTTTTCTTCCATGAATATCTTACAATGCCTCTGCCACTGGTCTGAGATTCTATGTTCGCTGAGATTCCATGTTCTCTTTGACATTGATGGCATTTCTGCTGCAGCTGCTGACCACTTGTTCTGCTTTTATACCTTTTTCAGATAATAACATACAGGGATTATCTTCCACTTGTGCTGGCAGAGGAGACTAACAGGTGGATACCCTTGTACAGTGGTTACAATGAGACTGTGGATCCTACGGTATCAAATGTTTTCTCCCTGGCTTTCCGATTTGGTCATACCTCAGTACAGCCTTTTGTATCCCGTTTAGATGACAGTTTTCAGCCTATGGGTTCACTTTCCCACGTCCCTCTTCATTTGACATTTTGTGCTTCTTGGAGAATTATAACAGAAGGTAAGAACATAGGGCAGCTAGCAGTCCTGATCTGGTCCTGAAGTAGGCACTCAGGTGGAGGTACACTGGTTAGACACACAAGCCGAGGCTCCAAAAACTGCTTTAGCTCCATTTACTTAATTGTTAACACAAATTACAGTGCCATTGAGCTTGAAAGTTGCTCATGACATGTCTACCCAAGGGGCTGAAGACAAATGAGTGGTCTGCTAGATGTGGGACATCAGAACAGTCCTGCAGAACTGTCTCCAAACACAACATGAGAACATTGGACCTGTACTGTACCCAGGGGAAGGAGCTTTGCCCAAAATTACATGCTGTAATACTCCAATTACTGAATGTTATTGAGCACCCGGTACACCATTGCATTCATATTCTGGACGTGCCAGTAAATAACCAGAATATGTAACAGATCAAATCTGCATCTCAGGTGGCCGTCCGCCTCTCATCTCAGTGAGACCTGACAGTGCGAGCAAGCACTGTGCCTTCACTCAAATACCATAATTGCTCATGCTGTTCTGGGGGGCACAAGATTCACAGTGCCAAAAATCAGTCAACCAAAATTTAGGCCAGACTAAGCAAGTTTTTTTATAACCCCCTGTAATTGGTAGGCATTGCCAGAGGGTGACACATCAATCCAACTGACCTAAGACAGGGTAATTGCTTTCTAGTGGTCTCTTTATGACTCTAAAGACAATTATGGGATCCATCTCTTATACAGCTGATGTCTGCAGGCATGAATCTTTCCAAGGAAGACAAATGTCTCCTCCAAAATGAATTATCTCACTAATTATGGAAAATATACCAAAATATATGCATGCAGCCAGTTTTACTGTGTTTTTTATAATTCTGTCTTAATGACTATGAAAAAGACATAGACAAACAGACATGAATTGATTTTATTTTTTTCATTTAATGTTCCAGTAAATATTTCTCAATTGATAGCTAATTCTAAACAAAGTAAATTGCAAAACAAAACTTTGGATGGAACCCCATACATCAGTGTGTGCTGGGGACTGACTGCCTAAGGAGCAGGTCTGCAGAAGGGGACCTGGGGGTCCTGGTGGGCAACAAGTGCATTTAAGGTTGCAGAAAGGAAGGCTGAGGGACAGGAAGGGGTAGGGAATCTGGTTGCTAAAGGGGGGCCTTATCAGCTGGCCTTTGCGGATATGTACATAGGCACTAGCATATGCTGAGATGGAATTGTGGAGGTAGGTGAACACCACGCCGCTCAGAGTAGAAAAAGCATCTAATGCAGCACTGTTTCAGCTGCATAGAAGGGCCCATCAAAGCTGGAACTTGGTAAAAAGAGAAGTCCTTTCCTGATTTGCAATGAATGCAGGTGGCGTTGACCCTCTGATACGAGGCATGGTTGTTGATCATGCAAAACTAATGAAACAGAATCAAATGCTTGTTGAGGAGCTCCAGAACCACCTTTTTGAACAGACTGCTGTAATGGGTCTGGATCTAGCAGCCCTGAACTTGCAACGGGGAAGAGACCATGGCCTTCCAGGTAAGGAGACACAAGTCCACAGGTCCTGTGAATAAAATTCCTTTTTCTTTGTTGTTTATAGCAGCTTCATGAATGTACCAAGCTTTTTCCAAACCAATGAGAAAAAAAAAAAAAAAACAGTACTTTGATTTGAGGTGGAAGAATAGATAGACAGACTCAGGGAAGAAGAGGTCTATATTATACAGATCTTTCTCTGAGGAATTAAGAAGAGGAAAAAGGGCCTGGAGGGCAAAGATGATAGTTGGAATAATGTATTAAAGAGTGGAAGAAGCAGTGGTGTATTGCCAAGAAAGCGTGTGGGGTACAGAAGGTACAGACCCAAGTGACAAAGTTCAGTTTTCATCTAAGCTGGACAGACCATCGGTTCTTTGCCCATCAAGACTTGTTTTATGTCTTCAGACAATCCACGACTCTGAGCAGAAGTGGTTTACACCCATGGGGATGATTGCCCCCAGGTGCTGCGGAGGAATTGGTGTTATTGGGATAAGCACAACAAAATGTTGCTCTTTCCTACGATTTTGATCCTAGACATTTTGCCTCCCAAAACTGCAAGAACTGGTGCATTCACCCTCAGCACCAGGTAGCTCTAAGTGACAGGATGGGCTGAACCGGTAGTCATGTGTAAAGAAAACCCAAAATGTTAGTCTGTGCATATAAAAACAACTTTTGAAAACATGGCATTTGTTGTGACTGTCTCTACCTAGATAAGAATGTCTTCCAAATCCTTTAATGCCATGTGAAGAAGCAGACGTTGCTCATGACCTCAGGGGTCTGTTTAGCTCCTGAGCATAAGCAGATAGTGGGGAGACATGGGTCCTGACCAGCTTCTGCTTTTGCAGGTTACAATGCCTGGAGGCACTTCTGTGGGCTCTCCCAGCCTCAAAGTGTAGAGGAACTCTCTGAGGTGCTAGGCAACTCCAAATTGGCCAAGAAGTTCATGGACTTGTATGGGACACCAGACAATATTGACCTCTGGATTGGGGCAATTGCAGAGCCCTTCATTCCCCAGGGTAGAGTCGGGCCCCTCCTGGCCTGCATCATTGGCACCCAGTTCAGGAACCTGCGTGACGGAGACAGGTAGGTAGCTCTCCCATGGCATTTATTATGGGGGAAAATGGTTACGTTTTATGTCTTGCACTGATCCAACCCATCTCTAACACATCACTGAGTGCTCCCAGCAGGACTCACACCTTGATTTTAGCCCTAGTTGTCAAAGGGTTCTTTCTTACAGCCCAGCCATACAGACCCATGTGTCTGAGGAGCACCAGCTCCAGGCCATGGGTGATCTGCAGCAGGCTCTGCCTGAGGTGACATTTGCTCTCAAGGTACGGAAGGGAGGATCAGTCACTGTGTCCCAGCAGCCTGGTGATGCTGTGTAATGGCAGATGAGTGTGGCAGAAGTCACACCTGGAGACACCTCTTTCCAAAGTGTTGTGCTTATGGCCTGATGAATCAAGGTGGATCTGAGTCAGGATTCACCTTGGCCAGATTTCCATTTTGGGAAGTAAACAGCATCAAGTACCTTGAAGGAAACTATAAGCTGCTTCTGGAAATATCGTTGCAGATTCTGGTGGGAGAAACCAGGAGTTTTCACTCTGCAGCAGTTACATGCACTGAAAAAAGTTTCGCTGTCAAAGGTGATCTGTGACAATACTCATATCAAAAAGTTACCCCGGAACATGTTCCAAGCCAGCACTTATCCTGAGAACTTTGTTGACTGCCATGAGATTGACATGCTCAATCTCTCAGCCTGGAAAGATGAACCTGAGAGTGGCAGGAAAGGTACTCAGGGGACTTCCCTTGTCTCTCAAAAATACTAAATCTGATCTACAATGTCAGACTCTCTTGCACCTAAAGAAATAAAAGAATTAAGGTCATCATAGTGATCCTGCCCCCAGAATACAGTATGTCCATCCATTCAGCCCCACTCAGACACAACAGGAAGCAGACAAGTTGTTAGCCTACTCTCCTCATAATCCACTCCTTAGCAGCCTAATTCTTCCTCTTCAACTCGATGGAATATCCCTGACAGTCCAATCTGTTTTGGCCCCTGTGAATGTGTCCTTCTCTAGGAAACATTCCAAGTTGGAAAATTTATTCCAAGACATCTGGAGTCTTTCTTCATAGGAAAGGTGTTTATGAAGAAATCAATCAGAATTATCCAAACTGCTTCAAACTCTTGCTCTGCTGATCTAAGCCCCTGCTTTTCTCTTGCCTTCCCCAAAGAATTACAGTATTTTAAGTTACACTGTCAAAACAACTCCAGGTATATGGCCTGACACAACAGTAATTTAACACACGCAGTCAGTGATTATGATGTGCCACATCCTGAAAGACAGTAAAACAATGTCTTCATAAAAAAGACAAGGAACTAGCTGTGTCCTCCTACTGATATATATATTTTTTTTTGGCACAAGCTCTCCCAGTTGGAAATGATGTAGAGAGAGCAAAGACTTGCAGAAGACAGAGCAGAATGTACTGCATCAAGTTTTTCCTTCTAGCAACCCATGTATAGATTATCACAATATATTGGGATCACCTAGTTTGTTCTTTGCAAGGCACAGAGAGTAAAACATCTCCTGTGCTGAGTTTGATTAACTGTGTTTGGAATAGACACTGGCATTTAAGAAAGACATTTGATGTAAGGGCTGAACAGTGGTGACTCCACCCCGTTCTTCAGGAGCCAAATTCAGCTGCTGCTTCCCTTCTCTGTGAACAATAGAAGCTTCCTCAATTGTTTTATTAACTTTACCTTATGGTCAGTGAAATTTGCTGAGCCACTTCCTCTGGTCTTTTTATCACCACCCTGGGAGGAAGCTGAGCTGTTTGCATAATGCAGCAACAGTGAAATCCCAGGGTATTAAAAAACAACAGCTAAGAGTTAAACCTTGTCAAGTGCCATGCAATTGCCCCCAAAAGCACAAGTTCATACAGCTTCCTGGTGCTAGGTCACTGAAGGTACCTTTTGACAAGACATCACAGTGTCTCAGGGAAAAAGGATACACAGGTGAATCAGGCTTTCTGGCCCAATATTCAGTTACTCATTGAACAATGACTAATTTAAGCTATCGAGTCAAATAAAAATGTGGAGAGGAATACTGTGTCCAGCAAAGACTTTCTGCTGTTCAGTAGCCTTTTCTGCTTCATTTACAGCTTCTAATCTTGCTCTTCCAACCAGTACTGGAAACTTTTTCTGATGGCACTAAGCTATTTTGGGAAACTACTGCCTATATGTCATGTTCAACCAACTGCTGTTGATTGAGCATCTGGCATGTGTTTCCCCAGAGAGGAGCTCAAGACTGAGACCACTGTTTTATTTTCTGTACTGCATTTTTTTTTCATTCATTTGTAAAAGCTTCCTGTAATGAAATTCTTCAGGTAAGGTAGTGACATTTTATCACCTATTGCCTTAAAAATTTTCAGAGGTTTACAAAACTCAGTTAGGTGCTGTTTGTTTTATGACTGTTTAAAAGCTCAATCAAAGAAGAAATTTTCTGCTTCCCATCCTGAAGGGGAGGCAAATCTGGAAGCCAAGGTGCTTGCATAAACAGGTTGCAAACATTGTCCTTATTTATGATTTCTTAATAGTAGTGGTAATTTAGCCTTCTAAATCAAATTCCTTACCCTTTGTATCTGCTCAGAATCTAGCAAGTGCATGTAACATGTAATCTTTATCCCAATGTTACTTATCTCCTTGTTTTGCTCCAGTGTAACATGGGTGGGGGGGGAAGGGCTGTTTCTAGTTAGCAGTGAGATTTCACTCTCTGAAGACGCTGAAGAATGGCAGCTGCATCTTGAAGCCTAGAGACAACTTTTACTTAAACTCCATTGTGAAGATGTGTTTGTCTGTGCTGGGCATTAATAAAATACATTAAATGCACTCATCTGCATTTGGCATCCATTCTGGTACGTCAAACATCTGTCCCAAAATATTCTTTGACTATGGTTCATAGCTAAACTTATCAGCACAAAAAAAACGCAACCTGTAAATTGACTGGTATGTAAACCACAAACATTAGGGCTAAAAATTAATCACCTGGCTGAAATGATCACTCCCAAGACTGTATTAAATCAGTAAATACCAAACATGCAAAAATTAAGTTTCCATTTCTCCTTGGCACAACCAGGAGGGAAAGAGGGGAATGGGAGCAAGAAGGCAGCAGTTTAAGGTGGAGTCATGCCTGAAGCTTCTGGGTGGAGCTGGTACCTCTCTGGTGAGGACTAATGAAGGAGATGCTTGTAAATTTCCATGGCTACAGCAGCTGCATGCAGGCTTTGCCTAGTGGATGTGCAGGCATTTGTGTCTCAGCCCAGAGTGCCCCACGCTGCCCACTGATAGCTGCCAGGCGTGTGATTGAGCATGTGGACCATGCTGCTTCATGAGCCCCCATCATGCTGGGAGCAGGGTAAGGCAGTAGCGCCCTTGGGCAGAGGAGGCCAAGATGCCAGGCAAGCCAAATAAATGCAGTCCTGCCAGAGGTGGCTGTTCCCCATGAGGTCCCCAGGACCCACCTGGCCAGGTTTCTCAGGCAGCATAGACCAGATCCAGGTCTCTGACAACAACGGAGCCCCAGACACTTCTCAGGTTCTTGCTCATAGGACTCCTTGGGGGTCTTGGGGAGCTGCGTCTCTTCCAAGCCATGGCTACCAGGCTGGCCCGTATACAAACACAACACACTTTTACTTTTTCAGTCACAAACAGATGATGGTAAAAATGAAGTTCAGTGCCTGAAACTCAAGCTTCTTTTTTTTTTTTTTAAATTTGATATTTTATGTCTACTGGTGCTCTGTTCTCCGTAACCTGCCACAGAAATTGTGTTGAGGAGATGGAGAAGACAGGGAAAAGTAGGAAGTATTCAGAAAATTCATTCTGGGAACAGCTGAAGCTTCCAGAGTGTACTTGGATTGAAAAATATGTAAGTTGTATTAAAAATCACGAGATTATCATGTTATGGCAAGGGGTGTCAAGCAATACCTTTCTGCGGTTTCCTCTGAGTCCCCTGGGCGCATTCACTTCACACTTTCAAGATCTGCCCATCTACTGAATGCAAATTCTTACTTTGCTTAAAAGGAAGGCTGAGGAAAAAAATCAATCAATCAATCAATCAAACAATCAAACAAAAAAAAACAGAAACCACTGACCCCTGCAGATACACATAAGGAATGCGTTGGTCTTTAATTCCCCTATAATAAACTGCCTTGGCTTCCACCTCTTGTGGCAGAGGTAACTCCCAAGTCCTCCCCATGGTAGGAGACAGTGCTTTCTCCTGAGTGTTCTTGCCAGGGGATCGTGGTAACCTTCTAACCCCAAGACACCCTGGCAGGATGGCCATAGGTTCAGGGATAAATGCCTACACCTTGTTGGTTTTGAACAGGAAAAGGTAATCATAAGCACACAGAGATGATCACAGGAAAGGTCTAGCTCTGTCTGGGGTCCAGCCAGAGAGAAGTTCTCAGGGTTATGATTACGAAGAATTGTCCTGTTATCCATTATGTGTCTGTCCACAGAGCTGAGGCAGCACAGTTCTCTGAACGGAACACAACAACCATTTCACTACTTCCATGTAAAATTTTTTCTTCCTCTGTGGACATTTGGCCTGTCTCTGGTGTATCAGGGTTGCAGTCATGGTTGTTTCTGTTTCCAGACCTTTTTGTGGTTGCTGCATCACTAATGGGAAGCCCCATTCGTCATTCCTGATATCCACTGGTAGGTGGTGATCATGGAATCACGGACCTGCTCGGTGAGCTTGGGAACATCTTCTGGGCCTAGACCAAGAGTCTCGACTTCTGGCAGGATCTGGATGGTGATTTTCCCTGGAAGAGTAAGACAGAAGAGTCAGAGGGGAATGAAATACGTGAGTGGTATGGGAGAGCAAGAGAAGCTGTAGCAGAGGGATTGGTGCAAATCAAGGAACAGGATGGAAATTAAGGGAAATGTGTTCTTTCACACCAAAACAGCTGTGTAGCAACCTAGTCATATCCCAGATGCACAGAGCAAAAACCCAAACCAGATTTTTCCCATGCAGAGAGACCATCAGACACGGACACTCATTTATATCCAATACAATAAAACATGTGGAATAAGATTTCACAGTGGGAAGAGGTCACCCACGGCAAGTCCTGGCCCTAGACCTCAGAGTCTGTCTGGATCTGGGTAAAGAGAATGAGAGGTCTGTAATACAACACATCCAAACTGGACATGCTCTGACCTATGTATACTGAATTCAGCAGTCTTTCTTTACCAAAACGCACTTAGTTATGAGAGGAACCATGCCCAGAAAAACCTGGTTTTCCAAGATATGTCTCAGGAAGTACCTTAGCAATGGACTGGTGTAAACAGGAAGGATATACAGGGGAATTATCATGATGCTTTTCTGTTCTTGCACCCAGTGGCCCTTGTTCTGGGTAGTGGAGACAAGACACTGCCTGCACAGACAATCACCTAAAGATCTGGGGAGTGTCCGTATTACTTTTAACTTTTTTTTTTTCATGCCTTTACATGCATGCTAGGAAATAGGATCCAGGAATGTTGCTGGCAGAGCCATGCAAGGAAAATGAAACAAAAGCACAGAGAATAGCTTCCCAAAAGAAGAGGGCATGATCCTTGCCTGCACATATACCCACAAAACACATTAAATGCAAAACTAGGCCTTGTATCTCAGGAGTCTACTACGCTTCTCTTGGTGTTGCAGAAAAAGCTGAATGATGACAAGGCGGTGCTAGAAGTGCTGCTGCTGGGGTATAACAGACTTCCAGCAAGCATCCCACTTGCTCCATGCATGATAGACAGCTTCAATGTGCAGACACCGGACACCAGCTGGGCCTTCCAGAAGCCCATCAGCATGGCCAGAGTCACTGGGGACATGGAGAACTGTCCTGGCCTTGTGATCAGCCTGCTCAACATGCAGAAATCTTGGGCATGTGCAGCACATCTTCAGAATCAGCCCTGGCAAAACTTCCAGATGGGCAAAGCAGAGAGGTACAGGAAAAGCAATCTGTGGTCCTTTCTTCAGATGTGAAAGTCCTTCCTATTCAACAGCAATTTGGAAATGATTGACCCTGAAGAGTGCTTAGAGGTCATAAAAAATCCCAGCTAACCACAAACTCCCAGGTTTTGGGGAGGTTATTATAAAGGTAAATGTACATACAACTGCAAATAGTCTTTCCTGAAATGTTCAAGGAGGTTGTGGAATCTCCTTTCTTGGAGTTATACCAAACTTGGCTGGACAAGGCACAGAACAAACTCATCTATCTTCGGAGCTGGTCTTGAGTGAAGTAAAAGGTTCATCTAACAAAGAGGTCCCTCCCCACTGCATTTTTCTCTTATTTCCCATGGAAGTGCTTTATCTTGATTGCCCAGCTAAGCAGGGATGTCATGGAGAGGGAGTGCAAGGAGCAGGCTAGCAGAGCAGGGAAGACATCTGAAATCTCTGCTTGTGCTCCTATCTTAACTCCCACGTGGGGGAATGCTTCCACTACTGAAAAGCTCTTGTGTGTGGCCAACAGAAAGAGAATAAACCCAGTAGTTGAAAGCTGAATAGAAACAGATAATTCAGTGTTTACCTCTCTCTTCCAGATGTCTGCCTTCAAGGGAATGACTACCTCAAAGTACAAATGATGACAGGAGTGAGAATTTCAGCTGCAAATCCTCCCCTTAGGAAAGAGCAGGGCCTGAGACCAGCCTGGGGGAGGGTAGGAAGTGCCAGAAGCCCATTTTGGGTGGGTGCCAGGGAGGAACAGGCTAGGCTGTTTTTCTCTGCAGGACTTGAAAGATTTTTTCCACATTTTCCTTTTGAAACCTAGACCCATTTTTTTGACCCATCAAAAAGATGAAGACTCATCTTTTTTTCCCTGTGACATTTTATAACGGTGACAAGCAGAAATTTTGTCATCATAAATGTATGAAACATGTATGAAAGAACAGGGTAAATGAGAGGAGATAGGAGTCTGCATAACTTTTGCTGAGAACTGTGTTTGCTTTTGCTCCCCAGCTTACAGCAGTGGAGCCAGGGCAGGATCTGCCCTAGGACTCTGCTGCTTCTCCAGGTTCCCTCATTGGACAAACTCTGAGAAAGCAAACAGCAGAGGCAAGTATTTCCTGAAGTATTCCACTCCCTCTCCTCCTGAAAAGAAAGAAACTGCCTTTGTCCAGCTGCAATCCCCACATTGCATGTGGTTCTCTGCCCACCCACCTCATGGCTCCCTCCAAGGACTGAGCTCGCACAAGCAGCCAGTCTGCTTTTTGCCCCAAGTAATCCTCACCTGGTGTGAATCTCTTCTCTTTCTGGCTGTAGAAGTCGCTGTAGGACGAGATCACCACAGGAATAATGGGGACCTGGAGGGGAAGCAGTCTACGGTAAGTGAAACTACAAATTTCTCTGTTCCTCACCCAAAAGGGAAATGGTGTTTTCAGATGAACCATGTACTTTGCTGATAACTATCCCAGTTAGCTTCATAGTAGACACTAAAGGGGATATTTCAATCATTTAACCATATTACCCAATGTCTGCACTGTTGGTTTTTATTTTTTCTTCTCTTTATTTAGGCCAACAGTGCCTGGATTGCCAAATAGAGGCCTGTTCAGCAGGAACTCTCCAGTGCTGGTCCAGTGCTTTTGTCAAGGTTCCCCCACTTTTTTCCCAGGCGGAGTCACTAAGATTTTCTACCTGTCCCAGAAATGTCTCCCTCCTGTGCCACCTGCAGGCTCCTGCTGGGCTCCTGGATGGGTGCTCAATCCAAAGGGAAGTCAGGGAGCAGGAGCCTTGTAGTCCTGCTTGTTTGTGGACCATGGTAGGCAAACTACATCCCAAGGGGCAGGAAGAAGGTGGCTCTCACCTGGGCTTTCACAGCCAGCTGGAAGGCCCCACGTTTGAAGGGCAACATGGAGCCATTATGATTGCGAGTTCCCTCAGGGAAGATCAAGACGCGGAACTGCAGGAGGGAGAAGACATTGAGAAGGAGGGATCTCGAGTTGCTATTCAAAACCACTGCACAGGCATACTGTCCTGGGACTGATCTGTCTGCTCCTGGCCATGCAGAGACATGCACTTCCTCCACTTCAAGCACTTTCTGGACACAAAATATAGTTAACCCACCAGAGGAGCTCTTACTTTGTTTTGTTCTGTGCCTAGTCCAGAGACCAAGATCACCTTCCAGGCACATCAAGGTTCACATTTTCCAGTGGCTCAAAATGCCTCCTGCTCCCCACCAAAGGGTCTTCCCCACTCACGTTGTCTTTGTGCATGGAGTGTGCCACCTCTGTCAAGGTAGTGATAGACTCTTCCCTCTTCTTGCGGTCAATGAAAATGAGTCCCGCAAGCCAGCATGCTAGGCCAAAAGTGCCCATGTATAGTATTTCCTTCTTTGCAATGGCCACACAGCGACTTGGCAGTATCTCCATCATCACTGGAAGGGAAGAACAAGGACAGAACAAGTGTTCTTCTACACTGACGTTCCCTCCAGCCTCTGGGCTACAGCCCTCTGCTCTGGGAAATGCCATACCTACAGCTTCTGCAGCTCCCACCCAACTTCACAGGGTCATAAATATGTTGGAAAAGGGATTCAGAGGGTCTCCAGACCAACCACCCACTTAGAGCAGGACTATTAAATTAGATCAGCTGATGTTCTCATCCCAATTCTGTTGCAAAGGATGAAGCTGCTTTAGCTTGAAAATGACTGTTGTGCTCTAACACCCTGGAACACACCCTGCCTTGGGCCTAGCTGGGATGGACTGTGTAGCAGCCACTCCTGCCATTCTGCATGTGGTATTAGGGATTTCATAACTACCATCCCTTCAAGAGCAGTGGAGCCAGGAGCAGAAGACAGGATCAGGTTCTCCACATACCCATAATGTCAAGGGAGGTCTGGTGATTCAACACTAGTACAAAAGGCTTCTTGGTCCTGAGGTTCTCCTTGCCCTTCACCACTATCTTGATACCAAAGATGTATTTGAGTGGCAGAAATGACATGCTGAGAAACCTGGAAAAGGGAAGCAGACGTGAGATAAAGAGAAGCTAAAATTGAGTAAAGGGGCCAAAAAAACAATCTTCCATGCTAGCCCATCTTACAGACTGCTCCTGGAGAGTAGCCTGCTTCTCCACAGTCCAAGATTTGATCCATTATTGTCTGTCTTGGAGAAGAACTACTAGTATGGCTCTTCAACTCTCATAAGAGAAGACAAATACACCTGGTAGGTTTTCTTCAGGACAGTTTAGACCAATGGCCCAGCAACTCCAGCTACAGAAATTCCACGGATCAGCCAAATATCAGCTAATCATAGAATCATAGAAACACAAGGTTGGAAAGGACCTACAAGATCATCTAGTTCAACAGTCCTCCTATCACCAATACTACCCACCAAGCTACTAAATCATATCTCTTAGCACCTTGTCCAGGCACTTCTTGAACACCACAAGGGATGGTGACTCCACCACCTCCCTGGGCAGGCCGTTCCAGTGCCTGACCACTCCTTGAGAGAAAAGGTTTTTCCTGAGACCTAATCTAAATCTCCCCAGGTGCAACTTGTGGCCATTTCCTCGAGTCCTATCATTAGTTATCTGAGAGAAGAGGCTGACCCCCTCCACATCATAACCTCCCTTCAGGAAGTTGTAGAGAGCAATGAGGTCTCCCCTGAGCCTCCTCTTCTCCAGACTAAACAATCCCAGCTGCCTCAGCTGTTCCTCATAAGACGTGCTCCAGATCCCTCACCAGTTTTGTTGCCCTTCCCTGGACATGCTTCAGGGCCTTGATGTCTTTCTTGTAGTGAGGGGCTCAAAACTGAACACAGTACTGGAGGTGCGGCCTCACCAAAGCTGAGTACAGGGAGATGATCACCTCCCTGCTCCTGCTGGCTACAGACTATTTCTAATACAAACCAGGATGCCATTGGCCTTCTTGGCCACCTGGGCACACTGCTGGCTCCTGTTCAGCCGAGCATCAATCAACACTCCCAGGTCCCTTTCCTCTTCACAGTCTTCTAGCCATTCTGCCCAAGCCTATAGCGTTGCATGGGGTTGTTGTGGCCAAAGCGCAGGACCTGGCACTTGGCCTTGTTAAACCTCATCCCATTTGCCTCAGCCCAGCAGCCCAGCATATCCAGATCCCTCTGAAGGGCCACCCTACCCTCAGGCAGATCGACACTACCTCCCAGCTTGGTGTCATCTGCGGACTTACTGAGGGTACACTCAATCCCCTCATCTAGGTCATCAATAAAGATATTAAACAAGATAGGCCCCAGTACCAATCCCTGGGGGACACCACTTGTAATGGGATGCCAGCTGGACTTAACTCCATTAACCACAACCTGGAGGGACACAGCCCTCCAGCCAGTTCTTTACCCAGAGAAGAGTATACCTGTCCAGGCCACGGGCAGCCAGTTTCCCCAGGAGAATACTGTGGGAGACCGTATCAAAGGCTTTGCTGAAGTCTAAGCAGACTACATCAACAGCCCTTCCCTCATCTACCAGTCTGGTCACACAGTCATAGAAGGAGATGAGGTTGGACAAATATGACCTGCCTTTCGTGAACCTGTGCTGGCTGGGCCCGATCCCCTGGATGCCACGCAAGTGCCGTGTGATCTCACCCAAGATGACTTGCTCCTTAACTTTCCCTGGAACCGAGGTCGGGCTGACAGGTTTGTAGTTCCCTGTGTCCTTCTTATGGCCCTTCTTGTAGGTGGGAATCACATCGGCAAGCCTCCAGTCCTCTGAGACCTCTCCAGAGAACCAGGAATGCTGATAGACGGTGGAAAGCAGCTTGGCAATCACCTCTGCCAGCTCCCTCAGCACCCTAGGGTGGAGCTCATCTGGTCCCATGGACTTGTGACATTCCAGATGGAGGAGCAGGTCTCTATCTCTTCCTGGATCTTGGGGGGGGGGGGGGGGGGAGGGGGGAATTCTCTACCTGAATCACGGGGGACGTCCAGGTCAGGGAGTAAAGTACCCTGAGGATAACTGACCCGACTATTAGAGACAGATGTAAAGAAGGCATTGAGAACCTCAGCCTTATCCTTCTCCTCAGTGATCACATTTCCAGCTGCCCAAATTCATAGTGCACCTGTTTGTACTCTACTCCCCTGTCCACATTGCTGGATCTTGAATATGGGCTGCAGTAAACATGCTGTGCATCTGACACTGCTATTGCCGAGATGGTGGGAAGAGAGATGATTTTGTCACTGGATCACAGACTACAATTTGCATAGACAATGGAAAAATAAAGATCAAAGTCAGGCACAAAAGTCAAGAAAAGTTCTTAAAAGGAAAAGCTGGGAACTTGCACTGCAACATACAGCACTTCTGAAGTAGTGAATCCCTTCTCTGTAGTACTTCTAGGGGTTAAAAAGTGCTAATGCTGCTGTGTAGCAGTTAGCTTCTAGCTCCCACTTACCCCATGCCCCAAGGAGCTGTCCATTAACGCATGCTGCTGCAAGTCACAGCTCACACAAATACACCCAGCTGCACAGCCCCGTGGCTCGTTGCAGAGGCAGAAATGGATGGGGAGACAGAATGGGCAGTGAGGGGAGAGACTCAGAGACTGACAGACCTGGGGGACTGACCTGTGATTTCAGTGATGGGGACATCAGTGACAACTCAGGTGCATGCCAGCAGTGCACCGTGGTAATGTGGGCACTGGCTGAGAATAAAGTTGAGGGGAGAAAAAGAGAAGTGTACCCTCAGAAGATTTCTCAACACAGCTTAGAAGGGGAATGACCACCCACAGGGAGGCAGGAAACACAGCTCTGAAAACCAGTTAGGAGTGGTTTACTGAAAAAATGCAGGTTACTTTACCTGTGCATTATATTCGGTTTGTTGGTATTACATAGTTTGTCAAATTCATGTCACCTTTTACATCCTTTCCTTCCTCATCATTAATTATTCTTTCTATCAACTCAAGTAAAATCCCCAAAACTGCCTCCATTCTCTCAATTGCAGGACTATGTAACACCGCACATCAACATAAAACTAATTCCTCCCCACTGCAGCACAGTTCCCAGGACTCTCCAAAACAGAGTGAGAGTTGACTACATCAATGCCCAGAGCAGAAAGAAGCCACAGCCAACTTACTTCATGTTTTCACAGTTACGTCCACGAGGAATACTGGCGGTAATAACCAGAAGGCTTATGGTGAAGACCCACAGCTTATAGAAGCACATCTTGCAAAAGAATCTGAATGCAGGATTCATCTGGTAAAGAATTAGAAATGCAATGAGCAGAAAAGTAAACGGGTAGCGAAGAAGCAGTAGCTCCATCCTTTCAGCCCAGAGTTAACCAGAGGAGCGTTGCCCAGAACAGTAAATGAGTAACTAGCACCCAATGCTGCGGAGCAGAGTTTAGATTCCCTTGTTCAGCTACATGTGGGTGGCGCAGCACTGGAATGTGATTTGGGAGATCTTCAGCAAGGCTGAAGCTCGGAGCTCAAATAACCATGGAAAGCCGGTTTAGCAAGGGAGCTGCAGCAACACTGTGTGTAGGAGCTGGCTGGCAAGCAGAGGCAAACATGCAATAGCAAGGCTGTGTATGTGAATGATCTGGGGGGGGGGTCTGGGCTGGTAGAGCAATGACTGTTTGGAGAGAGAGACCCCCTTTCAGGGCAGGGGTCTTTAACACACGCATTCATTTGTGTCAAGCTCTGCGCATAAGAACTTTAAGAAATCTTTAACAGGAGGGAGTGTGATATTTCGAACAGCACAGGTACCCAGCTGTTATGCTGTCCAGAACGCCTTACCCTGTGCAAGCATCAAACTTCGCCAAGCGAGCTGACTGCAAGAGGTCAGGAAATCAGGAATCAATATTATGGAGGAGAGATAGAGAAAAACAGTGATCATAGCAGCCATTTCCTTGCCCACACATGCAGGCATTAGAGGCACCAAACTTAGCAACTGGATGTTTCTCAAAGAGACGGGGAAAAGTGACAAAAAAGCCACCTCTCTAGACAAAAATTAAACAAAGCTACTCCAGATGTTTTCATGGCCAGAGTCAGGCACATGTTTAGACAACATCTCCATATGTAAGACGTAAATCAGGAAATCACAGGTAGAACCTGGGAGTGCTCCAACAGTACTTCAGCTCCTAAAACACAGCATGAAGAGGATCTTCACAAGTGTAATGACAAGGCTGAAAAACAAAAGCTTTGTCTCTCATCAGTTGCACAACAGGCCTTGCTCAAGCAGCTATCACTTAAGTGGAGTAGCATTACTAAATTCCAAACAGTACTGAGATCTACAGATTCTCAAAGGACATTTGGAAGACCCATAATGCCACATCAGTTTTCACCCACAACCTAAAGAACAAAATCGAATCTCCAAGAATAGTAAAAGGGGCAAGACTCAGCAATAATTCATGAAGAAATTAAGGAAAGGCATAATAATAAAGAAAGACGTCTGCTGTGCTCCCTGCTCCCTGGGTTTAACCAGTGACTCCTCTTCTCCTCCCGTCTTTTGTGGGAAAACTGGAGTTAAGTGAATACTCAAGGTTTTCTGTGACCACAGGACAGGCAGCCAAAGCAAAGAGTTTCAGTGACAGCCTCCTCACTCTGTAGTGTTTCCTGTTGCATCAGTTGAGTATCCAGGAAAGTATTGCAAGGTGAGGAGAGACACCTGGCCCTGCACCAGCATGTGCCAAAGGCAGGCACAGCACTGCACCCGGGCACTGTGACCCCTCTGTGCCAGTGCTGCAGAGACTAGCTCTCTTTTGGAGGTCATTCACAGAGACCAGCCATGGCTGTTTTGTTGTTATCTAGAAGCCAAGTTCTGGTCCATCAAATATTTATATTCCTAATGCCTTTTAAAATTCTCCCATCCCATACAAATCCTGTCAATAACAGTTATGGATTTTCACACTTTGATGCAAGCTGATTTGACAAGCAACTGGTTCATCCTGAGCTACCAGGAGACAGGTTCCTAAAATGTAATGCCAGTGAAAGGGGCTTTGAATGGCTGTTCTGCAAGGACAGCTGTAGCTGTCAAATCAAGGTTGCTGTTGTCAGGCACCTAATGAGAGAGGAACATCTTACACAACTCTACACGTGAAAACTCACCCAGAACATCTAGGGACAAAAAAGGGAGCAAAAAGGAATCATTGCAAACCACTGAAGAGCTTTATTTTTAAGCTGCTGACAGCAATTTTCAAATACATTCATCAAGGCTATAAGGAAATTATATTTCTTTAGCCTACAGTGCACTACCAAACAGGTACTAAACTATAGCAGGTTGATGTCTCTTACCCAAAGGAACATGGCAACCCTAAAACACAATGGATCTATGAGAAAAATGTCTCCAGCACAAATTATGGTTTCCACGTGGTCAAAATAAAACACAGCCAGAGAAGGACATAAGCAGATTTACAAGTGTGAGCATCTGTTAGTCCTCAAATTAGAGGGCCAAGTTAAGAGAGGAGTTGTTCTCCATGGTATCACTGAACAGGGGCATAACCAGCATCAGCTGGGCATCGCAGAAGGGTAACGCTGCACATTCAAAGCACTGAGGACAGCTGCTCTCAGGAACACACCAGATATGCAAGAGTTTGAAGATGGGCTCATGGTTATATGGGGGTTTCAATAGTTAGTATCTCCTATGAGTCTGGGAAAATGAAAGGACAAAAAGAGGTAATAAAAATTATGCCATTCCCAACTCATCATGGACAGAGAATTAGTTCAGATCTAACAACACATTTAGGCTCCAAACCCACTGATACTGAAATTCTCAGGTAACATTTTCTTCTGTTGCAAAGATCCATAGCATCTAGACCCATTATGCTTCCATTTCAAAAGCAGACAGATCTTGCCTTTCAAGGTTTTAGAAACTACAGCTCTAGTGAAAATCCTGGCTTTTAGACTAAATGTATCCATGTTCACCTGACTCCCTTGCCCCTGGATCTTTGCACCTTCTTCAGAGCCTGGCCCAATTTAAATGAATCTTAGGTAGTGGGAGGAGGGTCTTGCTCTTCTCAGGAGCTTTTGTCATGCAGCTACAATGACTCTCCTACTCACTAACTCTGCTAAGGCACGCATTGGCCAGAAGACAGAGGTGGAGGCAGGAAGGTGATCTGATCTAATTGGAAAAGACTAAGAAAATTAACTTGTCCAAAGTAAGCAAATGAAATGTCAAAAGAGATCTGACTGCTGTCAGTAAAGCAAAGCTGGAGAGTCGGGAGAGCTGTTCAACTTAAAGGTTATGATTGACTTTTAAGTGAGAGAGGAATGATTTCAGGATGAAATAAGAGGACTGCATTCTGAAATGTGAGTGAATCCCACTGGAAACTACTGACACAAATATCTCCACTGAAAGAGACTGGAACAAGCTATCAGAGATCATAGGTGATTGGGGCCCTCAGTACAAGAAGGACATCGAGGCCCTGGAGTGTGTCCAGAGAAGGGCTACAAAGCTGGTGAAGGGCCTGGAACACAAGTCCTGTGAGGAGCAGCTGAGGGAACTGGGGGTGTTTGGTCTGGGGAAGAGGATGCTCAGGGGAGACCTCATTACTCTCTACAACTACCTGAAAGGAAGGTGTGGGGAGCTGGGGGTTGGCCTCTTCTTGCAGATAACCAGTGATAGGACTAACTTTTTCACAGTGAGGGTGACAGACCACTGGAACAGGCTGCCCAGGGGGGTTGTGGAGTCTGCTTCTCTGGAGACATTCAAACCCACCTGGACGCGTTCCTGTGTGACATGATTTGGGTGTTCCTGCTTCTGCAGGGGGATTGGACTAGATGATCTTTCAAGGTCCCTTCCAATCCCTAACACTCTGTGATTCTGTGACTAGAGGGAATGGCCTCAAGTTGTGCCAGGGGAGGTTTAGGTTGGAAATGAGGAGACATTTCTTCTCAGAAAGAGCAGTCAGGCATTGGAACAGGTTGTCCAGGGAGGTGGTGGAGTCACTGTCCCTGGGGGTGTTCAAGGAAAGGCTGGACATGGTGCCTAGGTACATGGTTTAGTGGGTGATACTGGTGGTAGGGGGTGGTTGGACCAGCTGATCTTGAAGATCTTTTCCAGCCTTAATGATTCTATGATTTTGAGCTAGTCATTTGGACTTGACGATATTTGTAAGTCCCTTCCAATTGAAGTTTTCTATTTTCTATCTATGAATTCTCTTCATTAAGTTAATTGCTGAAATCAAAAGGTAATGAATGTGCCCTCCTGTGTCATCAAGGGTCTAAATAAACGCTGGGGGTGCACGTTAGACAACTAGTACTAAAAAACTAAAGCCAGAGAGACTGACACACATCCCCAGTGTAGTCAGTGTCTCACACCCACCAAATCTGTTGACTCCCTTGAAACTCTCAGCACCATGAGCTTAACCAAGAAACACTGGGCTTCAACCCACTCCTAGGGGATGTTTGCATGTAAGAACCTTTCCGTGTTCAAAACGTGTCCAGGCTTATGTTTGTCAGCCTACACACCTGGGGCATTTCGTCACCCCAGCATCACCCCAGCACCTTGGCCAAGTGGTGGCAGAAGTCAGTACCTACACCTCTTCTTTTTCTCTGAGGATCTCACAGTAACTTTTTGCCTTTTGAGAGAGATAAGGAGGAGATTACCGTCAAGTGTTTGTTGGAGCTAAATCCTGCACTGCCCCTTTTTCTGAGGAATACTTTTGTAGTGCTACATGACACAGGATTATGGCTCAGAGGCTGCAGCAAGATCTATCTTCCTTCATTAAAAATATATGGGTTCTTCACTTGAATCTGCTTCGTTCAATATTTCCAAACTAAACCTACCACCATCCTCCACCTGGCTTTGGTTATTGCACCTTTTACAAAGTGTAAAGAAAGTCTTGGCCTCAGCTCAAAATTGCAATTTATTGATCAACTACAGTAGCACAGCAAATTAGAGAGGAAGGAGAAAGAAATTTTGATTCCTTTTGGGAAAAGCTATTGAAGGGAGAAACAAGATTAGGTCTTACTTTCTTGTACTTCAGACTGATCCTGTCTTTGCTAGGACATATCCCATCACCTCCACAGCCCAGGGGTAAGTCATTCTGGCTCATGCCAGGCTGCAGAACAATTTATCAGAGTTTTCCATCATGCTGTGTGATGCCTTAAGCATTCTGGACAAGGAGCAGGTGCTGATGAGAGAACAGCTTTTTTCCATGTGGACAATTTCTTGGTTCCATATCCAACAAAAGCAGGAACAGAGGGTTTTTAACAAGTCTGTTTGGGGTGCATGAAAGCTATTGCTGCTTCACTGAAATTACTAGATTTTCTCTGGAAACTGAAGTATGTACTTCTCAGAAATAAAAATAAAATGGTAATAATAATAATAAAGAGAGCAAAAATATGCAATCTATTCCAATGCCCCAGTGCCTTTCTGTGTAGACTGGAAACTTTGTGCTATTTCACATGAAAGGAGTGTACAAAACCTGTCTTTTGACAGTAAAGCTTACTGGGACCCAGTGTATGTGAAATTGCCTGAGCAAGCAGTATGTTTGGGAGTGAATCTCTTGATAACTCATTTTCTTTTGTTTTGTGATATTGAGTAATTTGCACAGATCTGGAACATCTTTTCATGAAGTTTCTTTATCACTGGATTCCATCTCACTTGAAAGGCTTCAAGCAAACTAAATTGAGTGAATGACAGCATTCAAGGCCAAACATTTCAGGCAGTAAAAACATAGACATAGGGATAAAAAAAATAAAAAATAAAAATAAATCTCAGCAGCTTTTTCAAATCCAAGCTTCTGGGGAATCCTCAGTGTTCAACATTAAGAATCACGTGGTTCTTCTACAGGAGATAAAAAACAATGTGTTAACAGATCAGAAAAGGACATGCCATAACTCCCTGTTGTCTTGTGTGATTTATTGCATAGGTTAAGCTGGAAAAGTGGGACCAATAACTCTAGTATTAGCTCTGCTCTGGGCAGGAGATTGCTCTAGAGACCTCTGGAGATCCCTGCCTGCATACAGCTTTCTGCAGTCCTCCAAGCCTTACTTTTCTGGTACCAAGAAAGTGGCATTTATGGCTTCACCTTTGCACACTTTCAACCTGATAATCCCATAGCCCTTTGGAGAATGTAACTAGACAGCCTCAAAGGAACTGGAAGCTGACTGCAGCTGGAGTTGTCTGAGTTCTTAATGATCGCTTCTAGTTGCAGTGATTTGCTCCTTCTCACAGCTATCAGCATGACAGCATGGTAGGGCCTGACTCTCAGAGCAAGGGAAAGATGATGTTTAATGAGGAAAAGGCCCTCATGAACTGGAGCAGCCCACTTTTCCCAGGGGAAAGCTGCTCTTGCCTGCATCCACTTCCTGGAGATTTCAGAGATCATTTTGGAAGGAAAGCATTAAACCTCAAGAACTTTAAAACTTTAAAGCAGTAAACCTCAAGAACTGAAGGCAGCTGAAGGAAATACCAGAAATATGGGCAAAATCTTTCTTAGCAGAAATCAAACTCCACAAACTGGTCCATATAGTGGGAATCTCTTTTCAAGTGCAGAGATGGTTTTTGTGTGACCTGGATGTGCTGACAGCATTCTCAGAGATGGGCAGAAGACAGATCTGGACAGGTCTGGACAGAAAGACAAGCTGGATGGAAAAAAATGTGTGTATACCAACAACAGAGCTAAACTGAAAAAACTGAGTAAGAAAAATCCCAGGGCTATAAAGCGAGCTTCACCGTGCAATGCTGATCCTGGAAAATCTGTGCCAAAGGAACTACTCCCAGTGGACTTGATGGAATGACATATCTAAACACATGCTAGGTATGTACCTGGCACGTATCTTCAGGCCTGTGATAGACAGCTCTGCTTAAGAGCCTGGGTGTCTGGTGCAGTGCTCTTTGGCTGCCCTAATATGTCAACAGCCATTTCATGGTAGTCTCAGGAGTATTTTGGTAAGCTAGTTTTCTGTGTAACGCAGACTGCATTGCTTAGACACTTAAAGACCTCTAAAACCTGAGCTTAGCCCAGTTATATCACCTGCTTTCAAGCAGGAACCACTCTGCTGTTTCAGGTTTATACCTTACTCTGTACTTTCCTCCATCTTCTTTGACTTCCAGGCTCTGAGGTCCAGCTTTGGGATCTGGTTGCAGCTCACAAAGGAGTGAGGATAGCTGTTGGCCTGGAAGATATTTCTTGACACTTTAGAGATGTGGGTGTTATCACATATTATTCGTGACAAGGAGATTTTAGCCAGTGAACTGCGCTGCTGAGGAGTGAAAACTCCTTTATTCTCCCACCAAAACCTGCAGGAGACAGAAAATGACACTATAGATTTTTCCCTTCTGTCTTCTTCCTATTCGAGATTCCTGCAAAATTATTTCCCATTAACACCAATAACGCTTTTTTTTTCTTTTTTTTTTCTTTTTTTTTTTTCCCCACTAAGACCAAATTAAAATTTCTGGTCTTTAAGTTAAATGCTCTGTCTCACCCGCTGAGTAATTTAAATTGCCTTTCTGCCATGTAAATAAAACAAAGATACAGTTGAATTAAAGCCTAGCCCTGTGTTCCTTCAACTGAGGCACAAACACCCTCTTTCAAATAGAAAATTCAGCACAAACTCAACACAGACTGTGATCACATCTACACGATTGCCGTGGTGGGAACAGTCCTCTAATTACTCTCTTTAAAAAAATTGTTTCTTGTATTCCTGCTTTATGAATAGGATTTCTAGATGTGCAGTAGACTGTTTGCCTTTAAGCTCCTAACACTGTGTTTTGAGCTTGTAAGTCTTTCTAGGTAGGTATCTGGCAGAAGTTTCCCAGAAACAGGTATCATGATCCCATTTTCAGACAATATTGCTAAACAGTGCAAGAACCCTGCTTCAGAAAGGACTGGGAAACGTACCTTGAAATGGGACGTAACTAACTCCTGCACCTGATGTCCCTTAGCAGCTTCAAGGAGGAGGTGGCAGAGGACCTCAGGTATTTTGAAAGCACAACACTGCTCAAATGATTTTCGCCGGCAAGCAAACCCCAGTCCACCCATCTCCTGGTGCAAACTAAGCCTAAACTGCTACAAGCCCATGAGAGTACATCTCAGAACTGGGCTGGAATGGACAGACAGTGAAAAGTCATCTCTAAGACCTCCAGGAGATGCAGAAGACACTGCAGTGGTGCAAGGTTGTGTTCTGTAATCACAGGGTATGTGAAGGTGACAGATGTTTGACTTTTGCAGAGCACAGCTCTGAAGAAGCAGCCTATCTCTCCCAGCAGAGAAGGATCAGGGATGCTGACAGTGCCAAGCAGGCAGTGAGCCTTAGTTGGGACTTGGTGAGAACCAAAAGAACTATTAATCTACTTTACTCCCTTCAAAGCCTGACAGTGTGTTAGTCCCTCAGTAACATCCCTTGGCATGCAGGCAATTTTTCAAAAACTACCCGAAGCGTTATCCACCCCATCAGCAGACACTGAACATCTACAGTACTGTCAGCGTGAGCTACATAGGCTGACTAAACCTGGAAGCTTGTTTCCAGTTGGTGAAGGCAATGCATCTGGAGCCTGGTTTTCCCATCCTTAAAACTGTACTTGTTTTTCTTGTTAAGGTACTTACATGTTTCCCTTTGCTTGAGCAAGTGGGTGTTTGAACACGTAGTAATGTAGGCCTCCTTAAAACAACTTATCTGAATGCAGCAAAAGAGCTCAAACATTACCACTGTGTTTGAGCCATCAGCATGGAAAAAGTCAATACAATTTGCAAAATTAGTGATAGTGAACAGGCAGAGGGTCAAAACACTTGGCTGGGAAGGGATCTCAGCCTAGGATCTCAACCTAGGATAATAGATCTAGACAGGGAATAAGAACATCGCTAGAAAGGGAAAACAAACAAACAAACAAACAAAAAACAAACACATTTTGAGGAGCAATGAAAAAAAATATTAACCAAACAACTGGAAGCAGTTTCCAAATCTCCATTAGGAAATCTGCACAAACTCCAGTCTCACTCTGTCCTCTGGGGTTTGTGTACCCATCTCCTCTCTTACCTGTCCCCATCACGTATCTTCCTGAACTGGGTGCCAATTAGACAAGCCATGAGAGGACCAACTCTTCCACCTTTCACAAAGGGCTCTGCAAGCGCCCCAATCCAAATGTCAATATTCTTTGGAGTCCCATACAGCTGCATGAATTTCTTTGCCAGACTGTGATTCTTCAATACTCGAGCAAGTGACTTCAAACCACGAGGTTTTGAGAGCCTACAGAATTGTCTCCAGGAGATATAACCTGCAAGTAGTCGAGTATCACAGCAAAGAGTAGTCAACAACGTTTTTCCCTTTTTGGAAAGAGTTTTTCTCTCTTTCTCGTACCCTGGGCACAGGTAGGTTCCCATTATGTTTAAAACCTTTTTCTAAATTCTTCTATATTTCTATTAATGCTATTGCCTTTCCATTGCTTGAGGGTCAGTTTGTCCTGCCTGGTATTTTCATGCTATTTGTGGATGTCTTTGCAAGTGACCCCTGCCAGCCGGAGTTTCTCTACCACTTTCCAGCACCGTTTTGCTGTTTCACCGAGTGGCAAGGCAGATCCCCATGCAGACTCCAGAGCCATGCTGTATCCTGAACAATCTCATGAAGATGTGACAGAGGAGCTATGGGAGACCCATGCCCTGCTGAAGCTGCAGCAGATGGCCAGAGGAGTGACCCCAGAGCACTTCCAATAGCAAAGGAGACCTATGTTCAGGCACCTGATCCTGAGTGTGCTATGACTGCTCCTACCCCTCTGCTCTGGATATCCAGATGAAGGGGCTGGGCATGCCAAATTACAGCCTAATTTTCACTGTGGCCCAGGAACATTAAGGGAGCTCAGTGAGCAGACAATGTCAGAGATCTTCAGAAAAACAGGAGAGATGTCCTCACAAAACTTATTGATGTTGCTTTCTTTGAAAGTGAATCTAGATAATATGTTGATGCTACCTCTCTGTACAATAGGACAGTGGCCAAGTACTTCCCCACAGGTGGTCTCACATACATTTATGTCTAGCCACCCAGACAAGCCATTCCACACTGCAAATAGAGCTCATAAGGCAAGCTACTATGGGTGGAAGAGGGACACTGTACGTTGCCAGCTGTACTAAATTTTGTTTACAGCAAATAGCTGGAAATTCACTAGACCACAACTGGAAGATAATTTTGCATCTTGTTGGACTGGGCACATAAATAGCAAAAGGCAGTCTCGATTCAGTCCTCTCTCTATCTTATCAAATGACTGCTTAAGTAAAAGAAAAGTCTATAGAGAACTAATGCATTCTGCTACCTGCCAGCCCAGTGAGCTGCTGGGTACAGAGATGAGAATGATGCTGCAGCATACATTTCAGCTGTAAGCAGGATGCCTAAAAGCTGGTGAGAATTCAGAGAAAAAGATACAGCATATAGTACCACTATCAAACAATTCAAGGAGACCACATACTGCTGTATCAGAAAAAGAATCAGGAAGCTTTTTTGATGTTGCTATATCATCACCACTTTCATAGTTTGTGTAACATCAAGGAGCACGGTAACACTCAGGGGTAGGCTGAGACCCACAGACAAGGAGATTAACACAAATATACACTTTTAGAAATACATTTCAGTTCCACTGCAGTAGATCAGCAGACAAAACTAGATATTTGTGATTTGGTTTCAGATGAGGTTCTGTACAGCAGTGTTCCCAGAGCCAGAATGGAACATCAAAACCTACTGTTGATAAAAAGGCAGAGCAATCCTGTGACCAGACCATGCATCTGCACGCATTGCAAAGCCGTCTGGGCTTAAAACGTGAATCTGGCATTCTTCATCATTCAGTTTCAAAGTGAGCTGTATTGCAGTTCCCAGGATGTTACTGGCACAGCAGCTCCAGGGACTTACGTCAGCCTAATAACAGTGTTAGGCAATGGCACACCCTTGATTCTGTTGTCAAGTCCTATCAACAATCTATTTCTCACGACTATCTTGCAATGTCTTTACACTAGTTTTGCATTTTGCAGCTCCCTGTGAGTGGTTTTGACATGCTTGTGTGGTTTTTTTTTGTTTGTTTGTTTGTTTTTTCCTGGGACACTATCTTTGTAGCGAAAATATGATGAGATTTTTTTTTTTCACATATATGGTCTTCGGGGGCTGTGCTGGACCTATACAAATGTCTGAAGAGAAGCCATGGGGGCTTCTGGCCCGAATTCTGCTAATGACTCTTGCAGACCCTTGATGAGCCACTTTCATAATTTTGGCATTTAAACAACAAAATAAATGCATCAGATACTGAATGCTTGACTCTGTGCAATGCTAAGTGTACTTGTGGTTGTGTGCCTCCATGTGTCTTCTCCAGCTCCAGCCAGGCTCTGACTTCATTGCACAACCTGCAACCTACTTATCGATGGTAGTACAGAAAAGACTAAAAGGTTTGGAAAAGTCCTCTGAGACAAGTTTCAGCCAAGCATGGGCTGGAGATGTTTCTCAATGTTCGATCACAAGATTGCCTGATTTTCACTTGTTCTCCTTTGGCAGCTCTGCTGCCACAGCCAGCTTACCTGGAAGGCCATGATCTCTGCAACGCTGCATGTTAAGTGCAGGCAAATCAAACCCAATCCTTTCAACCTGCTCGAACAGCCGATCCCGGAGTTCATCCACAACCATTTGTTTCTGTGTCATCAGCTTGGCCTTACTGGCCATCAGGTTCCGCAGGAAGGGATCGATACCGCCTGCAACAGTTACACAGCAACTTGTGAGCAGCATAGGGTGGAAAGTGTGTGTGAAAGAGGCTCCAGAGGTCTGAATAAAGCTTGTATTTAATTATAAGCTTCTAGTACAGGAGAATCAGTTTTCCTGCACATAAAGCATTAGAAAGAAAATATTTTGAATGTTCTTAGAAACTACAACAATTAAGCAATCTGACTGCATACATCATAATAAGATGGGTCACATCTGACTGCAGAGAACAGCTATGTTGGGAAAACTACTCTGTCTGGTAGTAAAGACGATTTAATACATTTAATGCAAGCTGCTTTTAAGTTTGACCGATGCAGGAGCTTATCCAGAGAGGACCAAATGAAGTAAAGGTACACCCAAGACATGCAAGAAAGGCTTTACCTTCTTTCACAATCCTCCAGACACCAAAAAAGGTTTTGCTGAGTTGCAGTTTGGGATTTATGGGTTTATAATTTCGGTTTAATCGGCCCACAGATGGGGGAATTGAAGCATGAGCGAAACGGAAAGCCAGAGTGAAGACATTGGATATGCGAGGATCCACAGCCTCGTTGTAGCCTTGGTAGCAAGGAATCCATTTCTGTAAACTTGTTCCCAGCAAAAGAGGCAGGTAGTCCCTGTAGGTTATAATCTAAGGAGAATCAAGGGAAGTGTGAATCATTAATTGCTTAACCATCAGTTTCCTTGGAAACAAAGTAATGGGAGAGCTGTTGCTTACATCTTGAACAGGAGCTGTCAGACTGGGCTTCTCTGATGCTATTTCTGTAGGAGATTTTGCTAACACAAGATGCAGAGCAGAGACTTCCCAGGGCCAACTTTCCTTTCACCTCATCAGACCTTGACCCAAGTGCTCTGGCAGTCTGTTGAGGATCCTTTCTGACACTGTTGAGTGACAATTGTATTTCTAAAGCTCTGTAGCCTCGGTTCAAAACAGCTTTTGCACCTGGCCATTGCCCCATGCCACTGGCAGTGCAGCTCCAGGCACAGGCACAGGCACTGCAGGCTGCTGCTCCAGCCATGTGCAGGGATCTCTGCACTCTCTAGCACTGACAAGGGCATGAAAATGCAAAGCTTCATAACAGCTTCAGCAACGTCAGGAAGCACAGACACTGCTGATGCCTGACCCATGCTCAACCTTTGTGTGTAATGCACTGGGATTCTCTGCCTGTTGGTGCTGGTGCTCAGATGTCCTCGGACATGGTCCTCACCTCTAGCCTTACATCTTGACAGATGAGAGCAGGATGAAAGCTAGCATTGCCTGCCACAACCTCTCAAATATTCCCTCTTGGAACTATAGGTAGAGCCCATTTCCAGCAGCCATGTAGAACTGCATGTCCTCCTCCCTCCCATATTACATGCTTCAGATGAGAGAAAAGATCTATGGTGGTGACACAGATATCACCTCCCATGGGCAGCTGTTAGTCCTCTCAGAGCAGAGGTTTCCAGCCCTGGCTTCCTGTCTCTTTGGGTTATTGAGGAAGCTGAAGCATACAACTCAAAAAATCAAATTCTTTGTCAGGAGATGTCTTAATTGACTGAGAATTGCAAGAAAATTAAACCATTGGTCTAAACATGATGAAAGAGGCAGTGCTTCTAATGCAATTGTTTAAATCTCTCCACATTGGCTTATTCAATATTTGTTTATTCAACACTATCATAATATGTAATTTTGACAGTTTTAAAAACTTAAACCTTTTGATATTACTGAAAGAATTTGCCAAGCCAACTCAGAAAATAGGTTTCCAATTAGATATGACTAAGCACCATCTTTGGTAACCTTGTGTCTTCTGTCGTAGGAGCCAGCCTTTTCTGCCAGCTGTGAAACCTCATCTGTTTTTGAAGCTGGTCCTGCTCTGAACTGGAGGCTGGACTAGAGACACTGACAGATCCCATCCAAGCACAGAAGTATTTCTGCGACCCTAGCATCTCAGTCAGGGGAAAATCTGTAGTGTAGCATGGACCCAAGCATCTCTGCTCTAAAACCATAAGGACAACAGAATGTCACGGCTGGTTGCACCCACCAGCACATGGGACTTCTTGAGAGGATCAGACTTACAACCCAGAGGAATTTTAATCCAAATCTCCAATAGCATTATTATCCTGCACAAAACACTGGGAAAACTTTTCCTCTGACTTTTCTGTCCTCATGTTCATCAAACAAAAATGTGCAGTTAAAAACACATCAAACAATTCAGAAATGTAACAGTAGAGGAACATCAAAGATTCAGGGAGACCCCCTCTGCACATGTTATTTCAGGTATCTCTGGGTGGTTTTACTTTAGCCTAAAGGAGTTAGTGAAAAGCATTTGATTATTTGCACCCCAAAACACTGCACCCTATGGAAACCCCACACTAGCAATCCCACCATATTAACTCGGTGAGGCTGCAAGACAAGGCAGCAGAGCTGGGGTGTGACATGGTGGCTGTACCTGGATCATGGCACCCACAATCTTCCGTGCCTCCTGGTAGAGCTTCTCTCCATTCCAGTGTGGATTTAATCTCTTCAGTCCTCTAGCCAGGCGGTTGTGCTCCCGCACAAAAAGTGTGTGCATGCACGCCAGCTCCAGCATCTCGTTTGCTCGAGAGTCACCTATGAGTATCAGAAGAGTGCTCAGTTTTACTGCCAGCGTCCTGTGTGTGCCTGGCTGCTTCACACTGGGAGAAAGCAAACATCCTGCTTTGAACCATGCACAGAGAGCTTTGTAGGTGTCTCAATATCTGCATCATGAAGAAGATGGATGAGAACCACACACAAGGAGAAGGAACAGTCCAGAGGACTAAAGAGCTCTGGTGAAAAGCCATTTCCTGCCAAAGCAGCAATAGCCAAGATGAGCATGGTTATGCCCATTTTTTGGTTAAAAAAAAAAAAAAAGTCTAAGAGAGGTAACTTAAGGAGTTAAATACAAGTAGGTCTCCTCCAGGCTCCTATATCAGAGCGACAGTCTCAGAGCTCAAGACAGAAATGAAAATGGGCAGAGGGAAGTCAGGACAGCCAAGGGAGCTTTGTAAGTCAGAAGGCATCCTTCGAACCAGCTGAAACCATGGCCAAAGCATGAAGACAGTCACAATCAAGCTCTCAGAAAAGTACAAGTAAAAGCAAAATGAGTCACAACTTGAAGGAATAAATTACAAAAGGCATCACAATGAAATATTAAATCCTTCTTCAAATGTCTAGAGCAGGAAACCTGAAAGCAAGCAGGTGATGAGAGTATAAAGAAGCACTCAGAGAAGAGTAAATGCATAGTGTTTAGTCCCCTAGATCCATAGTAAATAGAGGGATTTGCTCATGCACTCAGCACAGAGCCCTTTTCATTAACTATCAAAGACTGTCTGTAAGAGGCTACAGAAGAAGAGACAAAACGAGCACTGTGAGGTTTCCTCCAGCAGATAGCATCCACTCAGGGCTTCCAAAGGAACTCCAAGGATGAAATCGCTGAACCCTGTTAGGTAACAGCACATGTACAGCTGCCTCAGTTCTCAGGGACCGGAAAAGTCACAAATAAGACTGAATTTTCAAAGGAGTTTGTGGGGACCTGCAAGGAGCCTCTGAGTAAGCCTGAACCCCTTCACTATGATTTTGTTGATGTCCATGTACCCAGCTACGTAACAGAAACTGCTCAGGCAGCCCACAGGTGCTTGAGATGGGAAGCCCACACCAGGAAGCACCCGATGCACCTGCCTGCTCTGCTCCCCACTGGGCATCTGCCACAGGCCCTGCAGGGTCCTCACTGAGGACCTGCACGGAACTGGGGAAGCAGCTGGAGACATGGAGATGTCTCCATGGGAGAGATAGGCAGCTGTGAGAGGCCAAGGGAAACAGAAACAGAAACAGAAGGGAAACAGAAAACACCAAGAACCTGAAAGGAGGGACCTGGAGGATGACACCAAGCAGAGCTCTCCCACTGGTCCTGTCACCTTGGATGTATCACCAAGGTGTACAGGGATGTTGTTCAGAGCAGCCTAGGCCAGATGTGCAGGGGGCAAGGGAACAGAAATCAGCTCCACAGCTGATGAGATCTGTCATGCCCTCAGGTGCCATGAACAGCCCAGTGTGGCCAGAGCCATCAAGCGTTAGACAAGAGGTCCTGCTGGCCAAAAGGAAGGACCAAGGGGTGAGAAACTTTCCTCTGTGGGTTCTCACACACTTGTAGCAGCACCCTGCTCCTCACTAGCAGGAGCCAGGGAGAAGGGAGCACTGCTCAGGACCTTGGGAAATGAAATATATTGGCCTCCGTGTGCTGGGAACAGGACAAGCAGCAAGCAGCAGCAGATGGAAGGTCCTGGCTCTGCACAGGACAAAAGGATTTAGCTTGGGTTGAAGAAATGGTCAAGAGGATGCCAAAAGGGTGACAAATGGAGCGGGAGATTGTGTTGATCGGTAAAGGTCTGCGCTGCCAGCATGCTGCCAGTGCAGCCCCAGCCTTCTCGGTGGTGGGGTCACCTCGGTCTGCGATTAGTCCTTTTCTCAGTCCAGCTGGGATCTGAGCTTCTGTCAGTGCAGCAGCCCTAGCAAATATTTCTTGGTAGTGACCCAGCCCAGCACAAACACACCTGTATCTATCCAGATGGGAGAGAGGCAGCTGCCAAGTGACAAGCATGGACAAGCCAATGCATCCCAGCCAGTCTGCTAGTGCTGTGTTCGCTTGGCTCCATCCAGGAGCTGCATGGGGCCCTGGGTGCACCATGGCATCCATGGCAGCACTGTGTCCCTGCTGGCTCTACTCCAGGGCAGGGCTGCTGAGCACAGATGGAGAATCCTCACAGCAGGGATATGGTCACAAGAAAGACTCAGGAAGTGAAGAGCTTTCTCCTACCTGCCTGCCTCAGTCATTCACCATGTTTTGCTATGCTCCCTTTTCTACTTAAATACAAGAAACAAGCAATTAAAGAAGTGAACCAGAGCTGGTGGAACTGTTCACTCTAGATTTCAAGGCTAGGGAACCTGCAAGGGTTTCAACAACCAACTTACCTGCAAGAAAGCATGGAATTTTAGCTCCCTTGCTGACCATGAGACAGGGGTCCTTTGACATATAGTCAAAGGGCATATACGCCATGCCCCTGTCAGTAAAATTCCGATTAATAGCCAGCAAGCCCAGCTGGTTGGTGCGATCCCTCAGCTTGTTGGCCAAAGGCACCTCACTGCCGTACACCACACTGCCATCAAGAAAGGAGGTGAGCGCGTTGATCTGTTCTCGAATTGCTTTGCCACCGTCACAAGCAGGAGCTGAGCGAATGAATGGGAGGCAATCTCTGGTGTTTTTAACTCGTGGGTCATTGGGTGGGATCTGAAGAAAGATAAGGGAATAATCCATCATCATTTCAGGGGTGCAGAAACTCTGCACTGTGATACTACAACCATAAGAAAAGCCAGGCAGTAGTGATTTCAGAGGCAGCTTTCACGGTAGGCAGTGTTGACACTGGTCCAAAATCCCATCTATGAAGGGTCAGACAGACAGCAGAGATGCTTTTTTTAGGAGTTCCAAATATGTGAGAAAGCCTGGAGGTGCCTGAGTATCCACAAAGAAAGTCCCATGGATACATAAACTTCTTCCCCTGGGTAAATACATATCAGATCAAATCTTAGAAGCTCGGGTGTTCCTATCTTATATTGCAGTCTAATGTCCATATCTACTCCACATTGTGGACAGTTGCCATCCAGCACTTGTAACACTGGCTGTGTTCTCAAATGCACATGTGGCAAATACTCAGTGATGCCCCAACCTGTCACAGTTTTCCTTGGGAGGAAATATGGGTATGCGAGCGAGCCAGAGCTGCAATACATCCCGAAAATCAGGAGAGTAGTGCTGCAGGGTGGACTTGTGCTTACTGGAGCAGAGACTGCAATATGGCTGTTGAGTTTTCTAGCTCAAAGCCTTAGCCACTGCTGAGAGGTGCTCGCCACTTCCTCATTCCAGACACTATGAAGCAGTTAACCATCAAATGGGCATTTTTCAGGGTACCAATGGGACATTAACACCCACCAAATCCTATCTCTGACACACTTACTATAACCCAGGCACCGTCCGTGTTGTCTTTGCATTATACCTCCGAAATAAATCCATATTCTTGAAGGAGATGGGGTTAAAGGTTGAAAACAGGGGAAAGGCTGTGGATGTGCTTACAGCTGGGGACAGCTCCTTGGAGCAAGCACCGCCACCTCAGAAAGAGTGGTCTGTCCCCCCTGGCCTGCTCTGCAAGGCTGTTCCTTGGTGGCCAGGACAGGGAGAGCAACCAGCACCTCCTGGTCGGAGGACCAATACCCTGTCCCCAGCTTCTCTGCAAGAGGCAGGCTGGCTGTACCTTGATGGGAAAGCAGGGGGGCTGCTTGGCACAGCTAGTGTGACAATCCACTTTGCCACTGAAGGTGACTCTGGCTGGGGTTTCAGGACTGAAATCAAGGTCATGGTCAATAAACTGACCCCACTGCATGAACATGAGTGATCGCTGCTGGTCCAGCTTGAGCTGCCCAGGGGGGAAACGGACGATCTCATTTGACACCTTTCGAACCTGCGCAGGATGAAGGCAGAACACGTGCATTAGGAAATGGCTATAGGAATGGGTGAATCTGTCGGGTTGTCAACAAAAATCACAAGGAATGATTCCTCATACGTCACATTAAAAAAAAAAAAAAAGACAAAACAAGACTCTGGACTGGAAGGAATTACAGAGAGCCCTCTTTGCTGAGCATTGTACTCTTAAATCTAGCCAGGTTTCTGAGCTTCTAGTCAAAGAGCATCCCTTAATGGACATATGGAAGCAGTTAAGAAAGAGCCATACTCTAGTTCTTAGACTGGGAAAGGGAGTCAAATTTTTTTCAAATATTGCTTTGAAATAGAAGTGTAAGGAAAAAAGTATTTAGGAATTTCTGAAAGTTTTCTTGGTAAATTCCCCCTGGTTACTAGCACATGTATAATCCTTCACAGTTCAAATGCTCCTTGGTCAGGTACACTTCTCCCATAGGCAGGATACTCTCCCAACCCCTTTTTCTTTTCTTCTGGTCTGTCCCCTATCACCATTTCTCCATCAGCTCTTCCTTCAGTTATTACTGCAGAAAAAGTGGTAAAAACTGCTCCAGCCCTCATAATGTGCTTTAGAGCAGAGTTAGGAAGCACAAGAAACCATGACCATAAGGCACACAACATGGAAAATCTTTGCTCCTCATTACTGCTGGTGGTGCACCAAGCTCAAGTGACCTGAAACCATCTCCCCTCCAGGTGCCACCAGAGCCACACACACGTCCCTCACTGATCACTCACCCATGGGTGCACAAACAGAATTTATAGCTCAATGTCTTTTATTCCAGAGATTCTCTAGCTCATTTTATTCTCTGACATAGTGCTTTTCAGGAGACAATTCAAGAGACAAACAACTTCCACAAAACAAATCAAAAAAAGCTGAGTCAGACCTTAAAGTGAATTATATTGGCTTAAATGTACTTGAGTTAAAAGAAAGCATCATGCAGGTCTTTCTTTGTTTCTTCTGCAGTAATCAGATTCATTTTCCTTTGCTTTTCATCCAAGCATGGGAGTGAGAAAGCATTTCCATTAGGTCACCATGGAGAGTCTCATATAGTCAGATGACACCTGAAGTAGGTGAATTTATCTTCCTGCCTCCTGATCACCACAATGCTAACTAGCGGACTTGTAAGGACTTACCAGTGGAAAGGGGAATCCAGAGGAACGCTTTTTTTCCGTCCACCCATGGGGAACTGACACACCATCTTCATAGTCTGCTGGCAACCATCTGGCCAGGGCTCTGTTTGAAGCTCCTAGTAATGGGTTTTTCCTGCACCAGTGAATGGAAGAATGGCAAAATGTTAGTGGCGTTAGGTCCGGCTCAGGTCTGATGGACCCATCGTTATCCCAGATCCTAGGTCTCCCTCCCAAATGAAGCCACCACCTTCTGAAAATGGAAGGACACAGCTAGCTCTCTCCCTGTTTCTTACACAGACATCTGAAGGCAAAGTCATCCTCTAGGCAGGCAGACCTGTCTGAATTCCTTTCTCCTCCCAAGAAAGGGGAGACACAGCTTTTTATGGCCAAAGCGTTTTATGGCCACAGCTCCCAGGACATGCTCTGCCTAGCAGGTGCTTGGCAACAGGGGAGGGATGGGGAATATTCCTGTGCTGTTCTTTTGAAAATACTCCACTGTTTTCCTTCACTAGGAAAGCTCTGTAAGTACTAAGAAATAGTTTTTACATTCCATATTACAGTCATGTCCATCCATATGCCCATGGGACCTGCACAAGGTGCTTGCACCCAGCCTGCGTATCCAGATTTCCTCCTGGGCAGAGACTGGGGCATGCAGATGGCCAGTTCACGCCCCATTTCACATGCAGCCAGGTCGTATACCCAGGTGGGAAGCCAGGAAGCACTATGAAACCCTGCAAGGGGGTAGAGCCAGACAAAACCCAGGAGAAAGCAGAAAGAGAAGGGTCAGAATTGTTGGCATTTTGGCCAAAGAGCTCCTTTACGTATGATACCAAGAACCCCTGAAGTAAGGCTGTAATTAAAATCTTCATGCATCTAGGAAACAACACTGTGGGCTGTAAAACCCTAAATAAGGCATCCTATATGGATCATCTATGGGTCCATAGGTCTGTTCCTACTGATGGAGGACCCATGCATCCATCCTCCCTTTAACACAGCCCCCTCACCTGTTGTTGCACTTGCCAGTGATCGTTCGGTAGCGGCCAGAAGATTCACAGTTTATTTCCTCATTCTGCTGGTCACATCCGCTTGCTTTGAAAATCATCCCCAGCTGAGCTGGTGTGAGCACGTCTGCAAGGTAACCATAGAGGATAAACACACAGGAATGTAAGAAATGGTCCAGCAATTCGTGCCACTAAGGGGTTTTGAAGGGTTAACATTGAGGCCTGGGTTTAGGCGAGAAGAGAACAAAGGGATTTCTTCGGAGAAAAACTGCTGACTTTGCACGAATGTGCAGTAACTTCTGACAGCCGGCCAAGAGACCACTAGATAAGGAGGAAGAATATGAGCCTCCCTGTCCGAGCGGCCCCCGAGGAACTAACAGAGACTGATAAGCAGGCGCACCTGGGAGGACTTCGGATTCGGGAAACCAATTATAATAACCCTGCCTCTTCTAGAAGTAGTAATGAATATGTATTAGCCTAGGAGCATAAAAACCAGCCGCCTTACGTAACAGGTGTGCGTCCCGGTGGAGCAGAGACTCCCGGCGCACCCAGCGCTGTTTGCTTGCCTCTATTCGTTTAATAAATTGTAAACTCTGATTGTAATCCTATTTGGGACTCAGTCATTTATAACAATTGGGGGCTCGTCCGGGATGGTCTTGGTTCCTGAATTCTGACTTGATCTAGGAGGGGCGCCCCCACCATTTGGTGGCTCCTGTTCGAGTCAGGTCAGGGCTAATGCCATCTTGAACCTGAATAAGGGCAAGCAAAGATTTAGATTTTTTTATGAGCTCCCTTTGCCGGCTGCAGCACTATATTTTGCCCGTAATTCTGCGCGCGAAGATCCGAACGAAGACGACGGAGTCGTAAGTATTTAAGGCGTATACCGTTCGGTTGGGTGGGTTTCGGTTGCCTGTGTGTGTGAGAGTGTGACTGAGATGGAACGTAGTTCCGAAGCGATTGTGGAGGTCTTCTAACCGCGGTTCCAATCTCCCGCGAGGGACTTGGCCGGTGAAGGACCGAAGCGATTCCTATAGGATTCGTGGGTGGGTGATAGGTCCTAAACCCCCTGCAAGACACTCTCACTAAGGCAACCAAGGGCTGTAGGAATTGCCACAGTAAAATTCCTAGATGGGTCAGACAAAATTGAAGACCCGGGACCAGAGAAAAGGGAGCAAATTACCAGACATACCACCAGAAAGTCCATTAGGGATAATGATTAGAAATTGGAACGATAGGGGCCCCAGAAAAGGGAAAAAGTAAATTAAAAATGGTTCAGTATTGTATGACAGAATGGCCAAAGGAGCCTTTAAGACCACATGTCTTTTGGCCCGTTTTCGGATCCTTTGAAGACTGGGTTTGCCAGGCCTTAAATATACATGTTAATTCAAAGGAACCTTTTAGCCAGGAGGAAAGTGATTATGCAGGATTATGGATCAGGATCTCACGTCCTTTTCCAGCCTCAATATTTACACTAAAAGCAGACGAGAAGTTTGACGAAGAAGAGAACAAAAAAATAAAAAATAAAAAAAAAAGGAAAAAGAAAAAGATGATGAATGGGAGTCATTGGATAACCTACCACCTCTGTATCCTAACAATCCACCCCCGGTGGTGCATCTTGTAATCCTGTTTTGTTCTTAAATGTTTTGACTGTGTCAAGGAGGAAGGTGGGAGCATTATCTAAGTAACAGTTTAGAAGTTTGGGTATATTCGCGGTGGTGTTCGGTCAGTTTCCCAAGTATCGGGGGAGCGGGGCTGACTGATTATCAAAGTGGTAGAACGGAGAGTCACTTCTTTGGTGGTTCGGGCCTGAGCCCTGGGAATTTGGTAAGAAGGGGGAGAGCGAATTTATTTAGGCCTCAATACCTTTTTAAACCCCCATCTTGACGGATACACAGGAGTGATTCCTTGTTTTGTGTAGGCTTACTAACAAAGTGCATGAGAAAAATTAGCATTTGGCTTGAAATTCGGTCTTATTGAAATGTAAATTTTGTGGAAAAGGTGTTATTGTTTGTCTAGAAGACAGAAGGCTGAGTGCTTCAGGTGTTTTTCCGAAGTCCTGCGGATTTATGATTGGAATGGGGCTCATTAATAATCTGAAATAGTAAAGTTTGTATGTGGAAAGAAGAGTTTAATCCCAGAGAATTGGGACATTTGGGAAGAAGATTAGGAAAAGATAGTAAAAACCTGCAATAAAAAGGTTTGCGTGGAAATTGAAACAAGGGACAGTAACTAATATAAATAAATAAAAGGGAATGGGAAATCAAGGAAAAGGGGAAAATCCAAAAAAAAAAAAAAAAAAGACGTCCTAAAAAAGAAAAAGCCTCCTTGGGTGCATATTGGCACATTGGAAGGATATTGTTAGAAATGGGGGCACAGAAAGCAAGAGGACTTTCACTAAGTATTGCAATCAATGGTGGCCACTATATAAACTAAATGGCCACTTTATGGATCAATCGACTATAACAGTGTCTTGCAATTAATGTTTTTGAGGAGAGAAGGAAAATAGGATGAAATGTTGTATAGTGATATGTTGTTTCAGCATGTTGGAGGGAAAAGGTTTGGAATTAAGTTGGCCCCTGACTGAGCCTTTGGTGTTGGCATTAGAAAAGTACGGGCTGGAGAAAGATAAAGGAAGCGTTAAAAGGATTGTTGAAGGTGTTAAAGGTTGTGTGGCATGTAGTATTTAACAGAGCTGTTTGAAGTTGAATGAGCAGGGAAAGAGGATGTAGGAATGTTAATAGTTCCCTCTCAACCCGAGGCTGAGATCTCTAAATCGCGGGTGTGAACCCTCTGGGGCAGGGGGACCGTGATGGGTCCGAGAGAGTTGTCGTGGAAACAGAAAAGCAGCTAACTCTTGAAACAACCTGAGTTCCTGTGTGAGCTCAGATTGCCAATGGGACCGCTCAGGGAACTTTCAACGATTGCATTCCCCTGACCGACCCCCTCACTGAGACCCTAATCACCCCGGAAATTATGTAAATACTAAAATCTGGTTAAATTGGCTATTGGGAATTGAGAATCTGTTCCAACAAGGTCCAAAAGAAACCCCTATGGAATTTATGGAATTTTTGAATTTCTGGACCAACTTTGAAATGCAATGAAAAAAAAAAAAATGGACCTGGCTTAAAAAAAAAAAAAAAAAAAAAAAAGAGAGAGAGAGGCAACTGGCTAACCTCTTTCCAGGGCAATCAGCCCCTGATATCAGAAAGAAATTGTCTTAGGCTGCAGGACAAACAACAGTCAGGAATGATGGGGACCTGGGGCATCTACCCTAGCAGGTCCACTAGTTGAAATAAAGCTAGGAAACGAAGACAGAGGCTTGAATTTTTTGTTGGTTATGGGAGCTTCTTTCTCTGTGTTAATTAGGCTGTAAATGTAATAGGAGCAACATATTCAGTGTTAAATAGTTTAAAAGGACGATTAGGAACTAAGACAACTACAATAATTGGAGCCACAGGGAAAGAGGAGGAAAGGCCATTCTTACAACCCCTTGATTTGCGTTTTGGGGGTAAGGAACTAACCCATGAATTTTAGTATGTACCAGAATGCCCGATGCCACTCTTGGGACGGGATCTATTAGCCAAATTAGATGCAACAATAACCTTTGAGGATGGAGAATTAATAATGAAGGTACCTGAGTCCAAAGTAGGACAAATCCTAATGATCAAAGATAAACCCTTTGTTAATATTCCAAGAGAAGTAGAAAATGCAGTTATAGCAACAGTACGGGAAACAGATGTACCAGGGAAGTCGAAACTGGCACAACTGGTAAAGGTGGAATTAAAGGAAGGAGCCAAACCTGTTTGAATCAAACAATATCCACTTAAGATAGAAGCTAGGCACAGGAATGGTGAAAATTATTGACAAATTTCTCAAATATCAGATTCTGGAAGAATGTAAATCGGAATACAATACTCCAATTTTTCCAGTAAAGAAGCCGAATGGCGAGTATAGATTTGTACAAGATCTTAGAGCAATAAATGAAATAACAAAGAATATTCACCCGGTAGTAGCTAATCCTTACACATTGTTAACATCTGTGAAAGGGAAATATAAATGGTTTACCGTGATAGATTTAAAGGATGCCTTCTTTTGCATACCTCTTGATAAAGATAGTAGAAAATTATTTGCCTTCAAATGGGAAAACATATTGAAGTTTTTGGACCAAATATGGTAACAACCGTTTTGGAACAAAGGGGGGGGGGGGCACTGGTTATCACCCAGCTGGAAGATGAAATATCAGGCAATCCTAACTGAACAAGATGACATAACCTTGAAAACGACTAACCTGTTATATCCAGCAGTATTTCTAGGAACCGTTCCAGAAGAAGGACCGTTGGAACACAATTGTGTGGAAATAATCGAACATACGCCAGCCACAAAGATTTGAAGGATGTACCCCTTGAAAGGTATTCAGTGGGAATACCACACTCCGTGGCACCCACAAAGCTCAGGGAAAGTAGAAAGGATGAATCAAACAATAAAACAACAATTGGCTAAGTTAATGATCGAGACACAGCTGCCCTGGACGAAATGCTTACCATTGGCACTTTTAAACATAAGAACTAAACCACACAGTGAGACTGGTTATCATCATATGAAATGTTATATGGTATGCCTTATTCTCAAGGGATGCCCCTAGGGAACAATGTAGTTGAGGATCATAGTATCCAGAAATACATAATTACCATTGGAAGGAGATTACAGGAGATAAGAGAAATTGGGATGATGACTCAGACACCACCTTTAGGATTTGCTATTCATAAAATACAACCAGGAGACAAGGTCTTAATAAAAACCTGGAGAGAAGAATCATTGAACCCCCGATGGGAGGGACTGTACCTTGTTTTACTTACTACTGAAACAGCTGTGAGAACAGCAGAAAGGGGTTGGACCCACGCATCCAGAATAAAAGGACCAATAACTACCGAAGCCTGGAGGGTTGAGTCCACTCCTGGGGAACTGAAACTGAGACTAAAGAGGAACTGATATCCCAGCAATGAGGTTCTGCATGAATTAAGGGCACTGGATAAAGAGGACAAGGCTGAAGGGAGGAAAGGGAGAAGGCAAGACCGGGGTAGGACCCTCCACTGCGGCGTGTATGGTCTACCGAGGGAGGCAACCCCTATGGGTATTGACCGCCGAGTGAGAGTGCCTCGACCGGACTTCTCCCACACCAAGATCAGTTTGTCCTGAGAAAAATAACATGAGAACCTTTTAAACCCATAATAAAATTGTGATTAGTTTTTCCAGGAGCTGGATCACCCTGAAGGGCTGAATGGTAACACAAGCTTTGAAAGCGGGCCCAACCCCATGATTGAAGGCGCTTCCCACACTCTCAAGATTGGACGGCGAAAAAGGCTTATAATATGACAGGTCGCCAAAGAGAACTGAATTGTGACTGTAAGTGGAAACCCAACGTGGGAGCTTGGAAGCGTGCATATACGAGTACAAACGGGGCAGACATTGTAACAGGACCACTCGGTAACAAGGACACTCTGTATTATCACGCCCCAAAGGGTAAAGATGGATGGGATGGTCATTTTCCAAACGGGACGTGGGCCCTAAAGGGACATTATTGGGTGTGTGGCAAACATGCTTACAAGAGGCTACCTGGAAACTGGTCGGGAATATGCTATGGGGGGTACATAAGACCCTTGTTCTTTTTATTGTCACAAACACAAGGAAATCATTTAGGAATAAGATTATATGATGACCTGAACAGAGTAAAACGATCTATTGATACTTCCTTATCCGGGGATAGTGCCCAAAAATGGGGAAAGGATGAATGGCCTCCTGAAAGAATCATACAGCATTATGGGCCAGCTACCTGGAACCCAAATGAGTTGATATCAGGAGCCCGAGAACCTATTTATAATTTGAACCGAATAATTAGGTTGCAAGCTATCCTCGAAGTTGTAACAAATCAAACAGCGACAGCCTTGGATCTTTTGGCTGACCAATCCACTCAAATGAGAAATGCTATATTCCAACATAGAATGGTCTTAGACTATTTACTAGCAGAAGAAGGGGGAGTATGTGGAAAACTGAATGATTCTAATTGTTGTCTACAGACTGATGATAATGGAAAAGTGGTCAAGCAGATAACAAAGGAAATTAGAAAGCTAGCCCACGTCCCAGTACAAACTTGGAAGGGTATGGATTGGGATTTCTTTTCATGGTTGCCTGGTGAACCATGGGTTAAAAGGATGCTGTTTTTATTTTTATGTGGTATAGTGACATTATTGTTTATACCTTGTATGATACCTTGCTTTACGTTGTTGATACGGCAGATAATAAATAGCACCCAATTTGTGATGACTTCAGTGGAGAGAAAAGGTGACGTGTCGATAATGATGCTTAAGAAGTGGACACCCCGAGAACTGACTGATGAAATCCAATTGTTACTGACAAAGGTTGAAGGAGAGACACGAATTGATGATTAAAAAAAAAAAAAAGGGAGGAATTGTAAGAAATGGTCCAGCAATTCGTGCCACTAAGGGGTTTTGAAGGGTTAACATTGAGGCCTGGGTTTAGGCGAGAAGAGAACAAAGGGATTTCTTCGGAGAAAAACTGCTGACTTTGCACGAATGTGCAGTAACTTCTGACAGCCGGCCAAGAGACCACTAGATAAGGAGGAAGAATATGAGCCTCCCTGTCCGAGCGGCCCCCGAGAAACTAACAGAGACTGATAAGCAGGCGCACCTGGGAGGACTTCGGATTCGGGAAACCAATTATAATAACCCTGCCTCTTCTAGAAGTAGTAATGAATATGTATTAGCCTAGGAGCATAAAAACCAGCCGCCTTACGTAACAGGTGTGCGTCCCGGTGGAGCAGAGACTCCCGGCGCACCCAGCGCTGTTTGCTTGCCTCTATTCGTTTAATAAATTGTAAACTCTGATTGTAATCCTATTTGGGACTCAGTCATTTATAACAGGAACACACTGGCTCTGTTGGGTTTGTGCTTGGGTTTCCTGGCTCAGAAAAAAGTTTCCCTTCTCGTACCCTTGACATCTTCTTTTACCACTGTATCACCCTCTGCTGTAGGAGCACAAGGGGCTCACTGAGGGTCATCCTGCTCAGACCTGTGCTGAGGATGCTCTTTGGAGCAGCAGATTGCTTTTTCTGCTTTGGAAAGCACTAAAACCACCAAAGTTGTGATCAAATCTTAGATATTATTAAGCCTGTGCAGAAGGGGCATGAGTTTCTAGCATTAGCAATCCTTTTCCCTTCCTCTCCCCTTCCTTTTCATCTCCACCATAAATTACTAACAGTTACAGTCATCCAAGCAGTTTGTTACAAATCTTTCCCTTATGGGAGGAGCGTGCCTCACCACACCGAACACACACTGAGAGCTGCTCGGAGAAGGCACCCCCGGGTGGCCGGGCAGCACAAGGGGATGCCGTTTGCATTTCCACCTCGAAGCTTTCCTCCTGTATGGGAGGTAAGCGGCTGAGCTCAGCCAGCAGATCCTGCTTGGCCATTGCTGCTAGCACACTTCCCGAGTCCCTTGGAGGTTTCCTAGCCGCTGCTGCCACCAGCAGGCTGGGTCACAGCATGGTTTGTCACCATGCGCAGGCTGGTGCGGGGTGGCCCCGGCAAGGAGAAAGGCTCCTGGCACGGAGAGGCAGGAGCTGAGCACACCCAGCCCTCTCTCCCTCTTCCCACTCCCACTCATGCTGGAGCAATGTTGGAGCACCCCGTGACTTGCATCTTGGCCTGCCAGTGCTTCCGCAGCAATCAGATTAATTTCCCTTTGCTTTCCCATGAGTTTATCTTTACATCGCAAGAGCCCTGCTGTGCCTGCCTCCCTGGGCTGTTTCTCTGTCTGCCCCTAATGTGCCTCCTGCTCTCAGCGAAGTGGTCTTGCCAGGAGGCAGGGACTGCTGCTTCCTGGAGGACGTTGCTCCTCAGCATGGCACGGGGACAGCTCACTCTGCTTTGTGGGAGGGATCCAAGGCCTGACCGCCATAAACCCCTTCCCCTCCCTCCTCATCAGCCCCACAGAGCCCTGTTGACCAAGCTCCCCGTCTGTCTGCAGTAGCACTGCTCTGCCTTCCTCCCAGCAAAATGACATGCCGACCTGTGACATTGAAGTCCCCCTTCACGGCCCAGCGTAGCTTCTCCTTGAGAAGGGTCAGGGTGGTTTCCATGTAATCTGCAGCCCGCACGGCAGCCCGAGTCCCTGCCACTGGCTGTTTGAAGTATCTCAGAAGCTCTGTGGGGGTCAAGACGTCATTCTCCAGGTTCTTCTTTATGCTGCAAGGGAGAATAAAATAACTTCTGCAGGACTGAAATGGGCCAAAGCCATGAGTCCTGCAGGTTGCACACCTGAGCCTCAGGCACCCCAGATCTGCCATGTTACGAGATGGAATTGCTGACAAAGGCAGAGTCACCTAACACCCTGCACAGCGCTGGAAGAGGGCAGGCTGCTCCTGCCACCCTCCACAGAGGAGCAGGGTGGGTGCAGGAAGGAAATCTCTCCAACCTGCCAGAAAACATCAGAGCTCTCAGGTCTTTACATCTTTGAGGCAACCAAACCTCACTCAACTCCTTCTCCAACTAATAAATGCCTGCAGGTGCCTGTCTCCATCCAGAGGTCCCAAGTGTCTCCATGTCACCCTGTCTTAATGCTGCTGGAGCCCTGAAAAGCTCTCAGGAGGAGGGTTCCTAAGCCAGTGAGGGGTTTCCAGCAGATGGCTATAGAAAGAGGAGGTGTACAGGTCAGTCGGAAGCCATATGCTCTCACACCATAGTGGTAGAAGATGGAGTCATTAGGACATTTTGTGGTCAGATCCCACAAAATGTCCTAACCACAGTCTATAGTGGTTTGCTTCCTCCATAGGGGGTGAAAAACTACAAATTAGCAGGAGCCTGTGCTGGCTCCAGCCCTCCTCAGGACCTCCCCAAGGGACGAAACAGAGCCAGGCAATACTCAGCAGGAAGGGAGGGCAGGGAGAACACTGTTCCAGCCCTGAATTACACCACGGACTGGAGATGTGGTACAAAACTGAGGGAAGCCAATATGCACAAGGCAGCACTATCAGCTGCAGGATGCAAAGAGCCAGGCCCTCTGCGGGGACCCAGCTGAGGATCTGAGGGTGAGAGCAGGCAGCAAAGGATGGGTGGGGAAGCCACAAGGGTGTACGAACAGGAGACTGGACACCCCCTTGAGGCTGTGACCCTCCAGAACGTGACAGAGGAGACCAGGCCATGGCTCGTGCACATGAGACAGCTGTGCCCAAGCCCGACTCTCACCGGTCGCGTGTGTCCTTGTAGGCTGAATCCACGATCTGCTTGGCTTCAGACACGCTGCTCAGGAGGGTTGCGTCTGACAGCTCCTTGGACAGATCTCATTAGGGGAAAGGAAAGAACAGAGGTGAGAACACTGTCCCATGCCTACTCACTTCAGAGCTTCCCTGTGCCGCAGTGGGTTTCTCTTTGTGCCGCCAGCACCTGGGGATATTGGCACTGCAGTGCTGGAAGCAATTGCTGCTACTCTCTCTGGAGAGAGAGACATCTGTGCATGACTACATTGCTCAGGCATGGAAAGGGTCTTTCCGTTGGTGGAGGCTTCAAATAGCCATGTGAGAGATGTAGGCATGATCCTTCCTGTTGTTTTATGGGGGAGAAGTTGCTATTTCTATAAAATATTTTGCAACCCCAATTAATGTCATTTATTTTATTTCTACGCCTACAGCCATAGTTGCCTTCACAGTCTGCACAGATACCTCTGGCTGCCATGTCAAGCAGCTCAGCATTAAAAGCTCTCATTTCCTGTTTTTTCACATTATTGTCTTCATTCCCTAACACTTTTAAACTAGAATGGGTATAGCCACGTTTTCCAACACACCTATGGTGAGTTTGGGTGCTCTCCTGTGGCACCAACTGGCAAAAGCTCCTATATATCCCCGTGTCTCAAGGCAGATGGATGCTCACCCCGATTTCCCCACTACTTTCCCCAGCCTCCTGCAACCCCCTGCTCTCCTGCCACTCTCATCACTTCCCCTTGTGCTCTGGGGAGCTCCCAAAAATGGACGTGGTCCCCATCATCAGCTGGCTGTGGGTTACAGAGCAGGAGGAGAAGCCCTTGCTATGCCTCCCTGAGTGGGCTCATTTTCCTACAGCTTCAGAAATCAACACAAATGGGAAAAAAATCTCCAGATTCTCCCGAGATTCTTTAAACTGTCTTCCATGACCAACGCAGAGTTCACCTCTTTTTCGATCTTGGAGAGAAAAATTATTGCCTGAACTACCATATGAGATAAATTCAAGGTCTGGCATGTGTTTTCCATAATGATTTAAAATCATGAGTTAACAAGCAGAGGTCTCTACAGGTTTTGGAGGGGTAAATCAGCACTGGAACAGAAATGAGTTCAGTTTTCAGCCTCCCTAAAAAAGACGATGCATGCAGTGATGGAGCTACCAGCGCTGCAGCCCAGCAGAGCCAAACTGCGCTCCCAGGGGACACTTCGCAAAGTGTGTGGGGTGGGAGGACCTCGGTACCGTGGGGGTGGAGCTGTTCTGAGAGCTGACTTCTCCTATAATGTGATTTTAAGAAATCAGATAGGAAATCAGCTGATAAACACCTGAAACTGTCAGGATTGCTGGCACAGTAGATACAAATTGGCTATGTTTTTTTCTGACCTCTCTTTGGGGCTTAGCTGCTTAAAAGAGAATAATTCAGATTCTCCTAGACCTGACTTCATTCTTTTTCCTACTCAGAACATACAAGACCCTGATCTGCAAAACACAAGAACAGAACAATACCATAGGAAGAAGATACATGTGCCTGGAACAGGATGAAGACCACCAGCAACCCTGGGAAGAGGATTTCTGCCTTCATCCCTGCAAAAAAGTGCAAGAAGTGAAGAAAACCAAGAAGCCGTGGACCTGATTATGAGCAGCAAGTCCCCAGCAGCTCCCCTGTGTCTGTGCAAAAGCCCAGAAGCAGATGGACAATTATTTCCCCAGCTGTATTTTAAAAACAGACTCAAATCCTTTGGAGCAGTTGGAGGACAGCAAGAGAGCCCGGCAGCTGCCCTGAGCATGCAGGGAGTTTGTGCACAGGGTTAGGAGGGCTGCCACTGGCAATTCAGCTGGGGTGGGGGCAGAGAAGAGAGATCAGTCTGCAAGATCCTCTGCATGCAGAGATTTGGGATGTTTTGCCCAAAACTGACCCCTCACCTCCCTCCAGCATGGAGCAAGGACACTCCAAAGCAATTGGCTCTATCAGAAGCAGAGCCCAGAGCTGTGGGTGCTGCCGATGGAGCATCATTAGGCACCCACCATGGAGCAAGGTAGGTACCCAGCAAAGGTAGCATGGCATTCACCTTAAAATTCAGCGTAAAACCCATTCCCCACGGGCGAGCTCCCTGCAACAACAGCAGCATAGTCCACCCCATCCTTGCTGGCCTCCAGCTGCACTGGGTGGTGGGGCAGAGAGAGGCTCTGCCGGCCCTGGGGCGAGGTGGGGAAGCTCAGACCTCAGCTGGGCACAGCCCTGGCTCCCCATCCGCAGTGTGGAAGTAAGTGGTCTGTGAAAGCAAAAGCAAGCGTGCATTGGGCCAGGCTCTCACCTGCTGTCTTCTGCTGTCCTCACCACGGCTCCCTCCACGGCCACGCTTTTATCTGTGCCAGGCTGTTATCTGCACCAGGCTGTTATCTGCACCAGGCTGTTATCTGCAGCGGGCTGTTATCTGCAGCGGGCTGTTATCTGTGCCAGGCTATCTGGGCTGACCCACAGGGCTCAGCAACGCTCCGCAGTGCTGCTTCCCACCCCAGCTCCCTAGCAGGGGGCTCCTGCGCACCAGGTGAGTAGTTCTGCACACCCAGCTGGACACGCAGCCTGATGCTCAAGCAGCGCTTCTGCATGGTTTTGGTGGGGGAGAGACATAAGTTAGTACTTTGCAATGGTTCAGGAGTCTTGAACTCCCCCCTGGGGATGTCCTACAGGGACAGGTGTCCTTTCCCCATGGTGCTCTTTATCCTTTGCTGCTCTTAAAGGCTGAAAAAAAAGAAGTCTCATAAGTATCAATGGAGGCACCAGCTGTAAGGAATGTCTGCTTTGCTCATCACTCCCCATCACGCCTCCCTGCCCTGCCCCGTGTTCCTGCTGTGGTGTGGAAAGGCCCACGAACGTCACTCCTAGTGCCCCACACTTCCCTGCACAGGCAGGAACAGCAGGAGGGGGCACCTGGCTGATGGGCTGAACACTCAGCAGGAATGCACCAACCTCCAGTATGCATATCTCAAACTCTGGGTAGCTCACGTAGGGGTTTCACCCTTGTCCAAATTGCCATTGTACTCCTGAGAGCTCACCTGGCAAAGCAGCAGCTCTTCCACCGTACAAAGCCCCTCTCTTTGTCTGCGTGCACATCCAGCTGATGGACGAATCCTCGCCATCTTACAGCTGTGCTAATGATGCAGGGAAATGGAATACTGCCAGACCAGGCAAACAAGCTGGTGTGTGTAGAAGCAAGGGAGCTGCTCACCAGCACTGATCAGCTCCCCCCTAACCGGGGCTCTGGTTTATTGCAGTTGCACTTCTCCTAATCAGAAACTCCCTGGGTCAGCAGTTGCAGTCTGAGAACGATCAAGTCTCTGCTGGTGTTCACCAGGTTAAATGAGCATCTGTTAGCTGAACTCTTCCCTGCATGGGGCCTTCTAGGAACCGCAGTGGTGGTACAGTGCCTCCAGCAGCAGCTCCACACATGCCTGTGTCCTCAAAGCTGGACTACAGAGGTGGCGCCGTACCCTTAAAGAAAATCTGCAAAGCCAGCTGCCAGCCTTGCAATGAGCCACAGGTGAGGCTGCTCTTGGAGCAGTGTCCTGTTCTGCGGTCCCTTGTCTGAGACAGCTTTTGATTAACTGGAGTGAAATCAAAATCTTGTGCACCTAGAGCACAAGACATACAACAAGAGCTGATTTAGCCAGGTTTAGTCAGCTGGGTGGGGAGAAGGCTCAGAAGAACCTCACTGTTGGATTCAGCTGTCTCATGGGAGGATTATAGAGCAGGAGTCTTTTCAGAAGTGCACAGAGAAAGGACAGAAGGCAATGGGCATGTTTGCAAAGGAATTCCTGTTGGACATAATAAAAACAACCACAAGAGTGGTGCAGCACTGGGACAGGTCTCAGGAAAGCGGTGGGTTCTCCAACCTCGGTGCTCACTTGGAGAAGACCATGAGCGGCCTCCCCTGGCCTCAGAGGTAGCCCTGCTGTGGGCAGGGGGTGGACCAGAGCCTCAGGAGGTGTCCCCACACCACACCACACCACACCATACTTTCCTCTGCGCTCAGCTTGTCAGAGACAGAAGCAAAGTATCTCTCCCTGAGCCAGCACCATCAGCTGCTTGCACAACGAGCGCAGCGCTGCTCTTGTGCGAAGGGGCCGAGCTGGCAGCTTGTTGAAGCCATTATCTCTGTGCTTACTCTGCTGTATCATGTAGCTCACTGGTTAGAAGGGGATAAGGATTTTTCAAAGGCTAGTGAGACAGTTAGTGCATATCTGTGCTGATAATTGCATTTCACAATAAGGAACTTACTTAATTGCTCTTAAAACTGCTTCAGAAATCCTGACAGTGGAAGGTTTTGAGAGAGGCTTTGTCTCTTCAGCATTCCCTTGCCATGGAGACTGTGGACCTGCTGCCAGATGGCCATGTGTGGGACCGGCCATGTATCTGGGCCTCTCTGTATGAGCCTTCTGCCAATTATCACTGCAAGTGCCAAGCCCTTGTGCTCAGCACCTTCACCTGCAAAGGAAACACTGTGTGCTGCTCCTCTAGAGCAAAAAATTGAACATCAGCTCAAGCAATGTCACCTCAGAGCAGAGGTTTCTTTACCTTCCAGCTGCTCTTTTGCCTGCTAGCCCACGCAGAGCTGGCAGGAGCCATGGTTCTGTTGACCATGAGGTGGTCAGATCAAAGCACCAGGCATCTCCACATCCCTGCAGGACTCCAAGTGCTCCTACTGAAAAACACGATGGTGGCGATTGTCCTAGGTGGAGGTTTGCACCACTGGTGGAGCAAGCTCTGTAGTGCTGAGTTTCTCAAGAGACTAACCCTCCTGGTTGGGCCTGCTTTGGACCACCACAGCTCAATAGAAGAGTTTCACTTGGGAGGTTCCTCTGAAGTCTGTGGTTCAACCTCCTTCTGGACTGATCCAGATCAGATCCACATCTGGATCAGGATGCTCTCCCACCAGGCGTAGCTCCAGTGAGCAGGGGTGGCCTTCCCCATCTGTGCTTGCAGTCCGACTGCTGAGCTCCAGTGGTGCAGCTCCAGTGAGCAGGAAAGGCTTTGACTGCCTTTACAGCAGTTCTGTCAAGCTGTGGGCTCCTCAAAACTGCCAGGCAAAGCCCTTCTGACTGCAGATGGCTTTCTGACAAAACAGCACCTTTATATAAAGCCAATTATATCCTCATGAAAGAGCCTGAAAAATAGCAGCCCTCTTTCCAGTCCTCAGGGAGAAAATCTGTCAGACAAAAGCTGCTTTTCCATCGAGTCTTTCAGGCATTTCCTTGGCAGCGCAGCAGGCCCAGCAGCACTGACAACCAACAGGACTGCTGAGGACTGAGAAAAGCTTCATGCATCTAGTACATTTCTCTGTTTTTATACAAATACTTGGACCAAGAGCAGTCAGGAACCCCACAATAAGCAAGCTCACATCCTGGCTGGAGGCTATATGGTCCCAGTTTCAACCAGTGATTAGGATGAGACCAAGCCTGTTGGAGTTCAAGTGTTTGGGCTGTGCACTTAGTCATATGGTCTGAATTTCTGGGTAGACCTGCGTGGTGCCAGTTGGACGCGATGATCCTTGTGGGTCCCTACCGATTCAGGATATTCTACGATTCTAAAACCAGGAGCAACTTCTCCATCCTCCAGCAGCCCATGGCAGGGATCCCCCTGGCTCTCCAGGTCTAGTCATGCTCCAGGATGACTCATCTGCTTTGTGCCATCCTAGAGGCAATCTGCTTCCCCAGACAACATGCAGCTTTGGACTGGAACCCTACAGTAAGTGGCTTGTTGAGACAGATGATCCCATTCCCCATGCACCCTCCATCCTATCCAGAGACACACACTGCCTCGCTCACTCTCTGGGACCATGGCAGTGATCCACGAGCCCAGGTCAAGCTCTTACCTGCGTATTTCTAGACATCTTCAGGTTTTACAGGTCTTAAGTAAGAGCTGTACAAGAGTATTCAACTCTTGTGTTGCTTGAGGTCTGTAAAAAGCTGAGCCAAGTCTTGTTCTTCTGGAAAAAGTTTTGTAAACTCAGAAACTTGTCAGAACTCAGGTACTCCAGTTCATCTTGGGAACTATGGGCAACCACACATTGATATTTTCTCTCAGTTCTGAGAAGACACTAAGTAAACTTCCTGAAGAAATAACTTATAAAAATACAGATTCTGTCCACTGGCCTTGCTGCCTTCCCAACTTCTTTTCTACTTTAATTTGTTGAGGATGTGTGTCCAGTGCCAGTATTGTCTGCTAACAAACATGCTTAGTGTTGCCAGTGATGATGTGCCTACCAGAGGTGAAGAGCATACTGGAGCTGCCAAGTGAAAGAGAATATGCATGCAGTAAATGGTCACCAAATGCCCAGGAATGGAAACGTATACATCCCTGTTAGGCAGCTCTTCATGAATATGCGCAAAATCAGAAACAGGAGCAACTCCTAAGTCAGTAAAGGACGCCAATCCCCAGGTGACCATTGGCTGCATTTGCATCCATATCTAGACTGAAGGGAAGTACCTATGGAAGGGCACAGTTTGGCAGAGGAAGAAACCAGAGCTTTGGGTGTCACCAAGAGTGTCATCAACACCTGGGATACAGTGCAGCAATTCAAATCCAAAGGTGCAAAGCAGAATTGTTTTGCTTCTTGTATTTATTTATTTTTTTAACCTACCAAGACCTGAAGGTCTTAAACCTTTCTCAGGACTCCTCTCAGCTTTGCTATAAAGCCTGCCTGGTGTTGGGGGAACCAACTGAATTAGCGTGACTCCACTATGCAATGGGAGTCTGTATATAACAGTGCGATTTGGTAGCATGCAGCCCAGCACGCGCCTGGGGAGCAGGGAGACAACATTCACCTTGTGAGGTACAAAGGCAGTACCAGAGCGAGCGAGCCATCCTGCAGGCACCAACTCTGGGCAGACACCAAAACGTTACAGCTGCTGTTTTTCTAAGGGCTTTGTTCTTCCGTTAGTCCCCTGATGAACTGGTAAGTGCAACAACAGACAGTTTCTTTCAAAACACCTCAAACGACTTGCTTAGGAAACTCCAGATGGTAAATTCAGTTAGAACAGCAACCAACTTCCTCCAGGCAGGGTAAGTGGAAGATAAGTTACAGCATGGAGGGTACTTCTGGCAGCACTAGCTACCAAGATTAGAATCAGAATCATAGATTATCCCAAGTTGGAAGGGACCCACCAGGATCATTGAGTCCAACTCCTGGCTCCACACAGAACTAGTGAAAATTAAGCCATATGTCTGAGAGCCTTGTGCAAGCACTTCTGGACCTCTGGCAGCTTTGGTGCTGTGACCGCTTCCCTGGGGAGCCTGTTCCAGTGCCTGAGAAGCTTCCTGGGGAAGAACCTTTTCCTGACAGCTCCTGTCTGAGCCTGCCCTGAGGCAGCTTCCTGCTGTTCCCTCAGGTCCTCTCACTGCGCACCAGAGAGAAGAGATCAGTGCCTGCCCCTCTGCTCCCCCAGGGGAGGAAGATGTAGGCAGCCATGAGGTCAGCCCTCTGCCTTCTCTTCTTTAAGTTGAACAAACCAAGCCACCTCAACTGCTCCTCCTATGCTGTGCCCTCTAGGCCTTTCACTATCTCTGTTGCCCTCCTGTGTAAACTCTCTAACACACTTATATCCTTTGTAGCTCTATAGGTAGTGTCCCAACTGTTAGGGGAGGAAAACTCCAAGGCAGAGGAGACATGGGGTCTGACATGCTTTCAGGACTCAGAAGAGACCCAGCAGGCCTTGATACTGGGTTGCTGAAGACCATCATCGCTTACGTCTGCTTCAGATATTCTAAGAAAACCTTGCAAGCATTCATAGCTAAAGCAACTATATGACTGTCCATCAAGGAAGATAGTGGTACGCTGTCATATCAAATTCCTCCCGCATCCTCAAGGTGCTAATGACCAGTGTTATTCTCCCCCCACACTCCCACCCCCCCAAATAAGCAACAATGAATCTTTTTGCTTTTTTAAGGAAAATGTATTTTTGTGAAAATAGACTTTATTATAATAAAATTTGATATTAAATAAAAACATACCTTATCACCAACACTTGTGGACACTGTGCTGGCATCATTCACATACCTCACGTAACTGTCTTTCTCAAAACATGTACCCCATTGAAACATGCAAAGAAAGAAACACTGAAAAGGATAGAAACCATGTAGTACAAAACTCTCCGTGGCTTAGGAAGGGATGTGTCTTAACTGAAGGAACACATCTCATATGAAAATAGCTGCAAACTCTCCATCCCCAGCTCTACGCTCCAACCAAGCTCCAACTGAGGAGCAGCCCACTGAAACAGCCAAATAAAACTGTGAAAGAGGCGGACAAAATAAATAAACAAATAAATAAATAAATAAACAAATAAATAAATAAGGCGGAGTCCCCAGCCAGTGTGTGATCAAGGTGAACCAGCCAAGAGCAGCTTACAGCAGCCCACGCTACAGGCGGAAGTATCGACCCCCTTGTGGGTATCGCTCCTTCCTCCACAGGAATCATAGAATCATTAAGGTTGGAAAAGAATCCTCACGCTGAAACATGACTGAGGCAGTGTGGGATGCTCCTAGGCACAGCTGCATATTTACAGTACAAATAACTCACTTTTCAGCCCAGAGACAGCAAAGAGGGTTCACAGCAACAGAAGAGTGCAAATTTTCTTTGCAGGAAGTGAAGGACTTGACACAACCTCCTTTGGACCAGAGAAATACCGAGGGGTGTAGTACAAGGGAGCTCTTCCTAAGGGGCTGGGGCTTTGCTGGGAAAAGCCATTTAGCTAACTTACAGCCAGAATATATTTTTAAAATTAAAATATTTACAGGGAACTGGTGCATTGAGGGCTGCATGGAGCAGGACACACTACTGTGGAGGTAGCTGTATCCTAGAGCTGAGGCCTCACGCACCTCGGTGCTGTGACACTGTTCAGAGCCACTGCCAGTGGGCTCTCAGCAGAGATCACAGCTCACAGACCCACTGAAGAGTTTTCTCTATTCAATATACACTTTTCCCCTATGAAAATACTCTAATCAGCTTATTGCAGAGGGCTTCTCCTGAATTTTCAGTGCCTGTGTGGACTGCACAGGCAGCCTACTCCTAACAATAAATCCTTTGTTAGTTTTTCTTACTGGACCCAAGTTTTTTGAAGAGCTTTTTTCCTTTGAAGAAGAAGCCTCTCTTCTTTTTACTCTGACCAGGTAAATCACTGCATTTGAGAATGGCCAGCGATGCCTGCTCTGGACACTGCTCGCCTGTGGCAAGGCAGGAAGGTGGTTCAGTAGGAGGAGTTGGTGAGGAGTCGCTTTGATCAACAGACCCATCTGGATTTAACTGAGCAGGAAAAGAGAAAAAAAAAAAAAAGAAAAAGTAGAAGTTAGACTTGAAGAAGGACATGACGCCAACACAAACCTCAGCCACAGAACCCTGCCTTCTCCCCACCAGTCTGTCCCGCAACCTGCAAGGCTCAGCTCCTTTGTGCAGCTGCAGAATCAGTTAAGAAGTTTCCAGTAAAGTGTTTTGTACCCCCACCAAGACACTGCCTGACCTCAGACATTCCAAAATCCTTTAACTTTGGGCTACATCAGAAATGCCCCCACCGAGGACCTCTTAAAAGATGTTGCTTCACAGCTGAAGAAACTATGTTAAGCACCTTCTCAGTGCAAGGATAGAAAGGTAGCGATGTATCCCATTATGCCTGCTGGCTGCTTGTGGCCAGGGGAGACTGGTGGGCTCCCAGCACACTCTGGGATAGGCCATTAAGAAAAACAACCCAGTAAGAACAAGGGCTGTGCAAGACCTCAGAAGTTCAAGGAGGCTGGCTAAGCTGGGAGGCTTCTGCAACAGTGACCGTGCTCTGTCATGGTCAGAAATTCAGATCCTTGCAAGGCTGCTCCACATCCATCAAATCTAGTCACAGGAGGGTCAGAAAGCGTGTCTGATTCTCTCCAGCAGCTCCAATAATGGAAAAAAAACAAGAACGTGGTGATGGAGCAGGACACAGGGAAGTCTTGAATCATGTGGCACAAAGCAACTGACGTGTTCCTAAGCAACCTGAGTATTTCAGAATATTAACTAGGATCTACAGCTCCAAATGATTCACTGTACGCTGCTCCTTTTGGAAATCACGAAGTGCCCTGGTCCTGGGTTCAGCTTTCTCTTCAGAACATGCTGATGTAAGGTCAGTTTCTGGCAGAAGACTTCTGCTTTACACAATCTCCTCTTCCTTGGTGTATGGATGGTGACCACTTCTGATCTGGCATGGCACACTTTCCCAAGAAGTTGCAAAGTTCACCAGGGAAGGGGTTCTGGGTCGCTGAAGCCTAGGAGAGCCCTTGTCCCATTGCCTTCTCTTCCACACAGCTTTCACGTGCCTGACAGAGAACTAATTTTCTAGGCTCCCAGCTGTGTATCCTACCTTGGCAGTCCCCAGAACCCATGACATGTGCTAGAGCTGTGCCAAGAGCGAGCCCCCTTGGCAGGTTGAAACATTGGCTCTGCTTGGGTCCCACTAAGTCAGGGAGAGTTGTGTGCATGCTCATTAAGGATTTGTAAGCAGCCACAGCTCCATCAGGGACAATGGGTTAGTAACAAAGGCAGCAGGATGCCCCACCCAGGGAAGAAGCATTGCTGAAGAGCAAAGATGAGCCCAGCAGCTGAAATGTGTCAGAGCCACAGCAGCAGCTGCTTGTAGCTCCCTGGCAGGAGTAGGTGTGCTCTGGTCCCATAGTGCTCCTGATGAACACCGCTGAATGAAGCAGATGCACAGACATACCATCGCTGCCATAGCTATAGCACTTTATGTGCTGTCAGTTCGCTTATTTAAAGTTTCCTAGGGTTACAAGCAAATGCAGCCCCACTCTATCACCCCATGGCTGTTTCAGCAGCCCACCTCCTCCGTGATGAAGAACATGAGAAGTAGCTGTGATTTCTGCTCCTCCCAGAGAACAACGTTATGCTGCTGTGAAACAATCTTCCGTATGAAGTTCACACCTTGGTCTGTCTGGCTTAGCAGAACCAGAGGACGTGGGAGCAATGTGAAGGTCTCTGCACAGCCAGGGCAGCAAAGGCTTGGAGCCCATGCGCTGCTGGAAACCATTTTTCTGGCAAAGGTGGAACAGTTTTAGGGCAGATCTGAAGAGGCCCAACAAACCCGACGCAATTTCTCCTGCTGAGCTAGGCATGAAAGACTGCAGGCAAAACGAGCGGCAGGTACCCAGAACAATTCACGAATGACACCATTATTTACTGTAATAAGGATAGCACAGTATCAATATCATTATCAAACATCAAACAGTTAAAAGGAAATGACTAGCAGTTTCCAGTCTCTGCGGCTGCAAGTCCTTCTTATTTCCAGCTATGGTACGCGATGCCCAGGCAGATTTCTATACACAGAGGCACTCACACACAAGCATGTGCAGATATTCTCAGAGGTCTCTGTATGGCAGAAAAGCAACAGAACCAGTTCACAGATTCATCTGGTCAGAGACAAATGACACGAAAAAGAAGGGATTCTTCCCTAAGAGAAACTTAAAGGAAAAACTGCTCTGGCAAGCTGTGGATGCCCTGTCCCTGGAAGTGTTCAAGGCCAGGTTGGATGGGGCTTTGAGCAACCTGATCTAGTGGGAGGTGTCCCTGACCATAACAGGGGGGTTGGAATTAGATTATCTTTAAAGTCCCTTCCAACCCAAACCATTCTGTGATTCTGCGAAGATCCTGATAAAGCTATTGGGGTTGATAAACAGAAGAGGCACGTTAGTTTTCAGGGGACACTTTTCAATGCTCTCTCGGGTATTGACTTGTATAACTTCTGGAAAACAATGTTTGAAAGGAAGAAAAACCACAGATCTCCTCCCACTGCCACCCAAAACCAGGGATCTCACCCCCCAGCCCCAAAATTGTCAGACAGAACAATTATCCAGACTAGGTTGGTTTTAGGGACTAAGTGTTCCTACTTCCTTAAGTTGATGGTGTATGGGGGTGTTTCAAGAAGTGGAAAAAAAAAAACAGACTGAACATGGGGGGTGCTCAGCCTGAGCAGGATTCTGCAAAGGCTACATGAGGTTCTTGTTGCTGATGTGCTTGAACAGTGGTAGAATGGCGAGGCTGAATTACAAAGCAGGTCTTTTCTAAACCTGAATATCCAGTACTACTACAGTCCCATCACGGTCCCCAAAACCACCAGATAATTGTTCCAAACTGCACTTCATGTGCTGAACGTGGCATCTCTTTAACACAGAACTAACTTGGCAGGTAAAGATCTGCCACCAGAGGGTTTGAAGCTGGACTTGGTAGCAGAGCCCCAGACCAGCCTGTCAAACTACAAGCAAGAACAGGAGTAAATCGCAAGTGCAGGACCCTTTAATAGGCTAGGCTGGGTGGGAAATTGAAGAGATCTTCTCACACAAACTTACATGGTTGCTCTCTCTCTATGTATCATTCATATCTATCACTGGACTCTTCTCTTCCTCATTCTCTGAAGAAAAGAACCGCCATGGCAGAAATAAATACATGAAATCAATTAGAATTGAATACTTTTTGAAGTTGCTTTACAAACAGTCTTTGACAGAAACTGCATATTAGTGAGGCAAAAATATTCATTCAATAGCTGCAGCATTAAGGTAAACTGCTCATAGCTGGTGAACATGAGTGCTTCAGCGCCCTAGCTCGTGATCATAACTTCTTGGATACTCCTCTTTGTACTGCATTTTTTGTTGCTGGTTCTAATACCGAAACGATGTTACTTTGAAAGTCAAACTGCTTCACCTTTTTCAGATGGCAGCATTTTAAGATTTACTCAGAAATAATTCTAGTAATTCACCTTCCCCAGTTCAATTCGGAAAGTTAATTGTCCTTACTCTCAGGCCTTTGGCACAGCATCAAGGAGAAGGGAAATGGGAAGAACACACATGGTGAAAACTTTAAATCCAAGAAGTTACAGGCGATTTTAAAATCACTCGTGGTCATGCTGGAGAAGCTTCTGTTAAGACTGGAACTAGCTTTAATACAATCCAAAGCTCTGATGTTAATACCATGGTGAGTATGCATGCTCACTGATGTGTTAGGTCTCAAGACGAAGCTGGCAAATTTGTTGGGAGACTTTTGCTATGCTGTGTCCCAGAACATTCAAACAATACTTCTCTAGAGGCTGCCATGCATCTTCTGTCTTTGGTGATTTTTTGCATAAGCCCTGTCCACTCGCCCCATCTCATCTCAAACAGGAGCACCTGTATGTGTTCTGCCTACATATACATGCCAAAAACACACTTAACTAGCATGTTCCTAAACTCTGCGGAATGAATATGACAGAGTTTGGAAAGCCTCGTGCTTGGCTGTATCACTCAGTTTATGACAGCTCGGGGATGGCCCTTAAAATACGTGTTTTCTATAGGAGAACATGTTCCTTCTTGCCTTACCCATCAAGTGTTTTGCTCATAGGTCGGGATGCTGTAATTGATACGACACAGCCAAAAACTCAGTGGGTAAGGTCTCTTCTCAGGACTCACTAAACATAACTAAATGTAGTTATCTAGTACAAGCTTGGTTATGAGCAGGATAAATATACTGCTTTTACAAGGGGACAAACATTCCCTTCCTATTTAGAAGCTGTTTAGATGGAGCTGGACTGCAAAGTACAAGCAGGACTGCACGTAATTAAGAGTGCTAAGCCAGAATCACCCAGGACAGGTGTGCTGGTGAAGCAGGGAGGCAGCAGGACAGGAAACTGTCTGCCACCACACAGAAGCAGACAACAGAAAGTCATGCTTGCATAGTTAATGTGGACTCCCAATGATAGAAAATTGGCTTAATCATCAAGAACTGAATTTTCCAAGTTCCCAGACTTCACAAGGAACAGCAGCTCGTGGATTGGCCAAGTGACAGAGCTACCAAATCTATCCTGGCCTAAGGCAACAGCTTCTCGCTCTGCAAACCCAAAGTCTGATCAAATGTAACGAAAAGCTCTGTTGGATCTCTGGCATAGAAACACAAATGAACTGAAGGCCAGGCAAGCCTGAAATATGTCAATATAGACATGAGGGTTTATCATGTTTGAGAGGTATTCCTGTTTAAAAAAGGTGTCATGAATCACAGAAAAAAAATTACAGCTTTGAGCACCCAAGGATATCTGGGCCAAACTGCTGTGTCCAGGCGAACAGTCAACTCCTGCTGAACCCAGCCCCAGTGGAAAGGGGAGAGGGGAGGGGAGCAGCAGCAAATTATAAAGCATCAAGGAGGAGCAGCTTGTGCTCCCTGCTCAGCAGGGGATCAGACGGATTTATTGTGTATGTCCCTCTGTTTATCAGCCTTGTTGGTCTCTCTTACCTCTCTTCAGTAGAATACCATTTACAAATGGCAGCTCTTTGAACCCTGAAGGTTCGCTGAATTTCCTATTATTTATCTTTTTTTTTTTTTTTCACAAATTCTGGGGCCCAGGCTGGGGATGGAATAATGATCCCCCAACATATGAAACAGGCCCTTGCTGATCAATGCCAGAGAGGATGTCAGGTCCACAATAAGCTGTACTATGAATTCAGCCTGCTATAGTTGTACTAGTTCCTGTCTCCTTTGGCAACCTCTGTTCTCATAGATGGATAATTTGTGAAGAGTCCATTGTTCTGATAGCGGAACTGGAGAAGAAAATCCACTCTGAATATTTGTTTCCACCCAGAAAGTTAGATCTGTGTAACCTCATAGCTGCTAAACCCTGGTAGTAACAGCTCATTAATTTCTCTGATTGCTCAGCAAGGACCAACCCTTGCTGGCTGTGATCAAAGTGACTCAGTATCCAAAACAGGCAAGCATAAGGGACCAAAACCACTTCTGGGTTTAGAAGATGATCCAGCAAACTACCCTCAAAACTTATTTCTGAGGCAGTCCCGCCACTTCGCCTCGTAAGAAGACATTGAGGCTGTGGGACAAACATTACACCAACAAAGCTTCAAATGCCTGGAAGCAAAAGAGGGGGCTGTAGGTAGAGCTTGTGGAAGTCCAGGCAGCATTTGAAGAAAGGTAGGTGGGAAGTGAGTAAAGGAGGAGCAGAGAATGAAAAATAAGACAAATGACACTGCAGAGAGATAGAAAGCTAGGGTGACACCAGTGAAGAGTTTGATAGAGGAGGATTTAGGAAGCATACTTCCTTAAGGATTGCCTCAAAGCCAATCTAGGCCTGCTCTTCCACACTTTTACGGGCCTGTATAATAACGTCCCCGAGAAGAACTGAAGATTGAGGAATAAGTACATTTGAACTGGGACCAGGCTGTGTCACTCCCTGCCTCCCACTGTCTAGAATGCCACAGCACAGGCAGTGACCAGGGAGGTGTCACACTTTTGGCCACACCTTCTGAGGACTGACTGAATCTGGCAGATGACCCAAATCTCCTGCTCAAGCATTTGCTTGAAAAGTATCAGAAACATAACGCAAGGGGGATAGCCCAATCTTTGAACCCCTTGCATCTGTGGGTTGCTCCCAAAGCCTTAGCCTGTGGATCCACTCCTCAGATCTGTTTGATCCTTCCCTCTATGTTTCATTTTTTTTCTGAAAGTGCCTTGGACAGATTTAAGATACATCTAACTTGGGATAGGTAGAAAAGTATTGGTGCTTAGGTGTCAATAACTCCAGAACTCCTTGGCATGGATATGAGCAAATGTGAGGAATTTCATGCGTCTGGGGATCTGGCTGAACTGCTTTGCTTGCAGCAGGATTTCATCACTGACCCTTGTGTGCATCTGAAGAACTTGCTGGTGGGACCTGTGATGTTCTTTGCTCACATGACAATAACAAGCATGAGGTCCCAGAAAATGTTCTTGCTTCGTGCCTCATTTTGTACTATACTAAGTCTTTAAGAAGAGCTCCTGGTGCTCCCTTCTAAACTTCTGAGCTCCCATGGGATGAATCAAGCTACATGCAATAACTTAAATCACTCCATCAGATGCTGCATGCTGTGCAACACCCACTCTCCAACCATGACCATGTCACAGCTTGGTTGTCTGTACTATGCAGTCTCACAATCTTACCTGGCTCTCAGAACTCAGTGGAAAAGCATCTTTATCTTTTGAATGAAGTTCCTCAACCATGCCTCCATCTGAAGTTACAGCTTCCAAGAAGTTAGATGGGACAAGCCCTCTTTGTTGGTTCAGCTCTCCCTGAAAGATCAACGTTCAGTTCCCATATCAGGTTTCCTGGCTGATGGAAAAATAAATAGAGGAGCAGCCCCATTCCGAGAAGGCTATGCTACGGCCTGAGAGAAGCTCAGGAACACATTCATGTTGGAAGCATCCTCAGTAAGTTTCACAACTCACATTCTTGCTTAGTTGTGGAACAATTCAAAACGCAAAAACACACGAGTGTAAAGGAAGAAAAGATGATGGCAAGCTATGACAAATGTATTCCAACAGCATGGACAGACACCTCTAAGTCATAGACTATGAAAACTATTTGCACTTTACAAACTCAAAAAATTTCCACTAATAACCTGGAAGCAACTGGAACATGATTGTGCCACAGGATTCCTAAAGGCCTTTAAATTGTTCTGGTATTTAATTTTTTTAAGAATGAAGTACTGCTAGTACAATGCCCTGTAGGCCTTGTCTCTATGCTCACTGACATCTGGAGCTCAAAACCAAGCTTGGCTGTCTTTCCAAAAATTTGTCTCTAGTTCAGCAAGAGGTAGCTGGGTGAGACAAAACAACCCCAGCAATGTTGTCTGACCAACGCCATGAAGGAATTCAAACAAAACATTCGTAACAATGCCTCCAGACTTTACCTAGTGGTGAACCTCAACTTTGATGTATGACTGCATACTGTTTTCTGTGCAGGAAAAGAGGGATGATCCAAGGGCTAAGAAACGTGTCTAACACACAGCTTGCTGGCAGGCATAGTCCCCAGCTATCCACAGTAAATTAAACAGATATCAGTGTTTGTTGAAGTTGGTATGTTGATGTGTGGCAGGATGGGGATCAGCATACATTTTATTCTTATATTACCATTTTAGCCTCCTGTCCTGGATAAGACCATGTGTCAGAGTCCTTGGCGACAAATCAGCTTGTAGCAGATGCTGATGCAACTGATCTATGTGCAGTAAACGCATCTTAGGCTTTGGGAAACCTGCAGTCAATTTAGTCCAAGAAAGAAACTCAGAACCATTTGGAATATTAGGTTTAGAGGAGGAACATGGACTGCAAGAAACAATCTGCTTATTCTAAGGAGGCATGTGTTCACGTGTTCCAGCAGCAGAACATTTTATCCCTAATTTTTGCTCTCCTGCCACTAGATGGAATCCAAGGATTTCAGATGTAGCCAAAGGACCCAGCCAACCCCAATACTTACATAATAGAACCCATCATCATCCATGGACCCAAACACAGTGATAATGTCCCCTGCGCTGAAAGTCAGTTCAGCCTGCAATGAACAAAAGGAAATGATGGTCACAGGAGGAGCACTGCCTGGAATTTCTCACAAGGTTGCCCTGGGGTGCTTGCACAATCTCACCATGAGTGAGGGAGGCCATTGTGATAAGACTTGCAGGAACAGAACGCAGAACAACCAACCTGGGAAATTGTGCAATTCAGTGTTAAGGAAGCATTTCATAAAGTAGGATAAGAGCAAAATTTGTCTCGTAAACCAATTTTAATAGAACTTCAAAATGGTACCTACCACCTGTTCTAGAAAGGGGTGCCAAGAACAAATTGAACAAGCACCAGAAATACCTTTTTTTTTCCTTTTTAATATAAACACTAAATCCCCCCTTACCTTGGATGACTGTTCTGTATGCAATGCTCAGGGTACTCCTTGGAGCACAAGACCAATGCCAAAGATATAGGTATTCTCTTCTAATGGAAGGAATCCCCCCAGTTACAGTGAAACAGTTGCTCTAAGATAGAAGAGGTGGAGTCTTCCAACAGGCTGCATAATGGGCAAGTCCCATTGGAGACATGTTTTTACATGAAATTCACAGAACCACGGAAGCACTGGCTCGAAGAGACCTACTTCTGATATATTTACTTTATTTAGTTCCCAGTACTCGATTTCTCTCCTGAGGCTGCAGGTTCCTACTGATGGCAGTGAATGACTTTGTCCTAGCAGAAAGCAGCTTCTAGGGAACTTCACTCACAGGCACAAAGAACTGCACAGCTGATCCTATTAGGTCTTTCTGCAGGTTCAAAAACACCAACTGCAGCTTTCCAGCAAATCAAGTGACCAAATTTTCTGTGAGTTTGAATGGGGAACACCTCTAATAATGCAATGTCAACAGCACCTTGTTGACAAGGACTCAAAAAAAATTCTTTGGTCAGATGTGTGAATATCTGCATAGATGCTGGTTGATGCATGTTTTTATTGTATGTCTCCTAAAATAATCCATTACCCCCAAAATACTCTGTCCTCAGAAGCAGGCTCTCTTGTTCATAAAACACACAGATCGGGTGTCAAGCATTACCTGTATTGCGCCACCTCTTGGCCATACATTCTTTTTACTATACTATGTTTGCTCAGAGTAGACCGATGCTGCTACAGAGGAACAAAAACAGAGCATGTTCTAATTCAGAAAGTCTTTTTTGCTGGAAGGATTTTGCTTTACAATCTTTCCATCAGAAACATATTTATCCACAAAATCCCTGTTTGGATTATATGTAGAGACTGCTTGAAAAGCCGAGCTTAGAGGACTGGTCCATTAAATTGGAATTAAGTGTTCTTGCTTGAACAAAGACCTACACAGGTAGCTAACACAAAAGACATGCTCCATAAAGACACGTTCACCATAAGTATCAGAAATCAATTCTGACCTTTAATCAGGTATTTCCATTTACCACAGGATGCCCCGGATCAGTTGCTAGCAGCAGGGGCTGTTTAGTCCTGTCTAAACACTTACAGGATGCTACAAGGCCACAAGATGCTCTAATAGCTTCACAGAGACAAATACTGAAAACTATTAGGGGTGTGTTGCTTCATACTCTTCACAGAATAATAACTGACTGCTGTTATTAGGGAATACATGAGAGAACGTATGGGCAAACTTTATATTTTATGGCTTCAGCCAAATCGTTTTAGTCATTATTTTGCCATGCTATAATCACCTTAGTTTTGACCAAAGTCTTAAGTGTCTCAGGACAGAAGAAAAAAAGAGTGGAAAAAGAAAGGTATCAGAGGACTGAGCAGCTGCTGGTTACCTCTGCATCTGCATTTGGGGAGCTCTCCTTAGGATTATAGTCAAAGACAGCCATCATACTTCGAGGAGTAAGTAGTTCAGCTTCAAAGTCCTGATGCTTCTGTCCTGGAGGACAAAAACATAACAAAACATGCTGAGCTGGAAGGCAAAGGACAAAATACCACATCACAGCAGCTCTTCACTCTTCTTGGGAGTAAATTGAATAAAATGAATACAAGGGGGAAACTGAATGAGCAAGAGGTCTTAGAGGACCCCGAGATATCTGGTAAAGCAGTTTTCTGATCTCCTGCATTAACTCGCAATCACAGAACCGGTGACATCTCCCACTTGCAGTACCCTGGTATCCTGCCTATAAATACAGGAGTTTTAATTTTTTTTTAATTTTATATACTAACGAATACAAACACACAAGACAGCAGTCTCTTTACAGTGTCTCCAATGGACATTTCTCTTTTCTCCATGTAAAATATATCCTGAGGAATAAATAAGTGCCAAGGACACAGGAAGACCCTAAACAACATCAACAGGCAGTCCAGCCACACCGGCACAAAGCTCAGCACAAAGGGAAGGGCAGGCAACACCCTGCATTTTTACAACCACCTACCTGCTCAGCCCCATTACTTAAAGACCTGCTCTGGCTCTACAAAAGCAAAGCTTGGCACTACAGAAAACACAAATTGTCCAGTCCTTCATCTTACAGGTCTGATCTATGCTTCAGGTCAACACTGCATGGGTTAGCAAGGTGTTTGCAGGCTTGAACTCTCTTGACATCAATAAATCACAGAGCACCTAAGCATAGAGAGAACTCCTTCAAGGGACCTTGGATTTTAAGGATCGCAGCATCAGATGAATAAGAGATTACCCTGCCCTTGGAAAGCAAAACCAGGTGTGCCCTTCACCTCCAAAGGCTCCCTTGTTTAGTCAAAGGCCACTGCAGTCACTAATAAATTAAAGAACTACAACTCTTCTTCCCTGAGAATGACCATTCTCTTACTTACAGTGCTCTGAATGAGGACTACAGCTACAGGACAAGAAGCAACGGGCACAAACTGAAACACAGGAAGTTCCGGCTGAATATGAGGAAACATTTCTTTGCTGTAAGGGTGACAGAGCACTGGAACAGGTTGCCCAGAGAGGTTGTGGAGTCTCCATCTTTGGAGATATTCAAAACCTGCCTGGATGTGACCCTGTGCAACGAGTGCTAGGTGACCCTGCTTGGCAGAGGGGTTGGACAACGCAGACTCCAGAGATCCCTTCCAAACTCAACCATTCTGTGATACAGGATGTTGGATTTGCCTATGACCACAAAACTAGTGTCCGTATTACGATGCCAATGTAGCATTCCCCTTCTTACAGTAAGAAAGAGCAATTCTTACCTGGATGAGACTTGTACTTCTCCTGTTTATCCAGTTCTGCTGGGGGGAGAAAACATCTTGTCAATGGGTATTCGTCTTTCAACAGTGTCCACACCACATAACTGACAAACAACAATAAAAAGAACAAACACCACAGCAGCAAAAAACAGAAGCAAACTGTTCATGCAACTCAAAGTCTAAGCCAGTAACCATGACTCAAGGATGTAATAGGACGCAGAGGTCAAGCTCCAAAACTATAAAAGACATCACTGTTGTTAAAAAAACTTAACACCAGCAGGGATGGAATCTCTTTCCACTTCCTAGCAGTCGTACAGAGACAAACATCTGAGGGTCCTGTAAGCAAGTAGTAAAAATTCAATGCAGTCTGTAATCCTATTGCAAAAACCAAAGAGGAAGCAGTGGATGACACAGACCTTTCTTGGAGCGTCTGGGTTTTGGAGGAGGGACGGTTTGGCGGCGTGGAGGTGGAGAAAATGTGCCATTTCCTTAATAAAAATCCAAAAAAGCAAATAAATAGACAAGAGAAACAGACAGTGAATGGAAAGTGAAAAGCATCTTGAAGAGTGAACAGGCAACAGAGTGGCATGACATGCTTCCCCTGGGAAGCAGACACTGTGATTTCTGTGCACAAAGCCCCAGTCTCTATTTACTGTATGTGGACTCAGACGAGGCATGATCCACATCCTAGACATATACAGAATTCCACATTGTATTTTTGCCCATAATTGATGCCACAGTATACATCTGACAAACTTTGCCACTTAGCTGCATTTTATCTTTCAGAAGTAGCACCACAAAGATAAAATAAAGCCTTTGTACCATTAGTACCTAAAAAATGCCAGGTGAGGTGTATCCCATCAGCTCAAGTGGGAAGGGACCTTGGGATGTCTCTTGTTAAAACTTCTGAACAGAACAGGGTCAATACTGGATTTGGACCAGGCTGCTCAAGGCTTTGCCTCACTGGGTCTTGAAAAACTCTCAGGACAGGGATTCCCCCACCTCTTGAGTCCTGTACCAATGCTTGGTTATCCTCATAGTGAGAGATCTGTTTCTTTTATGTGGTCATAACTCTCAACTGATTATTATTTTCCCTTTTCCTTCAGCCATGCAGTACCATGAACTGCCCGGTTGTGCCTGCTCGCTAACCTCTTTTAAGGTGCTAGAGGGCTGCCAGAAGTCATTCTTCACATACCCCAAGCCTTCTCTTCTCCTAGCTAAACAAGCCACAATCCCTCAGCCTCTCATTGTACAAACCGCTCAAACACATCCACTGCCCCTGTATGGCTCTTCAGTGCTTGAACATGTCCCTTTAAGTTCCAGAAAAGTGAGGATTTCTAGAGAAGCCAGCACATACATCCCTAGAGGAGTCCCCAGCTGAGCCTGCAGAAGGAGTACCCAGACCAACCCCTTAGAGGCATTCCCTCAATTACCAGGCTGTAATACGGGTTTACAGCAGCACAAAAACAGGCACGTACAGCCCAGCTGCCTAAGGGAACAAGGTTTACCGTCTCTGTACACACCCCCACGTATCTTTTTCACTACCCCCACTCTTCTGGAAACTTTCAAATCCACTATGTTTCATGCAGTCTCAGAGCTATTAAGGTTTTTATTCTGGGAGGACGCAACAGGGGAGGGGACAGAGAGCCCTGTACGTCCACACAGGTACAAAGGCCGCCACGGGCATCAAATCTTCTCTGAGTACCAGGGAATAAATTCAAGAGAAACATTATGAATGTTCCAGGGGTGAAAAAAGCCTTAGTAAAATCTCTGCTCCCCGTAGACATGAGAGGGGCCAACAGACACAGACCTACCAAAAAACACACAGCCACAAAGTGAAAGCAACTGCCTCCAAGTCCTGTGCTCCTGAGGGCTCACCTTCCAGAGACCCACATTTAGCAGTTGGGCATGGTTAAACCCTTAGTCTCAAGGGCTGGACAATAGGTCTCCATGCAGAGGAACAGAAACAAGTTTGATTGCTTCTTTTTCATTTTTCCTCGACTGCCTGTGAGAACAGCTCAGTCCTTTGCCACCCCAAGCACCCAAAAACCCCATACGTGTGCTGTTTCCGCCTGCTGAACTGGTAAGGAAAAGGTGGCTGGCCAAACCACAAATTTCCTCTCGTTTTAACAAGTGGAGAAGGTCAAAGAATTGCCACTGGTAGCACAGAGTACAAAAACAAGCACGGGATGAGACGGAGGGATAAAAGACAGGCATGTGGGTCACAGTTTGTTGACAGCAGTCTCAGGGCAGCTCATAGCCCTCCAACTGCAGTCTAACCCAGCCCAAGCAGTAATGGCTGCAAATCCCAGGGAAGGTTCCTCTCCTCTCTCTGAACATGAGTGGAAAGAAACAGGAAAGCCTCTGCAGTGCATAAACCACTGAACCATGTACTTCAGGGAGTGAGTGAGAAACAGCCCACGGACCAAGGTCTGCCCATTGTACACTCTTGCTTGACTGCCTTGCTGTCTCACACCCTTCCTACCATTCACTACGAGCCTTTGCCCATCTTTCTTCTTTCCCACATTGCAATTCTGTCACCTAAGGGCCTACAGGCTCAGTTACAAACTCACAGAACAAGGGAGAGCACAAAAGTGAAAACTGTGTTCACAAATTTCAGTTGCTCTTCAAACTTTTGGTCCTTCTCCTCTACTGAGGATCAGCTTCACCAAACTCTGTGTGGAGTTCAAAAGCACAACACTTCAAGCACTGGACCAACTCAAGCAGCTGCAAATGCAACTCTGGGCAGTGCTGTGCTGCACTAGAATCTGGTATGAACCAAGACCTCAGACATCCCTGCTTGCCACTACTGTAGCCACTAAACAAGCGTTCAGATCCTGGGGATGAGCCATTTTGGTGGGCTGCATTGGCCACAAAACTTGACAGCACAACTGAGCTTTCTACAGTTCAGCAAGGACATGTGAGGGCAATAGCACAGCACACACAGAAAGGAGATACAGTACCTATGCTCTCCATTGGCGTGTCGGCAGGAAGGAACCCTTGCTTTAGGAGCTGCCTCTTGATTTCATTATTCTCCACCTGGACTTCAGATACCATGTTACATGGAATGTAACCCTCTCTTCCTGCACATTCACCCCTGTAAAAGCCATCAGCATCCTTGTCTCCACACACCTGCAAGGTAAAAGACAGGCCAAGGACTGCTTACATTACAGGGACCAAGACACAAAGACAACAGAGAAAGGGAATCTAAGGAAACTCCCAAGATGAGGAAGCTCCGCTTCCCAAAGTTTACGCTGTCCCTGGAACAAGAGGTGGCTCCATATAGAGTAGATGTTCACTAAGACCTGCTCCTACCTTCAGGATCTGCCCCTCCTTAAACGGGAGCTCCTCTTCTGCTGCATCAGGGTTAGGAGACATAGAAACAGGATCATAGTCAAAGAGGGCCACAAATATTCTAATGCCATCATCTTTAACAGCAGTTTCTGACGCAGCACTCCTTGGAGGACCTGGAAGTAGTCAGGCGACACACCAGATATAATGTAAGCACCATTTCCCTGCCACAGACCTGCATGGCTAAAATACTATCAGCCTCCCCCATGCAATTTCCAACAGCCTCCCTCTCTTCTGCTGCATGACTCTCCCCTCCTTCCCCACTCACCTGGACTAGAGAGCAAAGGTTTCTGCATTTGACTTCTTCTTACGCTCCTGTTCCCTCTTCTGCTGGGAGCCTGCCAGGCAGCTGAGCCAGACAGCTCCTGGCCCCTAGGATCTTTATTACCAGACGCCTGCAACAGGAACCACCAGAGAGTTAGTAGCAGCCTCTGCCTTCCAACTCACGTGAACAGCGCTCAGCCTAAATGCACTCCACAAAGCGCAGTGCATCCAAATGCAACATTCCTCTTCAGGGACACTCTAGAGCTGAAAATACTATGGGAGGTGGAAAACAGAACTAAATACAGGCAGACACCCAGCCTGGCACCGGGGATGCAAGGACGCAGGAAAGGGCATTTCAAAGGAAGGTAATGACATTACAGTCATCATCTACACAAAGCTTTCACAAATCAGCTTATTTCACCAGGGGTTCTCATTTGAGTCCCACAGCCTCCTGCTGCAGGTAGGAAGACCCAGTGCGAAAAGGAATACTGCATCGGTGACACTCAGTCATTTAGCAGGAAAAGCAGAAGCAGCTAATACAAGAAAAGGCACGAAGCAGCACAGAACTACAGAATCTCCCAGATATTCTTCCGGACGATCCTAGAGGGTCCTTTCTCTGGACAACACTGAACAAAACAAGATACAGGCAGGCCAGGGAAGCAGAAGGGAAGCTAACGCCACTGCAAGCTGCTTCAAAACCAGAATAGGAAAAGTCACCCAACCCTTTTGTGCAAGGAGGTGCTACGTATCCCCTTCCAAGGATGTTCGAGCCTCCTTCTCCAGACAGGTGACTTACAGTCCAGGTCCCAGCCCTGCTCCTCAGAGCTGCTCTCACACCTCAGTGCCTCCTTCTCCTGGCAGAAGAATCGCAGGTGCTGGTTTGGATACCCAGCCCACTCCATGTCCTGCTCTTCCAACATCTCCAGTCCGGTCAGGTCCCTTCTGCCATCCGTGTGGACAACCTCAGATTGACTGGAGCAATCACTCCAATCCCTCACACAGCTCTGGGACCTTTCTGGCCACAGCCTGCTCTCAGGGGGGGATGCACAGGTTGAATCCTGATCGTCTTCAGAGTCATATTCAACGTCTATTTCTAGGTTCCTGGGGCTGGAGCAGCGTGCTGCCGCCAAAGCAGGTTCTCCAAACCCTGAAACCACTGCTTTCCTGTGGTTTCTTCGTGAGGCTCCTTGTCTGGCCCGATTGTACACATCAAACCCCTCCTTACCACCAGCGCTGCTCACAATGTTCAGCTCTTCCCTGAGGCTAGGAGCTCTGTACAATCCACTTCCCATCTGGCTGCAGTTGCCCAGCAGACGACTGCAATGCTCTGAGAGATCATTTTGTCTCTTCCTACCCATCTCAGGCCGACTCCGGATCTTCTCTCGATAATTATTTCCCTTCTTCTTGCTCTGAGTGGGGCTTGCCCCAGTCCCAGGCTTTGGATCATTCTCCTGGTAGCCCCAGTTCCAGTTTGCCCTTTTCTGACTCCAGCCCAGAGGCTCAAAGCCAGGGCTCGCATGGTCAGCATCCCCTCTGCTCTCCTTAACAGTACGCTCATCCCGTGGGGTCTCAGTGGACAGATCTGGGGAAGAATCACTACCATCTGCCTTTAAAAATGGCTCCTGGATGCTGAGTGGCTTCTCGGTCCTTCCTGCATGGTAGGTAGGCATTTCCAAGGAGTCCTGAGCATTTGCCTTTTCCTCCATAACACCCTTCTCATCCTCATCTTCATCCTCATCCTCGGTCACTTCAGGGATGCTAAACAATTTCTTGCTGTGGTTCTTCTGAAGTGGGAGCTCTAGTATCCTCTCCAGAATCTCCTCATCGCTGTCAGTATCACAAAGATCCATCTGTACCCAGCCCCCGAGAAAAGCAACAGCCAGGACAAGCAAAGGAAAAAAAGAGAGGAAATACGCATTAAAAAGAGAGACAGCGTTACAGTGGATTCCCTCCCAGCACAGCGGTATGAAGCAGCGACTGTGGTCTGCAGAGAAGCGAGGGTAGGAAGCAAACAATAGCAATGGGTCTTCTGGCAAAGACAATCAGATGAACTAGCAATGCAGCAGAAAGCGAGAAAGGCCAATGCATGGATGAGCTCCCTCCCAGGCTCTGCCTCTGCACAGACAACTGTCTGCAACGCCCTCCATCCCGCCTGCTGGACTCCCCGCAGCTCCAGCATTCCCAGCCTGGGATGACGGGCCAGGAGCAACACAGATCCTCCGTAGCTGCTCGCTGCACGTTGGAGCCGGTCAGCTTCCTCCCTCCACAGGGACCAGGCTCACAGCCTGTGCCCACACAGGGACCCAGAGTCCTCCCTTATCTCTCTGTCCTCACACTGGCACATAAGGAAGTGACTCTGTATAGCAGGACAACTTGAAGATGTTTCTGCTGTAAAGCACCTTCCCCAAACCCTTCCTCTCATCTGTCAAAGGCCAGCTCTACAGTAGTTTATTGCCTGTAAATCCAGGTTAATGCAGCATTGCCATGAATATACAGGAAAGTCCTTTATCTCAGTGGGCTCACGCATACTTCTATCTCACCTGCAATCTGGGAAAGAGCCTACCTGGTCACATAAAACTTTTGGAAAAACACTGAATTTTAAAACTTGTTTTGGACCGACTGTGTAAGTTATGTTTTGCCTTTTACCACATTTATAGTAAAATAAAAGGGTAGAATCCTGGAAACATAGCATAATTTAGCTTAGAAGATATGCCTGGCGGTCTCTGGTCCAACTTCCCTGATAATTTGTATCATGACATTCTAAAAACATTTATAAGTAGTTAACAAAGCATATGTAGCTACTGATGTTTTAAGCTACAGCCACGAGCCTGCCCATGCAGAGATAATTAAAAACTGAACCACGATAGGGTGAAAAGGCAGTTGGAAGCTGCCTATTGACTACTTCAACCTCCGTAACTTTTTCCAAGCAAAAGCTGGTCTTGAATCATATTTAGAAGGGGTTAGAAGGGACCTCCAGAGGTGTCTAGTTCAATCTCCTACTTCCAAGCAGGACTGTTGCAAACACTAAAGCAGTGTTTTGCTTAGCTGAGGCTGGAAAACAACAAAGATCGGAGCTCCTGCACCTCTGACCCATGAGATTCATCCCAGGGCTGCATCACCTTCCTAGGAAAGAAGTCTGTACTTAATGTCCAACATGAACCAAACTGCAGCTCACGGCTCTTGCCTGTTTCTTTATTATTTGCCACCCACAAGAAGACTTTGGCTCTCTGCTCCTTGTAATCATCCTTCAAATAGTTGCAAGCAGCTACTAGACCTCCCCTTAGCCTCCTCTTTGCCAGACCAAACAAGCTCAGCTTCCTAAAACTCTCCATAGGACGAGCACTCAAGGCCCTACTTTGTTAGCACAAATTAGTAACATGCCAATTTATAAATGCAACCACAAAAAACAGTCTAGTAAGACATTTACAGAACTGGGGCCTTTGCTTTTGAGTTTTAATATAATAAATGGTTTCTAGCAAGTTGAAGCTGCAGCTATGCAAGTGTGAGCTTCTACATCAAGACAAAAGGAATCCAGGGACTCAGACAACACAAATCTTGAAGAAAAGAAACACTGCTTCATATTTGAAAGAAGTAGGATAATGAAATTATGTAACGTGAGAAGGGTCTGGGACTTCATAGTCAGTTAACAATCAAGACGAAAGTTAAACAACATAAATGAGATTACACTTTTTAAAATCAGAACCCCTCCATTCTTTTATCCCACATATCTGGAGTCAGCTGAGGAGACCTGAAACAACCCAGAACATTACTAAATATGCAGAAGCCTAGAAAATAGGCCTGCCGAGGCTTGGCCCGACTTCAGCCATCATCTTCCTCTACATTACAAAGCAGTGTAGTGAGCTCTGTGCCCTAAATCTTCCTTCCCCCTGATGCCCCCTACCCATTCAGCATCTTGTCACACTCATGCCATCAACTCTGCATTGCCAGAACAGAAAACAATCACTTTACCAGGTCAAGAAGCACCAGTTTGCTCAACCCATCAGAGTGTACATGGGTTTTTTGGTAGTTCTTTGTCAGGGGAAAAAAAAAAAAAAAAAAAAACACTTTCAGGCTAATAAAATGTCCAGGAAAAGGTGACTAGTAATGGTGTTTCTAACTGTTCTCATTTCCCCTTTTTCTCCTTCCAGAGAAACTGTTTAACTGTTTTTATCGCTTTTTTTTTTCCCTAGCACAATCTAGAGCCTTTCAACATGTTCTTCCCAGGGAGCCCACATCTCCAGCCACCAGGCTCTCCCGACACACTGCCCTGCAGGTCCAGCCTCCCCGCCAAAGCAGAACCCCCTTCAAAAGGGGACAAAGCAGCAGCAGATTTACTCCAGATTCATTGCAGTTTCTGCTGCTGTCTATTTAATGCTCAGCAGATCCATCCCATCTGTGCTGCAGGCTATGAGCCACACAGTTCAGCATCAGTGAACTACAACTGTTCTTTGATCACATGAAAGAAATCAGGGCGTTTCTTGCAATACAGGCAGATCACATTTCCTGCAAACCTTTCTAATTTCTCAGTCATCCAGCCTTAATACCTTCCCTCATGTGCATTCATTTCAACTGTCAAAGTTTGTGTGATTATATATCCCTTCCCAGTCATGCAGTTTTACGCGCATTTCCTGATGCAGATGCATTGTAACACTCCAGCCAGCTTTAACTGCTTGAACTTGTAACATGAATAAACATTATCGCTCCTAATTCAACTTAAGCAGTATTTTCCTCACTTGTAACATCTGAATTGCAAAGCCGTTGCACTGCTCCCACAAGCAATCCTTCCATTCAGAGAACACCAAGGCTTAAACAAAATCATCTGCACGACACGATTCATGTTCAGGAGTGTGTGCAGGACTAAGGCCAAAATATTACATGACCATTTTCCCTTTGGAGGGATGGACGGTGGATTGGTACAGAATCTATAGATGGGTGGACTTTACAGACTCCTTTGTGCTCACTGTTTCCATCTACATTAAGAACCTGATCACTACAATCGATTTTTCACCCTGGGATCTAAAGTTCACATTACATCGTGTGTTTTTCCAACTAATTAAACCCCGGGCACATTTATTACATATAAACACCCTCCCCTATCACAAAGAACTTGCATTTTAGCAGCTTAAAGACAATGCTGGGAGTAAAAGCAGAGCATGCAGGAACTTAGTCACGCACTACTGAGAGTGCTGGGCCCAGACCGGCACCTTCTCCTGTGAGCTGATGACATGGGATGGCTGCACTGGCGCTCCCCACAAGCATCACTCTGCTACAGGTTACCTTTTCCCCATTCTCCCTGTAACACGGCTCTCTTGAATCCCATTTCTTTTCTTCCAGAGTTTCTGAGGACAGTTCATCTTCTTCCTCTTCTTCCAAAATATCCGAAAGGTCTGAACTACGGTTGTGCTCAGCAAAAAGGGTGAGCTGTCGTCTTCCTATTTCAGACAGTTTTTCTTCTTGCTGTGGAAAACCAAAACAATTTCTTCAGTCCTCTCAGGCACCCTCTCTATTTCATCAATAAAGTAACATTTTACTTTTTTTCTCTCATACACATGCAGTTAAAGTGTGGTAGGAAATAAATTGGACAGCACCCGGTGCAGCAATTGGCACATGCACACACAAATGTGTGCATAAACACACAAAACTGACAGACATTTTATAGCATGCAAAGAAGGGTACAGCTTAAGACTGTAAAAGAAAGAAAAAAAAAAGGATATTAAATACAATCTATATCCCCCTCCATAGGCAGAAATTTGACCAAGGTACAAAACAAACCTCTCTTTTCACTCTGGACATTTCTTTCATCACCTCCTTGCCAGGGGACAACTTCAGGAACTCCTGGCAGCTGCTCCCACCTGTGGTTGCATCTCGGGAGGTGCCCTCTGTCCTGTCAGCCTGGCCTGGAGCGGGCACAGGCTCTGGGCTCAAGTGCTTCTCCTTTGTCTCTCTCTCTCTTTCAGTACTGGGACTTTTTAGTGGCTCTTCCACAGAGCACGTATGGCAGGTCTCCATACGTATCTTCAGGCTACCGCTAGATGGGGTCTCTAGCTCAGGCGCTGTGGTTACAGATTGTTCCATCTGGGAAGCAAACCAAAAAAAAAAGGCATCACCAGGACAACAGCATCGTCTGCAGGACATTTCCTGTGCCCCCCCTGTGCATGCTCTATTTCTACTCTTCTGCAAAGGACCCCTCAAGGACAATTTGAGAAGTTCAACCTTGGCCTCTTTGCCAGCAGTTCTGAGGTGAATGACACCAGTCTGCTGCACCACCCACCCAGCCCCTTCTTGGCAGGGAGCAAAAAGAAACCCGGGGGAAATGTCATCCAACACTTGTGAACCAAAAGGGGACCCTTAACCCCACTGCTCTATCTGAAATACCATGTGTTCTGTGTCATCGGTGCATGAAGATTTTGGCAGCCAATTTTGTAGCACGGAAGGCTGGCCTGTCCTGGAACAAACTCCTCCTCAGAGTTACCCGAAGGTGGGCCCTTCCACTACAGCACTGTGCTTTGCACCTTTGCGAGTCCAGCCACCTCATATGTCACATCCAGGCCACAGAGGCATATCAACAAATAGTTTTAGAGCAGCAAGAAAAAGGTGAGCCCAACCTATACCACCAGGCCATTTCCCATTCTGCTGTTCCAGAGGAACATCCTGAGCACTAGCTTGCGGGTTAGCTTGAGCTGGGGGTGAGGACACTATCCCAGCACTTCCTGGAGCTGGTAAGTGCTGTGAAGAAAATGGGATTTTGTGAAGAATATGGACAACAGTACAACTGCACAGACAGGAACAAGGAGGGTAAATCAGGCAGGCCTTCATCAGCCATCTCCTTTGCTAACCGTTTATCTGAAAAAGGCAGCCTCTCTCCACTGCATTTTTCAACAAAGTACAGTTTTGTCCCTATGTACCAGACACACTTAGCAAATATTTACAGGATCAGACTCCAAAGGAGATTTAGACACTGCAGCACCTAGTTTCTAAATGCCCCGAGTTTAGGCAAAAGCTAGGCAGGTCTGGATTTCATACTTAATCTGACAGCTAGACTCCTCCTGCCCTGCATCTTTTTGTTGACAGCTGCACAAAGACAGTTTGTACTGGGCATCCCAGTAGCAGAGGGACATAGAACTACCGGAGCGAGTCCAGAGGAGGGTTACAAAGATGATCAGAGGACTGGAGCACCTGTCATACAGGACAGGCTGAGAGAACTGGGTCTGTTTAGCCTGGAAAAGAGTAGACTGAGGGGAGACCTCATCAATGTGTATACATAAATATCTGAGGGGAGGGTGTCAAGAGGATGGAGCCGGTCTCTTCTCAGTTGTGCCCAGTGACAGGACGAGAGGCAACGGGCACAAACTGAAGCACAGGAGGTTCTGGCTCAATATGAGGGGGCACTTCTTTACTGGGAGGGTGACAGAGCACTGGGACAGGTTGCCCAGAGAGGTTGTGGAGTCTCCTTCTCTGGAGATATTCAAAACCCACCTGGATGCCATCCTGTGCAAGGTGCTCTAGGTGATCCTGCTTGGCAGAGGGGTTGGACTAGATGATCTTCAGAGGTCCCTTTCAACCCCAGTCATTCTGTGATTCTATGACACTGCTACCTAACTGGGCAGTGCCCCTTCTTGCTACGGGGCCTACTCTGCCTTGCACAAGTCCACCCAACTGGAGAAGATTCTTGCAAGTCAAAGACAACAGCAATGCCTGACTAACACTGACATCAAAAACAGTAGAAACATCCTTTTCACCATCCAGTCCCAAGGAGTTCTTGCTTTCCTAACTCTACTCATGCTCCGGTTGCACACATGCAATCAAGCAGTGAGATTCTTCTGCTCTTGCAGGCACACAACAGCAGCCAATGCTGTTTCCTAGTTTGCCAACCACTGGACGATGGCCCAAAGAAAACAGTGCGTCACAACGGGAGAAAGACAAACAGCAGCACGTCATTCCATTCCCCAAAATCATTCATTCTCCTTCCCAGCACACGAGGCACTGGGCACGAGACGTTAAGCTTACCTTCACCTCTGTCCATTCGTCTGAGCCTTTCAATTCTGCTTCCTTTAAAGGGCCAGGCTCTTTGCCCTCACCAGGGAGCACTGTGCTGCCAGCTTGCTGAGGAGGCACAGTCAGGCATTTCTTGTCTTGTGCATTGCCTGATCCCTCTGGGAAAGTGCCTATGGTGTGCACCAAGGAAGCACTGGGAGAGTAGAGGTGCAGCGGTGAGGAGGCTTTCTCTGGCAGAGATCGTGCTGAGCCATCGTGGCTGGAAGAAAGATCAGTCAATTTGGCATCTGAGATATCAGTGGAAACTTTTTGTCGAAGCAGAAGTGCCACTGTCTGGTGTGTGGGTGGGCTGCGCGCAGACAGAGAGCCCCTGGGGTCTCCGCAGGGCAGTCTAGAGGTAAAAGTAGTAGAAACAGCAGAATCTGAATGTGAAGAGTGACGAGATGTTCTCAGCAAGACTGAGGAAATCTGGGCTGGAACTGAATCTACTGACTCTCCATACAGAGACATTGTTCTCACAGAAACTTCCCGGCACACCTGGAACATCTGAAGCTGGGACAAGTCCACAAGAATGCTCCCAGCTGTTGGAGAAGTAACTTCTATTGCCTGCAAGCAAAGAACCAGGAAGCAGTTATTTATTGTGCCCAGCTCAGCCTTTCTGAGAAAGGTAGTTCCTGAACCCAAAGTTAACAAGTGTCCCCTAACAGTAAAGAGAAAGTCACAGCTTTTGGGTATAACATCACTGGCAAAGATGAGTTATTAACTTTCCTGGGGCTTATTGGCAGCACCATGGTGAGGCTGCACCATTATGCCTCTTCCCCACCCATGTTTCAGGTGGACACACCACAAACGTGGCAAAAGGAAGACACTGTAATGCTGGGATAAAAAACATACGTGAAAGACAGTCAACAGAAAGGAACTGTTACTATGTTCTGAAGAGACTGGAATCAAATTAACAAGCTAAGCACCCTTATGAGGAATGATGAAACTCCCTACTGAAGCCACCACAAAGCAATTTAACCATTCTGCAGTTACGGGGTCCCCACTTGGGATCCCACAAATCTGGATCTGCCCTAAGTAACCAACCTGCAGCAAAGTTGGCCCCGGTGTACCATGCTAATGGGGTATTAATCAGAAAAGTCCCTTCCCAGTAGAAAAAAAACAAAAACAAAAACACGTTTCCTCCCTTTTTAGAGCATGGCCTTGTCCTCCTTTTTCTCCACTTCTCAAGAATACACAAAGTACCTCTCAGTCCTGTCCAGGTCACAGGAGCACCACAGTGACATTAACATCATCACATGCCTGACTTGTACAGTCAGTGGCTGCTTTCGATGTCTTGAGGCTCTGAGGCTGCCCCATTGGCCCTGCACCAGCCTCCAGCCACCCACCTGCACAAACATCAGCCTTGCACAGTATCAGCTCCATACCTTCTGCCCGTCCGCATACACAGCGTAACCAGTGACTCGAACTCCGTTAGAAGATCCTTCGGCATCAATAGTGACAGGTAACCAGCTGATAACTAGGATACCTGGCGAGGGACCAGCTTCTACCTGGACATCCAGAGGAGCATCAGGCGTACCTTTGAGAAAACAAACAGACTTTTTTCTTGCTTACCTCACTACAGCAAAACACTAAATTAAACCCGTTTGTATCAAAAAGAAAACTCTCACACCAGCCTTGTCACTGCAGAACCCCAAGTCTTGGGAAGTGCAAGACAAAACCAGAGCAAATAAGGTGCTCTTGTTCTGTGAAAACGTTAATGCACAGAAAACAAAACTTTGCAAAAGTAGCTGAGGCCAAGATGCAGCAACCCTTAGAGCAAGGTAAGTGCAGGTCACAGCAAAACTGATTGTCCATGTCCCAAGAGGCATGCTGCTCAAATCAGCAAAGGGGATGTCTTCTCAGAGCAAATGAAAACAGAAGTAATAAATTCTTAAAATAAAAGAAGAACAAAACATTAAGGCAAAACAGCACAGCATCTCACACCTCAGATCCTAATAAACCTTGCTTCCCTTTACTCCAAGGTTTCACAGCAAAGTACTGACAAAGCTCTCTGCCCCAAGCACTTCCTGCACAGTGGCAATGGGCATGACTGCTCTGATACCTGCTAGTGGGGTAGTGAAGTGTATCACAGCTGAGTTCTGCTCCTGCCCCTCTGGGACCTCTTCCCAAGGAGTTTTCAAGGGCCGGGCTTCCAGCTTGGCAACATACTGAGTGCTTGGCTGCAGGTTGCGGAAAGCATACCAGTAGACCCCTGGTTTTGTTATGTCACATTCCTCCCCATTGAGATACACCGCGTGGTTATAATTGCTGTTGCAGGGAAGCCATGTGACTTCTGCTGACGTGGCAGTGACGCTTCTGACTTTCAGCATAGTTGGTGCCAAACAAAAATCTCGCCCCACAAAGAAAGTGCATCGCAGTTTATCAGAACTGCCTTGCTCCGTCACGCTCTGCACAGACACACGGTAAGCCTTCGCCTTTAAATCCAGCTTTTCAATCACCGCTTTGGTCTGAAAGCCACTCTTCACATTTTGACGTAGCTCTTCATCCACATAGATATTGTAGCTTTGTATGTCTGGGCAGCCAGTCGGCAAAAGTGGTGGTTCCCAGCCTACAACTACGCTTCTGGCAAGCTGCTTGATCAAAGTCAGTTTTCTTGGGTAAGGCACTGCTGTGTGACTAACAGCTTCCTCCTGGTCTCCTTCTGCTCTACTGACCAACGGACTGATGCTACTCTCTTCAATGGAGAAATCACTCTTATCTCCACTGCTGGTGCTTGCACTGACAAAACTTTTCTCCTGGTATGAACTATGGGTGAGATCATTCAGCTCCGAAGGCAGAAACGTCATGAGGTCATCATCTGAAATTCGCTCAACAAAATTGGAGGGGACCAGCCCTCGCCGGCCATCCATCAGCTCCCCTAAACAAAAAACAGGAAACCTGTTACCACTGCACCTACCGTTCAACCTTCCAACCCATCTGTGAAGACAATGTGACAATGTCTATGCTAGGTCACAACTGCACTGCAGTCAGGAATGAAAAAAGCTCTGGGATGTTATCCCTGGGCAAGTTTGCTCCATTTCTGACAGCTGCTCTCGTTACATCCCGATGTCCACAGTGAGATAACTCACTGCTCTACACACTTCAGAGTCAACTAACCAGAGAGTGTTTTGTGTAATTAAGGGTTAAGCTTACGGGTTTTTCCTACTTCATTATCCTCTTGTTCTTCCATCACAGCTCTTTTACTAACTTAAATGTCTTTTTCTATTTTTCACAAACTATGCAAGCTATTTTATGTCTTCTCCCAGCCAAACAGATTTGGTTTTCACAGCATTTCCCCATAGAATTCCATCTATCCAGTTCTGTATTCAGCTCTGGCCTTCTTTTTAGTTCCCTCCTTTGCTATGCTAGCTTCTGTAATAAAGATGTCCCGAAAGGACACATGGGGATAACTGATACCACAGCACTCTTCATAAGTGCAAGAACCATCAAATCAGTATTAAATGAACACCGTATAGGGACTGAACCTACTTTCAAATTCTACCTACAGCAAATCAAGTGAACGCAGGGAAAGCAAAAAACATTAGTAAAGAATAATCTTTTTATTCTTTAAACAATAAATAAATAAATACATGAGAAGCTTGGAAATAGAAAAGAAAGAAAGAAAGAAAGAAAGAAAAGAAAGAAAAAAGAAAGAAAGAAAGAAAGAAAGAAAGAAAGAAAGAAAGAAAGAAAGAAAGAAAGAAAGAAAGAAAGGAAGGAGACAGCCAAAGAGTAAGCAGTGCAACATGGCATGCATTTGCCTCAGCTCTTGCAAAGCACCTGAATAAATCAGGTCCCTATATCCCCATACGTATGCCAACTCTACAAAGAAACTTCGCTACATTTTACAGTCCATAATTCTTTGCTTCAATTCCATCCACCCATTAGTCAATGAGGACCATGGTTTCAAAGATGCCAAAAGAGAAACACACTGTATAACACCAAACAGGATAAACACTGTGGTTTGAACTGCTTAGCTTACATCTTAATATGCCCAAAAGAGCAAGAGGTGATCAAGACCATCAACTGCCTGTGGTCCCTGGCTCAGCAGGCAGCCACTGGAAAGAGGGTAAGAGACCACCTGCAGAAGGCACCCATAGGTTAAACTTGGTCCTCTCCATGGAAAGTAGTGGCAAAACTCCCATTGAATTCACCAGACCAGGATTTCACATTTTAGACTTTAATCGTGATGCAAATAAACTATTTTCCAACAGAACCTGCTCTCCTCACTAGCAAACTAGCTTTGGACAGAATACATTTATCTTGAGCTTTTAAGATTCACTAAACTTTTTTTTTTTTAATGGGATCAAATCTCCACAGCAGTTCAGTCACATTCCACTCCCACTAGAACACACCTTCAAAGAAGCCATCTTCATCCATGTCTCCATAGATGTAAATATACTCTCCAGCAGTCAGTGGAAGTTCTGCCTCTGGATTTTCATTAGGTCCATCAAATGGATTGTAGCTGAAATAGTAACAATATGAAACCTTACTTCATATAGCAACTTTCATAGCAACACCTTCAAGCTGTGCTGTTAGATCAGCTTACATTTTAGCTGCATCCACCTTTTGTAAGCAGCAAATTCCACAGACAAAGGTCAAGACTCCAGCTTATGCTTTTATATGTAACCAACGTTATATTGCTCCATGTTCGAATAGCAGCTAGGAGTGCTTTGCTGAGTGGCAGAAGAGATGTCTTTTGACATCTGAAGGAACAGATCAGAGTGACTCAAGAAAGTGTTTTAAAAAGATTTGATTTACCTGAGTGCCTGTTGTTCTCCTGATTGTATCAACTAAATAAGCTGTAGGATTCTGTATTTCTGAATTAGACATCCTTAGATTCACCTGCACTCTTAACTCTTTTATGTACACAGTTCTCTACATTTCATGCACATAACCACTCTGAATCAAAGTGTCTCAAACACGTAAAGCATACTTTACCAGCCATACAACTGTCGGGGATAAGCACAGCAAAGAATCTCAAAATTCCCATGTTTCAAACCCTAAGAATGAGCTGATTTGTGCAGAAGAATGTTACATATGAATGAAGAAAAGGTTTCTAGCCTTTGTAGTTATCCAGTCCTTATGATTCAAGTTGTCAAGAACCAACTCCCAGTGCTGTAACTCCACATTTTAAATGCCAGTCCAAAAGCACATAAAATTGTTAAATAAATGCACTGGTGATAGTATTTGGGCTCCAGGTAGTTCTAATCTACCTACCCACAAGCCAATCAGAGAGCCTAGTAGACGAAAAAGCCTCATAAAGAAACTTGTAAGCATCTACTGCCAATTCCTGCTCTTCAGTCTTTACAACGGTTTCCAGCATGCTGAAGCAATGTTATCCTTTCTGAGCTGAGCAAGACCTTATGGGCACAAGACTAGGACATGAACACACAGGTCATATTTGATCTACTCCTAATAAGTGTAGAATCATCCCAGTTCTCCTCCTTCCAGTCCACAGTCTAAAAGCTGAATCATATGCCAACATTCTTGGAATTGTAAGGAGGGACTTGGCTTTGACCATAGCAGCTCAATGGACAGCAAAAATGAACTGAAAAATCTGGCGTTTTTCTCTCCTTCTTCAGTATTACATTCTTTTTAATAACAACCATAAAGATTTCAGCCAAAACTCAATTCAGGAATTCTGTGCTGAAGTTTTCTTAATTGTTGGAACAAGATTTTCTTGGAGAAGGCTACACAATTCTCTAAAAATTAGACCAAGGAATGGGGCAATTCAGAACTCAACTTTCCATGCAAAATCATTTTCAAAAGAAAAATTTCAACCAGTGCCGCTTGCTGAATAGCTAACGAGCTTGCTACATTTTTGTTATGCTGAATGCACAGGATTTGCTTGTGGAGGAAATATAAGTCACCAAAAAAAAGTCCAACAGATGAGTCAGGTACATGGTTGAACCTGACAGCCATGCCTAACAGTGGTTCATATCATAGATCAGGGTAAATTAGGCAAGTGTAAGATAACCTGTCTAACCTTGATGAGATGACATGTTACCTGTATCGAGCCAAGAAGACCTGGAGCTTTGCAGGGCCTTGGCTACCTGTCTCTGGCATTAGAGAGATGCTGTCAACATCCAGTTCTTCCATTTCACTCGCTGTGTCCACCTAAAAAAAAAAACATTAAAGATGAAGGATTAGATATGGTCAAAATCAGAATGAAGGAATGCTCAAAAGGTTCCAACAGTAGTGAACAAGTCCTCTAAGCAGATGTATGTGGTGAGTTTGGCCAGTTTGGGCTAAGCATTAGTCTAGAAGAATGATTTTTAGGGTGAAAAAGTAGTACTAAGAATGACAGCTCCAAGCTGCAGTTTCAATGGTTCCAGAACATTAGCAAAAACTCCTTGCCCAGGCAGGTGATGCAACCTTGGGAGAGGTTTCCACAGAGCTGGGGGATCTCCCATTGCTGAAGCCTCAGCTAGGTAAAGCCACGGCCTCACTGAGCCAGTGTTGGTGGGCGGTCCCACTATGAGCAGGAAATTAGACTTGAAATTCTGGAAGCCCCTTCCACTGTACATATCCAATGCAGTAAATTCAGTTCCTCCTATCTCTGTGACCCGGTCTGAGATACAAATGGTAATCTGAACCTAGGGAGCCTTATAGTTGCATTAGATCTCTAAATCTCTAAGCTCTTGTAATTCAGGCAGTTCCCCTGCAGCACATGTAAACACTTCAATCTAACATTTATGTATTTTCAGAATATTAAAAGACCCCATCAGTTCAGACCAAAGCTCTATCTCGTCCAAACACCTGGCTGTGATAACAGCCAGTAGCCTATGCGGAAGGAAAACATATAAGAGACAGAGTAACAGAGTGAGCATACAGCTCTCATCTTCCTGATATAGCCTCTCTATTGCTAGCAGTGAGTTTCTTAAGGACCTTCCTAAGCCGGTTCTGCACCCTGAATGCATTTGGTGGCTACTGGCAGAAGCATATTCCAGATATTTGTGTTAAGCTTTTATGATAGACATTTTTGAAATTTTGTATCTAATGGCAATAATTTAGATAATGCAATCATTCTTTCTAAGGAAATGCACTTACCTTGTGTTTATTTGAAACTATGCCAACGAGCCAATTCAACCTGCCTTTTTAAAATACACCTCAAGGCAAATGTATTTTTGATGAACCACAGAATCATAGAATGGCTTGGGCTGGAAGAGACCTTAAAGATCACCTAGTTCCAAACCTCCTGCCACAGGCAGGGACACCACCCACTAGATCAGGTTGCCCAAAGCCCCATCTCACCTGGCCTTGAACACCTCCAGGGATGGGATCCACAGCTTCTCTGGGCAGCCTGTTCTGGTGCCTCACTATTCTTACCATGAAGAATTTCTTCTTAATGCCTTATCAAAATCTATCCTCTTTTAGTTTAAGACCATTCCCCCTTGTCCTATCATTATCTACCTGACTAAAGAGTCCCTCTCCGCCCTAAGACTCACTTTAAGTATATTGATGCCCACTGCAAGCACTGGGAACAAACAGCAGATATTTTTCCAGTATATGAACTGCAGAAGTTAATCTTTCGAACAGTTCAGAGCACCTTTTCAGGGCAGTGTGCTCCTTGTAATGCAATCCTGCACCATATCCTAAGACAACAAACACCTGCACCCTGTAACACCCAAAGGTAGACAACCGGAGTAGATTTTAAACAGCTAACACTCTGTAATGTCCCCATACCTATGTGTTGCTGAAGCCAAAAACTCTGCACGCTGATCTCTTCAGGTATTCATGGCGATGGTGGGTGGCTTCCAAGCCTCCTCTTACAGAATCACAGAATAGCTAAGGTTGAAAGGGACCTCTGAAGATCATCTAGTCCAACCCCTCTGCCAAGCAGGATCACCTAGAGCACCTTGCACAGGATGGCATCCAGGTGGGTTTTGAATGTCTCCAGAGAAGGAGACTCCACAGCCTCTCTGGGCAACCTGTCCCAGTGCTCTGTCACCCTCCCAGTAAAGAAGTGCCCCCTCATATTGAGCCAGAACCTCCTGTGCTTCAGTTTGTGCCCGTTGCCTCTCGTCCTGTCACTGGGCACAACTGAGAAGAGACCGGCTCCATCCTCTTGACACCCTCCCCTCAGAAATTTATACACATTGATGAGGTCTCCCCTCAGTCTCCTCTTTTCCAGGCTAAACAGGCCGAGTTCTCTCAGCCTGTCCTGTATGACAGGTGCTCCAGTCCTCTGATCATCTTTGTAACCCTCCTCTGGACTCGCTCCGGTAGTTCTGTGTCCCTCTGGTACTGGGGAGCCCAGAACTGGGCACTATGCTCCATCTGTGGCCTCACCAGGGCTGAGCAGAGGGACAGGATCACCTCCCATGACCTCCTGGCAACACTCTTCCGAATGCAGCCCAGCATCCCCTCGGCCTTCTTGGCCACAAGGGCACATTGCTGCCTCCCGGTCAGCCTGCTGCCCACCAGGACTCCCAGGTCCCTCTCTGCAGAGCTGCTCTCCAGCAGGTCAGCCCCCAGCCTGTAATGGTGCTTGGGGTTATTCCTCCCTACCTGCACTTGCCCTCGTTGAACTTCATGAGGTTCCTCTTGGCCCAGCCCTCCAGCCTGTCGAGGTTCCTCTGAATGGCAGCACAGCCCTCTGGGGTATGAGCCACTCCTCTCAGCTTTGTGTCATCTGCAAACTTGCTGAGGGTGCGCTCTGTTCCTTCGTCCAGGTCGCTGATGAGCAAGTTGAACAATGCTGGACCCAGTACTGACCCCTGGGGGACACCGCTAGCTACAGGCCTCCAACTAGACTCTGCACCACTGAGCAGAACCCTCTGAGCTCTTCCATCCAGCCAACTGTAAATCCACTTCACTGTCCACTCATCTAGGCCGCACTTCCTGAGCTTGTCTATGAAGATGTTTTGGGAGACATTGAACAACAGTAATTACACCGTACAATAGTAATTTCTCCCACTACAGAACTGATAGTAGTCAGATAAATGTTCCTTTCCAGGTGTGACCATCACTTTATCACTGAAGATGACAACTTCTCAGACCTTACACAGTAGTGAGCACTGCTTGGCACACCAACATCCTTCATTAATATCCTGGGCTCTGTAGCTCAAGACTTCAATGTCCTCCACATGTATAATGTGGCACTCCATGTAGCCTCCAAAGTTTTAGCCGTTCAGTAAACATCAGTGAACCAAGAGACCAAGAGCTGCCTCCCACACCATTACACCCAGCCCCACTCACAGCACTAGCTTACCCTAAATTGTCATATCAAGTGTACAGCAGTGAGTATGAAAGACTGCTTAAATGAACCCTGGAATACTACATAAGAGCTCCTGGGGAAGAGAAGAAACCGCCACCTATGGTCTCTTGGTGACACAAACAGGCAAAGCCTATTAACTTCACCCCTTTGTTAGCACAAACTCAGCATCTTGGTGTATTATGTATCATGGTGTATTCAAACAAATAAAACTAGTACGCCTAAGAGAACAAGCAAAGAAACTCGAGTCCCTCATTTACAGCTCAGGGACAAAAATAGTTCGGGCATAGTCCCTCAGCATGCTAAAAGTAACAGTCTGTAAACTTTATGCTTGCAACCATGACTGAGGCTTAACCACAGCTTCCCCACAATTCTTACCATATGACCTCCCCACTTGCCTCCTTCTCCAAGCCCACAGTGCTCTGTCTAGTCAGTTGATTCCTTCCTAAACTGCAGTAATATGTACAAATGAGCACTGCAGACATGGGCATCCAAGACCTTTTCAATTCTTCCTACAGGTTTTCTCATTTTGCTACGGTTTTCTTCAGTCAGCCAGAGGGAACGAATGCAACACCAGGAAATACAGGGCTCTCTGCAATGCATTCCTTGGCTAGAAAGGACAGGCCCGAGAGGGGACTCCCATACTGACCTCTGGAGTTGGGCAGGATTTTGGACTGTTCTGCATGGATTCTGATTTTGAAGAGCTTGACTGAGATTCAACTTTTTTGGCTTGTTTCTGAGAACCAGTAGCAGAAACTGGGGAGCCAACAGCAGCATCAGGAACCCGCTGTGACGACTCCAACTCATCAGCCTCTTCATTGTGAACCTTCTTTGTGCTTTGGTGAGTGAGCAATGCAGGAGCAGTTGAATCTGCAATAAAATAACCTATCCATTACTTTTAGCCGCAGTCAGAATACAAGATCAAAAGCGAGTATCACAGTGAGCAAACGCTCTTTAGAGCAGCTCATGTCTCAGTAAGCACGATTCATTTAACCGTGCAACAGACTGGGCACCCTAGGCTCCATTTGGTCAGAGAAGCGCCAAGTTCTCTCCGTGACTACAAAATGAACTTTGGTTATTTACGAGAGAAAGAGAGATACAGACAGAGATCCCAGAAGTTGATACAGACAGAGATCCCAGAAGCTGATAAAGACAGAGATCCCCAAGAAACATTTGCATTATTTTCTTTACACCTTTCCACTTACACAAATAATAACACATTTATCAAAACAACCACAGGCCAGGCATCTCCAGCAATTACCTTTCTCCCAGTGGGGCTGTGGGCTAGAGCTGCACAGTGCAAGAGGAAGCTCAGAAGTCACCAGTGTAGAGGTGAGAAGGTCAATTTTTCCTGTTTGAAGTCGGAATTGTTTGAGTTCCTGAGACAGGAGGCTGAACTGCTCTGTTTGATTGCGGCACTGGTCTTCTAGATCTTTCACCCGGGCCTGACAGGAGAGACACAAGATGAGGCACAAACCTACATTAAAATCACCACTGAGGCTCCAAACAGCATTTGTCTTTGCTACAACTCCAGAAACTGAGTGGGTCTCAGACTGCAAGGACCTAACTGTATGCCCTGCCCAGGAATGGTCAATAGCAATTGGAAGCTCTGCACCTAGAGTATCTTCGGAAACCTGAGACTCCTTATCTATTGGGAGACTGACTACAAGATCAATTAGGAATTATCCCTGAAATGTTGAGTTTGAACTTTAATGTCCTATCCAAGTCTTGCACAAGAGAGGATGTGATGAGTCAAAGATAAGTAAGTTTTGGAAAGAAAAAGACTGAGATAGCTTTGCATGTTTATTAGGGCATTAATATCATGTCTGCGAAAGGAATTGCTCTCCCAGTGCTCTATTTCCTCCATCACCCCAGAAGCTCCAGGAAGCTCCCACAACCTTACCATGGCCTCCCCACAAACCGTTCTGGGCATGACTTCCAGACACCAGGAAGGGCATAGAGCACCATCACCGTGGCCTGCACTGCAGAATGTTGGCGTGATGCCAGCAGCCCACGTGGTTTGCCACCAGGTCCTATAGGGATGACTTGCTCCAGGAAAATGCATGCTGAGTACAAGAAAGCTACATCTCAACGGGATGATATGCAGGGGAGCATTGGGGAAATACTGTGGAAAGGGAAAGACTCATTCCTTCAGCTTAAGACTACACTGCTAGGTAAGTATTTTTATCTGTTTTATAGTGTTCTCTTTCTACTATCTCTGTATCTTCCCATTCCAAAATATTGCCAAGTCTTGGCTGTCCTTACACATCCCCACACCCTCCCTAGCTGCAGGCATATTCCCAGGAGAACACAACTGCTCCTTTCTCTCTCCTCTCTCTTGCCACCATGTAGCAGCTTAGTCTGGCTTCCTAGACAATTTCCCTGTGTAGACCTTGCTCATGCCCTTCAAGTAATAAGAAGACACATAGTATTGGTGCTAGATGCAAATTTCTCATCACAAATTCTTCAACTGAGATCACGCAGAAGATATTTCATTTGGCATCAGTGCATCTGGCTGAGGCACAGGCTCTGCCTTGCGCGAGGTGACATTTGTTCCCTTTTTTCTTTTTGGGCTGAGATCACACCAGGGTTTGTAGTCACTCATCTAGTCCTTTTGCGTACGTAAGGCACATCAAAACAGATGACTGCAGCATGCTCTTCGAAATTTTCCATCCTATTAAAAGTTTTTGAAATGTCTTTTTCTCCTTCCAACTCAAAAATTAAATCATGCCTTTGAAATACTCTAGAAACAGACTTTCTGTCTCCTAAGAAGCTCTAAAAATAACAGTTTTGACCTGGATAAAGCTTTCTTTCTGGTCTCAGAGTACTGCAAAATCTTTCTATCCCACTCCTTACCAATTTCTGAGTGTACACCCATTTTTATTTTAGCATAAAACACCTGTTTTAAACTTGTCAGTTTTATAATTTGTTTCCTGTCAAGTAGCTAGAAATTCTCAGTCTTTAAGTGAAGCCTGGTGAAGTCTTAAGTGTGGCAAGGAGTAACTGCCCCTGTAATGAAAGAGATTATTACACGCCATGAGCAACTTTCAGAAGTGTCTGTAATTCTCTACTTGCTCAGTCAACTCCCTGTCACTGAGGTCATGTTGTACAGGATTCCTCTGCAATGCAATGAATGCCTCTTAGCAGACTACTCACAGAGGTTCGCATGTGGCTAGGCAAGCAGCAAGTTTCCAGGGCAGTACTAGGAATCTGGGGGATAAGGAAGAGGAGCCCATGGACAAGGTCAAGAGCTGCAGAGAACGAGCAAGAACCAAGCCCCAGACACAGAAGAGACAGGAGACTTTTGTGTCTATGCATCTACACTTATCCCAAAAGGGGAAGAAAGATGAGCCACACACCAACCTGAGACTGAGTAGTGGGATTACCAGAAAAGGCTGCAAAAGCAGGAGCAGAGCTTGGAGGGATCACGCTGACCACCAATTCAGGAACTGACCACTAATTTCAGGAACCGATTTCCCTCACTGAGCTAGACCCAACCACTACCCGCTCAGCCCTGTCCTCTTAGATACTCTCCTTGGCTGCTTTGTTACAATTCTCCTCCTACAAAGGACGTTTCCCCATCCAGACATCCTTTGCTACCTTTCTCCTTCTACCTTCTGCTACCTGTTTTGGGGATCAGAGAATCATGATTTAGGTGAAAGAGGACTCTGAAGGTCTGCAGTCCAACCTCCTGCTCAAAGCAGGACTAACTCCGAAGTTACACTGGGATTAAAGGAGCATCTATAACTCCACAGAGATGTGGGTGCTACTTCTACAGAAAGCGGGCATACCCTGATGTCCTCAGGCTTTCTTCGGAAAAGAAAATAATTCCCTTTCTAAAAGTTCCCAACACTGTATTTGCCTTTAAGACCAGTACTATGAAGTGAGATGGCATTTTATTTATTAAAGAGATACTTCAAAAATCTGCCTTTCCTGTCACAACAGGTAACTGAGAGCCCATGGTATTGGTATATGGTGTACATTTTTGGCATACATTTTTTGGTATACATTTTTTGGTAATGGCTGCTTCTCCTCCATGGGCATGCCTTTGCCCAGTCAGTGCTGTCATTTATCTCCCCATTACTCATGAGACCTTCTCACAGCTTTTTGCAGTCAGACTTGAAGGTGACTGAATCTGTTCTCTGCCAGGTACGAACTCCATCACTTCAGTAGAAGCCCTTATTCCAAATCTTTTGCCAATAGGCCAACCAGCACAGCTCCCAGACTGTAATACCTTTATTACTTCACTAGTTACTACCTCTTCTGTGAAAATTACTATTCGCAGTCTCTGCTTCCTGTCTTCCAAGCAATTACAAAGCCAGCAGGTATTATTCTTCATGACTCTTTCACTTGCAATGTTGTTGCCATTGCTTTTGGTTTTGAAGGAAATGCTTTACTCTTGGACTGCAAGTAGTTCCCCAAAGACCTTCAAATGTGTGTGATGTATGGAGAAGGTGCACAGTTGGCCAAACCTGAAAAATCTGTCAAAGTCCAATAAAAGCTCAAAATTCTAATTGGTTGAGAAAGCAAAGCATTTAAACAGAAAAGCGGCTGCTCTATCAAACTCCTAGTGGCAGCTTCTTTAATTATATTTATTTCTTAAAGGTGACACTCTTGCAATCTTTTCCAGAGTATAGTTAAAACAGGAATATCAAGCAACTGTCAAAGCCAGAACAGAGGAGAAAAGTGTCCTGCTTGACAGGATTATTGCAGTACCTGCATGCAATCCAAAGTACTCTGGTAGCAAGGAGAAAAGCAAAAAGAGATATAAAACCACATCAGCAGTTACACTAGCCAAAAATCAACAACCTGCAAAGATAACCCAACCCTCAGTTTGAGTGAGATTTGTTTCTCACCAACTTTGTGCCCACCTTGTCCCATACAGAGATTCCCACCTCTATGCAAGCACCCGCTTGCTGAACAAAAGCCAAATCCCCAACACCAAATGCATGAACAAGGTAGCCATGCACGTTTTGAGGGCTTCCAAATCACAGTAAGATCTGAACAAATGAGTTTAAGTGCTAAATTTCAAGCTTTCTTTTCCCACCACGTTGTAACCATCCCTACCTACCACACAATGGATTCTTTGTGCACAGACTCCCCAGGTCTGAGACCAAGGAGTGCTGGGAATCAAAGCCCAGCTCAGAACGTGGCTTTGACATGATTTCAAGCAGCAGACAGCCTGCTCAGTCATGCACCCTGCTCCTAAGTCAAGGAAAACAAACCAATTTGAGCCAGGTTTACTGCACTTCCCTACAAAATTCTGCACTGGATACTTGAAAGCAAGCTGTTGCCTTTGGCATCTATGAAGTATGTAAGGCAGTTGACACTTTGTCTCATATACATCAGAAAAACTACTAAATTCCTTCATCACCATGACCATAACCCTCAAGGTTTTCTTTCTAAGCAGAGCTGGTCATTGTGCATAGCATTTCCTCACAAAGAAACGACCCCATACCTCTACTCATCCCCATCACTTCCCTATCACAGAGCTACACAGTAGTTGAAGTTGGAAGGCAGCTCTGGAGATCATCTAGTCCAACGCCTCTCAGCTCAAAGCAGAGTCAGCTAAAGCAGGCTGCTGAGAACCCAGTCTCTTTGGGTTTTGAATATCTTCAAAAAGGAAAACTCCACTTAGGACAACCATCTGACTGAACTCTTCCAGAAGAGGAATGGACCACACACATTCTTCATTAATATTACATCAAAAAGCAATCCAAACACATCTAAAATGACAATATGAGGTGTTGAGTAATCCCAACCCCATATCTGGCCCCTACACTGATATTCTGGAAGGACTATGACTATAGTTCAGTTGTTTAAACAACTGTTGCTCCACATTAAACTAGCTTTCGATGACAATTTCTCTCTCTTTTTGCCCACCTGGTGTCACTGACTTATAAAGTAATTCTGTACCAGAAATATGAAAGCAAGAAGAACTGATGAGGCCCTTGTGGAAGAGCATGACCAGCTACTCAAACTGAACAAAACAACTGCCCCCTTTTTGCCCAACATGGGTAGATGTCTATTTTAAACCTGAGAGGCTGCTCCAGTCCTTCGATGAATTAGTTCAGAAAACATTTGCCAAGTATCAAACCTCCCTTGCCTTAAAGGCTGCTAAGAGGCCAGCTAAATACCAACTGATGTAAGAGCAGCACACATACCAACCCTGATCCTGTCTCTGCAGCCAAAAGCAGGTGTCCCAGAAAGAACATGGAAATGGGACAATATATAATGTCACTTCCCTTCAATATTCACCCAGCTTGCAACAACTTCAGTGCCATCTAGTTAGGAGCCCAGCACTCTTAGGATCTCCAGTTCGGATACAGGTCATGCCCACTCAGAGGAGATGCCATTTACAGACATGGAGCAACCTTATGGATAAAGGTAACTTACCATCTTGCTCAATTCTTCTGGGCTCCTAACAACCGCAGAGCTGTTGCACACTGGTCAACATAGGCAATTCAGGCTGCCACCTCTGACTGTACGTCACCACTACAGACACGGCCACAGCCTCGTTAGTAAGAGATCTCAATGTCCAGGTGTACAATGAGCCACTCTGCTCTTTCTCAGATATTTTAGTACTCAGAAAGCCTCAGTGGACAGACAGAGCAGAAGCTGCTCCATGAGCCATCACACCTAGCCCCACTCTCAGGCAGCCACCAAATTATCACATCAAGTTTCAGGGTTTAGTGCTTTGCATTTGCAGTTCCAGGAATCCACAGCCAAGGTTTTCTCCTAAGTCATCTTAACCACTGAGACAATGCAAACCAAAACAGTGCTCATCCCATTTGCCAGCCTGCATCATTAAGCTGTCTGCCACCATTGCAAAGCACACTCTGTGCAGATGTCACAGCACTCACACAACTGGTCCCAGACTAGCAAATGGGACAAGGGCACTGCCTCAAACGTCATCACTCGTTATCCTCAGGCAAAGGACACAATTCTCCTTTCTTCTCTACCAAAAAGCATAGAACCTATGCACAGAAAAAAATATATCAAATAACATGGACACAAGTATTCCTCCTCCCTGCAGATGACCCTGGAAATGGAGCAGGCAGATCTGAGGTTGGTTACTTAACGCACCCCTGAAAGAGTTGCTGGGCACGGTCTGAATGAAATAACCTATTTGAGGACTGAACAAGTTACGATTTAACCACACAAAACTCTCACCCCAGTGACTACACTCTGCCAGCACAACCAGTAATTGTACACAGCAGTAACATTTTGTGTCAAGTCAATACTTTATCACATTTTGCTCAAGAACCAATACAATCCAGGGCATCAAGAAAACTGACATTAAGAACAAAAGATACCAACTCTGCAGCCATTAAACCATCTTGTTTTATTTTGTCTTACCTCTAGAAGCTGTACTGCTCCTTCATGTTCCCTTTTTGCCTCTGCCTGTGCCTAAGAAATAAGAGACAGCGTAAATAAGAAAGCAGTCTACCTAAACTCAGTTCTACTATCATCATCACCCTGACAGACACTATTATAGCTTTAAGACACATGATAGACTGCAGGCATCTTTGGTCTATGGACAAACAGCTGTGGGAGATCATTCATGAGAAAAGCCTCTCAATTTGCTCAGGTACCAGAGTTCACCCAGACACAGACACTCTTCCCTGGGTTACTTTAGTAGGCTCACATATAGCTCCTCCATACATTGCCCCTCCAAGCAACAAGGTGCAGGAGTCCCAGCTCTTCTGGGAATTCAGAGAATAAAACGTCCGTTCCCTCACACACTGCATACCTGCTGCAACCGTCTGACTTCCTCTTGTTTCTCCTGCAGGACTAGCAGCGCTTCCTTGTGTTCGGCTTCCAGCTGCTGCCTCCGCTCAGCCACATCTCTCATGTGCTGCAGAACAATTCACAGACAGTTTAAGGGCAATGTTACCGAAATATTGTCCTGTGTCCTGCCATGAGCCATGGAGTCAAAACATGGTCTGTATCTCACATCATCATTAAACAGAGGAGAAAGTAAGAAATTCTTGCCACAAGCCAGAGCAACACAGTCAAAGAAAATCCTAAAATCAGTGATGACCACCTTATTTTCCCCTTTCACCCAAATCCCTGCAGCAGCCTTTCCCAAGTCCCTCTGCTCCCTCTGGAAGGCCATGTCACAGGATCCTGCATGGCAGAACCCCCAGCAGAAGCACCAAATCTAAAGAACAGACCAAAAAAAAAAAAAAGCGAAGAGACAACCTGCGCCATCCAAAAACAGCACTAAGCATCTGGACAGTCCTTCCAGCCTACTGACCTTCAGCACCTGCTCTAGATTCTCCAGCTTGGTTTGAAGTCCTTGATTTGTCTGAATTACTGAATCCCGTTCCTTAGTAACCAAAACAACCTGCAACTTCAGGTCAGCATTCTCAGATTCAACCTGAAGAGAAAGGATTGGCAATTAGCACATGTAGCCATAGGTATTTGTTGTATAAATAACGGAGGACAATTTATTTCCATAGTACGCTATTTTGCAGACCTGCTTCTTACTTGTAACACCAAAATCATCAACCTCCTCTCCCTCTGTCTTCCATTCAGAACAAATACTCCCGTATTTATATGCACATACCATTTCTCCTACTAGGTTCTCTTTTGCAGGGGGGAAGGAATTGGGATATGAAGAGGTTATTTACTGAAGAGATACAAACAAAACACACAAGCTCTGAGAGCCTGTTTTTTTAATTCTAGATAGTGGGATTAACCACAGAAAACTGTGCAGAAAGACACGATAACCTGCTGAAACTGCATTTACCTCCTCCACTTACTATAGGAGGTTCCAGTAATATATTTTGTTTCTGTAGCGCACTACAGTTTGATGACTACTTGCAATGCAGATTACCAAGTAAAGAAAAATGCTTCCACTTAGAACAATTACTAAATATGTTGGGAGACCTATGTGTGGTGGCAACATGATGACTCTTAGTTCATCTCAGAAAGGTTTTATGGAAGGTAATGCTCCATCTGACAAACAAAAATACTGCTTTTTACCTGTCCTGCCCATCCAGCCTTCTCATTCAGCTGCAAGTTCTCTTCAGCCAGTCGTGCATTTTCACTCTGTATCTCCTGCAGTTGGATCTCCTGTCCAGAAACAGCAGGTGTTACCATTCCAAGGTCCTCAGACTAACTCCCCCACCTTTTTCTGCAGCATGACTCCACTGTTCCTGTTGACTGATGGTTCAGGATGCTGGCAGGATGCTGCTTGAGCAGTGGAAGGTAACAGTGTGCAGCTCTACTCAGGCAGATACCAGCCCCATGTCAGATGGTCTCACAAGTTGCTGTTTCTCATTTATATAGCCTCAAACCTCAGAATAAGAAAGACATTTCCTTGTCTACTTCTGTCTAGAACTCTATCTCTACCGACAATTCATCAAATTTCACTGCTGGTTCAAGATTGCAGTCTTCCCTACAAATTTCAGTAGAGGAAGAAGAATTTTATGTCTCTGAGCAGGCAGGAAGCCATGGACACTTACTGAGTTATGCAAGTCTAGTCCACCTACAGCCCTTACAGCATCAGAGGAATTTGACAGTTTCATAATTACAAGTGATTCCACAGAGACACACGCACATACATACATTCCCACACCACACAGTTTTAAGGAAATATTTTCACATATTTTCTGGACATTCCAAGAGCTAATACCCTGTACTGGAGTCTCAATCCCAGTCCTTCAAGGTGACTTGGTCCCTTCTTGATCTCAAAAATCTGCTAACAACATATAACAACAAACTTATTCCCTAAACACCCCATACTTATCCAAACAGTGAGCTATGCATCATGGACATGTAGAACTGACATTTGAGCAAAAGGCAAAACAACTATTCAAGGGGTCATCACCCTTTGACAAAACTTTGCATTGTGGTAGTCATTAATACCACCAGAGCTGCTCAGCAAGGTAGAAACAGAAGGGAGAAATCTGGATGCCGTGATATGACCTGCAAAACCTCCATGAAATGGAAAAGAGGCAGGGTTTCATCCAAAAAATAAGAAGCACAAGAAAATTATGTGCAATTACCTTCTCAGGATGCAGAAATCTTTTGATGCTTGCCTGGAGTACATGTGAAAATAGAAAGCATCTCCCCAGACTTGCAAAGGCTATGGAGTTTCATCCAGTGATTTATGTAGCTTTATCCAACCCACAACTAGCTGAAAGACTAAATAAACAATTCCAGCTTCAAGGGCTGAAGCCCAGAATTTGTGACACTGTTCAGATTAAGAAGATGACTGGCAACTCCTTACTGCAATAAACAAACAGAACCCAAGACAACCACACAACAACCTAGATCTTATTCTACCATTAGATTCACAACACTAGGCAACGAGAACACTTACGAGTTCTTTGCATCTTTTATGTTTTTTCCTCACTTCATGCTCAAGGTTTTCACATTTTTTGCGCTTTTTCTTCAGTTCAAATTCCTGCACAAAACAAGAATAAATAGATCACTAAGTCCATATTCTTACAGTGCGTAAGAAATTCAGGCTCTGCTTCTCAGACCCAATGCTATATTAGCTTTTCCTATTTTCTTAAGAAAAACTCTTTTTTACAAACATAAATAATATATAAACCTATGGAAATTTTTCTAAAAACATAGTAAACCAAAAAACTTTTTAAGTAAAACAGCTACTCCTCTCTTTCTCAACCCTTTCAACTTCTGGAAACAGTTCTCTATTTCCCATTTGCAAAGATTGTCCCTATTTGTGTAGGATAGGATGAAGGACAAGATGTGAGGAACAAGAAGACAGAGCTGTGCAGAATATTCAGCCTGAAACAACAGCCGTGCTAAACTAGCTCTTTTTCTAATCCAAATGACATCTAACAAAGAGCAGACATCGTCTGGTTATGTACCTTTATCTATAGTTGCTTGCGATCACTCTTGGTTCCCCAGATAGAAAAGAATGGCTAAACTTCACTGTGAACTGTCCTAGTTCGCTGAAATAATTCACAAGGGCCATATTCCTCACAACGTCTGTCCCAAGTTAGTCACATCCGTTTCCCAGTTCAGATAAGACTAAACTAAACACATCACAGAATCTACTGGCATGGTTTCCTCTCATTTTAGTCTGATGCATTCCCCCACCAGCTCACCTAAGACTCAGCACAATACCGGGAGATGCCTCCCAGAAGCACTCTCAGTGCAGAGACAGCCTTTGTAGCTTGTGCCTAAAAAAGACTTCAGTCCCCCAAATCTCTGCCTGGATCCTATGGGCGAAAACCGCAAGAAAGCTTTGCACTCCTTCACCTAAAACCAGACTGGTTTTATCCTGGAAGGGAAGTGCCAATACGCACAGACCCCTCTTGCACCCGCAGACAGGGCAACAACTCACCAGCTGCTGAATCTGCTGGCTGCTCTCTGGGTCTGTTATTGCATTTCTAGGAGGGAAATTTTCATGTCCTTCAGAGGCAGCGCCCAGTGGTAGCACACCTGGTTCCACCTGGAAAGCAAGCAAGGTATCAGAGAGCTCAGGGACAGTCAGGAGAACAGAGCCCACCTCACAACACATGCGCTAAGGGAGAAGACACTCTCCTGGCCGTACCACCTAAGACAGAAACATCCCACATGAAAACTTCCGATCTTCTCCAGAATTTATGATTAGAAAGGTTGATGTTACATCAGGGACCGGTCAGCCACCAGAGAGAGACATGTGTTGGGCAGGTTCTGGAGCCCAGTGCCACTCAGACCAGCTTGACTAAACCACCCACGTGCAATGGTGGATTCTAGGAAGCTCTTGGGTTTGAGTTCCCCTTCGTGCCTCATTTGAAGTTTCAATGAGAGGCATCAGCAACACCTTCCACGGCCTTCTCCAAAGCAATAAACACAGCAGGATGGTCAGATGGGAGGACAAAACCCTCACAAACTGCAGAAAGTAGAAATCAGGGAAGATCTCGGAATACAAGAAAATCAGTCAAAAACAACTTCAGAAGAACTACTAAAAATACGGGGAAAAAAATCTATTTTTTATTTATGGCCTAGTGACAAAGTTTCACAAGAGACTGTATTACACACCTCAAGAATTTCTAAACTGTTTTTTTTTTTTCCCTGTTTTGTACACAAGTTTCTAACAGAATACCTTTTAATCTGGGCTACAAACACACCTTTAATCCTCTGAATTTTCACTCTCAACTGATGTCTGACCTGGCATCGTCTGGCCAGAGTAATCCCTGACAGGAGGGTAAGGCGGGAGGTAAACTGAAGAAAGAGGGCAACATTTAAATATTGAATTTGAAGTTATTTTTGATAAATGGTCTTAGGGACAGGAGATTGGGATCATCAAATCCAACTCATACGGTGAAGAAGCAGGACTTTGTGACTCCATCTCAGCCTCTAACCTTCATCTATCTGCCACCAGAAGTGGAATTTCTCATTTCACTTTGAGCATCTACAGCGTTGAGGGATCTGTGACAGATCTATGTTAGTAAGTCTGAGCTCCCTTTATAGTCAGTTATTAAGAGAATATCCCAGCACTACACCTGCTGTCTCTTACATATTTCAGACTTGAAACTCTGGTTTTAAATACAACTATATTCATGGCTCCACTGCTGAAACCCAGAAAACTATGAGACCACAAGCCTGGGCTATCAAAGCTTTCAGATTTTCTGCTACAGAGCTGGTGCTTGAAATAGGAAAAATCCTGAAACCACCATCCCGCAGCAAGGCTCACAGATTTCTTAGCACCCCTGGAACAAGGGTGACATTGGTCTGGCAGATCAAGACCCAACCAGCAGCTGGAAATCTTGAGATCCTCTACCCAGGCCATGGTGCCTTATGAGCCCCATCTCTCAGAAGCCTTCAAACGTTTTGTAAAAACGCTGTTTTTGCCAGTGGAACCACCCTTTGGGACTAAGGTAACTAACTAAACCCCTCAGTCTCACTTGGAACTTGAAAGGCTTTGGGTTAATATTTAACTCTGGAATACCCACGTGTTGAGATTTTTATTTTTAAACTATCTGGCACATACTAAGTTTCAAATCTATATTCCCCCCACCCCCACAAAAATTTTGCTTCCTCACAAACTGAAAACATTACATTTTAGTCTGCTTTAACAAAGTAAGGTCCCGAGGAATGCTAGTGGATACCACCTAAGGTTTGACACCTACTGTACCAGTAACATGCACTACGCTTAACAAGCCATCCACTCACGAACAAATATACAAGGCAAATCTGCCTGCTTGTAAACATTTCTCATTAAAATGTTAAATAAAATGATGAAATCCCTAATTACAGTCAACCCACAAAATTTAGAAAATTAAATTTGCCCGCTTGGACCTAATTTCCTCCCAAGAACAAAGACAATCCCCCCAGCCACATGCTCATATACTGCTATTTTTCTGCAGAACCCAGACTCATCACCGCATCAGACAACTGGTAAACGAGACTGGCACACACCATGAAGGGAGCTGTGATTTGGAGCTGTGCCACCTCATTCACAGCAGAGCCTGGAAGATGCTCAGTGCATCAGCCAGGTGCAAGTATTCTGTTCAGCAAAACAGTTAAAAATAACTAGAGAAAAGCTGCTTTCCACCCTCGGAGCTATCCACAGTGTGCACCTACACTGGCAGAGCCCATCGAGACAGCACGGTGGGGCTGTACAGCTGATGAGACATCCAGGATGTCCTGGTTTAAGTCAAGCATACAACAGGCACAGAACTACCCGAGCTTTGGCAAATGACCAGAATGTTTAAAGCAAGCAATAAAGTAAATTAAAAACGTTGTAGGCTTTCTAGAAAGCTCTGTCCTTGGCATCCAGGAGGCATCACTGCAATCCTGCCCCTAAATCACGTTCCACCCAGCCGTGGTCCCTTCCCTCGGCTGTGCCAGGGCAGCTCTGCACAATACCACACAGAGCTGGACCAGAAAACTGATGCAGGTTACAGAACAAGACGGAAGGAAGGCCGTGTTTGCTAGGCCGGCCACTTTTAATCCTGATCCGTTCTCTAGTCCCTAGCACTCCACTGCAGCAGTACAACTGAAGGGGCAGCGGGGACATGCAGTGGGGAACAGGAGGCTGTTGAAGCACAGTCAATGTGCCTCTTAAATCATGACTGGACTTAACAGAGATAAGCATCACTTCTAAACCCTAAAGAAGTACAGAAATCAGCAGGAAAACAGAGAAAAGGGATTTTCCAATGACACTTAGAAACAAAGCTTGTTCTTTACATCCTGAGGAAGTTCTTTGAAAGTCGTGGAATACAGCCCTGATGCACTGTGCCAGGGAGTGAGACAGAAGAGTGAAATCATTTATTTTAACTGCAGTAACTGGGATTACTGCCCCAAGGGCTAACTTCATTCTCAGTGCCGCACCACTGTGCCCACATGAACACAACCCACTGAGCCCAGGGTGTTCTGTGCTACAGTTTCAGCTGTGAGACTTGCAACAGTTCCTTACTCCCTGCTAATTACTGCTATCAGACTTAGTCTTCTTGTTATTTTTGAGAGAGAAAACCTTTTGACAATGAGGACAGACTGCCCTGAACCTGAAAAATGAAGAGCAGCTGTGAGAAAGGATAAAACGCATGTTCTCTGTCATGAGAAGAATCTGACAGAATCTGGAGGATCAACTTAACGTCAAGGTACAGAAGGGCTGTCCAAGGATGATAACAGCAGAGCAGGACGAAAGAGAGAAAGAGAGAAAGAGAGAAAGAGAGACAGAGAGACAGAGAGACAGAGAGACAGAGAGACAGAGAGACAGAGAGACAGAGAGACAGAGAGACAGAGAGACAGAGAGACAGAGAGACAGACAAGCCTGTACGTCCATCCTCATCATCGAAGAGTTTAGGCGGTGAGGGCTCACCATGGCAGAAATCTCAAACTGAGGATCTGTATCAAACTGAACTGTCTGCTAGAAGAAATGTGGAGACCAGTAAAATAAACAGTAACAAATCACCAAGATTAGACAATATTCACCCAAGAGTACATGAACTGAATCTCTCATTTCAGTAGTAACTGAGTAAGGACACGTACTGAGTCACTTCTCTGACACTGCCTTAATACAAAATAACTGGTAGGTGGCAAATATCAAGTTTTAAAAGTATTCCAGTGGTGATCTGGGAAAAAAGAGACTAGCACATTTGACATCTGTTCCAGGCAAACCCACAGGAATTGCAAAAAAGATTAAGCAAGTATTTAAAACAAACCTATATTTGAAAAAGAAAAAACAAACAAAAACCAACCCCCTCCTACACCCCCAAATCTATAAAATGCGTGAGGATGATTCAGTAGGTACAGTTTGCTTGGGTACTCTGCTACAGTACTTTTAACGGCATCTGCAGACATTAAGCCACCACAGGATGGGGGAAGGTTTTCTCTCGGGTAAATATCTGGTAAAAATGAGAAGACTAATGGAGAGGCAGCAGGAACTGTGCTGCCCAAGAACTGATGCTGCATTGACACAAACGGTGAAAAGAGTCTCATGACACTGGGAGATTACAGCGTGGCATTAAAGAAATGATGTTTTAATAGAACCCAAAGCTTAGACAAAAAGGCAAAGAGATCTATTAGGAAAGGGAGAGAAAACTTCATTATGTCGCTCTATAAATCAGTGACAGGGTCTGGGATGCTGCACGCTGCAGTGCTTCCCCCAGCACAAAAACAGTAGAGAAAATGTACAAAGAAAGGAGACAAAGATGATTAACGCTGAATAATGAAGGAGGCTAGAACCCACCAGTACCGAAACAAAAAGTGGCTGGAGGAATACAGGAGAAAGGTCACAAGGCACTTGGAAAAGATGAACGCTGACTGAATACTCAGTACATTCAGCACAACCGCGGGGCAATGAATGCGAGCAGCTGGCAGTTGCGAGAGCTCCTCACACAGACTCTGGGCGTGAAATTCCGCCCCAGGACGCTACGGGTACTGAAAAATTCAATCAGAAACCGGGCGAACCCCCGGGAAGATAAAGCCACCAGGTGGCGGGGAGGACCCCGCGGTGCCACCCCCGGCTCGGGCCGGCCTCCGGCCCTCTGCGGCCCGGCCTCCCCCGGGGCCCGCCGCGGAGGCCCCAGCGGAGGGGCCGGGCCGGGCCGGGCCGCGCTGAGCCATCCCGCCCCGCCCCGCCCCCGCGGCACCGGGCCCCGCCGCGGGGCAGCTGCTGCCCGCCGGAGCCCCGGGCCCGCCGCGGGCCCCGTTGGCCGGCCCCCCCCCCCGGCCCGGCGCGGGTGGCCGCGGCGGGCCCGTCCTTACCTGCGGGCTGCGCGGCGCGGCGGGGATTTAGCGGGCCGTACCACTGCGGCCGCCGGGGGGGGGGGGCGGCCCGGGCCCGCCAGGCCCTGCTCCCGCTGCTCGGCGCCGCCTGGGCGGGAGGCGAAGTCCGCAGCAGAGGGCCCTCCGCTCCACCGACACGGAGCCCTCGCCTGGGGGCGGGGGGGGGGCTGCCGGCAGCGGCCGCCGTCGCCTCGCCAGGCGAGGCTTGGTGCTCGGGCAGGCCGCTTTGAAAACTGGCACAGCCAACGCTGACTGCGGCGCTCACGTCCTCCTCGCAAGCGTCCTGAGAACGTTAATTCATTCAGTAACGAAATCGCAAGACTTTTAGCTTGCTGACCGGCTTTGTCTCACCTTCCTGTGTGCTTCCACTCTTAGCACTGGGTCTCCCGAGCGGGCCTCCTTTGGTAGAGGGGAGTCTTTGATGCAGGTATTTAGTGTTGCTCCCAAGCAGGCGGTGGCGCTTGGCAGAGAGCTGCCTGGACTGGTTTTAGAGGAACGCAGGCACTCCTTGAAATTCTTCAGAGCGATCTGTCTCTGCAGCCGCAGCACTTCTTTCTGCGACTCCCGCAACAGCCGATCAAACTCAACAACGTTCAGGCAGCAAGGGTCATCCTGCGGGAAATGCAAAGCCAGCGGTGTATCACTGCCAAGCTCGACAAGGTGGAGCAGGTCACAGTGGTGATTTCACACACAAGCTGCAAAAGCATTGCCGAACAACTACTAAAAGCATTACCGAACAACTACCAGCAACAACAGGTAATGCAGCACACAAAGGTTTTACTTTCCTGCGTCTCCAAAGCCTCAAAAACAGTCATTTTGCATCCCTTATTTCAATACGTTATTACATCCACAGATGAAAACTAGCCTGTAATGCTTCTACAATTATCCCAGTGCAAAGCTATACTAAAAAGGGCCTAGTGTGTGTTTTCTAAGTGCTTGCCAGTAGAGAGCGCGTCAGGATAATAAAATTTCATTTCCCAGCAGAACAAGAGCCTCGGCTGGTTTCCTTTATTGTGGGTGCTGGCATTCTCTGCAGCCCTATGCATGCATGGTGGTTTAGGGTTTTAAATGCTGGGAATAACGAAGAATATCTGAGACTTGTTAAGTTCTGACTCAGGATATTGTTGTTTAGTTTTTTAAACATTCTTGATTTCTAACCTCATCAGAGAGTGATAGATGGGCTCCCATCTTCAGCACAAATGGTCACTCTGGACCCAGAGCCAGCAGCTTTTAAAGGAAACCAGTGCAATTTTATTCTCACAAAAAAGGTGTGCATATGTCACCAGTTTTGTTAATTCTTCACAGGTTTTTACAGATTTCAGGAAGCTGAAAAAACATGTACCTGCATGTCTGTACGTACATACAAAAGCTGGTTATGAAAACCTGTCTTTACAAATATGCTGCTGAAGGAGACGTTGCTCATTCCCCTGGAAAGCTCCTAAGCCAGTGAATTCAATACATAATTGGTATCCAGGACAAATTTAATCTGCTTCCCTGTTCACTTCTTATTCACCCTAAAAATAGTATGTGCTTTGCAAATGCAATTTTGGTCAAAAAACGTAGTTGCTCTCAAGCTACAAGGGGGAAACTGAGGCACCATTAATGGGAACTGGTTACAGATTTAAGAAGCAAGCAGCTGGGCCCTCCCATGTACAGGCTATCAGGGTATAGTTCTTTAAACAAAATTGACAGTGGCTGCATAAAAAAACTCCCTTCCCCCACCAAAAAAAAAAAAAGGCGGCTATTATCAACAGAAAGCCTCCAGAGCCTGGGGGAACAAGGGAGTAGAAAAAAGCTCAGATTCCCTCTCATATCATACATGTCCCCTGCAGCTGCCTTGCCATTCCCTGAAATTCCTTGTTTCCAAGAATCTTCACTGCAAGAAACTGCAGCCTGCTGGGAGCTGGTGCTAGGGCTTGGTTGGAAACCCATCACTGGAGCATGACCTCAGGAAATCATTTTATCCTGAGAGCCCTAACTTTGCAAAACAAGGCCAATGCTTTTGCAGTCCGGTGTGCGGGTTGGCTTGCCACTGGAAAGGAACTGAGCAGATCCATTTCATAGCTACTGAAAAATTTGTGCGGAATTAAGTATGCTAGATTAAAATTGATCTGGTTACAAACTCTGAGCATGCACATAATATCTCTGCATATAAACCCCTTCACTGGCATAATGCATTTTGCATGCTACAGACAGATTAGGTGAATTTTGAATTTTAACTAGCTGAGAATTAAAATTTAATGAGCAGCTTGCTTGGAAGAGAAATGGGAAAAACAAGATCAGATGGAATGAGTTCCTCTAGAGCAATTTTTCTCTGCAGATTCCCTGCTTGTCTGTTGATGCCCTCCGTTGCTGGTACCTTGGCAGGTTAAACAGGCAGTCCTATCTTCCCAGCCAGTGTTGTCACCCATGCCCTAGCAAGGCAGAAGCTGAAATCAGCCCTGAGGATTACACCGATGTGTATTTCCTTGGCCATTAATGAGTCTTGCTCTCCTGCCTTTGTCACATTCCTCTACAGTTTGTTACTCTCCTATCCCTGGCAGATTCAGGTTGGTTGCTGAGCATGCTCTGCTGTGAACATCAGACAGCTTTGAGAGGCTGTTCCTGCTTCTGTGGGGGTTGCAGCGAGCAGTCATGAGGACATGAAGGAAATTTGTTCTCAGTGAGACTGTAGGACACATGCAGACCTGGTTAACTTTCTCCTGTGTTTTAACGCCAGAAGGGATCACTGGGGCAGCTCTTTACAAAGAGCAAACACCACCCAATTATTCTTGTCCTGACTAGACCTACATTAGGGAAAGAGGGAGAATCTACCTGCAAACATGTAGTTAAAGCGAACATATGGAGAGCTCAGGGAATGAAATAAAGCTGCTTTCAGCAAGGAAGTATTTGTCACCTCAGTATTACTGGAGGTAGAGTAAGTAGAAATGCAAGTATTCTTTCAGCTCAGCTGGGTGCAAAAACATAGCGCTGCACTTGACCACAACCATATTGGTGAAAAAGAGAGAATGAGAGTTTGTTAGCCGGCCTACACCAAAGGTTTCCAGCTTAGGAACAATAGACATACCTGGTATGCACAGAACAGATTACTCTAGTCATCTTGAGTGAGAACTGTTTTATCTAGCTTCAGATGTCTGCAGAGGCTCCTTTCAGAGCCATTGCAGAGAATAAGTGCTTCGAGGGAATGACACATCCAAGCAGTTTTAGATACCTGTCTCCGGATTAGATGAATTAACCCTTTTATCTCATCAGTTATTTCAGCAAGTTCTGTGCTGGTGCTAAAGGGAACACAGGCAACCTGCACTGCTGTAGGCATCAGCATTGTAGATGGTTTCATGGACACACACCCTCATCTTAGGATTTGTACCCCTACTAATAGGAACCCAAATACGCACTACTGTGCCTGTAAGCACTCAGAAAGCTGCGGCTGAGGACATGAGATACAGGGTGGTTACTGGGAATGTGCTCAGCTGGTTTACTTTTTAAAGGAATGTCTTAAAAGGAAGTCCTGCTTCTACATCTCACTTGAAGTTTAACGCTGTGAAAGGTCATCCTGTATCTGTGGCTTCTTGGGGGCTTTCCAGGGGCAGACTTTTAGGTCACTGCTGAAAATGGCAGCTCAGACCCATGAATTCATGAAGTGAGAACTGGAGTATCCCCCAACATACTGTTCTGGAGGGGTCTGGACCCCATCTTGGCCACACACTCACCCAACTTCTCCCGTACCAACTCACACATCAAATACTGTTTTCAGTCTGTCCTTCTCACACTGCTGGAGCGTGGTTCCCAGCACTGTTACTGCACTGTTTTCACCCAGCCACTGCGTGATGTCCCAGAAGTTTCTCACCTTCCCTGCAATGAGCTTAGCCTGCAGCTCCCGGCACTCCTGCTGCAGAGCTTCAATCTGCTTGTCTTTTGCCAGGAGAGCACTGGCTTGCTCTGTCAGGTCCTTGGCACGCTGGCAGGCAAATGCTTTTTTACACAGCTCCAGGCTGGAACCCTTTAGAGGCACTGGAGCAGTTACCTATACCAGAGAGAGCAGCAAGAGAGAAAGCCAAATGCATTGGTGTTGATCAACTACCACCCCAACTACCATCAGGCAGAGACCACTGTCCAGAAATGCAGCCTAGCCCCAACAGGGGAGAACAAGAGGTGTATGGAAAGACAGACAGGGGAGAACAAGAGGTGTATGCAAAAGTGGGAGGAAAGAGGAAAGGCTTCTTGGAGAATTGGATCAGAGAGGAGGTGGGAGGGAGAAGGTGCTCAGCAGATTGGGCCAATGCATACGTAGTCAGCACAGAGGGCTGCAGGCAGGGCAACAGCAGCCCTGGGGAGGAGAAAGCCAGGATGAAGGCTGAAAGATAAGAGAGGACAGCAGAAAAGAGAGGAGGGTGGCAGGACAGACGAGCATGGGAGCAAGAGTGAAGGCAGCCAAGACAGTAAGAGAAATGGGGCTTTTATGGGGTCCTTGAAAGGCAAGGGGGAAGAGCTTCAGCATGCATGGGTGGGAGATACAGGCAAAGGAGAGCGGCAAGAAAGAGACCAGTCAGGGCCAGCACAGCTGGGGGATGTTCAGCAGAAGAAGCAGTTCAGCTTCACGCACTCCCTTGGAAGGGAGGGGAGAGCAAGAGTGGGAAGTTGTGGGGAGCGGAGGGGACAGGGACAGGCAGAAGGCTGGGCACAGCCTCTGAGCAGAGGCCCTGGGCAGGGCATGATGCTGCCCAGCTGCAGTCTCCCCAGGATGACAGGTCTCAGCACGAGTCCCCATCCCTAGGGCCAGCTCTCCCATGGGGTACCAGCACTGCTGAGTGAGCGGGTAGCTCACACATCCCTGTGCATCCCAGCCCTCTGGGCAGTGAGGCCATGTCTCGTCCCCAGGTTTATCACACCCTGCCTCTCCCCATCCAGCAGTTTTTCTCTGAACAAAACCTGGAAAATTTGCAAGGAGGGACTCCCTCCCCTCCCTGACCAGGATCAGGGCATCCTCTGTGCAAACTTCTCCCCAGGTCTTCCTGAGCACCTCACCCACACACAGAAACTGCGCCCTGAGCTGGTTCCCCAGGACCTGTGTACCAGTTACAGAAGCCAACTGCTGCCAGATTAATCCCAGCTCCTCAGGGCATGCAGCTGCCTGGTCCTGCCTCCAGCCCACCTCTCTACAAACCTTGGCCACCCAAGTGTTCAGCTGCGGGGAGACCTGGGCCAGCCAGTTGGTTCTCCAAGGGCTCACCCAGGTCTCAAACAGCAGCCACCCCAAAGTTTCACTTGGAAAAAAAAACATGAAATGGTATTTGTGTAGTTGCTGGAGAGTCTGCATAGCTGTTAGATGTATAGCAAATGATTTCTCTTAGCACAGTATCTGACAAGTCCATCTGGCAGCAACTGTTGCACTGCAAGTACCAAAATCCTGTGGCAGACAGACAGTGCGGTGCCTGGGGACAGAGAGGGCAGGCAATATCAGGAAAATCCCCTACCTTCTCTTCAGCAAAGCTTTCACTTCTCCTTTCTATCCTAAAGGGCTTGAATTCCCCCCACCCACCCCCCCCCCCAAAAAAAAAAAAGAAAAAAAAGGTTTCCTTCGAATGGGAGATTTTCCCTTACACTGCTGCAAGCTACCTTTAGGTAGCTCATGCAAATGTTTGTCTGCAAGATCCCACGTCCTTCAGCCATCTCCCACCACTCCTGCACTGTATCAGAAACTACAGGGTTTCTAACAAACTGCTCTTCCGTTTGAGAAAGAAAAAATACGCAGCTCACACAAAAATGCTAGTGAGGTGTGGATGGGACAGAACATAGTATCTCACCCCTTCCTGTTTTGCCTTACCACACTCCTTTTCTTATTCAAATACTTCCTGTTTCTTTTCAGTGAAGTCAGATGAATTATTTTTATGACTAGCCCAGGGAAAGCTGAGCTAATTACCTAAATTAATACCTTACATTAGGATGGCACATTTACAGCACGAAACCAATTAGGAGGAAATTGCTCAAAACCAGCTCCCCGAGCATAAGCAGAAGCTCTCCCCTCAGCTCAGTTTTGTGATTCCTGCCCTGTTACTGATGTACAAAGCAAGATTGCCACGTGGCCTTGCCTGGTTTAAGTAAAGAGAAAAGAAGAGGGCTTTCTGTTCCTATAGAAGTAGCAAGCAAGAAGTCCCAGTGGTGAGGTGCTCTCCTAGCCCAGCTTCCCATCCCAGCATTGCAGAGGCTCAACACTCACGACTTTGAGGTTTGCCTCCTGGAGTTTCCGGGCTCTCTCCTCCAGGCGTTTGGCGATCACCGCCAGCTCTGCGTTCTTCCTCTTCAGGTGCTTAACCTTCTCCTCTGTTTCAGGGAAGCAGCTCCTGCGCTGGATAACAGAAGGAAAGGATTGACCTGAAAACCCCATTCAGCCTCCCCCTGCACCCATGCTTGAAGCTGGCACTGGGGATGTCAGAGGTAACAGAGGTCCCTGGCCCTGTCTGATCCACTCTGTGCCCACTGGGCTCTTCCCAGCCAGGGCTTGGCCTGTTCTTGTACAACTGTCCCAGATGCTATACACTGACCTCCACTCGTCTCCTCTCCGGTCACTGAAACCTCTGCTTTTCCTGATATTTTTGTTAACCTGACCTCTTGAACAAGAAGCCCCTTGCCCCACCCCAGTCCGTCCATCTCTGCAGCCTGTCGCCCTCTCTGCTCTTTGCAGGCTCTGCCTTTGCTGGATGGGACTGAGCACATCACCAGAGTCAGTCTATCCTGGCTGCTGGCCCTTTGGGCTTTCCCTTCCAAAGCCTGTCCAGTTCATTTCCCTGCTGTTACAGTACTCAACGCATCACTGTGGATTTGTGCTGCATCACCACGTTACACCCCGAACTTTGCTTGCTTTTTCCTTGCTCTCCTGACACTGAGACATGAGCTGAGGGGAACGGGGAGAAAGCAGCCAAGGACTTTATGATGTTTGCAAACCAAATTTCCTTTTCCTTTCTATTGATTCTGTTTGCTCTTAATCCCCTTTCATTTGTTATCTGTCCATTTCGACAAGCTGCTGCTTGCCGATGGCTTGTTCTCTCAAGGTCATACCCAGATGTGTTGTGCTGTCTTTTCACATCAGCAAAAATGTCAGGTCAGCTGATCCTTCCAATTATTTTCTTCGCTGTCCCTGTGAGATCCCAGCACGTGCACTTGCTGCTTTCACTGCTTTATTTGCTTTTCTTCATTCAGAAGACCAAGGCTGATTTTTAAGAGTAAGATTTGATGAGAGCTTATATGATAGTGCTTTGCTAAAATCCATATGAATGCTAACGGGTGACCCCCTGAGCCTGCAGGGCGTACTGGATGTATGCTTTTAGTGTAGGAAAATTATCTAAAATATGTTTTGAATTTGGTGATATGAATCTGAAATGTTGAGTGATCAAATTTTCAAGGGCATTTTGAAGAGAAAAAAATCAACCTGAACTGTGTATTTCTCAGACTCTTTCACACCTTCTAATCCTTTTCATACAGCAGTGGTGACACATGAAATACGAAGCTGCTGTGACATTTACATTAGGAAATGGGAAGCACCTTTGCCTAGGAGGGCATTATGGCCATACACTTCCAACGGTGCATGGACGATGTGCAATGCAAGGTCCTCTCCCTCTGCACGGTGTAGTTCAGAGCCAGGGTTGCTGATGAACCCCATTCCCAGCAGGAACAAGGAGGCTGTTCCTGGAGCATATCCTGCTGCCTGTGTCTTGGCAGCAGCACCCATCGCACTGTCTAGCCAAGCCCCGATGCCACACAGGTCTAGGCCGTTGAAGGCTGGAGCATGTTGAGCAGGTGGCTGGACCACAGCAGTGGAAGGACCTGAACTGTTGGGGGCCTGCATGGTCAGGGTCCCAGATTGGGAACTGAAAGTTTACAGGGTTGGACCAATGCAGCTCTGCCAGCATTGTGGGATACTCAGACCCAGGGTGGCTACCTCCCCACGCTGCAGGGCTTCACAGGCAGGGATGCTCTCTGGTGACGGGGGGAGCATCTCCTCTTCTTATTTCCTGGCTGCCAACCATGGGCTAGGGGAGCTGAGGACGTGGAAGTTGGGCAGAATGGGGCAGCCCACACTGTGGCAGCCTCGCCTGGCTTTGGGTGCCAGGGGTGCCGCTGGAGAGCCAGGTGCTGAGCTCCCACAGGAGCAGGGGGCAGTGCTGCACTGTCACCCAGAGCAGGGCTAAGTGAATCAGTGTTTCTGCTTTTCCCCTTAAAGAGGAAACAAGAGCGACTTCCCCCTCCCTGCTGTCAGCTCACGGCTGCGTTGCTCTCTGCCAGCCCTAGCAGGCAGCTGCGGAAAAGCCTCTTGCGGTTGCCAGCAGGCAAATAACGCAGGACAAAGATGGCTGGGAGGGCAGCAGCAGGTCACGAGGAAGGGGTCCTGCTCGAGCCAACAGCAGGTGCAGTGCAAAGGCACCCAGGGGACACAAAGCACCCAGGCCCCCTTTTCTTTCCCCCTCGCCCTCCCCAGCTGATCCCATGTACCAGCATTTCTTGGATCTGGTCGCCAACGGCAGCTCGCCCCAATCAGGGCTCCCTCCCCACGGAGAATCCCACACCCCACACTGTTGGTGTGCCTTGAGCCAACCCAGCGCCTGGCCGGGCTGCATCCTCCGCTCACCAGCAAGCTGTTTTCCTCCGCCAGACTGGAGTAGCGGTGCCGCAGGTCCTCCAGTGCGCTCAGGAGCTTCGTGTTCTGGCTCACAAGGAAGCTGTAGTCAGCCCCGCTCTGCAAAACAGCATGGGAGAGGCAAGGCAGGGCTTCACCTCCCCTGGACGAGGGGGCCACGGCTGCATGCTCTCCCTGGCCCCACAGCAAGCCCAGCCCAGCTTCACTGGGAGGCCAGCAGGGTCGGGGTGCAGGCAGTGAAGCAGCAGGCTGAGACTTGGAGGCTGATTTCAGGAGGAAGAGAGGGGCTGCATGTCCTTTGGGGGTAGCAGGAGCAATGGCCATAGCTGGGTGCTCGCAGCTGCTTTTCCAGGTTCAAGGAGATGCATGCCCTACTAGCAGTGTGGAAAATCAGGGAGATTGCTATCAAGGACACACTGAACCCTGGCACCCATCTACAAGTGGTTCCATCACCCAGTGCCTCCCCATGGGCCAGTGGGACTGGTCACCCTGCAGAGGGTCTTGGGCTGCATCAGGGTCTCAACTTGTGTCTGGGGAAAAAGCCCAAACCCTGACACTGTCTCCAGCTGCTTGCATTTTGACATCGTACCACCTAAACCAGCTCAGATAAATGCAAGCACAGCCAGCAAGAGCACATGCCACAACACACCAGACACATGTGCTCCTCCCTACAGCTCAGGGACCAGGCATTGTGTAGTTCTTGGAGGCGAAGAGACTCCTCACCCCCCTCCCCATGCCAGCCACCCAGTTTGGCCCAGGAGCCTGCCCAGGAGCCAGGCCCTGGCTCTGCCCTCCCTGTGACAGCCTTGGCTCCGGAAGAAGGCAACATGCCGGATTTCTTTGCAAAATACTACCTTAATTTTGTCACATCAAAAGCAGCAGCAGCTCTGCTGGGAGCTGTATATATAGCTTGTGGTTACTGCTTCCTGCACAGAGCAGCTCGCCGCAGGCTTGCTGCCGAAGCAGGGTCCCAGAAAGTATTTTTATGCGTTAGCAAAGCTCAGAGCCAAGCTATTGCTTCACATCTGCCGTATGGCAGCAGCAAGCCACGCACCTCGAGAAGACCTAGACAGATGTTCTCCCAGCAGCCAGACCAGTCTTGCAGGACCCAGGAATTCTTTGCTAGTGCCACTGAATGGCTGCAGCCATCCTCTTGCATTGCTCTGTGTCTGCAAGCCAAGGCTATGAGTGAAACGTCCCTTGGCTAACAATAAACACTTCCTAGGCTTTCCTGGCAGCAAGTCATACAAGCAGCTCACAGCACAAGGACGCTGCTAAGCTCTAGGAAGTCTGAGACTGGGCAAAACTCATCACACTTTTGAACAAGACTGTTTTTGGCTTCTTGATCACTTCCATCAGAGAAAAAGTGCAGGAGACCAGTGCCACAAAGTCCACTGTGCCAAAACCCCCAGCATCGCTGGGCACAGCAGGCAGCCTCTCCCAACGTCTCACCCCTGTACAGAAATGCATTGGCACATCAGGGAGGAAAAACGTGACTGGAAGAGACTGAAAACCAAAAGAAAACCCTCTGAAAATAAACCAGCCCTCTCCTGGCCTCACCCAATGCCCCTAGGTCCCACCAGCCCTCTAAGCCCCCAAGAGGGGATATTAGGTGCCTCGAGTTTCCAGGCCTTTGGCAGAGCTGTTTGTAGGTGTCCACCCTGCAGAAATCCCTGGGTTCAAGAAAGGTGGAGTGAAATGTCCCATGGGAAGAGATTGTACTGCCTTCCATTTGTGGGAAAGCAAACCTATATTTATTTTCCTCTTTTTTTTTCCACCCCTCTCAGCACAAAGGTGCAGCTGTTGCCTCATCCCCAGGGACATTGCACCATGGCAGCCCCCTGGCATGACAAAGAAGCCCCCAGAGCCAAGTGCCACTCACCCTGCATGGTGCAGTAATTTGGGCCCAGAGACCCAGCACCAAGTCCTGCAGCACCAGTGCCATCCCTGCTGCTTTACAGGGACAGTAATGTGTCCCAGAGAATATTTCCCCCATTGCCAGCTCCAGGAGCAGCAGAGCCCTTCCTGGTGCCCATGCAGAGGATGCTGTGAGTGCTGATGGGGGCACAGAGCAGGATGAGGGCATAGGGGGAATCCCGTCAGCATTTTCCAAGCAGGCACAGTGTTGCTGTGGGACGGTTCACTGCTGCTGTCCCCAGAGCCAGGAAGGCAGCTCCTGGGATGAAGTCAGAATGCATTATTTCCACCTCCTTGCCACTGCCAAGAAGAGTAAAGCTTCTTGTCTTTGCTCTCTTCCATGCAGAGAGGCTCAGCCGGTGCCTTCTGCGCCTGGGGCAGGAGCTGGGCGGCCATGGAGGATGCAGGGTGCTGTGGCCTCTCCCCTCTGGCAGCCAGGGCTTCTGTCACATCAGTATCGCGGTTCTGCAGAGGCTGATGGGCCCTTCTAGCGTGGCAGGGGCTCTGCTGGGGACTGACGCCCAGATGGGCCCATTTAGGTCTTTGAGGCCTCTTTTCTGTAGCTACAAACCCGCGCCTTCACCAGGCCAAGGTGCAAAGACTCACAGCTACTCTCCTTCTGTCCTAGGCTCGCGGGCTGTCCCCGGTTCAGCTGCGCTCCAGAGCCCACCACACAGCAGAGGCTGAGCCCGCGCTGAGCACCCCAGTGCTGCTGGCTCCCCTGGGCCTGCTCCAGGCCAGGCCTGGCCCACAGCCGGGCCGCCCCCCACCTCCTAGGCCCTGCTGCAGCTGCAGCTCCTCATGGCCTCCTTAGGAGAGGGATGAGGGGCATCCACAGCCATGCGGCGTCAGGAGACCCTCGCTGAGGCACCGCCAGGGTGCTGGCTCCAAGCTTTGCCAAACCTCACCCTGGCACAGGGCCGGGGCCGGGCTGGCTGCCTGGGATGAGCCCTCCTCACAGATCGCGTGGCCAGCACTGACTGACTGTCTAGACGTCATCCCACACTCATTAAACATTCATTTCCTATAATGAAATAGCTTTTCATTTATTAACCGCTCCGCCGTTCCTCATTGCTCCTGTGCTCCGTGATGCAGCCTCACTGCAGGCATGCTTGCGGCCCCCCCACACATTGCGTTTTGAATGGAGCTGAGGAAATCTTTGCGAGAATAGGCCTGGAGGCCCCCCCAAATGGCTCTTCTTCATAAAGACACGTAGAAGTGCCTGCAGAAGCCAGGAGACAAAATCCAAAAGCTTCCCACAGTCAGGGAGGTTTGCAGTGAGCTGAAGCTGGTGGGAGCCAAGGCAGAGCTGAACCACAGAGAGGGCACAGAGAGCCCTCGTGTCCCCAGACCCGGAGATTCCTTGGCCGCTAACATAATTAATCCCAGGGACAACTTCTTTGGCCATAGAGGAAATTTTCCAAAGACAGAGCAAAGCAGGGAAATAGCAGCAGGGAGGCAGGCAGGGGAGCAGAGCACAGCTCCCTAGTGCAGCTGACACACAGCTTTGAAGCCTCTTGGTACAGTGGTAACATGATCATCTGTCACTTCTTCTGGCAGGTAGAGCCAAAAATACAGTTTCCTCATGATAACATTGAGAATGAGCAAACACAGGCCTCAGCAGGGCACCTACAAGAAAAGCTGCTGCTTTTTCACCTGAAAACTTCAAAAAGCAATCAAGAGCTGCAGCAGCTTTTACAGAGCGAGGTGCCCAGACAGGCTGCTAAGTGGGTCATGCAATCAAAATCCCCCAGGAACACCCAGCATCCAGCACAGTCTTTGAAGTTCTGCAGAAAACTTGCAGGAAGCCATTTGGGGGGCAGTAAATCAAACTGCGGCAGGGTTGGCAGCGCTGCTCCGCAGTGCGGCTCGGGTGGCCAAGCTGTGCTGCTGGTGCCTTGCGGCTCAGCCTGGCACGGACTGGCCCAAGGGCTTCCCCAGTCCCGCTGCCGCAACTGAACCAGTCAAAATCCAGCCCTGCTTGAAAATCTCAGCAGAGAAGCAGATGTCAAGGAGGAATTAACCAGGTGGCCCCATGAGCAGGAAGTCTCAGGTGGCTTTTGGCATGCTCGTGACTGTTTTTAAAATATATATAATTTTAAGATGCCCCCATGATGATTTCCCTGTCTGCAGCAGACAGGGCTGCAGTTGCCAGGTTTGCTTCACAACAGCCATCTCTGAAATCTAACCCTCCTACTGCAGATATCACTTCTTAGGTCAAAAACCACCACTACTTTCCTACTACCTTCTATATTAAACCCACTACCTCTCCCTTGTTTGAAATCATTGTCACCTGTCATGCATTAAATTCCAGGCCTCCATCATGTCACAGCCCTATAGTTGTTCGCTCCAGCTGACTTTGGTAATTAGTCTCCTTAAATTCTCAATCCTTGCCACTTGGAAATAAAACCTGTCACTGCCGATCCGTTTTCTCCTCTTCCATCCAGGTTCAGTGGAATCGGCTTCCTTGTAGATGGAAGTTATTTTTTGTAGGCTGCTCTTCTGCAGTGCCCTCACTGCACGTCAAAAGCAAGACAAAAATAGCATCACCTCCTGCTCGGTCAGTGAGCAAGAGCAAAACCCATCAGCTGCCACTGCCGGCACAGCGAGGACACCTTGCGCTGGAGTGCGCATTATCTGCATGGAGGTAAAAGGGCTATTTTTGTTAAAGGTATGAGAGAAGAGACAGGCCTGGGATGCAGCCGTGGTTACTCTGCCACTCCTTTGACAGGCAGCATGTTTCCCACAGCTTCCTTCATTTTGCACCAGGTTCCTGGTTTCAGACACAAACATCTATGTTCTTTCTTTGACTTCATGACACTTCCTCACCAGCTCCTCGCCCTGTGCGTTGCCAGCTCCTGTTTCCATGATTCAGCATTTTCTTCTGCTGCCCATCCCTCTTCCAAACACAATCTTATTTATTGTGATTTCCTCATTTATCTGATTTTTATGACCGCACGTAAGGAATTCACGGAAGAAAAAATCCATCCGAGGCTATTAATTTCAAATATACTGCCTCCAGCATGGGGAGTGCTGGAGCCACAGATTGCAAGATATTAGGAGAATATTCAGGGAACATTCACTCTACATTTGTTCTTTCTTACACCTTTTCCAAGGCATCCTATTCTGCACACCCTCTGACCACTGCCAGCTTGTCCTAAGTTCACCACAATGTATTTAAAATGAGACGTGCAGCTAAAATTGGAGTCTCACAAATTCATGTCCTCTCTATCTTTGAAGTTTCTTATGAAAGCACTATCATCAGTCCCAGAAAAACAAAATCAGGTGCTCCAAGAGGAGAAAAATCAGCTTGATAGCCCTGATCACTCTGGTTGGGCTGTCCTTTGACAAGCTCAACTTCTCCAGTCTTCCCAGATGGAGAAAAATTAAAGTCCTTGCAGCATTGAGACTAGGAATGTGAGTGGAAAATAAAATCCCGAGACAGAGGCAGAATCCAAGACTGCAGTCAGGTCCAGCATACAATATGGAGCAATTTCTCACCTTTAACAGCAAATCCAAAATACAAGAAGTTTTGCAAGTAGATGAGAAAATGATACCTTCATACCACAAGGCTGCTGGAAAAGCAGCTCTGAACTATTCCTGGCATACTGTGCATGCATTTCTTCATCTTTCATGATCAGACATAAAACAGATCAGTCGGTTGAGAGAGCCAGAGGATTTGGAGAAACCCTTCTCTGTCCCCACAAGGCCAGCCTGTCCCTGTGCCACAAAGCCCAGCACAGAGACCAGAGCAAGCAGCCCTGTGTGGGATGGACCCAGTGGGAACACTTGAAGTGGAAAGGTCCTGCCAAGGGCGCAGGCGCTCATCTAGCTGAATGACTGCTGGTAGCATCTGTACTGGAGTTGCTCCTTGTCCTGCTCTCCAGTGTGGTCCAGAGACCTTTAACCAACATTTCTTCCAGCTGGGAGTTACCTGCCTTACACAGAGGCATGACAGTGTGGGTGGCCCCATGAAGGATTTCCCAGCTGCAACCCAACCTCTCTCCACGTTAAATGCAAGTCTTTTTGCAAATCCAGGATATGCAGCCAGAAAATGCAGCTGGTGATTGCTGGGATATGATCCAACTTGTTTAGCAGATAACCTACAGCGTAGGGTTATACACAGTATGACAACAACATGACCTTCCTGCCCTTGGGTTGCTCTGGGATCCTTGGGCACCCCTAAGTCCCTTGTAGGGGCCTTTTCCATCTACACACCTCATGAGAAAGATGCCCGCATTTCACAGAGGAAGAATCACGTACTAAGCCTCTCCTGCCAGCTGCCCAATTAGCACTGAGGTACAAGCTTCTCGCTTTTCTCTTAGCAGCTTTCGGAAAGATTTGGTCTAGCCCCACAGCAGTAAAGCAGGATTGTGCTCCATCCCCGCCACAGTAAGGGGAGACTAATAGTCTTTCTGCTTTCATTGCAGAGAGAAACTGAAGAGATTATTTCTCTTCATTGCACAGCTTGAAATATATGAAAGTCAGGGTATATGCTGTAAAACCCAGTTTGTTTGTAAAACTCAGGTGACCAACGGAGCCAAGACAGCCAAGCCTTCTTCTTCCATTGCAGATTTTCTAGGTGCTGCTGAGCAAGTCATTGAATCTGCAGAGAAGCAGGCACAAGCAATGACATTTACACTAGACAAAAGCAACACATAGAAGTGGGAAGTAAATGTGTTAACATCCTCAGTGCAAACACAGAAAGACGGGTGGCTTCAACCTCTACTTCTTGCGTACTCATCTGCACTGCCCATCCTTTGAGCTAAACACATGGGTATTGGCTTCCTACACAAGGTGCTGGAGATTTTTGTTGTTTAGGTCTGAACAAAGGTCAGCCTGCAGCTCCCAGCACTGCAGGCTCCAGCCCAGGCAGCCCCAAGGTCTTTATGGAGCATCTGGACTCTTTAGATGCCACATGTCAGATAATTCTATTTTGTAAGTATGCAAAAAAACCTGGGGAAGAGTGATAAAATTTAGCTCTTTCCAGGTTTGGTATTTTGATGGCTGGAGCAGGGACGATTGTTCTCTGATATCTCATCTTTCTTGTAACAGAAACTCTAATCCAAAGAACCACTCCCTGTAAAGGCATGAGACTTGAGAGGCATAAGAAAGGCACGGTACTGACAAATGCATGTGGGAATGAGGCTCCTGTCTACAGCGAGCAGCCTGGGGCTTGCCAGGGCTTCACCCCCGGAGGCCATGGAACTGCAGTTCAGTAAATCCCTACCCCAGGAGGAAGTGCCACTGCCCTCTAACAGGACCACAGCTTGAAAAGTTAATACCCAGTCTCCTTCCTACTTCGGAGCCTCAGCAATGGTGTTTGTGGTCTCACAAGCTGCTTTTATTGAGTAGAGAGACTGTATTACCTAATGCATTCAGCTCTGAAGAGATGGATGCCCTCTTGAACCCTGGAAGACACATCATAGAACTAGAGTGGCAGATTTTGTATGCAGAGCTCAGTTTTTGCCCAGGTATCTGCCCCACAGTTCTCTACCATGTGTGTCTGTTTTCAGAATTACTCGCAGTTTCCCAGGGGCCAAGAGCACCTTTTCTGCTTGGGTCATATTTGCTTAAAAAATGTTCTGATTGCCCAGACTCTGGCACATTGGGAACAGCGTTTCTTACATATTGCAGTGAGCAAGAATTCACTGGCCAAAATGTGATTTTAAGATTTTGTCCTGGACTGATGAGCCCCAAATCTCCAATGTCTTTAACAAGTAGATGGAGGACAAAGAAATCATTTCCTTGCACTGCTCACAAGAGCCAAAGGCACTGTTTGGTGATCAATATAGGAATGTGAATGGCAAGAGCAGTAGAAGACTTACAAACTGATGCCCAAAAGGGTATTTTCCAAGAACTGCTAAACAGATTGCTCAGCTGCAGAAAGCCTGTACTCAAAGCAGGAGGAGGCCAACAAGGCTGCCGGCATTGCATGTGCCATATCTCTTCATGTTGTTCCAGCAGGAAGGGGGACTACAGCTGCAGGACACCCAAAACAAAGAAGCAAAGGCACTGGCAAGTTCCCTTGTGGAAAATGTACAGAGGGTGAAATGAGAAAGGTGCTGAGACAAAAGATCGTGGTGCAGTAACAGCCAACTCCCCAAACCAGTTTGTCATCACCAGTCCAGAGGATCCAAGGACACAGTGAGGAGGCAATGGGCTGGTGTCCCTCGTCCTCCATGTCCCACAGAAGTGACCTTTCCAAGCCATTTGGACATGTCTTTGTGCTGACAATACAGGTGAGTAGAGTCAGCTTTCTCAGAAAGATAAGTAAAATAAAAATCACTTTCCCCTTCCAAACAGTCTTGCTTTGTGCTTTCTTCCATTCATTCCTACAAATAAAATCACACTGGGTGCTCATGGCAGACAGCTATCTGCAGTTGGCCATACGTTCGTAATGCTTGCAGAAAATGGCACTAAGTCATTTGCATGAAGCTGAGTGTTGCCAAGAAAAATTAATTTACTCAGACTTTGAGCAAGATGGAGTACGATCTTTTTCTGATTGCGATTCTCTGAAATGGTGTCCATAACAGCCAGAACTGGCCTCAGTACCCAGGAAGGCCTTCTCAACTTCCTACCATATTTTATTTTGCTGATCTATCCTTTTAGTCAGGGGTGCAGCTGTACGCGTCCTCAGGCATTAAATGAATAGTTTTTCATCTACGGAATGTTCAAAGCTCTTAAAATACCATGAATTCCTGCAAAAGGAACTGAGCTTGTTGTTAAATGCAGCTTGTCCTGAACACTTGGCATGGAGGATGTTTACCAGCATTTTATAATTCTTACTGTATCTGTGATTTGTGTTAAGTCCCATTGAGAGCAACAGCTTTTTTTTTCTGTGGATATTTAAATTCCTACTGATTTGGGGGCTCCTTGGATTAAGCATCTTCATTTGGGTTTTACAGAGTAATTGAACATCCTTAGCTCCCTCTGACCTCAGAGAGAAAGCTGCATGCTTGGCTTTTCAGAAATTCAGATCCAAAGTGGCCTCCTGAGATTGAGAAGTAGTCACGTTAGCCATCTCTGAGCATCCTAGCCATGCTCCTTGCTTTTGTAGCTCATGAGATGCCAGAGCAGGGATGGTTAAGCTGCTGAGCTTATCCCATCCGTACATGAAGCTGGATAGGCTGGTGGGGGACTAATCCTGGAGACGGAGGGTACAGAGAATATCCAGAAAGTGAACGACCTTGTTCCTTTCCCCTCTATCAATTTAGGGCATCAGGAAAAAGCCTTCAGTTCAGCAACCCACCCCCAAACCATCCCAAATTTCCAGGACCAAAGCAGATCTCAGCAGGGCAGCACCCTGCAGCAGATGCAGACAACTGAGCTCTTCCGGGAAATGCTCTAAAACCGTTCTGACAGCATTATGAGAAGTTTCCAGTTTCCAACCAGACTGTATCTGTGACACTTTGACTCCATTCTTCCTACATAGTATTTTACTTAGTGTTTTTCTCCCCTGATATTCATTATTCTGATTGGGATCCTAAACCTGCCGTACCTGGAGATTCTCAGCAAGAAAGTCTTTTCTTCCCTTCTGTGTCTACACAGAAATTTTGGAAAGCAAGACCAGAGTGATTTCAAAGGCCTTGGAACAAGAATACACTCACGAGATCAAGCCCCCAAATAGCATTAGTCAGTAGTAAGATGGGGGATGCACGTCTCTGCTGTTACTCTGCAGAGGAGCTAGGAAATCCTGCAGTGCATTGCAGGACGCAGAGGAGCACAGCAAATGGAGGGGAAGAAATGGGCACAGGGAAATTCCCACAGGACCTATGAAGAACATTCATCTCAAGGAGTCTGCTGTAGCTTTGGGACAGGGTTAGAGAGGTGGAAGGGTCCCAGTCTTTGGAGATATTAAACACTTGCCTGGACAGGCCCTAAACAACGTTATCCAGCTCTGGAGCCAACTCTGCTCCAGACAGAGGCTGCATGGGATGCTGCAGGTGTTCCCCTCAGCCCCATCCCACTTCTCTATCTCCACAGTTCCCTTGCCAGCTCCCATATGGGAGAAGGGCGGCAGCTCTCCAACCCCTGCACTCCAGAGGGATCTAAGCAAGAAAGCTGAGATTAACTTGACCCACAGAAAGTCTTAACATCTGCCCCTAGACTGGCCCTGAGGAAATGGCACAGCATTAGTGGCAGAGGCTGGTACACACGACAAGAGCTTCATCATAAAATCAACCTCTTTAATCAACTCTGTCAGTGATGAGCCCTCAGGAGGCTCTTCCACACACTAGGAGAATACTCCCTGGAGGCAGCTGCCCTGTTTGCATAATGCAGCACTGACATTCCAAGGACAGAAGTCCTGGACTCCTAAAGGAATCCCAGCTCTGTCTGCAGGGCACATGGCGTTGGTAGCGCTTGTCCCAGCCTGGCCAGGAAGAGCCATGCTTTGGAGGGGAGCTCCCTGTTGGATCTGAAACAGAGATCAGTTGCAAGCCTTTCATATCACTTGACTTTAGGAGGAAGTGCTGGATTTCCTTTCAGGAGATGACAAGTTAACCTTTCTGGGGATCAACAGCAATGTTAAGGATGTAACATTATCACGAGTACCACCACAGTATCACCAGTACTACCACAGTAATGTCATGGTACTGCCACGGTCCCACTATGGCACTAACACAATACACGACAGTACCACCAGGTGCCACAGTACACTTGCTATGTCAAGTACCATCGTGGTACTGACTCGGTACACTGGTGCTGTGGTGACACTACCATGGTGCTGCCAAGCCCGTGAAGTGGGAAGGGAAATAGTCATCTGCCATGTCGGGACCACGCAGGATCCTAGGGAAAAGTCAAAGCAGCCCAAAGACCAAGGGAAACTGGGTGATGGATGCTCCGCAGTCACAGCCATTGAAACCAAGTGGGGTCCTCGCCCCCACCACTGCCACCCACACATTCAGCTGGTGCCCGGGGTACCCACTGCAGGATCAGCCAGAGCTGGGTGCATGGCTCCCACCCCACAAGGTGCTCTTCAGCTGCTGGAGCACCCGCAAGGACCTCTTTGCGCCATCTCCTTCCCCTTGCCACCCTCCCCGGACAGCGTGAGGCAGTCCTGTGGGGCAGAATAAAGCTGAGCCCCAGAGCGAGGAGCACCAACACCAAGACAGGGTGCTCCCCCCTTCCCTCACCCGCTGGCTCTCCTGAAGCAAGACGAGATGTTAAGTTTGGCACAATTGTTTTGAGTCTTGGGATGGACAGATAAGGGAGATGGGAGCAGAAATGCTTTCCATTCTGCTGCCCCAGTTTTGTCTGGGGTGCCTCTGGAACAACCAAGAGCTGTGACCAGAGGTGGACTACAGACTGCGTGGTTAAATGCGGCATTTCCCTAAGCATCACGATAAACAGCCATTCAAAAAAGACCGATAAGAGGCTGCTTGAACGAAACAATTTTCTCTCCTGGTGGGTTTCCAGCAGTACCCTTGCTCCTGTGAGCTGGTCCAGCCACCCTCCAGCTGTGCTCAGGAGCACAGCACTGGCATAGCTCAAAAACCTCCTGCTAAACCCCAGCCAGCTCAGCTCACCTCTTCTTCCCCACACTCAGGAAGAACAGGCTGAGAGCTTATTCCTTCCCTATTTTAAAAGCATCACAGAGTCACCTCAGAGTGCCAGGGGATCCCAGAAAGATGAGTGACTTTACCCAAGGAAAAGGAGGGTGAGTTGTCATAAACAGGGCCAGCTAATGAACTTCTGTGGCCTGGATTGAGGGGGTGAGGCTCCTAGGAAGCCTTTTCAGCTGTTTTCAGAGAGACGCTGCGAGGGGCTGGGCACTGCGTTGCCTCGAGGTGCCCTGCTTTGTCTGCAGGGACGAGATCCCCCCGCCCGCCCACCAAGCCCACAACCCCTCCAGACCACCCCGCTGGAAGAGGGCATGCTCCGGACGCAGGCGGCACTGAACTGTGTCCCCTTCACCACCCGCAGAGCTGCTGGAGCAAGGAGGTGCCGCAGGGCTGGGGGAGCCCCGGGCTGACGGATCCGTGCCGGGGGCCAGCTCCGGCACTAGCAGGCCGGCGGCAGCTGGAAATCCCTGCCGAGGGGCAGCGCGGGGAGCGGCTCCTTCCCTCGCCCGCGCTGCGTGGCAGCGGCTCCGGCAGCTCCCGGCCCCGCGGGGTGGGTGCCGTGGGGTGGCTCGGCCGCGGCCCAGCGCGGCCGTCCGGCCCCGCGACGCCTCTCGCCCCGGAACGCGCCTCGCCGGGCAGCCGCCCTACCTGGGCCGGGCCGTCCGTCCGCTGGCTTCCGAGCCCGTCCATGGCTTGCCGAGGCCTAACGAGCTCCGGCGCGGGGCGAACCCGCTGCGGGGCCGCCGGGGGGGCGCGCAGGCTGCCGCGGGAGCCCTCCTGGGGCTGGGCTGCTCCGGCCCCCTCCGGGCCCGGGGACGGCGGGCGGCTCGCCCTGCCGGCGGCTCCCCCCGAGCCCTCACGCGTGGCCGGCGCCGGGGCCACGTCCGGGCGGGCGGAGGCCGCGGGGACGGCGTCGCCCGTCTGCGGCGGGTCCGGCTCCTCCATGGCTCACGCTGCGGCGCGGGGGGCTGCCCGCAGCTGCGGGGAACGGCGCGGACACCCCGAAGGCATCAGAGCGGCGGCGGCGGCGGGTGCCCGGGCCGCGCTCCCGCCCGGCGGGGACGGAGGCGGCGGCAGCATCCCCGCGCCCGGGGAGGCTCCGTCCCCGCCTGGATCCGCCGGCTCGGCGGGCGGGCGGCTGCCGGTGCGTGTGCGCGTCCGTGCGCGCGTGTGTGCCCGCGTGTCTGCGCGTGTGCGCGTGTCCCACCCCGCACGCACACGCGCTCCGCTCCCGCACCCTACAAAGGCCGCCCGCTGCCCCCAGCCCCGCCGACCCCCCGCGCCGCCCCCGGCCCCCTGCACCGCCGAGGCCCGGGCGCCGTGACGCCGGTGGGGGGCCGCGGGCGCTGCCCGCCCCTCGCCGCGGCCCGGCGGAGCTCCCCCCCGCCGAGCCCCGCAGCCCCCGGCGGCCGCGCGGCCGAGCCGTGGACGCGGAACCCGGGCCTGGGCACCCCGCCGGGAGGAACGCCGGCCCCGCCGGTTTCCATGGCAATGGTGCGGGAACGGTGCCGGCTGCCTGCCGATGAGGCGGCGGGGGCTGCGGCGGCGGGCCGGGGGGGCCCCGCCGCCATCCCGCGGCCCCCCCGGGCACGGCCCCCCCCCGGCGCAGGGGGTTGGGGGTCCCTCTGCGGGGAGCCCCGCGCGTTTCCCCGTCCCCTCCGGCCCTGGGATCGCCTGGTGTCCCGCTGGTGCTGCCCCGCAGGGCCGAGCACCGTCGCGACCCGCTGCCGCAAACGCGAGCCTGGGCCCTGCCAGCCCGCGGAGGGGCTGCGGTGGGTGAGCCGCGATGTGGGAAGGGAGGGGGCTGTTGGGGTTGGCGTGGTCCAGGCGCACGGACAGGAGACGAGAGTTAGCGGCATAGCGCTGCACCAAAGCTCGCGCAGAGCCACAGAGGTGCCTGCTGCCCGTCTCGCTCTCCGTGGATGGAGGCCACCCCACACTGTGGGCCACACAGCACCAGCGATGCTCGGGGAAAGCCCCCGTCCCGTTCCCCAGGACGTCCACTCGTCCTCGCTCCCCAGCCCAGCCCCAGCCTTGTCCTGCAGCAGAGCACGGTTTGGCCATCCCTCGGCTGCTGCTGCTCAGCTGGGGACAGACCCCGCCTGCTGCGTCGGCATGCATGGCTGCGGGGTAGACAGTGTTTTGTCACGGTGTTGCTCCGTTTGTGGCCGTGGCTCCAGGTGAGGTACACGCAGGAGGCTCAGGTGGCTGGCGTGCACGTTTCAGAGGCTGCTTTGTGAGCACTGTCTGTGGGAGCTCAGCGGGCACACCCAGACGTGCAGGGTGCAGATGTGTCACCTACTGAAACAGATGCCACTGGCTGCGTGTCAGCTCTGCCTGAGCACAGGCAGTGCAGACATCACCACCAAGAGCGGTTTTCTCACCGCTGACTGTAAAGACTGCAGATGACCCACTTAGATGCTGTGGGGAGTTAGCACCAGGTCTAACAGTCCCACATCTGGCAGCATCCTCGGAGCCTGCCGTCACCCAAATCCAGGATCTCCGAGCTCTTCATTTTAAAGAGTGTTTGTTGTGATCATCGCCAAGCTGGCCACAAGCAGCGAACACGACCAACAGACCAGAGGGAAAATTTCACACAGCGGATCCCACCTACCCGCATCTTCTGATACTTGCTTATCTCCAATCACTAGCTCAAGTGACCCCCTCCAGGAGCACTCAGGATGTGTCCCACCGCTTTCCACTGCCAGGAGGAGACCTGGAACCCCCTGGTCCCTGCCCATGACCGTTTTCCTCCCCAGGAGAAGCCAGGCAGGATCTCCGGGTGCTGCACAAGTGCAGAGCAAGGCCCAGGTGCTGCACAGCTTGCTGACAAGACAGAACAAGAAGGTTTAATTAGCAGGACGCGAGAGCCAGCAGTGGGAAGGGAAACGTGCCACTGATAAGATCATGTGGTTGCGAGCAGCGCACGGCACACGCTGCTCAAACAGCACAGCCTCCTTGGGAACCCTGCTCCGACACGTCTTGTTTTGCACTTCCACTGCCATGTGCTGCTCACCACAGCCATCTCTGCTTATCCCACCAGGGAGCTGCTGCTATTACCAGACCTCCTGGGCAGCTCTAGGCTTCTCCTGCTCACCAGTGCCAGACCCGCGTGGCTCCATGGTGCTCCCAGGACCTGCTGCCCTGGAGTATCAGGGGCCAGGGCCAAGCCAGGCACCCATTTTCTCCTCCCGCAGTCCTACGGAAGACCCCAGTCAGGTGAGATGAAGTCAGGTGAGATGGTGGCACATCAATGGCATCCACACTGAACCCACAGCCATGAGCTGTCCCTCCCTGAAGAGACTGGATGCATCCTGGCTTCCTGAGCTTGGCAAGCTGGAGGTGCTCTTACTCCTTGGCCAGCCAGCTGGATAAATCAGGGCCATGGACTGTTCTCAGGGAGGAAAGAGAAATCCATATGGGTTATTAAACAAAGGCACAGTGGCTCGGGAGCTCCCTGAGCTGACTGAGTGAAGTCTTCATGAGAGCTGTGGGGACAAAGTGCTACAGGCACCTCCAGGTACCCCTTGGTCCCCCAAGTCATGCAAGCACCTGCTGTGGGTCTGTGCTCCATGTACACGAGATGGAGCAAAGTGTTTCCTTAGAAAGACACTTGAAGCTCTCCTAAGACAGAGGAAATGACAGGCTTAGGGAAAACAAGCAATGGCATTGAGCAATTAATGAAAACCAGGTGACAGTAGAGAGGCTGAGATCAACAGTTCAAGCCTGGCAAGCTGAAAAAAGGCTGCCCCCCAGCAGCACCCACTGCTCTCTGAAGGCCTCCAAGGAGCCAAGGTGCAGATACAGATTGCACAGACCCCAGGGCCTCCTGCCTTCTTCCACTGTGGAGCAGCAAGAGTGGACATGCTCCATGGCAGAGAAGAAATAAGTAGCCAAATGTTGACCCCAGGGCCATCAAAAACCAGGGAGCCATCCCACAGGTTTTGAGCAGGACACTGATAACAGGGTCCATTGGCAGCCTCCAGACAAGGTGAGATGAACCAGGACCAGGGCTCCCCATGAGACTGCTCAGGGCAATTAAGACTAATCAGTGTCCTCAGGGTCCTATCGATCTTCTCCTCTGGCTCAGGGGATGGAATTTGGTGGGGCCAGGAAGGATTAATGGGAGCTCCTGTAGCTCTCTGTGGTCTCAGCTGGGGAAGGAGGCTGAGGCTGTGCCAGCCCTGGGTGACCTGTGCCCTGCTGCGGGGGTGGTGACACGGGGGCAGTTGGTGGGCACTGACCTGCTTCCATCCTCCTTTCCCGCAGGCCCCTGAGGACAGCCCCAGTGAGACCAGGACACGTGGTGACACCAATAGGAGCCCACTCCCAGCTGAGACCCTCGGCTTCTGCTTCCCACCTCCCTCGACCCATCCCAGGGCCACCAGGGCTGGGGGTTTGCTCCGGCACGTCCTGGTGCAGATCTGGGGAGGAGACGTGAACATCTGTGATGCCCATGCTTGCAAGGACTTCCTGGGCACTGTTGCATGGGAAATGTGCATTTGTAGGACACAGCATCGTGCTGGGGGTGCGTTCGTCCCTGGGCATGCACGAGCACAGTGTGGCAGGGGCCACCAGGCGCAGGAACCAGCTAAAAGCAGCCCCACAGGGAAGGGGATGAGCTCAGCTGGGCGCAGGGCACGGTGCAGCCCCCCACAGACGTGGTGGCTCGTGTTCTGCAGTGTGGAAATCCCACAGCTTGCTCCGAGGCTGGTGCATGTGGGACTGGGGCATTTGTGTGGGTCTGAAGACAGTGGGGGGAGCCTTCCACTGCCCTCAAGGCCCCGTTGGGCTGGGGGCTGCACAGCCTCCCCGCAGCCACAGCATTGACCCGGGCGAGGAGAAACGCGCCGAGGTCCTTCTGAGACTGGCAGTTCCACCCAGTAGGGAACGGACACGTTTCCTTGCAGGAGCCAGCCAACATGCACTCAGCACACAGGGAGGGCACTAAAAAAGGAGCTGTGTTTAAAAAAAAAAAAAAAAGTTGCAGTTTCTGTTTTGCTGCTCTCAGCAAGAAATACGTTTCCAACGTCTCTGCAGGCAGTGAATGCTGGGTGGTTATAATATTTGTGACCATAATATTCATCAATCATAAGTATCCGATATTTACATTGCCTAATACTTACATATTCATTATTAGGAACATGACCTTTCAAAACTTCTGTATATTAAAACTGTAAACTCAAGCTTTGTTTTCCTTTTAGGCACGCAACAAAATGAAAGCTGCTTGGGGCAGGCTGCGCTGCTTCCTTCTTTTTTTTTTTTAGCTCTTTCTCGTTTCTACTGTTTAAAAACTTGTCTCCTTGTGACCATGACTGCAGTTTTGATTCGATTTTTTTTCCTTCCATATCCCTTTCAAGCACTCATGAAGCCAGAGAACCTGGGAAGCTTGGACAGCGAAGCAAAGGCCAAACCCTTCACTCCTCTCTGGCCAGCTGTGGGTACTCAAAGTGAAAGGAAAATATCCCATTCTCAACAAAACCACCCACAAGTGCTCCTAAAACCAGCACAAGAAATTTTACAAAAAGTGGAAGCCTTCCATTAAAATTTGGACAGAAGGAAAGGAAAAAAAATGTGGTTTTACTGTATTTTTCTATTGTTTTTAGGTGCCTTTCCCAAGGCTGGGAGATGGGGAATCAAAGCCGAGCATGGGGATGCCCACAGGTGTTTGGGAACTGACGTTTGGGCACTGGGGACCTGGGAAGCCAGAACATGGGGCCAACAGCGTGGGTGGGCTGTGTGTGTGGGGACAGTGACCACAGGAGTGTCTCATTCCCTCCCTATGTGAAGGTGGCAGGGCTGCGGCAGGACGTGGCCACTTTGCCATGAGCCTGGACGGACATGGGGCGCAAGTCCCCCTGCGTGGTGCTGGTGTCCTTCGTGCTGTTTCTAACACCCCTGAGCCTCACCCCCGGGCCCTGTCCCCATGCAAGCTCACAGTGCCCCCCAGCTGCTGGCCATGGCCTTGGGGCACTGCAAGTGTCTTTTTCCATTTTTTGCATTTCCCAGGAATAGAATAAAAAAGACAAAGTCCACAAGTCAAAACTGAAAGAGTTTTATTTAGCAGCATCCTGCCATCGTGCAGCCACGCGAAGCCATTCGCCAGCCCCCCCCCCCCCCGCCTCTCCGTGCCCGCACATGGCCGCCACCACCCAGCTCCCCACAGGACTTCGCCACACGTGACCTGAAGATGGGGCAGAAAAGCATGAATCGCAGGCTTTGCTACCTACCTGGCCCCTCAGCCCCATGTCCCAGGCGTGCTGGCCCGGTGGCAGCAGGGACGGTGGTGGTGCCGGCGCCAGCCTGTCCTTGGCTCCCCAGCTGTGCGCAGCTGGTGGCCGGCCCGCAGGTGGCCGGCAGTGCTCTCTTCTCCGTAGCCCACAGTACACTCATCCATAAAGTAGGAAACACTACACCCTGCAGTGCTGTTTAGTAGTGCTTTCTACTTTATGGGTGACTGCACTGTCTCTCAGTCGGTGTCGGCGATGCTCTCCTCCGGCGACGTGGTCTCCTCCGCCTGCACCCCGCGCTCCCGGCCGTGGGGATGCTTCCGTGTCAGCATGGCCAGGGGGCGCGAATGGCAGGGCTGGCTTTGCCCTGGGGACAGGGAGCCCCTGCTGGCTTCACCTCCTGCCCTGGGGAGCCGTGCCATGCACAAGGGACATCCTCACCTCCTCCCCATGGGGGAGATCCTGCCTGGTACCCCTGAAACCCCACCCTGAGCACAAGGGGCAGCCTTGCCTTCCCAGCCACCCTACCTCCTACACCATCATTCCCCCTCAAGCCCTATCCTGGGCACAAGGGACTCTGTCACCTCGTCCCCAGGGGGGGCATCCCACCTCAGACCCCATGCTGCCCACAGAGAACCCCCTTGCCTTGTCCCCACTGGAGGGGATCTCACATCAAACCCCATCATCCCCTCTCAAACCCCATCCTGGGCAAAGATAGCCTCTTTGCCGTACCCTCATAGGGAGACCCTCATCTCATACTCTGTCCTGTTCACAAAGGTCCCCCTTGGACTCTTCCCAAACCGAGGTTGAGCTGCTCCCCTTGAGTTGTCTCCCTTGATGGGAAACATCCCAAATTAAACTCTGTTGTTGGCCTTCAAACCCCATCCCTCGCCTTGATCTTAAGTTTGAGATCCCACCATAAACTCCCTCATTGTCCCTCGAAGCCTATCTGCTTCACAGAGGAACCCTTTGCCTCATCCCCATGGGGGCACCCCACCTAAACGCCACTCGGGTCACAGAGGACTCTTTTTGCCTCAGTCCCATCGTGGAGATCCCACAGCAAAGCCCATCTGGACCAAGGACCCCTTGCCTTGCCTTGTTCCCATGGTGGAGACACCACCTAAATTCCACTGTGGTTGCAGAAGACTCCTTTACCTTGGCCTCATGGTGGAGACCCCATCCCCATTACAGGGGCCACCCTTTAAAAGTCCCTCTAGGGTCCCCATCTCATACTCCCATCCCTGTCACCGAGGTCCCCCTTGCCCTGTCTTATTGTGGGGATCCCACACTCTGTCCCCTCCAGAGAAGTCATCCTCTCCATGGGGCCACGGAAGTGCCATGGACCGGAGGCTTCCCAGGGACCTCCACCTCTCCCCTGCCTGCCACCCCTATAGAGACCCCCTCGATGTCCCCATTGCCCTTCAGGCCACGTGGCAGGGGACACCAGGTAGCCCCTGTGGCCATGCAGAGCCTTGCGCCCCACAGTGACCTCAGCCCTGTGCCCCCGGCATGTCTCCAGTGCCCCCCAGAATGGCTTCAGTGCCCAGCAGCAGCCTCACCTGCCCCGCCAGCCTCTGCATCCTCTGCCTCCTGTCCCGCTGGCACCGAAATCCCCCCGGTGGCACTTCTGCTTCAGGCTCTTCCCATCTCCTCCCGCCCACCACTGCAGCGCCTCCTCCCTGGGGGGGACCCTCTTACCCATGGGGCGGCCCCCAGCACCCGCTGTCCCCCTGGCAGCAGGTGGGGGCCATGGCCCCAGGACCCCTCCATGCCCCCACTGCTCCTCGAGCGCCACGTGGGTGCCGTGCCGCTGGCTGGGTCCCTCCGTACATTACCGGGTTGGGGCTCAGGTGGCCCATGCTGGGTGCCGGTGCTGCGGGTGGGTGCTCTACGGGGTGCTGGTGGCCGGGGAGCAATGGGCCCCTGCAGGGAGCGGGGCTTCTTTTAACCCCATCCTGCCCACGTGGCCCCGACCACAGGAAGAGCCGTAGCTGCCGAGGAGATAACGGTGCGCGGTCCCACCCAGCGCCACCCCGCAGCCCGACCGCAGCCGGCCCAGCCGTGGGGCGAGGGGCGGCCGCTGCTGAGCGCCGGAAGCACCGGGGGCCGTTGCAGAGCAGCCGGTTACGCTCTCCTGGGCTTTGCTGTGCTGAGCAACAAACATGTTTGTGCAAAAAAAAAAAAAGTCTGTTTGCACGGGATGACAGCAACCATGTCCCCCCCACCCTGGTGCAGAGGCTGGGGACAGCCCCATGTGGCTCCACTGTGGCCCCTCACCCCATCTTTGCAGCAGGAGCAAGACTTTCCTGAACACAGAGATTATGGAGGGGTTGGTAGCCCTGGACGAGGTTCTGCAGGATTTCGGGTGCTGCAGTCCCTCAGCCCCACGGCAGGAGCGCAGCAGGAGGCGATGTGGGCGCCAGTGGGCTGCAAGCCCCAGTCCTGCTCTTTAGGAAATGCGTTGCCCAAGAAACCTCCCTGAGCTTTTCCCCCATGCAGTGTTCTGCAATACCAGACTTCCTCTGAGCCTGAGGAAGCCATAACGGCCAACAGGAACACGAGGCCCCCAAAAAGAAAATGAAAGCTGGCTTTGCAGGGAGGTCACACGCTTCTTGCAATGCTGGCTTGCAGGCTGGAGCTGTGCAGGGGCAGCCGTCACCGCCTGATGGCACCGGGACAGGAGCGAACTCCGGCAGCAGTTTTCCAGCCAAGGTCCCATATCACAGAAGCCATCTCCAAGCCATGTGCAATTTCCTCACCGAGCTCTGCAGCAAAGAGCCGCGTGTCTGGTGCAAGGGTTGTCTCCCAGCCTTGCTCTCCTTCCGCTGCCACTGAGAAGCACAGAGCAGAGGAAGGGAGCATGGCCGGGAGCAGTCTTTGCACCCACCACAGATCTGGGGAAAGTCAGCCAGTGCTACATGAAGCTGTCCATTAAACCGGATTAAAAACTCTGAGCTAAATCCCCAAAAGTGACTGTAAATGAGAGTGCGCTGGTCCATGGGATGGGTTTCATGCAGCTGTGCAAAATGCGCACTTTAGGACATTGCCATTCATTCTCTACATTGATAATCTGGGAGGAAATATAAAAAACATTACTAGCAAGGTTTGCAGAAGGCAGAGAAGGAGGAAAGTCAAAATCAACTGAGCCGCTGTACTGTCAGCAGTGGTTTGACAGTTTTGGCCTGCCTGAACAGTATATGTTTGGATTACAACAGGTAAAGGGGGTTTTGGCAGACAAGGAATTTGCTGTGAAACCCTTCCCAAAACCGAGGTTGAGCTGCTCCCCACAGAATTGTCTCTCTCTGTGCACACAGTTCAGCATGTGGTGGCTCAGGGCTGGGACCCCAGCGGCTGGCCTGGCACCAAGTCCCCAGTCCTCACACGCTGCAAGTCACCCTCACGTGCTGCCTGTGGGACTCTCACTGCTGTGGCCGGGCCTGGTGCTGCCCGGACCCACTGCCCTCTGCTTACACCCCACGTGCCTGGGGCAGAGACCCCTGCCCAGGGGTGCCCCCCAGGGATCCCACGTCTCCCCATTGCAACGTCCCTGGGCTGAGGACATCTTGCTCATCAGACCCAAGGGAGAATCTCTGCCTTGCCGAGGCACGTGTCGAGCATCTCCTTGCTGGCAGCAAAAGCAACCACGTGTGTGGCTGTCCCCGTGTTGGGCTGGGCTGGGCTGGCCACCTCCTGAGGTCTTGTCCAGCCTGAATTGCTCCATAACTCCTGGGGACATCTGAAATGCTTGAATAACAATTTGGGTGGGGATGAGGTGTGAGCAGGTCATTCCTGACCCAAAGACTTCCCCCCACCCCCCCCAAGAGTCAGCACCCCATCCCTGAGGTGACAAGCCAAGCTTTCATGCAAGGGTGCTGTGGGATGGTCCCCAGTGTGGTGGGGTGCTGTCACAGGAGGCAAAGCCACCACTGTGTGGTGAGGGGGGGATGCTGCCAGCTGCCCCTCGGACCTGGCCCGTGCTCTGATACCAAAGTAAAGGAGCGTTTGTCCAAGCCGCTGGAGGCAGCTTTGTCTCCAGGGTGCTGCTGAGGGACTTTCCCCTGCACTGCAGGGCTGAGGCCACACTTCTTGTGGTGTGCTTTGCTCTGATGACTAACCTGCCCCTGCTGAGCACAGGGGGCTGGGTTGGGTGAAGACAGGCACTGAAGCTCTTGGAGAAGACCTTTTCTTGGAGGAAAGGTCCATTTAACACTAATGGTGTTGCAAGGGAAGAGGGAGTTCATTTCCTGAAGGAGGCAGCTGGGAGAGACCATGCTCGAGCAAGATGTCAGGGGGAGGGTGAAGCACGTGTCTGGGAGGGGGGCTGGTGTTGGGGGATGCTGGGGCCCAGGGACTGCAGCAGGGCAAGGGGCTGAGCCCCCAGAACGGGGCTCCCGGCTGCCTGCTGCCTGCCCCATGTGGATCCGGGTCCCAGGAGCCATTCCCCCACAGGGGGCCCACAGGCGCCTTCCCAGCAGGGAAGTGGGGGAGGCGACGCTTCCTCTTTCCCCGCCTGGCGCAGCAGAGTGTGTCTGGGAGAACATCACATTTTGGGTCTCCGAAGCTGGTTTCCTCCTCCAGCAGCAGTCATCTGCTGCCTTCTCTGTTTCTCCAAAAGAAGGAAATCAGCAGATCTGGTTACTTGGGCTGAGATGAGGAGGTCTGAAAGTCTCCAGCTGATGATGAACTCACCACATCCCTTGGCCATTGGTTAATTTTACCGACCAGCAAACGAGGCTACGGGAGTTTCTAACCCAGGCCTTGCCCCCCAGTCACTGTTCCCTCTGCACTCCACACGCCCAGCCAAAATAGCTGCCGAAGGGCTGAGATCACAAGAGACTTTCTGGGTTTGGTGTGGGGAGGCAGAAATGGCTGCATTTCCTCTTCATTGGACCTCATGAGAGCACCCAGCCCCCAGCACTTCCAGGTCCTTCTCTGCATCCTTGGGTGCTCACGTACTCGTGGTGGTCCCCAGGGTGTCAGCTGCTGTAGCCCCCAACCTGTACCAACTCCTGCAGTGGCAGCAGGACCTGGCGCCACTCCCCAGCAGTGCTCTCGCCTTGCCTTGTCTCAGGGTGCCCAGACGCGGCTCAGACACCCGCAGCATCCCCCTGCTCTCAGGTGCCACCCACTTTTTGTTCCTTCCTGAGCACTGATGGCACATGGATGCCACCAGCCACCGTCCCTGCTCCTCGTTGCTACTGCTTTTCCAGTAACTCTCCCAGTATCTGTGAGCACAGGGGAGCGGGCGCCAGGGTTTGGGGGGCAGCAGTGCTGCCGGCTCCGGCCTGCAGGCAGGGGGAAGGGCCCTTGTCAGGCCACGCAGCCAGGGCGCTGCGAAAGCGCTGATATTTCTTATCGCGCCTTGCAGCAACTTCCCCTCCTCGCCTGCGGTTGCAGCGCTCGCTGCACGCAGGGGAAGTGGTGGCCGGGCTGGCTGCCTTCAGCTCTGTGCTATGTTTAAAGGAGCCGTACTGCTTGAGATCTATGTTGGAGGAATAGGAGGAAGAGGAAGGGGTGATCTCAACCAAATCCTCCTTGACCCCCCCTTCTAGGTCTTGGAGCCGGAGGGAAAGGGGTCTCCAAGCTGCTGGGTCCACAGCTGCAGTGACTTAGGCAAATGGGAGCATCTCTTGGCCACCATTCAGCAGCGCCTGCTAGACCCCGATGGAACCAAAGTGCCTCCCTCATGTCACTCTGAAGCCTAATGACTACATTCCCTGCACAAGCCACCAGTTTCCCTGTCAGAGCATGGAGCAGCAGCGCAGAATGGAGAACAGGGGGCAGCACAAGGAGCAGCCCCCAGAAATCCCTGCTGGGATGGAGGCTCCCATGGCCCCTGACTTGGCAATGTTCCCGGGGCCTTGCTGCACCAACAAGTCAAGGGTACCACTGCTAGCTCCTGGGAACTTTTTGGACAGGCAGAGCATTGACTGCCGCCCTCCTGTGGGGCACCCTTTTGTCCAGCATGGCCAGGACTGCTGCACTAGGAAGAGCTGCAGCACCTCCACGCCCACTGGAGAGGGGCTGGGATGGGGTGGGATTCATCCCCAGCTCAGCCCCAAGCCGCCCTACAGCTGCCTGCGCTCTGTCCCTCTGCCTGCGCTCGAGGCAGGGGACAGGACCCAGGAGACAATGAACCTCCATCCCCAGAGAAGCCCGCACCAGCACCAGGGGACACCCCAAGCAACCCAGCTGAGCCCAGAGGTGCTGTGCACCCCCAAACCCACACCCCACCGCTGCTGCAGCACCAGGTGCTGGGCAGGATGCTGGCGTGGGCCGCCAGCAGGGACGGGTGCTGCTGGCCTGACCCCACGGCCTGGTGGCGAGCACGGGGCCGGGCTGGGAGCACGGCCGTTGGGAGTGAGTCAACCAGAAACTGCCGGGTGAAACAGGCCGCGAGCAGGAGGCAAATGAGAGCGCGAAGGGAAACCTCAAAAAGCTGAAGTGACGCGCTGGGGCGGGCGCGGGGGACACGGGGGTGAACGCGGCGCCTCACTTTGCCCATATATAGACAAATTGCAGCTCGTCTGCGCCAATGACGGGCGCGGGACCGTTGCGCTGGCGCCAGCAGGGCACAAAGTGCCCCGTCATTTTCCATGTCACCTGCCACAACCGGCCCGCAGGTGGGGGAAGGGGTGGCGGGCCAGGCCCCACTCCCCCAATGGGCCCTCGTGCCGCATGGGCCTCATCCCTGCAGGGCGACACCAGTTCCCCCCTTCTTCACCTCCGTTCAAGGGTGGCGCAACCACCCTGGGAGGCCCTGGGCACCTTTGGGTCTCCATCGTGTCCCCAGAAGCCAGATAGCCCATGTGGGGCTCAGGCACCCAGGACCGTGCGGGCGATGTGGAGACAGTGGCCTCAGAGCCCCTGGCCCGGCTGAGGGGCCGGACCGGGTAAGGGGGATATGGGGAATGGGTGCTGGGGCCTGTCTGGGTGGTAGATGCCATCCAGCTCCATGACCGCATGAAGGCGATTATAGGCACGTGAAATACCTGAGTCCCTCCGTTTGGAGGACACATGGCTGCGCACCCACCAGATGAGCATCAGGACCAGCTGCAGGACTGGGGTTGCCACCAGGATGCAGCAGGAGGTCCAAGACAGCGGGGGATGTGATAGACACTGTCAGGCTCCAAAATCCCTCCTGTGACTTCATCTCTGTGGTCTTGCTTGGCCGTTTACCTTAAGGAAACATGCCCTCAGCACCCCCAGCTACCTCCACTGTCGGGGTAAGACCTCTCTCTGCCCCATCAACCCTTGGCATCTCCCTTTCCTGTGACACAGAGCTGCGGAAGCAGAGTGGGGAGGTGGGAGGTCTCCTGCCTGTAGAGGTTTGGGACCCTCCAGCAGCTTCTCTCATCCCTCTAGCCATGAAAACCCCAACCCTGTTGGCAGACCAATGGATTCAGGTGTCTCCCATTAAGCAGCTGACCGCCATGTTGCAGACAGCACCAGGCATGCGAGCAGTGGCAGCCCAGGGGTGGCAACCCCTTCTTCATAAGCCCTTTGCAGGCCTTCTTCAGGAGTTGATGGCCCACCAGCCTGCTTCTTCTCCGTGAAGCCTCCTCCTTTCCTCTGCATTTTGTGAGGGGCAAACACCCAGAGACCCTAATGCAAATCAGAGCCCAACATTTCTGTCTGCCATGGCAGGGAATGCATCCCGGCTCCTTACTTGCTCACCTCCACCACTGGTGTACCAGGAGGCCCTTTGGCTTCAGCACGTGGAGGCTGTGCCTCATTTCTGCCATGCTTCAAATGCTTTCTCATCCGCCCACACCACAGAAACCTGTGCACCCATCCTCTCGTGCCATGGTTACCGTAACACCCCCACACCTCCACCTCCGCAGTCCCTCCAAACTGCTGCTGCCAACATCCGCAGGTGAGAGTCCTCTGGTCCTCACCACATCAGACATGCTTGGGTGCCTCACTGGCTCCAACCAGCCCGCCCTGGCTGGGGGTGATGGGTGCGACAGGGCTGCACCCCCCGACCTCAGGCCTCCAAGTTAACGGCTCACAGCCTCGGCTTTGCTGCCCTCGCTCCAGCATGCATCCCACGGGGTACCAGCTCAGGCCACCTTCCCCTGCACCGTTGTCCGGCTCCCTGCCACTCACCAAGGAAAACAGCTTTGACTTGGGGTTTTCGTATCTGTTTTGGCACCTACAGCCAAGGGTCCCGGCACCCTGTTCGTTAACCTGTATGTGATCAGACTCCCAGCACCCAGACACAGAGGAAAGGTTGAGTTCACAAGCTGGAGGGCACATCCAGCAAGTGACGGTGGGAGGGGGCATAGTGCAAAGTGTGACCGATCCTGCCAAGCTGCCCCTGTGCAACAACTCTGTCTCCTGGCCTTAACATGAGCACAGAGGTGAGAAACAGAGGCTGCATGGTACATGCAGAGCATCTATAGGAGCAAAGCTGGGGGCAGAGGTGGGAGCTCCCACCCTGCCTTGCCCACAGCCCCTGCAGAGGTGTTCAAGTGAGCACAGCTGCCTGCAGCTCGTGACTCCTCTCATCTGCAGTCGCTCGCCTGGGCCCAGCTCACCTACAAGACCCTTGACAAATGCCCACCGCACTGGTCCCAGGGCTCCCTGTGCCGCACACGAAGTCCTGTCCCTGTCCCTGCACGTGAAGCGGGGAGAGGGTCCCTCACAGGTGGGAGCAGCGTGGCCGGGCATTTCCCAGCACAGCCGGCAGCTGCCTTGTGTAGAGGCACCGTGTGCTCTGCGGTTTTGGAAAGTCACTTTTTTTGCCCAGAGGGAGAGCCGGGTATCAGTTCTCAAAACCCGCACGAAGAAATCCACTCACTCGTGCTTCCTGCCGGTGTTGCCGGGGCTGTGGGCGGCCCCTGGCCCCCGCTGCCCTCCCCAGCCCCCCAGCAGCTCCCGGAGGTGCCCAAACGCTGGCAGAGCGATGCCAGCCCTGCAGCCCGCAGGCCTGGCTGAGATATTTTGGCGTCATTTGCTGCAGGGGGAGGAGCCGTCTTGAATTGACTCAGATCAACAGCTCTTGACGCTTTCTCTCCCGATTACAGCCCAGGCTGCCGCTGCACATTTTTCCCCTGATTTCTTCAACGTGAGAGCTCCATGCCCTACTTTTCTCAGCAAATAAAGCTCTGCATCCATTTGCCTTTGCTGCTATAAAGCCCTGGCAGCTCCAAGGCTGGAGTTTAACTGAAATGCTCACTTCAGGCACTTTGCAGAGGTCCAACGCTCAGCTCGAGCAGCCTGGGAGCAATGAATCATTTGGGCGGTGTGGGCTGGGAGATGCAGTGTGCGCGTGGGCGAGCGAGCGAGCGAGCTAGCAGGGAAGAGGCTCGGCTCACCAAGCCAGCCCAATTACAGGCACCAGGTTCTTGGAAGCACTGCAATGTGCTGCAGGCAGAGGAGGCGCAGCTCCTCTGAAAGACCACCGGCGTCCGGCCAGCTTGCTGCGCTGTTCTGTCTCTATTCCACTTGCACCGCAGCTCCCACCAGACTTCACTCTGTATAATCGAGGGTGGCTGCACTTCCTAGCAAGAGGCGAGGTGCTTGTGTGGTTTACAAGCCCCCTAACCATCCCCGAGAGGCACAGTGACAATGCATGCTGTTCCTTGGGGGTAATTTCCTAAGTGAAGTCTCAGTCCTGCGCGGTGAGTTCCTGCAGCTTCCCATGGAGGGGGACGTGAAGTACGGTGCCCGCAGACCCACACCCAGAGCCCAGCTGAACAAAACCCTTGCTGCCTGGGGCCCTGCACAGGAGATGTACTGGAAAATGGAGACGTGTCTCGGGTCTTTCTTGCTCAGGTCCATCTCCAGCAGCTTCACTCCCCACCCGTCACCAGGCTCCCGCCCTGCTCCACAAAGCCGTGCTGCCACCCTGTGGCACTCGAGCTGCGAGGCTTCAAGGGCTGGGTTTGGCCCGGACAGTTGTCCTCTGTTGGCCTCCCAGCCAGATCATGCACAACGTCCTTCCAGGCTGGCTAGAGCCAAAATCTCACTCCCCAGCTCCACCTGCCTCCAGATGGAGAAAGAACCATCCAACTCATCCTCCCGGACCCATTTTAAGCTGAACCTCGTGAGCTCTCATCAACCTCATACAGCAGCTGGGATGGCGCTAACTGCAGCTTTCCTGAATCTTTCTTTCTGCACGGGACAAGTGTATCCCAGGGGGATCTCACCGCACCCTATGCCTCTCACTGCAAAGCTGGTCCAAAAACGCCCTCCAGGGCCCAAAATCTCCGTCTTGACACCCAGCGAAGTCATGCCCTGAGCCTGACAGGACACTTGTACCTCTCACCCTCAGGTCTGACCTTGGTGTTTCTGAGGTCCATCTCCCAACCAGCCTCCGCAACCACACAAGCCTGGAGGGCAATTATCAGATAACTTTCAGTGATCTGGACATTCACCAAGGAGGTGTGAAAGCTGGGTTCAAGACTCTCCTCTGCCCCAGTACTTGAACATGCTGCTCCATCTTTGCACGGTAAGGCTCTGCCCCCAGCCACGGGCTTTCTGCCACAAAGGACTCAGCTCTCCCTACCAAGATGATCTGCACTAGGAGGTGGGCAAGGGACCTGGGAGCAAGTCAGCAGGCAGCATGTCTGCTCCGAAATCCTGTGGGAAGCTCTGCTTTGAACTGCAGTGTGAGTCTGGGCCAGCTCTACAAACCAGAGCAGGACAAAAAGCACGTTGCCTTGGTACTCCTGTTGACACTCCCCAACAGCGATGCACTCCCTTTGCTGCAGCCACTTTCTTCCTAAATCAGTCATCTTTCAGGTTTTATCAGTTTTCCAGTATCTGTTTACAGAACACAAGAATCAGGCTTTTCAGCTACAGGATTACTTCAGAGGGAAAAAAAAAAAGCAAAAAAAAAAAGCTTATTTCACAGAGGTGCTGATCTAGGACTCTGCTCTTGGACAAACCACCTTTGTGATCAGCAGCTGCTGCGGAACTGGAACAAAAACTAGGCAAGCGCCATCTCTCAGGAACAGAGACTATTCAAGCTGAAAGTCCCGACACACAGTGACATCAAGAACTTCACAAATGCAAGGCTGGATGGGTGTTTCCACGCCTGCTTGTGGAAGCAACAACAACCTCTCCTCCTGTAAGGCCTGGCGCTGCCTCCCAGCCACACTAGCTGGCTCAGCTGGGTTCAGCTGGCTCTGGAGGCCACCAAGAGCAGATCGAAGGTCCTTCAAGTCTGCTTCCACAATCCTTCTACAGGACCCTGCAGGCCCAGGGCACTGTGACCTCCATATAACTACCTCCACATGGAATACTCTACGTCACCCTACCTATTCCATCCAGCCATGAGACGTGGGAAAAATTGCGAGTCTGCTCATTCCTAGTGATGGACACCCCAATTCAGCCAGTGCAGGATCCTCCTCTAGAGATGGGAATTTGGTCCATGGTATACAAACAATGGTTGTTGCAGGCTCCGAACTGCACCAGCAGTGTGGCAGGCCCAGCACTGAGTAAAAATCCCTTCCTCATACATCTGCACTCAGAGGCGGGTGAAACTAGTGACTGAGTATACAAGATGGACTCAATTCTGACCAGGCACCATGTTTTATTGAAATATTTACAGACGTGTCCCAGCTCTCCTCTTACCCATGCTAACTATAAAATGTTTGTGCATCATCATTAAACACCTCTTTCCCGGTCTCTGTCAAGGATCTAACAGATTTTTATGCTCTTTGTCGTCAGACAGCAGTGTGACTGAGTCCATAGGTACTGAGCGAGAAAAGCTGAGCCAGTAAGCTCCCTCTGAGTCCAGGCTCATTTTCCCACATACTACAACTAAAAGGTTTCAGAACAGCGCCCCACATGCCAGCTGCCCCTCCAAACAGCCCACTGGAGCACCAGGGAATCCTCCACGCAGCACAAGAGCCCCTTAGGTTTTTATAGCTGTGTCTCGGGACTTGTAAGCCACACCACGGCTCTTCAGCTCTCGGACGATCCCTGCAGCAAGGAGACAAACACATTTCAGTATTCTTTACGAGGAGCCCTAAAAAAATCTGATAGCTCTATCATGTAGCCTTCACTGCAGAGATTAAGAACTGAACAATCTTCTTCTCAGTTTCTTCTCACACTTTGTAAACTTCACTGTTAAGAGTGAAGTTCCCTCTTCCAATTTAAATGCCTAGACAGAGCTCCCAAACATCAACTCTCATTTTGCCTTGGGAAAGAACTGGGTAGACATTTTGTTTACATTATTTTCTACCTGCAGATGTCTGAATATTATGACCATACTGCATAGGCCAAGCTCTTAACATAATTCTTAAACCTCTCAGTCATTTCCGTGACTTGTCTACATGTTCCACCTTCTCAGTAACCCTGTAAGAAATGTCAGCAGAATAGCACCATGTGGTTCAGGACAGCTCTCACCAGCGCCACACACCAGGTTCAGACAAATGACAGCCTTCGAGGCCCTTGAGTGTAGTCTGCTGGTGGTTCCTGCACTCCCCAGCTCTCTCTCACCTCTGCCTGTGATAGGAGGATGCCACACACACTAACCAAGGCCAAAGAGCATCTCCTACACGTACCCCCTCTTTCTGCTGCTGCCCTGTGCTCCATGTTGTGCTCTGTCTGCAGCTGCATGGAGCACATGCCGTCACTCGCTATGTTCCACTTGTTTCCGAAGTGTCCAAAGCTGTGCCAGGAGGCCTCAAACCTCATGATGCTCCAGCTCTCCCAACACAGACAGTGGAGCTCAGGTCAGGGCCTAGGATTCCAGACAAAAGCGTGAGGGATTGCAGTACTCCTGGGAAGGGGCTCAGGTTAGGTGTCTGATCTAGGGCTGTGGACAGGACAGGGCCTCTTGTCCAAACGGAAAATGTAATCTCTGCTTTATGAAGGTAAGGCCAACTCGCTGCATACTCCATTTATAAATGAATGAAACCCATCATAGCTCAACAGCGCAGTATTACAATGGAAGTGGTATCTGCTCAACCATCCTCCTCAAGATCACTTTTCAAACAGCACCCCTTTCTGCACAACTCATTTTCATGGACAAACCTTTGTGTTCCCCTGTAGCTGAACAGCTTGAAATGTGCCCACTTTCTGTAGTCACCCTTTAATCACAGTTTATCACTCTGATGCTGTCCAGTATCACAGGTTTTATTCAGCAGCATTTTAATACCAACTTCTGGCAGACAGACTGCTGAATGACTCCAGGTAGAAAACCTGTCTAAAGAACACCTGAACCCAGCCTCCCATTTAATGTCTTTTTGCAGTCACCTGGCTAATCCTTTCATCCACATGGTGTGCGCTGTGTTTGTAACACACAGTGTTTACCGAATCCCTAAATGCTGATTTTATCACATACGGCATAATACACTCAAGAGTGTAACTGGCTAATATACAATGCCTAGTATACAGAATAACCCATCGGCTGCCATCCATGCAGGAGTGCCCTACACAAGCCGGCAGCATTACCTTGGGGCAGGCGGCCAGTCACGGACACTGCATATACACCCGGCTTGAAGTTACCTGGGGGAAAGAAAACACTGAGATGCTCTGCGTGGCAGCGGCCAGACGGGCAAACGCCCCCACCAGCCTCAGCCTGCACAGATGCCCCCTCATCGGGAACAGCAGCCAGAAACCCCTGCAGCAGCCCGAAGAACAGCTCCCGCTGCCCCAGAGAGGGGTCTGCTGCGGAACAGTTTGCCCCTGTCCAAACCAGCAGGGAGAGACACTCACTGATGCGCTGCCACTTGGAGACCCAGCTGTCCTCCGGGCTCATCATCGCAATGATCCTGTGGGAGAGAGGGGAGCGCGGGAATCTCCCAGCCCGGTGCCGCCGAAGTGCCACGGCACCGGGGCCGCCGAGCAGCCCCGGGTCACGGCCCCACTCACCCGTCGAAGGAGGAGCTGGTGCAGTCGTAGACCATCTCGCGGTTGCCCTTCATCTGCAGGTAGGCATCGCAGTTGTCGCAGCCGTCGTACTCGAACTGGTCGATGGTCTGAGGGGGACCGAAGCGTCAGCGCAGGGCCAGGCCGGGGGCAGGAGGGGCTGGAGCCGGCTGGGGAGGGAGGGGAGAGCCGGGCAGCGGCGGCGGGAGCGAGGGCAGCTAGTGCGGGGGCCGGAAGGGAGCCCCGGGCCCGGCGGAGCGCGAAGGAGGCCCGGGCAGGCGGAAGAAGGGCCGAGCGGGCGGGCCGGGCCTCGGCCGGCGGAGAGGGGCCCGGGCCGGGCCGGGGAGGCCCAGGCGGGGCGGGGGGAGGCGCGGGGGGGGCCGGGGGGGGAGGCTCGGGCCGGGCGCACCTTGACGAGGGAGCAGAGCAGGCAGGCCCGGAGGTGCCGCAGGTCCTTGGGGACGGTCTCCAGCGCCATCCCGCCGCCGCCGCCGCCGCCGCGCAAGCGCAGGGCCGGGCCGGGCCGGGGCTGCCCGCAGCGGCTGCGCCCAGCCGAGGCCCCGCAGGAGGGCGGCAGAGCGCCGCCAGGGAGGGCGGCCGGCCGCGGGCAGCGCCGCCCGCCGGGGCCGCCGCCGGGCCGAGGGGAGCGGGGAGGGCGGTGCGGGGGGGGGGGCCCGGGGCCGCGGAGGGTCCGGCGGGGGACGCCCGCAGCCCAGCGGCGGGGCCGAGCCCTCGGGGAGCCGGGGCCGGGCCGGGCCGGAGGTCGCGGGAGCTTCGAGGCGAGGACGGGGCCGGCCGGAGCCGCAGGCCCGCTCCTCCCGCTGCGGCCCCGGGGGACGAGGCCTCGCCCCGCGCCCTGAGCTCTGCGGTGTTTGCAGCTCCCCGCGCTCGCTGGGCAGCGAGGGTTCACCTGGGCGGCAGCCACGGGTCGGCCGAAGCAACTTGTGTGGAGTGGGGAAGAGGCGCTTGTTTGCAACACAAGCCCGGCTTTGTACCGAACAAAAACACACGAGCAGACTTGGTACGTGGATAAATATATTAGTAAATAAATATATTTCTGAGCACATCAGCATATTCACACATCTTTGTTTCTATCAGACATAAATACACAGTTCTGCATATATATAAAACCTATTCTTCCGTTTTGGGTCATAATTTATTCCCAAGCCCCAAGAGCTAGGACAGACTCAGAAAAAAAACAAAACAAAACTTATATTCACATTTCAAAAGGATCTGAACTTTAGAAAAGGGAGGAACAGAGGCTCTGTGCAGAAATGGAGGAGGTCCAGCCAGCCTAGGCACTCTGCCCACAGCAACCTAACTCGGTGGGGTTGAAGGTCCTGGGAAGAAAGGCGTCCGCGAGGAAGGACTGATGGCTTGGTTGTGGATAGAGTGAGTTCAGGATGCTCTGGCTTCCATCAGTTTTCAGCGGGGTCTTTGGACTCAATGAAGGAAAATGAACTCTGTTTCATTGCAGTGACACTGAAGACATTTAGTGATGGAGCCTAAGGGTACTGACCACTCAAAAGTATCACTTAAGAAGTGAGATGTGCAGGAACTGAGAGGAACCATTTCCCATTTTCTCAGATGATGCTTCTTCTCTTGTAGGCAGCCAAGGATTGTAGTCCATTTACAGAAGAGGATTCAAAAAACACCTTCCTGTAGAATTCCTCCCTCTCCTCCCACCTGAGAACCCACCTAGGCAGACCTGCACACTCTCATTCAGCTCAGGAAGCCCCATGGAGAGGGCCCAGCATCTGAGATGTCTGTTTTCTGGATGAAAAGTAGCAGCAGCATAAAAATCAGAAAATGAAAACACTTTTAAGTGGGCGTTGCCCTGCACAGCCCAGTAATACTGCAGTAGGGAGTGGAAAGGGTTCGCTAGTACCGACCACTTTCTCCAATAAGCTTGGGACTTGCTGCAGACTCAAGAGTTCTCCTTTTTTAAGGATAAAGAAGGAAAGAGAAGAAGTACATTTAGACTGCCAACTAGACACTCATTCCTTTGAGGCAGTGAAATGCATCCCTGGAGGCTCTCAGCCTTCCTGACTCCTGAAGAAACCAGTGAGAGCACCCCGACTTCAAGACACCCCCCCCTCTTTAAAGTCACTTGAGCCCTCTAGGATGGCCAAGGATGCAGGGAGCTGTTTGAGAGGAGCCACGTGCCACATACACAGGAAGTTTAACTGGGAGAATCTAGACCCACTCCTGGCTTTTTTTTTTTAATTTTTCCTTCTAGTTTAAGACTGACTTTCCTGCAAGACAGAAAACAAGAAGAGACCGAAAAGGTTAGAGTATAGTTCTGCTGGTTTTTTTAATGTGAAAAATTCAGCTTTTCTCTAGACTCAAAGGTCCTGCAGTGGGTCGATCACAGGAGACAAGAAAATGAACACTAGCAAAGGAATAATGTTATGTTTAAAACAGTGTTATTGGCTGACTTTTAATAACATCATGTTAGTGACTACCAGATGGGACGAAGATGCCTTTTTCAAAGATTCAGGGCAGCAAGCCCCACAGAAACCTTCATCAGAAATGAAGGAAGGCAGAGGCATGAATAGTCTGAACTGGGACTGCCTAACCATTGCACTCCTGGCCTGGGGAAGAGGCTGCTGCTTCACAGGAAGATACAGAAAACTTACCACAGAGCAGATGGTGGAATGTTTGTCCCTATACCAGGTTTCAAATTGTCAGAAGTTACCTTCAGCTCCCTTGTCAATGTTTCATTAACTCTGAAAACTTGAGATAGTCTTGGTGCCCTACAAACGTGCACTCCACATGGGAATCTGGCTAATTCTTTGGCCTGAATGATCCTTTAAGGCAATGAACTCCACAGTCTCATTCCCTGCTGTATGAAAACTGTTTGGGTTTTATCTTTTGAATTTGCCAGACTTTTTTTTACTTGTATGTCTCCAAATTATGAGGCATAGGAAACAAGAATTGGTAATGTTCCAAAACCAAACCACAAACGGGGTAAGAAGTGAGTAAGTACAGAGCCTAGAAATTTCTCTGGTTTTCTCCATCATCAAAATGCTAGAAAAGGCAAAAGGGTATTTTGAAAAACTCCTTTGCAAGATCATTTCAAGCATCTCACAGAAATACGAAGATAAGGCTGGGTGATAGGTGGGGCTCTGCTCTGCATTTCTTACAGATGCTTTTGCTGGGAATTTTTGCTCTGTCTTTGGGAAATGAGAAAGGAAGGAGAGAAGCAGGAGTCATGTGAACTCAGGGATTTTCCGTGACTCCTGTGATGGGGGCATCTCAAGTTTGAAATATGCTCAAAAAAATGTAAGCTCTTAACAGGGCTGGCTACCACACCTATTTTGAGGATAGATGGAGAAGTTACGGGGTGAGCGAGAGACTTGTTCACATTACCCAATGACAGGGTGGATTCTTTGCAATGGAGAAAATATGACCCAGCTCTTTCTCAGAAATGGCCATTGTCCCTGCGTCTTTACCTCTACCACTGCTGGCAAAATGCAGCAGATGGCTGAGTTGGCTTCAGCTGAGGGACAACAAAGTCATCAAAAGTGGTGAGAGATATTGGTTTCCAATGAAGTCAGAAGAAGCACCTTGCAGGGCAGACCTGAGTGCTGAGATGGAGAATAGCTTGTTGCTGTGTCTGAGATAAAAGTGGAAAAGTTAAATGAAGAAGTCTGGCTTTGACCTAAGAGAGGAAATGAAGTCAGGAGCTAAGGGGCCACAGAAAGTAATTTCTGCAGCTTTTGGTCTTGAAGACTTGTTTATTTTTGAAGTGTTTAGCAAAACCTTCTGTGGCATCAACATGCCAAAATAGCAGCTTGCACTCACTCCGCGAGCTCTCCAGCTGGTGACTCCCAGGACCGGTCTCTGAGCAAGCTAGCCCATGCAGACAGATGCTGCTGGATGAAAACAGGCTGCTTGTGCCTTCGAAGGAGAAGAAGACCTAGAGAACACAACTCCGCATTTGTGTGACCATCGCAACGTGGAAACATGAGGAGACCACAAGCATTACATTGCTTATGTGCAGTCTGCATCACAGCATGGGCCTTGCAGGTCAGGGCTGGTTATTGTTATGCTGCCTGTGCAGAGACCAAGATGTGAGCTCCACTACGGCTGGTATGCTGAACATCTTTGTTCACTTCAGCTCTCCCATAAGCAAATTAGCCAGTGTCTTATTAAACTGAGTGTTCATGGACATCCTGGACCTCCTCTTCAGATCCTGCATTCAAAAAAAAAAAAAAAAGAAAGTGTAAGCTACAGCAAGCTGAATGCTTCGGGACCTTGCACTGCTGGGACCTCAACTATTGCAACAGGGAGATTGGATTCTGCAGTGAAAGCCACAAAGTTTCTCTCAGTATTTTGGAGGGACTTTTCTGCCCCCTCTACAATCAGGTTATGTCAATGCACAATAAAACGTAAGGATAAGGCATCAAACTCGTACTTGAATATTCAGAAAATACAGGCTAAGGTTATGGTGAATCCCAGGATTCATATTCCTACTGGATATTTGCTTTTGAGGCTTTTTGATGTTTGCTCTTTGAGGAAAATCTGTACAGCCTTTTTAAAAAGTGATTAGCACCAAAATATAACACTGGTTCATATTCACACAGTGCCACGGCATCACCCTCCAGGCACAGGGGACAACAACAAAAGAAACTCCAGACAACAGAAGGAGACTGTAAGAGAGGTGTGCATGCAAGAAAGGTATGGCACATGCATTTCATGGTGTTCAGAGGTTGCACAAATTGTTTCTGAGTCCCAAAGAGCCAAACCCAATGACTTGTTGTTGGCCACTAATGCCAGCCCTCTGTGGCCAGCCAGCAAGGACTGTAGTTCATGCTCCTCACCAGCTGCCCTCGCCTGGTGAATTACTGACAGGCAAGTGCTGAGTAGATTGCATTGAAACATTCAAGTAAGGGCTGCCTAGAAACTGTGCACCCTCAGTTACTGCTTCAAATAGTCCTTTTCTCCCTAATGTGGCTGGGTGTTGCGCATACACCATGTTCCCTTTCCTAGATGTCTCTCAAGCCTCTCACACAGGGTAAGCATAGCCCAGTAAATGCATACATGCATTATTTTTCACATTTCCCTTTTCCTGAATGTTCCTGAGATCAAAGGGAACCAAATGCCCATATAGCTATTCACAGAGAGCAATTCAAAACAACTTTTCAAAACAGTCACAGCAAAGTCTTGTTCATTACAAATCACAAGCTGTAGGAACAAAACCTCTGCAAATTAAATATATGGGAAGAAAACAACTAAAGGAGATCCTGCTTTGAAAATGTAGCTAATAGATGTGGGAAAATGAATGGACAGACACAGCATTATACATATATATGTGTGCAGGTCATGGCTAAAGTACCAGAAGGCAGAGTTTGAGTATCTGGCATTTCTGATTTGTGTAACCAGTATGCTGAATAAGCTGTTGCCAGCTGCTTCTCATGTACACTGGCTTCTGTGCAATACAGAAGAGTCTATACAGCTTTGATTGCCCTGTGATCATCAGAAGTCCTGAGCCTCAAAGAGGGTTATTAAAGTATTTTCTGAAAACTGTGTGTGTGTGTGTGTGTGAATGTCAATACAAACCAAAAGAAAAGTTAACAAAGGTGTTGAATCAGGAGATAGAGAGGTGAGAATTCCTCAGCTGCTGGGCTGGCTGTGGAGACCCGCACAGAGCAATGGCCTGAAGGAGCACACCTTGCTGATACAACAGAAATCTTGTTCTTTGGGTATTAACTTGTAATGGTGGTCTTTCCCTGCCCCCTAATCCCTTTCGCCTTCTCTAGCAAAGATCAAAGACTTGACATGAAAGGGAATAGCTGAGAAGACAAGCAGGAGTTGGGGGAGAGAGGGAGGATGCTGACAGCATGCTGCAGGAGATGAGATTTCCCAGAGAGAGAAAGCAAGAGGTTTCATCCTGCGCAGGGAGTAATCCGGCTGTTCTGGGATGAGATCCTTGCATGCTGGGGTGGTGTAGGAAGCCATCTAGCTGTAGCTCATTGCTAGTTGTCTGATTTCTCTTAAAAAGAGCCTTTCAGTGCTGCTTGAGGATTGATTCTTCATTTAAACTAGTCAGAGCTGTAAGTCCTTGGCATAGTCTCCCAGGCAAGAGAAGTGTGGACGTATCCTTATGCAAAACCCACCAAGAAAAGCTGCATGAACTCCAGGGTCACGCAAGCATCTTTGGGACCATTGCAGGCACCCTGGTGATGTCTGCAGACAGCATTATTCCCCACGATGCCAGTGCATGGTACTGCCTGGGAAAGGGGAGTTTCTACAGGGGCTGCGATTCAGCCTTACCAAGCTTCAGCCTCACCTTGCAGCTGGGCAAGGTAAGCACACACCTGGAGGGTGCCACATCCCACAGGAGCACCGTCAGCTTCTGGAAACCCTGGTTTAGGGACTTCCTGAGCCAGAGATTATATTTGCATCTCTGCATTTGATAGCTCTTGATCTAGGCTCTTGAACCCATTTTACTTCTGGCACCCACATCCTCTGGGCGATGAACATCACAATTTCACTATGCCATGTGTTACTTTACTGGGTGTTTTAAAGCTTCTGTTTCCCATTTGATGCCACAACTTATTTTGTTATAAGAAACAGTGTCTCTTAGCTGTGTTCTCCCCTGCTCTCTCTGATTTTGTATCCTCTGTTTCATATCCTCTGCTAGCCATCATTTTCTCACATGAAAGTCTCTATATTCTGCTTTCTCAAAAAAGCCTCAGCATTGTGACTGTACTCGATATCCTTCTGTACTTCTCCCAGGTCTACTACATCCTTTTTGGAGAAGTAGTGGTGAGTGGTGCATTCTAGCTCTGAAAGCACCACGGATTCATGCAGTTGCACGACGGCACTTTCTGCTTGTCCTGTACTTGTTCCCAGCTAGCTCCTAATAACCATCTGACTTGTTGACCGAACTACTCACAGCAAGTCCAGGATGCAGTTTTTCTGAGTTAGCTGAGAAGGGCCCATCACCGTGCGTAGGCATCTAGCAGCAGCTCTGCTTGTGTGTGGCATTTTGTGTTACTTACATGGAATTTCACCCGCCACTTTATTGCCCGATAACTCAGCAACAGGAGATCCTTCTATAGCACTTTGTAACCAGTTTTAAAGCTGACCATCCTGGAGGATTTTGTCTTCTTAAAACTTTGTTATCTCCTCTCGGTGCCCAGAATATTTATGAGCTTGCTGAAAGGTGCCGACAGCTGGAGAACTCCACTTTCCTCCCTTTCCGAGTAACTTTCCTCCATTAAGACTGATCTGCACTTTGTCTCCTATTTTTCAGCCAGTTATTTACCTATGAAAGCACCTTCCCTTTTATCCTTTGAGAGCTTCATTCCCCTAAAAGATCTGTGAGGCGTTATCTCTCTCTACAAAAGCTGTGTTGCCTCCTCCCCTGGGTTTCACATTTAGCCATGTGTCTACAAGTCAGACCCTGTATTTGAATTTTTAACAATTTGCTTGCCAGGAAAGTCAGGCTCATCGTTCCGTTGGTTCAGCTGTTTCAAGCTGATACTGTCCTCAGCTCTTCCTTCTGGCTCTGGGCATGGGTAACATTACAGTCCACATTTATGGTTTAGCAGTTTTGTATTTGAGCCCCTGCACAATGCTCAGGTGAGTAATCAATAGCCCTGGCAATTTGTTACTGTTCACTTTATTGATGTGTTTCAGAAATGCTCATACTGATGACTTGATCTGTGCAGGATCCTCTAACCCATGCCCTGAACAGAGACGTGCCAGGGTGAGAACTTCCTCGAGCACTTCCCTGCTGATTACTGATGCAGCAAATTCATTTTGCTCCTCTACTTTGCTGTTACAGCCCTTGAACATCCCTCTTAGACCTGTCTTACTCTCTGGGCCTGCAGAGCCTCCGGCAGGCTTCTTCCTTGTGATGGAGCTGAAGACGCTCACAGTAGTCGTTCTGTTTTTCACAAGTTGTCCACAGAAGTCTTTCCTGGCCTGCCTCACCATGGCTCTGCACTTAGCTTTACATCCAACTCTCTTCTGATTTCTTGTCTGGCCACACCTTCACTTCTGAAGAATGGCTTATTGCTTCTAATTGCCCCCTCTGCTCTGCTGCCCCGCCAAGCCTTTTCTGGGGCCTGTTTTGTGGTTGGTGATATGTATGACTCTGGGCTTCTGGTACTGCATCTTTAAATGATCCCTGTGCCCAAAAGCATCTTATTCTTTTGACTGCTTCTTTCACTATTATTTTAAGAAGAGTCTCATGTTTATATAGGCTCCTCTTTTGCAGACTGTGCTAATGCAGTGTATTATAACCCCAATTCCATAGTGTTTCTACTTAGGTACAATTGGGGATTTTGTGCTACTTGTCATTGGCCTTTACACTCTCCTTAACACACAGTGTCCCTCCTATGCCCCAGAAAAGGCATACTCTTCTCTACAATTCCACTTGGAAATTGCAGAGTGCCACTGTGTTTTTGTTGTTTATGATTTTTTCTGAAAAGTTCATGTCAAAAATTTCATATAAAGCCAGGCTTTCTAATTCATCCACTTACATTTTTAGCCTTGCAACACTTACTTATCTAGAGGCATATATGCATTTCTCCTTGGTCTCCTTGTCTATTTTCTGTGTGTCCCATTTAAACAGGACTGTCTATTGGGATTGTTCTTTGCTGTTTTTACCAGTTCTCCACTGATCTTTGTGCAGTGACTTTGTAAGATAAAGTACTGATGTGATCAGAGCTGTAGAGGTTGTCATTACAAGCAACATGTTTTCAGCTTGATGGCTTTTCCATATAACCCCTGCATGAGCTCCTGCTCTCTGAAACTTTTACTAGTTCCTAATAAGGTAAAATCTTTCTATTATTTTATAAATTTTATAAGGAAATTTTGACTCTCTGGCTGGTCCTGAAAGCATCACAGAAGCTACTGCAGTGAAACAGACATAGAGTCACACTGCTTTAAAACACAGCAGTTCTTTGGGCTCCTGGCAAAAAGGAGGTGGGAGGGACCAGAGGCTTGCTGAATGTACATGCTTTGACAGTCACGCTGGTGCTGGCTCTGGGCAAGTGTCAGAGTGCCTTCCCCATTGCGCCATCAGGATGGGCACAGATCCGGGCCTCTGGGACAATCCACAAAGCAACAGAGGCATCGCAGCACGTACCTCTGCAATGTCTTGGAGTCCCCATGTTAGAACTGTGAAGCCCAAGCAGCAGGTCCCCTGGGCCAGCGCGTGCCCCGGGGGGATCCCTGCTCCCTCCTTCCCTCCAGGCTGGAGGGAGACTCCTTCCCTCCTCCATCTCCAGGGTGTCCCCAGCACAGATCCTCCCGGTGTGGGGGTCACAGACAGGGAGGAGCATAGACCAGGGGAGAAAAAACAGAGGCTAAAAAACATCAGAAAATTCAGACAGCTAGAGGGAGGGGAAGGGAAGGGAAGGGAAGGGAAGGGAAGGGAAGGGAAGGGAAGGGAAGGGAAGGGAAGGGAAGGGAAGGGAAGGGAAGGGAAGGGAAGGGAAGGGAAGGGAAGGGAAGGGAAGGGAAGGGAAGGGAAGGGAAGGGAAGGGAAGGGAAGGGAAGGGAAGGGAAGGGAAGGGAAGGGAAGGGAAGGGAAGGGAAGGGAAGGGAAGGGAAGGGAAGGGAAGGGAAGGGGCACTGCTTAAAACATGAGTTTTATCACAAAGAGTATCGAGACCTGGCAGTACATCACACATTTCCTACAACGGGCACACAGCAGTAGCCACCAAAGCCAGTGCATGGTGTTGCACATGCCTGGCACCTCCATTTCTAAACCTGTCCATTCCTGTGTCTGCTCTTTTGCTCATACTCTTCTCTTACAGAAAGAAGTTAAGAGCAGGCAAGCCAATATAGGGGTCCTGCGTCTCATGGTACAAAATATGTAAAATAAAGAAATGACAGCTGCACCTATACCCCTGAAACTTCACGGTGCAGTCACAGGACACAGCACCATGAGGCACGTCCCACCATGTGCTTATGGTGTCAGCCTCCAGGCAACACGGAGATGCGAGGTAGCCACACCACGCCAGGGGACAGTCACCCCCATGGGTGGCAGCTGGGCTCCTCTCTCTGCAGTCCCCTGGGCCACAGCCTGCCAGGGAAGCCCAGACACTGCTGCAGCCCCTAGGGAGGGCGGCAGTGGGTGGCAAAGCCCTGCACTGTCACAGACAGCAGCAAGGTGTGACGTGCTTCCTTGCACTGTACTCTTCCACAGCCACACCTGGAAGAAGCACCAGCTGCCCTGAGACCTGGATGAAAAGACAGAGGTATTGGTGTGTCCTGGTGGCAGCCATGTCTCGTGTGTCCAGGCCATGGTGGGCTGGTGGACGAGGCCATTCGCGCCGCACAGGACACTCCCTGTGAGAGGGACCTGGAGCAACCCTGGGAGCTGTTTTGGTCCCCCCTTGCTCATGGCTCCTTTGGCCCCAGGTGTGGCACTGCCTCCCCAGATATTGTCCCTTTCCTGCCAGTCACACCGTTCCCTGGGCTTTGTTTTGCAGTGGGAGCTCACATCAGCTCCTGAGCAACCTGCCACTGTGCTGTGGTCCTGGCAGGGCTGTGTCCTGACGATACCGCCACATGCCACCTCCAGCTCAGGGCGCATCAGTCCTCAGAGCTACCGGCAAATTGGAGAGACGTCCCTGCGCTGCTGCCTGTGTCTTGAAGTGGCAGCCTCTCTCCGGGCCCTTTGAACAAACTCCCCCATCACCTGCAGTGCCAGGCACTTCTGCGCCTGGGAAAAAGCTGTTCCTGGGAGCCTGGGAGCCCAGCGTGCCGCAGGCACTGCGCCCATCCGGCCTCTCCCCCTGCCCCGCTGCCTCCTTGCAGGCACGGCACAACCAGGAGCCTGGGCGTGGTGTTGGGCTGGATAGACAAGCACGGGGAGGAAGTTATTATCTCTGCGGTACAATGGGCATGGTGAGTCACGAGTTAAAGCCGGCATTTTAACAGAAATTAGGCAGCCAGATCTGTATTCGGTACCTAAATCAAAATGATTTGCCCGAGGACCTGCAGTGAGTCAGTGGCAGGGGGAGGAAGGGAGCCAGGTGCTGCTCCGCTGCCAGCACCTGCCCTTGCTGACTTGCAGGCTGCTATTTGCAGAGGAGTCCAAGAGAGCAAGGCTTGCGAGCTAAACCTGGGCAGGCTCTTTCAAACGTTCTGGTCTCAAACGTATTTTCCCTCTCACAGAGAGAGCCAGAAGTGACATACAGGCAAAAGGCCAAATCTTAATTACATCTGATTTCCAGAAGACACTAAAAAGTAACTCCCACACATCAGAGGCGGGTGAGACAGGAGGGATGTGCAAATCCATAAACTCATTTAGTCTGTTCCTCTACTACATCCGGCCATGCACACTCATTTCCTTATTGAGCCCAGCAAGCTGGGGTTAACTAAAACAACTAAGCCCACTAAGCCTTAACAATAATGACTTTGCTATCAGGAGATCCAGACTGCGGTAAGGGTACTTAGAAAAGTGGTTCCACCCTTTCCTTTGGGAGATAATCCAGTGGCTAGAGACCCCTAAATAGCTTCCTTATTTCTCACTTGTATTATTTTAGGACGAGATTGCAGGGTTTGGTGCACTCAGCCGATGCACGAACACGTGCTAATTGTTCAGGCCATCATCTTAGGACAGGTAAGCTCTGAAAAACTTCTGTCACCAGTGGTCCTGTAGGAGAGCCCACCACTAAGGTGCAAATGTCTACCAGCACACGGAGCAGCCTCGTGCCCAGCCTGCAGCAAACCACCTCCACTCACCTGCCCGCTGAAAGAAGAGGCCAACACCAGACTTACCCTGGCTACACTGCTGCGTTGGGCAGTGCAGGCGAAGACTCAGACTGTGCTTTGCTGTGCCCATCCCTGAGAAACCAGCAGGAACTGTGTGGTTTCCCTCCCGTCCTGACATCCCCTCTTCCTGCTTTTTCAGCTCTGAGCTGGACTGCGGCACTAAACACTTCCAAAGTGGCCGAGAGCCCAAGCTGCAGGGCAAGGGAGCGCTTGGGATCAGGGGCTGGACTTCAGGGGAGCAGCGGTGGCCAGTGGGGTGGCCATGAGGAATGTGAGTGTCACAGGCTTTGGGCAAGGCTGAGTCCTCAGGCAGGAGAGAGGGGTCGGGCTCCAGGGGACATTTTCTTTTCCTTCTGTGGTGACGACTCTGTAAGCTGTGTCTCTGTGGCAGCAGGACAGGGGATGTGCCAGCTGCTCCTGATTGTCTGGTGGCATCTACACTGAAGTTCAACCTGCTTAGAGAAGCAGAGGGGGCATGTGGGGGCTCCCGGCCTTGCTGGGAACAGGCTGTCTGTCCTGCTGGAGGTGCCTCCTGTAACACAGTGCTGCTTTCCACAGGCTGCTGACAGTGATGGCTCTTCTCAGCCCTCTTTTGCATCCGAGCACCGTGGAAGCCAACCTTGGTCCCAGAGTACCGGGACTTGCGCTGCCCAGGCCCCTGGCCGGCCCGCCCAGGCGGGCACTCTGTGTCCCTTCTGTAGTGGTGGTGCTGGTGGTGGTGGTAGTGGACGTGGCTGAGCACCTGGGCCTTGGATGGAGCAGCACCCCCAGGCACCACCAGGTCCACGGACCTGGGCCGCGTCTCCCTTGGCGGCCGCTGCCGCTCCTGCCCGTTGTCTGTGGCGGGCCCCTCTGAGCTGCAGTACACGAACGGGTCGTAGTCGCTGCTGAGAGAGCTGCGGAAAGTGGAGCAGCTGCCGTGGATGCCCTGCAGACTGACGTCTGTGCAGTTCAACATGGAGTCGCTGGAGGAACCGTGGCAGGGCCCCGAGCTGGAGTCACTGCCCGGCCCGTCTGCCAGGTACCCACTGTGCTCCGTGAGATAGCTCTCCCCGGAGCCGCTGCTGTTGTGCTGGTGTCCATGGCCAGCCCCGCGGCGCAGGGCAGGTGCCCGGTGCTGCCGTTGTGCCAGGGCTGCCTTGAGTCCCAGGCAGGGGGGCTGGGGCTGCAGGGGGCACGTCCTATGGGGTGTCAGAGGCTGCCCACATGCCGTGGGGCTGGGATGCTGCTGGCCCTGCAAGCCGGGGACCAGGGGGGACGGGTGGCCGCAGGCGGGCAGAGAGCTGGCTGGCCTGTAGGGCATGTAGTGGATGGTGCTGAAATCCAGCTGGGAGAGCTCCGGAGAGTGGAAGAAAGGGTTGCCGTGGGCTGGCTCTGGGGGGAAGCTCCTGAGGTTTCTCTGAGGGTAGGCATGTGGGAGGTGGTAAAGGGCATGTCCTGGGTGCTGGCGGAAAAGGTGCAGTCGCCGTCCAGGCTCCATGTCCCGAGGGGCCAACCTGGGGCCTGCTACTGGGGCCTGGTCAACCGAGTCTCGGGCTGAGAAGAGAGAAGGTAGTATTCAGCCTACGTCCTGTGGCCCAGATACAGTGGGCCTGGCACCTGCGAGTCTCTACCGCATACCCACGTCCTGTCTGTGTCCTCATGGCTGCCATCAAACCGTCCTGCACCCTCCTTGGTGCCCCAGTCCCCAGCCCTCACCTCCCTTCCCCATAGCCCTTGGGACTGGCTCTCATCCTGCCCCAGCCCAGCACCTCACTGTGCACCACTGGGATGGGGGCTTTTACACACAGAGATCCCCCACACCTTCATGCACTCACCACCCCATATACCCATACGCACAGAGACACGTTCCCGTGATGCACCCACTGCATCACCCAAGGGTACGTGGCCCCCCTGAACACAACCCCGTCCCTCGCCAGAAAATGCCGTGTCTGAGCCCTACCAAGAATATTGAACATGCAAAGCGGACACGTGTGGTGTTGCTGCAGCCAGGGGTCAACACACTCCCGGTGAAACTCATGGGAGCAGGAGATGATCCGCAGTTCCTAAAGAGAAACAGGGAGAGAAGGCTGAATGAGAACTCTGTCCCAGGAGATGAACATAGGGAGGGGGCTCTTGATGCTCCAGAAAGTGAGACTTGAAGGATGGAGACATCTAACAGTGAGCCACCTGCAGCCCAGCTTTGCACAGAGGAGGCTGCGTGCAGCTCTGGGGATTGGTGCCTGGGATTGGTGCTAGTCCTCAGGAAAAAGGGGTATTATGGGCTGACTGTTTTGGAGAAGCAAACCCCGCTTTTGCCCCATCGTTTCAACATGGACGCATCATGGGCATTTTAGCCTTCAGTGACAGCTGGAGACCCATCTGTAGGGAACTGGAATCCGCAAGCAGGGCCAGTGCTTTTTGGCCAAGGGGCAGGCAGATATCCGTCAGTGCTGGTCCCTTCCCAACTTTCAGGAGCTGCTGAAGGAAAACGCACAAGGTCCTCCAACCTCTGCCAAGCTGCTCAGCTCCTCCTGCAGCTCTGCCTGCCCGCAGCCAAGCAGCTCAGAGCTGATGCTCACTAGTAGCCGTGCCTGCAGCCTACCTGGCCCTCGCTGAACTCCTCCAGGCAAATAGCACAGACTGGGGCTGAGCTGCAGCTGCTGGTGGAGTCCCACCGTGACGCCTGCCGGCACCTGGCCTGGTAGTTGCGTGTGGCCAGCTGCCCGATGGCCTGCATGGTCTGCTGCTGCAAGGAGTCCTGCGAGAAAGAAAGGAGGCTTTCAGGAGAGGGTCAGCCTTGTATTGTCACGTTCCTTGAGGCTCTTCCACTTTCGAAATGGGATTATCGGGGATTTGAGAACAATACTCATTTCCAGAGGTGACTCTTTGCCTAAACTGGCATAGCCAGAGGGGGCTTTGACAGCAAGAAACATCTGGCACTGGCCATTCAAAATCACTCAGCAGTGCTGAATTTTCGTCTTTCTATTGGAAAAAACAGGGTATTTTCAAATCTGGAGGTACATCTAACTCTGTAAAGACTTTTATTTAATTAGTTTCTGTTAAAATGCTAGATCTTCTACAGGCAACACTGTTAAAATCAAGAGCTTGCAGGCCAACTTTGCAGCTTTAGGTGCTGAGACAAGCTCTGAAAGGTGCTGGGGAGTGTGGCAGGCTGCTATGCTCATGGGGTGGTGGGAGGAGAGCGAGGCCACTACACGAGGGATGCTCCACATATCCTTGGCATGCACCTGCCTTGTCTCCAGGTCACAGAGGCACTTTTCTTCCCCCAGACTGGGTTTGTGGCTACCCTTGTTGTGTTTCTGCTTGCTCAGACACATCTGCTCCATGGGATGCTTACCTGAGTTCTGTTCAGCTGGCACTTTGTGCGGACAACAAAAATCAAAATGATGACAACAACAGTGCTGACCACCGTGAGAAGAATCCATACATCATAGTCTGGCTGTTGGATAAAAGAAAAAAGAGATTACCCTTGTGTGGCAGAGGTGGGAATTAGAGGATAAGCAGGGGAATTCTGATCTATTCCTGACCATCAGCCTTTGAATGCATCAACTCTGATTCCTTGCTCTTCACAGCTGAAAGAAAAAGGGTTCAGACTTTTCTGCACACTTCAGCAGAAATGGATCTTTTGTTTTGCAGCACCTCAGCTCACTATAGGCCGTGGTCTAAGGTAGCACAAGATAAGAAAATCAAGACTCAGTCTCATATAAAGAGATAGGAAATCCTCTCACCTCACTCATAATCTTTAAGCAAAAGGAACTAACTAAGCTGAAAGAGCTTCTGAGCATTTATTTGCAGCAAAGTATCTGAATGATGCAGATAAGCAGAATGGCTCTGCAGAGCTCCTGCAAAGGGCTGTGATCTCTGTCCATGGGGAGGGAAGCTCAGCAGCTTTAGAAAAGTCCTTGGGAGAGAGGATACAGAAGACAGTGAAATGGTGTGTGTCTCACCCAAGCTGGTGGCTCCTTGACCTCTATCTTCACATGGGCCTCTCTGTTCTTGTTCACGACACCCATGAGCAGCTCAGCATCATGGCCCCTGATCAGAACCACAGGCTGACTCAGCCCTCTGGGCTTTCTCAGCTGTAAAGAAACAAACATGGTGAGAGATGGTCCAGAACAGCCTGAAACAAGGACTATCCCAGCTCCCCAGGCACATCTGGTTCCTCCCAATGCATCTTGTAAACACTTCAGAGACTAAGACTGCTCCCCCAGATCGCACTATCCCTCTGTGAGGGAATCAGATGGAACCTTTCACCAACTCTTCAGAACAGCTTTCATCATTTCCTTCAATGGTGTCTCCTCCTCATGCACAACTGGACACTTTGTTCAGTGTTGTTTGTGCTCCTCTTTGAAGCCCCACTGTAAAAGTCCTTGGTCTCTCTTCTCCCATGTGGCAGCTGCCAACAACACACTGAGTGCTGCCTTTGCTGCAGAAATACTTCACCTACTTTTCCTGTGAGACATATCAGAGTCTCCCCTCTCCTCCCTCTGTGATCTGCAGGACATTGTTTGTTTCTGATCATACCTACATTTTTCCACCATAGACATATAGTCTAGGCAGCCTCGCACAAGCAGGCTCAGCAAGTCCATGTGTTCTCTCCTCCACGTTGACCTGAACTGGGGTGGCCACCTGACCCACTAACCACTTCCCATATGCATACTGAGCAACCTCAGCATTGCCTCATGAGCCTTCACCTGCTGCCACATTTCTCTGGCATTAGAAATTAAGTGCATGAAAAAACCACAAGGGATGGATCCAGTGACCAGGAACCAAACCAGAGTTGTGCTAATCTCAGGAACCAGCTCTCCTATCTGTCCTCTTATCTAGGGCTGGATGTTTTCCATTATACCTTGATTATTCCAACAAGGAACCTAGTCCCCTCCAGAGATGAGCAATGGTGGTGGAAGGTACCTCTGGAGGTCTATAGGCCAGTGCCTAACTTGTAGCAGGAGTATCACAAACAGCATACCAGGGTGGCCAGGACTTTTGCTTGAAAACTGAAGAAATCACCTTTCCTCTATATAACAACAGGGTTGTCCCTACCAGGTGGGCTCTGTTAATCTGTGACTTCCCACAAGGAAGCATCCAGCTCCTGGCAGAAACATTCAATTGACCAGACGATGTTCTGTAAGAGCAGCAAGGTGCTGTTCACAAGCCGCTGCCTTGCTTGTTCTGCCTGCTGATCCGGAGGCTCACCAAGGGATGAGCAAAAGAGAAAAGCACTGTCCATGAGCATGGACAAGCTGTGTAAGAGTTAACACTCAAATCCAACCTGCATTATCTTCCTGGGACCTCCCACTGCATGTTGGTGGCTGGTAGGTCCTGACCTGTGCACATTTAGGGATGTGAGAGGGGCACTGCAATTTATTTGGTAATATCAGTGGGGTCTGTACCTGATCAGCAGCGCTTTCATCATCAGTAATGTCAAAAAGGATAGCACGGGCTCCACGTTCCCCTGCCAGCTTTGCCTGTCCAAAAGAACAGAAGCTTGAGTAGACATTTTATATTTTACATCTATATTAACATCTACCATTTGGATATGCATTTGCCTCCCTGGCTCTTCACAGGAGAAAGAAACAGCTGCTGCTTAGACTGACAAAATAGCTTACACCCTCATTTCTGTACTTGTGTTGAGCTGCAGTGAAACCAGTGTCTGCTCCTGCTACAGCTCTACCGCTCATGGATGGTTTCTCCACACAGTTTCAGACACAGATTTGTTGGTGTGCTTGCAGTCACAGCAACCCATAAACCTAGACACCAAATCCCCTGCATGTCTGTGCCATGGGCCCCTTTGCTTCAGAGCTGGGTTGCTGGGGAGATCTGCAGCCCCATTAGCACCGCTCACTGCTAGGCAAGCCTCCTGTCCCAGGACAGTGGGGACCGCCACAGGTCCCCAGCTCCCACTGTGGCTGCACCAGCTGGGGGCTGTCTATGGGACCAACTCTCATATACATTGCTCTCTCTGATCCCCGGTCCCCACATTCATCAGGGAGAGGTTCAGGTGATCCCTGGGCTGCAGGTCTAGGATTAGGAGTGGGATCAACCCTGCTGTACTCTTCACAGCCCACCTCATCATTGCAGCAGTCTGACGAGGACAGCTTTGAGGCCCACCCAAGTGAGTGTAAATACCATCCTGGTGAGGTCAAAGCACACCAAAGGACCTCATGGGGTCACCCACATTCTCCCATCAAGCCCTTCGAGCCCTCGAGGCAAGCAGAGGCAGCCTCTTGTGAAAGGGAGACAGGAACGTGAACAAAGTGCAGGGCTGGGCTGCTGTTACTCATGCGGAGCGCTTTGATTTGTGCGTCCCGAGCGCCTGTGCAAACAGGGATCTGCTGTAGCTGCTGCAGCAGTTTGCCCGCTGCATTGCCAAACTCCAGCTCAGGGGGCAGAGGTCAGTGCTGCAGCTTCCCAGCTGCAATATCAAACGCGGTGCGCTGGGAAGGACAGGGTGAGCAGCAGCCTCCGTGCTCATCAGGGAGGAGCTGGGGGCCAGGGTCAGGTGCTGTTCTGGGGGCCAGGGACAGGGACGGTGATGGGAATGGAGGTGCAGGTGGTGGGGAAGGCTGGGGAGCTCCAGGAGGTAGGGCTGAAGACTCTGAGTCACTGATGGGATTGGACGCTCCTGGGTTTGGTAGAACAGATAGGAAAGACGGAAAAGTGGGATTAGAGGCTCAGGGCAGGGATCAGAGACTGGGGTCCTGCCTGGGATCAAAGGAACCTCAGCATTTGCCAGCACCAAGGAACAAACAGGACTTTCAAGTAGTAACTTCCACCCATGGGAGCCAGTCAAGCTTTGATCAACAATGAAGAGCTCTACAAAGATTTTATCCTGCCGAAGACACTGATGATGGGAAAACGAACAACTGAGACTGGACAAGCGATTCTTCACAACATCTTACAGACTCCTGTTGCAAAGAACACAACCTGCTATTCACAACCTGCTTGCTGCAAGCATTTTCTGGGTGCTTGCTGTCTCTGTGTCAGATCTCTTCAGCCACACAGCATAGCTACCCTTGCTCTCTGAGGACTGAAACACTTCCAGTGCAGATATGCATTTGCACGGTGATTTAGGAGATTCCAGCTGTCTGTCAACCAGACTAGCAATCGATGTTTCAACTGGGAAAAAATATACCGAAGAATTGCAAATGATGCAGCAGAAAGGGAAATAAATCACTTTGAATTGACTCCAGAGGCGTCCTCCATGGCCACCTCTCCCCAAGCAGACCAGACACATTCCCTACCAATTTTAGCTTTGGGTGCTGAACTAGCACTAGAATCTCAGAGAAGAGAAGCAGAAAGTGCATCAGACGGCTGCTGGAGTCATTCTTATGCTGGACTTGAAAGTGCTGTCTGTGCACTGCTTGGCTGGGTGACAGCTGCAGGAGAGGTTATGATAACACTTTGCACATGGCTATTTTTATCACCATTGATATAGCGCTGCAATTCAACATGCAGAGTTTGGCCACAGGAAACATATGCCAAGGAAGCAAGGCTCCTGCCCCAGCATGCACCAGCCACATCCTACAGCTGCCCACTTGCTCTCAAGGAGAAGCATTGTCCAAAACCTTTAAGACAGAGATCTGTGTGACGCTGGAGGGAAGGAGTTTGGCAGAAGCTTCAAGAGGATGGAGAAGCAGCTGGACCCTGATGCAGAAGGACAGCAGTTGCAGGGGGTAGAGGAGCCAGGGTACAAGGCAAAAGGAGGGTCCAGGGATGTGGCTGTCTGAAGGAGCATCTGTCTGTATTTCATGGCTAAACTAGTCCTACGTGGGGGAGAGAGCTGTGAGCATCCCCAGGTGAGATCTTGCAGCAGGAGTGCCTGCAGGCAGCATGGTGACCGACATCATATTCAGTGGGATCTCAAAACCCAGGGGTGGATTCAGCTCTGGTAATAAAGCGACAATGGCTAAAGGCCATCTATCAAGCGTCTATCAAAGTCACTCTATCAAGCCACATGCATGGCAATGAATTGAGGGTTTTATTTGCCTTGCAGGGTTAGAAGTGCTGGAGAAGGTCAGGGCTAGTGAGGATGCAGCAATGGAGCATATCTGGTCCTCCCTGTGCTGATCTTCCTCAGCTGATCCCCAGGCTCAGTAATACACTGGTACTTGCAGTGCTGTGATCAGAGACTGAGGCAGGAGAGGTTAGGGACAAAACTAGCAAAACAGTTTTAAAGGTCTTCTCCTTTTACGTTGTTATATGGAATATGAATCTTTGAAGTTGCTCTTCCCTTCCTGTTCAATCTCCTCCGCAGTAGCTGCACTGGCCAAACCTGGCATCGCTGCCCACAGCGATGCCCACACGAGATGTGGTGGCATGGAACTGTTGTAACACGATGTTCACAGCTGGATGGGCACGGGACAGTTGTAGTACCCCACTGCACTCCCTAAAGCACTTGCAGAGTCCTTGCGCTCGCGTATCACAGGCTGCACTGGAAGCCCGTGGGTGTGCTCTTTCTCCTACCTTCCTCATGCATCATTAGCACCTTCAGGTGTGACCAGGCCATTTTCCAGATGCAGGATAACTGACAGTAGGTCAATAACTCCTGCACACAAAGTGCTGGCTTGTGCTAACAGCTGGCATCGGCTCCAGAGCAGCAGCAAACCAAACTCAGGCTTCCATCCAGTCCAGAAAGGGGTGGGCACTGCCATCTGGCTGCCCATACAGCTGTGAGGAAGCAGTCCTGAGCCGGCAAATCCATCACAGCGGTTGTCACAGCGTCACATCTCCTTGCTTTTGTCACCACAGCCTCTGTTAAAAAATCTGCTGTGCAGGAAGGGCTGCTTGGTACTAATTTTACCTGCCCTCTTCAGCCGAGCTGCAGGGAGGACAGGAAAGGACCCTGTTCCCAGCACAATGTCACCACCAGCAGAAAGCAGACAACAGAGGCTACATCACCTGAATGCAATCCAGACAAAGTAAAAAAGAGCTAAACAAGAGTCTTTGTGTTTGTACAGTGCTTGTGGATAATAATACAACATACTCTACAGAGATAATAAAAGGACATAGACTGAACCACTGAAGAAAAAAGCTAATGTTAGCTTTATCCACTCAACTTTATCAGAGACACAAAGATTTTAAGGCTTAAAATGACCCTCGTTCTCACCTGACTTCCTTATTACCAGAGAATTGTACCAGTGACCTCAGCTTTTGACACAGTAACTGCCATTTCACTGAAGTACCTCTCTTGCAGAAGACCTGATCTGAAGACCTCTGGGATCTCCCATCCCTTTATAAGGTGGATGGTGGCCCTCACTGTTAAAGAGTCACTTTCTGTTTCTAGTTTGTCTGTTATGCATTTTTCTGAATTGCTCAGTGTTGATCCTTCATGTGCCTCATCTAGTGAAGTAATGCAATATAACTTTTAAAGACAGAAGACATTTTCTGTGTCTGTGGTTCCCACAGCAGAGGACACCAGAAAACATGAATCCCTCCAACAGGCCAGCAAGCAATGGGAGGCTGCATGATGGGGGGCACAGGGCTGCCAGGCAGTAAAGCGTAGGGGATGCTGAGGTAAGGTCTGAGCTGTCCCAGAGCAGTCAGGTTAGGGAAAACTTCTAGGGAAAACTGCCTTTTACAAAGCCAGGCAGTACAAAAAGTAAGGAGGAATGGGTATTAGGGAAGCTTGGCACAGCGTCTCTCCCAGAGGATCCTTTCTGCCAAAGTCCCTGCTCTATTCTTGTTCATTTCTCCACCCTCCAGCAGTTCTTTCCTGCCCTGCTGCCTCCTCCAGCTCTTACTCTGTTGTGCATCACAGGTTTCATCTCCCAGCTTGGTGCCATTCAGGGCTTTTTTGCACATACCTTGTTAGCCAGCGACAGGCACGGGTTGGGATCCCGATCTGGCTGCTCAAGCTTGACAATGGTGATGAATCCCGACTCCGTGTGCTCATCCTCACTGGTGTTGCACAGGGACAGCGGGTGGGACTGCAGGACAAAAGCAAAGGAAACTCAGATCCTGGGGCTCAGCACTGCAATGGGTGGCTTGAGCTCACTGCAAACTCTGTGCCTCAAGGACGTGCCAAGAATGTGTAGGAGACACCTCTGGGACCCCTGCAGTGGGCATTACCCACTGCAACGCCCTGTGGCCCTGTCTGAGTGTCAGTGAGGCTTTGAATGCCACAGGAAGCAAACTAAAATTTTGGTCCACTAGGGAAACATCCCAGAGAGAGGTGGAGTATCTACCACGGGCTGCACACAGGTCTGGTTTTGTCCCAGTGACATAGTCAAAGCCAGAGCAGCCTGTGAGACCACAGCCCTTGGATTCTGGGTTGGGGCATGCGGACAGTGCTGGCCCAGCTGCTGCGGGGCTGCTGGGGCCCCAAGGCGCAGGACCCACTTCCCACAGCCAGCTTGCTCGCAGGCAGCAGCGACACAACGCACAGCTCCCCAGCTTACAAGGAAAGCAAACTCCTAGTGCCCTCAAAGAATCAGCAGTTCTTGTTCCTCTGCCACCAGACTCAGCAACTTTATGATGGATTTGTAGAGGAGAAGCCAAAGGAAGGGTTGAAAAACTCAGAGCAGGTAGCAGCAGAGAAATACCACGAATGAGAGGGGAGAAGATAAGATCCCAGTAACCACATCCCTGTGAGTCCTGGAAAAGTATTCACCGCCTTGTGCCAAACTGATGGCAGCGGGGAGCAGAGCTCACAGCCACCAGGGGACATCCGTGTGGGATGGGGTTGGGGCACCATGCCTAGGTGCGCTCCTCTGTGGAGCATCCTGCAGCAGGGGCCACGGCCTGCCCCAGCCTATCACAGGGACATGAGGGCAAGGTGAAGTCCTGCAAGGGGCTGAGCGCCACACTGGTCCCTGCCTGTGAAGTGTGTGATTGCTTCTGATTTTTCAGTCTGGCAGTAGAGGGAAGACAGTCTTGTGCTAAATGACGGGAGGCCGAAGGAAACTGCAGTTTGGTTCTCGGCTCCCTCCGGGAAGTCCTGTCGTTTTGCATGAACCTTCCCAGCTTTTCCTAGAAAAGCTGGCTGGCATCCTCCTCTGTGACTAAATTATGCTGTATAAAGCACACAGAGGTTACATTACAGAAAAACCTACAACTACTAAGGGTGTTGGGCAGCTTTTATTAATGCGTCAGTGTGTGGAAATGCAGGAAACGAGCAAGAAAGCTCAGCATTATAAAACAGCAGGATTAGGGCAGGCATTGTACCTGAGTGTCCGTCCAGTAGCATGTCCTACTCTGCAAGTAATTCTGCAGCAACGTTCCCGTGCTGTGCAGAAAGGCTGCTGACTTGACAGGCTTAAAACAGGGGCGGGGGGAAGCCATTTGCTGCTCTCTGACAGTTCCGATTGCAGATCTGGCCGCAGAGAGTGGGAGAACGGGGCTCATTTCACCTAGCTTCAGACACGCCGATGGTGCCATTTAGCAAACAAGCGGGTCTCCCAGACACCTCATCAGCAGGAACAGGTCCTTCAAGGCAGCGCGACTCAGGAGCTGCGCAGTGCCCATATCTTGCTGCTGACAATAAAGGTGCATAGACAATTAGCCCAGATGCAGCCACCTGCATGGGACACATCAAAAGCTGGAGGAGACCGGCGGCACCTCCGCTCACTTGGAAATGCAAAATGTGCTCGCTGAGCCTGCAGGGTGTGGGGAGACAGCGCTCTGAGCTGGAGGGCAGGGAACCTGCTGGGATGGTGCGTGGAGCTGGGGCTGGTCTGGCGTGCCGCGCTGTGCCCCGCATCCCCCGGCTCCAGCCAAAGCCCAGCTCCGAGCTGACCCTGCTGGGCCCCGGGGTGCCCCTTGGCACCCGTTGGCACCCGTTGGCACCCGCCTGGCTCCGTCAGGGCTGAGGCTGGAGCTGCTGCCACTGGGTGGGGCCCTCGGCCGGATCCTGCCCCTCACATCGAAGGGGAGCTTCCAGGGGGGACCCGCAGAGATCACCGCAGGGTTGTGTCCCTGAAGAGTGCTTCATCACACAAGCTGGTACCCTTCTGAAAGCGCAGGTGCCCTAACACTCCAAAACCAGGTGCTAGGAAACAATAATGGGTCTGGCCAAACCATGAAAGCAAGTTAAGATGGTGAGGACTTCAAACAAACAAACAAAAAAAACCCACAAAAACATGGAGTAGGTTTGGAGGCAGGCAGAAAGACAGAAAAACCCAAACCCAGGACTCTCAGCTAACCTTCGGGAGCTCAAACACCCAGGTGTAAGGGATGGCACCATCAGCGTGTGCTGTGACATAACCTGTTACACTTTGAAATCCAGCACAGGATAACACGGCACCTGGTTAACGACCTTGTGCCTGTGACGGGCACTCCCTCATTCACCTTTCTCTTGGGGTCTTTCTTTCTAATCCATATATTAGATGAAAAATGTCAGAATGCTATATAATTCAGACTTAAAATCAGCCTTTAAGGTGTTCTAGAGAGCATAACTGTGCCAAGCACCACTTACTGCAGAATTCAGAGCTTGGGGTTTCCAGGGAAGCAATGAAATCTGTTATGACTTGGGAGCGCTCAGGAAAGGCTCCCAAATAACCCCGCACTTTGTTCGAGCACTGGCAGGTGTTGCCCACACGCAGATGAACACAGCTTTTAAGTGTTTGCAGTCCCCACTGGCTTTACCAACCAATGTCATTACCTTTATATTCTGTTTGCTTGACTGGGAGTTCTCTGGCTGTTGGTTAATATATCATTTAATAAGCACAGAAAAACACAAAACAGGAAATGCAAAGAGCATGTCTTGTAATACTTCTAATAATTCAGAGATAACCCTCCCGATGGCTTTATCAAGCCTTCACCAGGTTTCTCCTGGAGCTCCAGGGAGCCTAAGCTGCTGGAGCGCCCTGAGACACCAGTTCTGGAGCGGCAAGAGGCTTTAGAAGGGCTCATTAGTGGTGGGGTGCGATGCTGGTGAGACTTGTGGGGTAGGTAGGGGTAGAGGACATCTCCAACTGCAGCTGGCTGGTTTGGGAAGAAGTCCCACCTTCCAGAACTGCTTGGAATTGTGTTTGACCCTTGGTGGGAATGGCTTGCTGGGTGCTGTGATGTTCTTGGGGCAGGAATCTCTATGGAGTAAGGGCTATTCCTGTGTGCAGAGCGCAGAGCAGTGTCTCTGCGACAAGGATTGCTGGGCCTGATCGCAACATTAATGATAAACACCGGGAATAAGTGCAACAAGCGCTCATCTATGTTTCTGCAGCCCAAATGATCTTGGGTAGCATATACGAAGTCCTGGAGCCAGGTGGTAAATTGGGGGAAGACCTGCTGATGAACGCACCAAAACCTTCCTTTTGATTTTCTGTTAAGACTGGCCACTGTGGTGTTTTCCTCTTTCCCTCTGGGACACCTGATCCCTCTTGCCAAGCAAGAGCCCTTTGTTTTGTGCATTCCTGCCAGGGACACAACTGTAACCACACAGGGCACAGTAGGCAGCAGGGGTAAACTGAGACGGCCAGGGGAGCCACAAACATGCAGGGGTCACTGCCCCCCGCCCCATGGAGCTAGGGCAGACTAGTGGCTCCCTCATTACTCTGTAATGAGTCCCTAACCAGGCGCCTCTGGAGGCAGAGAGTCCGGGTTTCTTCCTCAGCATTCTGTAAAAGACGAACGGGAGGCAGTCAGGAGGGATTCTTCACATCTCATCCACCCAAGCAACATGCCCCACTCGTCTTCACTCCAGACCACGGCACCTGACCATTGCATTTGGAGTGAGTGATCATGGCTGCACGTTGTGCGCAGAGGACGAGCATGCTCTAAAAATAATCTAAGGATCAAACAGCAAACCAAGTATTATGAGATTCCTTGATGCGGGCAGGACCCATGCCCCAGCTGCTGGCCCTTGCCACTCGCTGGGCTGCAGTCAGCATCCCTCATCCCCTCTGAGGCAGGCCCATGCACAGGTGGCTGCAGAGGGGCTCACTGACTGCAGGACTGACAGACGGGCTTCTCCAGGCAGGGGTCCCACGTCCTGGGAGCTCTCCCAACCTGGGGATGTCTGCGGCACCCACTGCCACAACCAAGAAGTCATTGTTCCTTACAGAAAGCCTCTCAGACCTAGAGAGGCAGGGCAGAGTCAGGCCTGTCAACCCCCTGGCTCTGTCACTCCATTTCTCCTTGTCACCACATCCCGCTCGCTGCCTGCGCAACACGATGCGGAGATCCTCTGCATGTGTATGTGCTTGCTGCCACTTTTTTCCCCATTTCCTTACCCTATGGCATCTCCTTTCCTATCTTTGCCACCACACCACTGCCCTTTGAATACCAAACTTTTCTTTCTAACTTACCCTCACAGCCTTCCCTGCTCTCTCCCACGACCCGTTACCTGCATACCAGCCCCCCTGTCCCACCACGCCAGCAGCGCTCATATGCTGGGGCTTGGCGCTGCTGGTGCGGAGGCTGCTGAGACAGGGCCCTGCCCGTGGAAATGCCCTGCAGAAAGGCAGGCACTGAGGCATGCTAGATGCTCATAGAGGGCTTCATTTATAAAACAGCAGAAAAAAAGACGACCCTCAGAGGTAATCTAGCCCACTTTTCTGCCCTAAGGCAGGATCAGCCAGACCTAAAACATTCCTCAGAGACACTCGCTTAACCTGTTTTCAAGACCTCCAAAAATGGAGACTACTCACCCATCCCAGGCAGTCCCGTCCAGGGCTGCGTTCTCCTCTGCACGGTAAAGTATTTTCTAATGCTTTATCTGAATCGTTCCTGCTGCAGTTCAAGATTGTTAATTCACACTGAATCAACTATGCCCATGGAAAAGACATTATTTGCTGTCCTTTTCTGAGAATCATTTAAACACATCTATTCACAGCAGAGAATGTGGGGACGAGGCTGGAGAAGCAGTCCCGAACAGCAAAGCCAGAGGAATTACTTGCCTTGGTTTTCTCTTTAAGGGAATATTTCATATACGATCTTCATAAGGGATAAGTCAAAAGGATTGATTTGATTTGAAGTGTCAGTAAAAATCTTATAACCAACCAATAAGAGGCATGGAAGAGAACAGTACAAGACAGTGTTCATCAAAGGACTCTAATAAAAACCATGAGCTGAACCGGTGAACTGTTAACAGCAGCATATAACTGATCACTAAATTGATCACAGTACCAGAAAAATGGAAAGCAGCACATACAAAGCTGAACTTGAAGAAGGCGACCCAGGGAACAGCAGATCAATAATACTGCCTTCCCCGCCAAACAAACCGGTAGAAAACAGCAGAATGAAGAGAAGGAAAAGAACCAACAGCGCTTTCGGAAAAAGAAAGTCAGGCTCCACAGACCTATGGGGTTCCTTGAAGCAACCACCAAGTAGGAGACGAAAGGTAGTTCAGCTAATATTGCACACTGGTATCTCCTTTTCTTTTCTTTACAAGGACAAAGCTATGAAAGATGCCAGAATATTACGCAGTACCAACTAAAACAGAGAAAAGCAGATCATTCTTTACAATGGAGCGAACTTGGCAGTACAGCCCCAGCAGTACACTGTACGGTCCGAATGTTTTCACAAAGGGGTTGGAAAATGAGAGGAACGGTAAAGTGTCTGCATTTCTCAATAACACATAAATATTAAAGTTGGTAAATATTAAAACTGGCTATAAAGGGATCTCATGATACTGAGTGATGCAACGATAAAATGTTTAATAAACAAATAAATAACCAAACAGCTATCTTATGCAAAGATGAGCTCTAGGTTAGCTTTTAACACACAGAAAGTTCTCAGAGTAATTGTGAGTTTTATAGAAGCAGTTATTGAATCACTCAAAGCAGTCAAAAGTCAAATAGACTATTAAGCATTACTGTAAAAGACTTAAAAAGAGCACATCTACTAGATAAAGCTGCAGTATGTCAACAACTTCGATATTACAAGAAGTTCTGCTCACTTCATATTAAACAGAAGGGACTATTTGTGTAGAAGAAGAGACTAAACAAACAAGAATTCTTTAGCTTTGTAGAGATGGGATATGTTAGAACTACATAAAATCATGAAAAATATGGAGAAAGGAAGCTGAGCATGATTATTCACTATTTCTCAAACAAAAAAACTAGGGCCATCAAATGAAATTATCAGGTAGGAATTTGCAAACAAACAGAAGTGGAGTTGACTTGCGGTAAAGTCAAATGGCAGGACTCATTCTCACAGGATGTTGGGAATGCCAGAAGTATGGGTTAAAAACCAATTAGACAAATCCATGGAACAGGAAGCCACGAAGGGCTGTTTTACGCAAAGAGACAGATGTAAGCCCTGGCTTGGGCCACACTAAGCACAGTCTGCCCAAAGCTGGGGCGATGCAGAGGAGCGTCACTCGGGAGATGCCCTTTCCCTCCATGTTTTCCCCACACGTTTGATAGCAACTACCATCAGAAGTAGGACACCGGGCACAGTGAACCTTCAGTGGGACTTGGGCAGGGACTTGTTACACATCATGCTCTCACCCCTCTCTTTTTCAGGCCAGTCTCCCTGAGTTGTTCTTAATTGGTGCTAGGTGTTCAGAAGTGAAGCCTTTGGCCTCAAATCCATCCTTGCAGGCGGGGGCTGCGCATCTTCCCACTACTCTCAGCCCGGCCCCTTGAGTGCCCTCAAAATGTGCCCAGCACCCTCCTACCTCGGCACTGCCCACCACCCTCCTCCCCAGGCGAGAGCCCCCACTTCAGGACAGCGCCGTGGGAGGTGTGGGGGAACCTTTGCCACAGAAATTTGGCCTAGAAAGCAAATAATGTTAAATATTAAAGGTGAGATTTTTGGCCAGTGCCAGAGAGCTTGGAGCGCTTCCTCCACCCCACAGGTTCCTGCTGAACACTGGCAGTGCCCGCTGCTGCCTCGCCTATGGGAAGCAGCTTTGTGATTCCTGGCTTTGACCCAGCACCAGCTCTCTGCCCTTGCTCACACTGTCGGCTTCATCCCTTTTACTCCTGCACACGACTTTGGGGCCATACTCAGGCGTGCAAGGCCTGGAGAAGCGCGCGCTGACTTTTGCAGGTCAGCAAGCCCTTGCACTGCTGCAGCTCATGCTGAGAGCATTTAGCACGTGCTGCTGGTGCAGCAGGGTACAGCGAATGGAAGTGCTGTGCTGGAAAGGCTCCCTTGCAAGGGAGCTGCACAACAAAACAGAAGGGAGCCTGGCAACAGCAAGGAGATAAGCGAGGAGCCTAAAGCATGGCCAATGGCGGCCTCTTGAGGGTACGCAGCATCTTAGGCACTGTTGTGCCACCTCTGCTTATCATTTGGAGATACTTCCTCCCCAGTGACCTACTTGCTTCATCCAGCTGTTGTGGGTGTCACAGAGCATGAGCTTGTGAGGGCTGAATACAGACGTTTCTGTATTTGTGGATATCAGGGCCTACATTGGTTAGTCCTTATCCATGCTGAGTGTCTGTCAGTGAGGTTCTGAGCTAAATAAATGATATTTCTTCAAAGGTTATATTCCTTCATAGGTTTCAAAAGAGCAAGCGGAACTGCTCTACTACCTTCTTTCTTTGCTGCTAAAACTGACCTCCTTGTGAGAATTATTGGGCAAGATCCTTTGCTGAGGTCTACCAGGAGATGGAGACCAGGATCCTGTGATAGCATTGCCACAGGAAGGAGCAAGGGACATGTACCAGCTCTGGAAGCTGGGCGTGCAACTGCGTGGCACATCTCCAACAAGTGTCAGTGCACAAACACTGTCGCAAATGCTGACACCAGGGAAACCTGGGACCTCTGCACAGCAGGGGTGGAACATGGCACATGCACTTCCCTGGTTTTCTCAGTTATATGCTGCGTCACTGAGATACTGAGAGCCCTTAGCAGGCTCAGTCTGTGATGCCTGGCAGTGCTGTGCTCTGGTGGCACTGGGCAAACCCAGCAAATGCTGCTACTAACTACACTGCCCTGCCGGGACAGCCCCAGTCATCAGAGCCTCCTGCCCAGTCTCCTCCAGCGCTCATACTGCACGAACACGTTTGTCCCTGTACAAGAGAGGCTCTTCCCAATTTATCTGAACCCTTCTGCTATATCAGCTCAGCAGAAAGCCCCTCTTACACAAAGATCACTCCAATTTGTAGTTGTCACTCTACTTGCAGGCACAGTCACAGGAAAGAGGGAATGCTACAAAAAGGCTGGTATCAGAGGTGCTTCCAGGAGGCTGGCACACAGCTACAGTGGAGTTGCTGTGAGATGCTGCTGGAAAGATGTACAAAAATGAGAAAGGATGAGGCAGGGAGATGAAGTGAACCTAAGAAAAAGAAAATGGAGATGGCTGGTTTGAAAACGAAGAGCATGGCAGGGTATTTCAAGGGGCCTGAGGAAAAATTGCAGCTTCCATGACTCCTGGGCATGAAGCCTAGCCATCAGGATATGGGGCTTTTTAATTTCCCCGCATAAAGTTTCAAGACCTGTTATAAAAGCAAACACACCTTACCCACATGTGAGTCACAGACAAACACATACACTGATAACAAACACATTATTCTTAGAGAGACTCAGGTCCTACCTCAACATGCGAATAGCTCAGACAAGCATCCTAGTCCCCTGAAGGAGTGGCAAGAGGTGGGAGAGGAGACAAAGGACCTACATGCTGCCAATGCGATACTCCTGCGTGTTCCCTTACGTGTGTTCATGAGCTTTGGCCTGTATAACGATTCATCAGTGCCCGAGAATTTGGTACCATAAATCAGCCCCTAATCAATGACTGCATCTCCTTCCCCTTCTCATTACAAAGCTGGTGAGCAACAAAGAGAAGTGCTGAACCCCAAAAGGGACATTTATTTGACTATCCCATACTCAGGATTAGATGTTTTAGGTGAGTCACAAAGCCTGGATCTTTTCCGTTTAATTGCACAAGCATGGCCATGATACTGGAGAAAACTCTCACTACACACCTCACTGTCCTGCTGCCAGCTCTGCTGGAGTTTGCTCTCCTACAGACAGAGAGGTCTGACATAGGGGAAGCAAGTGTCGCTTGTTCTAGCGTGGCCACCACGATGACAATATGAGCCAGCAGGGGAATCTTTGGAAAAGTTTCATCATGTCATGTTTCAAGATGTCTGGTTAAACTCCCTCTCTCTCTGCTCCACACATCCCCTTTGGAATATCAAAGGTAAAGGGAGGTTCTCTGGTCAGTCCTGACTCACGCCGCTAAATGAAAGTAAAGGCAAGCTGGCCCACGTCACGGGAGAACAGCTCATGCTCCTGCTGCCTCCAAGCACGCAGCAGACAGCCTGAGAGTCAAGACCAAGTGAACTGCATCCAACCCATGCTTACCTGCCTGCCCCATATACCTTAGAGGGCTCAGCTTGTTCTCCATTCTGGGTGAAAATGCCACCAGCAATCTCCATACTCCAAGGCCCTCTTACACAATGGCCTTCTGCACTGTGCTGACCCCTTTCAGAGCCTGGAGGATAAAGCTGTTCTACAGTACTTGCCCCTGAGCAAGAAATCTTGCCCTCATCAACAGGCAAGACCCCAACTGTGCAGACAGCACTGGCATCCTTCCTGCCACTCCAAGTGCAAATCTGTGCTGTCACAGCACAAAGCTGTCTGGTCCCTCAGGTCCAGCTTAGGGGTGGCAGAGATCCAGGAAGTCTTCCACAGTGGATATATCAAGCACCTTTACAGAAGAGAGCTCTGATCCCCAAAGCAACTCTGCAGTAATGGGCCAGATGCAAACACTCACCCAAACCCAGATCTCTTTACCACCCAGACTGGAATCACAGAATCACAGAGTGTTAGGGATTGGAAGGGACCTTGAAAGATCACCTAGTCCAATCCCCCTGCAGAAGCAGGAACACCCAAATCATGTCACACAGGAACGCGTCCAGGCAGGTTTTGAATGTCTCCAGAGAAGGAGACTCCACAACCCCCCTGGGCAGCCTGTTCTTATCACCCTCACTGTGAAAATATTGCTTCCTCACCAGCAAGTTCCTAAAGTGGGTTTCAAAGTTACAGCCTTGAAAGTGGATGCCAGAAAGAGCATTCTTGCTCTTCTAGAAAGGAGATAACAGATCTAGAAGAGCAAAAACTGACACGGAAATTCTCCTTGGGGCAGATTATGCCATAATTTCTTCTGAAGCATCACACATCTCCAGGAGGGCCAAACAGCTCTTGGAAGGAGACCATGGGGTTCTCCCTAGGCTGACGTGGACTGGGGAATCCTCCAGTGCTCTTCTGGAGATGGCGCTCAGCAGCAGCGTGGCCTCGCCTGTTGCTCAGGGAAGGCAGGGCCCTGATGTGGGCCTGAACCACCAGCGTGGCCACTTCCGGAGAAACCAGCAAACGTGCAGGGAAGCCTTACTGGGCCACTACCGGAAGACAAGCCTTTGTCACCAGCCTGTGCTCACCAGGGAAGAGCCGCAGAGACGTGATGGGCAGGGGGGCAGGAGACACCCCTGCTGAGGCTTCCCGAGCTGTGCACCAGAAGGGGAAGGCGGGAGCGTTGTCTGATTCCTGAATCCCATCCCCTCCCCCTGGAATATCCCTGGGCTCCACGGCCTCAGCCAGGTGCAGAACAAAAGGAAACTAATGATTTAGTTATTGCTCCAGCGCCGAAGGTTTGAAGGTCAGCCATTCAGCGCGGCGCTCATTGTATGACCAAGCACTGCCTGCCCTGCCTACAGACCTGCAGCTACAGTCAGCGCAGCAGGGGCCGGCACTGTACGGCTAGCTTCTGAGCGGGGAGATGAAAGGCTTCTTCTAATGTAATAACTGACGGCCTCTTCAGTGCCGTTTGAACTGTTTACAGACTGAGTTAACGATTACAGGCAATGTGTATCTTGGCCGCTGCCCAAAATTCTTACCCGCCCGTCAGATATTATCAAAGAGCCCTTCACTGCTCGCCTGGAGTCCTTCCAAAGCTCAGCACTGAAATGCCGGCGGAGAGGAGGGGCCTTCAGCACTCGCTCCCGAAGCCCAGGCTAGCAAGTCACAGGGCTGCTCTGGCAAGGTGTCCTGGGGAGTCCTGCAGGGACACAGCAGCACTGGCTGGTCCCTAACAGCCCTGGCGCACTGCTTGTTGTGCAGGGCAGGCTCTGCCCTGCAGGACACCACCTAGGGCTTTGCCTGTGTTGGTTTGGTCTTCCAGGCTTCACTTAGAGGACACCACAGGGCCGGTGAGCCCTGGCTGCCCGGGTTTCCCAGTGCCCTGCCTGCACGAGGCCACTGTTGTCCGCACCTTGCTCTTTACACTCCGTCTGTGTAGCCTGGGTGGTTGTGTTAACGCCGGCAGTTACACAGCTTAAAGCTACTCCTGCCAAAAGTGTTTTCAACACCCTCGTGCCTAAGAGTGTGGACAAGAACAAACCAGGTGGTGGGAGATTAGATAAAATCACTTCCATTGTTATTTGTAGTTAGAAAAATGCAGGTGTAGGTATAAGGTCTGGTTAAATTTGGTTTAGAAAACAAGTCCCAGCTCTCTGGGGCAAACTGCACAAAGTCTGGAAATACAGTTGAAATGAAGGGATGAAATCAAGAATTGGCAAGCAGCTCTAATTACAGCCAAATAACACAGAGCCACATTCAAGTAACACTGAGGCTACACAGCAAACTGCTTCCGAGGCAGGAAATGCCACAGCTCCAGATGACTGCTCCATCCTACTGCCAGTCCTGCACCCACTGAAACCCAGAGGAGGCTCGACACTGCCTCCAGTGAACGCAGAAACTAATCTGGGTCATGCGTTGCTCTTGGAAGGTCCTGTCATAGAGAAATCCCTAAATAAACTAGGAAAAAAATATCCCATTTTTAGATAGAAACATCCTCATGGACTATCAGTTCCCCTTACCACCAAATTTTATGCTGGAAAATGCTATTAAATACAATTCAGTAGATAATTTGCACACTGAGCTACAATGGCTTCAAGGTATCACCAGTGATCCACAGACCATTATTTACACACCTCTGCTTCATTCCAGCCTGGCAAGCTACACCAGGAGCATCAACTGATGTATGGCATGTCTACCAGGAGGCTGCAGCAGTGCTGGTATGCCATCAACTAAAAGCTCTTGGTAGAAAAGGTCAGGGAAAAAAAGGACGAAGATTTGCTACTATGTCCCTGAAATGAGGCATGTTTGTCCCACAGAAAAATGCAAAAGGGTCTCCCCTGAAGGCTGACAGGGTCCTGTCCATGACACAAAAGCTGGAGTTTCCAAGGGATTCCTTCCTGGAAGGGCTGATGCCTTCCTTCCCATGGTGCCAACTGTGTGCCAGAAATACGATGTGTGTCAGCGGGTTCCAGGCATAATGGCGAAGACTGTAGAACAGCTAAAGGAATATACGCCTTGATTTTAATCGTACCTCATACTGACTTCGCATTGTTTTATTGCTCAGATGCAGTTGTTTTATTTTAACAGGAATGAAAGTGGCTGGTGAAGGAGAGGAGTAAATCTCCTGTTGGATGTTGTAGCATTGCCAGGAGACAGAAATGGAGATTCAAATACATTTGCTGTGATTTGATTCAATAAAACTTGCTAGTACAGTACAGTACTCTACAAAAATTGGTTCCTCCTACGCTTACTTGCTAAGACATGAGTTCAAGCCCTCTGGGATCCGCATTTCCCTGGCTGCTATCGATGACATCACTGACATCTAAGGAGCTACAGGAATGCAGAGAATGCAGCTCTGGGCTCCTGGGGATGCTGAGCTCATCGGCTGCTACAGGAGGCAAGAAAGATGGGGTATCTGGGTCCCAGTCCTGGCTCATTTGCAGCCTTTCACTTCCAACATACATGCACATGCTATTTTTAAGTCCACACAACACACAGCAGCACGAGGTTGCACCAGTTTAAACAGAAAAGTTTGAATTGTTTTAAAATTGATTCCATTGGTGTCTTCAGATTTTGAGTAGAAATGAGAATTTCAGCACAGGCACACAGGGTCAGTACCCCAGTCAAGATAGCCCAACAACCTGTCTCTCACCAGCCAATGGATATCACTCAGAGAGTGATCTTCCACTTCTTGTATCTTTCCATCATCCAATGGTTGGAAGCTTGGGGAATTACTGTTCTGAAGGATTTATGCAGAGCATGGTGCAGCTTGATGGATTTTACAAAAATGTCTCATTCCCTTTTTATCCATTTGTATTTTCTTGCACAACATCCTCTGCAAATGAACCCCACAATGGATTTCAGCTAAGTCAACAGCTTTTTTTCATCGAGGATATCCTCACAAGAGACTCCTAAGAGCAATCTCTGTTAGCTCTGAGACACACCTTTGACTACTCTATTACCAGCCTCTCTGTGTGTAGCCAAGCCTGCATCCTGGGGAGTCCAGCAACTGAAGATTTCACAGGCATTCAAAGAGCTTGGCTGACATGCTCAAAGGATCTTGAAGTAGGTAAGCATAATTCTTCCCCTTAGTTTCAGCCTGCTGGGAGCCTCTGAAGACTCCAGCATTCATCACCAAAGGGCATGTCTCCACACAGAGGTTCTTAGGGACAAGGATGACACAGCTCTTGGCCCAGTACTCAAGAAGCTGAGGCCAAAGAGGTGAAGAAATTTCCATTTTCAGCCACCTCTGCTGCAGTGTTCAGAGTAGCATGGAGATGTAAATACACAGCATCAAGGACAAATGGGGCAGAAAGTGAAATAAATAACTTCCCTGCTTGACAGAATGTGATCCAGTAGAAGATTACCTACCTGCTGTCTTTACTCGAGGCCACACAATAATTTGACCAACTGTTACTTAGAAATGGTACAGACTGACTGAGCTCTAAAAGCCTTTTTTTGGTCTGCAAAATGGGAATGGAGCCATCCACAGATCATTTGTTTTAGGGAGTGAAAGTAGGCTAGTTGCAACATCACCTCAACTGGAGACTCCAACTCTCACCAACCCACATCTCCTATAGAGGTAGGGAAGGGGGAAAAGATCTGAAAGCAGGCTGAGTGTCGGGACAATGAGGATATCCAGAGTCATAGTAGTTAGGACTGAAAAAAGTTTTGAAAGCAAAAAAAAGCCCTCCTGCTTGCAGGAGGGAAGGCTCTCTCATCTCTGATTACTCCGGATTAGAAGACCTAATGGAAGGAACTGTCAGCCTGGCACTGGCCAGTTCTTTGTTTTCTGATGTTTTGTAACAAGAAAAGGTTCTCTGGTTCCTGCCAAAGAAAGATCACTGGAAAAGAGGATCTAGCACTCTCTAGAGTTTCTGATACGGCTTCTTGGTGAAAAAAAAATACTCTCCATTGTGTAAAATCAGACATCTACACCTTGAATTGACGCATGCAAACTCCAGTTCCTAGGCGTGCTTGCCTTTCCTCCTGGCTTTGAAGAGTGGAGGTGGAATGGAGGTGGTTGTTGCAATCACAGATTCTGTCTCTGTACGTATCTGCTGCTTTTCAGCTTGTTGTGTTCTCCCTCACCAAGGCAGGATGTTTGATTAAGGGTTTATTAGACAGCCATGCTGGAAGCACAGAGAATGTTGTGTTTTTTTTTCTGTTGTTGTTGTTTTTTTAAAGTTGTATCTCATCCTTCCATGCCGTAAGACTCCATACTTCTGCCCTGTGACGGCTGCCCATCTCCCCGGGAAGGACACGGCTTGCTCTCATAGCTCCACTACCAGTGCCACACCCAGCACACATAATGTGAATCCGCAGCTCTTTTTTGCAGAAAGCAAACTCTTCAAACATCTGAGCCTCACTGGCATTGATATTACCATGTGGGAACTGCTGATGTGTCTGCTCACTACTGTGCAATGTCTGGAAGGGACAATTCTTCATTACAGTTCAGCTGATTTCTCCAGGAGTACAATTCAGTTGATTTTCCCACCAAACCTCCCTATGTTACATTGAATAATGTGCATTTGCACTGCCTAGTACCCCAAGTTCTTGGTTTCCTCACGCAATCTGCGTTACTGTCATTCTGTAAGGACAAAAAGCCATTGTAGCCAAAACCTTTAAGCCTGCAGAGCACTGCTTCGATGGTTTCTGGTATATTAGGCATCAGTGCAGCACTTGAGAACACAGGGATAAATCATTAACAAGTCATTATTGTTCACAGGTATTTTTGGCAGGAAACCACTGAGGTCAACTTGGACAAACTGCTGTGGGGTAGTGGGGGTGGCACTTTTCCTGGAGGAGCACTCAAATCCTTGTCTAATGCCATAAAAATAGTCTAGAAGTGACCTTCATTACTGAATCTCATAGACATGAAGAGTGTCAAAGCCCCTCCTTCCCACTCTTCTGGCCTGTGCTTTCTTCCCGAGTCTGTGATCAAGTCCTTATGTCTGTAAAGTGCCTGCCATTCTTCTGGCACATACGAAGTGACAACACTGTTAATCATGAGCACCCCTCACAGCGTGGGCAGGCTGACAGCCCAGACAATATTTTTCATTTACCAATCCTATAATCTCACAGGTCACATCAATCACTTATGTTACCACGGCTGGGGATTTCCCAAATACTGCTTCTCCTAGAGATTTGTCCAAGTATGGCTGTTTCTCATTCTTTGGAAACCTGCAGAGGCGCCACTTCTGTACAACTGTATCAATCATCCCTCCAATCCCCAACAAAAATCATCATCTGCACATGCAATACAATGCTCCTTTTCCTGCAGGGGTACATGCGTGTGTGTGTGGAGGGGGTATGAATTCATAAACTGTTTGCTCCTGTTGCCACCCCTGCTGGCACACAGCTGAGCAACCATCTGAGAACCCTTTCCATAGTTAATATTCTGGACGCTGATCTGTCCTCCCAGCTTCTAGCACTGTCAGACACTCCAGCTCCATGAAACACTATTTATTCTCGTTGTCATTCAGTTTCCTGCTTTGGTGGCCAGCTGGCCACTGACCCCCTTGTTATTTAGCTGTTGTAAATCAAGTGCCAAAGGACACTTTCAGAGCATCATGATGTGGCAATCCCTCCGACTATGTGGATGTGGTCGTTTTAAAATTAAGTAAGCAAACAATTCTGACACAAACAGCTCAAAGGCTGCTCAGTGCATGCTCCTGGCTGGGAGATACAACATCAAGATGGGTCTGCCTTTAAAGTCCTAAAAATCTCCTACAAAATGCCATGGAGTCAGCCCAGCTGCTCAGATGGTTGCCTGCCCGGCCAGTTCTGAACAGCTTGGTGGTGATTTTTTGCTAAGGAAAAGTACTTTCAACTTCGACATTTGAAAACTGCCTTTCATAAGCACAAAAAAATTCCTTTCCAAACACTCCAGCTTCTGGACACATTTGTGGAAGCCAAGAAAACTCCTCAGGTAACCGAGACCACACTTCCATCCTTCTCTAAAAAATATTGACTCCACCATCATAAACCCAGGTAGGGACATTTGTATTGCAAAGTGAAGCAACAGCTGCTTTACAAAAGCCTGAAGCATGTTTAGGTAACTCAAAACAGTTTTTCTGCCCAGCCTGAGGTTGCCAGCCCCCCGGAGCTGAAGGGATCACTCGGCATATCCCGAGAGTGGAGGCTGTGCCTCCAGCTGGGGGTCCTTTGTTTAGTGGGTGACATTGGTAGTAGGGCAATGGTTGGACCAGATGATCTTGAAGGTCTTTTCCAACCTTAATAATTCTACGATGTTCTTCAGCCACCTTCCTACTGCCCTGCCCATCTTCATCCTGAAGCAAGAGTTGGGCTGTTTGAGCCTATTTTCTGCAGAAATTTTTGTTTTAAGAGGCTGAAAACATACGTGTAATCGCAGCCTGACAGGACAATGAAATGAAGAGCAGCTGTCTGCTTCACAGTAGGACTATGAGACCTGGGCTACAAGCAAGGCCATAATATGCACAGAAGTTGTGGAAACAGTACTTAGAAGCAGTTAACATTTCAGTCACTGAAGATGACACTACAGGACATCTCTCTGCTATAAAAATAGCAAGTTCTCTGTCTCCTAGTACAAACCATTTGTAACAGTGATGGCAGATGGGTATCTCCTTCAGGAGATACTGGTGGCAGCCATGTTTCAGAGTGTGTAGAGCCCACATGCCAACCACCCATGTTTCACACTCCTGAGGACAGGATGACATCTGTTCTTCCCAGCTGCAAGGCCAGGAGAGGAGCCCTCAGGAACAGCCGTGGGCCATGAGCACTCTCCAGGAACTCGACTTGCAGAGACAAATTAAATTTGTTGGTCACCCACATCTTTAAAAATGTGGGTGAAAATCAAGCCCTGCAAAACCCACAGTATACTTTCTTCTTTTCCTAGTTTTCACACAGTTCTCAGATTTGGTGTTGATGAGACCTCCCCAGGCTCTCACAACACTCTCTGCATGTCTGCACAGAAGAGATTTGGGATGGGGCTGCTATCAAAGAGGCTTTGACTAGACAGGCCTTCCCTGGAGCAATAACTGATAGCATTCAAATAAAATCCTTCTGAGTCCGATATGGTCCTATTGACTCTGAAACTATCAGGGATCTTCACATGATCGTGTATCCAATGGAGACACTCAATCACAGCCACTGAAACTAAAGGAAGCAGTCTTCTTGGTCTTCAAGAGCACCTACCAGGGATCCTCCCTTTCTTTCTAGGGGCTGTCTGGCATTTTGTTCGATTACTATGACTTCTGGAGCAGAGCCCAGGAGCTTTATGAGCTTCAGAGTGCCCCCACATTCATCCGCTCTGTCCCAGCACGGCCATGCCACTGCCGCCATCCCCTGCTTTCACTCCCAGGCTTCATTCCGGGCCCTACAGATTTCCCTGGTCCTTCAAAACCCCCTTCATATCCAGGGACCAGGGCTGAACATCGGTTGATTATAAAACAATTTCTTTTGTTGATAGAAAATTCTTTGCAGGGCGTGAACAGCAGGAGAAAGAAAGGGTTCCTCTGAACTGCGCGCTCGCTGGAAACCCCCGAGGGCGAGAATCCGATCCCTGTCTTTGAGGCGAGCAGGCCTGTCTGTACAGGCCGCAGGAGCCCAGGAGAGCTTTGTGCGCGCACAGCCGACACCAACACCCGCCAGCCTCCTCCTCGCCGGCACGGGGCCCCTGCAGTGCGCCAGGTCCGTTTGCAGCATGCCGTTTCTACGCCCAGCACGCAAAATGGCTTCATTTCTCCTATCTGTGCACCCCTACGGATGTAGCCCTCACGCTGAGTGTGCCGGTGTCCGTTCCCCACCAACCTCCTCCCCACGGCCTCCCAAGCCACAGGCCTCACGCAGCCTTGCTGCCTCCCTCCCCACCCCCGCTCGCCCTGCGCCAGCTGGCTCAGCCACCCAAAAAGAAATCCCTCTCTCTGCAGAGCCATGGCTGTTCAGAATCTACCTGTGCATCCTCCGGAGCGGCTCGGGAGGACAAAGCTCTCCGTCCGCTGACCACGAAGCATGGCCAGCGACACCAACCCCTCTTTCATAGACCGGGACCCCACCATATCAAATGTGCGTGGCCACCACAAGCACTGGGTGTCATGATTCAGCAGATGCCACTGGATAATCTGCTGTTAAAATCAACGCTTCTGAAGGGAAATCCCGAGGATCAGAAAGTGCCGCCATTTTGCAAACCAGGCAGAATAAAACATTCCACACGAGCAAGCATTTTGTTAAAGCAACTGGTGCTGAGCTCAGGAACCAGATTTCACAAGTTTCGCAGTTGCCAGCCTTACGAAGAAGGGGCCAAAGGAAGTGAAATCTTTCACGCATTTCTCAGAAGTCTGCTGCCATGGTGGCTTGAACTACAAGCCCTGCTCCAAGTCACAGCCCTGTCTCCTTCCCATCAGAAGCAGCGACACCTAACTTGCACACCTCTCTTACACAGCCATGCAGCCCTGAGCATCCACACCAGGGTCACACACCCCTTCCAGCATCACCTGTGTCCCCGGTCCAGGAAAACCCATGGGCTCCTGATTGCCCCTAAATGCATTTTCTGTCCTCCCCTCCTCTGCCTCCACCACACAGCTTCGCTATGGGGTCTCTCAGTCTCTCATGCAGCACTACTACACACACAGTGTTTGGTACTGACTTCAGAGAGAGGAGAAAGGAAAGCCAACAGACATGGGGTGATAGGAAGGAGCTAAAACTCCCTGTTTCTGGACCCCAGAGCTGCAGCTGAATCTCTGCTATGCATCTGAGCTGCAGTCCGGGTTTTCACTCATCTTCACCCCCTTTTACTATGTGCATTTCAGGTGGTAATATGGTCCTCAGCACATCTGGGGAGGTGTTACAACAGCCAGACCCTGATTATTTCTGGTGATGGCCCCACGCACTGGGGCTCCACTCATCCTGGTATATCCAGCCCACCTCGGCCCTGCAGACGGCCGCTGTGTGGGATTTCTCCCACTTCCCTGCCACAGCCCCCATGGGACTTTGGCAAAGGGTGCATCACAAAGGAGTGCAGCTACAAGCCACCCCATGTCCTGCCAGAAAGACATGGTGAAGAAGGGATGGCAATAGCTGCTGCCCCTTCCCTTCTCTTTTTCCACTTCCCCATTGTGCTACAGATGAGGAAACTCCTGCTTGCTCCTCACCCTCCTGGCGTTACTACAAACCATCTGGCACAGCCATGCCCTCATCGTTGCACAACACCAGCCTGAATGTGTCGGCTGGTCCGAGCAGCCGGTCCATGTCAGCTGGGCTGGCAGGACTTGGAGGAGCCGGGCAGGAAAGGACGGGGAGTAAGGGAAGGTCTGCTCAAGGAGGCTCAGTAAAAGTCTGATTAGGAATGTGACAGGAGCTGAGAAGAAAGCACAGGGTGTGGAAAAATAGGGAGGAGAAAGATTGTTTTGGAGGAGAATAGGTCCAGAGCTCTGGGCAGTTTCATTAGAGGAATATTAAGTAAATGAGTCAGAGCTTGCGGTGCCTGAGGCTCGGGAAAGCTGCTGCTGGTGTGAAGGGATGGCAAGGGAAAATGAGGTTTGTGGCATGCTGTCTGCATATGAAATTCAACCATAACAAAACAAGAGGAAACATGTTGCCTGCTTAATACTTTTATTAACATTTGCAGAGATTAAGTACTGCAGACATTCGATCGGTGCCTTCGTCTGTACCTGATTCAAGCTCTGCCTCTGTGCTTAGCTCTGGGCTAGTAACTTAAATGAACATTTTCCAATTCATTACATTTTCAAAAGGCAATGCAGAGCAGCACTCTGTACTCCCCTTCTCAGGCAGCACCTAAAAACCCACACCCCTCTTCCAGATTTTCTGTATGTCAGGCTTTATGCATTCATAGCTGAAATCTGGATATAAACTTGGTGTCTTAATTCCTGCACCTAAAAATGGGATATTATACCGATATCTGTCCTGCAAGAATGATATATGCATCAGTAAATGTGTGTCTTTTACTGTATATATACAGGTGTGTGTCTGTACATATATATCTTGTATCTATATCTGTATCTACATATACCTATCTTACAAAAACAAAATCCAAGGTTGAAAGTCAAGATGGGTAAAACAAATTGCCTGCTTTAAAATTAGAATATTACTTTCACAAACATCTGGGAAACCTAAAGAAAGGCAGTCTGCATGAAAGGGTTCAATAATTAAAACAAAAATAATAATAAAATATTTGTAGGTTGAAATTCTATGCCTGTACAAAAAAACCAGAAGTATTAAAACTACCAATCACCTTTCTGTGGTAGTGACAGCGACCTGGAGAGGCTAAGGGAAGTAAGAAAGGTAACAAAATTGGAGAAACACAGTATTAATAAGTGACTTCAACCATCACTATATAAGCAGGCAGAGCAAATGTGTTGAGGTCTGGCCACATCACAGCTTTAGATATCTTCATCAACTTCTTTGTGGAGCACTTCAGGGAAACCTTCAAACTAGACACTATCCTACATAGTACACAGGGGTCTGGTTTAAGACAGAAATATCGAACATAAGTTCTGCAATGTATATATTTCTGTATTAAAATTCTCCTCCTCATAGGAGAGAGAAAAAAAAAAACAACAACATAACAAATCAAGCCATTAAAATTCTAAGAATAAGGAGAGTAGTTAGATGTTTCAGAAAGCAAATGAAAAGGTAAAATATTTCCAATGATTCTAGGTGATACAGAAATTATTTAGAGATCTATTACAGGCTTGGAGTAAATGTACACCATTGTGCAAAAGGTCCCTATATGGAACCCAAAAGTCCAACAGTGAACAATAAAGGAAAAGAGAATACCAGGAGGAAAAGGCAACCTTTGAAAAGTGGAACTTGCATCCAAATGCTGAAAACATAAATGACTATAACCCTGGCAAGTTAAGTAGGCTGGTCAAAAGGGAACAACATGCTAGGGGCCTGCATACAAACAATAAAGCCTTTTTCAACACATCAGAAGAAGGAAGCCTATTAGTGAGTTTCTGTGGCTAACAAACAACATGGGGAATGAAAGATGCACTCAAAAAATATTTGCAAAAAAGCTAAATGAATTGTTTGCATCATGGTTCACTACACAGGAAGTCAGGAAGTTCCCATGCAGAGCATTTCAGCATATTCATAAATTACTTGGGAAACGGTAAATTAATGAGGTGACAAAATTTGCAGATGAAACAGTATTTTTTTGAATTATCCAATCTAAAGCTGATCGTGAGACTTGCATGAAGGATCTCAGGCTACTTGGTGTATGCTTTAATAAGCAAGAGCATGCCAATGACTCCCCCCTCCTATGCCCACCTCCACCCTTGTTCCTGACCACATCCCCTGCTGTTTACACTGTTTGAGCTTGTTTAACTTACGAAAACCTCAGAAAAAGACCTAGCAAAAAATGTCTGTTTTCTGCAGTTTTAATGATTTGGACTGGTTTGGGAAAGGGTCTAATGAACACTGGAGACAGAACAAGAAAGTGAACTGTTACCACATGGAGAGTGGGCATGAGGGAAAGACGCAGCTGGGGAAGAAACAGGGAAGAGCAAGTTTTCTTCCTTTCAGTAGCAAGGAGCTATCAATTAGGATCAGCTCTACACAGAACTGCTGGTTGGATGGCCATGTGATAAAATGACAGGTGAAGTTCAGTATCAGTGCAAAGTGATGTGCCTGGGAAACAATCATGCCAATTTTAAGGACAAAATTGTAAGCTTTAAAATAGCTAATTAAACTTAGAAAAGTTCCTGGGATTATTCTGGAACATTTTCTGAAAACATCAGACACTACCCAAAAAAGCAAGTAGAGACTTACAGAAAAAGAGGACCAGGAAATATTGTCTGTGGTAAACTTACGGCTGAATGGTGCATTCACTAATGGCCATCCTATCTCAAACTGGAAAAATATAACAGGAAAATGTACACAAGTGACAACAAGGTGTGGAATGGCTTTTGTGTAAGAGCCTAGAACGTTCCATCCAAACGAGGAGTTTTATAAATTTTTTAATTTTGCAAACAATAGAAACATAGAATAATTATTCATCATTCTTCATAATGCAAGGATAAAAGCAGGCACCCAAACCACAGCCAAGTCAAAGGTCAGAAGTAAACAAAAAGAAGACTTTGCACAGGCCCATGTTTCCTGATCCTTCCCTGATGAAAGATGATGTGGAGGTGTAAAAGACCCAGCAAGCCATGTAGGTAAGATCCACCTGGGCTAACTACCCAGGTGGCCTGTATGTAATTTCCACCTCTGGTACTCCCAGAGCCATTTCCTGCTGGGATTTGGGAGGATACACCAACATTGATCTTTTTCTACTGGGCACAGAGAAAAAGAAGATGGTCTTGCCTGAAGATGATCTCAGAAAACTGCAGCAAAACTACTCTGCCTATCCTGAGGTCATTTCAACTAACAATCATTTCAGCTGATTTAAGCAGCTACCACATGTACCTATGTATGTAGCTCATGTACTGCTGAGCTAGCTGCCTCACCTTCCTTTAAAGACAATAGAAAAAGAAGTCATGTGAACTGTGAATGCACAGTTCACTTGCCCTGTAATAGCTGCCTATGTTGTGTTAGATCAGTTGGCCCCAAGAAGTCCCTGTTCTGTGCAGTGACATTCCACAAAATGGATAAAACTCATCTGCATACAAGACATTCTGGAGCACATCTGTCTTGCAACATGGACTGGATTCACAGACCTCTCATTTTTCACTTCTGGGTAAAGACACCTTTGGTTTTATGTTCTCCAACAAATGTAAGAAAACTGTTCTTTTAAAACCAACAAAGCAGGTCACTTTCTACACAAAATTCTGACCCTAAGGAGATGATGACAAAATAATCAGTATATGAATGTAGGTATCCACGCTTCTCAGTGTGCTGATGGAAGAGGTTTAATATATCTAGTATGATAACAAACAACATAGAAGAACCTATAAGGAACGAAACTCTTGACTCAGGCTTTCATACTTCCTTTAAATCAGGCTGCAGGCTTTGATGTCAAATAATTAAACCAATCATGCAGTTTAGCAAGGCTGTGGTAATCACTCATATCTCTGTGGCAGGCCCTAAAAGCGGTGCAGCACGGTCATTCTGTCATCTGCCGTATGGTTTAGCTCATTCTTGTTAACCTCCCTTTTCAGCATGCTTGCACGGACGCTGCACACCTTGGAAGAATGAAGATACAACACCATAAGCCGAACCTGGTTGGCTCCAGAGAATATATAAACATTGACTGAACACTGTCCAAGTTAAGACTGAAATGGTATTACCAGGCAATAGGAAGAAAGAGAAGAGGCATTATCAACTTGACTTTTGCTCAATTATCCAAATTTACAACCTTGGTTTCTCATTTAATCCTGAACTTCCAGTCAATAATGGGTAAAAGTACATTTCATTCTTATTTTACTACACGGTAGCCATCTCCTCACTTCTTGATGAGATTGCATTACAGTTATCTAGGTATTTTGTTATCAGACAAGATCACTACAGAGAGCTCTGAGGATACAGAATGTAACTGAATACTTGATAAGCATATTTTAAGAAAGCATAGTAAATCTGGCTGCAAGAGACAAAATTGTTTCCTAGTTTGTTTAATACGGAGATCCAATTATTGTGTTTTAGTCATAAATTCCTTTATGGTTTGAATCACTTATAATCAAACCTATTTCTTTTTCTGGGTTGTTCTGCAGCAAGACAGAACAGTGGCAAAGACTGAGCTTTTAATATCTGGACTGAAGTTTTGAGAGGCTAAATGTTTTCAGCAAAAGAACTTTGAAAACCTGAAACAACCTCATTTCGCACCTCATTGTCTGATGATGTCAAATTTCCAAGTATCTTGTAAGCATGCCTGTTTACACAGGCTCTGTCTTTGGGCAATGAGTTCAAAGGATCTAATACTTTTTTCCATTTGATGATCTGAGGAGCTTTTAATGAATTGTCCGAGTTGACATAATGGTTAATTTGGGTCTCTATACGCTTGTGTATGTGGGCTGTACACCTAGATCTTAAATGAACAGAAGAGCAGAGGAAATAGGTCACTAGAGAAGACAATTACTAAAATGAAGGGGAAATGCACTGAGAGATGCTTATCTTCTTAAAACATGGTGGAAAACAAAGAAAAAAAAATAAGCACTGAAACTAGAGAAACCAAAGGATCAGCTTACATGTGAAATGACAGATATCTTTTCCCTGTAAATATATTTGGAAGACAGTTGAGTTCCTGAAGTTATTGCGGCAAAACAGAACTGAATATCAGAGGTTGGACTCGGTGATCTTGGAGGTCTCTTCCAACCTAGATGATTCTGTGATTCTGTGATCAAAATTTAAAGATGAAAGCAATTGCTTTGAATCTCAGAACTCTCCCTCTCCACCACTGCTCACAAATGTCTTCTGTAAAGAGGTCAACACTAGACTCGACCAATTCAAACAAGCTATTTTCTCCTAGTAGATGGCATTTTTGTTTTAAAAACCGTATGATTTCTATATCGTAAGCTTTCATCACTGTGTCAGTTACAGATAAAATGACAGAAATTTCTTCAAAAGCTAGCTGAACACATCACTCAGACGGGCTTTGTATCAGCTGATCATAACAAGAAGAGTAACTTCTACAAAAAATGTCACAAACATTATATTTCAGTTAGTTTTTCACAATGTTTTTTTTTTTTTCATTTCCCAACTGAAGAGATAAAAGGAAATTTGGCAAAACAGCAAAGATGCACTTTCTTAATGAACTATTCACATAGGCATATCAGCCAGCCTTCAAACATTTATAGAGATGAACCTCTACACACTTAGGCATCTACAGATGAAGCAAGCATAAGGTGAAGAATAAACCAGAAGGGCATTGAATAGGCACATACATCATTCTGTTTTGTTCACCTTGCTTGAATCACTTCAGTGGAGTTCAGTTATTTAAATGGAACTGAAACAATATATGTTAAGATCTACCTATTTAACTGGAAAAGTCAATCAAATGGAGAAACTCAGATTACTCCTGCAATTCTTCCACAAATATATAAAATAATCCTCAAAAAATTAGTAACATTCCTTTTATTAGTTCTGAGCTTCACTTAGTTCTATCAATTTCAAAGAAAACAACTTCTTTCTGGCAATCTTGCTCTAGATAACACAAGGTCCTGTACCATCAAAAATAATGTCAAAAATGAGACCTGACACTAGCTCTGATGTCTTGGGCACACTGGAACAATGGACGTTATAGCATGACCAGATATAACGGCAGAGACACCAATATGAATCAAAAATGAAGAGCTCAGAAAATACTCAAAGGACTTGTTCCCTTGAAAGCACTGACTCTGAAAGGAACCAAAGGTGGATGAAAGGACAGCATCATGCCAAATGAACAAATGAACGTACACTGCCAGTGTGATATCATGGTCAGAAAGTCAACTGTAACCCTCTATAATAAGTTAGACAGGTGAGATTTAAGATCACAGGAGTGGCCGTACTGGCTCAAATGAAAGTTCCACCTCCCTTTGCCAAGGGCTGATACTAGATGCCTAGAGAAAAGGACACGTAATGGGCACACAGAAATAGCGACGTTACTGTGAAAACTCTTCCCCATCTGGAGACTCATGGCTCAGACACATGATATATAATCACTTCAGACAGATCTTTCTTTGAGACATACTGCTTCTAAACAGCACTGATGTGATTATTACTGGTATTAAATGCCTAATTTCGCCATCCCACTTACAAAGAAGAAACTGGAAGGGAAAAAAAGACTGAGGACTAGAATTTTCTAAATGCAGACCTGCAGTATCAAAATGATCGTATTACCTGAGAATTGAAACTCCCCCAAATGAACCTCCCACAATTGTAAACTTCTGAGATACCTTGAAAATGAAACATGATTGCTTCTTAAGAAGACCTCTGCAATATATGCTTAACATATTCCAAAGCCACCGACTGGTTTGTATGGCCAAGGGATAAGACTGTTGCTAACTTCTGCAGACAAACAATGTGATCTTTCCACCAGGACACAGACAACACAAAAATCTTCCTGACTTCCCTTCAAATCTGTGCTAACATAAAAATGACAAAAACACCATCCCACATGGTCAAAAGTATCACTTAGCAGCTTTCACTTAGGTTCTTCAGGACTCTTTAAGTCCTACATAAACTTCAGAGAAGCATAGGAATATTCTCGCATCATTCACACAACATCTACAGTTATTCAGCCCACCTACCTAGATCCATGCTCACACAAATGCTTAACTTGAGTTTATATGCTATTAAAAATCTCTCAAAATTCTTAACATAGTCAACACAATTAAATAAACATAAGAAAGTTTGCCTTCGTGGAAACACCAGACTTCTCAATACCAGCATTCATCTTGTTTACTCAAATCAATATGTCCATCCACAACTACTGCTGATTTAATTCCACTTTTTTTCTCTCACGTCATAGATCATGGCAGAAGGGCCAGATTACTGGTGTGGGAAAAAAAATAAAAAAAAGTTTACCATCATTAAGTAGTCTTCTTTGAGATCACATCATCAATATGCATATATTCAGTACAGTAAGCTTGGATATATAGTTCAGTGTGGGCCTGCAACTTGTCCCAACCACAAGATCTCAGTGGAAATGGAGAAAGCAATCAGTGTGGATTTGCAATACACATCTCAAAACAGCCCAATTACTATCAAGTTATCTTCTTTTCTTCTTCAAATGACAGTCCACATACATATTCAAAAGGTGAGTAACTCCAAACAATAATTCCCCATCTGTCTCTCCCCACAGGTAAGTGGGGAGGGGCATCTCGAGCATTTTAGAGTAGTCTGCAAACCACAAGCTGCCTAATTTGGCATAATTCCTAGAAGCATCTGCAATGGTATAGAGATTAATTGAACACCACATGACAGCTCTGCAGATGTCAAGAACGGAGATATCCTCTAGAGAAGCTACTGTACAACTTGACCTTTGATGGAACTTACTGATGGCCGGAGGCACGAACACTTAGGCAGTATCATAACATCTCCTGATACAATATGTTATGCAATTACCAGTATCACTGTACCTCTTTATCTCCCAGTTCATGACACAACTGAATAGAGGCCACCTGACAGGTTTAGTTCTCTGTAGACAGAAAAGAGATGGTCTGTTTGACATCAAATGTCCGAAGAGACATGCCACTGTCCCTACTGGTCCGAGGTTCACTGGCAGGAAAAGAAGAGTTATTTTCTGGCTCCAGTGAAACTTCTTTATGACCTCAGGAAAGCATATGAGAAACCTTATCTTGGGAGAGGGAAAAAAGACACTCCATGTTAGACATTCAGCATGTGGGTCTTTCTTGCCCTCTGGCAGAACTTCTTGCTACCAGAAAAGTTACATTTAAGAACACAATTAGAGTAATGAGCAAGCTGCCACAGGTTCACGTTATTGCCCCGTCTGGTTTGTGAGACCCTGCATAAGATTCCATGCTAGAATAGAGGCTAACACTTTTTTAGCAAAGCTCCATACATAATTTGAGGACCCAAGGGCCAAAGAAAACTGAAAATCCCTCAGATGGACAGAAATGATTGCTCAGGTATCTGCACTGATATAATTAATAAATTACTGCTCATTAGTCAGAGAAATTTGCAAGTGAAAAAAATGGAAAATCAATTCAGTACCTCTGGAATGATAAATTCAGTCTTCTTTAGAAGACTTTACGGATTTGAAGACTGTAAGAATAATTCCTTTTCCCACTCGTCATGTGTGTGTCCTTTTCAGACAGAACTCGTGAAATCAGATCTGTCAGAAGAGGTTTATTGCGGCTGCAACTGGATGCTTATCATCCCCTGTCCTAGAGCAGCAATACCTTGGAAAAACTATACACACATCTGTACTGTCACAGCAATAATGCAGCCCATGCCATTGTTTTTCTTAAGCACTTCTGATTTGCATATTGCTGTACTATAAAATAGTAATAATGGTCATAGCAGGTAAGACCAAAAGCCCACTGAGTCCAGTACTCTGCAGTCAACAATATTAGTAATTGGTGCCTAAAGGAAAAGATGAGAGTAGGGAAGGTTTAGAATAACTTTCCTCCCTTTGTGTTCAGACTTTTTCAACTTTACAGCCTTTTCAACAGTACAGGAAAAAAGAAGGTGTGGGGAGCTGGGGGTCAGCTTTTTCTCACAGGTAACTAGTGATAGGACTAGAGGGAATGGCCTCAAGTTGCACCTGGGGCGGTTCATGTTGGAAACGAGGAGACATTTCTTCTCAGAAAGAGCAGTCAGGCATTGGAATTGGTTGCCCAGGGAGGTGGTGGAGTCACCATCCCTGGGGGTGTTCAAGGAAAGGCTGGACGTGGTGCTTAGGGACATGGTTTAGTGGGTGACATTGGTGGTAAGGACATGGTTGGACCAGATCATCTTGGAGGTCTTTTCCAAACCTAATGATTCTATGATTCTATGATCACACCGATAACTCTGGCTTTAGCATTTCCTCAGCCCAAGCTAGTCAGCCTGAAGTGTGCAGGATGACCACTAAAGCATGTTGCCTTGTCTTGCAGTAGGTTTTCAGGGGAAGAAGGATTAGACAAATATCAACTATTACTTCAGATCACAGAACCAAGAATTCAAGAGACATGATGGCCTGTAGACAATAGAGACAGAACTTCATCCAATGAGAAGGAATCAATCTTGCAAAACCCCTAGCTTCTGCAACCTGTCCCTTCAGACGTTATTCCACATTTTTCACTTGTAGTCTGTTGGCTAAAATGACTTTCTAACACTGACATATTCAGCATCCGTGATAGCTGGGTTACCACGAGACACACTGGATTCCCTAGCTCCATGGCTTCCAACAGAAAGGATGGGACCTCAGAATACCTTGTTTTACATTACTTGAACATGAAGACCTTAAAATAAAAGTGGTACAGCTGGCAAGTGTTTGAAATTATTTTTGACTTCAACACAGTGACTGGTCTTTGTGGTGACCAAATACCTGATGTTCTTAGATTACTGTGATTCACTCCCTAGGCAAGGAGAGAGGTATGGATGCCAACAGCCCTGTAAAAAACAACAAAAACAACAACAACAAACTTTCCTCTAAAATGTGAAGAGGCTCTTATTTCAGCCACAGGAATATCTGACTGTTACTGAGATATGGTTATTATAAGGGGAACCCCACAAGAGCATGTACACTACCCGAACATTCTCGTAGGTATTGAAGATGCAGGCTCTGTTGTCTACAATATACACGAAGCACTGAGAACGTGAGGAGGGATGAACACATGCAGTGCTGCCTACAGAGCTAGCTAGCGAGCAGTCTCCTGCTACAACAATATCTTGTGACAGAGGTCCTTGAAAAGGGCAGGAAGCTGCAAAATTAAACAGTGTACATCTGATTCTTGCTCCCTAGCACTGGCTGGGCTGATCATCTCTGCTCCAAAGCAGGGTAAGAAGGCTGATATCAATGGAAGAAACAGAAGGATGAAGTAAGCCTTCCTGATGATATCCTGATATATGCCCAGGATGATAGGAAGGCCAAAGTGCCAAGAGCATCATATGAAGCTTAAAAGCACCAGTTGAAAGCCATGTGTTGAGGCCATTTGCAACAATGATTCCCAAGGAACTATATGGTGCTTTTTGCAATTTTTGATAGCTGATCCTTGTCTTCATTACTTCAATCTATTGAATGCATTAGAAAACTCTAAAATATTACCAAGCACTCAGCTCCCGTGTGCTTTATAAATGTACAGGATGGCATGGCTACCATCACATATGCCTGCAGAACAATATTTGTCAGCTTCTTCCACTGTGAAAATGTGCCAGGTATTCTTACCATCTGCTTCCTACCTTCTAACAATTATTTAGTCAGTATTCTCCTTTCAACCCTTACTTTCCTTAAAAGCCTTTAATGGGGGCATTTTGGAGTTTCACCTGGACCTATCAAACTGTCCGCTGACTTATTACACTCTACATTATAGTTACTGACAACTTACTCCATGTGGATTTTACAGTACTGGGCTTTTCCAGATGACTTGGGGCCAGTAAAAAAACTGGTATCGCATCAGCTGCCTTCCAGTTATTTTAAATATGAGTTTATTAACATAGTTAATAGTTCAACTATTTCATCCTCCACAACTGTTGGGTCAATACCATCTGATCCTGGTGACTGATAACGCTAATTTTGTCTATCTACATCATTATCTTATCTACAGACACTTCAGCCTGAGACAGATGAAAGAACAAAAAATATTGTATTCATTTTTCTGATATCAATTTGGCTGCCCTGAGTGCATCTTTTATACTTCAATTTTGTATAGTTCCTACAGATTGTCTGGCAAGCTTTCTGCTTCTGATGTGACTAAAGAGAATCTATTATTAATTATTCTATCCTTTGCAAAGTTTCTGTTCTCCTAATTCTTTTCATTATATTTTAAACATATTTTAGCTTGTTAGTACGTGTGATCCCTCCTCTTTTTCTCATTTTACCACGATCTTTGCTTTTTCAGGACGCTTTCATGTACTTTCTTTTACCCTTATGCTTAGGTATGTAGGTCTCATTTTATCTTTTTTTTTTTAAGTATTTCTTCAGAGGTACATTTGATCTTAATTCCTTCCTACTGTAGTGTCCTTACATATCTTCAAATCAGCTGTGAGGATATAACTCTAAGTTGCCTTCTTACATTCTTTTTTAATAAGCTTACTCAGTTTTATGTAGCCCCTCTTCCTGAATTAAAAAAGTTAAAACTGTGGAAGACTTTTTGGCTTCTCTCTCAATATCCTTGCAGGTACAAAATACATTACCATCACCATCACAGAGCACCTTTCAAAAGATGATTTTTGAACGAGGTCCTGGAAAAGGCCATGGCAAGCATCGCTCCTCTCCTTGGTTCCCTGGCTAGCAGCTCCCTGAATGACAATGGCTGTAATTGAAGCTTCCCCTTACTGCTGCATTTCCTGCTCTTTGATCTTCCTCAGCCTACCGAAGTCAGTGCCATAGGTTGGCTGACTGCTCTACAGTGTCATGTGGATGCAAGATGGTCCATCTGGGTGTCTTCAGCAAAAGGAAGCTATGACTGGTTTTCTTAGGGAAGACTCAGCAGGAACCTTCCCCATGGGCATTCCCTAGTGTTTGGTTTATGGGGAAAGCAACCACAAAAGAGGCAGTCAGAGGGGAGCATGAAAGCATGGGCTAGCACCAACTCAAGCCATTACTAGGTGCAACCATCAGAAATGGCATATGGTGGTTTCTCAAGCAAGAACCCACAGAAATAATTTTGATAATCTTTTCTAACACAGGGTTTATAGGAGCTGTATGTTGCCCAGGGAAGGGGTGGCATCACCGTCCCTTGGGATGTTTAAGGAAAGGTTGGACCTGGTGCTTAAGGACATGGTTTAGTGGGCGACATTGGTGGTAGGGTGATGGTTGGACCAGATGAACTTGAAGATCTTTTCCAACCTTAATGATTCTATGATTCATCCATCACCCAAACAAATCAGACTACAACTACCTGCATCTCTCATGAAGGTGTACTTTGTACAAAGTTTACAAATAACAGCTTTTGGTGCAGCAATCTTCCTCACCAGAGACAAAACAGATGTCAAAAGTACTCTGGAGGAGACAGCAGAAAAAAAATAACAACAAAAAAAAAAAACAACAAAAGAACAGATGATCACAGAGAAGAAATGAAGAAAGCAAACTGTCCCAGGCAAATGACACCAGGCAACAGCAATTTTATGTACTGATGGTGATCAGGGTGAACACATACAGAAAAATAACAAAAAACATTGTTCTGACCAGAAAGTAGGATGAAAATGTAAGGGGCAAAGATAAAAGAAAATACTCCAGAAAGCAGATGAGTAGGAAAAAAACTAAAAAAAAGCCGTCTGAAACTATACGACCTGAGGTGGTTTTAAGCTTATATGCTCATACGAATGAGACCAGATGAAACAGAGAGTAACAGGGAGGACAGAGACAGAATTTTGCGGTGGTAGGGAAATATTTAGAAAAAGGTTTCTGGTGCTGTCATTTAGGGACATGTGTGCACCCATAGCATGGAACAAAAGAATAACTAAGGTATAGCATGGCAAGAGGGAGCTCTTTCTTATCTCTTCAGGATCTTTGTGATGTTCCACTTATTTTGATGCGAAACGGTCTTGGTAAATAAAAGTTACTAAGACCATTTTGTAAGTAACGTGATTCAACATAGAAGCAATAGCAGAGATACATGTTACCCCTCCTACTACTTTCAGACATAGTTCACTAGGGTTTCTGAGGTTGTATTTCTTCACTGGATGTTGGTCTAAAGAGAAGCCTTATGGCTAACTTGCTAAGCAGTAACTTCTGATTCAAATTGTGATCCAGGAAGTTACAGAAATTGCCACGGTGCACACTTTGTTATTTGACTTTCATATCCTTAAAGATTTTTGCTATATTTAAACATTCAGGAAACAATATTAACATTTTACCTATGATCCTGAACAAAAACAAACCAATGGAAGAATCAATGTTCTTCATTCACTCCCTAGAATACCTTCTCAAATTCTCTCTTCTGTTCTACCACGTGGCAATCTCCCCAAATCTTTTTTTAGCCTGTGTCTTCACTGAAGCTACATTGCCCTACTATTGAACTTCAAGGCATTTGGAAGGAAAATGGCTTCACGTCTGCAAGAGCACTAGAATGCTATTTATTTTGCATATCTGAATGCAATCTTTCTCTGCTAGCTCCTGCAGTGATACAGAAGTATCCCTTCTGCAGGGACACACAGGCCAACCAAAGCAAAGCTACCTAGATGAACAAAGGTTCCATGGAACAACAGTTGTTGAAGTGCTTTTGAAGCAGATAGCCTAAATTCTATTTTTTCATGTAATCTTGAGCTAGAATTCACATACCCTTTGGCAAAACCATAGTAAATTTAATCCCTAAACTGCTTTATTTGCATTCTAAATTAACAGAGATCATAACTGAGCTTTGTACAAAAACTTTAAATTTGTTTCACAGAGTTTACGGCCAAAGAAAATAATTCAACTACGTAGTCAGAATTATCTGTATATGACAATCCATTACATTTATGCAACTGCCCCGACAGTGAGCAGAGCAATGCACATTAGATTAACCAAGATGATCACCAGAGACCAAATGACTGAACAAAAGAGAAATCAAAGGGCCACTAATGCCCTTAACTAGCCCCTTTAGGGCTAGGGAAGTGACAAGGTGAGAACACATCCAGGATTATTCATGTCTCAAAATGCAAGAGAAGATGGTACACACCCAAAGTTTCTGATAATTTGAATGGGGTGGTGGTGGAAGAAAGTGTCTTCCACTTCAAATCTGGCAATCTTTTCTTTCTTGCGCATGGGAGTAATGCATACAGCCTACACATTTGTGAAACTATATTCTCTCTACTACCTACACTGACCATATGTTCTAGTGTTTTGTTTTAAGGCAAGGCCAATCCCTGATGCTCCCCCAAAGAGGTGAAAAGGTCCCAAGTCTACTCTTGGCCAACCCTGCATGGAGGGAGCAAGAAGAGTTCCCTCCTGAGCCATGCAGGCATCAAGCCAGAAGCTCTGAAGCATGAGATTACAATTCCTTAGAATCACAGAATCATTAAGGTTGGAAAAGACCTTCAAGATCATCTGGTCCAACCATCACTCTACTACCAATGTCACCCACCAAACCGCTGTCCCTAAGTGCCAGGTCCAAATGCAGGCTGAAAGTGTTATGGGCAAATGAAAGGCAGTAAAACACTTTATTTCTCTGATGACAGTGAAATACTGGAAAAACAGAGATATTTTTTAAAAAAATCACAGAACTCCAAGACAAGAGACCACCATGACCATCCAGGCCACTTATGCCTACTTCATACCCTTTCTTGCTGTCTGTATCTAATGTAATTTTAAAGACCTAGAATGGAGGGATAACCAAAATTTTGCCCGATAACTTGTTGTAACCTTTAATTTTACTTACAGTGAAGAACCTATCTGTTTTATCTAAAAAATTTGAGGTAATCAATTGTGTAACACTGGTTATTTAACTTCAGTTTTCAGCTACTAGATCTGGCTATGTCTTTGCTAAGCTGCTCTCACCCTCTCCTTGTAGGCAATCCTTTGTGTAAATGGATACATTTATACTGCAGTTTTCATTTTGCACTTTGAAAAAGCTGAAAATAGTTGAGTTCCTTAAGCATTACGTTTTGTAGGTGGGATCATTTCTGTAGCTCTCCCTACAGTTTCTTTCAATACTTCCATATCCTTCTTAACACTTGGGTACCAGAAATAGGTAAAGCTCTCCAGAGAGACATTACTAACACTGAGTATAAAAGGAGAATCACTTTCATTATTTTCTTAGTATTTGCTTTTTGATGCACCCAAAGATAGCATTAAAACAGGAATGACAGCATAGGATTCATCTCTTTTCATCACTTACAGGCACAGCTATTTTGAAAGTTGATTATTTAGGTAAAAAGATTGCACTGATATTATGTCTTGGAAAAACAAAACAAAACAAAACAAAAAAACCAACCACTTAAAAAATCCTGTACTGAGATGGACTTCAATTCATCTGCAGGGTTGCTTAATTTGACAAGAAGATGACCAATGAAGTACGTGACACCAAGAAGGATGCAAAGTAACAAAACCCAGGCTTTGTAGTTGCTTTTTGTGAGATGAGAAGAGAAAACACCCCAAATCTGAAAATGGATTAACGACTTAAAACTACATATCTAAAACAACATATGCAACTAATACATTAATACTTCAAGTCTAAAGGGACTGGATGCAACTATTGAACATAGAGCAGCTTGCACCCTACAGGAAAACAAACAAACAAACAAACAAAACAACTGTAACAAAAAACATAGCAGAAAAGCAAAAGAGATAAATACACACATGGTTCAATATTTTACTGACATATGTACTTGTCTTTAGACATTTCACATCTACCTGTTTTAGAAATAAATTCCTAAACATGCGAAGAGGTTACGACTTGTCTAAGAAAGAACCAGTGGTAAAATCTGAATGTTGACTGCTTGAGTGTGCTCTACAACCCCATACTCTGAGTTTCAGCTTACAACTCAGCTTTGTTTATAAACCAAAATGTCATGTATTTGATTCTTGGCAACCCCTGCTACACAGATTTTATGATACTGAAGACAGTTGGACCTGAAGATCAAAGTTTTCCATTGTATTCATTTATTACTTTCTTCCTTTTAGGTTAAAACTTTCTTGTTTTCAGTTGGAATAAGACTTCGGGGGAAAGTCCACAGAAAGCTTTAATGCACTTTTGAGAGCTCTAAGCATAGAATAACACAGAGATACAATTGTAGTATATTGTGTTATATATAAAAATATGTAACACAATTTTTGTTTAAAATAAATTCTAATAAAACGGACCTCTCTTTGATCATGCAAAGCTTGCAAAGTTTGTATTACTTGGATAATTCTGAAAGCTTCCATTAAAAAAAAATCATGAATTCACATGCAATTCAGTCTAGACTTTCATAATCTGCATGAAATGCCTACCAAACATTTAGGTTTATGGAGGCGCAGAAAAAAAAGAAATTTTCCCTTTTAACCTCACCCCTCCTGCCAGCTTATCTTTGGGAAATGTCCACTTGCTCCTTGGAGCTATTCCAGGAAGGGTGTGCATGGCCAGGAGTCCTGTGCTGGCTTTCACTCAGCCCTGTTGACACAGCCTTCTGACCATGCAGCATTGCTCTGCTGCTCTTGGTTTTATTTCTGCTCCTTATGCCTGCCCCATGTAAATACTTGCGCCTCCAGATCCATGCCCTCTTTAGTACTGAAAATCTTCAGCTCAGGATGGGTCTTTGCCTCCATGGGTCTCCTACGGGGACAAGGGCCAGCAACAGATGGTACACCAGGGAGCATTTGAGAAACATCCTTGGTGGCAGAAGATTTCAGTTTTAAGCCCTTCAAACTCTTAAATGGAGAATAGCTTTTCATCAAGCATTTTCTGGACCAGGAAAGGGGAAAACACAAAATGCAAAGCTCTAACTCAACCTCTGTGTATGCTCAAGAAAGGGATGGAAGTTCCTCTAGGAGCTTCCCAAGTGATGCCTCTAAGCTCAAATTTTTCTGGAGCTGATTCTAGCCAAGACTACCTACTCTGCATATGGATTTTAATGGCTCACCTTTCAAATAAACACCAATCCTATACTAATGCTAATTACTTATACTATACTAATCTATAGTGTATATTCTACTGTATGTTACCGTAATACGATATACCCAAATCTTACAAGGTCTGTTTGGCCCAAATAGTTTCTTGACCACTATCAACGTACTTTTGTTGGAGTACAATTGCCTTTTTAATTCCTTTTGACATTTCCTAAGACTATTTTTACTTTCTTGAGTAGTATTTATATCACCTCAAAAGATACTTTTTTTAAACTATAAGAGCCATTTGTTGCACTGTTTCACTTTACTGCAATTCCCAGTTCTAAAGGTTGCTGTCGGAGTTCTACTTTCTGGTACTCAGACAATGAATTTTATTATACTGCAGTCAGTATAAGTGGCTCAATTATTGCTAGCTTTTCAGTTAGTTCTTGCACATTATTCAACACTAAGTCAAGAATATCTTTCTGTGTACTCTAGTACTGGCTGTTCCAAGAGGCAGAAATTGCTTCTTTGAACTTACTCTTATTGTGCTATCTGACCAGTTTATTCACAGGTAATTTAAGTCCCCATTATCATTTGGTTAGACTTTCCCACTTCTTTGATCTCTGTCAACATTATGCACTCAACATCCTTTTGTTGATCCAGGAGCTGGTAGTATATAAGACTACTAATATATTTACTTTCTTATGGGTTGGGAGTGTAACCCTCTACGAGCAGTTAAGTAGGTGATTGTAATTCCCCAGCAGCACTATGCATTGCAACACTGGAAACACTCCATTTCTGCGATGATCATGTTGAATTCACCATGCCAGTATGTAACTTCAAGGTGACTTCAATGGTTAATTGTCATTGCTGTTCAAAATGCACCGTGCTTCTTTTCTGACTTCGTCTATAAATGATAATCAGCTTTTCGATCGTGTACAACACCTAAAAAGCTTATGATTTAAGATCTAATTCTCACTCGTTCCACCCTAACTAGAAGGCTGACTTTAAAAACCTTGTTTTTTAATAATTTATTTCTTTGGAGTGAGAGGAAAAGAGGATAATCCTTGCTCTGAGCACTTAGGGAGTTTGTTCTGTGCTGTCAAGATTTTTTCTGCAGTCATAAGCTAAAACAATGTGCTCAGTGGGTAAATGAAAGTTGACTTTCTCATGCAATCACCTAATTATGTAACTGCTAAGACTATACGGAAATGAAACAAAGTATTGTGAGACTTGTGATAAAGTAAGACTTCTACTACCTTATTTTTTTTCCTGCATGTAGGCATGTAAAGTGATTGACCATCGGTTTGCCTTCTCTGTACGAAAGAGAGTTTAGGTATCTCTTTTCAAATATTATTGTTTGGGACTTTTTCAAACTTTTAATATTATTTCCAAAAATACTAGCACCAGAACTAAAGAGAAAAGTCCATTAATGATCCCAGCCACACCATACCTACTAGCAGTACCATCCTTTCCCTTGTATACAAGACTGAGGTTATATATACTCAAAAAAAAAAAAAAAAAGATGCTAGTGCTGTTTTATTTATGTATGCTTGTATATCCGCTTTTCTAGAAAGCCTTTAATTAAGCGATGTGCTATTTCTCAAATAAAGTTTTTTTCTTCCACAATATTAAATTTGCATGTGAACTCTGTTGTGACTCGAATTGGACTCCAAATCTTTTATCTCCTTTTGTCAAGTCTCTAAATGTCTCTCTCCTTTTCTTTCCATGAATTTCCTTATTTTCCTATGTATCTTCAAAATAACATCGTGAACTCTCTCCAGTATCAAATGGAAACTGAGGCATTGGGGAAGAAGGAAAACAAGATTTATTCATCAAAAATAAGCTAACAGAACAGCAAAATATCAAAAGCAGAGGTTGTAGAAATTGCATTAGCAATCATATTGAAGGGAGCTAATCTGGCACACAGCTACAGGAGTTGTGATTTGGAGGGCATGCTGAGTCGTTAGCTGCTGCTGGATTTCCATTTAGCAGTAAGATCCAAATACATTCTTTACAGCCTACTTGTCTGAAAGGCTTGGTTCTTCCATTTTTAATACAGGGACTTTTTCTGACTTCCCCGGGACTTTTTTTCAGAAGAAGTGCAGACTATTGCATGCAGTGAGCTCAACAGAGATCTAAACCTCCAGCCATCTGGAAACTGCCAGCTAGTACATATGCTACTTCTTGCTTGTTAAGCAATAGTTAATGCTTAGAGCATGTAATATCTGAGCAAGCTTGTGCTCTGAACAGGCTTGAAGACAATTTCTGTAAGAAGTCTAAGGTGTTGGTTTTTTGACCTATAAAGTCTGAAGTGGCGCTGCCTACTTGAGAAATTCCTCTCCCTTTGCATCATCCGGCAGCAGCCCTGAGCCTCTGCAGCGCCAGAGGCAGTGCTGCTGGGCCCCAGCGGTGTCCCGACGGGCAAAAGGCAGAAATGAAAACCCAGACATTTCCCAGAGAACTGGTGATGAGGCAAAGGGGGGCGAGTGGGAATTTGGCATTTGGGTTATTTGGGAGGTAAGAAAGATAGCTTTAAAGTCACTAAAGAATGCAGCACTATGGTCAAGGTTAGTTTCTGTGGATGATCCTGGAGAACAAGTCGGGAAGAAGAGAGAAGAAGAAAATATTACGGTAGAAGTATAGTTGGTGAGACTCAATCACGGATATGCTGGATTTTCTATATAATTAGGAATGTATTTCCAAAAGTATATTTACCAAAACAACGTAAGAAACCTACAAGTTAAATAGAACTTTACTTGAATATAGGCCTAATCCTGTAGCACTTACCCTTAAGCAACCTCATTATCCTGCTGACCTAAGAAAACATTATCTTGAAAGCAGGACTGGACTACGCATTCACCTTTCCCAAGCTAAACTCTGCAGTTTGTGTTCTCATGTGATGCATATGAGGACTGGCTGCATCTTACTGACTCCGACACAGCCAAGAAGGCCAATCCAAAACCAACGTAAAACTAGACTTCTTAGTTCATTAATTGTAAAGATGCCTAAATTACATATAAAGAAGCAATTATGAAGGTATGTGTGAACAGGCTGAAGTTTATTTACCTAAGAGTTCCAATGACATCAAAGTTAAGCACGTGGCCTGTAACGTTTTTGCAAGACTGGGATGTTGGCAACCACATGTAAAATGAGATTTTCCAATAGAGCATAATTCAGGTGTATTTAATACCTGACTGTTTAAATGCAAACTAAAAATAGTTCTTCCTACTAATTTCTTACTCATATTCTACCTTAGCAGTTATGGCTCCATTTCCCATTTGGTCTCAAGTTTTGACTTTCCAAAGGCAAGAACCCACGGAAGGCTCAGGACCCAAATATCGACATGACATTTAATATCACAAGGTTCATTATGCAGTGGCATAATTAGAAACTACGCTGTAAGATACACAGGGTACTGGATGAGGTGGACTCGAGCTTTCCCAGAGCCCTGTGCCCAGCACCATGCAAACATCCTGCTGCAGCAGGCGGTTTGACCCCTCCAGTCCCAACATCATGCACTAATCCTGAAACCAGATCCAGATGTGCGAACTCTTCAAAACTGAACCCGAATTCAGCGGGATACAGAATAGGAACGATCACCTGTGCAAATCTAGCTGCAGGACCAGGGCCTAAAATCATATACAATGCAGGTCCGTGTCTGTTTACACAAACCGAGCAGATTAGGTTAGTGTTTCTGTAACCCTCTCCATTTTGAGGATGATTTTTAAAGAATGAAGTTTTGTAAACCCCACACTATTCATGGCTTAGTATTCAAAATGCCTCATTTGTTTGCACTGCAGGGTGGGCTTCAATGGCTGCACGTGACACAAAAATCACAGTTTGAATCACTGCATTTGGTTAAAAACATTCAAACACCATACCGAAGAGGTTATCACCTTTTCATTTCAAAAAGGTCCATACTCTATACTTTGTGCTCAGTTGCAACACCACTGTAGTTTTTGTAAGGAATAAATATTGACTTTCCTGGACATTGCCTCACGACAGAACAGGACCTTGAGTACATTTGACTAAGATATTTTTTACCCTGGTAATATAACTTTATAACATAGCTTTCATTCCAGTTATCCGATTAGTTCAAAAGGCTTTGCAAACAGGATCTATAAACGTCACAAATTATCTATTTTAATTTTCAGCCATGTGACTCTGTTTTAAAGCTGGCTCAATTGCATTTCTTTTCTTTTAAGACTATAAAAATCTTTTGATTTTAACTTAAATTTACAGGTTACAATCTTAATTAAGATTCAGATTGCAACATACCACATTTGCAAAGTCAAGCCAGAAAAAAGCCATGCAAAAATTAGGGTTCAATATTAACATGGGTGATTTTGTCATTCTTGGTTTTCAAGAATAAAGCACATGATGAGCAAACTACCAACAGAAAAGAGAGAGTACACAAAGTCTCAGAAACTGATCTCAAAGCATATTGTAAACAGGAGATCAGCCTGTTCACTGAACAGCACAGCTCCCGGTGGCATCTGTGTCTCACAGTGAGATGTTCGGATGCTCTCCCTTCTTAGAAAAGGTCAGAAACCAGCATGAATTTCGCTTACAAACATACATGGTGGTGGCACCGTAAAGGAACCACCGGATGGGTAAAATGCAGCTTCCAGGTACAGGTGGTACTACAGGCAAGACTACAGCTAGAAGGGTCAGTAATTCTGGGGGGCAACACCTGGATGTGTATTTTAGCTGTAACAGAACCCTAGCTATTAGCAGAAGCATGCACAGATTTCAGAAAAAAAAATAATCATGTTTTCTCTTAGATGTTTAGTGTCCCAACATGTGACTCAACACAGTCAGCTTTATACCATCAATTAAGATATGCAATAATCTTCCTGGGATCGATTGACCATATCCAAAATTAACATTAATACTAGCACGACTACATATGGTAGCAGAATGAAGAGGCAACCACTTACATAAGCACTTCTGCCTCAAAACACTGTGCAGGGTTGAAGAGCAGCAGCACAAAGAAACAAAACAAACAGGTGGACAGCTCACATGAAAAATACCTTGTTGCTCAGGTTATAAACGTGTAGTCGGGAAATAAAGCCAAATGCTTCAAGCTGGAAGCTGGAGCAGCAAGGAGAAAAAAGGGGGCAAGGATAGAAATAGTGGGATCGTGAGATGGGCAGGGCTGGATAAAACGGAGCTGCTCTTACCTGAAGCAGTTTTCCTTCGGCTGGAGTAACCTCAGCGACATTTGCGAACTCTCCCTCCAGGATGATCGGCTCCACTTTCAGGGGGATCACCCTAATGATCGCCTTCTGTGCCGCCGACCTCTCAGACTCGACTGCCGCTGCCAGCGCCAGCCCTGTATGGCCAAGTCCTACCTGCAGGGTAGCCATGAGCAGCCAAGGCCAGAGGACAGCCAGCTGCAGCTGGGGGCCACCACTCATGCTACCAGCTGCAGCAGCGCGCTCCGGCCACACATACCGCTCCGAACGCGTCCTCGCCCTGCCAGCAGCTTCCAACAGCGGGTGCAGGGCGTGCAGCGCTGGCTCCTGGGGCGCGAGAAAATGGGGAGAGAGGGGCTCAGGTACCAGCCACTGCCAGCGCTGCTCACTGCGCGGCCCTCCTGCTTCTCGCCATCATCGTTTCTCTTCCTTGGTGCCACGTGCTCAAAGGCCGCTTGGAGCTGAAAAGCATACTTTAAACCAGAAAAAAAAGAAAAAAACACAAACAAAAAACCAACCACTGAAGTTACGAGTCCCTCCTCTAGAAGATAGATCCAGAAAGATCAGTAAAAGAGAACGAGCAGGTCGCAAGCACGGGTTCAGTTCAGACAGTTCAGAGGAATCTCCCGCAGCATTAAGAACTCGTCAGGTCCGCAGAGAGGAGGCACAGGGAGGTTCCTCCATGGACGCAACGTCCTGGTGTCTCCTTCCCAAGAATTAGGAAGATCGCCAGGTTCAAAACATCCATCTCACACATGCTTGAGAGACACATCTCCTTCTTGCCAGCAAGGCATCTCTTCCACAATATACGCTCATGCTCTTAAAGTTGAATGTTGTCTACAGTTACTGGTATCCTTCTTAAAAATTATGCAGGAGGTATTTCTTGCATTTGTGGTAAAAACAAAAGTTTGCTACTGTATTGTTCCCTTCCAAAGCGAATCAATCCCTTCCATCCTTCCTGTGCCAGAAATGCTTCATTCAGGCTTAGAGATCAGTTCTAGTTTTCTCCTAACAATCCAGGCTCGGTCTGACTTTGGGTGCAATTCCCAAGGATAATTATTGAAGTACGAAGCTTCTCTTCATAGTTTCAAGTTCCCAGGAGATTTTAAGAAGGCCCCAAAACATGCTAAAAGCTTAGACACCAAGCAAAGCAGGTATCAAGCAAAAAGTTACCGCATATCTTGTTTCCTTCACGCTACGAGTTCCGGTATTACCACTTCCAAGAAGATCCCAACTAAAGGCCCCACAAAATAAAAAAAACATAAAGTTCCATGGTCTTCCCCAAAGTCACATGAAACGTATCGAGGAGCCTTCATAACTGGGAGACTTTACACAGGGGGTACGTGCAACCAAAAATTTAGAGCGCTCACTCTGCTGTGAAGAGAAGAAGTGATTAAAAAAAAAAAAAATCTGCAAACCTGTTAGGCAGCACGCCTGCTGCAACCCGCAGGGGCTGGGACAGATGGAAAGGCTTCTACAAATCCCAGAAAAAGTTACTTCCAGTAGCTTAAGGAAACCATGTGCGTCCGACGATGTTTGGTTCGGGTCTTCTTGCTCCTTTTTAGAAAGGCAATCTGTTCTTAAAAATAAGGAACCCTTGAAAAAGAAGTCGCGGAAGACAAGCCGCCTCACGCACATGCAGCAGGCAGGTAGGTGCGAGTGGCGCTCCACAGCCCGACGGAGAATCCAGCGAGATCAAAGGGAGAAAATTACCGCAGACAGAAAGCTCCCGGGGCAGGCATGGCTGCAAGTGAAGCGTCCGCATGCAACCCACAGCCTCGGGAAAGAAGCCGGCCCCCTGTCGGGAGAACTCCCGCGGACTTCCCGGGGCTCCCTCCCCGCGCAGCCCGTGCGGGCACCGGCTCTAGGCGCGGCGCGGGGCGGCAGCCGAGGCACGGGCAGCGCGGCCGCGGCGAGCCCCGCGGGGCTGCTCGACCATGGCCGGGGGCGGCCGGATCCCGCGGCGGGCGCGGAGCCGCCTTCCTGCCGCAGCAGCGCCCGTGGGCGAGCGCCGGGCGCGGGAGGGCTGCGAGGCGGCCGCGGCTCCCGGCTCGCGGCTCCTACCTGCTGCCACAAAGTGAGGGTGGAGCAGCGCCGAGCGCCCGCCCCGGCCCCGGCCCCGCTCCCGGGCGCCCCCTCCCGCCCCGCCGGCCCGGCCCCGCCGGGCTCCCCGCGTTTCCCCCGGCCTTCCCCCCGCTGCCGCCCATCGAGAGGCAGCGGTAGCCCTTTTCTGGCCGCTGCTTGCTGCGAGGCTTCAGGTCAGGCTGATGTCAGAGGTCTGGAATTCAACTGTTACTCTCCTCTGACATCACCGAGAGGTGAATAATGCTGCAGGTCAGACCTATAACCTCAAAGTAAGGTTGCAACTGGAAACTGGTGAACGGGCGCGCGATGGAGTGGTGCTCGAGGAGGGCACTCAGACACCAACGTGAAAACAATGCCCGGCCTGCAGAAAGCGTATGATCCGGGCAGGTGAAAAAGCACCTTCAAGAAAGCGGAGATTAACGAACTTTTTTTTGTTGTTGTTGTTGTTACGCGTACAGCTAAACTAATCCCTGGAGTAACTCCTTAAAAGTAGAAGGTTACACAAAGAAGAATTGCTCCGCTTTTAAAAATAAGAACGTGGTTCCAGGGGTAAGGGGTGTATGCCGATAAAAGTGGCAGGAGGAACTGCTGAAACACGAAGGACTTTTTCCAACTATGATAATATATCATTTGTAAATCAAAAGAAAGAAAATATAGGTGCAACATCCATATTTCAGTTTGAAAGTTTAATTTATTGCAGATTGGTGCAACCATGCTGCCTGAGCAGGACGATAAAAGAAGGTCCGCGAGGTAAACAAAATTGCACTGTGTTCCCATTAACAAGAATATAGTTAAAAACAAGGTCTTGCTACAGAAGTTACTTTTTATTATTTACTGACTGAACTAGATCCACATTAAGGTGCTGAAGCACTAGACCTTCAATCTAGAGGGCCACCTGAGACTCGTGAGGCCTTGTGCAGCAATATACTAATTTCCTAAGCTAGCGAGTGCCCTTTCTCCTGTGCTCTCTCCCTACGTCAGGGTGAGCTGGTTAAGAATGAAGGGAGCTTACATCCATGTGTGTTCTGAAAGTGATGTACATCAGGAGAGCCAGCTCCATGGCCTTTCTAAATCAGCATACTAAAAAATTCTAATATGAAAGATTTCGTAATTTGCCTTTAGAACAACAGAGCATTATCTAAGACCCTGAGATTCCCCTATCTTAAATCTCCAAAAGGGTCAAATCTTTTGGTGGCAAGCAGGAATAAGAAAGGTAAGCTAAGAAGTTCCCTTTGTAGTGTATGTGAATTAAAGAGGTAGCAGCTCCAGTTTGATAAGGCTGAAATCCTTTTAAGTCCATCTCCTTACACCTTGGTCTGTGAGGGCTAGTCTGCTGCTGTCAAACCCCGCTACTATTGATGGCACCAACTCCTACAGGACACAGATCGTCCACAATTTCCACAGCATATTATGCAACAGTCTCAAGCCATGTCAGCTGTAGGGCATGAAACCAAACTTAGGCGACAAGCTGCAGCAATGTTATTGAAAAACTTTTCCTTTTAACTACCCAGATACTCTCATTCATGTACAAATGGTTTCCATATACTTTCATTTAAGAAGTAGGACTTGAACATAACCACCTATCCCTTCACTATTCATGTCAACTGAAATTGTACTGCACATATATCCTGTAATATACAATACAGGATAACAAAACTGAGGACAACCAGTATGGTAACACTCCCACTAGCCTTGACCTAAAAGCATCCTCAGATTGCATTTGTCTAGTTTGGACTGCTGGTGAATAATCAAAGGCTTTGCCCTGGTTCGTTCTACCACTCAACGTTCACTTAGGACACCCTGACCACAGCTAAAAGCTACATAAAGTGCTGGAGGGTATAGCTGAGGCGGTCCTGATAAATTCTGTTTCTTTCTTGTGTGAAAGGACTGGCTCTAATTAATTTTAAAAGAAGCATGAACACAGATGACACAATTAAATCTGTGTTTTTGGTGCTCTTTCACATGTATTTCCCTAACATAAATAAAGACTGTGCCCACTTTATCCTTTAAACAGTATATTAACATAAATACAAATGCATAGCTATTAAAAACTTTAAATATACTATCAATATAAATACAATCAGATTTAATATGTTAAAATGTATTTAAGACCTACTTAAAATAAAGTACTAAAACAACAGATAACTTACCATTACATATATTATTAGAATCAAAAAGAAATTATTAAAACAGGACAATTTTCCATAAATGTAAAAGATCAGCAGCTGTCATGTGTAACAGATACCCACCAGAAGGGACACACTTGTTGCTGAAACACAGCATTGCTTTAGGAAAGAAGAGCATTTCCTGGTTAATCACTCAGAAAATTAGCTCATCTTTCCCATAGCTTCTCTCCTGAAATCCCTGACCCATTCAGACCTAGAATCTTGTGACTTTCCTGCGCTTTTGTTTCATACACAATTCCCATTAAAGAGCCACAGTATGACTTCAAGCAAAGACGGTGAGAGCACCAAACAGCATCTGTGCCGAGTACACTGTAGCTTCCAACAATGTTAAATAAAAAGATTCCAAATACAGCACTAAAACCAACTTGCTTCCCAGTAAGAAAGTTTTGGAAAAAGTTTTTAAAGCTGTTCCTGTTTACAGGAAGTCCAGATTTTCCATATCTAAAAAAATGAGCAGCTAAGTATTTACTTCACATTAAATATTCTGACCACTAGGCGCTTTATAACTTGTCGGGTAGAAAATGTAATGGAAGAGGTGTAAGAAAGCATGGAGTGACTAACACCTCACAAAGTCAGAATGAAATTAAAAAAAAATAGTGGTGTTTTGTGTTCTGTTTTTTGTTTGTTTGTTTTGTTTTTTATAAACAGTTGAAATGATCCAAAGCGCCTGTTGTGTGCAAAACATTGCCTCTGGAGTCCGACAAGAGAACCCAGCTGGCAGCTGCTGCACATTTTCACATACTTGTCACCCACTTCTCACTCTCTTATTTCTTCCTTTGGAAAATGCCCCTGCTTGCAAGCTACATCTACCAGCAGATGGAGATCTAGGAAGAAAAGGGAATACTGAGTAAATATCAGTCCTTGTATACGTCACTAAACAGCATACAAACAGCATACATAGCAATTGTAATTCTATCAGCTAATACAGAAAATGGCCTGAAAGGCAGATTATAACTTCAGAATTTGAAGTCTACTGTTCAAGAATAGGAATTAATCGAATTTTGCAAAATTTTAAATGGAAGACCAAAAAAAAAAAGTGACTTGTGCTCCTATTCTTCAAGGTATATTTCTATATGCATTCACTGCCATGGGTACCAACTGCCAAAAGCTAATTACTGTAAAACCTCAGCAGTGTCTACAGAAATGGCCATTCAGCTTGTGATACATACCTTCATTTATGCAAAAAGGCACAATATCCTCAAAGTATACCATAGCTGGTGCCAAGATGCAAGAGAAAACGCATTGTGTCATAGAAAGGACAGACAGACTTTTTTAAAAAAATACCTTGATCCAGAGCAAAATGGAGATAGTTGTAATGTATAACCAGACCAAAAAGGTAAAATGTAGCATCTTGCAGGTCAAGGAAGTGAACAAGTACCCTGATAGAGTCACAACAGTATTACCACTGCAAATATCACCCCTGTGAACTTCAAGCCCTTAACAGAAACATTCCCATCTTAGAACAAGGGCTGGAGTCCTTTTTCTTTCTCCATGCTGCAGAATAACTGCTGAAAAGACAGCAGTTCTGCACTTTCTGACATCCACCTCCTGCCAAAGCAGACTCTGTTGGGAATGAATCTCGAAAAGGCATTGGGATGGAGAAATGAGGGGGCTAGTAACAATGCAACTCTCAGTTGTGTAAATATGGGAGATAGCATCTAACATCCACTCATACAAACAGCAGACTGCCAGGACACCTGAGAGTCCTTCACTGAATGGATAATGAAATAAAGGTAGTAGCAACTGAGCTAGAGAAAGAACCTGCAGCTCAAACTTTTGAGAGCAATTTCACTTTGGGCTTCCAATACAGGACATGTTGAGAGTCCTGGGCCAGGCCCGTCTCTGCACTAACCCTTAACACTTTCGTAGAGGATTTCACCATGTCCTACTAGGAACGTTATCTGAACACTAAAGTGTTTTTTGTCTGGAAGGTGCAAGAAATAATTCAAATGAACATTCGCATATACAATAGCATGGGAAACCTTGCCTGAATGAAGATTTGACCTTAGCAATTGCACCTATAAATCTAAATAACCTTGCAGTGAATGAGAAGGAATGCGTAATGACACAACTGTAGTGGCAAGGGAGTGGGTGGTAAATGTCTAGGGCACCTTGAAGCATAATGACAGATTCATCTGAGCCAGTGGCATCTCAGTATTATGTCTGTATTCTTGTTGCAAAAAAAAAAATAAAATTAAAGGAAGTTGCCAGATTATTTGAAGAAAAGGATCAGATGACTCACCAAAAAGAATAAAAAAATAAAGACAGACATTGAGGAAGAAAGCTTTTTCCTTAACGTGTCAGAATGCTTAAATCCAGAAGGATCAAATTCTACCTGCACCATTCTGAGATCTCTCCTTTCAGAATCTGGTCCTTCTTATGTACTCTCTTAGAAGAGAAAACACAAAACACAGATACTAGCTCCAGTACAGCTATATTCACTAGATGAGCATACCAGTGGAATACAATGCACAGGAGATGGGGGAGGACACAAGAAGAATTTACAGAGTTCCTAGCCATCATTCATGAAGTCCAAAAGGACACCTGTTGCAGGTATGGATGCTGCTGACAAATTTATTCTGAAAAAAAAAAAAAAGAAAAAACACACAACAATTTTATAGATGAGCTGAACTAGAAAGTAGTTGATAAAAAGTTTAATCATCAGCGCCTTCAAAACTGCATCCTAAGAAAGAGCCTGGGGCTGAAAACAGCAGTCTCTCAAAGGTGTGAGCTATCCCTCAGCTCGTGATAAACAAACATGCCAGGAACTACACAGCCATACCCACCATCTCGAAAAAATGAGTAGGAAGGGAACAGGTGAAACAGTCCATTCAGACTCTTTTGGAAGGATATTCTGTTGCAGCTTCTGATTCTCTGAGGGAGAACTCACAAGCAGGTCTCCTGCTGTTAACAAAGGAGATGGGGTCCCTCTATCAGACTGAGGTGCAAAGACAATTAGCACTTGAGGAGTAAGGATATGATGAAAGCAAACACTGAAAACAAAAGTTTTCAAACAAAAGAAGAAGAGGGTTCTTCACCCATTGTGTAATAAACCTGTATTAACTATATTAATTTGCACAGAACAGTAGAAGTTTGCAAGACTTCAAAAAGTGACTAGAAAATTTGGTGGAAGAAAAGTTCACTGTGGCTTGTACTTAATAGTACCAAAATGCCTTTTTTTTTTTTTTTGAGACAGGACACCGGACTAGGGAGATCTTTCATCTTGACCCTGTTTGACAGGATGGTTTTAAAACTGGTAAATTAGAATTCAAATGAGAAAGCTGGTTAAGTATACTAGAAAGCAGATACCTATTTCATTTATCTATGGTGATGCGAAGATGAGCTGGCATCTACAGAAGGAAATTCTGAGAATTGTGTTTTAGTGAGACAACAACTGTCTCTCTCGCTCAGGATGGCTGCAAAAGGCAAAGAAATCTGGTCCAATTTTTCAAAGGAAAGCAATGACTTCTTCAGAAGGGACAGTTTGATTTGTGACCTTGGTTTTGGCCCAGAGTGGCTCCCAGTCACAGGAGTGACTCTTCCTTCCATTTTCATTGCAGTGGCATTTTGTACTCCATTATGTGGGCTCTCACTGTGTGATATCTCAAACTTGGTGTCACCAACAAAGACACCGCACAACAAAGACAAGTGAATCATGTCCTAAGCCTAATGAAATAGATGGAACAAAAATCTTTTCTATACCAGGATATACATCAAAGCGTAAGCTCAGGAAACACACAAACGGGTGCCTGAAGGGAAAGAGGAAAACCGACAGGACTCAATCGCACTCAGACGATACATTGTGAAGAAATATCTAGAATTTGTCGTCACGTACCTTTCTAGATCAGAAAAGTTAGGGAAGAAGTTGTGTCCAGAGACACATAGAGGAAAGGAGGCACTGACAGACAAACGTAGTCAGAGCAACAGAAGTCAGCTTATAATTAAATGTATATTCTCCAGCCTTACATTTAAAAAGTAGGAGGTGGACTATGCAGCTTCAAGGCTTGTATCGTGCCAAATTTATTTTGGGCCAACTTGACCCTGATTGTATTTGGTTCAGGTGTGCTCTCTCTATCCTTTACATGTATGTCAACTCTAAAAGGTACAGCAGTGGAAATGAAGACCTGGATGACTATCATGTTTCCCAAAGAATAACTATGCTAATTATTGCTAATTAGCAAAGCAGTGTCTCATTTTTGTATAACAGAAATGCTTTCTAAAACATTCCTGTAACTTTACAACTGTTAAGTAAATTTGTTACTGTTGAGTAAAATTTACTTAATAACAAAAATTAACTAAAGATACAAAAAACTGCAGATATAAAAACTGAGAAGTGTACTAATTGTCTACGGAATCAGGAAGTAACTGAATGAGAACTTTCAATTCTGCGTTTTTAAACAAAAGCCTGTATTCTTTCAAGAGGACTTTTTTTTTAAAAAAAACTTTCTGATAAAAAGACTTTATTCCTCACTTAAACATTTGAAACTGATGGGCATATGAGCTGAATTATTAACTAGCTTCATTAAGTGGTACCTAGAAACTACCCTTTGAAGTGAGCAACAGCTCTTCAGACTACACAATCAGTTCTTCGATGATCAGCTGTGAGGGAAATAGTTTCTTACAAGATTTGCAGGCCACACCAAATTTTCCTCTAGAATGGATCTAAAGTACTCTTATGTCCTCAGACACATTTAGGTTTTCCATTAGTTAGTAGATTTTGTGAACTGTTTGGCCTCAGATGGTCTACTACTTGTTTTTCTCATGTATTTCAGCATACACATCAGCAGTCTGGTACAAAATTTTTAGTGATCTGGGACAAAAAGTTTGGATTTCTACACTAACTTCGTAAGTTTGGTGTTTTTTTGTTTGTTTTTCCTGCTACTCCAATAGTCACCTTGTTACTTAATCCTTCTTTCATGGCACTGTTACCCTCCAGCACATCTATGGACTTCATCTCAGTATTGCAACATCCAGGTTTCTTACACAATCCCCAGAACATCAGATTTTATTTACTCATATAATTTATACCCGTTTCCACATATGAGTAGTTAATGCAAGCATATCTCAAGAAGTATATCAGCAAGTACACTAAGAGGTTGTACAAGTGTAGTATTTTGATTGAAGGTACAATGAAATACTTACACTGCAGACAAGAACTAACCTGTTCCGATTTCCCCTTTCTGCAATGGTTAGTTTTAGAGCAGCTGCTTTTGTAATCTCTAAAAAAAAATATAAATTAGGGTCTCTTCTTACCAGGGGACTTGCTGTTCTGTGTACTGTTTCTTCTCTCTCTGCTTCTACGTTGTACAGATGAAACTGCAGATTTGTTCACAGGCCCAGTTCCTGAAGTGAGGAATCCTATCTCTTCTGAAGACACCACTGTCCCTGATGTATTGGATTGACATTTAGCTTTTGTTTTGCTTTCAGGTGAATACTAAACAAACAAACAAAGAAAAAAAGACCACTCAATATTTTCTTGTAATCACTGCAAGGAACAAAACAATAAGTATTTTTCTCCACTCCAAAAGGACACCTAACAATTGTTGAACAGTGTCTATATCGATTATATAACTGTCAGTTAAAAACACTTGTTAAGGTTGCCAAGTTGAAACTCAAGCTCTTACAAAATGTAATATTAAGCAAAACATGAAATCAGAAAACCAGAATATACAGAGTAAGAGTACATGTACTCATGGTCTCAACTTTGCCCTCAGTCATCATACTAGGTATGAGAAATAAAGCAGAAGAAATCCAGGTACACTCATAGTTTCTGACACCTGTATGACAGATTTACTTCGGACAACTTGACAGAGATGGGTAATGCAAAACTACACATGCAAGCAGCGCATTTCTGGTTGGAAACCTCACCCCACCCCATCAAATTGTTGAGACATTACGGTATAATGTTGTTGCTTGCTTTTTGGAGCCCTCTGCTGCTGCTCCACATGTATTTTGCAAGCAACCATTCTCTGAACTTGGATATTTCTCTAGCGATATGGCAAAATCTGTAGGTTAAAAAGGGAAACAAACAAACAAACAAAGTTACGTTTCTGTCCCAGTAAGGAAGTAAAGGCCCAAAATTAAGCACTTGGACTTTACCTTTAGACAGAAAGATGTTCTCGCTGTCACCTGTTCTAGAGTATTAATCTCTTCTGCAAATATCCTATCAACCAACATCTTAAAGATGAATGATTGTTCAGAGTCTGCAATGTTTCCTTCCATGAAGGAAAAGAAAGCTTTTGGAAACTGGTATGTGTGAGTGTGTAGAGGGGAAAATGTCATTGTATTTGGTAATAAGGTATTAATAATTCCAAAAATCTCTTTCCCCCCTGAGTCTGTATTGCTCAGCATTAAATATATAAAAGGCAGTGTGTATGCATATTAATAGAAATACATATACATTCTGTGTCAAAGCTTTATTATAATTTTCAAACAGGCCTGTGCAACTACAGAAGCTGAAAACTAGTGGCAAAGATAGTTCCTCCCAGCAAGCCTCCTGGACTTTCTAGTCACTCAGTCACTTTACTGTAACATTTGTTCTTTAAAATGTGTTGTCTATATGCATTACATTAGTAGTATTAATTAGCTAATATGAAAACCATTTGGATAGATATGCCTTTTTGTCCAACATCAGAACCACAACTCCTTCCCAAGTGTAAAAGCAAAGAGAAGGAAGGAGGTCTGTAGTTCATTACCTTCACTAGCTAGAATCCAGATTTCTCAAGACTAACTCTTATGAATGGGGAAAGAGAGCAGGTCAGAGTAGACACAGGTTGCACATTTTGGAACATCATCAATAGTGTGATAAGACTTTTCTTCACGTGATGATTTAAACCTCTCCATTCCTGGTGACTTTTACATAATTAATTTAATTCTAGAAAAATGAGTATGCAGCCTTAACCTAGTGAGAGATCATCCTTCTTAAGCAAGCATCCTAATTTGCATGCTCCCTAGAAACAATTCTACAAATTTATTATTAAAAAAAAAAAGAAAAAAAAAGGAAATCAATAGCTACAGTACAATCTGAAAAGCAAGCTCTTATCAGAGGATTTAGAAATCAAACTACATTAATAAGAAAAAAAACGCATACTAAGATTTATTGAGATAACCATTATCAGGAAATTATTACTACTTGCTAAAAGAAGTCCAGAACCTCTGACTGAATAGCAGTTTTGCTGCGAAGGACCTGGGGATGCTGTAGTACCCAGTAAGGCTAACGGCACCTTGGGCTGCATAGGGATAAACGTGACCGGTAAATTGGGAATTTAATTTCCCTGACTGGTAAATCTCTACTTGCAATGCTGTGTCCATTATCAACCTTACTGTTGTATGTGTGGAACTGAAGCGCAGGGAGGGATACTGTGCACTGTTCTTTCCAGATTCCTTTTTACTGCTGTGCTTATAGGATCTTACCCACCAACTCTTTTAGTAATCTTATATAAAATAGGCAATAATAAGATTTTAATTCTAATAGCATCAACCTAACACACACAAAGCTGGTTCCAAAGCTCTATTTATTTATTTATTTAAGTGAACATGCTTCTGATTATGGATTTACCACATCTGTGGAAAGACTCTTCACTCAAGCCTAGTACTGCTGCAGCTTTGTCCTGAATGCTGTTTGGCAGAGAATCAAACAAACTACCAAAGCTGACAGATGTGAAAGTTTTGCCTTTTCATTTTATTGAAAAAATGCCAAACTGTTCTCAAAAAACCTGCTATGTCTCACTGGTTACATGACTCCTGTACCCAGCTGGAACCATGATGAGAAGCTAAATTGCTAAAATTAGCAACTCAATCTCACATGAATGGGGTTTGCTGCATTAACCAACAAAGTAAGCAAGAGCTTCAACCTTCAGACAGGTTTACTGCTAAGGAGAGTGAACAAAATAGGAGGAAAATTCCCCTTGAACTGGTATTACAGAAATGTTGTATTTCCACTTTAAGAAGAAAATAATATTAATAAGTATATATATATATTTATTATGAGTAAGAGTGGATTAAAATATGCCCATTTATGGCAAAAATCAAAACAAGGACAGGAATTCACTGAGGCTAAGATGACAATGCTGAACCTGAACTGTGAACATACTAAGACTTTTTTATGCAAAGAACTGCTCTTTAATTTGTTATCTTTTAAGCTGGGAAGCAGAATAAAGCAGGTTTCTACCAAACTGTTAGTTCTGTGAAGAGGACCATTTGAGGCTCGATAGCTGTCACAAAACCAATGAAGTGATAAGAAACATCGTGGAAGAAATAGAGAACAAAATAGCGAATGCCTTCGTGTCACTGTAGAATTCCATAGTTTTCCTAGGAAGCACCACATGGAGCTTGTAACAGCCGAGCTCAAAACAAACAGAAGGAAGCTTTTTGTGCAATAGATTGCGAGCAAAGAATCTCTTTGGTCAAAGGATACCACATGCTACAGTTTACATGGTTTCAAGGGCTGACTTCAGTCAATGGAAGAGAAATCTAAGATTTAGTATGCTGTATCGACCCTAATCCTTGAGTTGAAAATATTTGGAAAGTATAAGGAGGAATGCCCTGTTCTATTTGCATGCCTTGTTCTTGCTCTTCCTTAAGCATCAGATTACAGCTATTGCCTTGAGACTTGACACTGTGCAAGTCGGACCTTTGATCTGACCCAGCAGAGCTGTTTTGATGTTCTTATATTAACACTGAAGGAATTTGTTCCTCCTCTGCTGCTACACAGAGGAATAAAACCGTCTTCTCTACACGGACAGTATTTTACCATTAAGCTTGCCTTGAATTACATGGCACTGAGCTACTGAAAGCCTTGGAAGGCTTCCAGATTCAGGAATAAAGAAGACAACAAATTATGTAGGAGCCTGATGGAAGTACAAGCATAGAAACCTTCCCTGGAGACTTCTACACCTGCCGTGATCCCAGGCCCTGGAAATACCACTAGACAAGAGACAATCTTGCCCCTTTTGAGGATGCGGAGGACTAGTAAGAGAAAGAATACTTCTAACAAAAAGAGGGAATCTGTCAAACCAAAGGCCTAATTAGTCCCCAAATTCCTCTTCAACACAAAATAACCCCCAGTTATTTAGCCAGTTAAATTCCAGAGAACTGGACCAGGACCAGCATCGTGATTCTCACCCATTACACACATAAGGGGGCCTCAAAACCAAAGCACCTTCCCCCCTCCATACAACTCTGGGGCTCTCACAATTAATTCCTCTGTTCTAAACAAGAAAGTCTGGATCACAGATTTCCAAGGTCTTCAACAAAGGAAAAATATACTTCTAAAAATGCAGTTCCAAAGTTTCCAAAACTGAAAACATTTAACCTGTGGTCAGCAGTTAAGATAATGAGTGGACACTCACTAAGGAGCATGGCCAGCTCTGTGTACACTAGCACAAGGAAGGGCTCTTCTCTGTGCAGGGCTGAGCAGAACGGCCTCGTAACTGGCTCAGTCTCTGCAGAAGCCTGATCAAAACATACACTTCTTTCTCTAAATATATACCCAAGAGGAAGACGACTGATCTTTATAACATTGAGAACAATAATGGCAAGTTTCTACCAGCTGAGGATTTCAGAGATAGAAACTTAGGGGAAGGCATCAAAACGCTGATAACACAACAGTACAGTAGTCTTGTCATGTACACAAAATGAAATACTGGGTGCCTACATGTGAACTAGGTCTCATGCCACAGAAACGGATGCAGTACATTTCTTGCTTTTAGTTTGTTTTCAAAACAACAATGACAAAAAGGGCATGTATTTGCTGCCTTAACACAGTAAACATCTAGAATGCCTGTCAGTGATTATTTTACAATTTTGTGCACAGGGAGGACTGGGGTGCAGGTGAACCACAGTACAATTACAACCTAAATGCTAAATACCATTCACATGCAAATAAATTATGCTTTCCACAGAAAAAAAAATTAGTAATTGTTTATTGGAAACAATCTAACCATTTATCTAAATTTTAAACAGAAATCTTTGCTTTCCGTGGCAGTTTTTAAAATACTCTTATTTAAAGAGTAAAGAAAGTATGTTATAACCTAAAAAAGCTTCCACTTCATCACCGTGTATACTTCTGCTCTATGTATTTTTCCCATGCAAATGAGCAGCCTAAGATGGCCATCACAGACTAACATGCTCATTAACAAGGGATGCTTTTTTATTATCTTTTTAGAAACAACAAAACACACCAACAAAAAAACACAATGTTGCTTTATCAAACAAATTCTTCGTTGTCCATTAAAATCCTAATTAAAGAACTCTTTAGTTCTAAGAGTGCAAGAATACTAAAAAGTTACCAGACCAGCATTAATATTGAATATAATTATCTCAAAAATATGCTGCTTTATCTCTCTTTACCCCTTACCTTCTGTGGACTGAACCGCTGTCCTTCCTGAACAAACATTACTGAGGATGGAGTTGGGAAGTGATCTTGTTGTTCTCTCAGTTTTGCACATGCTTCCTGCATGGTCACAGGTTCTTGCAGTAGTCGAGCTGCACCACTTTCTACTGATGCAGAGTTACGGAGAGTGTAAAGAAATTCAGAAGGTTGTGACAGAGGACAAGTCATTTCTTGATCTGCCCCCATCACAAATGACGTAATGTCTGAAGCTACAGGAGTAAGAGGTTCCAGTTGGCTCTCCTCATTTGAAGAAGGTGGATCACTGTTCTCAGTATCAACTAGCAGTGGTTGGCTTCTGTTGGACCGAGGGCTTGAACACTGGTTCTCCATAGGTTCCACTTTCACCATTTCAGCTTTAGGTGTTGAATGCATTTCATCAACAATCTGAAACACGGCTTCAAGATTTACTTCTGTCTTCTTGTTTTCATCAGATGTATTACATGGCCAGTTAGAGGGTAGAAATTCAACTGCATAAGGCGACTGCATTGGAGGACTCTGGGGGAAACAAAATAGAGTGAACTTCTATATTAAAAAAAGGTACAATAAGAGGATGCGCATTGGTTCTGTAATGTCCTGTAAATGAACCTGAGCAATCAACATAGTGTTCATATAGACAAGCTTTCTAGTTTTTGAATGTTATTTTCAGTTAAATCAGGAGGTTTAATTACAAAAAGCTACGACTTTTTCTTATTTTTCATTAAACACCTTACCCATAGCAAGCTTACTTTCTTCTATTCACTGTCTGCCCTGGAGAGAAAGGAAGGTTACCTAACAGTAGCTGGGTACTCTTTCAGATGCACTGTCTGCATACCCTCTTCATTGCAAATAAACAACATACACCCAAGCATTCAAACCAGAGACTTCTACTCTGAGTAGATCTGTTAGGTTACATTAGAACCATCCCCTTCACACGTGACATATGTGATAGAAAGGACAGAGCACATGTATCCGCCTTCAGTTCTTCTAAAACTCAAGCATGGCTGTTATGTATAAAAAACAATGTAAACCACATTTTTAGGAAAAAGGTACGGATGCTGTAAACGTGCATATGGACAACACAAATTGAGGAACTCACAGTTACTTACCAATAACATCTTTTTCCTCTTCTAGTGATTGTCCATATACACATTCACACAGTAAATGATTTCCAAGGATGCTCCAGTCCCAAATGAAAGGGAGTTCAGATACCTATGAAAACAAATACCATAGAATCGCCCTGTCACAGCCTCCAGTCCGGACACTCATATCATAACAGAGAGTCCCACAAATATATGACTTGAAGTCTACATAAATCTGTACAGAAGCCTTATGGATCTTCAGTTCAGAAACACCAATCTTTTTTCTTTTTTTTTTTTTGGTAGAATTCATCAAAGAACCTTCGAAGCATAAAGAAGGCAATGAAGAGTCTTCCAAAAGCAGCAGGTCCTACTCAAAGGAAATGATAAATCACATTTTAACAGCCAATACTTGTACTGCTATTTCTTCTGGAGATCATTCAGATTTAAAGGACATTAGTAGGGTAATTTCTTCTGACAAAAAGTAATATAATGATGCTGAACAGAAACTCGGGTATATTTAAAATACAGTCTTACTTTGGAAGAGATCTGGTAGGAACGTTAGACCTCAGTGTTGATTTTCCTCAGACCTTCTAGCTGAGGTAATGGCTATTAAAAAAGCTATGTCAATAGATTAATATAGAGAATAGGAAGCCACAGGACCAGGAAAGCCATATCAGATCAAATGCCATTCAAGCATCTGGTTTCTCAGCAGCATGAACACCAGAAGTCCCTGAAGGAAGTACCACAAAGAGATGAGACAATATCTTGATCCCTTCCTCTGGGTATATGAAGACAAGTCCTTTAGTGGACTCGCAGAAGTGCCGGTCTGCAAACAACCATACCCTTTTAGGGAGAAAAAGAAAAAAAGATAAAGCCTTAAATTTGAGATATTTAGGCTAAGAAAAATCTTCTCATCAAAGGCAAGTCACCTTAATATTTTTTAAGATATGGGTTTGAATTTAGTTACCTCTGTTTTATTTTTTCCAGTTGCACTTTCAAAAAATATTAACACAAGGTGTTTCTCTTTTGCTGCATGGTTTATTCGTAGTCTTAAGTAGCCAGGATTTTAAGAAAGATCTGTGTTAAAAAATCAACTGCTTAGGGATGAGACCATCTAAAAACACACACCATCATTTTGGGTGCACTGTAGGATCTAGTATACAATTCCAACAGAAGAAAATACCCACACACTAAGACACAGCGCAAATCCTTCTAGTTTACCTAAACATGTTATGACAGACAAGACTGAGAGGGAGGCAGCGATGAAACAGAGCAAAGTGACAAAGATTGGGAAGTCAGCACTCAAAAGACTAAAAGATTGCTGGCCATTTCAGCTCAAGAAGAAAAATGGGCTGATTCAGCAAGAGGGGTGAAAGGGAAGATAGGTATTTCACTTATTATAAGATTAATATAGCGTACAGAGAGAGTAAAATGCAACCGCACCTCCTCAGTGACTGGCTTGAGTCCTTGGGCAATCACTCAGAAGGAGTTGGGATTCAATTTCCTTTTGAAATAACATGGTTGGTTAACATTCTTGTTACAAATAGAAGTGGAAGTTTCTTTTCTTCTTTGTTCTCCCCTATTTATTGCTTCAGTTGTAGAACAATATTTATTGCAAGTGTAGAACTTGCTTCTGTTTTACAGGAAAATACCGACAGCTTAATAAAAATGCTAATAGCAACAATCAAATATTAGGGCTGCTAGTTTAAAATAAATGTGTGTATATACGCACATATATACAGAACACTAAAAACCAATATGTAGCCTCAGTTCACAGCCATGATAAAATAGCAGGGAAGTACTGCACTATTAGTTGTGAACTGTCAGAACAACTGTTGCAGGAGATAGCTGGAGTTTCCTCTCACAAGACTCTCACTTGTCCAAGCAATGGGACTCATCACATTGATCCACACCCTATTCCTACAGAGAAACCAAACGAAGAAGAATACAAAGCTGTACATGATGCCCAATTTCGTTAGCAGGAGTGTACAGAGTATAACACAAATCCCTGAAGCTGTTGATTTCAGAAACTTGACGAGACGCATACCCTAAGCAGCCATATAGCCACATATAACCCCTCACCTCTTCATGTGCTGACTCTCTGGAGCTTCTTCTGGAGTGCGAGCTGTGGGCAGGCAGGCATTTACCTACTGGCCTTCTCTGCCCACGTTCCAGTCGGGTCACCTAGCTCAGATGCGTACTCTACAGCCCAGCTTCTAGTACCAGTGAACCGAACCTGTCTTAATGTCTCCTGAACATAAAGTGACGTTCTTTGAAAGACTCAGTAAGGACTAGAATGAGGCTTAGGCTTTCTTGGTCAACAATTCCCATTTTTCCATCTGGACAACAAAGCACTGTCTTGATCCAAAGGAAACAAGACTGATAATCAACTTGTTGACTGCCAGTGTGCTGTCTCCTGGACTGGTCTAATCATTTCTTGGCTAACTTCAGCAGTTTGGTATAGACTTTGCCAGCGATAATAGACCACAGCATGATCAAACAGCCTAAAATGCTCTGCAAACCATCCTTCAGCAGCACTGCACTGAATTCCTGCAACTGGTGGAAGACACTACTAAGTGGCCTAAACCTCTTTTGACTCCACGCACTGTCTGTGGACTTTCTCCCTTAAAACAACTAGTTTTCACTGCACCCTTTGGACAGCATATTTTGCATCATCTTTCAATCTAGACCTAATAACAGCCATGATGTCTCTCTTGAAATGATCTGCTATCCCAAACACTGATCTCAGCCTTCTGAGACGACAATTTATTTGTTTTATTTGATCACTCAGACTTATTCTCGGGTCCTGCCTGGGAGGAAAAAAAAAAAAAAGGAAAAAAGAAAAGCTTCCACAACTCTCATAATGAAAGTGAGAGGACAAAGACACACTGTGTGCAAAATAAATACAAGAGTACCAAAGTCGTGATTGGTTATTTATAAGCTTACAACAACACATTATTCTGGCTGTAACCTGGCCATCCTGAATAAGCCTATATTAAAAGAAATCATGAATAAAAGACAAAGGTTGATATTTGCAAGACAGGAAACTGGATAATCAAGCTTGGGTAGGTCAACCTATTTTCAACACACATAAGCATAACTTGCTTTGCTTGTCCTCTGTGAGGAAAAAAAAAAAAGTACATGTATTATGCTGTAACACAAAAGGAAGCCCTTGCATTTTTACTTCAAGCCTTTTGATATTTGATAAGCCAGGCCCTCCAAAAGAGGTGTGTTTTCACCAGAGTTATATAAAGCATTTACAGTAGTTATTTTTAATAGGATACCTCTGTGGTGGGGTGGATTCCAAAAGACATCTTAGTTTTTCCTCATTTATCAAATGAGCCTAAGGACTGCAGAAAGTTTGGATGACAGAAAATAAAAAATAAAAATAAAATAAAAAAATAAATAATTTTTTAAAAAATGGGGTTGTTTCCCAGTGTTACTGTAGTATATTAAGAATTGCATTTTGTGCAGGCAAGGATATTCTTAATATATATAAATATATATATATATATATATAGACTTGTTAACTAAAACAAATTCTGGTGAAGCTGAGCACACATCTCATACAGAAAAAAACACTCCGCTGATCAGGACATCCACATCCACTATACTGCTACCCTGAAACCTATCTAGAATTACAAAACTACCTTTTTAAATATGCAGTGGTTCTTCTAAATAGTAAACTAAAATTTAATTTTACTTTCTCAGGTAGATAAGTTTTCAAATTTATGTCCTTTGCTCCAGAATCCATAAACCTACAGTCCATCCATACAGTTTCCAGCTTTCACCTGATTTCAGCATGCTGCACTCACCTGGAAAAAGCTGCAGTGGGCGTACGTCGAAGCTGTAGGACTAGCATAGCCAGTCAGAGGATCTATGTGGGTAGTTGGTGAGCAACACTGCAGTGCAGCTACAAGAAATCAAACACAGTTATCAGACTTCCAGAATTTGTGTTTGGCAGGCAGGGTTCTATTGCTTACTTTGGTTAAACATTTCAATAGTCACATAGCAAACTAACCAAATTCCAGAAATGTATTATTAACTCCTCAACAACTTTAAGACTGATTTATTCATATGAAGATATATTTGTTGTAATATATTATAACACGTACAAATATTATAACATTTTATAAATATATGTGTATTTGAATATATATTAAAATATATGAATATGTATGTCACAATCTTTTGCATATCAATATCACTTCTTTCATTTAGCTGCTTGACTTTTTCCATCACAATATAACATAGATAGGGGATTCACACAAGAAAACCCTAGATATTCATACATACACATTGACATTAAAGAGCAATTTTATTCTAAAAAGCAACTTTGTATATGAGGCAACGTTCTGCAGGTATAATTTTTGGTGACATGCAGAGATACTTAATTTTAAAGTAAAGGCATCATTTGCATCATGGATAATCTCTAAGATTTCCCATCATTCTGAGAAAAATAAATGCTTGATGGTATCATGTTTAGTCCAATGATCACAACAGGGACTAATAAGTATAACTTGAGGTGGCAAACAGATCAAGTTTATTTGCAACATTTGACATTTACATGGGATTTCACATAAGATAGTTGCTACCATAACCAAATGCGATTTTTTTTAAATCTATTCTTATTGCCCTGTTTAATATGATATTGCAGATTTTTTTCTATGATTCAAAGAAACAAACATGGGAGCTAAGCAACAAAGAAAGAGCTAGTGAACATCCTTCTAAGCAAGCATGAGATCTGGGTATGACTTGTAATTTCAGAAGCAAATTCTGAGCAACTTTATGATGAAATCTGGACCTCTTTCAGGAGAATATTTTAGGAACCATGCATATATCCATATATTCCATTTAGGAACCATGAATATATCACAGATCTGGATACTGCTAAAAACCTAAATGATACCTTGGTTTGGTAATATTTCACTCACTGGAAACTCCAAAGAATGTTTACAAACGCAAGAAAAACACCAAAAAAGCTTTTAAAAGACTATTGTAAAGGCGAGGCAAGAGAGCAATGACAAACAAGAGGTTTCTTGTAGCCCGTTAAAGTGACCCTAAGGAAAAGCAAACACATATTATAAAAACATTATTTTCTAATGAAAGAAAAGGAAGGATGTGAGGGCAGAAGTGCTTGTGAAGTACTAGGTAAGTGTAAATTATTAATTGCAGATTATTTTCTACAATATGCTACAAGATAAATGACAATATTCTTTTCACAGCTAGTAGAACTTAGGGCAAAAGCAACTCATTAATCAAACACATTTTTATGTTTGTAAATCAAAGTGAGGAGAACAAAAATAACTGTCTAGAGGACAAGAGACTGATGACATTCTGAATGTTTCTGAACTAGAGGAAGTGATATAAACTCAATGGTTTGCACTGAGAAGATTATTTTTTTTTTTGGTGGCTCACAGGCTACAACAGTGACTAGATCTAACAGCAAGAACAATGGCATTTGTGCAGTATCATGAGAGATAAACAATGAGTCAATTCAGAAGCAAGTCTACCATAAGACAGAGGTCAATTTTAGATAAGCAACATCATCATCCATGGTCAAAAAGGGAGATCCACCATTTATCCAAATAACTTAAAAAACATTCAATAAAGCATTTACTGACAGGCAGCATTATCAAAGGTAAAAATGTTGATTCATTTACAGTACTTCATGTCTTCATATTGAATTAATTCATTCGACAAACGTATCTGCTTCACTCACATGCTTTTGTCCTACATTAAAAGTAGTGTAAAACTGGAGCGAATAAATTTCCAAACTCTGTTGTCCAAGACATAGTTAATCTAGCCACACCCAGAAGAAATTATCAGCTAAAGCACATTTTGTTACTGGCTGCTATGAAATAGTTGACAGTGAGCACGTCTCTCATTCAAATACTAAGGAGACAGGCATGAACAGTATCTTAGGGAATAAAGGAATAATTACGGAATAAATTAAGAAAGAGATATAGTCCTTTTCAGCAAACAAGATGGATCAGCCTCAGAATAGGTTTAGTTTCTGTCAAAAAAGAGACATAATTCTGCCCATACAGGCTCTGGATGGAAAAGGAAAATTTCTCACAGTCTAAAGTACACAGTATGTAGAATATGAGCGCCAATGTACAAGAATGGAATTGCTGTCAGTGGGACACTGAGGACAAGCAGAGAGCAATTAACAGCACAGCTCACAGAACAAGGAAAAGACCAAACACTCTGCATGATGAATGTTCCTGCACAGAAGTCAAATGATCGTATTTCAATCATACTGAAAATATATTTGGATATCCAGACAGGTTGCAAAGAACTCAAGCAAAGAAATCAATACTTAAAGAAAAATATTTAGAAGCATATTAACAAAAACATTACAAGGAAACACACGTTATAAATCCTGACAGTTGAACAAGAAAAAATAGAAGGAAATATAATGGAGGATTAGTTGACATTGGATAATATATTATGGGGGCTGAGTCAACAAGAATGCTTTTCATTTATTTAAAAGGAAGTCACCCTTCACTGCCCTCTTGAAAGACCTGCAGCAGGTAAATGAACATGGGTAATGGTGATCTTCTTGATATGATACTTAGATTTCCAGAAAGCTTTTAACAAACTCATCATCAAAAACTCTTACAAAACCTAAGCAACAACAGCGTGAGAGGGAAGGCTGTACGTTTGAAAAAACAGTCTGTTTTAAAGACTGGACACAGAATATAGGAATAAGCAGTCACTTTTCACAGGTGAATGAAGCGAGCTGGGGAGGACCTGCACTAGAACTCATGCGGTTCATCATTTCAATAAACTACTTTAAAAATAGGGTGAGGGAGTAGCGAGGTGATGCTTGCTAATTGCACCAGGCTTTTCATGGCAGAAACAAGCAGCCAGCTATGGAGGCATGCAAAAAACCCTATGAATCTCCCAAAGCTACCACCTACCAGATAAAGCTCTGTACTTTGGTAAAATAAAAATTAACATCAGCTTGACGCTCAGGAGCTGTCAAAAAGACCCCCAAAATCAAAAATGGCAGGTTGTTAAAAGCTATTATAAAAGGGAATGGAGAAAGAAATAGAAACATTATTATTCCGCTGCATAAACCCATGATTCACCCACACTTTGACCACTGTGTATTATTTTTGATTTTACAACTCTATAAGAAAATAACAGAACTGGAAAAAGTCACAGGGAAGGCAACATGGGTGATGTACAGAGCACTCCTGAACAAACAGCCAAGCCAGGTAGAGAAATCCAGAAAATTCTAGAGAAATCTCCAATCTAGAGAAAATGCAACCAAGGGAAATCACTAAAAGTATTTAGAATCACAAATGGTGCAGTGAAGGGGATATCCATAGAGACACATTTACACATGTACGCACAAAGAAAACAAACTAACAGAGATTCAATTAATATTTAATTGGGTTAAAAGAGACAAGAAAAGGTGTCTTGCACAAAATGCAATTAAGTTATGAACTGAACTCCTTGTCACAGATCCCATATATGCAACAAGTCTACATTGGTTGGGAAAAAAAGACAAGTTCATGGAAGTGAAATCCACTGAGGGCTATTAAATTTGACAACTCATGTTACAGTTGATTAATACCTAAGGAAGAGTAAAAGAGTAGAGCAAACATGGACTGACGCTTTTCCAAAATGCTCCAACACTGCAGCCTCAGGGAATTACTGTCAAAGGAAATGATGAGCTATATGGTCATTTGATCTGATTAAGGCTAACATTCTCATCTCCAAAGCAGAGATCTATATTCTCTGCTCCAAAGCAGAGAGCTATTGAGGCATTCGCTAAATCCTGTTTTCTCAACATTGGCAAAATTAAATGAATTATATAAAAATAAGTAAGTGAAGTGTAGCTGGAGGGATGACAGCATTAATCTCACTAAAATCATTCTGAAGTCAGCTATCAGTAATACTAATGGAATTGATTCCAGGAATTTATGATACAAACATGATATTAGCAAAACTTATAGAACCAACCTAGTTGTTAGCAGTGTGGAAAAACAAGGAATGGTCTAACATCTAGCTGTTGGAAAATAAAAACCAAAAGCTTCTAAGATTCATAGAATCATGGAAAAGACCTCTAAGATCATCTGGTCCAACCATCACCCTACTGCCAATGTCACCCACTAACCCATGTCCCAAAGCACCACGTCCAACCTTTCCTTGAACACCCCCAGGGATGGTGACTCCACCACCTCCCTGGGCAACCCATTCAATGCCTGACTGCTCTTTCTGAGAAGAAATGTCCCCTCATTTCCAACCTGAACCTCCCCTGGCACAACTTGAGGCCATTCCCTCTAGTCCTATCACTAGTTACCTGTGAGAAGAGGCCGACCCCCAGCTCCCCACACCTTGCTTTCAGGTACCTGTAGAGAGCAATAAGGTCCACTCCGAGACTCCTCCTCTCCAGACTAAACAACCCCAGCACCCTCAGCCACTCCTCACAGGACTTGTGTTCCAGGCCCTTCACCAGCTTCGTAGCCCTTCTCTGGGCACAGTCCAGGGCCTCTTGTAGTGAGGGTAGTGAGTCCTTCTTGTAGTGAGGGGCCCAAAACTGAACACAGTACCAACAGCGAAAATTTGGCCTACACTTTGTACATCAGCGGACTTCCGAGGCCTGAAATCAACCACCCCACAACACCACCTCCTCCATAACAACACTCCGTAACAACAACTCCTATGAGGAGAGGCTGAGGACACCTGGCCTGTCCAGCTTAGAGGAAAGAAGGCCAAGAGGTGACCTCACCGCTCTCCACAGCTTCCTGAGGAGGGGAAGTGGAGAAGGAGGCACCAGTCTCTTCTCCCTGCTCACCAATGACAGGATGAGCAGGAACAGCATAAAGCTGGACCAGTCTGACTGGACATGAGGAAAAATTTCTTTACCGTGAGGGTGGTCAAACACTGGAATAGGCTTCCTAGCGATGCTACAAAGGATCCAATACAAGCATTTATCTCAAGTCTTTCAATCACAGGTCATATACACACACACACACAAATGATTACATAATCTCCTCAACAGATCAAGTTCCATTTTTTTGTCCAAGAACAGAAAAACAGTTCACAGACAAAAAATACACGTGAAGAAATTACAAAAATGTCCCATGGAAATCATGAGTCACTCCATTAAGCAAACTAGAAACCATTGCGATAAAATGGAAATTCTTATATACATCTCCCTCCCCTCGAGACAATATTATTTTAAGTGCTTTACAATGTTTCAGTAGAGAAGTACAAATCAATCATAATCTTTGCTGAAGACACGAAGGCTACAGCTATACCAGTAAATTAAATGCATCCAGATCTGTTCTCTGGCACAGACTCTGTTAATACCATTAAAATTTCTTACTCTTCCAAGTCAAAACAGCCACATCCAAACCGCCTGTTGGGAATGGTCCCACGCCAACTGCAAAACTTAGCAGAGTACTTTCCAGGCAGAGTGCTAACTAGGCTAGCAGTCTAATTCTAGAGTGGATCAAGACACCCAGGCTCTTTACCTGTGAAGTTCAATGCACTAGCATAGGCACAGACAGATATGCCTAAGTTCAGCCATGGTTTCAACAGAGGCATACCTTACCAAATGTATCTGGGAGTTAGAACCTAAACGTAAACAAAATCTGAGAACATGAAAATAGCTCTATGCTTATAGCTTGATGTATACCTATTTGCCCTGCATGATGTTCTAACAGCACATGCCAGCTCAGGAAAGTCCCCAAACAAATACAAATACAGTATGATCAGCAGCAGATCTTTTCCACGCTTGAACAACCATGGTAATTTCTCCAAAGATCTGTTGGAAATTGAAGGAAAACATATACCTCTCTATGTACTCAAGATAGCAACAGACATTGATAAACAGTGTTAGCAACTCACTGTGCCATAGGGGATGAGACTGACACTCCAGCTTCTTCCATTCTTCTCAAGCACACGCTACATGCAAAATACCAGGGAAGAACCCTGAAGACCACCTTTTCAGTGTGACCTTATCATGTCAGTTCACAAAGTTATGCTTAAGGGAAGTGAGATGACTTGGTTTTATGATGAGTACCAGTACCAAAGCTGTGCAGGAAATTATGGAAAGCAGCCGTACCTGTTCTTGTCAGATCAATTAACATGTCATGATGGACCTGAATGCAACAGCTGTGCAAGCTCTGATCCTTTACCAACCAAAAGACTGATGAGAATGAGGATGACATCCAAGGTCTCTTCCATAAAGGAAAATGGGAAATGTCTTAGACATTTAGGTGGGATTAATTGCATTACCGCTACACAGTCTACCAGTTTTCAAAACTAGGCATCTGTGCTCTCTACACCATTGATGAAGAAATAGGCTCATCAGAAAGATAAGAGTTGTCTTCCAAAGGTATATATCTAAGAAAGTTGGAATGACTCAACATCTGGGAGGTGCCTGTTTCTCTCTACTGACTATATATGTAATCTGACAAGCCCAGGCATATACAATTCAATATTATACATTCAGATGAATCTTAGGCAAGATGAATCCTACTACTAGTTTTACAAGTGCATTACTAATGCATCCAGTCTGCTTTTCTCAAGGGAAAATATGGTGCTATTTATGCTGTGTTAAAACACAGATGCTATATTTTCAGCTGCTTATTTAAGATATCCCTTCTGACTAACACGTATGTGAATTTTAAGCTTTACATATGAGAAAAGATAAATACATATTTATCTTAACAGAAAATGTACCATTCAGAATAATGTGACTACTCCTAAGCTCTCACTCACCAGAAAGGTTATCATATGTAAATGAACTCTACAGCCACAGATGTATTCAAAAGACATGACTGGACCTGCAGTATCAGGTGGCACCAATAAGTAATGTTTCTCACATAGTCTCATTGACTTATTTTTCATTATTAGAATACTCAATCAAGCTTCACTACATTTCTTTTATGCAATCCTACTACTATCAAAGGTTTTGCAGTTAGCTGAAGTTGCAGCACTAAATTCTTAAAACAACTATTCTCTAATACTAGAGAAAAAAATCCAGAGGAGCATCTAATTTTATTGCCTTTCCAATAAGGATCATAATGAAAAAACAAGGAAATCTTTTGGTTTCTTAAGTTAACAAAAAAATTTGAATATATATAGTGACAAACCTTTCGACAAAGTTCTACTTTGATTTAATGGCACTACAAAAACATTATGTTCATTATAAATGAAATGAAGAGAGTCAACTACAAGACCGGACATAGATTCTTTCGGCCTGTCACTTATGAAATACATACTTTAAGATTAACTGTCACTTTTCAAATAGGCTAACCTTGGTTCTGTGCTCTCAAGATTAGGGAAAGTAGACTTTTTCATGTGGACATATGAAAAAATAAGCTTTCAGCATTCTGTACGGTATAGTATACAACAAAAAGGATAGCAGAGAGATGAAGAGATACACAGGAAGAGAAGTAAAAACAGTGTCCAAAGTGGCAGTGAACATGAAGTGGTTTATAAAACAGTCAAATGAAATTACAAACCTTTTTTCTCAGAAGTACTAATGAACTCATTGGAGTTTTCAAAAGTCTCAGACTCCATACCTTTCTCTATTTTTGTTTGAATTACACCTTAATTTTCATACCTTGCAAAATTTGGTATGCTTTTATCATGCTTTCCCCCTGCTAATGATTCTGTCTGTACTTTTCCCATGCTATTGCAAAGGAGAGAAAAGATTTTTGAGCACCATAACTGATTTCTTCTTCAAACGTTTGTAACTACAGTGAGACAGATTAGCGTCATCCAGTTCCAGAGGTCTACGTATTCATGTCTAAATCTAACCTAGTCACACTCAACTCCTCTACAGTCAATACTGCAAAATAGGGTGGGATCACTCCTGTCCTGGTAGTGCCTAAGACAAAGTCTAACACAAGCTATACGAATCAAACCCTAGAGATGTCCATTTCCTTTGTTTGACTATAGATGAGGTCTGGGGGACAAGCTGAGATATAAGCATCTAAAATTCAAGAAGACGGATCTCAGCCTATGCTCTGTGTCCAGACAGAAGCAAGAAGTAGGGACCGTTTCCCACCTTAAGCTCACATTCTCATGTCACCCTGCTCCTTGGAGGAGGCTTAATAACTTGCAGCTTGTGATGTAGGCACTAGTCACCAGTAATCTTTATAAGCAGCACAGGGCAAGGAACATATGCCAAAAGTTCTTAAACCTTTACAAGCGTACGAAGGATTTGCATAACTCCTCAGAATCCTTCCTTGACAAGAAGTATGTAACGGAAAGTAGTGATTATTGTTTGAAACATGAGCTAATATTCTCTGCAGAGGTCGCAGAAGACACACACAAAAGATGTGAAGATTTCATTGTGTACTTGTTGGAGAAAGACAGCAGCCATCACATGCCGGATTTCTAAACAGGGATATCTGACTCAGTGAAGGTGCAGCTGCCAAGGGAGGAACAGGCAGAAAGTGAGAGTAATAACTGAGTTTTAATTTGTTCAAGGAAAGAGTCACTATGTTCTGAAGTTCTAGGGAAAGAAAAAACTAACAAACAGAAGCCCCCCAAACTACTGCATGTTTTATTCCAGTTCAAAGCAAGGACAGAAGAATAATTTGCTTCAACTACTTCCTAGGAAAAAAAAACAACACTTGGCTGTAGGAAGACTGAAAAGTTTAGCAGAAATGTTTTAGACAAAAGAAGGTAGTCAAGACTTTTGTAACTCTTCAGTCTTAAGTGCATAAAAATACAACGTTGAAGAAGCTAATAAGAAAAAAATAATAATAATAATAACACAGATTATGGACCAGAATTAAATTTTCTGCAGAAGACTTTTGACTGACCTCCAACTTAAAAAAGTTACTTGGGAAAACGTAGGACTGAGGAGTAGTATATTACTTTTCAACAAGTTATCAGTGGTTTAGTATCATCCCCCTCAGTTTTCCTTTATTTAAAAATAAATAAATAAATAAATAAATAAATAAATAAGTTAGGCTAACACTGACTAGTTGTGGACAAATACTTTTCTCCTCACCGTCAACAGGGAGGCTACATGGAAAATCACCAGGGGACACTCCAAATCTAGAGGAAGGACAGGAACATCAAACAGGGAACCTTTTTGCTTTAAAAGGTCTCTCATCCTCTTAGACTTTAAAATTTCTAATTCTCCCTTGAAATACACATGACACAGCATTATAGAAAAGTTATAACTTTCAGAATTTTTTCTCACCTGTTGGATAATAGGTTTGTGAGAACTGCATTGAAGATGTGTAGCTGCTGTATTTTGGAGGGGAAGTGGCAATGGCTTGAGACCGTTGCTGAAGCGGCACAGGAGAGGTGCTGGGCTGTAGTGTGTACGTGACCTCTGTCGGAAACCTCTGGAGTACTGGAAAGGCAACCCCTTTATCTGAAAAGGCTGGGGAAGCCTCGTGTCCTGGAACAAACCCAAGAGAATTCTGCCATGTTCTGGAAGGGACTGGAGTCCGATCTAAACTTTTTGACGGTAAAGTGCTGTGGTTGTGGGATGAGGCCGATATGTAGGAGTAAGGAAATAAACTGTCTTGATGATAAGGTCCATGAAACTGTCCTACAGTCAGCAGTCCTGCATTGGGTACAAAATAAAGTAAAACAAGTGTGAATGAAAGGAGTTTTCACAGGTAATGAAAGGTAATATGGGGAGCCAAGGCTCTAAAACATTATTTGGGAAGACAACACTTCTTTCAATATATGTAATCCAGAAACAGACTGTATTCTTCCACCTGAACGTACAGTAACAGCTGCAGTGGCACATGGGTGCAGTGTCAGTACACGGCTGTCTATGTAGCATTTCTCCATGAGCCTGCAGTAACCAGTTATCTGTATTTATAAATGTAGTATAATGAACATATAATGCATAGTAAATTAGTAAACCACACTAAACCAATTTTAAAAGTACTGTGTGTTAAATCAGACAGGATATTAAAAATAAAAAATGAAAAACAAATCATAAAGCCGGAATATATGAAACTCCAATGCTGAAAGCTCAAAGACAGCCAAAGAAAGGCAATGTCAAAATCCTCCAAGTGGTTTTGAAATCCAAGCTCAGATGTTTCAGGACAAATAGTTTAATTTGTCAAGAAAAAAAATAATGATAGAAGCATTTATTGTTGAATCTGAAGAAAGAGCAGCAGACAAGGGCATAAAAGCAACTGTTTCCTCCCAAGTGTCATTCATCGTACTAGCCTCTTGTTCTCTAGTATGAAAAACTAGAACTGCAAATTAGCACCGGAGGAAGCCAGAGCTACATATCACTTGGCTTCTGTGTAAGTTACAGAAGGACACCAGTGATAATGAAAAAGGGAAGAAGTATTAGAAGTAACCTGTAAAAGAAAAGAATAATGAATTTGTAATCAAGATCTTGCATCAATGCTTACAGATAAGGTATTTTCACTTAGACCTTGTGGTTTTGTTTGTTGTTGTTGTTTTATAACTTTTTGAAGTGTTAAAATTTTAAAACAGCTATTTTCCTTAGCCAGGTTATGCCCCAATTTGATTTGGATTTTAATACTTCTGCATGAACAAGCAAGTCTTTTTCAAGAAGGGGAACGAGAAAGAAGGCTACAAGCTTTGTAATTCATCGTTGTGTAGGTTTAAAGAATATTCTCTCTTATATACACAGCCTTGCTTTGATTAACATCAAAGATCACTTGTCATTTTTAAGTCAACTTTTTTCCAGTCAGCATAACTAGTTCAGTTTAGATACCATGTCTTATGCCATGATGACATAGTTTCTGTTAGAGTTTTTGCTGACATTCTCAGAACACTGACTATAAAACTCAGAATGTCTTTATGCTCATTGAATTCCTAAAAGAACTACTGTATTTATGACTTTTCCACAGTACCGTATACAGCTATGCTAATTATAAGCTTAAGAACGGTTTGCATCAAACTAGACTTTTTAAAAAACAGCCTCACGTTTACCTCTTTCACTCTTATAGTAGGAACTAATTCAAGAAACGGGTAACATACAGTCATTATTCCACAAGTTCATATTAAACCACTAGGAATCACTAAATAAATACCACCTGCCCCCTAAACGTTTTGTAGGAGTTTACGTATAGGACTGTTTATTTCCTGTTCAGTATTTCTACCATAAAAAACAGAGAATGAAGAGAATATGAGGATTCCTTTCTTCCTATTTTACCTTTGGATAGGGAAATTAAGATTATCTAGTTTCAGGTTACAATTATCAGGTTACAATGTACCAGTGCTTTAACAGGAATTGTTCCTGGACATTTAACACAGAGCTACATGTTGCAAGACATTTGGAACAGAATGACACTTTGCAAACAAAAATATCTTCCACCTATCAAATTACCTCATATTTAAAGCAAAGTAAGACATGCCCCTAAATAGTCAGTACAGAACAGAGTGCACAGTAAATTGTCAGCCTGTCAGAACTCGACGGCTATAAAAACTGATGTTCTCTTTTTCTTTCTAGAAACTCAGACTCCTAGAGCAAAAGCTCTCTAAAAACTGGGACAAAAATGCACCCATAAAAACAGATGGGGGAAAAAAAGGCTGTGTTTTCCTTAGGATTTACTCTATCAATGGCCTGTAGTACACCAGTTCAGACCTGATTTTATTGAAGACACCCTTAATTACTCATCTTAGCCTTAAAAATGTTGAAACAAAATCTTTAAATGCTTCCTAGCCTCAGTATTGAAGCAAGCTTCTTCCCTTCCTAGAGGTTTCTTTTTGTTTTCTTGCTGTTACGGGTGCAATTCCACTCACATTACAGAAAACACCACACGAATTAGATTACAGTTACTACTTGGAAACAACAACCGAGAATAAATACCAGGATACCCTGATCTGCCCTCAGCAAGGGCTGGTACTGCCGGAAGCAGTACCACCGTCTGCTTTTTCCTGTCTGGTTGCAGAGTCCCGCCACTTCTCCCACCCCGAGCCTCACAGTTCTGCACCCAGGTCAGCCCTACAGGGGCAGCCCGCTCTTCCCTTCAGGGCACGGTGCACAGCCAACGACTGCAAGGAAGGTGATGGCAATGTGTGGTCACGGGAGCCGGGAGCAGGACTGCTCTTTTGGTAGCTGCCCGCGGTTGGGCCAGGCTGAGAGCACAGCAAACGAAGACACTCACACCTTCCTTGCGCGGCACCAGCTATAATTCCTCTGCTCTTATCTGGAATTTGTGGAATGATCCTCCAAGAGCTCAGGCTTGTCTTGGAAAACTCGGACCCTCTCAAGGAGGGTTAGGAAGATAATAAAACATATTCTGAGGCCTTCTAACAATCTTACGTCCCGTTCAGCTTTCACCCTGTCATTCGATCCTCTTTACAGACTCTTCTCTCTGGGGAGAGGCCTGTCAGAAATCTTACAACCAGGCCTTTTCTCCTCTACGAGGGCTCGCTCAGCATCCCCGCTGCCGGGCCGGGAGCCGTGCCCAGCGCCCCGCGCCCCGCCCGGCCTCCCGCAGGCCCCGCCGCGCCTCACCGGGCCGGTCGGCCTTGCCGGGCGTCGAGGGCGGCAGCAGCAGGTCCCCGTGCAGCGAGGTGCCGAGCAGGCGCTGGAAGCGGTTGGGCGGGCGGCTCGTCACCTCCAGCCCGGCCGCCAGCTTCGCCTTGTTGGCGCTCGTCAGGCGCTTGAGGTGGACGAGGAGGTCGGGGCGGTCGCGGCGGAAGTGGGGGCTGTGGAAGTGGTGCAGGGGGCCCCCGGAGCCGCCGTCGCCCCCTGGGCCCGGCCCGGGTCCGGGTCCGGTCTCCGCCGCGCCGCCCGCCGGCCCCATCACCACCTTGCGGAAGCCGTAGAGGTTGAGCTGCCGGATGAAGCTGGTGAAGTTGGTGGTCTTGAAGAGGTCGCCGGCCCCCGCCGCCCCGTCGCCGCCCGGCCCCGCGGCGCGGCCCTGCCCCGCGCCCAGCAGCTCGGACTCGAAGAGCGGCTGGTCGATGAGCAGCCCCTCGCCGCGGGCGTCCCAGCGGATGGAGCGGAACAGCGGGCTGTTCACCAGCCGCCACAGCTTGGCCGGGAAGTTGTTGGGGTTGATGGGGGCGGGCAGCAGCGGCTCCTCCATGGCGACGGGACGGGACGGGACGGGACGGGACGGGACGGGACGCGGCGGCCGCTCACGCCCCAACGGCCGCCGCGCGAGGGCCGCCGCCGCCGGGCAGCACCGGAGCCGGCCCGCGCCGCCCGGCACGTGCCCCCCGCCCACGACGCGCCGGTTCCCCCGCTCCCCTCGGCCCCGGCGCCCCTCCCGCCCCCCCGGGTTCCCCGGCACCGCCGTCCCCTCAGCGCCCCCGGTGTCCCTCAAACCCCGCTGGTTGCCCTCGGTCCCCCCCACAGTCCCGCCGTCCCCTCAGTGCCCCCCGGTCCCCCTCAGCCCGGCTGCTGGTCCCTTGCCCCATCGTCCCCTCAGCCCCACTGGTTCCCCTCAGCCCCACTGGTTCCCCTCAGCCCCTCTCAGTCCCCCCACAGCCCCAGCGTCCTCCCAGTGCCCCCAGTCTCCCTCAGCCCCAGTGGTTCGCCAGTCCCCCTCAGTTCATCTCAGCCCCTCTCAGTTCCCCGTAGTCCCTCAGTGCCCCCAGTCTCCTTCAGCCCCTCTCAGTCCCCCCATAGTTCTGCCGTCCCCTCAGACCCACTGGTTTACTGGTTCTCCTCAGCCCTCTCAATCCCCCTCAGCCCCCTGTCAGTCCCCCTCAGTGCCGCTTAGCCCTGCTGATGGTCCCTCAGTCCCGATGTCCCCTCAGCCCCTTCCAGCTCCGCCACCCACTCAGCCCCAGTGCTATCAAGGGCTCCCGGTGGGTCCCAGGAGGAGAGAGACCGAACCCCAGGGGTTGGAGCTGCTGCTGCTGGAACTGCCTGTCTGCGTTGCCAGGCAGTCCTGGGGGCATCATCCAAAGCGCAGGTAAGTGTGCTACTGTCAGCCCGCATGCGTGGGAACAGGTTAAAAACGCCAGGTGCTGAGGGAAACTATGGCCTGAAGGGGAAGTCCAGCCTCATAAATGGCTTTAGCGAAGGATCACTCCTTTGGAGGAGTCCTCAGGGGCTAAGGGAGGCTGCCCGCTTCTCCTCAGAGCAGCTTGCTCAGGAAAGCGAGTCAGCTTCCACAGAAAGTGATTAAATCCTGTGGGGACCGAGGGCCTGCGCCCAGCCTGTGCAGGAGTGCACCCAAAAAGAGGTTGGTGAGCCAGATGATGGCTTGTGCTCCTCACCTTAACTTCTCCGGAGCTGCTGTGAGGGACTGCAGGGCTATGCATCTGCTGGTGTGGGCAATACTCAGGGGGAATTCGGTGCTGGTAGAAGCTTAACCTTATGTATCCAGTGATGGTCACTGAAACAATGCTGCTTGTGAAAGAAATCATGATGTTATACTAGATCTATGAAAGTGTCAGCTCACAGCTGTGTCAGTGCCCAAAAAGGAAAAGAAAGAGAGTTTAGATGGGATTGGAAAAGGAACACAGATGAAAACACAAATTTTCACTTTTGCCCTAAAAGTGAACATGTGCAGCTCTCATCTCTCCCACTCTAGAACCGTTTTAGTAGAGTTAGAATGGAATAGAGAAAATCAGCATCGAGGATATGGATTAACTTCAACAGACGGAAATACTGAAGAAGAAATTTTCAGAGTGGGTTTGACTACGTGAAGATGGGTAGTAAAATTGTAAGTAGTGTAAAGAAAGTGAACGTGACTAGTAGAAGAACTGGGAGGATGTCAAATAAAAGAAATCAAGTTGGGTGCTTACAGGGAAACTGGGTAACTAATTGCTACAGGATGTTTTGGATACCAAAATATTACTTGGCTGAAAAAAAAAATAAAAAGACCAGATATATTCACAAAGAGAAGTACATCCAGGGCTCTTAAAGATGGCACTTGTCACTGGTAGTCCCTGAGTCATAGATTGGTGGATGATCAGCATTCATACCAGAGATGTATTAGTACATGTATATCCTCTTAGGCTCTTCTTAGAGCTTCGGCTGCTAGCTGTGGTTGGAGACAGGCTACAGGGACTTTTTTCTAGCCTAGTACAGCCATTCTTAGAATTTTAGAGCAAGAATCTCTGCTATGAACCAAAAAGGGAGGAGAAAAAAGGAGCTGGGAAAGGAAGAGAACGGTAATCTCTCTCTGTCTGCATCCCATCTATGGGTCATCAGCAGTGAAAAAGATATTCCTCTATCTTTGGCTGCCTTCAGAGCAAGAAAGTAGTGAGAAGATCAAACAGCTGCACATCTTGTGGCCTTAAATACATTATTTGATACTTGTCATAAGATTTCTTTAACTGAAATAATTTTTAATGCTTTGGTTTACAGTACAGCCCCAAACCACCATGGCAAGTGAAAGTGCAGTAAATTATAGAAAGGAGACAAGGTTGAATAAACTGTGATGGGAAACTGTTCTTATTTGTAAACTGAAAGCAAAATCATTCTGCTCTTCTGCATAACTGAAGCGAGGAAAAAGATGTTAAAACTGTGCTTAGCTTAAATATTTTGGGATGTGGTCACTTCAAATTAAAGCAGACAGGTAAAATAAGAAATGGGTCAACAGAAAGCGATCGTAAGGAGGGATTAAGAGAGATGATTTTTGCCTCTTTTCTAGCAGACTGATTACTACTCTGTCCTGTGCCTATCTTTGGCAGATTTAGCACTTTTGCCATAATTCTGAGTCAGTAGCAACAGCAGGAAAGAACAGAAATTTTGCCAGCATTGTTGTCAAAGCTAAAATCCTGGACCATGGAAGAAGTTGCTTTACCCGAGGAATTAATGGCCTACAGTTCTAGCTGAACTCATTAAACCCATGTGAAGATGAAGCCATCTTCCCAAGGGGCTTTGCATTTTTATTTCCTCAATAATAATTTATAATTTATCCTCTTAAGAATTATGTAATGGTTGCTCAGTGTCAACAGCTATAACTTTGAAGTGAAGCATACTGAATGCAAACTTGAAAATCAAGAAAAAGTCCACTTCACAAAATATTTTCTCAGCATTCCTGAGTCTGTCTCTTGTACTATGTCAAAGAAATTATTTAAGGCTTCTCTTCTTTCCCTGTGCAGGAGTGCAAGAAGACTATGACTGCCTGAAGCTGAGATAGGTGAGTTTTTTTATGTCAACCATAACTCTTGTCATACTCAACAATATGTAGTCCATAACTAAAATGCAGAGAATGAGTCTCTAAAACTAAGAAGTTCCTTTAAAGTATTTCCTTTGGTACTTTGTAGCTGAGCCCATAGCTGCAAACCAGATGACTTTTTAAAAATGGAATGTTTTTTCATCAGCTTCCAGAGCACTGCCTGCTCCCAGCAAAGCCATGTCTTGCACCTTTCAGTGCCTCACCACTCATGCCAGGTCACACGAGACAATCTTACAGCAGATGTGGCAGGAGGTAAGCTGAAGGAAACAGCTTCATAGCTCTCTTATAGCTATGTCACACAGATGGGAGTGTGCTTGACTCGCCCAGCAAGCCTGACAATGAGAAGGTAATGATCCCTTTAGCTGTCTTGGTAGGTCAACATCTGAACTGCCCATGTTTTAGACAATGTAGGTGCCCCTCAGAATGTTTTTGGGGAACACTGAAAGTTTCCTCTTACTTGAAACAGATCAATAATAATGAAGTGCTTTTCAGCAGGAAACATAGCTCAGTCAAAAGCTGTTGGACAGTGCAGGATCTAGAGGTAGCATTGTCAGCTGACAACAGTGCCTGGCATTTCCAGCCAGCCTTACTGCTGCTGCTTCTCTACATCTCTCTTTCCCTGCACACTTTCATCGCCCCTCCAGACTTCACTCAACACCCACCTTGACACCATTCCAGCCCCACGCTGACTTACAGCATTCAGTCTTCCCCAAACTAGCAATGCTCTGGGTCTGAAAAGATGGGCAAAGAGTACAATCCACCTGGCAGCACAGGTTCTCCCCTCATGGTGGTCCTGGTTTCCCTTACTCGCAGCTTCAAGTCTGGTAGCACCACTGCTGCCTCCACAATTCAATCACCAACTGAGAACTGCAGTTCTATGCACGAATTCATTGCAGAGATTCTTGTCCCTTTTGGATTTACTGACTATTGAATTTGTTCCTCTTCAGTTGCTCACCTGTTACAAGTCTTTGATGTTTTTGATGCCTCCTCAAAGTCTGAAGTCTTTGATGCCTCCCTTCTTTCAGTAGCACTGACTTTTAGCATAGTTGACTTACCCTTACCATTCATTCAAAAGGAAGATACTCTGCACAGTGTACATACTGAAACAGTTAAGCCAGGCCTGTCAGTCTTTATTTCTGATACAGTTCTGCGAAATGCTTTCCTTTTGGCAAGTGCCTTTGCAGCCATTAAAAAAAAAAAAGTTATGCAAGTCTAAAATAAATTTGCATTTTTTTTTAAGACCATGAATGAAAATGAAAATGCATTGTTCTTATATTTTCTTGATGTACGTTCTTGGTATACAAGTCTATCCATCTTTGTACAACATGACTACTTTGTTAGAAGGCGACAGTGAGCACTTTATTGTCTAACTGTGAAATAAGGCTACAGTCACAAAAGGGAAGTGGCAGTTGTAACACTGAATATTTTGTCCCAGGTCATATAAAGCACCTAAGTACCCCCATAATGAAGGCTTACCCTTATGCTGCTGTCTTCCCTCTTCCCTCATGAACACGCCACTTAATAGGCCAGTCCAGCAGGTTCGCACAGCAACTGGCTTTTCAAATGCAGAGGTTGACACAGGTTCAGAACTGGCTTTGTTTTCAGTAAGAAAGAATAGGATACAGACATGTCAGTAAAATATATGGTTGCATGGGAGACTAAAGCTGCATGACTAACCTAAACTTCGTGAGACTGAAGATGCGTGTGCTGCTTTCAGTAACTCTTTTTAAACATACTGGAGACTGCATACAGCATCTTTCATCTAAGGACAGTTTGACATATATATTAGTATGTACTTAAGAGATACAGAGATACCCAAGGTACCGTAAATAAATGGCAGTGGCCAAAGTTCACTTTTACAGAAGCATAACATTTTGGGAGAGCATTGTACTGCTATTTAACTGTTGAAAATGAATGGCCAGAAGCACATCAAACACACCTCAGAAAGCCTGCATCCGTCTTGTCTGTCTCTCACTTTAAACTTGTTTCCTGTTCAGTACTTGCAGGGTTCACAAGAAGGCCATATATCACATTCCTCTTTTTTTCCCTCTTTCATAACCAAGGCTTAACATGTCTCTTCACATCTGCTGCAGTTTTAGCATTATCTACTAATGGCTTAGCAGATGAATAATATCCAACAATCACAAGCTTGACCTGACTTCTCACTACACCTAAATCTATGTTTATTTTGTTCAGTGGCTGGTATTATAGTACATCATAAGCAGTTCCGGTTGTTAATTTGCTAAGAATTCATGGCAGTTACTGCACTGATAGGGGAAAGCTTTGATCTCCCTGTTTGTGCTAGGTTTAGACACATTTCAGTGTGCACAGATAGATTACCTCAGGCTGAACGTGTTGGCAAATTATGGCTTTATATTCTTTAAGTGATAATCCTTTGTTCTGTGCTCAATACTCACGAATGTTAAGTGCCCTTGCTGGCATTGCCAGCCTGACACTATAACAGTTGTGTCTCAAGCAAAATGCCTATATTCAGCTTTGAAGGCACACGGGGAAATTCTGCTGAAGTACCGTTCCTTCTGGTGAAGGAATGCCAAAAGGGTCATACAACAGTCCTAGCAGCCAGTCTTCCACTGCATAGTAAGATGACATCAGAACTGTTAAGACCATAGCCTGGAAGTTAATCTGTCCTTTCCTGTAGAAACATCATTCACGGTTAACATTCAGAAGCATTGCCTTCAAAGATGACCTTCCTTTGTATGACTGTTTCAAGAGCAAAGGTTAATTTTTAAATGTGACAAGTTATCTTGCTTCTGTTTTCTACTACAACAAAGTGTTTAGGTACCTGCCTGACCTGAACTATTGGAGTAGTTTTATGAGAGGCCTATTCAATTTTAAGATCCCTGGATGCTTTCTAAAAGTTTCACTCCAGTTTCACTACAAACTGTTACGTACCTGCATCACCCTTGGCAGATCAGGCTGACTAAACAAAACAGTCCCCAGCTGCCATTCTGCATAGAGGAATGCAACCAACTGTCAGATGCAGAAGTGAAACTGGCAGGAAAAAGCTCGCCAAGTTACAAGGAAAGAAAGTGGACCATTGCTTCTCCCACAGACTGGACGTTGGGGACTAATCCAGCTATGCAGAAGCCTGTGAAACCATCCCATCCCTAAAGATGTTCAAATCTAACATAACTTACCAGGTAAAAGTGGTACAAACATGTCGAAAAGCTACAGAATCCTCCCTAGCAGCTCTTGTTTAGAGGTAAGGAATTTTTCCCTTCTCCTTACCCAGTCATTAAAGGAGAGGCTGGAGGAAGTTGGCATCTTGGGTAGCCGTTGTTTTGTTTGGTAAAGAACACAGAGCCTCAAAGTAGAAGACTATGACATAGCATGCTTTGTGTCCTACTCTTGATTACTACTTGTGAGAAGGGATACTAAATTCCTAACATACCTTAATGAAGGGAAAGGGTAGCAAGTTACAGCCAGGGAAACGATGAGTAAGATTACACCACAAACTAAAGAATGGGTCCAAACACAGCAGCACTAATATAGAGATTTTATTTCAACTGTATTGAGTTGTACAGCACATTTTGTTTGTCACAATGCTATCAAACTGATTTTAGAGTTTTTGGCCAGCACATTGTGACACTGAAACTCACAAGAGCTAAAAGCAGTTTGGACTAATGGCCTGAACGGAAGAGCCAGGAGTACCTAGTTTCTGGCTTCCTTATTGCTTGCAGTCATTCCAACATGTGCAAAACAGGAACAAATCCAAATTCTTCTGCCAGCCCAATGGTCACTCTTCCATGTCTGGCAATGACTGCAAGGTACAAGGCAAGGGAGAATCTGAAGCAAGGTGCCTTCTCTTCCCAAAGCCATATTGGTTGTTCCCAGTATGGAAAAGAAGCAGAGTCCAAGTAAGTACAGGGTCTTCAGATGATGCTAGCTTTACTTGCACTATTGGGACTTACAAAACCAGAGGCTGACATATCAAAGTACAGGAGAGGGTCATTATTCCATTCCCTCTGATAGAGATGACAAACCATTAGCAAATAATCTGGGAGATCACAACAGCATGAAGTACTTTGCCTTGTTGTTAGACCAAATGCCCTCACAGGTACTCCCTTCCCAACATATAAAGTCTCAGCTCATGACATACAGAATACATAGTACATTTTCATATTGTTGGAAAGAAAACTTGCATTTCTATAAAGAAATGCCTCATGGTCAAACTCTTCTTCCTCATTAATATCTGCAGAACGCTCACCCGAAGCCCACTTTTTTCCTAACCCCAGTTCAGTTGTTAATTTTTTTATTTTTTTATTTTTGGAATGAGCTGGGATTCCCGTTCTCTAGTTTAATGAACAAGTAGAGAGGCAATTACAAGTTGGCAACTCTGAACTTCGACCACTGTACAGGCGACAAAAGAAGATGTCAAATTCAAGAGGCATTTTAGGTAGCGCTGGGGCAAAACAGAGATATTGTTTCCACCACTGAACAGATGCCACATGTCATGTTTATCACTGTAGCTTGGTTGTACATCCTAAAGTGAAAAGCACAGACTGTAGTGTCTATGTCAGCCAGTGTCTTTCCCCAGCCCCATTTTGGTATCAATGCTTCATTCTCCCTTCTTCGGGTTACATTAAGTGCACAGAAATATATAGCAGCATTTGGACTGAAACCCTCACATACACCAGACAGCACATTCCAGGAGGTAAAACAACACATTATGGCCTATACCCTCAAGGTATCAAGTTTTCAGGATAAAGAGCAGTAGGAAGTGGAGAGCTGAGGGCAGAAAAGGGGAGGAGGAGCAACACAGGAACACAAGTTCTGTTTCCATGCCAGGAGAGGATCAGGGTGCCATTCCTGTGTTAGCACCACGCTGTGACACTACTGCAGACAAAGCAGACGGGCAGAGCAGGAAGTGAAAAAGCCAATCTCCCATCTCCCCACATTGCTGGGGGGCAGGGACAAAGTCAAGTGCATTCACCAATCCTAGCGGAGCATGAAAACGGGTGAAATCTGCTTGGCCCGTTTTCAGCCAGAATGAATTTCTCTTCAATGCTCAAGAGAAAATCAATTAGTGATGGCTAATGAGTCTTGTTCACCAAGCTGATCACAAATCACACTCATGGAAAGAGAATCTACAGACCTGCTCCAGGCTGAGGCCCTTTGAAAGCACATGGTACCACCTAGAGTCTGCCCTCTTCCTTGTACAGCAGCTTGCCTTTGCTGGGGGAATTGGTTCTAAACATGCCTTCCTATTGCTTTGGGGGTACTTTGCACAGGCAATATCTGTGAAAACATTGCTTTCCAGCCCACAGAAGAAAGAGGTTGCAATCCCCTCTTTAGCCCTAGGTCATCAGACTACAATGTACGGGCCCACCGGTATCAGAGTGGGGACACACACCGTACTCCAATCTGAGCTCCTCTGCTCCAGACCGATAGTAAGACTGTTGAAGACAGTGCATTCAAGCTTGGTGTTTAAGTGTTGCACCAAAGGCCTTCACAATTACAGTGGAGGCAGAGTCACCCTTCAAACCCATGAGAGAAAAGGCTGGGCTTAGACAGGTCCCTTGGCTGGCATTCAGCTGGAAGCTGTGGCGATGGGCTTCTTCAGATGTTGGCTCATGAGCTCCCTGGCACGAGACACTTGGATGTGGTCATAACAGGAGTTACAAACGAGGACAGGGTCATACAACTGCTGATCAGGGATGGGCAACTTCAGATGGCAGCAACCGGCACAAAACACGTTCCCACAGTTCCTGTGAAGGAGCAAGAAAAGCAGTGAGACGAGAGCTGGGAATGCCACAGCAAATTTCAGCAAGTGCAAAGGACCAAGTTCAGGAGTGAAGTCTCAGCCTTACTTACAACTAGTCAGCATGTTTCTTAAAAAATAATGTGGTTCCCAGCACAATCTGGCTGGCTAGCACTAGAAAGGGACTAGTAGGCACTACTACCCAGAAAAAAGATCAAAGACCAAAAGGATCAAAAAGGAAATGGAAACAAGGACAACATAGCAGACTGGAAACCTGCAGGGAATTTATGAGACCTGGTGAATAAAGGATGGACTTAACACTTTCTCCTCGGAGGTGGAGGGGACAAAGATTGCACTCAAGCATTTTGTGAGGTTTGACAGACAAAAGCAGAGAAGAAGAGTGGAACTGCAGCAAAAATATTGTTTACCTGCAGTGATGCCTCCGTTTGGCCAGCCAGAATTCACAATCGCAGTTAAAACAATGCGAGGCCATGTGGTCTGGAACCCACCGCGTAACCTAGGGCAAACACCAGTCCTCATCAGCTTTAAATCTGTAACACCACACCAACCAGGTCTCAGGACCCAAGATGCAGGCTGAGATGTTGCTTTGGACCAGAACAGGCTAGCCCTGAGAGAGCCCATCCCACAGGTCCTCTTCTGTTGGACACAGCAGCAGCAGCAGAGGATGCAGAGCCTCTTGCACCTTGTCTTAAAGGACAAGGGTTGCTGCTCTCGGCCTTTCCTCCAGCCCACTCTCTGCTGCCATAACCATTGAAGTTACCTGCTAGGAAGAAACATCCTCTCCTGTACCTTTACAGCTGCCGTAACAGCACACGTACCTCCGTCTCCTTCTTATCAACAGGCTCCCAGCTCGCTTCTGACAAACAGTCTTCACTATGATCAGAACAGAAGTCCTCAGTATCACTGCCATCTGATTCCTTCAGACATGTCTGCAAAAAGAGAACAAGTCACAAATCCCCTCAGCTGCCTCAATCACAGAGCCAAGGGCATTCCCTCTCCAGCCACACAGTGCTTATGAGGGGCACGTGGCTAGCTCTGCAGTTCTCCACACAAGGAGCAAAGGGCTGAAGCATTCACAACCGTCTAGGAGCCACTGCCTGGCCCCCAGGAAGCAGAGGTACTTCTGGGTGGCATGAGGACATGGCACTGGGAAAAGAGGGGAAAGGGGCTGAAGAAACACAGCAGCAGTATTAACCATCCACGCTAAAGGTGAATGTGGGTTGGAACGGGTAGTGTGAGGGGTGTGCAGGGACCACTGCTGGCCAGGAGATGCATGGCTGGACTTGGGGTGTCAGAGGCAGTTACTTACAAAGTCATCCTCGTAGTCCATGGGTGGCTCGGCGGGTGGAGCACAGAAGTGGCGGATGTCCAGCCGCAGCTGCAGCTCTCGCACCTGCCTGCGTAGCTGCTCCACCTCCTGCTTGTAGCTGGCCTCGATCTGCCGCAGCCTGTGCTGAATCACATCTGTGGGGAAGGGCAGCCCGTCATCGTCCAGGTAGAGAGGAGGCACAGGAGAAGGACATTTTGGCGGCACGTGCTTGGGACCAGATGCTTGTTTCAGGTGGCAGGGTAGCCATGAACGGCTGGGCTTCGCTGCAGAGCCTGCAAAATGCGTGCCGACATGGCCAGAGCAGACTGAGGCTTTCGCGCCTTCTCTGGCAGACCACTGGCCACTGAGGCACAGGCCAGGCACCCGTAGCTGTTTGCTGCTCAACCTCTTGCTACAACAGCCATAGGAGAGGAGGTGTCTGGGTGCAGGCTCCCCATTGGGGAGCGATGTCACCATTCCTTGAAAACTGTCCCAGTTGGACCCCAGGAAGGAGAACTCGCTGCTTTGGCTCTGGGAAATAGGTTTGCGCCATTGCTCTAGCGGGACTCTCCCCAGCCGACAGAGCTCCTCACAGGGTCCATTCCTTCTAGCATCGCTTTTGCCCTTATCTTCATCCGGGCAGGGGGTGCCCAGCTCCTGACAAGGAGCACTTGGTGCCAGGGTCTCCTGGCTGGGAATGTCTTGGCAGGTGGTGTTTTTCTTGGGGCAACCTCCTCCACTGGATGCCAAGTCAGCAGCCTTCAAGGGTTCCTGGGAACAGGTTTCTAATTGCTTTTCAGAACTGGTAGGAACCCTGTCAACATTTTCCTGCTTGGAAGGATTTGGAGCTGGACGTGTGCCATCCAGTTCCTCCATGTACGTTACATTTCCCTTTTCCGTCTCCAGAGACACACTGCTTGCTGGCACAGATGCCCAGCTGCTCTGTTGCTTGCTATGCACTTCATGCTCAGCACAGCCGCTAAAAACACTGCTGGCTTGCAGGGGGGCATTTTCCTGATGCTCTTCCACCTCCCGTGCCTCGCCTGCAGCCACCATGCTGCCTTCTCCCACGTGCAGCTCGGCTCCCTCAGCAGTGGCATGCCTGGCTTCCAGGCCCACCCGGACTTCCTGACAGTGGTTATTCAGGTTCGGATCGCTAGATGTGCGGGTCAGCGGGCTGCTGGAGTCGCAGGCTGAAAGCAGGTCATCCATAGATCTTGTCTTTGGTAATCTGGAACCCAGAAGCAAAGCAAATCTCAGAACAAAACTCTTGAAATTTCCCTCATTTCAGCTGAAACTGAGATAAGAGAAATGTTCCTAATTAGAGATCACGGGGTGGGTGAGGTAGAGGGGTGCAGCAGCATGAACTGAAAGGCACAAAACTACATCGCAGCCTCCACAATCTGCCTTTTTAGGAGCAGCGGGGAATTATACATGTTCTTCTCCAAGTGGCTGGGACAATGCTACTGAGCTCTTGCTCTCCACAGCAAAGATAATAAGCACAACAGGTAAGACAGAGAAACTATAATGAGCAAGAAGGGGAAGATGACTGTGGGTAGGAGGCAACCTGGGACTGGAGCTCCAGGCTCTTACCTGTCCAAACATCTGCCACTGAACTCCTGGCTCTGAGATCCAGGGGGCAGGTAAATGTCCATATCATCCTGTCCCAGAGGATGTGGGGAGGAAGCTGGGAGATAGACTGCTGTCCAGACGTGCAGTGCTCGGACATGGCACACTGGATGCAGCACCTGCAACAATCGCTATGTTTAGAGATGAACACAGAAGGAAACCTCTCCAGTCTCTCTTTATACAGTCCCCAGTGCCCGGCAGGCACAGAGCCCAGAAGACTAGACCAGGAGCTCTACTCACCTGCTCAGACCCTGGCATATAGAGAAGATTGTGGAAGTTCTTATTGCCAGCCCGCAGGAGGGACCACACGGAGCAGGTACGCTTGTAGATGTTGTGCATCTCTCGCTCGCATGGGCTGTTCCCAAGGAAGGTCCCATAGAGGCAGGAATATGTGTGCTGCACCAGCTTCACCTGCAGCATCAAAAGGAGAACAATTGTCATGGCCACTGGTAAGCAGTGTCTCCTGTCCCCAAGGGCAGTGTCTTCTACCTGTCTAGGATGGTCCATGCACTTCCTATCTAGCTGGTGACCTTACTGTGGTCCTCTGTCACACAGGGCAGGACAAAGAGGGGATAACAGGAACCACTTAGCTTAAAGCGAAAGCAACAGTCAACCAATACCATATCCATCCTTCTATGACCCTAAACTATTATTTGGTAAGTCAGCAGTTAATAGCTATTGCTTGCCCCTCCCCCCCCCCTTTTTTTTTTTAAGTATGTCTGAGAGATGCAAATCAAGCTTTTGATCAGAACAATGCTCCTGAATTCAGAAAATCTGAATTCACTGGGCTAGAAAGGGACACGGAGAAGAAGTGATTCAAAGAAATTAGACAATATAAAACCTTAATCACTGCCCAGTTTGCCAGGTACTCCAACCCTGCAATCCCTACTGGGAGAAAGAAGAAATTGCAAGAAGCCATCAGGAGCATTACACATACAGAACCAGGTCAAAATACCACAACCAAAGTGCAGGGCTGAACCCGTACACTGTAGGTATGTCAGGAATGCCAGCAGAAACCTAAGCAGTACTCAGACACTTCCCCATTTTTAAAGAATTCAATTTTTGTTTTTCAGCTATAATGCTGTAAAATATTATGGCCTTCTCTCTGCCTCTGCTCACATCTCGCAAGGAATAAAGAAATGTTTGCATGCATATTTCTTACCAAAAAAGCTTCATTAAATTCAAAGAGGCAAGGAAATTGCTTCAGAAGCTGATGAACAGCATCCAGCCATTGGAGGAAAACTGGGCATTGCTCATTCTGATCTTCCACCTTCTCCTGGTGACCACAGCGATCACCAAACTTGTGACCAAAATCCAGCCAATCTGATTCAACAAGCACCTGGAAACCCTGTGAACACAAGAGAAAACTAACTGCAGGCGACTTTGCTGTAGGCACTTAGCAAGACAAGGCAAGCTCTGTCTGCTAGCAGGGCCAGGAAATCTCAGGACTTCTGGAGGTCTGCAAAGAATGTTGTATCTGTGCTTGGTTTGGGAGCAAAGCTACAGGAACGTCAGAGGTTTCCAAAAACAAAGTGACAACTGTTATTTCTATATGACAAACAGCCTCGAGAATAAACACAAGGAAGTACAGGGAAGCAGCTGCACCTTGAGCACAACAGGTTGTTTTCCAAAGTGCCTTACGACACTGGGAACGAGGTATATAGTTTACTGAAAACACGCAGGAAGACCATACAGAAAAACTCAATACCTGTAAGAGCAGCTCTGAAATGCCACTAAGCTAATAGCCAAATACAGTTCTGTTCCTTTCTGACGACACTCAAAGACTGTCATTTAGCAGACATGAAACCGCAGAATAGCACAATGTGTACCTCCATGGTCCTGTAGTAAGGGTCCAAAAGAATCTTTGCCAGTGCTACAATCTGTGGAGTTCTGTCCCAGCCGTCCGAGCAATGAACCAGCACTGGACGCCCTTCTCTGTCAACTGCACTGGAGACCAGCACCGCTGCCTTCAGCATGACAGAAAGGTGCTGCAGCCACTTGGTACTCTCCAGGGCAGAAAGCCAGCTAGAAGGTGTGCAAAAAGCAAGGAGATGGTTCCTTAGCAGTGAAAAAAACAGTGTTTTTTTTAAAACATGTCCAAAAGAGGAGTCAGACAGTTTGTGAATAACTACGAAGTATCCATCACCTAATCTCAGTTTTTCCCCAAAACAGCTATGTTTTTGAAACCCGCAGAGGATACAAATAGGTAAGTGATACTGAGTCAGTGACACAATCTATTCTGGATTACTGGGGATCAAAATGGGCACCACCATTTAAGCACTGTGAGTGCTTTCCCTCCATTTTGTGAGGTAGAAATCTGGAGTGGAGAAAAAGAAAAAGGAAGAAAAAAAGCCTGCAGGACATTAACAGATATGGCATCAAACTCAGCTAGAATAAGGTCACTTACTTGCTAGGGTCTGGCACCTGGCTGCAGACAGCACGCAGATACTGGAAACTGTTGCGGATGGAGTGGATGTTGGCCATGCCCATGAACACCACTTCACAGTTTGGGTAATACTCTGAACACAACAGAGACAGAAACATTCAGAAAGTGCTGCTGCCACTGCAGCAAGTGCCTCTATGCCCATAGTTTGGTTGTACCCCGCAGCACTGTTTCTAGTCTCCAGCGGAAGGTAGGGAGTGTTTCTAGAAAAGCCTTGCGGGCCAGCAGCAATATATCTGGAATAACAGACTGCATGAGTGAGAAGGGGAACGTGCTCCCAGAGAGTGAGCACCAAAATGCCAGCCTGACCCAAACTGTGCTCCAGGGCCCAACTCAACACAGCAGGTTCAAGAGGAACACACTGTGGGATTTGCTTAGCTCTGTGTACCTTCACATTCGCAGCCTCCTCCCTTTGCTCTGTTGGCCACAGCTGCGGTGTAGGATCTGGCATCAAGAATCAGCAGCTTCTGAGGAGTTCCCGCATTCTCCACACCTGAACATGCGGTCAGGGACGAGTCTGCAGAGACAGCACAGACTGAGTTCCTGGCACCTCCCTCCCTCTTACAACAGGCCTCCAGCACAACCCAACGCTGGCTGTGTACAAGCCCAGAGACATGTCCCACATGCAGGGCCCAGATTATTAACCTGGACGTCGGGTTTAAATCTTTCACTGTAAGCCCTGTCAGTGAACAACAACATTTAGACGCAGGAACCACACCATAATTCACACATTCAAGAGACAGCAGAAGGGAGCACATTGCCTCACCGAAGTCAGCCTCGCAGGCCTCGCTGCCATCGCTGCTTCCATTGTGTGGCATGCCACCAGGAACCTTTATTCCAGGGTTCAAGGCACAGGCTTTGGCAATAGATGTCACAAGATACTCATCGTCAGCATTTCGCCAGCCCCACCAGCTGATTTCAGGCTGGCTGCAGCGTGCAATCACTGCCCCGTTGCGCACATGTCTGCAAAACAAGCAAGAGCCGGATGAATCCCCCTGGAGAGGTGAGGAATGAGCCCAGCAAACTTCCCCACACATCTACAAACAGCCAGTGCTTGTGCAACCCTCCTCACTGCTTCATCTGCTGCATTTACCCTTGTAGTCAAGCAGTGAAACAGGGCAGGGCATTTCAAATAACCATTATTCATAACGACAGCAGTGACACAGAGGCTGTCACTCAAATCTCAGCGCTGAGGAACAGAAGATGGCTGTGAGTAGCGCAGGAGCGGCTAATGGAGCTGGAACAGCTGGCAAAACGAGATTGCAGAGGAGCAGGTTGCTGCAGTGTTTGCAGGAGTGGCTGTCAGGAACACGCAGTGCCAGCGGATGGCGGCAGCTCCAGGGTCAGCTGCACCCCTGGGACCGGTGGCTGTGCTGGGATCTTAACCACCACTAAAATGATCCAGAGTTTCTGTAGCAAGGGGGAAGCTGCCAGTTGTTCTTGTCATTACTCCCCTAAGAAACTAGAGAGAACTTCAGATAAATATGGCTGTACTTTGGGAAAGTCATAGTTATTTCTTGTACTACTGTTCTGTTCTTCTATTTTCACTTTTTTTTCTCCGTTACATTATGTACTGGTTCTTAAACCATTTCATTTAGTGCTTGTAAATTAGAAAGATTAACTCACTCAGCATCAGACTAGTTAGTTTCTGGGTGGAGGCCTGAGCTGGTGTTTACTAATAACCCCTGCAATGTGAACCTTACCCTGGCTGCTGCTAATCAAGGCCTGAAAGAAAGTCTGAAATAAAAAGAAGTACTCATTTTTCACATGAACATACTTGTCAAGTCAGTCACAAGTGGCCTGAAAAGGGAGTGGATGATTATGTGACAAATTTTGCTGGTGCTACAGAATTATCCAAGAGAGTCATAGCTGACTGGAAAAAATGCAGAGGATCTCATGATACTGAGCGATAAAAATGTAACAATAATAATTGAAAAGTATTTAAAGATGATCAATAAGTATCCCAGTTATAACATGAAACAGTTATGCATAATAAGCTGCCAAATCTCAAAGACTTTGAAGCCACTGCAGTTCTCAAAGAGCCTCAGCTCAGTGCTCAAAGGAAGCAGAAAGGTTACGAATGTGCAAGGAATTATTAAGAAAAGAACAAAACAGAAAATATGACACCACATCACACACCTGCATCTTCATAATCACACAAGCTTCTTTCTCTAATCCATCCACAACCGTAACAGAGAGTGGACTCACTGCCACAGTGATATGGAATTACAAATACATTAATTCATGGTGGGTAGGTCCACCAAGTGACCACGAAACACAACCATACATTCTCCTGAATATATGCCGCAGGAAGTCTAAGATACTTTGCCTGCTCCAAAGACACAGCAGGGCAGAATACCTGCATCCCTGTCCTGTCTGTTACACTTCCTTGAGACGCTGCTCGTGGTGCCTGGCCCTTCTCAGGGAGGGGACAAGAACCTGGACAGCCCTGTGCACTCACCCCTCCCTGTCCCACTGCCCCGCATGTGACACCTCTCTGAAGACGAGCTAGAGTAAGAACAAAGACAGAGATAAAACAGCTGACAACATCCAAATATTTTCTTTGAAGGTTGACACCTCTGAAAAACCTGTATTGGTGGCCAAGCAGAATGCATAACAGCCTAGATCCTAAAACACACTAGCACAAGCCTCATCCCATCACTCAAAGGCTGTTCAGTTGCTGTTGGGGGCTAGTAGTAGAAGCACTCTTGAAGGTCTCTTTTTCCTCATGCTGTCACCCCCCTGTTATGGGCTCTGCTGTTCCACAGTGGATGACAATGCTTGTTCACATTATTTGCTATAAGGCAGTACATCCAGAAAATACACTGAAACTTTGAATTTCTTTCAACAGTGGTGGCATCTCACCAGCAGCTACTGCAGTTTGTAGAAATGGTTTTGCTCCTCAGAGACAAGATTCTCCTGAAGCAACTTACCAGTAAACACTGAAAAAGTTTTTATTGCTAATGACATCCCATAATTAATACTGATGAAGATTCTGAACTGAAGACTTCCAAAAAACAATATTCATATGCAGCTAACTCAAAATACTTTGGAGTCCTTTCTCATTTGGTGCCATCCTCTGCTGCCGTTTTGTTTTGCAAGATGAGTTACACTCCCAGGAGGTCTGTTTCTGGCATTGGGATCACTGAAGGATGGTTAATACAGACAGCAGCAAAGGCTTTGTTTATACTAGTAAATGAAACAGAGCCAAGGTGTGGACTTAAGCACTGGCCTGTGATCATCCAAGCCTGTTTGTTAGCACACCCACAATTTTCGGCCTGTGCCAACTAGCACTTTCCCAGACAGCGCCTGAGCACGTTTCTGGGACACGCAGGTGCTGTGCCAGGGACTGTTCCCAGCAGCCTGTTTGGATGTGACAGCACTGTTGTGGGGTGCAGAGGGTAGGAAAGGACTTTAGCTGTGTAGATGTGAGTTGTATGAGGCCACCTGCAGCCAGTGATGGCCTGTCCAATGCAGTACTAGAAGCGTGGCCAAAGCGTCATACTACATTTAGAGAATTTCTTGGTACCACAGGCTTCTGAGCAGCGCAACAAATACTGGGCAGGGCATGGTCTTGAGGTAACCAGTTTCAAGAGATGTAATGATGTGCTAATAAACACGAGGAAATATGGCCAACATTGATGAGCATGAAGTCATCGGTAAGCAGAAAGTGTAGCAGGTGCCAGTATAAGAACCAAAACCAAAACCAAGCCTGCCGTGAGCTTCCTAGATCAGGGGAGTACCCATAGCTAGCTTGACTCTGTGGTCTCCTGCAGATCTCCAAAACACGAGTGTATGGAGTTTTGGTTCTTTTCTTAATGGAAGTTTTCCCCGAGGAAAAATGATCCTTTCTTGAAACTGGAATGGCAGAAAGTGCCATAGCATGTTAACTTATGTGGACATAAGTATTCCCCAGGGATCCTCAGTTTAGTCTAGATGACTTAAGACCCTTTCAGAATCCAAAGCTGGAGTATGACATGCCTTGTATTTTATCAGTTGATCTTTTACTCCCAGATTCACTCAGAGCACAAGGCTAGAGCAGATGTGATGTTCTTAGCACATGCCATCTTGATTTTCCTGACTGTTATTCTGGCCATAGGAGCTCTCACCCACAATGCAAAGTCAAGCAGCTCAGCTTAAAACATGAGAAACTGCCGAGAGGGTTTACGGAGCTGCTGCTTCGCAGCATCACCTAAAGATTCCCACCTGAGATGCATTCATGCGAGTGCTTTCAGTTTCCAGGCCTACAGATGAGAGCCCTGGCCCACTCCACCTTGACCAGAAGGCTTGAGACCAATGCTCAGCATGGGGCTGCAGCAACGTCCACCATCTGCCCACTGCTTCCCTGACACTCGCTGCAGCATGAACACAGTCAAAGGCGACTGCTGAGCATCTGTGAGAAGCTCTCCTGCTAACGTAGTCCCAAGGTCTTCTGAAGGTGGCTGTGCAGACAGAGTAATAACAAGGAGCAGCTGGCATACAATGCCCGTCTGCCTCTGTAGTCAACTAAATAATTGATTGCATCCTCTGTGTTGCTTTAAAAGTGAGTTGTGCCTGGAGGGTCCTGAATCTCCACTGTGCATGTCCTCCACTGAGGACTCGGAGATGGAGATCCATATTTCTGCTCTGCTTACCAGCTAAATTATACTTTTTGTAAGGAAACTGATAATGTGATACCTTTGGTGTCATGCTTTACAGATCCAAATGTCAGCCATTGAATTCAGCCTTGCTCTCCAAAATCTCTGAACTCTAGCAAACAGTCCTGTGGTGACTGAATCCCTGGGATGAGTGCATCCAAGGCCACTTGTCCTCTCTCCTGAGCTGTAGGTGATGAGGAGCTGAGTGTGAGGCTCTGCATTTTGTCCCTTCCCCTTGGCACAGCACAAGGTACCCCAGAAGCAGCCATGGCCCTCATAGACCCTCTTGGCCAAATGCATCAAGTTCGAGGACAAAGGCTAAAGAGCACGTGAAAATGAGAGAGAAACGGGGAAGGCCTGGACCCATCTTATAATAACACTTGTCAGCATCTTGTAATCTGATACCAGGCTGCAAAAGGTTGCAGCTCAACCTGTAAATTACTGGGTACCTTTATAGTGATATTATAAAGCACTGAACAAAATAATTTTAAGAGGGTAGAAAAAGACATGGCTTTGCCCTCAGGTGGAGAAGCACACAGGGACAGTCTCCAGCGCCAGACCATTTTTAGCAGAAGTAATCACAAATACAATTAACTTCTTAGCTGACTTGGCTGCAAAGAGGGGAAGGCTCCATGCGATAACCAGTGCTCATTATTACTTCATTGTAGAATTTAGTTCTTGTAGAAACAGCACGCTGTTTTGCCAGCATGTAACACAAACCATGTAAAACAAAGATGTAGAGTTAAGGTATGTGTAAATTTGCTGGTTTTGTTTCCTGGCTTTCTTGCTTCTCAGGGCTTTCCTTTGTAATGCAGCTCTGACATTTTCAAAGCTTTTTATATTTGGATTTAATAATTGCTAACACCGAGTCTGATGCTAGAAACCACAACATACATTACAACATACACCGACTGGGTGAGGTATCTTCCTGCACACCTATGCAGCCAACTTCCCATTTGGTTCAAACATGTCAGCCTCCTAGAAGACATGTTTAATGAGACATCAACCCCCTACCCTGAAAAGCCCTGCTTTATTTGCTGCCTAGCGTCATGCATCCTCACATACAGGTAATTTTTGGAAGGCTGCTCTGATGGGGAAGAGGTACTCTCCATATTTACCAGTTATTGAATCAGTGATGTTCAGCCACAGGCAAATATTTCATCCTACCTGTTACTTAAATGTTTTCAAACTCTCACAACTCAGTCAAAACAGGAATGATTTGCATGTGGGTACTAAAATGTGTATCGAGGCCATGATAAGTTGTTGATCGAAGGGCCATGCAGCAGGCTCATTTTGGCCAAGACTTCTTTTCAAAGTAACAGCTAGGCACACCTCAATTTGTGACAATGTTTTGAAACTGAAAGAGAACCTGAATTTGACATGGGATTCTTGCTGCATCTCGCACAGAAGGAAAGTCACTCCTGACCTCAGATCTAACTGCAAGCAGGAAAGAAGCAGCAGTTACCAAAGATTTTTCTCTCTGGGAGAACATCCTGCTTTACCATCACAGACCAAGTTCCTAGGCCTGTCTAAAGGGCAACTACTGGGGACTTGGGGAGCGCGCTGGTTTGCTTTTTTGTTTACCTGTACACAACCACAGGAATCCTCTTCCACGACCTAAACGAAGCCACATTCTCTAGCTCCTTATCTGTGATCCAGACAGGCACCAGCAGCTTCTGGGGATAACTGGAACAAAGCCTGGAAAAAAGAGCAGCAAGGCAAGATGAGAACTCAGTGACCAAAATATGTACTAGACAAGTTGTACAGAGACAGAGTGCAGGAGCAGTTCACATTTTCCCGAACTCTGCATGGCTCTTCCTCTTCATATTTATCTCAGTACAGTTCCAACACAGGAAAAGTAACCCAAAAAATGCTGTCAAGAATGAGCTAGGAGATGACAGTCTCCCTTAACATCAGGCCTCACCTCTGGGCCCATGCCAAGTATCCCAGCTCTTCCCAATGATGCCTTTAGAACATGCTCTGGATTTAAATGTGCACGAGGGTTTAGGGAAACAGTCATTGTGTGTGTGGGGGGGTCGGTTTTCTTGCAGTACTTACAAACCCAGAAACGCACACTATGTTTAGTAAATAATTATCTGGCACTTGCAGGAAACAGGTCACCACTGACAAGCTTTACACACCTCTATGACAAAGATGTAGATCTCTGCCTAGAAAGATGGCAATGATGGTTTGGTCTGTGCTACAATAAAATGATACAAGGGAGATCTGAAATAGTATCTTATTTAGTGAGGTCATTATCTGAACATGTGCCAGCAGTGACATAAATGTGATGGGCAAGTCCCTACCAATCTGGTCACCTGGATAAACTCCAAGCATGTACAGCTATAGCAGAGGGGACACAACTCTTTAAGAAACAGAGCTGCAGTAACAAAGTGCCACATTTAAATGCACAGAAGTTCAAAGCAGTCTGGCTGAAACAGAAGTTGGGGGTGGGGGGGAAGTGGGGAACAGGCAATAGGATTACAAATGCTTAACTCCCCAGACGTTAAAATGTAGTGTGTGTTAACAGTAGGACAAGACAGGAGCCAAGGGAAAGATAGGGAAAGCCAAATAGCATGCTGGGGAAAGGGGCTAAGAGCAATGCAAACAAAATGAAGCACAGGTGAAAATTCAGGAGTGCAGGGGCTTCCTGGTTACTACAGCAACTGGCCTGCCCCTGGGCTCCCAGCATGTGGCTGCATGCGGGCAGGCAGGTTGCAGGCTTCAGAGGAGAAGCACTGCCTGGATGCCGGACCAGCCGAGCCCCAGCAGCTCAGGCAGACAAAGCTAAGACAAGAAACATCAAAGAGCAGTCTCAGCTCCAGGCTACAACCCACATAGTTTCGAAGGAATGTTTCAGGGCAGACAGGAAGCAAACTGAGGAGGGTGAAACTATCCAGCAGGTAAGCTCCAGAGGGTGGCCTGGTGCTCCCCTCAATCCAGGTTATCCTAGCTGATGTTACCTGGTTTGTGATGGTAGCAAGGACCTGCCTGACCTGTTAAAAATGTCACTTCACGCTGTGTCTAGACAGCTTCTCAGAAAGCCCTGGACAGAAGGCAAGGTTGGTCTATGGGATAATAACAATAGGGCATGGAAAGAAAATCCAGTAAGGAAAATTTAAGCTGTTGGGTAAGAAGCTGAAGACACTTAGGATTCACACACAGTGTGAAGAACATCTGTGTGTGGTAGCACTCTCTGGAGTGCTTCATGTTCCACTTGTAAAATTGCTCAGGAAATCAGAAAAGCACTGAAGTGTGATCAAGAACAATGAAATGTTGAATATGATTAGTATCTATTAGGATCTGGGGGGATTTTTTGAATAGCCATGGTCTGTAAAAGAATGGTCTTCATCTAAATCAAAACAGAACCTGTTTTTCCTGGCACTTCAGATGAAATGTTACGGGAGATGTCTCAAAAACTGGGGAGAATAAATACAAGAGTGTTTCAGTACAGGAGCATATCACAGAATCGTCTAGGCTGGAAGAGACCTCCAAGATCACCGAGTCCAACCTCTGACCTAACACTAACAAGTTATCCACTAAACCATATCACTAAGCTCTACATATCTTCTAAGAGTTAAGCCACAAACTCTGTAATCTTACAAAAACAGTAAGGATCAAGTCAATAAAATTCAGGTTAGGACACAGGACAGCCTCAAGAAGTTAAGCCAAATTTAAGGAGGGTGCACAAAAATTGGCACTGAGATGAAGATAAACAGACCTGTGCTCCCAAGGCTAGAGGACACGAAGAGCCAGGATAAAGGAGTATGTTGGCTTAACAGCACCTTATAAACTTGGCACAAGGGAGATTATCAGTGGTAGCCTAGATTTCGGAGTAGAAGCTTTGTAGGAAGACCAGAATAGATTGATCTAACAAAGTCCTGTCTGTTCCAAGAAAAAGTGAAGGTGAAATCGTGAGGCCAAGAGTTGCCAGCATCAACACACATTGCAAGAAGTGCATGGACCGAAATCCCAAGCCTAAAGAGAAACTGGATAGTACTAGGGATACACTACAACCACAGAAGCATGGCAGCAGCAACATCCACGACAGGCTGAAAGAGATTCAGAGAGGCTGCAAGGGCAGAAATTGCAATGGGAGACTTGCATTGCTTCCACATAAAATACATAAGCATCATGATAACACATTAGACAAAGGCTATGTTTTTAGAAATGATCAGCTGCTTCTTGATGGTACCAGCCAAATAATACAAAAGACATATAACTCTTCCTTTGGTCCTAAGCATGCACAAAGCTGCTCCAAAACAGAGTAACTGAAAAATTGCTTTGTTGCAGCGATCATTGCACAGTAGAAGTCAAAAATATATTTAAAGGCGAAAAGTTTCCCACTGCAGTAGAAGTCTGTTTCAGAAAGGGGAAAATATTCATTTTTATACACTTCAAGAGAAAGTGAAAGGAAGAGAACTGAAAAAAAAGCTTGCAGTTGATGCGATGCTCAATTAAATATGCTAGTCAATGTAAGATAAAACACATCAAAAAGGATCAGAAAGAGCTGGTAGAGTTGGTGAATGAAAGTAGGATTTTAGAAATACAATGACATCCTTCAAATAGGGGAAACGTTTCCAAAGGACACAAACCTGAGAGGAGCCAAATGTGAATCTCAATTAAAAAACAGTAAAAACAAGGCAATCATGCAGTTTTCAAGAAATGCCCTATTAAGAGACTAAAACTATGAAGACTTTTTTCAAACACCTCGGAGGTCTGATAGATAAGCAAGATCACAGCAGAAAGTCAAAACTACCTACACACTGGTGATCATTGGAGGAGCACACAGAGAAAAAGAAGTTGCGAGACCTACCCCTGTTTTACAAGGGACAAGGCACAAGGAGAGATTAATGTAGAAACTTCAGCAGGGGAAGCTGTAGAACTATCTGCTAGGAACGAAGAGCAACTAATCAGCAGGACTAGATAATACCCAACATTGCTACAGCAACCCAAATGCACACCAGGTGAATGATTAACTGAGATGCGTAATCTATTGCTTACATTGGCTTGGGTGCCGGAGGAATGAAAGGTGGCAAACTCGGTATCAATTTTGTAAAAAGCTCTCTGGGGCGAATGTGGGAAACCTCTCAAGTCTGACTTCTGTACAAAGCCACTGACTGCACAGTTGGTGCAAGGGTAAATACAGTGCACTTGGGAAGAGTCAACATGGCTTTTGTGGAGGGAGGTCGCATGTCACGTATCTAGAGCTTGCTGGAGGCACCACTGAACAAGTAGATACAGCTCACAAAGCTGACAGTGGATTTGGATTTTCATAGCTTTTTTTTTTTTCTTATAGGTTGCTCACCAAAGACTTGAAGGAAGCTCTTCTTGAGAAACAGCAACTCTTGAAAAGCAAGAAACAGTAACAGAACGTAAACGGTTATTTTTTGTGAGAAAGGGAGTCCCAAAGGGACCCATGTTTGGCCCTGTGCTGTGTAATGTGCTCACACAGCACATGGAAAGAAATGAAGGGTGAAGCAATGTGACTCATGGGGAGGTGGCCTGTAACACCCCTAGGACCATGCTGACCCAAACCAACAAATGGAATGTTTTTGAAACTGTGAAGTTAGATCCCAGAAAAAGGCATTAACAGCACCAATACATAAATCAGCACTAGCCACACCTACAGACAAGGACAGATGAAGCATCTTCTTGCCACAAAGGCAACAACCACCCCAGTGAGAGATCCTGCTTCACAGAATGCAAGAACATGAAGCATCACCTCTCCCATGAAAGTGGAGGAAAGCATTAAGATTTGTAGAGAAGTCTAACAAAATAAGACAAACTATGAATTAAGAGCAGTCACAGAAATGAGTAGGAAACATCAGATATCTTCAACAATACCACAGCACTCCAGGCAGCTTTTTCTCATAAAATCAAAAATAAATAAGACCGTGACTGTAAAAAGATCAAAGCTGAAAACAAGCATCAACAGCAAAAGAAACGTGAATTTCTTTCATTTTTTTTTTTTGTTTGTTTTTGAAGGAACTATGTGTGCATCAACCCTCCTAGCATCATGGGCAACAGGAAAAGAACTTCTAGCTCAGACAGCATGGGTGCATTAGCTGGCGTATGTCAGAGCATGCACAGTTCTCTGGGTGTACAGATCACTGAGGATGTAAAAGCCATGGAGATATTATGTAATATTTTTATTATTATTGTATGCTGAAAGAGTATAACTTTTATCATGACTGAAGGAGTGGTTATTATATGCTTGTATAGCTCTACTTTTATGATGGCTGTCGCCAGGAAGAAGATAATAGTTACCAGATAAGAACATCTCGGAACAGACTTGAAAGACAACGAACAAAGTCATTACCTTGGAGTATCCTGTCTCTAACAACATTGTTTTGTCAATGCTGGGAAATAAAAGATAAAAAGGACTATAAACAGTTAAAAAGTAACCTGATTCCTGTGAATAGAGGCAGGTGTTAATGATCAAAAGCCAAGGCAGGATTTAAAGACACACTCCCTGGAGCAGCAAGAGAGAACTGGTTTCTGAGTTGCACAAGCAAATTACAACACCTTTAAGATCTTGGGATGTCTGCTGAGAAAGGAAGCTGAGACCTGCCAGGATCCCCAAGGAGGAACTCAGCAGACCCAAGGAAAGCACAACCAGGCCTGCGTCCAGCTTGCTAAGGTTTGTTTCAAGTCCTTTCTTCCCTGGTTTGGTTGAAAACCAAGCATCTGTCTTCAGAGAAGTTGGCTAATAGCTCTGCATTGCTGGTCATAACTCACAGGAAGCAAACCGCAGGTGGTTAATCTAAGCTGGACTTTCTGAAGCAGTCAGAGGGAACCACATCCCAAAGTCTAGCAGCGAGGGAAAGCCTGGCTGCTTTCAAAGACACACAGAGACTGCACCTGCGGCACGGACCCACCTGTTGTGCACTCTGAAACTGAGCAGTTCAGGGAAACAATTTTTATTTGAAATTCCTGGAAAAACTGTGTAAATGCTGTCAACAAAGTCACGTAACAGTCCAAAAGCAATAACGTGGTATGGATAAGAAGAAAATAAATCACAGCCCAAATAGATTGCCTGATGCCTGGATTCCTGAGGAAGCACATGAGAGAAGGTAGCAGGCAGCAAACTGCAAAAACTCCACAGGGATTTCCCCAGGTCAGCATACCTGAGGCTTCTCACGGTCTCCACAAGAAACTGGAAATATAAAGGTGATTGGGGATGCTTTTACTGTCTGAGAAATACAGAAAAGACTGAGGGATACCAGTCATTTCAAGCAAAGGATTAAAGGGAATGCAGAAATGAACATGTCAGTCAAAGCTTAATAAAAACCTGTTGGCTTAATGCCACCTGCCGCAAAGAATGCGGAAGCGCTTCTCCAAGAGCTCTTCTCCAGGAGCAGAAGACAGGCGAGAATCACCGATGTGCTGGGTGAAGGACCTTCCAGAGATCTCCACTCCAACCTCCTGCCCACAGTGGAACCACATCCAACACCAGATCAGCTGAGACCTGAAATGCTCCAAGGATGGAGACCTCCCGCCTCCCTGGGGGACTTGTCCCAGCAAAGCACCACCCTTCTGGGGAAGGACACTTCCCCCATGTCCAATCTGAGCATCCCAAGCTGCAACTTGAGGCCAGTGTCCCTTGTTCTATCACCTTCCAGTGTCAGAAGAGTCTCACTCCATCACCTTTGTAACTGCCCTGCAGGCTGTAAGCAGATCACCCTTCAGCCTCTCCTTCACCAGACTGAACCAACCCAGCTCTTCCTCCAGACTTCTCAGTACCTTGAGAGCCCTCCACTGGCTTGTCCCCAGTTTCCTGACACAGGTGAATAGCTGCCTGACTTATTGCAAATTAAAAGTTTGCACAGTGAGCATTTTAGAAAGACTGACCAGAAAGGCAACCCTATGATGGATGATTTCTCCAAGACCCTAGGTTTTCTTCAAGGATAAATTATGGCCACCACATTATAAACTACCTGAGTCAGCATTTACAATTGCTGCTAGCTCTGATGTTTGGAGTGTACTTCTTCTTCAAGGAGGAAAGAAAGGGGATCTGGCTCATACGCTGATCTGCCTGAGGGTTATCAAGACCTGAAAGGAGGATTAGCTGGAGCCTGACTCATCCACTGCTCTGCATGGGGATTGCGAAGGGAAGAAAGAAAGGAAAGAGGAGAACGGGGAGAGCCTAGTGGCGAAACACTCACTTGTAATTGTTGTTGATGTCAGAGACTCGCCAGACATTCTGCAAGTCAAAGCCCATCCTCACCAGCTCCATCTCGAATCGGTATCTTACGTGGTCTCCTGGAATGGTAGAGCACAGGGTATTTACTGACAGCTAAGCAGAACTGATAAAATTTAAACATCAGTGGCAGCTCTGTAACAACTATCACAGGCTGGAGAGAAACCACAGGACAGCTGGGACAGCAGGGTTCTTGATTCAGAAGCCAAAAAGACTTGTCCCTTGCACGGGTTCCTCTGCTTATTTTGTCAAGTCAGATCACCTCCCAGTCTCAGCAGCAGAGAAATAGCCTTCCCCTTTCAGTGTGTGTTTTGGGGGCAGTGGTGTTAATTTCATCTGCATTTCCCTTCTGATGGAGATGGCTTCCAAAGCGGATGTTGGGAAGCCAATGGCAGAGTATTACGCAGCCCACCCCAGAGGCAGTTTTTTCAGACTGCTCTCTCAGAGGGTGACTCAGTTTCCTCTTATGTTTTAGCCTTACCTTACAAATACTGGATGCCTTTGGTGCTCAAGTGTCAAATATTGTTAATAAATAAATACTGAAATGTTCTTTGCCTCATTCATATCCTGCAGCCACAATTTTTGCACATAAATGTATTTATATTAGAGAATAATATTTTCTGTATGGGAAAGACATCAAATATCTCCTAATTGCTGATGTTTGGGGCAGAGCAGGAACACATATCTTACCTTTTTCTCTACTAACTTCTTTTTGGTACCTCTTTCAGATATACTATTCATCCCCCACCCCTCCATCCAAACCTGCATCATTCTGGCTACTGCTTCTCTCTTAATAACAACACTTTTCTAAGTCTAAAGCTGGGCTTATCACTCATTTTAATTTCCCTTTATTCATGTTGGAGCTTCTCAAAGAGAAAGCAACTGCAAGTGAACTTTGTGTTCCAGGAGAGGGCAAACTTCCAATCCACACGAGGGCACTATCACAACTCTGTTTTCCTCTTTATGGATTCAAACATTTCATTTGTGCCTGAGTAAAAATGAGCCAGACATCTCTGCAGATTTGATCACAGGAATGTCATGACATTTCTAAGCACTGGAGAAGAGATGCAGATGGACTGATATTAATGATGCTGCCTCAACGCTGATGACATTTACTGTCGAAGGACAAGACTGCTTGAGCTGTCTCATTATCATGATGAAAGTACTAAAGGATGGGATGTTTTCTTCATTCACAAGAAGAAAGGGAGAAGGGGATTTAAGTGCTGCTGGCTCAGAATGCTCCTTAGCGTGCTTATTATTCATTGTTCCTTTTACTGTCCGTGTTATCCAGCTGCATCTGGACATCAGCTGGATGTCTAGGCTAGGTACGGGATGGCCCTTAGCAAGATTAACTTGGGCTGTGGCCACAGCAGAACGTAAGACACAGCAAGGCATCAGTTTATGAACAGTAGTTCATGTTGCATTGCTGTGCTTCTGGACAAAAAAACAGGAAGCAGATGTGCCAGGAGCTTACCTGGACGGCAGAGATGGGCATGTTGATCCTCCTCATCAACACAGACTCCTAAGCACCACGCATGGTAGGCAAATGCAAAAAGGTCCTCAGGCTTTGCAGGGCGGGCAATGGCTCGATTTAGCCTCTTCAGCCACTCCTGGCACTGCTTAAAGGTGGAAAAATGGCACCTGGAAACCCAAATGCAAATCATACTCAGTGGGTACATACATCCAGCTGAGACAAAGACAGGGAGCTCTGCTCTGCTTAACCAGAAAAAGGAATAAAGCACCAAGTCCTAGAAAAAGCAGAGCAACCTTGACCATAAAGAGCTTCATTCCAGTGACAGAACAAAGAGAGATGCCAGAGCTGATCACGGCAACTGCAGTGGCATCTATAAGATAGCAACGGCTACCTGATCACTTTGGAGTCCTTGCAGACAATGTGAAGCTGGAACATATCCCGACACTCCACGCTCTCCATCATCCTCAAAGGCACCTGCAAGGGACAGAAGCAGTGCATGACAAGACATCATACTAGCAGAAACAGCAGCCCAGCCCACAGGCCCATCGCTCCCAGCCATGGCTCTGCCAACAAACACGAGCTCCTAGCCCAAATTACAAACCCACTTCGAGGCTTAGGAAGCTTCATGATCCAGCATAGAGTCTCCTTCAAGGATTACTATTCTGATTTCTATTCTGTCCTTGGCTAGTCTCCCACCATCGGCCGGTTACTGACTAAATCACAACTAGATCAACACAGGCAACTGAGCCAAACTAAGGCTACAATAAAAGATGGCACGCCAATACAGTGAGAGAAAGCCTCAGGCTCCCACTGGCTGACTCTAGGATGCTGATATCCAAATAAGAGAAGTGCCAGGTAGACCGGCCTCTGGCCTACAAGAGACGTTAACAAGTCTTAAAACCCCTGAGCTTAATGCTGAACTTCAAAATGAAGAGCAAGGGAAAGACCTAATTATCATCTACAGAAGAACCCCATCTGCCCTCCAAAATGCAGCAGCAGGACAGCAACTGCGTGACCAGCAGTAATAAGAGATGTCAGGCTTGGCATCTTTGAAGAGGCACAGTTCCCAGGCTGCAAACCATACAAATGGCTTATGCCTCCCCCACTCCCCATCCCAAAATACTGCACGAGATTACGGTTCAGGTAGCAGGAACAGGCAGATCCAGACTTACATTGATCACAGAATCCTTAAATTTGATATGAAGCCGGTAGTTGGAGATGGCGATCACAGCATCGTTTGCGTGGCCAAGATACTCTACCCCCTCACCCTGCAACACAGTGAATGGGACCTGGAAAGGAGACACCACTCGTTAGGACACATGCTGAGCACTTTGCACACCATTAATGCCAAGAGCCGCTCCTCCTACTGCCTCCACAATGCATCTCCTGTGGGAAATCACATCGATGTGCTTTCTGTGCGCTGCTGAGAGCAGGTACAGCACAAAACAGCGCTGGTACCCGCTGCCCAGCCCCGCCGGATAGCTCTTCTGCCAAGGATGCCTCGGGAAGCAGTCAGCAGCTGCAGGCAGGCAATTACTTGCAGAAGAGAGGTGTGCGCCACAAACGCTACGCGTACCGACCGTGGGCACCCAGCTGTGAGGGTGCTGCATGCAAGGTGGGGGCTTTACGGTCCCCACTTCTTACAGAAGGTCAACATAGCGCTGATGCAGGCCGCGTGATGAAGGGAACCACCTCAGACACAGCCTGGGCTGAGGAGGAGCCTCAGGGAGGCTCTGCACAGTGCCAGATGCAGCCCGATGCTGCCTGAGTCCTCTGCCCAAGGTGCAGTCACGCGCGTGATGCTGCTGCGCCACAGGAGCAAAGGGGGCTCTCGGCAGCCCTACAGAACCCCTGGGTACTAATCCAGGTAAATAAACGAAACAAAGGTTGGCACACTTTCTGCTAACAAGGCTGTGAAGCAATCTCTGTGTATAGTGCTTTGTAAGACTGAGGAAACCGTGATGAAGCTACCTGTATTATTATTTTTTTTCTTTTAATCTAGGTAGCAGATAAATCAAATGTCTGTCTGTTTTTCCCTATCAGCCCAGACATGCTGTAGCTATTTTTAAAACAGGGGATCCTGGCAGATGGCCAAGACTAATGTGTGGTGGTTTTTTTTTTTATTCTTGTTAAAAAAAAAAAAAAGGTGGAGCAGCCTGGAATTCATCAGGCCTCTTTGCCCTAGCTAAGCAGACTCCTTTTTGTTCCCCGAATGCCACCTACTCCAGGTGATTTTGGTAACCAGTTATGCAAAAATATCGTAACTATTTCAGCCAAAGCCCTTCACTTGCCAGCCAGGTGATCTTATGAAGCAATCATTTTACTGTAATTAATACAAGTCAGGCCACGTTGTCTTTATTTCTAAGCTGTATCTATGGCTTGGATACATGATGCCTAAAACCTGAATTTCCTGGATTTCAGATGTGATGTGTTGTGCAAGCAACAAGTGTCCTAGAGAATTTTCCCTTAAGTTACTTGAACAAAAATAACAACCTTAGGCTGGCACCTGTCTGAAAACCCTTTAAAATATTAATTATTTGACATTAAGAAAATATTCTCTATTTCTGCAGTCTATTATGCATACTTGCCAATGCTGTTTTTAGTTGGCATGTATTTTGTCTGCTTACGTGGCTCTTTCACACAGCAACAGAAGGGAGAGAGATTAGAGATGGGATGGTAAAGCTCCAAGAACTGACAGGGGAATCCTGGAATAAACTGTCGGTGCCTGAATGCAGCTTGTTATCAAGTCGATGGCTCCCTTTCAGACTTCATTTTATATTAAGAGAATAAAAATCACTATTCTCTTTACTGAATGCGAATTATCCTTTGGGAGGGGTGAACTTTATGGTCCTCCATGAAGACTACTCAAGCAGGCTGTGCTCTTCTCCAGGTGCTCTCCGTTCAGAGCCACCTCAGAAGCTCTACCTTCGGGACACCGACCCGCAGCCTCTGCACGCCTCCCAGCCCGTGTTTGCTCTTTCCCAGTCAGCCTTCCAGCTGTCACATTTCAGTCCTTGCTTTTACCAGCATTGTTTACTGAAACAATGCCAATCTCTGAGCATCCTCGACTATTGCAGCAGCAGTAAGAACATACACTGTGTGCCTGGCTCTGGCCATAGGAGCAGGATGACAAGCACTGGGACAAGGTGGCAGGGGACTGTGCTAAAGAAGCCAGAAACACTGGGAGGTTCGGCTCCCACTGCCCTTGCTGCACAGCAGCAGTGGCACCTGGGTCTCTTTCAAGGGTCTCTTGCAGCATGAGGTTGGCACCACCCAGGTTTCTCTTTCCATATGGCGGTTTCTCTTTCCAACAGCTCTGCAGCAGAAAAACGCCGGGAGCAATGTACATGAGAGTCAGATCAGCTGTTGCAATACGGCACGCTATTGCCATCCAGAGCACAGCCTAGCTCCGGTACGCTACCTGTCCCACAGAGGGCCTGCCTGCTGCGGCGTGATACAGCAGCACGGCTCCTCACCGCCAGCACAGGTGGAGGGCAGGGAATACCCAGAACAGCGGTGTTGCATCATGCTTCAGCTGTGTCTGAGCAGCAGATGTGACGCCATGTGAACTGCAGCATCCTGGCAGGGCTGGAAAGGAGGGGGAGGAGGCACCAAGCAGCTGCCCACAGCCTCCATGCACGTGAAGGGCTCACCGGTGCGAGTGTGACCTACAGTGCTGGCCAACCTGCGGCCTCTGGAGCGCATCCTGGGCTGGAGAAGTGCTCTCCGATTTCACGCTACAGAGCCTGCCACATCCTGAAGCCGATGGTTTCTGTTTTCTTACTTCCTTACCTGCAATGACTCTTCCTCCTTTACAAGCTCTTTTGGGGGGAACAGGTCCTTGGCCTGGATGTACTCCAAACTGGGAGGGCCTTCCTCACCCTGCATTACAAACAAAACACACGTTAAGAGACAGACCCCAGCCAGTGCATGTTATGAAAAGGCAAAATCAAGAGTTCTGGATACTCTTGGCACCCCAGTACGTTGGGGATCCCCTGAACCTGTGGATGGAAATGCCTGTTCTGCCTCCAGACCAAACCTCTCCGATGCTGCAGGACCTCAGCAGTTTCTCCTGCTATTGCCTAACACCACAGCACAGCAGAAAGCTGACACAGGTCTCCAAATCTGTCTCTTCTAGCCATGTGCCGTTTGGAAAGCTGAGCAGATACACCTCGATGATGCACAGCATCTTGGAGTGATGTGACAGTAACTGTGATTTGTCACATCAAATGTGACCCCATGAACTTTGTCATGGAACCACAGCAGAAAGGAACCCAGAGGGTTCCACCTACAGTCCAGCTTCACCCTACTCTTATTGCTACAAAGGACTCCTTTCTTTGGGGAGCTTTTCTCACTCTTGGCCCAAAGAAACCTAGGATGAGCCTGAAGTTTTATTTGAGGAGAATACGAAAGTATGAAATGCAAACCTACAACAATTGCCTCGAAGTACGCCCAATTCACAGCAAGCCTTACAGACGGGTGACAGCACCGAAGCAGGGCATTTTCCCTCAGGGCACCTGAAACCGTCAACCCTGCTCAGATGGAAACTCTGGGAAGCCCGCCAAGGTCTCAGAGAGGTGGTCTGAGAGGACACATGGAGCCTTGACACACCACCCTTGGAGAGGTGAAGAGTGTCTCAGTTTGGGACTAGCGAATCTTCAGTAGCTCATGAAATCCTGGTCCTAATTTTCAGTGACCCTCACCCCACGTTCTGCCAAACCACCAACACGTTGCGTGAACGAGCGGCATCCAGACACTCAGCAGAAGACACTCGCCGCTGAGAGCTGAGGGTGGCGTTAATTCCAAGTGCTGAAGTACTTTGTTGTAGGAATGTTTCTTCAGAGTGCCTCTTGCTCTCTCATTAGTGCTCCTCTACAAGCTCCAGCAGTTATTAGGAAATACTCTGCTAAGCATTCAGTAACAAGAAGAATTTAAAATGAAATACTTTTCCGGTTAAGTTCCCTGAGCTAGAACCCCAAATTTCAATCTGAGGAAATAAGAACCCTGCTCAGCCATATTTAAAATGATGCCAAATCCCCTTATGTTTTCACCAGAGATTAAACCGAAAGTGATTCACGTATGCCCTGAGGGCCACGTCCGGCACTGAACACGACTCAGAACCCCGCTCCTCCTCTGAAGGCTCAGCCTGCGGCCCCAAGCACCCCAAAAGCAGGGTCCTTCCAGCAGGCACGCAGCAGTGGGACGGCGAGCGGCCCGTACGGGTCGAGGCCAGCTGCCCACAGCGCGCACGACACTCGGTGTGGATCCCAGCCGGAGGCAGAGGCACTGCACCTCCTCACCTGCTCACCGGCTCCCTGCACATTGCTGCGAGGGGCGCAGGAGGCCGCGGGGGCTCGGGGCCTCTCCCACCACCAGCCCCTGCTTGGCTGTCGAGGTGCTGGCCTGGGAGCGGAGACCCTCGTCTCCTGCCACACAAAGAAATGCCGGTGAGCAGCAGGAGCTAGAGCAGAGCAGCCTGAGATCTCCACCAGCCTGGGTGTCCTTGAGTCCCTCCCTGCCCGCAGCACGGGTTGGGCAGGAGGCTGAGCATCTCTGCATCTCCTGCCCAGCCCCTTCCTGGGGTGCAGCAGCAGCTCAGGACCCCTCGCTCGTCACAAGCCAGTGATTTCCCTGAAGCCATTTGGCCATGAGTCTTTTTTTTTTTTTGGGGGGGGGGGGGGGGTGGGAACGGACGTACACGACAGAGGGATGGGGGACAACGAGTTCCTGCAGGATGGGGCATCAGATCTCCTCTGAGCAAAACTGCTTTCACAGAAGGTAAAAAAGAGAGAGCTCGGGATCCCCTCCTTCAGCATGGCCTGCAGGGAGGGTCAGCACGGGAAGGGGGCTCACGCACCCCAGCCTCGCACTGTGCCCCTGGGGTCTGCTGCCCCTGCGGGGTCATTTTCCATCCCCAGGCAAGGACCCACCGGGGCCTTTGGCTGACTCAACCTGCTGGGCTGGCGGCTGCTGTGTCCTTGGGCTGGGGCAGGAGAGCGGAACAGCCACGGCAGGGACCACAGCGTCTCGCAGGGCACGTGGAAGGGAGGAGAAGGGCTTCCCCCTTCGCAAGGGAGAGGCCAGCGGGATGCAGCAGCGCGCCGAGCCAGGAAGATGCGGGGCAGGAGGACCTGCAGGCAGCCTGGCCTCAAGGACAGGCCTGATCTGGGGCGGGCGGCTCAGCACGGGGGCTGGAGAGATGAGCTGGCTTACCGCCCTGCTTGCAGACATGGAGCAGACGGGGAGGGGAGGAGGGGGGGGAGGAAATGAAAAAAAAAAAAAAAAAAGCACTTACAAAGCAGTTGAGCATAGAGCAGGAGACGCGGCCTGGCAGACTCATGTTCATTTCCAGAGGCGGCAGCTGGGCTGGGCGCACGCAAGCAGCATCTCCTTCCTCGGGCCTTTTGCTGCGGCCGGCAGCGGCTCCCGAGCCCCGGCGCAGGGATTTCCGCAGCCTCCCCGTGCCTCGGCGAAGGGCAGGAGCATCCCTGCAGCGGGCGGCCGGAGCAGGTGCCGCGCTCGGCTGCGCTGACAATGGAGGGAGGGAGGGCGGAGGACGGGCAGACTCCACCTACCTCCGAGGGAAGCGGAGCAGGGCTCTGCCATCCAAGCTTCTCCCTGACAGGCGAGCCAGAAAATGGAGAGGCCGACGGGGATCACCCCTGCTCTCCCCGTCCCCCGTCCCCATGCCCACAGCCGGCACCTGGCCGGCGAGGACGCGCGGGTAGCGGCCACGCGGCCCGCTCCTCGCCGGGCTGCCGGGAGATGCAGTCCAGGCCTGGTGCTCCTCCCCGGCGGCACCCGGGCTCCTGCCGCACTGATGGCGCGGGTGGGAATGCCGGGAACAATAGCGGCGAGGAGGCTTTGTGCTGCGGCCCCGCTGCTGCAGACCTTCGCCTCGGCCTCCAGCAGCCTGGCGGCTCCCTGCCAGGCCTGGGAGGGGAGGACAAAGGGGCTGCGCCGCTGCTCCACGGGGGTTTGGTTCCCCAGCCTTTACGTCCGCGCTGCCCGGAGGCTGCCAGGCGCACGGATTTGCGGGATGTCTGGCTCCTACTGGCTCTCCGGGTGCTCGTGCCGTGGCGCAGGCAGCAGCACGGGGCCACCGGGTCCCCTCGCTGATGGCCTGGGCGGTGGCTCCGTCGGGGAGCTTCCCCACCGCCAGTTTCGCAACGGCTGCAGACACCGAGCGAATGCCTCCGGTGCAGGAGGCGCCGCGGGGCTGAACACCCAGCCCCTTCCCCTGCATCCCCAGGGATGAGCTGCCTCGCTCTGCCCGCCACTCCTCACGTCCCCGAGCAGACCGCGGGCTCACCAGGTCCCACCCAGCCCAGGAGCCACAGGACAGCAGCCTCTGGGGAAACGCCAGCTCCATTCCCATCACCGGCCCTCCGCCTCCTGCCACCGAGGAGGCGGCTGGGATTCTCTGCTCTCCCCTGCCCTGCTTGGCACGGGCAGCAGCAGCGCTGAGCCTGGACAGCATCCCTCCTCAAAACTACTGTCCTAGCTGCTGCTTTTGAAGCCAAAGGGTAAGAATCGCACCCTACAGAGCCACCACATCTTGGTGGCAGAGATCAGCATGCCGGAAATAAAGAGCAAAAGTGAGAATCTTTTGCTTGAAACACAGAAGGGGCATCCAGCCCTTCATCAGTCCTCCAAGGCCCCAGGCCCAGGTCTTCTGCTCAGACCAGCTTGTTTCCTCCTGGAGCATCGGACCAGAACACGGCTTTGGGCTCCCCAAGGACCCGCTTGCCCCACAGTCAGCACAAGACAACTCCGACTGCCAACACCAACACAACGGCATCTCAAAAGGTTCCCTCAAGTCACATAAAAAGACATGGGCATTTCTCCACAAAAATTGTTAAGGGTTAGATTGTTTTGAGCTGCCTTGCTCAAGGGACAGCTTTGCAACACCCCGATGTGCTGTCCCGTGTCACTGCAGGGCAGCAGGGCCCAGGCAATGAACTCCCTCGCTGGGAAACCAAGCAAACCAACTGCCCCAAAGGCCACACAGGCTACACTGTTTGGATGCTGGACAAAAGCATAGAGGAAGAATAAGCCACAAAATCCCATTAACCATTACCCTTGGTTCTGTCCCAGTCCAGCATTTACTTGGTACCTGGTGGGTGCCACAGTAGCCATTGCCTGGGCTCAGAGGCCCTTGCCTCCAGCGGGCACCCTGGGCTCTCCTCTAACGGGGCTGCCAGGCAGGACATGGAGAAAGCACAGCGCCGAAGGCACCTGTGCTACAATACGAGGGCAACACATAAGGAGAACAGAGGTTTATGCACAAGGTTAAGGATTTGTGTTGGCCAAATCTGAGTGGTTCCCCTGGGGTACTCCTCTTGGGTGAGTGCCAGAGGTCTGCTGAAAAAACAGAGCAGCAAAAGGTGGCAGAAACCTTTTATTCTGGAAAGAAAGTATAGCTATAAAAGACATAAAACAGATTTTTCTTTTTTCTTTTTTTTTTTCCTGATGCACATAGGGGAAAAGCAACAAAATACATCTGTCAATAGGTGAAGCACGGAAGTCTCTTTGGTAGAGTCAATGCACACATTGCTCTTTAATGTACTGAGTGCATAAAATGTATGACTCGTGTTTACAACATACAAAATTGTGGACAAGGCAGGTAAGCAAGCTGCTCTGAGCCTTTCCGGACCAGCTGGTCAGGACACAGAGCTCAGCTCAGGGCCCAGCACAGGGGCTGCTTCCAGCTCAGGTTGCAGAGGGACCTTTACAGACCTAAGCTGCAGCTGCGCAGAGTTAAGAGGTCGCTTGTCAGATCATTACTTTGAATTTCTAACCTAAGCTGACCTGAACATCCACAAATAGATTTTCCCCTGCTTCAACTGAAATATTTTTGCATTTGCAGCATTAGAAGAGGACTCGCACACAGCTCAGACTTGTGCCCGAGAGCCAAGCCTGGGGCTGAGCAGACCCAGCCCCACGCCTTAGCAGCATGTCAAAGGCCTGCAGAGTTTCAAATTCCACCACTTTCACCCCTTCCTACTGCAAATTTAGCCTCCCGAGTCATCCCAGTTCACAAAATATCTGTTCTCACGTCCATGCAATCAAGCAGCTGCAGCACCGAGCGGGCTCAGGGAGCGCAGGGTGCCGGCAGCCTCCTTTTAGCTGGCTTAACTCAAGGGATTTCCTAAATGCCAAGTCAGATGTCTCCCCAGCTGAGCAGCTGGTGCTCCCTCCATTATCACTAACAACCGTACGACTGAACTGGGAAGACAAGGTTGTTTGCACGTAACTGGGCTCCTCCGAGTGTTGTGCACATGCACATTTATGCTGGGGCAGAGAGAAACCTCCCGCATTTCTCCCAGCCGCAACAATCCTAAAGGCTTTGTGTACTTCGAGGAAGAGAGGAGCTGAATATAACACAGTCAACACGTTCAGAAGGCCGATTAGTAGTAATTAACCCTGTTTTCTCCCACTAGCAATGCACATCGTTCGTGTTGTGCTGCTCCTCCCTCCCCTCTGTGCAGCTCCGCTCACAAACCGCAGGTAGCAGTCCCAGAAGGGATTTGGAGGCTGCGTTAGGATCCGTGCTGGCAGCACAGGACTGCTGCCGAGGCGCTGAAATCCCATGGCCTGGAGCTGGTCAGCGCCCTGAATTACATCCCGGTGTCAAAAGCTGGCCCAGCTCTCTACAGGGCAGGGAGAGCGCAGTGCAGCGAGCAGCAAGCACCCGCCTGCCGAGTCGCCTCGCAGCTTCCCTCCTGCTCCCCGGGTCTACAGCCCTACGCCCCCTCCCAGAACAAGAGGCCACCCGAGCAAAGTCTGCAGTGCCTCACAGAGTGCAAATGAAACACTGCAGGGCTGGTAACCCCTCGCCAAGTAAAACGTGACCGTTGCAGAAAGGTGGAAGCAAGCAGCTGGCGGGCAGGAGGAGGAGAAGTGCTCCCGTCCCCTGCAGGATGCCACCACCATCACCCTGGACAGACTTCTGAGAACGGGTCCGTCTGTCCCAATCCTAACAGACTGCTGTCCTCCATTTCACAAAACGGCAGTAAATACCCTCACATCAGGCAGAGGGCACCACTTCTACCGCTTCTAACGATTAAGGGTGGGCTTTTTGTCACTGCAGCGTTATGCGAGGAGAGAAGCCCTGCGGACGGAGTGCCAGGGCTGCTGCACAGGATGGCAGAACCGATCCCGCAGCCCTGTCCCTAGGGCTGCCCCAGCCTGCCTCCAGCTGGAGAGAAACAACAGGGGAAAAAAACACGGCAGGGGGAAGTAACTGTCTTGGGCAGACAGTCCCGTGTCCTAAAAGTCAAAATTTATCCTCCTGCTTAGCACAGATACCTAACCAGGGTGAGATAAATTGCTATACCGGGGATCTACATGAGCTGATGCAGACAGCTGATGAGCTGTGGTCGAAGGGACTTCTTGTTCTGCCTCCTCTGCTTCTTTATATGAAGGGCATCTTTGTTTCGGGTCTCTCTACAAAAATAGTTTATTTCCTCAAAGCCTAAAGAGGTCCTTGGTGAACCAAAAGGCTGCTGAGCCATTGAGATGGCCTTCCAGAAATAAAACCTAAACTTGTGTGAAGAGGAGAGGTTACTGCTTTATACCCCATGAACCAGGAATGGGGTGGTGAATGTCATCTTCTGATCTTTACAAGATGACAGTAGAGGTTGTAGATCTGATATACCATGCATTTAATATTTGTTCAGAAAGCTGCCCAGAGGTGAGCACGTAACACAAGCACGACACAGAAAGCCTTTGAGAAGAGGGATGAAAGGACACAGCTCCATATGCCACAGAGATGGGACAGGGGACGGCTAAACTGCAAAGCCTCACCCCAACTAACAGCCAGCAGCCTCCAAAGGGAACGAGTCGAGGTGGAAATCTTGACAGCCCCACTACCCACAGCAGCTGGGAACAGGGAATGCTGCAGCACGAGTTGTACGGCACGCGGTTAGAGCTGCGCCCGCACCGACTTACCCGCCGGGTTAGTTTAAGTAACATATTAAGGTGCTGGTTGCTCTTTAGGACTTCCATTAGCCGGAGTTAAGGATTAAACCACCACTAGTGCTGTCTTTAAGGTTATTTTCATCAGCAGCTAATCTTTGGGGGAGAAATAAAGAGATTCTTCCAATCAAAGCAGTCAAAGCTCTTAAGCGATGACCACGCACCTGTAGCAGCGGGGTGCTGCTGAGCAAGGTACCAGCTTTGGGGCATGCCCTTACTAACCAGAGGGCATTGGTGCTTTGCCCTCTGACTGCAGTCATCACGGCTCATTAACTCCAGCTCAGCTCGCCCACAGGGAACCAGGTCTCCAAGCAGCCCTCCCTGCAGCGGGCCGAAGCCGCCTGCCCAGGAGCCAGCAGCCAGCCTCCAGCACCCGATGCAGGCCTGCTCAGAGGGCACAGGCTGCAGAAGAGCCCACAGAAGGACTCAGCTGGGGTAAGGGTTTGCATCAGGCAGCTACCTTCAATTGCTGGAAGCAGCTCAGATAAGCAGGAGGGGATAAACGCTTGTCTCTACAGCTCGCAGTAAGTTGCTTTCTCCCCCTTGTCCCAGGAGGCAGAAAGCCTATACCCTCTTCCCAAAACAGTGGGTGAGGGGGGTGTGGTTCTTTTCTTGCGAAAGGAAAAATAAACAAAAGCAAAACAAAGACCAGAAAGGAACATTTGAGTATAATATGAAAAATGCATACAACCTTTTCAAAAGGTCCTTTGAAAATGTAAAGATATCTTCAGGTATTCGTAAGGAGACCCTCTTGCCTAGAAGAAGCCAAACTATTACGGGTTAAAACTAAGTGAGGGCCAGCTCAGGATATGCACCTGCCAGGGCATGTGAAAGGAGCCCAGTGAAAAGTAAAGGCTTCCAACTTTTTAGTAAGTCTGAAGCTCCAGCCCATGCACCCCACAAAGGATATAGGTTTCGGGAGCGTAGACAAGGATTAAAGGCAAGAGCCACCTTCTGCACAGAGCACAGTGCAAACAACAGAGCTCTTCAGTTGTCTGAGGGGAACGTGACAGACCTACAGGAAGGGCACGGAGCAGCTCACAGGCAACCCCCCCGTTCGGAGCTACTCCCAGCAAGGAGCTGGGGACAGGCAGCTGAAACGATACGGAGCAGGTGCAGGAGGGGCTGCTGCCCACAGCTTGGGGGCGCAGCTCTTCGCACGGCGCGTCGCAGCCGTAGGTAAGGTGGAAAAGGCCAGGGTCTGCACAGCTGCAGGTCTTTACTTGGTTTTGAAAAGCAGATAGACTAATTAATGGGGGAAAAAAAAATCTACCGAGGGCTAATAAAACATCAGGAAATTGTTTCAGGGTTACAAAGTTGAGCTGCACGTCCTGACGTGAGGGAGTACAGCAGAGAGATGCTCCCCCAGGCTCTCTCTGCAGCATTCTCCAGTAGACCCTGGCCTTTTCCACCATACCTGGAGGGATTTTTGATGCGTTTTCCACACATATATTCACTTCTCCTCCTCTCTGTCCTCTCCTTCAGAGATTCTCAGACTACAGGATCTGGAATAGCCACGAACCAGCCTTGCTGGGGTCTACTCAGCCTCTCCACATGCTGTGTGGTCCCCCGAACGCCGGTTCCCTGGGACACAGAGAGCAAAGCAAGTTCTCCCAGCCTCAGTCACCGCGAAACACAAGCGGTTCTAGCTGGGAGGAAGCAGCACGACCCTTCCAGTTTCACGAGGGAAGTTCAGGGAACCAGAATCAGACACAGACATGTGGCCTCCAGCCTGGAGACAGCCCTGTCTCAACAAAGGGAAACCTGAGTAGGTTTCCTGACTTCCCACACTCTCACTAACCTGGGCGTGAAAAGGTATGGGCAAAAGCAGCAAGCCCCAGGACAGAGTTGCTGACTTAAGTCAGTTCTCGACAGCCACGAACATGCACACAACAAGGAATTTTGAAAGAGCTGGTTGTTTTTCAGTGATTCAGCATGACACAAAGTACGATCCAGACATTTCCAAGATTTGACAGTGAGATGCTGTGCTACAGATGCAAAAGAAAGAGAACGGGATTATCCAGATGTTGGTTAGCTTTACCAGTGCCACTGCAACATTTGAGTGTTTGTGACACGTTACAGCAGGAAAGGTTGCATAGGATCAGGTCCTTTTAAGAAAAGAAAAAGGTTCAATTTTTCATTAACGTTTGGATGCATCTGCATCAATCTCACCTCCATCTCGTATAGAGAAACTGTTGGGTCTTTTTCAATCTGAAACCAGAATAACTCCAACTCAGAGTATAAGATGCTTTATCAGGTTACAACAAAGGTATACTTTCATCTCTCCACCCCAAAGCAAGCTAGTAGATCTGAAACGTGGCAAGAAGCTCTTCCAACAGAGAGGAAAGGAGATCTTAAGCCGAGTAAGGGAGCACAAGGATAGGGGCTACACCAAAAATGCTGCATGAATAACTATACATCTTCACGCCGTTCCCTCAGGTTCTATCTCTGGTGCCCAGTGAGAGGACCCGAGGGAACAACGGGAAGCTGTTCTCAGACAGGAGCTGTCAGGAAAAGGTTCTTCACCAGGAAGCTTGTCAGGCACTGGAACAGGCTCCCCAGGGAAGCGGTCACGGCACCAAAGCTGCCAGAGGTCCAGAAGTGCTTGCACAAGGCTTTGACGTATGGTCTGATTTTTCGTGTGATCCTGGGTAGAGCCAGGAGCTGGACTTGATGATTGTGGTGACTCCCTTCCAACTCGGTATATTCTGTGATTCTATGCTACTAGAGCTGACAGTTCAATTAATGTAGACAGCAAATTTCCTTTCCTATTGCAGTTGTTAATTGATCACATGGGGGACAATCCCACTGAAAATATCACCGTTTCCTTCAGCAGCCTGCCAGGTTTTTTTTGACACGTTTAACCTAAATTTTCAAGTCCTCAGTTTGAATTCCCAGCCCTTTGACTGCTTCTGCTGTTCTTCTCTGCTCTCCTTCCAACATAATGATGTGCTTCTGACAGCAGTGAGTACAAAGCTGATCACGATACTGCTACTGCAGCAATGCACAGACTTGCTGCCCACCCACTGCAAAACACGCGTATCACCACGTCACGTTCCAATTCCTGTTCAAAGCACGGCCCTAGAGACACTTTCACCCTATCTTTCAACATTCCTGATCTCAAGACTTCTCATCAGATGGCGCTTATTTTGGATAATTTCTTGCTGGAGGCATTCGAGTCACCTTATTCAAGTTTATCAGCAATCTGGCTATTTTGGCTGTGTTTCAGTCCCTCCAGATTCTATTAAACCACATTTTTTTCTGACAAATTATTGTGAAATCTCTGCTACTTTGGTGCCACCAAAACACATTGTTAACATGGTGTTAACTCTTCATTAAGAGGTGATAGTGGAACAGAAGGAGAAATCCTAACTTTACGTTTAAAGTAAAAATATTGGTAAGCCACAAAAAAAGTATCGTTGACTATGTCACTAGTCCAAGGAGGCAGAAGAGGATTCCAGTCTTACTTGCTTCGCTTGCCAGTATATTTCAATAACAAGTTTAGCAGTAAATTTTTTCCTGCCAACAGCATCCTGACTGCAGACACACTACAGAGCTCTCTGTATTATATTGTTATATATAATACACAATACTTTAGCATTTTTCTTTCTAATTCTTGTATTTTCTCTCACATTTATGAGCAGCACAATATTTGGACACACACACACACACACAAAAAGAACAAAAAACCACAGGACAGAGGAGCACTAGAATATGTACTCACCATCCTCAGCCACTGTCCAGGACCTCCTGGGTCAATCGCAGCTCAGTCTCCTCTTCTTGTTCCACGAAACACACCTGCAGCAAACAAAAGATAACCCAGAGCAGAAATTCAGATCAACAGCAACGATACCTCAGTATGAACAGAGACAAAAAATAAAAATAAAAGAGCGCAATAGGCCAGCGCTCTGTACCTATCGCTGCTAACCCCTGTTTTGTGCCCTTTCCAGGAGATGCTGGGTATCAGAACGGTTATCACAGGGGAGACGCCACGTCCCAGGGGTCAGCCACTACACGCAGGACCTGCTCCCCACCAGCACGTGGTGGCCAGGGCTCCAGAGGTGTGAAAAACACCTTGGGGACGGCACAGGAGCTCTGGCAGAGAAACTGAACTGTGTCTGTGGGCGACACGGGTGTGAGACTGAAGCACATACAGCCTCCTCACCAAATTCCACCTTATTTTACTTCCATGCCCACTTAAGAAATCAAGCGGTACAAGCCTCTAGCTCTAGCAAAGGGCAAACCTCAAAATTAACAGTTGGAAAGCTCATTAATGGGGGAGAAGTACTTCTTTCAGTCTTTATGTTACCCAAGGGCAGGAGAAAAGGAGCTGGGGAGAAACATTCTCCTGTCAGACAATGGAGCACACGCTGAACTGCTGCCCTGAATGGCGGCGGCTCAGTGAGACAGAAAAACCCATGGCATTCTACAGAGGAACACGCGCTGAGGGAGCCGGGGGAAGAAAGACCTAGTCGTTACGGTTCAAGGACCTGGGGAGGAGCCTTTGTGAGACATTTGGGATCTTGGATCACCACAATTGCTGTGCACCGTGCGCCCATGCCCCCGGTGCCACGCATGCATCTGTGCAGCACCCTCAGTACGTACAAGCAGAGCACACGTGCGTGTCGCTTGCACTCCCCCCCCCCAGTTTTTAAATATTACTGGCTTTTTTTTTTTCTTTCTGGAAATATTCAGTTTTAAGTGTAGCCTGAAGGTGGCTTCAAGCTCACCAACCAAACCCAGCCTCTGGCAGCGAGCAGCCATCTGTAGTGTGCCAAAGCTCCAGGGATGCTCAATGCCTTGGGTAAGTTTTGCCACCATTTGATGTGAAGATTTTTTTCCCTCCTCAGACAGAATGCAAATGTCAACAAATGTGGAACTGGAGAGGGTCTAAACTTCTCTTTGATGAGATTTACTCCTCCTTTCACCATCAAGGCTTTGCATTGGATACAGCAGAGTTTCTGCACATCTACTGAGCACTTTCCCTCCGCTCTGGGATTTCTTTCTCAGCACAGAATTACGTGAGGTTTCACACCTACACGTCAGAAGGCCAAGCCAAATGCCAGCAGTGAGAAATCATTTCTGAAATTTAATCTTCCCCGTGAACAAGAAGCATGCAAGTCATCCAGGAACAAGGCTGTGCTGGAGGGAGCTCTTGCCCTGCCCCAGGGCTCACAGCCCGCAGCAGCACCATCCGGAAGGAGTAACTGCCCTTGTGCTTCAGCTAACGTCTGCTAATTTCTTGTGTCTTGCCACGCACATGATGAGAAAGGAAGGGAACCTCAGAAAGGATTCAAAACTTATCCGCTATATTCCCTTATATCTAAAAGCAGGTTAACAAGTTTCAGGAAAGCATGAAAAACCACGACGGGAATGAGCGTTTTCTCCTAGGAAAATGGAAAAGCCAAATACTGCGATATCAAACCCTGATCCAGTTTCTCTCTTTCTAACTATAAAAGGATTTTCCCACTATTTAGCAAAAGAGCCACTTACACCAGACTTCATATAGAGAAAAAACAACTGGTGGTAGCTTACGATGCCACCAGGAGGAGTCGCTGCCAGGCAGGGACTTACAAATTAGGTGAACAGCCCAATTAGCCAGGGAAGTAAAATGTTAATACGCTTTGTTCACTGACCTGAAGCTATCTGAATTATTGATAACGCTGAATGACACACGAGTACTTTTCCTGCTGAACGCTTTGTACCGATGTATTAAATCGTTGCTAATGGCTGTTTCAGCTCCTCGCTTCCTCCCTCGTAGGAGAAGTTGGTGTAACTGCTACAAACTGCAGCTCTCCGCGGCTACAGCCCGCGCCAGGCCGTTCCTCCAAGCTGCCACCCCCAGGCTGCGGAGAGAGGAGGCCGAGAGGAGGCCGAGAGGAGGCCGCTGGGTGTGAGCTCAGCGCACAGGAACGTGGCCGCCTCCTCCCGCGGCCCGGGCAGGCCGGGGCAGCACCGGGCAAGGCCTCCCTGAGGACCTGGGGGAGCCGGGAGGCACCGCAGGCACCAGGCCTCCAGCTGTCCTCCTCGGCCCGGGGCCTGCAGACAGCTTCACTCGCGCGGCCTCCCGTGCTCCTCCACCGGCATCTCAAAGCTGCCCTCGCTGATGTTGTCTGCTGCCTCAGGACTTGGCATGGTCCTCCTCCTCCTCCTCCTCCTCCTCGCAGAGGCTGCCCACCTCTGTCCCACCGCCCCACTCTCCCCAGAGGTCACCCACTCAGCTCAGCAGCGTGCCTTGCAGGCCGGGTTCCCCTAAAAACCTGCTTAAGCCCACCGGGTCGGAAGCTGCCCTAAAATCTCAGCTGCGGGGGATGCCCCGGGCCTGGCCGCAGGCGATGCCCAAGCCAAGGCAGCCAAATTAAACAACGAGGGGAGCAGAGGCAAGGGATGAAGCCGGGGAAGAGGTAAGAGAGCACGGTGCCCGCTGCTCTCCCCAGCACTCACGCAATGCTCCCCAACGGACCTGGGTTGGGTGAAGCAGGAAAACAATTCACGTTGTTCTCATGTTTTTATAGCCTGTATCCTACTCCAGGATTATTAATCTCGGAGCCAAGCCCTCAGATAACAAGGAAGTGTCAGAGTCGAGAGCTCTCATAAAACCTTAATTTGCTCTCCCCACAGCCCTCTTGCGCACGTGATTCAGGCGGGTTATTGCACACCGCGTTACACAACGGTGTTATTTCCTCAAGGGACCTTTGCCTCTCTTAGTGCAAAACAGAGAGGCAGAGACCGAAGCAGCACTGGACAGGGACAGGAATTAATCTCGAAACCTCTGCCCTCACCTGCTGCAGGTGCTGGGAGCAATGCTGGGGCTGCAGAAGAGCCTGGTCCCATTCTCCTCGGAGGAAAAATTCCCCTGGAATTTTCTTAATTCCAGCTCCAGGCTCAAACACCTGAGTTGCCCCCTTTTGCAAGTCAACGTCCACATGCATCAAGCGTGCGTGCTCTGAAAAACCTGACTCCACGAGCAAACAGGCTGTCAACGATGGGAAGCAACACTCGCTCTCTGCATCTGCCTGCCTCGCACGGGACTGTGAAAACAAACAGCCAGCACGTATTTATGGCAGCCGCGCGGAAAAGCTCAGGAAAACCTTAACAGCCCTGTCTTCAGTGCAGCTTGGTTCACTACAGCGATGTAGGCTTAGGGAACGGGGAATAAATAATAAATCATAACAAAGCACCACAGAGCAGCTCCCCGCGAGCACCTGCCGCTGGCACGTTACGGGGAGTGAAGTCCTTTGGGAGGGAGAAGCGCGACGGTTTCGGAGCTGCGCCCGTCCACACGCACGCGGGGAGGTGTCCCATGCTGATGGAGCTCAGGGAGGTGGGAAGGGCAGCAGACGACGGGCACAGCTCCGGGGCAGATTTTGGCACGCACCCCAGGCAAGGTGGGAGCTTGCCCTTCCTGCGGCTCCTTCTGCACCGCTTAGGAATTGCTGGCGGTTGTTTGCAGCTGGAGCGAGGCTCTCCACGCTCAGCGCCTGCCCCAGGCTGAGGTTTCGGTTTAATTTCAGTGAAAACAGTGCAGTTAGTCCTAATGTACTTAATGGGGGAAAACAGTCCCGTTATTAAACAGGGGATGTTAGAAGAAACAGCCAGGAGTCCAATTAGCCTTATTTTGATCCCAAATGAAATAAACCAGCCATCTCAGGCCTCTCAACTAATTAGAGGCTAAAAATACAATTGTCAGACCGCTCGGTTACACGCAAAGCAGATTGTATGGGATAGTCTTTGTTATTTTGAGCAAAACTGCAGGTCCCAGGGTTGCTCCTAATGAAGGCCGCTAACAGCTGGTCTTCAACAACAAGAATTTTCTTTTTACTTTTACTGATCAATAAATATTCAAAAGAAAAGCCTGGGCTACCAGGGTTCAGAACCATCACCGCAATACCGAATTATGATGGCAAGCACGCCAAAGCACTCAGCTCACCCTGCAGTGAGAAGTACCCCAATTTACCTGTGTGTGGCCATAACCAGGGCCGGGTACGAGCGCAGCGAAGCAGGAATACCCGGCAGGTGAAGAAGGGCAGCAGGAACAAGGAGCAGGCAGGCAGCCTGCCGCAGCGATACCTAATGGGGCACTGTGACCCAGAGGTCACTGTCACTGCAGAGGCAGTGACCCGAGGGCAGTTCTGTCCCCAGCATCGTGCTCCTGCCCCCAGCATCGTGCTCCTGCCCCCAGCATCGTGCTCCTGCCCCCAGCATCACCGGGCCGGGACTGGGGCTGCCTCCAGGTGGCCAAAGCGCAGACAGCAAGCACACAGCAGAGGGACCAAAGTAATCCGGAGCAAAACAAGCTCGTGTACGCAGCTTAGAAAACCATCGAGACAACTTGCTCAATATGTTTAAGTATTTATGCAAAGTATGCTCAGCTCTGGGCAACTTTGCTGACAAGGATAGAACTCAATCCAATTACTGATAGATAAAGTTTCAGAATCGGATAAATTCCATCAAGCTTATGACAAAGCCAGCCTTTTTACAGCTTACAGGATTTAAAATGGATCAGATACCTTTTCTTCCAGGTTTGACTAAGCGAATCCCCACAGGTCTCTGGGTAAGCAGCGCTGCCCGGGGTGCCCTCAGCACCCTGCAGCTCCGGCTGCCGGCACCTGGAGAACAGCGGCTTGGGATCACAGAGCAAATTGCACGTTCAAAGCCAGCGTTCCTGCGGGATTTGGGAGGCAGGAAACGTTCTCCTGTGGAGGAGGGTACTGTCCCCGGCCCTGCAGCGCTGCACAAGCATCACCCGCCCCGAGGACGGGATGGGACGGTCTCACCCCCTCGGTTCCAGGCAAACGAGGAGCAGGACACGGACCCACGGGCACTGCCCCAGAGCTGAACTGCCCCAGCCCCACCAGCGCCACGGCAGCAGCTGGTAGCAAGTAACAGCTCGCAAACCTCCTGCCCTCCCTGATCGGAGGGTTGGCTCGTGACTAAAACGCCCTGAGACTGTTAGGCTTCATGTTAACGGAGAACCACCAGAAGACGTCTCTGAAAACTGGTTTAGCTCCTCCTGCGTTCGAAGCAGGAGCACCCAGGCTTCCATCACGGGGATTGCACCCAAAGGCCAGAACGGGACATGCAGGATCGTGGAGAGACGGGGGAAAGCTGCCGAAGCTGTAAGTACTTCTGGCTGCACAGCACGCTCCTAAGGAGAACTTCACCTTTTGGCCCTCAAAACCGTACCCGGATTAGGCTAACGGTTTCCAAGCCTCGTTCTCTCAGCCCAGGTGAAGCTGTGCAGTGAGGATGTCTGAAGTCTGTCCTGCTCCAAGCCGGCCCACGGCACTGCCAGCTCGCCCACCTGCAGCGGCCAGACCCCGCCTGTACCCCCTGTGCTGGAGGAGGTGAGTCCCAGCAGAGATGCTGGAGGAGCAGCAGAGAGGGTGGGAAGGGGCAGAGTGAGGTCAGGGAAGGGATTTCAGGAGCCAGGGAGCCGAACCCTCTTGAGTGGTGAAGAGGAGAGAATAAATCAGAGAGCCTGCCAAGTTCAAGGTTTTTGCATCAGCAGTTCTGGTGCAGGGGGAAGGATGGGTGCAGGAGGTGCAGGATGCCAGCCCGAGCTGGCTGTGCAGGGGGGGGTGCAACGAAGGAGGGAAAAAGTCAGTCATGGGAGGTGAAGAGGAGCAGAGGTGGCTTTGCTTTAAGCAAGAGACCACACAGTTTACTGCACAGGGCAAGGATTCAGAGGCAGATGAAAGAGGAGACAGGAAGGGGGCAGAGGTGCGAAGAGGCGCTGTGCCTGCCGCAGGGAAAGGAGCAGAGTGCTGCGGGGAGGCACGAAGGGACGCTGGCACTGCCATTTCATATTCTTCTCTTGGAAGAAACAAGATCCTCTGCAGAAAAAGAGAAGGGGGGAAGAAGACGGGAGCTTTGGAGATCCCGGAGGTGTGCGCAGAGCAGCCAAGTGCACTGAGAGGGGGTGGCCTGAGCTGAGCCGGCCACCCTGGGGCACCGCAGTTTCGAGGCAGATGCAAGAAGGGCCGAGGGGGAAGGAAGGGAGCAGAAAGGAGGGAAGGATGCTGGGGCAGAGAATGGGGCGTGCAGAGAGCTGGAGGGTGAAAATGAGCAGATGGGATTAGAGCCTGGGGGAAGAACACACCACCAGAATTTGAAAAATGCCTCTGGGGGAAGAGGCCAGCCAGGTGTGACCCAAGTGTGCAGGATGACAAGGGACGAGGACAGAGCCCCGTGCTCTGCCAGACCCCTGAGGAGCACTGCCATCCATCCGCCACTGCACGGAGTTTACACGGAATTAATTTCAGCAGCACGCCTGCCTGCCAATCAGCTCCACTGTTGACATTAATGACAGCAAAATCACAGTTTCAAGGGGAAATTGGTGACCGCTGACAAAGCCGCAGGCACCCCAGAGCACCTCCTTTCTCTCGCCGAGGCGGTGCCACGAAACACCTTGCTCTGCAGGTGAAGCAGCCGAGGGGCCGGGGGCTGCCGGTGGCACCAGGTGGCAGCAGCACGCCGGGGATGCTCCCCTGCCAGGTCTGCCTCTGCCACCTCCTTCATCTTCCTGAGGAGCTGGCAGAGAACAGGGACTGGCACCGGCCCCGTGCGCTGTTATCGCCACATCAATCCGTCTCCGGTGACAGCCGGGGAAAAGCTGAGAGCAGCAGAGGGCGAGGCAGGCCCCTCATTCACTTCAGTGGCCTTCGGAGAAACCCCAAAGGGCCCCCACCACCCCTGTGCCATCCCCACCCTCCTGACCTTTTCCGGACCCTCCTGACCAGGCACAGAAGGGGCTCGAGGCCGAGGCTCCGCGCTGGACTTCACAGCCCCGGGCTGAAGGGAGATGGGAAGCGCAGCATGACTTCAGTGAGCATTTCCAACGCCCCCTCTAACTGCAGCCCGTCGTTCTCCGGTTCTGTTTGCTTTTCTTTAAAAAAGCAGTTGGGACATTTCAAGTCACAATCGGGCCTTTATTCAAGTACAAACAATTGCCTGGTCCCTACCCAAAGCAGCGCAGATGGACCGGCCCCAGCTGCACTCCAGGCGCCTGCCTCTCCCCATCCTCTGCCCGCAGCTCCGGAGCCGGGCCTGAGCCGGGGAGGAACGCAGAGCCCCGGCCACCCACCAGAGCACAGGCGCTGCCTGGGGCTGCAGAGGACCCCAGGAGGGTTTCTCAGGGGCTGGGCTGCCCTGGGGAACACACGCTGCTCCCTAAGTGCCTCGGGGAGCGGAGGAGGCTGCCGAGCTCCAGCCCCGTTACCTCTCGGTGCTGCTCGGCTCTCAGATTTAAGTCAATCTCAGGAAGGAAGCAGCAACAGCTTCAAGGAAACAGTGACTGTGCTACTGAGGTCACATCCCAAGTCCCCAGGCTGGAGAAGCACTGTTCAACCTGGGTTCCCTGCAAACATTCATTTCTTCTTACTCATCGGAAGCGTATGCGTTTTAATTCCCATCAACTTGTAACGTCCTTGACAGCTGGCGTTTTCTTTGAAAGACAGTCTTTGTGAGTGCAAGAAAAAAAAAAAAAGCCTGAAATATGTGACCCAAATGCACCAGAAGGCTCGGAAAGCAAAAGAGAAGGCCTGAAATGTGCCGATCCCATCTCTCCCTGCTCCCCAGCTTCCTCGAGCTCACAGCTCTCTGGGGCACCTGGGCTGCAATGCGCTCCTACCAACAACCTGGGTATTTTAAAATAATGCCGACTAAACAGCAGCAGCACAAACTCAGCCCAGATTCTGCTGGTGTTAGGGATACAACTCCTATTACTTTCACACAGGCGCATAAACATACCCATCCGGTGCCATTTTACAAGTCTTAGGGTGTCAAAGGCATCTGCCTGCCGCGAGCAGGAGGAGGGCAGGACTGACGGGAGAACCACACCCCCGGTAAGGGCCGGAGGCCAGGCAGGGCGCCTTTGGCATCTAAGCTGGCACCCACCCGCAGGCACCCGAAGCCCAGCTGTGACAGTCAGCGGAGAGTGTCTGAAAGAAAACCAGTACTGCCGTTAGTCCCGGTGACCGGACGCCCCGTAACGTCACCTGTCCTGCGACACCGCGGGGTTCGGTGGCTCGGCTGCCTACGGGCGCTTGGTTAAACTACAGCAGCCTCTACCTCCCCTCTCCCTGTCCCCGGCCAGGCGCACGCGGCACGGGACTCTGCGCCCTGCCGGGTCTCTCATCGCGCCCTCCCAATCCCAAGCAACACCTACCTCGGCCTTTAAGGATTCCCCCCTCCCACCCCCAGTCCCGTGAAGTCTCTGGTTTAAGAAGATCAGACTGGAGTCCCCGGTCTTCCTTCACGTCCAGGTATCCGGAGCCTTCAGAACCGTTCTGTGCTTTAGCAGTGAAAATCACGTCAAGGGACTGTGCCACACGCTCACCTGCTTTCATGAACCGACTCAGCTCGAACCACGGGGCAGGCCAGCAAATTCAGGTGAGCTTAATTGCTATGGTCCCTGCCCTCTACCATGAGCTTAACTGCTTCTAAAAACAGTACCGCCCATGACGTCCTCTCAACAGACACGCTTAGAAAGGGAAATCCCCAGCCAATCAATAAAAGGAAAGAGAAGGCAATTCGATATATATAGCAAGTCCCCTGCTTATCTGACAGCATGAGCTGCACAAATTCACACCCAGAGCCCCTTCCCCGCCGCCCAGGACAGGGCACGGGGACAGTCACACGACAAGCTCAATGCTAAAAGGAGCCAAAGGATTTACACCCATCTGCTGCAATTCGCACAAACTTCTCTTTACGCTAGGAGCAGTGACTGCGATCACTTACCTTTAGTAACTGACTGCACTAAAACTCGCCAGCACTGAATTCCTGCCTCTACGAGATTTAGGCCAAAAATGAAATACGTCAGGCTCGCTGTATCTGAATACAAAAAAAAAAAATCAGAAGGCAATGGGATTTTTTTCTTTTTTCCTTAAATTCGAGACAGCCACCTTTTGCACGCCGGCACCTCACTGACACGAGCAGCTGACATCCCAGGCCTGCTGAAAGCAGCGGCAAGACCCAGCAGCACTTTCAGCCGAAGCCAGATTTTCCCCAGCACCACTTATTCACTTCAACACGCGCACTGCAACCCAAGCTAGCACCCAGGGCTGCAACACAATAGCTCTGGATACCAGCAGTAATGAAAAACAGGCAGAGCGGAAAGCTGGGGCTTTGAGAGGAGTCAGAGGCACGGTGCTGGAAGAGGCATCCTGCTTCCCGGCCCTTGCTCCGGTAACTCCGGGGCTCTGTGACTTTTCGGGGCACTGAGAGGAAGCCGGAGCAGCAGCACGGGCACCTGCAGCGCGAGCACGTCGGGATCCTGCCGCCGGGTGCCCTGCGCTCCAGGGAACTGCCATGCCAGTCGGGTGCTCCTTCGGGCTCTGGTTTTGGCTGCTTCGTCATGAGTAAAACATGCCGAAAATGTGACTTCCTCCTGCCAGAGGAGCAGACCTATCGAACCTTTCCTGAGAAGTCCAAGTAACTTCCTCTTGTATTGCAAAAAAGAGAAGAGAAGCCCACAGGTCGCACCGTTTGTCACACTGCTGGAAATTCCTCCAGCAGAAAGAGCTATTGATGCAGAGAGAGAGGGAGGGGGAGAGAGAAGGGGGGGGGGGGGTGTTACTTTTCATTAAGCGTGTGCTTTATCAAACAAAACTGTTAGTCCACTTTACAGGACTGAAACTCTTTTGCTTCCTCTTTCGTCTCATTTAGCAACTGCAGTGAAAGCTCTGCACCCTGCTTTCTAATGAGGCAGTCGGATTATCTGCACAGAACCTCTGCATTGAACGGTTTTATCACATGAAAACAATCTCCATCTACTCTCCTTGCTGAGCAAAGCCAGCTCTGTCTAGGATTCTCTTACCCAGCATCCGGGGGCACCTGGGCACCCCATTTTGATGGGAATGGGGGGCAGAGGCAGCAGGGGAATCGGTCTGCCCGCTGGCATGCCAGGGGTGATGCTCCCGGGAGTGGGACGGCAGGGAGCAGAGCCAGCAGGCAGCATGCATTAACTTTTGAAATAAGAGAGGGGAAAGAGCAAAGAACAGAGCAGGTAAGAAATTATCTCTTGTCAGTCCAAGAAGGTGCAAAGGACGGGAGGGAGCGGTGCGAGTCGCCTGCCCGCTGGCACAACCAGCCCTGCACCCACTGCCCAGGTCTCCGCGCACAGCCCGTGCTGCCTGCAGCATGCCTCTGAGCCACCCCAAACCGAGCACCACGACACCACGACACCTTGCATGCTGGCCCAAGAGAGCTGCAGGCACGCTAAAGGGCACGGCCGATTCCTCATCCAGAAGCGCTGCCCGTGCAGCTCCTCCTCTGATCGTGTACTCGCCTCCGGGCACTGCAGGGGCTTCCCCGCGGGCTGGCAGCCCGACGCTCAGGGTGCCACCGCGTTACGCAGGCACTCAGAGATGAGAAAAGGAACAATTTAGCCCGGGACAAACCTCCAAGACGCTGCCTCCCCTAGACCCCCGCGCCATGGCTGGCACCGCAGGCGCCCACCTGAAGGACCGAAGCGGTCACAACAGCCGGGCCGACACCAGCAGAAGGATCGGAGCAAAGCAGCTGCAGCACCACCTTTCGTCAAGGCACCACCGCTGAGGATAGCGCCTGTAAGGCTTCCTGAACCGAGCAGCGTTTGACACCGCCCCGTGCCGTGGTGCGATCTGGTAAAGCTAGAGGGAAAGTTTGGGACTCGCTCAGGGATTTCTGGACGTACTTGCAGCCCCTGGAGTGTCCCACCGCTGCCCTTCCCCTACCTCGGGCCCTCCAACCAGGGTGCGTGTTCCTGCTCAACGCCCCGCGTGTGCCTTTGGTGACAGCGGCCACTGCAGTGACGTCTTACAGGTTCAAAACCCCCCAGAAAATAGGGACTTCACAGCTTAGACGAGCACTTCTCCTTTGAAATCAAGGGACTTCCTCTTCCCATAGGCAGCTGGTCACGGACATCAAAGCCCAGCACCCATCAGTAACGCGTTCAGAGCCCGAGACACTTTTCACCTCCTGAGTTAGAGGCAACAAGGCCCTTAAAAAGGGCAGCAGGCAGGAGCTGGGGTAGGGAAGGATACACAGGGCCCTCAGCATTGGGCTGTCTCGGGGATGATAAAACTCCCCGAGATCTGGTAGTAAGGCGTTGTACGGGGGCACCGCACCGCGTAGCTCCAGCACCCACCCGAGCCCAGCGGTGCCGAGGTGTCTCCTCGCCCTGGGTACCCTCGCCGGGCTCGCACACACCCGTGGCCAAGCTCCCAGCCCCCCGCGAAGGCACGCAGGGCACGAGGAGCTCCCCTTTCGCTGGGTGGTTGCCCCTGTCAGCCGCTTGTGAAGGGTGTGGGAAGGAAAAACGCAGGCTGGTAGCTCCCCTGACAAAGAAACATCAGGTGCTGGCACCTTCCAGAAGCGGGAGCTCTCCCCTGCATACCAGGCAGGTGATGAACGGCCCCGCGCAGGTGAGAGATGTTTGCAGAGCAGAACGAGGCACACTGTCTGCAAGCACAAAAGATTCAAGTCCTCAGAAAGCAAAGCTGATGCCCCCGACACAGGAGAGGCAGTCAATCCCCCCGCGGGGTCCCAACCCAGTGGGACCGCAGGGGAAGGGCTGCGCAGGAGCTGGCACAGATCACACCTCGGTGGTTCCCCGCGTCACCGGGACCTCAGCTGTAAGCAAACGTGAGCTGTAACATCCGAGGGAGCAATTCCCACAGCCGGAGGTTATCAGGCTCTGACAAACCCTGGCGTCCATCACTGCGCACGGAAGGAGCCCTGCAGAAGGACCAGGGGCCGCCAAAGCCCCAGACCTACCCGAAGGCACGGAAAGGTTGACAACAGCGCTCCAAAAGCTTCAACAACTGCACTCAGGTGCGGGCTGCTGGGGAGGTAAAGTTGGCACAGCCTCAGCAGAAAGCTTCTTAAGAAATCTCTGATATTTCCAGAGGAGCTCACCAAAGGAAGCTCACCAGAAGAACGTTACTGCTGCCCTCCCCACATCCAAACGCAGCCGTCTCACCCTTAACGCTCGGGCTGCTCCATTTAGGGAACAGAAACACGCCCCAGCACAGCCTCCCTGCCTCAAAAGGCTGATTTCCACCTACCCAAGTCTGACCGTCGGGGCAGCGCAGGCATCCAGACAGCCTGCACCCAGACACACCGGGCTCGCCCCAAAGTTTTCACTAAGGTTGCAGCGTTTTAGCCTGTGGGAAATCCAGGCTGCCACAACAAGAGATGTGCCCAAAGGCACCGGGGCAGCTGCAGCTGGTGGGAGGTAGGAGTGGGGCATGCCGTCAGGTCAGAAAGCAGAAGCAAGCACAAGCTGAGACGATGCCGACTGGGGTGAGAAGCAACAACTGCAGGGCTCCAGACATCCTCCGGCCCCTACACCCGAGCATCCCGGGCCGCACGAAGCCCACCGGGTGCCGGCGCTGCCAGGCGAGCTGTGCTGCAGCAGGCGCCTGCCTGTGCCGGGGCCGGCTGCGCTCTCACCGAGCACCCTCGGTGAGGTGGCCTCAAAGCCGGGTGTAATGCCTCGTAAACGAGACGCTCAGCGAGGCAGCAGCTTCTCTCTTCCACATGAAAACAGCTACACAGACTCCTGGCCGGCTGCGTCACGCTGCGCGCACGGTGCTGGGTGCTGCACGCCAGTCATGCACCAGCAATAAAGTGTGCTTCCGCAGATTACTTTGAAAGAGTTAAAAAAAAAATAATAACAGTAATATTGGGAAGGCAGGCAGTACAGTTGAAATAACAGAGGCAACTGAATAGATTGATGCTGGGTTGCCACGAGACAATCAACCACTAGGAGAAAGCTGGCTACTTTAATGAGTTCCTAGGCTGAAACACAAAAAAGCCTCTGAAGCTTCCAGAAGGAACAATGCAAACTGCACCCTTTGCTCCGAGCAGTTCTCAATTTCAACAGAGAACATCAGAGAAAGACTGGCAAAGAGCAAGCAATTGAATTGGCTCTGGAGGGTCCTTACCATAAAGCTGTCGCTCGCAAGCAGTGCCGTGTCCCTGCACGCTCTGCTGGAGTGAGCAATGCCAAAACCTCATTTTGCAACGAAGAACTGGCCAGGCTGGAAAAGGAACAACTCCGCTCCCTAGTCAGCGCTGCTCGAGCCATGGAACGGAAGAAAGCTCTAGAGGATATACTGCCATGAATGTGGGCTTAAGTTCAGCTACAAGACTTTGCCCCCAAGCAGATAAGTCGCGAGCACTTCCCACCCATGTTTCTGCTGCCAGGACGGACTCCTCCGGAGAGGGGTGGAGCTGCCTGCGGTCAGCAGTCGCCTGCCTCAGCAAACGCCACCGGACTCGGCTTCTCGCGAAGCCTCAGGCAGAGGTGAACAGCACGGGGCCGCTATCGGAACAGTCCCATCCACCCCATTTCCGAGGCTGAGCTCACTCTCAGTCCTTGTCACCAGCCCTCCCAAGGACGCCGTGCCAGTCCTCCGGCCCGACCAACTCTGCACCCTTGCAAGAGAGAGCGCCACAATTTTTTTCCCCAGGAAAACAAGTGCTGGCAAATGCAAAACTCATTGTGCGCGTCCAGCAGAGTTGACCTTCACGGGGTTTCCAGTGCATGAGATCAGCTGTATCAAGCGTGCTGTTGAGCAAGTGCTCCACCTAGAAGATAAGGGATACAATCCACAAGGGAAGGAAGACTGGCATTGCTCTAAACCAAGAGCTAAAAGGAATAAGGTGCCTGCAAATAAACACAACAGCAAAGGAAGCTTCCTAGGCTGGTAACTTAATGTGAGTTGGATCAGAATACACCAACGTGTAACTCTCCTCTCTAGGGATGTGTCGTGGGCAGGCTTCTCCCTCTTGAAGAAGGAATTTGAGGTAATCTCTCAACCAAGAAAGAGCAACCACGTCAAAACAAAAAGCAACAACAAAGTCATTGCCACTGCAAAGAGCAGGAGCCACCTGCTCAGCTTTGCTTCTGCCGCCTCCCGTCGTTGTGTCCCCTATGAAAGGCACAGCGCTGCTTTCAGACCTACCCCACACAGAGCAATCCGGCCTGCAGAGGGACGCTGCAAAGCACACCCCACGCGAAGCCATTCCCGGTCCCCAGCACAGCGCAGCTCCCTGCAGAAGGGGAAGGGGCTCCCCCAGCTCCGGGGCAAAGCCGGGTACAGCTCCACGACAAAACCTCAGCTCGAGGAAGGTCGGGCAGAAGAGGGCTCCCCCACACGAGCAAACACTCTCCTGCAGGAAAATGGGCTCGTATCACATGGAATTCAGCCACTAAACGTGTTTCAGTTTCATTTCAACTCGGGCTCCCAGTTAAATGCACCAGCAAGTAACCGGAGACCACCTCAGCGCGTAACAGCGGCGCAGGGCATCGCCGCGGCCGCAGCCTCTCCAATCAGCTGCAAAGCTCTGGCTGCAGAGCCGAAGCGTCTCGCACCGGGGCAGCTTCCTTCCTCAAAGGCCGACGCTGGCAGAAGTTCACCACCTCGGACGGAACGTCCCCCTTACTGCCTCGGAGGTGGCTCGCACCCCGAGGCGCGGCTGAGGCTGCGCTCAGCGGGCAGGCAGAGCGGCAGCGCGGGGAGCGAGGCCGCGGCCCAGCCACGCCACTCGAAGTAGGCCCGAACAGGCATTTACTATTTATAAGCTAATCATCTGACCCCTCCGCAGGGAAATCCTATCCTCTCGGGCCGCCGGGAGAGCGGCCGCCTCCACGGGACGGCCGGGAGGGGCAGCGGGACGCGGCAGCATCGGAGTGGGGCACGCGGATCAATTCCTCCCGGCTCAGGAGCGGTGTGGACATCCTGGGGGGTGAGCCAGGACTGCCAGCAGGAATTAATCTGTTACCTAATTCGCTAGGAGCAAGGTAATTTTTTAAATCGGCTCTCTCCTCCGTTCAGCGCTGTCCAAAGGCCCAGATGCTGACATTTCCCTGCGCACCGCAACAGACGGCAGTGCCATGGTGAGGCCACATCCAAATCCCGAAACCCTCCAACAGACAGAGAACCGCGGCTGAATGAGGCCGCACTGGAGGGTGGGCCAGCCAGGACGGAAGAAGACGGTACAAACTTTTGTTTGTAGTCGCTTGCTAGTTATGAATTCCTTGGGATGTGTTCGCCCTGGGAGCGTGTGCGAGCATACAGCACGGAGACGTTTTCCTGCTCGCCTTCCTCCCATGTACAAACACTCCGGGTTAGTTTGTGCTGCCGGATTTTCTTGCGAGACAGCACTCAGTGACTTCCACCACGCGCTCTTCCCATTCAGCCCCACGCGTGCCTGGGGAACAACCTCGTTTCATCTCTGGCCTCTTTACCGAGCAGCCGGCCCCCGGCACCGACTCTCCCTCTCAGGACGAGCTGCGGACACGGACGGGAAGCGGGAGCGGCCCTGCCTTGCACACGGCGGCACCTCCGGGAACCTCCCGGCAGGGTGCCCACCAGCCAGAGGGCCGGAACCCGGTGCCGAGGGGGAGCCCGGCGAGACGCAGCCGCCGGCAGGGGAACCCCTGCGGGCATCGCCCCCGCCGCCCGCGCCACCGCCGGGACGGGGGCGGCTTTGAGCCGCGCACAGAACCGAAGGCAGGCCGGGGGCTGCCGGGGCCGGCCCAGCGGCGCTCCGCGGCCCCCGCAGCCCGGCGGGGCCCGGCCCTGGCCCTCCCCGGCAGCGCGGGGCCGTTCCCCCGGCTCTCGGCACGCAAACCCCGCGGCTGGCGGAGCCCTCCCGGGGGGACAGCGGCGCTGGGGGGGGGGGGGCGCCGCGAGGAGGGCAGGGCCCGGAGCCTCCCGGGCCCGGGGCTGCGGCTCGGCGAGGCCGGCACCGGGCGGCCTGCCCCGGGAGGGAGGGAGGGAGGGAGGGAGGGAGGGAGGGAGAGGCCGGCCCCGGCCCCGGCCCGCGCCGCCCGCCCCGGCCCCGGTCCCCCGGAGCCCCCCGGGGCCTCACCTGGGTCGGCGCGCGCCGCTCCCGCCCGTGCCGCGTGCAGCTCCCCGCCCTGCCCCCACCGCCCCGCCCGGCGCCGCCAATCGGCGCCCGGCGCCGCCGGCACGGCCGGCCAATGAGCGAGCGGAACGCGTCCCCGCCCAGCGCCGAGCCGGCCGCCGGGACCCGCCCTTCTGCTCGCCCGCGAGCCTATCCCGTGACGGGGCGCGGCGCGCGGAGAGGGGCGGGGCGCGGCGCGCGGCGCCCAATGAGAAATCACAGCGCGTCCCCCCGCGGCCAATCAGCGCGCGGCCCTTCACCTTCACCTCGGGGCGGGCCGCGCCCGGCCGCTGAGGGCAGCGGGCCCCGTGAGGGGCGTGGAGGGGGCGCTGCGGGAGCCGTCCCGTCCCGTCCCGTCCCGTCCCGTCCCGTCCCGTCCCGTCCCGTCCCGTCCCGTCCCGTCCCGTCCCGTCCCGTCCCGTCCCGTCCCGTCCCGTCCCGTCCCGTCCCGTCCCGTCCCGTCCCGTCCCGTCCCGTCCCGTCCCGTCCCGTCCCGTCCCGTCCCGTCCCGTCCCGTCCCGTCCCGTCCCGTCCCGTCCCGTCCCGTCCCGTCCCGTCCCGTCCCGTCCCGTCCCGTCCCGTCCCGTCCCGTCCCCCGGAGGGAAGCCATGGGGCGGCGGCGCCCCAGCGCCGTGCTCGGCGGCCCCGCAGGTGTGCTGGTGCCGGGCGGCGGGGACCAGCAGGGCTCGGGCGGGCCGTGGCAGCGGCCCAAGCAGGAAGTCCCGCGGTTTGTGTTTGCTTTCGGTTCTTTCAGCCTAAACGGCTGCTGGCGCCCCGTCAGCAGGCTGGAGGGCGATGGCGGGTGAGTGCAGCCTGCGGGGCTGGGGCTCGGGGGGACGGGGCCCTGCCGGGCTCCTGCCCGCCTTGCTGAGCCCCTGGTGTGCGGGCTGGGGACCAGGGCACAGCCCCGTGTCAGGGATGTGTCCCCTGGGGCGCTTTCCGTGGCTGTGCGGTAACAGGGAGAGGCGGGTGGCAGTACGGGAAGTGCCCAGGGTAGGGGAAGCAGCTGGGGGAGTGGTGGGGACACCCTGGGGTGGGCGAGGGGGGAGCGCTGAGGGAAGTGAGGGGGAAGAGGGGACACCTGGGGCGGGCGGTGGGGCGGCGGAGCTGTGGCCCGCGGGCTCTGGGTGCTGACAGGGCCACCCCACAGACCAGGAGCTGCTGAAGGTGCGGGCGGACTTTGTGGATCGCGTGAGGAAGCCAGTGATCTCCAAGCTTCTGGATGACCTCCTGGCCCACAAGGTGCTGAGCCAGGCGGAAGTGGATGAGATACAGGAAGGCAACGCAGTGACAAGCGACAAGGCCCGTTGCCTCATAGACACTGTGCGCCTGAAGGGCTCGAAGGCCAGCAAGATCTTCATCGACAGCCTCAGGAAGCACGATCACACCTTGGTGGAGCAGCTGGGTCTGGCCACTGGCTCGGGTGAGAGATGCGGGGCTGTGGCCTCCCCCAGCCATGCCGAGGCGCTGGGCGCCTCCTGCAGGGTGCTGGAGGGAGACGTGGGAGCAGCTGGGAGTTCGCAGCGTCACTGCGCTGTGGCAGCGGGTCCCTGTTGCCACGCAGCGATGACAAGGCTCTTGGGTGGCTGTCCCCCGTGGGACTGAACAGGGACAACCGTGTGGCAGTCTGGCTCTGCTTGCCCACCCATGCCCTGTGACGGTCCCCGCTTGTCCTTCCCCATGTAACTGCGGGAGTTTGTGTTTACAGGGTCCCCTGGTGTGCAGCCCCCCGTTAGCATCCAGGGCCAGCAGTGGATCCGGCAGTGCTCCTTAAGCGAGTACCAGCGCATCCAGGAGGCAGAGGGAAATCAGGTGCTGTGGGTGGAGGAGATGAGAGGAGGGCTGGAGCACGGACCAGCCGTTCCACCAGAGTGGGCGAGGGCTACCAAGGGTCCTCCCTGGCCCAGGAGCAGGAGCTCAGGGGAGATGCCCCAGGGAAAGGGAGGTGTGGGTGCTATGTCTATGGGCCTTCTCTGCTCTTTTCCCAAGAAAATTCTGCTGCAACCACCCAAAGCTGAGCACCACCTCCCTCCCTCCTCACAGATCTATCCCATACACTTGCCACGGGAGACACGAACCCGTAGGGCCCTGCTCATCTGCAACACAGAGTTTGAGCACCTCAGCCAGCGGAAGGGGGCTGAAGTGGATGTGAAGGAGATGACGAAGCTGCTGGAGGGGCTGGGCTACAGGGTGGACTTCCATGAAAACTTAACTTCCCAGGTAAAGGACTGTACAAAGCAGCTGGCACCGGCCCCACAAACAGCGCAGAGACCCTTGTGTGCAATGCTCATGGGGGGCTCAGGCACCATGGGGACAATTCTGTCCCCAGTAGCAGCGGCTCCTGCTCACAGCTGGTGTCTGGATCTCCACACAGCTGATCACAGGTGGCTGATGCTCCTTCTTCTTTGTGGTGTGCAGGAGATGGCCATGGTCATGAAGGATTTTGCAGGTCACAAAGATCATTTGACCTCTGACAGCACCTTCCTGGTGTTCATGTCCCACGGACGTAGGACTGGGCTCTGCGGGACCAAGAGCAGAGATGAGACCACAGACATCCTTTCCCTCGACACTATCTATGAGAACTTCAACAACAAGCACTGCAAGGCACTGATTGGCAAACCCAAGGTGGTGGTTATCCAGTCCTGCCGTGGAGGTGAGTTCCCACTATGGGGTGCCTGCCAGGTGAGCAAGCCAGACAGGCTCTCCCAGGGCAAGTCTGCCCCAAGCACGGGGTGAGGTTGGGGCACCCCATTACTGATGGCTGGCCCTGCCTTCCTAGACAACGTAGGGTTGGCGCTGGTGTCCGACTCAACCATCCCTGAGATGCCTGCTCTCAGCTCAGACAGCATGAACACTGCAATGCTGCAAGGTGAAAAAATCAGAAAAATTCACCTGGAGAGTGATTTTGCCACTTTATATTCCTCCACACCTGGTAAGCAATTCCTGGGAGATAGCTCTCCTGTCTGAGGGGAGGCGAGGGGGACAGGATTGCCATTTCCTATGCCGTGGGTCCCAGGGAGCAGCCGGCTGGGGATAGCTGTCTTCTCCTGCACGGAGCCTGGCTCGGTCAGATGGCTCCATGCCATGCCAGTCGGCACACATCAGGAGTGTGGCTGGCAGCAGGGAGGGCAGAGAGGCTTGAAGAAGATATATCACAGCCAGCCTCCCTGGGATGCTCTGTCCTTTTCCCATTCTCTATCCTCAGGTCAGATAGGCCAAATAGAAATATCCCAGAGAAGGTGACCCTGTTTCCTGCTGTAGCCCCCAGTGTTAATCACTGCGGCAGTGGAGAACACCAGGGAAATGACACTTGGCATCTTTTGTCTCCCCAGATACTGTCTCCTGGAGAAGCCCAGTAACAGGCTCCCTTTTTATCCAGAGACTGGTGGAGCAGTTTCGAAACCATGCCTTTAACAGTGACTTGCAGGAGTTGTTCCGAAAGGTGAGGCTCTGCAGTCAAATGCAGATGCAGCTATGCAGTGGTCAGAGATACTGCTCTGGGAGCAGGGCCCAGCTCAAAGCAGAGCTCTGGCCAGGGCAGGCCGTTCCTCTGCAGGCCTCAGGAGCCAGCTCCTGAGGAAAGGGGGTCCAGGCGCTCTGGCTTGGCCTGGAAAATCAGCTGGATCTCCAGGGTGTATCAGCGTCATGCTGTGTGGTGGGTGTGTGAGAGCCTGGAGTGTTGGTGCAGCCCACGGCACCAGACACCTTCCTGGGAACACCTCCTGATTCCCTGCACTGTTCCCATGCTGGGAAGGGAGTGTTCTCATTTCTCCCCACTCTCTCACCCCAGGTCCAACGTTCCTTTGAAAACTTTCCTCAGCAGTTGCCAACCCAAGAAAGGACTACGATGCTCAGAAAGTTCTATCTCTTCCCAGGCCACTGATCTGCCTGCCTGCCGTGAGTATCTTCACCTCACACCTCTACAGCAGCCTCTTCTCTGTGCCCCAAACCTGGTAATCTTGTCAGAGGGCAGGAGCAGGGAGAAATTCCCTGTCTCTCCTGGCTCCAGACCACACAAACTATATGCCCAAAGGACACGGGTGCTGGTAGTAGGTGCCAGGCACTGGCCTGACGTGCTCCCCATCTCCCAGCTGGCCACAGGAGATAGGTGCTGAAGGAAGTTGTTTTGGTAGCCCATGTTTCAGGGGCTTCTTGGTCTAATGTTCTCCAATGGGCTTAAAAAAAAAAAAAAAGCCGTGGACAGAGAAAGTGTTTGACTTTGGGAGTGACGCAGCAGAAAGCTCAGACTCAAGGGGAATTCAGCTCTGCTTCAGAGAGATGCACTTAAGGAAAATTTCCTTTTCTGTCCTTGGAGTAAAGGCCAAAAACTGTGTTCTCTGTAGAAAAACAATCTCTGAACCAGTTCCTTTTGCCCCCTCCGCTAGGCAACCTCAGACCTGGAAAAAAATAGTCCATGGTCTCCTCTCCTCCTTTCCTTTTGCGGCTTGCAACCTCTCCCTGAGCAAATTCTTGCCAGGGAGCAGCAGATACCTGGCCGTAGAGCACTAAATGCAAACCTGCTTAACATCTCTTTACTGTCGCCAAACAGAGCCTGTGAAGCAAGTGTCTCCCCAGCCATGACAGATCCCTGAGAGCCACTTCCACCCTGTCTCTGACTCCCCTGTCATCTAATAAAGGGTTTTTAACCTCAGACAGCACCTCTTCTTTGCGTCTAGCCCGTGGCGGGTGGATAGTCACTGTGGCCAGCAGGAACGCAACACAACAGCAGCTACTGGGGCCACCGGGAGCAAGGTGGGAGGGCAGAAGTCAGAGGGGGTGCCTATCCTGGGGGTGGCTGGGCACGCTGCCTGGGGCTGCGCTCCTGGAGGCCCTTGACTGCTCAGTGTATCTGCTCGCTGCACCGCTGAGACACCAGGACCTAGGAGATGGACTTGATGATCCTTGCGGGTCCCTTCCAATGTGGATATTCTGTGACAGTGTCTCCTCTAGTCCTTACCAGAGTTGTGCGAGAGCTGGGATTTGTCCTTTCTGGCATGAGGGGGACGCAACAGCAGAGCTGCCTCCTGCCCTGCTGTCCCTCAGCATCTCCAGTTTCTGCCCCGAGTCTGCGTGCTCCCCAGGTTTCCATCTCCTTAGGCTGAGTCCCTCGGGAAAGAAAGCGAAGGCAAAGCCTTTCCTTACCCAGGCCACCAAGCCCAAAGCAGGGTGGGTGTCCATGTTCCCACTGCTCTTTCCTTGCAGCTCCCCCTTGCAGGCCCGCAGCGTTGCCTTGCTCAGGAGGCAGCTCCCTCCATGTCTTCCCACTGCCTGGAGGTGGAGGAAGGATGCGATTCCCTCTGGGAGTCGTGAGGGTTCCTTAAACCCATGTCTAACACCCCAGTCCCACCAGCATCTCCTCAGGTAAGCCAGAGCCCATTCCTGTGCCCACTACTGCTCCCCTTCTCCTCCACAGCCACATCCAAACCGTTCTCTTCCTTGGCATGGAGTCAGGTTTATTGCAAGTTCTGCAGCTCCGCTACCAGGTGGTCTGGCGGTAGGGAAGGAGAGGACTCTCCTGTCCCCTCCTAGTGTCTGAAACACTGCAGTGCACGCAGGCTGTGGCCTGGGCCAGCGCCACGGGTGTCCCAATGAGCTTGCAGGACAGCTCAGAGGGATGGGCATGGAAGTGTGTCTCAGCTCCGGCTCCACGTGTGTGGGGATGGGAGAAGTCCTAGGACTGCAAAGGGGGCAGCTGGTCCGGGCTGAGCCTCTCTTCCCAGAGCCCAGGAGCCCTGCGCCACTGCCCAGGGCTCCTCAGGTCTCACACGACGCTTGCAGAAACCCTGGTCCCCAGGGCTATGGTGGTGGCAGGAAATTGAGGACAGCGGTGATGAATTCTTCAAATTTATCTTGATGGACTATGTGACCTGCACCTTCGATGAACTGGATATCTGCCTTGGGAAAGAGGCGCTGGATCTCTGGGTAGTCTTTGGAACTGCGGGACGAATGAACACAAGATGGGAGGTGTGGTCAGAGGTCTGTCCAAATGCCTGCCCTCACACTCCCCAAGCCGAGGGCTATCCCAGGTCTGACCACATCTCCCGTCGCTGCTGGGAAGGCCTGGGGCTGCCCCCAGGTTCCTCCTCACTCTCCAGCGTATTGGTGTCACCGGCTGCTGGAGGCACCGGGCTCCCTCCAGGACCTCCCCCCTCCTGGGACTTCCTCGCACTCTCAGCAGCTGCAGAGGATCACGAGGGGTCAAACCACAGACTTGTTTCCGGTCCCACCTGATATAGGGTGAGTTGGATCCTCCCAAAAAGAGTGTAGGGCCAGGGTACGGCTTGTGGAAGTCAGGAAAGCTCATGATATCTTCCAAGTGGTGGGAGATAGCCTCCAGGTTCACACGCCAGACATAGCGGCCCTCCACCTCCACCAGGTTGGTGAGAAGGAACTGCCTCAGCTGAGGGTGCTGCCGCAAAAGGGGAACGTGCTGGTGGATAACGCTCATCAGTGAGAGCACCGCGCCCTCGGGATGTGCTGGCGCCCTTCGTCGTCCCCTCCAGCCCACCCCGCCTGCCTCACAGGCGCGTCCCCCGGTGCCCTGGCGACCCAGCTGCCCAGGCCAGCACCAAGCTAGCGGGAGTGGGAAGAGCCCGGCAGGGACTGCGGTCCTAAAGCCCTGTGTCCCAGGGACAGGCCGGGAGCAGAAGCCCCGTTCCAGGAGAAGGATTTCCCACCTGGACCGCTGGGCTCAGCTGGCTGTCAGCCAGCTGGCGGGCTGCAGAGCGGGACAGGCCAGCCGGGATGTTCACTGACTTCATGGCGGAGATGTAGGCGGAGAACTCGGAGACGAGCGTGGTTGAGACAGGGCTGATGTCTACGGAGATAAGGCGCTCCACCAGGTCTGGCTGGGGACACAAGCGGGGCACATGGGACGCGAGCCGAGACCTCCCAGCCCCGTTCTGCGCAGCGGGGCCAGGCGCAGGCCTCCCGGCAAGGCTCCCCGAAGGCTTTCAGCCTCCTCCTGCCCCAGCGCAGGGCTCCGCGTGCCCGTCCCCGAGTTCTTCCTTCCCCGCGCCCCAGACCTCCAAGCTCCCTCCGGTGCCACCCCTTGCCTCGGGGGTGCCACCCCCTTCCCTCAGCGTCCCCCCACCCGTCCCCCTCCCGCCGCCGGCCCCGGGCGCCCGCCGACCCGCTGCAAGGCCAGCGCCATGGCCGTCTTGCCGCCCATGCTGTGTCCCAGCACGATGCACTTGCGGATGCCCAGGCGGGCCAGGAGCTGCTGCACGTCCAGGCTCATCGCCTCGTACGTCATCACCGGGCTGTGGGGGCTGCCGCCGTGGTTGCGGGCGTCCAGCGTCAGCACCTGCCGGGGGAGCACCCCCAGTCACGGCGGGCGGCCCGCGGGCCCCTCGCCCCGGGGCGTGGCCCGGGCGGGACCGGCGCTGTCCCGGCCTCACCTGGCCGCCGCTGCGTCGCGCCAGCGCGTTGGCCGCCGTCTGGAGGTTGCCGCGGCTCCCGAACAGCCCGTGGAGCAGCACCAGGGGCGGCCGCGCCCCGGCGGGACCCAGCACCGCGTGGGACAGGGGCACGGCCCTGCGGGGCGGCAGGCGGGGCGGGGCCTGGGGGCGGGGCCTACGGGGGTGGGGCCCGAGGGGGGCGGGGCACCGGGGGAGGGGCCTGGAGGGGTGGGGCCGCGAAGGGGCGGGGCCTGGGGCCGGGAAGGGGGCGGGGCCCGGGAAGGGGGCGGGGCCCGGGGTGCCCTGCCCGCGAGGGGAGTGCTGTGGCCGGGGGGGCGGGGCCACACGGCAGGGGCGGGGTTATAAGGCGAGGGGGCGGGGCCAAGCGGCGCGCGAAGCCCCGCCCCTCCCCGCGGGGCCCCGCCCTCCCTCCCTCCTTCCCCCCGCGCGCGGGCGGGCCCTTACGTCACGGCGGAGCGGGCGGCGGGCGGCGGCGGGCGGGGGCGGCGGGGCAGGCGGCGGAGCATGGCGGCGGCGGGCGGCGGGCGGCGGGCGGCGGGCGGCGCGCGCGGGACGTGACGCGGGGGCGGAGGCCCCGCCCCCGCCGCTGTCCGCGGGCGCCCCCTGGCGGCCGGAGGGGGCGGCGGCGCCGTGACTCAGCGCCGGGAGCGGGCTTCGGGGAACGGGGCCTCGCCGCGCCCCGTGTGTCACCGGGCGTGTGTGTCACCGCGTGTGTGTCACCGGGTGTCACCGTGCACCGTGGTGTGCCACCGTGTCCCCCCGTGTGTCACCACGTCACACCGCGTGTCACCGCACGCTGCCCGTCCGACGCCCGGCCCCATGCAGGCAGCCGTCCCCGTCCCCGTCCCCGTCCCCGTGGGGCTCCGACCCCGTCCCGGAGCTGCGGCCCCGTGGCGGTGACACCGCCCGGCTCGGGGGCACGGTGACCGCAGGGGCACCCGCACCCCGCATGCCGCGCAGCACCCCGGGACAGCCCCCACCGCCCCGGGGCCGGCTCAGGCCAGCGCTGCCAGAGGGGGACCGGGGACCGAGGGGGACCGTGGTTGTGCCGTGTCCCGGACCTCCGCCATCCCGGGAACTCCCCCGGGCCTGCCGGGTGCTGCCCGTGCTTTGCTCCCCGTTACACCCCGAGGGGAAACGTGCCGCGGCGGGACGGAGCCGCCGGCTGCGGGCGGCACGTGGGTGCGTGTCGGTGCTCCGCAGCCACGCTCGGATGAACGGCAGGCAGCGCCTCGCCGCACCGGCGACGCCAGCCATCCCGGCCCCGCGGCACTGCCTTTGTCGCGGAGCCAGCAAGGGGAGAGCCGACACCGGGGGTGGAACCGGGGGGGGGGGCCGCGTCCCTCAAAGGCCTCCTTGTGCTCGCTGCAGGCAGCAAGGTCACCGCCCGCCCGCAGGCCACGCGTGCCAGCGCCCCGCTGTCCCTGGGAGCCCCAGGCCGGCCCCAGCCGGGCTGCTCCGCTCCGCAGCGCGGCCGATCCTTATCAGGGCCCAGGTGGGGCCGGGGAACCGGAGCGGTGCAGATCGCCGCGGGCTCGGCCGCACTGACCGCCCCACGCCCCGCCGGGGCTCGGCCTGCCCGCGGGGGCGTCGAACCGGGAGCGGCGAAACCGCCTGCTCTGCCCTGCCTCTGGGCAGCGCTTTTCCAAGCGGTGGCGGTGGGATGTGCCCAGTGGGCCGGGGAAGGGGCAAGAGGAGCCGGTGGCCCCGCGCGGGACGGGGCGATGCACCTGCGGCTTTGTCCCTGCTCGCCGGAGCGTGGCGGGAAGGCGGGGGCTCTGCAGTGCCGAGCCGAGCCGAGCCGAGCCGTGCCGCCAGCTGGGAACAGGCGGTACGGGCGGTTGTGCAATGCGGCCTCGCCCCAGCCTTTGCTGGGGGGGAAAGAGCCCGTCTTCCCCTCCGGAGAGCCAGACTTTGTACTGAGCGGGCAGGGAGTGTCAGCAGCAGGATGTGAACGGCTGCTTGGGTGTCTGCGGACCCACCCGCTGCCAGCAGTACCCCTAACAGTGTGTGGGGGGGAGAGCAGCCCTCCCCGGGACCACCAGACCCCAGAAGGGCAGACCCATGGGTTGGGAGGGAGCTGGAGGGGGAGGGAAAGCAAAGAGGGGCTGGGGCACAGGATGGGACTTGGGAGATGCACGTCCCCAGATCTGGTGCTGTGGGGACACTGCTGCTCCTGCGGGGCCGGGGGGGCGTCCCCAGTGCCCCTGGTGGGCTCCGTTCCCGGTGGGGTGGCTCCTGGCGTGGGGACAGCTCTGTGCTCACGCCCCTGTTTGAGGGGACAAAGAGATGGTCCTGGCTGCGGTGGGTTCCTATCCATCCAGGCTCCGGGGCTGGCATTTTCTTCGCTAATTGTGCTAATTAGCTCCACACTTCCAGCCCGCGGGGCTGAAGCTGTTGTCCCGCTGATGGCTCCCACCCCACACGTCCCCCCCCACATCCCACCGAGGAGAGCAGGCGCTGCCGCCCCAAGGACACGCTGCTACCAAAACAGGACACGTTTATTGACAAATGTAACTCGTACAGACCACGCGTAACAGGGAGAGAAGGCGCCTGGCCGGCGGGGGGGCCGGGGGGCCGGGGGCTGGTGGGGCAGGGCACGGGGGCACCGCCGCTTCCGCCTGGCGCTCATGCGAAGAGCTCTCCTGGCAACCCGAAACTGGCTCTGTTTACACGAAACCGTCTGTATTTACACAGCCGCCCGCCCGGCTCCCGCTCCCGCGGCCCAGCCCTGACCCCAGGACCTCTCCCGTCACCCCCCCATCGCCCCCCGCCTCTGCCCGCTCCCGCTGGGGTCGGGGCGCCCTCGGGGACGGGGTCTCTCCCCGGCCCGCGGGGTGGAGGGTCCCCGGCGGCGCCGGTCCCGCCGGACAGGGCTGGAGGTGGGGGTGCGGGTGGCCGAGCCCCTCGGGGGGCCGGGGCGGGGGCGCGGGGGCTCACACATAGTTCCTCTTGTCGTAGCTGGTGACGGCGGAGCGTGGGGCGGAGTAGGCCACTTTGCTGGGCGCGTACCTCTCATCTTTGGGGGGGCAGGAGCAGCAGAGCAGGGACCCCCCGAAGAGCAGCAGCGCGGCGGCCGCCCAGCCGACGTAGAGGGACGTGCCCAGCTCCCTCTTCTGCGCTTCGAGCACCAGCGGGTTGTAGAAATCCCGGATGATGGTGTTGGCCGACCAGGAGACGGGGATGAGGGTCATGATGCCGGAGAGCAGGAAGATGACGCCGGAGACGATGGTGATCTTGGCCTTGGTGGTCTCGTCCTCCACGCAGCGGGTGCACTGGGCGCCCACGATGGCCACCATCAGGCCCAGCACGGCCAGCACGATGGCCACCACCAGGAGGGCGCGGGCGGCCTGCAGGTCCTGCGGCAGCGCCAGCATGGAGTCGTACACCTTGCACTGCATCTGGCCCGTGCTCTGCACCACGCAGTTCATCCACAGCCCTTCCCAGATGATCTGCGCCGTCACGATGTTGTTGCCGATGAAGGCCGACACCCGCCACATGGGCAGCGCGCAGCAGATGATGCTGCACAGCCAGCCCAGCACCGACAGGGCCACCCCACCGATCTCCAGCCCCATAGACATGGTGTCCGGCTCAGCGCGCCCCAGGCGATGGCGGAAAGGAACCCACTGACCGAAACCACCCCGGGCTCCGCTCGCCGCTGCAGCCTTGGGGATCAGCTTACACCTGGGTGCACCTGTGCTTATAAGGGCTGGCGGGGCCGGGGCCGGGCTGCGCTCACTCAGCGCCCGCCCGGGGTGGGGTTTCACCGCCGGACGCTCCTCGCCACTGGCTCGGTCGCAGCGTCCCACACCCTCCCCTTTGTTTGCAGAGATGGCGCTGGCGCAGGGGAGGGAGGGGGAGAAGCCACCTGAGATGGCCACTGCCGGCGGAGGCCTAGTTTCGGGGCGTGGGGCTGGATGGGTGCAATCTGCAGACCCCGGCGTGGAACCAGGAAGCCCGGACGAGGAGCTGGATGGGCTGCGGTGCACGTCCACGGGCTCTGTGTGCCAGCCCCGGTGCCCACCCTGCACCCTGGTGCGGTTTGGGGAGCCCACGTCCACCGCTGCCCCCTCACAACCCTTCCTAAAGGCAGCAGGGCCTGGAAATCCCTGGAAATCCCTCGGCTTTGTGCTTACACGCTGGAGGTGGCCATGGCCAGATCCCGGCCCTGGCCCCTGCACCAGGCAGCATGACGTGATACGGCACGGCACGGCACGGGTGGGAGCCGTCACTCCCGCAGCCCAGCCTCTTCAGCAGGGATGCTGTAGGTCACAGTCTGTTGTATTTCTGGAGCACCTTATCAGATCTCACGTTTAACATAGTGTCCAAAAGGAAGGGAGTTTATTTAAGATTACAGCCTTGTTGGGTTTTTTATCCGCTCGCAGATTGCCCCTTATCTCACTGTGGCTCAGCGAGAGCAGGGTGCACTCAGGCACCTTTGCATCACCGTGCAAAGTGCAGCCCCTTTGCCTCGCCACAACGCGCCCCATGTTGGCAGTCCCCACGCAGCCCCGACCCCACACAGCCCCCATCTCCACCCGTCCCCCCCGTCCTGAGCCCCCGATCCCCCTTGTGCAACGTGGGACGTGCCGGGCTGGGTGTGCCCATGGGGATCCCTGGCCAGGTGATAAACCTCTTTACTCATCCTGCTCAAATGTTTTGTCCTTGAAGGAAGCAGACAGAGCACGTAACACTCTGGCAGCGTCACCCCATCCACCTGGCAGGCCTGGCTGAGTGGCAGCTGGCAACAGAAAAACAAGGCAGGCACGGGCCGGCTGCCCAGGCGTGGTCGCCCCATGAGCAGTCACATCCCGGGGGCCACTGTCCCCCAAAAGAACCACCCCAAGGCGGTGGGGTGCTGCTGTGCATGCGGCTCCCCCAGCCCTTGCACGGCTGTTTGACCAGAGTGCTACAGGTATTTCCAGCCCCCCACCCCAGGAATGCGCTCGCCCCCCCCCCCTGCAGCCGGACACGCCGAGCGAGTGCCCGCGGGCTTGCTCCAGCCTGTTCCTGGCCGCTGCCGAGGGCTCCCCTACAACTCATTAACTACTCAAGAGCGCGGCGCGCAGCGGGTGCTGGCAGCCTGTGCCGCATCAGAGCCCCCCCCCCACTCCAGTACCCAGGACCCCAAAGGCAGGGGGCCCTGACCCAGCTGTTTCCCACAGCACCCCGACACCCCCAGTCTAGCTGGGTCAGCTTCTGCCACCCCACGGCACCCCAGTGCCCTGTGCCTGGGTGCCTCTGGCACCGTGCTGTGCCGTGGCACCCTGTGCCTGGCCTCCACCACCCCGTGGCACCCTGACACCCCTTATGCACCAGGGTCAGCCTGCCGCCCCACGGCACCCCACGGCGGGCTGGGGTTGGTGGCCGGGCCGGGTACCCGGGGCACTGGGGGGGTTCTGTGCAAGCAGCAGGCAAGGGGGCTTGCACCTGGTGAGGTGCTGCTGGGGGCGCCCAGCCCTCGGGGTGACAAAGCACGGCACAGACGGGCATGTCCCCGGGCAGGTGGCAGTGGTGACAGGGCTGGGGCACCCCGGGGACACACAGCCGGGTGCTGGCAGTGCAAAACCTCTGCCGGCTGCGGCCCCGGCGTGCAGGGGTGCACAGGTGCAGGCTGCACGGGGGCCAATGTGCACACACCCAGACACACGCACCCCCTGCTGGCTGGGATGCACAGACACACGGCTGCACAGACAGACGGACACACAGAGGCAGACAGACAGACACACACACAGAGGCAGACAGACAGACACAGACAGACAAAGGCGCACACACACACACACAGAGGGCCACACGGACAGACGGACAGACTCAGAGGTACACAAGCACACGCGCAGACAGGCACGCACAGGTACACACACACACAGAGGTGCGGACAGACAGACACACAGGTACGCACACACAGACACATACAGGGACAGAATCCCAAACACACCAACACTCAGATGTGCTCACACGGGTGCTTGCACACCTGTGCACACGCACAGCCACCCTCACAAGTGCGCACACCCACAGGGGAACGTGCCCCGGACGCAGCCCTGCGTGCACGCGCCAGGCTGCGCAGGCACAACGGGGAGCAAAAGCACTCACAGACAGGTGCACGCACACACACACACACATGCGCATGCCGGCGGCGTGCGTGCGCAGACGAGCACCCAGCGGTGCACGCACGGCTGCGCAGGTGCAGGGGAAACACCTAGGTCAGGGCCGTGGGGCAGGGGAATACCCCACGCAGAGCTGTGGGGCAGGGGCCACCGGGTCAGGACCGGGGTGACGGGTCCCCCGGCCCTGCAATCAGCCCCCACGCGCCGCGCTGCCTCCCCCCCTCATCATCCCAAATTGCCCAAAGTACAGGCTGCGCTCGCGCTGCGCTGCCGGCCTGGGGCAGCGGCAGCTGCCTGACTCACGGCGGAGGAAGGGGCAAATCACCAGGGTTTCGGGGTGCCGGCCGCCACACGCTTCAGGGTGCATTCCTGTGGCGAGGAATTCGGCTTGCTGGTGTTTAACCAAAACAGCCGAGGGGGCTGGCATCTCTGCGGGGTCCCAGATGTGCCTGAAGCCCCTCTTCTCTCCCCTTGCTGCTGGGAAGTGAGGGGGCGCATCACCCGCAGCGGGTCCCTGTGGTGGGAACAAGGGGGGGACGCATGGTGACATGGGGACAGAGGTGATCCCGAATGAAGGCCAGACTGAGGGGTGTGTGAGCATCGCCGTGGTGGTGGCCCTTCTCCACGAGCACCTACGCTGGCAGGGGGACAGCCACCGCAGGTGGCCCAGGGGACCTGTCCCCGTTCCTGTCCCCATGTGTATCTCGCACTGGGCAGGAGCTCTGGCTGCCCCAGGGCGGGTGACAGCAGGAGGTGACAGCAGAAACTGCCCCGGGCACTGCGGGGCCGCATCCCGCTCACGTGCGCGGTGCGGCCAGCGCGGGGCTTGGGGTGTTCCTCCTGGTTGTGGTCGCGGCGGGGCCGGCGCCTTCCCCCCCGGGGCAGCGGGGCCGGGGCGGTGAGCGCTGCCTCGCCCGCTTATATTTCAGGCGCGGGGCTGCAGGATCTGCCCCGGCCAGGGCACACAGGCGTCCCATTGTTGAAGCCCCTTCGGCGGCGGCGGGGAGCAGGTAAGGCGGCTCCAGCATCAATGGCAGCTCTGTCTGGCGGCGGGGCGGGGACGGGGCTGCCGGCAGCGCGGCACACAGGGTGCCGGGGCTGCGGGGCACTGGCCGGCGGGGCCTGGCAGGGGGCTGGCGGCACGCCCCAGCCACCCTAAATCTCGGCACACCTGGGACACCCCCAGCCCTATGGGCTCTGAGTGGTTCTTTGTCTTGCCCAGGCTTTGCTGAGGGCACGACCCCCCCGAGCATCACCCATGTGCGGACCCCCCCCCCCCTTACACCTGCCATGCCACATCAGAGGTGTTCCTTTCCCAGGACGTGGCCGTCAGCTCACACGTCCCTTTGACTCACCAGTGCTTTTGCCCATTTTTGGCTGCTTTTTTGCTCAGCGAACGGATAGGGATTTTATTTTCTTGGAGACTAGGGACTAAAGGTCCTGTTTCTGGCAGCAGCTCCCTTGCACGGTGCTTTCCATGAGTGTCTGGGCTGTGCTGAGTTAATAGACCTTTGCTTTCAGGTAGAGGAAAACAACCTTAGTGTGCACATTTCAGTTGGTCAGGGGGTTTATGTCAGGCAAGAACTTTTTGGGAACATTGAGTCTCCAATGAGCGAGGCGGCGTGTGGGTAACTAATCCCTCGCCGCCCCGTGTGCGCCCTGGGGAGAGGCTGCTCAGCTCTGCGCCAGCTCCGCTGCAGCTCCCGGCCCTGCCCGGCTCCCCTCTGCCTGTCTTTTTGGGACCTCGAGGTATTTGTGGCGCTGGCGCGGTGAGGTCTTGCACTGGGAGCAAATGCAGGGGCAAGGGAGAGGGGGAATTGCCACCCGTGACCCACGCAGGGACATCTGCCAGCCCTGTCCCTGCAGGGTGTCCTCTGCCCGGCACAAGGTCAGGGACTGTGCCAGTCCCTCCGTGCCACCAGCGCTGAGCATTGCGGCGACTGCAGGTTTAATGCCTGGTCCCCTGTCCCTGCCCCAGGGTGGCCTCACGGGGATGCAGCACGTCTCTGTCCTGCCGCAGCAAGGGGGATCCACGGGGAGCATTTTATGAGCCACCATGGGAGGTGAGCTCTGCCCTCTCCAAGCCCTTTGGGGTGCACTGGAGCGAGGACAGCAGCTCAGTCCCCCCTGACCCGCGAATCCCATGGGATTCGGGGCAAGGCAACCACACTCAGCTGGTGCCAGGCGAAACCCCAGGACAGACTGAGCACCCCATTTTGGTGTGGAGGAGTTCCCTGAAGTCCAGCTAGGCTGTGTCCCCAGTGGGGTGGCATCCTCTGGTGTAGTGTGAGGTGGGATGCTGCTGCAGGGGTCAGCTTCGCTGCTTCCTGCTGAGCCCTGTGTCCGTGTGTCCTGCTGGCCTCCGCGGCACTGCTGGGGACATGGGGCCGGCTGTGTTGGCTGGGGGACGTGGGGGAGGGCACGAGGGCTGTTTCTTGGTGACAGACACCACTTTGAGGACATGTCGCATTCTGGCTTTAATTACAGTAATCAGCTGTCAAATGGGCACGCTGGCGCCTGCTTTGGCTCCGAGGGTGAGGGCGAGCTGCCCCGTGCCTGTCTCAGCGCAGGCGCTGGATGCGCTGCGCGTGGCAATGTCCCGCTCCCCACCTTGCCATTTGTCCCCAGCCCGGAGGCACCTGTGGGGACACGGCCCACACGGGCCGAGGTTGTGCTATGGAGGTGTGTGCACGCATGTGTGCGTGCTTGCCTCCAACCCCAAATGATAGTGTGGTTAAAGCAGCTGGCTGGGCGGCAAAGCCACATCCAGCCTGGGGCAGGATTCGGCCCCGGTGCTGCATCCCTGGAAGGGTGCCCCGGCCAGGGGATGCTCTGGTCCCTGCCGCCGCCCCGCTGATTAAAGAGAGCCCTGACCGCGGCGCTCGGCCCTTTGGCTCGAGGGTGGGCGCACTGGTATGCCAGCAATGTGGGTGCTCCAGATGGACAGACGGACACGGGAGCGCCCCGGCATCTGGGTGGCTCCCCTGAAACAGCACAGGGATCGGACAGGGGGCTCTGCAGCGAGACCCAAGTGTCCCTGAGTGCCTGAGCTCTGCCCTGCCTGCATGGACACCTGTGTCCCCAGCCACAGTACTGGTGGCATCCTCGTGGCACCACCCTGCATGGACCACCAGGCTGCTGTCACCTCCCTGCCACGGCCACGGCTCGTCCCATCGTGAGTGTGGCTGTGCATTAGAGCAGGAGCCTTCTCTGTACAAATGCCCGGAGATGCCCCAGCATGGTCAGAAGTGGCTCAAGAACCCGTCATGCCGAACAATTAGCACAAGCAGTTATATCATATCAGCAAGCCACCATCCCACTTCTTGGCAGGTTGGAGGATGCAGCACCTGGTGGGGGCTGGCTCTTCCCCCCCCTGCAGCCCCACGGGGCTTTCCTGATACCTTATCCACGCGGTGCCTGCGTGCTTGGAAAAACAAAGATAGTCTCAGGCCCTGTTATCTCTCCCAGAGATTAAGCTGGAAAGGGAACAGTGCACTGCCTGTCTGTCTGTCCTTGCGGGCTGTCTGGCTTCAGGCTGTGCCTCTGCACAGGATGGAGTTGGGCGGACAAGATGGGCTTTGGAGTGGGCAGGCAGGAGACGTGCACAGGGGCTGGGGGATTAAAAGGGGAGAGGTCGGGCAGAGCCCGAAGTATTGGTGTCTGCTGGTGGAAGTGCCCCCAGCACCATGTGGCCTGCTGTGCTCAGCACCCCGGTCCCCACTTGGTGCCACTGTGGCACCGGGGCACTTCGAGGTGGTTGCAGAACGATGCTGGCGTCTCGGCACCATGTGCCTGGTCCAGCTAAGCCCAGGCTGGGGCTGGGGGCTGCCATGTGAATGCTGGCTGCGGGGACGGTGATCAGGGCTTTGGGGTCTGCCCCTTGCCTTGCCCCAGGCAGCGCCATCTCTGCTCCGCGGCAAGCCGGCAGCAGCTCCGACCGGTTTGTGGGTCTTGGCGGCGGGCGGCGGCACCTCCTGCCTGAGGCCAAATGGAGGGAAGGGAAGCGCTCGTCAGACGCCAAGGAACAAACAAGAGCCGCTTGTGCCCTGCCCGGCGTGGAGCCCAGCAGCAGGGCTGGCACAGCTGCTGCTCCCTGGCATGGGGCCTATGGCAGCCGGGGCAGGAGCAGCCACTGGGGGGAAACCGGGGCACAGAAGCGTGGAGGCATCCATCCAGGTCATGGAGAAGAAGGGGCTGGGAGTGATGGCGGAGAAATCCCCATCCCGGATGCTGCCTATTCCCCTACAGCACCCCAGGGTGAGCTGCAGGGCCTGCCCTGGCCCTACCTGGGCATCTCCCTGTCTGCCCACGGGCAGCATGTGGCCGCAATCCTGCACCTGGGTGGCCTCATCCTGGCCACCGTGGGAGCAGCAGGGATATTAGGTGTCATGGCTGTGGGGAGAAATGCGAGCAGAGGAATCCCGGGAAACTGGTTTTACCCCTTCATCCGGTGCCGGCGGGATGGCTCCTCCCTCGGCGAGGGCATATAACGCCCGCCATGGTCCCGGCGGGCGGCACTGCGCGCAGGCACACGCCGGCGAGCGATGGCCTCCATGGGGCTGCAGGTGCTGGGCATTGCCCTCTCCGTCATCGGCTGGCTGGCCTCCATCCTCTGCTGTGCGCTGCCCATGTGGCGGGAGACGGCCTTTGTGGGCAACAACATCGTGGTGGCACAGATCATCTGGGAAGGGCTGTGGATGAACTGCGTGGTGCAGAGCACGGGCCAGATGCAGTGCCGGGTGTATGACTCCCTGCTGGCGCTGCCGCAGGACCTGCAGGCCGCCCGCGCGCTGGTGGTGGTGGCCATCGTGCTGGCCGTGCTGGGCACCCTGCTCGCCGTCGCCGGCGGCAAGTGCACCAACTGCGTGGAGGACGAGACCGCCAAGGCCAAGGTCATGATCCTCTCCGGTGTCACCTTCATCATCGCCGGCGTGCTGATCCTCATCCCCATCTCCTGGTCGGCCAACTCCATCATCCGGGACTTCTACAACCCTCTGGTCGCTGAGTCCCAGAAGCGGGACCTGGGCTCATCCCTCTACGTGGGCTGGGCTGCCTCCGCGCTGCTGCTGCTCGGGGGGGGCATCCTGTGCTGCACCTGCCCGCCGCGGGGCGAGAAGCCCTACTCTGCCAAGTACACGGCGTCCCGCTCGCTGCCGGCCAGCAACTACGTCTAGGAGCCGCTCCCCGCGCCCCGCACGCACCCTGGCGCCTCTCCCACCCGGACCCACCGCCGCCCCGCTGCGCCCACCCAGGCACCACGGGTGAATCCTGGGGGGGATGCCCCCAGGGCATCCCACGGCCCCACGGGGGGGCTGGGTCGGGGCCGGGTGCCGGGGCTGCGCGGAGGGGCCGGTGTGAGGGAGGGCAGACAGAGCCGCCTTTGTTCGCCTGTGGATTGAAGCTGGTTCTTTAATCCCGTCCGGGACTGGGAACAAAACGCTGCTGTCCTGGCTGCCTGCCCCGCTCCCCCCCGCGGCTCGGGGGCACCCGCAGCATCTCCTTGGTGAAGGAGCCCCGGCTGCCGGTATCGGGGTGTGCCGTGCCGTGGCACAGCCCTGAGCGCTGCGGGGTGCCCGTCCCGTGGGTGACACACGGCTCCGCGCCCTGCGCGGCTCTGGCCGGGGGACTCGCCCAAACGCCGCTGCGGAGGCCGGGAAAACCCCAGGACGTGTCCTTAGGTCACCACGGGGCAGCGGGGACAGCAAACCTGTCCCACGTGGTCAGGGGACGTGGTGGCTCAGCAAACCCCGGCACGGTCTTGAGGGGTGGCTGGGGTGCTCTTACCCCCTGTGCCTTGTAGTTTTACTTTGACCTACTTTCAGCATTTTTGCGTAGCTCTATGCGCGTGGAATCTCTCTCGGCAGCTCCCCGGGGCGCGGGCATCATTATCCTGGGAGTGGGAAGGCAGCGGCCGGGCTGGGAGAACCGGTCGGGGAGGCGGGAGGGGAGCGGGCGGTGCGCGGGGCTCTGCACCGGGCTTCTCACCCCCGCCGCGGGGCAGGAGCCGGGGCGGCCCGGGGGGGCTCACGGTGCCCCCGGCTGTGGCAGCGCCTGTTCCTGTGTCGCAGCCATCCCACATTAAACGGCAGCTGCTCGGACCCCGCTCTGCTCCGTTGTCTTTATCCTCTGGCCTCAGTGGCGGGGCAGCCTGCGGGGCCTCCGCTGCGGACCCCACACCTGGAGAACACTAGCCTCAAACACCCCAAAAGCTGCTCTCCGGAGGGCCAGCACCAGCCTCCCCCGGGCTGGGGCCTGGGGCCAGCCTCTCTCTTCACCCCTGGTCCAGCCTTGGCCTCCCTGCCGTGGCCGTGCTCCCCTCCTGGGCCACCGGGGGACCCCTGGAGGTGACAGCGGGTGCCTCGAAGGTGAGATGCCTTCACGGCGCCAGGCGTGGTGGCGGGGCCGCCCCACGCTGTCGCAGGGCCCCAGGCATCGGGACCGGCACCGGGCGCTGCTCCTGCCCGACCGGCCGCGCCGAGCAGGAAGGAGGTGGCGGGCGCCAGCCGGGACGTGGGACGGCGGGAGGGGTGCGCTGGCATGGCCCCGCGCCCTGGGGCCACCCGAGAGCACCTGGGGCCAGCGTGGGTGACACCGGGTGTTTTGCCTGTTTGTCTTCCAGCACTGAAACCGTGCCGGTGCGTGGCCGGCCTGTGGCCAGCCCTGGGAACATCCTGTGTGTGCACCTCGGGGTATGTGGGGGCAACACCTGCTGCCCACCATGGGGGCTCCCGAGCTGTGGGGCTCTGGGTGCTCCTTGGGTTTGGAGGCTTTGAGAGCTCCTGGTTCATGCCCATCCTTTGCTGGGAGGGGGGGATGGAAGTGGGGAGCCCAAACGCTCCCACAGAGCTGGGAAAGGCAGTGGATGGGCAGGAATGGGAGCACGATGCTTGCCGTGAGTCCCTGGTGCAGACGTCCGTGGTGATGGTGACACTTGCTGGAGCAGCCCCACCAGCCTGGGACCCGCTGGCTGCAGTGGACACCTAGGATGGCTTCCCATCATCCCAACCCCTGGCCTCTTCCATTTTCTGGGAGAAAGGGACTTTATTTTTGGCCCAAAGGGCCTAACGCAGAGCCCCAGCTCGGCCAGGCGCCTGCCACAGCAGGGGTGCCAATGGGTGAGAGGTGCCGGGGAAGGACGGAAGCACAGCTGTGCAGGAGAGGCCGCAGAAACCGAAACCGGGACTGGAGAAACTGCGGTGAAACCTGCAACAGCCTCAGGGTGTGCCAGGCACAGCCGATACCTGCTGCCACACCGGGACCATAAAAACTCGGCTGGTCCCGGCCGCCAAGCGCGGGTCCTGGCCCCTGGCGGGGAGGTGCAGGCAGCCCGGGGTCTGCTCCGCGTGGGGCCGAGCAGCGATTTGGGATGAGCCCAGGGACCATGGCATGGTGCAGCGGTCGGTGCCCCTGTTGTCCCCCCATCCAGGGAGCAGCACCCCCTGTATCCAGCTGTCCACGGTGCCCCACTCTGTAGTCAGCTATGAGGGTTTGACCAGCCCCAGTTCATCCCTGGGCTCCCTGTGCTGCTTGTCTGGAGAAAAAGGAGCCGGTATCTCTGAAAGTGCTGAGCCCTGCAGTCGGTATCAGGGACAGACCTGGGCTCGCGCCCATTCCCAGCGCCCCAGACAGGAAGCCCCAGGTCCAAAGGGGCAGAGTGCGCCGAGGGCAGAGTGAAGCCTGTAGGAGCCGGCAGGGCCGGTAGGCGATGGGGCAGAGCCCGGCGCAGCTGTGGGGTGGGAGCCCTGCCCTGATGGGCACAGCGAGCCCTTGTCCTGCTCCCCAAAAGCCTTCCTCCCCATAATGCGCCCTGCACTGGCATGGTTCAGCTGGGATGGGGCAACCACACACGACTGCCTTGTGCTGTGGGGACATTTTGAGTGAAAACATAACTTGCCTGGGCTCCTGCAGCTCAGTCTCCTCACGGCAGTATGTGTGCCCGTGCTGGCCTGCAGCAATGCTCCCTGCAGCACAAGTGTCCCCGTGCTGCTCTGCAGCAATGCTCCACGCAGCACGTGTGTCCCCGTGCTGGCCTGCAGCCGTCCCCATGTGGATGGGAGCAGGATGCACCCAGCCCGAAGGCACCACCCTTCCGAGCGCCAGCCCGGCTCTGGAACCCCGCATGTGATGGCTGTGCCCTGTCCCTGCAGGTGCTGGCGATGGCGACGATGACGATGCAGCTGGGCGGGCTGGTGCTGGCCGTGCTGGGCTGGCTGGGCTCCATCCTCACCTGTGCCCTGCCCATGTGGAAGGTGACGGCCTTCATCGGCTACAACATCGTGGTGGCCCAGGTCTTCTGGGAAGGGCTGTGGATGAACTGCGTGTATGAGAGCACGGGGCAGATGCAGTGCAAGGTCTACGACTCCCTGCTGGACCTCACCTCCGACCTGCAAGCCGCCCGTGCCCTGGTGGTCACCTCCATCATCGTGGCCTTCTTCGCCCTCCTCACCGCCATCTCGGGTGCCGACTGCACCCGCTGTGTGGAGGACAAGAACTCCAAGACGCGCGTCTCCATCGTGGCAGGTGCCATCTTCGTCCTGGCTGGCATTGTGCTGCTCATCCCCGTGTCCTGGTCCGCCAACAGCATCGTCACCAACTTCTACAACCCCATGGTGCCCGAGGCCCTGAAGAGAGAGCTGGGGGCTGCCCTCTACATCGGCTGGGCCTCCAGTGCCCTCCAGCTCTTCGGCGGGGGCATCCTGTGCTGCTCAGGGCCCCCATCCCAGCGGGATCACTACCCCAAGAAGTACCGAGCGGTGAAGAGCTGCAGCCCCATGGGCTACCCCATGAAAGACTATGTGTGAGCTGCCTGCCCTGGGCGCCAGCCCGTGGGGACAGGCCCGCGGTCCCCAGCCTGCCCACATCCAGCACCCCCTGCCCATGCACCCCGTTCCCACAATGGCTGCGTCCCCGTCCCGGCCCCCCTGGCGCTTTGCCCTGCCCGCAGGCTGTGACAACGTGTGGCCCTGTCCCACTGCCAGCCCTGCTCCCCTCGGGTGAGGGGACGGATCCTGCCCACCGCCCCCGGGACGCGGGCAGGGGCTGTGTTCGTGCTGGGTGCTGCCGCCGGCTCCCGGCCCCCATAAAGGTCTCGGTGCCACCGAAGCTGCCTGGGCTCATTTTAAAGCTGTGTTGTGGGGAGACAGTGACAATTCCCATGGCTCTTGCACCCCTGCGGCCAGCTCGGGGAGGGGCTGTCCTGGCACACCCCCATGTCCCCATGAGGATGCAGCAGTTGCCAGCCAGGGTGCTCCCCATGCAGGAGCAGGGAAACTGAGGCAGGAAGAGGGGTGGGCCCAAATCCCCCTCCCCCCCCACCTCCTGGTCACCCTCCCCACCCCGCAGGATGGCCGGTGGCCCCACGCGAGGGAATAACACGCCCCAGATATGCAGCACAGGTTTATTTGACAGCCAAGCATGGGATGGGGACAGCCACGGCCCCTTGGTCGGGGCAGCACTGGGGACAAAGGGACAGTGCCTGTGACACAGAGGGGAGGTGGGCACCATGACACCAGGACACGGGGGGACAACGCAGACCAGCCAGGAGGGGTGACAAGTGCCCATTTTTACAGCGGGTATTGCGGTCCTCAAAACACATTCAGGGCACCCAGCCCGCGGCGCTCGGCTGTCCCCAAAGCCCTGGGACAGGGGCGAGGGCTCACAGGGCTCAGCCGCCGGTTTGGTTGCACCGGGATGGGCACCGAGCGCTGGATACGATCAGAGCCCAGCGCGGACGGCAGGGCTGCCACTTCCCAACGGGGCTGAGCTCCAGGGAGGAAGGAGATCACCCGATCCCCACATCCATGGGAATGGGACAAGCAGCAACAGGTCTGGGGAAGGAAGAAAGAAAGATCCCAGCAAGAGATTTGGGTAAAAAACTTCCCAAGGAAGGACTGGAGGAGGAAGGGGTGGAGGCACCATCACAAGGGGCTTGGGGAACAGGACGGGCAGGAGATGTCAGGGCGGCTCCTGGGTGGGGAGCAGCCACCAACTCCCGAGGTCTCTTCCAGGTTCATTTTCCACCCAGACCATTAACTACAAAGCTGTAGGAAAATGAGAGCTTAAGCAGGGATGAAAGGCTGATGTGGTGCTCGGAAAGCTTCTCCAGCTGGGCGTTGTGCTGGCACAGCTGCTCCGGGTTCAGACGGGGCTCCGGCACCTTGGGGCACAGTGGTTTAGCTCCTGGGGGTGGGGGGGGATGAACAGGGGGACAGCAGGTTGTGGTGATGGGGACCCATCAGCAACAGTCCCCAGGCAGAGGCCTGGGGTCTGGAGCAGGGAAGATGAAGAAGGATCCAGATTTTGACCACGGCCACGTGGGAGGTGGGCACAGTGGGGAGGAGACAGCCCAGACAGGAGGTGGCTCTGCCCAGTCAGATGGAGCTGCAAGATGTCACAAAGAGCTGCGAGATGGGACAGCAAAGACAAGGACCAAGGCACCTGAATGTCAGGGCTAACGGGGGTGCCCAGAAGACCCTGATGAAACCTGGAGGCCCTCCCTGAGCTGAGGAGCAGGTCCCCAGGGCTCAGACCCGAGGGGAGGAGATGGGGAAGGAAATGGGGAAGTTTGGGCTCTGAATGCGCCGCTGTGTGGGAAGGGGGTGGCATGGCTGCGCGGGGCAGGGGACACGCAGGGTGACATCATGCAGGGCACCAGGCTCAGCCCCCTTCCCCAGTGCTGTTTCAGCTCTCAGCCCTCCTCGAGAGGTGGGACGGGGCACTTGCGATAGATGTAGACCACGCCGGAGATGTAGCCAGTGCCCTGGACGCTCTCCTCCTCCTCGGTGGCCCTCTCCCAGCGCTCCACCTCCTGGGCCAGGACCTTCTGCCAGGCCCCCTGCTGCTCCAGCCGCTGCAGCGCTGCCTCCAGCTCCGCCTTGTAGCGCAGGTTCGAGGGGTTGCTCCTGGTGGTCAGGCACAGGAAGCCCCCTGCCCGGACAGGGGATGGGGTGACGGGGCCCCCGCTGTGCCGTGTCACCCGGGGGTGGCAGCGGGTCACGAGTGCCACTGCCCTGACCCCTGGCTTGGACCCAGCTGGCCGGGCTGCCAGCGTGTGACCCCGTGCCCGTGGGGACGAGGCCATGTCCCGGCCTGCCCGTACCCGGGCGGGGGTACCCGTCCCATGGGGACCACGTCCCATGGGGCCACCTCACCTGGCTTGGTGACACGCAGCAGCTCCGGCAGCGCCGAGCACGGCACCTGCCCCTCGCCGAGGGCTCCCACCACCGTCACCGCGTCGTAGTGCTCTGCGGGGGCCCCGTGTCACCGGCCCCGCGGGGACCCACAGCGGCCCCCGCCGCCCCCCCGGTGCCGGCCGTTACCTGCGGGCCCGGGCAGCGGCTCCCGGCCCAGCACGCAGCGCTGCAGCTGCCGGTACAGCCCCGTGCCCCGCGCCCGCTCCAGCATCCCCGCGCTGCCGTCCACGCCGTGCAGGCAGCCGAACCCGCGGCGCTGCAGCTGCGGGGACGGACGGGCGGCGCCGTTACCCCGCAGCCTCCGGGCCTCCCGCTCCTCCCGTCCCGTCCCGTCCCGTCCCGTACCTCCCGCGCTACGAGCCCGGTGCCGCAGCCCACGTCCAGCACCCGCGCCCCGGCGGGCGGCGCGGGGAAGGCGAAGGCGAGCGAGGCGGCGGCCAGGTGCGGCGCCCGGTACTCCAGCGCGGCCACATCCTGCGGGACGGGGCGGTCAGCGGGGCGGCCGGCGGGGCGCCGGGGGGGGAACCGGTCCCGGTGCCGGGGAGGTGCCGGTGCCGGTGCCGGGCTGTTCCCGGTGCCGGGGGGCTCCCGGCGGGTCCCGGTGCCCCGCACCTGCTCGTAGCGGCCGGCCCAGCCGTCGTACCGCCGCAGCAGCTCGGGCAGCGCCGCGCCGCCGTGCACGGCCCGGACGCGCTCCCGCACCCCCGCCGGCGGCAGCATCGCCCCGCCCCGCCCCGCCCCGCCCCGCGCCGCCATTGGCTCCGCGCCCCGCCCCGGGCACGCCCCCAGCCCCCTATTGGTCCCGCGAGCGGGGAGGACACGCCCCCCAGCACCCCATTGGCTGCCGCCGCCGCGCCGGTGTTCGGGCGGGAGCCGCGGGGCGGGAGCGAGCGGCACGGGGGGACACGGAGCGCGCCCGGCGGGGGGCAGCCGGCACCCGGGGGCGCATCGGGCAGGGGGACACCGAGCCCCAGGGAGGTGACATCGCGTGTCCCGTGGAGGGGACACCCAGCGCCCCGGGAGGGGACACCCAGCGCCCCATGGAGGCGACACCCAGCACCCCCGGGTCACCAGGTGCCGGTGTCACCGCAGTGCCACCGGGCCTGTCTCAGCCGCTGCTGCAGGTCGGCTGCTCCGCCGTGGCAGTGCCCTGCTGTCCCCGTGCCTCGCCGTGTCCCGGGCATGATGGCCGCTCCCTGCACAGGTCACCTCCCGCCCGGCCACTCGTCACCTCCCCACACGTCCCAGTGCCGCGCCGTCACCTCCGCGCCTGCATCTGCATCTTCGGCTCACCTGCAGCGCCGCGTCCGCTGCCACCACCTGCTCCTGTCCTGGGCCACCGCAGGCACAGGTGACATCCTGGTGCTCAGCAGCCGCTGGTGCAGGCCTGACCGCAGATCCCCAGCTGCCCACCTGCTGCCCGGGGTGGCCGTGCCGCAGGGTTCATGTCCCGAGGGCACAGCCGGGGCCGGGGGGGGCAGAGACCGGGAGTGCGGCTGCTCGGGGCTGTGAGTGGCGAGGAGCTGCTTGGCTCCAGTGGGGGCCCACGGGGAGCAGGACAAGGATTGGCACGGGGCACCAAAATGGTATGTGGGGCACTGACGTGGTACATGGGGCACCGACATGGTGCATGGGGCACTGACATGGTGCATGGGGCACCGACATGATGCATGGGGCACCGACATAGTGCATGGGGCACCGACATGATGCATGGGGCACCGACATGGTGCATGGGGCACCGACATGGTGCATGGGACACCGACATGATGCATGGGGCACCGACATGGTGCGTGGGGCACCGACATGGTGCGTGGGGCACCGACATGATGCATGGGGCACCGACATGGTGCGTGGGGCACCGACATGGTGCATGGGACACCGACATGATGCATGGGGCACCGACATGGTGCGTGGGGCACCGACATGGTGCGTGGGGCACCGACATGATGCGTGGGGCACCGACATGGTGCATGGGGCACCGACATGGTGCGTGGGGCACTGACATGGTGCATGGGGCACCGACATGGTGCGTGGGGCACCGACATGATGTGTGGGGCACCGACATGGTGCATGGGGCACCGACATGATGCGTGGGGCACTGACATGATGTGTGGGGCACTGACATGATGCGTGGGGCACCAACATGGTGCATGGGGTGCCAACACGATGCGTGGGGGCTGCTGGGACACCCTCCCCCTTGGTGGTGGCGTCGGCAGCATAGCAAGCTCCGCTGGTTAACGAGAGGAGCTCATTAGAAGCGGTCCCACCGGCCGTGCCCACCGCAGACCGCGTGCTCGTGGCAGTGCCTCCCCTTTGGTGGCCGAGGCGGAGGACACGTCCCCCCCCCGCGGTGTCGCCCGGTGCCCCCGCTGCTGGCCTGCGGCGGGCCCAGCCCCGCCGCTCACTGCCGGCTCCCCCCAGCCCCGGGGGCTCGCTGCCGGTGCTCGTCCCCGGCGCCCCGACGGTGGGGGCCGCGCCCCGGGGCTCGGTGCCGGCCCCGCGGTGGGTGCGGGCAGTGCTGGCCGGGGGCCTCGAGAGGGAGCCCTCCGCCCGCGCTCGGCCCCGCCGCCGGGCACTGCCCCGCCGGCCCCGCCGGGCCCCGCAGCCTCGGCGGCTCTGCCCCGGCCGTCGGGCGCGGTGCTCGGCAGCGCCCCGAGAGCCCCCGGCCCCGCTTCGGTGGCTCCCCGCAAACGGCTGCGTTTGCCCCCTTGTCCCCCCCGCCTCCCCCCCGTCCGGGGACGCCGCGGGGGAATGCGGGCAGAGGTTGGGCCGGTGGGGCTGTGGGCACGGAGGGCACGGGGCGGGGGCTGCTGCGCCCTTTGTCCCCTCTGCAGCTGCTGGCGCACGTCCCACACCGCCCGCCTGGGCTCTGTGCCCCGGGCAGGTGCCTCCGGTGCTGGCACCACGGGGCGGCCTCGTGGCCAGGCGCTTCGGGGCCCGCTTTCACACTTTGAACATCATTCCCACCGCTAATTGAAGCCTGACGTCCATTTACAAGGCAAACTAGAGGCGGGGTACGCAGCCAGCATCCTCCCCTCGGCCCCGCATCCCGCTCTGCTGCCAGGCTGCAGCTGGGCCGCGCGTCCCCCAGCCCCGGCTCGCGCAGATCCACTCTCAAATTAGCCGGTGCTTTTCTAAACATCGTGTTCCCGGGGCTGGCTCGCGCTGCCGTGCTGTGCACAGCTGTACAAACAGCTTCTCCTGCGCCCCGCGTCACGGCAGCTTTGGACTGGCCTGGACCCAGCTCCGGCGAGCCAGGGTTTGGACCGGACCCGGTGCCAATGTTGAAAGGCCCAGGGATGCTGTCCTCCGCGGGACGGCGGGGACCCCTGTGAGGGCGGCAGGAGGCTTCAGCCATTGGGAGCTTGCCCGTGGCCGGAGCCGTGCTGAGGTTGCGCTTTGTCCTGGCACGGGGCCCCACGCTCCTGCTGTGTCCAGTCGTGCTCCTGCCGTGCCCGGTGCCGTTCCTCGGGTGCTGTCCTTGTGCCCTGCCTGGGGCCAGAGCGTCTCCTGCGATGGTGCTGCTGGCAAGGGCGTGTGGCTGTGCTGTGCAGCAGGCACAGCCAGTCCCTCACCCTTAACCTGCCATGGATCTGGGACAGGAGATGGGAAAGAGCGGCTCAGAGCTGGGTTTGGAGGCACTGCAGGAATGGGCGCCTCCAGGCTAGGCTCTGCCAGCTCTGGCAATGTCACCCACCGCCTCGCCTGCCTGCAGGTCCCCTGCCTGAGCCTGTCCCGGGCTCCAGCGTAAAGTTTACATTTCCCTGCAGGACATCCCTGGCATGGCCTTGGCCCTGAACGTGGAAGTAGCCATGTCCCTAAGCCTCCCCATTGGGGCAGAGAACTGGGATGCCCAGGCAGAAGCAACTCGGACAACCAGGGGTGTGGAAATCACTGCCGAGGACTGGCTCTGGCCACCCTGCTGTGTGCAGCACCCTCAGGGTGTGCAGTGGCCGTGTGTGAGCCTGGCTGGCAGCAGTTAGTGATGGATGGCTGGTCCCCAAAAAGAGCAAGGAGGGAGATGGGCTCTGGTAGTTTTGTGGGCACCCCGACAGGTCCAGGTAGTTTGAGAGGGTGTCCCTCAGGGCTATGCTGGTGGGACGAGGGATGGGACACGGGGCGGAGGCCATGGGGCACATCCCAGTTAGTGCATCCCTGTGTTTCCAGCTCCTTCTCTGTACAGCTCCTGCTGGTATCAGCTGCTGGGGTCCCCCAGGAGCTGCAGCTGCACCAGCCTGAGCCCAGCTGACCCCCCGCAGGGGCTGCCTTGGCACCCATATCCCTCTTCTGCCGTCATCTCCCTTTCCAGCTGATGGAGCAATCAACCCCCTTCCAGCAGTGCCTCCCCTATGCATGTGGCTTTGCATGTGCTTACCTGGTCCCAAATATCCTGCATAAGGCCTGTGGCCTGGTTGTGCTCCCAGGTGTGCAGAGCCTGGGGCCTGGGTGTATTTCAGCTTTGGGGTACAGCCACAGGACAAAAATGTCCCCTGGGGCTGGGCAGGGGGACAGAGGGCATGGTGCCAGCTGGGGACTTGGTACCCTTGAGCTTTTGCATGTCTGCAGTGACTGGTCACACATCAGTGCTGCCATGGGCTGGGACAGCTCTGTGCCTGCGTGCTTGTACAGTGCAATGTTTTCCTTTCCCAGAGTCCAAATGTGGCCGGAGTCCATCAGCCCCTGGGCTGTCCAGTCCCTCCCTAAAGCCCAGCCCAGTGTCCGAGAACAAGTGGATTTTGCCCCCTCACGCACACTACTCAGCACCACGAGCCCCCCAGGAGGGCTGGGCCCCTGCCCGACTTCTCAGTTCATAAATCTGAGCACGGCTCTGATTGATCCTGGCTGGGGCTGCTGCTGCTGAACCATCTGCACCAGCCCCTGATGCCTGTGCGGCTCATGACCAGGTAGCAAGAAGAGGCTGAGATACAGATCAGCGCAGTACGGCTTGGAGCTGGCCGGAGATCAGGCCGGCAGAGCAGGCAGACGGGCTGGGGGGCAGCTGGCAGCTGATTCATGGCTGCTGGCATGGCTGGCCAGGCTTGTCCTCCACCCCCGTGCCACGCTGCCCATGCCACTGCCGCCCCCAGGGACCTGCTGCCCCCTGAGCCCTGCCCGCTGCTGCTCCCCAGGGCCGCAGGCAGCAGGAGCTCGGCACCTCGGTGCTCCGGCATCGGCCCCGTTTTGGCACGCTGCACTCTGTGCCACCAGTATCCTGCCCTCCTGCACCCCAGAGCAGGGTGCTCCCCCCCTGCACCCCCACGGCATGGAAGTCCCGGGTCAGTGCATCACGGGGGCACGGTTGCTCCCATCCTGGTGACGTTCCCATTTCTGACCCCCATCCCGCACCCCAGCACCTCTGCTCACCAGCACCCCCTCTGCAGTTCTTGCCCGAGCCCCCGCTGCCCAGCTCACCCCCTTCCTCACCCCACACGCCCACCCTACGGGCCTCACTCCCATTCCCTGCCCATGTTTCCACCCACGCTTGCTCCCTCTCCCTGTCCCCATTGCCGGCTGTCCTCGTGACCGGGTGCTTCCACTTCCCACGCTGGCCATGTCCCGCACACCCCGCGAGCTGCTCCTTTTCCTGCCAGCTCAGCTCCCTGCCCCATGCCCCCGGGCTGCTCCCACGCCCGCAGGCCGTGCCGTCGCATCGCCCAGCACCTGCGCAGCCCTCGGCCCCGTGACTCAGTGCCACCGGCGTGATGGCACCCTCGTGACTTGGCAGCGGTCCCCGGGCACTCCCCGGTGACACCACGGAGCTGACAGTTCCCACCCCGAGACTGTGACTCGCTGGTGACACCCCTGCCACTAGGTGTAAATCCCTCGGTGTGACCCCGGGCACCACGTCCCCACGGCTGCCTGCGGATGCCTGCGTTCAGCCTGAGCCCCGGGGCTGCACTCCCGGGACGCAGCCCAGCCCCTGGCCCTGGCTGTGCTCACACCCCAGGGCAGTCCCCTCTGCTCTGCCCTTGTGCCCCGGGGAAGCACCAGGGATGCAAGGAGATCCAGGGGCAGGATGAGATCCAGGGGGTGGAAGCCGGGTCAGCTCGGTAATGAGGTGCCAGCTTTTGCTGCAGCAGGAATTAATGAGGGGATTAGAGACCGCCAACACGCGGCGCATTTGATGTGGTGTGTGAGGGAAGACTCGGTGCTGCCCGCGAGGTGCGGCGCGGTGCGGCTGGGTGCACCCCAGCAGGCAGGCGGTGGGCCCTGCGCTGTGTGGCAGGCTCTTGTCTGCCGAGGTCCTGGGTGATCCTAAAGCATTTCTGGACGTTTGGTGATGCCGAGCTACCTCATCCCTGTCTGGACCAGGACTGAGGTGTCATTTGGGGGTCTGAATCTCAAAAAAGCAGCTTTTATCTCCCTCCACCAGCACCTAAGTGTATGGATATTCATTCAGGAGGTAGGATGGGCTGCTTCACCCCGTTCCCCTTACTCTTCTTATATTTCTTCCTCAGGCCCCTGAATCGGACCCCGGAGCCCAGCCCTTCCTCCTGCAGGGGCAGTGGTGAATCCCAGCTCAGCTGGAGCCCAGCAGCTCCCGTTGGTGGGAGGCCAGGGGGACCCCTTGGTGGCTTCATCCCTGCCTGCTCTGCCCATGAGGGGTCTGCAGGTTTCCCTTGGGGAGTAGAGATGAATGGAAAATAGCATTTTCCATGGCCAAAGCATTATTTTGTCTCGGATTAAGCTGGGCTGGATCTGAGCGTTGTCAATTCCGAGTGGAACCACATCCCCAGGCAAGGACCATGTAGCACATGGAGCTACATGGAGCTACAGGGAGAGCACACACTTGGAGGATAAACGTGTGGCTTGGAGCCTTCGCTCGGCCAGCTGAGGAACGGGCTGAGGAGGTGACAGCGGTTTGGGTGATGGTGACCATGGACCGAGAGCTCGCCCTCCCTGGAGATCGTGGTGTTCTCTTGTGGTTGAAGCCGTGTCAGCCACGCACGCCTGGCTGTTGATTCTTGCCCTCCCTTAGCCGGAGGATTTCAGCTTAGGAGGATTTTGCCGGAGGATTGCATCTTTGGATTTCCTGGCTTGAGTTGCTTGTCTGAACGCTCTCCAACCCGTGTTGATCCAAATGACCTGGTTAGGCAGTTTAGTGGTGGGCTTATCCTAACTCACAGTTGCAGCTGGAAGAGGATGTGCAATTAGTGTCTTGGAAAAGGAAGGAGGAGAGCAGCAAAGCAGACTATGGACTGAGAACTGCTACGTAATAACTCCCGGGAAGCACGTGCAGGGGAGGATACTGCAGGGCAGCTGCCTGGTGCTCACAGAAATGATTTTAAGGGAGTAAGTTCAGAGAGAGGCTAGGAATCTGGCAAAATCCAAATCTCTGCAATTATCTCAAGAACAAGGAGGAGGGGCCCAGACAGCGGAAACAACATTAAATCATTGGAGACGGGGTAACATGAGTGCAGGGACAGACGCAGAGTGACCTGCTGGAGATGGCTGGTAGATTTCCAGGGGTCTGCAGCGAAGGTGGAGGAGGTCTCCGGAGGTTGTTGCTCCAGTGGAGAGGTGACCACAGCTGGCTCTGGGATGGCTTGGTTTGTTTCTCTCCATTATTGCTTTGGCATTTGGCTGGGAGCACAGCCGATGCCTCCCTGGGCAGGGCGGCTTGCTCAGCCTCCAGTGGGCTGGAGGTCGGGGTGAGGGGTGCTCGGAGGAACCCCGTGTTCCCAGACGGGCTGAGCCTGATGGGCTTTTGTCTTGTGGCACTTGAACACTGGCTGAAGCAATCTCATTGTGGATTATCTCTGAGAACAAGTAAACTCAGAGCTCACGTGGGTTCAAAGTGTGGGTTCAGCTCAAGTTCATGGAAGAAAAATCCACCAGGGATTATCACATAAAAAGGCTCAGCTCTGGCTCAGGAGGTCCATGTACTGCAAACTGCTGTAAGCTGGGAAAGTATTTGAGGATGTGTCACCCTGTGTGGGCCCTGATTTTCTGCTGCTTTCCAGGTGGCTGCTGGTGGCGATGTATAGGGACGGACCCCGAGGCACTGCAGCCACCTTGCAGAGCAGAGGGAGGGGAAGGCACCGCCTGCAGCCAGGGGGAAGGTGGGCGAGAGGACCCCTGCCACATCTCTGGCTGCAGGAAAGCTTCTCGTGCTGTTTCACAGCGCTGCTCAGCAGGGAGCACCTGGGGCTTCTACAGCCTGTGTGCAAATGGGGTTCCCAAAGAGCAATCCTCATTGCTTTGTCCTTGGAGGCAGACCATGTTGGTTTCCTCCCCAGACTCCACAGCCCCATGAGAAGCTGCAAACGCCCTGAAGGACTGATGCAGAGCTCAAAATAATCCTGACACATTGAAGAAATGACCTTCTTGGAAAAAAAAAAAAAAACAAAGAAACAGCCTGTGGCTTTGGACCCAGTCTGGGCTGCTGCATTGGAAGAGGGACATGGGTGAAGGGAGAGCAGAGAAACGTGGTGGGGGTGAGCAGGGTCTGGGGAGCAGGACCAGGAGGGACCTGGCCTGGTCGGCCCCAGGGGGACAAGGACAATTATTCTGCCCATGGGATTTGGGACTGAGATGGCAACAGTGGGGATACAGCAAAGTAACAGTGCTGGAGGAGAATCCTGTATCCAAAGCCCTAGGAGAGTCTCTCCAGGTTCATCCCATCGTTTTCATCCGCCTTCATCCTGTTGAGGTTCATCCTGTTGAGGGCTGGTCTCTCCCAGCCCACCTGGCCTCACGTGCTCAGCCAAGCCAGGGACAGCCCCACTCTTCAAGCCAGGCTGGACTCGTGGCTGCTCCCCGCTGGAGCTGGCCTGCCAAGGGGAGCCCCAGTCCCCGTGTTTTGGCACAGCTGGGTCTCCTTCATCAGGTCAAGTCTGGGGGCTGTGAGCCTTTGGCTGGCACAGCGGGCTTTGGAGAAGGATGTCTGGGGATCACCGTGGGGTGTCTTGGTGGACGGCAGCGCTTAACGTGCCTTGGCTCTTGTACAGGGCAGAGCTGACAGCGGCGGTGCATGGAGGAGACCTGAGGAGGTCCCTGCTCCAGCCTCCTGCCGAGCACGGCTCCTGCCAGCGCCAGAGACCAGCCCAGCGCCAGGTCTCCTGCTGGGGCTTGGTGGGCTGTGGGCAGCCCCTCCTCAGTACAGCAGCAGCGAAGGGCTCCACGGTGGTGTCCTTGAGCGTGATGGGGGAGGCACCACAGCTCTGCAGCTCCTGCTTTGGATCTTCCTCCTGTGGTCCCGAGGGCTGCAGAGGAGCCCTGTCCGTAACAGGGCCGTGGGTCTGCAGGCAGACTGGGTGCTGGGGACACAGAGGACGTCCGAACATGGCCCATGGTGGGAAGCTGGCTGGGCTCCGTGTGCTGGCCTTGTGAGCCGTGCTGCTGAGTGCTTTGCTGCCTGGAGCACGGAGCTCACGGCTTCGCCTCTGGCCACCCCTCGCACGCCAGCTGCTGGGCCCCGAAGCGCTGGCCACACTTGGGGTCCTGGCTGCGACCCGCTGCCCTGTCACGCACGCAGCCCCGGATGCTTGCAAGATGTGTGCAGCACAGATGCTCTGGGTGATGCCAGATCTTCTATGTTTCTTGGCCCCCGATTCCTCAGCCATCTCGCCAGGTATGTAACTATCCCAGCTATTTCCTGCTGTACTCCAAAAAAAAAAAATACAACCCTTCCCCCATTTGATATAAATACACAGCGCGGCTGCCCAGCCCCCTGGCTGGACAAGCAGCATTGCAGACGGATTGCGTCCTCCGGCAGCACAGCCAGCACCCTGTGCCCTGCTTGTTCCCTTTGGCAAGGGGAGCAGAGGGGTCTGCCATGGCCATGGCCCGGGCCCAGCTCCCATCACAGCTGCAGTGATTTACGGTCTGCTTCCCTTCTCCTGACGACCACATCCTAGGACTGGGGGCTTCTGCACCGAGCTGGACGGGGAGAGGGGAGCAAGCAGTGCTGGAGCTGCCCTGTCCCCATGCAGGGGCTGGGGTCAAGCCCCAGGCTGGGGCAGCCCCTACCAAGCCTGGTGAGTCAGGGTGATGGAAATCCCCTCTCTCTGATGTGTTTTTCACAGTTTATATTTTCTGTCCTGTTTTGACAGTTCCAGGGATCTGATGCTGTGGTATTTCACCCTGTAATCCCAGACCCTGCTGCCCTGCTCCCAGGCCGGTGCGATGGGTGCTGACAGCCCAGTGCAGGAACCTGGCGGGCAGCTCCGGGGAAGCCCCCCGTGCCCTGGGGGGGTCTGAGGCTGCCAGGACGGGGGGCCGGGCTGTGCAAGGTGCGCTTTGCTCCAGGACCTGCGCTATGTGGGCGCAGGGCTGGTGAGCACGGACACGTAGCCCTGAACCACGCATCCTAAATCTGCTGGTGTGCAGCTCAGGGCAATGCACCCCAGCTGATGCTGTGCTGCTCTCGGAGCAGTCAGTGAGCGGATTTGCTGTCCCTAGGCTTATCCCTGATTGCCCTCTGCTAAGTGCCTGCAAGGGCAATGGGTTGGTGGGGTGAGCAGTGGGACATGGCAGTGGCGGGGAGCAGGACCCAGAGCCCTGCTGGCACCTGTGCTGCCGGTGTTTTGGGCTCCCTCCTTCACAAGCCTCCAACTCCTGCCTCTGCTTTGTGCCCAGCTCACCCCTGCCTGGGAAGTCCCTGCTTGACCTCAGCCTCCTGCTTTTAGTTATGGGGTCCAATCCCCTCGGGCCACCCCTCACAGTCAAGCTGCAAAGCACTGGGGACGTGTCCCCAGACCCCATGACTGCAACCAGTTTGGTATAAAACCCCATCCGCTAATTAAGCAAATGAGGTCCTGGACACCATGTGCAGCCCTCCCTGAGGCTTCCTTCCCACCTCTGCCCCCTGCCCACCTCCGTGTGCCCGTGGCTCCGGTGGATGCAGGGGCTGGTGCCACAGATCTCTGCACTTGTGGTAGGTCTTTGGTTATTTTGTCTGCTCTTTCCCCAGCTGAGTGCAAGCAAGCCGAATTCCAGTTTCCCTGTTCTGTTATCTCCCCGCCGGGGTCTGGTTTCACTCATGCTTTGAGTTGCTGTCTGCAATGAATGGATTTCTCCGTTATTAAGGGCTGTTCCAGAGCCATTCCTCCTGCTGCTTGTGTCTGACCTTTTCCACTTTCAGCACTGCCCTTGCTGCCCTCTGCGCTCCCCTCGGCCCCAAGCCCACTCACACCAAGTCCCTGCAGCGTGAGCCCCGAGACACACAGGGCAGAGGCTGCTGGCAAGCACCTGACAGCATCCAACAGCACCCGACAGCACCCAACAGCACCCGACAGCACCCAACAGCACCTGGCAGCACCCAACAGCCCCCGACAGCCCCTGCATGCCCAGCTGACCACCAGCCGGCCTCGCAGCAGGGCGTGGGGTGGTGCTGGCCCCGGGACTGGCCAGGCGGTGGAGTGGGGCTGTCCAGGAAGACGGAGCACCGCTGCTTGGGGTGATGGAGCACAGCTGTGGAGGTGAGGTGGCGAAGGGGAGCTGCCAAAGATGATGGGGACTGGTTGCCACATGGGGACTTGTCATTGGAATTTCTCCTGGTGGTTTTATTTTCCCCACAAGAGTGGCCAAACACTGGAGTAAGGGCCCAGAGAGGCAATGGGATGTCCAGCCTTGGAGGCATTCGGGACTGGAGTGGACACAGCCCCAGTCTGACCACGCTGAGCCTGCTCTGCTGGGGCAGCGGGGCTGGACCAGGTGCCTCCATGGGCCCTGCCCAACCTCAGCTGCTGTCACTTGCTGGTGGCACACCCCCGCGAGGTGACAGTGGGGCACGCTGACAGCCATGCCCACGGGGTTGAAGGCGCTGCGAGATGGCGCTGCCGGGGCTTCCGGAGACGGGGCAATCCACAGCAGAGGTTTGCAGGAACGGGGCTGGTCCTGCCGCCCATCCCGGTACAAACTCATGTTTCCTGAGGTCCTCTCCAACCCTTGGGGCTCTCTCCATAGCACGGCTTCCTGGGCCCTTCAGAGAACTTTCTTCATGGACCGGCCGTGTGCTCCTGGGGTCCAATGGCTTTGCTTAACTGCTCAGTGTGGCAGCAGCACAGCCCCTCTGGACCTCGTGTCCCCGTTCCCTGCCCTGGGAACGCTGCGTAAGCCAGGACACAGCTCTGTGTCCTGCTGCAGGTCCCTGTGCTGCTCCATAGGTTGGGGCAGGGCTGGTGTGACATTGCTCGGGACACTGGGATGCGTGTGGGTGCTAATCTTCGGGGCCATCAGACTAGGCACTGAACCAAAATCCCACTCTAATTGGCCTCGTCCAGTAATTTTTCCTGACAAAACAATTAAGTTTCTCAGGCAAGAGATGTTCTTTGCAAACAGGCCATGCCAGATGCTTTTGCTTTTTATATCTGTGGTATTTAAGGATCTTTTCCTAATACTCACTCATTATTTTATGAGGCACAGACTGGTTCTGACTGCCCTTTTGAAGCTGAGTATCACACTCATGCTCGTTTGTTGTCTCAGGGCTTCCCTAGCTCTACGCAAAGGCTTATTTTTTTTTTCTTTTCTTCCCCAAATTATTTTAAATAAACATTCTTGATTTGTAGAGGGCTGGGCCCTGCGAGACAGGGCAGGGAGCGGGACCAGTTCCAGCCCTCCAGGCTGCCGAGGCTGAGTGCACCGCGGCAGGGCTGAGGTCAAAGCTGGAAAATCTTGCACGAGGGGCCCGGCCAAGAGCCCGGCTCCTCCGAGGGATGCCGCCGCGTGGAAAACGTGGTCTGGGGCAGCCAAAATGTCTGTGCATGGGCTGGCACTGCCCACGGTTCCCGCTTGCGGCTGCTGTTCTCCATACTTGGGAGTTTTACAGCGCTTATCTTCCTGCCACTGACTTTCAGTGGCTTCAGCCGCCCTTTGGGGTAGCTTGTCCTTGGCTTTCCCAGCCCTGTGTGCTTGCCTGTTGATGTGCTGGGATTGTGATGAGCTGCCCATCTGAGCACTGCCAATGCCTGCCCTTCCAAGGACCCTTCTCCCACCACTCATCACCATTGGTGTTTGCCCCCAGTCCCCACACACGGCCCAGTCACACCAGTCCCAGCACCGCTCTTCCTGATCCCTGGAAAGGGGGAACGGGTCTGGGGGGTGCAGCCTCAGGGCAGGCACCTCAGGAAGGGATGCAGAGGCTGGCATCTCTTGGAAACAGCACATTAGTGGAGCAAGACAGAGCATTAGGATGGGATGTGCTGGGTTTTGGGGTGAATCTGTGCTAGTGTGCAGGTCTCAGTGAGGTCTGCAGGGCATCAGGACTGGGTAAGCCCTAGTGTGCCTTGTGACATCTCCGACGTCCTGTTCAGAGGCTCCAGCACTGCCGGCTGCTTGTTGCAGAGGATTTGGGGTGGGGTGGGTGCTGCTGGAGCAGAACAGCTGATGTTCCCGGTGTTACCTCACTCAGGCACTGCAGGAGCCCTGGACTGAGGTGGTGCTGCCCGGTGCTGCGAGGGGCAGATGGCTGGCAGCAGGAGCTCTGACAGCGACCGTGCCCACGCCCGCTGGGTGGGGATGCACGGGGGTGCGGAGAGGATTCCGAGGGAGGGTGCAGCCAGCGTGCACTGTGTGCCTTTGGTACGAGCATCCTGGCACTGCAGCCCCACACCAGAGGCCAGATCTTTCATGCCCACCAACACTGGGGTTGGGGGCGATTACATCCCTTGCTAATGCTCTGGGTATCTCTCTCCCTCTCCCCTGGTCCTCCTGCTCCTGCTGCACCTGGGTCTCATGGTTTTTAGGCTGGGAGCAGACGGTCCCAGTCCCAGGCTCGTGCATGCATGACCAGCAGTGCAGGTGGATGATCCTGCTTTCCACGTGAGGATCCATTCCCAAACCTGCTGGCTCCATCTCCTGGAGCCACGTCCATGGCAGGTGCTCCTGTGGCTCGGGGTGACCCTTCCCATCAGGTTCCAGCTCAGCCACTCCATAAAACTCCCTTCCTCCATGGCGCAGACCGCAGGGAGGCAGCCTGGGCTGAGGGCTGGGAGCGTCCAGCTGTGGCCGCGATCTCCGCGGAGGAGCCGTGTGTGGGGATGCCAGCATTTCCAAGCACAAGACAATTGTGCTTTATTTCCCCGCTGCATAGGAAAAATAATAAACATTCCTGGGGTTTGTTTTCAGGCTGCTTTGTGGAATAAATCTCAGACTGTTGTTGTCTCCCTGGGCTCTCCGGTCCCACAGAACTGTGTGTTCTCACTCCATGAGTCACTGCTGACAGCGCCTCTGAAACGCGGCGTGATGGCCCCGTGGTGCTCTGGCTGGATGCGCTGCAGACGCTGGAGATGATCTGCTCTGCACCCACAGGGATCAGCGAGCCCCCCCAGACCTCTTCGCCTGCTACCAGAAGTGGCCTGGACAGACTTTGCCACCTGGTCCTCTGCACCCGGGCTCTGCCTTCCAGCCCGGCGATGTCCTGGGCCTGACAGCGCGATGTGCTGCAGAGCTGCGAGGCAAGGGGTCTGCCCTGGGGCCCGGGGTCTGCCCTGGAAGAGGCTGGGGTTGTGTGGGAGCCAACAGCATTTCCCATCCCCTTTCCTTGGTGTGAAGGAGATACCCCGTGAGTGCCTGAGGGAAGCTATGGCTCTGCCTGTGGCCTGTGGGAACGTCCTTCAGCAGAGTCCATTTCGATGTGGTGGGACCTGGCCCTCTCCTGCGTGGCACAGAGCGCTTGGCCTGGAGTAGGGCCTCATGCTGGAAGGGTTGCTCTGTGGGAGAAGAGGTCACTGTACCCATGCCCTGGTCAGTCCCCACAGAGGCATCTGGATGCCGTGGGAGGTGCATTGAGATGGGATGATCTGTACAACATGCTGGAGCCAGGTTCACACCACCGCTACTGGAGCAGCTGAATGTGCTATTGGATGACATGGGGGTGGAAAATGTGGGGCAGTGCTAGAAGGGCTTTCTGCAGCAGTGGTCCTTGGTGTGACCAACAACAAGCACCACCTGCATCATCCCCAGCACCTAGCAGAGCACCACCGAGGCCCAAGAGCATGTGGAGGCCTCATAAACTTGTCTTCCAAACCCTGCCAGATTTCCTCCTGCAAGTAAGGGGCTTTCCTCCCTCCCACCTGGGAGATAAAGGAGGCCTTGGGAGGTTGGCGTGGACCATACGTGTGAGTGAGGGGAGCCTGGTGGGCACAGCACCCCACATCGGCTGCTGCCGGATGGTTCCCCTGTGGGTGACTGGCACTGGGGGGACGAGCCCTTTGGCTCAGGGCTGGGAAGGTGGGAGCCAGTGCATGTCCGATAGGATGGGACAGGGTAGGGCAGTCTCCAGGAGGCCGGCGTGTGCATGTGGCTGGAAGGCTGACCTCGGTTGCAGCATTGCTGCAAACATGTCCCAAAAATAGCTGGTTTTAGAAACATGAAGTGTCCTCATACTATTACCCAACCCACAATACAAATATAGTGGCACAGTGTGAGTTACGGCAAACAAACTGGTGCTGGGGGATGAAAGCAGATGGGAGGGACTCGCTCCCCAGGGCTGTTGATTACATGGCAAAGGACCTGTCTGGCTTTGGAGGAATCTGGGGGGTTTACAGAGCAGTCCATGGCAAATAATGGCCAAAACCCAAACAAACACAAAAAACAAAGGTAAAGTATTTTATTGCCTCATGGAGGGGGGTGGGGGGTGGGAATGGGATGAGCAACAAATGAAGTGCTATTGCCTGGAGGGCTTGTTCAGGCACTGGAACAGCTGATAAAAATATCCATCAGCATCGTGACCCCAGGCACGGGGCGGCTGCGGGGAGGCACACTGCTCACCGAACAGGGGCCGAGAGGAACAGGCACTACCACGGCCCGACGATGGCTCTGGCACCTGGAGGCAGCAGAGCTGCTTTGTTAGAGGCAGGAGCGTGTGTAAGAAACGCGGTTCCAGCCTGCAGGAAAGGCTCGCGGGGGGAAAGAATTCTTTGCCTGGAGACGCCTGGTAGACACTCGGCGGATATCTTCTGCAGCCAATAATGTGACTTTTTGAGAGTCTCTAAAAACTGCAGATAAGAGCTGGTCATGGCGGAAAGCTCTGGACACTGTCAGGGTGATGAGTGAGCAGACTCTGCTCCACTAATGACGAGTTAATTGCTGCTCTCAGGCGCGGGGATCTGTAGGCACCGGAGAGCAGCGTGGCTGTGCTCACATTAGACATCAATGAACAACGTGTTTATTTGGACATCTGAAAGGTCAATTTTCTAAAATGTGAAACAATCGCTGGCATGACTGACTGGGACTGTAAATTTAGAGTGGGAGGCGTTAGCAAAAGCTGGGACTCATTCAAGGACATCCCAGCAATGCCCTAAAGCCATGATTTCATAGACCAAAATAATTCTCCCAAGGAAAAAGCTGTCAGCGGTGGTTTGGATGTGTAACTGGGGTGGCAGTGACTGGGGGGAGGACCGCAGTGCCCTGAGGTGTGTTGCAGGTGGGAACCAGGTGTGAGCCTGGCCAGAGGTTGGCATGGAGGGAAGGCAGCTGAGTAAAGGCCCATGTCCCTGCCCAGAGAGGGTAACGTGCTTTTTTCTCTTCCTCATCCTCTCTGTTTTGCTTCTACCATGCCTTTTGGAGGGGTGACTCATGCCGAGCAGCCCCAGTCAGCTGGTGGGAGAGCTGGCAGCGTGGAGCAGTGGCCATCAGAGGAGAAAAGAGACCTTGGTGGCATCTCCTGGTCTGTGGGACAATGCCAGCTGGTGAGAACCTCGGAAAGGTGAAGACCTCCAGGCCAGGCTGCTCCATCCTGCTGGGGAGGTGTGATCAGACGAGGTGGGCCATGGCTCGAGCTCTCTCCTTCCTTGGGAAGGGTTCTGGCAGGTTGTGAGCAGACACGGGGGGGTCACTTCCTCCAGCTGTTACTGAGCACCAAAATTGCACGATTCAGTTTCTCAAGACCCCTAAAAATTGGTCATGGCCCTACTACTGCCCAGGAGTTGTAGGAGTGGCGAGGAAATTTCCAGGGTTAGTGCTTCAAGCAGAGCCTGTGGGGTGCTCCCCCCTGTCCTGCCACTGCTCGTGTAGAGCAGGCAGGAGACATCTCCTCCTGCACGGAGCAGGCTTCCTGCTGAGCCAGGCACTGCTGCACCGGACAGATGGAATGTGTCCAAAACTGGGTCTAGCCCATGGGATGGAGAAGCTGGCACTGTCCGGAAGGGTGGGGAGAAGGGAGGCCTGCAGTGACCTAAAGAACTGCTGGTTAAACTGTACAGGTAGTAGAGGGGGAAACCAAATAAATCAATGAGCTTTCACTGGCTAATGTCAGTGAGAAGTCTAGAAATGTACGTTAAAGATGACCAAACCAAGCCAACCCCCAATCTCAGCCCTGTGCAAAACACATGGAGTCAAACGGTAAGAAGCAAAACCAGAAGAATGCAACAGATGACTCCAGCCTGTGCTTGGGTCGAAGCATAAAGAAGCGTTCACCCCTGTGGGGGCTAAAATATTTACATCTGTGATGGAGAAGGCTGTGCAACTTCAGACCAACAGGCCCGGTTAACTTATACCCTTGAGCCAAGAATGAACTGCTGGAAGAGTCCCTGAAATGCTGACACTGACATTGAACAAGTCTTGGAAAGACATGACAATATTGAGCCCTTGGAGACCTGCCAGGAGCTGGAGTTTGAAGGCTGAGGAGGGGGGACTGCAACCGGACTTGGTGTCCACTCATTGTGGTCCCCTGGTCCTAGGGGCTGGGAAACGAGCTGCACCGGGCTCAGCTTGTGCCACTTGCTAAGAGAATGCTGGGAGGTGACATGACCATTTTTATAGGTACTTGAACATAAAGATGTTTCCTGGTGGGGGAGGCTTTCAGGAGCATTGACAAATGTATGTTATGGTCAACTGGCTGGAAGCCTCATTTAGACAAACTCAGCCTTGAAACAAGCTGCAGTTTCCCACTCCTCAAGGGCCACTGGACACTGGAGGAGCTTTTTGGATGGGGGGAGGATTTGCTGCTGCCTGGAGCTTTGGCGCAGCAGCACAAAGCCGTCCTGCAGGCCAGGCTTTGGGCCAGCTTGTAGGAGAAATCATGGTGTGCATCCTGTTCCTTCGCAGCCCTTGTGAGGAACCAGCTGGCGTGCTCATGGTGTGCACAAATTCTTGTTGGAAGGGGGTTTCTGATCCACCTCAGGGCTACAGGCTGTGATGCTAGCACCAGGGTGGGAGACATGGAGGTGATGCTGTGAATGATCTGCAGGATCTGGGACCATGTTGCAGCTCCTGGGGCTGGGAGGACACAAACCCGTGTCTCAGGTCCTTGAGAGGATGGATCACCAGTTGTCACCTCTCTGCTGTTATGGCTTACACGGACGGGGGTGCAGGCACATGAGAGAACGAGTGCCAGCACTGGTACCCGGGCTGGGGAGCGGGGTGAGGACAGGATTGCTTTGGCTGGGTGCAAGGCCAGGAGCTGCAGAGATGAGGAGGAAGCTCCATTCTCACCGAGCAGGGCACGGTGTCTGCTCACAAGCCACAGCTCCATCACATTTCTGAGAGCAGCTCCAGGGGGTCCAGAAGGATCAGCAGTTCCTAGAGCAGGAGCAAGTGCCTGCACGTGTCCCCTTCCTTCCCAGCAGTGAAGGGCTGCCGAGAGGGGATAGAGCAGCTTCACTGGGGTAAAGGGCTTTTCCCTGGGGCAGGGGGCATCCAGCCCAGCAGAAGGGCAGAGTGCTCACAAGAGAGAGAGTCCAGGTCCAGCAGCAAAGAGCAGCAGCCACCTGCAGAGCACATCATCTGCAGAGCACTGGAGAAGTTACAGGAGATGGACAAGACAGTGAAGAGGAACGGAGGATGCTGTGGGATACAGAGATGTGAGCCACCAAACATGATAATGACAAGTGGCAGACAAGGCTGGGGACAGCGTACATGAGATTTAATGTAGCCAAACAGACCCCTCATGCTCTGCCCCATGGCCCTGAGGACAGCCTTTGGTTACCAGTGTGCAGCCACCTGGCTGCGGAAGGGAATGGGCCTCTCCCTCTCTCCTGCCTTCTAGCCCGTCTGAGCCCAAATGCCTGTGTCACCAGGAGACTTTTTAGCATGGCAGGAACAGGAGCAGAAGAGATGTGCTTGCAGGATTCTGGATCTGAGCATCGCCATGACTGGGGCCAGTCTCTGGGTGCCCCTTCCTGGAGCTCTGGGGATGGGGAGGGCCCTGGCCAGTCTCTAAAGGGGCTGTATCAGTGCCAGAATAATACTGGGCACTTTGCCTGGTGCCATTTGCACAGCTCTTGCTTTGGCCAGTGCCCAGAGCTGCCCTGTGCTTTATTTCTTTGGCACAGGTTCAGTGGGAGGTGGGTAGGGGGGAACAAAAATAGGTGCTGTGAGAAGAAGCTGAGAAGAAACCACACCATGGGCAGGAGGGGATTTGGTCACAACAGTGCACCTGAGCCCTGTAGGGCACTGTTATGGGAAGGTCACAGCTTTGGAGAGGGGGCTGTAAGGAGCAGCTCCAGGCTTTGTCCTGAAGGCCAGGAGGTGGCCGGCCTGGCTCCGTGATGCTGTGCACACCTTGCAAGCTGGCGGTGGAGTGGGGCTTGGCAGCTGTGGCTGTGATGGGTGGCCCTGCGGAGGTGCCCCCATCCATGTCATGGAGACGTGTAGGGGAAGATCTCCTTTCACTCAGCATCACCCAGGACTTCTCAGAGGGATCAGGAAAGAGCTCCTGGGATACTGGGGTGGTGGCAGCATCCCTGCTGGTTTACTTTTGGAGACAGAGCCTCCTGCAGTGCCCACGTCCTGGGTGCTGCCCTGCGGTGGGATGAGGGGTGATGGGTTGGGAAACACCTCCAGCCCCCTGGGGCTGGGCACCCTGCTCTGAGCCCTGTCCCTGTCCTCCCCAGGGAGCCGGCTCCATCACTCCCACCCAGCCCTGCCAGCCCCGGGAAGAGGTGTCCACTGCCCACTCTATCTCACTGTCTGGGAATGTCTCCTGAGACTTTGCCTGCGTTTTGCTGTCCTTATTTGCCCCTCTCAAGGCTCACTCATACCCTTGTGTGTTCTCCTTGGTGCATCTCCTTCCATCTGCCAAGTCTGGACCAACCCTTAAGGTCTCTCCTGCTCCTGGATGCTGTTTGGTGGCTCTAGGGTCAGCGTCTAGCACCAGCAAAAAGAATCACCACTTCTCCCTGATGACCTCCCCACTCCAGAGCCGGAGTCTGAGCCCATGGAGCTTTGAGAACATACATATCCTCCTCTCCTAGCTTGTTCTTCTCTGCCCAGCTGCAGGCTGGCCCCCCACACTACTAGCTCGTGACTGGCTCGGCTCAGCCCCTGCTTTTGAGGCTGCTTTTTGCATTTGTCTGTTTCTGAGCTAAGGCAGGAGCCAGCTGGGTACCTGCGCTTCCGCGCAGGGTGCAGCCTGCACGTGTTTGCCTGCTCCCCATCCCCGCGCACAGCTCTGGGGGAATGCAGCACATCTGGATCCTCGCGCCCTGCCCCCGGCTGATGTGCCACATCTGGATTCCTTGCATACAAGCCCTGTCTAACAGGCTGTGTCTGGCTTCCCAGCATGTGATTCCTAGATAACAAGTCACTCCTGGATTTCCTACATGTGATTCTTGGATAACATGGCATATCTGGATTCCTTACATTCAATTCCTGGACAATATGGCACATATGCTCTCTGGCTAAGGCTGGAGCTGGAACAGGACTTTCTCTTTACAGTTTAAAGGATTTTTTTTTTTTTTTTCTGGAGAAGATGAAGCTTTGACCTGAATTGCTGGCTGCCTCACAAAATCTCCCTTCTACCTCGGCTTTGGCTGCTCTTGGCTGGGAGCCTGGCTTGAAAACAAAGATCCTATCTCCCCCCACCCCGTGGGCTTTGGGATTGCTGGCGGTGGACACACCGCCCCTCGCCAATCACTGCTTACAATAATATTTTTCTCTAGGATTGAGCTTGGAATAACTTTGTTTTGACATAATCTGAACTAATGTCTCCCCGGCAATGACAGTAAACACTCGACAATAAGTCACAGCGCAGCCCTGAAGCTCTGCAGAAGGGGCTCCAGCTTTTGGACTCACAGGAACTGGTACAGGTCACCACTACAGGGATGGTCCTGGTGAGGGCAGGGTGCACCACAGCCTGAGACATTGGGTTTGAGCCCTTTCCCCTCATTCGCTCCACAAAGGGTGAAGGAGAATGCAGCACGGGGCCATTGCTATTCAGTTCCTCGGGCATGAGGAGTTATTGTGTCTGCGGCAGTGGCAGCTCCAATTTAAACACTGTCACTGCACTATTAATGGTCCTGGCACTCACTGACTCGAGAGCTCGGCCTGGGATCTGGGAGCACTGATGGCTGTGCAGCCCCAGAAGAGCTTCAATCTGCATCTCATGTTGCCCGTGCCTGGCTGCCTGTCCCCATAAGCTGCCGTGCTCGGGTCGCCCAGTGCTGGCACCGGCTGATGGTGCGACATCAGGCCACACCTCCTCCCCATCCCACCTTTCCCAGGGATGAGGGTCCTCCGGGAGCCCTGCGGAGAGGCTGTGCTGTGCCCAGGTGGTGTCACCTTCACAGGGACAAGTAGCACCCACCAAAACAGCTGCAATGAGGCTCAGCTGCCGCAAGGCTTTGGCTGATGTGTCGGGGGATGGCCATGGTGGGAGAAAAGGAGGGGCAGGGATAAGGACAGGGGCACCCAAGGGCCCCTGTGGAGAGGACATGTGGTGGGCGCAGGTTCCCTGCCAGGGGTCTCCTCCTTTCTCCCTTGGACAGCCCCTGGGGCCAAGCTCTGCCATGAGTGCCGATCAGAGTGGGACCTGTTGTCCAGCCGTGCTTCAAGCAGTGGCTGGACCTGGACCTGGTTTGTTTTATAAGCCAGCAGAATCTGTCCAAAGGTTAAAGCCACTGAAGGCTCTGCCTTCCTACCTTCTCTGCAGAGCTCTGCTTCCCATCTGCCTGCACCCCCTTGTCCAGCCACACACCGAGGCAGCGCAGGGCAAAAGCTGATGCTGGTAGCAGCCCACTTCCCGCTGGCTCAGCTCCCTGCTCAGCCCCGTGCAGCATTAAGACTCTCCTCTGCTTGAGACAGTTCCCAGCACGCTGCCAGTGCTGCACCACCGCATCCTTCATGCAGCAGGGCTCTGTGTACCGCCCGTGAGCCGGCAGTGCCCATCACAGCTTCCCGCCGTGAAGGCAGCGCTGGCCGTGGCGGCGCAGGCACCTTTCTGTGCCAGTGGTCAGCGCCTGGCTGCAGCAATGCTGCTTGGTCCAAGGGTGTAATCCTCCATCATCCCCCATCCTTTGGTGAGACAGACGTCTCCTGCCATGAGCCTGACCCTTGCAACAGTGGCCAGCATCTCTGAGCCCCAAAGCAGGGCCGTAACTTTGCATCCCAGAGCTAAGGACACCTGGCAGTAGGTGACACCAAGAAGACCCATCCCCACCTGAAGACAGCATCTGGGCTCTGCAAGAGGAGGCTATACCCCTTGGGTATAGCTAGAACTGCAGCTCCTCTGGTTATTCCGGAAGACCATGGGCGGCCTTCTTTTATTTATTTATTTATTTTTAATGGATGAAAACATCTGCTTGCTATTGTGACAGGAAAAAGGAGCTGTTGAACAATAGCTAGGGGACTTCTGAATGTCAATGGAGCAAGCTGTGGAAGACTGGAAGATGGATGGATGTCACTGATGGCTGGTGCCATGGACAGTAAGAAAAGTCTGCTGAGGTGCATGTTTCATACTCCTTGGTAAAGGAGAGAGGAGTTTCTGGGGAGGGTGCAAAAGCAACAGGATGCGATTCGAGGCACATTTCTTAGCCGTAGAGCCATCAACCACCCTGCATGGCCAGGGCAGAGGTCAGGGAGGTAGGGAGCAATGTCCCTGCATTGCAGAAAGGAGCTCCGCGAGGATGGAATTGCACCGATGTCTTGTCGGGATGCGTGCTTCGCAGCAGAGAGGCAGAGGGGACACGCAGGTGGTGACAGTCTCTGGCCATGGTGCAGGTGCTGAGGTAGCCCTCCTAGAGAGGATGGTGGGCTTCCCAAAAGCCCAGGACCTGTCTGGGTGGCCTTATTCATCCCTCTCTCCTTTTTTTCCCTCTTTGTCATGTCACAGGAATCCTTTCATCCGCATGTTTGTTTTTCTTTCGGTCTCTTTGCAGATGCTCAGTAATTCTTTGAACATATCAGACGGGTTTGTGTATCCCTGTGTCCGAGTTGCTCTGTGGATTCTCCCCAGAAGAAAACAGGCACCTCTGGAGCATGTTGCACGCTGGCCTGAGGTCATGTCTAAAGGCAGCCTGGCAGACGCGCGCTGGAACGCGGCCTCTGAGCAGAGGGCAGGCGGCGAGCTTGAGGGGAGAGCGATGCTGCATCTGGGAGCACTTTTTGAGGTGTGGAGAGATGGTGAGCACTGGTGGGAATAAACATTGTGATGCAGAAGGGATAGGAAGGCTTGTGAGTCTAAGTGCCTGGGGCATGGTGGAACCACAGACAAGTCTGGAAGCTGCTTTGGAAAAGAGAATGTGCAGATGTCCTGTCCCTGAATACTCTGGGAGCTCTGGGTGGCTCTGGGGCATGTTTTCCCTCCAAGGCCGGCCTGGCCCAGGAACATCAAGGCCACCTCAGCCCATGAGTCCTGAGGGCTCCTCTTGGTGTCTTGGCCGTGCTGGATGCTGCCCTGCCTGAATGAAGTGGGGGCCCAAAGCTAGAGTGTGATCCCTTGGAGAGCCACAGACACATGAGCTCTCCAAACATCCTTCCTGTGCCCCAAACCCAGCCACGCTACGTGGTGTGGGGCTGGGCCGTGCGCTGGGCCCCCCTTCTTCATTCTCTGGGCTCCTCAAGCACCGCGGAGGCCACGCGGCACCTGAGCAGCTCAGAGGAGAGCAGCCCAAAGCTGGGGGGCTCAGAACAAGACCCTTGACGTCCAAGACAAGACTTGGAGAGCAATGCTGCTGAAAAAATGCCATGCGATGCAGGCAGAGCTGTGGCCCGCAGGCTCCTGCTGCCTGTGGGTGCGAGGCCAGGGGCAGGGATGTGGGCAGGGCTGGGTGCTGGGCGAGGCAGGCTGCTCGCCTGGGCTCTGGGCAGCGCTGGGGATGGTGCTGTGAACCATCCAGCCCTGCTCCGGCACCGTTCAATCCCGCTCTGCCTGAGCCAGCCCCTTGCCACGCCGCTGGTTCTGCTTCCAAAATGCTGTCTGCTTCCCCAGCAAGCTGAAGACTGTGGATGTTGGATGAGTTTGTAGGCGGGGAAATCGGGAGCAAACTGGACTGGAGATGGCTGCTAAGTCCTCAGGCCCTGCCGGGTTGTGGTAGAAGGGGTGCAGCAGAGATGTGCACAGACATCTTGGGAAAACTCTGGGTCGTGAAGCCAAAACCAGCACCCAGCGCAGTCCCTGTGCTCTGCATCTGCGGGCACTGATGTGTGCGAGGCACCGAGGCCAGGAGAGGGCCCATCACAGCCTCAGCGTGGTGTTTACCTCCCTTGGAGCAGCCCTGAGAGCTTTCTTCACAGGCAGCAGCTGACATCTGGAGAGGCAGAGCCGATCCCCGTGTTGGGGTGATGGCACCGTGGGCAGGGGCAGGCAGAACTTTGTCAAGCACTGGGGGCAGAGGGAGCCTTCCCTGGGAGCATTGGGCAGCCACGCGGTGCTGCGCAGGAGCTCGGTGAAGGATTTGGTGGCCACTACTGAGAACAAAAGTGGCTCTTGGGTCCTGCCAGGGGGCCCCAGGGAAGCAGGGAGGGCCCGGGGTGGTGCAGGAGCACGCTGGGGCACAGAGGGACACCAGTGGCAGGGCAGCATTACCAGTGCCATCAGCTGGGCGGCCACACGGGGACCTGGAGGGCAGGGGCGGCTGTGATAGCAGGGCAGGAGGGACCCACAGAAGGAGCGGGGAGGGGGGACCCATGGGTAGGCCGTGGGGCACACCGCCAGATGTGGCACCTTGGGATGTGAGAGCTGCAGTGAGGAAGCGGAGGCAGCCTCAGTGCAATCCTTGCAGATGCTGTGGCAAGACGTTTTCAGATAAATATTTACTCTGAATACATCCATTGTAGGGGTCTTCCATGTGCTTGGTGACAACATATAGAAACCCTCCTCCCTGTCATGCTGAGCTGTTGTCTTTGCCCTACATGTGTGACCATGAGGAGGATGAGGACAGAGCTACTGGTCCTGTCACTTCCCACCAGTCCCGGGGAGGACGAGCTTGCTGGGGCTGACCAGAGGCAGCCGGGAGCAGCTCTGCAGCCACCTCCTTCACATGACAGCACAGGCAGAGCAGAACCCACTGCAGAGACCAGGGTCTCCCCCAGCACCTGAGCTGCTCCTGCAGGCGGTGATTGCTCCCGAAGGGACGGGTGAGCAGCACCCAGCAGACTGCCTCTGCCCAAGTGCAAAGGAGGCCTGAGGACACGGATGGGGAGGGGGAGCGGAGCGAGGCAGCACAGAGGAACAATTGAAAAGAGGAAAGAGGAAATCCTCCTGGAGCTGTGAAAGTGTTTTCCCAGACTGTCTGGCCTGCTACAATGACCTCATTCTCCGAGGTGATGTTAATTGGGCTGAGAGACTGGAGAACAGGCTGTCCAGCCCTGCAAGCACCACTGCCGCCGTCACCTGCGCAGCCCCAGCACGGCACCCACGCCTCCTGCCCAGCAGCATCCATCGGGTGCCGCTGCCGCAGCCCTCGTTAAACCTGACCTAGGCTGCCCCTGCCGAAACGCAGAGTCCCATGCTTTTGCCAGTGGCTTTAACGAGGGTTAACAAGCCACAGATTTCCATTAGTTCATCTCAGCTGTTTATCCTGGAAAATTCCCTTTGCAAAATCAGTGTGATGCACACAGATCTAGAGGGAGGGGAGGGCATCCGAGTGCTGTGCATGCCAGGTTCAGAGGTCTCCGCTCATCTCCAGGCACTGATATCCTCATGACAGCAAGGTCCAGGAGACCAAGCGCTGGGAAGCATGGTCTTGTGGATGTGAGACCACAGGAGGGTTCGTTACCAGAGATAAGGAGCTCGTGGGGTGGACATCCTGTTCCCCGCATGGGCGCCAAGGGGGTGTCTCCTGGTGGGTCAATATTTTAACTGAGATAATGGAGGTCTGAGTAATGGGTCCCCTCCCAAATCCTCTTTCTCTACAGATGTGTGGGCACCAAGAGAAGTTTCTTCCACATTCTTGCCCAAAGGCATTTTCTGATTTCTTACACGGAGAGGGGGAAACCAGCAGAGTTTATCTCCTCCCACATGTTTATCTGACTTTTAAACATCCTTAAAACACAGCTCCTAAGGCCACTAGCTGCCTGTCAAATTTGCCTGAATTTGTTCCACTAATTATGAAGGCATGAGGAGCACACACATGCGCGTGATTTCAGAAGGCATGCTTCTTTGCAAAAAAACAAAACAAAAAGTAAGCACTTGCGAGTGCTTTTATGTAGCAGAGAAATTAAAATAGTGAGAATGAAAGGCTGGACATTAAAGCTAGATTTCCTCAAATGTGGACCGGCGCATATCTCAACACTGACTGCTGGAACAAATTACAGAGAGCAAAGGTTGAATTCTCCTTGATAGCTTGGCAGGCAGACTGGCTGCCTTTCCGGCAGAAGATCTTAAGCCAAAAGATAGTTCCTGGTCATGATGGTAGCAGGGCAGTGTTGTCAGGCCTGAAGTTGTTTGAGCTGCATAAAATGAAATCTTATGGACATAAATTTGGTGCATCCGAAAGACCATGAGCAAAATAACAGTGCTGTGCCATTGGCTCCTGCTCAACAATGCTCATCAGCAGCCTGGTTGTCTCCAGGCAGTCAAGCAACCACATCAAGTGGCTATTGCACATCTTCTAGTGGTTATTGCGCATCTTCTGTGCTCTCATTGCATCCCCCAGCAAAATGTGGGTGTTTTGAAGGTAGGAAAATGTTGTCATGGAATTTATATTCCTATTAGAGAAGGCAGGATCAGAGCCAGGCCACTGGCACATGGGGTGGAAGTGGGGGAGAGCAGCAAGTCCCTAGACCTAGAGGGCTGAGAGGCTGTGTCCCGAGAAGGATGAGCTGCTTCCTGATTGCCGAGCTCCAGCACCACAAACAAAGCCACAATATTTGCTAATGCAGTCTTCACCTCCCTGCTCGAGTCACTCAGGCCGGGCCAGCAGGCAGGGACCAAGCTTTGACTGAGATTTCCTCTAAAAATCTGTGGTCACCCCTCTGGGGAGCTGTGGGGAGCAGGCTCTGGGTCATGGTCTCATGTGGGCTGGAGGCTCCTCGATGGGAGAGGAAACCAAACCCACAAAGCAAACCCACAGCTGGGAGTGTGATGCAGCAGAGAAAGGAGCCTGCCCATGGCTTCTACCCCCTGTGCCTTCCCCTGGTCACCCTGAAACGAGGGTGAGCAGCAGTCAGGAACTCCTCCATGGCTGTGAGCTTCTCCATGTCCTTCAGTTTCCTCCTCTCTCATTTCCCTCCTATCCACTCAGCTGGCACCAGCCTTGTACTTTCTTTGGGATTCCCTGAACATTCCCTAAACACAAAGACTTCAGTGCTGTGCTTTGCTGTCCTTCAGTTCTTGCTGTTTAAGTGCAAATGTGCTGCAACCACCTGCCCTTGGGTCATGATGACATTTCTTGGTCATCCCATCCAACCAACTCAGATATGTTGGCATTCATACTCCCACATCAACAGCATGAGACCACAAGTAGAAACTGTCTGAACCTTTTTTTTTTTTTCACTTGAGTGTGGCTTTCAAGAGTTAAAGGAGTTTCTTTTTACCATCAGTGTTGCTGATAAGCACACTCAACTGCCAAATGCCATTAATTTGTAGCTTTCTTTAAAGATAAGAGAGGGTTCCCCATGGTATTGGAGGCTCCATTCTGCTCCCACTGTGCCCCTTCCGAATAGCTCCAGTACCATATTTGTCTAGTTTGAACTGCAAAAGGGCGTAATAATCTCCAATGCTGGCATGTTGCTATGAGATCTTAAATACCGGTAATGAGCAGGGACTGTCAGTGGCGTTTTTCATGGTGGAACCTCATCAACTTTTGCTCCAGGACAAATAACAGTAAGCAAAGCCAAGAAGTCCTCTTGGGAGACAGTCTGCCAGACATGAGCCATGTCTAGATTGCGGCTTTGGGTAAGAGACCTGTCTTGCTCGAAGCAACTACAGTACCGCTGATGTGCCTGCAGTGCCTGCCGTGTCCGTAGGAATGGTGCTGGAGGAAACACTCATGCAGCATCCACACGTTGTACTTGTTGAGCGACCAGAAGTCGATCTGTGGATGATGTGTGGGGTGTCTCATTCACTTGTCTCCAGTTTTGCTCCCTGTGAGATATCTGTGCCTGCCTATGTGGGCCTAGCTCCTGTCAGAGCAGTCGTAGCCGCTCAGCAGCTGGGGACACCTGGTGAAGCAGACCTTTCCCTGTGCACTTTCATTCCTCATAGTTAGCTCTTACCTTCTGTGTGCCCCTTGGCAGCTCCCCCCTCATAGGGCTGTTCTTGCCTTTAAAGGGAAGTTTTGCTTGTCTTGGGTGTAACGAAGAGAAGATTTTAAGCCAAACAACAGATGACATCTGGTCCTTGTGCCCCTCAGCACTCGTTTTTAATGCAGGATATCTTAACCATTTTTTGTGTCAGTCTTTTTTTTTTTTTCTTTTTTTTGAATATATTAAGTATTTTTAACGTGGACAACACTGTTGTATCCAGATTGTTCTCTGGAATTGGTAGTCCCTTCCAGGTTTGGAAAATTTGAATCTGTTCCTGCCTGCTGACTTTCAAGATATCTTTGGTTGGTAGCGAAGTGTTTTGTCCATAGGACTTGATTCTGCTGCAATAGTTTTATTTTTATGACATTAGTCTTAGCTCTGTCGTGAACACTTCAACTTGTATAACTTCTACATTGTTCTTTATTTCCTACTAGTTTTGCTGTTATTCCCTTTGGAAATGGCTTTATGTTGAGTCTTCAAACACCTATTTTTTTCAGGATAGCACAGATTTTTCTTATGGGATGATTTTATTTGATGAGTTATGACTTTATCTTCATTTTTTAAACTACTTGAGAAGCAGCTGAAGTTAATTGTTGAGTCTTAGTGATGTCATGGGATTGCATTTGGAACAGAGCTTTCATTATGCTCTGTCTCAAATTGCAGATTCTAATAGCAAAATTTTGCTGTCTTCTTTGCTGTCCAAATTTATTTGAAATGTCTCTTGCAGTACTGATGAGTCCATCTCTTCCTTAAGGATGTCACTGAAAGCATTGTTATTAGGCAGGAGAGTACTGACCTCTGCATCTGGTTTTGTGTTGTTTTGAGACATAACTTGAGATCCAGATTCTTTGCTAATAAAATCATCATCTAAGGCAGAATTTAGAGCTGGCATATTTTGTCCTAGTGCTTATGTTTTAATTTTCTCTATTTCGGAATAAACAAACCAGACCTGAATATGGTATTTCTTCTTCCTTTCTTTCTTTTTTTTTTTCTTCTTTTAGTTTATTTTTTTTTTCAACCTATTTGAGCAAATAACTTTATATGGGTTCAGCCCACGCTGTTGCTCACCTCTCTTGCTTAATCTAGATCTGAATTAATTGAGAACAGCCTTGCTTTTCCTTTATGAGCTACTGATGCCTCATTATTGATGTTTTCTCTTCTGACACTGGGACACCACTCCCTCTCTCCCCTTCACTTGGAGGCTTGTGGGTGGGCAGCTGTGGGTGCTGCCCAGCTGGTCCTCAGAGGATGCTCTGGAGGAGGCCCAGCTGCTGCAGCAGGCAGCCCAGGCTCCACCAGTGGAAGTCTCCCTGGGCTGGTAGGCTGGGAGAAATCAGCCTGACTGGCATGGAGAAGCCATGCAGATCAAGCCCCTCTGCTCTGAGGAAGACAGGCCAGCTTTGGAGGTGTGGCTGGGTGCCTCTTCCTGGTGCCATTGCTCTGCTCTGCCCTGCCTCATTTCCCACTGTGGTCAGAGCTGAGCACTGGTGGTGGGGAGCAGGATGAGGATGGACTGGGTGGGCGAAGCTGTCCTCCGGGCCAGTGCTTTGGGAAGCCTGGTGGGGGGTGCCTGGTGGGGAAACAATGGGCTCTTGTCTCTCCTGCTCCAGGGACAGAACAGGCTGGCCTGAGCTTGCTCAGCAGCAAGACCAGGATGGGTTTCACCTCCATGTGAATGTAGCCAGTGCTTTTGCAGTGATTTTCATAGCACGGGTAAGAACTGCCAGGCAGGGCCAGCCTCCAGCCGGGCACCCAGCTGTTACCTGCTCTGGGGGCTGCATCTCCCCCTGCTCTGGGAAAGCCCTGACCCAGGGGTATTGGCCAGGGGGAGAGGCAGGTGGACCTAAGAGGGACGGCGGGCAGTGCTAGGGCTCTCCACTGGTGTGGCAGAGGAGTGGGGACTCATCCTGGAGAGGTGGACAGCAAGGCTTGGCCAAGCTGGAAGGGGTAGGGACCTACTTCTTGTCTTCCTGGACCTCGTGGCTTGTGGGGACAGCGAGACCTCCAGTGCTGGGCCAGTTGCTGGGGCTGGGGACATGTGTCTGGGGACAGAGAGGGGCTGGGACATGTGTCTTCCGTTGCTGGTGGCCTAATTCACCTCCTCACAGAGGGGTGGCCATCTGCAGGAGATGCTCCAAAGCCTGCCTGAGATCCTCCTGGCTCCTTGCTTGGGAGCACACAGGAATGCCAGGGAAAGGACAGAGCAGAGGAGGCCCCTCGGGATGTCCAGTGCTAACACCAAGGTCCAGCAAGACAAGGGGAGGTGTGCCGCTCTGCCCGACCCTCCTCAGCCAGCCCCCCAAGCCTCCTCCATCCGCCGCCAGCTCCTGTCCTCCCGCTCCAGGCAGCTGCCGGGGTCTGCCTGAGTGCCTCCAGATGTGCGGGCGGCCGGCGAGCCAGATGTGCAGCGCCGCTGGGGGCCCCCAGCAGCCGAGGGATGCTGTCAGCACCCCCGCCCTGCGCAGCCCCCCGGGCAGAGGACTGGGTGCCCCTGGGGACCGCCCCAGCCCCGAGTGCTGCCGTCCCCTCTGTGGGGGAATGGGCAGGGCTGCGCCCCCCTCCAGACGTCTGCCTGGCCCCTGACCCCCGTTCCCCTGCAGCAGGGCCTGTCTGGGCCACGCCAGCAGCTGCGCAGGCGCTGGGAGTGCCGCAGGCCTGGGGGAGCGGGGATGAGAGGCGATGCAGCACGGCGGTGGGCTTGTTCAGGCAGAGCCCAGGGAGGTCCCTAGGGAAATGCAAGGTTCTGGGCTACGGCAGCCAGCACCCCCAGCCCTGCTCTGCTTGGGCCACACAAGCCGTGGTACCCCATCTGCCCACGGGTCATGAATGTGTAGGAAGGTGGGGGAAACTGAGGCAGTGGTGCCCCTGTGATGGTGCCAGGCCATCCTCTTGCCTATGGAGTGAGGGGACAACCCTTGTTCATGGGCAGCATGACACCAGGGTAGAGATGATCTTGAGGGCACACTGAGTGGCAGCCTTGGTGTCTGATGTCCTGGGGAGCCCAGGACCACTGGACTCCAGCCAAAGCCCCTTGCATGTCCAAAAGGCAGGGATTCTGTGAGCAGGGAGGGAGGACAGAGCAAACGTGCAGGCGGTGCCTGGGCAGAACGTGGCTCCTCTGCTCTGGCACCTTCATGGCTCTCAATCGCAGGCTGCTCAGGGGACCTGAGCGCTGGTGCTGCCCCAGCTACAGGGACCCCTTCCCTGCCCAGTGAGGAGGCCACAGTCCCTCTCTGATGGTGCCAGGCAGCCCTGTGCCCACCCCATCCCCTCCCCATGGTGCTGCGAGCCCCTGGCAGCTTTCTGGTGCCCCTCAGCACCCCATGGTGGCTGTAGATCCTGGGATCCCAGCTGTGAGCTGGGCTCTGCTTGGTCAGAGACAGCCTGGCGTGAGCTTTCCCTGGGCCAGGAGAAGCTGCATGGGAGCCTCTCCTCCTTCTTGCCTGTGCCCTGTGGGGAAATGGGGTGATGCATGGCCCCACTGGGGGCCTTCAACCCACCCTCCTCCTTCCTGAAGCTCTTCTCACCTCAGGAGGCCCTGCAGCCCAAAGCCTCCCTGCCCTGCCCCAGCCCTTCCCCTTGCACTAGGGCTGTTTATTCACCCTGCAGACACACCACAGGCAGAACCATGAGCTTGATTCTCAACAGGCTTTTGGTGGAGCTGATTTTGGGGCAGCAGGTCTGGGCAATGGGATTAGGAGCCATTATCTGTATGAGGGCACCCTGGGGGATTGCAGCCTTGGAGAGACAGCTGGCTGGAAGAGAATGGGATGGGCAGCAGAGCCCATGGAAGGCTGTGCGGGAAGCTCTCCCTGGCCAGGAGCTGCTGTAACTATCAGTTGTCGTTCCTTGATAAGAAACTCTCCAATGGTGGCTGCCAGAATGGGATGGGACAGGGAGGGATGGGATGGGAAGGGACAGGAAGATATGGGATGGGATCGGATGGGACGGGATGGGATGGGATGAGATGAGAAGGGATGCGATGCCCGAAGTGTGCCAAGCCCCATGGGGCCATCTCCAGCCCCCTGGCAGCAAGTAGAGGTTGGGCTGAGATGAGAGCTGGTGCTAAGGGGCACGTTCTTGATACTGAAGAGGGATGTAGGCAATGAGCAGCTGGGAAGCCTGGAAAATACTATATCAAGGCCCTGTGGGTTGCTTGCTGAGGGGTACAGCTACACAACATTTGAATCCCTGGCCTCTGCCAAATCAGTGCTGCAAAGCAGTACCAGGAGAGCTGCTGCTGCCCTTTTGGCTCTTGGTCACGGTCAAGGAAAATCCCACCAGGAGAACCAGAGAGAAACTTTGCAGTGACATTTAGGATGTTATTTAAAGGAGAGAGTCATGAGTAAGTCTGACGAACTAGATGCTCATTTATAAAGATAAACACTGCATAGTATTCATTAAAATATTTTTCAATATTTTGCCAGCTGCTGATCAAAAATCAAAGTAGCCTTGAAAAATGTACAAGGCTTGTGAGAAACTGAGCCCGGAGCCCCAGAGGACACATTTCCATGAGGCGTGCCTCCAAACAGGCACAGTCCTGGGCAAGATGTGGTCTGTGCTGGCTGGGCTCCTTACACCATGCCCTGCCCTGGGCTTTCCACTGCCCTAGAGGCTTGCACCTGGCAATGTCCTCTTCCCTGGCCAGCAGCTGGGGCAGGGCATGGAGTACAGCCCCTGGGGCCATTCCCCTAGTTCACATCAAGGCAGAACTCAATGCTCTGGCCCTCAGGGGTAGAGCCTGGTGCTGTAGCTCCTTGCTCCCGAAGGGCCATGCCAGTGGGACTGTCTGCCCGTGGGGCTGGCAGTGGTTCCCAACGGGGCCCCAGCATGGCCTCCTGGTCCTCTGTGACCTTATGGATGGAAAGGACTGAGCCCCCTCCATGCTATCTCTGGTGCTGGGTGATGTCCACAGTGTTGCATCTCACTGCTGACCACTAGCCCTGCTTCACAGGCTACAGCACCAGCAGGACATGGGGTCACCACAACAGGGTGCCCCTGTGCCCTGCGACAGCAGCAGGACATGGTGGACCTCACAGGCAGCACCCCTGGCTGTGACCCCCTGTTAGGGACAAGGTGTCCCTCCGGAAGGTGCATGTCCTGAAACCTCCTGTCCTGGTGCCTTGGCGACCTTGGCTCTGCTGTTATTTGTGTCTGGGTCCCTTATCTCAATGCCCCACCTAGCACAATGCTGACCATGGTCACCCCGGTGCCAAGGCCATGGGTGAGTCACAGCCCTGTGCCAGCCCAGGCACCACTGCTCAGGGACAATTGGAGGAAGCCGTGTCCCTTGGCAAGCCCTGAGATTTCTTCTGGGAGTGACATGGCTGGGGCCGTGCTTGTTAACATGGGCACGGGTCACACACACCTCCCAGGGCCACCGAGACAAGCTCGCACCAAGGGGGCTCTGTTCACGCACACACGTGTGTGCAGAGAAGGGGGGCACAGTGATGCGTGCACGCAATCTGCGTGTGCTCATACACTGGTACACGGGTGCCCTCGCGCTGTGCAGCCAGGCTGTGTGCTCAGGGGAGGTGCCATGGTGAAGCACCTCAGCATCTTCTGCTGGCACTCAGCTCCTGAGAGCCCTCAATCCTGCCCAGGCTCTTTGCCACCCCCCCACTGCCTCTGAAACCTGGGTGCCACGGGGTCCCCGGGTGCCACCCTGCCTTGCCCCACCTCTGCTCCCTGCAGGGCTGCCTGCTCGGCGCTGCGTGCCTGCAGGGTGCCTGCGGTGTTTGGAGGAGGCCGGAGCAGTGCAGCCGTGCAGGACAAACTCCTTATAAGGCTGGAGACACGCGGGCGGCCGCTGCTTTCCCAGGCAGCCAGGAGTTCCTAGAAGTTGGCTCCTGGTGCCAGAGAGCAAGTCCTGGAGAGCTGCATGGGCCAGCCTTCCTGGAAGGAGTCGCTGGCCGCGGCAGCGCCCGCCTTGTGCCAGCTCTTGCCCCGCCATGCACTGCCCCGGCGGGGGTGGCTGTGCTCCCTGCGTGTCCCCCTGGGCCATGGCTGCGCATGTGGAAAGCCCCGGCGTGGCCAAGGCTAGCACCCAGCACTCCATCCCAGCCCTGCCCCTGCAGACGCGTTGCCAAGAGCCATCACCATCGCCACTGCCATCCCTGTCCCCAGCCCTAAGCCACTGCTGGCCCCATTCCCCAGCTAGGAGAACACCCCAGGCTTGAGCCCAAGTGTGTCCTGTGGCTGATAACACCCAGAGCTTGTAGCCCTGCAGCTCCTGCTTGTGCTTTGCATCCTCCTGTGCTACCAGCAGCATGGTGGGTCGTTCCAGCTTCCTTGAATGGGGTAAAGGTGTCTCCTGCTGCCGGGGTCTCCCCATGACTTGAGAGCAGTCCCACCTGCCTTGACACCACCATGTGCTCAGGACACCCAGTGTGCATCCTCCATGGGTCCAGCTTGCATCCAGTGGCACCTCCAGTCCCACATGGACACCTGAAAGGTGCCTGCTCTCCATCTCGGGCATCCCCGACACTTACAGACGGCTTCCATTCCCTGACACCGCTCAGTCGCTCCGTGCAGACTGTGTCCCCTCCTCCACGTGTCCAAGATGTCCCTACCGCCAGCATCACCTCAGCATATGCCTGGACAGGAGATGGCCATGAGACGATGGGCAGCCTCCAGGACCTCAGGGAAGTGCGCGGACACCCGTGCACAGATCCACCACTGGTCTGTGCTTCCCAGAAGAGGGCATGTGGGCGACGAACACCAGCAGAGAGGTGGGAGGTCCCAACCCCAAGCATCCCAGCTCCTTGATCTGAGGATCTTGACTTCTGTGACCCTGGGATCCTTTTGACCCTTTGATCCTTGTGACATGGCCACCCATTGTTGCTGGCTTAGGGTGACATCTTGACATCTGCAGAATGCCTTTCTCCTGGGGGCTTCCACCAAAGCCTTATCTTACAAAGTGGCCCCCATGATCAGCCCTAAGCACAAAACCTTCCTGCAGCATCACACTGCACCCACTTTCCCTTACTCCAGTCCTCAATGCCATTCACCCGCTGCTGTCCCGAGGCCTCCTGACCCTTATGTCCCTTGCTGTGCCTCTTGTTCCCCAGAGATCCAGATGATCTTGCCCCAAAACCGTGCTGTGTCTGCTAGTTGCCTGGCCTGCTGCACCAGCACAGTCCGTCCTCTCCCTTATAGCCCAGTTGATCCCGTGTCACCCGCCTCCTTCTCCAGCCTTCCTAGCAATTACCTTGTCTTTAAAAAAAAAAAAAAAAAAAGAGCTTTGTTGATTTTTTTAAAGGTGCCAAGTCAATCTGGTACAGTCTATCCCTGATAAACAGCCCTCCCTCAGGGCCTCTTGGGACCAGAAATAGCACAGGGGCTGGACCCGCTCAGAGCAAACATTCCTCCCCGCACACGCATGTCTGCTTCCCCTGGCTGCCGTCCATCTGTCTGTCCATCTGTCCGTCCCCTGGTAGGAGCAGCACCTCGGAGAACCAGTGCCACCATTGCCTCCAGCAGGTCCCAGTGGTGGCAGTGCCCAGGGAGGGACATGAGCTCACCGTTCCTGCAGGGGAAACTCTGTACTGATTAACAAGTGTCACTGAGTCACAGCAATCCCCAGGTGGCAGCCAGCACTGCCCCGCAGGTCCAGACCGCCCAGCCCGGTCGTGCTGATGTGGCCCCGGCTGTCACAGAGTGGCTAGAGCACCTCGGGATGTGCTGGGTGCTGTGGCCACCTCCTGGGGACATGGCTGCTGCAGGACGGTCCTGCTCCTGCAGTGGGGACCAGCTGCTCACTGCGCCCTGTGCCCCTGTACTTGTGGCTGCCCCAAGCTCTCCTGCCTCCATCCCGCTCATCCCTCAAAGGAGCAGAGACACGGGGCAGGGGCAGTGATTGCTGGGGACAGCGACGCGACCCCTCCAAGTTGGGTGAAGGGAAGCAAAGCACCATGTGTGGGTGCCATCAGTCTCACAGAATGCCAGCATGGCTGAGGCCGGCAGGGACCTTTGGGTCCTTCTGGTCCAACCCTACTCCAGCAGGCCACCCAGAGCAGGGTGCCCAGGACCACCTCCCGGTGGCTTTTGAAGATCCCCAAGGAGGAGACTCCAGCACCTCTCTGGGCAGCCTGTGCCAGTGCTCGGTCACTGCACAGCACACAAATGCTGTCTGGTGCTCGCAGGGAGCCTCCTGTGCCCCTGTTCGTGCCCACTGCCTCTGGTCCTGGCACTGGGCACCACCAAAAGGAGCCTGGCTCCGTCCTCTTTGCAGCTTCCCTTCAGGTATTTATGGACATTGATGAGGTCCCCCTGAGCCTGCGCTTCTCCAGGCTGGGCAGCCCCAGCTCTCTCAGCCTCTCCTCACAGCAGAGGGGCTCCAGGCCCTCCAGCATCTTCGCGGCCCTTTGTTGGACTCCCTCCAGTAGCTCCAGGTCTCTCTCCTACTGGGGAGCCCAGCACTGGACACAGGTCTCCAGGTGTGGCCTCACCAACGCTGAGTGGAGGGGAAGGATCACCTCCCTCCACCCGCTGGCAGCACTTTGGCTAATGCAGCCCAGGACACCATCAGCCTTCTTTGCCCAAGGGCACGCTGCTGGCTCATGCCCAGCTTGGTGCCCACCAGGACCCCCAGGGCCTTCTCTGCCAGGCTGCTTTCCAGCTGGGTGCCCCAGCCTGTCCTGGGAATTCCCTCGAGCCCAGGAACATCCCTGCCCTTGGAGCAGGGCCACTGCCCTTGCTGGGAGCGATGTGCTGTGCTTTCCTGCGGCTCCCAGCAAGAGAGACCAGTTGCCAACCCTCACAGCTCTGGTGCATGAAGAGCTTTTGTGTTTCACGCAACAAGCAACTCTCTCTGAATCTCTGGCCTGCTGTTCCTTCGAAGACACATGTTTTAGAAAGCTGAGCAGAGGAAAAGGACCTGGGGGTGTTGGTCGATGCTCACCTGAACATGAGCCGGCAGCGTGCCCAGGTGGCCAAGAAGGCCAACGGCACCCTGGCTTGTATCAGGACTGGTACAGCCAGCAGGACCAGGGAGGTGATCGTCCCCCTGTACTCTGCTCTGGTGAGGCCGCACCTCGAGTGCTGTGTTCAGCTTTGGGCCCCTCACTACAAGGACATCGAGGCCCTGGAGCGTGTCCAGAGAAGGGCTACGAAGCTGGTGAAGGGCCTGGAACACAAGTCCTGTGAGGAGCGGTTGAGGGAACTGGAGGTGTTTAGTCTGGAGAAGAGGAGGCTCAGGGGAGGCCTTATTGCTTTCTGCAACTACCTGAAAGGAAGGTGTGGGGAGCTGGGGGTCGGCCTCTTCTCACAAATAACTAGTGATAGGACTAGAGGGAATGGCCTTAAGTTGTGCCAGGGGAGGTTCGTGTTGGAAATGAGGAGACATTTCTTCTCAGAAAGAGCAGTCAGGCATTGAACGGGTTGTTCAGGGAGGTGGTGGAGTCACCGTCCCTGGGGGTGTTCAAGGAAAGGTTGGACGTGGTGCTTAGGGACATGGGTTAGTGGGTGATGGTAGTGGTAGGGGGATGGTTGGACCAGATCATCTTGGGGGTCTTTTCCAACCCTAATGATTCTATTATTCTATGATTTTCCGTGGTGTCTGCCCCCTTTGCCCTGTGTTGGGAGAGTGCTGGGAGCCAGCCGAGGGAGGGACAACACCTACTGCCCACCCCAGGACCTTGGCTCCCCAGAGCACATCCCACTGCTCCCTGGGGAGAGTCCTCTTCTTCTGGAGGGGCTCCTGACACAATCAGTGTCCTAAAGCACCACAGATGTGACTGTGAGAATACAGAGATGGAGCACCCATGCCCTGCCCGCCACATCTCTGCACATCGCTGAGCGGGGAGGACTCAGAGGCCAGTGCTCCGTTCCTGCTGGCTCAGCAAGTCCCACTGCTGTGTGATTCCTTCTCCACAGACATTAGCAGTTGGGCTCAATGATCCTTGTGGGTCCCTTCCAACTCAGGATACTGCATGATTCTGTGATTTTTATGACTCTTCTTGGAGCTTTCATCCAGCCAGCCTCCCCTGTGAAGGCCACATGAAGAAGCGAGCCTAGCCCCCGGTGGGGTCACACCAAAACACCCAAAGCCTTCCTGCTTCTGCTCCAGCCCCTCTGTGTCACTGCACATTCACAAATTACCTGCCAGGCCCCCAGGCTGCCCCCTGGGATGGAGCCCCCAGCCCTGGGAATGGGCTCAGGGCCGTTGGTCTGTGGATTTGGGACCAGAGCCCCCGGTCCTCACTCTGCTCCTGCTGGAGCGGCTTCATGCCGTAGGACATCGTGGTTGCTCTCTCCCTCTGCAGCCCATGCCATCTGCAGACAATATTAATTGTGTTTTTCATCCATTAATCACTAATGACATTAATCATGTTGTCTTCATCCACAGTAGTGTTAAATAGCGGAGGACTGCAGGAACTCCCTAAAAACAAACCTCAGAAGTGATGGGCCTCTCCACAGCCACTTCTGAGAGCTGACAGTCAGCCAGCTTTCGATTGCTTTTCACGTATGCCATGTGGCTTTTATATTGTTTAGTCTCTAATTGAGATCCGGGGCAGTATTGAATTACCTGTCCCGCAGCTGTGCACTGCATCGTCTGGAACCACACCAGCGAGCTGTCATGTTCGCTGGACGCTGCCGTCCCCCACGCGTATACGTGCAGCGGCTGCTGCGCTGTCGGCTGTCCATCAACATCTCACAAACGTGGTCACTTTGCCCGGCCTGTGGCTGCCCGTGACCGGGATCAGGCTGGCAGGAGTGTGACTGCGGAGAACCACCAGCGTGAAACATGGTCCTCAGCTGGGATGCCCAGCTTCTGCACCTCCTGTTGGGAGAGGAAGGCGTCCTGGTGGGGAGGCTTTCCCTGCCCCCGCCACGGTATGGTGGGATGGGGGCTCTGGAGGCTCTGACTCACAGCAGAACCATCTCCAGCACTAGGCCGGGGACTGTGGCTTTGTCCACCTGAGGCTTGCAAGCCTCCGAAGATGGAGATCCCCCCCTCCCAACTCTTTTGCTTGTTCTCACACTGGGATCCTCTCCAAGAGCCAGTATTGCATCTTCAGCACAGGAATGAACATGCCAAGTCTTAGCCAAAAAATGCACAGTCTCAACTTTTCTACCAAGAACAAAGAAATCTTTCTCATGGGCTGCAAAATACTTTCAGTAGGGGATGCAATCCCTGTTTTCCTTGCCACAGTAATGTACAGCTCACATCATCACATCAAGAACATTTATGCGCATAACTGATGCTTAGCACTGTTTTTCCTCCCCGCAGCTGAGGTCTCTGAGCCCACCTGGGATGGAGAGCCAGTCCTTCAGCAGGCAGACATGGCAGGCAGTGCCTCCTGCCAGGTCCCCACACTGCTCCCCGAGGACTCACACCATTGTGCCTGGAGCCCAGTACCAGCACAGTGCTCGCGGTGGGAGCAGAAAGTGTGGTTTCCCAAAAAAACCCCTGACATTTCAAGATTTGGTTTTGTTTGGATTCAGAATGAACCCAAAGCACAGAACTTCTCCCGCCGGCGATTTTTTTCGGGGATGGGGGGGTTGGATGCAACGCCGAGGCGCAGGGAATTCCTGGGAATGCTGACTTCACGCTACTCCTCTTGCTGCTCTGTCCCCCGGCCAAGGCCCAGGCCAGCCATGGGGGCCGAGGTTCTCATGGAGCGGTGAGCGGAGGCCTGGGGCTTGCAGACTCTCCGGGCTCCTGGGCTGCTGCCCATGCCCCAGGCAGCTGCTCAGGAGCTGGGGGAGGTGGAGGATGGCCAGGCAGCAGGTCTGGCAGTTTCTTGGCAGAGTTTGACTACAATCAAACCGTCTCCACAAAACATTGCGATGAGCCAGCACATTCCAATGGGGAAATGTCTTGTCTAAGTGTTTCTGACCAACTCTCGTGCGGCGGCTTTCTCACTTTTCCTCCTGGCTGTGTTTCTGAAGGAAAAAGCTCTTCAAGTACACAGCCCTGGCTGGCGATGCTGCAGGTGGGACTGTGCTGTCTCAGCTCCAGAGTCCCACTCCAGGCCCTTCATCTACGCTCTGATACACCTTGGGAGAACCCCACCAGTGCTGTGCTGGGCTGCCCAAGGAGCCCTAAACAGACACGAGGGGAAGAAGGTGTGGGTGCCTCACGGCTTGAGCAGCCCCACCTTGTAGCTGAGCACTGCAAGGAGCAAACTCTGAGAAGCCAACCACACCAGTCAGCAGGAGACCCCCAGAAGACACCCCGAGACCTTCAGCACTGCCACCATGGGGGAATTGGATGGGATGGGGCCAGGAGGAGGTGATGTCTCTGAGCCAGGGCAGGTCCGCTGGGGCTGGTGGGAGGTGGTGACGTGTGGGGACACGGCATGCACATGTGGGGGGCATCTCTAGTGACGGGAGGGTTTGCCCACTGGCCAACCTGTGGGTTTGTGTTTGGGGTGTGTGTCCGATGGTGCTTTGTAAATGGGGCATGTGGAGTGATGTGAGAGCTGCTCGTGAAACTGGGCCCGTGTTCCGTGGCATGGGGATGCTTGTGTGTGCTACCGCGGGTGTGCGCACTCACAGGACGGGGCACACCAGCCGTGTGTGCGGGAGCGATGCTGGGCTGGGGAACCACATTCATGTATCGTTCTCCTTTCAGAGACACTTTTTGGGCTGAAAGTGGATTTCCCCACACGGCTGCATGGAGGATGCTGTGCCTAGGATGGTGGTCCTGTCTCCTGCCCTTGGCAAACTGACCCTGACTGGGACGTGTGAGGGGGGATGTGGCCCCCCCGCAGCCCCCCGCTGCAGGCAGCTGATGAGGTGTGACATGCTGGGGACCAGTGGCAGCACACAGCCTCTCCCTCTGCTGCGCCCTTCCTGCGTGTGCGGCCCGAGTGAAAACACCTGGAGCCAATTTCCAGCCCCAGGAAAAAAAAAAAAAAAGGCGAGGCATTCGAAGCCTCACTCGGTAAACAATCACGGTGGTTGGGCTGTTTTCTTTTCCCTGGGAAGGAGGAAAAGGCTGTGCGTGGGACAGCCCAGGGACACTTGGAGCGAGATGAAGCGTGCAAGGCTGCGAGCAGGACACCTCCGTGCCTGGCCCGGGCGGGGACGCAGGAGGGTTGGACAGAATCGGTCAGTCTGGGATTGGAGCGGCTGGCTCGCGGCAGGCCTTATAGTGCCTCGGAGAGCAGGAAGCGCTGTCTCCGTGGCAGTGAAGCCTCCTTCCAGCCCTGGCGAAAGTTCAGCATGAGGGCCGTCCCCAGCTCAGCACACAGGGAGGCTGCGGGGAGGCCGGGCAGTGCCAAGGCTTGGGGAGCAGGGGACAGCAGGGGTGGACAGTAGTGCCCGTGCATGGGGATACAGCCGGGGCTCAGGGGGGACAAACAGGGGTGACCTGTGAGCAGGAGCAAACCCTGCATTGGTGGAGCAATCAGGAGAATACCAGTAAGCCCAGGAGAGGGAATGGGAGTATTGCACAATGTGCATCTCCTTCACAAGGTCCAGGTGGCACTGAGCACTGGCTCAGAGGAAGGGTGGAGAGTGAAGTTTGCAGGGGGTGGAAGATCCAGCCAAGTGCAGCCCAGCAAGGCCAGGGGCAGGCATCAGAGGAGCACAGAAATTGCCTCAAGAACTGATCGTTGCACTTGTGTAAAATCATGAGCAATGGTGAAAGCAGCAGAACGTGGGAGGGAGGCTGATGCAGAGCAGCTTCAGGGAAAGCGAAGGATGGAGAGAGAGTCTGGCAGTCTGCATCCCACTTTTATTCCCAGTTAAATAACAGAGCACATCGTACAAGAGAAAGTCATTAAGTGTCAAGCGCCAGATTTCAGCAGAACTCAGTGCCAGGTTCCCCAGCACTCGGCACCACAGCCAGGGCCAGACTTTCCAAAAAGCCAGCTCCTCTTGGAGCTACCGCCAGGGCCAGGCTTGCAAAAGTTCTCGGCCGCCCAGGGCTCCAGGGGACTTTTCGGGTCTGGCTCATGGGGACCTGAGCACCCTCCTGGCTCTGCCCTGCTGTAAAACGTGATGGTGGTGTCCCCAGGGGACGCGCGGCATGCCCAGCGAGAGGACCCTGCTCCCCTCGAGGGCTGGTGCATGCAGCGTGGCTGGTGCCATCTCAGCCCCAGGCCTGGCTGGCTGGGGCTCCTCAAGCAGAAAAGCAACACATCGTGGGTTGTCGGCTTCCTGTGGGAATTTCTAAATGAATAATCACTGCGAACATCGTGAAAAGCATTTTAATAGTCAGAGAATACCATCTGGATGCGCACAAACAAAGGAGGTATAAATCCACCACTGACAGCAAACTGAACTCACTGCTTTTATAAGCAAAAATACTTGCAAATTGTTTCCCAAATTACTTAAGCAAGTCTTTCCTCTAATGAAATTCAGAAAAGATCCTTACCAGAGGCAAACAGCACAATCTGAGCACAACAGAGACATTACACAGAGGGATTAAAACACAGGCAGAATATAATCAAATTACATCCCCTTCGTACGAATGCGGCTCCATGTTTAGAGATAAGAGGAATCCCAAACACTTCTGTAATGGAAGGAAAAAATTTAGAGATGATCTGGGAATGGGGGGAGAGAACAGGCAATAACTGCAACCAGTTTCTGGGGGCTCGAAGGCCTCGCAGGGCTCGTAGGAGAGTGTCTGAGGGGCGATGCTACGGCTGCCTCTGGGATCCTCGCAGAGGGGGCTCGGGGAGGGGCTGGAGGGGTGGGAGGCTGCAGATAAGAAGGGGAGAAGCCGGCCAAGTGCGAGGCTGTTGTGCGGGGAGGAGAGAGGTGCTAACAGCGCAGCTGGGCGCTGGCTCCAAGGTGGAGCATTGCGTGCGGCGCTGGAGAGGCGAGGATGAGGAGCGCTCTCGGGACGAGCTGGGTTGTCTCCAGCAGAAGGGATGGTGCTCAGGCTCGGACTGGAGGTGCCTGAGCCAGCAGGAGTTGCCCTGTGGCTGCAGAAGGGGCTGGATGTGGAGGCTGTGGCACCTCCAGCTTGTCCTGGCTGGTGGCATGCACGGGGCTGTTGTTTCCCTGGACAAAGCATCTGAATGTTGGAACAGAGGCAGAAGCACAGACCCTGACCCCAGTGTCCTCGTGTCCTGCAGCTCACCTCTTGACAGCCCGAAGCTGCCACCGAGCCAGCAGCTTTGCTCAAAGCGAGCCTCTGCTGAGAGGGAGCTGGAGGTGGAAGCAGCGATCTGGAGCCAGGGGAGGCCACGCCGAGAGCGCAGTGACCTCGGGTGCCTGGGAGGTAGAGACCTGGCAAAGGGTGTGCGGGGACGGTGGCAGGGAGGCGACCTCACGGCAGCACCTGGAGGGACGAGTGGTGGCATCGCTTTCCTACTGATGCCAGCCTGAGGACAACGGTGGCTCTGCCACTCCTGCGGTGATCTCGGAGCTCTGACCAGATTTTAGGGTCCTGGCAGATGATGCAGAAACATCTGCTCTTGCTGGCTCTTCCAGATCCATCTCTTGCAGCAATGGTGAGGGTCCTCCAGTGGGGGAAAGCTTTGGGCTGGGGATGAAGGGTCCCACAACATCGTGATGGCCTGCAAAAGTACCCCTGTCTCTCTGCTCACTGGAGAAATTATGGTTCAGTAATGCACCCAACGCCCCGCAGCCCACCAGCACTGCGGAGCAGAGGGCGTGCTGCTGTCCAGGAGGACCACGAGCCCCAGCCCCACAGTTTCACCTGAATTCACCATGCAGGACAGTTGTCTCAGTGACACAAAGGCATATTTATTTGTGGCTCTTTCAGGCCAGGTTTTGAATGGGAATGGGTACAAAGTTTGTTAGCAAAAAGGTTGCTCGCAAAAGGAAATAGGAAGAGCAGTCTGGTCTCTGCACCATCATGAGATGCCTGGCCAACAACAGGACACCTCCTGACAGCCGGACACCCCTCCACCAGACAAGGCCCAGGCTCCCTCTGTTGGGATCAGCCTTTTCCTTGCTGCAGACACACCGTGCATGTGCAGTGCTGGCACAGCTGCAGCAGCAGCAGGGACATGTGGGTCACAAGCAGGGGTACGTGGCACTTGCTCCCTGACCTCCCCACCTTCAGAGCATGTGCCAGGATTTGCTGCCTGAGGCTTGGAGATCTTCACAGGTTTCCCTGTGGTTTGAATTTCTCCTTGGAAACGTCAGCTGTATGTGCCTATTGTTCGTCCTGTGGACTGCAGCGTGGTCTCAGAGTTGGACTGAGACCATCCTCAGTCTCTTTGGACACATCAGAAGGATTCCAGATGCAGGAACGAAGTGTTTGCCCAGACATGCTGCTGAGGGCAGGCTGCCCCGCACCAGACGAGCTGCCAGCCTGGGGGTACTGGTGTCCTCAGCTGGCCACAAGAGCACCATGCCCATAGTCAGCAGTATGACCAACGACCGAACTCCTGCTTGGATAATGGGACAAGGGGTGTCACCAGCAGAGGGGCATTGGAAGAGCTGCCTGTTCCCTTGCAGCCACTTTGCTAACATGCCCCTAAGCCTCTCCCAGCCAGAAAAAGCATTAGTCACTGTTACAAAGTCAGGATGAGCAGACAGAAATAACACGTGCATTCGTCTAGAGCACATCCATGCCAGGCAAAATATTGTGGCCGGGACTGTGCTGTGCTTGTGCTGGGGAATGGGCAGAGGAGCTGGCCTGTCTGACATGGGGCAAGGCTTGCAATGGGCCGTACTGGTGACCAGCAGAGCTGACCTGGGACCTTCACAGGTCTGCAGAGATCAACCTGAAAGGGGGGCTGGAGAAGTGATTTAGCTCCCAGGAACACAATGAGAGGAAGAAAGGTTTGTGGGGGAAGTGCTGTGCCTTCACAGAATGCCAGCATGGCTGAGGTCGGCAGGGACCTTTGGGTCCTTCTGGTCCAACCCTACTCCAGCAGAGCCACCCAGAGCAGGGTGCCCAGGACCACCTCCCGGTGGCTTTTGAAGATCCCCAAGGAGGAGACTCCAGCACCTCTCTGGGCAGCCTGTGCCAGTGCTCGGTCACTGCGCAGCACACAAATGCTGTCTGGTGCTCGGAGGGAGCCTCCTGTGCCCCTGTTCGTGCCCACTGACTCTGGTCCTGGCACTGGGCACCACCAAAAGGAGCCTGGCTCCGTCCTCTTTGCAGCTTCCCTTCAGGTATTTATGGACATTGATGAGGTCCCCCTGAGCCTGTGCTTCTCCAGGCTGAGCAGCCCCAGCTCTCTCAGCCTCTCCTCACAGCAGAGGGCTCCAGGCCCTCCAGCACCTCCGTGTCCCTTTTTTGGACTCTCTCCAGTAGCTCCAGGTCTCTCTTCTACTGGGGAGCCCAGCACTGGACACTGCTCACAGTTCCCGGCTGTCAGAGGCTATCCAGGCTGGCTGAACATGGCCAACCATCGTGGAGACTTTGGAGGGGACTGCAGCTTCAGCCCTCACCCACCCCACCCCTCATCAGACCTGTCCACGATACCAACAGCCTCCCCCATAACGATGTTCCAAGGGAGGCTCCTGCCCCCTAACACGGCCCATCCGCCTGCTTCAGCATCACCGCGGAGCAGCAAGATCTCTGGGAGCAGGATGAGCCAGGGCCTGGATGCCGGCCGACGAGGGGAGAGGATGAAGGGAGATCTGAAGTCGGCGTGCGAAAAAGGAGAAGGGCGAGGATGCGGCCGGGTGCTGATGACGGGGGTGGCTGCAGACAGTATCGCAGCAACGTGCTGGCATAGAGCAAGGGCTAGGCTGAAGTCAAACATAGGGAACATTTCTACCAGACGGGACAATTACACACTGGGGTTGCTTGCCAGTGAGGCCCCATCACGAGTGGAACAGATCCCATAAGATACTTCTAAGTTTAGAGTAAAGGAGCCCTCTCCAATAGCAGAGGATGAGAGACGGAGAGCTAAAGCCCGCATGTCGCCGCCAAACCACACTCCCCGGAGAAACTCACACGAACGGCTCTTGCAACACTCGAGTTACGGCTGAGACACACATTCCAGCCGAAACCCCTATTTTCAGTTGTTTATACATCGCTCAAAAAATATCCTTTTGGATTGAATTTGTTCATGCTTGATCTCAGCCCAAAAAAACGAAGAATTATTTGGGGATGGTTTGAACAAAATCCGTTCAGCTGTTTCTGTGTTATGTAAGCATCAGAATAAATATGTTTTCCTTTTTTCAAACATTTTTCTCATCCTTGCTAGCTGTCAGAGAGCTCAAAATCAGCTTCATGATTTGAAAGTGTTGTACTTAGCCCATGATAAGTCAGTGAGGGACCAGCCCGATCATCAGACAGACGAGACCTCCTTGGGGAGCGAGGGAAGCAGAAGAGACTGCACCTCTTACATGTGTTGCTTAGCATCTTGAAAGGTGAAGTCCTGGGGAAGGGGAGCACAAATCACAGCCAGGCGCCTTCTGAGAGTGTTCGTGAGAAGAGGTTGGACAGTGCGAATGGAAGGTTAAGTAAAAAGACGTTGAACAAGGGTGTGGAAAAGAGCTGTAACCATTCATGCAAGGGAAAGGTAAACACCGGGCTGTAGCACAGACCATACAGTAAAAGGAGGGCTCTTGAGGCAGTGGTCTACCGGGGGCTGTGCACATCTCACTGCCATCCTAGCAGCTCCATGAGGTTGCTCTGGAGCCGCTCCCTCCTTTTTGGTTCACGACGTGAACATGATCATTGGGTAGTGGGTTGATTTTTGAGAGGAGAAATGAGGGAGAAGAGCTCCCAGACTTAAGGACACTGTTACACCCCAGGACTGTGCCCAGGTGCAGGAAGGTGACTGACAACCAGCATTGCAGAAGGAAGCCCAGTCTTATGAGGTGAATAAGACAGGTGGGGGAGACTTTATGCCAGCATCTTTGGGGTGGGACAGAGCCGTTGGAGGCAGATATAAAAATATCCTTGGAATATGGTTCTGAGATTGGAGAGGACGAGGACCGTTGGTCAAGTTTTCGGAGTTCACATCAAGTTAGCACAGAGGTCATGTCCTTACCCATAGGATCCACACTCTCGTGGGGCTTCCTCTTGGGTGAGGAGGCAATGTTCACCGCCGTGAGTTGCTCCACAGGAGTGAGGGTCTCCGAGATACTTGGGTGCTTGTCTCCCCCCAGTCTGATGAGGAGTTAAACACCTGAATGCCTGGAGGTGGCCGGGACATTGTTCCCAATCCATCACCAGGGAAGACCGTCCAAGTGCTGATTCTTAACTACGGGGCATTTGTTCAAGGAATGACATTCAAGTAACTACAGACAAAGTGCTATAGCAACGGAAACGGAGCTGCCAGTAAGAGAGACTCCAACATAATGTCAATGTTTTGTGGAGAAACTTTGGGAAAAATGAGAAGGATCATTCTGAGCTGGAGACGGGGAATTTTCAAGAGAATTAGGAAACTTATAAAAATGCCCTAAGCACAAAAGGAATTAAATTAAAATCACCCAGCTGAATGTAGAGGCTGCCTCAGCATCTGTACAACTACTAAGGATTCACAAAAATGGAGCGAAGAAAGGGGGGCAGGAATAAGCATCACTTTAAGTCTGTCAGGAGGGAAAAGGCTGTGTAACCATGGGCAGGCAAAGAAAAAAAAAATGTATCAGTGGAAATTCAGAAGCATCTTCACTTTGTTCCAATATGTAACTGAAGTCCTCAACCTAGGGACTAGAGGCATGGGGAAAGGCACCAGTAGTCAAGGGGAGACCTCAGTGCTTCCAAGGGGGTACCACAAGCCTCCTGGACCTAGTGTGGGCCTGAGATCCCTCCTTGGGGCAGGACCATCACTAGGGCCTGCAGGAGGGTCAATACCCTCATTTCAGACACTGTAAAATTCCAGCACTTCTAGGCAGGCTGCACTGGTGAGGAACCAGAGCCCCCAGGGTCCCAAGACAGGAGGAGCGATTTAACCTGAGAGGGAGTGTTGAACATGTGCCAGGACAGAGATGAAGTCACCATCTCCAGAGCTAGGTGGAATCTGCCTCTGCCTCCTTCCTCGTTCCACCAGAGAACCCTGCTGATGGCTTCAGCACTAGCATAGGGCATATGAATACCCCCAGGTTTGCTTTAGGGCAGAAGGGACACTTGGACACACAACTATTTCCTTCTGTCAGTGTAGCATTACTTGGGCAACTCTGCACTGAGGCTGGTAAAGAGTGCTTCCATGATCCACGCCATGAACAGGCAGAAATACGTTCTTAACCCATCCCAGATGTTTGCAAGGCAGACATATGTCTTAGCACTGAGCTAGCAGACGACGAAGTGCTGGAACAAAATGATATGTTAAAAAAGAAAACGCCAGATCCACATGGTAGAGCTGAGAGTGCTCAGGGAGACAAAGAATGTAGCAGCTGCTCTGTCAACTGAAGCAGGCAATTTAACATTAAAGCTACTGCTTTCCAGAAGTCTGGAGTACAGCAAATGGATTGGTCTGCAAAAACAGCAGCAGCAATCATACTGGGAATAGGCCGGCAGCTCTTTGATTCCATAAAATGCACTAGAAGGAAGCAATCATGGATAATCCAGTCTGAGGGACCTCAGCAAGCTGTATGGATGGGCCAGCAGGATCTTCATGAGGTTCAGCAGACACATATACCCTGTGGTGCACCTGGGGAGGAACAGCCACGTGTGTCAGGACTGGCAGGGGACAGCCGGCTGGGTGTGCTAGGTCTGCAGCAAAGGGCCTGGGGACCGGCTGGACAAGCCGACCGTGAATCAGCAGTATGACTGTGCAGCCAGAGAGCCAACTGCAGAGTGCTGTGTTAGCAGAGCATCGTCAGCATCTGGGTGGAAGCTGCATGAGCACAGGCTGAGAGAGCTGTGGTCATTCTGCCTGGACAAGAGAGGTTGAAAGGGGAATCTGATCACACCTTCCCCAATCTCCAGAGGAGCTGTAGAGAAGATGGAGCTAAACTCTTCTCATACATGAATAATAAAGAAAATGGACAACAAGCAGAAATTGCAAGCCCTAAAGGCACCACTGGACACAAGGAAAAAATGTGTTGTGTAGCCCTGGCACGGGGACCAGATCAGGTTGCTCATGGACAAGGCCCTGAGCAAACAAGTTTGGCTTTGGAGTTAGCCCTGCTCTGAGTACAGCTGGAGGGTAGATGTTGGATGTTTATTCGAGACTAAGATATTCTTTGACCCTATGGGTTCCTGATAAAGGAAGATCAAGGAAAATCAGCTCATAACATGGCCTTGATCAGGCTGGCAGAGCCATGGACAGAGAAGGACTGCTGCTTAATGCGTGGAGCCATGCCCCAGGAGAGGGGGTGGGTGTCAGGGAGGGGCACTGGTAAAGGTGAGACTTTGAGGGCACACAGAACAGCTTGCTGAGGAGTTTTGGAGCCAAGCAGTGAAATGGCCAATGGCTTTAGTGCTGGTCAGCACTCATAAATGGGTGCTTGTTCTTTGCTCTATGGGGTGTGCCTGTACTAACACTGGAGCGCACCCAAAACTCCAGGATCCAGAATGTGCAATACACTGGTGTGCAGGATGGAAGTGACCACAAAGAGGAGGTGATGCCACCCTTTAACATAGAAAGTATGCATGTTTCTGGATGCTGTGGGCACTCCAGTCCTTCTGTTTCAAAAGGAGGGCAGGAGATCAGAAGCAAGAGAAGATTTGGCACTCAGAGACCTTCTGCGTGATGAGAGGCTGAGAGCACAAGGTGCGAGGAGCTAGAGGAGGCTCACAGCACAGTGGCTGATGCGTTGTGGTTGGAGAAAGACTTCGGTTATGATCGTACCCAGAGACAAAGTAAACAAAGACAGGAGTATTTGGGACTGCAGGTGGCTCATCCACAACCTGCTGTTGTCTCCACACTGGGTAAGGCCGGGACGGAAGCGGCCAGCTCCCTCTGCAGCGTGACGGGCGTCTGCGCGGGAGGAGCACCAGGACCCCTGGCTCCAGGGTGCCCAGAGCAGTGCTGCCTGCTCATTCCTCAGTTCCCCCAGCCTTCAGGCTAGAGGCAGTGTTCCTAATACTCAGCCCCTAGAGGAAGAAGAAAAGATGTTCATCATGCTTGCTTTGCTCAGCACTCATTTGATTTATGGACACGGGCTCTGAGAGTGAGCTCTGACATTGCCTGCAGAGAGCGGAGTGTGCCCGAGCAGCAGGATGGTGACTAAACCACCAGGGAGCAACCACATGAACAAAGGAAGGAGCTGCCCGCAGGTCCTGTACCCACTCTGCTGAAGGACACTCCTGGAAAGCAGTCTGCATAGCACCTCAGCCTGAGCTGTTTCCACAGGTGTGCACTCCAGCCCTGTTCTGCCCAAGCGCTGCAGTGGGCCCTAAGTAAGTCCCTCTGGGGTCTCCCAGGGGACACCTTCAGTCCCCTTCCTCTATGCTCAGATTCTCTACTTAACTGAGGCTGCCACACCATCACCTTTCCACTGCATCCCTGGAGAGGAGTAGATGCCACCCTGAGCACCCATCACTACACCTGAGCTGCTGGTTGATCTATGCAAGTCGTGTTAGCAACATCCTCACTCCCCTTCTGTGTCCTCAAGTGGGACAAGATCCCTGCAGACATTTCACATGTTGACTCTTGTTGGCCTTATCTCCAGGATCAAGACCATATTTTTCTCCTCATTCCAGGAAGGACACATTTTAAGAGGCCCAGAATTGGAAACAGCTCCCCTCTATTCCCATGCTTCCCACACATTTTTCACTTGGGGAGTAGCTTCCTGCAGTCATGCAGGCAGAGGAAGAGCACTGGGATGTGAGCAGAGTCCTGGCTGCGAGGCGCCGTGTAGCTGTCACCACCCTGCCACCCTGCCCTGCACCCCTCGCGCTGTGACACTGTACCACGCCAGGGGTGCACGAGCGAGCAGGTGGACGGCAGGAAATGTCCTGTGCCCTGGGTCAGAGGGGACGGTTCCCAGATGAACTGGTATGCTGGGATACATCCTGGGCTCTGGCATGGGAACCCAGTGGTGCTGGCCAAGACTTGGCTGAGCTCCTCTTGGGTGCCAGTTGCAAGTCCAGTGACAGCACAATGTCTCTGCTCCCCTGTGCGGGTCCCGTGCTGAGCAGCACAGGGCATACAGCACCCCTCTGCGCATGGAGGCCAGGTGAAGGTCTGTGCTGGGCATGGGCAGAGGGAAGCTGCAGGGACTTGGTGGCAGGAGTGGTACCTGGGGGTGTCCCCTGCCCATGCTGTGGGTTGGGTAGGGCGGTGTGGGGCACAGCAGGGGAGAGACATGGGGAGGTGCTTGCACAAGGCAGAGCTTCAGCGTGCACAGCGCTGCACTCCCCTTGCTGCACAGTGACTCTTGCCACCAGGGCCAAAATCACCTCGAGCATAAACCTGGGAGGCCTGGCAGGAGCTGGCTCCCAGGAACTTACCGGGGCATGAGCTTATCCTCCTCGGCAAGCAGGCACTTTGGGGTGACTGACCTGGTTTTTAGGTCTTTACGAGCCAACTGAAGGGTGAAGTCCACCTCTGTGGGTTGGCAACGCAGCTTCCTTTGGATCCTGAGGCACAGTCCAGCATGTGGTATAGCAGTGGTTCTGAGCAAGCTTTCTCAAATATGGCTTTCCTGAGCAAGAACACCTGCAGTGTTTCCACAAGTCACAGCCAGCTCAGCCAGGCTCTCCCAGTACCCTGCACCCAGCCTCCCCTAGGCACCGCAGCCTCCTCCTCTTCCTGGATGCGCCCAGGGATCTTGCAGGCCTCTGTATCCCAAACAGGACAACTGCCTCCCCAGGGCATCCTGGAGGTAAAACCACCCGGCTTTACTCCTTTACTTCCCTGGCACAGGTACTTCCAACAAATGGTGTTCATTGGAAAGCCCCCAGCTGTAGGTGTCCGAGCACCTCGGGTTATTTCCTGAGCAGGGGATGCACACAGAGCTTGTCCTACAGCTCAGGCCAGCTCAGCATGTAGCTGTCCCACATGGTGTCAATGAAACCCTCTCATTATACCTTGGAGCAAATAATATGGAGAACCCAACCTCCCAGGCCAAGAAAAAATGTTTGCAGAAGCACCTGCTGCCCGAACTCTCCAGCCTCTATTTATGGTCCCTGCACAGAGCAGTCACCTCCCACTGCCACCGCTCCCAATAGCATCTGGAGAATCTGAGCACACTTATGGACCTCACTGCCCCAGTCAGTCCCATCCAGGCACTATACACACCCCTGACCATGGCCCAGGAACCTTATTTTAGCCCATTTGTGAGCCTTCCATCCTTGTTTGGGCCGTGCTGTTGGTGTGTTTGTGTACTTGTTGTGTCTCCTGGATGGACCCTGGCCTTGTGCAAGGTAACTTGTCTCATAGATGGACCTTAGCACAGCGCTGTAGGTTTCCTCCCTGCTGTGCCCTGACAGAGGAGCTTTGACCACGGAGCAATGATGTTGCTTATTCCTGGAGGAGGAAGAGGCTGAAGTGGGATGATCTACAGTTTCCTGATGTCTGCAATTCTCTGATGCTGGAGCTCAAACCAAATTCTTGCCTGCAGTGTTTGGACTAAGAGCAAGGGATTTGTGTCTGGGCTGTAGATAAATCATGTTCCCACCATGCTGGGGGAGCAGTGACTGCTCATGGGATGTTCTCCCGTATTCACCAGGAGGGTGTGAAACGAAGTAGGAGTGAGAGCCCTAAGGGTGATAACATGGTGCCTCTGGGAGAGGCACAGGTGGTCCCAAATTACACCGAAGAAGATCTGGCAGATACAGGAGCGTTAATGCCACCACACCAGACCCTGACACCTCAGTAGAGCAGGGCACATCCTCGTTTAGGATATGCAGAGATGACGGTGTAGGAGGAGGCTGCTGGGCTGAGAAGTGGTGCAGAGCCTGTGTGAGCGATGGAAAGCACAGCTCAGCTTCTGCAGCCTGGTGAGCCTCAGGTGGGGAGGCTATGATGCTGTGACCACACGAGGTCAGGCTGCTCCTGATGGAGATGTAGAGACAAAAAAGCCAAATTCACCTCAGAGGTGAAGAGAATAAAAAAAAGAAGCCATGGACACAAGCTACAACTTAAAATGCTCATACTGGGCATAAAGATGATAGTTCCCATCCTGAGGGTGATGTGAGCCTGGGACAGGGACCACATGCACGTGCATGCAGGTGGAAGGGGCAGTCAGTGACAGTGACAGCCAGGGAGGGCTGGCCTGGTTTAGGGGGCCAGAAGGTGGCTGTGGATAAAATCTGCCTGAGCACATGTCTGGTCTTGGCACAGGGAGAAATGAATGTTAACTGGCCATGAATGTGGGAAAGGAAAACCACCATTCTCTGCTGTCCTGGAGCTTTTCCTTGGGGAAAGCACCCAGGCAAGAGCAGGTGGCACTGGCAAAGGCTGCTGAGTAGCATGGGGCTCAGGACCTCTCCAGTCCTACGGTCCCGTGAATGTGGAACTGTACTGGCTGTGATCGGAGGTGCGCAGTGTGCCAAGGGCAAGCTGGTCCTGCCCCAGCCATGAAGACAGTCTCAGAGCATCCGGGGTGGCCTCGCTGGTGATGATGAGGAGATGGCTGTGGTGATTGTCTCTCTTGCAGGAGGAGTGCGGTGCTGGGCTGTGCTCAGCCAGACCACCACAACCCATCCAGGCTGCAGCTCAGCCTTCTGCTCACAGATCTGCTGCTTGCGTGTCTGTGCCTGTCCCAGTCCAGAGGTGGCACCGCACTGTCCCACCACGGAGGTCCAGTGTCTCAGTTGTGGAGAGGGCATCATCCCTTGGGACACACTTCTCACCCACGTAAAACCCAGGATCAAATCCCCTCTCAGCTTTGGGGAGCCCCACAGACCGAGCTCTCTGCAGCGACTCCCCCAGATCATTTCCCTTCAGGCACCCACTGCTGGTGCGGTGTGTGCGGTGTGTGCAGCTCTCCCCCGGGCAGCACAGCATTGCTCCCGCTGCCTCCATCCTGCCCAAGCAGCCCTATTTCCATGCCCACAAACGGCATTCAACCTCCCTGGGGGTGCTGGGTCTTCACCTAGTAACGTGTCTTACGTCCTGCTTCTGCAGTGCCCCCCTGCCAGCCTGAAGCACCCCCTCCCACCAGAGGCCAGGTTTCTCCAAAGCCCTGAGCATGGTGGTCACCGGCTCCAGCTGTTGCAGGGGCAGGACCAGGGGCACCCTCACAGTTTCCAGAGCTGGACGTTGCCTGCCTGACCTCCACCTGGAGCTGGCCAACGAGCTCGGCTGGAGGGATGTGTCACGGCCTCTGGGGTGCTCTTTGCCTGCGGTTGTCTGGTTTTATGGGCTGCATCTGCAGAGCCGACATCTCCTCGCGGAGCTGGAAGCAGCTGCTGACGGATGCTGGGCTCAGGCTGCCCCCGTGCTCCGAGCGGGCTGTGGCTCAGCCAGGTGCTGGCCTGCTGCAGAGCCTCGGTGGCCACTGTGCGGCTGCTCCCTTGCTGCCAGGACACGGGGAGGTGACATGTCCTGTGTCAGGGCAGGACTTGTGCACGGTTTCCTGAGGGACATCTCTGACTGCCTCTGCACCCTTCCTATGGTGGGCAATGCTCCCAGCTCGCTGCTGAGGGTTCACCATCAGCCTGGGAGCTTTTGGAGGGGCTCTTGGCTTCCTGAGGGTTTGAAGGAGGCAGGCGGGGACACTGGCAGTCAGAAGACCCACAACGGTGGGGTGATGTTCCTGGAGCAGATGATGATCCCATGGGTGGTGACCCCATGACCGTGCCTTGCCCCCCTGAGCCTGGCAGGGACCAGAAGAAAGCATGACCCTAACCTATGGGTCTCACGTCCCCCGTCCTGCACTGGGGAGTTGAGCAGGGCTTGGAGGACGCTTGAGAAAGGGCCAGAGCTTTTGGCAGCCCTTCTGCAGCCAGAACAATGGCTGACATCATGTTTTATTTAAGAGGGAGAAGGAAAAAAATTGCGACAAGAAGGACAGGGGCCCTGTAGCCCTGGGAGAGATGGAGTTTATTTTTCTTGCCTTCTGGTTCCTCTCGCGCTCCCCCCGGCCCTGGCCGTGGCACAGCACATTCCTTTGCTGTGATCTCCTCCCTCCCATGCAACAGCACATTCCTCCTGCTCTGGCTGCTCCCTTCTGCCGTGACAGCGTCCGGGCCCTGCGCTGGCCACCCTGGCACAGACGGAGCGGAGGGGACAGTGGCCATCTCTCCTGGGTGCCTGTGCACATCCAGAGCCCCCCTCCAGCCCTGCTGGGGCCATAGCGCCTGTGACCAGGCATGGTCCTGCTCCACCCTGCATGCAGGTGTTGGTCCCTGTGCTGGCCTCTCCATCCCTGCAGAGATCAGTGTCCTGCATGGATGGGTTGAGCCCTGCCACCGGCTGTGGACCAAGGTCCCTGTCCCTGTGGCAGGCACAGTGGTCTGCGGGGGACCCAGCAGCATGGGACAGCCCCCGGGTGAGGATCCCCACGGGTGCCAGGAGGGCAGCATAGGGTGCCGGGCACTGCTCATCGCCTCTCCACGCTGAGTGGAGCAAGACCAGCCCAGGGTTGGGGTCATCCCTTTGGATCCCAAACAGGCAACAGCACGTGCCAAGTCACGCGAGCGGCGGGGAGATGAGCTAACGCCTCGTGGGGCTGAGTTCAGCAGGCTGTCAGCAGCTCCCGGGGCAGAGTGCAGGGGCCACCCCCGGCAGGGCAGGTCACCCACCAGCGTCCAGCCAAGCTTGGGTCCCACCACAGACCACCCCGGGGGCATGGCCCCTCCTGGCCAGCGCCAGCGTGGGGTCACGAGGGCCAGGCTGTGGGTGCTGGTGCCTTGTGCATCCAGAGCACCCACCTCGTGCTCCCGCTGGCCTCCCCGGGACTTGCTGGCAGCACACGGCAGTGTCCCTGTCCCGTCCCGATGCACTGCTGGGAGCCCAGACAAGCCTGGCTGCTTGTCTATAGTGTTTTCTAGATGCAGTCAGGCAAAATGAGATGCCTTGTCCAAGGACATGGTCCTGTGCTCACCCCAAAGCCCCGTTCCAGGACATGCCCCTGATCCCAACCCAACCAGTGATGTGCCCCTGCAGCCCACTGGGATGACCAAGAGGTGGGAAAATCCCTAACTCCTGTTTTTTTTCACCCATACCAGCTCTGCCTTGCTCCTACTGATGCTGAGGGATGGACAGGAGAGAGCTGAGGGGTTTGGTGCAGGGGTCTGAGGGGCATCACAGGGCTGAGGTCCCTGGGCTGGACCACAAGAAGCTGAATGGGCCCACACGTGTCCCATCTCCTGCCAGGCTGGGCTAACCCAGGGTTAACCAGAGGGACGGCTGGGAGCTGCCACATGCCAAGAATGTTTCCAGGCTGGGGAAGGGCTGGACATGAATCACCCGCTGCCTCCGCCAGACGCCGCGTGCAGCCAGGGCTCCACACCGCCACGTCCTGCAGCCAGCCGGGGACACCCGCACAGGCCGGGGGACCCTCACTCCTGCCCCACCACCATCACCTGCCCAGGTGGCTCCATCCTGGTTCTGTGTCTCCTGGGGAGTCCCAGCTGGATCCAGGACCCAGCGCCCACCTCTGCTTTGGGCGCTGCTCGTGGGGAAGCCCACATACGTATGTATTTTGCAGCCCTGTGTCAGGCCGGCTGCAGGACGCGCTCCTCCCATGCTGGCTCAGCTCTTTGCCTTTATACTCCTGAGTCTGCATTTTCAGGAGCTGTAAATCAGCCCCCGGAGATCTCCCACTTTCTCCATTTGGTACCATGGCCCCGTTCAACCCAACCTCTTGCTCCTCCCCTTGTTGCCTGCCCCAACCCCATCAGCATGGGGATGCTCTCCCTTCACCTCTGGCCAACACCAGCCCCATCCTGGAGTGACTCCAGGGAATCCCAGCAGCTCAGAGATGGGCTCCTGGTGAGTGTTACGATGGGGAAGGTGGCCTGCTGGCCTGTGCTGCGGGTGGCTCTGCACAGAGGGGTATGGCTGATCCCACCTGGCAGTATAGAGGGAGCCAGGCTCTCCCCACCACCTCTGCTCTGAGCCCTGCTCAGCTTCAGATGGAGCTTCTCCCCCCATGCCCTTTTGCCTTCCCAAGGCTGCAGGAGGGCAGGTAGAGCTTGTTCTGCAGTGGGCACCTGGTGCCAGCACAGCTCTGGCAGGAGGGGTGATGTACATGCAGGTGAGGACCAGGGCTGGGTAAAGAGGACAGATGCAGCGTTCCTGGGGGGCTTGCCTGTGCTGTAGCCCCCCACAAGGGTTTGTGCTGCAGAGCCACGGCACGCCAGAAGGTTTTGCATTAGGAGTGGAGAGCGCTGGCCAACATGGGCCTCTGCGAGCTGCTGCCCTTGAGAGCCTTCAAGGAGCTAATCTGTGGGATGATTCATGTTCCCTGTGGTTTGGAAGCAGTGGTGATGCAGGTTGGAAAATTTCACACTTGTGGCTTGCGTGCGATGCAGCCTTGGCCCTGCATGTCCCTCATCCATGTGTTTTGCTCCCCAGGGAGGGGGGTGTCTCCTCCCCACGGGTAGGTTGGGGTCTCCTGTTGCATCCATCCACCACCCATCGGTTCACCAGCACTGGCCCAGAGGTGATGCCCTTGCTCCCCACACCCAGCTGTTCCCATGTGGCTCACTGCTGTGGCCACTGGTGCACGGAGAGCTGTGGACCTCCTGGACTTCCCCTGTAGGCTTCATGGCAAGAGCAGAAGAGGATTTGCAGGAAGAATAAGGTTACCTTGGGCTTCTTGGAAAGCAGAAGTCCCCCACCACAGTCTCTGTGGATCCTGGTGCACAGATGTCCCTAATCTGCCACAGTAGGAGCGCTGAGCCTGCCTGCCACGCAGCTGGGGGTGCACAGCTCTGAGCACCAGACCCGCCGCCTTCCTGCGAGGCAGTGGCTGGATGAATGGGGCAGGATGAGCATGGGAGGAAGGGCTGCTGCTGCCCAACCCCAAGGTCTGTCCTTGCCAACAGGCTGAACCGCTTAGGGCTAATTTCATGCTAACTCCTTTAATTCAGAACATCTCCATTGCCATTAGGAAGAACAGAGGCTCTTGCATTTGCTGCAGCTGAGGCTTGCTGGAAGCTCTCTCCCCATAGACAGTGGTGAGGAGTGGGTCCCCACTGGGGACAGAGGGACACTTCCCAGCCTACGGCATCCCTTCCTTTGGGGTGCTGCAGAGAGCAGAACCTCGCTGCATTGCTGCGGCAGGCCCGCGCTCAGAGCGTGGTGCACACACAGCCACCAGCCCCGTGTGCTGTGCCTGGTGAACTCACTGCTGGGCTGCTGGCGAAGGATCGCATCTCTTCCACAGTATTTTTCCCTTGCTTTCCTAACACTTTCCAAACAAGCTCATCTGAAAGTATTGACTCAAGGGTTTCGCGAAGCTGTGCCGAGCACAAAGACATGTGTCCAGAGACTGGTGCCTGAGGACTCGTCGGCTCAAGAAGTAAACAATGAACGAAGCAGACCTCTAAACATCTGGCGGGAAGCAGGAACATGTTCCACGATCTGAGTGTCTGCAGGATAAATGGGGCTGGAGTGAGTAACAGCTCCTTTCTTGTCTGCGTTGCTCGGTAAATGGGGCAAGCCTGATATTTATGGGCTTCAGTGATGCTGTGACTACAGCCTCTTGGCATTCCTCTTTCGCTGGCTTCTAGGGGAATAACGACACGTGTGAAAAACATGCTTCTGGGGCACAACGTCCACTGTCCAAATGGCAGCTGAGGCAGGGAGGGAGAAGCTCTGGGGACAAGCTGAGCTCTTGCCCAGAGGCGTGATCGGGCAAGGCACACTGTGATGGGGAGATGGAGGGGAACTGCGAGACTTGGAGAGCTCAGCCACTGGGAGAAGATAGAAACCAGGCGAAAAGTAGTCCTGCAAGCAGGTTGGCTCGCTTGCCTTGTGCTGTGGCTGGGGCAGACTCCCCTAGAAGAGGGTATTGTATGTGGCCAGACCAGGAACAAACACAGGAAGATGCGGCAAGCTTCTTGGTACTCACCCACATATCTAGGTCCTGCACCTTCCCTGTCTTCATGGGTCTCACTGATAAAATAAAAAATAAAATATTAAAAAATCAGGGCCTTGAGGGTCGTCTAGCCAAGGAGCAGGACTTGGAGTCTGGCATGGAAATACATCAGCCCATGGGTCTGGTGAACCCTGCCTCAGAGTTAAGTGCATGAGTGGCCCCATTGATTTCACTTAGGGAGGAGTGTGCACTTAAGTGCTTTGCTGGATGAAGGCCTAGGAGATGGGAGGGCTGAACTCCAAGTGGAGCTGGGCAGGAAAGAGCTTTACGCACTTCACAGCACTGGTTGGGATTTCCAGCCTGGCGCAGCCAGCAGGGCAGGCAGAGCGTGGAAACCCTGCCCCAGAGCCCTGCGTGGGGCAGGGGCCAGGGCCAGCGTCTGAGTCAGCCCAGCCCCTGGTTCCCGGCATGCCTGGGCCGGGCTGGGGGCTCTGCGGGGCTGAGCTGACCCTCAGGAGGCACAAGTATGGGCAGGCAGGTCAGGCATTGCCCCATCCTGAGCAATTTCTTGTTCCAGAAGCTCTAGCAAAAGTGGTGTAGGAAGCTGGTGGTGGGTGAATTCTCCTCTGAAAAGCTGTAGATGAGGAGAGCGGAGCGATGCAGAGACTGCCTGCCTGTGGAAGAGCAGGGACAGCCCTGCTGAGAGTATGACCCAGGAGAGCCAGGACACTGGGAAAGACTCCAGTGAGAGGACTGATGGCCTTGGACGGGGCTGTGCCTGTGTCTGCAGCTCGCTCTGCGAGTACCTGTCACCGTGCGGCGAGGAAGCCGTGGTGCCCTTGGCCTTTGGCTGCAGTGCTCATGCGTGGTCACCTGGAGATGCTCACCCACGCCCAGCAGCGAGAATCGCCAGGTGACCATGGTCTTGAGTTGGGCCTGGCGAGACGAACAGGCAGGAAGGAGGAGGAGGCACCACTGGCCTGGGGAAGGGACGATGTGGAATGGGGAAAGGCAAAATGGGAAGGCCTGGTGTTTGCTGAGGTGAGGCCAGGCCATCCTTAGGAGCTTTGGAGGCTACTAGAGCACTCCTGGGGCTTCAGAGATATTCCTGAAGCAACACCCCTTGCTTATAGTCCTCAGCTGGGGAACGGCAGGACATGCAGCTTGCCCACTTCTTGGGCTGTGGCCAGCATTATCGCTGTGCTCAGCTGTGCATGTGCAGGGCAGGGGTGGTCAGGGTTGTCCCTGCACCTGAGACCACGGAGAGCTCCTCCAGCAGAGGTCAGCAAGCTCCTGAGGCCACCTCAGGGGGGACGCTGCCCCTGGGGGCCCGGCTGACAGCTCCACCACCCCATCCGCCCGCGCTGGGGCTGCTGCTCCCCGGCCGCTGTGAGGGATGCTCGCGCATGCGGAGGGAGGGAACCGCTTCCTTGCAGCTGGGACTTGGCAGAGGTGCAATCTCACGCATGGTGATGATGCTCAGATATCATCTCTGGTGATTTACAGCAGGAGCATGCAAGAGCTGGTTTGGGAAGATCCTCATAAATAGCTCCGGCCTGACAGCGGGCCTGCTGGATAATGGAAAATCAAGGGATCATCCCTTGCCATGGCTCTGAGCAGTGCCGGGCGGTTAACCCTGCAGTGACAGCCGAGAGGGGCACAAAGATCCTGAAAAGTTCCTGCTTGCAGGAGCCCTTTGGGCTCCCCCTGGGCCAGGCCACGGGTTCCCCCGCAGACCATGGAGTTCACTGCTGTGCCAGGCAGCAGGGTGTGGGTTGGGGTCCACCACACTGGGCTCCGCTCGTGTTGTGCTTTCTGTACCGCTCTGCTCGTGTACCTCCAAATCCCCCCTCCCTTTCCATCGCTCCCCGACGTGGGTTTTGCTGCATCACCACAGAGCAGTTTCTGTGTGGAGGCTCTGCCACCTGTTAGCAGAAAAGCTTTAAGCCCACACCTTTTCGTCTAAAGCCAGACCTTACATTTACCCCATTATACCCTTCACAGCTTTCTGTTCCAAGGCTTGCCTCCTGCTCCCTCCCTCCTGCCACTGGGGAGGTCTCCTCCTTTGCAGGACTCAGAGGTCCTTGGGAGCTCCTCCCAACCCCTGCACACTTTCAGCAGGGCCACGGGCACCGCTTGGTCCCATTCCTGCACACCCCACCAGCACCCACCTGGGCGTTCAGGGCTGTCATGCAGGCATGGGGCTGTCACCCACATCCCACTGGTGATGGGCTCTGCAGGGATGGCTCCGTGGCTAATCCAGAGCCCCCTGCACAGCAATGGGCTGCTCCCATGCATGTCCCCTCCAGCCAGATCTGGGAAGAGGAGGCATGTGGAGGGGACACACAGCAGGTCTCAATGACAAAGGGTACCCAAATGCCCAGGCAGTGGGTCTGGGCTTAGCAGAGGAACGGGACACCAAGAATCCATTAGCACAGATTATTTAACTATCTCCAGAGGGCTCTGTCACTAGCCATTAAATGCAGAGAAGCACATGTAATGATGGCTGAACACTATCATCTCAGCAATGGGGCTGGCACTGCTCAGCACAGCTGGAGCCACACAAGGACAGGGGTGTGCATGGGGAGCCCCCTGGGACCCGGGGTCCTGTCTTGTCTTGTCCAGTCCCCCCTGAAGAGCACCTCCACTGCCACACAGCCCAGGGGAGAGCAGCCCTTGGGATGGGGGACATCAGGTCTGGATGTTCTCCCGAGCCCTGGTCACCATGGTTCCTCCCCTCCGGCATCACCCAGAGACCAGGGAGACACTGATGAGCTGTGGGTCTCCATCCTCAAAAAGGGAGGACTCCCCCCTTCCTTCCCTATTGCTGACCCAGCAAGTGAAGCACCTCTGCTTGGTGTGTGGAGGCTGCTGCAGCCAGGAAAGGCAGCTGGCTCCGGCGCCTTGACACGCATAGTGCCATTTCACAACGCCTCGAGCCCAGCAGGGCGGCTGGAGCCAGAGCCGGGGCGGCACAGCAGCACTCCAGGCCCTTGCAGCACTGGTGCATCCTCACCAGATCCCTGCAGCCACCGTCTTGTGGTCCCCTGGGGTGCTGGGGCACAATGCGTGAGGGGAGGCCATGGGGACGTGGAGGTACCTTGTGGGTGAGGACAATTCTATTGTGGTGGCAGGCTGAGGTGAAGGGGGCACCGGGATGGTTTGTGGCTGCCTGAGCCCACCAAAGGGATGCTCAGCCCAGTGCCGGTATTGGTGAGTAAGTAAAAGCTCCCATTCAACTCCCCAGCTCCATGCACCTCCAGCAGCAAGCTTCCCAGGATGACTTGCCTGCCTCTGCCAGCCCCTCTCCCCAGCAAATCTGACCTGCTCCTGGTCACTCGCTGTAGCTACTTCACCCCCTTTTGGAGCAAAATTGGGCCATGAATCCTGCTTTGCCGGCTCAACCTATGGAAAGTATTTTTTGGAAGAAAAATGTTTTGAGGATTTTTGGAGGAAAACTGTTAGCCTGTTTAAGGGCTAATTTTGCTTCTCTGCCTTCTTACAGCATATCCCATGCTCCGTGAACACCATACTCCAGAGGGAGGTCTCCTCTGGCGGTGAGGGGTCACTACCCAGGCCCTTCCCTGGGGAGCTGGGGGCGCAGGCTGTCCCGGGGGATGGAGAGGGCAAACCATTCCCCGGGCTCTCTGCAGAGGGGCAGGGATGTGCTCAGTAACAGCTGCCTGCACTGGGTCTTAGAGAAGTCTTTGATCTAGCGACAGCTAACAAGTGTTAGACGGAACAGGCTGGGAGGGGTTAGGATGGAGACCCACCGTGCCACCAGGAATTTTTCCAATGGGTGATGTGTCCTTGGAGCCAGGACGCTGCAGGAGCTGGTGCCTGCTGACTGTCCTTTTCCTGGGGTGCAGCACAAAATGCGGGGCTGCCCAGCCCCTGAGCACCACAGACCTGCTGCTGCCAGCCCGCATCCCCCCAGGTGTCATGGGGAGCCCTCTCTGCATGTCCTTCCCCAGTGCTTCCTGAGCACAGGGGCTGCAGAGCCCGGGGACGATGTCTCCTACCATAGCGTGCCTTCTGCTGGCTGTCGCTGTCGTGTTTGCAAGGCTCTGCAGGTTTCAGCCGTGGTGGTTTGTAACTAGATCATCTCTTCCTCAGCCTCTGTGGGTGAGGGCTGCAGTTTCAAGGCAGCTCTCCAGGAATTTAGCAACAGTGAATGGGATCCGGATGGGACGGCTCAGGTATCTGAAGGTATGTCAAGCCTCCACTCAACCATTTGACAGTGTTTTCCATGACCTCATTAGGCTGAGGATCATTAGCCTGGTCTCTACAGAAACTTGAACTCCTAGCAGGGAATTACGGTTCATTATTTGTCGCCAGCACAGTAGGTATGTCATGTCTAGCAAGTACAGTTTTTATGTGCGCCATTACATGACTGGGCGTTGTAGTCTCTAATAATACTATTTCTGGATTGCAGTAATGATAATTGAGAACTAGTGTGTCATTAATTATACAAATGAATTTATGCCAGCGCTGGATTGTGGCTCTAATTTCTGGAATTGCTATCCTCATTTGTTTTGTTTGACAGTTTCTAACATTTGATGTCTCACGTTATTTGATGCCTTATTCTACATCCACAGTGAACCCAGGCCAGAGCAATGCATGTCCCTGTGCATGCCTGTCCTGCTCAAGTCTCATCCTGCTTCCAAGAAAAGGCAGCCTGAGGTCTCTGGGTAAACTGCCTGTGGCTGCTCCATGTGGCTGGGCTTAGCCTGCATTCAGTGACTTTTTCTCATAGGTTATTTATTAAACCTGCAGCATTTTCCTATTTTAAGTCCCTCCCAGAGCTTTTCAGGACTCTGGTTCTGCTCTTCTGGCATTTTTTCTAGTATAATACAATCCCTGTGAACTCCAGTGCCTTCAGTATCTCAAATATTTGCAGTATCTTCTTGAGAAATGCTTTGGATGAACAGCATAGCCCCAGGGAGCCCTGGGAAGCACCTCCCCGATAAGGCATGAGAAGCGCACATGCAGGAAGGCTTGGGCTCTGTCCAGGGGAACCGGTGAGGATCCAGATGAAACATCCTACAGGAAAACATCTCACCCCTGCCACTTGCTCCAAACCCTCTCCCCTGCCAGCTGCAGGAGAGCATGCCATTTTCACACCAAATTTAATCGTAAAGGGCTGCTTCTCTATCCATCTCGGACAGACCCATCCTGCAGTGCTTCGCTCTCCAGCGTCTCCCTCCTGCCAGCCAGTTCCTCTGCTGGACCTGCCGGGGTGCCAGTGGGACATTTTTAGCTGCCTGTCTGAAAGGACAATGTTGTTTTCTAAAATTATTATTACGGGTTATTTCTTAGCTCCTACAGCCCTCTCCTCCCAAAGAACACCCTGAGGAGAGGACTTACAGAGCCCAGCTGCACCCACCTGAAGGCCAGGGCAGTCCCACACAGCCCAGTGTTCCCCAAAGCAGCTCCAGCCCCCCCTCTTCACACCTGGGATGTGGTTGTGATGTTTTGTTGTTGTGATGGTTGTGATGGTTCATGTGATTTTTTTTTCCCAAAGAGCTCCTTTCTGCAGCTTTATGAAACTTGCACACCAGGATCTGGCTTAGGGCAGTTCATTGGTGACCAAAGGGTTCCCCCCCCCCCCCACCTTTTATCTTTCAATTGTTCAGCCTTGAGAAGTGTCTCTGTCTCCTGCAAGCAGAGCAGCTCTGGCCAAGAACAGGGCAGTGCACTTAGGTTTGTGCTCTGCTGTCGTGGTAAAACATGGTCGTGTTTTACAAATGCCTGGCAGTGCAGACCAGATGTGTTCTCCAGGCTGGCAAAATCAGTTTTTTTTGTAAGCATAAGCCAGGATTCCCTATCCATCTCTCCCGGCTTTGGTTTTTTGTTCCTCATTAATTTCTGGTCTCAGTTAGAGAACCGGACATCCTCCAATGCTACCCTTCATCAATCAACACCCTCCGACTTGCTGTGCATATCTCAAAAGCTTCATCCCCTCAGGTTGGCTCCTCTCTCCCTCCTGGCACTGCCGTGGCTCTGTCCCAGCCTCTTTGTTCTTCCCCTCCAACCAGAGGCAGCCACACGGCTCTGTGCATCCGTCTCAGCATGGTTACTGTGGCAGAGGGACCTTGTGCATGGACCATCCGTCCTAGGAGGTCTGCAGCATCAGGGGCATCTCTCTGGGAAGGGTCAGATGCATATGAGGATTTCAGCCTCTTCTGGAAAGCACATCTGGATACCAGCAGGATCTGGAGGGGTACGTCTGTGCTCTCACTCACAGATTAGCAAAATCTTGCAAAGTCCAGCTTGAAGATCAGTGTGAAGGTCACCCATGCTGGAGGTTTCTGTCTATTAGAGGAGTTTCAGAGTCCAAATATCATGAGCACATCGGTCTTTCTGAGAAAGTTTAAGGCCATGGCTGAAGACAGTGGTGGAGCTGAACAAGGAGCTGAGAGCTCTGAGGCTCTCTCTGTTGGCCGTCTCCTTAGAGGCAATGTCACTTCAGGATCAGGGGCTCTTGGCAGGCAGCTCTAAGTGCCATGATAGTTAGTGACAACTCTGTGGGAATCCTGGAAAAGCAAGGCTGGGGAGACTAGTGGTTCTGTAACATTCTCGAGAGATATGGACCGTGAATGAGAGATAACCATGGTGATCCTCAGCCAGTTGCATTTAGGTGGTTCAGGACTTTGGTGGCTAGTGATCTCCTCAGAAGTTTGTCTTGTGTCCCCATGTCAGGTGGATGATCCCAAAGGTAACCTCTGCACCCTCCTGTAGGCGATATATAACTCAGCCAGTTTTGCTGTGAAGTGTTTTCTGTTACTGTACTGACACATGTGCCTGGCCTTATCAGCACAGCCTGCATGGACTTGGGGCAGTATAACTCAAAATCCTTAGTCTGAAACATCTGCATGCTGTCTCAGTGGGACACCCGGAGTCCAACAGTATTAAATTCTGGGCTAGCCATATCAAGACCACCACAGTTTTGAAACAAGTTTGTGCAACATCTGTCCAGAATAGTTTGCGATTGCATTGAAATGCTCTCAGGAGCCCTGCGGCTGAAGCTTAGGCAGGGATACAGTGTGCATACCTGTGATGCAAGATGAAAGAAAAAGCACTTCTACGGAGGGGAGGTGTGTAATTGCGGAGACGTGAACAGGATCTGGTTTTATTCCCATTGGACAGATTGAACACTGTCAAGTGCAATTTCTAATCTCAGTCCTGCTCTGCTGTGTTGGAGTATGGCTGAAGGTGTTTTTCAAGTGTTTAGGAGGCTTTCCAAAGACAACAGTATCATCTGGATAACATCAGCCTCCAGGCTGGTTACTGCGAATGGGACGCTCTTTGAAAAGCCCTTAGTGCTGATGCAAGCCCATATGGCGCATGTTTAACCTGGGACACGTCCATCTGTGACACATGCCATGAGGTTCCTGTGGCTCTCACGCCCTGGCTCGACCACATTCAGCCTGTAAGTGCAGCACAGAAGTGCTGTTCCCTCTCCGACGTCCCACAAATCTCCGGCCTATGGCAGTGCTGAGATGGGCTGCAGAGGGCTCCTGTGGCAGCCCTCCAGGCACACCCGAGCCCCACCAGGTCTCCCCAGCTCTGCGGGAGCACCCCAGTTCTAGCCTGGGCTGGATCTTCTCTGTCCCCATGCAACTCCCCTGCAGCAGCCAGCACTGGTCCTGCTTGCACCAGCCCTGGTGGTGCTGTGGCAGCTGCTGCGGAGGGCGGCCTCCCTGCTGCAGGACATCCCGCCCCTGCTAGGTGGCCCTGCTTGAGCAGGGGTTGGAGCAGATGGACCGAGAGGTCCCTGCCTCATCCGTTCTGTGATCCTGTGGTCCCGTCTGGCTGCATACAGCTGGGAATCTGTGCCCTGGGATGGGGTCAGCAGTCACCCCTCCGTCCTCCAGAAACCAGTGGCTGGGTGGCACCAGCGTGGGGCACCATGACTCCTGCTGCCCCAAGTAAGGGCGCAGGGGGATCAGTGCCCTCGAGCTGTGGGGCTTTATCTGGCTGCAAGTCAGAGCCATGCAGCTGATTCTCACTGGGAAGAGTATCTGCTTCTCTCTAAACAACTTTAAAGGAGCTTTTTCCTCTGTCCCACTGACACTTTGAACGTCCTCACAGCTGGCACAACTGCGCCGTGGTGCGTTCTTGGGTTTCAGTTTTCATTTTGCTGCTTCTGTAGCCCTTCCAGAGGTGAAGAGGTTTGGAAAAGCTGCGGGTGGAAATGGAAAAGTGCAATGAATACAGAGCCTAGACACTCTTGAATTTTATGGCCATAATCAGTGAAGGGGAAGAAAAGAAAAGTGGGTGTACTTTCCTGGCTGGAAACTTCCAAGCAGCAAGTAACAAGAAGATGTTTGAGAAGAGCAGGAAAACCACCATAGTGGTTTTCAAACTTGTTTTCTGACTTGTTTTAGTGCACAGCCTGTCGCTACAGACAGCTCAGACTCTGGGTCTAGCCAGGAGTGGAGGGGAACAGCTATACAATGCCTGGCACTCACCATGGAGGATCAGAGTTTTGCTTTCCAACCAAGTATGAGGGTTTGAAGCACGGCATGCCGAGGGAGGTATTGGGAAGGGCTTAGATCAAACACTCAGCCTTCCCTGTACTGCCTTGGGCTAGCTGGATATTGGCACAACTGCATCAGCCTGCTGGGATGCCAGCAACACTTGGCGGCAGCACAACACGCCTCCAGCCAGGATTAACCTTGTGTCATCAGAATGTCAACCTGCATTTAGGTACCCAAAATAAATCACATCCCTGTAGAGAAGCCGACCGAGAGACAGATCCTTGCAGACTTTCCTCATGTTTACATGTGTTCTGGTGTCTCTCCCTCCCCTGCGAGTGGCTGATTCATGGTTGCAGAGGGGAGGACAAGCCCCGGAGGCGCACACATGGGCAGCAAATGCTGCAGCTGCGCAACGGATGGTCCAGTTCCTGTGGAAGGAGATTTCAAGACGGGGGTGCCAGCCCTGCCATCCCAAGAAAAGGTAGAAAGAGGGTGCTCCAGAGCTTCTGCCCTCTCTGCTGTAGCCATGCTTTTCCACCCCTTCAGCTCCCTCTGCCCACAGCGGGGTCTCGGTGTATCCAAACCAAGGGTGTGCAGCAGCGGCCAGCAGAGGAGCTGGATGTGAGGATGAGGCAGATGCCATGGAGAATGGTAGATGCTGGGCTGTCCTCCTGCTGGCAGCCCTGCAGCCTCCGATCAGTTGTTTGGGGACATCCTGAAACAAGCAGATTCTGCTTTGGGAGAAATCAAAGTCTGACAGCATTTCTTTGGGGGTCTGAACTCTCCTCAATTCTTTTATTTAATACCTTAATAAAAACGAATTTAATTTATGAGCAAAGAGCTTATATTGAACTGATAAAGGTGTTGTATCTTTTAACAAACAAATTCAGGAAAGGAAGTCAGTGCTTTTCCCCATCGAAGCTCACGCAGACTCTGCCTGATGCAGACCCTGTCCCCACCACCACACCCTGCAGCCGGCTGCCACCCACGCAATGCTGCTGCTGCCTCCACCATGTCCCTTCTGCTCCGGGCCACCCAGAGCTGGCTCACATGTGTAGCAGGGGCAGAAATGAAGTGTGAAGTGGTGCCACCTCCACCAGTGCCCACCACGGCCTCTCCATGGTGGTATCCAGGTGCTGCTCCCATGGTTGGTGACCCATGGCTCGGTCTCGGTGAGCTGGCTCCCTCCATTACACACAGGGGTGGTGTCTTTGCTCATTTCTCTTCCAGGACATGGTGCTGAGAGCTACATTTTTTTTTTCTTTTCCCTTTCAGCACAGGACCTCTGTTTGCTGTGTTTGAGTGTCCAGCTCACAGATTAACCCACTTCCATTAGGTGATGTTGCACCTGCATGCCCATCTCACCAAGGGTCCAGGACCACCCAGTGGTGGTGGGCTGGGTTGTCCACAAGCAAGTTTGGCATCAGGTAGCTGCCGAGATACTTCCAGGGACAGATAAGCTCTGCTGGCAGCCTCCACATCCCCACCAGCCGGCTCACCCTGTCCCATTGCCACTCGAGCTGCCTGTGGGGCACAAGCCCCCAGGAAATGGAAGCTCTGCAAAGGGGGATTGAAGGCAAATCATGGCCAGAGAGAAAGGATGGCAAAACACAAGAGAAAAATCTCCCCTACTGTGATTGTTCCTCGTAACAAAGAGCAGGGTTTTGCCCAAGCTGGAGGGCACAAGGCAGGGCTGAGCCAAGCTCAGCTGGGGACGCACTCTTGTATGGTCCCCATGCGGCTGCGTGCTCCAGGAGGGGGCAAGCCAAGAGTTCTGGTGAGCCCCTGGGGGAAAGACCTTACAGGAGGCTGCTGGCTTTCCCTAGAAAGCAGATGTGGATGGGTGCTGTCCTAGGAGAGCTGGTGGGGTCTCCAGCCAGGGCAGACGGACATGTGCCAGCCTGGCGGGCCCTAGTGGGTCTCGCCGTCCTTCGAGGTCCATGCTGCTGCCCTCAGCCAACACTTGGGCTCTTCAGAAAGTATTTCCGGATGGTTCCCAGCCATCGTTCCTATTCTGTTCTGTTTAAATTTTTCCTCCAAGACAATTTCACTCGTAATTGTTCTCAGATTTAGGAAACTGGCTCTTCTTGAGACCTAGAAAGCAGCGTTGCTCACTGGGCCAGTGTTCCACTTGCTGTCAGACCGTGTGTGCCTGTGCCCGCTGTTGTCTCAGGCCAAGGAGCAGCCTCATTCCTGCTGCCATTGCGAGGTCCACCCCAGCACCACCCATGCTGGACAGGAGCATTTTGCATTCAGCAATCAGTTCTGGCTTTTGGAGAGCCGGAGTTGTTCTGTGGTAGCAGGGAGAGCCTCGGGTACACTCCTGAGCAGCTGCAGCACGTGTGCTCCACAAGTGCTCTGGGGCGGCTGTCCGTGTACCCGGCCTGTTTGCAAAGAGATCTTTGCCTTGTGGCATCCCTGTTAGCATGGTGATGCAGCAGCACGCGATGCCCTGAGCCTTCAGGAGCCTTCAGCTGAGCTTCCAAGTCTGTGGTTACATCAGGAGCAGCTTACTTTTAAAAACACATCCTGCCAGTTCAGGGCTCGGGGCTACGCTGGAGCAGCTGATAAATGCACTGCCCGAGCCCTGAGGGCCCTTCAGCTCCTCTGCACCACACTAAACTAGCCCTGCTCCTTACTCCTCCTCCCTCGGTGGGGCCTATGCTCCAGGACCTGGACTGCTGCAAGGGGAAGCTTGGATCAGAGGCACCAGTTTCCTTCCAGCCAGCATCTGCCAGTGGGTACCAGGAATCTCTTCTCCTCAGTGACTGGAAGATAAACCTCTCTGATCAGCCCAACTCGCAGGGAGGTTTATCTTCCAGCTGCCCACTCTTCCTGTGAACCTCTGGGGTGCAGGAGGCTGCTCATGCTCACTCTTGTTGCATCCGACTGGAGATGCTGTCAGGGTTTGCCCACCTGCCCTTCCTTTGGCAAAGCATTTGAGAAACAGCTGCAGGGAAATAGGGTGGAAAGGTGAGGAAATGGGGACAGAGGTTGGGTGGTCAAATCAGGAGGAACTGCACAAGGAGTGGGCAGCAGGAGGGTGTGATGGAAAATGAGATAAAGCTCCAGGGCAGGTGCTGGGGCGGTGCCGCAGGGCCCGGCCCTGGGTCTATGACCCTGCTAACAACGCTTGCTGTAGTGCCAGATGGGAAAGCATCATAGACACAGACAAGGAACAGCATGACCTTCTGGAAAAGCTGGGCTGGGAGAAGCATTAGGGCAAGGTCTAGGGTCTGCACAGCACCCCAAAGGTGCCAATGAATGCCGAAACTGAAAGAGAAGAGCAATCAGGATCCACCACCATGGCCTCGGAGGGGACAGGCACAGCTGGCAGGGTGCACACAGAAGGGACCAGCTTACACCCACACCATCAAGAGGGTGCTGCCAGTGCCTTGGCCCACGGAGGAGATGAAGGCCTTGGCTTGGGAAGAGGTGGGACAGCGTGTGGAAGGAGCCTGGCTTTAAGAGGAGCCTGAAGCACTTGGCTTGTTTAGTCTAGGAAAATGAAGGCTGGGAGAGAGTTGATCTATAAATACATCTGGGAGTAAACAGCAGGAGGGAGAAGAGCTATTTAGGCTAGAGGACAGTGCTGGCAGAGAAGCAGATGGCTATCAGCTGGCCGTGAACACCGTTACACTGCGAGCGAGAGCAGCGATCCCCTCCCTGCAAAAGGCAACCCTCCGGCCGCCTCTCCCGGGCTGAAGAACCCAGCCAGGCAGCAGCCCTCAGCCCAGCAGCCCTGCCAGAAATCGTGTGGCTTCCCCATGGCCCTAGATGTCCCCGTGCCACTGGGGGTGGCAGTCGCAGGGGAGCCCCTGGATGCCCAGGGGGTGCCTGGCAGGGTCACCCTGGGGACGCGTCCTGGGGCCACCACCACCCTGGGAGATGCTCAGAGGCTCTCAGTGCCACAGAGGTCGAGGTGCCACCATGTTCCTCGCTGGTGCGAACCGTGGAGCCGGCAGGCACAGCGATTCGCCGAGCAGCTGTGGGGCTGGGAAGCTTGCGGCTCACCGGAAACTTCCAAAAAATGCTGGTTGGGATCCAGTTTGGCCTTGGCCCAGATTAAAAAAACAAACAAACACGACATTTCTGGTGAACTAGAGACCCTGGCACCCAGCCAGCTCTGCAAATAGCCCGACGGGCTTCAAGATGGAGCTTGAAAAATTTATGAGGAGGATTACCCGAGCGGTTGCCTGTGGTAGCAGGGGATGGGAATGGTTCCCTCAGGAGAGCTTCCTGGGCCAGCATCTGACCCGTGGCCACAGCCCGGCACACGAGGACGCGGACGCCCTCTCCAGAAGCTGATCCCCAGCCATCAGCTCTCACCTCCGACCAGAGCATCGTCCCCTTGCTGCCTGAGAATGAGGAGCTGGCTAAGCCAGGCAGGTGGGTGAGCATTAAGAGAGGGATTGGAGGAGCCTGCAAGGCTGAGGCCATGCTCCCAAGCTCCTGGGGTGCTTTTCCCACAGGAGAAACAAGGAGATGATATGGCAATGGTGGGCTGGCCATCGCTCGTGGGGCCGTTCCCAGATCAGTCACTCAGGAGGGGCTCAGGGCTGGTCTCTGCACAGCCACGCAAGGGCAATGCTCAGGGGCACACAGCACGGTGCTCCCAGCCGCCTTGGTCCCATCCTGTACTCCTGCTGTTACCACGGTGCTGGATCAGAGCTTCTGCTCTCTCTTCCCATGCAGCCTGGATTTCCTCTCCCATCGCCAGCACTGACTTGGGGTCTCCCCCCAGCATTTCAACCCCCTGCATCCCCTTGCCATGGGACATCATGCCTGCACGCTGGGGTGCACAGAACTGCCCCACCCCTTGTCCCCCTGTCGGGGCTGGTGCCCCCCATCCCACATGCTCCTGTCCTCTCCTCCCACTGCAGCCACATCCTGGTGGGCAGAAGCCCTGCTGACCCCGTGCATGGCTGCCTCACGCCGTTCCTTTTCTTCGGCATGGTTCAGCGGCGATGCTGCCAGTGAGTTTCTGGTTAGGACACCACAGTCCCGGGCACCCATTTGTCCCCAAGGGCATCACTACCAGCACCAGTGTATTTCTCAGCCAGCACCAGTGATGCACAGGTGCAGCGAGAGCCACGCGTGTTGGCAGACCCTGCGCCTGATCCTTGCCCTGCCTGTGCTGGGTTGGGCTCACGGAGCCGTCACTCACTTTTTCTCCCACTTTGCCTCCCTCACAGCTTTTTGGTGTTTCTCAGGCTTCCTGTAAAACACCTTCTACACTGGAAGTGCTCCCCATGCACTGGGAATTTTCTCCCCTAGAGAGACCTGAGAAATTCCTCTTTACTCCCAGCTTTGCCACTCACGGCTTCCTCTGTGTGACCCTGATTGCTCCACATTTCTTATCAGTTTCCTCTTCCTTTCCAGCTGATTTGGGTGCTTTGTTTTATTTTAATGCCTTGCTGGTTCCCCTTCCCTGGAAGCCCAGGGGAAGTGTGAGCCAGCTCCACTGACGTTCGCGGTTGGGCAGCGGCGATGTGAAGTGCTTTAAAAGAGATTTGAAGGATCCTTCATGTTCAGGGGGCTCGGGGCCTCTTTCCAGCTGGTTGGGCTTAAAGCAGGTTACAGCTTTGGGAAAATGAGCCCTTTTAGAGCATCAAACCCTCAGCACTTTGGCGTTTCCAGAACACAGGAGATGTAAACCTGTTCCTCCAGCACAACAAACCCCGTCCCCATAACGTCATCGCTTTAGGTCCCCCCGGGGACCCCTCTTTAGGATGGGCCCTGCCTGCCTTGCATTTGCTGCTCTGCAGAATTCCCAGGCACAATTACACAAGGAGAGATTTTATCTCCAGTGTGGAAAAACTGCTGGTGCTCAAGGTGTGATTGCGCCCTCCCTTCCCCGTGTGAGCTCCGGCCAGCCTTGCCCTGTGCCTGTGAGCTGGCTTCAGCTGATGCCCAGCCCAGGAGGGGAGAGCAGGGGTGGGGAGCAGCACAGCTGGGATTTTGGTAACCAGCCCCTTGCACCTTGACCTGTGGTGATCTCTGCCAGCCCCGGCAGGGTGCAGAAGTCCCAGTCCTCCATGCAGGGGGCTCCCAGCACCCCAGTGCTCTGCCCCAGCTGTCTGCCACTGCTTGGGCAGCCCCAGCTTCACAGCCCAGCTTCAAGGCTGCGAGCAGCACACTGCACCGCAGGGCTATGGAGGTGCCAGCGTCCACAGGGGGCACCCCAAATCCCCATGCTCTGCACACCCAAGGGCACCCTGGACATTGTGGGCTCGGCACTTGTCCCAGCACATGGGGGTGTCCCCTCCTGCCTGGCCATGGGACTGTGTCTCCGTGCAGGGCTGGGTGACATCTGCTCCCACCCCAGGGTGCTGGCCCATCTTCGCAGGTGCTGGGACAGTTGTGTCTGCTCAGCCCCGCGCTCTGATTCACTGCTGTGTTTTGTCTGTCCGAGCAGCCCTGCTGGATTCAATTAGGGGCTGTGCTGCCTCTCGCCTGCTTGTGAGAGCAACTGGGGCTTGGCCCACTTGGTTCCTCCTGCCTTGCCTCCGCGCTTTGCTTCCAGGATTTCTGCATTGTGTCTGCGCAAGGTGCCTCAAACCAGCCTCCAAGTTGCGCAGCACTGCAGCCACACCACACACTGGGCAGGGCACTGCCAGGGGAAGCTCGCGGCGCTGTGACCAGGCTGGTGGGACTGGGCTGGTTTGAGGTCAGGTGCTGGATCCAGGCGTGCTGCAGGAGATGGCCACCTGGGGTGGTGGCCGGGGATAGCCCTGCCCAGAACCACCTCCCCCTCCTCCAACAGGAGCCTCCTGCCTTGCTGCAGGGTCAAGACCCCCCCACACACCCAGAGCAGGTTGTCCTGCTGCCCATGTGGCAGGGACTGGCCACCCCCCTGCCACCACGGCCACGGCTGTCCCCCGGGGCAGGGCAGGGCCCTGCCTCCGAGCCCACGGGTGCCCAGGCTGTGTGCACAACACCTCTGCACTCGGGGAAATCGTCTCGGTGCCAAACCCCTTTTGTTATGTGCTAAGATGCAAAATATTTTAATCCACAGCCCTCTTTTGCGTTTCTTTTCTTTCCCATGCTAGATTCCTAGAAGACAGGGAATTTATGGTGTGACTCCGCTCCAGCCGCAGAGAAAGCCCAGCCAAGGTCAACACCACGAGACAGGCAGCTCCTGCCAAGGGGGGAAAGAACGATCGCTTAGTGCTTGGCGGAGGAGGAAATCAAACCAAAACCCTTCCAAGCAAATCTAGATATAAAACACCCCCTGCCCCAAAACCCTCTCGTGGAACAAGACCAAAATCTGTCCAGCCTGTGCCTGCCTGGCCCCAGCATGGCCCCGCTCTGCCCCAGCCTCAGCCACCCCCACTGGCACCTCTCTGGGATGTCACTGATTGGGGACATGGCTGGTGGCACACAGTGCCTTCACCGCCCAGCTCCTTTGTTTGCCCAGAGGAGTACAATCGGATGAGACCCAGCTTCTGGCACCCCATTTCCACACTGCCTTGTTGCTGAGGGCTATTCCTGCATCCCTGTTGGCTTCGGCACCACTCCCTGGGATCTCCATGGTGCCCTCCGTGGTGTCTCTCCTGGCACCACAGGACACCCTCTCTGAGACCTGTCGTGCACACAGGTGCCAAAGATTTCGGTGTCTTGTGGCATGCACGCTCCCAGCCCAACTGCAGCCAGCCTGGCCTGGCAGCCTCATGGAATTCATCCTTTTAATGACACACTGGGGGTGTTCACCAGCGCATGCCCTCTGTGCCCTTCCCGGGGTGGCTGAGCACCCGTGCCAGGCTCCGCGGCACGGCGAGGAGAGGACAGCTCTGGAGAGTGGGATGGGGCTTGCACAGCCTAGGCAAGGGCAGACGTGCTGGTCCTCTCCAAGACATAAAACAGCTACAGAAGGGAAGGGAACAGTCTGTTCTCCCGGCTCGTGGCAGACAGGATATCAAATGGGCTTAAGTTATAGCGGGGGAAAGTCAGGTTAAACACCGGGAAAAGCTATTGGAGCAAAGCAGGGGTAGGGCGGGCTGGCAGAGCACGGAGAACCCTGTACCACCCCTCTGGATCCCCAGGTGCCGGTGTGCGCACCGTGCTCTGCTCCTCCCAGCCTAGCTCCTCCTGGGGCTGTCCTCGTCCCCCAGACCTGCGATCTGGGATGGGGACCCTCCTGGGGGAGGTGGCTGGAGGATGGCACTGTCCCTGAGAGGTGGTGGGGCTGGGGAGACGGAGAGGTCCCACATCAGATGAAGGGTGGCCGATCCCATGTGGTGTGGCTCAGGATGTTGGACCTCCGCACTGTTCGCTCTGCCTGCCTGTGTCCCTTTGCTGGTGTGGAAGCCAGGATCTTGTCCTCATCCCGGTCTGGGCAGACATTTGCAGAGGCCTGAGGCCACACTCCAGCTCATGGGAGATGTTTGGGCATGGGAAGCCTCACCGAGGCATGGCTGGTTCCAGTTCAGCTCTGTGCTGTTGCGGCAGCCTGGGACACTCCTGTGCCTCTTGCATCTGCTCACTCATGGCCTTTGCCACCACTGGGAGGGACTTGGTCAGGTGGTGCCCACAGTTTGCTGGTCCCCTGTATGTCCCCAGCCCTTTGAGGAGGCTCCTGCCAGAGCGGTTGAAGAGCCAGCCCTGTTGGACCAGCACGCCCTGTTTTCTTTCCACATCAACGCTGCCTGCGTACCATTCTCCAGGATTTCACTGGGGATGGGTTTGGGGTGACCTGCTTGTCAGGATTCCCAGCCTCCCCTGAGACATCAGCTCCATCATGTCACAGGAGATCATGTCACAGAAGGCACCGTCCTTTCTTCAGCTCTGCTGGGTCGTCACCATACTCTTTCCATATACTCTTTCCACATGGGAGCCCTGGGCTGCCCAGCCTCCTGCCATGCAAGCTGTGCGGGGCCAGTGGTCAGTGCTGGAAGCATCCACTGGCCATGGGTCTGCTGGGGGAACGGAGGTGCTGCAGGGGGGTCTGTGAACACCCAAGCAGATGAAGTTGTAGCAGATGAGCCGCATGAAACCATGGTGTGGGCCAGAGCTCAGGCTGCCAGTAGTGCACATCTGTAGGGTGTTGCAGGATCTCTATTACCTTGTCTGTGACTGGGGTCTATGGCTCAAAGCCCTACAGCTCAGCATGCACATGCCCCCTGTGCGTGCTGAGCCCCGGCAGGAAGCCAACCAGCTACGATATCCTCCTTCCCGCGCGGGCAGCTGGGCGGCCGTGGAGCTGGGCACCAGCCACAGGTGGCTTTGGTGAGGGGTCCCATGGCGCAGGGGACCCCCTGGCCTCTGGTGCAGCCCACCAGGAGCGATGGACAAAACTCTGCCACCTCCTCCGTCCAGCTCCACCCTGCATCCAGCAGCATGCGGTTCACCCTGTGCCCGTGGGCTGGTGCCAGCGTGTCCTCTGCACCTTATCCAGGGGAAGCGGCGCTTCCTGCGGCTGTCCTGCCCAGCGGCTGCAGGGTGACTCATGCAGCTGGTTTCCTCTCCCAGCCCCTCGCTCCTCCTGGCCTCTCCCGCCCGCTCCCACCCTTCCTTGGCAGGGAAGGGTGTGAAATACCCAAGTTATCGCGGCCCCGCTCCCCAGCGATCGCAGAGCTCTCGTGTGCAGGCACCTCCCTGCCCCGCACGCCCAGGCCGAGCAGAGCCGGGGGGGGCTGAGGACCAGGATGGGGGTGTTGAGGCTGGGCCTCCGGCATGGCCACAGCCCTCCGGCTGTCCCAGATGGGCTCCTGAGCACAGCCTCCAGAGGATGGCCAGGCAATGGGCTCCTGGAACGTCCTCCAACCTGGAGTGTCCCATGTCCTTGGAGAAAGGCCCCTGGCACAGCCCCACGCCTGTAGGGTGAGGATGGACACTGACTTCCAGCTCTGCTGGCCATGGGGAAGGTCTGGTGGGGGCCACCTCTCTGGAAAAGCACAGTGACTTGTCCCAGCATCTACCGTCTGTGTCTCGCAGTGACAGCTTGTCCCGTGCCCTGGGGAGCTGAGGAGGGGAAGGCAGAAATTTCCAGCAGCAACATTCATGTGGTCTCCACACAATCCATTATGGGAAGAAAGAAGGGGTTTGTGGTTAGGAGTTTGGTCTCTACGACATTGGCTTCTGTTCTCTGACACTCTTCGGTTCCGGGCGAGTCCTGCACCTCCTGGCTGCTCCGTCCTCCCTGCCGCGGGGCCATGTGCCCCCGGCACACACCTCGCAGCAGCCACCACCACCCAAGCCCTGGGGCTGTTTGGGGTGGTGGTGTGCCCCTGTGTTTGTCCTGGATCACGGCAGGGACCATTGCCTGCGTATGCTCCGTTCAACTTCTGAGGCTGACGGATGTCTCCCTGCGCGAGGCCCCCTCAGCTCGGCTCCATTTAAGGGGCTTAGGAAGAATTGAACATTGCTGGAATTCTTCTCTTGCTAACTTTAAACATTCATTACTTTAAATGCTAATCCCCTGGGATTATCCCATTGGAGAAAGCAATGTAAAGCAACGGGGGAGAGAACAGCATGTTTTCTCGCCATCGTGCACCAGTCGATGGCCCTTTTGGGGAGGGAAGTGTGAAAATGCCAATACGATCTTCTCCAAACCTGGCTTGATTTTTACACCTCAGTGTGGACCCTCAAACAAGCCAAGTTTGAAGTCTCTTGCTCCAGCTGGTTTTGAGTCGTACATGTCCAAAGTGTCTCCGTGGAGCGCAAGGGGGAAATGTGTATTTTTCCATGTGTGTGACTCAGAAATGACTGAACCCAGTCAGTTCCAATTTCTTGAAAAATCCACTTTTGGCTTGGGCCCAAGAATGGAAACTTTCAACCAGAAAAGAGTCGATTTGAGCTCTCAATAACATAAAAAAAGGCTTAGAAGGGAAACTGGATTTCAACCATTATTATGGCAATCACTTCTCATGGCCCTCTGACAGCAGCAGCGAGAGAGTAGTGAAAGTAATTCCCAAGGAAAATTCACTTGGATCCCGTGGCAGACCGGGATGTGGCTGTAGACGCTTTGTACCGGCCGGTCATGAGCATGAGAGCGATCAGCCCTTGGAACAGCGAAGGAACAGGCACGCTGTACTCCAAAACTCGCGGAGGATGGAGGTCAGCCCCAGGCCTTGGCACCGCTTGAGACCAGGGCAAGTGCCTTCGGACCGAGACACGGCCCTGCCCAGGGAGAGCTCCTCTCCCTCTCCACCGGGCCTTCTCTGCAATGCAGCCCGCTCAGTCGGGGAAGATTTATTCCCTGAGAAGAGCCTGAATAATTTCAAGCCACAATTAATTAAAGGCTGCTGCAAAGTGCTTGCAAACAGGAAGCAAGGCAGAGAAAAAGACACAATCTCTAGAAACCCAGCTTGTAGTGAATTAGCTCTAATCAGGCTAACAATGATGGATGCACTCCCCCAGTGGCTTTCATCCGAAAGCTTGTTACACTGATCATCGTGAAGGCCCTGCGCTGGATGAGGATGAGATGGACCAGCTGATAGACTGGGTTTCTCCTGCATTTCGAGGATGCTGGATCTCGGCACAGAGAAGCTGTCCAACTTGGCCGAAGTCACACCAGTAAATCAGTGGCCGTCTATAACCAGCAATATGGCTCCCTGGCTCTGAGGACAGGCCGGCAGATTTTCCTGAAAAGAGCAGACTGTTTACATTTGGGGAAAAGAAGCTCCATTAATTGGAATGAAAGCTGAGACCATGTGTTGCTCACCAAAGTACGTGGGACATCACAGCGTTTCGCAGGGCTGCAGGCTGGGAGGGAGCGCTGGTGCCTCCCGTCCAACCTCCTCCTCCGAGCAGGGCCAGCTCCAAGCGGGGACCAAGTGGCTTTGCGCCTTCTCCAGGCCAGTTCTGAACATCTCCAAGGAGGATTTTCACCCTCGCTATGAAAACATTTTTTCTTCACCTCCTGCTGGATTTTCCCTTGCCACAACTTGTGCCGGTTGCCTCTGGATCCTCCTCCCGATGCGCACCTCTGAGAAGAGCCTGGCTCTGCCTTTGTAACTCATTAGGCAGTTGAAGACTGCAATTAGTCCCTTAGCCGAGCAATCCCACTTCCCTCAGCATCTCCTTGTACATCCCATGCTCCAGCCCCCTTACAATCTTGGTGAGCACTGGGCTCGCCCCAGCATCTCCCTGTTGTACAGAGTTTGATGCAGCCACCCCAGCTCACATACAACACCCCATCCTATCAGGAAGGAGTTAAAGGTGCAAACTGTCTTTACCGTGCCCTGCTGGTGTCACCGGCTGATGCCCACGAGTTTCTGCTCACAGCAAATGCAGTGAACCAAGCACCCAAAGGACGAGAGGCTGGGCAGGCACTCTGGGAAGGGGAGGACAATGTCTCCTCACAGGACAGCTGGTGTGGGACGCGGCTTGGTGCCAGCCCATCAGGGGGCACAGGGGGCTGAGGAGCAGGGGATGACCCCTGTGATTGGAAGCGCCATGCAGAAACATCACTGTGGGTATGCCAGAAACCTGGTCAGGATGAAAGGGCTTTTTGAGGGTAGATGTGGTAGAGGTCTGACTGACTTTGGTTGCAGGCTCTGGTTTGGAGAAGGAGAAATATCTCCAGGATCATACTGGGAAACAAGCACCTCCAGAGCACCGACGCTTTCTGTGCTGGAGCTTCTGCAGTCACCATGGAGGGAATGTGGTGGGTGGGAGGGGGTCCCTTATCTCTGTCCCCCGGGACTGGGGCAGGGGCCCCGTGGAGGAATGTGCTGGCTGAGCCACACTTCTCCTAACACGGCCCATGGAGCAGGAGCTTGGGGGGGTATTTCTGTTGGTTGTGCTCAAGTCCTTTTTAGGCACCAGAGCAGGCAGCCTGGATATGTCCCTTAATAATGACTGCTCATAAATCTTGCTGTCACGGTGGGGGCCTTTCACTTCCAGATATAGATTGGAGAGTAAATGCTACCGACTATTCTGGGAAGTGGCAGCTAATAAATGGCTCCAGAATTTGCTATTTTAGACTTGGTCTTTGCTCTTGAGGAGAAATGATAGCAAAGCTGGTTGCAGAATACACATCAACTGCACAGGTTTCATCTAAGATAAATTGAAGAGTAACCTCTGCCAGATCAGCGCCTCAGGTGGGATATTTCTCCTTCCTGTATTGGGAGAAGTTTAGGGAACCAGCCGCTGAAGTCAGCTGAAGTGATAAGCTCAGAGACTGAATGTGCCAGGGGATGAAAGAGCTTTCAGGGCAAAGATACAAACCTATTTGGTGCCTCTTGCAAGAAGAGTGACCTGCTCACCTCCAGGCACGTGTAGATAAATCCACCAAAAACAACAGTGAGAATTAACAGGGCTCAGAGAGACCGGGCAGATCTGCAGGGAAAAGTGGGTCTGAGGATCTGGAAGTGTCCAGAGAAAATGAGAATTGCCAGAAGTCAAGCTGAGGTGGACCTTTGAAAGGAAGTTCAAACAAATAGCAAAAGACTCTCTATCTAAGTCAATAAAGAGAAGGGGTTGGTATGCAGGTTGAAGAGTGGAGATTAAAGTTAATCTCAGATGGCCCCCATCCTAAATACGTTACGTTTCTTGTGAGGTCAATGGTGCACCCACCACAGGGTATCTCATGGTGATGTCCCCAGGAAACCAACACCAGTGGTGGGCTAACCCCAGGGAACCAACCTACCCCTGTCCTACAGGACGGATTGGCTCCAGCTCAATACAGCACCCATGGGAATAGGCTCTGGGGAGGGCCAGCAAGGGCAGGGGTCTCAGCATCCACCCCTGAGGCTGGTCCCCATGGAGCACTGGGAGCCTCCCATCACTGCCCTTGAGAGGAGGGGTCCTCACGACAGCAACTTCTGGAGGTGGGGTGACATTTTTTGGCACAAAGGACGAGATCCTGCACCGCGGGACTATCAGGAGGGTGTGAAATACAGAAGGATAATTTTTCTGTTTTAAAATGCAGCTTGGGGAAAGGTGCGGGAGCAGTGGATAGAGGCTGGGTAATTGCACGTGATGGTGAGACACCACGGATGCAGCCAGCAGGACCAGGAGAGGGATCACTCCCATCCAAAGTGGTTGGGCTCTGCAGCAGGTGAAGGACACCGCTGGAAGGGGTACAGAAGGGTTCAGCTGGACGACAGCTCTCTGCTCTCTTGGTGCTAGGAGAAGGTAAGGGCAGGAACAGGCCTTCCAGGAGAGCAGTGGGAATGGGGAGGACCTCAAGACGGAGCATTCTGGGTGTATGAGCTACCAATGCTGCTGGGAGACAGCAAGGTCTGGCCCGTGAGATCATGGTCTTTGTAGGTTTTAACAGTGTGGATTTTCCCTATGGAGACTATGGGGGACATGGAAAGATTGACCTTGAGGAGCTATTCTGAAGGAGCCAGCTCGTAACGAATTTTAACTGTTAAGGCAATAAACAGGGATACTTGCACATCCTTGGGAAATTCAGGCACTGCCAGGAGTGAGTGCTTTGTAGATGCTGGGAGGAGGAGATGTCTTTTCAGTGTGTAGCAGGAGTCTGAGTCCTCACTCCAGCGAAGGAGGGCCAGGAGGTGTGCTCTGTCCTCTCTCCCCTTGGACCAGGCTCAGCTTCACTCTTTCCCCAGTGCTCATCCCTTCCAACATCCCAGCAGGGCTTTTCAGCTCAGTGAGACCCTCATCCCTCTCCCACCATAGCTCTGCTGTGGGACCTGTCCCTGCAGCTTCCACTCCTTCACAAAGTAGAGCTTGCACCGGGGCTCAGGCTTGGTCCCATGTGGCCCCCATGAACATGCACATCGCCTCCAAGGAATGTGCTTTCTGGGTGGAAAGTGTGTCATTGGACAAGTATTTCATATTTTCGTTTGCTCGCATTCCCCGAATGAAAAATGAATCGTGAATTCTCATAAATAAGAGGCCGAGTTTCTCATTTACATATTTTTGTGGTTGTTGGAGCGGGGGCAGTGGTGGCCCTGCCAACCATGTCCTAAGCGCTCCCCTCGTGCACCTTCCCTGCCGCTGGCAGCCCCTGCGCTCCCTGGAACACGCCGCCCCGAGGAGTGATGGGCTCCATGTTGCTTAGGTCACCCTCCGTCCTGCCAAGCGATCCGTGCGGTGACAGGCTGCTGGCACAAGCGTGGTGGGGAAAGCAATGCAGAAGAGGTAACGGAGAGCCTCAGAGAAATCCCAGCCGTAAGGTTCTGGGATTCGAAGAGGGGCCGCTTGTGGGTTTGTGCAGATGTGTTGGAGAAATCCCATGATGTGCTCCAGGCCTGGTGCTGGAGGGAGGACTGGCGGCAGCTGGGGATGGGGCAGTAGAGCAGCACATGAGTGATGGAGCCAGCAGAAGAGATGAGGTTGGGGCACCACAGGAGAAGATGTGGCAGGTGAAGGGCAGGGCGATGGAAGGAGGAGTGCAAGCAGGTGACCATGGGCCCCTTGGGACTCTGCTTTCTCACAGGAGAGGTGCAATTGTCCCATGGCTCCTTCCTTTGGCTGCTCTGTCCTCACTCACCATGGACCAGCAGCATCACCATTCTGCTGCACCGACCTTCTCCCCTGGCACCACGGCCAGGGTTGCTTTGCAATTTGCGCTCTGTCCTGCTCTGCCTTCCCTTGGGGACACTGCAGCCTCGGGGTTGCACTGCTGCCGCGTGCATCTTCTGAGGTCCATCTCTCAACGTGGGTAGGACAGAGAGAGAAGCATGTCCTCAAAGCATCACCAACAAGCTTGTAGGCCATGCGTAAGGGAACTTCTGTGCTATCTGGGGCAGATGTTTTCCTCCTGGTCACCTTTCCTCCAAAGAGGTCTATCAGTCTGCCAGGGTTCCCAGCTTTTGCACGGCAGCAGGGTCCCCTTCTGGGTGGCAGTGAGGCCATTTTAGGGCACGCAGGGCTGGGAGCCCTTCTGGGCTAGAAGCTTCATCTCCACTTTGGGATGCTGCATCCTGACCCCAAGCCACACACACCCATGACCGAAACATGTCCTGGTGCAAGGGTAGGTTCAGGCTCAGGCCTGGCAGGTGGAAGTGCTGCAGGGATTCCAGCCATGGCCATAGCTCTCCTCTGGACCATCTCCCCACCAGGCTGTGCTCCGGGTTTGGGGCTGGCCACGTTCTCTTGGCACTACCAGGAGAGGTCAGTTCGTGTCACCCAAGGGTTAATGGCTATAAACCATGCTGCTAAAGCCATCTTCTGGTTTCAATTTAACTTCACATTTGCGTGTGGATTAGACTCAAGGATGTTCATACTCACTTAATAATCTCCCCTCTTTAGGCACTGCTGAGATTAGTGCTGGCTGCCAGAGCCAGGGAAGGAAGGGGAACATTTAACACTTGTCTCCCTGAGAAGTGACCCCACTTTCCCAGGTCCCAGCAGGCAAGGAGAGCTGGAAACCTGGCTGAGAAGCCATAACGATGTTCTGGGGCAGATGTGTGCTTGGCAGGGTCTCCCCATCCAGCAGATTTGGAGAGATGGACCCCGGCGCTACCCTGGTCTTGTGAGTGTGCCAAGACCAGGGACATGGGGCACCAAGGTCTGTATGTTCTCCTGCAGAGCTCCATGCAGCAGGTCATGACTGGATGCCCCAAGTCCTGGTGATGCAGCGTGTGAGATGGAGGTCATCCACACAAACCCAGCAAGAGGCTGAAGCTGACCTCCCAAGCCCAGGGAAGCCTAATATCACCATTGGCCCTGGCACGCAGCCCTCAGGGGTTTGCCTTGGCCTTCCCCTGCCCTTCCCTCATCAGACTTGAACATCGTGCAGCAGAAAGATGTTTTTGGAGTACGAGCAAATGTGTCCTGCAAAGTAGTCTAAACATAGCATGAGGAAACAGAAACATGGGGCCAGTCTCCGAGAGCAGCAAAAATAACGTGGGGCTCCCCTATCACAGCCCAGCCCCTTGCCTTCTCTGCAGCAAGGCCCTGGGGACACGGGGCTGGCATTAGGCTGGCAGGCCATGGGAGGGCTGTCCCTAGCCCAGGAGCAAGCCAGGTGCCCAGCCAGGCAGGGACACACAGCTTCTCCACCATGCTGGGGGATGAAAGACACCGCTGGCCATGGGGACTAAGAACTCTCTTTCAGACAGGGTTGTGTTGGCACCTCAAGTCTGATGGGGCTCCTCATGGCCCTGTGCAGGCTTCCCACAGGACTACTGCTGTCCCTGGAGGAGGACAAGGAGGTCAGCACCTCCCTGCCCAGAGTTCTGCCCAGCAGACCAGTGCTGGGGACATTCCTCCAGACACTGGTCGTGGTCTTGGTGCCACAGCAAAAGGAAGGCATGGTGCCTCGGGATTGCAGGCAGGAAAGGTGCTGTGAGCCTCATGCGGGACCAGGAGGATCATCTATGCCAGAGGACGTTGTACGGAGAAGAGCAATGTAGCTGGTGAAGAGACTGGAAAAACAGGAGTTATGAGGAGCAGGTCACGGAATGGGGCCGTTTAGTCTGGAGAAAGGGAGGCTGAGGGGACACCTCATTGCTCTCTGCAACTGCCCGGAAGGAGGCTGCAGTGAGGAAGGTGTCAGTTGCTTTTCTGAGTTGACAAGCAATAGGACATGAGGAAATGGTCTCAGGTTGCACCAGGGGAGGTTTAGATTGGGCATTAGGAAGAATTCCTTCCCAGAGAGGGTGGTTGACTTTGGAACAGGCTGCCTAAAGAAGTGGTGCAGTCCCCATCCCTGGTGGTATTTAAGAGACATGTGAATGTGGCACTAAGGGACATGGTTTAGAGATGGGACTTGGTAAGTCGGGTTGGTGTCTGGACTTGTTGATCTTGAAGGTCTTTTCTGATCCAGATGATTCAATGTTTCAATGATGCTATCTTAGCAACGTGACTTAGATGTGGCCCAAGTTATAGACTTGGTCCAATGGATGTGGTCCATGGGCTACCTGCTCCAGGTGGGTCTGCATGAGCAGGAGGGTCAGACAGGACGACCTCTGGAGGTATCTTCCAATCTCGGCCCTTCTGTGATTCTGTGACTTTCCCTCTCATCAGCCACCAAACATGCTCTTCTCAGCACCATCTCCCTCCTCCAAGTCCTGGTCCCTAGTGAATGCAGCAGCAGGTGGTTCCTCTCTCCCCATCCTTCAGTGCTTGTTCAGAGGACACAGGGACTGCATAGCTCGTGGTGGACCCTTGCCAAGGTGGCCCTGCCATTCAGCCTAGAGCTGCTGGGCTCACACACACATTTCCTAGGGGAGCAGCAGGCTCAGACCCCTTTGAAGGTCCCTGTCCTTGGGCCACAGAGCCTCAGAGTACTGGTGGCTCTCCATGGCTCTGGGCTTCTTGGGGCAGCCACGGTGGCTTGCAGGATGCTGCAGGGTCTCCATCTGCAGCTTCAGAGCTCTCCTGCTCATCAGACATGCACAGCCCCCATGGCTCTTCACCTAGGACCACACTCTTTCATCTCATGTCCGGGTTTTGGGCTCCCGGCAGCCTGGATACTCCGTGTGCCAAAAGGAATGTGATCACATTAGGCGGTCCTCACCAGAGCAGACAGGGTCCTCACCTCCCTGGCTCAGATTCTTGCAGGGATTTGAAGGAAGTGGAAAGGAGAAAAAGGGAGTTTTTAACATAAAACATCTGGCATGTTATTCTGCCTTGGACACTATAGAATGGGAGAGAAACATATCCTCCGGGCAGAGGGGAGGAAAGGGGAGATCTCTGGATGTAGCTAGTGATGGGCACAAGACAGGCTGGGCAGGGTCTCTATGTGGTCCATGCTCCCGTGTCCCCCCTGGGCATGAAGGGACACAGCCCCGAGGGGACGTGCTCAGAGCCATGCCTGGGGGGTGCCCTGCACCTTCTGTCATCTGAAGGTCATCTGGCTGTCCCCAAACCTCGGGACAGAGCAGCCCACAGCCCACGAGCAAGGTCCTGTGTTTCATTTGGGAGGAGGAAACTCGGCACCTGGAGCAGGGGGGAGCTGGGAGGGCGAAGCGGGGCCCAGCAGGCTGCGGGGGGTGTCAGAGAACAGACCATGCCTGGGATAGAGCTGTGAAATACTTGGTAGGCTCTCAAGCTGGCAGCAAAGAGAGCTCAGATGGACTCAAACATCGTTTCCACCTGGTCTGAGAGCCGTCCAGAAGAGAGAGGCAGAGCACTGAGCAGAGCTGAGATCAGAGCCTTGCAGTGACCCAGGCTAATGCTCCCTTTTATCACCCGGCTTTAAACACACGCTTTTATGATGTGCGAGAAAGGGGCATATGGTTCTCTAATTAACTCAAGAGTGCTGAGTTGTGAAGTGCTGCGAGGAAAAGCAGCTACAGCAGAGATGGCAGGGGCGATGTCAGAGCAGCCCCGTCCTCTGCCAAGCGTCCTGGGGGGAGACGCCTTCAGCAAGGGCACCACACGTCTGGGGGGGCTTGGACAGCTCTTCCCTGCAAAGTATTTGCCCTTGAAAGGTTTGAGGGAATCCACCCAAAACCTGACAAATGTTGTGTTCATATAGTGGATGCTCTCATGCAGCAGTTCCCGGGGAAGCTCCCTGCGGGGCTGGTTGTGCTTTATTCTCGTTTTGCCGGTGCTCTGCTCTTTGTATGTGCATTCGCATGTCTGCGCTGCCTGCATCCAGCTGGACCAGCGGCGTTACTGAACGCTTCCCACCCGCCCGTACTGGGCTGCCCACTGCCAGCCTGGGGACCCCTGGGACAGGGAGACACCTTCAGCATTTCCCACATCTCCCCACAGCCAGGTGTTGTGCTGTTTTACCTGGAAACAGAATTCCCGGGTTTTCTATCCTTGAAAACAAAACTAAATCCTGAATCATTTGGTGTGAGAGGGAAATGCTTCTTTTGGTCTGAAACATGGTGGCTGGTTTGGCTGGTTTTGTTTAGCTTTAAGATATAACCAGTTCCATGCTAGAATGAAAAATTTTGGAAATTTCACTTTGAAATGTGAAATATTGAGTTAATTTTTATTTTATTTTTTGTCTGAAGCTTCTTTACCCTGAGGCAACATTCTGCAGTTTAATAAAAAAAAAAAAAAAGTATTACGTTGAAATATTAGCCACATGCTAGCTACAAATGACATCTCAATTCTTAATTGGCTCAGTTAAGCTGATGCATTACTGTGGGCAATGGGAAATGGGATCTGGTGGCAGAGCAGAGATGAATTTGAAAGTCATAGGAGAGCTTCATCCATGCACACCCTTGAGGACATCAGCCCCTGGTTTTGGCAAGTGGCTGATGCTGGGGCGCTCCTACCGTGGGGACCGGGCGTCTCAAGCCTAAAAACATACCATGTGCACAAGCAGGTGGCAGGAGGGACACTTCTTGTTCTGGCCTTGTTCCTGGGAGTAAATGAGACAGCGACAGTGAGTGTTGTGTCACTGGGTATAGGGCACTCGAGGGATGGAGATGCTGTTGCTCCAAGGAACAGGTGAAACTCCGGAAGAGCTGGGAGGTGAACGCAGTGATGGCTGTGACCCTGCACAGAGGGAGACTGCAGAGTTAACGTGGGGTTTTAACTGAAAGTGAGGAATTTCTGGCCCTACAGAAATGCCCAAACACCAGAGGCTGCAGGTGGACAGCGGGGAAGGACTAGAGACAGCCCAGGCTCTGAGGAGAAGGCGAGGAGCAGGACCACGAGCCTCAGCCCCTCCACCTGCACCGGGGGGCACTGGCAGCACCCACCCGCCCGCCCCAGCCCTGTGCCCTCGCTGCCCCGCTCTCCCCCGACGTCTCCCTGCGCTGCCGGCTCCTCTCGTGTCCTCATCTGACTCCTTTTGGCCAGCCTGCCGGGAGGAAACAGCGTGCATTGGTGTCGGGCCAGGGCTCCGCTTGTGCTGCAGCTCGCTGCCAGACTGCAGGGATAGCGGCCGGTCCCGCCCCGGCGCTCTCCCCTCCGGGGGGCTGCGCTTTGGGGCTCGCTGCTCTGCCCAGACAGGCTGGTGGGAACCCAAGTGCTTCGAGACCTGCCAGGTCTGGGCAGCAGCTCCCAGGGCTCCTCGGGAGGGCAGCTAACCCCGACAGGCAGACAGAGCCTGTGGGACGCCAAGAGCTGTGACGGGGCTTGATGGAAGCAATGTGGTCAAACAGCCCCAAAAAGTGCATGGTGTCCAAGGCCAACTTGCCTGTCTCCCCCAACCAGGGCTCGAGCAGTGAAACAGTGTCTATCACCTCTGTCTCCTGGAGAAGAGAGCAAGGTGTCTCTGATCAGCCCTCACATCCACAGCCTGATCCCTCCACCCGTACCAGGCGCAGCTCTGGAGCCCTGGGGTCTGCAGGCTGGGTGCAGCACCCCCTTCCCGTCCCACAGAGCAGCCACCCGGAGGGAAACGTGGGCTGGGGACTTGTTGGGAGGGATGTTTCCAGCATGGTTGCTGGCTGGAGGAGTGGGACCACTGCTGGCCAACTGCCCCAGAGCAAGAGGGAAAGGCTGTGCTGTGCAGAGCCCACCAGGCAGGATGAGACCAGCAGGGCACGGCCTGCGAGGGGGTCTGGTCGCTGCTCTGGTAGGAGGTGAAGAGCAGCACTGGCTTGGGAAGCGTCGGCTGGAGAGGGCCAGGAGGACACTGGAAGAGCCTTGCAGGGAGGTTGCTCTGGTGGAGCTTCAGGAGGTGTGGGGAGATCCTGGCTGGTGCTGGGGCAAAATGTGCCCCCGATCCCACCAGCTCAGATCCCCGCACCTCCTGTGCCCCAGCACTGCTCCCATCCCTGGTGTTTCTAACGCCAGCCCAGGAACTTCTGGGCCTGCTTCTGTCCAGCTCCTCTGCCTTGGCGTTACCACCCCGGGATGCTGGCATCTCCCCGTGGCCACTGCTCTGCAGCTCCAACCCCTCTCTCCTCATCTCCATGGAGTTCTTTCCCCCCCGTGCCCTGATTTTTACACCAGGTTCCCAACCCTCCTCACTCACACCAGCTGGCTGCTGGCTCCTCCAGCTCTCCTTGCCCTGGTTCAGCCACCTCCTTGGCCCAGCCCTGGTCCCCTCTGCCTTCCCCTCCTGCCCCAAGACTGCAGAGCGTCATGATGGAAGCCCCCAACGTGGCTGGACCACTGACCCATGACACCCATCACTTCTCTGGGTTCCTCACCACACCATTAGAGTCACCATCCCCACGCTGACTTTTCCAGCAGCTTGGGCAGAGCCACCAGCTCACACACCTGCAGCCAGCTGCAGCCCTGCTGGAAAGGGCATTTTAGGGAGATTTCTGTAATTCCCCAGCAAGTACACCATGAAATACTGGATTTAATCAGACATACGGTGCTCCTCTGGGAGTCAGACAGCAGGGCTGCACATTGCTCTGAACCAACCTCCTCCTTTGATAGGTGTTTTGGCTCAGGGCACTCAGCTCAAGGTGACCCCACGGCTGGGCAGGTCCCTCCCAGCCCCCAGGTCCCCTTGAAAGGGAACAGGATGTGTCTTGGAGACCTCATGGGGAGTTCCCACTCCTTGCAAGGGCACTCTTTGGCTACGGACATCTCTGGGGTGCTGCTGCTCCAGGCCTCGTCAACATCAGCAAATACATCACTCCTCTCGCAGGGTTTTTCAATCCCCTTCTCCTGGCATCACGTGGCTGGGGGAGACTCGGATTTCACTCTGCTGAAAGGAAAATGCTAAATCCTTCTGGGTGCACAGAAATGCTGCAGGCATAAACCTTACAACTTAAAAAGCAGAACGCAAGAAACCATACCAGTATGTGCTTTTTTTTTCCTTCTTTTTTTTTTTTTTTCCTCTTCTTCTTCTTCTTCTTCTTCTTCTTCTTCTTCTTCTTAATAAGTCTTAACTTGAAGCTCTGCTCGTGATTCTTGGGCTCTGACTCATGCTTGGGATTATCAGTGCTCTGGGAGCCATCGACTGGCATTTGCAGGGTGCGCTGGAGGGAGGGAGGCAGCCCAGCCCTGCCTGCTATATGTTTCCCCTCAACACCACAAGGATCTGGCTGCAAGATAATCGAGCTCCACCGCCTTTTCCTTAGGGCCCCTCTGTGCTACAGACACAAACTGGAGCGCAGGCAGTGTCTAAAGTTCATGTTCTGGCTGAGCGTTACCAGTTACATCGCTGTGCTCGGTTGCCCACAGCTCGCTTCAGTTCTCCCCTTCTGCGTTGAGATTTTCCAGCCTCGGTCTCTGCACAAAGGCCATTTGAAGGAAAGTCTCTTTGAACATGCTTTGGCCATTTCAGAGTATGAGGGCAGGGAAAAGCAATATCTCCATAATAAACATACCCATTTTTCTTTCAAGGATACAAAACAATCTTCCAATTTTTAGGAGTCTCTACTGCCGAAACTGCTGGGGGTCAGAGCTGACATCTGGCAGGGAATCAGTCCCGACCGAGAAAAACTGCGGAGCCTTCCAGTAAACACTGCGTTTCAGTTGCTGAAAGCTATATCCACCCAGGCACAGCATGCGTTGCAGTGATGGTACCTTTTAATCAACACTTGGAAAGCTCACAAGCAGCCCGAGGAAGGACAAAAACAGCCTCTTGAACGATCTGACCGAACGTCCCCAGCACAAAGAGGTTTCAGCGAGCGGGGTGCACGCGGCCTGGAGTTACCTATCAGCAGCAGATGTTTAGCTGTCCTTGAGAAGGACAATGTGAATGAGATGTATGGAGCCAGGACCACTAAATCCCTCCTTGGCCAGCTTCAGATTATAACAGCTCAACGATACATCACCAACGACTTCCCAGAACTACATAAATACCAAAAAGAATTCGATATAAATCACAGAAGGATTTAGGTTGGGAGGGACGTCTGGAGGTCTCCGGCCCAGCCCCTGCGCAAGCAGGGCTAGCTCCAAAGCCAGGTCAGGGCGCTCAGCGCCTTGTCCAGGCAAGTTCTGAATATGACCAAGGATGGAGATTCCACCAACTCTGCAGCTCATGTCCCAGGGCAACACAACCCAAGCCTCACGGGTGCTGTGCGCCCAAGTGCCTTAGTGCAAGGAGACCTAGTCACCTGCAGGGAATGGAGGAGGAGATGCGAAAGAGAGGCGAAGCCTGCAGAGAAGGCACCTTCACAAGCATCCTCTGGTTGTTTGTGCATGGCCAAAAACAGTGCTGGGGTAGGTATCCGGCCTGGGCAATGAGGGTGTTGTCTCCCCCTCACCTCTCTCCCCAAGGCAGACCCCAGTGCTGCAGCCAGGTGTTGATAAATGTTCCCGAGAGACGTCAGGGTCCCTTCGAGGCCATGGGTGATTGATGCTGTTTCTTGCAGTCATGCCAAAGCCGAGCACCCCACCACTGCACGTGGCTGCGGCTCCAGCCATGAACCCACTGAGAAAGACCCCGTGTTGGCAAAACCTTATGTTGGCAAGACCTCTTTCCATGACAACTGCAGGAAGTGACTGCTGGAGAGAAATGAGCTAATGGAAAGCTGAGACTGGGAGGGGTATGGCTGGTCTCATGTGGGCCCATTCGTTACTCGATCAAACGCAGCACACGCATACATTGGGACCTTCCAGTGGCTGGCAGGGAGCCTGAGCCTGAGCCCCAGCACCCTCGGGCAGGGCTGGCCATGCTTTTCGTGCTTTGAGAAATGTCCCTGCAACAAAAAGCATGGGGCATAGCTGGGAGCATGGCAATCCTACCCACAGTGTGCCCCAAAATGTGGCTCTGCTGAAACGTGTCTCATACTGCTCCAGGATGGAGATGGAGATGGAGATGGAGACCTCCTCCCTGAACTATGCTTAGAGCAGCCAGTGGTGCTCTAGAAGGATGTTGGTGTTTTAACAGCAGCCAGGGCTCAATTTGCAGATTTTGTGAAGGGCCAGTGGGCTCCTGGAGGGCTGGAGCAAGCAGCAGGTACACTACCCCAAGCACACTCTGCAACCCAGCATCCGGCTGGTGGATTTCACGTGAAAATAGTGAAAATAGTTCTGAACAAGGAAGTTGACAGGTCTGGAGGTTTTGATTACCAAAAATTAGACTGAGCAGAGAGTTGATTTGATTCCCAGGTACTACAGAGCCCTGTCCAGCCTCACAACCTGCCTCCTCCTGCCCCATGCCTCGAGATGCATGCCTCTGGGATGCTGCAGCAGGCAGACTTACAGTGGTCTGCATTTCAGACTGTTTGGGGTGATAACTCATTAGCTAGCAATTAACAGATGGTAAACCAAGGCATGAAAACATAAGGGTGCTTGCCCATGGGCAGAGGTGACATCCTTGTCCCTTGCTGCATGATTTCAAGACTGTAACACCGGTATGGAAGATGTGGTGGCCAAACACTAGGCAGTTGCTCAGCAGAGGGATGGGGAGGTGAAATGAAAATTTTAGCCTATACGATGCCAGGCAGGACCAAGCAGATGTACCAGCCTCATCTTCCCAAGACAGTGACAGACCCTGCTCAAGGCGATGCTGTTTGGACCTGAGCATCAGGGCAGGGCAGCAGCAAGGACCTCCGTGTCCCCAGTCTCTCCCCGCTCCATGCCCTCTGGGAGCACGATGGGGCAAACCCAGTTTTCCAGACCCAACTTCAGAGCAGATATGGTGGAAAATTGTGCTCGTCATCACTCCTCACAGACCATGGCCATCCTCCGCAGGGGGGAGCAGCCCTCTGTCCCCCAGGTAGCCCTTGCTGTGCTGGCGTCCAAACGTAGAGCTCTGGGCTCCTCCGCCACCACCAGATCTCCCCTCCCTCTAGCTGATGCAGTGAAGATCTTCCTGTGGGTGCTGCCCTGGGCATTGGGGGATATCCCCCGCTGCAAATACATCTCAGGTTCAAATAGGGGAAAATGGCCTGAGCCAGGAAGGACAAATCTCCATCCCTGCAGCGTCTGCAGCATCGGCTGGACAATGTTGGGTTTGCGCTAGGGCTGGACACCTCCGGGGGCCCCTTCCCCTGTGCGCCATGATCTGCCCTTCACACATAGCTTTCCTTTGAGCTATGCATCCCCTGCGCTCCGCACAGGCACCGTAAAGCCGTGTCACGCCCGCCGGCATCCCGGAGCGAGCAGCGTTTCCTATGACAACGCCGTAAACACGCGCGGCGCCGGATGCTGTCCCCCCGGGGCAGGTGCGGGGCTCCTCCGTAGCTATGGCGAAGGTGTGTTTACAGCGGTGTTTGGCCTGTCGGTGCTACCCCCGGGACAACTGGGGTGCCTGGGCGTGCAACAGCCGGGCAAGGCTGTTCGGGGCGTTAATGGGAACAGCGTGTGGCCCACGCCTGCTGGCCGCGGCGAGGAGACCCACAGAGGGGACCGTGTGCTCGAGGCACCCCTGGGGCTGCCACCCCTTGGTCCACCACATGCCGCTGCGCGGCCCTGGATGCAGTCCCAGGCACTCTTGCTCCAGGCGGGTTTTCTCACCCAGATATTGCGCTATGCAGCAAACGGCGTCTTTTCCACTTGGGCCCCTTGCTTTCTGCCTTCTCCCCTGCTTGTAGGAGCGTGCCCATAACTGTGCCTTCCTGGTGCTGGCCAAATTGCACAGCTTTTCCCCGACAATTTGCAAACTCCAGTGAAAGCTCCTTGTGAGCAAACTCCAGTGAGCCCTTCCCCGCGGGGGCTCATGCTTGGCTCTGCCCTGGCCAAATTGCAAAGGGCTTGGATCTCAGTCGCCGGCGTGATTGCCAGGGGCGGGGAAAGCTTGCCTCGCCTCTATTCTTTCTAGGTACAAAACACGCTTTCAAAAGTCAGAGCCATTTCACTGGCAAGGGGTGGAAGCTGCTAGAGACGTCCAGCTGCCCCAGTTACAATTCCCAGCAAGCCCACGTTCCCAGCCCTGCTCTCTGCATGTTTTGCAGATACATGTATTGGGGATGCGTCCTCTGGAGCCCGGCCAGTGCCACCAGGGTCTGCATGCCCACGGGTCATGCTGCTGCAAAGCTGCTCTGCACTGTTCCTCGCGTCCATCTGTTCCTGGGCTGCTGCTCTTGCTGGAGCACAGAGAGCTTGTGTTTAACAACCGTGTGTCTCCTTCTTCGAGCCCTACATCAATCAGCAGCGAGCATTCAACTCAGTCAGCCCGGCTGTGCACCCTGCGTTGTGGGGTGCTCCTTCACATCTCCCCTCCCCCCCCCCGAAACTGCAGCCCAGAGCCTTTTGTGGGGCTGCAGGTGAGCACAAAATGGGTGCCTGTGCAGAGTCCCAGCAGCTCCTGCATGGCCCCCTGCGCCTTGACGTGTCCCAGCGCTGGGTGTGGATGACAACGTTTTTCGGTTTTCACCCCCTGGATTTCTGGGGGCTGCAGCCATCAGTACTTCCTCTAAAATAAAGTGGGAGCTGAGATTATGCAAGTGGCCGGGCCAGGAAGGGGAGCTCACGGAGGATTCAGCTCACGTCTTCAAGTGGGCATCCAGGCTGGGGACCTCGCAGCTCTTGCAGGGAGCCGGGTGGGTTTGCAGATTATTCGTGCTCCCGAAAGTTTCCAAAGCCGTGGAGGGAGCATGTGGAGCTGGGGGGCACAGGCCCACGGAGGGGCGCAGAGGGGAGCACCTGCTCTCTGTCCCCGAGCTCGTCGCAAGCACCTCGAGGTGCCCTGGTGCTGCGTCTGGGTTTGTGCGCTGGGGTCAGAGCCGGGTCCAGCACAGCCGGGGCTGCACCCGGGGTGGGGGGATCGGCCCGGAAGGGGGGTACGCACGCGGTTTTGCCCCGGAGCAGCCACGCTCGGCTGCACGCTGGGCAAGAACCCCCGCGCCGGGGCCTGGGGGGCGCGGTGTCTGTCCGCGGCCGGGCCTCCGGGCGAGCGCTGTGTCCCCAGGACACCCCGGCTGGGGAGGGGGCCGGGCCGTGCTGTGCCCCCCCGGCCGGACAGCCGCGGGCGCAGGCGGCTCGTTTTTCTGCGAATTCCCCGTGCCGTCCTCCCGGCGGACACCCCACGGCTGCCACCTAACGGCCACCGCGGGCCGAGCGGCGGGGACACGGCGGGCGGTGGCCGCGGCGGCGGGGCCGAGCCGAGCGCACGGCGGCAGCAGCCCGGACCCGCGGGTCCCCGCCGCCTCCCCGAGCCCCGGCACGGGCCCTGTCGGGGCCGGGACCCCTCGGGGAAGAGCATGGGAAGCGGTGCCGGTCCCCGTCCCCGTTCTGTCCCGGTCCCTGTCCCGCTCCCTGTCCCCACCCCTGTCCCCATCCCGTCCCCATCCCGTCCCCATCCCGTCCCCATCCCGTCCCCATCCCCGTCCGAGCCCAAGCACGGCCGCCGCAGGTGTCGGGGGGCTGGGGACAAACAAGCGGGGACCGAGCTGGGAGAACCCCAACGCCACAACTGCGGCGCTTTTCCGTCGCCCCCCGTCGGCTCGGTTCTAACGCCGCTCGGTCCCCCCGTTCCCCACGCCTGCCCTCCCTCCGTCCCCCTGCTGGAGACGGGTCCTCACCTGGCACCCGAGCACGCTCCGGGGGGACGCTCCGGGCCCCCGCTGTGCCGGGGCAGCCCCCACCCCTGCGCCCCGCCGCTGGCCCGGTGCCACCCGGGGTGTGCCACCCCCGTGCCACCCCGGCCCGGCCCTCCGCTCCCCTCCGCGCCCCTCCGCTCCCCTCCCGCCGGAGGCTGCCTTGGCAGCTCCGTCTGCAATTTTGGCAGAGCCGCACCAGAATTGGAGAGAGCGGCGAGGGAGAGAAATTACACACACACACACACACACACAAAAAAAAAAAAAAGGAAAAAAAATACAGCCCAATAGCCTGGAGAGGCTTGTGTGTTTGCCCTTTCGTCATGACGTAGTGTCCTGTGCCTCTCTCCCCCCTTCTCTCGTTCCTTTTCCCCTCCCTCCTTCCAACCCCCACACCCCCCCTTCCCCTCACATCCTTGGAAGCAACAATTAAGCAGCTCTGGGATAAAACACACTGACTGCGAGAGCACGGGGGCATTGCTTCAAGAGATGGCAAGGCAGGCAGCTGCACCCCTCCTTCCCGGAGTCCTCCTCCTCTTCTCCATCCTCCCGGCTTCCCAGCAAGGAGGTAAGGAAAGAAAAGGCTCCTTCCCCTTAGCACAGGGAGGCTCTGCCCGGACCTCCCCATCCTCCCCCGGCCGAGGAGGGACGAGCAGCCCCTGCCCTGCCTTGGGGACAACGGGGGGCGGCAGGGCAGCCCGCCTGGGTGCCACCTCCCCGAAGGGCTCCTTGCTCCCCGCATGCCATGCCCAGGCAGGGTGGGATGGCACCCAGGGGGGACGCACAGCTCTCCGGGGCGGCACTGCCAAGCACTTTCTGGGGGGGGCTCCAAGGCGCCGCATCCTGCCCAGGCATTGGGGATGTGCAGGCAGGGTGGCCACCGCAAGTGCCAGGGGCCGGGGGGCTGGCCCCCATCGCCCACCGGTGTGATCCCGGTGTGAGATGGGTGTGTGTGTGTGTACGTGCATCCCGCAGCCCGTGTGTGCAAGCTGCTGCACGGTGGCCGTGGCAAAGCCCCTGGCTGGGCACCACTGCAGAGCACCATGGCCTGAGACCACAGTGCCTGGTCTGGCCCCTGCGCCGTCCTCTTGTGCTTGTGTCACCAGTGTCGGCGTGGCTGTGTATGTCCCCAGTGCCACACAGACCCCGGCTGGGCAGCACTGGCTGCAGGGGCTGGGTGACACCTCTGGCACACACACATGCACGTGCATGTGCTGGGGCAGGGGACAAAAGCCACCGCGTGCCGGGGTGCACCCCCTGAATCCTGCTGCACGGCGGGAGGGAGCTGGAGCAGCTCACGCAGCAGGTGCCTGCCCGTGGGACAGCTCGTGTTTCGTGGCGGGGCCATGAGCACGCACCGGGGAGAGCTGCTCCCGGCACAGACTTAGAGCTGCCCACAACGGCAAAACTGGGCAAAGGGCTGCGAGGTGGAGACGGTGTGCTTCGGGGTGGGACAGGAACCTCTGATGGGGCTGGGTTGAAGGGGGACAGTGCCCGTCTGCCTGCACGGGGAAAATGCAATGGCTAAAGGGGCAGAGGCAGCAGCAGTGATGGGGACAGTGCCAGAGCCATTGCATGGGGCCAGTGGAGTGGGGACAAGGCAGGGTCCTGTGGGCAGGGGAGGGCAGTGCCAGTGCTGAGTCAACCCCTGCCCAGGGCAGAGCCCTCAGGGCTGCTGTCTGCAGCCAGCAGCTCCATCCACCAGTGCCCTGCTCTGCTCCCAGGACCCTGGCCCCAGGCTGGCCTGTCCCCCGCCGTGCGCACAGGGTCATCCCCCAGCGGTGCTGAGCCAGGCATCTGTGGAGCCGAGCTGCTGTCAGTGCCCGATCCTGAGTAGCTGCAGCCTGGGACCCAGGAGCCATCCCTGATGGGATGCAGCTCAGTCCTGGCCACTCTCCGTGCCTGGCAGTGATGCTCTGTGCTGGCTTTGCTTAACCATGGTGGCTTTGCTCACCAGCTCTCATGCAGCTGCCATTTGGGGCAGTCTCAGTGACTTTGGCCCCAAGGTGAGATCCCACAGCAGACTGTGAGCGTCTGGGGCTGCTGGCCCCACTCCAGACCCTGGCTCCCTCTGCAGGGGTGGTTGCTGCTTTGGGAAGCAGCTCCCCGAGGAGCTGGTGTTGGAGGTGGTCCCAGAGCTGATGGGGACACTGGAGAACATTTCCCCATGGAGGAGCGACCGATGTCCCTGCAGCCTGGAGTGCTGCTTGGCACTGGGCAGGCTCAGCTCTGCTCAACCAGCCTTGGGACAGAGGCATGGCCAGTGGCACCCACAAGGGTGGTGGGGGTGCACCCACCTGGAGGGGGCTCAGCCAAGGGGGTGAGCTGGTGGCATTTGGGAGGCTCCCAGCAGTGGCTGGGGCTCAGCCCATGCTGCTCTGCATCCCTCTGGGCAGCAGGGTTGTTCAAGGGGTTGTGCATGGCCCATGGGCCGGATTCAGGCTGCTGTAGGAGATGCCAAGTGCGGTGTTTGGAGGGGGGCACCCATCCTTCAGTGCTTCCCGGGGAGCGACACCCCAGGGAAGACAGAGGGACATGGGGGTCCCAGTCCTGCAGGTTCAGGGGCGCAGGAGCAGCTGGGCTGGGCAAAGAGGTGCTGGCAAAGGGTACAAATTCAGCCCACGGCACCTTCATCTCCTCCAGGCCTGGCCCAAGCAAGGCCACCAGGAGGGTCTGTCAGAGCTCAGTCTGTGTCACTTTGTGTGCTGGGGACTGTCCCAGCTGCGATGGCATCTCCCCTCCCCGCCACCGCAGCAGCCTGGCGGGGCTGCTCCCTTTGCAGGAGCCCGCAGGGTGCGGGCTGTCCGCAGGCACCCGGAGATGAAAGCTGAGGCTCGGGGGCTGGATGGGAGCCAGGCTCTGGAGGCTGCCTCCCGCTCTCCCGTTAGTGCTCGCTCCCGCCCGGCCTCCCGAGCTGCTACCAGTAGGCTCGGGACGCGGCACGGCTTCAAAGTTGCCTGGAGACTGCATGTTTCCAAAACCCGTTCTCCCAAAAAAGCAAACAGCAAGAGGGAAACGTCTGCCGCAGTTGAGTGCTGAGACTCCTGCGGGAAGAGGACGGGGTGGGTCTATGGAGGCGCGGGGCTGAGGACACAGGGCAAGGGGCTGAGCTGCACTGGAGCCCAGGCTGTGCGCGCCCATCCTGTTGTGGGTCCTCAGCTGGGTCTTGGATGTGGGAAGAAATAAGCTGTTGAATACAGAAAACAGCTGCATTTCTCACTTGGACTGGAATCTGCAAGTAATGCTGCAGGTAGTGGAAACAGGATAATAGCAATAGTGGTCAGAATGAAATAGTGCAGCTGTAGTAGTGACCAAACAGTACAGAAATATGGAAAAAAAAGCCCATTTTCTATAAACAACGCCCCACACCAGATTCTGAAGCTCCTCCATGGGTTATCCCCTGCTGCAGCGGGGGCTGTACATTCAGATGCAAATTCTTGGAAAGCTTTGGAATTAGATCCCTGGGGTGCAGGTCCAGCCGAGCCCTAGCCCTGTGGGGAGAAAAGGGGATGTGGGAGAAACTCTCCCTTCCCAGCCTGCCAGCAGCCTCTGTGCAGGAGCAGACACAGGGCAGGGACCCTTCAGCCCCAGCAGGGCTGTGACTCAGTTTTCCTATCCCCGATGTGCCAAGGAGAGGGCAGAGGGCCCCCATGCCAGGATCTGACCCTGAGCCGGGCAATGGGCAGCACCCGCCTCCTCCCTGCGGGGTGTGGGACAAGTGCAGCCATGGTGTTACAGCCCTGGAGCCGTCCCCGTAGCCCCGTGTGGCCCTGGTGCAGCAGCGCAGGGTGCGTGGGTCCGGCCGGGGCACGGAGCTGACCGCTTTTGGTGTCAGAACCGGCCGGGAGCAGCATCCTGCAGGGCTCCTGAGCAACGGCCTCATCTCCCCCAGATCCACACGGCCGTCCTGGCTCGTGCCAAGGCAGGCGGTCCCCATCCACCTCCTGACCTGGGCATGGAGGGGGCTGGTGAACCCCCGGACACCAACACCTCCTCTTTAACCCTCCAGAACACGCATGGCCACAAGGTGCTGGGACTGCGTGGAGCCGAAATGGGAGAGGCATGAAGGGCTGAGCACAGCCTCTGCAAACCCCCTGGGGAGCCCCGGGGCAGGTGTCCCCTGGGCCTTTATGTCCCCGCGCACCCTGGGAGGACAGCGAGCTGCACAGCCTCCTCCCGGCTTCGCTGGGGGGGCTCTGCCAGGCAGCAATGGGGCGGGGGGCCAGGGGCTCCCCAGGGCGCCCAGCATGCCCCCTGTCAGCACCAGGGTGCTGCCTGGCCACGGGGACTGCTCCTGGGGACGCTGCGGGGGGTGTCCACGCAGCCGGCCGTGGCCATCCCCTCACGGCGGGGCGGGACGGGGAGGCTGGGCGATGTGTGGATGATGTTTGGGAACAGGCAAAGGAGCTGGGCTTTGTTTTTCCAAACTGGTGGGGGGGGGGGGGGGGGCAGGCGGGGGAATGTGCCGGGAAAGGGAGCTGCTCCATAAGGCCTGGCTGGCTGCCGCCCGGCTGGGCTGGGCTGGGGCGGCGGGGTGAGCCGGCCGGTCAGCGGGGAGAGCGATGACCGAGCGCGGCCGCTGCGCTCCAGGGACGCCAGCTGTGACGGGGCCGGATTCGTGCCCCGAGCCGGCGGTTTGGGGATGCGCGAGGCCAGATCCTGCTGCTTGGCACCACTGGGGCACGTCGGCTGGGCGACACCTCTGTGTGTGTGTGTGTGCACGTGGGGGTGCTGGCGTGGGGAGCTCCAAGCCTGATGCATCCCCTGACGTGTGCGGGGATGTTGGCATGTGTCCTCCACGTGTGTGTCCCGGCACTCGTCCTTCGCCTGTGCGTGCATCCCAACGGGGGTGCGCGTGTCCTGACGCCTCACCCGTGCCTGTGTGCCCCCCCGAGATGAGCACCTGTCCCCATGAGGCAGGGATGGGACTCTGTCTCTGCTGCTCCGTGTGGTGGAGGACACCCATGAGCAGGATGCAGGGGACACCCTTGTCACTGCCATGCCGGGGGCTCCACGTGCAGCACTGGGTGCCCCCCCGGCTGGGTGCCAGCTCTGCCACCCAGCTGCCACCTGTCCCAGAGCTGTGCCACTGCCTGCACCCAGCTTCTGGGGGTGCCAGGTGCCCCCTGGCCACTGTAACCTACAGAAACCCCCAAATCCTCCTGCCATCCCCATTAAGAGTCCCCCACAGCCCTGCCAGCCCCACCACAAATCCCTTTGCAAGCCCCCCAGTGCCAGAAAGCCCTGCCAGAGGCAGAGTATCCCCTGCACTGCATCCTTGTACCCCAAACCCTGTCTCCACCCCATCCATTGCCACGATGGAGCAGGGAACATTGATCTGCCGCACGGTGTCCTGCAAGAGACAGAGCAAGGGCTAAGCTAAGCACCCCAAAAACCATCACTGTGGTGTCTGAGCACCACCGCTGAGCTCCAGCTCAAGCTGCCTGCCCTGGAAAACGGAGGGGCCTGGGAGCTTCTCGCTGCGCAGGGACGGACAGAGGGACACAGAGCTGCCAGGAGGTGGTTCTGGAGACGGCACTGGCTGGGTGATGGGATGGGGTTTGGGCAGCAGAGCTGGATCCCAGCCCACTCTCCCCCCCGGTGTAGGGCCAGATCCTGCTGCCACCCCGCCAGACCCTGGGGCAGCTCCAGACCTCATCACCACCGTATTGCTGGAGAAATGGAGGTGTGCAAGGAAAGGCAACTCCCTGCCCTCGGCCCTTGCCACGGGGCTGTGCATCCTGCCTCATCTGGAAAGAGCTGCACCCATCCCAGGGGTGCCCCCTCCCTCCCCCCAGTCCTGCTGGACACACAAATCCCTGTGGGGGTTTTAATGAGGGTCTCTTCTCTTGCAGGGGTTCCTGGTGCTATCCCGGGAGGGGGAGTCCCAGGAGCAGGCTTTTTCCCAGGTAAGGGGACCTGGGCAGTGTGGGGGCATCACAGGGATGGGCAGGCCCTTGGGGGGGCACCCAGGGCACCTCTGAGCCCAGCAGAGCAGGACCAGGGTGCTGGGACACCCTGTCCTGGGCGGCTGCAGCACCATGGCATGGGGACAGGGCTGTATCAGCCTTACGCTGGGGGTCACCAGCCCAGGGCTGGCATCTCCACAGCCCTGGCCACAAGAGGCAAAGGCCCAGGGTGACAGCCTGTCCCCGGTGCTCTGGCTAAAGGCCTGGAGACACCACAGGGGACACCCCATCTGCTTGTGTCCCCAGACCCCCAGTGTGGGCAGGGCTGGGTGGGAGCTTGCAGGGGTGGGTGCTAAGACTGTGTCGTTGCTCGCAGGTGCTGGGGTCGGAGGTTTGGGAGCAGGTGAGTGCCGGGGACCCTTCTCTGGGGTGGGGAGGGGGTGACAGGGCAGAGGCTCAGCCTGTCCCACCCGGTGTCCCCATCCCGGGATGCCTGCAGAGGGGACACACTGCAGGGAAGGGCACATCTGACCGTTCTCCCTCACTCTCCCCCAGGGCTCGGGGCTGGAGGAAAACCTCTCAAACCAGGTAAGAAGCCTTTCCCTCATCTCTCGCCGACTGTGCCAGCAGCCAGGATGCAGGAAGAGGCCGTGGGGACGGGATGTTCCCTGGCACCTGCCCATGCTTTCTGCCCTGCCCTGCTGTGCTCACCAAGCTCTCGACAGCCGCAAGGGCTCCATGCGCCTTCATCCTTGTCCCCAGCTTCAGCGTGCTGCCACCCCCTCTCCAGCTGTCCCCAAGCCCTGGTCCTCAGGTGTCCCCTGCCTGCCTGCACTTGTGGCTGGGCAGCTTTTGCTGGGGTTCTTCTGGCCCAGAGAGGAGGGGACAGGCAGGGCCACCACTAGGACAGGGAGGGGATGCAGGCAGGAGGATGCACAGCACTGGGCCTTTTGGGGGACTCCAAGCCTGGGGCAGGTCAGGGAGGTGCTGGGGCAGCACGGGCCGGTTGGTTTGGTGCTGGTGGAGATGCCCAGAGCCCCGTGGCCCGGGGGGAGATGCTCTCGGATGGGGACCGCTGTGCCTGGGGCAGGGTGCGCCGGCCTCCTCGGCCCAGCTCCGCGCCGCAGGAGCGCCAGCCCCAGGCGGGGGCCTGCAACCTCCGTTTACTCAGATTTCAGCTCGTGGAAAGAAAAACAAGGCCCTTTATTTCAGCGTAATTAAAACCAAACGCGGTGCAGCCGCGAAGCCCCAGCCGGAGCGGTGTCCGCGCCGTGAGCCAAAGGCAGTGGAATTTGCGCCTGGAGGGAGCGAGCGCTGATTAGCCCCAGATGTTGGAAGGCAGCGCTGGCCCAGCCGGAGGGACTCATTCCTCAGCCTGAAACATTTCGGCTCCATCCCCTCGTGGCCTGGCGGGGTGGGGGGCGGGCGAGGCGGAGCAGAGTGGGAAGGGAAGGCGGCAGTGATCAGTGATCGGGGTGGGGACGCGTGCCCCATGCCACCATGGCCGGGTCCTGTCCCTGTCCCCCATGCCCATCCTTGGGGCTGTGGTGGGCTGGGAGCACCGGCAAGCGAGGCGAGACCTCTGGAGCAATCTGTCCTACCAGGATGGTGCAAATGGGGGCCTCCCGCTCAGCTTTTCCTGCTGGGGAACCATCCTGTGCACATCCCCATTCAGCACAATGGCCGGATCCTGTCCTCCCTGCTTTGCACAGGGAGCAAGGAATGGGGTGGCCGGCAGGGGAAGCCCACAGCTGGGTGCTGGAGCTGTGTGGGACGGAGATGGGCAAGGGTGGCAGCACCCCAGCCCCTTCCCTGTCCCCGTACGGGTGCTTCTGCTCCCCCCCAGCCCCTCTCAGCCCGCTTCTCTTTCCAGGGGTCGGTGGCCTCGGGGGACTTGGCCCTCTTGGCCTCCAGCCAGGTGAGCATGGACAAGGACTGTCCCCAGTGCAGTGTCCCCGGAGAACCTCCCCAGGGACTGCGGGTGGCCCATCCCCATCAGTTGTAGGGCAGTGAGGTAGCTCCACCACCACGTCCACCCACGTGGGCAGGCTGGGCAGCCCCATGCAGCAACAGGGGAGGGGGGCCCGTGTCCCCACGGGGTTGGCAGCAGGGTGACAGTGTCCGCACGTGGCACGCACAGCAGTCCGAGACACCACAGGGTGCCTGGGCGGCAGGGGTGCAGAGGGCAGCAGGTTTTGGAGGGGATGTAGGGAGAAGAAGTGCAGGGCACAAGCCAGGCCGGCACCGCAGAGCTGTCCCCGCGCAGATGCCACCTAACCCTGCCTTGCACCGCCTCATGCCAGCTCGCCACCCCTCACCGCCACCGCAGCCTGGGGGTGCAGGCACCTTCTTGCTCCCCAGGGCTCACCCTGCCCCTTCTCCCCTCGCAGGTGCTGCAGGTCTGCTCCCAGGAGGTGCCTTCCCCGGGGGCATCTTCCCAGGTGCTGCATCCGCAGCCGCTCTTAAGGCTGCTGCGAAAGCTGGTGAGTGCTCAGGGTGCCTGCTGCGATGCTGGGGGGCAACACTGGGCTTGGGCATCCTCAGGGCTCTGGGGGTCCCCTCTATGCCCAGCCTTTCCTGAGGATGGGGGGCTGCAAGCAGGAGATGCTGCTCGCTCTGCCAGCCCCACCTGGTGCCTGTTCTTGTGCTGAGAAAGGGGCTTTGGTCAAGCTGGAGCCACCGGGAGCATGAAGCCCCCTGCCCTGGGACTGGGTCCCTTGCCCAAACCTGGGGGACCCATCTCCGGTGCTCCTCGGGGTGTCCCCTGGGGCCATCCCTTCCTTTGGCACCTCTCCGGCCACCCACAGCCCAAAGGTGGCATCTCACCCTGTGCCCTCCTTTTTCCCAATGTCGCCAGGTGCTGGTCTTGGTGGCGTGGGTGGAGTTGGTGTTCCTGGAGGCCTCGGGGTCCCCGCAGGTAGGAAACACCCCGTCCCCGCACCCCGAGCCCGTGGCAGCGCTGTGTGGGTTCTCAGGGCTCTCTGCCACCCGCAGGTGCTGTGGTGCCCCCAGGAGGGGTGCAGCCTGGGGTCGGCGCGGCAGCGAAGCCCCCCAAAGTACCAGGTGGGTGCATGGCCCAGAAGGGGCTGGTGGCGGTGGGGAACGACTCTGGCTGGGGGCTCACTGCTGCCTTTCTCATCCCACAGGTGCTGGCATCCCTGGAGCCTTCCCGGGCGGTGGCGTGCTCCCTGGCGCAGGTGAGCTGGGGTCCCCATCCTGCGGCAGCACCCTGACCTCTGAAGGGGTCCCCATCCCATGGGAACACCCCATCATCTGAGTGGGTCCCCATCAATGACAGTAACCCAGCCTGCAAGGGTGGCCCCATCCCTTTGCACCATCCCAACATCCAATGGGGTCCCCATCCTGTGGGAACACCCCAGATTTCAAGGGGACCCCCATCCAACAGCAGCACCCATCCCTTGAGGGGGTTCCCATCGCATGGTGGCACCCCAGCCTGCAAGGCAAAGCCCCTCCAAAAGCAACACCCCAACCTCTTGGGGTTTTCCTATCCCACAGCAGCACCCCAGGCTCCAAGGAGGTCTGCATCTAATAACACTGCCCAAACCTCTGAGGGTGTCCCCATCCTGTTGCAACACCCCAGTCTCTGAGGGGATCCCCACCTACCAGCAGCACCCCAATCTCCAAGGGGGTCCCCATCCCAAGGCAGCACCCCAGTGGCCGACCCTCCTAGCTGGCATCAGTGGTCTCATGGCCAGCTGTGCCCTGGCCTCATGTCCCCGTCCTGGTGTGTTCAGTCCCGCTGGGACACTGCTGCCAGCCTGCAGCCAGCACTTTTCCTAAAGTGACATCTCCGTGGTGCCAGAGGCAGGGGCCCGTGGGAGCAAGCGGCACCAGCACGGGACATGGAGCGGAGCTGGCGCAGGCCATGTGGGGCCGGCTTGCCCGGCCAAGGGCTGTGGGGGGAGGAGACGGGTGGCGGGGGCAGGAATTCCTCACTGCAAAGCAATCTGGGGAGGAAAACTTGTGAAAACAAGATGTTTCGACATTGTCAGAATGGGAAGTGTGTTGTTTCTGGTCAGGAATGTCTTTCCATGTCTGAAAATGCGTGAGTTATAATGAAAGACATTTGTAAAAGGGGGGGGCTGGAGAGAAAAATACAAACAAACAAAAAAGAACAACCCAAGCACTGTCAGGCAGAGCAGCGCCCAGCAGCACTCTTTTTCCCTGGTTGCCTCTGGAGGGTGAGGGCTGGGGGGGGCAGGACCCCACCTCCAGCCTGGGGGGGGGCTCGGGTGCCCCACAGCTGGGGCTGGCTGCGGGGAGCACGTCCCCTCCGGCTGTGCCGGCGCTGGGCGCAGGGCGTCCCCGCACACCCCTGGGTGCTGAGCCAGGGCAGGCTGGCAATGATTTGGGTGGGGTGGGCGGTTGGGTCAGGGCAGGAACAAGGTCTGGAGGTCTTTTCCTTTGCACTGAGCCAGAGAACATGGGTCTGGGGTACCAGCAACACCACGAGGCCCCACCACGCTCACCCGTCCCCTCTGCTCCATCCCAGGTGTCCGCTTCCCTGGCGTAGGGGTGCTGCCCGGCGTTCCCACTGGCGCTGGCGTCAAGGCGAAAGGTCCAGGTATGTCCCTGCTCCTCCGCGCATGGCAGGGTCCAGGGCTGTCCCCAGGCCACCCCCCCGGGCTGACCAGGCAGGACATCATGGGCTGTTGTGGAGCCCTGGGGACCAGCCCCACGACTCACGGGGACGTTTGTGTTTCTCCCCAGGAGCAGGAGCCTTCGCAGGAATCCCCGGTGAGTGTCCCCTCTCTCCCGCCTGTCCTTCTCTTCCTTTCCAAGCTTCTCCATCACTGCCGTGGCCTCCTCACACCAGAAGGTGCCTCAGGGGCTTCCCAAGCCGTGGCCGGGGAGCCGGGGTGCCGCGGGCACCCCCCTCTCACAAGGTCTGGTGGCAGCCTGGGCAAGGGCTCCAGGTGAGCGTCTGCTGTTGGCTTTGCAGGACTGGGAGGCTTTGGAGGCCAGCAGCCTGGAGTCCCTCTGGGGTATCCCATCAAAGCTCCCAAGCTCCCAGGTAAGCGGCCACAGCCAGCAGGGGTGCGGGTGAGGGCCCCGAGCAGCGCCAGGGGGACCCCACGTCCTCACTGCCCCGGGCTGAGCCCCGGTGGCCCTGGGTCCCCCGGACCCGGCAGTGCTGGCGCTGGTAGGGGACAGCAGGACGGAGCCGGGCACCGCTGGGCGGGCGATTCCAGCTGCCGCCCACAGCCCCGAGGGCAGATCCTGCCCGGGGCTGCCGCTGCTCCTGCTCCCGGCCCCAGGGTGATGCTGTGCCTTCCGCTGGCTGCCAGGCGCGCCAGGGACAAGCAGGAGTGCTCTGGGGATGTGCGCTGGGCAAGGTCATCCCAGGCTGGCTCCACAGCCCCCTCCTGGCACCAGGCACATCTTTCCAGGAATCCTCTGCTTCCTGTGGCTCCTGGGGGCCAGGGGATGTGCTGGGCATCACCAGACGCTCACCCAGGCTGAATGTCCCCTCTTGGGGACCGCTAACCAAGGCCACCACCAGCAGGCTGGCAGTGGGGACGGAGCACAAGGCAGGTCTCCCTCTTCACTGCCCGCAGAGATGATGCTCAGCCCCAGCCCAGGGGCGCTCAGCACCCCTTTCCCAACCAGTGCTGCTCCAGTGGCATCTGTCACCTGTCCCCACGCTGGGTGCCAGACCTGCCTGTCCCCAGCCAGCCGTGCCCGGCAGGGACAGCAGCAGGATGGCAGTGCCAGGTGGGAGGGACCGGGTGGCACAGCCTGTCTGCGGATGCCAGCAGCTGGCGGGCCCACCCCGGTGACATCCAGAGCAGGAAGAGGGGAGCCAGATCCGGCCAGGGATCCGCATCCCTGGGGTGCCAGAGTGAGAGGAGGTCCACGGGCTTTATCCTGGGGTGGAGCCCACCCCGGGGCACACATCCCTCCCCACCACGGGCGCCAGACCCAGCAGCTCCGCCGGCTTCCCCCGCCAGGGCCCACAGCCGCGAGCGGCAGCAGAAATACTTGGCCAGCGCCCGCTTCCTCCCGCAGAGGCTCGTTACGCTCGTTAGGGCGACCCAGCCCCGCGGAGATCGGATGCCGTCTGGCCGCCCGGCCCCAGACTGCCTTTCATGGGGTGCCTGGCGCGGGCACCTGGCCACGTCCCGGCGGCCCCGCCAGTGGCCTGCAGCCCAGACGGGGCTGACCCACTTTCTGGGGAGCCGCCGTGCCTAAATCAGAGGAGGGAGCCCCACCAGCAGCGAGTGGCTGCGTCGCCCCCTCCCTCCCTGTGGACCCCTGTCCCTGTGGCTGCAAGGCAGGCAGTGGCGGTGGTGGTGCCACCCCTTGCAGGGTGCAGTAGGATGGCGGTGCTGTCCCCCAGTGCGGTTTCAGGTGCCGGGTGCATCCCTGTCCTCCCCGGGATCCCTCCTTGTCACTCCCCAGCAGCTTGGGGACACGCTGGGCTGGCTGTCACAGCCGTCACGGCTCTTGGTTTGAGCAGGGTAATGCTGCAGGTGGGCTTGGGTGCTGCTGAAAGATGTGTGACACGTCCCTGTGTCCCCCGTGTCCCCCGAGCTGCATGCCGGAGCTGGTGAGCGCAGGTCAAGAGGGGACGAGGGGAGAGCACTGAAAACGACATGTTCAGAGGAAAGTCTCCTTTCTGGAGGGATTGCTGAAAATGCCCCAGGCAGCTCCCGCTCCGGGCTGCCCTGACTCAGGAGGGGTCCCCAAGGCCACCCCACTTTCTGGGGGCACAGGCTGATGCTGTGGCTGAAATCAGGGTCCCACCTGGTGTCATAGGGAAGGGAATGGTGCCCCAGAGCCCAGCCACACCAGGGGTGGTCTCAGGGCTGGGAAAACTGGTTCCCATGCCAGCTGCTGTGTCCATTGGCATTGGTGATGCTAGTGGCTGTCCCTGTGCTGGCACCAAGGGGGTGAGCACCAGCCGGGTGGGTGGCAGTGGCTCTGCGGAGCTGGGCTTGGACCAGCAAAACCCCTGGAGTCCCAAGGGCTTGGATCTTAGGTGCCATCTCCACAGGTGTCACCCAGTCAGTGTCGGGCGGCCCTGGGGCAAGCCAGGCGCTGGCGGCGCCGGGTGCCACTGGGGACCCCGGGCACAGCTGCCGGCTGCGGAGCCCGTCCAGCCTCATGTGGCACCTGGTGGAAACGGCTGGCGGGGGGGGAAATGTGGTACGCACGTGTGGCTGCGGGAGGGGACGCCTGCAGCGACGCCTTCTCACGAGCATCCTGGCCACAGGCGCCGGCCCTGCCCGTGGCTGGGGAGCTGGGTGTCCGCAGGGCACCCCCGCCGTGCGCGGCCCCAGCTGCCACCAGCAGGGACGCGGCAGCTTGTCCCTGCTCCTCGGGCTGCAGCCACCGCCATGCGGAGAGGCGGGCATCCCCACGCTGTCCCATGCGACGGGACACTGCTCTTTCGCAAGGAGCCATCTCCCCGGCCGCGATGTTCCTTCTCGTAATCCTCCCCCCCGTCCCTTCTCGCCGACCTCCTAATGAGGTCACATTTCAGCGGAGGCTCCCAAGCCCTGATTCCAATTAAATCCTCGCGTTTGGAGCTGGCCTTGGCGCAGCCAGCCGGGTACGGCTCTCGCCGCGGGGCTCCTGGGGGGCCCCCTGCTGAAGCGGGGTCACGGGAGGCTCCGGCAAACACACGCTCATGTTGGAAACCAGCTCTGCGTGCTGCAGCCCTCGGCACGGGGTTCACTTCTGGAGCTGCTGCGGAGAGGGGCACCTCCGGGAGGTCCCGTCACGAGGTGGGGGCACACCCCAAAAAAGACTTTCCTGACTTGGAAGGAGCCCTGGTGCTGAGGGCTCGCCTTGCACAGCCAGCTGGCAAAGAGGGGCTACACCGCGGGGCAGAGGGGGCACGGCCACCGGCAGCCAGGTGCTAACCAGCCGCCTTCTCTCCTCTCCAGGTGGCTATGGATTGCCCTACAGCACTGGTAAGCTGCCCTATGGTGAGTGCTCATAGCCCTTGCTCCACGGTCGTAGCTGCTCACAGCGCCTAGGCTTTGCGAGGGGCACCCTGACCCGGGGCAAAGCGACCCACGCTGGGTGGGGACGCAGGCAGGGCAGAGGGACGGGGATGGCGTGGTGCCCACGGGCACCCCCCCCCCCCCCGCTGGGCATCCCGTGCCATGGGGCCAGCAGCCAGCAGCTCTTGGCTCGTGCTGGCTAGGATATGTCCCGTGCTGCAGCCAGCTCTGCTCGGGGAGGTTTGAGGCGGCATCTCCAGCCTGGGGCTGGCTTGGGTGTCCCCAGCATGTCCCCAGATGTGGGGCTGGAGCTGCTGTCTGCCTTGCCCCCCCTCTCGAGGGCCAGATGCTGACCTTGCTGTGCTTTCTCTTTGTGTTTGCAGGTCTCGGACCTGGCGGGATAGGAGCAGGACTTGGTGCTGGAAAGGCTGGGTACCCCACTGGGACAGGTACGGCCCTTTCCCCAGCAGTCCTGGGGGGTGGCAGGGACCTGCAGAGTATGGCAGGGGGGGCAAGCACCCCCTCAGCTTCACCAGTCACTGGATGGGATACTCAGCACTGTCTGGTGGCCCCAGGGTGGCCAGAGAGGGGCTAGGAACAGCCTGGGGTGGGCTGTGTCACCTTGCTAAGGAGAGGGGGCAGCTGCTGGTGGGAGGCACCAGTCCCCAGGACTGGGGGGGCTGTGCTGGGATGGCCACAGGTCCTCAGCATCTCCTCGTGTCCTTCCCCAGGAGTTGGAGCACAGGCGGCAGCAGCGAAAGCAGCAGCTAAGTACGGTGAGTACCCTGTATACTTAGTACCCTGTTGTGCTCCGTGGGCACAAACGGGGCCCATGTCCCCGCCTGGGTGGCTGCTGTCCCCCTCCCAGGTTGGGGGACCGGTGGTGTCCCCTCCCCGAGCTGACGTCCCCTTTTCCCCCCACAGGAGCCGGTGTCCTGCCCGGGGTTGGCGGCATCCCAGGGGTGGGCGGCGTGGTGCCCGGCGTCGGCGTTGTCCCAGGAGTTGGAGGTGAGGCTGGGCTCAGCCCTGGGCTGCGGATGCCGATGTGTCCCCCCGTCCACACTCCTGATTCTCTCCTGCTACCCCGGCAGTTGGAGGGCCAGCGGCTGCAGCGGCAGCAGCGAAGGCAGCGGCGAAGGCAGGAGCCTACGGTGAGTCCCTGCTCTCGGCACGGCTGAGCAGTGCTGGCGTGGCTTCGCGGGGTGCTTCCCTCTGGGATGCTCGCCCAGCCCAGTGGGCTCCACATGGCTCCAGCATCTGCGTGCCCAAGCTTGGGGCGAGTTGAACCCCTCTGCTGAGCCATTGTGGGCTGCAACCCCCCCCCCCCCAGGGCTGCAGGGGGGCTTTCCCCCTTCTTGCAGAAGCTTGGCATTGCAAAGCCTCCGCTGCCTGCTCTGAAGGACATGGGGACGTGGCAGGTCCAGGCTGTGCCGCGAGGCAGTGACAGCTCCCGCAGTCCTGCCGGGAGGGCGTCTGCAGCGGGCCATGGCTCGCGAGCAGAGGGACAAGCTCGGCTCTGCGGATCGCATGCTCGCTGCTCCCCTCGTTGGCAGAGGGAGCCAGTTTCGCAGGAGCAGGCACGCGCTCATTGGAGCATCCAGAGGAAATGCGTCAGCCCCGGGAGCAGCTGGGATTTATGAGCCCGTCCTTGGGGGACCTCGGGGTCCTGCCAGCTGCCACCAGCTCCCGAGCGGCCACGTGGGCTCCCAGGCTGGGAGCTGGGAATCCCCTGCCCGGGTGCGTGCGTGCAGTGGGGCCGTCGCACGCCCAGGAGTGGAAGCATCCTGGGGCTCGGTGCGGAGCAGAGCAGCAGCCAGTGAAATCAGGGGGATTTGTTGTTGCTGGAAGCCCACACCATGCCCGTGCCTGCTGGGCAAGTGGGAGCGCATCTGCCCTGGCCTCTGGTGCACCCCATCCCTGGGGGATGCGCATGTGGGCACTGGTCCCGTAGCAGGTATTTTGGGAGGTGCTGAGCCCGTTGATTCTCCAGCCTCTGGCTTTGCTTGAGGGGTCCACAGCCACATGCTCTGGGGCCGGCAGCATGGGGCATTTTGGGGTGCTCTGACTGCTCTGCTTCCCTCCAGGTGCAGGAGTGCTGCCCGGTGTCGGCGGTGTGCCAGGCCTTGTGCCTGGTGTCGGTGGTGTCCCCGGCTTGGTGCCCGGTGTCGGAGGTGTCCCCGGGGTGGCAGGTGACTGTTCCTGCGAGTGCTGTCCCCGCTGCAGGTGGCACGGGGGCAGGTGGCTCAGGGTCCCTCTCTCTCCTGTCCTCAGGAGTTGGAACGCCAGCGGCAGCAGCAGCAGCAGCAAAGGCAGCTAAGTATGGTGAGTACTGTAGGGGGCAAGGAGACCCTCGGCCACCCCATTATCCTGGGGACCCCTCTGTGGGACTTGGGGTGCCACCAGGCAGGTGGCTCTGCCCTGGAGATCGCTCCCAGTGGATCTTCATGGGGAAGCATCCAGGTGCTGGATGTGCCCAGCCTGGCTCCCAGCTGCTCTGCCTGGGCCCACCTTTGTCCCCTGCCTTTGTCACTCCCCAGGTTTCTGCAGGCCGTGATGCCACTGGTGTTTCATGGGGGTGAATGGATGAGACCAAACTGACTTTGTTTGCTTCTTGTCTGAAATTTTTGGTTTTGTTCCAAAAACCAGTGGGATCTGGCAAGCACCCCTGACTTGGTCTAGCAGGACCGTGGTCCCCAGCAGGGACTGACACCCCAGCACCTCCCGCAGCAGTGAAGCTGAGAGGCTGGGCTCGGAGAGGAGGCACAGTGGAGGGCTAAACCATTGCTGGCCATTTCTTTCATTTGTTTTCTGCATCATGCAGAAAGAAAAAAAAAAAAAGGCAATAAGTGGATGGGATTTAGGGAGAAAACTGGCAATCTTCATGGCCCCTGCTCTCATACACCAGTGAACTTTTCATTGCTGAGCTTCTCCCTAAATCCCAGCACTTGCAGGTGGCTACTGGGGGCCACCAGCCACTTCTCTGTGCCCTGTTGGGCTCAAAGGCTCCATCTCTTCATGCCGAGGATTATCTGGAGCCCCCCGTGGCATCGTCCCCCATGCTGGTGACTTCCCAGCCTCTTGGGTGACCCAGCACCAGGCGCGTGTCCCAGCCGCCTGCAGGGATGAGGCAGGGGGTGCTTCCCCCCATGGCATGATGGCAAGGGCAGACCTCCCTCCTTGTCCCATGGCTCAGCCACTCCAAATTCTCTCCTCTCGCTGTCTGCAGGAGCCGGCGTTGGTGTTCCCGGTGTCGGTGTTCCTGGCATTGGCGGCGTGCCTGGTGTCCCCGGTGTGGCTGGTGTCCCCGGCGTGCCTGGTGTCCCTGGCGTGGCAGGCGTCCCTGGCGTGGTGCCTGGTGTCGGAGGTGAGCGGAGGGGCTGGGGACACAAGGGGACAGCGTGGTGCTGGCCTCTCCGCTCCCCCTGACACCCTTCCTTCTATCCCCACAGTGGGTGGCCCAGCAGCTGCTGCCGCAGCGAAGGCTGCAGCGAAAGCGGCCGCATTTGGTGAGAGACCTTCGTCCTTTGTGCTGGGATGGAGGGAGAGAGGGAGGGGAGATACAAATGGCCTGGGCGTGGGGCTCGGCCGCATCCCTGGTCCTCTCTGCAGGAGCAGGGTACCTGCCCAGGGCCGGTGTGCTGAGGGTTGGTGTAATGAGGGTTGGTGTAACAGGAGCTGGCGTGCCCGGAGCCGGCGTTCCCGGAGTCGGTGTGCCTGGAGTTGGAGTACCTGGAGTCGGTGTGCCCGGAGTCGGTGTGCCCGGAGTCGGCGTTCCCGGAGTCGGTGTGCCTGGAGTTGGTGTTCCCGGAGTCGGTGTGCCCGGTCTGGTACCTGGTGAGATGCTCTCTAAGGGATGCTCAGGGATGTCTGCGGTGGTGCTGGCCAGTAGGCACTGGCATGGCCACTGCAGGCCGTCGCTGCCCCTCACTCTCCCCCTCTCCCCCAGGAGCCGGCCCTGCTGCCGCCGCTGCTGCCAAAGCGGCCGCCAAAGCAGCCAAGTACGGTAAGACGGGCTTGCTCCGGTGTTAACCCGCACGTCCTGCCTCCTGCCACCTCCCCGCCCCAGGCTGCTTCCCCAGCTGGGGCTGAGGCACTGCACGGGGTCCCCATGGGTCGGGGTGAGGGGATAGAACTCTGCGTGGGATGAGGTCCTGGCTGTGTCAGGGGATGCTCTCCAGAGAGTTGGTCTGCATGGAGGCTCCTAGGTCCATCATCCATGTGCCTTCTCATACATTCATCCATCCACCCTACATTCTACTCACACATCCACACCACCATCCCCTCATCCCCTCATCCTCTCATCCCCTCATCCGTCCACCCTTCCACCCGTCCACCCGTCCACCCATCCATCCATCCATCCATCCATCCATCCATCCATCCATCCATCCATCCATCCATCCATCCCTCACCTCCATCCACCCACCCATGCACATCTCGTTCCCTCCATTCACATCACCACCCATCCATCCATCCACTATCCACTCCACCATCCATCCATCCATCCATCCATCCATCCATCCATCCATCCATCCATCCACTATCCACTCCACAGTCCATCCACCCATCCATCCATCCACTATCCACTCCACCATCCATCCCACCATCCATCCCACCATCCATCCCACCATCCATCCACCATCCCTTCTACCATCCCTCCACCATCCCTCCACCATCCATCCACCATCCATCCACCATCCATCCGCCATCCATCTGCCATCCATCCCACCATCTATTCCACCATCCATCCACCATCCATCCCAACATCCATCCCCATCTCCACCCTCTATCCCAACATATATCCCACCATCCATCCCACCACCCCTCCCACCGCCCTCCCACCTGCACCATCCCTCCGCCCATCCCAGCCCTCTTGCAGCCCCTCTCTCTCTTCCTGAGCTGGAGCCCCAGTCCTTCTCTTTCTTCTTGCAGGGGCAGGTGGCCTGGCTCCTGGCGTGGGTGGCCTGGCTCCTGGCATAGGTGGCCTGGCTCCTGGTGTGGGTGCCTTGGCCCCCGGCATTGGAGGTGTCCCAGGTGAGGCAGGCGGTGGTGGCAGCTGGGCTGGCACTGGGACAGGGCTGGGGCACCTCGGGTACCTGGGACTACCTTGGTGGTCTCCGTCAGCGCGGGGCCGTCTGTTGGTGGATGCCAAGGTGGCAGGGATGGGCTTTGCCCAGCACTGCTGCGGAGGCTTCCCCCAGGGCTGCTGACCCTTTTCTCGCTGTCCCCAGGAGTCGGAGGTCCGGCAGCAGCAGCAAAAGCAGCAGCCAAGGCAGCCAAATACGGTGAGTACATCTCCACGCGGGGCAAGCGGGTGCCAGCACGGCATTGTCCCAGCTCCACGCAGCCCCGGGCTGTGTCCTCACCCCCTCTTCCGCAGGTGCCGGTGTCGGAGGGGTGCCAGGCGCAGTGCCCGGTGTTCCCGGTGTGCCAGGAGTGACACCCGGCGTCGGCGGCGTCCCCGGGTTGGTGCCGGGCGTGGGGGTACCCGGTGCCGGCGTTCTCCCTGGGGCAGGTGAGGGCAGCACTGCATCCAGATGTGGGGGTGGGTGGGATGGGGAGGCGCTGGGGTACCTGTCCTAAACGCGGTGCCCTTGTTTGCTTTGCAGGCATCCCCCAAGTAGGGGTGCAGCCAGGTGCTAAGCCTCCCAAATTCGGTACGTATCACTGCCACCCATCCCCAGCCCGCTCCCCCTTGGGCACCCCGTGTTGATATCGGGGTGCTGGCCACTCTTCATGTCCCCACATGCCCTGCGGAGCCCTGGGCATGGGGGGGTGGCATGCTGTCACCCCTGGGTGCAGAGTGCCACCCGGTATGGTGGCTTCCCCCCACCCCGGTCTCCCCGGGGACATTTTCCTCCCGTTCTGCACTGCCTGCCGCGAGGCACCACGCAGAAGGCCCCCAGGTCTTCCTGCTCTGGGGGGAGGTGGGACGGGTGCCAGGGCCACCCCGGGGGTTCACTGCCTCCCCCCAAGCTCCCCGTGCAGGCTGGGGGGACGTGGTCTCACTGCCTCTCTCTGACAGGCGTTCCCGGAGCCGGAGTCCCAGGGGTTGGTGGCATCCCAGGTGGGTGCTGTGCGGGCAGGGGGTGCTCCCCCAGGGCATGGGGCTGCATCAGGAAGGTCTGGGCTTGTGTGGGGCTGGGTGAGCAGCAAGTTGGACCCTGGACTGGTGCTGGAGCTGCGATGCTCCCTGCAAATCCCCCCGCCACGTGAGCCAGGAGCGATGGCAAGGCCAGTGCTGCCATGCCCAGCGTCCCTGGTCCCCACTTCCCACCCCAGCCCAAATCCCTGGGCACAGACCCCACAGCCCCGCGCTGCGTCCCCACGGTCACCTCGGGAGTGCTCACCCAGGCTCCTCACCACAGGTGGCCTCGGAGTTGGTGGCCTCGGAGTTGGTGGCCTCGGTGCTGGTGAGTGGTGCTGGTGGGCTCGGCGTTGAGGGTCCCAGGGACAGAGGGGTCTGTGCAGGGTGCCGAGAAGGAAGGGGCATCGGGGGGAGGCAGGAGATTCAGGGCCGCTTCTGTCCCCTCCTGGCTGTGGCCCTGTGGGATGTGGGGGAGCAGTGCCCAGCTGGGTGCTGTCCCACCCCGAGGGAGCTGGGGCACCTCTGCCGTCCCACGGCGTGTCCCCACCCTGCTGTCACCGTGCCCTGTCTGTGCCTGCCGCCTGCCCAGGGGTACAACGGGAGGGGACGGCCCCCACCAAGCAGGTACCAAGGGCCCCAGCCCCAGCGTGTCCCAGGCTGTGGGGACAGGGGATGGTACAGCACAGTGTCCCCAACACGTGGAGACACCCGGGGACCCTCTGGGCTGGTGGGGGGCTGCACTGACACCCACCTCTGCTGCAGGGCTTTTGTATCCAGGAGCTGCTGGAAAACCTCCCAAGCCAGGTAAGGAGCGGGGACAGCCCTGGCCAGCGGGGTGACGTCCCTGTCCCTACGGCCGCCACCCTCACCGGGGCTCTCCCTTCCCGCAGGTTTTGGTGTTGGGGGGCTGCAGCCAGGTGAGTGCCGGGGCCAGGGGCCAGGGTGGGACCCTGTCACCGACCGCACTGCCCCTCTTGCTGTCCCCACCCCGCTGGGCACACCACGGCCTCGCAGGGCACACTGAAGCCGGGTGGGCACCCAGGGGTGCTGCTGGGGTCGGGGGCTCTTGGGGCAGCTCGCGCCCAGCTCGCTGCAGGCTTGGGGACACTGCGGCCACGCAGGGCTGGGGTGGCAGCGCTGTCACCGGCTGTCACCGGCTGTCACTTTTTCCCCAGGGGCTGGAGTTCCCGGCTTTGGCGTGTCACCGATATTTCCAGGTACCTTCCCCTGCGTGCCCTGTCCGTGGGGACACGCGCAGCCACGGGGCACGGGGACATGGCCACGGGGAGCGGGAGCGGGCTGGGCTGGGGGGCACGGGGCTGAGCGTCACTGAGGCTTCGCTGTGCTTTCAGGTGGGGTCGGCGGCCAGCTGGGATTTGGCGGTGAGTGCGCCCCAGCCACGCGGGTTGGGGACAGTGGGCTGGGGGTCACCTCCTCCCCAGGGGGCACCCACGGAGCCCCCCGCCCCGCTCAATGTCTCCGCCTTGTCCCCACAGGGAAGCCCCCCAAGACCTTCGGAGGAGCCCTCGGGGCCCTGGGCTTTAGAGGTGAGCTCCGCCGGGTCCCCCCCACCCCTGCCCGGCTTCCAAGCCCCCTGCCGGGGTACGGGGGGGCTGAGCCGGTGTCCCCCCCCCAACCCAGGTGGAGTTGGCTGCGCACAAGGGAAATACTGCGGGAGGAAGCGGAAGTAACCGCCCGCCCCACCGATAACCTCATGAACTTTGGTGCTACTGCATGGTCCAGAATGTAAATCCCCAGCCCAGCTGAGACCCCCCTGGCCCCCCGGCCCCACGCTCCCGGGAGGGACCCCACGGCGCGGCAGCAGCGCCGGGGCCTGCCCCCACCCCGGGAGTTCTCCCCCCGACCCCCCCAGGGAGCGCGGAATAAACTGCGGGGAGCAGCTGTCCCCCTTGGTGCTATCGCTCCCTGCGGGGGGGCCTGGGACCCCCCCCCGACACCCCCTGCCCCGGTGCTGCCCCCCGGGGTGAGTGGCGAGAGCTGACCCCGGAGGGGGGCAGGCCGAGCGGGGGGCACGAGGGGCACCGGGGGGGGAAGGAGGGAGGGAGGGAGGGGGTCCCGGCGGCAGGGGACAACGTGGGGGGGCTTGTCCCCGCCGGCCTGCGACCCCCCCGGCTCCCTTCATGTTACTCACTTTGATATAACTGGGTGGGACGCCCTACGCAGAGGGAATCGCTGCCAACAGACTAATAAAGGACAAGTTTTTAAAGGACTCTGCCTCCGTCCTGCTTCTGCGTCCCCCTGACACCCTCCATGGTGACACCGGGGACGTGTGCGGGGACAGCCGGTGACCCAGCGGGTTGCCCTTGCCCACGGTGACATCCCGGGCACCCAGGGGGATGTCCATGCCCTGACACTCGGTGACAGCCTCGGGACACGGGGGGGATAGCCATGCCCCGTCCCACATGGGGACCCGAGGGGGTGGCACATGGGAACAGCCTGGGGACCCAGGGGAAATCCTTGCCTTGACCCATGGTGACAGACCAGCGACCCAGAGGGACATCCAGAGGGACATCCGTGCCCTGTCTGAGCAGGGCACCGGGGGGACAGCCATGCCCCACCCCACGGTGACACCTCGGACACCAGCGGACACCCACACCCTGCCTCACGATGCCGTCCTGGACAGCGGGGGGACGCCCAGGCCCTTCCCCACACCGGGGGGATCCTTCCCCCCGCCGGGCCCCGCGCTGCCCCCGCCCCTCCCGGCCCCGCCCCGCGCCCCGCCCGCAGGCCCCGCCCCCAGCCCCGCCCGCAGGCCCCGCCCCCAGCCCCGCCCCTTCCCCGGGCCCCGCCCCCCCCGCCCCCGCGCCGGCGCCCTGCGCCCCCGGCCCGTCCCCTCCCGCCGGTGCCGCCGGAGCCGCAGCCGCAGCCGGAGCCGCAGCGGCGGGGCCGGGGCCGGGGCCGGGGCCGGGGCCGGGGCCGGGGCCGGGGGCCGGGGCCGGGGCCGGGGCGCGGGGCGGCGGGGCCGGGCCTGGCGCGGCGCGGTGCGGCGGGGCCGCATGAGGTTGATGCTGCTGTGCTGCACCTGGAGGGACGAGCCCATGGGGGAGGAGGAAGGTGCGTGACCCCGGCCCCGCCTGACTCAGCGCTTCCGCCGGCCTCCGCCGCCCACGCCCCCCCCCCCGGCCCGGCGCTGCCCCCGCCCCGGGGCCCGGACCGAGCCGGCCCCCCCCGCGGCCCCCATCCGGCCCGCGGCCCCCCCCCCGGCCCCCTGCGCTCCCGCATCGCCCCCCCCCATCCTCCTCCCGCACCCCCACATCTGTCCTTGCACCCCTCCCTGCGCCCCCCCCGCCAGCCGGTGTCTCCCCCAAATCTTCCCCCGCGTGCCCCGTGCAGCCCGCGCCCCTCCTGCACCCCTGCATCCCCCCCTTCGTTCCCCATCACAGCCTGCAGCCCTACATCTGCATCCCCATCTGCCCCCATATGTTCTCCCTGCACCCCGATCTCTCCCCCCGCACCCCCGTGCAGGCTGCACCCCCACATCTCCCCCTGCATCCCCCCCGCACCCCCAATCCACAATCCAGCCTGTGTCCCTCCAGCACCCCTGCATCCTGCATGCACCCCGTATCTAGTCTGTGCTCCCCTGCACCCCCACATTCCCCTTGTGCACCCCTATATCTCCCCCTGCACCCCCACATTCCCCTTCTGCACCCCCTGCACCCCCATATCTCCCCCTGCGCCCCCACATCCCCTACTGCACCCCTACCCTGCCTGCACCCCTTCTGCACCCCCGCGTCCCCCTTGCACCCCCATCAGCCCCCTCCAGCCTGACTCCCCCCTGCACCCCACGACCCCCTGCACCCCCATCTCCCCCCTCACCCCCCACCCAGCCTGCATCCTTCCCTGCACCCCGACATCCCGGTTGCGCCTCACATCCACTCTGCACCCCTGGACTCCTCATGCCCCCATCAGACCAGCTCCCCCAGTGCCTCTGCAGCCCTCACCATCCCGCACCTCCCTGCCCTGAGTCCTGCACCCCCCTGCTGCGCCCCACGCCACCCTGCAGACCCGCATCCTCCCCTGTCCCTGCGCCCTGCTCCGGCCTGCACCCTTCCCCTGCATCCCTTCCAGTGCCGTCATCTTCCTCATCGCCCTTTGCATCCCTGCGTGCATCCTGTGATGCTCCTGCACCCTGGCTGCCCCGCGCCCCAGCACCCTCTGTACACCCCCTGCATCCTCCTGCACCCATCCTGCGCCCCTGGGGCCTCTGCAGGCATCCCGCTCCCCGTCCTGCAGCCCCCTGCAGCCCCGCGCTGCTCCTGCGCCTGTCCATCCCGCGTCCCTGCACCCCTCTGCATCCCTGCGTGCGCCTGCATCCCCCAGCACCCATCCTGCAGGCCTGTATCCCTGCACGTAACTTGGATCCACTGCACCCCTTCCATCCTGCACCCCTTCAGCTCCCTCCACACCCCCTTCACCCCCCCCACCTCCCTCTCTGCGCCCCTCCAGCACCCCGTCTTCCCCCTTGCATCCTCCAGCGCCCATCCTGCATCCCTCTGTATCCCTGCAAGCATCTTCTGCTCCTTGCATCCTGCAGCCCTTCATCCTTTTGCAGACTCCCCTTGTCCCCCCCTTCATCCCCTCCTGCACCCATCCAGCACACCTTTGCCCCCTTTTTCCCCCCTGCACGCCTCATTCACCCCTTCATCCCCCTGGCACCGTCCTGCACCCCAGCGTGTGCCCCCACATCCTTTCCCACTCGTGCCCCCCTGCCTGCCCAACACGAGCACTCAGGCACCCCTTCTGTCCCCGCTCTGTGCACCCCAAACATCTGTCCCGCAGCTGCGTCCTGCTGGGCCCCCCAGTCTCCCCACATCCCCCTGACCACTGGGCACCCCGACATCACCCCACCCCTTCCTCCCTGCACCCCTCTGCTGCCCAAAGCCCCCCCCATCCCCTTGCACCAGGCACCCCCGCACCCCCTGCGTCCCCATCCCACCCAGTGTCCCTTGTGGGGACCCCCGCATCCCCCCTGGATCCCCCCACCCCAGGGTCACCCCTCCTGCCCCACCGGCATCCCCTGCCTGCCCCACACCCCCTCCCCGACTCCTGCTCCCCTTTGTCCCCCTTCCCCGTCGCCCTGTGCCCCTCCATGTCCCTGATGCCCTGCCAGCCCCATGGGGCCTGCGTCCCGATGTCCCCATGTGTCCCCTGCACCACCAGCCCCTGGTGCCACCCAGCACCCCGGGGACGTGCGCTGGTCCCCCTGGCATTGCCTCTGGGAGGGGGGACCAGGGGGCAGTGTCCCAGCCAGCCCCCTGCCCAAGGGACGGGGAATTTGGCCACGTCCTGGTGGCAGAGGTCAAACCCTGCGCCATGCTCAGCCCTGTCCCCACATCCCCCCGTGCTGGGGACGTGAGCACGGTGACCTTGTCCCCGTTACGAAGCCCGGGGATCGATCGATCCATCGATCGGGAGCTGGGGGTGGGTGGCTTCGGTCCCCGCGGGCACGGGGGGGGCGGCGCGGGCAGCCGGAGCTGCGAGCCCGTGGCGTGGCCGTGCCCGGGCTGGGGACAGCGGCAGGGTGACAGCGGCAGGGTGACAGCCCTGTCCCCCAGGGAGCGACCTGCCGGTGTGTGCGAGCTGCGGCCAGGGCATCTACGACGGGCAGTACCTGCAGGCGCTGAACGCCGACTGGCACGCCGACTGCTTCAGGTGGGACCCGCGGCGGGGACACCGGGGACACCGGGGACACCGGGGACACCGCCGCCCGGGTGACAGCGGGCGGCCGAGGCTCTGCCACCCGCGTGGCGTCCCGCAGGGTCCCGGCCCGGCTTCCTGCCCCCCCCTTCCCGCCCGGGGGCCGCGGAGGGGCCGTGGCCGCGGGCTGATGTCACTGTCACCGGCCCTCCCCGCTTCCTCTTTGTCGCGCCCTCCCCGAGCCTCGAGCAGCGGGAGCCGGCGGGAGGAGGCCGGGCCGGGGGGGTGGGGGGGCGGCCCGGACCGGGGCCGGAGTGGGGTGTGGGGGGGGGGGCTCGGTGGGGCAGGGCAGTGCCGGGCCGGGCCGTGCCGCCCGGTGCCGCCCCGTGCCGAGGATGCTGGCGGCGGTGCTGAGGAAGAGCCGCGCGCTGAGCGCCGGAGCCAAGTAAGCGGGGGGGGGGCGGGATGGGAGCCGCGCTCCTCCGCGGCCCCGGGGGGGGCTCCTGACCCCCGCCCCCCCCCCCCCCGGTGCTCGCACCCCGAGGCTGGGGCGGACGGACGGACGGGCGGACGGACGGACGGACAGACATAGGGGCGGCCACCAGCCCCAGCGGAACCCGCGCTGCGGGGGCTGCAGCTGGATCCGGCCCCCCCCGCGCCCCGGCTTTCCGGCAGCCTGCGGCCTCCCCCCTCGGCCCCGCGGCGTGCGGGGGGGGCGGGCCGGGCCGGGCCGGGACCGGGGGAGGCGGCGTGGGGAAGTTGAGGCGGGGGGGGGCTGCGGGCCGGCGGCGTTTGGGCCCCCCCCGGCCGGCGGTGTCCATCCCCCCCCCCCCAGTGGCACCCAGCGGCCGCCCCGTCGGGGCGCAGCGGGCGGCGGCAGCGCGGGGGTTAAAGGGTTAAAGGGGCGGGGCCGCCGTGGAGTCCTCGCGCGGTGACGTCACGGGGTGGGGAAATTCCGCGCCGTGACGTCACGCCGCGCTGGTGTTCCTCCTGGCCCCCCCGGGGGAGGGGGGGGGCACTGCGGCATCGCCCCCCCCGCACCCCCCTCCCCGCACCCCCCCGGCACCGCAACCCCCAGTGCGCCCCCCCCCCCCCGTCCTGCCGCCTCCCGCAGGACCCCTCCCATCCGGGCCTGGATTTTGGGGTCCCCCCCTTTTGGCTGCGCGCCCCCCACCCCCCCGCGCCCCGTAAATAGCGGGGGCGGCCGCGCCCTGAGTCACGTCGGGGCCGTGACCGTGAGCGGGGCCCGCGGGGCCCCGGAGGGACCGGCAGCGGGTGGGCGGCAGCTGTGCCACGGACAGACAGACAGACACACGGACGGACAGACACACGGACGGACAGACACACGGACAGACAGACACACGGACGGGTGGACACACACCACACAGACACCCGGACACACGGGCAGACAGCCGGACACATGGACAGACAGACAGGACAGACAGATGGACACACGGACAGACAGACAGACACATGGACACACAGAGACGGACACACGGACAGACAGACAGACACATGGACATGGACAGACAGACACATGGACAGACACGGACACATGGACAGATGGACACACGGACAGACGCACGGATACACAGACGGACGTGGACACACGGACACACGGACAGACAGACAAAGACACAGACAGATGGACACATGGACAGATGGAAACACGGACAGGACAGGCAGACACATGGACAGACACGGACACATGGACAGATGGACACACGGACAGACGCACGGATACACAGACGGACGTGGACACACGGACACACGGACAGACAGACAAGGACACGGACAGATGGACACATGGACAGATGGACACACAGACACATGGACAGACACACACGGGCAGACAGACAGACACACGGACACGTGGACACACAGCCTGTGCCGGCAGCCAGGGGAAGGGGCGCACCGTGGGGCTGTCACCCTGCGGTGCCGGTGCCGGTGCCGGGCACCCCGCGGTGTCCCCACGCCCCGTCCCTGTCCCCGCCGCAGGTGCTGCGAGTGCGGGGCGTCGCTGTCCCACCAGTACTACGAGAAGGATGGGCGGCTGTACTGCAAGAAGGACTACTGGGCGCGCTTCGGGGAGCTGTGCCACGGCTGCGCCGAGCAGATCACCAAGGGGCTCGTCATGGTAAGGCTGCGGGGGACATCGGGGGCGGCCCGCGGCGACCCTCGGCTGCGGTGACCCTCGCCCACGGCGCTCTCCGCGTGGGTCCTCGCGGCCGCCGGAGTTCCCCATTGCGCAGGGAGGAGGCCGGGGGTGGCACCCGAGGGTGCCGCGTGCTGACGGCGCCTGCCTGCAGGTGGCCGGGGAGCAGAAGTACCACCCCGAGTGCTTCAGCTGCCTCAACTGCCACACGTTCATCGGGGACGGGGACACTTACGCGCTGGTGGAGCGCTCCAAGCTGTACTGGTAGGTAGCGGCCGCAGCGGGCAGGGCTGGCGGGTCCCCATGTGTGTGTGTCCCCCCGTGCCCACCCCTCTCCTCTCGGCCCCGCAGCGGGCACTGCTATTACCAGATGGTGGTGACGCCGGTCATCGAGCAGATCCTGCCCGACTCGCCGGGCTCCCGCATCCCGCACACCGTCACCCTCGTCTCCATCCCCGCCTGCTCCGACGGCAAGCGCGGCTTCTCCGTCTCCATCGACCAGCACTGTGGCACCCAGGGCTGCGGCGCCGAGCACTCGCGCACCGTCCGCGTCCGAGAGTGCGTAGCCCGGTCACCGCGGCGCCGTGTCACCCCCTCACTCCCGGGGGTCGGGTCCCTTCGGCCGGTGGGAGCCACCCACTGCTAAGCCGTGTCGGGGTGGGAGGGTGAAGGATGGATGTGACTGTGTGGTCCCGTCTGTGCGGGGTGGGAACGGTGGTGGCATGTCCCTGTCAGCTGGGGTGGCTTGTGGACGCTGTGCTGGCATGTCCCCAGCCGTCAGGGTGGTGCGGGGCGGTGTGCCGGTGTTCACCCGTCTGCCAGCAGGGCTGTGGGTGTCCCCAGCGTGTCCCCATGTGCTTGGGGTGACCTGGGGATACCATGTCAGTGTGTCCCCCTTGGGGTGACCCGTGGGTGCCATGCCACAAGGGGTGACCAACAGGTCCACTCAGCGTGTCCCCAGCAAGCAGGGGTTGACCTCTGGGTGCATGCCTGCGTGTCCCCAGCCAGCAGGGACACAGCCATAGGGGCTGACCCCCTGCCGCACGCTGGCCCTGCAGGGTGGACCCGGACTGCATCAGCCCTGACATGAAGAACTCCATCCACGTGGGTGACCGCATCCTGGAGATCAACGGCACGCCCATCGGCCACGTGCCGCTGGACGAGGTATGCTGCCCCCGCGCCCCCCAGCACGGCCATCCCGCGGGGTGCCCCCGTGCCACCCCCGTGTCCTCTGCGCCCCCAGATCGACCTGCTGATCCAGGAGACCAGCCGCCTGCTCCAGCTGACCATCGAGCATGACCCCCACGAGCCCCTGGCCCGCGAGTCGGCGCTGGCTTGCAGCCCCCTCCCCGACCTGCGCAGCCCCCTGCGCTCCCCGGCCCCCACGCCCTGCGGGGAGCTCGGTGCCATGCGCCAGCGCACCGTCATGTAAGGCCACCGCGCGTCCCCATCCCGTGATCCATCCATCCACAGCCGTGCTAACACCAGGGTGACCCCGCGACCGTCCGTCTGTCTGTCCGTCCCGCAGGAGGAGCTGCAGCACGGACAAGTCGCCGGGCTCCAGCTCGGTGGGCTCGCCCGCCTCCCAGCGCAAGGACATCGGCCGCTCCGAGTCGCTGCGCGTCGTCTCCCGCGCCCACCGCATCTTCCGCCCCTCCGACCTGATCCACGGCGAGGTGCTGGGCAAGGGCTGCTTCGGCCAGGCCATCAAGGTGTGTCACCGAGGGGGGGACACCGGCGGCACCCTTCCCGAGCAGAGAGCCCCTGCCGGCTGTGGGCAGCCACCGGTGTCATGAGCTTGGTGGTCTCATCTCCCCTGGCCCTGCTGTGGGGGGAGGATGTGGGCGATGTGTCCTGGGGGTGTCCCCGGAGGTGGGAGCCGGCAGCTCAGCGCCTGCCCTCTGCCAGGTGACGCACAGGGAGACGGGCGAGGTGATGGTCATGAAGGAGCTGATCCGCTTCGACGAGGAGACGCAGAGGACCTTCCTCAAAGAGGTGAGCGGCACGCGGCTCCCTGGGTGGGGGGACAAGGGACGGGGCTGTCCTTCCCCATGCCGGTGTGGGGCGTGGGGCACAGCGCAGGGGTGGTGCTGTGACGGGGCTGGGAGGGGGTGTGGGGATGGCCGGGCAGCTCCATGCCCATTCAATCGAGGGCAATTAGCACAGGGTCTGCCTGGGGAGCACGGGGGTGTCCCGGGGGGTGCGCTGTGCCTGACGGGTGCCGCACCCCCAGGTGAAGGTGATGCGCTGCCTGGAGCACCCCAACGTGCTGAAGTTCATCGGGGTGCTCTACAAGGAGAAGAGGCTCAACTTCATCACCGAGTACATCAAGGGGGGCACCTTGCGGGGCCTCATCAAGAGCATGGTGAGTGCTGGGGGGGAGCAGGTCGGGGGGCAGCTCTGTGCCCCCACCCCGCGGCAGGGCAGGACCCCTCCCCGCTTCCCTTTTCCCGCAGGACAGCCACTACCCCTGGAGCCAGCGGGTCAGCTTCGCCAAGGACATCGCCGCCGGCATGGTGAGCAGCCCCTGGGGACGGTGCCACTGGAGGGGTGGCTCTGTGGGATGGGTGCGGGTGGGGGTTGGGTGCTCCCCCCACCTGCCCTCATCCTGTCCTTCTCCCAGGCCTACCTCCACTCCATGAACATCATCCACCGCGACCTCAACTCCCACAACTGCCTGGTGCGGGAGGTAAGGCTCACCGCGGCTGTGCCACCAGCCTGGCCGAGGGGCTTGGCCCCAGGCCGCCCCGTGGGGCTGGCCCCACGCCTCACCCTCCTCCTTCCACCCAGAACAAGAGCGTGGTGGTGGCTGATTTCGGGCTGGCGCGGCTCATGGTGGATGAGAAGAACCAGCCCGAGCATCTCAAGAACCTGAAGAAGCCGGACCGCAAGAAGCGCTACACGGTGGTGGGCAACCCGTACTGGATGGCCCCCGAGATGATCAACGGTGAGCGGTGCGGGGGCACGGGAACAGCTGGGGCTTGTCCCCAGGAAGGGGACACCTGGGGACAGACAGGACGTGCGGTGTGACCTGACTCGTCCCTCCCTGCAGGGAGGAGCTATGATGAGAAGGTGGACATCTTCTCCTTCGGCATCGTCCTCTGCGAGGTGAGTGCCGCTGCCCCCGTGCTGTCCCCAGTGCCACCACGCTGTCCCCACTGGAGCCAATCTCTCCTCCCTCGCTCCCTCCCCAGATCATCGGCCGGGTCAGCGCCGACCCCGACTACCTGCCCCGCACCACCGACTTTGGCCTCAACGTCCGGGGCTTCCTGGACCGCTACTGCCCCCCCGCCTGCCCCCCCAGCTTCTTCCCCATCGCCGTCTGCTGCTGCGACCTGGACCCCGAGAAGCGGTGAGTGCTGGTGCCCTGCGTCCCCTAGCTCGGGGACATCGGGGTGCTCGTGTGGCCGGGGGGGCTGCAGGCATGGGGGGTGGCACACCACGTGCCACATGTCCCTCTCTCCTCAGGCCGTCCTTCGGCAAGCTGGAGCAGTGGCTGGAAACCCTGCGCATGCACCTGGACATCCACCTGCCGCTGAGCTCGCAGCTGGAGCAGCTCACCCGAGCCTTTTGGGAGACGCACCGGAGGGGCGAGGGGGGGCTGCCCCCCCACCCTGAGCTCCCCGACAGAGCCCCCCACCTGCACCCCGTCTAATCTGCTGAGATGGGAGCCGCAGCCAGCATCTCCTCTGGCCCGGGGCCGGCCCCGGAGCCACCCTCGTGTCCCCTGTGCTCGCGCCCCATCCCTGGGAGCTGGCTCTCCCCGGGCAGCACAGCCTGCACGGCCCCCCCGGACATAGCCCCGGCCCCCCAGGAGCGAGGGGCAGGGGGGACATCCCCCCCTCCGCTCACTTGGTGACCACACGGCCCCCCGCTTTGCACGCTCGGGGGCTTCCCTGTCCCACACCCGCGTCCTCGCGGAGGTGCCTTGGGTTTCCGTGAACTTGCACTGCAACACAGTAGGGGCGTCCCCGTTCCTCCGTGAGAGGTGGGGGGCACAGTCCCTGTCCCCCCCCCGCTCCCCACCGTCGGGCATCCTCATAGCGATGCCCCGGCTGTCCCCACTGACGCTGCTCCCGCCCCATCCCTGTGGGCACAGCGAGCGGTACCTGCGGCGTGGGGACGGGCACGCGGCGCTCCCCACGTCCCTGCAGAGCTCCCCCCGTTCCCACCGCCTGCGCTGTGCCGTGACCACCACGTCCCCGGGGGGGGCCTGGGCTGAGCCAGGTCTCGGTGTGCCCGTGGGCGCGGGGACGTCTCGATCCCCTCGAGGGCCAACACGAGGGGGCCGCTCCGTGCGGTGCTTTTCATGCTCTTAATTCAGGTTCATTTTCTGTAAGATATTTAAAGAGAAGAGTTTGTATTATTTTTTCATACGATGTAGTTTGCCATTTGTCACTGCCTCAGTTCTGCTTTACCGAAGGATGAAACTGTGAAGCCTCTCCGCGCACTTTGCCCGGGAAGTCAAACGCGACGTCCTCTCCGGAGGCGGGAAGGGAACTCAAACTGTGATGTACCCCGGCCCTCGGTCAATAAATCCTTCCCCGCTCGCTGACCGGCCTGCTTGGGACTCGCTCGCTTGCACAGGGGCTGCCCCTGCAAGGGGGGGCCCTCCGCCTGCCCCCCAGGACCCCTGAGCCATGTTCCCCTGTCCCCCCATGCCCCAGGGCTGGCCATGCGCTGCCCCTGCTCTTCCCAGCACCGAGCTCCACATGCGGCGCCAGGCGAGGTGGCCACACACGGTCCAGCGCACGCAGCGGTGGCCCCCGTGTGTCCCTGCGTCCTCGCTGCCTTCCCAGCCCAGCTTTCGGTTGGCTTTGGCGTGTGTCCAGGGCAGTGACGGCTGCTTCCGTGCCGCTGCCTCAGCCACGCTCGGCTTCCCGAAGGCTTCTCCTTATCTGCGGGCACCAGCTGGAGAAACGTCTCCGAGGGCCACCATTGTCAGCCCAGGGTGTGCCAGAACCGCCTGAGGGGACAAGGGCAGGCTGCAGCGTGGGCACAGGGCCACGTCCTTCCTGGGGGAAGGAGAGGTGGTGGCATCTCATCCTTGGGGATCTTCAAAAGCCACCTGGAGGTGGTCCAGGGCACCCTGCTGTGGGTGGCCCTGCTGGAGCAGGGGCTGGAACAAACGACCTCCCCAGGTCCCTGCCGACCTCAGCTATCCTGTGGCTGTGGGGTGCAGCCACCCTGGAACAGGTCCCCAGCTACGCGGGCATCCCTGTCCTGGGAGGGTTTCGAGACTTGGCTGGAGAAGACCTCTACCCCCAGGTTTTCTGTCTGCGAGCAGCATGGAGGGAGGTGGAGGGGATGGGGTGGTGACAACGGGGTGGCCCTAGGCGTTGCTGCAGCCAGGCAATGAGACTGCACAGCCATAAGGGAAAGGTAATCAGATCCAGGCTGGATCCGTGTGGATCACAAGGGAAACCTTGTGGTTTATTGCTCCAGTGCTGCCCAGAGTCAGGGCCTTCAGAGCCGTGGCAGCAGCCTGTCCCCTCCGCTGCGTCCCTGGCCATTCCTTCGCTAAAGGGGCACCTGGGGGCGTTGAGGGGGGAGATGGTGGCTGCATCCCATGGGGCAGCCTGAGGGCACCCCCAGCCAGGTCCTGCATCACCCCCGTGCCCCTGGTCACCCTGGTGAAGGAACAGGAGCGCCTGGTGCCCTTGGTGACATCACGCTGCGCCGCTTCTCCGCTCCAGGCACAGGACACCATCGCCGCGGGCAGCCGGGCTCATGCGTGCCCTCCTCCCCGGGGACTGATTTCAGCCAAGCCGCGGCCGTACCCCGTGCAGCCCGATGGCCCCGAACCCCCTGCTGCCGCCAGACAGTGACACCACGCGGGACCCCTCTGCTGCTGTCCCCCAGCCTGGCAGCGCCTCCACCGCAACCCCACAGGTCCCCGAGTCCCCCCACAGCCTCTCGCCCTGCACGGTGATAGAGCTACGGAGCGGGACGTGCCCGCTGCAGCCAGTGACATCGGGTCACTTGCTGGTGGCCCTGCAGAGTCCCCTTGGTGCCCGGCGGGTGGGAAGACAAGCGAGAGCCAGCGGCCAGCCGCAGCCTGGACCAGGGCAGGGACAAAGCAGTGGCCACTCGGTCACCCCCCTGACAAGCAACTTGTCCCAGGCAGAGCCGCCAGCTGGGGGCTGCCCCCCGCGTGACACCCAGGGGGCCCCGGCACGGCCCCGGTGCCGCCGCAGCAGGGCTGTCCTCCTTAGGGAGCAGATGACCCAGACCGAGCCCAGCACGGAGGTTTTGCCACCCCTGCGGGTTGATGTGAAGACCCAGCTGCCCACACCCCCAGCCCCGCAGCGAACCCCCCCTGCTGCCCACCCCACCAGCAGCTCCCCATCCCCACCACCGGCACCACGCAGCCCCGCGGCCATCGCTAACACCGAGCCGTCCCGCAGGGCCACGCAACAACCCAGGGACAAATCCAGCTACCGGTGCATGCTGCACCGGGCCTCCCCCGAGCCTGGCACCACGCCGGGCTCCTCGCCCCTGGAGCCCCCGCCAGCCCAGCCTGGCACGGGGGCCTCAGCCCTGTGGGGGAGCAGGGGGGTGCGGAGGGCGGAGGGCCGTGCCGAGGAGCAGGAGGAGTACCGCTGCGCCCTGCACCGCGCGGCCAAGCAGCTGTGGCGAGTGGTGGAGGCGGAGGTGGCCCACGGGGGCTACTGGCCCACGACACCTTCCCGGCCGTCACCTCCCATGAGGGACAAGGGCACCCAGACCAAACCCGTGCCCGTGCTCCCACATCCCACTGAGTGCTCCCTCAAGGACTCCCATGCCCCTGGTAGGGACTACCAGGGCCCAGCTCTCCCCCTGCCCCCAGGGCTCTCCAGGGATGTCCCTGCTGCCAGGGCACTGCCCAAGCCTGGCCCCGACTCGGCTTGGTGGCCCCTGGTGCACCCAGAGCAGCAGGTGGCCCCGCGTCCCGTGTCCCCACCGATGAGGCCGAATGCCACCCAGATTGGCTCTTCGGAGCTGTGTGCCATCACTGAGGTCATGGCGGGCAGAGGTGGCTCCAACGAGGACGTGGCCGAGCTGGCACCATGCGGCAGAGCCCCTGCCACCGCCGTCCCACAGGAGGTGATGTCCACGAGCTTCCCCTCCGGCTGTGACAGTGACGATGGGGACGTGGCAGGCAGGGAGCTGGAGGCCTCTGGACTTAGGACTTTCTTCATGGGTGAGTTTGGGCTGAACCTGCTGCGGCTGGGGTGGGAGGGAGATGTGAATGCGGCAAGAAGTGCCCCGGGAAGGACATCAAGGATGTCCTCGTCCCCTCCGCTCCACCCTGGCCACAGGGATCTGGCCGGGGCACAGCCTGGAGGCACTGCGGAGGGGACATTGCACAGGGGCAGTGGCCACAAGTTGCAGCTGGAGCTATCGCTCACTGCCCTTCCTCTCCATTGCAGATCTGGCCGACGAGAGGCATGCCGACCTCCTCTGGTCCCTGAAAGGTGAGGCCGGCCCCTCGTGGCAGTTTGTGTAGGGCCTACATAAACACAGCGTTCTGATCCCAGCTATATAAGCTCAGGTCCCTCGGCCACCAGGCCCGGGCAGGCTGCAGGGCCCTCTCTGCTGCTGTTTGAGCTTCCCCACCACATCGCTGCCTCCCTGCCCCTCTCTGCGGCAGTGACACACCGACACACCGTGCCACCCAAACCGTGCCCTGTGCTGGCGCTGGCGTGGATGGGGGGTCTGGGGGGGCTTGGGGGGACATCCAAGGAGCCCTAGAAATCCTCAGCTGCTACTGATGGAAAAACTTGCTTTTCCTCTCTCTGGCTGTTGTCCTCTGCCTGCTCCGGTGCCGACCCCTCCCTGGCTGTGGCTCCAGATGCAGAGGTAAGCGATGGCCTGGCTGAGGTGACACCGGGTGCTGCCAATTCCCCACTGCCACTGCGTCCCCAAACCGGGGAGGGGAGGGGTCAGCACCATCTGCTGAACACTTTGCAGAGGATTTTGGGGGGCCAATGGCATGTGATGAAGTGTGGGAAGGCTCAGGGGGTGGCACAGAGCTCACCCCATGCCTGATCCCCCCAGAGGACCCGTGCCCTGGTCCGGAGCTGGCTGCAGAGGGGCAGCCTGAGGGGCTCGGCACAAGGATGTGGAGATGCCGGTGTGTGGGTTTGGGTGTCTGCGAGACCCTGGTGCAGTGTTTCAGGGGCTGTTGGTTGCCCTGCAGGGATCCAGCACAGGGAGCGACCCAGGCACTTGGGTGGCACCCCGGGGTGCACAATGCGGCTCATCCTCCTCACGCTGGGAAAAAGGAGTGTGCTCCCAGCCTGGACGTTGCTTGGCTGTCTCAGGGGGTCTTCCGAGGCTGCAAAGTGCCGTGGGCACGTGTCGGCATCCTTCCAAGGCTGTGTCCTGTGGGAAGCACTGGGAAGTTTGCTTTGAGCCCTCAGGGATGGCTAGGTGGTGACCCCGGCAGGCATTCCTCTGCCGAGCCTCCGTGCTGGCGAGGCCCCAAAAAATGGACCCGTTGCAACAAAAATAGCTAAAAATAAGTGGTTCTCACGGAGGATGCTGTGAGCAGCTTCGCAGCCTCTGAACCTGCCAGTGTGAGAGGAGGGGGCTGACCCTGTGGCATGGGCACTCAGCCCAGGCCCCGTGTGCTGTGCATGGGTGGGCTGGGGGCAGCACCCCCTTGGGAAGCCCACCGAGGAGCCAAGGACCCGTCTCGGTGCGGTGCTGGGGGAATGGGAGCAGAGAGGAGGGTGTGGGTGGGGGGAGCGGGCAGGCAAGGGGTTAACGGCCCCGCGCCCGCCGGATGCAGCATCCTGGGATGGGCTCTTTCCATCTTGTTTTGGTTTGGAGGAATAAAAGCTTTGGCAGCGCATAGCCTCTTCCCAAAATAACTCAGCCTCCCATGATAATTATAGAGCACTGGCCCTTGGTAGAGGCTCGCTGCAGCTTCCCTTCCCAGCCAGCACCCGGCTGCTGCTGCTGGCCGGGGTGAGGGAGGCCGGGGTGCTCGGGGTGCTTTGGGGACCGCCAGCCTTCCTCCATGTCACTGCCGCTCCTTCTGTGTCATTCCCCACCAAGAAAAATGCAGCTGGCCCAGGCCAGCCAGTGCAGCATCCCTAGTGATGGGGACATTACCACCGCTGCGTCCCAGAGCTGCCCTGCTCTCACGGGGAAAATGCACAAGACAACCCAAAAGGCCCCATTCCCCGCCGTGATGTGGCTGTGTTGGGCACACTGAGCACGCTTCCTCAGCCAGGCACAGACAGAGCGTCACCCCCTTTAGCTCCAGCTGCCACGACGTAGCCTGGGCTTGCCCCCCTGCATCCCCCTCCCACTTCACAGCTGATCCCTTCAGCTTTTAATGCTCTATTTAAAGCCCAGGCTGCAGCTCTGCAGCCACATCCCACAGCCCCTGCCAGGCACCGGGCTCCTTGAGTGAGGCCCTGGCCAAATTCCCACTGCTGGAAGTTGCGCGCATCGCCTGCTGGCCTGGCTGAGCACGGCCAGCTCATCACAGCAGTGCCCGGCTCAGTGCCCCCCCATAGGAGCAGCTGCTCCTTGAAGGGCACCAGGAGACAGGGATGAGCTCCTGGAACGTGTAAGTGAGTAATCCCCAGTAATGCTGCCTCTCAGAGGAAAGCGCTGCTGTGGGGATTAGGGATTTAAGCATCCATCCTCCCCTACCTGCCCCTGCCTGCCCCTGCCCTGCTCCTGCCCGCTGCCCCAGATGGACAGGGCCCGGGCGCTGCTCGGGCTCCCACGTGCCCGATTGTGCCTCCGTGGGCTGTTTACAGGAAAAAAGCGAGCACGGTGCGTGGAGCCATCTGGCCATGGCCCCGCGGCATGGAGGGGGTGAGGCCCTGAGCAGTGACAGTGCTGGGGGCAGAGCTGTGGGAGCGAGATGGTCCCGGCCTCTGCCTGGGGCTGGCTCCGGCTTTGCCTCCAGCTGCTGCTGGCCAAGCCCCCCGCTGCCCCTTTCATGGCTGGGAACACAAGCACCCCATGAAGCCCCGGCCGCTGTCTTGTGCCAGTGTCCTCCCCTGCCCTCCATGGGGACAGGAGCAACACAGCCACGTGCCACCAGCACTCACTGCAGGGTCCCATGGCCGGGAATGTCCCCAAAAGCAGCTGCCTCCAACTCCAGCACTGTTTTGGGACAGGGACAGGGACAGGGACAGGGACAGCACAGAGCAGGCTGTGATTTTGCAGACAGAGCCGCAGGATCCAGTGCCTGGTGCCCGGTGTGTGATGTGTGGTGCCAGCTCCCAGCAACAGTTGTGCAGCTCCCAGTATGCAGACTGGTACCAGTGCTGGTACCCAGTGGCCAGTACCCTGTAGCTGGTGTGCAGTGACCAGTGAGCGTTCCCCAGCACTCGGTGCCTCCTGCCCAGTGCTCGGTACCGGCTGGGCAGTGCCTGGTACTGGTGGCAGTGCCTGGTGTTGCTGCCCTGGTGCTGGGGCTGTTCCCTCCCACCCGCACCAGTACCAGGTGCTGGTGCCAGTGCCTGGTGCTGCTGCCCTGTGCCCGGTACGTGGTGCTGATGCCAGTGCCCAGTCCACGGTGTCGGTGTGCTGTGCATGGTGCTGGCGCTGGCACACAGTTCCCAGTGCCTGGTGTTGATGCTGGTGCTGGTACTGGTGTCCAATGCCCCGTACCAGTGTTGGTGCATGGATCCCAGTTCCCAGTGCTGGTGCTGATGCCAGTGCCTGGTGTTGGTGCCAGCATTGGTACCAGTGCCAGTGCCTGGTGCTGAAGCCAGTGCTGATACTGGTGTCAGTGCTGGTGCCAATGCTGATACCAGTGCTGATACTGGTGTCAGTGCTGGTGCCAATGCTGATACCAGTGCTGATGCTGGTGTCAGTGCCGATGCCGGTGCCCAGCGCTGCTGCTGGTGCTGCCAGTGCCCGTTTTCCGGTGCCCGATTCTGACGCTGGTGCCGGTCCCGGTGCCGAGCACTGGCACTGACGCCGGTGCCGGTGCCGGTGCATTGATGCCGGTGCCGGTGGCGGTGCCCGGTGCCGCCCCGCCCCGCCCCGCCCCCGCCGCTGCTATTTCTGCTCATCCCGGCGGCGGGGCCCGGCCGTGCCGCTCGGCAGCCGCCGCTCCCGGACGGCGCCCGGCAGCCATGGTAAGGCCGGGGGGGGGACGGGGACGGGGACAGGGACAGGGACAGGGAGGGGGCCGCCCGGGGCCGCCTCCCCGCTCCCGGTGCCCTCCGTGAAGGTGACGGCGCCGCGGGGGCGGAGCGGGCCGGGAGCGCCGGTGCCGCAGCGGGGCCGGGGGGGCGGGGGGGGGGCGAGCACAGCGCGGCCGCACCTGCCCGGGACCGGGGGCACGGGGTGGGGAGCTGCACATCGCCCCCCCACACCGTGGCATCGGGGCGCCCCCCTCCTACCCCATCCCCGGAAAGCGGCACCTGCGCTCCCCGTCTGCGGCCCCCATCCCGGGCACCGCCGTAAGGGACGGGGGGGGGGCAGCGGCTGTGTCTGTTCCAACCCCCCCGCCGCCCTTACCGGGGCCTTCGGCCGGTTCCCGGCAGCCGCTCGCGGTTGCGGTGCCGGCGGCGCTGCCGGCCGGGCCGGGCCCTCCCGCGGGGCCGCTTGGAGCGGGGTCCCGGCGAGGTGCGGAGCCGCCAGGAGCCCGCCCGGCCCCGGCCCCGGCCCCCCCCCGCGGCCCGTCCTGCGCCCCGGCACCGCGCGTCCCCCCCGCGGGATCCCCGGGAGGCCGCGAGGTGCCCGCGGGGGGACCCCCGGTGGGAGCGATCCGCCCGTCCTGCCCGAGCGGCCGCCGTGGGAACGGGACCGGCACATTCCTCGGAGCGGGACGCAGCGAAAGCAGGCGGGAGGGCGGCTGGCAGAGCGTGCCGACAGCGCTTCTGCGGACCGTCGTCCCCAGAAGTCCCCGAATCGGCTTTGGGGATGGACGGACCCAAGGGACACCCCTGTCCCCCCCCCCGGGCAGGCTGCTGAGCCCCAGCTCCCGGCCCCGTCGGAGCCCCTTCAGGCTCTCAGCGCCCCGAATCTTCTCGTTTGCTCGGGGCCGTGGCGGCTGCTCCTGCGCTTAATGGCACGCGTCGAAACGCTGCCCCGGTTCCAGTCCGGGCAGGCCCCGCTGTCACTTCCAGGCTGCAGCACCCGAGGTGCTGCCGTGCACGCTCTCAGCCCGGGTCCCCCCCCAGGTAACTCAACCTGCTCCTAAAAGGTGCCCCGAAGGGACGGGGCTGCAGCTCCCGCACCGAGGGGCGCGTTGGGAAGCTCTTCTCTCTGCATGGCCACCCTGCCTAGGCCTGACCCCGCGCCCTTTTCGTAGGGTGCCCAGCACCCCGCTCCTCCATGGTTCCCCCACACACATCCAGGGGTGCTCCAGCCCCGGAGGTCCCAGCGACATGTGTTTTCTGCTCCCCCACAGCCTCCCCAGGCTGCTCAAGCTGAGCAATGCAGCTCAGGGACTCGGTTTCCCAACGGGGACGGCACTGATGGGGTGGGAGCTGGGAGCTGGGAGAGAGAAACTCCGATTACAAGAGGGCGGCAGCAGGCAGGTCGCAGCACGAGCAGCCCAGGTGCTGGCTGCCCCAGGGAAGGGGCGCTGGGACAGCCGAGCCCCCCCTGCTGCTCCTGGGAAAACCAGGCTTTGGTGGGGGGTGGTTACGGGGAGGGGAAGCCTCTCGCTGCAGTGCGGTGCGTGAGGAGCACCGGGGGACGTGGATGCTGGGGAGTGGAGGGGGTGGCACGTGGTGGGGATGAGGGCATCTGCGGCCCCGTCTGCGTTAGATGCCCAGCTGTGGTGTGTGCAGTGCCGTGGGTGGCACATCGGGGTGTCACCTTCAGGTGGGGCATGGCTGTGGGGACAACACCTGGCTGGGACACTTCCTCCCACCCCCTTGGGGACAGGGCACGATGCTGCCCCTGGGGACGTGGGGCTGGGGATACTGCAGGTGCCTGGCAGCCCTCACCCACATCCTGGGTGCGAAGCCTCCCCGGAGCAGCTGTGGGAGGCTGCGGGGAGCAGCCAGGCGTGGAGATGCCAACGGTGGCTCTCCCAGCTCAGGCTGTGCTGCCCCAGTGCCCCGCCAACCTCACCCCGTGGCACCCTCGAGCTGTCACCGCACAGGATGGTGTGATGCAGGGTGACAGGCGGGGACAGGGCAGCCGGCAGCGGCTCGCATGTGTGGCGGGGTGTGTAATCCGCTTACGGGGCACGGCACACATAAATCCCAGCTTGCAGGTGGGCGCCGGCGTGGGACAGTCAGGGAGCAGCGGCACTGGTGCTGTGTGCGCTGCCAGGGCTCAGCCTGAGAGCCCGTGCTGGCGTTATGGGTTGTGGGTGCTGGGACCCGGCACAGGACCATCAGCCTGTGTTGGCCCCTCGCGCTTCATCTCCCAGCTGCCCTCTGTGGCACAGGGCAGCGCTCTGGGGCTTTTTAGCACTTCCCTGGGTAACTCAGGCGAGTGAAGCTCCCGGCTCCACGCCTGAGCTGCTTCGATGCATCTCGACATGCATCAAGGCGAATCACCGTTGGGCTGATGGGGGAGACCCCCAACACTGACAGCTCGGGCTGCTGCCTCCGGCTCCTCCATGGGCTGTTAATGCTTTGGTTAACCCTTGAGGTTGAACACCGGCAGCTGAGCTGTGTTTCTCTGGGGATGGAGCTGTTTCTCTTGGGATGAACATCCTCCAAGCTGCGTGCTCAGCCCAAGGTCTGGGGGGCTCAGGCAGCCCCATTTCCCCCTGCCTGCCTGTCCACCCCCTGGCCAGTGATGCTTCACTGGTCCCTGACACCTCCAAGAGCCGCTCTCCTGCTCCGTAGCTGGCCAGGAGCTGGGCTCACTCTGCTCCCTGTGCCTGGAGGCTCCCCTCTTGTGCCCCCCACGCTGCCACTGCCCCACTGCACTCAGGAGGGCTGTGCCTGGGTGCCCCGGTGCCTGCACAGGGTGGAGTTATGCTAATGTGCTCCAGTCCCTCTCTGAGCCTCGGCGCAGCCGGTGCCACTCGCAGCATCTCCCAGCCGCGGTGACACCGGCTCGGCCATGGCCACCGGCCCTGAGCTGCAGCCTCTGCAGGAGGTACAGGGGGAGCATCAGGGGAGAGGGGGCAGATACAGGTGGGGGACATGGGGGGAGCCCCACACCCAGCCGGAGGGGGGCTGGAGAAGGTGCCGCAGCTGATGCTCTGTCCCCAGGGACACACTCACTGCAGGGAGGATGCGATCCAGCTTTGTGGAGCTTCCCTGTGCTGGGGTGTGGGGGCCTGGGCCACAAAGGGTTGCAGCCCCATGGGACAGAGCTGGGGCAGTGGGGCTGGGAATGCTCGGTGGCAGTGGTCACCTGTCCCCAGATGGGCAGGGTGTGCTGAGCGCACCGACAGGGGGAGGGAGGATGCTGCGGTGTCAGGGACCTGCTGAGCGCTATTGACCTGCTGGGGATGGGGACGGCAAGGGGGATGAGGGGGAGTACCACCAGCCCGGCACTGCCATCCCCCATCCTGGTGGCCGTGGGGGTTCTGGGCAGAGCAGCAGCGTGACCTCGTTTCCAGCCCGCTCACCCGGCACTCCTCGCCTGGCCTCCAGCATGGCCGCCCTCCGCAGGAACATGGGGTGCCGGGGGACATGTGTGTCCCCATGGGGGGCTCTCACCTCGGTGCCACTGTGCAGGGTGGGAGCTCACCCCTGTCCCCAATCTGGGGATCCCCCTGTAGGGTGGGATTCCCAAGGCAGTTTCCATGGGGAGCCCACGAGCAGACCCCTCTTTGCCTCCCAGCTCCATGGCTGCTGTCTCTCATCTCTCTTCTCCCCATTCCCCTTCCCCGTGCTCCCTGCAGGCCATGGCGCATGCGGGGGCTCTGCCCACCCCAGAAGACCCCAAGCAGCGTGGGGGTGCCCAGGGCCTCCCCAGGGCCAGGGGTGACAGTCCCCATCCCTGCCCCCCAGAGCGCCAGGAGCCGGCCGACCTCCCCATGCAACAAGCTGTAAGCGCCCGTGCTGCGGGATGCACGGACCCTGCTGTCCCCACACTGCCCTCACGCCTGTCCCGGGGCTGGCACTGTTGTCCCCCTCTTTTTTTTCCCAAGGTTTACCCCCCCTCTGCCTTGGGGGTGCATGAGGCTGGCTGTGGAGGTTTGGGGGTCCTGACGCTGAGCGGTGCCACTGCGGGCATCCCCTCCTTCCTCACCCCTTTTTCCCCCCAGATCAAGCGCTTCCTGAAGGAGGACTCAGAGGAGGCTGAGCTCACCCAGTTCCTCCGGGACTGTCCCCCCACCGACAGCCTCCGCAAAGTGGAGCCCCCCGAGGGCAGGCGGGAGCCCGGCCACCCCCTCTGTGGCAGGGTCCCCACCGAGGAGCCCGCCGATGACAGGGACACCCGGCCCTTCCCTCGCCCTCGGCCCCTGGATGCCCAGCAGCTCATCACGGCCCCCCCGCCGCCCAGCCCCTCCCGGCCGCGCAGCCCCTGGGGGCAGCTGGACCCCTACGACTCCTCCGAGGTGCGGTGGGTCCCGGGGGTGTGGGCGGGCTGGGAGGGGGGGACAAAGGAGTCACCGCAGAGGATGTGCCTGCCCAGTGAACCCAAGGGGACCCCTTGGGCTGCCTGGGGGGACACAGCCCCGGTGGGGAGAGCAGCGTCCCCTGTCCCACGTCCCCTCTCCCCGCAGGACGACAAGGAGTACGTGGGGTTTGCCACGCTCCCCAACCAGGTCCATCGCAAGTCGGTGAAGAAGGGCTTCGACTTCACGCTCATGGTGGCAGGTAGGGGCCTGGCGCGGTGGCCGGAGCGGGGACGGTGACCTGGGCGTCCCCTCACTGCTCCCCATCACCCCAGGGGAGTCTGGGCTGGGGAAATCCACCCTCGTCAACAGCCTCTTCCTGACAGACATGTACAGGGACCGCAAGCTCCTGAATGCCGAAGGTAAGGACAGCCTGCACCTGGCACCAGGCAGCAGCTGTGAACACCCCGATTGCTGTGGGGAGGGGACACGGATGGGTTTGGAGGGACATCTCCATCTGTTCCCCCCCCCAGTGGCTGGCAGCTCTTCTCCGCACCCAGCTGGGCTCATCCGGTCCCTCACACCCGCGTTTGTCCCTTCTGGGCTTCCCCAAAGGCAGAAGCAGGCGTGACGCTTTGCCAAGGCAGCGGGGCCCCCCAATACACTGCCCCCCCTGCCGGGCTTTGTCCTGGGCTGCAAAGCAGAGGGGGAACAAAGCCCGGCTTGTTGGGCTGGGGACAGTCGGGGTCCGGGGCGCAGTGCCACGTGGACGACTCCACTTCAGCTGCGGTGGCCATGCTAATTAAAAATAGCCCGAAGGGTCCAGATCCCTGCGGTTCGGGGGGGTTATTGGGTTTGTTTTGGTTGCCAGGAGCAATTTTCAGCCTAAATGAACACACGCGGCCACATGCATGCAGAGCGATGAGAGCATCCCTGGGGCGTGGGGATGCAGGGACACGGGGCATGCAGGGGGGCTGGGGGTAAAGGGTTATTAAAACACACAGTCATGGGGCTGTGGGGTCACAAAGGGGTGCAGGGAGCTGAAAATGCTCCCAAGGTGATGCTCCGGCAGCCCACCTTCCTCATCCTCATGCTGCCCTGGCTGTGTTCACAGAAGGAGGGCTCCTGTTGGCTTCTGAGTTCAAAAGGCAAAAGCAGCTGTGGGCAGTGAAGTGCTTGGGTTTGGTGGACAAGGTGACCAGGAGCTTGGGCACACTGGGAGCTGGGAGGCATCCTGTGCCCCCAGGGGCTGGATGTGACCCCAGGCTCTGCTCTAGCACAGGGAGAGCAGCGCCTTCAGGCTGGGGCTAGGCTGGGGTGGGTGCCCTGCTTGGTGCTGGACAGATGCTGTCACAGGAGGTGATGGCATGGCCACTGGGGAAGGGTGAGCGTGGTGCCACCGTGGCTGTGCCCACCGTGTGTGGAGATGAGCACGTCCTGCTTGTCCCTGACCCTCGCCCAGGGTGCCTGCGCCGTCCCCGTTTCTCCTGCCCTTGCAGAGCGCATCACGCAGACGGTGGAGATCACCAAGCACGTGGTGGACATTGAGGAGAAGGGCGTCAAGCTGCGCCTGACCATCGTGGACACGCCGGGCTTTGGGGATGCCGTCAACAACACCGAGTGGTGCGGGGAGAGGGACGTGGGTGCGCTGGGGTGGCCCTGGGGACAGGGAGCACCGCTGGGGGTGCGAGCAGCTCTGAGGCAGGGACGCCCCACAGTGCTGTGGTTTGTGCAGCCCCTATCCTCAGGACGCTGAGCCCTGGGAAGTGGTGTTGGGCTCGGAGATGTTGGGGTTGGGACGGGGGAAAGCCCGTGGGGGCTCCAGTGGTCACCCCCCCTGCCAGCCCTCCTGTTCCCCCAGCTGGAAGCCGGTGGCTGACTACATCGACCAGCAGTTCGAGCAGTATTTCCGCGATGAGAGTGGCCTGAACCGGAAAAACATCCAGGACAACCGCGTACACTGCTGCATCTACTTCATCTCGCCTTTCGGCCACGGGTAGGGGCAGCCCCCCCCTTCCCTGCCTGCCCGAGGCCGTCAGCAACACCAGGGGGTCAGAGAAGGGACTTGGGGCTCACAGGGCTCCCCCGCAGCCTCCGGCCCCTGGATGTGGAGTTCATGCGAGCCCTGCACCAGCGGGTGAACATCGTGCCTGTGCTGGCCAAGGCGGACACCCTGACGCCCTCTGAGGTGGAGCGCATGAAGAACAAGGTGAGGGGGAGCCGATCCTGCCTGGGGCTGTCCCCTCACCTCCCTCTTGCCTGGCGGTCCTTCCCATCCCCTGCCTGGGCTTTGCCGTGGAGCATCCCCCGTGCCCCCAGTACTGATGGTCCCCAGGGTCCTGTCTCTCTGGGGTGGTGGGGGTGTCCATGACATCCTGCCCCTCTCCTGTGGGGGGCAGGTTTGCTGGGTGCGTGGCTGGCCCCTGGGGGACACCGGGAGTGTGGCCCTGCCCGTGGTGCTTCCTCACCCCCTTTCCGAGGGGCAGAGCCCAGTCCTCACCCAGGCTGTGTGTGCAGATCCGCGAGGAGATCGACCACTACGGGATCCGCATCTACCAGTTCCCCGAGTGCGACTCGGATGAGGATGAGGAGTTCAAGCTGCAGGACCAGGCGCTGAAGGTGGGTTGGGCCCCTGCAGCCCCAGGGCCGGGGGGAGCACATTGTCCCTGGTGCCAGGCAAGCCCTCTGGCAGCCCAGCACGGTGTGTTTGGGATGTATCGCACGGGGCTGGACGTCTCCCTGAGCTGCTGCCACCTGTAGCTCGGTAGGATGGAGAAACCCTGCTGCGAGCTCTGCCACCCCACAGCCAGGGCTCTGGGGCATCTTGGCAGAGCCGTGCTGGGTACGGCCAAGGTGATGTGGGTGGGGGGATTTGGACCACGGCAGCAGGACCGAGTCCTGCTAGCTATAACCCTCGCCATCCTCTTGCAGGAGAGCATCCCCTTCGCTGTCATCGGCAGCAACACGGTCGTGGAGGCCAAGGGCCGGCGCGTCCGCGGGCGCCTCTATCCCTGGGGCATCGTGGAAGGTAACGCCATGGGGGGACCTGTCCCTGCAGGGACGGGGACATCGCGCACCCCTTCTCCGTCCTGTGGTCCCCACGCTGGGGGTTTGGGGAGGGGGGCTGGTGGGGCCCCCTGACCCCCGTCTCCCCCGCAGTGGAGAACCCGTCCCACTGCGACTTCGTGAAGCTGCGCACCATGCTGGTGAGGACACACATGCAGGACCTGAAGGACGTGACGCGGGAGACCCACTATGAGAACTACCGCACGCAGTGCATCCAGAGCATGACCCGCATGGTGGTGAAGGAGAGGAACCGCAAGTACGGGGCTGGGAGTGGGGCTGGGCTGTGGGAAGGGATGGGGCAGCCTCTCTTCTCCTTGGGGTGGCACTGGGGTGGCCTTTCCTTGCTGGCTGGAGAGGTTGGTGGGGACCCTTTTTCCCCACGGGCTCTGGGGCCAGAGCAGAGCGAGCAGCTGGTGCCAAGGCTCTGCCCTCAATGCCCACCAGACTCATGGTACTTGCATCCCCTTCAGAATCCCCAGAATTCCAGGGGTGACCCCAAAAAGTAGGTGCCCCATGGGGCTGGCTGCAGAGCCCTCGCCATTGCAGTGCGGGGGCTTGGTGGGTGGCTTGTGCTTTGCTCGCAGGATGGTCATGGGTGGCAGTCGGGGATGGCTGGCGGCGGTGATGGGTGCCTAAACTCGTCTCTCCATGCACGCTGCGGGAGAAGGAGGCAGCCCTCCACGCTGCGGCTGTGCTGTGCCGACTGCTCTGCAGACTGAGCCAGGGACGTGCTTGTCCCCTGCTGCCACCGCTGCCTGCGTCCCCCGGCCCCTCTATAAAGTGCTTGCTGGTACCCAATGCTGTCTTGGTCCTTCTGTGCCTGCAAGGGCTCTGCAGGAAAGTACCGGGAGGGCTCCCGGGGACTGCCAGCCCCAGGCCACCTGCCCATTGCCCAGATCAGCATCTAGTTGCCCACTGTCAAGCTTCCCATGGCTGGGGGCATGGTGCTGGCAGTGCCCACGACGCTGGGAGGATGCAGTTCCCCTGCAGAGCTGTCACTGGGGCCGCCCAGCTCACCCAGACATGGTGGGGTTGCAGGGACCCTGCCTGGCACTGTCACCCAAGCACCCACCTCCAGCAGTGCCCAAGGGGTCTGCAGGCACTCATGTGTTTGCCACGGCCCCGCTGTGTCCCCATCTGGTGGCACCCAGCTTTCCCAGCCGAAGGGAGGCAACCCCAAACTGGCGTGATGCTAGCTCAGGGTGCGGGAGGCAGCTGGGTGCCTGTTTTAGGAAGGTCCCTCAGGTGGGTGCCCTGGGCTGGTGAAGCTGCTTGGCCCATGCTTGGTGCCAGCTCCAACCTCATCTCGCTGCCGGGGCTGGAGCTGGAGCTCACCACCATCCCTGCGGCTCCAAAATTCCCCCTGCCACTGTCAGGAGCCGTGCTGATGGGCAGTGATCTCCCAAACAGATCAAAACTCAACCAGAAACCAGCCCCTGCCTTTGCATGCCCGCACTACCCCAGCACCGGGGGCAGCCTCCCTGCACATCAGCTCTGCCACAGCCGGCACCGCTCCCGCACGTCCCCGCACTGCGGGCACGAGGGTGACACGTGTGACCGCTGCGAGCGGCAGCGATGTCGCAGCCACGTGGTCACCGGCTGGGGCAGCGCGTGGCTCCTGCAGGAACCCGGCCACCAGAGCTGGTCCCTCCCTGTGTCCTTGCCATGGGAGAAGCCATTGATCCAGCCCGCTGCGATGGGGTGGCCCCGGGCAGGATGCGCTGTACCACGAGTGCCTTTCCTGGATGATGCTCTGGAAAAGCAGCGCAGAGCTGCTGGGAGCAGGGACTGTGGCACAGCCCTGCTGTCTTCGGGGGCTGTGGGACACCAGGGGGCCAGCACTGTCCCCTTTGGTTGGCCCCAGCTCTTGTATGGGTCTGGGAGATGTTTTGTGAGTTGGGGGGGGAAGAGCTTGGTTTTGGAGGTGTGGGTGGGAACAGCCTCATCTCCTCTCTCTGCCCCACAGCAAACTGACGCGGGAGAGTGGGACAGATTTCCCCATCCCTGTCATCCCCCCGGTGCCTGATTCGGAGACGGAGAAGCTCATCCGGGAGAAGGACGAGGAGGTGAGCACAGGGCCCCCCGAGCATCCCGCTGTCCCCATGCTCTGCCCCCAGACCCAGCAGGTTACACCCTGCAGGTGGACTGGGGAAGCATTTGAGGGAAATCAGAAGTTTTCTCCCCAAAACACATCTCTTGATGATCCAGACCTGCCTGGAATGCTTGGCCCAAATCTGTGTGCAGGGGAGGTGATGTGGCTGGGGGAAGCCCATGGAGGTGCCACCTCCCTGGTTGTCACCCCTTTGCTCTCCCCCAGCTGCGGCGCATGCAGGAGATGCTGCAGAAGATCCAGAAGCAGATGAAGGACTCCCACTAGCCCCATCCTCCTCGTCCTCCTCCGGCCGTGCGCCACGCGGATCAGAGATGTTTACATCACGCTCCATCCCAGCCAAGTTGCGAGACTCGGTACCAACAACACCTCTCACCTTAAGCTGCTGCGGTATCGCCTTATGGACCTGGGCACCGCGAGGGACAGGGTGCCCAGCCCGGGGGTCCCCCAAACCCTGTCCCGGCCACCCCTGCACCCCATGGGCTGGGTGCAGCTTTGTCCCCAGTGCTTCGGTTCCCCCTCTGTCACCCCAGCCCCGGGTATCTCCCAGGAGTTCACCACCACCCTGCTCCCCACCTTGTGGCTCTTGTCCCTGTCACCTGGGGCTGCCTGCTCAGTGTAAAAGGAGATGAAAGGAGAGGACAGTCCCAGCCCTACAAAACAGGGGCCGCCCCACTGCTGGTTCCCACTTTGGGAACGGAAGGGAAAATGTGACCGTAGGGGGACAGTGGGTCACTGAGGGGCTGGAGGGACAGCCACCACTTGGGCCCGTGGCCACCTCGGTGCCAGCAGGGAAGGGCCTGAAGCTTGATGGTGCCCAGCCCCATGTCCTGGGCATGTTCCCTCTCCCCAGTGAGCATGGTCCCATGGGAGCACCCCCAGTCGGTGCACAAGGAGCCTTGGGGCTTCGCTGTCCCTGTAGAAAAATCCCTTGAACCCTAAGTCCCCGTGAGCAGAGACCGCCCCTGATGTTGGCCCTATAGAGCAATAATCGCCCTCCCCTCCCTTGGCAAGAACATCGTCCCTCGCTGCCATTTCGGCCCCTGGTGCCGCTTGCTTCTCTCTTGTGTCCCTGTGCCCCCCCCAGGACGTCCCTGCCTGTGCTGCTTGCAGGCAGAGCGCTGCTGCCTGGCCCCAGGGGAGCCCCCCCAGCTCCCTGCTTCCCCGCGGGCAGTGGGGAAAGGCTGAAGGGGACGGCCAGGCTGTGGGGTGGGGGCAGAACTGGGGCACGGGGCCATGTCCCCTCCCTACCAGGGCCCTGGCCACCCTCTCAGGGTGGGTTTGAGCCCCCACGGTGTGGCTGGAGGTGTCCCAGGCTGGGTGGCACAGGGTGCTGGGGACAATGCCTGGTGGGTACCACCCGTGTCCCCGCATCGGCTGCAGCCTGAGGGCTCCCTCTGTCACCGCCCCGTGAGCAAGGACCTGCAGGCTGTGTTAGCGCTTTCCTTTTTTTATCTTGCTATTTTCTTACAGAAGTACCTACCTTTGCATGACGGTCATAGATGCATTTATTAAAGTATACAAAGAGTATAGGTTTATAAATTCTTATAGAGCTAGTGGAAATATTTTTAACCCCTCCACAAACGTTCTCAATAAATACGGCTGACCTGGCTTGTCTGCAACCATGTCTCACTTCCACAGGCCGCGTGCGGGCAGGCGAGGCATGAGGATGAGGAGGATGACCTCTCACTCCTGAATTCTTCTTCCCTCGAAAGGTGTCAGAATGGATTTTGGGGGGATTTCTGCCACCCCCATGCTGCTGAAACCGACACAGGGCACCCAGACAGGGGGTGGGAGAGCCCCAGCTGCCCAAGCCCCCCGGGACACAAGGACCAGTGCCCGGTGCTGGCTCGTCCCCTTGTCACACTGTGCTGTGGGTGCTGCTGGCACTGGGCACTGCTGGGAACCCCTGGGGCCTGAGCTGGGAGCATCTGCCCCACACGGTCTGCTCTGCCCCCAACCCCCCATGGCACATGGCGGCTGGATCACCCCTATGAGCATGCGTGACCAGTTATCCCAGTTTGGCTTCAGCGGGAGCTGGTTGGATGAGCTGGTAGGGAGCAGGTTTATCTCCAGCCCCTCTGCCTGGTGCCTGGAGGACCCTTGCTGGGTGTCCCCGCTCTGGTCTGCTCCCAGCCCTGTTCCTAGCCATGCTCCACTGCCATCCAGAACCCCCTGCCCCTGTGTCTGCACCCCAAAGACCACAGCTACCAGCAGGGGAGACGGGTGAGAGCTTGGGTGGGCTTTTCCCCAAATCCCTCACAGGTGGGACTCAGCTCTGTGGTCCGGCTGGGGGAGAAGCCCAGGCGGAGGCTCTGCCTTTGGATGCTCGTTGCTGTTCCTCAGCTGCTGCAGGTCCTTTGGCTGCTTCTGGTCATCCTCAGCCTGGCCAGGGCTGGGGCGTGCACCAGCCACTCCTGTCCCAAGGTGAGACCACGCTGATGGGGTCAGGGCTGAGGTTCTGGCAGCCACTTTCTTCCTTGCTTGCAGTTTTCAGACCACCTGAGTCACAGAGTGTGGCACATTCCCCACCAATACTGCCCCAAATGGTGCCAGACCCCAGCCCGTGCCGCAGCCATGCTGCCCCTGCTGTAGCCCCACAGGGGTCTTTGGGAGCAAAGCCCCGGGTGATGCAAACCTGCTCTGTAGGGCACGAGGCTTTGGTCCTGTGGGAGGGGTGCACAACGGAGCAATCCTTCCTGGATGGTGAAAGTGTCCTGGACACACGCTTGGTGCTGCCAAGACTGATCTCTCCCCTCTTATCGTGCTCTTTGGGGCCACTTTGGTCTACCCCAGGCAGCACCAGCCAGGAGCCAGAGGGGCCATGGGCCAGAGCCTCCGTGCCATGGAGCAGAAGCCGCAGCGTGCACCGCAACCCCACCAACACCTGATGCAGGGGGAAGCCATCACATCGCTATTCAGGGGGCAAAAAAGTCCAAAAAGTTCAAAAGTCATCTTCATAAATGTCAGTCGTTACAATAGCAAAGGGAAAGGGAGAAGTGCTTGAGTTCCTTTGGATGCAGGAACTTGCCTCCTGCAGCTCCTCAGCAGCCCTGCCCTGGTGGCCCTGCCCAGGGCAGCCAGCACAGCCTCTCGTGGCCCCAAACCAGCTGACTTGGCCTGGTGCCCCTCACCCCGGCTTTTTGCTTGTGTCCTCAGCAGGAAAACCCCAGTGCTCAGGCTCTGATAACAGTTCCAGCCTGTGCCTACCCTTGGTTGTGCTTCATTCCATCTGATTTTGATCACATCCTTAAAAGAAAAAACAATCCCACCCAAAACCCAGCCTTCCCACAAGTGTTTCCAGGGCAGAGATATTTTAGTGCGGCAAATTCTCTGATGTGCATTCTCCGATGTCCTATTTTAGGTCCCTCACCAGTGCTGGCACCGCCTGCAGAAGATCGTGCTGGAGCTCTCCAGCCCTTTGGCAATAGTTGTGGTGGGAGGAAACATTTCTCTGGGCGGCAGAGGAAATCTCTCTGCTCCTTCCAGGGCTGTGCTATCTCCATGCCTGCTGGACCCCCTGACAGCACCAGCCCTTCTCTCCCAGCAGCCAGGCGGGCACATTGCCCCCCCCGGGAGCACCCCTGCGTGGTTCTCCTGCCCCACGGCCTCTGTGGGGTGGGGACAGTGCCCTAGGGCATCCAGATCTTGAACCCAGGAACCAAGCCGCTGCTCTGGTTCCTTCCCACTCCCTCTTGCACCTCCGCTTTGGCAGAAGGGGTTTAAAATTGGGGTGCTGGGATCCACCTGTCCAAACTGTGCCCAGCCCATGTCCAGCTCCATCCACGGCGGCACTGAGGTCTGTCTGCGAGTCTATGAGCTGCTGGCTCGCGGCACAGCATGCCTTCCCCTTGTTTTTTGGCTGTGATAAAGGTTTGGGATGCTGCGTCTGAACACAGCCAACGAATGCTCGTGATGAGTCTGGTTGCCTCTGTAAGTTCCTCTCCAGACCTGGCGGTTTCGGCGGCCCTGTAGCCACAAAGCCATGGCGTGCCGTCGCTCTGCTCCCAGCAGGCAGCCAGCGCGCCCCAGAACAGCCTCGCACTCCTCAGGGCGGGACACAGCCCCGGTTCTCCAGAAAATGAAGAAGTGTTCAACATGTTTTGTGGTTTCTCTCTTTCTCACATCCAGAATAGAAAAACCAGAGTAAGAGCTTGAAACTTTTTCTTCAGCTCTGAACCCAACTGAAGGCAGGCCCTGGCCTAGCTGAGTGATCTGGCTCTGCCCCTCACCAAATACCTTTTGGAGGCTGAAGAGGAGGGAGAGGAAACGTGTCAGACTACGGGAGGTCTTCTCCAGAGCTTTCCAGCGTCCTTTCCTGCTCCTTTGTGCATCAGGACTGAGTGCAAGGGACAAAGCACCATCACCGTGCTCTAAAAAGCCTCCCTTTTTAAGGGAGCTCCTTCAGAAGGAAGTGAGGCTATCAGGAGCTTCTTGAGAGGAAAGCACCCCCAGCAGCTACGTGCATAATTCTGAAGTACCTGATTAAGTTATTTTTACCAAATGGCTTCAAACCACTCACATTTATTAAGTGGTGGGGTGCCTGCTGTCTAACAGACGTGTCCTGGAGGTGCAGCTTCTAAGCCAGCTGAGACAGAATTAATGCTCCATACTTGTGCTGTGCTAGACCCTGTACAAGCAAACACTGGAGTTCCTGTTGGTTCCTGCAGCCCCATTGTAGTTAAAACTGCTGGGCAGCCACTTACACGGCCTTGAAAGAGAGAAGGAACGGACGCTTTGCACAAAAGCCCATGGGTGGGTGGATTTTCCGTGATTTCTCATCAACAATGCCACCAGTGCAGCTGTGTCTCCCCAGTGTTGTGGGGTGTGGGTGTACCCATCTCAACATCAGCCTGGTGGGCTCTGGAGACAGGGCCCTGCACAAAAAGCAGAGATGTTTTCTGCTCAAGTCGGGGTTGTCGTGCAAGTATTTGGCTTCCTAACTCTCTATTTGAATAGAGCCCACCCGTATGGCCTGGCTAAGGCTCTTCAGGCCCTGGGTGTGGAGATCGTGGATGTGGTTTCAGTGGTCCAGCACCATCCAGACCTGCTGCTTGCTCGGCCCCTTGACTGTGGACAATTTTCTGGTCCAGACCCCAAAACACACACCCTGGCTGCGGTGGGCATGTGAGAACAGGACTGGTGTAATTATGCAGAAGAGTGTGCGTATGTGGCTATTGATTCTGAAAAGCTCCATTAGATGCCTTCACTGGCAAATTGTGCTATTTCTGGAGCTTCCCTTTAAAGACAAATTAGGCTGTGCTTTTTGCAATATATTCTCTATATCTGCAGTCTCACAAAACCCACCAAGAACACTTGGTGTGACCTGCCCCTCCCCTGGGAGGCTCAGCAAAAACAGCCATTCCCTTCTGCACAGAAATGAAGTCACAAGTGATGTCGGCACCAAGTGCAGGCACCACGTGGAAATGACAGTGCCGATGTCCCCCTGTGGGCTGGGATGTGGTGTCACCAGATTCTGGGTCACCAGAAGGGACTACGGGTCTCTGCCAGAAGCCCTCGGTGCTGGCTGTATTTGGGGAAACAGCACCATCTATTTGCAGCATTGTTTTATGTGTGCCTTTGCTTGCAGTAGGGCCAGGTGCCTACCACCCACCACCAGCCTTGGCAGAGCATCCTCTGCTCTCCAGGTCCCACTGGGTTCGATGCCACCTCCAGGCACCTCCCTGCAGCCCAGAGCTGATGCCTGGAGTTCAAGGCTGTCAGCAGGGGCTGAATGATGTGTGCACAGGCCACAGGGGAGGGAAGAGGTGCAAGACGTCTAAGAAGAGGTTAGACAGCCCCAGTCTGGGGGCTTCGTCTGATGTTTGGTTCCTCCTTCTCAAGGCAGGATCTGTCCCTCCTTCCCCATGCACCTGTCCAGAGATGCCATGCCCACCCAGGCTGCCCCACCACCCGTACACTTCCCCCCAGCTGCCTTGGATCCATGGGACAGTGGGAATGTCATGCAACCAGGTCCATGCTGGGTGGCCTTTTGCTTAGTGCACTCCTGTTAAATCTAATCCAGTGGCTAGGTCAACTCCTACTCTGGAACCTCACCAAAAAACCTGAAGGGACCAAAAGTGTGGCCTGGTGCCTTGCAGCTCTGGGACTCCTTGTAGGTGGTACCAACCCTCCTGAGCTGTCGTGTCCCCATCCATCATTGCCATATCACCACCCAACCTCCTGCAAGGAGCCACCATGGGATTAAATCAGTCACAGGCAGCTTTCTTCCATGCTTCAGTGCATGACTTCAAGTCCCGCTGCCTGCTTGGGCACCTGCATGCCTAGGTGCCACTACCTGTTTGTTCTTGTCCCAGTGTGCAGCCTTGGCTCTGCATAGTCTTTTGGGGTTGGGGTTGACCAGAGACCCCACGGTGGAACTGGCCCTACAGGATCAAGGGGGAAGAAAGCCAGCCTGCCCCTGGCTTTGCTCCAGGGGGGAAAACTATTCCACCACAGCATGTCCCCAGCTCTGTAGGGTGAGCAGTAGGTGAGGGCAGCAGGACAAGACCACCTCCCAGATCCCCCCCCCTTCCAGCCTTACCACAGGCTTGGGAGGGTTGAAAAAGCTCTGCTCTATTAAACCTGCAGGGAAAAGGGCACAGGGGGTGCTCTGAGGCATCAGGAGCTCTGGGGGAGCAACCACTACTTCCTCTTGCCGCTTTTCATCTTGCTTTCGATCAGGTGCAGCCCTTGCTTCTTGATGTCCTCCCGGGTGAGAACCAGGCCCTGGTCTTTGTCAGCAAAATCAAAGGGATCTGTGGGAGAGAGCAGGAACAAATGGGCTTAGTGGGGCTGGGAGGCCACCTCCACCATACCTGTGTCCCCAGGGAGAGCCTCCACATCTCGGAGGGTTGGTGGCATCTCCAGCACAGGCACTGTCAACTAGATTTTCCATCCTCAGCATCCACTGGCAATGCCACCCCCACCTCAGTGGTTCATCTCTGACTCTGCTGGGGCTTCCTGTAAAGGTCTGGAGATGTGAGGTGGTGGCCACATCTCCCTCGTTGTGAATACAGAGGTGGTGAGCTGCTGAGCACTCAATCTCCTCTAAGAGCATCTAACAGGAGGAGGCCACAGACAGAGACAAGCACTGGTCCTTCTTCCCTGCCAGGTGATTTAGGAGACTCTCATTTGGCTGATGAAGACCCACAGCACCTCTTGATGTGGTTCAGCACTCACCACCCCACCAGCTGCCTTTGTTCTCTCCCCCATACACACCAAAAACAACCACCCATGCTCAAAGCCTTGGAGACAGCCAAAGTCAGCCCCAGGATCTGGAGACAGCGCATGGGTTGGGATCAGCTTGTGAGCTGGGGTCTGCTAGGACAGTGGGAGGCAAAACAGGACACCCAGAAGTCCCATGGGCTGGGGCAGTTGCTGTGGGACTTGTCCCCGTGTTCTTCTACCTTGGACCGCAGAGCCCATGTCCTCCAAGGAAATCTTCAGGTTCTGTGGCTCTCTTGCAGTTGTTTTCTCCAGAAAATTCCTGACCTTCACAAAAGTCTGCGAAAGATGTTCTGGGGTAATTGCTGAAGGGGCGGCAGGTGTTGCAACCTGCGGGGCGTCCCACCTCGACATACCCCTGGGGAAGGGGGCACCCCGCAGTGTCCAGCACTACCCTGGCCCTGCCCCAGGGTCACCTCCATCCTCCCATCAGGGAGGACGCCCTGGGACAGGCCACCCAGAGGAGCCATATGCGGGGCCCCAGAGACCAGAGCAGGGACAGGGCCCCTGCACACCTCGTTGTCCTCGTCAGGGCTGTAGCTGTGGGCAGGCAAGGAGGCCACCCGCTGCACCAGGTGCTGCAGCTTCTGCTCGCAGTACTGCAGCTTCTCATCCACCCCCTTCAGCTCGATGGAGACATCCTGGGGCCAGAGGGAAGAACAACATTGACAGGGATTACAAGTTGCTTGGGGTGATGGTGGCAGCACCAAGTGTCACCGGGATGCCCCGTAGCACTGCCATGGGTCCTGTGCTGGGGAGCGGACACACGGTGGGGACAGGCAGGACCTACTCCTGGTGGCAGCTGGGTCCCCAGCTCCTCGCTGCACCCTGTACCTGCTTGGGTACGTCGATGCCGTACAGGCGGATGAAGAGGTTGTCGATGCCATTTTCAAAGAGGAGCAGGAGCTCCTGGTTCCTCAGGGACTGCGCTCGCGCCTGCTCCAACCGGGCCTCCTCCTGCTGCAGGCTCGTCCTCAGCTCTGCCTCCAGCCTCCTGCAGCTGACCAAACCCACACACGTCTGTATGGGTGCCCATGTGCAGAGACACCCCAAAAGTGTTGCAAAAGCTGCCCAGGTAGGCCCACGCTGTGGAGTGGATGCTGCCTGCACTACAGCTCAAGCCTGGCAGGGAGGACATGTCCTCCACATGCCCTGCTGGGGCAGGCTAGGTCTGAGAGGCACCTCCAGTGCATGGCCTCAGGTCCTGCTATCACCATGGCTCTAGACAGGAGGACCTCACCCATCCCTCCTCGCTCCATGTCGCTGCTGTCCCAGGGGGGACTTTGGGTGCTTTGCCAGGACCAAAGTGGGGAGCACCCTGCTGAACGCAGGCCCTGGTGCAGGAGGGGTGGGCAGCTGAGTGGGACAGAGACAGGGTGGCCTGTTGGGACACGAATGTCCCAGTGCACGCATGGCAGGAGGACGTGGCCCTGCTCCCCAGGGATGGGCTGGATCCCGACCTGGGCCCTCAGGAGGCCCTCTGCAGCCCGAGGCCAGCAGCACCTGATGGCACCTGGGGAATGGCGAAACTTCAGCTCTGCCTGCTTCAGCTCCAAGTCCCTCAGCATGTCCTTCAGCGCCCGCTTCTTCTCCTCGCACGCCCTGATGTGCTGCTCCAGCTCCGCCGTGGACTTCTGCTGCGCCAGCAGCCTGCCCGTGATGTCCTGCCCAGGGCACAGCGTGAGGACTCAGCCCGCAGGGCCCGGGGGTCGGCACCATGAGCAAGAGGGGCTTCAGAGGGCTCAGGAGAGGAGCCCCTCGATGAAGCCGTGAGCAGAGCAGTCTCAGCTCCCCACAGCTGGGTGTTCCCGGGTGGGATTTCCCTCACCCAGAGGCGGGAGCACTGCACTGCAGCCTTGGCCTTCTCCACCTCCGATGTCACCCGGGCCTCGTGCTCAATCTGGGACTTGGTGGCCTCCAGCTTAGTGCCTGGGCAGAAGAAAGGGGCAGGGGAGGAAGGAGGCTGCCTCCTCCTCCTCCTCCTCGGGTTCCCCAGCCCCTGGGCCCCTCCAGGCACTCACCCAGCAGCGAGTCCTGTGGCAGCAGGGAGGCGAAGTCCATGGCCAGGTCGTACCTGGCTTGCTGCAAGGACACTTGTCATGACCCCCTGAGCTGCTGGCACCTGGGGAGGGTGGCCCTGCAGCACACCCACCCCAGGGGGTCTCAGCACTGCCCAGCTCCCACCAGCTCACCGCTCTCAAATGCTTTTCACTTGCGTCCTTGAGCCAAAGTCGGTCGATTTGCACCTTTTGGGCAGCCAGGGAGCGGTGCCTGAGCTCTCTCTCTGCGAGGAACTCTGTTTCCAACTTGGCCAGCTCCTCCTGGAGCACATTAGAGTCAGAGAGAAGGGAGAAATGGCTGTCAAAGCTGGGAAAGACCTCCGTGGGCCAGCTGGTATCCATGGATGGCCAAAATTGACCTCCTGGGCTACACAGGAAATGAGTACGGAGGGCATGGAGGGCTGGAGGCTGGAGCAGGCTGACTTCACTGTCACCAGTGCTCCCAGAAGGCTGTCCCCAGCCCCAGGGCCACAGAGAGCAGGATGTTGGAGGAGCTATGGACACATCTGCTTGTTGTGGGCAGGTCCAGCTCAGTCCTTCTGCAATTTACTGCAGGAAGATGCACCAGCCTGGGCACGGGGGGCTGTTTTTGTTGGACCTCTATAGGCTTTGAAGCATGGAAGGAAGAGGTCCCCCAGCTGCTCACCTTGGTTATGTCATTGGCTTTGAGGGCATCCAAAGCCGTGAGCTCCATGTCCTCCAGCTCCCCATGGTACACCCCGGCCATCCCGTGCAGGAGGTCCAGATGCAGAGGCAGGTAGGCCAGCTCCTGGGACACACAGAGCCACCCCGCGTCACCTCTCCGAGTCCCGGGTCAAGCCAACCTCAGCAGATGGCCTGAGGCAGAGCCCAGCCACGGGGCACAGCCCAGCCACGGGGCACGTCCATCGCAGTGCTCTGTGCTGGCGTTACGGGGACAGCCCACCTTCTTGAGGACATCCCGCACCGCCAGGTACAGCAGGGTCACCTTCTGCCCGGTGTGGACTTTCATGAGCATCTTCTCGATGCTGTTCTCCAGCTGGCGAATCACCTGCGGGGCAGGACACGGGGTGGCGCAGCATGCCGAGCCCGGGGAGTTCGGGATGGGGAAGGGGTGGCATGTACCTGCACCTGCTCCTGGAGCAGCTTGTCATCGATTTTGACATCCAGCAGCTGCTGCAGCCGCTGCTGCAGCTCGTCCTGGGTCCGGCCGCGCCGCCTCACCTCGTACAGCAGTGCGTTGCAGGCGTTCACCCGCTCGAAGATGCTGCTCTGGAGCTTCTCCCGGGCACCCTGGGCAGGCAGGTTGGGAGGGGATGGGGACCTGCCTGGGAAGCTCATTCCAGAGCAGAGCCGGGGACACTGGGAAACGGTCACTGCCGTGGCAGGGCTGAGGGTGGGAGAGCTTTGCCCTGGGAGGTGGGGCAGGGCAGAGGTGGCTGCTGGTGTCCACCCACTGCAGCTGCAGATCGTTTCTGAGGAGACGTGACCTGTGAACACCCCAGGTCTTGCAGCCACCACCAGGGGGCTGCTGGCCCAAAGACTCCTACAAGTGTCCCTTCCCAACCCCTGCCAGCAGCCGGTGCCAGCCAGGCCCTGCCCATTACCTCCACCGTCTTGCCAGCCAAAACTATGTCCAAGTTCTTCTCTGCTCTGCAAGCCTTGGAGATGATGAGCTGGTCATGCTGCGGGCAGGAGAGGGCAGAGAGAACATCAGTGCCACGTTGGGGACTGTCACATGCTGTTGTTGCCCCACGAGGCTGGTACCTGCTCCTGGAGAAACCCAGCAGAGGAGCAGGGGCACAGCCGAGGGGATCTGCAGGTACCTTCTGGGCAATGCCCAGGGCATGGATGTCCTCCTGCACCATCCCGTGCAGCCGGGGGAGCAGATCTCTGTTCTGGCTGAGCTTTTCCTCAGACGACTGTGTGAAAAACTTCTTCCCTTGCTCTAGAAGACATTAGAGTGCTCTTGGTGCCATGCAGGATGATGTCCTGTCCCCAGGCTCTGGCACAGGACAGCCTATCCTCACCCACTGCTGCTGCCCCCTTTTGCACAAATGCGTCCCCTCTGCCCCAGAGGCTTGGGCAGTGGGAAAAAGCCAGGCAGGGACAAAAGACTTTGGGCCAAATCCCGCCTCCCCAGTGCCTGGGCAGCCACACGCTCGGCTGGTCCCACTGAGCAGGAAGGGAGCAGCCCCGCTGGGGACCCGATGGCCCCTTTCTGCAGGGGGTCGCGTTGCTCAGGGGACCAGGCAGCCACTGCAGGCCCCATCCCGGTGCGGCTGCCACCCATTTGTTTTGGCTGCCATGCTGGAGACCAACATCCCAGCGCACCCCACAACCCTGACACATCCCTGCGCCCCGAGGGCCCCCCACGCTGGGTTGTGCCCTCGAGGCCGACGGAGCAGCACCTTGCAAGGTGATGATGTTGCGCAGCTCCTGGGTCTGCTGGCTGATGTCTGCCCTGCGGCTCTGCATGGTGCCAGCGGTCCGGCCTCGAGCTTCGGCGTGCACACGGCAGCTGCTGCGGCCCCTCTGTCCGGTGGTGCCACCGCCGGTCTGTGACCTCGGACGGAACTGGCACCGCGGCTCCTCCAGGCACCACGCACCCACACCCGCTGCCCTGCACCTTCTGGCTGCTACCTGCCCTGACAGCGTGGCCACGGCCACCCACAGCCCCCTCTGCCCCGTTTCAGCAGGGGACGACAGAGCGAGCACCGCGCAATTACCGAGCCCTCCAAAGGTCGGGCAGCCAGCTGGGACCCGGCTCAGCGTCCCATCGCCGTGGCTACGGCAGTTTCAACCTCCCCAGCCCCGCAAACGCTCCAAGCCCCGCCAGGAACCAGGTACATTCAGAAGGGGTACATTCTTCGAGGAGCTTCTCACAGCTGTATAAAGGTTGGCTCAGGAATCCTACCAGGATGGTATAGGGCTGGCTATCGTATCAGGAAAGAGTAATTACCTGTTAATTTATTGCGTTCTGCTCCTCTCCTTCCTAGCCTCAGTTCTTATCACCCACTCGTGAAATCCAATGCCTATGTGATCATTCTTTCTTTTCAAAGGCTGTCTTCTGCCCAGATGTCAAGGGGGTACTGCCTGGCTGATCTCTCACGAACACCGCCTTTACATAAGTGAAGTGGTGAAGCTTGCAAGTGGTGAAGCACTTAACTGGAGTAATTCGGTGTCATTTAAACTCATGGGTTACGGACCAATCATTGCCACCTAAAGGTTTTCACAGATCCCCAGGAAACTGAACATCTCCCTCAACAGAAAGACCACAACTAAAAAGAATAGCAACATGCAGAAGACCAAAAAAATTGTTTAACTCAAGTTTTGAGGAAAATTTCAGGGAAAAAACGTGTGCATGTGTACCCAAGCCCACTACCAGCACTCACCTCAAAGCTGCCAGCTTACTTCAAACACCAAGAGGAGACTATTACTACACACATATGTTCCTTTGGAAATTTCAGTTAGTAAGTCAGGAAACAATTATGTTCCTCGTTGAAATGGGCAAAAGTTGAAAACAGAAAGAACAGCTATCAATACTGGTATTTATTTTGATGCTTACCATACATTCTTGCTGAACTACAAACATGTCAAGAAATGCACGCATGTTTATAAATAAAACCAAGCTCCCTCTACCACAGAAAATCTTTAACATTTGATCTGTAGAAAAAGACTTTATAAGGAAATTGACTTTCTTGCACCAAGCTCATAAATCAGCTTAGGTTAAGCTTCTGTAACTCAAGCCATCCTATTGTGCTCTAGGTGCTGAACATATAAAACAAAGAAATTACAGAATTACGAAATCAAATATTACCAACACAATGTCATCTGAGGCTTTTGCTCGGTGTCTCCTTTGCAGATTTATGAATTACATGTTAGTACTAAGTGCCAGTGACAAGTTAAATATCATCATCCTCAGTGCTTCATAAACTGTGAATGAAGAGATGGCCATTTGAAAGACAAGCAGCTAAGGGCTTGTATACATGAGGAATTTTGCCCATCTATCCAAGCACCAGCTCTCCACATTTAAGCTGTGTCCACCCCACAAATACAGAAATTATGCCACTAAACCTTCCTAGGCAGCATTTAAACATGATGGAGGATTATCCTGGGGGCAATAGAAAGCATTTAAAGATGGATACAATGGTTCAAGAATCTCCATTTCACGACCCTTCAGCAGAACTCGGGCTCCCTAGCAGCAAGTCCTCCCAAAACATTACTAAAGAAATTGAACCCAGCCTTGCACAAGCTCATGTCAACAAGCTGCTGCAGAAATCAACTTCAGAGAGGAAACCTTTGACCAAGGATCTAGTCAGGTGCAGAGGAGCCCATGTGTCATGTCAAATCTTTCTCCAGTTGACTATCTCTCCCTGCATGAAATCTAGAAAGTTCACATCATCTTTTAATGGTACATAGGAAAACGTCACGTGAAAAACACAACCTAGAGGTCTGTTTAATTGTCATTTAACAGGCATGGTCACATGCTCCAAAAGTAAACAGCACAGAATGAATGTAGCACATGCTCATCTAAAACAGAGATCTAGCAGCTGGCCGCCCTGCAAATCCTGATTTGCTGCATACTGTCAGCATGGAAACAGGTATATAATGCTAAAGGCTCCCCTTAAATTCCTGCTGGCTTGGCTTTGTCTCCCAAGAATATCCGCTTGGCCTGGGGGTATTTTTAATATCTCTTTCTCCAGTTTTCATCCTCTTTTCCCCCTCTTCTTTGAAATATGCAAGTTAAAAAGCATTTGTTTAATACATTTGAGACAAGTTTTAACAGAAACTTGAAGAACTACACACCACGCCTCAGGAGCTGGCTGGAAATTCTGCACATGTATTAGAAAGCAGCATAAAGAGACACAGGATAAAGGACAGCTGCAAGCATTGTTCTGCATCAAACTCAAACGAAACGGCACACATACACACAGCTACCACGAGGGAATTCCGGCCCAACAAAAGCCTGTCTAGTACAATGGCCAGAGGCTACAGATCCGGTTCATTTCACTGCGTGAATGAGAACAGCTCAGAAATGCAGGCTGCTCCTCCAGCCTACGAAAAGCATCACCACAGCCAGGGATACCTCCTATGCTATAACAAAAATATTTTATTTCTTTCTGTATCTATAATATATAAATAGATGATAATTCATTTTTATTAATGTAGCTAAATAGATTTTATGAATAAGTTATTTGGAGAACATTTTTTCTAAGTTAGTGAGTGCTGTTATATCCAGTGAAGAAAATCTACATGAATGGTCCTTTATATTACTGTAATTATTGAGCAGCCAATTATGGAAGTATAGGTAAGTTTTCATGCCGCCAAGAGATCGGTTTACACATGATCCACATTTTGCACTTGTTTGAAAGTGAAAATGCATCTCCCTTTTCCAAAGGTTCCTCTCCTTACGTACAACACCCACCCCTCGGTGACATATGCAATCTTCCACTCATCACTGACAATTTAAGCAAAAATGATTGGCACCATATCAGTCAAACACTCCTCATCAGCAACCCTTAAAGTAAACCAAAGCCATAGTAACTTCCATATCAAGTCTTAACTCAATCCTCATTAGTGCAACTCTGACACAAAATGTTCCTACAGGCAAACCATTTGTAAACCAAGCAAGTGTAAAATGATTAAAAAAAACACACTGCATGGAAAAATCCCAAAGGATTAGTGTCAGAAAGTATTTGGCAGCAAGAGATTGGAAAAAACAAGAAGGCCTAACAGAAAAGAGTGGCTAACGCCAGTCATTCCGTTGAACGCTGTTAAAGTAGTACTGCATCAAAAAGGTTTTCGTTATTCAAGCTTTTCATCTCCTTCCTCCACGTCCTTCAGATTGAGCACTTCCAGCGTTCCTTTCCCTTTTGTCTCACATCGGATCAACTCATCAATCTCTCTGAAGCAGCCCGGGTCAATAAGGCACACCTGAAATATTTCACATTTAATCAGTCAAGCAATAATACTCAATTTTCATCAACAACTTCTCATGACCTAAAATTCATTTTCATTTAAAGAAAGGTATTGTTTAGTTACTATAGGGACTTGACAGAATTGCTAAGCAATTTTTATCAAAACTTCTTTTATCAAAGAAGTTTTGCATTTCCAGCACGTTCAGCATGCTGGACATGATGGTTTTGACAGTTAGGTTGCTAGATTCTAACTTGTTCTCAAAGATTCTTACCGATTGCAAGTTTTCCTTTACCACAAACTGTTTTTCAAATAATTGACTATTGTCAAAATACAGGCCTGATCCACCAAATAATTAACAGAAAAATTCCATACAGAGAAACTTATGTATTTTATAGGAGAATCACTGCTAAGAGAAACTACACTGTGCTTCCCCTCAGCCTGAACCTGCAATCTCTGTACACTAAAGGCTACTTTCAAGCTTTCAGTACGATTGTGTGACATTAAAGACTACAAACCATGACTCTGATTTAGAATCTGTGGCACCCTTGCAGTTTATCTAAACAACTTCCCTATGCTAATTCTTGCTGTAGTATGGTATAGTCAAATCAAGTATGAAACCCAAGGTCTGCTTTATTGCTTACAATTTCTAACTGATCGTGGAAGTCTTCATTCTCAATAACTTTAATCAGTGGCTTGAGCTTCTCTTTGAGTTTCTTCCCCTCCTTTGCTGGAAGAATAAATCGTAACCTCATGTGAGCACGTTCAATTTGCATGGTCTCCTTTAATTGTCTGATCACTTCCAGTGCCTGCAGAGACATTGAAGAAAGAAAGAGGAGCATTTATTCACTTGCTTAAAAAGGCCACACAGATCAAAACCTCCATTTTTCTGTACTAGCTTCAAACATTTCTCAGTACTATTCACTGGCACTCTGCTACAGGAAGAAATTGCAATTACGCTGGTTTGTTAGACTAAAAAGAAAAGGCAGAGTTATGCCTGATGGTGGTCACTTCAAATACTGAAAAAACATGCCAGAAAGAATGTTCAATAGGAAATAATATTAAATGACAGTCATCCTACAGAACAGTAGGAACCCATATGGCTCAGATGTATGGACTAATTTACTACCTCACTTGAAATAAATCATAAAACATTTATTTCTGTTCCAGGCATATCACTGATGCTGCTTTAATTAGTTTTTATCTTTCTCCCTTCACTGAACAGTTAAAAGACAAACTACAGGAGCTTCAGAAGCTGCTTGCACCCAGCATTCAGCTGCCAGCCAGCCAACTAATCCTTCTGCCAGCTTTTGACCACAAGGCTGTTTTCATTCCTATGCAAATGCTCATAGAGAAATCACACTTGATGACAACACCTCTGAGCACAAGCTGACTTTTAGAGAATACTAACCTGTTGCTTTGTGCTCTTGTTTGGTTTGACAGAGTAGTGAATATCCTTCATGGCTCTCTCTATCAGGATTACTGTGTATGGCCTCTTTGTCTCAGGATTCACACATTTGTCAGCCACAATAGTTGCGATGTCTCTAAACATCTGCTCCAGCTGCGTCTGTCGTTCTTTGTCTGACACCTGCAACTCCCCTTTTGATAAAATCTGCAGTTAAAAAATACAGAAATTGGTTAGCAAGTATTGCAGATCTGGCAAAAAATTGAAAACCCTTGCATGACAAATTTAACAGTTGCTTGAATGGTTTGGTTAGACATGAAATGCTGAAAAAAATAACCATATAAGAATGTGTATTGTTACAACAGACAACACTGGAAAGATGTCAGAAAAAAAACCACAACCAACAAACACCACAGAAGCACTAAACTACAAAAAGAAAGGCACAGGTTTAGTTAAACTGTCATCACCCACAGCAAGCCCACAATCTGTAACGTGCCAAGAAGAAACTAGATTTGTTCTTAACATTTAATTGGACTCTCCAAAATAAGTGACTACCCTTTTCTTTTCTCTGCATCCTTAACGGCCAATCTTTGATGGTAAATTCTTCAAGGCTCACCTGGGTCCGAAGAGATCAGCGCATTAAGGCTGTATGCTATCAGAGAATCATCTAGGTTGGAAGAGACCCCCAAGATCACCGAGCCCAACCTCTGACCTAACGCTAACAAGTCCTCCGCTAAACCGTATCACTAAGCTCTACGTCTAAAGGTCTTTTAAAGCCCTCCAGGGATGGTGACTCAACCACTTTCCCGGGCAGCCTATTCCAATGCGTAAATGCATGAAATGCATAAGACTTGGATGAATGTATGATATAAGAGAATACCAGAGAGCTACCATCCCTCTCTACACATTTTTTAACAAACCAACAATGATTTCGCCCACAGCAGCACTGTGAGCCCTCCATTAACCAACCAACCTCCCACGTCTGCGCGGCGTTCACGCCTCCCAGCCGTAACGAGCCCTGTCAGGGCACGCTGCGAGGCGCGGGACCTACCATCTTACAGATTTCCGTCTGGTCATCGGTCCCGAAGGCCCGCACGAGATCCTCCTTCCTCGCCACCTGCCCTTTGGACACGTTGACGAACACCGTGTGCGTCTGCAGCACCTCGTCCAGGTCCTTCTCCCTGCCGGCCGACCGCAGCGTCAGGGGGCGGCGGGGACGGGCCGAGGGCAGGGCCGAGCCCGCTGACAAGACCCGGGGCGGCCCGGGGGGGGAAGGGGGGAGGCAGGGGATTCTCCCCCCACCCACAACCGGGCCCCACGGAGCCCCCCTCAGAACCGGACCCCCTCAGAGCCACCCCCGCTCGCCGGTCCCCGCGGGCGCTGCCCCCTCACAGCCAGCCCCCCCCCGACCCGGACTCACGCCCCGCTGCGCCAGCCCATGACTTTGTTGCGGTAGCAGGCGATCTCGAAGCGCTTCCCGCCGCGCCGCGCCCGCACCACGGCCACGTTGGTGAGGCGGATCTGGTTGGTGGGGGTGAAGATGGACATGGCCGAACCGCCGCCGCCGCCTCGCTGCGCCACACGGCCCCGCGGGAGAGGGCGGCGAGAGGCGGGGCCGCCCCGCCGTGCACGGCCGTTGGCCGCCGCGCCGCCGTCCCCGCCCGGTGGTGGGGCGGCAAATGGCGTCCGGAGGGAAACGGAAGGGGAGGGGGCGAGGGGCCGGGGCCGCGGCCGCGTGGGGGCGGAGAGCGGAGGTACGGGGGTGGGTGTTGGGGGGCTCTCGGCGGGGTAATTAGTGGGGGGGGGGGCTTCGGTGGGGGTAATTAGCGCGTGGGGGGGGCTTCAGCGGGGCGATTACTGGGGTAATTAGCGTGGGGGGCTTCAGTGCGGTGATTATTGGGGTAATGAGCGTCGGGGGGGCTTCGGGGGGGCGATTGCTGGGGTAATTAGCGTGGGGGGGCTTCAGTGGGGTGATTATTGGGGTAATGAGCCTGGGGCGGCTTCCGTGGGGCGATTGCTGGGGTAATTAGCGTTGGGGGCTTCGGGGGGGTGACTGCTGGGGTAATTAGCGTGGGGGGCTTCAGTGGGGGCGATTATTGGGGTGATTAGCGTGGGGGGCTTCGGGGGGGTGATTAGTGGGGTAATTAGCGTGAGGGGCTTCAGGGGGGTCATTATTGGGGTAATTAGCGTGAGGGGCTTCAGGGGGGTGATTAGTGGGGTAATTAACGTGAGAGGCTTTGGGGGGTGATTAGTGGGGTAATTAGTGTGAGGGGCTTCAGTGGGGCGATTATTGGGGTAATGAGCTTGGGGGGGCTTCGGGGGGGTGATTAGTGGGGTAATTAGCATGGGGGGCTTCAGGGGGTGATTATTGGGGTAATTAGTGTGAGGGGCTTCAGTGGGGGCGATTATTGGGGTGATTAGCGTGGGGGCGTCTTCAGTGGGGGCAATTATTGGGGTGATTAGCGTGGGGGTGTCTTCAGTGGGGTGATTATTGGGGTAATTAGCGTGAGGGGCTTCAGGGGGTGATTATTGGAGTAATTAGCGTGGGGGGGCTTGGGGGGGTGATTATTGGGGTAATTAGCATGGGGGGCTTCAGGGGGGTAATTGTTGGGGTAATTAGCGTAGGGGGATTTCAGGGGGTGATTATTGGGGTAATTAGCATGAGGGGCTTCAGTGGGGTGATTATTGGGGTAATTAGCGTAGGGGGATTTCAGGGGGTGATTATTGGGGTAAGTAGTGTGAAGGGCTTCAGGGGGTGATTATTGGGGTAATTAGCATGGGGGGCTTCAGGGGGGTAATTGTTGGGGCAATTAGCAGGGGGGCTTCAGTGGGGTAATTAGTGTGTGTGTGGGGCTTCAGTGGGGTAATTATTGGGGTGTTGGAGGCCTTCCCTGCCTGCAGCACCTGGCACCCACCTGTGGCATGGGGCCGGCAGGGAGCGGAGTCCCCTCACCCTGCTTCTCTCAGGGGTTGGGTGTCGCTGGCCTAGGGGAAGGAAGGCTTTAATCTCGTGCTGCGAGCAGCAGCCCGGGGAGAGGCAAGATAAAGCTTCCAGCTTCTTCAAGCTTTCTGTGTTCCTGCTCTTGTTAGACGCCTGCCAAAGCAGAGTGCAAGAGGCCTGCAGCCTGCTTGGTGCTTCTCAGGCAGTTATGTGTTGCACATGAGCCTTGTTTAAGCTCTTGAATGTTTTGTACCTGATAAGTAATCACAGGGGCCACACAAGCAGCGCCCCTGGCTACAGTCATGGTGTACTTGGAGTTTTAAAGTCAGCTCAGAACAATTTTCACTGTTCCAAATGAAACCTCACCCACATGATATAACCCCGGGAAAGTATTTGTGATCGAATCCAGATTTCAGTCTGGCCTTGATGCTCTGTACCCAACCTGTCGTTGTAATCAGTGTAGCACCTTGTCTGTGCAAGCCAGGGCTCTGTTTCCCAGTTAGCTCTGGAGAATGATTTCCCCCTTGATGTGGGATTTTACAGCTCCAGAGATCTGCATGTGTTGGGTCTATGGAAAGCTAAGGTCTGTGAGGTACACTTGATGTTTAACAAGGATGTTTTACTTAACTTTCAGGCAGTGGCGCTGCGCAAGTATTTCCTGCCTTTCCTTGGGACAGAACCTGCCCTAGGTAAGAGAAGCCCAGCATTGCAGTGTGATTTCTAAAATGTTAGCTTGGGTAGGCAGGTGAAACTCTGTGTATGCACCGCTGAGAAGGTGAAGGTCACTTACTCAGCCGTAGTGTTGTGTCTTCAGCCAGAAGCTGTTTTCTGCAGAGCCTGGGAATAGCTGATGGCATGAGTCTGTGGGTGTCGTGTGACTTTTTTTGTGTGCTTATTCTAAATTCATACTGAAGGAATCTGCTTTTGCTAAATCTGTGATTTATTCTAGATTTAGATGTCTCAATGGATATGTGGAACTTTTCCTACACTTGCCTGGCATCCTTGTGGCTGCACAGATTTTACATCTATTCTGTTATTGCTTTGGGGATCAGTCTCTGGATCGTTGTCCAGCTCTTCACCACCAAAAAGAAGGTAACTGGAGACTTGAGCACGTTTGTCTGAGAAAAACCCAAAACTTGTGTGTGGGAAGGAGTAGGTGCCAGGTGAAGGTACCCACTGGTGCAGTGAAATGTGGCACTTTGCTGTGGGCCCACCTTGGTTGTTGTAAACCCAAAGTGTGGTTTAGTTTACCTGACAGTTACAGTTCTCAGTCTGGATTGCGCTGTGGGTGTGGGTAACTAGCCGCCAGTGCTGCTCTGAGGTTAGAGCAGATTTTGTCTGAAAACCTCTCACTCTGATATGGAGAAGTGTTAGCGTGGACAGCTCTGTCACTTCAAGTAAGTCACTCTGTTTGCGTTCAGTGTTTCAGGTTAGCCTTTCCGGTGACCTTAATGAAAAGATTGAACTGGTTTTAGGATGGGAGTGGGATTAGCTCATTCAGGAAGCTAAAACCTTCTCACACACACGAGTGAAGTTCTGCAGCATAGGGTGGAAGAATCACTTCTCAGGTTCTGCTGAATCCTGCTGCCTCCCTGATGTGTGAGATGGGTTTACAGCACGGCCTAGTTCAGTGGAGTAGTTACTAATGCATTTCTCTCTGAGTGTGTGAGAAGCTAAAATGCTTTGACTGTTGCGTTGGTATAGTGCTGGGAGGCTGGTTACTGGCTTTGTATTTTAAATGCTTTGGGGAAAACGGGCTTAAGGACACTTAAAGGGGTTGAATGAGACAAAATGCTTTTTTTCACAGGGTGAAAAATCCAATGGGAACCTGTTTTCTGAAGTAGTAGAAGAAAAACAAGCAAATGGATATGCTGCCCTGCAGGCGAAAGAGGTCTATGTTGCTGGCATAAAAATTTTCTATGGGTCTCAGACTGGCACAGCAAAGGTATGTTACTGTTTTTTTCCACATGCCTGAAGCTGATAGAAGTATTTCCGAGATTCAGGTATGTTGCTTGCCTTAGGAACACTGTGCCATGTAAAAATCTGAAAGTTTATTGGAAAGTTCATTAGCTCATTAGAAATCAGTGCACAGCATGGCAGATAAGTGAAAATTATGTTTAAAACAAACAAAAAACAATACAAAGCCAAACCAAAACAAAAAAACCCAAGTCTATTCACTTAAAGTGGGGTAAGTGGTAGAGACGCTAATTATAAGGCTTAAAACTTGCTGTTACAATACACTCTTAGTTTGCTAGCAGGTATTCTAGAGAGAAGTGCTGCTTTAGGTACTTTGTTAAAAAGAATGAATTTGTATGTATGCAAATCATGAGCTATTAGCACTTGTAAGTCTTCATTGCTCCTTCACTTTTTTAATCTGAGAAATTACAGGTGCAGTGTGTAGTTATCAAGTGTCATTGTTCTTTCTGTGCTGGGAGGTGTCTTGTGATTGGACACGGCAGAGCTTGTTTCATGCTTCCTGTAGCTGGGTTGAAGTCATTCATAATTTTCTACGTTTCTCTTCTCAGAGATTTGCGAAAGGCCTGGCTGAAGCAGTTATTTCCCTTAATTTGCCTGTGGAAGTCATTAGCTTGGGAGATTATGATCCAGATGACTGTCTAGCAGAGGAGGTATGTAATAAATACAAACTTTTCCTGGTATTGTCAAGGATCTTTTCCTTTCGTATTTCTCTCTTGTTATCCTGGAAATCCCCAAAGCTGTGTGTTTGCAAATTGCTTCTCAAACATAGGTGAGCATAGCCCTTCAGCCCTCAGCAGTAATCTTGAAAGTTACTATAAGAGCATCATCTACAATATGTTGATACTGACGCTGATTTTGTATGAGCTGGTTCTGTAACTCAGGAGTGAGTTACATGAGAGTATCTGCACCTGGTCCCCCTGTTCTCTCTGAGAGGGTACACCTGGGGAAAGCAGAGAACAAATAGTGGTACTTCTGCAGCCTTTGAAGACTTAAGAAAATTCCTGGGGGGCGTATTTATATTGAATAATCTGTGATGGATTTTTTTCTTCTGGAAATATTAATAGTTCCTTCTTGCATCTATGGGAGACTTTTATCCCTGCAAGAGTATAAGAAGCTGTTCATTGGGGAAGAGGGGGTGGATGTCAGTTTTACCACTGTCCCTGTTATGTAGGGGGAAGACAGCTTGATTTCCCTTGCCTAACTTAAGATGGCTTTGCATGGAGGATGGCTACTTGCTACCATTGGTTTTATTACTTGCAGCATTCTTAACCCACATAGTATTAAAAAAACCAAACAAACCACAAAACAACTTTTAACTTCTTCAAGCTGTCTTTGTGTTACAGCTCTTCCTCATGCTTCCAACTGTCTGCTATAGCTCTTCCTCATGTAAAGTGCTCTGATAATCAGCAATTTTTTTTCTGTCCCATTCTTATACATTAGACAACCAGCAGGAACATTTGTGTGTTCTTGGTAGCTACGTACACAGACGGACAGCCAACTGAGAGTGCCGCATGGTTCTGCAAGTGGTTAGAAGAGACTGCAAATGACTTCCGCTTTGGCAAAACCTACCTGAAGGGCCTGAGATATGCTGTGTTTGGCTTGGGAAACTCAGTTTATGTTGATCATTATAACACGGTGAGTATCCCCATTACTTTTCTGTTCCTCTGAATGGCTAAATTTTCCTAACTGCAACAAAACTGAGTGACACCAGTAGGTCGTTAGGGTCAGGTGGAGTTGTGCTATCATTTTGAGAAGACACTGATATATTACCTGGTGTGGAACTTAAGGTGTGAGAATTCAGCTCCTATTACAGCATTTGTGTGGACTTGATAGGAGCTGGGTTTAGGCCATAGGCAATGCAGCTTTGAAACAAGTGTGCTGTCCTGTGAAATGGGAGAGAGATGAGTCCTGTAAGCATGGCATTAATCTGAGTGGTTTTGGTAGTGACTAATGAGAACACATTTACCAAATCCTTATTAAGTTAATTTCCCAGCTTTGAACGCTTTCTGTCAGTGCATGACATTACCAGAAGCCTTTTAGCTTGCTGCCTTTCAGTTTAGAGCACTTTTCTCAACTTTTCCAGTATTTTGCTGGATACTGTGGTTCTATTTCTTAATGTAAAATACGTCAGTATCTAGGCCTGATAATTAATCTCTGAAGTTGAAGAAAAATGGGATGACTTGCCACTGGACTGTTAGTTTTATGTAGCTGGGAGCCACCTGAAGTGTCATGCATGTAGACATCTAAACCAACAAGCACCTCACAAAGAAGCTAGTTCTCACACCTCACTTACTACATTGCCATGATAGCAGGGGTATTTACAGCTTGAGGGTGCTCGGCAGTGTTCAGACTGCCTTGTGGCCGTGCTCTGATTCAGCTGGTTAGAGGGAGTCTACAAGTCCGTGTCTTGCTGTCCTGCAGCCTGTGTAGCTAGTTTTATTTCCAGGCTTGATCCTTGCTTTCTTAATTGCCTGTTACTTTTAAATGTCCTTTTGACTTCTATCCCATCCTAGGTTGGAAGAAATATTGACAGATGGCTGTGGATGCTCAGTGCCAGCCGTATCATGACTCGTGCTGAGGGGGACTGCAACGTGGCCCAGAGCAAGCATGGCAGCATTGAGGCTGACTTTGAAGCCTGGAAAACCAAGTTCCTCAATTGTCTCCAGGCCCTCTGCAGAGGGGAAAGGAAGCCCTGCAGTGGGAAGTGCAAGAAAGGGAAGTGCAAATCCCAGGGGAAGCAGAGCAAGGAGAGCTCAGATCATGAACACGGCGCATCAGAGTATGAGAATGCTGAGGTAGAGCCAAAATCCACAGGTCCTTATTTCTGGTTCAGTGCTTGTTGGAGTGTTGTCTGACTCTTCTCCTTCATCCCACAGCCCAGAGAGGTGCTGTGGGGGGCTTGATACTTCCTTATGGAGTAGAGGGATGAGTGACAAGTAGAATAAGTAATCCAAAAAGAAGGACCAAGGATTAGTGGTGGGCTTAGACTGAGCAGCCTCTATATGATGAGGGAGCCGCCTTCCTGAGTGGGAGGAGATGCATGCTGTGACAGATGCTCCAAGGGAGCCAGTCTTTGCTTTGTCTCACAGCCATATTGAAGCCTTTAGCTCACTATGAGCAGGTAGCATGCTCCCAACTCGGTGAAGCTCGGGCACTTTGCATCCCAAGGATTTTCCAAAGGCATTGGGGTACTGTTATCTGGGCGAGTCCTGTACCTCCTTGACTTTATCTCCCTGTAATCACTTCTGGCATATGCTCAGGCCTGTGGCTAGTGGTGTCCCCCAGGGGTCAGTACTGGGTCCAGTGCTGTTCGACTTATTCATCAATGACCTAGATGAAGGGACAGAATGCACCCTCCGCAGGTTTGCAGCCAATACAAAGCTTGTCGGAGTGGCTGACACACCAGAGGCCTGCGTGGCCATTTGGAGGGACCTGGATAGGCTGGAGAGGTGGGCAGAAAGGAACCTCATGAGGTTCATCCCTGCAAGTGCAGGGTCCTGCACCTGGGGAGGAATAATCCCAAGCACCAGTACAGGCTGGGGGCTGACCTGCTGCAGAGCAGCTCCGCAGAGAGAGACCTGGGGGTTGTGGTGGACAAGTTAACCGTGAGCCAGCAGTGCGCCCTTGTGGCAAGTAGGCCAATAGGACCCTAGCCTGCATCAAGAGGAGTGTGGACGGCAGGTCGAGAGGTGATCCTCCCCCTCTACTCAGCTCTGGTGAGGCCACATCTGGAGTATCGTGTGCAGTTCTGGGCTCCCCAGTACAAGAGGGACATAGAACATCTACAGCAGGTCCAGCGTAGAGCCATGAAGATGATTAAGGGACTGGAGCATCTGCCCTATGAGGAAAGACTAAGTGAGCTGGGCCTGTTTCTCCTAGAGAAGAGGAAATAGAGACTGATAAGATCCCCTCTCAATAAATACCTGAGGGGACAATGTAAAGAGGATAGGGCCAAACTCTTCTCAGTAGTAGCTAGTGATAGGACAAGGGGTAGTGGGGTATAAATTGAACCACAAGAGGTTTCATTGCCATATGAGGAAGAACTTCTTTATGGTTCAGGTATGGTTCAGTACAGAGCACTGGAACAGGCTGCCCAGAGAGGTTGTGGAGTCTCCTTCTTTGGAGATATTGAAAACCTGCCTGGATGTGATCCTTTGTGATTTGTTCTAGGTGACCCTGCTTGAGCAGAGGGGTTGGACTAGATGATCTCTGGAGGTCCCTCCCAACCTCAACCATTCTGTGATATTTGTTGATGGCAGGTTTTAATACGCAGTCCTTTATTGCTCTGCATGCAAGACCCAGAGCTGCTGTGGTACTTAATCCTTCCTGGATGTCATTTATTATGGGTTGAAAATGATTGCTATGGCCATGTAGAATTCCTTAGGAAAACAGCTCTTCTGGCTGAGGTGGTTTGAGGATGCCGGCTGCTGCAGGAACAAGAGGAATACATCTTCATAGAATCATTAGGGTTGGAAAAGAGCTCCAAGATCATCCGGTCCAACCATCACCCTACCACCGCTATCACCCACTAAACCATGTCCCTAAGCACCACATCCAACCTTTCCTTGAACACCCCCAGGGACGGTGACTCCACCACCTCTCTGAGCAACCTGTCCCAATGCCTGACTGCTCTTTCTGAGAAGAAATGTCTCCTCATTTCCAACCTAAACCTCCCCAGGCCCAACTTGAGGCCATTCCCTCTTGTCCTGTCACTAGTTATTTGTGAGAAGAGGCCAATCCCCAGCTCCCCGCAACTTCCTTTCACTTTCAGGTAGTTGCAGAGAGCAATAAGGCCTCCCCTCAGCCTCCTCTTCTCCAGACTAAACACCTCCAGTTCCTTCAACCGCTCCTCACAGGACTTGTGTTCCAGGCCCTTCACCAGCTTTGTAGCCTTTCTCTGGACACGCTCCAGGGCCTCGATGTCCTTGTAGTGAGGGGCCCAAAGCTGAACACAGTACTCAAGGTGCGCGCTCACCAGAGCAGAGTACAGGGGGACGATCACCTCCCTGGTCCTGCTGGCTGTACCAGTCCTGATACAAGCCAGGGTGCCGTTGGCCTTCTTGGCCACCTGGGCACACTGCCGGCTCATGTTCAGGTGAGCATCGACCAACACCCCCAGGGCCTTTTCCTCTGCACAGCTTTTGAGCCACTCTGTCCCAAACCTGTAGCGCTGCATGGGGTTGTTGTGGCCAAAGTGCAGGACCCAGCACTTAGCTATGTTGAACCTCATCCCATTGACCTCTGCCCATCGACTGAACCTGTCCAGGTCCCTCTGCAGGGCCTTCCTACCCTCCAGCAGATCAACACTTCCCCCCAGCTTGGTATTGTCTGCAAACTTACTGGAGGTGCACTCAGTCCCCTCATCCAAATCATCAATATAGATATTAAAGAGGATGGGCCCCAACACCGACCCCTGGGGAACACCACTCATGACTGGTCACCAGCTGGATTTCTCTCTGTTCAACACCACTCTGGGCCTGGCCGTCCAGCCAGTTATTAACCCAGCACAGAGTGTACCTGTCCAAGCCATGGGCTGCCAGCTTCTCCAGAATACTGTGGGAGACCGTATCAGGGGCTTTGCTGAAGTCTAGGTAGTCTATGTCAACAGCCTTTCCCTCATTCACCAGGCAGGTTGCCTGGCCATAGAAGGAGATGAGGTTGATCTTGTTGTTACATTGGTGCAGTTATGCTGTACCTTGGCTGTGTACAGAAAGGAAGACAATTTTTCTGTTCCATGAATAGTGTGATGTGGAAAGCAGTTCTCTCCCCTGTTTGTTCAGGCCAGGGGTACTTGGAGGAGTTTAGGCTTCCAGACTGTCATAGCACGCAGCAGGAATCAGACCTCTCTGTGTGACTTCTTAAGTGATGACACAGGGAAACAGAGCATTGTGGATTTGGAGAGAGGCTATCTGGACTGGGTTGTAGATGGTCTGTGTACTACTGAACTGTTAGAAATAACCTTGGGGCTATTTTCAGGTTTTCTGTTTAACACAGCAGATATGCACCTATTTTTTCTCTCTGGTCTCTTACGCAGGCAGAAGAATTGGTTGAAACCAGTAGTGAGGAGGAGGCTGATGCTGAGGAAGTTGGAGGGACAAATTCTGTCATTGATGTTGAAGATCTTGGCAACGTCATGAGCCACATGAAGAAAGCCAAGGTACCGCTACTGCAGCAAGTATAGAAATGCCGGCTCTTTGTCATTGATTCAAATACTGTCTGCTGGGTTCAAACCTGTAGAGTTTAGTTAGAGTAAAACATGAACTATTTGAGAACCTGTCCCAAACACAGAACATACTTATAGGTATGTCGGGTTTAGGTATTGGCTACCTGGGTTTGGCTTGTTCATGAAGCGAATGCTGCGTGGTAACGCATTGTCTTCAGTTGAGAGAAGTTACTTTCACAGTGAACATCACAGATCTGAAAGTACAACTCTGCCATTGTGATTTACGGTCCAGTATCAAAACACAAATCCTGTTAAATCTGGCTGTGGGTACATCAGCTGAAATGCAGGCATGCTATATGCTGGCATGTCATGGCAGGGAGCGGAGCTGGGTGGTAGCAGTGCAGGTGCAGTGGTAACAGACTGCTGTAACAGCTTCTGCATCTTGCTGCTGCCCTAAGGTCAGGTGATATCTGTCCCCATCTCAACAAACCTACTTCTGTCTGTAATTACACCTTTCTTACCTTGCACAGCTCTGTGGTATGGACTTCTCACAGCTTTCTTGAACCTTAGCAATTTCCTTAGCACTCGGAGCCAAGGGTATGCAGCTGGGCCATAGCAAGGCAAGTCTTGGGTTAGAGGAAACTGAATCCTTTGGAGGTAAGGAAACTCTGAGGGCAATACGGGGATCTCTGATCCTTACCGTTTGGAGTGGGAAGAAGATAATCTTGCTTATAGTGAAGTCTGACTCTAGGAGAGTAGCCCTGCTAACGTGGGCGTTAGTCAGACTGTGTGAGAGCTTCCATCCCTGACTTGCCTGCTGTAGTTTCCAAGAGAAGGATGGATGAACTGTTTGTTTTTCATTTGGTGGTGGGGAAAAGATCGATCTCTTTCACAGTAATTGTGCTGTGAGGTGGCCCATTTTTTTCTCTCCTGTCTGTGCTTGCCACTAGAGGTCACTGACAAGAAAGGAACTGTGGTTTCTGTAGCAGCATGCCGTGTGAGGTGGTTTGAGACCAGGGAAGGAAGGGGCCTACCCGTGTGTGAGGGGCCTGTGTGTGGTACCTACAAGGTATTCACAGCACGAGTGTGAATCTGTAGGTCAGGTTCTTGTGCCTCAGACCTAAACAGCCTCTCTGTCTGAGAGGACAGCTTCTGTCTGAGCACAGGTGCTCATTTGGAGCTGCGAACTGCAGTCTTCTGATCTGCTGCCTTTCTCTCGGAGGAGATGACAAACAGCTGTTCGTCCCTGACAGCTAAGTGCTGCCCTTTTGCTTCTGCAAATAATTAATCCTTAAAGTGCGAGTCACCTCTGTGTTTGGGACCATGGCAAGGATTGAAAGTTCTTGTGCATAGGCGTCCTGGCTCCTTTTGAATGTGAGCTGTTGTCAGCTGATGAAACAAAGGTCAGCTTTTCTTTGGTGCTGACACCACTGCACTACTCTAGACTTGTCCTAGGATTTTGGATTTGTTTCGAAACCTTAAAAGGTGTGGTTCTCATTACTGGCCCCTTTATTTCCGTTTTGTGTGGCTAATCTGCCTAGCTGCTGCAATTTAGGTTGCTAGCTTCATGTTTCTGTAACCAGAGCAGGTAATGAAGAAAGGGCCTTCAGTGGTGACTTCAGCGTTAATCCTCAACCCTCTTGAATAGGAGTGTCGTTTCCAGGGTGATGGCAGGATATTGCTGTGTAAATATCTCATGAACTGATGGCTGTCCATATCATTAGCTGGGAAAAAGAATGACTTTGTCCTGGTGGAGAGTCTCCTGGGGAATGTGCGCATTGACTTGCCAACAGGTTTATGCAAACACTTGAATTGTAAAATGATCCCTTAGGTGCAGTTATTTACTGTAACGAAAATAAATGCTGAAGACTTGATATGAAAGAGCAGGATGATCTGCATTTATGGAAGTAATTCATCATGATTGGGCTCTCTTGCTCCAAGGCTAGAAGATACAGTTGTTTAAATGCAATGCATCTTAGTTTCTTAAGTCATGTTCTCACTTTAGTGGCTATGAATTTGTGCAACAAGGAATTTTTTTTCAGATAAGTTGTGTCGTCCCCTTCAGTCACTTTTTCTTTCTCACAATGCTGGACTGTGTAAGATCAGTCTGACACTTTAGTTTTACACTGATGTAATCTGTTGTCTTGCAGTAATCCTTACAGATACAGGCAAGTGCTTTGGATTTCTCTATCTGAACTACCCATGTACAAGCCAGTGAGTTTAAAGAAAACGTGGGTATTTCAGGGTTATATCACAAACACTTCATATGCAGAGTGTCTTGGGTTTGAAATACGCTTGGCAGTTTCCAGCATGTTTTTTTGGGATTTCAGTGTTGTATATTAACTCCTCCGCTTATGGGAGATAGAGTAGAAGGTTCTGCCTTGTGCAGTGCAGTTAGCTTCTTGAAGTGTTTTTTGATTGAGCTTTGATCTTTTGGAGGCATGTTGCCATTTATGACTAACTGCACATCTGTCTTATCTGCTAGTGATTCTCACAATTCATTGTTGGTTTGCTTTCTGTGGGATAGCAGAGTGAGGCTGTAGAGACAAGCATATCTAATGAATGTTTACTCAAATATCTGCAGGTGATAGTAATTTAATTTTGCATCCATCTCCTATTACTTCGTGAGAATCTAGACTGGATTGTTTTACAGCTTGTTTTGTGTGTGTATGCTTACAGCTGTCTTTTTTGTATGCTTCGGCTTACTTGTGTTTTACAAAGTGTAGCCTAAGGATCTGAGACAAGTACTGCATTTTTGCAATTGTTTGGATCAGGCAGATGGATCCAGGAGTACAAGGTGTGAATGCCTGAACCTATCTTCCTGGTACAGTTGTAGTTATTACACCCTATCCCTTGGAAAAGAGAGATTTTTAAGGAGTTAGGAATGAAGGCATGTTGTTCAAGGTGATGATGTTTACCTTCTACACTTAATACGAGCCCAAAACTTGAAAGACTGGGGTATCAAGGGGATATCATTCAAATATATAAAATGATGATTGGTATAAAGGGAAATTCCACGCTTTATTGAATCTTCTTCTGTCTCATGATGACTATTTAATAGCTTCTGAAATCCAGCACTCTGAGTAATGCAATTTTTTGGACCTTGCTACCACAAGAAATTGATGTGGATGATGCTTAGTAGGATTCTGAGCAGAACTCTGACCTTTATATCAGTGTGGATGGCATCTAAACTTTAATGAAGTGCTCAGGTGTGAAAGTCCAGAAGAGTGTAATGCAGCCATGGCCCAGAGAGGACTGGCAGATCAATCCATCACCGCCAGCTCTCTGGTTGCTTCTCTTGGTGTCTGATGATTCAGGGCTGTGATGCTGGGCTGGGGGACGCATGGATAGCTAGGCTTAGTTCTGGATTTTCTCTGCATCTGTTTATTCTGGCTTGTTGTTTTTTAGGCTGAGAGTCTGGGCCTGTTCTCCAAAGTGCTATTATGCAGCAGCAGAAGGCAATAGTTCTTCTTAATGGGTTTCGTAACTAGTAGACTTCAAGTTGTACACTTGCAGTACACTTACCCATCCTCCAAAGTCATTGACACCCCCTTGAAATATATTTATCAGCTAAAATGTGAAATCTAATGGGTATGTTTGTGGCCTGCAAGACTGTAATTAATCACAGCGACACCATTTCTTAATGTAGATTATCTCCCACAGCTGGGAGATTGTGATAAACTAGAAAGACAGATCAATCTAGACTGGTTCCAAGGGAATGAAATGGCTTTATTAACCTTCATATTTAGAAACTGCAGGCATGAGTAATAATAATATCCTAATTTTTTTGGATGGGTTGGGAAGTAATCAAATGGGCATATTTTGTTGGCACAGTTTAGAGATTAATGTTCTGTTTTTTCAAACAAAGTTTAATGAAGCTGATAGTCACGTTTGTGATGTAAATACAAAGGAAGGGGGTGTGAGAACAAGATAGGGTTGACTTTATAGGAAAGAAAGCAAGCCCAAGAAAGTCTGTTCAAGAAGTTTGTTTTATTGCTGTTTGCTGCAGGGGTGGTTTCTTGATTATTTTTTTTTTCTTCTTCTGCACCCCCCCCGCCTTTGGCTCTCCTCTCTAAAAGGTCCATCCTAATGTTAGCTGTTCACCACCACTAGGATAGTGAATCGCATTACCCAGTGGTTCCTAAGAGCCTTTTGTAAGCCATGGCAGACCAGACTTTTCTGACCCTTGGTGAAGAAGCTTTTAATGGGGTTGACTGGAGTTTTACATGAAGTGAGACCTAAGTTTTAAGACTTAGGAATTAAATATGAGATTTACAGACAGTGTTGCATGCAACTTTGATACAAGCAGAAGCTTCTAGAGCATGCAAGAGTTGTTAGCTGTCTTTTAACTGAATTGAATGAGGCTCGGTATTTAATTGTCAGATTTAGAAATGGTTAAAAATGATGTGTGCCTTTAGAGCTCTCCAAGAAGTTTCTCTAACTTTTAATGGGTGACAGATTTGTAGAGGAAAAAATCACTCTTATCTTCAGCAGCTCAGTCTCTGGGCTAGATTTTGACCTCTGCTACTCTGGCTCAGAATTCAGAGTGATCCTACATCTTGAAACAAGCTTTAAGAAACATCATTTCCCTGTTTAGGGATGACTGCCAGCACTGAAATCTGAATTTGTCCAAGGGACACTTCACCCTGTCCTTTTCCTGTGTTCAAATCTTTCTTTATACCTTGGCTGATGTGAAGAATTATAACTTGTAAACAATGTAAGGTTTTGAGGCTTTCAGTTTCCATATAGAACCTGGGAGCACCCAAAGAAATAGGTAGGAAAAAGGAAAAATACTTTAAAGGTTACTTCTGACTGGACAGTCTGTCTTTGACATGCAGCGTGATGCTGGCTTTCCCTGATAAGCCTTTGTAAAGGGCTTTGAGATCGGAGAGTAAAGAGCCTGATTTCTGTGCTGGTTGGTAGATCCCATACCCCTCACTGCTCTTTAGTTTGTTGTAAATTAGTCAATAGAATCACAGAATGGTTTGGGTTGGAGGGACCTGACAGACCATCCAATTCTCAGCCCCCTGCCAAGGGCAGGGACGGCTCCCACTAGACCAGGTTGCCCAAAGCCCCATCCAGCCTGGCCTTGTGCACTTGCAGGGATGGGGCATCCACAGCTTCTCTGGGCAACCTGTTCCAGGGCCTCACCACCCTCTGAGTAAAGAATTTCTTCCTAATAACTAATCTAACTCTACCCCCTTTTAGTTTAAAGCCATTACCCCTTGCCCTATCACTACACCCCCTGACAAAGAGTCCCTCCCCAGCTTTCCTGAAGCTCCCTTTAGGCACTGAAGGGCTGATGTGAGGTTTCCTGGAGCCTTCCCTTCTCCAGGCTGAAAAACCCCAGCTCTCTCAGCCTGTCTTCATAGGAGAGGTGCTCCAGCCCCTTGATAATTGGGTAGTAATGCAAAGCTGTTAAATATCAAACTTCAGAAGTGTTTTAAGTCCACCTGAGCATTGGATTTAATCTTTATTTGCAGCCTTTTCTTCTCTCCATCTGTTGTTGGAGAATATCAGGGTGTTCCCTGCAGCAGCCCAGCCCCTGTGCTTACCATTTCTTGCAGAAACTTTGTGCTGTGTTTCTTCAGGTGTTTTTTTCCTGTGGATTTTTTAAGATTCTTGCCAGGCAAATAACACAACTGAACAGAAGTCTACAAATCAATGCATGGAACAATTATCTGCTGGTGGTAATTGCTGGGAGAAGCGTGGAGGAAGTGACCTGTTGCTGCTGTATCCAAGGAGTGACTAGCATAAGGACGGCAGCAGATGCTGTGCTCCAAGCCAAATAAATGTGTTTGGATAAGGTGTTAAGAGGTACTGTAAATGCATCCATGTTCTGCTAGATGAACGCTGCAGATCGGTTGTTCAGCAGTGCAGCTGCCAGTAAGCCTGTCCACATGTAGTCTCCAATCAAACCTTATTTATTGCGACTTCCCAGGGGTCAGAATAGATTGTAAGTGGCTCTTGACTGCAGGAAGTATACAGCCTCCAGCTTGTTCAGTGCCCTGCTCCTCTGCGTGAAGGACAGCACCCCTTACAGACAGTGGGAGCTGTTTTGTCTTTCCTGTTGCAAGGTGAGCAATGATTTTGTTTTCTTTGACATTTGAGCTGACAAAGCAGGCAAAGTTTGAGGGATGCTCTACGGGGCTCTTCGATGCCTGTTTTCCCAATTGCTAATTGTCTAGTTTGTTTTCTTACAGTCAATGAAGACTTACTATGGTAGAAACCAGGTAACTTCCTTTTGGGTTTATAGTTATTACAAGAATATTATATGAATTAAGAGTACTTTATTAATCTTGTGTCATTTATCTAGTAATTCTGAGAAGGTGGCTAGTGCAAATCATCTGGGACAGAACTGTTAATTTGGCTGCTTGGAAGACATGGATATACTTGGGGAAGTGGGAGGAAGAGCAAATAGGGACTTGTTTGCTGCTCTCCGATTAGCTCTGGCTCCTGCTGATCATGAGCTTGAATGTGGTCTTTGGCTGAATGGTCTTCCTGAGAAATCCAACCCAAGGGGGGAGTCGTGCTTGGGACTCTCATTTCCCTAGGGAAAGTGTCAAGCGCTTTTGCCTTTTAGCACCGTTTCATAACCTGAATGATCATTTTATGGTTAAATGCTTTCCTGCTTGACAGGAATTGTGAAGACGAAATGCAAGCTGCGTCTCTAAGGTAGTTACGGGAGCTGGCAACTTCTCTTGCTCACACCTGACCTGTGTCAGTGCACTAGTCTGCACTGAATGCCTTCCCTTCTCTGGAAGACACTCAGTGTTTCTAATACAAAAGAGCAGTATGGAGTCCAGCCAACTTCATTGCTTACAAAGGTTGTCCTTTCCAGACCAGGTATTGATAGTAGGAAACGTGCCTCTAGCTGGTATTAGCTCAGATTGTTGACTGGAGGCTGCTTCAAACATAGCCAATGATCACAGAATAGAAATTCCTAACTCTCTTTTTGAATGTGTGCATGATGTTTTAGCTGCTTGAAAGATTGATGTTGAAGTGAAATGTCCTTTTGTCCTTTCCCCCCCCCCCCCAACTGTATGGAAAAAGAAATGGAATGGAGAAGTCTTTTATGGAGCCATTTAAAAAAAGTGTGCAAAATATGGCAAGACCCTCAAAAAAAAGTGTGCTTACATGTTCTGTGTGTGAAAAAGCGAAGTGGACTGTAGCAGAAAGTCTTGCTGGCTTTAGGCTGAGCTGAGCACTTCAGGACACTTGTTAAATCTCGTTTCCTAGGTTTTAGTTTTGATTATTATAGCACAGAAGAAAGGAATAATGTGAATATATGCCCCAGTTTTCAAATATAAGCTAGTCACTTTTGGGTGGAGACAGACAGACTTTTAGTTTTGATTCTTCTGTTTCCTTTGAAAAATCAGTCTTTATGGTGTGTCCAAGGAAGCTTCCCAAATCAAACAAATGTCGACAGAGTCATGAAGTAGCACATGAAATGCAGACATGGTTTAACTACACCTTGTAAAAACCTTCCCTACAGCGAAGCAGTGATATTATAGCTCAGTGAAGCAATCTCAAAAACCCTTTTGTAGCCCTGCATATATACTTTAGAGTTGTGGTCTGGAAATTTTTGTCCTTGAGGATTCTGTCTGATGCTGTATTACAAGAAAATGGACATTGGTGGGATCATTCATCTTTCTGTGCTTCACGGAGGGTGTGCTGTGCCCCTTACAAGCTGATTCAGTTAGGTAGCTGCATAATCCTTCTGTCGTTACTTGTCTGCTTGAGGTTGGGTTTTAAAACGAATCCTCAGTGCTTTTGTGTGTGTCCAAAAATCTCAGCGCTGACTCTTCAAACAAAGAAAATGCAGGATTCCCTCAACAGGGCCTGAGCTGCAGTTGTGTTTGGATAGCAGCCTTTCTTTGGATGGCACCCAGTACCTGCTGCCTGAGAATGATGCAAGGGGCCTTGGGCTATTGTATAGTGTAGCAAGGTAGGTGTGGATGGAAACTTCTTTCCAGATCTTTACTGAAAAGTCATAAAGGTATCTATTGTAGGAGAAAAGACCTCCTCAGTTTCTGTTTTTATCTATCAGAACTTCTCAGGGGCTTTCTCCACTTTAGGGACACGTCTTGAAAATATGTACCATGGCTCTTGCTTTTGATCAAGCCGCCTCCTATTTCAGTCCACGGCAAAGGAATGGATTGCCAAGTTCTCTGTCTCTCAGCTGTCAGGCTTTTCTCTGTTGTCTGCTTTTTGCTTCGGTTCAGGCTCTTTGCTTAACTGGGCAGTGATGTATGGAGTGGGTATGTAACCTGTGATTATGTAGGCACCAGTAGCTATTTTTAATAAGATTTTCTTGCTGTTAGGGTGTTTGCTGGTTCAGTGATTACTCAATCCAAGTTTCTAATACTTACTTTTGTTCTCACTTGCAAATGCTCAGGGCCATTTTTAGTGATGACTGACAGCAGTTAGAGTATCCCACGGTGATGTAAGAGTGACAGGGCATTTACTCCATGGACTGAGCAGTTCCATTTCTGTTTGCAACCACTGGGCTGTGTGACAGCCAGCTCTCTGTATCTGGAGCAGCAGGCTAGCAGTCTTCTCCATCTGTTCAGGAGCTTCTGTGTGAGCCTATGTCCTGTCCTGCTCTTGTGGAAAGGTTGATCCGTCAGGAAACCAGTGCCTGTAGCGCCAGAGATAGCTGGGCCTGAACCAGGGGAAGCTTGTCAGCTTTGACTATCCTCTTGTCACTGGGGTATTGCTTCCAGAGCGCTGCTTGGTGGAGGTTTCAACTCTTCATTCATGTAATTTGTGAACTTCAATACTTCATTTAACCACTCCCCTGGGAAAGTTTTACTAATGCTTCTTGCTGCCAGGCAGTCTTTTCCTGATAACCTTGCCAACATTTTTCCCTTAGCTCCAGTTCTGTTTCTCATGTCTCCAGCCGCTGATGTATTACTGTTTTCTTAACGTTTCTGCCTTTCATTTTTTAGAAGATCCTAGAGCCTTTTGATGGATGAGGCAGTAAATCATGACAATGCCAGGGTTCCCTCCCGTTTGCCCAGTGAGAGGCAAAGTAGGAAATAAGTTCAGACAGAATTGGGATATATTTTTGGGTGTTTTCCTTCCAGGGGCAAAAACTTCTCAGGGAACGTATTTTTTTTCAGCTCTGGGACATAAATAGAGCCATGAGGCTAAAAATGCTAAGTTAAGTTAGTTTAAGGGAATACTTTTGTGTGGAATTCACACTGAACTTCCCTTTTTCTTTTTTTTTCCCCTGCCCACAATAGTAGTCTGGAAAGCATTTGATGTTTTAAAATGGAAAACACAGACACCAAGCACCTTGATGTCCTGGAGAGAGCAGCTCAAACAAGAGAAGTGGCAGTAGCATGTCCTGTTGGTCACGCTGACCAGATTTGAAAGTGGCTGTGGACGAGTTTCCTAGGGAGATTTGTAGGAAATCCTTTGAAGCACTTGAACTGTGGCCTGTGAGAGGGGCAGCAGCACCTCTGCCTTGGCAGGGAATGCTGAGGTCCTTGTTTGTGTCTGTGCCAGATTTTCGCTGCCTGCGCACAAAGTACGTGCTGCTCGTGTCTGTGCTGCCTGTATGGCAAGAAACGGAAGGACTTTCGTCTTCACTTGCAGAGGAGTCGATCATTAGTCCCTACATGTGGGACTTGATGCCCTTACTCAGACCTGCTTGGATGACAGCAGGCGGAAACTCCTGCAGGCTGCAGCAAGAGCTGTGCTGAACTCTGAGTTATCAAGAAACTGGGAGGAACTCATGGGGCTTCCTGTCTGTGGGCTCTCATCGGTGAATACAGACCAGGGGATTACTTCAGTTTTCTGGCAGGGAAGTATTTCAAGGGCACAAAAAGCTGGCTCTTGTCAGTGCTCGCTTGATTTGTTACAGAAAGACAGTAACTTGCTTTAGATTTACTATGGGACTTCCTGCTAAATCACTAGAACTCCAGAAGTTTGCTCTGTGCAAAGTTAACTTTGTTGTCTGCACTCAAACCCTAAAAATAGATATGAAAGGTTTATTAAGCAAATCAGTGAAACTCACGGGGGTATGAATTCGGTTTCCCCTAAGAAATATTTGAAGCCAATCACTTGCCAAGCAGAACAACTCAGGTATTGCAGTTCAGAGGAAAAAAATGATTATTTTGTTTGCAGGCTTTCACATCAAGATGAAAGGGGAAAAAATATTAACATCCTCTCTGAGGGGGAAATGATTCTTAAAATAAACGTGTTTCTGCCTTGCCAGTAAAGCAATTTTATTTATTTGTTCTTATGTTTAGGTTCTTCTCTCAGCTACTGCAGTGATAGGCACGACAGGCAGGTAGAAAATCGAACTCTAATTCAGAAGGACTTTCCCGGTATCTGAAGGCTGGCTTGGATAGGATGCTGTCTTTGTAGTTAAGTGAATCGCTGCATTTCTTAATATTATGATGTGCTACATAATGCATATTGATTTCTGGGGGGGTTTAACCTGGCATGAGATAGCAGAGTGGATGTGCCAGCATGTGTCTACTCACAAATCCTTCATGGTGTCTTGCTTTGGCAAGCTAATGAATCTGTGCTGGGATAGTGCCTTTCGTTCTTAAGTGGATGGTCGTGCCTAGTTGTCGGTTAAATGATGTGGGAGAAGCTCTTAGTTTAAGAATTAATAGTTAAAAGATGAGGATTTTTATCTCCTCTCTTTCTTATGCATGAGGCTTTTCCAGTAACATTAATATTTTATTTCTGAACAGCCTTGATGCTAAATGATGCTAGGCTTAGTGCTGGGCCCTGCACTCGGCTCACAACAGCCCCATGAGGTGATACAGGCCTGGGGAAGAGTGGCTGGAAAGCTGCCCGGTGGAAAAGGACCCGGGGGTGCTGCTTGAGAGCCGGCTGAACACGAGCCAGCGGTGTGCCCAGGTGGCCAAGGGGGCCAACGGCAGAAACAGCGTGGCCAGCGGGACTAGGAGGGAAGAGGTCTTCACGATCAAAGTCCACCAAGGGGATTGTCCCCTGTACGCAGCACTGGTGGGGCTGCATCTTGAATATGGTGTTCAGTTCGGTGCCCTGCACTGCAAGAAGGATATTGAGTTGCTCGAGCATGTGCAGAGAAGAACAACAAAGCTGGTGAAAGGACTGGAAAACAGGATGTATGAGGAGCGGCTGAGGGAACTGGGGTCATTTAGTCTGGAGAAGAGAGGCTGCAGGGAGACCTCATCACTCTCTGTAACTGCCTGAAAGGAGGCTGCAGCAAGGAGGATATTGCTCGCTTTTCTCAGGTGACAATTGATATGATGCAAGGCAGTGGCTTCAAGTTGTACCAGGGGAGGTCTAGATTGGGTATCAGGAAGAACTTTGTCATGGCAAAGGTGGTTAAACATTGGAACAGGCTGCCCAGGTGGAGGAGACCCCATCCCTGGAGGTATGTAAGAGATGCGTGAAGGTGGCCCTAAGGGACATGGTTTAGTGATGGGGCATGGTAGGTCAGGTTGATGGTTGGATTTTGTGATCTTGAAGGTCTTTTTCCAACCCGGATGACTCTACAGTTCTCTGACGATTAAGTCGATGGATGGATATGAGCTTTCAAACTCAACAGCACGCAAGTACTTCATAGAGCCAACCTTCCAGGGGAGTTTTAATGTGTTATAGAAACCAATGCAATCTACCTATTTAAAAGAAAAACGTAACCTACAGCTTTTCAGCAAACTGTGTGAAGGAAAAGTGAAAGATGGAAGCTGCTTTCTCCTTCAGTATGGCCCAAGTTGTGTTACTGGTCACTAGAAAACACCTTCCTGCGCAGCCTCACTGAAACCGTAGACAAAGCTTTATTCAACATGAGGAGAGGTAATAACTTCTGTCCCTATATGTTTTACTTTCCTCTTTCCTTCTCAAGTATTATGAACTTTACTTTGTTCTGGAACCCCAAGACTTTTTTTTTCCTCTGGGTTACCTTTAATTGCCTTCTGAAGTTTTGCTCGGGTACAAAAGGCATCTGTATGTTTAGGGACGGCTGGGTTACTTTGTGAAGAACACAGTTTGGCAAGCCGAGCACACATTAGTGATGCGAACAGTTGGTGGGTAAACTTGGAAGCATTTGTATGAACTTCTTGATGTCTTTGGCGCAAAAGACACTTGGATGTGAAATAGCCTGTTTTGTAGAAACAGAATGTCCTCTGTTGGTTTTTGTTTGTTGTTTATCCGTAACTTCTCTAATATTTCAAAAAAGCCATAAAGGACTGACAGATTACAAGTTGCATGAAATATCAAAGTAATTATTTACACTTTCATGCTTCTTTGTGCAGACATAAAGTAATAAATACCCATAAAGTCTCAGAAGTGACACTTATACAGCAGGGGATTCACAATTTTTTACGTGCTGGGATTTGTTTGTTTCTCCTTCTTTTAACTTTATGCTAATACCTGATATTCTTGTGTTTGTTTTTAAGTAAACTCCAAGAGCTTAAGCATGTTTATAAAGCGGCATCTGTTGAAAGGCAAACTTGTGGGATGCAGCAGCTTCTGTCTGGAGTTGACTGCTGAGGGGGAAAATAGCCTTTTCTGGCAGGGTCTTTGGTGATCACTGAATTTTGGTGGTGCTCTCGGCTGTCCTTTCAGGTGACTTGTGGAGAGCAGCTTCTAGTCTAAACTCTTGGGCTGTCCAAATCACTGTAGTGATGTGGCTTTCTTCCACGGTCTGTCCCAAATAACTGGGACAATAGCTGCTTTGTCACGCCAAGCAGCTGCATTTCCAAACAGGATGGTTTGTTCCTTCGGGTCTGCATGCTGTGGAGAGGTGAGGTTACTGTGCAATTGCAAAACCCATGGGTTTAAAGCCTGGAGTCCCTCCTGCTTCCAGATGAGATTCAAGCACCTTGTTTCTTAAAATGTCGTAGGGAATTTTCTTGCTGTGTTAGAACAAATCTAGAGTGTCACATATGGATCTTTTTCTCTTATTTTAATTCGTTGTCCTAAATGACTCAAGGGTCGGTGACAGATGGGAAGAGGGATAAAATGCAGGATTACATGAATGCAAAATTCATGTTTGGGCACTCGTGTAGGGTTTTAAGTCTAGCAGGTCTGTCAGGACTGGTTGAACTGTGCCACAGTGCTTAAAACGTGATGTTTCAATCTAAGTGGTTGTAATTCACTGTCTTTAAACAGAGAGAACGTGAGCTTGAGGAAGGAGTTGTTGGAACGAGCTTGTCTGGAGAGACCGCCGGGAGGAAGGAGGCAGGTGAAAAGAGAGAGATGATAACTGCAGCTCTGAGAGACGCGCTCACAAAGCAAGGTGAGGTTCTGTCAGCCTGGGCAGTAGTCCTGGATTAGTGGTGGGCTGTTAACAGAGCAAGTGAAAGCCTATTTTCTCTTAAAGATGCTGCTCTGGACTGTGAGTCCTGGTAGGCTCTAACCAGAGGCAAGAGAAATTAGGCTAGGGCTGTCTGTATCTGCATTCCACGGGGGAAGAAACTAAAGCTGTGTAATGCATCTCAGCGTGATGCACAGTAAAGTGTGGGGAGAGCAGCAGAATTCTCAGGGTATAATACTTCTGCTAAGTCAGCTTGAGATAGAAGATAGTCCTATGTGCCTCACACTCCTAAGTGTAGGCTTCTGTAAGAATATTTAAAGATCAGATTTGTTTCTGTCTTGCATTTTAGTTCCATGCTTTTATTTCAGTTTCAAATGCCTCTGATTTTTTGGCACTAAAACTTTATTTCCAAAAAGGATAGTCTATCCAACTTCATCTGCTAGATGATTAGGTTAGTGGCTCTCCTATGAGTTGTAATGAACAGTGTTAATGAGCTAACAGAGGACAAGTCTTTTAAAACAGAGGGCAAGCATGGGAGGAGCCAAGCCAACAGCAATGCAGTTCAAAACCCTCAGCTGTGAGTGGTAAAGCCAGGAGAAGAGTGATGTGAGCTGCCCTGTGCTGCTCTGTCACTGCAGTTAGAGACTAAAGGGAGCCTGTGTGATTTTTTTCAGGATGAGGGTACTCAGTTCTCTTGCCCGCTGAATCAATAACCTTTCTCCTGATGTGTCGGAAAAGGCACTTTGGTCACTGTAGTGGAGACACATCGCTGCAGAGCTGGGCTCTGAAGTTCTGACCACATTCTGTGTCAGTCCAGCAGCCGTGGGATCACAACACGTTTGCTCCACAGGATCTCTAGTTGTTCTTCAGCCTGAGGTTTTGTAGATGGCTGGTGTTGTGTTCTGCCTATTGTGTCTGACTCGTTTGGTTGTTTTTTCATTAACCTTAGTGCAGTTGTAAAACAGAGCTGTTCTTTCATTTGGCCTGCAGATTTAAAGAATCCAACAAAGGCTTCTTTAAAACGAGACTTGGAATAGTAGTGACCGTGCCTCATCCTCATGTCCACAGTGGCATTGCTGCTGGTTGGAGCCAGCGGAGGGCTGCAGGAGGCTGGTTCAATGCTTCTCAGCTTTGATTCCGAAGGCTGTGATATGGTGGCAGTTGCAGAGCAGCTTGAGAAGTCTTACAGGCTTGTATTTGTACTTGTTTTTGTTATTACTGTGTGTGATCAGAAAGGCTAATCACTCTGCCCACAAGGGTGTTGGGAAGATGGGTGAATTTGGCTGGCAGGGCTGGGGAGTGGGCTGCTGGAGACTTCTGGACTTCTTCTCACCTCCCTGCTTCTAGAGCTGGCCAGCAAGGAGCTGAGTGCGTGCTCTGCTGTGGGTCCCCTGTTTTGAGAGGGTAGGGGCCACTGCTTCCATGGGGGTGTACAGAGTGCCCCAGGCATCTCAGCTCCTGCATGAGGCGCCAGGAGCCCTAGAAGGGATGTAGAAGTGGCCTGTGGGTACTGACTTCTGGGGTGTGGGTGCATGGTTTTGAGCAACTGCCCTGCCTGGATGCTCTTCTCGGGGTGCAGTGCTCTGCCTTGGCTCTTTGTTAGGCCAGGGTGGTCACAGGGGTTGTTGTGGGAGCACTTCATGGCCCGGCTCGCTATGACCAGGTCGTTACTGGTTCCGTTTTGGGGAGTGAATGAAATGGTGGGGTATTAGTGCTGTACACAAGTGGTAGTTTGAAAAATAATGCTGGAGGGAAGGTCACATTGCTGCCGGATTTTTTTTTTTTGATGCAAAGGCATTTTCTCCAAATAACTGGGATTTCCTTGTGGTGTTCCAGAGACAGGAATTCATTATTCAGATAAGTTCTATTTTGAAAGTAAGTATTTCTCTATTCCTTTTGCATTCAGGGTAGTGCCAACAGTGGATCATCTGGTTGGGGGTCTCCTCACCTAAATCTGCAGTTTGAAAGGCTTAAAACTATTGTGCATGTAATTTCAGTTATGACTGCCTCTTGCTGATGCAACCCTCCCCTCCTTTCCTCTGCCTCTCACATAATTCTTTAATGGTTGCTTTTGGAAGAGAAATCTACCTTTCTCTTCTTGTGCTGTAGCTCTTTTCTGCAAATAATATGCCAGGACAAGCTTACGTGGCTACAAAAATAAAGCAACTCGCACCTTCCCTCGGCACCATCCCCCCCAAAATAACGGTGCAGTGTTGTCAGAAGATCATCGGATTTAGCGACAACTGGTTGCTTTGGGTATGGGTTCAGTGTCTCTTCAAGATTATCCCTAAGGGCATAATTAGCCCAAGAGAAGGAAAAAACAGTAGTAGTGATTCAGAAGAAAGCTGTTCTTTTGAACTGTAGTTGCATAACAGAAATAACAGAAGTTTGCCTTTGAACAGCATCTCTTCAGACTACTGTAACACTTTTATTTTTTAATCACCTTCAGACAAATTTAGCTCCTTCCTGTACGTAAACTGAGTATTGCTTAATAGTTTTATTTTAGCACTAGCAGTGGATTTCAGCTAAATATAATCTAAAATATTGAATTGTGTAGGTGTAAGCCCTTGTAGTTGTCTGGTTGCAAATACCTTTATAAAAGGTGCTCTGAAATAGCTGTTTCTTTGAAAGTCGTAGCTGGTCTTGTGCTGTGAGCAAATGCTGATTCCCTTCCCCTCGGTGTTCAGTCTTGCATAAAATACACATACAGCATGAACTACTTAGTACTTGCAAGTAACAAATATAGCTGGAAAGAGAGAGGGGCTGACAGTATGTTAATGCTTTAGTTGCCTCATCTGTTTAGGTTGATGTCATGAAATTAACTGAAAATAGAAGCAAACCTTTCATACGGATGTTTCCTGTGGTGATTAGTAGGCGCAGCCTAACTTACTTTCTCATTTGCTTTCTACAGTTGCTTGTAGAGTCTTGAAACAATCCTGGCTGGGCTGAAAGTTGTATTTTTTTCTTAATCTGCTCATACTCTCTTTCCAACATGTTCTTTGTTTTGTTCTCTTTAACTATGTGTACTGCTAAACACGACTGTTTCTTGTAACTGTGTAGTAGGTAATAACACAACAGGAATGGATTACAGTTACCCAAAGACAGACCCCACGGACATTTATTAAATTATTTTGTTGCTTCTTTGCTATTGCGAGTGCCGTTTTGCTGCAGCCCAGTTGGATTATCCTGCTTCTACTGGTTAAATGTGCCTAAAATTTAGCACCAGTGTGTCCATGATCTCTATTTCACTTGCGTCCAAAGGCAAGTGCTTATTCAGAGATGGCTGCTATCTGAAATAGTATGGGCTACTTCAGTAACTGCATTCTTTCATGCTCTGGCTTCCTGCTCGATGTAAAGATATGCTTTGAGCTGTTTTTCAGCGTGTATTAGAAATCTGGAGGCTGACTTCAGAAGAATATCGAAAACCGAGCTTTTCAAGTGCTTATCGATCTTGTTTGAGATTAGGTTTTCAGAAGTAGTGAAGTAGTCAGTAGCTTTTACTGCCCATTCTTGGACTGATTTTTTCAGTGCCTGCTGCTCTGAGCTTCTGACGGTCTCTGCTTGGCTCGTGCTGAGCTGTTAGTGCTCTGGCGTTGGGAATCAAATCCACTGCACGGAGAAGTTGCCCAGAGATCGGTGCTGCCGGATGTATGCTTCCGCGGGCTGTGCACCGAAATGTTTGTATGTGTCTTTGGGTTTTGGTGTGATTTATGTGTAGCTCTGAAACTCCAGGTGGCACTAACAGCTCACAGCTGGGTCGGGGATTATTATCACTGGTGCAGGCTCTGAAGTGTACCTCAGAATTCAGTTATTGGCTATGGGAAAATTAAAAATTAGTTTGAAAAACACAAAATTCTTCTGTGAATACCTGTGAGCAGGGTAAACGTAATGACTGAAACCAGGCAAAGTTAAGCCTGCTAGATTTTCTTGCTGTTCCTTAAAAATATTTGTGTAAACAAATGGGGAATACACAGTTAACGGGGAAGAATCCAGGAAGCAGAAGATGCTCAAGTCCCACAGTGTGGAAGCTGCCAAGAGCTGGTGGTGAGCTGACTGCAATACTAATGTGCTGGCGCAGATGTAGCAGCTTATCAGTAGCGGATTAGATAGCCAAAACTCAGCTTTGTGGGCCTGATTCTTCCCTTGTGTGCAGTTATTGGAGTTGGTGGTTACCCATATATAACAGAGGAAAACGAGTATAAGGTCACTTATATTTGAAGTTCACCCGTTATTTTTAGGTTTTGGAAGGGCTTTGGAGAGTATTGGTCTTTGAAATTAAGTCTATTAAGCTGGAACAAAGTACAAGATATATTCAGGCAAGGATAAAATTTGCTGTCCTTTCTTCATAACACAGCACTTTCCCCAAGCAAGGGATCACCATCTTTGTACAAATGGATATGTAGAGAAAGAAATGTGCTCAGAATGACTGAAAGTTTCGTTAAAAGCCAGCACAATCTCTTCTCTAATAACGTTAGTTCTCTGTGTGTTAGTTCGGGCTACTTAAGGAAAAGAGCTGTGCAGGCTGGTTGCCTTCTTCCACTTAAACCTTTTGACCTGGCAGGACAGTTTCTGCTAAAGCTGACACTGATTTTTAAGTTCTTAAAGATAGTGAGAACTTCCGAAATGTTTCAATTTTGAGAATTCAGGTTTTTGAATCTTCTTATGAACAAAGAGGAGAGATGGAGACGCTTCTTTCTCACTTAATGCCCAGACCTCCAAGCTATGCTCCATCGCGTTTGGTTGGCTGGTTGCTGCTGGTCGGCAAGGGTTTAGCTGTAGGCTGGGCACATTTGCTGCATCCTACGCAGTCATCAGGCCAGTCAAAATAGATAAAGGACGTGAGAGGAGCTGGAGTTACGAGGCAGGGGTACGGGAGGCACTGTGGGGATCTGAAGGTCTTCCACGGGAGGGTGGGTGGGTGAGAGGGCAGCCTGAGGTCCTGGCCATGGAGCTGTTGCTCTGTGCCGAGCTGGGGCTGCTGGCTGGGGCAGTGCAGGGCATGTTTCTGGGGAAGCTGGTTCTTCTTTGAGACAGCCTGTTCGAGAGTCCCACCACGTTTTCTCATGCTTTGCTTGCTTTTCAGCCAGAAAAAGGATTGGATCTGTTCTCCTCCTCAGTGGAGCTTGTCTTCCCAGCCTCCCAGAGGTGTAGGTCCTTCTGCTACTCAGTTAATTGAGTGGCTTGTCTTGCAGGTCTTTATCTGTGCAGTGTCTGGGAGCAATGGGGGGGTGACTTCTGTCCACAGCATGTTTGTTCTGTTCTCTGATGTGCTCTGGTGAATGCGGGTGGATGTCTGTGAAGATGGCTTTTTGGGGGTAGAGGGCAGCTGTTCTCATCTTGGGATGGCAAAGCCAGTGTGGAAGTTGGTGAAACTATCAGGGCTAAGGGGCTAATGGACATCCCATTTCTCAATCTCCTCCGTGGCAAGAGGTCTCAAGGACTTGCATTTGATTTGGAGGTTAAATTAAAATGGGATGAGCTGCCATGCTGTAGATGCCCATGGCCTCGCTTCTTGAAGACGAGGCATGCCTTGCTGGAGTTGCTTCTGGTGGAGGTCAAGAGCATCACTCCTTCATGGCAAACATTCTACAACAGCTCTGCAAATGGTCTGTCTTAGACTTTGCTTTGTCAAAGGTGCCAGGTACAGACAGGTTTTCTTTTGTTTTCCTTCAGCACTAGCTGATGCAGGTGAAAATATCAGTGGTCTCTGTGTGTGTCTGTCAAAAGCAGAATTTGACTAGATATCATACATTTGAGTATTGGAGGTTTTATATTAATTTGCCCTTGGTGCCCTGGCAGTTCAGTGCTGCAAAGGAAACAGTGCTCTTGGATTAAAATGGATACCTGGGTTTAAGTGAAAACCCAGACCTTAAGAATTTACTGTCTCCTTCATGGTCAGCTGTTGCTGCTGGAACTTACAGCTACTGGCATTCCCATCCTTGACCTTCACCAGTCTCATTTTCTTGATACTAGGTAGGTTTGGTTTGCCTGACATAGCAGCTGTGACTCTTGCAGTGGCTTAAGCAGGCTTTTGCTACAAGTTAAAAATGTTCAGGAAATTCCTCGTTCTCTTTATGATGAGAACGATCTGAAGCAGCGTTTTGGCAGCTCCACTGATGGAGCAAACTTTCCATCCAATTTTGAACTTAAATATCTTTGCATGTAAGGTATAGTCCTGCAATCCTTTATCATGTTCTTATATCTGCCACGAGTGCATGGAAGCAAGCTCTTCCACAACTTGCTAGCCTTTTGCTCCTTAAGAGCCATTTTTTCAAAAACGTTTTTGAAAAAAAAAAAAGGGGAGTTGACTCTGAGATGTGCTTTGCAAGGATTTCTTGAAGATTGAGCAGTGCTGGAAATACAACCAGAGGTTTTTCCTATCGTGCTTGGGCGATATGAAAAATTCCAATTCCCTGATCCTACTTCTTTCTATTCTGGTATAAATGCTGATATAATTTGAACAGCTTCCTTTCACAAATTACTCTTGTATTTTTCTTACTTGTTTTCTAACATTAGTCAGAATGCTGTCTCTTAGATGGTAGCTCGAGCGCAGCAATTGTTACAGCTTTTCAAAATGGTCCTTACGATGCTGGTGATGGATTACTGCTGTATTGTAACCTTCAGTTCGGGCCTTTTAACCAGCACACTTGCAAAACAGCAGGGAACTGGAAACTTTTCTCTGTAAACATTCCCCTAGTTTGAAGTTTTTTCTTTACTGAGTTTTCAGCTTTAATGAATAATCGTTGCTTCAAACCAGGTTTTTACTTAAGGAGATTGCTTGATAGAACCACGCTGATTTGTCAGCTGCATATTACTTCTTCCTCAGAAGAAAGCTTTCTGAAAGTCTTTTTTTCTTTTTTTTTTTTTGAAGCATAACGTGGTATTAGATTGGCTTTCACCATGCTTACAGTTACTGAATTCTCGCAGGGTGGTTAAGTCTTTCTGCCTTTTAGGGTCTTTTCAACCACTCATCTACTTGATTCTTTTATTTCAGATCTTTTCCTCTGTGCTTTCAAAGTCTTCCGTTGAAGCATGCTTTTGGTAGTGTAAACATCTGTACTGGAAGGTGCCCTCGGGTTTTCTCCTGGACATCTGGCTGTGTTAGGATAGTCAGAGGAATCTTAAAGTTGTGTACGTGACTATTGCAGGTGCATTTTTTTTAGACTACTAGCAGCTATGATGCTGCTTCTAATAAGTGGACAGTTGTACTAGTAGAAATTTGGTTTATCTTGGTTATTCTGCTTTCAGAATGAACATACTTGCTCACGTGTGCACATAGCTAATCCAAATTTGGAGGCTTGAACTTGTTACGTGACACCGGTAAAACAATCTAGCAAAGACATCACCAAAATACCTCGATTTCCTGTAATGCGAGATATGTATGTGTATATATACACAGTGGTGTACTGCCTCAGGTACATATCTGAGGCTGAAAGTTCACCAGTGTCCCTCAGTAAATCCTTAGAATTTCGGAGAATGAACCTTTAAAACTATTTACGTGATGGAGTTGAAATGCTGTAATAGTTTTAAACAGTTGCAGAACTGTTTTGCACTAGATGATGGAGCATTCACCATCTGTTACAGAGGCCATCTCTTTTGGTTAAAAGTCCGTCTGTGGTCTATTAAACTCCAGTTTGATTCTCAGGGCAAACAATCACCAAATGTTTATTGGCCTACTGCCTGATGAAACTAATTTCACCCAAAAGCTTGTTTAAAAGCTTAATTCAAGTCTTTATGACAGTGACACCGAATTTCAGAGAAGCTTGACAGGTTTCTGGGTCATCCAAAAGTTATTATCTAGCATGGGATCAACTAAAATACACGCTTGTGATCAGACATTGTGCCTTTACTCAGGAGTAGAGTTTATTATTTAACCTGCTGGTAATTTAAGGAGTCCTTTGAGTATTAGGCTGTAGATGAAATATGATGTTTCTGTTGAGCCTTAGGATCTGAAGATACGTAAGGATTATGAGCCCAGTCCCATTGAGACAATACAGTGTATTGTTTGGAGGGTGTTGCATCCAAATACTCACTTACAGTTATTGCTCCCAATAATACTTCCCAAGAGCAAGCTTAAGAAGTAAGTATGTGTGCTATGAGCCCTGGCACGCATAGGTGCAGACTCTGGGGCCGTCAGTAAGGTATGATTCAGCTACCACTTGTAGAAGAGCCTTGGCAGAGGCACCGTGGAGCTGTGGCACAGCTCGTGGCAGGGGTGGGCTGGCCTGAGCTCTCCCAGGGGTTGTTCCGCAGAAGCTGCTGCAGAAACGGAACGGGTGAGACCCTCAGGCTGGTTCTCTGGCGTGTTCTCTCCCAGGGCTGGTTTGAAGCTCAGCACTTCTTGGCTCCTGCATAATCCTTTGCGTTTTCTTCTTTTAGTCCAAACTAGGGGCTAAAATACAGTGCTCAAAGAAACAGGCTTTGGAGTCGGAGGGACTCTGCTCACAATAGATGTAAAGAGCGTACAGACGTGGTCGCTGATACTTGGTCTCATTTCCAAGCCTGAAAAAACGTGTCACGGCCCATGATCGCTGTGATGGCTTAGCAAGGTAACTGCGCTGTCTACCAGAGCAACCCGTGCAGTGAAGACTCGAATTCAAAAGCTTTGTGCGGTGCTTTTAAGAAGTTCTGCAAATATATGATGTTTCTTCCAGTAACTTTAGCTGTGACTCCTGGCAGCAGCGAGTAAGATGAGTAAGCCCCTTCTCATAGCTAAAGCTGGCTGAAGTTTGTAAGCCTCTGTTTTGATGTTGAACATGTACAATTTTCTTGGCCTTTATAGGAAGCTGTGGGCGCTCCACATGGTGGAAGTTGGTCTAAGTAACTAAGAGAAAATGTTGCAGCTTTGGGCTCCGGAGTTTGGCACCTTGTCCAGTTTAGCTGCTTCCTCTTTTCCCTTAAGCAACGCAGTGGTGGATTTGGGCAAGCATGCCCTAGTTCCAATTTAATTTTAATCTAAAACTTATTTTAAAGCAGCCACATTACTTCTGTTGACAATCTGAGAGAATAATCTTATGTGAACACTGTTGCCGGGTTCTGAGAAATACAAGAAGACGACTAGGGCTGCAGTGGTTGATATCAGCAGAGTCTGGCTTTCCCGTGCTCATCATATCCTGTAAGGATATGAATTCTAGCAGTACAGGGAGGTCTCTGAGATTAGACCTTGCTGGACAAGCCTTTTTGCAAAGAAATGCAAAAGAAATAAGCAGGAGAGACTCAGGGTAGGAGGAGATGATGTGATGCCGCCAAATTCAGTTGTGGGGATTTGGTTGTCTCAGGCAAGGATCAACAGGGAGATGCTACGTCCAGTCCTAGATGGCGACTTCAATATCACCCCTGGCTGTGCTGAATATCAGGTCCATGTCAGAAGTGCTGATCAGGGTTATATTGATGTCTTCTCCAGGAAAGGGCTGGATGATCAGCTTGGTAAAATACCAAGGCTTTTTGGGTTGCATCAGTTCTCTCTTCCTCGCTGCATTTACTTAACCCGGGCCTGTGTGCAGGGAGGATGAGTTTGAAATGTTGTCCATTCCTGCTGAGTTGAGGGGAGAGGGAGCTCAGGGCTTATTCTCGGGAACAGACTGAAGTCTCTGAACCTTCCCTTAACCTGGCTGTCCATCCCTTTGCCATTAAAAGGGGGTCCCCACCACTGGTTCCTGCCAAACACCCCCCTTGCTATGAACCAGCTGTTCACAGTCTCTTGGAGAGCTGATCAGGGAACAGATCAAGCTAAAACTGCGTTTGTCCACCCTCCCCCACAAGGTTAGAGGCTGCACAAGGAGACAGGAGCAACATCAGGTCAAGAAGTAAGAGGAGTCTGGTCAGATCTCTGCTGGATTTCAGTGGCAGAGTAGCGGAAGCAGCGTGCTCTAGATGCTGTGTGATTTCTTGTTAGCTGTGCATGTCTTCACACTGTTTAATTTCTAGCTGCTGCAGCTGTTACGGCATCTGCTGTCACTTTAGTTCCCGGCTGGCTCGCTGTCCTTGGAGGTGCAGGGGACTTTGGGGTGCTGTCACACTTCCCTGGGGCCCTGCTGCATGGTGACCAGTTCCAGGCAGGGTGGTTGTGCCCGTTATCGTTGTAGCAGGTGAAGGCTGCTTCTGTGAACAGGCTTTTTTCCCCCCCCTCTTGGGTTCATGCTAATTGGCAGGAAGGAGGCCTGATACCTGAAGTTTGATTTCCCTTGAAAGTGTTAATAAAAATACCAGCCCAAAGCTTCTGGTGGAGATGTGCTGGGTTTGGACAGCCAGGCCACACGGATGCGTAAATGCTACCGCGTGAGTGACACCACGAGGCTTCTCAAATCCCTCTTATTCTTACGCTGATTTCTGAAGTGATTTTTAATCCTTCAGACATATTGGTCTCTAAGCACTTTTTTCAAAGAAGAAAATAACCTAACTCAAGCAGTTTGGGTAATAATAGTACTTAGTGCTTAACGAACGCTGTAGAATTAATCCTTCTGGGCCAATAAATTTAAACAAAATTGTGTTGATCTTGGCTGGGGAGTGGGAAATGATGTGAAATCAGCTTTCCTCCGGGTGTGGAGTAGTGGCTGCCTTGCTTAGCTGGTTACTGTGGCTCTGTCACGGCCAGGGGAGATGGTGTGGGTGATGTTGGTGAACCCGTGAAGCTTGGGTTCAAACAGAGCCCAGCGTTTTGGTTCTTTTCCACCATTGCAGCTGCGCTGTCGATCAGATGTTGTTCTCCAGGCTTGGTCAGACCTCCTGAGGAGCAGGAATAGGTCTCCTTGGTCTTGAGGAAGAGTCAGGTCAGCAGTAACTGCTTAGGGCCAGGAGAACCTACTGGTGCCCTGTCCTGCTCCCTCCCATGCCCCATCCCTTGGGGTCAGTGCAGATGTCCCACACTGCTGTGCAGGGCTACCCTCTTACCTGGAGAAATCTTAAGGCCACCCCAGAATGACTCAGACAGAGCTGAGCAGTACAAATAGATCCCCTGTGGAAAAAACTGCTTCAAGGTAGCCAAAGTCCCTTGGGTGACCATGGCCTTTGCTCAGATGTGTGGGCTCCCAGAGTCAAGTGACGAGCGATGCGTGTGGGCATTCCAATCTTGGTGTTGCGTTTGAGCCAACAGGGAAAAGCAGCACTGAGATGGAGATCCTTAATAATTTTGTTACCTCTTATTATGTTTTGTGTGTCAGCTATTGCAGGCTGAAATTGATCGTTTGATTTACTTCTTGTCTTCAGGTTACAAGCTGATCGGAAGCCATTCTGGGGTGAAGCTCTGTCGGTGGACAAAGGTATGCTTTTTTCTCAGTTCATAAATAAATAAAAAGATAAAGCGAGAGACTTATTCAGGTATTACAATGTACAGGTGAAATACCCTTTAAAAATGTGATATTACCTGCAAGAAAACATTCTGTCTTACAGGCTGTAGTTCTGCATTTCAAGCTATTAAAAACTCGCTGCTAAGAGTGAGAACATGACTGTGGCAAAGAGCTGGGAACATCATTTTCTGTTGTTGTTTTTCCCATTTCTGCTGTCTGCTAAAACATCTCCTACCTACTAAAATATACGGCAGGAGCAGAACGCCACGGGAAAGTGGGAAGGTTTCATCATAGGTGTGAGGTCTTTTGAAACAAAGATGACAGTCCATTGCTACATTCAAACGAGTGCACAAGGGCACTCATTAAACCTGTTGTTCTGTGACTAACGCATCTGATTTGTAAGAGGCAATGCTCCTCCACTATTTTGCAACACTTGCCAAGGTCTAGATAGCAAAGTAACCGTCACTAGGAGTTTTTTAAATTTAGTCTTTGAGGGTGTGTGTATCTATAGCTGTACATCATATACATGTGGGTATATATATGTGTGTGTGTATGCATATATAGGTGGAAAAAAATCATCCCCCAAGTCCTGTAGTTGTAGGCTATGTAAGCCATTAGCTTGTCAAGTAGTTTGTTTGCAGGCTTAAAAACTTTTCCCAGTGGAGGTGCAGAGCCCTATAGAACAAACATCAGCTGCTTCAGTATGTTTGTTTCAGCTGTCCTCTGCAGGTCCCTGAGAAGTGGTTTGCAGCTCTGAAGTTGAAAGCTGGCCTGTAATGGTATACATTTGAGGAGTAACATTGATTTTAACGTGCTCCAGCCTTCAGCATTCACAGGATGATAAACCGGGAATCAGCATCTCATCAAAATGCCAGCGCATCTTTAATTCTTGAGCTGTGGCAGCGATCGGTTCCTTGGTCTCTCAGCTCTCTTTTTGCTGCATGATTAACTTTGTTTATTTTTGAAAAGAGCTCTTTGAATGGCAATCACCTAAGTGGGTGGCTGCAGTGAGGTTTTTATTGAAATGGCTGGTATCAATGAACTGTCTTATCAAAAGACTTGTTCTTGTGAACAGCTTTAAAGAGCCCACCGTTGTATTGTCATGAATATTTGAGACAGACTGATCCCAGTGATGCTTCCGCTGTTTACTCTTGCAAATATTTCTCTTCTATCATTTTTAGCGTCAGAGAAGGCCACGAAATGTTTAAAGAAAAACTTGTCAGACTTCAATGCTGTGACTGAGAGAAAACCAGAGAACCTATTTTTATTAAAGAACTGAAATTTAATGCAGCACTGTAAAGCCATTTCACAAAATAAATAGCAGCTCTGTGTGCTTAGATAGTACCATACTATTTTTAGCTTAAGCAGGAATTGAACATAAAGCCTTCTAATAAATTGAGCTGAAATTGGTTACAGGCAGTGGCTTTGACTCAGATTCACACCAATATGTGAGTGTCTTCAGGAGGTTTGTTCCAGATTTGTATCAGTGGAAAGCAGGAGCCAGGGCTACAAGGAATAGTATTAAGCAGCGCTCCACAGTGATATCTCAGATTAAAATGATTGTGTCTGTCGTATTCTGGAAAAGAGCATAAACCCTGCAAATTTAAGGAAGGGTCCAATTTGCCTGTTTTATGAAATCCATAATACAACTTGCTCTCCTAGAACTTGTGAGTCTCCTGAAACCTCTGTCATTTGAGGGATGGGTAGAATAAACAAGATTTTCTATTTTGTTTAATCTTCCAGCAATGCTGTACATATGTTAGGCATTACCTATTCTTTCCCTAGTGCTCAGTGGAAACTTTCTCTTGGATCACTAGGACACTTCAGGTAGAGGAAGACAGATTAAAAGTTATTATGTTATATTTCAAATTTTCTCTGGAGAGTGGTAAAGATCCTTTCTCATTTATTATTATTTAACTGAGATAATGAAAGACAGTCTTTGCTCCAAGCAACTTGCATGCTAAATAGGAGACAAATTCCAGTGGGAAGGCTGCTGCAGCTCTGTGAAGGAACGTGCGATGTCCTGCTGGAGCCAATGACTGGTGTGAATGAGGGTTTATAAGGTCAGGATATTTATTTAATTTAGTGCTAGAAGAAATGCTTTACTAGACAAATGGAAAGAATTGAGTGTTTCATAGTGCAGCCTTTAAATTGATCCTTGTTACTCTTTATTGGGCTCTTGCAATAATATTTCTTACAGCTTAAGTGGCTTTACCTGCTTTCTTCTGTTGGCTGGTTCAGTTAAAAGGTTCAGTGGAGCACACTTACGCTTTGGTGCTGCGAGTGAGAAGATGCTGACTGTCTGGGTAGATCCTTACAGAAACAAGGCATTTATGGTGTCGAGTTTAAAGCTGTGAGAGAGGAAACTTACACAATCAGACTGTATGCTGATGTGCTTATTAGGAATTTCTTAAAACAGACTGCGTCTGTCATTATTCTGACCTGTTGCATAGCTGTGACCTGGCTCGCCATACCCATCACAGGTGGCTGAACACCAAATTTACTAGTGATTGAAAACTGCAGGTATGCCCAGGGAGCAGACTTTACATCTTTACACTTGGTTTGGTTACAGATAGCGTGTTTCAACTTTCTCAGTATTTGTGTCTTTTTCTGCTTTCAGTCGATGCTTCGAGGCCGAGGCGGCTGCTACAAGCACACGTTTTATGGAATTGAGAGCCATCGCTGCATGGAAGCCACGCCGAGCCTTGCTTGTGCCAACAAATGTGTGTTTTGCTGGAGGTAAAATACTGTTGCAGTTTTACTTTGGGGGGAGATCACCTGGTCATGTATTACAGTCTTTCTGTGCTATTGCACGTGGGGAGAGGAATGCTGTACTGTGAACAGCAATGCAAGAAACAGGGCAATAGCTACATAAGAGGGATGTCTGTTTGTCCACGGTGCTAATCCTATGCCCTGCTCCGCTCAACTGTGTGGGCCAGCTGGGCTTTGTTCTGCACCACTCCGTCCCTGTCCTTATCCTCAAACATAGGGCAGTGTCATTCATGTGTCCTTTTCCACTTGGAAGTGTGAGGAGGAGGAGTGAGGAAGGGAGCTGTGCTCACCCCTGCCTTCATGCCTCTGCCTGCACTCCTCTTTGGAGAGCTGTGGAGCCCATGGCTTGGGACTGGTAGGGCCTGAGGTAGGTGGGTGGGAGACTCCATTTCCTAGAGGCTGAATAAGATCTGATGGCTCCCCAGCACTACCTTCCCTAGAGCAGGGTCCTCTGTAGCCATGTCTTGGGCCCCAGCAAGTTCAGACCATCTGGTGGAAGGAGAAATCAGGGAGACAGGAGATGGGCTCTTCTCCATCTGCTGCCCACAAGTCCCTCTGCACCTTGCTCTGAAAGGGTTGGCAAGAGCCAGCACTTGACAGCGGTATGGTTCCCTCTTGAGGTCACTGTCTGGGACTGGCTCGTGGTGCTTTGGAGCACATGGACAGGCCCTCATGTTGTGCGAAGCCACCAAGGTGCTAAATATTTTGTTTTCTTTGAAAACAAAATATTTTCTTTCTTTTTCTTACCTTCACCCTGCAATTCACATTCTCAGTGAGTGAAAAGTGATGATTTCATAACTGTTGCCTTTCTAAAACAGTAGTTAATAAATGATTTTCCATTTTAGTTAGTAAAGTGACCTTTTTCTCAAAGGAATTACTTCACTGTCATTTCTCTGAAGGAAATGAGCTTTGCCTGGATCTGAACTGTCAGCTCCTCTAGCACTGCTAACTCACCAAAATGCCTGGATTTCAGAGGGAGTTTTTTGCCAGGCTGGGGGAGTGCAGGAGGGGATCGGTGAGACTGAGAAGCTCAGCAGAAATAAAAGCAATGACGTGAAAGTGTACTGAGTGGGAGGACACAGAGGTTATTCTTTGAGCTCTTTTGTCTTCTGCCTTGCTAGCTATTTCAAACCATGGGGGCTGCACGTCCTCTGCTATTTGTCTACCCTAGGGGGCTGGCTGCCAGCAGCAGCTATTCCATCCCTAAGCCTGGGTGTCCAACGTACCAGTATTTCCATGCCGAAACAGCTGCATTTCTGAGTACTGTTTCCTGTCCCTCATAGTCATCAAGTTTTAATAATGCAAACATGTCAAGAGAATATTTAAATGACAGCATCCATGCAAAAGTGCTGCTGAAACTTTGAATGCACTTTGAAGCTGCCTTCCATATTAGTATTAAGTATAAGCATCAGATACCACTTGTCCTGTTAAGTTTGCATTTGGGAGCCTATTCCAGAATGTTAATTGGTGCTCTTGATCGGCTTTCATTGTATCCTGGCTTGAAAGGACAGCAAATGGCATGTTTAATGTGCAAGTATCTCCACTTTTCTTCAGAGCCTGTAATAACAATCTTATGTCTGCAACGGAAAATGTACTGCTTATTCCTTTTTTCCAAGTATCAGCTAGCAGTGGTGCATTTAGTTCTGCAGTGGTGGCTGTACTGCTAGGAGGAAGATTGCCATGCGTATTATTGTCCCTCTGTCCCTACACAGAAGGTACATCATAAACAGCAAATAGAAAGCAATAACATCACCAAAACATAGTGTTTTGTTCCTAGTATTGCACTGCAGACCATTTAATGCTGTTCCCCTTCAAAATGACCCAACTCTGGTATTTCTTAGCAGCAGTACCCCAGCCTGTGTCTAGAGTATGGGGCTGAGCTGGAGAGGTCAAACAAGTGTAAATTAGGATAAATTGCAAAGTGCGATACCTTCCATGTGACTCATCGTTCTGGAGGTGTCATTTGGCACTTTGAGAAGAATCCTGGAAACATGTAGCTCTAATCATACTGAGTGCTGGAATGCTTTTTTTGCTAATGGTAACAACCTGAATGCAAGCAAATAGCTTTCCAGAGGACTGTGCCGAAAAACTTTCTCATTCACCTTCAGTGGGCGAAATGGGTTGCAGTTGTTGGACTTGTCCACGTGGACAGCAGCTGTTTGCTCGTCTCCAACCTCTGGATTTGAAGACTTAAGGTTCAGTTTGCATCTCATCTCACGGCTCATTTTATGTACACCTTAAGCTTGACATAAACCAGAACTGTCACTGAAAGTAGCTTTCTCCCCAGCTTTGGCAGTGCTTTCAGACCCTGTGCTTGTGCTGCTACAATCCTTCCCGTGGCTGCGAGCTGCGCCAGGTCCGGTCAGTTGGATGAAAGGGGAATTCCTCGTCCACTTCCATCGTTACCTGTTGCGTGTCGACACAGTTCACAAATATCCGGCAATATCTACACACTTCTTACTTTAAACCCACCACTCCTTGCAGATGCTTAATTATGTGAGGCTGAATGCAGAATTACAGGCACCAGTGGCTGGGTAGTATAAATATATTACCTTCTTATTAGCAGTTACCATCTGTACTGTTGGAGACGTAGGAAACGATAGTTTTGATCTACAGTTGGCAAAATGTTTTTAATACAGGTTTTATGCTTTGCTGGCCTTGTTGTGCAGCTCTGTGCACTAAGCTGCAGATAAGACTGCTGTGATTTTTTTTTTCCTTGATCCCTTTCAGGATTTTGACATTTGTAGAGGCTGCCAGTACTTCCAGCTGCATAACTCACTGCGGCTCTCCCAGGATCACTGAGGAAAAGGCCGAGGAGCCTGTTTGTTTTCTCTTCCTCACTTTGGCAAGAAATGCTGTAGTTCAGCAGCGTTCCTTGGGAATTGGATGTCATTGCAGCTGGCTGGTCATGACTGATGCGTTCTGGCCTCAGACCAGGCATCGCGGGTGGAGCCAACCCCCAAACACTTGGACGGTTGGGCTGCCTTATAAAAGATGCAGCTTGACTGTGCTCTAGAGACCTTCCTCCTCCTGGTCGGTGGGCAGCCTGCCTGTGCCCCCCTGCTGGGCTGGCCGCTGGCCCTTGCTTCCATTCCCCTCTTGTGGCCGGTGGTTTGTTGGTGCAGGTTCGCCATGTGGCAGGTCGTTCGTTTGTCTGTTGTTCCCCCGCAAGGCAGCAGTCACGCGGTGTTGCAATAAAAGCAAGAGGGGGTAAAAAATACAAAAACCAAACCCAACAAATGTTAGTTACGGCAACATCCCTAACTCATAACTCTCCCTACAGAACTAGTCCGTCACTATCCATTATTGCACTCGGTTGGTCTCGCTGCTTGTAGTGTCTCTTTAGCTTAATTGTCTAAATGGAAATGTGCAAATGACCAAATCTCTTAATCAATTAGAGCAAGTGTGGGGACTGAGGCTTTCTGACACTCTGTACTGCGGCACAACCACCAGGCAAACCTGATTTGATTATGTCCTCTGGCTGAGTGTCTAAAACACGATCAATTTTTGTGGAGCGATGGAACAGCTAAATAAGATTTAAATTAATAGGCTTTATTTTGCATCTGAGGAGGAGGCAAACCAGACAGAATAAAATATCCCATAAAGAAATGTGTTCATATTTCTTCTTTTGTAGCTTTATATTGTTTGTACCTGTACTTGAAGGCTCCAGCTTTAACTTGTACAGTAGGCAACAGCTGAAACTGTTTGGACTGTCTGAATATGCGTGGACAAAAGCCAGTGATCACAGTAAGCCCTGCAAAATGAAGAGATTAAAAAAACATAATATTAATCTTCTACAGGAGAGGTGCTTGAAAACTGAAAACAGATCAAAACAAAGTTTATTTTCCTTAAAGAACTACTCCAGAGGTGAAGTTTGTTAGGGAAATATGAAATATGATATCAAAGGAGCTGACAGCAATGCAGATTTGTAAAATACGTTTGGAACCTGAGCCTGGAAGTTCAGGAAACCTTTTGGCATCTCCAGCCACCTGTCCTTGCTTCAATAAAGCGAGACTCTTCTCCCAGCAAAAGTATAATTCTCCTATTTTTGTTTACAGAATTGTAGTAGTATATAGTGACGTGTTCATCCTTTTCGGTATTATTTTTTTCACTGGTTTATTTACCTGGAGGTAACCACGTAAATGGAAGGGGAGGGGCAGATGTCAGAATATAGCTGGCTCATCCTTGGTAAAATCTGAACCAATGTCACAAGTAATTTCTGAACACAAAGATTTTTACATTAGATGGAGCAGGGAATGTTTCTCTTGGTGCCTTTATGTGCTGCTCTGCCAGCACTGCAGTCGCCTGTTAGGGATTTTTCTTGTGGAAACGCTTTGGTGGGGTCCGTCGGGTGAGGTGGGAGCAAGCCCCTGGGTCTCGCTTGGCTGGGGGCTTCTGTGCCGGCACACGGGAGCACTGGGGCTCTGCTGAGGCACTGTCGGTGCCTTTGGTGCTTGTTGTTAGAGCAGGATGGAGTCGTGTCAGTTGCTCTTTGCTGCACTAAAGACAGACCGCACTGCGAAGCGTGGTCCTTGGTAATGGTTGGATGCTGGTTTGCCAAATCCAGGCATGGAAGCATGGAGGTAAAGTCACTGTAAATGACCTCGAGGTCAGTAAAACCCCGGTGTGGCATCTACCGGGGAGGGCTCCCAGCTCACGCTGTGCAGTGAGGAGCATTTTCATTGCCATTGTTATGTAAAAGGATCACAGGGGAACAAAAAATAGCCTGCCAGCACTTCCTGGGGCTGAAGTCTGTGCTTTTCATCTCGCAGCCGCGTGCATTTTTGGGTTCTTGGACTTGTTGCTGGCTTTTGTAGCTGCCATTGCCAATCTGTGTATTTATGGCATTAGTAGTGACTATAACCAGATCACTGGCTATGAAATGCTTACGTATGTCTTGTTAGGTATCGTAGGTGACTTGGTAGCCAGTTACAGCAATGGGTAACTTGATGGAGCGATCGCGGGCTCTGAAAGCGACCCTGCACATCCAGAGGGGCTAACTTTGGGATGGTTTCTTACGTTGTGCTGAGCACGGTGCCTGTTCCTGCTGGGAAGGAACAAAATACCCTGACACAGCCCCTGGCAGGCCTCTGGGAGGTGCTCAGCAGCACCGGCTGTTCCATCAACTGTGCCCTGCTTATAAAAGGTGAGCGTTTCTGAGGTCTGAGGGGTGGGGTGTAATTCTTCAGCATGGCACGTCTTCTGTCCTTAAGACTTTGGAAATGTGAAGGGGAGCTTCCTGGGGAAGCTTCCTGGGGAAGCGCTCTGAGCTGCTGGATTTGGGATGAAAAAATAAATCAACCATGGCTTTTTCAGCTGTTTCTGAAAAATCATTTTTTACCGAAATTGATTTTAAAACATGGAAGTCCAAGTTTTCTTTCTAAAATACTCACTATTTTGTCACTGTTAAAATGAGTTTTCTTTGGATATTTAGAGATCCAAAATTTGATCTTGGACTTATTTCCCCAGTGTTTTCTTCTCTAAAATAGCTTATTCCTACATACTGGTGAGTTAATGCCATGCCTTTTGAAAAAAATTTTCTTTTTTTTCCCGAATTTATTCATTAGAAACTATTTTTCTCACTCCTAAACCTAACAAAAGGCTTCTCAAAGCAACACGAAAAAAATGATTTCATGGGAAGTTTCTGTAGGTACATTGTTCCTTTTCCTCAGACAGCAGTCTAGATAAGAACAAAAAGTAAAAATGCCCATCAACTTACTTTTTTCTTTTCTTTTTAAAGCGAGTGTTGTCTGATTTGTAAAACAAATAATGTGAGACATGAAGTCTCTGGTGCATCCCCTGCGGAGGGCAGTTTCAGGCGTGCCTGCGTCAGTCCTGAGGGCTGCGTGCTGCCTGTGCTTAGAGGCACGAAGCAGCGATGCCCTCGCAGCGTGCTGCAGCGTTGTTCTACCAGTCCCCCTGCAGACCCAGGCATCCCTCCTCGCTCTTGTTTTGAGATCATTTGTGATTCTGCACGCCCGGAGAACAGCCCGTCCTCGCTACCCCATCCCTCGTGGTGGAGGCGCTCCCCAGCTCTTTGCCTCCCCGTGCTGCGTTTTGCGGTCGGCGGCAGGTTACGGCTGCTTGGCACCAGCAGGGCGGTGATGTCCTCAGCCAGGCGGTGATCTGTTCCTAATGGCATGCTGTGGGTTTGCGTCTCCAGATGTGTTGGTTCCACCTGGGGCTGTGGCAAGCCTGCCTCCCCTGCTGCTCAGCTCTAAGAAACCGCTGAATGGGGCCAGCTCCGCACACTGCCCTGCAGCTGCCCTTCTGGCCAGGTCTGGTGGCCTTCTGAACCAGTGGTGACTGATCACTGCTCTAAGTTTTCCACCATGATAGTGTGCTCTCTTGAAAATAGTGCCTTCTACAGAACATTTCTTGGGTCAAATTGTAAGAGTATTGGGTAAATCAGAGTCCAAAGCTTGAACTCTTCTCTTTCTCCTTTGCCTACAAGGCCCCGTGGTGGTCTTGGTGTGAAATGTTCTCTGTTGGCTGTTAGCATCTCTGGGCTGTTTTCTCGAGGGGGTGTGGAAATCACAAACACTTAGTCCATTGTGTCCCAAGGAATTCAAAGTTAAGAGGGGCTGGTACAGAAATCCTTGATTCCTGCTAAAGCAGGCATTGTACTTGCAGTCTTGTAGTCTTTTTGAAGTTGCTTTTCTGTGTTGGCCACAAACTTTCAGCTTACTGCTGCCCACCGTGATGCTCCATCAGCTGGTTCATCCAGCACGTTCCAGGGCAAGGTTACCACCCGAGTAAAAACACTTTTTAGAGAAGTATAATTAATTTGTCCTTTCCTAGTCTCATCTAGTTTGTCCCTTAGTCATTAGGAAGAAGTAAAAGAAGAGGTGCCAACACTTCTGGTCATCACAGAGGAAAAAGCTTTGCGTCCTTGTGTGTGGGCCAAACTTTTTCCTTGATTGTCTGCTTGCTCCTCATGTCAGTACAGGGAGAGGCTTTCTCGTTGGCCCTTTTGTACATCCTTTGCTAGGTGTATCATACTCTGTGCATTGATCTCTCTGATTGTGACCCTGTGTTCTGAAGTTCTTACTTTTTTTTTTTCTCAGCTGGAGGATTGCAAGGTTGCGGAAGAGCCTGTGATTCTGCCGGATTGGTTTCTTGTTACACTTGGCTTTTTATTGCCACAGTTTGCACTTCTGCCTTAATAGAGTTTAAAAACCTGCTAGTTCTCCAGAGCTCGTTTACCCTTCAACATTTCTCCTCTAGGACCTCACCTGCTGGTTCTCAGGGATCATTGAGATCTGCTGTCTTGAACCCTCTTGTTTTTGTTCTGCTTTTTCCTTCCTGTCCCTTCCTGGGAATCACGGACTTTGTCCTTTCATGATCACTGCCACCAGTGTTCCCTCACCTTTGTGTTCTCTGCCAGGTATCGACCGACATCAGTCGCTGGAGTAAAGGATACTTTATACCTGTGCTATGGTTTCCCACAAAGTCTCTTGAAAGACTTCATAATGCTAACCTTTGCTCATAGAAGAAAGCAAACATTTTAAAAGAGGGTCGTTGGTTTCTTCTGGCCATGCTGGGAGTTGATTGCAAAATAAACTTTCATTTAAGAGCCCAGACTTTCAGGCTCTCATCCTAAGCCCATCTGTACTCATGGTTTCACCCTGACAGAAGGCAAATAGGCACAAACTCAGACACTTCTGGTCCTTTTAAAAGGATTTCCTTTATAAACAAGCTGTAGTTTCTTAGCGGGGAGAGAACACCTCTAGTTTTGTAAAGAAGTAACTGTAAATTCCCCTGGCATTTTCCATCATTAGAATTAGCGGTGTTGAATGAACCTGTCCTGAAAATAAAGCAAAAGCTGCTTTACTGAAATCATACCCCGGCAGCTGGGGATGGGGATGCAGTGCCTCACTGAAGCATCCGCCTTTCTCACGGAGGTCTGAGTGGGGGCATGCTGGTGCCACTGCCAAATAACACTGGTAGATCAGAGATCTGATGAGTGTGCAAACAAGGCTGGTTGGTGGCAGTCCTTGTTAGCTGGGGAAGAGCTGGAGTTAGCCGAGAGCTCACCATCATCGATTTGCCTTAGTGGGGTGCTGGGGCAGCGATGGCTTGTCTCCAAAGGGTCAGATCAAACGTTCCACACTCAAATTCCAACACAGTAAGAGCTTTCGTGTGTGTGTGCGGTTTTGGGTAGGACTTCTTTCTGTGCGGTGTTATTTTGGGATGGAAAGAAGTATCACGCGTAGTTACCTGCTCAAGGCTTGAGTAGCTGGTGGGGCAGGGGGTGACTGCCTGCAGGGGAGTGGGAAGGTGACGGGGAAAGTCGGTCTCTGCTGGGGACTGCGAAACAATCTCATTGCTTTGTGCCCTGGGAGAAATGAAGCTGCTTTTCGCCAAATGAGCTTTGTAGACATGACCCAGTATGTTTAATAAACAGAATGTGCTAAAAATTCAAGGGCTGTTAGACAGTAGTAATTAATAGTTGTCCAGTGTGCGTTAAGAGCCTGTTGATTTTCTGCCAGCTTGCCCTATTAAATATATGGGGTACAAGCTATGTAGTTAAACATGTAAGTGTTTTATAAATGCCTTTTTATAGCTGGCATTCAGAAAACTTTCCATGTTGGCAGCATTTTTAAAAAAAAGTCCAAAAAAGAAAGCTGTTTTAGCTTAAAGGAGCTTTGAGATGGTGAAGCAGTTTGAGAGTAGCATTTGAATCTTTGCTCTTCAAGCAGGCACAGCAATGTTTGGGCTAAGGGCTGTGCTTGTTGGCTCTGGATCTAGAATTTGTGTTTTAGCACTGCTCAAGTGTGGAGCTGCAGCCAGTGGGAATCTTTTGATGGTCTTCAGTAGGCCATTTCCTTCTGAAAAAAAGCAGCCATTTCTTTCTGAAAAAGTGCCCTTGTCTCTCTTTTCTCCTTTAGTTAAATGCTGAATGTTATCTCCTAATGCCCTTGGAGATGGAAGGAGTGAGTGAGGCAGGTAACCTCAGTCCGCTCCATGGCTGACTTCCAGGGATGATGAAAGCAGTAGAGAAAAGAGATCAGCTGGTTATAAGACTGAGTTTCAAGAGGACATATTGCTTGATGTTTTCTTGTCCGGACCTATATTGATCCAATAACGCTGTTTTGAAAGGCACAGCAAATATATACTACTCTTCTTTGAATGCGTTATTCAATAAGCCACAGTAGAATTGGTAGGGGAGAAGTAGAAAAACTTTTGTAGCGTATTTTGGGGAACAAACAGGAGAGGGCAGAGAGAACAAGGAGGTGAAAGCACAAATTCTTTGGTTTTCCTAGCGAAGCCTTTAGACATCTTCCTATCCCTGTTCGATACTAATCTGAGTGCAGCAAGGTTAGTGGGAAGTTCCTCTCGCCAGGGAGAGGTCCATGCTCTTGTACAGGCTCTCCGTGGATCGGAGTTGTCCAGGAATGAGCATGTTGCTTTGTGGGGTTTCACTTGCCGGTCTGGATTAGGTTCTTCCAGATAACTTATAGTGGCTGAGTAATATCCTCCCATGGCAACGAATAAAGGAACAAGAAGTTTCAGGTATCTTCCAGGCACTTGGGTGGTCGATTCACCTGAGGATGCTTTTTGCATTTTTGAGGAAAGCAAAATGTGGGTACAGTGAGTGGTCCTCTCTGCATAGGCAAGGTTGGCTTCCTATCCCAGTTCAACGCAGCTGTCCCTCAGAGGGATGATCAGCGTTTTTTGTCCCTGCAGTCAGTTTGACTCCTAAATTAACACTTTATTTTTCCCTTTGGGTGTCAGTAACTGGGGTGGCTGGCAGGTCTCAGAAGTGATGAGAAGCCCCTACTGAGTAAATCTGGGAGACTAACTGGATTCACCAGAGATGAATCTGGCATACTGCAGAATTCCCAGAACCTTTATGTATTTTGAGTAGCCTGCTATCATCTGTTTTGTTACTAGTGTTAACTAAGGATTGGCTTAGAAGTAAATCGTTTCCTTCTTAAGGTAACAGTTTGCACTTCCAGAATGGAACTATAAGAGTCTTAGAACCTTCCTTCTTACGTGCTTTATGTAGCTGTGGTCAGAAGAGGAGGTAGAGCTGGTTTTTCTTTCTTTAAAGGGGTCTTTCTGGCTGCAGAGCATCGTTTTTAACTTCTTAAAAACCTTTTACCCATGATTCAAAATATGTATGCTGACGTTCATACTAAACTGCAAGGTCCATTCTTTCTGGAGAGGACCATAGTCCGGGAGGAGAGGAGTAGAAGACTGGTGTTCAGAGGTCACATCTGAGAGTTGTCAGAAGCAGGATCTTGCAGATAATTTGCTGTTGTTTTTCAATTTTATTAAACAATGCCAGAGTCCCCAGGGTGATGGATGGGTTTGTACAAATTGCAGTGAATAACTCAGTCTCTTTTTCCTTCAGACATCATACAAATCCAGTGGGCACAGAGTGGAGATGGAAGATGGATCAACCTGAAATGATCTTGCAGGAGGCTATTGAGAACCATCAGAATATGATTAAGCAGTTCAAAGGTAACCTTTCTTACTCTTCCCCAGTAATGATACTTTGGGCAGATAATCAGCAGCACCACCTTCAAAGCTTAGATTAAAACATTTTGGTTACCTGCAGAATGCTGGTAAGGAGGCGTAAGATTTATAATCTCAGAAAGATGGGCAAATGGGAAACTTTGTGGGTGTACTTTTACTTGTTTTTGGAAATGTTCTGCCTTGTTTTTGACCTTAGAACGTGAGTCAGCTGTTGGCTATCTACTGCTGCCTTGAGGGAGTACAGTGGAGTTGCCTGTTGTGCATCCTGCAGTTACATCCTTTCTTTGTGTGTACAGAGGCTTCTGCAGTGGTTAAAGCTAGCCTGCATGATGAGTGATGTTGATTCTTACAAAAAAGTGAGGGCAGGTGGAAGGCAAAAGGAATCAATCTCTAAACTGAATAGGAAATATGCTGTCCAGCCATATTCCCCTGAGAGCTTTTGTTACCTCTGAAACTTCCAGGCTGTATTTTCCTCACTTACAAGTGAGCGGTAGCATACAGGATGATGATATTTATTAAGAATTATTCGGTATATTTGTGTGCAGCTAAAGCTGCAGTTGTTCGGCAGTTTTGAAAATTACTGTATTTTGCTTCCAATATCAAATCTTCATGAGTTCATTCACTTGCTATATATCTGTATATATAGAGATAGATGGCTGTTAGTTTTGTTTTGTTTTTCCCCCAGATGTGTGTAATAAGCTTGGTCTCTTTGCCAAGGTCAGCACTGTGCGCTCAGAGGACTGGCCGGCATTGCGGGGCAGGTCTAGAACTCTGCTCTTCCTAATTGACAGCAGAGGCTGTGTGAGCAGCAGGAGTGAAACGAAGCGTCCATAAAATGTTCAAGATGAGCCTCAGTCTTGGCTGTCATTTTGGGAACCCGTTTGTTTACGTTGGCTGTGCACAGAGAGAACCCAATGGATTAAAAATGTGACAGGCAAAAAAAACTTGTCAGCGGAGGGCAGTTGCGCTGTCTCACTCATTGGACTTATGTAATAGGCGGAAAAATAACTCAAGCTGGGGCCTCATGAGCTTTGTTTTACACGTTCGTGAAGTGGCTGGTTTGAATCATCTTGCAATCCCAGACCAACAGCTCCAGGGAAGCCAGCTCCCTGGGAGCTCCCGTTCTGAGCTGGGTGGAGAGCAGCCAGAAGAACAAGACCTGGCTGTACTCTGCCCCTCGCGTGCAGCCCGTTGGGTTGGGTTGCAGCTCTGTTGCTCCTCAGGAGGAAAGTGGCCGTGCTGTAGTGGAACAGGGGAAGGGGATGGTAGTTTGGTGGGGATGTTTTCCTTAGAGAAGAGGTAGTGAGAGGAGTGGAGGCACAGTAGGAGTAGTCTGGTGTCAGTAGAGCATCTTCCTTCAGTCCAAACAAAGCACAGCTCTTGGTGCTCGAGGCAGGGCAGGGTGTAAAGACATGCAGGTCTCACATCCTAGCTTTGGTGGTGTTCCTTTTGTGCTGGAGCTGTGTGGGGAGAGTGCTTGGGAAGGGCAGAACGCCTGCAGCAGTGCTGCCTGGCTGGCCCAGAGCTGCTGCAGGGTTTCACGGCCGCCTGTTAACTCAGCTGCTGGGATGCAGTGCCAGCACAGCAGGGGTTTGGTACAGGTGGTTTGTCTGAGCAAAGAGCGTGTAGGATGTCAGATTTTGCCTGGAGTGCAGTAACAGTTAAAGCTATAAACAAGGCAGTATTCATGCTTAACACTTACAGCACTGAGCACTTTTCAGAATTCCACTCTTTTATTCAGTCTGTTCCGGATAGCCAGGCTCTTAAATTAGTTGAAATGTGGCTGGGCAGGCTAAAGGGATCGTGATCAATAGCTTGAAGTCTGGTTTGTGGCTGATAACAAGCAGGGTAATTCAGGTGTTGATCCAGGAGCCTGGGTTGTACGTCTCCATGAGCAGATGATGAGACTGAGTACACCCTCAGCAGCTTTGCAGGCAATACTAATTTAGGTGGGGTGACAGGCGCACTGACCAGCAGAGCTGTACTGCGGCAGCACCTCGAGAAAGCTGCTCTTTGGGCTGATGGGGACACATGGAGCTCAGCAAGAAGCGGAAAGTTCTGTGAGGGTGTCATCGCCCTGTTGTCCCCGCTGGGAAGAGACCCTCCTGCTGTTGTAGATGAAGGGACAGCAGAGTCAGGTTGCTGTTTGATAGATTCAGGCTGGGCGTCAGAATAAGCTTGTACAGGGAAGGTGGTGCAGCTCTCGGACAGGTCCCCAGAGAGGAGGGGGGACCCTCCAGCCTTGGAGGCTTTCAAGTCTTCTAAGCAAATCTGTTACTGCTCCAGCAGCGTCGGCAGCTGTCCTCCCTGAGCAGGAGCCTGGACCAGACACCTGTGGCAGTCCCTTCTGACCAGTAGTTCTGTGACTTGTGTTATCCCTGTTAAAATCAAAAGTCCTAGAAGTAATTAAAAATATATATCCTCTTTTATCAGGTGGGACATGAGTTCAAAATAGTCACTTATATCCACCTTGAAAAAAGCCACGTGCTGTTTCAGATGATGACTGGGTGTGCCTGCAGTTTGTGATGGAGCCCGGGGTGCGTTTGTGCGTGAGTCAAGGGCAATTCCTGCACGTAGTGTTGGTGCACTGCAGTGTGATGGAAACGTTGCTCCTGTAAGGCAGAAGTGTGTTCTTGTTTGCATTACAAGAACGTGAAAAGCAGCTTATTCTGCAGCTGTTTGAAAGCCCTGCCTTCTGAAAGCTACCTACAGGAGTTGGTTTAAACCCAACTTTGAACTCTGGAGTAACCCTCTCCTCCCCATGCTACACCTTGATGCCTTCCCAAAAAGGGCTGGGGAGGAGGAAAGATTCAAGCGTGACTTGGCAGCAGCTGAAAGTATTCCCAGAGTGTTGAGAGGTCTGTAAAGACAGTCCAATTCTCTCTTGTGGAGCATATTTTCCATTAAATAGATTCCCAAACGATGCCTGAAACTTGCACGTGCTTCCTCAGCACAGTTATCCTTGACCTGGAACTGTAAGAGGAGAATGACTGGAGGGGAAAAAAAAAAAAAGCTCTGGACTAGAACTGTGTTGCAAAGTGGAAAAAGAAAAAAATGCGTTGTTACTGCAGAGTAATAGATGGTAATGTACTCCCTGTCTTGGGAGCCTAAGAGCAAGTGTTTTCAGGAGAAGAAAAACAGGAAAAAATTAAGACCAGTAGCTAGCTGTTACATTTTGTGAATTTTACACTGTTTCCCTGAGGTGCAGGTGAAAAATGTCTAGAGTAGAACCACGTGAGAGCAAAATTGATTAGAAGGGTTGCCCTGAACCCAGGGGGAACCCACGGGGAACCCCCTGTGCGCCTGCCGGAGCTGTGCTCCCTCCGGGCTGGAGGTGGCTCAGGCAGAAGACACGACTGCTTCCAGCAAACCCAGCAGTGCAACACAAATAGTGGGTTGGATTTTATGATTGATTTTAAGATAAATAAGTAATATGTTTGAGCAGAGTGATGGACTAGATTGCTTTGCTGAAGAGGGAGAGAGTGTGGAGGGAAGATGGATTGCAGCTGGGCTCCGTGGGCTGCTCCATTGACACCGGTCAAGTTTCCAGCTGGGTGCTGTACACATCTGCCAAGGTGTTTGAATGCTGATCCCAGCGTAGAGCAGAGAATTTGAGCTGCTGGAGGAGAAAAGCATGGGGAAAATGTCTTAGTCTTCAAGGCTCTTGAATCCGGTAATGCTGCTCAGATAACATTTGAATAAATTTGTGCTCTTCGTAGTACCACTACCACAGCTTTGCATTTAGATACAGACATCTCTGTGCACCAGGGGGAGAGGAGAGTTATTGTGATGCGTTATTTGCACACATTGTAGGAAAAATGAGATGTTCTCTGAAAGAACAAAAAAATATTTGCAGACCCTCTCTCCTGTAACATATCCTAGAGGATAGCTCTCCATCCTGCAAGAGTCTCTCTGCATGCTTTTAAAGATACCTTCTTCCCTCTTTTAATGTTGCCATAGTGTGTACAGGTTTTGAAGACTGGAGATGTGAATTAACGTCACATAATTCTCTTTTAGAGTAACTGATGGAGACGCATCTCCCTGATAGGGAGCTGAGGTGGGAAGGTGTGAAGCAGTTTATTTGATGGATACCTTTTCTAGGTGGTGACTAGTAAATCTCAGTGCCCTTGTGAAGGGCACACACAGAACGGAAACATAATTCAAAAAATAAGAGTGGGTGTCTCTGATAATAGAGCCCTGGTTTACCTTAGGGGAAAAATGAACAAATAAGCACATGACCTAAACTAGGAAATCCTGCTGGCTTACAGGGAGCAGTTTTGTGGGAATCACTCAAAACACAGGTCTTAAAATGAGATGTGGGAAGACCTGTGTATCTTGATGTGAGCGTGCATAGAATGTGTTCCTTGCCCCCCTAGTTCCCCAGGCAGTAACACAGGTACTTGCAGAGGGACACCCGAAGCCAGCAGCCAGCCTGTACAGGGTGACGTGCCAGATGATGCTTTCCTTTCTGAAATTGAAGTGGGCCAGTAGGAGAGCAGCTGGAGTCAGCTTTTCAAAGGAGACGTGCAGCTCAGAGGTGGCTCGGCTGCACGCTCCGCTGAGAGCTGAGCTGGAAGCTGTGCACCACTGCCTCTTGCAGAGGTATCTCAAGCTCCTGTGGCTCCCAGCTCCTGCACCTGCCTTCAACTTGCTGCATGCCACGCGAAATCTGCCCGAGCTCTGCCTTTGCTGAAGTCCATTGCTGGCTGAAGAGAGAAGGAGGCTCGTCTGCAGGGGCAGAGGCTGAGTGCTGGAGTGGTAGGGCAGCCCCACGTACAGCAGCGTTCGTGTGCTCCTTGGAGTAACCGCTAATCCTGTTTAGTTTACTCCTGTCTAGCTCATGATTTATGTGGTCAAATGATCGCATTTAAAACCTCTACGCTCCTCTGCAGTGTATTTACTGTATGCCAGGTTTGATGTAAACCATTTTGAGAAAGTTACTCTCAAACTTTGTGATGTTGGAACTTTCTTCTGTCTGCTTATAAAGCTGGCAGTGTAATTACTGTAGTCCAATTGCAAGATACTGAGAGAGAAATTAATTCCCAAAATGACCTAGAGTAGCTTTAGTAAAACAAAAGTTAAGTCCTTTAATCTCTGTGTGTGGTTGAGATGCTCCTTTCTTTTCAAATAAAGTTCTCATTTAGCGCTGTCAAGTTTCTGCAGAGTAACCATTAGTCCTGTCACCTATTCAGGACAGAGCCTGGCTGGTTTAAAATGCACTAAGCTTCACTCTGATCACAAACTAGCTTTTCTACGTGAGGCTGAAGCAATATCCACGAACACCTCTTTTTATCTTGGCTTTGCAGCATAGCATGTAATTTTCTGTACTGCTTGAGCTCCAGCGTCTAGGCAACGGGAGGTGAGCTGAGGACCTGGTTTCAAACTTAAGTCTTTGTTTTTTGAAACAGACCAACCCCCAATCTGAAACCTCAGATATTATTCAAGTACATCAAGGCACGTCAAGGAAATGTGAAGTGACACATTTGGAACAAAAGCTTGTTTGTAGTCAGGTGGCTTCATACGGGGTGCTGAGCACTTAGTCAGATACGGATGGGCAGGAGCAGTGCTCGCATCTCCCCTGCCCTCCTGTGGGTACGGTAAATGGGACTCGGGTCGGCTAAACCTGCAGATGGTATTTTCACGTGGATGCTGCAGTTGAGTTCCTCGCTTTTCCCTCTTTGTTCTGAAATTCCTCTCACTGTTCAAGGCAGTGTCGTGTGTTGAGGTTTCTTTTGAGCACGTCCTCTGTTGCGTTGCATTGCACGTGGTGGCCGATGCTGGTGGTTGTGGATCTGCTCAAAGGAGCCAGGCCCACCTCACTGAGGAGTTTGTTCTCGTGGGGCTGGAACACAGCCTGTGGTTAGCATTGGAGAGAAACAGAACCTGTTTGTTAGTTTTTTAAATGCCAACTTGAACTTGCTCTTGTGCTTGTCTCAGCATTCAGGCAGCATCGCTGAGGTCTTAGCAAGGGAAAGTTTGACTCAAACGTTACTAAGAAGAATTGCTTGCAATAGTTAACTGCGCACACAAAGCCCTGAACTCTGTGTGTCTGGCCATACACTGCTTTCTGGGTTCCTGCAGAGCTGTCTTGGTGGTCTCTGTCTGTGGCTTGGTGTTCTCTCTGGTTCAGGAAGGCTCTAGCTGGTTTTACTTGGTGCCAGGGTATACTTTAGATATGGATGCATGGTTTGGGAGGAGGTTATATGAGACTTACGCCTGTTCTCCGTCTTTTTTGCAGGGGTGTCAGGAGTAAAAGCAGATCGCTTCGAGGAAGCAATGACGGCAAAGCACTGCGCGCTGTCACTGGTGGGAGAGCCCATCATGTACCCGGAGATCAACCGCTTCCTGAAGCTCCTGCACCAGCACAACATCTCCAGCTTCCTCGTTACAAACGCCCAGTTTCCAGATGAGATTAGGTAAGGGCTGGACAAAATAACTCTGTTCTAAGGCATTTCAGTGCTGACCTGTGTTGTAATGCCGTTTTATCATTTGTCCAAGTCAGCTCTGCTCAAGTGCTGACAATAAAAAAGAAAAGCTTACTTGGCACCTGTTCGATTTTAACCGTAATCTCCCTGTGTTTCCTCATCTTTCTCTCTCCCAGCTTGATTTTTTCTTTTTTATATCTCTTAAAGTGTGATCACTTCTTGAAGTGAAGAGAATGTAATATCGTATCTCCTGGAGGTGTGAGGGAAGGAGAGCAGCAAGTGAGCTGCGTCTTGTGCTTGGGGACGCGGATACCTGGCATGAGTGTTTGACAGCTAGAGCAGGAGGCCGAACCCAAATTGTCTGGTTTGTCTGCTTCCCTTGCAGTCTGACCTCTGCTCTGACTCTGCCTTATGAACAGTCGTAACGGCTCAAACCCAAGGTCTGTGCGGGCCAGCCTCTGCAGCAGGACCCAGAGACCAGTGTAAGAGCAGGGGAGAAGCACAGCGATATGTTAACCTCATCTGCAAAAGCAGGAGTGATAGTTACTATCTCCCTCTCAGAGGGACTTGTGCTAAACATTCACACAACAATTCAATGAACTCCAAGAGAGTTTTTACAAATCTGAAGCATTGCTGATTCCGACGTTTTTTAGCAACCAGGCCACGTTTAACAAAAATAAGGAATATAGCAAGGAAACATAGTTAATGCCCTTGCTCTGCACAGCAGTGTGAGCTGCAAGGTGGCTGGGAACTGATTTGAACACCATCAGCTAGCAATGCTGACAAAGTCCATCCCTGGAGTTAGTTGAGCAAGTTAGTGCAGCTGTATGCGGGGTGGTTTTGGTATGTTGCTCAGCTTATTTCAGTTCAATGCCTTTCCATATTAGTGCTTTCTGAGAGAGCTTCCTTTTTACTTCCTTTTCGTGGTCTGAATATGGCAGCGAGGGGGGAAGGGCATGCAATTTTTGAGTGAGTAATTATACACTACAAAGGCATTCCAAATGATTGAATAATTGTGTAATCAAGTTACTTTAAGTCATGTATTATGTGCCTGATAGACAGAAATTGCTCCTTCCTAAAAATAGCATTTTAAAAGGAGAGCATACTATATTTTGAAGCTGATCTCTTAGGATCTGCTGAATGTTGTTAAAAAGAAACAAAAAAGTGATAAAATGCTAGTCTTGCTGTTGTTAAAAGTTGCAACTGATCTTTGGTTAATCAAAGCAAATGACTCGCATAATACAAGAACTGAAGTATGCACCAAGTTCCCAAGTTCATTTTTCTATCCTCAGAAGAGGGGAGCTATAGTCTAAAAGTTGGTCCTAAAATAGGCAGCATGACCTGTGGCATCCAGCATGCAAACTCAGAGTACGCCTGGGGTGTTCTCTGGCTTTGGGGGGACCCAGTGGTTCTCCAGCGTGGTGCTGCCTGTGCCTTCCTCCTCCTTTTGTGTTTGGGCTGCAGATTTGTCTGCCTCCAGACACTTTTTCATAAACTGAAAGCGATTTTATTGCGTGTGAGCTCCTTGAACAGCTACCTGGCTCTTGTCCTCTTTTCTTGTTTCTGATTATTGCCTGTGAACAAGAACCCTCGCATCTATGTTTGCATTTATGAGCATCAATAATAATGAGCAGATGCTCATTATTGCTCACAAAAATGAGCATTTTCTTATTATATTGTTGTTTCTGGGTTTTTGTATCATTAAGCAGGTTGTGTCGTTTTTCTTGCTTGTAAAACCACCCCACGGCTGGTGGTCTGAAGTCAGTTTATTGCTACACAACTCAGTTGTGATTTCTGCCTGAGTTCATCTTACACATAGTAAATGCCATGCATTTCAGTTTGGTCTCCTGGATGGGATCTCAGCTGTCTTCAGTTGTGGTAGTTTGCAAACTATAACCCAAAATTAAGGAGAAGCTTTCAAAAACCTATCCTAGTAATGTGCAACTAAATTTCCTCTTAATTACGAAATCTGGTTGTGTTCAGGGAAGATCGGTTTGTGCTGTTTCTCCCTGGTGATGGGTGCACCCCTGATTTCCCTTTTACCTTGTCCCCGCTTTGGCGAGAGCGTGCAGGAGGTCATGCTGGTTCCCGGCCATGGCAGAGCTCTGTGGGCAGCTCTGGTTTGCAGCAATTTGGGGCAGAAATCCCTTGCTGGCATCTCTTAAGGAGAGAGAGAGAGAGAGATTAAGGAGTTACCTAGCTTTCTCCAGTGCTGAGTCTGCTGCCTCTTGCCTGTCCTTAGGATTCAGATCCCTAGAAGAGATGATTTTCTCAGCTCGTGTTTGGAAAAACTGCTTGCTCCATCGTCAGTGGGATCTCCTAATTAGGCAAATGTAGCTTTAAGGAAAGACAAAGTATTTTGGCGATGTTCTTTGTATTTGAATACTTCAGTCCACTCGTGGCTAGAACATTTGGTCATTTCTGCAGCTTGTGGCTTTGGGCTGGCAGTCCAGACAAGCTTAATTGCAAAACAGTTTTTTTAACCGAAAATGTTATATTTGCTCTGGGCTATTTCATTCTTTTGTCTAAATACATACTGAGAAAGTATGTTTAGATAGGTTGAGTGTTCATGTCGAGTAATTGGATTTTCTGGCTGCTAACAGCTCTGCTAGGTCTTGTTCTGGACAGTTCTTGTCATCCTGTCACCTCTGGGGAGGGTGAGGGACTTTGGTGTATTTTTAGGTGGCGTCATTTGGCAGCTGAACAATAGCTTCTAATTTGTTCTCGTCTTCTGAAGGACCAAATCAATCTGGGACTATAGTCTGCTCATTAACAGCCTTCATGCACACGCACAAAAAAAAAAAACAACACTTGCAAAGTGTTGTCCTAAAACTGCTAAGAGCTGGAGTCGCATGGTGCACTGGAGGCTGTCATTTTGTCTCCCCGCGGACAGCGGAGGAATGAACGTGTGTCACACCTGCTGCCTTTATCAGTTCTCTCTGTGGCAAGGGAGCTCGCTTTAGTTTGCTCCTTCTTTTTGTCCTTCATTATCCCTTTGCTTAATAGACTTCATCCTTGCTCATTCTCTTTTATACCCTTGGGATTTAGGGAATGGATTAGGCTCTTTGCAGAGCCTCTCGACCTAGGCTCTTTGCAGGGCAGGGGAGGTTTCATCATTTAGAAGTTACCTGTGTTGGGCTCCCAGATGCTGCATTCACCAGCACTGTGTAACCAGATGCTCTTTATATGAAATAAGAGTCCTGGAAGTGGAAGGAGAACACTTGGGGGGGGGGGGGGGGGGCACTTTGTTTTTTTAACAGCTTTGATTTTCCTTCAAAACATTATTTGACAGACGATGCCAGCTGCAAATCAGGTAAGTTCAGCGTGTCCAGCAGTAGAAATTGGCTGAAGTAAGGTTGTATTTTTGTTGAACAGGTTTACTTTTCCGTGGGCCAGGGTAAGTAGCTGGTCAGGGGAAGGGGCTGAGCTTCATGGCTTTTACCCATGTGGGCTGTGGTGTGAAGAGGAGTCAGTTCCTCGCATGAACCCATGGCAGCCTGCACTGGGAAACGTTTTTGAGTGTTTTACAACTACACTGGAGTGAAGCATGTTCCAGCTCAGTGAGGAAAAGATAAGCAAAATGTCCTTTGTATGTGGTGCTCTTACCTTTGGGGTATATTATGTGCTCAAAGAAAATTGTAACATCTTGCTGGTAAGACTGGTCATTTGGCAGTGGTGAAATGCTGAACCTAAGAGTTTCCCTAGGAATACAGCATAGCTCCTCTTGCTACTGGACCAGCAGAGCAGCTTGTTGGGAGGTGCTGTATTTTTATACATGCCTGGGTAAGAACTCCCACCTCCAGTTAACAGAAATGTCTGAAAATAACAATCCCTTTCTTTTTATTACCAAGGAACCTCGAGCCAGTAACGCAGCTGTATGTCAGCGTGGATGCCAGCACCAAAGAGAGCCTGAAGAGAATTGATCGACCCCTCTTCAAGGATTTCTGGCAGAGGTTTCTAGACAGTTTAAAGGCCTTGTCTGAAAAGGTACCTTGTTGAGAATATTTTTTCCTTCCTTCTGCATGTTACCTACTTGGGACAAAAGTGGAGGCTTAAGATACATCCAGAATCCACTCTGCGGTCTGTTTGCAGCATGTTTTGCACATAAGATGTATAATATGTAAAACTCCAGCATGGTTGATCAGTTTTCTATGTGATAAGAAATTCCATAACTAGGAGAGGAGAATGTGTCAAACAGGACAGTAAACTTTGTAAGCTTAAGATAATGAATATAAGATGTGAAGATAAGAGATGAGTTTATAAGATAACGGATTTCATTAATGGAACATGGACACTGATGGCTGCTGAAAAGACTAGAAATTCAGGGAAGCCTAGGAAGAATTGTAAATCCACACAGTACTCAGCACTGATTCTCAAAGGCTCCCTTGAAACTGAAGTACATAAAGGTCGCAATTCGTGTGCTGGAGATTCCTAGCTCTACTTGCCCTCCTTCTACATAGTTCTAAGCACATCTGCTTATGTCTGGAAGATTTAGTCGAAATAGTGTATTTGAGCATAGTTATAAGGGTGTCCCTTTGCGCTGTCAGTATTTTGTGCCTGTCCAAGACAGCTGAATGGTGACCTGAAAACATGGGCTCGTGTCTGCTGCTGTCATCTCAAAATTCAGTCCACTGTGTTAAGTGTTTTTAATAGCGATTAATGAATCACTCTTGGTCTCAGCATCACATGAATTAATAAGAAAAGTGCTTCATGAATGCCTTTCCTCTCTTGTTTACTGACACTGCGCTCTGATGGAAACAAGTACGGCTATTTACTGTTTTGGCAGAAGTTTACACGTTACCTGCTGAGATGAACAGGCAAGAGACTGTTTCATTTGAATCAAATTTACTGCCTTCCGAGATGACAATGTTGGACCATTTTCTGCCAAATATGCTTACGTTAGGAGATCCAGGAGACTCAGTGTAATTGAGTGACACTTTCTTCTGCAAAGGCATGTGGGTAGCTTTATCAAGCTGTTTTTAAGTGCCAGCTGATCTTGCTGAGCAAAATCTCAGGCCGAATACTGAGCTGACTGAAATTGAGTACAAACTTTATCATTAAATACTCTGAGTGGAAGAAGCTGTGGAAATAAGGGGAACTGAAATACTGGAGAAGTCTTTTGGGAAGCTGATTTTTGCTCTCCTGTCTCTCTTGACCCTGGTAGATAGGGTTCATTCATTGCTGTGTGTTGTCAGAAATTTCCTTGCAAAGAACTGAATGTGAAAGTATTGGCAAGTCTGTCCGTGCAGCTAAAAATACCCTGGTCAAGGTGAAGAAGAAGAAAAAGTCAGCTAGCAGGTGCATTTTCTCCTAAAAACAACTGCACTTTGAAGGGTCCTTGAAACGCTGATAACACAAGAGCCAATTAATAGTTGCTCCAATGGGTAATGTACTGTTCTGCCAGCCCCTGCTCAGCTGCACATTGCGTCATCAAACACAGGCAGCAGCAAGGAGTCTCAAGGAAGTTGCTGTTCATAAGTTTTTCATTTAATGTTACGTGTGGCTGTGGCACCTAAAAATATCTTGAGCTGCTTCTAGGTGGAAGCAACTGTTTTCCTTCCAAGTGCAGTGCTCGGCGTTCACATGTGATTTTGAGCACCTTTCTTTAGGACTGTGATGAATGAGGGGTGCTGAAAGCTAATGCACCTGCTGATATTCCTGAGAAATACAGCTTCTATTTCAGAGTGGATGGTGAAGTGCTGATGCATTGTGTTGGGAAAGTGATGCTAATATATCTGGAAATAAAATACAAGTCCAATATTTTCACACAGCCTGACAAACCATCCAGGTTTATTCAATTTAATTCTCCTGAGACTGAGACAAGCTGGCATTGCAGCTGATATGAGTCACTGCTAATAAGAATCACTGATAGGCTTGATCTGGGCGCATTTTAAAAAATAAATAGAAATGGGCAAAGGGAGTTTGGAAGGAAGAAGAAAACCAAAACAACAAAATGGTTGTACCTTGCTGTGCTTGCTGCTGTGTTTGGCAAGTGCTGCTCCTGCTTGCATGATGCCCGCTGGCAGGTAGAGAGCCTGGCCGTCCTGTGGCTGTGTGCGTGGTGCTGCAGGGATGGGCAGTTAAAGACAGGAGTGAATTTAATAATGTGTTGTTCCCAGTGTGCTTTCACAGCATCATGCAGCATGTTAGTGATCAGTTGCTACAGCATTTGCAAGGGAAGTTCAGGAATAATAATAAAAAAAAAAAAGCTTTTGTGATATTTCTTTCTGCAACAAACAGGAAGAAACCCCGTCCTTGTCCCCTACTGCGTGGTTCAAGTGTTATCCTTTCTAGAGGAATTCTCATTTAGATGATCTTTGTGTTGAGTTTTCTATGCTGAGAAGTGTTTCTTGAGAGGAATTTGTTAAACAGCAGGTGGACTCCCAGATGGCTCCATTTGTTTCTCATCGTGTCTTCCATCCTCCTGATCAAATTGAGAGGAAGAAGAAAGGTGCTGTGTGCAATTCAGAATACGCCCTTTCTGAACATCACGTTTGGGAAGTCTCATAGACTCATCCTCTGACAGCCTTTAGTTCATCAGAACACCTAAGAGGCGACCTGACTTGATGGACCAAGCATTTGGAAGAAGCACTAAGAACGTGAATCCTTCTCTCCTAGGGATGAGAAGTGTGTGTATTCCAGTGGTAGGAATTTCTTCCAGCCATTGCTTTTTCATAATGCAGTATCCAAACGAGAAATGAGGTGCAAATTAATTTCAAATGTCCAGAAGCTCAGGAGGGAAAAAATAGATTTTCCGTACCTCATAATTTTCTTATCAAGCTGATGCTTTTTTTTTCCCAAAAATACCTTTAACCAAACGTGTTGCCTGACAGTGAGAACATGGAGTTGACGTTGTGAGCTCTGACACACCAGCAGACCTATGATCTATTTTGCTTTTCTGACTTTGTGCTCTGTTCCCCTCAGTGTTACTCCAACAGATTCTGTAGGTTGAGCAAGACTTGAAAACTGTTATTCTTGCTGATCATAAATCACCAGGTGTTTTCCCAAGCAGTAGGGATGCTGACTGAGACAAATGCGAAACGCCCTGTTGCTGGTACATGAAGTGGAGATGCAGTGACCCAGTATTGCAAAAGTTGCTCATAGATTTCTACCCAAGTGCACTGAAAATAACTGGAGAAAAATCGGTGATGGGCATAGCAGCAGGATGTGCCCTGTTTGTGGTTCAGCGTTGCGTTGCACCATCTCTGAGCATTTTTCAGTTTCTGTGTGTTTGGGAACGCAAGATAACCTTTGAAGCAGGTGCCTGCTACTGCTTGGACACTTGTGGGTTCGAGCACTGGGGGAATGCTCCTTGTTGGTGCTCAGGTGCTCTGGGGAGCGCTCTTCCACCCTTGATGTGGTGTCACCTCTTCTGTCTGTGTCTTCTTGACTTAATCATGATAAATCCTGTCCAGTCAGCTCAGCGCACTGTACCTCAGAACTTGCTGTGCTGCCAGGCACCAAGTAGGCACTGCTGAACTGCTTTAACTTTCAGGGGACAGGTGCCAATGTTCTCTGAAACAGATTGGAGCCATGCACAAAGCAAACGGGGGAAAAAACCCTTCAGGTTAATAGATGTTACGGCACTGCAGGAACTGATGATGAAGCAGAACCTTATCCTTCCTGTTCTTCCAGGAGGGTCACAAAAGCAAAAGAAGTGGTTTATTGGTGCTTTCTGGAGTTCAGTGTCTTTATACATCATACACAACTCTTGCTTTAGATCTTGGGTAAAACCTTGCCTTCATTTTTTCCTTCTTCAGAGGAATTAAGATTTCATAGAGAAACAGGGTCATGGCTCTGTGGGTGAGGTGTACAAAGGTCTCTTCTTTCCTCCCACCAAAAAGGACCAAAAAAATGAAAACTCTTAGCTCTGCTTGTCCCAGGTTGTCACATATTTGACAGGATGTTGGCTTTCAAAGGACTTCGGTGCCTGTGGCTCTGTCCCCATTGCCATAAGGTGATAGAGGTGGTTTGTCCAGAGAAAGGCATGAAATATGAAATGTCTCGTGTTACCATCTTCCAGTTCTGTGTTGGCACATCGCTTACAGGTAGTTCCTTTTACATTTCTCAGCGATGACACCAACTTGCGTATTTAAATGTTTTCAGTCTTGCATCTGTTGCTGTTTCCTTTGGTCTTTTCCAATATGATTCTTTCTTCAAAGTTACCCTTGGCTTCTGTGTGATTACAAACATAGTGTAAATACATTGAGTTGCATCTTAAGCATGTTGTAGTGATCATTCTGTAATATATGACAGTAATGATTTCTTTTATGAGAAGAGCACATTTGATTTGCATGGAGATTATTTATGTGGTTACTGGGGGGAGGGACTGGTTTGTCGAGCCTCGTCTGTTTCTGAGCTAAGTGACTTTTTGAGGAGAATTTAAATGTAAAATTTCTAACAGATGTTAGAATCCGTAATCAATTTTGCCACTATAAATTTAGAAGTATTTGACTCTTCTGCACAGAAAATGCTCTCTACCAGCTGTGTGCTTGTTTTAATAGTTTTGCTAATGAGACTTCTGGTGTAAGCCTTCTGAAATGCAATATGATGCGTTACAAAGGTACGATATTAAGTTATAGTTTCTGAAATACATCATCTCCTTTCAGCTTAGCTTAGAGCAAGCAGCAATCCAAATGAGGCTTCAGCAAGATTCTTGGCATCAGAGGGAGTGAAATCTTATTTCTGCTGTCTGTTCCAGTATCTCTCGGTTCGCTTGCAGGCAAGAAAAGGGGGAAAATGTTCATAAACACACTTCATAATCAAAAACGATCCGATATTCTGAGGCGCTGGTTGTTGCTGTGCCTTAAGAAGACAGGATAGCGAGTCTGGCTGAGAAGCAAGGTGTCTCTGGCCTACCGGGGGAGCCGTCCCAGTCCTTCCCCAGCGCTTTGCCCCCTCTCCGCACCAGTCCCCTCCTTGCTCACCATGGGGGGCTGTGGGCAGCCGGGCTGCGGGGCTGCTGCTGGAGCCACCGGGGGGCTGCAGCCACCTCCTGCCCGCGGGAGGCACCTCCCCGGGAGAAGTGGGAAGGGAGGAGGTGGGCTTTGACCTCTGAAGTGTAAATGGAAGAAACAGAGGGCTCTCCTCCTCCAAGTTCACCCTTCTGTTTGCCTCTTGGCTAGCACACACCATTTGGCTTACCTACTTCTGCTGCTAACACTTTCATTGGAAGCATTTACTATCCCTACCTTCAATTAAATGCGGTCTGTCTCTTGCCTTGAGCCTCTTCCTAGACACCGTAAGAGACACTGGCTTTTTAGAGAACCCGGTTCAACGACCACTAAGGAACGGCTGCTCTGTTCCGCAGGGCTCGGCTTTGGGAGCCAGAGCTCCCGGCTGCCCAGCGGGCCCCATGGGCTCGGGGACGACGTTTTGCTCTTTCGTTCCCTGGTTGTGGAACAGAGCAGTGGTCTTCATCCAAGGGCACCCTGAGAGGAAGAGAGCACGTGTGTGTTTTTGTGGAATCTTAAGAAGGAGAGAGCGAATCTAAAATTCTGCTTGTGGCAACTAGGCGAAAGAAATTTATATCTACAGTTTATTTGAAAGCATGTTTTTATTTAAACCTATAAAGTTAAAGCTACTGGGCCAAATGCCACGGACTGGGATTGTGCAGAGCACTGTATAATATTCCATTCTGCTAAATGCATTAGCTGTTGAATTTCTCTTCTCACTGACCGAGTATCAATGGCTCTAGCATGATGATTCAGATGAGAAGCGTTTATTTGGTTCATTGAATCTGTTCATTTGACATTTCAGGGAAGATGAGTTGACAAAGCATCTGCAAGACTGATCTATTTTCTCATCTCAGAGTGTAAAATTGATGGAAATAAAAAAAAAATAATGGATTTTGTAGGAACGTGGTAGCTGGTGTGCTGGTGCTCCTCAGAATGAGAGGGAACATAGCCACGGACCCCATGCCAGGTGAAAAAAAACAGGGGGTGGATTGCTTTAGAGAGGGTGAGAAACCCTCTCACAAGCTATGGTGGATGGAGTGCTGCAGCTGTGTTCAGGTTATGAAGGCTTGCAGAAGTACTGGAGTGACAGACGGAGTTCCTTTCCCAGGGCAGTTTGGGGCCACGCGTCCCCTGGTGAAGCAGCATCTGGGAAGGCTCTTCCTCCACCTCGGGGTGACACCGGAGCGCTCGGCTCAACCCGCAGTGACGGTGCCGGGGCTGAAACAAAGGAGGGACACTTCGCCTCTTCCTACAGCTCTCTTTTAGGGCAGGATCCTGTGGCAAGTAGGTGGTAGCAGAGCAATCACAAGCGATGGCTGTGATCAGGGAGGTGGTCTGTGACCTCCTGAGCCATGTGCCCTATCCCTCGTTTCCACCGGTGCTGAAAAACCCATCTGGAGCCTTGTTGACTTGCAGGTCGTGTGCTCAAGAGCCAAGTGCTGCACTTTCTCCTTGGACAAAAGTGCTGTTAGATTTGTCAATATAAGAAGTGCAGAAATTATACCACGTGGATTCAGAATCTCCTCTGAAGCTGCTGAATTGCTGTTGTGTCTTTTAAATAATTTTGGGAATTTATTGTCTTGTACATACTTAAATACAGAAAGCTGGTAATTAGTGAAAGGTCAAAGAAAATTGGTAAATCAAAGGTGATTTATTTCTCATTTCTCATGCAGCTAAGGCCTTTGGGATGAGTGAACTTAGTTGAACAGTGCGATAGGTGCAGTTGCTGTACTGAATAGTGTTTTTTTTTGGGGGGGGGGTCTCCCTTTCTTATTATCCCAGAAGAGCACTTGGATCCTTATAAATCTTTGCTGGACGGTCTGGCATTAGATGCACTGTAAATCATCTCTAACTGTTAGTTATAAAAACAGAGTAATGTAGAGAATGTAAGTGGTGATGGAACTGAAGCCCTGGAACTGAAGAGCTGATGATCCCAAGCGCTACTGCAGCTGTTCGCAGACCTGTAAAAATGTGCATCTGCTTCACTGCATTTGGCTCATTCTGGCTTTGTGTGTTGAAATTGTTCCTCTGTCTTGAGGAGCCTTATTTCCCTGTAGGGCTCTTCTGAAGAGTCCAGCTTTCTGTGAAAATGCAAAGATCTGAAGGCATTTCATAAAGACTAGGTCTCAGTTTTAGAAAGCTTTAATTTGATATGGATGCCCCATCCCTGGAAATGGTGAAGGCCAGGCTGGATGGGGCTTTGGGCAACCTGGTGCGGTAGAAGGTGTCCCTGCCCATGGCAGGGGGGTGGAACTAGATGGTCTGTAAGGTCCCTTCCAACCCAAACCACTCCATGGTTTGATGTTGGAGCTTCAGGTAACGTTAAACCATGTACCCCTGAGGGCAGGTGCCTCCGGTGGGGGTGAAAGTTACATTCAGAGACACTGACTTTAACCCTTTTTTGTGATTTTTAAAAAACAACATCATTATGAAATACGTATATCAGACTAACGGATACCTTTGAAGCACGCGAGGTTTGGGTAAGCTGTTTTTCTGTTCTCTGTGGTAAAGAATACATAGCATGGCATCTTCATCCAGAGTTTGCTGGGCCGTGTTCCTACCAAAGGCTCTGGCTGTGCCAGGCAGTCACTCAAGGAGAAAGCTGCCATTTTTGTTTAAGCTCCCAGGGAGGTGGACACGTTGCAGTTGTGAAAGGTGGGTAAATTAACAGCTGAATGTGTGGCTTGGTGAAACTAGGTGAGGAGATGGTGCTAATCAGTGGCAATGCACGGTGCCTCGTGCCTGAGGTTTGCATTCAGGCAGGTTTGTGAAGCCAGGTGTTCCCCTCTGCCCTGCAGGAATGGGACGTGTATTTGGCCCATGATTTGCTGTGGCTTTCGCTTGCTCCTATAATTTAAGGTGTTTGTTCTTTCCTTCTCCACCCAGCTGCTGTCAACTGAGCAAATCCCTGATTCTTTTCCAACTACTACATTTTCATGCATTGCTTGCGGTTGTACATGCAGAGTGAACTTGGAGATCTGATGTAGCAGTACTGCACTTCTAGTGAGCCGCGAACATCAGGATGCTGCATGGCAGCGAATGAGAGCTCTCGTGTTCTGCATGATGCTTCAGGAGCATCCCACCCGGCAGCTTTCGGAGACACCCAGTTACTTCATGCCCATGACTCCATGCTTGAGAGCACATCAAGCGCACCAGTGGGGCTGAGAAGAGATGAACCTTGCTCTTGCCCACAGCTGTCTTCCTCAGAGATGGTGCATGTGAGGATGTTTACCCTAGCAGCTATAAGCAGCCCGAATCAGGGGCGCAGTCTGACGGTCATCACATCCTCGGACATGTGAGAGCTTGCAGTGGTTTTGTCACGCCAAGACAGGAGAGGTGGCGTCCTGCAGTGGATGGCGGGATGTATCTTCATGCAGCTGCAAAAGGACTGGAGTGCCGCACAGAAAAGCAGCAGCAGCTTCTTTGCAAGCAGAAGTGCTGCTTGCTTTGCTCGCTGCCAGCCTGCAGTCTGCCAGCCTCTGCTGTGCGCGCCGTGGTGCTGGCTTACTGGGGGCTGTGAGACCCGGGCAGCCGGGGGGTCAGCTTGCTCAGCGGGTGGGAATAGATAGGGCAGGGACTGAGGAGTTCAGGTACCGCCGTGCTCTGCAGTGGTGATATTCTACAAACAGTGTATCTGTAGGGAGTAATCCTGTAAATCAGTGGGAACTGAGAGGAGTCCAGCTCCTCAAGCCTAAAGCTCAGAGGCTGACTGTTCAAAGCTCAGAGCCAGATACAAAGCCTGCAGGAGCCGATAAAAGGCTCCTGGCGCTGCACCTGAGTACTCAGGTAAGTGCCAGTGAGCTGTGCTGGGATGGGGGTTGCTGGCAGCCCCTGTTCTGCAGCAGCATTGATCTCCCCACGTGCATTGCAGAGCGTCGTCCAGGTGCAGCGAGGGGCTGCTTTCACAAACCTGCACGTGCAGAATGTCGTTCCTTGGGTGCTCAGGTGGGGCATGTCCTTTGGACACGTCACCTCCTGGCACAACTCACTCCGTCCTAGCGCCATGCAGGAGTGCTCTCAGTCCCCAGCTCCTGCTGGAGCTTGACTACCCAATAGGATGGGCTTTAAACTTTAAAATGTTTAAAGTCTGTTTACATTTGCATGGTTTTTGGTACTTCAGATGATAAACTCCTGAGTTAGGGCTTTACAAGAGCAGTAGTCTTGCAAGGACTGCTTCACCAGGAAGGAATTTTATTTCAGACTCTTCGCTTGTATTGTTCTATGTTAAATGAAATGGGCAGGATTTTCAGCAAATTATGCTGGGGCTTTCATTTCTATTTTTAGATGATTTGGACAAAACCCAGAAGAAAAATATTATTCTTTGCTTCGCAAACTGCGAGAGTGATTTTTAATGAGGTAATTATGTTTTTATGGCAGATTAATCTCTACTTTCATCACTTTACTCTTGAAGTTGCATGGCTGGTTTGTTGTTTTGTGAGATAGCAAGTGTTGGTTTATTGTCTTAAGCACAATAGCCCTTCTCCGGCCTTGGCTAAGCCTGTGTTCACTGTGCCAGCGTGCCGTGCCGTCATTCAAGCAGGCATCACATCTGCGTCGCTGCCTGCTGCCTGAGTTATACCCGTGGCAGTGCTGATCTTTTGTCAAATCATGAATTCTCTTTCTGCCTCCCAGACACGATGTCTCCATTTTTCCATTATCCTGCAGTTGCTGACTTAAAGCATTGTTATTACAGGATTAGTTAAAATGCAGTTTCTTCTTCTTTCCTGTATCCCCCGTTGCTGAGCAAAAGCACTGATTTTGAGGAATATTCCGTTAGAGCCCTGCAAAATTTCAGTGGGATGTTGTTTTCCTGGCTGAGATTTCCAACTAAAGAGGTCTGTAATGAAGCATCCAAGTCTTTGGCTGTATGTATAAATAACTGCTGGGATGGCTTAAAAATACTGAGCACCTGGCAGCTGACATGGGGGAGATGGGGTTCTTCTGTTGGGTCCAAAGAGATTCTGGTGAATGTTCAGTTTTATTCTTTGGCCAGAAGCATTTGGCTAAAGTTGGACTCTTTTTAAACTGCTCTTACCCCTCAAGTTCTTTGTGCAGATCAGTGCCATTCAAGTTTTTTCTTTAAGTTCCCCTGTCTGTGTGTTATGATATTTTGCACGTTGCTGTGCCAGGCAGACTTTCCTCCTTGCCTGTATTTGCTTTCAATGTTGTCTTCCTCTTGACTCCCTTATGCTGCCAGGGTTACAGCTGTGCATTGAAGGGAGACCTTTGAAGAGGTGCCCTCTGGGACTGCCGCAGCAGGAGCAGGAGGAGCAGCAGCAGGAGCAGGAGGAGCAGCAGCAGGAGCAGCAGCAGCCTGCCAGCACCTGTGGCCAGGCAGACGAGCCTGCGGCATCAGATCTGGGCACCCGAGGGAAGTGGCAGCGTGGAGCTGTAGCCAGGACGTGTGCCCTCTTTTGGGGGGCATAAAATGAAAGGAGGCCATGGGGTGTCCTGGGGGTCATTTCAGCCTTTCCCCGTCACAGACTGGGTCCGAATGTCTCTCTTCCCCACGTGAACAGACCAAGCATCTACCCCATCCGCTAAGTGAGTGTGGAGGTGCCAGCTCGAGTTGAGCAGGGCGCTTTTAAGGTCAGCCCGGAGCAGGTCGGTGGTTCCTTGGGTTCCGCACCTCTTTGGTGCCCGGGTCGCTGTGCAGAAGGGCAGGAGGTGAGGGGCCGAGCAGCTCAGATGCTGGCCAGGCTCCTGTGCTTGCCTGCGCTTCGTGCTGTGCGAGGAGCAGCAGCCGGTGCTGGGCCCGGCTCCTGTCCTCCCCTGCTGCGGCGGCAGCTGCTGCCACGACCCGCGGGGCTGCCGCCGCGTTAATTGGAAGCTGCCCGTGCAGAAAGGTCCTGATCTCGCCTATATTTGGGAGCTCTCCCAGCAGCGTCCCCTGTCAAGCTTCTGGCTGAAGTCCTTTCAAAGTCAGCGGGGCCTGGGCACAAAGTTGGAGCATCGCTGAGCGTTTCGTCCCAGGGAAAGGCTGTTACGGGCTCTTTTGGTACCGCCTGCGTGTGTTTTCAGCACAGGCTTCAGCCTGGCTTTGGTTGCAACAACGCTTTTGTGGAGGGCTTGGTGTGAGCCCTACCCAGACTTGTGCTAATGCTTTTTCTGTCTGTTCAGTGTTAAACATACTCTTTCCCTGAGGAAATGAAATATTGCAGGCTGTGTGGTCTGTTTAACAGCAAGCTTGAAGTGTTTTTTTGCTGATGATTTGATATGGTCTGTTCTGATGCTGTTTTATTTTAAGTTGTACTGCATTGGAGTTTTTTCTTTCCCTGGGTATGAATTTTACATGGTAATTCCTTCAAGTTCCTCTAGATATAACAAAAAGCAGTAATTAATCAGGAGAGTATTGTTCTTGGTGACTTACAGGAGCAGGTATATTAAAAGCAAGTCTGTGGAAAATGGATAAGCAGCAGTTATGGTTCTGATCTACTTAAAATACGTTCAGGCTTCGGAACAGAGATGTTACCGCACTTTGGCTTGTTTCTGGAGATATTTAACTAAAATGGGTAAATTATTACTGAAGTATGAAGCAATAAAGTAGATGATAAGCAATAGGCAAGTACAGGAATAATGATTATGGAAAGGGGAACATGGCTTAAGAAGCTGATTTAGGAAGATAGAAGAATGAAATCTGATTTTTCGCCCTCATCTCCAGTCTGGATTGTTTATACTTGTGCTCAGTGCCTCAGCAGGACTGTGTGCAGGCGGAGGGGCACTCCTGGCTTAACAGCCTGGCTTAGGAATTAGCGCTTGTCTCACTTCAGGACCTTCTTTTGATTTCCAGGAAGAATTTCAAAGCTGTTCAATAAAAGCTGTTTTTTACAAAATGAGAACAGTTACATTGACTGATATGACTTTAAAAACAGTAAAAAAGATACAAAACGGAAGTCCAACTTTCATATTCTTGTAATTATTGTTCACGGTAGCTTTTTTCGGTTTTTATTTTCAAAACTCTAGAAACGTAAGAAACCTTGTGTGTTTTCTACGTAGCACTTGAGAGCAGCTGAGTTTTCATTCTGAGCTGCTGGGTTGTAAAATCTCAGGCAAGCAGACCAGGCGCTTCGGTGCTGATCCCCAGGTAGATGCTGGCATTGAGTGCTCTCCCTTTTCGAGCAGTAAAATTAAAGTTCTGAGCTTCGCTCTGGTTTTACAGCAGAGTAGCTAATGCGTTAATTATCCCATGGTAAAATGCACTTTTTTTTAGCAGTGAAGACAAAGCCTCAACTTGCTTTAAACCGGTTTATTAATAGCAAATGCTTGAACAATGTATGTTTTTAGTAGATACCTACGCAGCATAACCTATTCAGTTTTCTCACTTTAATGACGGTATTAGCCTGAAGAAAGGAAGCCAAGAACTTTTGTGCTTTGTGCTGAGTTAATCTTTGAAGGGAAAAAACCTCCTCTGCTGCGCAGATCCGCCTGGCAGAAGGCTCTCAGGTGCTTGCAATGTGACTTTTAGGAGGACGCCTGTCGTGCCAGCGCTCGGGGCTGGGTGCCTGGTGATGGATGAGCCCGAATGAAGGGATGAGCCCTTTATTTAAGGGGAGGGTCCTGGTTGCCAAAAGAATAGATTAATCTGCTGTCCTTTCAAGGGCACCCAGTCTGTTCCTGCTGATGCTCTCCGGGAGCGAGGTGGGGGCCGCAGCCCCTCCGCGGGGCCGGGGAGCCTCTGGCTCCGCAGCGCCGGGCTCGGGAGAGGCAGAGGCGATCCCGAAGGCTCGCTGAACCTGCAGTGCTTTCAGAAAAGCTGGCTCCAGGCTGAACGGGAAGGGTTTGGAAAGCTGTGAAATCTGGGGCGTGTTGGCATTTGAGACTTCCTTTTGCTGCGTTTTGGATCTTTTATCCTTCGTGGGGTTTTATGCATAAAGATGCGTGCCACTGAATGTGGTGAATAGATGCTTGGCTGCAGGGATATATTTTTTTTTTCTGATCACATCCCTGTGACAAGTAATTTCCAAGTGTGAAAATTGCTTTGATATCTTCATTCAGGACTTGCTCGCCTAGTGAGGTGTTGTGTAACCCGGACAAGGGCCTCGAATCGAGTGCTTGGAGGGGCTGGGGCTGCCTTCGTGGGGCTGCTGCGTGCAGAGGGCAGGGCAGGAGCACCGGCGCTGCTCCGGGCTGTGAGGTCGTGCGTGCCTTCAGCTTTTGGGCTGTTGTCTGTCCTGGTCCGAGCTGCTCCTTGCCAGCTGGGAGGCTCTGAAAATGCGTTATGAAGTCAGTTTGCAAGTTGAGCCTTTCACTGAAGGGAATAAGAAATATTAATGGAACTGAGAAACCGGCTTTTGAAGTGGCTTCCTATTCATCATCTAATACCTGCAAAGGATCTGTGAAGCTGAGTGAGGGAAAGAGCAATTTGTTTAGAGCCTGCACCATAATTTCTTCTCCCCGGAGACTGCTTTTTGCATTTAAGCAAAGCAGTGTTTCTGTTGACAATACTGGTTTTGTTACTTGAGTGTCATTAGCCGCAAAACATGGATTTGTTTTGAGGAGTCTGAACAAAATGTAATTTTCTAGCAATAAGCTTATTTCATCTGTATCACAGGGAGGTACGAGTGTTTACGCTTTAAGCTAGGGAGTCAAAACTGAAATGTGGGGTTTGTGTTTATTTCCAAACAGTGGGACAGCGTTATGCTGTGTCGTTGAAAGAACGAGTCCAAGTGACACAATCCAAGGTAGGGGTCTTGTAGGATCCCAGAGCGTGGTTTGGAGGAGGAGGTTTGTCCGATCTTTGCCCTCGTTACGTTTGCCCCGGCCTCCTGCAGTCCCACGAGGTCAAATCGTGCTCCTTCTGCCTCCCTGCCCCAGCCGGAGAAGGGAGCTGCTGAACTCGTACAAACCCATCGATCCAGCAAGCCGCTGCCTGCAGCACGCGTGATGTGCTCACCCCTCCCTCTTCCTCCTGAGATTAGACCTGGGACGTTTTATGAAGAATAATTTTATTTGATCTGCAAGAAGATGAATGTCGAGGAGGAGGGAATTAAAAGGAAATTATTTTAAAAAAAAAAAAAAAGCCCAAATCTCTCTTGGTTATTGAAGCAAGAAGGGAGCACTTTGTCAAGCTGACGTGAAACCTTTATTAACGTATTCTGGGACAGGGGAGACCAGGAGAGTGGTGTCACCTCGTGGGCCTGCCTGGGAGCCTGGGGTGTGTTGGATCGTTTGGCTTTGAAATTTGGCCAGAGGCAAAATTTTAAGACTTGGAAACTTCTAGGATGGTTTCAAAGGAAAATGTAACTGCCTCGGGGCTGTTGGTGGCTTCAGCTGGGTGTCGGCTGGCCTGGTGCAGGACGGAGAAAAGGAGCTGCATCCCTCTGCTGGCCCCATCACGGCTTTGAGCTCTGCCCGCGGAGTGCTGCTGCTGCAGGACCAGGGCATGAGACACTCCTTTGAGACAGAAAACTTCGGTTTCTGTCATCTCAGAGAGAGACCAGCATCTTAGATCCAGATAATGAAGTATTTTGTTATGGCAAGTATTCTTCCCTTGACTCTGGTTGGTTTGTTTGTTCCTTGTGCCCTGCTTTGGCATTCAAGGAGCGCAGTGCTTTGGGGGGTAGCTTGGAGAGTTTAGCAAGAGCTGCCTAGGGGGAAAATGCTGCTTTTCGCCAGGTTGGTTCCTCATTCCTTTGTCTGAGGTGTTGCCAAGCTGACCCTTGTTATTTGCATTTTGGACCCTGTTACAAAAGCATGGCTGTTGGTACATAGTTTTAGAATGCAAAGAGAGAGAAGGAGCAGTATCTGGGTTTCTTGGCGTGCTGTCGACGCTTACATGGTGTGTCCTCCAAAGAACAAGGTTTGAAAGACTTGGAAAGGGGGGTGACGCGGTGTGTGTGTGTGTTGAATAGGGTTCTCAGTGTATTCTGTGTTTTTTTGTTTGTTTGTTTTTAAGATATTTCTTGGTCAGCAGTCTATGTTGAGGTGCCTTTGGACCAGCCGCTACATACAATTCTAAATAAATGACAGTGCTGTATTTTAGAGAAGTCTGCTGTGGTAACCAGAGCGAAGGTTTGAGAAAGTGAGGGGTATTTGTATAAAACTGCCGAGTTTCCACCCATATGCCCGGTGTCCTGGGCAGGCAGAAGGCTTCCATTACAGCCTTTTGTACACGAGGCTCTGGGTGAGCTATGGAGAGGTTCATCGGAACAGGGCAGGGTCTCAGGACCATGTTGCTGTCCTTTTGCCTTTGTTCCCTTTGACCTGCAGGAACATCTCCCAGCATGCAGGATTTGCGATACCTGGCGCTATTTATCCTTAAGTAGCAGCACAAGCCCTCCCGGTGCTGTTTTGGCACCTCTCAGAGATCTGCTTTGTGCTTCCAGAGGAAGCTGTGACCAGCGCTCGTTTCGCTGTGGTGCTTTCTCAACAGCACCTCCTGTCACCTCTCTCCAGGCAGCATCTCCCGAGCTGACTGATTTATCAAGGGCATAAGTAAAAGCATTGTCAGCATTGCTGACCCCTGAGCGGGACAGGGAGGAGGCTGCAAGGCAGAAAAGGGTGTTCCTGCAGGGACCCCGGGACACAGAGCGCACGCCGGGTCCTGGAGGAGCGCAGCGATGGTGTTACTTCACCTCCCGGGGGGCTGCAGGCCAGACCCCTCCAGCCTTAGTTCCTGGGCATGCAGTAAATGCCCAGTGACCTTACAGGGGTCCTGCTGGGGTCCTTGTAGGGACAAAGTGAGGGCGGATGGCACACGGCAGGGGAGTCGCAGCCCAGCGTCCCACTCTGCTCCCGCCCCACCAGGAGACCCTTCCCTGGCTGCTCCTCTGGGACTGGAGTGCAGCCAAGCAGTGCTGGCCAGGCGACTTCGTTAGGCTCTGGAGTGTTCATATCTGAAAAAAATAATAATCCTTTAATAGTCGGTTATTCAGTTATTCCGTTTCTGAGATCGGCTCTTTGTAGAGCGTGTTCTTCAGCTGTGCTCTCCATCAGGAAAAGGCTGAAAGCGGCTGAGGAATGCCCTCAGCTTGCCCGGCTGGGTCAGCGGACTCAGCGGGTGCCCAGAGCACCGCGTTGTGTCGGGGCCAGGCTGCGTCCTGCCCCCAGCCTGGCTCCTGCCACGGGGCTGCAGGCACTGTAGCACATAACCCCTTGGTGCGCCCCATGATTTCTGTTATATTACTTTATGCTGGTTATTCTGGCTTCCCCAGCCCTGAATAGGTTCAGTTCAGCGTGCCCGACTGCTCTTTTCTCCGTGCTCCCAGTTCCTCACCCGGGTCTGAGCTGTTATTGTTGAATCTCCTTCGACTAGACCTCGCTGGCTGGTGGGGCTCCCCTGCCTGCTGTCCTTCGGCCTCAGCATATACTTTCTGTTGCCATCCCAAATTGTGGCTTTTGTGCTACAACATCCGACCAAAGGGAAGGTTCTCTAAAACTGCTGCCTTGAGTTGTTCATTGTGGAGGCGCTGGGTGGGCTGCCCTTGGTCCCCTTTCCACAAGGGACTTCAGAGAAATCTGTTACGCTGCTGTGGCAACTGGCAACTTCTAAACAGGCAGAACAGGAGCTGCTGAGGTGGGAAGGTGCTTCCAGCGATGCTCTGGTCCCATCTCGCCTGCTGCAAGTAGCGTCAGCCCGAGCAGTTTGCCCAGCACTAATCCTGGTTGGGTGAGCACGGGGACTCCTCACCCTCTCTGGGCAAAAAATTCCGGTGTTTAATCACCCTCCCCATAGAAATTAGTTTTTTAGTGCAATTTCCTTTGCTTCAGCTTGTGCCACTTTTCCTTCCACTGGGCACTGCTGGGAAGGGTCTGTCTTCACCTGCTTTACTCCCCCACCAGGTGTTTATTTACAAGGACACGTTCTTGTGTTTTCTCTTCCATGTTTCGTCTTCTCTGCCACCCCGTGGGCTTGCACAGCTGCCCCAGCAGCTCTGTCCTCGGGCAGGAGCTTGGAGCACCCCCAGACCACGGAGGGGCAGCCGCAGCCCCACGCCTGCTGCTTTGCATCAAGAGCCCTTAGACATCAACATGTATTCGGCTCCACGCCCTCAACTTTCACCCATTTGAAAGGATCGTTACCATATTAACTTTTTCTTTTACAGTAATGTTATTCTGATGGCTGTCTGAAGTGAAATAATGGTTGCTTTTCCTGGAAACGTGGGGCGTAAAGCATTGCAGTCTGTTTTTATATCCTGATGTTTTAGATCATTAAATTCTCAGGGCTTAAGCTCTTATTTCTTGTTTTCGAGCGCTTAAGAGAACCTCCTGGGGCCCTATTGTACAAGCAAATACAAATAATACATTAATAAAACAGGGTTGTGTGTTTGTACTGCCAGCAGTCTGTAAGGATTGTGCCTAACACTTTGCACCATTAGCCCCGCAGCCATTCTGATTCTCTTCCCTGCTCAGATGGCACGTGAGAGATGTTCCCCGCTGCAAAGAGGTTTCTTCAGCCACAGCGCTAACATCTGATTTATCCAACTTTTTGTTGGTATACCTCCAGCAGTTTAGTTCTCTTTACTGGCTTTCCTCACTGCCGGTAATGATTAATTAACAGTTTGTGATGCATCAGCTGTAGAAGTGAGGGATAGCAGACAGGGACTGCAGTTACTAACTGCTGGTTACTGCTGCCCCTCGGGGAAGGAGCCCTCGTACTGCGCCTGCAGCAGTTTTGGTTTTATGAAGTACTTGAACTTTACAGTTAGACTCCTCAAATGATGGAGGGCATCTATTTGTGAGTATTAAAGCTGAGGTTTAAATGGGAGAAACAGCTCTTCTTGGCGGCCGTCATTGCCCCAAGAAAAAAGCATGCTGGAAGTATTTTACTTGATGTACATTAGAAAATGTTGTGGTGAAAGTAAATCAATAGCATTTCGTCCTCTCCACCAAACCACTCGTGCTGTATCTGACACCCCCCTGGTGTGTTCAGCGGGAGCTTCAAACCACTTTTTGTGGCATTTAGGTTTACTCCCTCTGTAGAATGAGTGTAAAAAAAACATTTGTGGGAAAAGTGTTTGCATGCCTCAGCCCGGTTTCGACGTGGGAGAGGGAGCAAACTGCTAGAGTTGAGAGCAAAGCATGGGGATTAGGGATTAGCCCCTAAAACCCATTCTTGAGATGAGATAGAAAAAATAAGATGGTCTGACTTTAACACCAGTGTTTGCAGCACCGAGGTGCTGGGCAGAGAGTTGTCCCCTCTCGTCCTGGCTTGCAAGACGGCAAGTGACCGGGCCTCAGACACAGGAGGACAGGGGAGGGAGGCTGGCAGCTTGCTGCACGTGCATGTCCTCTAACGGCCCAGGACTTTTTGTGAATGTTTGTATTACTGCAAAATTCGTGCTAGTACGGTTGGGTTTTGGTCACGGCTGCCGGCTCGCCACAAGCAGCCGTCGCTGGCCACGTGCCTTGGGCAGCTCTCCCTTGGCAGCCTCCCCGCGGCGGTGGCACGAGGCAGGGCAGCTCGTCCTGCGGCCCCTGCGCCCGGCCGCTGCACTGTTGGTTGGGAAACACGCTCTGAAGGGTGCATAAAGAGCTGAGCAGTGCTGGAGGCTGTGCCCGTGACCCCAGCAGGATGCAGGGCTCGGTAGGGTCAGCCCCATGTTTATGAGCCCCACGGGAGCCCCGTTTTGTGTGCCCCGTTTTGGAGCTGTGTGTAAGAGCGACCAAGAAACCTTTGGTGCTGGCAGGTCCCGGCGATGGCCGTAAGTGCGGGGCTGAGGGCTGGCTGATCAGAACCAAGCATGTGTCGGTTTCCTTTTCAATAACCATGTTTGTTAATCTTTGCAATCTGATTTCACACAGGTTTCAGCAGGAAAGACTTGCGGTTGTTTTTTTAAACGCGTTGCTTCTGCTGTATTTTGGCAGTGAACGTGCTCGGCTCGCTCCTGAGCTGCGGGCAGCCCCCTCCAGCATGGTCTCCTAGGGGACGTGGGTACTTCTGGCACGCTCCTCTGCCCCCAGGGGATGGAGGGTGAACCAGCGTGCCCCCGTGCCAAGAATCACAGTGGTCCCCTGAAATGGCAGCGTGGCATTCCCAGAGCCACCTTCCTGCGGTCACCTCAGTTGTTGCTGCCAGCTAGGATCGCTGCTCACCTCTGGCTGTGAGTGGTCCTCTGCAGCCTTTGCAGCAGGAAATGGCTTCTCTCCCTTTGGAGATCCCTTAAAGAAGTGGAATTTGGGGAGAACACTCGGGTATTTTCTAAGCTTGCTCCAAGCAGCGTGGCAGCACGCTATATGACTTAGGCTTGTCACACGTGTCTTCTGGGGTATCAGCGCCCTCCTGAACTGCCAGCGCTTCATTTACTGGCAGGTCGTACCCTCCTTGCTTGGCAGAGGTGATATGAAGCAGTTGTTCCGCTTCACACTTTAGCTAGCTATAAATTTCGTTCATTAGTCTACTGGAGCTTTCCATGCATGCGCTGATATTTTTCATTCTGGCACTTGAGACCAGTTTCTGCCCGGTCCAGTGTTCTGTTACAAGTGCGATGTCTTCAAATTCCCCAAATAGTGTCTGCTGTGTGAAGATCAAGTAGATTTTGTAAGACTTTCATCCCACCTCCCGCATACGGATTTCCTGTATTTTATTTCTCCCTGTTAAGTTTTTTTTCCTGTTTTATATCCTCCAGTGATGCGGATTATTCAGCCAGCAGTGGCGGTGCTACCCTTGCTGGTTTAAACAGGATGGATTTGTCCCAGTTGCCGCGTGCTCATTGCCAGCTTACGCTTTCTGTGCACAACAGAGACGTCCAGAAATCTGCTCTTAATTTTAGCACAAAAATATCCTATTGGAAAAAAAAACCACAACCCTAAAAGCTTCACTTCATGTTGGACCCCCGACTCTGCTGATTGCACCGGGGACCTGATCTGCTGATCTCTGAGGACTGGCTCTGTAGGATGGGTCTGTATCAGCAGGCTTTGAGGGCTGGTATTAAAAACATGACTTTATTTACTGTTGCCTTGAAGCTGTCTGCATTTGTTTACCACTGGGCTGACCTTTGGGGAGACATTTCTTGATTAACTGGGTATCTAATCACTTCAGACGATTGACAGGCACGCACGTATCGGCATTTTTCCTCCTGTTAGATATTTTCCCTCTGGTTTCTTATTTCCCTGCTAAATGATGCATTTATTTTGCAGTCTCTCATTTCTAAATATGTATTTATATGCTACGCGTAAAACAGAGTTTATCAGCTATGTGTAAAGTATTTCAGTTCACAGAATAATTGACCTTCAGTAATCATTCTCTCAATTGTTCTTTAATTGAAGTTACTCTTCCACAGACTTCTGTAATAAAGATGCTACACTATAGAATTATTTTCTCAAAACGCTGTTGAATCCTTGTAGGAATTAAGTCTTCTCTTACACTTATCCCTGGAGAGTGTAGCAGGTTTACCTGGTGCTTTAGGCTCTCAAGATGACAGGCAGCAGGCACTGAGTGTGTTGGATATGCTTTTGTGTGCATTGGCTTTTAGTTCCCTGCACATAGTCCAGCACCCTAAAGGCTCGCCCCTTGATCTCCTCTGCTGTTAGCTGGAGGAAGGAGGTGCTCCTTTTTTTTTGTTTGTGTTCTAGTTACTTGTTAATAATCTGGAACGCTTCCATAGTAAACTGGTGTAGAATATTGGTTTAATTTCCATGGAAAACACTTGCATGTTGTTTTAGGACGGTGATGATTTGATTTTTACACAGAGGGCAAAATTCACTTATATTGTTTGTAGGCCAGAGGGACCTGCAGAAGCAAAATGTGGCTGGGATAGAAAGATAGTGGGAAACTTCCATTTTATCTGGGGAAGGGTGATAGGGTGAACTCCTAAAACAGAGCCTTGAACTCAGTGTCCTGGCCCCTGTCCTGGCTTTGCCCTAGCCAGTGGGATGCCGTGAGGGCATTGCAGTGCATAAAGGTCTGAGGTTTTGTGATGAGAAGTTCAGTTCAGCAGCAGATATCCTTATTACCTCATTGTTCTGTGCTGGGGAAAAAATGGAATAAACTGAATAGTGTACCACAAGTGGCATTGAAATTGAGGTAACCCGTATGCCACAGACATGTTAATAGGTAAGGGAGAATCTCTTAATTCAAGTGATGAAAGTCTGGACTTTGTGGAGCTGGAGAACCTGACTCCAGCCCTTGCTGTGCTGTGAAATCCTGGCCTTGGTGCGCAGTGGCCTTTGTCACATCATGCAGCTGATGTGCTGAGCGAGTGCAGTGAGTTAATCCAGAAAATCTAACCGGAGTTTTGTCCAGAACGCTGTGTTTCACCTACCTCTAGAATTTAGTGGAAGATGAAGGGAAGGAGAGGGGAAAGGGGCAGATGTCGGCAGGGAGGCTGGATCCATCCCATGGCCAAGCGATTAAGGATGCGTTGATGGCCAAAGTCCTTTTGTCACCAGTAACTGCTGCAGAGAGCAGCCCTTGGAGGAGGCATCTGAGTAACTCCAAGGAGAGAAGTTCTCAGAGTGCTGCCTGGAGCAGTGCACGGGGATAAATCCAGCCGGGGCATCCTGGTGCGGCGCGAGCTGCCCGCAGCGCTCAGCTGGCTCATCTTCGGCACGGGAATGGAGGGACCGGGTCTGCCGGGGATGCGGAGGGCAGCGAGGGGTGGGTGCTGCTCTTGTAGCCACGAGTGCTGCAGGTACCGTGGTTGTCCGTAGCAGTTTGTGCCACACTTGTTGTAACAGTAGGTTCTAAGTGAGGTACTTGCACTGTTTCCTGGCTGTGATTTTTAGCTGTCACTTTGTGCTTCCAATAAAATGTTCAGCGTAACTGATCGCCCGAGAGCCTTTTCTCTGCAATGTTGTACCTAATGTGCTGGAAGAGTTATCGGACAGGGGCAGGCAGTGCTTTGTCTGTCCTTGTTCAGCCTGTCCAAAAGTGACCAGGGCCAGGTGATCCAGCTGGAGGAAATAAAATAGCCGTAGAGCAACTAATGGTGAGATTTTAAGCCTGGGAAAGCAAATTAAAGTGAGAAACTTCCTGGTTACTTTCCAAATAAGTAAAAGCTCCTGTGAAAATAAAGTGGCCTGGGTTTTATAGAGAGGAGATGGGGCTTTGTAGAGCAAAAGGTGGCTCAGCTCACAGATGTGGAGCTTTCTTTGAAGAACAAGTGAGGTGGCTCCTGGTTCGGCTCTGCTTTGTCTTACGCTGTGGCTTCTTGGAATAAACTAATGTTTTTTTTTTCTCCTATTTGAAGCTGTGTGGAAGGCTGGAACATCATCCATGTGTCAGTGTCGATTGGTAATGAATTATTATTTATTTTTTTTTACAGCAACAGCGTACAGTCTATAGGCTGACACTGGTGAAAGCTTGGAACGTGGATGAACTCAAAGCCTATGCTGACCTGGTATCCCTGGGTAAACCAGACTTCATCGAGGTCAAGGTGAGTTGCACATCAGTATTTTACCTCTTTCCTCCCTGTTTCCCACATAAACAGTGTTAAACTTTCGTTCTTCCAAAGGTTTCGCTCATGTATAAGGAACATATCTCTTGCTTTTAACATCAGGCAGACAGGTTTCAAATGCCTTATACATGTGTTCAGCATAGTCTTCAGTGTTACGCGAGACCAGCTTTGTGGCAGCTGACATCAATTTCTGCCCAACAGAATCATAACCCTCCGGGCTTTTTTGTATTTCTCATGAAAGCAGGGACAGATAAATAGTTTTAGACTTGTTTCTTTTATGTCAGCCAACATTTTAAGCAAAATGTTCTAGGACAGGCTGGTAGTTTGTGGCATTATTCTTCCCACCGTGGTCTCAAATTCTGCCGGGGGAAAGGCGATAATGTCTGACTCACTGATGTAGTATTCATCAGGCTGTGCAAAACAGGAGGAAATACTGTCCTCGGGACTGGAAGAGCAACTAACAGGAGCATGTGAGATACAGTAGGGCAGGAGGTGCTTTATCTTGGGATTAATCAATTTAGTATACAGAGAATGAAAAAAAAAATATATATATATCACAATGTGTTCTGTAAGGAGTCATCATCAGCGTTTTCTTCCAGCAGCTCCCCCTGCAGACCAGCACGTCTACCTCAGGTCTGCATATTTCCAACCCTATTACTTCTGCGCTTTCCTTTCTTTTTCCTTTTTTCATTTTTCTTCCCTTTGTAAAACCTTTATTTACTGCTGCTTTGAAGAAAAAAGTTTGCTGCAATTTCCTTATGAAACAAAACCCAAAGGGGTCTTACAAGAAGGATGGAGAAGAACTCTTTCCTTGGGTAGATAATGATAGGACAAGGGGGGTGGTCTTAAGCTAAAAGAGGATAGATTTGATTAGACATTAGGAAGAAATTCTTCACCCAAAGGGCGGTGAGGCACTGGCACAGGCTGCTCAGAGAAGTTGTGGATGCCCCAGCCCTGGAGGTGCTCGAGGCCAGGCTGGATGGGGCTTTGGGCAACGTGGTCTGGTGGGTGGCATCCTTGCCTATGGCAGGGGGGTTGGAACTGGATGACCTTTAAGGTCACTTCCAACCCAAGCCTTTCTATAATTCTATGATATTATCACTATTGGGAGTTCTTCTTGTCTTTGAATGTGCTGCTGAAGTTGATAGCTTGATACAAACTAAGATGCTGAGTATGGTTTGGGGGGGGGGAAACCCTCAGTTTTACAATGCATGTCAGACTGTTTTATAAGTAAAGTAAAACCTGGCAGAAGAGCTGCTCCTGCGGGACCCTTCCACCTTGCATCTCCTCCCTGTCTCCCTGCAGCCTGATGGTACAAGACCCTTCCTTGCAGCAGTGAGGAAGACAGAGATGAGTGCATGCCAAGTGTGGAGGGTGAGGCTGTACATGCTACTTAGACTGCTCTGTCATGTAGAGACTTTGATTAACTTACACCTGTTTCATTTTTACTAATTAATGTTTCCGAGTGCAGATTCCCCTGAGTGCTCTCCAGGGCAAACATCTGTCTCCTCCAAGGCTGCAGTTCCCTTTGCCTAGGGAAGGATTCAGCCTCACAGCTGCGGTTCTCAGCGCTCCCAGCAACTCCTCCCTGGCAAAATCATGGTCTGGACTGTTGGGGAAGTAGATGAGAAGCCCCCTGAGGTGGTCAGGGATTGACTCATGGTGCTTACCCAGCCGGGCCAGGCTCCTGCCCAAGCTGCTTCCATCAAAAACGTTGCCTTTGAACTGGGCACTTCAAGGTGCTTCTCAGTTCTCAAGCAGCGATGACTTTACTCCAGGGAAAGGATGTATACTGAGCACTTCACCCTGTTTGCAGAAGTAGTAACTGAGGTGGAGAGGGGCTGCATGGCACTTCACAAAAGCCATGCGGCACGGTGGGGTAGCTGAGGGTTTGGCCTCACTCAGGAACCAGCCGCACACCAGGCTGCAGGGGGGCTTGCAGGGGTCACAGGATGAGGAAGGAAGGTGGGTGCTTGTGGTGCCTGCTGGCCGTGAGTTGTTGGGTGCTTTTGGGAGTTTTTGTGCACTGACGTAAGTTAGCAGTCTTGTTGGGTTTCGTTTTTTTCAAAAGAAGTGCATGCCGTTTAATTCTACTTAATTAGATTAGCGAGCAGGGTGCTTTCATCTAAATGGAACAGAACTACTGGTGCGAGTTCAGAAGAGGGCTACAAAGATGATGAGAGGACTGGAGCACCTGTCATATAAGGACAGGCTGAGAGAACTGGGCCTGTTTAGCCTGGAAAAGAGGAGACTGCGAGGAGACCTCACCTATGTGTATAAATATCTGAGGGGAGGGTGTCAAGAGGATGGAGCCGGTCTCTTCTCAGTTGTGCCCAGTGACAGGACGAGAGGCAACGGGCACAAACTGAAGCACAGGAGGTTCTGGCTCAGTATGAGGGGGCGCTTCTTTACTGGGAGGGTGACAGAGCACTGGGACAGGCTGCCCAGAGAGGTTGTGGAGTCTCCTTCTCTGGAGATACTCAAAACCCACCTGGATGCCATCCTGTGCAAGGTGCTCTAGGTGATCCTGCTTAGCAGGGGGGTTGGACCAGGTAATCTTCAGAGGTCCCTTCAAACCTCGGCCATTCTGTGATTCTGTGAATGTTTTCAGAAATACTCCAGCAGGTAAGGGAAGGTCTGTTAGTGCTGCAGGACAGAAACATCTCCCAGACCCTGGCCTCACAGGATACTGATCTGGGCCAGGTCGTGGTTTGTCATTTCATGCCAAGGGGCAGGATACCTCATGCCTCAGTTTCTTCCTCCATGAGTAGGTTGTGGTTGGTGTACCTGGTGGTTGGTGTACCTGCACCACTGCCACAAAAGCCCTCTGCAGGCATGAGGAAAGCCTCTAGTCTTGGAAGTATGAACAGCAGTACTCAGGACATGGGAAAACCCAGGCTAAAGCCTTTCCAGAGGATGCAACGCACACCACCCTTGTCTCTGCTAGTTGCTGTACTTTGGCTGGAAGTGATGGGGAGAGAGCCTTCCTTCCCTGCCCACAGCCTTCACTAAATAAAGCTTCCCTTTAAAAAGCAAAGAAATTTTGTGGTGGCTTTCCTGGAACAAGGGATTTGCTTGTCATTAGGTTGTGTTTAAACAGACCTAAAAAAGGCAAAAGGCGTGCTCCCAGATTTCCGTATGAGATGTTTTTGTGAGAGCCAGTTGTTCTTAAACAATTTGCCTTTTTCTTGCCTCATTGGAACATTGCACTTGCTCCAAAAGTTGGGCACGTAGTGATCTGCAGAGGGAAAGTAGCTCACAGTAAATGCAGGATTAGCCCAGCCAGTGGCCTTATTTGTTTCGCATAGTTTCATCTGCCAGTTCCTGCTGAACAGCCGCGTTCCTAAAGTGTGGAAGATGTGGCTCTGCGGGGAGGCACAACAGCGTTCTCCTCTGGCTGCTGTGCATCTGTGACTTTGCAATGCAAATGGATTACATGGCTTCTCACCTTGGGAGCGGAACCAGTTTTTCCCTTTTTCTGAGCCAGAAGGGTCAAGCAGCCAGCTCCAGGGGGCTTGTGAACATCGAGTCGAGTTGCTGCAGGGAAGGAGGCTCCAGCCAAGCCCCAGGTGGAGAGGCTGACAGGGACAGGGGTGTTCAGGGTGGCTTCCTCGCTTTGCTGACCTCTGAAGTGTCCTCTGTTCACCGGTGGTGGTGTCCCCATCGCTGCTGGTGATGGTCATGTTGCTGCAGTGCCTGCCACCTGCTGTGGCACCCCTATGTAACAGAATTTATAGGCTACCCTGCTTTGCTCTCAGTTGTACATTCTGGAGATAGCTTCTTCCCACAGCATCTTTTTTAAAGCTGGTTTGTGAAGCCCTTTTCCAGTGTCCTACCCACGCAATCAGCACTCTTGCATGGCAGGATCACCAGGGCACATAGCCACTGCGAGGATTTCAGGGGTGTTGTGCAAACCTTTGAGCTGCCCTGATGATGAACAAGCTGGAATTAGGAGAAATTTCTTTGCTGAAAGGGTTGTGTGGCATTGGAATAGGCTGCCCGGGGAAGCAGTTGAGTCACTGTCCATGGAGATCTTCAAGAAGTGTGTGGATTTGGAACTTAGTAGCATGGTTTAGTGGTGGACTTAGTGCTAGGTTAAAGGCTGGACTAGATGATCTTAGAGGTGTTCTCCAACCTGAATGATCCTGTGATTCCATGAGTTGAGGTTATTCCATTGCTTCTGCCCATACACTGCAGGGTGAAGCAAAAGCTGGGGTCTCTGTCCCTCTGACTGCTCTGGAATAAAAGGTGAGTAGACGTAGGCAAAGGGCAGCAGCAGCAAAGAGACTGCATTGGTAATTCAAGTGTAGCCCCAACGCTTGGGGAATTTGCAGTTGTGCAGGCAAAGCGTACGCAGACTATGGCATAATCCCACGGTGGTCAGAGTGGTGCTTGGTCTGATAATGTATAAAGCTGGGAGTTAAATTCTGACCCAGAAGAATCCCGGCAGGGTTGAGGACTGTTCAAACCTAGCACTTGTTGCTGTCGCAGTTCCTGTTCATGGGCTCCTCTATGTACTGAACAAAAACTCTCTTGCCGGTGTGTAATTGTCCTTGTGTCCAGCTGTGGTATTTGTGGCGTTCACGCTGCATTTGTGACATGGGTATTTTCTCCAAAAGACTGATTTTTTTTTTTTTGATCAGAAGTAACCTCTTATGTTTCTTTGAGGATGAAACACTAAAGAATCGGTTTGGCATGTGCTTGGGACGTGTTTTGTTGTTGTTTTTTTTTCCAAGACCCCAGTGAGATAGGTTAAGGCAAAGACCAGGTCATGCTTAAAGCAAATAAACAAAAAAAATTACAAGATACTGCAAAGCATCTGCCAGAAAATGAGGCTCATCTCTGCGGGATTTCCTGGTTAAATACTTGAGATAAATGACGTTCATTTAAAATGAATGTAGCTAATCCCCTGTTGCTCCAGAGAGGCTCACAGGGTGGAGTGGGTAGAGATTTAGATTCTTGCAGAGCTTAATACTTGTTCTCATTTACATGAGTATCTTACAGCAGTGTAACTCTGTGGGACCCTGTTCTCTTATTTAAGCCAATAGAAATTAGTGTTGATTACTGGTGTGCAAAAACCCAAGTAAAGGAAGAATCAGTCATGTGGTCATTAAATACACATCACTTTTATTTATTACATTAGTCAACTTGAATGCCATAACATCTCTATCACAGTCATACTGGGTTGATTGTTAGATTTAATATCTAGGATGCGCAGCTCATCTTTTTGTAGTGGCAAGCATTGCAAAACCCTCTTCTTGTTTTAAAAGCCAGAGGCTTCTGTTAACACACAGTATGTTGCCATTTATATTTGTTCTTAAACCCAAAGGGGCAAAAGTGTTCAGAAGGGAAAAATGTAAGCAGGTCCTAAAGAATTCGTTCAATAGCCTATGAGTGGAGCATGCTGTGGGGTTGTGTTAGCTCAGGGCCAGCCGAGCACCCAAAACCCTTGTGGACCTTTGAGCCCTGCAGGCAGATCACGGAGCAGCTGGGTACGTTTGCATGTGTAATTGTGGTTGTGCCCAGGCATCCCCTCCGCGCCGCCAACAGATGTAAGACTGCGTGCGTGCAAGTGTGCTTGTGAAGGGCTGATCCTTGCACGCTTGGCTTTTGACTTCAGAGCTGTGTCTGTGATGGTGCGGGAGGTGCGGTCGCTCTGCTCGGTGCTGGAGGTGAACCAGCCCTCCTCGGGGAGGCCATCTGTATTTGCTGAAGTGAAGCTGCATCTTGCAGCTCTCCAAATCAGCCTGAGCAGAGCCCTGCTGCTTCTCTCCAGCCTTTTCATTTGAAGGAGGGAAAAATAATAAGAAATCCTGTTGGGTTTGTCCTCTGGTCAAGGGCTGTTTATATCACGGAGCTTGGGCAGAGCAGGGTTGGGATTTGTGGCACTGCACAGAATTTCCTCGAGCCTTCATAGAATCATAGAATATCCCGAGTTGGAAGGGACCCATAAGGATCATCAAGTCCAACTCCTGGCACCGCACAGGTCTGCCCAAAAGTTTAGACCATGTGACTAAGTGCACAGTCCCATCTCTTCTTAAATTCGGACAGGCCTGGTGCAGTGACTGCTTCACTGGGGAGCCTGTTCCAGTGTGCGACCACCCTCTCGGTGAAGAACCTCTTCCCTGATGTCCAGCCTAAACTTCCCCTGCCTCACCTTAACACCGTTCCCGCGGGTCCTGTCACTGGTGATAACGGAGAATAGGTCACCTGCCCCTCCACTCCCCCTCGTGAGGAAGCTGTCGGCTGTGATGAGGTTCCCCCCCGCAGCCTCCTCTTTTCCAGGCTGAACAGGCCTAGTGACCTCAGCTGCTCCTCACATGTCTTCCCCTCTAGGCCCTTGACCATCTTCGTCGCCCTCCTCTATTCCTCAAATTGATGTTCAGCTGCTTGAAAGCACTTGTCCTTGGTGGCTGTGCCATAGCTCTGGTTCCAGCACATCACCCAGCTCGTGGCTCAGGGTCCAACTCGTGTTCAGCAGAGCTAAGAACGAGGTTCTGCAGCTGCAGCTCCTGGTCAGCATCTGAGGCTTTGCTACAAAATTAAAATGTCCAAGTCAATGTCTGAGAGGAAGGACCAGAGGGACATATCTGTCCCAGTCTGCTCAGTCTTGTCCTCTTAAACAGTAAAGACTAAGTGCTTCAAATAATGAGGAAAATGAGCTCTGCTTTAGTGAGTTTTTAATTACATGCACCAATAAGTGATTGCCCCTGCCTGTCAAAAAGCTACTCAGAGTCTTGGTGCCATTCCAGTTAGATGAGGAGAAGACGAAATTAAAAATCACCTATCCTCGTGCCTGCCATAAAACAAACCTAACCAACGTGTAATTGCTTGAAGGGGGGAAAAACAAACAAAAAAGACTTGCTGTTTGCACCAAGCAGCAAGGCATGGGCCCAAGAGCATCTCTGCACTTTGCGTGGACCAGACAGGAGGCGTGGAAGGGGCTGAGGTGCCCACAGCAAGGCTGAGCAGCGCTGTGCGACCCCCCGGGGCGAGCTGTGGGGCGGTTGGGGCCACCCCAGGGACCGGCCGTTCGGGCACCCCAGTTGCCCTGGGTGGGAGCACGAGGCTGCACATGGCACGGGCGGCTTCTGGGTAGGTCCCGAGCTGCCTCTGCTGAAATCTCCTCCTTTAATTATTTACATCTGGGTGACAGAGGCAGGGAGCCGGCTTGATATTTCTGTTGATTCAGCTAAAAGTTGCTAACACACGGTGTGTCTGAGGAGTTCGGCTTGACAGGCATTTTTTGCATTCTTGGAGCACCTATTAAGGCTTGATAACGAGCTTCATTGCAAACGTAGGTGAATGATTACATCTTGAATCTTCAAGTGAAGGTGCCACATCATGTCATTGAAAAGTCAGTCTTTAGTCCAAGCCTGCGTTTTGTTGCAGATACATTTCTGAAACTGAGAAGGAATTTTTGCAGTCCTGCACTGGGCTTGGGTGCAAAGGCGCAACCCCTGTGAACATCCAGGCGTAAGGAGGTAGCTGGCAGCTTTCAGCACGAGAAAAGGGATTAGCCTCCAAAATAAGTGGGAAGCACAACACATGGGAATGGCTTGTGGGGCTTTTAGCTATGACCAGATGAAGTTGTAGAATATAAAGTCTCTTTAGCTCATGGCAACTGGCCACGTGTGATGGCCCAGCGCTGCTGTGGGTGTTTGTAACAATGACGTGGGGAAATGGTTTCTGTCCTCTGCCTGCTTTGTTGCAGGGGAAGGGGGCTAGCACCGTTAGCCCATTGCAGCTGGGGGACCTGGAGCACGATAGGAAGGATCACAGCAAAGCAAGTCGCTGTCAGGCTGAAGTCTCCCCCTTGCATGCCAGTCTTGAGTCTTCCTAACTTCTCCTGCCTGCCTCCGTGCGGTCTCTTTAGAGGGCATGAGGAGTGGTGGCTGGGGGATTTAACAGTGAGCATTTCTCTTGCAAGATCTGTATCATTCACTTCTAAAAGCTGGAAGGAAAGTTCACATCCAGCGTTTCAGAGCTTAGCCTTTATGCGAGGAGTTCAAGGGAGTTGCTGAAGATTTATGGGCTGCTGTGGCGCAGATCTGCATGGAGCCGTATGTGTGGTGCATCCGGAGAACTCCCGATAAATATCGGGGTTATGCTGCCTAACTAGCCATTTCCATTCCTGCTCTTCGCATTTAACTGACACAAATAAACCAACGTCCTTTGTTAAATCAACTTGAAAGTGACTATTAAAAACAAAAAGCAGCCGACAAGGCCGAATCCATTCCAGCGAGGAGCAGACATGCATCAGAGCTTGTGTATATAATTTGGACAATGCTGATGCTCAGATCATAAGCATTTTTATTGCAGGGTGTGTGATCTATCAACATGTCATTTGAGGCTTTTTATATTCATCTTGGGACAGGACTGCCCCAGTTTTGGAGCAGTGGCTGTGTGGCTCAGCAGGTCAGGAGCACTTGGCCGACGCTCTGTTCTTCTGTTAATTCACCAAAGCCTCAATTGAACAAATGTATAATTTGTGGGCTCGGAGCTCAGAAAATTCACTTGTTCCGTAATTAAGTTGGGAAGCCTGCACTTTATCTGAGCTAAGAAACAAAGTGCTGTCATATTTACTTCCCTTCCTTCATAGTCCCGTGGATTAAAATGACTGGTAGCTGATGAGATCTCCGGCGAGGAGCCAGATCGCAGCGAAGCAAATGTGCCGAGCAGCAGGCGACGTGAGCTTCTCATGTTTCTCACTCGCCACAGCAGTAATCATCTCGGCACAACGTGTTGCTTAAATACAGTTGTGCACGCTTGGCTCTGTTACAGCAGCACATAAATCCCGAGTGCGCTCGCTGAGGGTGCTCTGGATTCCCACCAGCATAACCAAGAACATCCGAGTTGCTTTTCAAAAGGCTTTCTTTCAAGGTATTCGCCCAAAGCTGTGTGGCATGATTAGGATGCTAAAGCATCCGTATTAAAGACTAATTAAGAGGCAGCATCATTGATGTTTCTACTGCAGGGAATTTTCTATAAGCACTAGGGTGTACAATAGAACAGTTTCCTTTTTAATACTTGATGTCTTAATAACTGTCTTCGTGTATTACTAAAAAATATAACATGACCGCCCTAATCAACTGTTCACATTTTTTAAGTGGTATCAGCACTCTTAATTAACTCAAGTTTTAAGAAGTTGGAGAAGTTGAAAGCTGATGTGCTTTCATTCGGTGTGCTGCTAAGCTGATTTTCATTGATTTGTGCATGTGAATTAATCAGCCATCCGAGCACTTAGTTATTCCATTTGCCTCTGTGCTTTCTTTGCTTGTAAATGATATCTTTGAAGTTTATTAAAAGAATGAGTCATGTTGTAGCTCGCTAAGAATTTTCCCCCTCATAGTCATCCATTTTTCATGCTGCTCAAATCATAATCTGTATAATGAACAAGGGAAAATATTGCTATATGGAGCTGTGTCTGTACCGCTGAACTTTGGAGATGCATATCTTAGTTTCTTGGCTGGCTGCTCCAATAAGAACACTTAAAGTCTTTTTCAGACTTTCAAAGCTGGGCTTAAAAAAATTAATGGACTTCCCTGTTTAGTGTTCCCCCGATTCGTGTGCTGTTGTGCACAGTCAACCTGTTTGTGCTCCAGCTCTGAGTTATGGCATGCAGCTCAAATATTGTTTGCCTGGGCAGATTAATAGAGGAGGGTCATCGTAAATTTAACAGCGAGAAAGTAATTGCTTCCAAAACTTGCACAGTTTCTAATTAGCATGAGTCTGTTTCTTCGTAGCGCCCCCCTTTAAGCATCTGCCTTACAGCGTGGTTCACCTTGCTTTAATTTCAAGTGTTTGCTAAAGGTCTGTTTATTGCTGGACGTGACATGTTTGGCTTTAATGTAGCTGAACTGGGAATGGGGCATGCAATGTCAGCTGGGAGCGGGTGCCATAAACATGGTGGGGATGCAGGTGCCAGGTAGGAGAAGTGTTCTTGAGAGGAAAAACATGACAGTGCATGTTTGAAATGCCCGTGCTTGATGGGATTTTGTGCTTGGAACAAAACAGCGGAAGTGTTGAGTTCAGGGGACTTGGGCTTTTGTCTGGAAGAAAAGCCAAGCTTCCTATGTGAATTTGCCCTTCTGAGTGTCAGTGAGTTTGTGACCTTTGTTGTGATATGACAGGTTAAACTGCTTCAATACACCTGTAACGAGTTTTATCTGGAAAGGCAGAACTAAGCAACAAGACACTTCAGAAAACTTCATACTGCTGAGCTAATTTATGAAAACTTTAACTCAAAGATGGAGCAAGGCTTAAGTGAAATTGTGGTCACTGCTAAGACTGATCACTTGAACCTCCTCAGATACTGATTTATATCTCCAAATTAAAATAAAAAATCTCCAAGTTATAGGGTTAGAAGTGGCTTGGTCTTCTCTGGACTAGGAGAACCTGTGGAGCTGCGCTGCCTGGGCTGCAGGGCACGAGTACTGCTGCAGAAAACCAGGTCTTCTGGGTCACTGCGAACGAAGCAGGGAGGAAAGCATCTTCTGAACAACGCCACTTCATTCAGTAACTAGTTCTGAGGGTGCTTCAGGGAAACAGCTTTTCTGATTGCTTTCTGGGAGACTTGTGCTCTTCATGTGCACACTGGTGAGCCACAGAGCTTTGCAGACCGGTTTGCAGTGGGAAGCTGCTGTCCGTGCTCTGCGCAGCCGATGCTCGTAGCGCTTGTCATATCAGCCTGCAGGTGCTGGGTACTTCCCACCCCATGGAAAAGGGTTTTTGGGGTTCCAGCACTGCACGACCTTTATTTCTGCTGAGTCAGTGGTGCTGTGGCAGCCAGGAGTGGCAGGGGCTGTGGTGGGTGCAGGCGGCGCCGTTGTTTGTGCGGGCAGGGTCAGGGGAAATCTGCAATCAGCACCCCTCAGTTTTGTGAAAATCCCTCCGCTTCTTGCATACACTGGTTCTGGGGCAGTTGCTTCGGCTCTCAGCATTTCACAAAGCAACGTGGACTTCTCACTGAGTGGTAGGATTATAGAAATTATAAACTGTTCCGATGGCCTTTGGCCAGAAAATCGCAAGCTGCTTTTTAATGTGGTCAAATAAATTCTGCTCGTAAGTAAACAGTAAGAATTTCTCTACAGCACCAACTTAGGGATTTTGATCCTCCCTCTGTGTGTGCAGGAGACGGTCAGAGATGGACTGCTTTCCAGGCAGCTCCCAGTATTTTCTGAATTAACTGAAGCAAAAGATTGCAGGACTAGCATGAATTGGAGGGAGCTTTTATAAATGCTGTTATGTTTTTGGGTGTCTACACACAACAGCAACCACAGAAGTTGGCATCAGCTAGATGCAAAACTAACACTGGCTAACCCCAAGGCATGTAACTAATGGCTCTACACCACCCGCTTAGCTCCGAACCTCCTGCTCACCCTGGGAGCGTCCACCTTCATTTTGTGTCCCTGTGCTGTGCCCAACACCTCTCTGACCCTGTCCCCTTCCTCCGGGGCCGTATTTGGGCTGATTTACGGTGCCAGTGTTAGTTTTGCATCTAGCTGATGCCAACTTGTGTGGTTGCTGTTGTGTGTCTGCCTGGAAGCCAGTAGCTACCCAGCAGTTTGGACGAGTGCCCCCAGCCGCTGGTTTTTAACGAGGGTCTGGAGCATTGAGTGCCTGGCGGTCGCTGTCTGTTCTTGTAGGTGAGGTCTGGAAAGAACCTGCTCAAGGGTTTCTTTAGGATGCCAAGCGTCCTGTACGTGCCGGTGAGCAGCCTGCAGACATCCATGCGAACACCACTGCTGGTACCAAACTGGAGAATTACAAAATAATCTTGGAAGTTGGTGACTTGTTTCTTCAGCTAGAGTTAGTCAAACAAAGTTTTCCACCTGGCTTCTAAAATCCCCTGACTTTGTGGGGCTTTGTGTCTGTCCTTTCCTGCTCAGCTGGGGCAGAACCAGCCAACCCTCGCAGTCTGCTCCGGGGCTGGGGCTGCCTTTAAGCTGCGAGTTTGGTGCTGGGCTTCTTCTGCCTGCGGGGCAATGAATGCAAGATGGAGAGCAGCACCTCCGTCTAGGCTTGACGTTGTTTTACAGTGTTTTGCTGTTGTCTGTGGAAGTCAGAGCAGCGATACTGCAGGGCAGGGAAGCAGACCAGAGGCAAAGCAGGCTGAATTGGGAAGGTGAGGTTTTGGCAGGGCACCAATGCCAAGGTGCTGACCAGGGCTCCTGTCCTTTTTCCCATAGTTTCCCACATGTCCCTGTGCAATTCTTTCACTTCCAGGTGTACACGCTCACCCTTCCTTCCCAGAGGTGTTCACTTGCTGGCTTTATTGAGGGGTTGTTAGGTGTTTGGCTGCTGCTGAAAAACAGCTCAGGTGAGCAGAAGGGCAGGAGCGGAACTTTTTTTTTTTTTTTAAAAGGGGGAAATCTGGGTTTTGCCCTGGGGAGAGGAGGATGCTTTCATCCCCGTGGAATCAGTTTTGGTTTGGCGAAGGCAAAGTGTTAAGTGGCACTGGACCATGCAAATTCTGCAGCTTTAAAGCCCGGTTCTGTCCTGCTTTTAACTTAATTAGCACTTGTCTTCAGAAGATCTCCAGGTTCACAGGAATCCCCCTCTTTGTTCAGCTTTTGTACCCTTTTAATTTTTAGACATTTCTTTAGCCTCTCAATTGTGCCCTTTGTGCATGCACAGACTAGAAGGATAATTTGTGTGCTTGTGGATTTTTTTCTTCCCCTTTCTTTTGAAAGAAAGGTATTTTAATGCTCTTTCTCTGGGTTCAAGCTGCTCCTGCCCTGCCAGCACCTACATCTACTCCTTTCTCCTAATGAGCCATGTCTCTGCCAGTACTGGCTCTGCTGCCCCGTGGGACTCTGCCCGGCCCATGGGCGCACGGCTGCATAATGATTTGCAAATGCCTCTCTTACACAAGTACAGGGAAGATCCTGCTGTTTCTGTAGACTGCCCAGTAGTCGGGAAGAACCTTGAGATCTCAAGTTGGAAACAGTTGAGTAAAGAGCACTGAGCATCTTGCTTGAAATGTGCAATCCATTGCAGCTGCAGAAGCACGTATCCACACAGCCCAGGCTACGGTTCCCTGGGTCTCCTTGCATGGGCACCATGGGAAGGCGGCAAATGGGCTTTTTGTTTAGATGCCAAAACGGTGTTGATCTGGGGCAGTTACAGCAATTGACTGTGGCTAAAATAGACTTTTAACTGTCCTGTAATTAGATTGAACAGCCAGAAGATGGAGGGGCTTGGGGAGAACTGTTTTTACAATGAGTTAGGAAGAGATTTGTGCAAATAGTAGGGGATGGTGGCAGAAATTGCAGCCTTGGCTCAGGAGGGGGAGTCGTTACCTCTGCAGAACATAGGGCCCCTCTGGAAACACCGTGCTGCAACTTCATACAGTCATTAGGGTTGGAAAAGACTTCCAAGATCATCTGGTCCAACTGTCCCCCTACCACCAATGTCACCCACTAAACCATGTCCCAAAGCACCACGTCCAACCTTTCCTTGAACACCCCCAGGGACAGTGATTCCACCACCTCCCTGGGCAGCCCATCCCAATGCCTGACTGCTCTTTCTGAGAAGAAATGTCTCCTCATTTCCAACACGAACCTCCCCAGGCCCAACCTGAGGCCGTTCCCTCTAGTCCTATTGCTAGTTATCTGCGAGAAGAGGCCGACCCCCAGCTCCCCACACCTTCCTTTTAGGCAGTTGTAGAGAGCAATAAGATCTGCACTCAGCCTCCTCTTCTCCAGACTTGTTGCATTAGTCATTTGAGAGACTTTATTCTAGGCACATCATGCTTCAAAGCAAAGCGACCTTCTCAGACACCCCTTGTGCTCCTGAGCCACCAAGCACTATCAGTTTGGGTGCTTTGAACAGTTTTTGCAGGATAATGCCTGACCTGTGTGTCACTGCTGGGGAAGCCTGAGCAGACAGTGGTTACCAAAGCACCGAGGGACAGGTCGATTTGAGGCTATCCCTGAATCCAGATTCTTTTCCATAAGATGCAGCACGAAGCGGGGTAAAATGGACCTGACCTTGAAGGGCTGAGCTGACAGTGACTGTTTCCATGTTTCTTCTCAGGGGGTGACGTACTGCGGAGAAAGCTCGGCCAGCAGCCTCACCATGGCCAACGTCCCCTGGCACGAAGAGGTGGTGCGCTTCGTCCAGGAGCTGGCCGAACTCATCCCAGACTACGAAATCGCCTGTGAGCACGAACACTCAAACTGTCTGCTGATAGCTCACAAGAAGGTGAGACTCCTCTGTGCCAAGCTGTGAGAGCAGGCACCATGCCTTGTCCTTGGAAGTGATGTGCAATTGCCTTATTCGAGCAGATTTTTTTTTCTGGAGCTAGCTGAATACTTCTGGAGGGAAAAATGCCTAGTATGTTCTGTAGAGAGTTAGTAAAGCTACTGCAGGTTTCAATTGGTCGTGATAACTCACAGCACTTCCATAGCGATACAAAGCATGAAATATTTAACGGGTCCAGGAAGAGCTCATTGCACTGTTTCTTGTGCTTTGTCATGCTCACTGCTTTGTGTTTTGAGAGAGGCAAAGGCAAGTCTTGTTGAGGTGGGCGAGCTGTTTTTGTCTCATTGCCTTATTTTTCTTTGTGATGGTCTTCACTGGTATATGCAGCTCTGTAGGGAACTTATGCTTCACACCAGGTTAAGGTAGTGTTTTGCCTCCTCTGGACCCTGGCAGTACTTTCCGAAGCTCTAGATGTCCTTGTTCACTTCAACCAGAGCTGGAATAACATATTTTGCTTCTTCTGGAGCTATAATTTTGCCAAAGTTGAAGTTGATATGTAGATGTTAAATACCGGCTGCTTGCTTTTTTGAACTGGACCTGCCTTTCTGTAAAATCATTCATCAGAACGCAACCAGCACGTTTGTGTTCTCCATCCTGATGATGGATGGAGAAGAGGATGCAGAGCTGCCTTCTGATGCCACCCAGTGTCGTTTATGCTGCTGGGGCACTTTGCAAGCCAGGCATGTCTCAAGCAACCATTGAGCGTGTATGTAAAATGTTGTGTTAGAAACTCAGGTTCCTTCATAAATACCATCAACACAATTTGAAATACAAGTGAAGTGCCAAAAAATAATTTTTAAAGGATGCAGGTTATGAGAAATATCAAGTACAACTTGGCTTTCTGAGCTCCAGCAGAGCTTAATAGAAAGATGATAGGAAATGTATAATGTGCTAGCAAGGCAACTGGTGGAGCAACTACTTATTATGTTACTAGTGATGATTTTGCTCTTTGCATATTCTTTGCTTCTGTTTGTTGAAGCCACATATTTTCTCTTGCCATTTGCTTGGCCGGGGACCTGGTTTTAGTCAGTGTTGCATGGCTTTACATGCAGGACAATTCTGGCCATACTATGCTACACCCAGGGAGTAACTGGTTAAAATCGCCACTTGCAGAAGGTCTGAAATATTTTGAATTGGTGTTTGGAAACAATTAGAATCTCATTGTACAAAACTTTTGTGCAGTTGCAAAACTTTGTTGCTTTTCTTGATTTGCTGTTTTATGGGAATAGATGTAAAAGGAGCAGAAAAAAATGTGATACCTGGCACTATTTTTTTTTTGTTTCAACTCACCGTAAAGTTGCTTTATTTACAGTCTCAGTCTTGGTTGTTGCCACTGGCAACTGTGCCTGAACAAATCCTTGAATGCAAAAAATCCTTTTCTAAGGTGAAAGGCCCAGGGAAAGAAAGGAAACAGATTGCCACCTAAGTTATTGATGCATAATTTAAGTAACACTGTTAGTAACAAGAATAGATTGATACCAGCCCAGGAGGAATTCAACAGCTGCTTTGCTTTCCAAAGCCATTAGGAGAGGGCGTCTTTTGGAAACAATCTATGCTTGGTACTAAAACAACTAATAAAAAAAATATATTTCTATTACATTTAATTCAGAATTTCAGGCTCCAGTGGAGAATAAAATTTGTCAGTGTATATTATTTGGAGAAAAATCTGTACTCTGGGAACAATCAAAGTGTAGTGAGTAATTGCAAAATCAAAGGTATCTTTAGAAAGTTAAGGAGTTGCAGGAAGTAGGTAATAAAAATAATTTTAAAATGTGATTTTGTTCTTTGGGCTCTGCTAGGTCTGAGTTTTGAGGTTTTCAAACAATACGAATACTAATAATTTTAAACCCTAGTATTGAAGTGCCAGCCTCTACTGAAGAGTCTGGACACGTCAGAAGTATTGCACCTTGATTATAGTCTCTGCTCCTTGACTTAAGAAGAGACATTGATAGGCACCTGCTCACTTGATGAATAATAGTTTAGGATTTGAGCTCTGAAGTATTTTAAGGCCAGGGATTTAGGTACAAAAGGGTTTTTTAGGTAGAGGAAGCTGCAGTTTGTCTAGTGGTATTTTCTTGTTTCAGGAAATCAAGAGGAGGTTATAGAAGCTGTTGCATTTTAGGGGTACTTCAGTGTCTCGAAAATCTGCTGTTAGTCTTTGAAGTCTCTTCCCCCACACATGTGCATGCACACATGTTTTTTTTTTTTAATTCCGTTGACCAGAAGTATGCTCATGGTGTCTGTGTGTCTTTCTACAACTAAAAATAAGAGGCTAGTGAAAGCCTTCAGGCCTCAGTGAAGCTAGGGAAGCGAGAGGACTGCTGCTTACCTCGGGGAGCTCTGGACCTGGCAGCTCTGCACTGTGCAATAGCAGCTGCAAAGGCTGCATGAGCTTAAGCCTTAGTGTGAAGTGTTTGCTTTCCAGTTACCCTTCACAGAGCCCTAAAAAAAAAATAATGCAGGGAGCACCTGCACTGCCCTCGCAGTGAGCTGAGGAACCACTAGCTGCAGGTGTTCCCACGCTTTGAGGTCAGCTGGGTATCAGTACGAGCCCCCCGGAGCCAGAGGGCAGCTGGGCTTGGGTGCAGGGTCCATCTGGATCCGGGTTCCCGTGGCTGTGGGATTCCTCAGAGCCATCTTCTCTGTGTGCCCCAGCACGCTGACCTCCGGCCCGCTGCGTCCTGGCTGCGTCCGCTTTGGTTCTTCAGCAGTGGTGCTAAATCCTTCAGTAATTGTATTGCTTTGTACCAAATTCTATAAAGGCCACAGTACAAAAACCTAATTTGTTAGTGCTTTTGAACTAATTGGCTGAGATATTGAGACAGCGGTGACTTTATAATACAACCATTAATATGTATAACCTTTTCCAGAGTGAGACCTCCGGCAGCGGGCTTTCCTGCATGGTAACAATAAACGTCTCCTTGAGACAACCACAACGAGCACCTAAGGAGAGGGAATGTGCTCCAGTTGCCTTGCAGCAAACATTTTTTTGAATGAAAGTTAGCATTTCAATAATTTCTCAAATGAAACCCTCTGCCCCACTTTGCTGAATTTGCTTTATGCATGTGTTTACCACCCGCTTCCTTGTATCGAAGCGCTTGCCTGCCAATTACCTCCCCTTATGTTCGTTTAAATATCTGACTCGCTTTTGCAAGGGAGTTGGTTTCCAGCCATGTTCTCCCAGTTGCTTTCCAGCCCCGAGTTTCTTGTTAGCACAGTCTGCACCCAGTGCTGCTGCTCAGTCTGGTCCTTAGCAGGTCTGTGTGTGTGTGAGCATCCCTGCATCCCCCGTGGTGCTGGGGTTGATTTCCATGTCAGTGAGCCATGCCTTAGCACAAGGAACACTTTTTTACCCTGAGTGGAGGTGTCCGTTAACAGGGTGAGGTGAATGGCCAGCAAGCTCAGAGAAGTTGCTGTCAGCATCCTCTTTTGTGCCAATAAACACATTTGCCTGACTTCTGCAATCAGATTCAGGTCCGTACCCTGGATGCAAGATCCTCTAGGGCTGCTTGGTCCAGATGCAGAGATTTTGCCGCAGAGCTCCCTCGTCTCACCAGTGGAGTATTTTCTTTCCCTGGTGCTTCTGGCTGGCTCCTCTGGCGCAGCAGGGTCGCAGCAGGCACAGCGTGCCCACTGGCACCGAGCAGCTGCAGCACGAGCCAAGGCAGCCACTTTTGGGAAGGTCTCTGCGACCACTCGATGGGGAAGATTTTGCTTTTGTTCTTCTTGGAGGCCCTGCAGGAGGGTATTCCCTGAGCTACCCCGTGCTGGTGGAGGACACTGCTGGTGTCCTTCCATCGAGGGTACAAGCGGTGTGATAAGGGAGACATGCTGTCAGAGGAAGGACTCTCCTCGCTGTCCTCTCCTGGAAGAGATGGGGATTAGACTTCCCATATCCAAGATGTGGTGCTGAGGGTGCACAGTGTGCCACCACAGCAGATGTCATGGGTGGTAGCTGCAATTGAAATAAACTGGGGGGAGATGGCAACGTGGTCTGTGGTGCTCATCGCTCTCCATCAACCAAGAGATCTTCCCACCAGAGGTGAAATCAGCCTTCTTTTTGTTCCCACCAGGCTTTCCAGCATCACCCGTGTCTGTCCCATGGGGCTCTGGTGGGACACGAGGACTTCACACGCGCCCTGGCTGTGCTTGTAGGAGGCTTGAGAGTTTGGGTGAAGGACAGTGAAGTTGCTCCATGCTGAGCATTTCATCTATATTTAGGGAGGAGAAGGAAGCACTTAACTACCAGCTGCAGATTGACTAACAAGGGTTATATGACAGAAAAATAGTCCGTCACATCTGTTTCCTTCCTGCCTCGCAAATCATTTGGAGAGCGTGAGCTGTCCCTGTGATCCTGCATCCCAGATCCAGAACTTGGACCCTGGCCTCTTGCTATCCTCAGCTGTTAAATCAGCATTACCCCACGGCTGTGACTGGTGCAGTACACGGGGAAAAGGGACTTGGCTTGCTGCTTCATGTCAGAAGGTCACGAAAGATGCCACATCCCTGAGCTGGGGCTCCTCCCTGTCTCGGGACAAAGTGTCTCAGTAGCCAAAGTACAGCCTGATTGCAGGTGTGAGCAGGAGGTCTTATGGGTTTTAAGTTGCTTTTTTTTTTTTTCCCCCCCCCTCTGTCTCCTTCCAAATAGGAAGGTGGCTCTGCTGTGCTTGATCTGGTAGTTATTAAAAGAAGATCAGTTATGCTAAGGTAATCAATTTTTCATCCATCGGAATTAAAACAGTCTGGATGTAGCCCTGGTTTAATTGGCAGATGAGTTGTTCATCTTTGCAGTGGGTCCAGATTAAAAAAAAAAATCTGCAATAATGAATCTTTTCTTTAGACTAATTCATGCAAGATTAGATGTAATAAATAGAAACTGACGAGTGGCAGATGAACGATCCCACGAGCACCAGGCACTGCAGTACCGGCCCAGCAGCACAAGGCCAGGTCGCTTTTGCCTTGGTTTGGTGTTGCCTTTTTGTTTCGCTGCTCTCAGGAAACGTGATAGCAAACCCCATTTCCAGGCACTGTAGTTGCCAGCTCTGAGAGGTGTTTCATCTACTTCAGCATGGCTGCTTGCAAAGAATGGGTTGGTTATAACCTTCTGTTCCACATGTTTGTTACTTAACTAGTTTAATCTTTACTTCTTCCATGCAAAGCCTGAGGTTACAATTGATAAATAAAAATAAAAGGTTTTTAGCTTTTAACAAGCTGTGTGACCCTGTTAAGATTAATTTATCTACAGTATTTCTTCTTTTTTCCCCTGAATGACTCCAGCTCAGCCACTTTCACTGTTGAATAAAGGGAGCCTTAAATAATTGTGAGCCATAATTAGATGAGAAACTGCGTGTAATAATATAATGAATTATTTGTTTGACTTTAAGGAGTACTGTCAGAGTTCTTTGTACTGACAGGTGCCAAAAAGTCACTGCAGTTGCACAGTACAAGTTTTGTCTCTCATTATATGTGGTCTAATTAATAATGCCTTGTGTGCAGGAGTTGCTTACTGAAATGATTGGCTGCATCGGTTTTAAAGTAAGGCGCTCGGGACTGAGACCTTCAGAGTCATTTTCCAGCTGCCTTCCTGGTGTCAGACATTTTTCTGGGCGCAGACATGGGGAGCGGCAATACAAAGCCAGTAGCTGAAAGCAACCTTATTGCAAATCCGAAGCGGTAAATAATTCCTGAGCAGCACATTTCATGTGGCATTACCCTGCACTCAGACATCTATTTCAGGTCCCAGAGTTCTTAAACATTTCAGAACTGTGCAACCTTGAGAAGTAAAATGGAGTTGGAAGATGCGATTGTATTTCTCACAAAGGGAATCATAAAGGTGAGGCGGGCTTGCAAAGCCAGCCATGGTGGCAGCAGGAGGAATGGACCCATCTCAGCCTCGCGCGCTGCCTCTGGGGCTGCGATGTTTAAATTCCTTCTGACTGCAAGAGCCCAGCTGCACCGTCTAGACAGCTCACGACTTCTGTCCATTATAGAAAATCCAGATGTGCGCCTACCCCACCAAATCTGGTTCACAGACAGGTTCTCTGCAAGGCTCGTGCTGTTTCTTTAGGACTGATGTGCTGCAGCACACCTGGAGTCTGGGACTGGCCCCAAGTCTCTGGTGTCAATGCAAATGCAAGAGGAAAATGGATGGTGGGTGTTAACTTCTGCACTGCTGTACAGCTGCTTGTAGACAGGTTTATTTTTGTATTCTTAGTCAGATAACATTGCAGATCGATGAAATTTGCAGTGTGGTGATGCTCCTGAGTTGTTCCAGCTGCTGCCAGGGGAGCTAAGGAGAGGAGTGTTTCTGCTATGCACTTTTGTCTCAAAATGCTCGTAATGTAAACCGTCTAGTGTGAAGCAGGTGGTCTTCGGTGACCCCATGGGCTGTGGGCTCACCTGGTCTGAAATGCAGTCTGCACTGCTGGCAGGAAGCTGCGCAGGTACTCGAAAACACACAGGCATATTTTTAAGTTTCAAGAATATAAGTACAGAAACATGGAATTTAAAAACAAACCAAAAAACTACCTTAAGTGCCAAAGTGCAAAGCCCCGTTCCCTTTCCCCAGAACAATATTTTTTCCTTATTAGTAAAAGAATATATTTAGGCTCAGCAAAGAAAGCATTTCAAGGGAAGGTGCTGACAAACGGACTGAGGATACCTGATTGCTTTTCCAAAGATAAGCTTTATTCTCAAAGAGTGTAAATGGAGGGTAGTAGTACTGGGTTTTAATCTCTCTGCTTTTAAATGCTCTGACAGTGCAGGGAGTGAAATGCTGCAGGCTCTGAATGCATTACTTCCCATAAAAACAACGACAAAAAACTGTGGTTTTTTTGGAAAGCGCAGCCCTTCCTAAACCCTGCCTGCGGCACCGAAGCACCCCGCAGCACTGGGTCGCTAGAGCCAGCAGCAGCTGCTTTGTCCTGGCGACACAGAGCCCGCGTGTAAGCTGTCAGCTTGTGTCACTCGGCAGGGTTTTGAGAGAAGGCGAGGGAAGACCTCATCGCTTCTGAATGTGTAAGAGCAGAGCCAGCAGCTGGGTTTGATGTGGTTTTTGGGATGGGACATAAAAGTGCAGGCGAGGGAAGGGAAGCATCCGAGCTGCTGGCCTTACGAAAGCTCAGCTGCCGAGACTTGCTCTTGCAAAATGCTCTTTAATGTCTCATGCTCTGTGCAAACCAAGTAAGCGCTGACTAAAGCACTGGCCAAAACCCGTGTTTCAAAATGCTGGGGATTGCAATTAGAAAAACTGTTAGGGGACTGGCGTGACCTCCCTGCACATCCAGACTGCTCCCCGCTGTCTGACGCCGCATCCATGCTGCTGAACGCGCCCCGTTTCCCTCCTTGCTACCGATTGATTTTTGCGTGGTTTTTAAGACTGCATATACAGCTGCTGTATTTAACTGATAAGTACTGCATGTGCCTGGGGAAGACTTCATCTGCCAGACTACTAAACCTGTGCATTTATCCACACGTCCCCAAGTCACTGAAGAAGAGCTGGTTGCGAGCCCCCACGCCCTGCTTTCTCCTTCTGCCCTGCATCAGCCTCATGGGATGCAATGGGGCAAGGCTGCCTTGTGGCCCCGTGGGCTGCATGCCCTGGTTTGTCCTGTTCTGCCCGTGCTATGTCGTCCTGTCCGGGAAATGCACGCTTTTCTGCAGAGACCAACCAGCGTCGATGGGCAAAGAGGAGCCTTCTCCTTCTAGCATGTTTTCCTCTGAGGAGAATATAGCATTATCCTTGTTAGGACAAACTAATTGGGTTTTGGCTGGCTTCCATTTTTCAGCATTGGCATTTCATGTGTCACCATTTCTGCCTCTCTTCTATATTTTATCCCTCTGTATAAACCCCGTGTTTATTTCTTGGCAATTATGCGTGTCTGGGCCAATGTAGTAAATTGTGCTACTATATCGTCCTCAATACATGCATAAATTTTTATCCTCCAAAATTGTTTATGCAAATAGGTTGGTAAGGAGAGAAATATGTAGTGTGGTTCTTCTCCTTCGTGTATGTTGATAGGTTTCTGCAGCAAGCAGCTCCTCTCCGTACAGAATAAACAGCTCTAAACATACTGCAAAAGCTGATTTAAAGGAATTTCCCATTCGTATCCACGGTGCTGCAGCTCTGCCCCGTGCACAGGGCCTTGCTGTCGTGCTTTAAAATAACTTTGAACCAAAAACCTGCAGAGCTGTAAGCAGCTGTTGTAGGGGCAGGGAGGTGATGCTGAGGGTGGTCGCAGCCACCTGATCCTTGAGCTCGGAATGTGTGCTTCCAGGTTTCTCTTGACTCGAGGGCCATTATGAGTTCCTTATGGGGCTCCTTGCACGAGCTGTAGGATCTGCAGAAATAGGGTTTTGCAGAGCTGGGCACCAGTTCGGCTTCTGACCGGAGCAAGCAGCGGTGGGAGCCTGGGGACCCGGGGACAAGAGCTCCCTGGGGGAAAGCGAGCGTTGGCCCCAGCATCACCTTGCTGTTGAGCAAAGCCCTCGGGAGGCGCTGAGTTTGCCTTTCCAGACAGCACAGCCTGGCCTCAGAGCCACTGAAGGAGCTTTATTGCTCTTTTTTTATGATGCTAACTTGAAAACGAGGGGAGGGTTTCAGCCGTTTGTCTTTTGCCATGTCTTTATCACCTTAAAAGACTTAACTGGGTAGTGAAAAATTCGATAAAACATCCAACTGCATTAGCTTGAAATAACACTGATGCCTATCATTGGTTCACCTGTTGTATGGATGTTGTGAAACTGTTCTGAGTCTTAAATCTTCCATTATCTGTGAAATAATCATAAAATTGTTAAAACTCGATCTGTAAATCCTGGGCAATTGAGGCTCTTCTCCCCTACCCCACGTTAGTCTGGTTTTTATTCCTTAGCAGAAGTAATTGGTTTCCATGACAAGAATAAAGGATGGTTCCCATCTCTTTGTTTTTTATTGCTGTTGTTTTGCAGCCCCACAAATATTTAATAGTATTTAATCTGCTTTTGTAACAAACCCCAGGCAGCCTTCATCCGGCCGCTCTTGCGGGAGCTCTTGTTGCGCAGGTCTGCAGCAGGCGGTTTGCAGCGTCGGTAGCTCTGCTGTGTCAGGAGCTGCACGTTTGTATATCGAGTCCAAATTAAATGGCTTAGAATCTCCCCTGGGTGCCCCAGCCGACATTCAGGACACCTGTGGAGCAGTGCGAGTGATTGTGCAAGCCTGGGGGGTTGGCTGGGGGCTGCCGCCTCCGGGAGCTGGTGGGACCGGCTGTGGCTCACGTAGCCACGGGTTTGGTGCGATCCGGTGAAACCAGAGCTCCATCATTTTGTCCTCAGGAGAGCACGTGTAGGGCTTTACTGTAAGGGGATGAGGAGGGGGCAAATATCCCCTTCTGCCACTGACCAAGCCACCTCTCCAAGCCTCACCTCGCTCAGAAGCACAGCCCAGAGGCTGCGGGTCCGAGCCCGCTGCACTTGGGCCACCTGCGAGCTGTGTCCTCCCTGCTTCTGCTGTACTTGTCCTCCGGGAGCCTCAGGAGTTTGTGCTGCCTGCCGGGGCTCTGGGGAAAGGCAGAGCTTTGGTGCTGCTCGAGGTTTGCTCGTGCAGAGGCAGCACCCAGTGCTATGTTCCTCAGTGCTGTCTGCTGTCAAATTGTGGGTCACGAAACCCCGATGCTCCGCCTGTTTGTGCTTAACGGGGTGCTTCTGGTTTGGGAAACATGGGGGCTCGTGTCTGTTGGAGCCGTCAGAGCTGCTAACAGCACGGTCTGCTTGCAGGAGCGCTCTGTAACGTGTGGCCAAAATCACCCCACAGAGACTGGTGTGGGTGGGAGGTTCTGGGTTTTATCTCCTGCTGTTGGTCTTGTTGAAGGTCACCGTCTCCACAGAAGAACTGATAACACAGTGAGATACAGCCATGGCAGGGCATGAAGAAAATAGTTTGCTTTGAAAGGAGAAGCCATATAATTGTGTCCCAGAAGCTCATGTCAGACTTTCATCCCTGTGCAAGACAGCTTTTACCCCCAGGCGGGCAGTGGTGCTGTTCTGCTGGGAGGGATGACACCAGCACCGCTGACGCCAGCCCCTTCACAGCACGGTGTGGGTTTGCCCACGTGTGCCCCGTTAAACTGGGGTGCGTGCAGCTGGGGCACCACGGGCTGGCATGGTAGATCACTGATCTAAGCGGGGCTGGTTCTAGAAATAGTTCTCGGTGTCTTCTGCTGGTCGTAGTATGCTGCCATCATGCTATTTCTAGCCCTAAGACTCCGGAGAGGCCCATATCTACGCCAGGGTTTGGGCTGGGGATGGCAGCTGCAGCCCATAGCCTTGTGTCAGCCGCCCCTGGTGGCACGAGCACCTCCCGTGGCTTTGGCTCTTGCTCAGCCTCTCTTGGCTGCAGGGTTAAGGATTCTCTGCAAGCTCCCCCTTCCCTCCTGAGACAAGAGCATCCCATGGGTTTTCAAGGAAACGGGCTTTACAGAATTACCTCTTCAGCTGGTTCCAAGTCTCAGCTGTGGCTTTATTCTTTATGTAGAAGGTTTCTCCTAGTTGGCCTCAAGTCTATCTAGGGACCCATCTGACGAGTAAGGAGCTCTGAACACGTCATGGGAATAAGCTCAGCAACTTGCTGTGTGCTAAGCAGCTCTGCCTCATGCTGTGTGTGTTACAGGCCATGTGGCTGGATCCTGTAGAATTTTTTGCCCTTAGTTCGTGTGAGAATTTATTGATGAATCTCAGTAGTGAAACAAATCTGGGGAGGGCTCTGATGCACGGTCTGAACTTGTTCGTGTCTTCCCTGCAGCCTCTGGCTTTTGGCATATGATGTTTCCAGACAGGCACTGGGGATGGAAAGAGAGGGATGGGAGAGCAAAGAGAAGGCGCAGAGGAGTGCCACGGGCAGAACAGGTCCAAGCGCCGGGTCTGTGCTGGCCGCAGAGCACCACCGCCTGCCTGCAGCACTCCCAGCTGCTGCTGTGCTGGGAAAGGCTGCGAGCGGGACTGCACAAACTTGCTCTGGGATGCTCTTCGTGCCAGTAAGGTTTGAGTCTTGGTAGTTAGGACTGCACCGGAGGGATGGGAGCTGGGTGACTTGGCCAAAGTCATCTAGCACCTCCCATCGGGAGGGAAGCTCAGCTCTCCTGAGGCTGGGTCTGTCGGGGACCTGTCTGCTTTCCTAGCGATGCGTTGCCTCCTCTGCTGTTGCTTTATTTGCAGCCACTCACATGGGAAAGGACGTGTTGCCTTGTTTAAACGTTAGCATATGAAGAATGAGCCTTGGGCGAGTGTATTTACAGTGAGACTTCTTCCCGGCTGTTCTGGCTCTGCAGTCACACATCTCTGCTCTGGGGGAAGGACTCCTCCTGCAACAATTTGCTGCAATTACACAGGCAGCAAGAGATTAACATTGGCAATATTTGATTCAAAATTTTGCAGGTATCAGCAGTTTTTCCAACCAAAAAAGCTTTTAGCTCTTGGGCAGAAAGTCAAATGCCATTTAAATGCATAACTATCAGGTTTTTAAAAAATCAGGGAGCCAGTATGTTTTCCCTCTTTCTTTGGATAAGCTCTCAGCTCAGACAAATCCTGATTGAGGATTCAGTCAAGGCTGCTGCTAAATTAGCAGAGCAGGTCTGTGAGACAAACGCAGCTTCAACTTGTCAAAGTAAGGAATTCTTAAAATTCGTGTATGGAAAGAGGATCCGTGTCATTAAACCTTTTTATCTTTCCCCACTCCCAAACACAGCCCCCCTGCCCTTCATCAAGGGACCCCTGGGTATTGGGCTCAAATTTATACATTGTCTCCAGGACTCCTCCAGTTCCCCAAATCAAGGTGTCTAAGGTCTAAACGACAGTGCACTGGCAAGTGCAATTGCACCTGAGAACCGGGCTTTGGGATACAAAGTGGGGCTGAAACAATGTTAGGATCTGGTACTTCAAAGGATCGGGCAAGGCACCAAACAGTCAAATCTTCATGAAGCTTATCTGCTGGTAGACAGCTCTGCTAAATGACTACAGCTGTAAGAGAAGTGGCCATCCTGTTTCTGCGTTTGCTTTGTCAGACCTCCTGGATGAAATGTAGCTCAGAAACAGTGAGCTCCTGGTATTTGTCTGCCTGAAGGATTTCCTTTTCCTCTTAAGGAAGTTAACTTCTGGATGACTTCACCTTGGACCTTAATGGGGCCAGAAATTTGGAAAAAAAAAATAAAAAATCCACCTGCCCCACAAAAAAAAAAAAAGGAAAAAAACTACAGCTAGGAAACCAATTTAATACGCACCCAGCTTCAGCAGCTTGTCCCACCATGAATCACTGCCATGGTGGTACTCCCTGCTCTGCAGCACAGTAACACGTCTCTCTTATTTCACAGTTCAAGGTTGACGGCGAGTGGTGCACCTGGATCAACTACGAGCGCTTCCAGGAGCTGGTACGAGAGCACGAGAGGAGCGGCGGATCGAAGACGTTCACAGCAGCAGACTACACAGCCAGGACTCCTCGCTGGGCGCTGTTTGGGTCCAGCCAACGGGGCTTTGATCCCCTGGACGTAAGATACCAGCGGAAGAACAAAGCAAAAGACATCTCCGGGTGCTGACGTTAGGATGGGGCTCGCCGATCTGCAGGCTGGCTGATGGATGAGCTTTGGTCTTCATTTCCAGACTAACACCCATATCAAATCTGTTCACGTAGACTTTCTGAAGTTGGGTATTGAGAAGGATGGTAAAGTCTTTGTTTAACCCTTCCCTCCTGTTTTTAGGGCTTCTTGGATGGAAGTATTTATAACGCTTTTTATCTTGTACAAATGCTAAGTGTGAGCAATGTATCGCCGTTGGCAGTGCCATCGGGGAGGCCGTGTTCGTGATCTCTGCGGCTGATCGGGTGCAGGGAGCAAGCATTGATTTTACTTCAGTGCCGAGTCATAAGGGAGCCCGGGGGGTGCACCCAGCTCAGCTACAAAACGTGCAGTGTCCATAAGGATAAGTGTGAAGGGAATTTAGTCACTGCTGGCTGGCTGGATCTGTGCAGGCGTGACTGCAAGCAGATCTAAAATCCCTGCTGAAGGCCTCATTGTACCAACAACTGTACCTTTATGTGTTTTGAACACCTGCCATCTGCTGAGAGACCCTGTCTGATGCCCAAGGTTCAGCTTACTGGGGGTGGTGTAAGTAACAGCACCCCTGGTAATGTCGTGTGCAACTTCTGATATCTGTCCAAATGTTTTCCAGCTTCATGGTTTTGGCAATGTGTACTTTCCAAGCTGTTTTACTCCAGTCTCCCAGCAGCCTTAACCAGCACATGATCCCTCAAAGCCACGCTGGGCTCATGGAAGGATGCCTTTGCTCCACCTGTGCAATTCTCCAGCCCGTTGTGGTTTAAGCCAGCAGGCAGCTCAGCACCATGCAGCCGTTTGCTCGTTCTCCACAGTGGGATGGGGGAGAGAATCAGAAATAGGTAAAACTTATGGGTTGAGGTGAAGACAGTTTAACAGGCCAGAAAAGGAAGGGAAGATAATAAAGGAATACACAAAACAAGTGATGCATGATGCAGTTGCTTGCTGCCTGCTGACTGATGCCCAGCCAGTCCCTGAGCAGCAGTGGCCCCTCCAGCCAACTCCCCCCGCTTAATTGCTCAGCAGGACACCGTAAGTTATGGGATATCCCTTTGGCAGGTTTGGGTCACCTGTCCTGGCTGTGTCCATTCCCAGATTCTTGTGCACCCTCAGCCTTCTTGCTGGCCGGGCAGCATGAGAAGCTAAAACATGTGACTTTGTGTAAGCACTAAAACTTTGGTGTGTTACCAACATTATTTTTCTCCTAAGTCCAAAATATGGCACCATACCAGCTGCTGTGAAGAAAATTAACTATATCCCAGCCCAAACCAGGACCCAGCATCACCGCTGGTTTGGATGGAGGCGCCAATCTGATGTAAGTGAAAACCCAATCCAGTTGATTTCTTGTGTGTCAAGAAACCACTTCTTATCTTGGAGTGGTAACATCCAAGCATGGGGGCCACTGACACAACCCCAGGGGTTGCTCTGAGAGACCCTCATGCCTTGCACTCCCTTTGGAGGTACTGGGGTCTGGCTGGCAAAATGCATTGAAATGAGAGGGGAATGGGTTGTTAGCTGTTGGGAAGATCACTGCTCTCACGTTCCTTTCTATTTATGCAATACCCGTGTCGGCTGCGGTCTCAGTGTGAGCTCTCACTGATGTGTTAGGAAGGACTGGTGTGAAAATACCCAGGGCAGACCTCACTGGGGAAGCACCGCTGCAGTCAGGCTGTGTGTTCAGTCACTGAAGGCCTGAAATAGCCCCAGACATCCCTGATCCCTGCTGGCCGCCTCCCACAGCTCTGCCAGAGTTTCCCCCAGGGGGCAGGAGGGCTGCCCCGCACTCTCCTCCTGCTCCGCTGGGGCAGTGGCAGCCGGCGGAGCTGACCCGCTTCCTCCAGCGGCTGCGTGATGGAAGTCTGACACTGCTCCAGCTGAGGGGCCTGGCCAAGCCAGCTGCAGAAACGTGGCCTGAACGGAGACCCAGAGGTGCCAGCTGGGGGTGGGAGGAGAACGCAGTCCCGCTCCAGCATCTGCATCCCCACTGGGCTCCAGGTGCTCGCAGCGCTCCCACCGCCGCTGGCTCCACAAGCGCTTGCAGCCTGCGATCCGCAGAGCCCACGGCGTTGTCGACGGGCGCTCCTCAGATTGTGACTGTTTTTAAGATTACCTCATTTCTTAAATCGTTAAAAGTGATTCTGAAAAAGAAAGAAAATAAAAAATGTTTTTCCCTAGGGCACCTTTGCGTGTCATAGCCGTACAAGGCTCTGTGAGAGGGGATGCTAACAGGATTTTAAGGACATGAAAAGCACAAGTGTTGCAGAATATCTTTTTCCTTGATAGCACAGGGAGCAGAAGGGAGAGCACCCACGTGCCTGTGAGCAATGGAGAGGGCTTGGTGGGTGGGAGGCAGCTCCAACAGGCCCATCGTGGCTTCTTCACAAAGCACTGGAAGGAGGTTGGAGCTAGTGAGAAGTCACCACGCTTCCACAGGGACACAGGTGGCACCTGCAAGCCCTGGGCAGGTATGGGACATTTCCAAGCCATCTCTGTGTCTGCATATGATGGAAACCTGGCATGACAACGTGCTGGTGTGCGTGCGCTGCACCACCCAGGTCCGAACGCAGGACTCAAGCAAGCCCAGGTGACCGTGAGGTGTTTGCACTGGGTGACTGCATCCAGTTGGAGGATCCAGGTGTCCCAGCCAGGCTGGTGAGACCCCGTGCCCCAACCTCTGTGTGTTGTGGCCCATCTTGAAGCTGCCCTTGGGTGAGCCAGCCTACGGTCCTGCTGAGATCTGCTGTTCTCAGCCGCTAGTGACTCTTCCTAGCTGAGGGTTGTCTGCGTGCTGCTTCCTTTACAGCCCCGCTCCTGGGAGCTGCTGAGCACCACGCTCAGCTGGGAGTGCTCCTGCTTGTCGCCTTCTGCCAAAAGATGGTTTTGGCGTGCTCAGCTGCACTGGTGCCTGCAGGAAACCTGGCCAGCTGGGGTGGGCTGCAGGGAAGGAGCAATGGGGCAAGGCAGGGGACATGGGTGACCTGGGGGCCCCCACCAGCCTGGCTCCTGCTGTGCCATTCCAGGGGCCCAGCCCTTTGAGCAGGGGCCAATCATATTTTCAAATCCAAAACTATCATGGGAAGTTTGTCTTAGGGGCTTGGTTTCCTTAAGAAACTGGCTGGTGAAGGGCTGCTCTTCTTTCCCCTTGCTGGGGAATGATTTGTCACGTTCCCACCACAGCTTCACCGCAGGCGCTCTCATACTCTGCTCAATCACTCCTCTGTTTTTGGTCACATTTGACACCATTTAACTTGCATCTGGGCTTTAGGGTGAAGGTTGGCAGCACTGGAAAGCCCAGGAGCTCTTTGCAAAATGCTCTGTGCTGTTTTCTGAGAGCCCTGTGCTCTGACTCCTGCTTCCGATGGCAGGGTCGCCACGTGAAGAGTATGAATTCTCAGAAATTCCCAGTGTTGGGCTATGTTCAAGTTAAAAATTGTTGTATTCTAGGCTTATTTTGCAGAACTAATGCAGTTTGAGTAAAAATACCAGGGGCGGGATGCAGTTATCAGAACACAGCTGTTTAGAAGGTGCTGAGACCACTCCAGCCAGCCACCAGCTCTGCTCTTTGAGGCTCTGGAAGACCTGCTTGATGCCCGCCAGCCAAGGCAGCTGTGGCAGGGCATCTCCCCAGCCCCTGCATGCCCATTTAGGTAGTGGTCTTCCCCATTTTCTGCTCAGCTGTGCCATTATGCTCATCCTCGTTCCTCCATGTGGCCTCTTGTAATGGTAGGTCTGGGGGTACCTTCCCATCGCGTAGGCCAGGGGAAGGGAAGTTGCATATGCAATATGAAATAAAGATGCACAAGAATTTAACTGCATCCATGTTACAAATTAGTGAATCCTCCGGACACACGTGTGTCAGCTCTGGTAGAAGCAGCAGAGGGACGATATGGTCCCACCACTTTGCAGGCATGGGCTGCACTTTAGCAGCCTGCAGCTCCTTCCGACCACTTTTGAGAGAAAGAACAGCTTGTGAGACATGTCTCCAAGCCACCAGCCTCCTGTGGGTCACTTGGGTTAACTGAGGTCTTTAACAACTTCAGCAAGCCGTGTTTATTTTGTGGGACTCAAGCTAACCCCAGGGCATCAGTTGCGTGTGGGTGCGACCGCAGTTGGGCTGGGATGTTTGGTGTCCCCCATAATGTACCATGTTCCCCTGGGCGGACACGAGCTCTTCTGCACCTGGTCCTCCTTCCTGGGCCAGACGCCTCCCTCCTGCATCCACCTCCCCGGGAGCTGAAGCAGCCATAAATCACAAGCGGTCACCACAACCCCTTCCTTGTCCGTGCTGAGCCCTGGTAGCAGCCGGCACTGCCCTGGCGGTGGCGGCTTCTGCGCCTGAGGAGCCCTGGGGCTGCGTGTCACTGCCGGACGCCTGCTGCCCTCAACAGCTGCTGTGGTCATTAGCACTTCATGTAAAATGCCCCATAAAACCCCCACAGTTCCTTCCCTTGGAAATCCTAGGGGAGCCCTAAAGAAAACCTTGTCTGCATGGCTTCTCTGTGCTGCAGCATCCGCACTGTTTCTTCTCCCAGCCCCTCTTGGGACACGGAAATTGCTGCTGTCCCCTTTATGCATTGCTTCTCCACGGGCCATTTGGCTGAGTTGAAATAACAGCTTGTTCCTGCTGTGCGAGGCCTCTCCCTCCTGTGTCCCCACGCTCCCTCTGTCCTCCTTCTTTGTCCCCACGCTCCCTCCATCCCTCTCCCTCATCCTTCTGGTGTCCCAATGCTCCGGAGCTCTGCGTTTCCAGGGCTCCAGGGCAGGCCTGTCCTGGAGTGCCGTGGAGCTGGGGCTGATGGAGCCACCACCACCAGGGTGGGAGGAGGAGGTGGGTGACCCATGCAGGGGGCGCTCAGGGCTGCAGGTCCCCAGAGCCTGCACCAAGGCCACCACCGCAGTGGGATCTGCGTGGGGGCTGGTGCTGAAATGTCTCAGAAAAATCGTGATTTCCCCTGCTCAGAGACTAGAGGGAAAACATGGCCCCAAAAGCCAGGCCAGGTGGTTAAGTGACTCCGCATCCCGCCTGCTTGTCCCTTTTGGGCTGTCTAACATCTAGAAGCCGTGCAGAGAGCAATTTGGGCAGGATTCGCTCCCACAATTACACTTGCATTGCCTTGTGCTTAGAGCAAATCTTTCAATGTACGTATCCGAAAGCAATCCTCTTACACGAATAGCTTTCAATTGTACAACTTAACACAAATCGCCGCAGTTACCAGGACGTGCTCTGTGTAAGGCGCAGCCAGGCAGAGCCGATTGCTGCTGGGCTTCACCCGTCAGCAGGCGGCAGAGGAGCTGGTGCTCCGGGCACACCGACGTTGCCGGGGTGAAGTTCTTCATCCAGGAGCTGCATGCCCGGCCTGAAGTGTCTGCTCTTAGATGTAAAGCAGATCGTCGCCCCCTGCGATGCTCGCGTGGGCTGGGGTTTGCGCGTTTTCCCCAGCAAGATGTGTTGGTATGGGATGTGCTCAACACGCTCTGCAAAAATAGGGATCATAGAATGGCTTGGGTTGAAAGGGAACTCAAAGATCACCTGGTTCCAACCCTTGCCATGGGCAGGGACACCACCCACCAGATCAGGTTGCCCAGGGCCTCATCTAACCTGGCCTTGAACACCTCCAGGGATGGGGCAGCCACAGCCTCTCTGGGCAGCCTGTGCCAGTGCCTCACCACCCCCTGAGTGAAAAATTTCCTCCTAGCCTCTAATCTAAATCTCCCCTCTTTCAGTTCAAAACCATTCCCCCTTGTCCTGTCATTATCTACCCGAGTAAAGAGTCCTTCTCCATCCTTTTTATAAGAACCCTTTAAGTACTGAAAGCCTGCAATAAGGTCTCCCCAGAGCCTCATCTTCTTCAGGCTGAACACCCCCAGCTCTCTCAGCCTTTCCTCACAGGAGAGGTGCTCCAGCCCTTTTGTCATCTTTGTGGCCCTCCCCTGGACCCACTCTAACAGCCCCGCATCCTTCTTGTGCTGGGGGCTCCAGACTTGGATGCAGTACTCCAAGTGGGGGCTCACGAGGGCAGAGTAGAGGGGTGCGATCACCTCCCTCCCCTGCTGCCCACTTCTCTGTTGATGCAGCCCAGGATGCAGTTGGCCTTCTGGGCTGCAAGTGTGCACTGCTGGCTCATGCTGACCTTTTCATCCCCCCAAACCCCCAAGTCCTTCTCTGCAGGGCTGCTCTCACTGAGCTCTTCACCCAGTCTGTCCTTGTGTGTGGGATTGCCCCAGCCCAGGTGCAGCACCCTGCACTTGGACTTGTTGAACCTCATTAGGTTCACATGGGCCCACTTCTCCAGCCTGTCCAGGTCCCTTTGGATGGCATCCCTTCCTTCTGGTGTATTGACTGCACCACTCAGCTTGGTGTCGTCTGGAAACTTGCTAAGGGTGCACTCGATCCCACTGTCTATATCGTTGATAAAGATATTAAACAGCACCAGTCCAAGAGCAGACCCCTGAGGGACACCATTTGTCACCGGCCTCCTCTTGGACACAGAGCCATTGACCACCACTCTCTGGGTGGTCTCTCTGGGGTCTCTAATTAAACGCGGTCCTTACCTTTCTGCCAGAGATTCGTAAAATATCCCGTTATGGGAAGACGTCTCCGAGGTCACAATTTCAGGATCAGCCCATCTTTTGCAGTTTTGCTGGTCTGTCGCTGTGATTAGTTCTGACCTGACCCATTTTCCGTGCCAGTCAGACGGCAGCCACTGCACTGCCACCAGGGCACTGGTTGGGGGGGGGTCCCCATCTTCCTCGCTGCCCCCAGGTGGCCCAGGAGCCTCCCAAGGGAATGACCTTGCTTTTGTTTTGGGGGATTTACCCAAATCCAGGGCACGATGTGCTTCGAGAGAGGAGGGTCTTATTGCTTCAACAGCCAGCCTGGAGGCTCGGGAGGTTTGATCCTAAAGGCAGACTGGGCAAAATGGATTTTAACCACTTAAAGCCCGGAGCAGAGGGGCTGTGGCTGAGTTTTGGGGTCCGGGCACTGAGCCCTGTGTCCCAGCTCCTTCTCCTGGTCCGTCCCATCCCTTCGCGGCGCAGGCTGGCATCCCTCCTGGCTGCTGCTGGCCCCTGACTCACAGCGTGAGTCATGTGATGGCTGCGTGTCGTTTCTTGAAGGGGATAAATCTATTTGTTTCCAAAAATCTCCAGCTGGAAAACATCCCCCAAACAGACAATTGTCATCCATCAGCTTTGTCTTCATCTGGCTCCCATCCTAAATCATTTACGATGTTAGAGCCACTATCGTGCCTTGAGGGGCGAGGAAAAAGGCGTCTGAATTAACTGAAGGAAGGGCATCTTTTTCATTTCATCAATTGCAAATCGAGTCGGGAGCTGGCGAAGGCTGCGGGCCCCGTGGGAGGGGCCTGGGCCCAGCGGCAGGACACGTGCTGCTCCAGCAGCTCGCTGTGAGGAAGGGGAGGGGGGGAAACTAAGCCTGGGGAAATATTTCAAGGAAGCCTTGGGTTTCTGGAGGTGGGAACCTTCCTGCAGGTGGGAGCCCACCGCGTCCTTCCCTCCTCCTCCCCAAACCCATCTCTGTCTCCATCCCACGCCAGGCAGCAAGCCCAGCTGCAGCAGGGGTGGAGGTGTCGGGGGGGTCTCATTTCCAGCAGCGATGGGACCTTCAGGTGGAGGTGGCACTCAGGGAGTGCCCACACCAGTCGTGACCAAAATCCAGGCGGCAGCAGCACGACTGAGGCCCATGAGAGCATTAAGCAGGAGCAATTTCATGTTTATGTATCTCACCAACCCCTTCCCCATCCCTGGTGCCTGCATCCCACCAACCCCATCCCCGTGTCTCCATCCCACCAGGGGCATCCTTCAGCTTTCTGGAGCTGGGCCACCACACCGGATTGTCTCCCCTGTGCTGAGACAAATCCTGCCCTCTGCCTTCATCCTAGGACAACCCCTCTTTGCTGTTATTTGGAAAGACCGAGGAAGACAAGGTCCTTCTGCCACTTGCACAGTGACCCCACGTTGTAAGCAATGCATCGGCTTTGCTCACAGGCCCTCCCAAAGGTGGTGCTGGGATGCTTTCCCATCCTAGGAGGTGCTGGAAAAAGCTTTCAGACAGAAGGCGAAGGTGGCCGCAACGTGCTCGGCAGTGTTGGTACTGGGAAAGGAAAACTGGAGGTGCTCTGGGGTGGGAGAGAGGTACAGGGTCCGTGCACCCCAAATCACAGAGGGTGGAAGTTTTCTCTCGGATATTGGATGCCTGTGGGGTTATTTTTAAGGGGGAAACATTCTGGTCTCTTTTCTGCAATGCACTGGGCATCCTGCAGGGCAGCATCTTGGGCGTTTGCAGGCGTGGTACCCACTGCCAGGAGCAAGCAGCTGGCTGCCATGGGGCATCAGTATCCTCTCCTCGGGGGAAGCCCCAGGCAGGGCTGGGGCTGGGCTGGGGAGGCTGCATGAGGGCCCTGGTGATGCACAGAGGCAGATGCAGGGAGCAGTTTTATTTGGTCCCATGATTTAAAGTGTCCTCCTCAGACGCTGCTGTTCGCATCGCACTGGAAATACTTCACTGTCGCAGCAGGCTTTTTTATTATTTTTACTAATTCTTCATTTTTTAACAAAAGTTTGCTGTGCATTCTCGATGCTGTTCCATACCCCGGCTGTGGCTCTCCCCGTGCTGCTTTCCACAGATGGGTGACCACCACATGTAAATCTGGGGGGATGCAATGGAAAAGATGCCCAAAACTGCTTGTTTGGCACAATATTATTGGCACAAGAGGCTTTGCTATGGCAGAAACAATCTCCAGCGGCTGATCTCTTGCCCCAGCTGCGGTGGGTCCAGGCTTCCAAACTCCGTAAAGCTCAGACCTGGTTTTCCAGGAAATTTGCATCTCCCAAGAGATATTACTACATTTTTTGTTGTTTTATTTTCTCTTGCCCTTTTCTTCACCTTTTTATTTTTAAAGAAACAAAGTAACTAAAGGTGTTCCCCCCCCCCTTTTTTTTTTTCTTAATCTGTTTTTTTGAATGAGGAAGGAAACCTCAAGGCATTCACAACCTAAAAATAAACGTTTGGACTGGAAGATAGCCTGGAATTGGTCTTTCCTCATGGGTGGTATCTGCTTTGCCGATCTGGTGTTTTCAGGCCTCCCCCTCCCCTTTCAGGGCCCACTGGGTTGGGTGAATGGGGGCAGCTGCTCCCCTGCTCCCCATCACACCACAGCTGGCGGCATCTTCGAATGCAACTTCCTGAACCAAAACGATACTTTTCAGGTTAGATCAAAATCAAAGAGAAAACTTGCAAGGAGTCATTCCTATCATTACAACAAAACAAAACAAAACCCCTTGAAAATATTCAGAATGTCAGCAAATGTCAACACTCACTTGACAAAATGTGGTTAACTGCTGATATCCCCCAAAATGTGGTGGTGTTTTTTATTTTATTTTATTTTATTTTATTTTATTTTATTTTATTTTATTTTATTTTATTTTATTTTATTTTATTTTATATTTTATTTTATTATTATTTTTTTTTCTATGATGGAGCCAGCTGTGCTGTGGGTTACTCCAGAATTCGCTCTCCCCCCTGCTACCCAAAGCATCAGCTGGTTCAGCTCCCAAAGCCAGCTGAGGACAAGCCCCTTGTTTGCAGGGGGACTTTAAAGCCATCGTGTGCCCCAGAGGGGTGGCTGTGGGGGACAAGGGGAACGTCTCTTTGCCCCCACAAACTCCTCCACCCACCGCCTCCACCCTGCCACTGTTGCCCACAATTTTCCTATGGCCAGGAGTTTTGGGGATGCTGCTGCTGACATAACCCTCACTGCTGGGGCAGCCACCTGGGAGCTCAACCCGCTGCTGCCTTGCTGGATTTCCTCCTCTTTGCCAGGGGCTCAGATGAGATCAGCTGTTTAAATCATCTTAGCGCTAAATACGTGTTATTTGGAAAACAGAGAGCAAGCATCAAAGCCGTGAATAATTAGCTGTTAAATGCTGCCTTCGCTTGCGGTGGATCGCCCCAGGAAATGTGAAGCTGCTTGTCAAATTATCCGCAGCCCCCTGAGCTGCTGATCTGTCATCCCCAAGCCTGCTTCATGCTGCTATTTCTACTTCTCTTCTCCAAAAGCCAAAAAGCCACCAGGGCTGGGGGTCGGAGACCCCGCAGGGGCGTTGACATGGAGCTGCTGGCGTTGGCATCACAGCTTTGGGCTCTAGTTCCTGCCTTCCCTTCCTGAATACCCGACACAAAACACGTCCCCGTGCTTATTCTCAGTTTTAATTCCTCACCTCTTGTAGCTGTTATTCCCTCCCCGGCTGTGTTTGGCAGCCCACAGGGACAGGGTGTCCCGGGAGGCTGCAGCCTCGGCAGTTCCTGGGGTGCTCCTGCCTGACCCCTGCGGTACCTGCCCAGCAAGGTGACAGTAACATGCTGCCGTGTGACCCATCCTGTCTTGCTGGGAGCGGGTTTAGGGCTTTCAGTCAATGGTCAGCGTTGGTCTGTTCTCACTAAATGTGCTCAGGCAGGCAGCTGACGCCACGCTCTCTGAAACAGGAGCCAAAGATGGGTGAGGGTACAACTGCCCACGTGGTATCAAGGCTGTCCCAAATAAAAGCGAAATAACCCTACTGGAGATTTTAAAAAATAAAAAACACAGATCATGTGTCATTTAAGGAGGACCTGCAAGTTCTTTTTAACATGAAATAGGCTAATTTATACAAAGAGAATTAGTTGTGGCTTACAGCTTCTCTTTGCCCTTTTGGGTCACATTTTTGGCCTCAGATTCCGCCTCCTGATAACACAGCAGAGACCCTCCTTGAGCGCTGACCATGAATCTTTGTTTTGACTCAGGAGCTTCTCCTGGAGGACCCCCATAGGCATCTGTCTTGGCAGCAGCACCCAGACGAGCACCAGGGGTTCTCGCACGGGGACAGCTCTTCCAGCCTCCAACACCTGCCCCCATCTCCCCTTGACTGCAAGCCAGAGAAGTGAAGAGCCAGGTTTTTGAGACCTGGCATTGAACTCGGACTTGATACTTGCGGCATTGGTGGTGTTTGGCATATTTCAGCACAATGTGAGGTACATGGTGGGTTTTCTCGTGTGCTTCTTTTCCTCCCCAGCAGCCCACCCCCTGAATGATACAACGCATCGTCCCTGTATTATAGAAATCCAGTCTCCGGAGTAATTTAGAAGGAAAAAAAGTGGTGAGCTTTGCAGGCAGGGACTGAGGCTGCAAAACGAGGAGGGCTGTGTTGGGCTGGGGCATTAGCATTTTACTAATAAAATATTGCTCATTGGTGACAAGCTTACAGCATTAGAAGAAAAGCTGCTCTGAGCTCCGCTGGGCTTACGCAGATGGCGCCAAAATAGCTAATTTTGACTCCTAAACTCCGCTCAGAACAAAGCATTTTAGTTTATTTAAACAAATAAGCTATGAAAGCTGCTAAACACCTTGGAGAATGAGCAGTGAGAAAGCCAGGCCATGAAAAGATGTTAATAGCCAAGTTTATACCCAACAGTTTTGAGCCCTGCTCGGAGGGACAGGGGTTGGGGCTGGGCTTTGCTCCTGGTGCTCTCCATTCCATTAGAGCCCCTGGGGCTGTGGGGCAGAAATGCCCCTGTCCCGTGGGAGCTGTCAGCTGCCAGCCAGGCTGCCGTGAACCTGCAGCTTCTCCAAGGCCTGCAGATGCCGACTTGGGAAAGGAGAAAACGTGTGGAGATCAATATTGTCACCTCCTCTGCTCCGGCACCATGTGTCACTCGGAGAGCATCGCCGCCTTCCCTCTGACACCTTTTGGATGTTTTTAAAATGTCAGGGGCAAAGTTGGATGCTCAAAATCCCTGTAATAAACCCAGCTGGTTTGTCTCATGGAGGTGCCCCATAAGGCAGGTTGGCACAGGGACAAGCCACAGTGGGCTGAGCATGGCCAAGGTGGTCCCCTGCTGCTGGAGGGGGGCCCAGGCTGTGGTCAGGGACCTTTGTCCCTAAACTCTGGCACTGGGACCGAGCCTGTAGGGGCTGTCGTCGCGTCTCAAACCTAGATGTGTCCCTCTGACATGTCGGGATGGCCGAGCTAACAGCATGCTCACAGCTTAGAGGGCACAAAAAGGCCTTCAAAACATTTTTGGCTCATTTCTAGTCCTGTTTGTTTTCAGGTGAAGGCAAGGGGTTCAAGGCTGCAGGGGTTTTGGGGCTCACCTTGCAAAGGTGCTCTGTGCTTGGAGCAAAGCCCTCCCTGAGATGGGGACCACCATGTTCCCAGGCTTCCCTGGCCCTGGAGCTCCCTGCAAAGTGGGCTGGAGAGCAGATGGGGACACCATGTCTTTCCCTCCCCACTCTTTGAGTCTGCCCAAAGCAGGACCAGATGGGTCCCACCAGCCTCGGTGAGAGGTTAATGTGAGTTTAAAGGCAAGGATGTGGGTTTTCAACAGTACGAAAGCAGCAAATTAACAAAACGAGGGATAACCCCTGCTGCTGGGTTTCCAGGCCATAATTCTGCACTGATCCTGGGTATGTGTAAAGACAGCAAGGTCCATCTGCCTGCTGTTTTTGAAGGGAGAAGGTGAAACCAGCTTGAAACCAGATGAAATGGGAGCTGGGTCCCACCACCCTCCCTGGCTCTGACACCCTGCTGCAGGACAGGGCTTCCTCAGGTGAGCTGGGCTGGCAGGCACCCTGCTGCAGCTTAAGAACAGCTTCTCTCTACGTTTTTCTTTCTTTATCTTTTCCTGAAGATTTCAGGAAGACTCACACCAGGAATACCCGCAGGGGCGGTGAGGGAAGCATGGCTGGAAGCATTGCGTTCGGGGCTCCCACAACACCACGCATGGGAGACTTGTGCTTAACCAAAACTTCAGCATTGCAAACTCCCGTAATTGGTTGGTAACATCAAATCTACAGGAGCAGACGTGCTTATAGGTGGTTGCAGTGTGTTTGCTGCTTCCCCAGCAGCTCCTTGAGGGCCCTTCAGGCGCGGAGCTGGCAGCACCACACGTCCATCTCCATCTGCCTTCATGCGCTGCGTACAAGTTGGACGCTTCGAGCAGCAAAACCCACTTGGATCCTGCAGTTATTTTCACATAGGGTCCACTTTCTGCAACTTGTGCTCTCCCAAGTGTGCGTTACCAGGCATACCCCACGCCCATGAAAGCCACTCTACTAAGCGGAAGCTGCAGCGTGGCAGGCGATGGGCTCTGGAGGAGGAAAACCAGCTGTGGGTGATTTCTCTACAGGTGGACCTGGTTTGCTGGGGGGGGGGGGGGGAGGGGGGCTTGGCAAGGTTATAGAAGCCACTGGGGCTGCCTAGAAGGAAGGAGGCTGCTTTCAACTTCCAAGGCAGTCTAGTGAGCATGGGAGATGTGATACTGAAGGATACTTGTAGATGGTGCCTGCGGTGAGTTGTGCAGCCTGGTGGGACCAGGGATGGGGGTATGCTGCCTGTGGTGCTGTGCTGGTGGGTTTAACAGTGAATGCAGCTGAGGGAGCCTTTGACTGCGTTCTGGGGGATGTGTGAGCCCAGGGCTGCCAGCAGCTCTTTCCTTGTTCTGGTGCTCTACAGCATTAGCAAAATTCTTGTTATAATAGAAAAACAGGAAATAAAATAAAGGGGAGAGTTGGGGGGGATGGGGACACCACTGTGTTCCCTTCTTAATCTGCTCTGGCCTCTCAGAGGCCCAAAAAATCCTCCCCAGAGACTTCTGCATCCTGGCTGGGCAAAGCCTCCGCTTTAGGAGGTGCTGGTGGATGCAGGCAGAGCTCCCCCTTCCTAGCAGCAACACCCAGCCTCTAGGCTCTTTGCTGCTGGTTCATCACCACACTGGGGTGATCGAGCTGGCATGGGTTGAAAGGGGGACTTCGGTTGCGTGAGGCTCACAGGTGGATAAAACCAGTCTTTAGTTCAGGTTCTGGTGGGGCATCCCACAGCCTGTTGGGAGCCCCTGCATGGAGCAGGGTCCTGGGTGTGCTGCTCAGAGCACCGTGGGCTGAAGGGAAGAGAGTGTTACAGCTCCAGCATCCCCTCTTACCAAATCCTTCCTCTTCCTGCGTTAGAGCCTGGCATGCTGCGTGCTGGGGGGCATCTGCACTCTGAGGTGGGCTGGCTGGAGCTGCCAGACACATGCTCTGCCTCCCCAGAAAAGTCAAAATCTAGAGGGATATTACTGTATTCAAGCTCTCATTCAGCCCTCCCACCCCTGGCACTGCTTCATCTCATCTCACTGGTCCTCCCCCTGCCTGATCCAGGTGCTCGTGCTCCTCTCACCTGTATGAGCGCGATGCCAATGGTGGGCTCTGGGGGTTTTGTCCTGGGTGTGAGCAATCACCCCTACCCTGAGGACTGGCAAGGTAGGGGTGCTGCCTGCCCCCAGTGATGCTTTGGCCAGCCCGGGGCAGCAGGGGCTCTGGGGGCTCTTTGCCCTGTCCCCTTGACACAGGCAGTGGCTGGGCACGGGACTGAGAGCTGCTTTGGCAAGCACAGGAAGGGCCCCTGCACTAAACTGACAGCTCTTGCAAAACCTGGCCCAAATTCTGTGTCTGGCAACACATCAGTGCTGGCAATACTTTCAGTGGGGGGGGGGGGGGGGGAAGAGGCAAAATTGCCAATATTTATATTAAAAGCTTGAGTTTTAGACAATAAAATTTGTAGGTAAGTGTTTCTTTTCTAACTTCTGTCTGGCCAGCCTGTCTCAGGTATTTATTTCCTGGCTATTACTGTAATAACCAAGTGCATCAAAACGATGATTGTTCATAATTGTAATCCTGTGAAGCTTCACTAAAAAACAAATGAGCTCTGTACAGCCAGCTGTGTCTTTATGAAGTGGTCTTGGATGGGTTTATTTAAAGCCATTTTTCACATTACTTTTATAGCCGACCTCTTCAGAGTGAGGACGCGTCAGTAGATTTTATATCAGCGCTGGCAGCTGCTACCAGGCACCCAGTTTGACCCTGCGGGGCACTGGGCTGCCTTTGGAGGAGGCTTCGTGTGCCCCCCTGATGGGAACAGAGCAGAGAGCGATGGGGCAGGGGTCCCCCAATTGCAGCTGAAATTGCAGATTAATTTGAGCATTGGTTTTGTTGTGAAGGGGGTGTGGGAAGTGTTCGTTTGCCAGATCCCTGATGGACTGAGTCCTGTGCCGTACCTAAGTTCACCAGCGCAGTGGGTATTCATTCTTTGGTTATGTTTCTCCTCCCTGTTTTCTCTTTCCTCCTCCAAGATTAAATGGTGAACACAGGGAACATCCAGGCCCTTTTGAAGGATCCTTGCAAAGCTCTGATCTCTTCAAAGCCCCTGTTTGATGTCTGTTTTAAAAGACGCTGTGAAGGTTTCCTGATGCAGCCTGTTGCAGGTGGATGTCCGTGCAGTGCTGCAGGGGTCTCTGCTGCAGGAAGGGGAGCTGGGGATGCTGGGTTAGGCGTGAGCCAAGCCATCACCTTGTGTCACAACTGTTAACCCAAGAAAAACAATAGGAGCCTGAACCTGCCACCAAGTCTTAGTTCATCCCCAGCAGATGAACTCCATAAATCATTTTGGTCTTGGAAATCCTCTCTGGGAGGTCTGGATGTTCATGGGGTGGACTGGGCTCCCAGGAGTGCCGGGAGCCTTGGAGGGCCACAAGGAAAAGGTGTCAGGTAGTGGTCACCACTCGTATCTTGCCCTTGTATCCCACTCCCAAACTGCCTGAGGCTGGCAGTGACCTCTGGGTCCTTCTGGTCCAACCCTACTCCAGCAGGCCACCCAGAGCAGGGTGCCCAGAACCGCCCCCCAGTGGCGTTTGAAGATCCCCAAGGAGGAGACTCCAGCACCTCTCTGGGCAGCCTGTGCCAGTGCTCGGTCACTGCACAGCACACAAATGCTGTCTGGTGCTCGCAGGGAGCCTCCTGTGCCCCTGTTCGTACCCACTGCCTCTGGTCCTGGCACTGGGCACTGCTGAAAGGAGCCTGGCTCTGTCCTTTTTGCATCTTCCTGTCAGGTATTTATGGACATTGATGAGGTCCCCCTGAGCCTCTCCTTGTAGGAGAGGTGCTCCTGTCCCTTCAGCATCTTCATGGCCTAAATGCCTCCTTGCTTCCTGGTTTGCAGCAGGAGGAGAAGGAAAGAGGCTCTGCAGGGGATGCCTGCACAAGGGCTGTTGGTGCCATGGCAGAGGATGTGGCTGCAGGACTGGGGCTCAGCATTTTTGGGAAAATCTGGGGTTTCCTTACAGATCCATGGAGCATTTACAAAGCTCCTGGTGCTCACTGTCCCTGTTGCAGGTTCAGCACTGCTGTGATGCTGCAGTGCAGACTCGTGACCAGAGAGCACCGGCGTGCTCCTTTCCTGGGTGTGATGTGCAGTGCACCACCGAGCAGCACGTCCCTTATTGAAAGCCCCACAGTGACACATGCAAACATTGCCATTCACGGTCTGAATCCCACAAAGAACAGCTACCAGCAGTGTAAATGATTTTCTTGCTCTTAACAATTTTGTAGCCTCAGATCCTAAATCTTGGCCTATGGATGAAGGATTGGTTTTGCAGGAGCACCTACAGCGATGAACTGCTTGACATGTGTACCAAATTTCAAACTGACTTAAGTTGTTCCCTTTGTACATAAGTGCTGAAATCACATTAAATGTCCTCATTCTGCTGCCATCGTCAGAGGGTTTTAAGATACACTTGGATAAAGCCCTGAGCAACCTGGTCTGACCCCATGGCTGGCCATGTTTGAGGGAAAGATTGGGCTGGAAACTTCCACAGGTCCCTGCCAACCCCAAGTATCTGATGACCTTTTCATCCAAGGGCAGGGTTTTGCTGTGTGCCATCCAAAACAACCACCTCTGGTACTGAGCCCTCCACTTCCCCCACAGCCAGGATTTAGCAGTGGTTTGGCTCCTTGTGTTGGGACACAATGGGAGGCATCACAAGTCCTTCCTGCATCCTTCTGCAGCAAGGGCAAAGCAGGCTCTGCTTCTTGCACCATAGAGCCACCAGAAAAAAAATCATTTTTTTTTCCATCATCTTGGTTGGCTTTGGGTGAACTGGGGGGGAGGTCTTTTTCTTTTTTTTTGAATCGTTATCAAAAATCAATCTTTTTCCAATTATTTCTATATTTAATTAGCAAATATCCAATTATATAGGGATAAAGAAATTGTCTCCCTCAGCAAACCTACTTTTCTTTTTCCCTAAGGAGAGGAGAGGTCTTCCCTCAGGATTATGTGATTAAATAGAGGTTTAGAGGAGAAATCTTGCTTTGTTACTCACTTAATCTCAAATCCTCTCAGAAGTGAACCACACTTTACAGATGATGAGCAAGGGATCTGCGGGCTGATCACCTGCCTGGCTTGGGCTTGGCTGCCTGGATGCAGATGTGAGCCTCAGCCCGGATTGGCCTTTGGCAAAGGGTCTCTGAGCAGTCCTGGCTTCCTTCCCTACAGCTGCCCACCCCTGCCTTTCTCCTGAGATCCGCTTTGAAGCAGCAGGATGGGTCCTCCCTCCTTCGGTGGCGTTTTGAGCCTCATGTGGAGCCCAAAGACATCACCTCCAAGATGTGCCCAAGCATTTCAGATGCATGAGGGCTGTGGGAAATACAATTAGATAAGGTCAATTCAACCCCAGAGGCATCTTGACCCCATCTGTCATCACAGAGGCAGGGAAGGCCCCTCTGGGCAGTGAGTTTAAGATCTTCAATGAAGGAAGATTGCCCATGGCAAAGTGTGGTGTCCATGCTCCCTGCAGCTAAGTACTCAGAAAACCACTTTGCCTTTGGAAGGAAGGGTGAGGTGTATCTCCGTGTTTTTCTCCATCACTCCTGGTCCTTTCCTTAGCCTCTTACTGCATCTGAAATATCATCACATTGGGATGGAGAAAAACATTGATTTCTGGTCACTGTGGATGTGGTCTTGGTTTATGAAATTCAAAGTAAGGGGTGGATCCCCACTGTGTTTGGTGTGAGCATCATATTTTAGAGGGTTGAAAAGCTCCAGAAGCAGTTTTCCCCCAGTGCTCACCCTAAAAGAGCAGAGCTGCTAACAGAGGCAGTCATGGCTCGTTGGAGGAAAGGAGCAGCCTGTGCTGCTGTGGGTCTGGGGCAGATGTAGCGGGCTGGGGCTGGAGGAGGCAGGACCCCCTCACCGCTGGAAGTGCAGGCTCCTGCAGCCTACAGGCACCACTGCTTGTGGTGTGAGCAGCACAGAAATGCTCCTGCCCTGTGATGGACACAGGGAAACAGCTGGAACAATGGCTCTGTACTGCTCTGTAAACCAAAATGGGGTTTGCAGCAGCTGAGGTGAGTAGAAGACACGTCAGTAACCAGGCAGTGCTGCTTTCCTCAAAAACAATCCCTAACATTTTGGGTTGACCTAGCTGAAGTGATGCTGCCACACCAGAACATGCCTTCGGGCAGGGAAAAGGCACAAGAGCTTGGAAAATGTGCATACCTGCCTTATATATGTATCTATCAGCTCTAAAAGGCACAAGACCTACTGATTTTCTCCAACAAGCCCTCTGAGCTACTGGAAGGCAGCAGAGCTGGTGGAGAGAGGAATCCACTGCATTAATTTATTCAGTACAGGTAAAAAGTGTCTGAAAAGCTGTTACACGTCTCCCCAGCAATAGCTTGGCGTGCTCTGCCTCTAAAATGTTACATGCACTCATGGCTGGATGACAAAAGCACTGAGAAGCACTATTCCTGTGTGCTCACCTGGCGAGAGCACCGGGGAGAGCAGCACCTGGGGTGGGCAAGGGGCTGTGCCTGGTGCAAGGAGGGGGCAGCAGCTCTGCCTCCTCCTCTCACCAGCGAGAGGCCAAATCCCCCACTGTGAGCTCTCCCAGCAGCTGGTGGTACTTTCTCCAAAGCTTTTACCCTTTTAACTGCTGCCAGAAATGGGAGATGGGACTTTAACAGGCTTCTGTAGCTGATAAGAAATCTGAGGAGTTTCACGAATGTACTGGAAAGCCCTTCCCGAGATTTTAGTTCTGGGCTTGCGTTTGTCTTTCAGTTCACGTTACCCAAGACTGTCATCTATGTTCAGAAGAAAGCTCCTTTGGGGAATTTGAGGGAGTGTTTCGGTGTGTTGAGCTGTCAGCTGTAATGCAACAAGCGTGGCAGATGCCACCAAAGAAGGACTTGGGTTTTCTGGCAAACCTTCACTGCAGATTTAAGTGGGAGCACAGGGAAAGAGAGGAGAGGGACTGAGCTACCCCAGAGCCAGGTGTTGGCTGATCCCCAGCCAAGAGCTGGCAAACAGCTGAGAATTGCAATAGGAATACTCAAGGTGGAAACATCAGCACCTGCTGTGACACACCTCTGCGGTGGACATGCTGGTACCTAACATCCTTGTGTTGTCCTGTCCCCTTCCATTACCCGCACACTAGTGCTGGCAGACACCACTAAGCAGTGGCTCACCCCTCTGAATGATCCCCTGGGGCCAGGCTGTGGTTGTTAAAGCCACATGGATATTTCATAAGGCTTGGTGAAAGGTGCGTTGAGGCTGCTTTCCTTCCCTCTGCTCTTCCACCGCTGTGATGTTCCCTGCAAGGCTGCGGGCAGCAGCAGAGATGGAAAAGTGTGTGTGTGAGTGCAAATCAAGGCAGGAGGAGAAAAAGGAGTCGAATGAGATGTGCACGTCCCTGAAGTCTGTGCTAAAAGAAGGCAGTAAGCTGGGATGAATGATGCATAAGATAAAAAGCCTGGGGACAGAGGGGAGGGGAAAAGAAAGATGTACAAAAGGGGAAAAAAAAAAAGGGGGAAAGAGAGAAAAGGGAAAGAGCCATAAAGGCAGGGATGTCATTCAACAAGGCATGTTTCATGTTTGTAAGAAAAACAAATCCACAGTACACAGCTAAAAACCTCACGGCAAAATTAAAGTGAGCCTCGGGGAACATCTTGGTGGTGATGGGGAATGGTGTGAGGGTCCTCCCTGCTGTTTGCAGTGGTTTTGCATAAACCAAAGTGAGCAGCAGCTCTGATGAGACCCACATGGGCTCCCCTGCCCCTGGAATGTGCCAAGCCCACCCTCATTTAAATGGTATTGGTCTGTGACAGTGGGAAGAGAAAGGCAAAGCAGAGGTAACCATGTGCCCTGAAGCTCTCAAGAACAGCTAAATCGAAAATGCTTAATCATATCGGTAGTTAATGATATGTGTGTGTAATGCAGAAATCAGTGCAGAAGAAGGGGCTTGGGGAAGGGCTCTCCAAGTCACTTCTCCTTGAAGGCCATACACAAACAGGATGCAGGCGGATGAATGTAAGGGGAAGCAGATTGCAAGGCAGAGCAGATGCCTGCAAGAGAGCGGTGTGCCCCCAAAAGTGAGACAAAAGAAGGGAGCAGGGGTTGGGGTGGCTGCACACAGGCCCCCTGCAATAGCACACAGCAGGACATGGGGCTGGTTTTGCTCTGGAGCAATGGGCTGGGGGGATCTGGTTTAATGAAAAGCCAAGCTGGAGGGAGGAGAGATGGTCCTGGAGCCAGGGGAGAAGATGGCCAAGGGGAGGAGAGGGAGAAGCAGTGGCTGCCCTTCCACGGGCACAGAGATGCTTGGTTTAGAGGGATGTCTGGAGACGAGGCTGTAAATCTGGTGTGCATTGCAAGCAGAAGCAAGCACAGCACGTTCATCACACCCCTCACTGTGGTGCAGTAGCTATTCTGCCATGGCTGGTACTTCCCCCACTGTCCATGCTGATATCTGCTGTCTCCAAAGGGTTAATGCAGCTCCTGCAGTGTTCTCAGCAAGGACCCTGTGGGTGGAGGCTGGGGGGTTCTTGTGGCTCCTGCTGCAGGTGGGATTCCAGGGCCAGCTCACACCATCCAGTTTGCTTGGGCAGCTGTGCCCTGCAGCTGAGGGAATGGCCCCAAAGAAGCCTTGCTATGAAATTTTAAAACCCTTATACCAATTTTATGCAGCTGACCTTAGCACTCGCTGGTCATCATCGATTTATTCTGCTGACGTTAAACCTGTAATGTTAAAACCAGGCTTTGGGAGAAAGGTCTTTGCTTCCAGTGATGATGTGTGAGCTGGGTGGAGAGAGAAACACCGCACTGATAGTGTCTTTCTTCCTCCTTCCTGACCACCCATTTAAGCTTCTCCAGACTCCTCTGACATTGAATTCCCCTTGGTAGTAGCTGCATAATTCCTTGTATGGGGTGGATGGTGCCCAGCATTTGCCATCAGAGCATCTCCCTGACCTGGGAAACTTGCTTTGCAGCACAGCATCTGTGGGTCCTGCTCCCTCCAGGACCTTCACACCTGGGTCTGCATTTTGGAGGTGAGAAGGAGGGGATGTGCTCAGGAACATGAGCACCCTTCCCAAGCCTGATCCCCACCAGCCTCATGCCAGTGGGTGGAGAGGAAGACCCCACTTCACTGCCCTGTGCAGGTTTTCAGGCAGCCAAGGGCAGTTTTCTCTTTCCTTGCCCTTGTGTTCCCGTGCCAGGGGCTGGGTTGAGGCTAGGTTGTGTTGGCCTAGCGCTCATGTCCTGGTTTGCACGTCCCAGGCTGTGCCCATCCCCTCCTGCCTGCTCTCTGCATGGGTCTGCTCCACCGCCTGCCTTCTCTTGGCTGTAACTATTAATGATGTGAGTTAAGTGGTGTTAAGAGACTGCATTAATTATTAAGTAGTTCCTCAGCAGGCTTTTTCTCTAGGAAAGGACTGTGGCATACAGCATCTGTACCTTTATTTTGTGGAAGCTGTCTGTGTGCACTGAATTTTCCAGGAGCTCTTGTAGTCTTTGTGAAATGGGTGAGCTTTCACTGGGCATATGTTTGGGGTACCAGAACATGTTCTGCAGAAATTAATAAAAAAAATTAAGCTCACCCCCAAGACCCAGGTCCAAAATGCAGACAGGCTGCAATGGTGGCTTGTCCGGAGCCTCCCCTTCAGTATGACCTGTAATCTTTGATTAAAAGTACGTAGTCCCTTCTGACAATGCCCACAATCCCTTTGACGTGGGCTTTGCAGTGTCTCAAAGCTCAACTTTGCAGAGAGTTTCAGAAGCTGTGTGTTATCTGGTGAAGTAGCACTTCAGTTAATGTCACAGGAAAATTTCAACAAAAAACAGCCACAGAAAGGGGATGGTGAGGAAAAAAGGGAGTGAGTTGTTTATCATTTGTAATTCTGAAAGAAAGAATCAAGCTTAATCCCTGCATTTCATTCTTCACGCTGCAATTTGGTAAATACCAGCAGTTTTGGAAAGTTCACATTTTTCCGTATCTTTATTTGGAGAGGGGAAAAAAAAAGGCTGGTGTCCCTTTGTCCTCTGCTTCAGTTCTTTGTGAAAAACACATTAAACCTAGAAAGGTCAGATTTTCAAAAGTGTATAGTGCACACTCTGCATGTTGATCATCTGGCCGTGAGCTTCCCAACGGAGGTTGGGGGCACTGCTTGCAATGCTGAGGCTTATTTTGGTGGGAGCAGAGATCTCCAGGAACCCTGCCCACCAGTGCCTGCTGCCATCTTTGCCATATGGCCCAAGAGGAAAAATGCCTATGGCCCTGCGTGTAGAGGCTGCCTGCAGCTACTAAGAAATATTTTATTTTTCAGGAAGAACCCTGCCCTTCTGGTAAACTCATGCAGCTGAATCCATAATTCTCCAAAATCTGTCTTTTGATGTGCACACAGCAGTAGCAACTGAGTCTATGTCTGCAGATGTGTCCAGAGGTCTGAAGGTCCAGATACTAACTTTGTGGAGTCCTCTGCCTCGCCATCAGCCCAGCCAGTGTAGAGGAGCTGAGCAGATAGCCTCATGTTGACCTGTCCCTCAGCATCACTTCAATAAGCTTAGAAGACCTTTGCTGATAACCTCACGCTGGCGTGTTCTCTGAAATCCAACCAAAAAAAAAAAAAAAACAGAGAGGAAAAACTCTGGTATAGTCTGAGATTTCTAAAAAAGATGGTTTACTGGTAGCGAAGGGTGGAAATTTATTCTGGGTAAAGAAGTGCAGACACCTTACCCTGAGCAGCTGGGACTCCACAGCACCATGTGGGGATGTATCAGGATAGGAGGAAATGGCCTTAAGTTGTGGCAGGGGAGGTTTAGGTTGGATATCAGGAAAAACATGCACTGAAAAGGTTGTGAAGCATTGGAACAGGCTGCCCAGAAAGTTGTTGAGTCACCATCCCCGGAGGTCTTCAAAAAAAAGAGTAGATGTAGATCTCAGTGACAAGGTTTAATGGTGGACTTGGCAGTGCTACATTAAAGGTTGGACTAGATGATCTTAGAGGCCTTTTCCAACTTATATGCTTCTATTTCCAAACTCAATGGTTTGGGGACGGCTTGATATTAACTTCATCTCCTACCAGACACAGTTCTCTTACACACATACAAAAGAACAATTAAGCAGAAGCAAGGAAAGAGGTACTTTGAAAGTACTTAGTGTCATGTTTGAACTCAGCTTGGAAGAAATCCTTTTTTGATGTGAACTCCTTCTCCAGCCCCACAGCATCCCACCAGCCCTTGCAGGTGGACAAGAGCCAGATACTGTTGTGAGAAATGCAGCTTCAATCAGGGCTGAGCCCTTCCAGCCCCATCTAGAGGGGTGTAAAGGAGCTGGGAAGAACAAACCCCAACAATAAATAGCCTCCCACCAACTCGCAGGTGTTCGTTGCAGGGTCGTTTGTAATCCTCTGCCAATGCCACTGGTGGTGGTGAGGTAGGGAGGGTGACAGCTAAGTCATTAGCACCCTTGGGAAGTGCCATCCAACATCTCCGTGCCTCAGATTTCCTGTGGCAGCTGTAAACCCGCTGGCATAACCCTGACACACAGACCACAGCGATTGCTGCTGCCTGGAAACAGGAGGAGGAAAACAAATCCCACAGGAGAAGAAATTGCACCGTGTGATCCTTAAAATACCATGAGGTGCTCTTCTCCCTGTGTTTTGAAGTGCCTCGCTATTACTAGTGAAGACATGATTGCAAATGGCAGCGATCCTTAGGAGAGACCTTCGCTGTGAAGTCTGTGCCTTTCTCCACCTGGCCCTTGGCCAAGCTTCGTTTGCTTTCCTTTTTAGCACCTTGTGCTGTAGACCCATTGTACCTGTAATGGCTGCAAACTCTTTTTGACCTAGGCATGTCGTGACCGAGACCTTTGGTCTCACATCTCTGCTGTGAGTGTTTCTCCTTGCCCTTGTGTTGAGCATGCCCGGACCCCGGGCTGTGTGCTTCAGGTGGAAGGAAAAGCTGGAGCGCAAGGTAAGGCACTAGGGTGACCTTTCCTCCATGATTGTGGACATCCCTGCTGCCCGGGTTGGCATTGCAAAGCCTGGAGCTGGCTTGTGGTATCTTCTGAGGCCATGGGGACTGGTTTTAATGACCCAGGAGGAGCTGCTTCTTCAGGCTGCTCAAGGGGAGAGCTTCCCTCAGCCCCAGCCACGCTGGTTAATAAGCATAATCTGGATGTGAGGTGGGAAGGATCACTGTGGTCCCCAAGCAAGAGACCAGCAAGCCTGGAGAGCAACAAAGTGCAGGATATGGAGTTAAGACATGTAGATGTTTTTGTAGTACCTTTTGAGACAAGGAATCCCCAGGCATCTCCCCTCATGACAACTGGGGCCCCGGTGGGTGCCCTGAATTTGGGAGAGGTTGGAGAGACAGGTTCACTTCACTGCTGGCACTGCCCCCAAGATGAGCCCAGGGGATGTCTGCTGTGAAAGTGTGTAACTGGGCACAGATCCATGGAAATCCTCCCTGGTGCCCCTCCAGGTTCCAGGAATTTCCAGCTCAGGAGCCAACTGCACCAGAAAACTTTCCATGTGTGCACAGTGCAATCCAATGCATTTCTTCTCTGCAAACTTGCCCAGCCTCCCTTTAAACAAAGTCAAATTTTAGCAGCATTTTGTTGGAAGACTGGGATTGGTGGCACTGATGAGCAGCATCACCAAATTTCACTGCATCTTCCACTGACTTGTTCCACTTTTATTCCCATTAAAGCATGGGACTCTTTTGCACCGAACGCTCTCCCACATCAAATGTCTGCACCAGGACCCATGTGCATGTGAACAACTTAATCCCTACATCTGCTTTCTCACTGCCAGTGAGAATGGGGGTGGGGAAGGCAGTTTTTGAAGTGAAAGGCCTTTCCGAAGGGACTGAAAGGGGGAAAGAGGCTCAGCTTTGGGTCTGTGTGACACTGGTCATGCTGTTAGCATCCTACGAAAGCACAGAAAAATTCCCAGTGACCGTATCTGATGGTGAGTAGGAAGCAAAATAACACATCTGCTGTTCGTGGGATTGAGGCCTGAACCTGAGAAACTGTGAGCATCCCCAGGGTGAGAAGTATTCAATACCTATTCAATATCGCACTGATGCGATCCCTGCACCAGGGATGAAGCTGCAGTCCCCTGCTCATGCTTTCCCTGGCACCTTCCCAGCTTTCTGCTGTGGGCTTTGAAGCTCACAAAAACTCATCGGTGTTATAGAGGGTTTCCTAAATGGGTACAAACCATTTTTTTTTCTCCCTATGGAAGCCTTCCAGTTTTGCAACACTGAAAGTCTTTGTTGGATTACAGTATTTTTTTGTGCATTATGTGTTTTCAGTTATTACTTCAATTATTTTACTTCCTCTGCAATTTACTTTCATATTTTATTCTATAATGGTCTTGCTGTGCCTAAGGATCTTTTCAGCTCTAATAATAATTGTAGCAGTAATAGTATAAATCATCTTGGTGCTACCTGCATAGCAGGTAAAGATGCAGTTTGTATCTTTAATAACAGAGCTACATGGATCAAATGGGGTGTTTTGACATCTTTTCCTTTTACTTCTCAAAGGAGAATTGCCAGGTATATCTGCCATTCCCAAATACACGCCAACCCAGGTAATTCAGCATGTCCCCAGTGGTTATTGGGTATTATCAGCCTGTTTACACATTGCAGAGGGTCCTTGCTGATGTTTTTATAGTAATACATTAAATCCTAAAGCTTTGGTGTAAGGGATGACTGTCCAAAGATCCCAAATGGTAACATTCATTCACTTAAGGCACTGTTATTGATGTTGTGTCAGCATTATTGAGCTTTTGATTATCATAGCCATAATGGAAGTATTTATTTGCATTAAGGAAAAGCCCAGAGGCTGTGAGGCTGTATCATTGTCTGAACTGTCTCTGGCCATGGCAATTTACAATTTTAATAATAACAGAAGAATAGTAAAGAACTGGAGAATATCGGTCATTAACTGTCCTGCTTTCACAAGTGGCAAATGGAGACATGAGGAGTTTAAGGCTTGTCCAGCCTTACACCAGCAACTGTGGCTGAGTCAGGAATACCAGTCCCAGAGTAACAGTGCAGGGCTGCAGCCACATCATGCCTGCACGTAAGGAGAATTATGTACTTGAGGTGTTACATTCTCACCTGAAGGCAAGATAATATTGTTTAGCAAAGGAGAGCAAAGGGGGGGTTGTCTCTGTAATGACAGGCTGGGAACTGTTCATATGAAGGTCATCGTTTTTCCCAGGTGTGTACAGAGCCCAGCCCCTTGAGACCCACCAGAAGAACACAGCACAAGTGTGAAGATGAACCCTCACGTGTCAAGATGCCTTGGTTGGTGTCTGCTTGAGGAAATGCCAGGAGAAGGGGAACTTCAAATTTTCCCCTGGTATATCTGGCTCCCAAAGACAGAGAGGAGAAGACAATGTGGCCTCATGGCCACAAGGAAAGTTGTTTTGAGATGAATGGTTCTGAATAAGGACGGAATAAAGCATCCTTCAATTTCTTCCTTGACAGTAGGAATAATAAAAAAAGAAGGCACTGGAGGGTTTCATTTGTACCTCCTGGTGGGGAATTAGGCAGCGTTATCAGACACAGCCACTCCTACCAGACTGGTTTACTGAGGGAGAAATTACAGATGGGTCCCTGAAGCAGGGAGCTGTGTTTGGATCACACCCCAGGTGCCCATTTTGTGAATCATGGTAACACAGTGGCTGTCTCCAGCCATCCCTCCCTTTAGTGCTCACTAAACCTCGACTCCATTTGCTGTTATTACTGCACCAGTTGGCTCTGCTCTTGTGCCGCCCCATAGCACACCTCCATGTCTGTGATAAATGTGGTACCCACGCATCCTTTGGGCAGGACCCAGCTCCTCCCTGCCATCACTTTATTCTCCTTTTTGATGTTATATGAGCTCACATCTGCAGCCTCCTACCTTTAAGCCCTTTTTGGATGTCTGCTGCTTGTTCCTGGACTCTGTTTACAAACTCTAAGTGCAGCTCTGGGCTTTCATTAGTGGCTCCAAGCCACTTGGAGTAGCTGTCAAAACGACACTTCAGAGCCAAGTGCTCAGTAACATTCACTTGTAGAAACAGAATTTTGGGCAAAGTTTTCAGGCTGTCCTAAATCCCATTTCTGAAATGGCTGCAGAGCTTAGGACAGAGGTGGGCTTGATCCACAACAGTCTGGCCAGTCTGTTAAAGATGCTGAGCGCAGTGGGGGGGCTCCTTTGCAGGGGATATCTTGTAGCCCCTGAGCTCAGGACTGTATTTTAGTTGTCTAAACATTATGTAAACCAGGTTCCCTGAAGCTCAGGCTTCATCAACAGTCCATGGAAATTGAAGTTCTGTATAAAATGAGATCTACGCTTCCTAAACTACTTCTGAAAATGTCACTTAGTGTCTCTATCGTGTCTTTATTTGTGTTTACCTGAGCCCTCCATGGCAAGTTTTCTTTATTAACTCTCCTGGCTTCTTCAAATTCTGTTTCCTTTTCATTTTAGGTGCTAATTATTTTCCTCATACCGTGAAGTGCTTCAGTGGGCGGAGCAGCCCGGTCACTCACTTTTCTTTTATCCTTCCATCCCATCAAATAGCTGCGCTCATTCAGGCTCATTACACTTTATATCCTGAACTCTAATTGGCAGTGCATTGCCAAGCCTGAGCTTCCCTGGAGCCTCCTGCAGCTGGCTCCAGAAATCAGAGGTGATTTCTCAAGCTGGACAAGAAATGCTGTGGTTCATAAGCAACTATTTCTTGTTTGTCTTGAGCCCCCTCCCCCCCCCAGTTCCCTAAGGCTTTCCCAGCAGAGGTGTTTCAGCCAGATGGGGGTGTTGAGGCATTTTGGCGATGCTGGGCAGAGCCTGAGGAGCAATGGGGCACAGCTCCCACCAGACTCCATGGTGATGCTGTGGGCTGAACGACAGCCCCAGCTGATAAGCCCTTGCCTTCTCCATTACCACTCCATCATTTTGATCTGGATTTTGACACTGCATCTCTCCCCAGTCCTAATATAATGGGAAAGGAAATTATACATATTTGAAAAATCAAATCACTGACAAAAGTCAAAAGCAATTTGACTGAAGCCGGAGTTGTTATCCTGTCTCTTATCATTGAACAAGCAAGCAGGACTGTTAATTTTGACTTGATTTTGTCCCTTTAAATAATAGAAACATATGATGTCAGGTCTAATGCTCTATCAGCGCCTGTAATGCCATCAGTCATATGAGAAATATTATGACATAAATATTTTTTAAATGCTGAATAGCTTCTACCCTTTTGGAAAAGATCCCATCTTAAATGGAATGAGCTCCCACCAAAGCAAAAAAATGCAGCGAGCACTGGAGTGGCTCCGAGCGGAGCAGGAGCTGTGGTGCTCGCTTGGTGCTGTGCGGCAGAGGGACCTGTGCCCTGCCCTGGGGGCACAGGAGGGCTCATGCAGTTCTGCCAGGGCTTGGAAGTTTGGCATGAATGAAACACCTGTGCTCACAGCTGCAGCTGTCTCCTGAGCAGCTTTTGGGGACACCTGGTAAAGGGCTTTTTCACCATCACCCCTGCCTTCGGGATTTGCTCCCATGCTCTGTGCTCTAGAGTTTGTTTGTTTGTTTTTTAACTGCTGAGCTCCTAGGTGATATGGGATAAGGGTTGCTCCTGCAACCCTTTCCCCTGGAAACTGGGGAAACTTGAGCCCTCCAACATGGCTAGCGTTGTGTGAAAGCCGGGTGCAGGCGGGGCAGAGCTGCCCTTCTGGCAAAGAAGTTTTTGTGGTCTGAAGCAACAAGGGCTTGCACCACAAATATACTATGCTGCGTTATGATATGGTGATATCAGTAACAGGTTAATGCAGAGTGCAACTATAAAAATAATAACTCGGTCACGACTAGGAGTGAGTACATATGGGAAACTGGAGCAGGACTACTGCCCAGAAATTTCCACTGTCAATTCAGTCTGGGAAATGCATTTCATGTAGACTGAGTGGCTGATGTGCAGTCAGCATTTCTGCAGGGCAGGACTGTGCTGATGGAAGGGTGGTCGCAGGTAGCCCAGCAGAGGTGTGTGCTGCCTATTTTCCTTTGAATTCAAGTGTTTCTGTTACCTGAATAGCCCCCATAGTACTGGGTTTACATTTTTAGACACCATGGTCCTGCACTGTGCAAAGCCAGGCTGCTTCTGAAACCACCAGGAGCTCTAAGGAGTAGTGGTGCTGGCAGCACGCTCCTTCTGCACCTGTTTTATATTATCTGTGGGCAAAATCCTGAGGCCTTTACTCACTCCCAGAACAACCAAGGAGGAAAAATGCTTCTGGGGGAGGAGGTGTTTGTGAGGATGTCTTGCAGACGTCTCCTCGGATAATCCACTGGGGATGGGGAGCGTAGCTGGACCCCTGCTCTCTACATGTGGAAAAGACCAGGGGATTATTCTTAAGCAGACTCTTAGCTTTGGGATTTCCTGCATAGAAAGATGTGCTCACGCACAGTGGATGCTCATGCATGTGCCTGCAAATCCAAGCAGACAAAGCCCCGGGTCCTGGGCCACAGCCCCACTGATGCTCAGCAAGCCCGACCCATTTTGCCCCATCCAGTGCAGCAGGAGCAGGCTGGGGAGCAGCCCACGTGCCCAGGGCCAACCCCTCGCCTCCTGCCTTATCACCACCATACAGTCCCCTCTGTCCTCATCACCTCTGTGCTCAAGGACCTGAGGCTTTTGTCCCTTTGACCCCTTCAGGTCCTTCTGGCCAAGTCACAGTCTGTGCACGGGCCTGGTCGGCTCCTCTGCCCAGCGGCCTGGCCCAGGTCTCTTTCCTGAGGCCCTCTGCCCAGCTGACCCACCTGCTTGCCTGGCCAGGGCTGTCCCTGTGTGGTCAGCCTCTTCTGACCGCTTCCTCTACCCAAAGCATGAGTCAGTGCATGCCTGCGGGCTTTTCTCTTGCAGAGCAAACCCTCTTACACCGCCATCCCTGAGGATTTCCCAGGTGACTGCACCATGGCCTAAGAAAGTCAGTGTCAGAGCAGGGGTGGCACTGGGCATTGTGTCACCTGCACTTTCCCTCCGGATCCTTTAATTTTTTCCCATCCTATCACCCCATCAGCTCACATTTGAGACCAACCAGGGCCTTTTGGTCCCTTCCCCATCCCAAAAAGGATGTCTGGGAGGCCATAGGCGAGCGTGTCCTGGCTCTCCTTGTGCATCTCCTTTGTCCTTGGCATGGGTGGGCAAGGGTTGGCCAGTGGAGGTTTTCTAGGATCCTTGTGAGGAAGTGACCACATGAGGAAGACCACATGAACAGTTAATCTTTGCTCTCCATGACCCAGCTGAATTGATATAATCCCAAACATGCTAATGGAAATCAATGCATGAAGATAGTTGTTGTTGTGGTGACCTACTCCTTCAATTATTTGATTCATTCCTATCTAGTACAAATACAGGATTAACCCCAAATGAGGGCTTAGGAGGGAGAATCTCTTTCTCTTTAATTTTAATCTAAATCACATTAAAAAAGAAAATTACTCTGGTGGTTGTGGGGTGATGATTTAGGAAATAGCCAAGGCCCTATCAGTGGACAGGCTCAGGGCAGCCCTGATAGTTGCCCATGGATGCTTTGAGTAAAGTTTCTCTTCTCTCCCCTCCAAGACCCCTAAAAAAATCTCTTGCTCACAATTTTCCACTTTTAACTTATTTTAGATTTTGGCTTTGTTCTTCTGAGCAGGCACTCAGGAGACCTCCTTTCCTGTTTCCCTTCCTGGAAAGGCAACATTTGACCTGAGACAGAGGAACGTGTCACTTCTGCCTGCACAGAGGTACAAAATGCGGGAGCATTGTCCCATCTCTGCCTCTGCCAGAGGAGGAGGGACCAGTCCTTCCCCGTCCCTTGTCTTTCCCCTGACACAGCCCATCCAGCCTCCTCTGGGCTTTTCTTGGCTTGCAGGTTAGGTGCTTTGCCTGCCAGATTGAGGCTTTCTCTGCACACAGCAGAGGAAAAACTTGGGGTGAAACACAGGTTGGTGAAACCTCTTCCCAGCCTGGCTCATACATCCCACACCCACTGCTCCAGCTGTCCCTGTGGCCAGCATCCTCCTGCCTGCACATCAGCAAGGAGAGCTGTCTGCACTTGTTTCTACCCTGGGATCCCAAAATGAGGCCAGATTTTGCATCGGTTGAGGTTGCTGAGCTAAAAGGATGACGCAGAGCCATTGCCATGGAGACAGAAAGCCAAGGTAAGAGCCATGCTGCTCCTGGCAGCATCCTGGGATCAGGGACTTCGCTCCGTGTCCTGCAGCATCCTCTGAAGGAAAGCAGGGAACAGTGCCCCATGCAGATGTAAACATATAGCTTAGCATTGCTGTCGGGACCGTTTGCTGGTATCTTGATTTTAAGCAAGTGCCTCAGATCCATACAGGATGTAAATATTCTCAAGCACAGGTTGAAAGCTTCCCTCCTCCCTCCCCTGCACACTATCACGTGCCAGCTGCACATATAAGCACAGTTTGCATCGCGTGCGGCTGGATGCAAGTTACACAATTTGGTAGCATTAAATTGTGCTTAGCATTTTAGGTAATAATAGCTACACTTCAAAGAGTTGCTTAATGACTCTTTTGCTGAGCCCTCTGAATTGCTCAAACGAGAGTGGTGCAGGAGCTCATAAAAACCCAATTAGCAGCTGTGAGCATGCCGGAGCTCTTGAAATGCCAAGCAGGGTTTTGCAGGGCAGGGAGCATGGTCACAGCGCCTGCAGCACCCAGTCTGCCAAAATCCATCCCAAATCATAACCAAGAAGAAGCATGGGGGCTGGAAAGTCCTTGAAAGACTCCCCAGTTGTCAGAAAATGTTTTTCTTTTCCTGGGAAGAGGGGACCCAAACTATTTCATCCTCTCAGGGAAATTTTTCATATAGCTAGGGTGGGACGCTGGGATGGGACACTGGTGAAAGACCCCATTTCTGAGCAGTTGCTGCACCTCCAGGGAATGGGACCTGACACCACCTCCTCTCCCAGTGAGTTGCAACCCCTTTTTCTTGGCTCTCAGTGGGCTGCCATGAAAATGCACAAACAGCTATTTCCTATTGCTTTTCTTATTGGATGTGCGATTTGGTTTGAATGGGTATGGCAGCTGGGGACCCAAGGCTGGGTTTGATCATAGAATCATAGAATCTTTAAAGTTGGAACAGACCTCCAAGATCATCTGGTCTAACCATCACCCTACTGCCAATGTCACCCACTAAACCATGTCCCTAAGCAGCAGGTCCAACCTTTCCTTGAACACCCCCAGGGACAGTGACTCCACCACCTCCCTGGACAACCTGTTCCAATGCCTGACTGCTCTTTCTGAGAAGAAATGTCTCCTCATTTCCAACCTAAACGTCCCCAGGCCCAACTTGAGGCCATTCCTTCTAGTCCTATTGCTAGTTATCTGCGAGAAGAGGCCAACCCCCAGCTCCCCACACCTTTCTTTCAGGCAGTTGTAGAGAGCAATAAGGTCTCCCCTCAGCCTCCTCTTCCCCAGACTAAACAACCCGAGTTCCCTCAGCCGCTCCTCATAGAACTTGTTTTCCAGATGTCCATAGTGCAGAAGGCTGATTTTGTCCATGCCAGGGCTGGGGCTATCTGGCAGCCCCAGGACGACCAAGCAGGACTGGTGGCTCCATGATGGAGTCCCAAGAGCTGGGCGCAAACCTCCCCAGAGATGGGTTTGCCCACGCTGGATGGTGAAACACCTCATGGTAAAGTGACACAAATGGAGAGGTGGCTGTTGGCATCTTGCTATAACAAAGCCAGCATCTTGGCTTGCTCCATTGTGTTGGATCAGGTTGCTCTGTGCCCTTGTGAATGACCAAAAGACAATAAAGTGGCCACAACAGTAAGGAACGTGCACTGGGAATAAGAACAAAAGTGTGGGCTCTTTGTAGACACTCTCTTTGGCTTTCTACTGCTTTAGGCAATGCCTGGCTTGGAGCAATAAAGGGATGGTGACCACACTGTAGCCACAGCACAGGCTGGCAGATGGGAATTGCAGTGATGGATGAGCCCTGCAACTCCAAACAGTCCTGCAGGTGTTTCACTGAAAGACCCTGCAAAGGAGTAGAACAGATTGCATGGGCCAGGCTTTTATTTGAATGTTTTTCTGATTCAAGGCAACTTAAAATTTTCTAACTGTCTCTAAGTCAGTTAAAGGGGAAAAAAAAAAAGAAAAAGAAAAAAAAGAAACCACAACAGACAAATTGTTCTGTGAACAGAAGAATTAACAAGGATATACTTTCCCGTGGATTTGTCCTCTTAAACTCTTTTGAGTTAAATTTGACCCTTCATCTTATGGACATGATTTTGGTCTTTCTCTTTCATCCATCCAGTTGTCATGAAACCTGCTGGAAGAGCAGGTATTTGAGATCGTTGCTCCAGTATGAAATTAAGTTTGAGTTGGCCAATATATGCAAAAAAAAATTTAGTGAAGAACTGGTGGATTGATGGACTGTTAAATGAATGTGTGGGCTGCCTCCGTGACCTTAGCTTTTCCTTAGACTAAATCTATTAAATGACAAGCAGTCCTTAAAACTGTCAGCAAATGCTTTCCTATTTTTTTTTTAATAAGTTTTGAATATTTAAACCAGCCCATCAATAAGGTTTCTTCTGAGTGCACAGTTAGTTAGAGGCAGATTTATGTCACAAAGCAGGATGATTTAGGTCTCCTTCACGTTTGTCTTTTAAAACCTTTGCCAGTAGGTGTAGGGATTCGCATCATTTGCCTGTGTGCAGCTCTTGCCTGGATTCTGCTAAGCCCGTGCACAAAATATCGACCCACTAGCTGTGGAAACAAAACAGCAAAAAACAAAACCTCTTTCAGTTTCTAATTCTGAACAGCCATTAGTTGGAGCACAGTTACTGTTATTTTATGTGTCTTCATTGTATCTCCTTGTGCTAGGGCTAGTAATGCCTGGTGTCCCACTGTCATGCGAGCCCAAGAGAAGTTTTCTGCAGGACTTGCACCTTTCTGAGGGCTCTCTTCTGCCTGACATCTACTGCATCTACTTTGGCTGAGCATGACTATGCCTAATTCACCTAAATTGCTCCTAGGGATGCAGAAGCCATTGCGACAGACAGACGCGTGCACATCCATGTGGTATGATTGTAGTTTCATTTACAAATCTGGGTGAAAACCATAATTCGAAATTAAATTAAAAACCCTTTATGCTGGGAGATGAATGAGAACTTCCTCCATGGCCTGAGTCACATTTGTGACTTTGCCACTTAACAGAGGGATTTGGAAAGTCACCAAATGGAGATACTGGGGGCAGATATAGAAGAGTAGATTAAGAGTCAGTTCCTCCATGTAGAGATAGTTTGTTTGTTTGTTTCCAAATTCCTTTGAAGTCCTAAGTAATCCCCTGTGATATTTGGAGAAAGCAAACAAGGTTTTCAAAGCCTTTCCTTTGAATTCAGGAGAGTAAAACCCTTCCTCTGTGTTTCCGACATGTTTTATTCTCTTTGCTTTTTTCTCTTTACTGAAGGGCTCTAATTAGTCTGATTAATTGGAAATGCATATGGCTATTTTATTGGCCTAAAACAATATTGCACTTTCAGAGTCCCTTGTCTGCCCAGAACAGATACACTGAATCCTGCTTCCATGTCAGCAGAAAGAGAACTATTGTCTCGGATTATAAATTAATTAAATCAGATTTGGAGTCTCCAGACAGCATTGCTGCCCTGTAGCAATATGTTAAATCAATGAAACTCTCTAGCCCGTGCTGGAAACTTTGAGTGGGAGAAGGAGCAATGGGTCTTCCAGCCTTGAGACCTGTGCAAGCGAGCAGATGGTTTGCCCTCCAGAAAATGTGACATAGAGAGACAGGATGCAAGCCGGTGCATGAAAATCATGCAGTAATGACAAAAGTTGACACTGCTTGGCTTGAGAATGGAAGAGCCTGCCCACCTGTGTGCTTGACCATCCCTGGCTTTCCAGGCAGCCCCACCATTTGTGTCAGAGAAGGAGATGTTTTTTTGGACAAGATCCCGCACAGCTCTGCATCTGGCTTGGGTTTCCTGCAACCCCGCTGCATGGATTGCATGTCATCCCCTTGCCCCCATGCCCAGCACACCCTGCAAAACTGCGATCAGACCCAGGCGTGTGGGGAAGGATGGCTGAGCTTCTCCTGGCTGGAGTAAGGCAGGAGGTGCCCCATACAGGGCAAGCACTCCTTGCTCGATGCAGAGTCTGCTTGCTCTGGGCTAATTACATGGAGCCAGGGTGCGTCTGATCCAGCTTGGAAGCTCTTCTCACCTGAAACGCCTTTGCTGTGGTGTTTTTTACATGTTGCTATAATACCCAGCTCTGTCTTTTCATCTTATCCTCAGAAACCCGCTGTTTTCCCCAGCGTCATGAAAAGCTCTCCTCTAACATCCTTGTAGTTAATAAAATCAAAGAGATGCCACTTCCATTAAGAAAGCAGCAACACACCAGAAGGAAAATGAGCTGCCAACTGCAGCCCTGCTCAGCAGTGTCCTTCTCCCTGCTCTGCCTGTGAAGCCCCAAGCACCCCAGCAGACACCAAGGCCTGCCAAGTCAATGGGAAAACTTGATGGAGCAAGACTTTTACCCAAAGCATCTCCTTTTTTAAAATGGTAGTATGATGGCTGTCTGTCCTGCTAAGGCAGAGACATGTCAGGATGTCACTTCTGAGCTACCAAACCAGAGCAGTGTCCATGTGTTAGCTGGGCTGGGGTTCAGCTCAGGATGTGTGGATGGGCCACCTTCACCCCCTGTTGACATGATGTCCTGATGCCTTGTGGGTGCTGTGACACCATCTGCAGGAGGGTGACAAATAGGGGGCTGAGCACGTCTGTGAGAAATGGCAACTTTGGGTTTGGTCAGCTGGGTCTAACGCTGTTGGTACCTCGGTAATGCAAATATTTGCAAACACTGATTTCTGCCTGGGACAAAATACCTCCCCAGCTGCAAGCTTTCCGGGGGACTTGGTGCCCTGAAAAGACAGAACCAAATGAGGCCAAGTGCAAGATTTATGTTGCTGGAGAAAAGAAGGTTTGGACAAAACCTTCCATGGATCAAACTTCAAACCTAACAGTGTCCGAAGAACGCAGTGATAAAATCACGGTAAATGAGGACTCTCTTCAAAGTCACTGTCACTAAAAGTGGCTCTACAGGCAGTTTCTGGATCCTCCTTCTGCACTGCAGCGGGAGACCTGTGTCATGGCTGTGGCTCAGCCCATTACAAAGAAAATCAAAGAGATGTAAAATTCAGAACCAAATATCAAAAAAAATCAGAATCCAGGGTCACATTGTGCTGAGGTTTATTTGCCCCTCACTACAGCCTGCATCTTGTGAGGAGCTCCTGAAAGCAGTGCTCACTGCACAGCTTGGCAAAGCCAGCCACAAGCACTGTGCCCTGCAGCGGTGACCAAACTGGAAATCAGATAGCAGGCAGCATCCCACTTAAACATGGCACACGTGGTCCATACTTCAGGCTACTTTCCAGTATCTCCAGAAAGAGATCTTTTAATTGAAAGCCTTAATGTTTCTTGTTATATTTAAAATTAGAGCGGAACGGCAATAAAATTGGTCATGGAATAGAGACAAGTTTTAAGAGAGAGAATGAAATGTATTTTTCATTTTTACATTGGAGCCCCCTTCAGAAACCCATGCACATATAATACGTCAGTGCAAAGATTAATAATTAAAGGAACAACAACCGCATGTCTCTGCGATGCACAGGAGAAAGCAACAATTCAGGCTGGAGGCTGCACTCTCTGGGGACGTGCTGTTTTTGCTGGCATTTCACCTCCGCCTGGTGCGCCTTCTTTATATAGAGAGGTGCTTTCCTGCATCCTCTACCAAGTAACATTGCCTAGTAATTTGCAGCTGATATTTCACCTCAGCATTAACCTGGGAAATTGTATCTATGCTTGCCATCAGGTTGATTTTGGAGGTGTTCACACAGATAGTAAGTGATTTGGATAGATGTGTTTTGGGGTGAAACCCTCCTGCCACCAGCAGGAACCCTCGCAGTGTGGTGGTGCTGCTCCAGCTAACCAGACAGCCCGAGGCTGGTGCAACTTGGAGCTGCGGCTACCCAAGACTTGTGGAAAAGTAGGCTCCAAAACTGCTTTCTCTCGCCTCCCCAGAGCCAGATGGATGTCAACAGGCTACTGCGACGAGACGGAGCCTCTCCGTTCTTCAGCGTGGCCCTGGGCCAAGCAGACGCCTGAGTGCGCCACTCTGCAGAGCTGCCCTGCGGCGCCATCCAGCACGCGCCCTCGCCACGCTCGGGAGCACCTCACCGGGTGCTGAAGGCTCAGCCCCCAGGGCGTTGGCATGCTTTGAAGCCTGGGTCCATCTCCGATTTGCAGTTTCACTGACCAGGCCCCAACCATGATTCCCCTCCCTCCCCATCTTTCCTTCCTCCATGTTGGTAGTCTCCTTGTTCATTAAAAAAAACTGCTAATTATCTCAGCAGCTTGGAACTGGGTTGCAGCATGGAATTAAAACCAGCTTTTCATTTTGGCATCCACAACCTTGTGTAATTAATAAGAAAAGAGAAAGCCAGAACATACAGGTCAGCCCTGAGTGTGAGGAGGAGATCGATTGGACACAGCCAGCACCAGCCGTGATGCTCTGAAGCTGGCCTTGGTGAGGGTGGGTTGCATTTTGGGGCCAAACCAGGAAAAAAGAGGAGGAGATGAGGTTCTTTCTTTCCTGGTTGTTCCTCTTTGGTTTTTCTCATTTGAGCTTAAAGTCTGGACACAGCTGAGCTCAGTGCAAACACTGGTTCTTTGCCACTCAATCTTCTGCACCTCTTTTCTGGGGAAGGAATGGGAAAGCAATCTGTCTAGGCATGACCACATGTTTTCACTGTGTGCCATGCTGAGAAGATCAGGATGCTCTAAGAGAGTGGACTGTTGGAGACGGATGCTTTGATGGAGATCTGGAAGACCCCTGAAGGAACCCAATGGCTAGGAAGTTGAAGGTGGGATCAGCACCACTTGTGCTCCCGCCGGTGGCAGATCCTCTTCTGGCCACCTTGGCACAAGCAAGCGGTCACCACGTCCGAACAGGAACACTCCCGATGGCCATGCCATGCTGGGGTGACGCAGCCCTTCCCTGTGGCCACCCAGTGTGGGAGGGCAGAGCCTTTGGGCACCAACACTGGCATCCAGGAGAGGTGGCAGCACTAGGACAGAGGGGACAAGACCCTCCTCCCGCCTTGCCAGAGCTGCCAGGAGCTTGTAGAAAGCAAACTTTCCTCCCTCCGTCTCACCACGCTGCCAATAGCATCTCTGCTCGCGAGCGGCCGTGCCTGCTCTCCAAAACATTGATTTACAATTTGTTGCTGCTGTCACCGAGGAACTCCCGCCGCTGCTTACTACGGGCTTGCTGGATTGCCAGGATGGTCCCGAGGGGAGCCGAATTGCTGCTGGAGCTGACAGGCCGGAGCAGGAGAGCATCGCTCCTGGGGAGCAACAACACCAAATTGGGGTTCTAGCCCTTTAAATCCGATCCGGTACTGAAAAAAAAAAAAAAAAAAAAAAAAAGAGCGAGCAGGCAAGCAGGAGAGCGCTTTCAGACTCTTTTAATTAACGCTTGTACTATATTCTGTCTTCCCAAGTAGCGGTAGGCACTCTCACTTCTTCCGGACGACCTCGGGGCTCGGCAGCACCACGGCATGGCTGGGGGCAGCCGCTCACCTGGGACCGGCAGCAGCAGGTACGCGCTGGGGACTGGGGCTGCTGGCACGGCTTCTCCCCCTCTCTCGCTCCCCCTATTCTCCCTCTCTTTCCATTTTTCTGGAGAGAAGTCCAACGGCTTTGCTGGCCGGCCGCCCGGCGTGGGCAGGGTCGCGCGGTGCCCTCCTGCAGCGCACCTGGGGACACGGGGCTCTGCCTCCTCCCCTCCGCTCCCCTCGCTCCCTTTGAAATAACTGCGTGCATGCCCTAGACGCTTTTATTCCTTCCTCTTTAAATCAAAGAGCTGCCACTCGCTGGAAGATAAGTTGGGTTACCTATCGCACAAATCACCGGAGAAGTTGCTCCCTGCCACTCTCCTCCAGTTGCCCCCGTGGCCACCGGCTCCTCTCCCCGCTGCCTTCCCTTGCACCAGGTGAAGAGAGTTTTGCCACGTCCTTCCATGCGCACTGCACTATCAATGCAGAGCATTTCTAAGGAAGCTGGATCCCGGGGTTTAGGAGCAATGGTGTTGTATTCGTTGTGGAGTTTCTGCTCAGCGGCATAACCCACGGCAGCTTTCTCTGGGCTTATAAATTGCCCTTCGGTGGGAACATTGTGCACGGAGAACATTTAACTGCTAACTAACACATTTGCCAATTGATTTTTCTCTCCCCCTCTGCACCTAACTGAGTGATCTCTTCATTTATACTTCTACACACCAGAGTTATTTCGTCAAATTATGTGTTGCAGCTCCTTCCTCAATGTCTCTGCAAGTGTCTCTGTGCATGTTTGGGATCCCCTGAGCTTAATGAGAGGTGGCTTTTCTCCTTGCAAATGGGTCCCAGGTGAGCAAGGGTCCCAAGGAGCCCTCTCCCCCGCAAGGGGAGCAGAGGCTCTGCCAGGAAAACATTTGTCCTGGTGCCTAGCTGAGGTTAATAACACTTTTGACAAATAGCAGACCTCCTCGAGGCTTGAAATAGGGTTGAAAAAGCAGCCACTTAATCTCCTGGAGAACTGCTAGATTGTGGCCACCACTCCCCGTAAATCAGGGGACAAGCTGTTTATGTATGGCATGTTGAGATGTTAGCACAGCAAAAAAAAAAAAAAAAACTTTCATTAATCCACTGGCAAAAACTCCAGCTAGCTGTCATTTTGGAGGGCAGTGGGCTTGTTGAGGAGATATTGTGAAGTCGGAATATCTTAAAGCACCTGGGGATTTTGGGGCTGTCCAGCAGGGACAGAGAACTGGGCTTCTTGTCTGCAACAATAACTGCTGTAAGTGAAAGAGGGATGGGACAGGGAAACTTCCAAGTGAGCAAGGGAAACAGAGCAGTATGTCAGCATGTGAGCAGCTGAGCAAGTGCACCTGGAGGTATCAGGTGTTTTGTGGGCAGCAATATGTTTCAACTTGAGCAGTCGAAGAAATAAACTCAAGAGGAGGAGATGCTGCCGGCAAGCAAAAACAAAGATTCTGGGGCAGAGAGAAATCTGCAGTATAGGCTCCCTGGTTAATTCATAGGGGTGCAGGACTGTAAATAAATGCTGTGTGCCCCAGGGTTATGCATTTATTGGTTTTCCTGGTCTGTGTTCATTTTGTCAGTGGCTCTCATATTGTTGTTGCAATGTGTGCTGGTGGTGGTTTGTTTGTGACTTTGGGTGACATGATGAGGGAGTACGGCCCTTGCGACCGAGACACAGGATAATAGCTGCCTTGTTTCCAGCTTGCAGCAGGAGAGCGAGTGACCTGGCAAGGAAACCTGAAAGTGCCTTTAGTTCCGTGGCTACAAAACCTGGTTTGGGGATCTGAGCAGGGCTGCAGGTGAACTTGGACAAGAAACGGGTTTCAAAATCCACTAGCTGTCGTTGATGGCTGTGGGTCGGCAAAGGAGATGCAACAGCAGAGGGGATCCCTTGGGTCAGAGACCCCCCCGCAAGGGGCAGCAGGCAGTGATGGGGAGATGCTCCCCACCATGTGGCATCACATGCACCCCCAAGGAGAAGTGCCCCGGTAAGCCCTGTGCCACCGGCAGGGCAAGCAGTGGTGGTGGGATGAAAAAGCCACCCACAAATACAAGCAGGCAGAGATGAATAGAGCAAAACGTACATCTTGGTTCAGCAAAGTGACTCAAGCCTCGCAAGCATGCAGAGGGTGGGGAGTAATTATTTATAGTGCCATCAGCAGAAATAATAGAATGAAATGAAGGACTGAAAAGTTTTGCTGACTATCAGGGAACACATCCTGGCATGGGCTGACGTTTCCCAGGCCCAGACCTTTGCATCTCCAGCGCTACCGAGCTTGCAGCCTGGAGCCCGGTGCTGGTGGTGGCCAGTGCCAGCAAAGCCTTGCCAGGGTGGGACCCCACCAAAGACAGATGGGGAGCATGGAGGAGCTGAGCTGAACTTGTGTGGAGGATGGGATTTAAAAGCGAGATACGGCTTCCACCCAGGGTCACCTCTGACATCTCAGCTGGGATTTTTCTCCTTGTTGATATTTGGACAAGAGCACAGTGAGTGGTGCTTTGTGGCAGGGGAGGTCTGGGTTTGGGTTCCCATTCTAATTCCATGAACGCTGCAATTAAAACACAGGGAAAGAAAGCCATTTTCGAGATCAGCAGTTAGCGTAATCCAGTGCATTGTCCTCTGTAATTAAACTCTGTGTTTTGCGTTTCAATAATGCTCTTGAACCATCATGACAAAAGGAATTAGAGGGATTGGCAGACAGACCCAGGCAGAGAATTGCTCACCTAGCATCACTCAAATTAAAGGTGACCTCCATAAGATTTTCTTTTCCAAATTGAGAAAATTGAGTTTGGGCTCTTCTTTGTGGCTTTGTTGCGATGAATAGGCCTCTTTTTCCCTTTTCTTTCTTTTCTTTGGTTACAAATGATGAGTAGCATCAAGCTTGTCTCCCCCTCTTTGGGTAGATGTTCTGGAGGGCTGCTGTGGGTGGAAACTTGAACCCCATCAGGCAGCCAGCCCCCAGCATATTTGGTACTTGGTCTCCAACATCCTGCAAAAATTAACCAGGCAATAAGTTTTCTGTAAGCTCGTTCCTCCATCCATGCTTCCCCCAGGCTACCTGATAACACAAGAGACCAGTCTGCAAGTGGGCACAAAGATCAGAGCTTCACAGAAGTCCCAAAGGGCAATTTTCTCTGTCTTGTCCTGCTTGTCAATCTCCAACTATCCAAGATTTTCCTTCTACACACAAGACCTGAATTTCTGAAGAAAGAGAGGGAAAGTAATTCTTTCTTTTTTATCGTAGGTAATAACCTCTCCCACTCCGTCTAGTCCGTACACTGGAAAAAGCAGAAACACAAAAGGCACAGCTCTCATTTTTTGCTTTTTCTTTGCCAGCCACCTTTAAACAAAAGAAAAATAGCAGGGTATCTAGAGCAGGAAGGGACCAAAATGGATCTGACTGAGATAAAACCTAAATTTGCTCTTTCTAGCTGCTAGACTCTAATACATTCTTCTATTCAGAACAAGGGACATATGTCAACCCTATTCTACATCTCTGGCAGGATATTACAGTTTGAATTAGTATGATAAATTAAAAATAGTCGTAAAATTCTACAGAGGTCTTAAATCGTAAAAATGTATTGCATGAATGAAATTGCACAGTTATTAAGCGACGTGTTTGAGATATAAACATTAGCGTGGCACCGCAGTCTGGAAGGAAGAGAGCAGTCAGGGCCAGGGATGCAGGGTAATCCAGATGTGGGGTTATCTTCGCTGATCATCTGTCTGGTTTAGCTGGATTCAGGTGGCCTTTGAGGGTAGGCTAATCCACCATCTGCTGCCGTATTTTCTTCTTTGATTTTTATCCTTTTTTTTTTTTTCTTGAGGATTCTGATACGGTTTTCCCCTTTGAACATAAGCTACTTTTACTATATTAGCTAAAACCTACATTTTAATGGAAAGAGGTAAGAGACTGCACAGACAATGTAAAACGTGTTTTCCATGACCACCCAGAGACTGCCAAAAATCAATCGTCTACTAGAGGCTGATTTTTAAATAAAGTTAAGCCAATTGTATCAGAAGCCCTGGGGGTCCTTGAAAGCAGATTTTCAAGAGAGTCACGTATAGATGATGCCCAGTTTGATATAGGTTTCACCCTTCAAATCCTTTTGTGCTTGGACCTGGTTTGCTCAGGAACTGAATTACTCTGAATCTGGCTCTTACCAAAGCATTGACTCCAGACTGAGAACTGCCGAAGTGTTTGGGAGCCTGACTCACTGTTTCAAAGTGGATTAATTGATTCTTAAGAGTTTCACATGCTTTACTGGAAGTTGGCAGGATGTCCCTAGGTAGTTTTGCAGAAGTTTCTCTTGGAGGGCTGTATTGCAAGAGTAAGGACAGGAATGGTCTGGCACATACAGAGCTGTAAATGAAAAAAAATGTATTTTAAATGTATTTTTCTTTTTGCTCCATCATAAATACACTTTGGCGAAACAATCTATGAAGCTGGGAGAGTTTTAACTTGAGAAGAGTAAAGGTCTTCCAGGGTTTAAGAAGGAGAAAGCTCCTGTGCTGCAACACAGGTGTTCTTGGGGAGGAGACACAAGCCTGACTGCCCCAGGGTTGCTCACTGTTCCTATGATGCCCACCACCACTGACACCAGGGAATGACTCCAGAGTTGCAGCCATGTCCGGGAAGAGAAATCCTGAGTGTGTTGGCTGGGGCGGGATCGGCTGCTGGGGTGGATCCTGGGAAGGGCAGAAATTCTGCCATGGCCAAGGGGCTGATGGTGAAGATGAAGTTGTTATGAGTTACAACAAGTGAGTTAAAACCCCTAAATGGATTATAAGACGTGCATTGTGGCATTGCCAAGAAGCCCCTGTTAGCACCCCTTGGTAATACACATCGGTCCATGCAGTGGCAATGTGCAGAACGTTGCACAGCTGTGGGACATGCTCCTCCTGCGGCACGGCACCCTGGGACATGGCGGGGCACCCTGGTATCAGGAACAGCCAGGAGTCTGCTGCTCCCATCCCACGGAGACCAGTCCTAAGGCCGTCTGCTTTCTGAGTCTCTGATGACCGTACAGAGTGGGAAGAAGATTGAGATGTTACAGAGAAGCCTCACCCTTGACAAGCAAGTCGAAAGAGTAGATTGATTCTTTTCTCCATCAGATTGGACCACAGACTGAAAGTGCTATTTTGTCCTGTGACCTGCTGATTGAGGAAACACAATCATGTGGTGCTGTCATCAGGAAGTCTGATAAATATTTTATTCCCTCCTGAAATGTCATTTATGAGAGATGCTGGCTTTCTCTGGGGTACAAGAAGAAGATGGATCTATGGAAAATACTGTCACTGCTCTTTATGACCTAGCTGAACTGTGTAACTTCAACAAGGGGTTTCATGAAGTGATATGGACTTAAATTATTTTTGGCACAAAGGACAAGAAGGGCTCTACCTCAGGTCTCATTTAATGCCTGAGAAAACAATTACAGGTCTAGACAGGCTGAGAGCAACCAGAAGCTTCAAGGAAGCAAGGAAGAGGCCCTGCTAATCCCCTGGTAACACTGACCCTACTTCTGCCCCATGCCAGCTCCTAGAAACCCATCAGATGATGTTCTGGGCCTGAGATGGAGCTCCCAAACTGTGTGAAGGTGATGCAGGGTCAGCTGCAACTTGGCAAAAAACACTGCTGTAGACAAGCCTTGGCAATCATATAATGAGTGTCCTGATGAGAAAGTCCCAGGCAGAATGGCACAGCTGCAATGTGTCCGTGCCTATCCATGACCAAGATGGCACAGAAGTGCCTGGGACCCTGCAGGCAGATGTGGGTCTGCAGACCTTGATTCCCACGTGTGTCAGCCTGCTGTCGTGTTGGCATAGGCCCATAGTCTTCTCCAAGCACTGGTAATTTTCTGGCCTTTCCTGTCTGACAGAGCGAATGCTTGGACTTCTGAAGTCACTTTTGATTTCTTCTTATTGGTGGTTTGGCTTTTTAGGAGAGGGAAGCAAACAGTATTGAGACCCACGAGCACTGATGTCAGAAGGTACAGCTACAGATGGGATGGTGAAGGGAAGGATTGCTCTGGGCTTTTCCAGAAATACTTGATTTTGAAACAAAATCAAACTACTTATCAGAGAACAAAGCTTTGCAGTGGGCTTTTTGTAAAGCATAACATTATGTCTCAACCTTTGTAATATGCACTGTCCCCAATACGTATCCCATTCATGTGGTCTCATGTGTTGCTAGAGAAAGAAACCTGAAGAAAATAAGATTTGTTTGTAAAAATAATTGCAGGATCATGTAAGTAGAAGATGTGAAGAAAGTATAAAGCTAGAAGCAAGGGTGGAAAACAAAGTGCTGTGATGTAAACCACAGCCAGCACGCTTTGCATTTGTGCTTGTACAACACAGGAGGCTCCTGGTCTATGGACCTGGAGAAACCAGAGTCCATGTGGAGGCTTCTCTCTTACCTTCCCTACCACTGCCTGCAGCCCCTACCAGCACAGGAAGTCACCATGTGCAACAGCTGTAGGACAGCTGGTGGGATGAGGGCATTCTCCAGGTCCTCAATGCCCTCTATTTCTGGGGCCTGCCAGGGGCACCTGCCTGTACTGGAACATGGACCAGTGAGAACAACGCTACCAAAATATGTGACAAGGCAGAATACCCATTGCTGTGCAGTGTTTTTGAAGACAAGCCTACGGAAGTCCCTGAAAAACAAACAAACAAACAAAAAAAAAAAAAAAAGAACCAACAAACTTATTTTTTGTGATAATGTGCTCAAGTCAGATTCATCATAGAGGATATTAAAGAACAGATTAGCTGAGTTTCATAGTGTGAATTACGAAATGAACCTGCTCTGTGCAAAGCATAGGGTCACATTTGATGACTCACTAGGCTTTTTCTTGACTATTAGTTGAATGCTTTATGTCCAAAATGTGATCCACATGAAATTGGTGCAGTCTGATGGAGAACGTCTTCTAGCTCTCAGTGTCCAGCAGCTACAGGAAGAAATATTCCCTTCTATGTCAGCAGAAAAAAGCCACATAGTCTCAGGGCAATGTTACGGGAACTCCATGCCTTGACATAGCTGCTATACATAGCAAGAACAAATTCCCATTTCACCTAATATCCTGGAGGAGGGCAGGTGCAGCATATACCTTCTCTTACAAATTTCCACCTTCTGTTGGATACTCATGGACACTTCCTGAGCTGGAGGCTATGTCTGTTGCATTTTCAGTGAATTATTTAATTCCTCCTTGAGCCTATTTCTGCTTTTGACCACCATGAAGTCTTCCAGCAAAAATTCTACAACGTAATTGTACATTCTTTGCAAAAATACTTCCTTTCACTTCTTTAAAACCTGCTCTTGGTAATTTCATTGGATACCTCCTAGGTCTGGTGCTGTGAGAAGCAGTATGTATTTGTTCTTTATTGACCTTCCCCATGATGTTGAGGATCTGATAAAATTCTGATTTGATAAGTGTCTCCTACATCCTTTTCAACCACTTCTTTGCCAGATTGAAGGGTCCTAATGTGTTAGTCTATTTTTGTACGGAAGCTGTTCTCTGGCTTTGTTCAACGTCAGTTCCTTCCTCTGACCCTTTCTTGCTCCGTTATATTTTTCTGGGATGCACTGAGCAGAAATGTATACATCACGAAAGCACACAATGGATTCAGACAGCATCATAGTTTCAATTTTGTTCTCTATTTCTTTCCCAGCAACCACTCGCATTATATTTAATCATGGTTATGTGAACTTTGAGTTGATGTTTTCAAGGAACTAGCCGTATTCCTCCCAGTAACTCATTCCTGAATGGTAATCACTAGTTCAGGGCTTACCATATTGTACGGAGACTACAGGCTATTTTTCTCCATGTGCATTTTTTGCACTGTTTGGCACTGAAATTCAGCTCTTATTTTATTTGTCAGACATTGGGTTTTGTGATTTATTTATTTATTTATTTTTAAACTGCTGCAACCAGTTCTGGTTTGATTATCCTGGTTAATTTTGTACCACTAATAAATTTTGTCATCTCACTCGTCACACACTTACAGCCCCCAGATCATTTCTTAATAAATGAGTAGATCTATTGGACAGGCCTCTCTGGGACTGCCATAGGACGCTTCTTTCATTATGAAAACAGATTATTTATCTCTGTTTCTTGCCTTCATTTTCCACCTCCTTCATAATGAAAAACAATGCAAACAATTCATTTAACCTTTCTGCTATGACCTGTCTCTCTTGAGTATGCTTTTTATGCAGTGATCATCTATCAGCCACACCACCTCTCTGGCAAACATCCTTCCCCTAATGTTTCTGAAGAGGTTTTATTGTTACCTTTTATGTCTCTAGCAAGTTGTTGCTCAAAACCCTTTTTGGCCTGCCATATCGTTCTTTTCCATGCAATTTGTCACGTTCAGGAATCTATTTCCTCTCTTGAACATGACTTGGGCTTTTCAAGAAATGCCTTTTAACTCCTACTCCACTGTGTAGCTGCACAAACTTTTTTTAACTCTGCTTTGTTTGTCAGTGTATGTTTATTCCAGGCTTGCAATATGGAGTTTTAAAACTGTTATTTTACACTTCTAACTGCTCCTTGCAATTTCTTCTCAAGCAGCTTCTTCATTTTTGATGTACTTGTCATTTTTAAGGTCATGTGAGCAACACTTACATCTTGAAGTAGGTCCTGGGCATTTCAGAATCAGTCTGAGAGCTGCTTTACTGTGTCTGGACTTGGTGATTTTAGCTCTGCCAGTCAGTTATTTATGATAGTTAAATATTATTTTAGATGTCATGCCTCAAGTGAGATATAGAGGTAGGCTACGCAGCATGTCTTCGCATTGCAGAGCTCCACCAGTCAGCATCATTCCAGCAAAATCTGAGTGACAGCTGCATCCACATCCCCACCCGAATGGGGATCCCCATTCTTTGACTTCTGACCATTGCAAAAATATTGAAGGCAACAGCTCTGAACAGTGCTCTACGCTTCTCCTGACTTTGTATGGTACTGATAAATCAGCAACAAAAGTAGCTGGTTTCCCCTTCCCAAAACCAGCTGGCAGCAATTCCAGCTACCAGTTGGAGATTGCCTATAGTGCCCCCTTAGCCACCAGTCTGCAGAAGATGGAGCTATGAGGCAGAACTTGGAGTTCAGCCCTTTGCACCATTTGTGTATACCACTTTGACCCAACTCTATTATTTTCCTTTGTTTCTAAGCCACATCTCCAGAAAGCAATAAAACTATTCAGTGGTAAAATGCACCATATTGAATGAAGTTATATTATTAACATCAACTTTTCTACGGACAATTAAAAAACCCTTTCATTTTGAAAACACTGCTACACTGCTGCGGCAGTGGTCATATTAGAGGCAGCAGGACTATTCAAGCAGGCCTAAATTAAGTAATAATTGAAATGTTTGAAAGAAAATGAGTATGGTTGTCAGGGTCAGACTTAAATATGTTTTGCTAACATCTTGCAGAAAAAAATGATAAAAATTACAGTGCTGTGTGAGAGATGACTGGGTTCTATTTCAAAGTAAATAAGTAGAGCAGGGAATAGAGAGGGAGAACACACACGAGCACAGTGAATAATATGTATAACCAAATGAAAGATTTTGCACAGTGGTACAGTGCGAGGTACAACTTCAGAATATAAAACCAGAAAATATCTAGTTCACAAAAAAAAAAAAAAAACACCCACAAGGATGTTTAACAGAACATTCAACTACAATATACAACCCATGCATTTTAGAATATATTTTTAACATAAGTAATTTGGCGAAATGAAGCACCTTTTGATAAATAACATCTTAAAGTGCTGCTGCACAATAACGTAAATGTTGAAAAAGTTGTTTTGCAGAACTTACCTAGAGTAGCTAGCAAAGTCCTGATGCAGAAAAACATAACTTCAATAAAGTAGCTTGAATCAATGGCACACGAACACATGTTGAGGTTAAGCAAATGTACTGGTGTTTCTGTAAATCCTCACACTTGCTTTCTTGAGCCAGGGCAAAGCTTTGTGCATGGATCTAGAATACCAGGACAGTCCTTTCTGCTTTGCTGCTGATTTCAGCAGGAATCTCAATTGCTCCATACTGTAACATTCACCGGTTTACTCTTACTACAGCATAGAACAACCTCCAGAGGAGCGTTAGTCAAGGTGCTAGGAAAAGGGTTTTGGTTTTCAACATGTGAGGCATAGTTCTACCATGTTTCTGAATGCTGGGCTCAAACTTTACTGCTATTAGAGCTCTGAGGACACTAATTACCATAAGCAGCCTCACCTGGATTCCACCCATGGTCTCGCAGCCCATTTAAGCTCAGCCCCAGGCCTTCAGGCCCTGTATGAGGTGTGCTGGAGACATGTCTGTGGCTGGCTGGTTTCTGCCTACTGGAAGGCTCTCAGACCTGTTGTAGGTAACTATTCTTCAACCCTGTCTCCTAGATGGCTCCCAGGCCCACCCTGCAGCTCTGTTTCCAGGCTTCTGACTGAGCCCCAGGGGTGGACCTTGGTCCTAGTTTCTCACCTTATCTGGTGTTTTTCCTTGATCCTGTTACTAATGCTCATCTCCGCTCATCATGTTCAGGTCCTGTGGCTGGTGAGCCACAACCCCTGGCTTCTGGTTCTTTTCTCCCATCACGTAGCTGATCCACCTCTGCCACTCCCTGACAAATCCATTCTTGACCAAATGTTTCATCACTGAAACTCTCCTGCTAAGTTGGTTCATGTATAAATAGTAGTGGTGTGCATTGGGGTTGAGTGCGGTTGTGTGGCTATAACTGAAGCTATGAGTATTGGGAGTAATATGTGAAAATGTGGTTGGAGAAGCATCATTAGCTAGATGGATGAGCATATTTGTGTGCTAAAGTAACTACTGAGTACCATCCAGTTAAGCCTGGACATCTCCTATATGCCAAGGTCTTGATTTGTGTAGCCTGTTGATAGTGACTGAAGCTCTGAGTTTGAACTAGCTATTTGCTGTTCTATGTTTATTTCATTGGACCTCCAGTGTTGCCATCCTAATAAATACCTACTAAAGCTCTGCTTAGATCCAGTCCTGCCAGATTTTGACCTAAACCCTCTTTCGTCTTCCTTGCTGCTGCCTGCACTCGGGGTTGGGTCTCTGAGGATGGGAGCCACCTGCCCTGTGCAGGGTGATGAACTGGTGGTTCCACACTCGCGGCAGCATCTCTGGCAAATTAGCCTCAGCACACAGCAATTGTGTTACAGAAGTTGAGTGAAAGGAAGCAGTAATAATTTCCAAGCTCTGCCAACAAAATCCCCTTCAATTTTGTTGTTGTCTTCTTGCCTTTTTTCCCCCCTCTCCATACCTTGGCAAGACTCTTTCCTGTTTTTCTTTCATTACATGGCAAATGCACAATATGAACAGGAGGTCATGTACTCCAAATCCTCATTTTATATTTTTTCTGACGTTGCCAGTTGCTTTTTCTAAAGACTATGAATAATGTGCAAACTCCTTGTTGGGTAACAGTTATAATTAGATGCTTTCTAAATTTCCAAGAGCTTTGAAGTTCTTAGCACACTCCTTTCCTAATATCCTGTGGCTCCATATTTATGCTAATAAACTGAGTTGCATCCAATTGACCCTAGAACTGCTGCCCTGAAGCAGGTTTGGAGCTTAGTATATAAAGGCAGAAAGGCATAGTTGGAATGTAAGATCCAATGTGAGTATCCCACAATGTCTGGATTTATAGGGAAATAATATTTCTGAAAAGTCTTGCCAGGCTGATCTCCCTGGGCAAGATTTTGCACCCAGTGTATTTCAAGATGCATTGCTGTGGAAACCACTGCCAAATGATGATGTCAGGCAAGAAAGGCTCTCCCCTCCCCGCAGATGCTTCTGCAGTGTAGTTGTCTTGTGGCTATTGCCATTTCCATGCAGCAAGTAATTTCTTCCAGGGAACTCCACAGGGAGATTTCATTGTGCAAATGTTCTCCCAGGAGAGCTTTCAGTATCAGCCCAGGTACAGAGGAAGAAATAAGAAGTTTCTGTTTCAGATCTGTGTGGAGAGATAAACATGGGTAGGTGGACAGGAAAAATATGATGTGCTGCCCATGAAAGTACAAGTGAGTGAACTTTTAAATGGATGGGGGTGAAAGAAGTATAGGGAAGGAAAAAAAATCTCAGCTACATTAAGACAAAGCTGACAGCTATTTTCCTCTGCCAAAATGGTACCTTCTGGTTTTAGTTTGAAAATGTAGTTTTGGATCAGCTGACAGTTCTTGAACTTGGTGAATTCAGACTGAGGGAAATGGTTCACTTTTCAGTAGATTATTTCAGTTTGCATGGGAATTTCTCCAGCGGGTGGAGTGAGGAGCTGAGTAACCCACAGCTCTGGGGTGGGAGCAAACAAGCCAGCTAGGCCTGCTGGAGACAGCAGAATCAGCTGCAAACCCAAGCAGGGCCCAGCTCCAGGCTGCAGTACGGGTCCTGTCCATGACCCCCTTCTCCTGCCCCTGGGCAGGCTGGATGGCTTGTGGTTCTTGACCATGTGAAGGCCGTGATGTGCAGTCCCTTGGGTCAGGGATCTGCGCCAGCTCTGCTGATCCAATAGTGAGTCAGAAGGTGGGCTGTGCTGCCTAAAGGCATCTCTCTGTTCGTTTTGAGAGAAGGTCTTGAGCCAAGGACTCTTGTTTCCTGCTGGAGTTGCCTTGAAGCTTGTCATGTCTTTGGGTGGATTTTCCTTAGGTTTTCCTGCTGCTGCTTTGCACTGTGTAAATATTTGAATATTGATTGCACGTGAAGAATAACAGTCTGCCTGCTTTTTCCTGGTAGGACAAGATGTATGGGCTCTACTCTGTCCTGTTTAGTATTTAAACATTTCTCATCATGTGAGCTAGGAAAAGACTAGCTCCTGGTTTCTGATAGTTTAGGCCTTGCACTTTACTGTTCTGCAAGTGGCCAACTGAGCTCTTAGGCATGGGTCACCTGCATCCCATGGGAGCGGCTGAACTGGACAGGGCTTGGAGCTGAACAGAATGCGGCAACCACCTCCTCCCTGCAGTGAGCAGTGGTGTCTGGTGAACTTAGCTGTTCTTGTCAAATGTTCTTGGCCTTTATCAAGTGCCAGAAAATGAAGTGTTTTTGCATTAGTCACAATCTTTTGTCAGGTTTGCTTTTTCTTCATTGGCTTAGAGCCGCACATGAATTTGGAACTGGAGCAAGCTGAACTTTAGGTTCTGCAACTGAAAAATCATTTGCATGACCCTATGTTGTCATTGATGCTTGGATGGACTGAAGATGGCAAAAGCTGGGGGGGCTTTCCCTTTACCATTGCACAATAAGGCACATGAGCTACAGGTTGTGCATTTCAACAGCAGACTTGCAGCATTTGTTCCAGCCACGGATTTGCCTTTACTGAGGCTATTTCCCAGCCTGAAAGCTGCCTGAAAGTGCCTAGGAAGGGAGCACTTATTCCTGAGCAGAGAAGTATGCCCATGGATGGTGTACTTCCATCCCTGCCAGAAGCAGAACTCCAGGTTATGACCAGCCTTCTCACTGCTCTAGGTGCCAAGTGCACTTCTTCAACCTCTTATCCAAGTTAGAGAGAGGGTGGCATAGGCATTAAGAAAAATCCTTACATCAAAATCCCTGGAAGCCCTGGTAGTCACCTTGGATGCTATTGAACACCTGATGAATAAATGTGCTCTATGTATGCAAGGGGCAGTGAAATATCTCCCTCCCCTCCCATAGGCACTCTTCCAGTCCACTCTCGTAGAGAGTGAGGCCCTTTCCTATGCCTGCTGCCATGAAATGTACCTTCACTGGAGAGAAAAATGAGATGTGAAGAAAATCTGGAGATCCAGATGTCTCAGCAGTCCAAACTCTGTCCTTGATGGCTTGTAATGAGGAGCCTTGGAGTGAGTGAAAGCCCTGACCCCCAGCCAGCCATTGTACCTGCTCTCACCTATTTCTCCAAGAGGTGAAGTCTGGAGCAGCTGCTGATTTTCATTTTCAGTCTTAGGTTTGGAGCTATTAATAAGCCTGGAAAATAACCACATGTTCTCTGAATTATGTAACAGATGTTAAATTCCCCAAGATGAAGAGGTGTCAGCCTGATGGAAGAAGTGATGTGAGGGCCTTTCTTTTTCCTTTGAGTTGGATTTCTTCTCTTATTAGTGAAATTGGCTACCTGACGGTGGAGGTAAAACAGAAAGTTAGTGTCACTCCACCAGTTCAGACCCAACGCCACTGTCCCCCTTCCCCCTTCACTTTGCACCCATATTTATGCATTTCTTGCATTTCTCCAGCATCAGATTGTGAAGATGGTGCCATCCGAAATGAAGTCCCATTGAAAGAATGTGTTATGATGAAGAGCTGTTGAGTGAGTCACTGTGATCGTGTTGGCAAAGCGGGCTGTGAGGCAGGCCAGACCCTTACGTTTGGCATGAGAGAGTGAAAAGCAAAAGAGGAAAGTAAACTTAGGGCCAGGAGCGCTGCAGCACTTGGCCAGCCAGCTGGGCTGGGTTGCAAATGCTTTCCTACTTAACCATTTCGGTGACACAGCCCCACCAAAGTGGGGACATTTCCATGCTGTGTTCACAGCCACATGAGAGTACTGGGAGACAGGCTTAAGACGCATGGAGAGGAGGTGACCTGTGCAAGGGATAAAAAAGGGTTTCACTTCTTTACTTTAAAAAAAAAAAAAAAAAACTTTTTTTTTAAGCTTCTCCTCTTCCTGGTTGTTTTTGACCCTACAAAACTGTAAAAATTTAGGAGGAATTTAACCTGGTAGGGACCCTTAATATCTCTAGTCCAACCCCTGCCCAGAGATGTGCAGGGCCTTCTCCTGCCTGAGGATGAAGATCCCATTACCTCTCAGAGTCCTGCCCCAAAGCTGCACTACCCGCTGAGTGATTTCATTATTTTTGGTGTGACTTCACTCGCTTCCACTTGTTCCTGTTGCTCCTTGCTCTTTCCCTTCACACACGACATACTCCAGTTGGATCATACTGACTTGCCACGGGGCTTGCTCCCGCGAGCTGTTCTCTTCAGTCCTGGAGGACCCAGCACAGGCTCTGGCTGGTGGTACCGAGGCGAGGGGAGACCCCTTTCCTTGTCACAGGGGATGGCTGCGAAATGCTAAGGGAAACTTCCACAGCCTGGAGGTTTGTGCCCACCTCTGTTTGTACACACAGTCCATCTCATGAGTATATCTTTTTCTTTTGTGTTTTTTTTTATTTAGAAACTTGCTTAATTAACACTCAATTCAAACCAGTAAAAATTTTAAAGCAGCTTAAAATAGTTTTCTTCTTTTAGATGACATTTTTTCCTATTTCTTGCCACATTTATGGCTAGCATTAGTTACTCATTTCTAACCTAAAATGAGCAGGAAAGGGTGAAGTTAGTTTCACTGTGGTATGCTTTCTGCATGCAAGAGAAAGGGGGGTTGGCAGAAGACTGCCATTGCCAGGGCTACCACTTGTGTCCCCACTCTCCTAGGCTGAGCACTCGCAGCTCTGCATGGGGAAAGGTCCTCAGCAGCCCCCGCTGCCATTTAACCAGACCTGAACGGCTCTTTTCCTAGGATCCCTCTTCTGTGCTTCTTGGTGCCTTCTATAAAGATGGAGGGAAGCTGTCACCAGCTCCGTGTAACACAGCTGAGCAGTCCCTTGGGTTAGACATTTATAAATGTGGATTGAAGACATTGGCCCCAAGGGTACCACATTTTCTGTGGGTGTAGATATACAGCGAGACTAATAAATCAGCCTCTGTGCTAATAGAGATGCCTGCGCTCTTGACTGTGACCCCGCTGGCTGCTCTCTCCGAGGGGTGGCTTTGCTCAGACGTTTATTTCTGTGATCTGCTGTAGCGTTTCCTGTCATCCACCCACTGTCATGACAACTACAAGTGTTCATTGCAACACACCGTGCCCTTTCCTCCTGGGGATGCTTCTGGGGAAACAGAGCTCAAGCCAGAACAGGCTCGCAGGGGAAAATCCTGCTGGAGGTGTGAGCCACGTCCTCTTACCACCGATGTTAGCATGATCAGAAGTGTGTGTAGAGAGTAGCCCTCCTGAATCCCTCCCTCGTTTTTCATGTCCTCTACCAGGGAGCGGAAGAAATTGCTGAAAGTGAGTTCCTGCTAGGTGTGAAATTCAGCAGGCTGTGAATGCTGTGGGGATTTCTCAAACATCAAGGTCTAATCTGGACAGCCTGGCACAAGCCTAGCTCCCCCAAGGGAAGAACTGGCCAGCTTTGATTGTTGGCCACTCTAAGGGGGTAAGAAGGAAGACAGAGACCAGGGGACCCAATTTTGAATGGCTTCACTATTTCCCCAGGGTTCCCCTTAGCTTGTCCTTCAGGAGCAGTTGACAGCTTTGCACTCTGTATTATTCACTGCTTGTTACCGATTAATGGGCTTTAATGTCATTACTTATTTCATTATCAAGTCAACCTGGAAGACCAGCCATTATCTAGAAAAAAAAAAAACAAAACACCAAAAACACTATTTCTTTCTGACATTAAGTGGTTGGCTAGCAGGGTAAAGTGCAAGGTTCATGTTTAAGAACAAGACACTATTAGCAGGAGAACCTGCAATGAAAGCTGTCTGTAAAGCTGCGTTATCCAGACATAGAGTGGAGTCCAGCTATCACAGGAGGTGTTGCAAAAACACGGTGATAAATGAGGTAGTCCAAAAAATATAAGGACCGAAATGAGAGCCCAAGTGGAATCTCAGGGTCGGTGATAACAGTGCTAGTAGTGGTAATAATAATCATACATCTTGGAGGTCTGGTCTGGGGTCAGACCTCAAGTGTGCAAGGTGTAATGCAATTGCAGACAAAATGGTGAATAATTTCTTGCTTCAAAGCACTTAAAAACCAAATACAAGGAGAGTGAGGCCAGCGAAAGATGGGCAGGGGAGAACAGAGGTAAGGGCAGCTGGCATGAGGAGGGGACATTGCAGTGTGCCAGCACTTTGGGCTGTTAGGGATGGGGGTTTGGGAAGGATAAAGGTGCATGTGCGGATCACTTTGGGGCACTGCCCCAAGTGGAAGGTCCAGTACAGGAGAAGAAATAAAGTGCTTCAGAAGTGTAACAGGCCTGGTAGCAGCTGACGTTTCGGGGTGACTGACAGTATGGGTTGATGTCCCATCAGGGAACTGGAGATGGCAGCCCACTAAGCTGCAAGCATGGAGGGTCCTGGCAGTGGGGACCCCCATTTATACCGGCTGCAGAAGAGAAGGGGCATCAACTGTGAGGTATGCCCACGGTGGTGGGGAATGGGCTTCACGGATGTCACAGAGCCCAGCCTGCGAGGATGGACAGTGGAGGCTTGGCGGCACAATGCGGGAGGTGTTGGTCTTAGAGGGCTGCACATCACAGCGGGGGGGAGATGCTTGTGGAAGGGGATGCCCTGCCTGAGGGCTTGGAGACTGGGTGCGCCCAGTGCAGGTGGGCACGCTGCAGAGATACCAGCATGGTTCTCAGCTCCTGCTCTTGCAGGGGTGTTCGTGCCCACCTCCCCGCAATGCGGGAGCACTGGTCTTGCCCAGCTTGCTCTTAGGAGCATTTGGGTGGACTGGCAGCAGTGCATGGTTATGCCCAGAGATGCATGTGGATGCTGCAGGTCTGCTCACAACTACTGGGCTGCAGCTGGAGTCAGCCCTGGATTTTTCATTTGATCCATCCTAACTCTGCATTGCAAAACATATGAGCAAATTGCTGCTGCCCCCCAGAAGGAGCAGGGCTGTGTCCCAAAGCATACTATTCCCATGGTGTTTAACATTCTCTGCAAAACCAGCTTTTATTTAGAACTGAACATCTGTTCCAGATGTGGTTATTCACTGCCTGTGTCACTGCGCTCCTGCCATTGTTGTCCTGCTCCACAGTGAAAGGCTGGCATGAATTATTGAAAGATTGAATTTAAATAAATGATAAACTGGTACAGTGCATGCAGTAAGTTTCTGTCAACTCCTTACAGAGTCACACTGCTGGCTTTGCTCTCCCCATGATGAGCTCGTGCACCTCCGCGAACCTGCCGCCGCATCTGCCTGATGGGGCTGATCGAAGAGCGTGGAGAGGGGCAGCCCAAGCATGAAGGTGGCCGAGGGGACGAGTCGCCCAGGGAGACGGAGGAGCTGCAGCAGAGGAGCAGGCAACCAGAGTTTCCCTCCTGGCAAGTGGCTTTCTCATCTCAAACCGTTCCTTGCAACAGGGGTGGGAGGACGGGGCAGGAGGGATGCTGCTCCCGAGGGTGGGCAGCAGGAACAGCACTGGGGACCGGCAGTGGGTGCACATGTTGGGAATCTGATGGTGTAAATGATCCTTGGCCAAAATCTTAGAGTAAATCCTCATCCAGCATCTTTGTGGGACTGTGCCAAAAGGAAATGTGTCCAGAGCACCTATGTGTGCATGATGTGTGGGTGAGGGATGCTCTGGGATCAAGCCCGTGGAGGATCTGTACCAGCCAAGCCCTCCATTTTTGTTGGCTCTCAGCTGGGAAATCCAAATGGATTTTTGGAAGCCTGGTAATCTTGGAAATTGATTTCCTTCTGCCCCCCCACCCCCCCACCTCCCTTCTTCACCATTTTGAAAAATGGCTTGACTCACAGTTGCAGGAGGCTGTGGGGATTCACAGCAGACCATCTGTTTCAGCTGTTAGCAGTCATTAATTTTTTTCATATTTTTTGCTGCTTTTGAGATACTTGGGGGAAAAAATATGTTCTTGATGGCATTGGAGGACTTCAAAGTCACTTTTTTTTTTTTCCTCAGAGAAACAATATACAGTGGATGCAGTTGTTATGAAAGAATTACATTTTTATTGGGTTTTCTAAATGGGGATTTCTGTCTCCTGCGGACAAGCAGGAGAACATGGTGTCCTGTTTATCTCCTTTCCACCATACATTCACCTAATACCTGCCTTGTTTCTGTACTGCAATACATCCACTAAGGAGGTGTTTTTTGTTGTTTGTTTGTTTGTTTTTTTCCCTCTTCTGGTTACACTCTAATACAGAAAGGTTTTCTTTTACAAAATATACCAAGATATATTTTTAAGCCACTGCATTTCTGCATTCTGCATTGCTGATTAAATCAGCCTTATTGTCTCCAGTTATTCTACCCAGAAACTGGAAAATTACTTAACTCCTTGACAGGTGTTCACAGCTGATGGCTCAGATTTGTGGATCGAATACCAGGGCATATGGCATGACAAATAATAGAACAAACTAATCCTATTGACATTGTCCACCCTGCAGCCTATGCACATTTATCCTTGGGCCTTGCTCTTACTGAGCAAGAGCCCATTCCCTGAGCTAGCTTCTCTTGGAGATGTTTCTCCCAAGACACAGACTGATGAGTTTGGGTCATCGGGGTTTGAGCAAAGTGAGTTTGTGCTGCTTTGTAAGGACCTGCGAAATGGCAAAGGCTGATCTTGCACATGCACTGTGTGGACATCTGCAATGGGGAGATGGTGGCAGCTCCTCCAGAGGATGCTGAGTGCTGGCTTCATCCGGACATGAAGCTGGAGCCTGATAACGAGTAGAGCAGAGAGCTCTGTGCTGGGCACACAGTTAGGCTGGTTTGGGCTGCGCATCCCTAACAGGAAGAGCTGGGTGGGTGACATCGGGCTACAGCCACAAAAATGTCTGGGACAGAAGGCACGGCAATGGCCTGGATATAAACCTACTCTGAAGTCTTAGATGGTCGGAGACTGCGGAACAGAACCTGGGTATTTCAGACCTCTCTGTGACGCTGGGGAGAGGTGACAGCCAAAGCGCTGTGGAATATTTCCAGCCCTCCATTAGGGCTGCAGCTTTCAGCAATATTACAAACGTGTCCTGGAAAAGGTTCCTTTGCGCTGGCCAGAGAGCCGCCGCTGTTTCTGGGCTCAGGAGCTCATCCTGCTCTCAGCAGCTGGCATGGGGTGAGTGCAGCGTGCGGTGGCTGCAGAGCCAGCTGGCACCTGGGGACACCGCAGGGGGACGGTGGCTGGTCCTGTCCCATGTCCTGCTGCCTGCGCTAGGGTGGCATGTGCTGGTAAAATCCAAGCATCTCCATAGTGCAAGACTGAGTCTGTGGGATGTGTCCATTGAGCTCAGCATTGGGTCTACAGGATGCATTTTGGAGTATGGTCTGGACACATGCAAACGGTCTGCATGTGGAGGAGCAGGATGTGTCCCTGCCTGCACAGGCACGTCCCTCGCTCTCATTCTGAGCAAGGTGCCTGCCCTGGGAAACCTGAGGGCAGTGAGCGCACTGCAGCGCTGGCTGGAGGTAGAGGAATGTGCATCTGGAGGCTTGGGGATGTTTGGTGCTGGTGTGGTTTTGTTTGGAGGCCTTTTCCTTGCTGATTGACTTAATTAAAATTAAAAAAAAAAATAAAAAAGGCAGACAGGATTCAGCTTTTTTTTTTTTTAAATGAAGTGCCTCACTTTTAGGGCTGCAGAACTAATTTTCATTTTGAAATTTCTTCTAATTTAATTTTAAAGTTCCTCAAAAAAAAAAATCCAAACTGCAGTGTGAAAAGAGGTGTTGGCTTTTGTAAACAAACCAAAGCAAACTCGAATATATTAACTGACTAGAACATCATTTTCTGTTTTGAAAGGTCAATTTTCTGGAGGAAAAAAAAAATTAAAGCAAAGATAGATATATAGTTTTAATTTAATTTTATTTTTTTCCCCGTGGCATCTGAACTACTGTTCATGCTTTTGCCCTAGCATGGAAAAATCTGGGGTAGTGCTGCGCTGGGGCATGCTCTTCCCCTTTAACTTACAGAGGCTTTCTGGTGCATGGCAGGAGATTTTCAGATTTGATGACAAGGGAGGAAGATAACTAGTGCTCCCAGAGCCCACATGTGTTCTTCAAGCCCCTATACGTGTCTGCATTTGCTTGTGGCCATCCTCCTTCCTCCATCAGGTCAGACCTTGGTGTGCCCAAAAATCACTGTCCAGCTTCCGAGTCAGATGCAAAAGAGAGAAGAGGAAGAAAATATATTTCCATCAGGAAATGTGCCTATTAACACCCCAGATACAAAAATCTCAATGGAGCTTTTCCCCTCCAAACCAGCTAAAATGTCTCTCACTGATGGGAAGTCTAAAAATAAGTGAGTTCTCCACAAACAGTTTAAAGATGTTGAAAATGAAAAGCAACAAAGGATGTAGAACGTATGAGTCACTAAATTACAGGGCTATCTTTCTAAGAGCAAAACAAAACAACAAAAAAAAAAAGCCCTCCCCACTGAAATTCATTGTGAGTTTTCTGGGTTTGGTTTGGGGCTGTTTGCCTCGCAGTGCTGGCGCAGACAGTCATCTTATTTTTGTGGGCTAGCAAAGGGCTCGAAGCCTTCCCCATTTTCATTACACAGTGTGCCAGAGCTCTGTGTAAATAAGGAGCGTAAAACCAGCCTGCTCAGTGGCGTGAACAGGAGGTGCTTTTCTCTCGCACATGGGCATTGCTGCTGATCCGGGAGCCGTGCCCCTTGCAGGAGCTCGCTGGATGTCAGGCTTGCAGGGAAGAGCTTGCGCGTGCACCAGCACGTTCTTCTGGCCTCGGCGTAGCTGCCACTGTTTGGACTCTCGGTTGGGAGCAAGCAGATTTTTGTGGGTGTAATCGCATTTGTCTGTAGCTTCAGTTTGTTGAGATAATGTAATATAAGGAGTTCTCTTTTTTTTTTGTCTTTTTGAAGGTGTCATTTTGTGATGAGCTCCACTAGGTTGGACTCTGTTGCAAAACTGAAGTTTTTTTTTAGTATTTGCAGATGAGCTTGAATCAAAATCTTGGTGTCTGAGACAGCAGGAGAGTGATGGACTTTTGCCAAACCTATGCCTACATCTGATGTTTGCAGCCAGCCCCAATCTCTCTAATAGGCTGAAACGAAGCCTTGGATTCAAGCAGATGGTGGGGCTGGAGATGTGACTCTGCCAGCGCTGCTGCAGCCCAGACCTGCTGTCAGTTCATGCAATACCGTCTCTGGTGCTTGAAGAGGCTTTAGGCTGCCCTTTCTACCCATCACGATCAGTGCCCAGCACAGCGGGGCAGCAAGATGCTGCTTCCCTGAGGCCCTGCAGCGTTCAGCAGGCTTGTCTCCAGCACAAAGATCCCATTGATCAGTACGAGTGAGCCTAAATAACCCATCGATCAACACAGGCGAGCCCAAATAACCCATCGATCAATGCATCAGTTGTGTGTATCAGCAGGTGCGTGGAGGCTGTGCACAGTGGTCGTAAATCCTGGAGCAGAGCTCGCTCGGCAATGATTTAGTCTAGATATTTAGTTCTGAAATGTGCTAATTAAACTTCAGAATAAACCACCCAGTGCAAAAGCACGATGAATAAGAAGTAAAAATAAAAGTTTCTCCTGGAATAATTAACCATCATTAAAACATGAAAATCCAGGCTAGTGAGCAATTGTATGCCTTCCACAAAGCGTTTAATCAGAAATAATGTGATGAAATTAAGCAATACAAAAAAATTAGGCTAAAAGTTGAGAAACTAATCCCACTTGTGAGAGCCATTAGACCACGCAGTGCTCTTGAAACCTCTCCAGGGAGCAGCTGAACGTGCATTTCTTGGGACATCCACAGTTGGAGTGGACCGAACTCCCCCCAGTACTGTTGGCAATAATTACGGGCCTCCTCACTTCAGTGGCCATCACAGACCTTCTGTAGTTTCTATTTCAGTGGGTCGGTCCTGACTGAGCACAACTACTTAATTTCAATAGAGGACTTTCTCTAAGGGACCTCTAAGTTTGACCCTTACAGACTTTACATCTAGGTAATGTATGGGATATTTTTAAGACACCTGCCTCTACTCAAATCATTCACTGGCTTGCCCTGCCTCCTCTTGGACGCCACGTTTATTGCTGCCATATTTATTGCCAGCTCACCGTTCAGCCACTGCTTTCCTTCATCTAAAAAGACATCGAAACTGAAATTAAGACCTTGTGGTGCCTCATGGCTGTGGGTTTGCTGAGCATCCCCCTGCGAGCTGGGAGGTACCCAACTGTAATCGGTCTGACTGGTGTACAGCAGCTTGAAAGCAAATTACATCAAGCGATAATCCACTTGTTATTAGAGCGACGGCTCAGCGCTGACAGTGACAACCACCACCGGTCCCCAACAGGCAGCTGGGCAGGTCTCTGACAACAACCTGCCCTGCCTTGCATAATTTTTCAGCGCTTTGCTTTGTCACATTAGTATTATATTGTCTCTCACCGTATCATTTTCAGGAGTGCAATGCGGACATCGGGGTGCTGATTTCCAAGGTGGCTGTCGCCTTCTGGAGCGCGCTCCCTCCTCTTGCCGCCCCTGTTGGTACCAAGGACAGGTTCTTAAAAACGAGGGTCTGGTAGGATCTGCTCTGGGTCAGAGGGCCAGAGGCTGGTCTTATTTACACAGGCACGAGTTTGGAGTTATTCTGAATATGTTTAAGGATTAATGAGAGCGTGGTCCTTTAACAATTTTTAATAATAAATATATAACCCTAATGGATTTTCCAGCTACTGTATTGAGCTGTGAAGCTTGGAACCTTTTTGGCTAATGTCTTCCAGAGCTGAAGGAAAGGAAATTAGCTGAAGGCAGGGAATAACGTGCTGCAAGTGAGTGGGTTTTACCCCGCTTTACTCACGTATGCAGCCCGGATGAAGCTTGGGAAGTCACTTGTGAAAGTTGCTTTGTGGATCAGGGGAAAAAAAAAAAAAAAAGAAGTAAAAGGATGCAAAGAGGTTGATCCAGGTCTCACCCTGATGAAACATTCAGCTTCCCCTGACAGTGCTGAGAGCCAGCTTGCAGGAGCAGTGTCCTCGCTAGACACAAAAATGCTTAATCAGAATGGTAAAATTGCAGGATGTAGCCAGGCCTGAACACCCCCAATGGTTTGTCAGGGACTTGGACCATTGCTAAATTCCTGCACCTCCATCCAGGCCCTGGACAGGGCAAGCAGGCAGCAGGACACAGAAATCCTGTGGCTGGGCATTGCAGCTGAGCTGGCAAAGCAGTGGTTTGATAATCGATGGAGATGGGATTTCTAGTACATAGAGACCAGCTAAAAAAAAAATAATCCTCTGCCCCTGGTTCCTGGGCCGGTGACCATATCCCTTCTGATGGTAAAATCCCAGTGTGGGAAATGCGGTGGCCATAAGGCTGAAAGGAAGGAGGTGGGGAGTATTTTAAATCAGAAAAGTGCAGCACGTGCATGATGTGAATTAAATGTCTTTGAGCTGTAAAACTGACACTTACTGTGAAGGCCATGGTCTTCGTTCAGTGCTCGCCTAGTTGTGGGAGTGTTGCTGTAGGTGCCGGAGGGCCCTCCAGGCTGTGTCCTGCATCCAGCAAAGGCAGTTTTAGTTGACTCGTGTGTTTGGCTCCCATTGGAGACTCTTCTGCAGTCAACTGATTTCACCATCGGAACATCCCGCGGTGTATTTATCTTAAAATTGTCTTTAGCTGAATTTCACCCCACTTGAAGCATCCTGTCCTGGCTTTCCCTGGATTTGCTTTTTGGTGGATTTGTTCATACCAGGCAGAGATCCCCAGGCCATGTGCTTACGGTGTGCCCAGAAGGGGCTGCCTGCGTTGGTGACCCACAGCCCCTGCTCTGCTCCTCAGCACAAAAGGGGCAGGCAGGCTGGGGCACAGGGTGCGGGGAAGCACTGGGGCATGTGCAGATGTGGTTTCTTCTCCTCCATTGCTGCTTCATAGACTCACAGAATTGTTTGGGTTGGGAGGGACCTTAAAGACCACCCAGTTCCAAGCCCTTGCCATGGGCAGAGCCCCCTGCCCCCAGCCCAGGCTGCCCCCAGCCCCATCCAGCCTGGCTTTGGGTACTTCACAGAGAGGGCACCCACAGCTCCTCGGGGCAACCTGTTCCAGTGTCCCCCCCACATCCTATTCCTAAAAACAGACCAGGCAGCAGCACGCACCCACCGACCCTCGGAACCCGCTAGTGAAGGAGTCCGGCCCCACATCAGTGATTCCCCGGGGGCCCTTAACCCCGCTCACCCCGGGGAGCGAGGCGGGGGCTGGAGCCGGCCGCCGGCCGGCCCCTCCGCGGCCAGGGGGTGGGCAGCGAGGCGGGGGAGCGGCGAGGAAGGGGTTAGCGGGGGCCTGCCGCAAGGTGGGCCGCGGCGGAGGGTGGGCCCCGGGCGGGCGCAGCGCCGCCGCCCTGCCCGGGGGCTGCCGGCGGGGCTCGGCGGGGCCATGGGGCGCTGAGCCGCAGCGCGCTGCTCCGCTCTGCTCCCCGGGCGGCGTTATCCGCCGCCTTGAATACACAGGGTGCGGTGTGGATTTTTTTTTTTTTTTGGCCTTTTTTCCCCCCTTTTTCTTTTGCCATTTCCCCCCGTTTATTTGCCTTTTTTTTTTTTTACCCTTTTTACCTTTCCTTTTTTCCCCTTCTTTCCCTTTATTCCTTTTCCCTTTTTTTCTTCCCCCCTTTTTCCTTTTCCCCCTTTTCCCTTTCCTCCCTTTTCCCCCTTTCTCCTTTTTTTTTATCCTTTCCTCTCTTTCCTCTTTTTTTTTTTTTCCTTTTTCCCCCCTCTTTTTATTTCTCCGCCATCCTCACCGCCCAGCTCTCTCTCTGCCTCCTCCCGCACCCCCCCCCCCCATCCCTCCCCCCTCCCCCCCCTCCTTCGAATAACTCGGCCAGGAGCGATCTGGAGGGGGGAGAGGAGCAGAGCAAACCTGTAGCGGCGGAGCCGGCTGGTGGAGAGGTGAGTCGAGGAAGGGGGGAGGCTCCAGCGGGGGGGTGCTGAAGCGCCGGGTGCCCCCGCCAGGCTCCTCGCAGCCCCCGCTGGGCTCCTGCAGCCCCCCCGGCGCTTAACGGGAACCGACCTGTTGTTGGCCGAGCCGGGGATGCTGCCGGCGGCTCCCTCACCCCGCCGGCTCGCTCAGACGGGGCAGCCCCGCAGCGGACCCCCGCGGGGCCGGGGGATGCCGGGGGGGCTCTGCGGGTGCCCCCTCCCGGCTCGGCCCCCGCTCCTGCCTGGTGTCGCGGCGGTGGTGGCGGTGGCTCGGGCGCTGTGGTGGTTTGGTTTTTCCCCCCCCCCCCGTGGCCGTGGGCACGACACGCGTGCGGGAGGAGAGGGGCCCGAGTTGCCATGGAGCGGCGTCACCGCACTTTTGCAGCCCGGGGAGTCCTGGTCTTTATTTCGAGGCCCCGCTGTTCCCGCGGGTGATGTAATAAGTGCTCGGTGTCTCTGCGGTGTCCTGCTCGTGTGGAGTTAGATAAGAAGGAAGATCCCAGAGCAGAGGGAGCATCCGCCATCCGGTTGAGTAGATGGGTCTTAATGAATCTGTTGGAATCAACGCGACGAGGGAGGAATTCGGCCCCTAAAGCCTACCGATGCCGGTGTTGGCACCCAGAAGACTCCCAAAGAGAGTCCTGCCTGTCGCCCGGTCGCCTAGTAATGGGTTTAATGTATTCGGCCCTGCCTCGTTGTATTTCAGGGATAATTTCAATCACAAGATTTAATATGTGATTTGCAGTGATTGCCTCCTGATTTACCCACTTGAACATCAAAAGGAACGCATTAAGGAAGGTTGAGCTGCTTTGCTGGTGTCCTGAGTGTGAGCTGTTTCTCCTGTTACTCACCAGCAGCTCAGACCTTTTCCACCCACCAAGTTTCACTGTTTTCCATGTAGCAGCTGCATCCTCCTTAGCACGCGCCGCACTGTGTCGCACTCATTCGCTGGGCACCTTGCAAGCTTGTCTTGGCTCTCGGTGGCTTCGGAGTGCGTTGAAAGTCGTCGGGATACAGATGGGCTCTGCGAGGAGATGGTAGCAGAAGGAGCTCAGAGAGGGAACAGCGGCTCACTGAGGTCTGGTCGGGCTGTGGTTGCTGGAGGAGAGGTGCGGGACCTTGTCTTGCTCGCTGAGCTTGCTGGACTACAACTCCGTCCTCCTCATTGCGTGGGAAATCAAGTTTCCCCATTGTTCAGCTGTAAAATAGCTGCACGAGGCTGTGATAGGCAAAGGACTGGATCGCCCAGGTTGCTTACATCACGTAGGCAGCTGCCACCGAAATGACACACTTGATTGAAGGCCAAAAGCACCATATACGTAACCGCCTGTGATTAAGCTCCATATGATGCCTCGGAGCAAGTAAAAACCCCTCCTTCATCTCATCTTGTTTGTAACAAGACTGCCGTTACAGGGATATCATTTGTGTCATATTGTGGGTTTTGGGTTGTTTTGGGATTGTTTTTTTTTTCTTATGGCTATAAACTTCTGTGACCTGAGATGATCTGCTGTTGCACCTTTGCGTGATGCCCAGTGAGAGCTGGCTGCTGTAGGTGTGCTGGTAGCTGGGAATATAAATTTTACCAGGTAAGAGCTCCCAATGCCATTTTTTTCTTTCCTAAAGGAGGTTTGAGTTGGTTACTATGGGGAGGGAGAGGGTCTTTGTGTGCATCCTTTCCCCACGTACACGCGTGTGTAGTGATGTGACTATTTATTTCTGTGAAGAAGCTTTATCTTCTTTTTAGATTTTGGCATCTTTGGAGATCCTTAGTTGTTTCCTCAGAGTATGCACTGTACCTGTAGGTAAATCTCCCTGTGCTGCATTTGTGGCTAGATCCTCTCCCTGGCTCTGGTGGGGCAGCCTGAGTGTCCCCAGCAGGACCCCCGGTGTGCGGAGTGGGGACAGGGAGGATGGTGGGGCCGGGCTGAACCCTGTGCTGGGGGAAACTTGGAGGTAGCATAAGGGCTGCAGGTATCTGCCCCTGGAAGGCTCCGTCCTGCAGGAGCTGGTCCTGCACTCTGGGGGAGCGTGCAGACCTCGTCCCGCTCGCGCAGCACCTTCCTTTAACTTGCCAGTGGGGCAGGATCAGGCCAGGGCTTGATTCTGCAAACTGATGGATTTCATCAGTGAACAAAAGCACTTTCAGAGCACCTCCTTGATATTGAATCTGGCGAAAAGAAAAGAAAAAGAAAAGAAAGAAAAACAAAACAACCAAACCCACCAAAACTTAAAGAAATAGCTTGTACAAATGTTAATTTAGACAAAATCTTCCTTTCCTATCTCGGCTGCATGGGAAGACCAGGTTGTACCTCCTCTCGCTGTACTCTCACTCTCTGACTTCATTATCATGCAGTTTTTATCCAATCATTATGTGCTTGCTGATGCAGCTTATTCCTACCATATCATGATATATGGGTGTATATATAAATATAGATGAATATATAAACAACGTTTTTGTGGCCACTTGTCCAGGCTTTCCATCAACAGAATAAATCCCAGCCCAGTCTCAATACATTTAAATGGCTGGTCCTGTGCATCTTATACAGCCTCCAGGAAACATTCCTCTGTAAGTTATAATGCAATGCAAGTCCTCTCATTTTATTTTTCTTTAAATGACCTAATTTCTAAGCAAAATCATTGTCTGACCAGTATTGAGATGATAGTACTATGCATGTTTTATCTTCCGGAGTTATTGTAAGATGAACAAAATACCCATTGAAAAACTACTTGTATTAGAAATACCAGTAAACATCATTTTAGTCGATTTGTGCACATATAACTTTATTGATTCAGCATGAAATATGGCAGGCAGTCTATTTGGAGACATAAAATGAAACAGGCAGTGCCTTTTCAGAATATGTTGGCGATGTAGAATGGGTTTGAGAGCATTCATTTTAGCCAGGTGGGTTGCTAAGGTAAACTAAAATGATTTTTTTATGGGTCCTGTAAACAATGCCAAGTCAGTTTTATTTGGTTTTACACAGGCTACGGCTAAAGATATGTCAGTTACCTCAGCTGTTAAGGGGGAAGTGATATGTATGGAGAAGCTTTGCAAAACTGGATAGTCTTTAATTGTATTTTTAACCTGTGAAAGTGGTTAGTGTAAAAAGTGTAAGCAAGAAACTGAAGTCAATACAGGGTATTATGCAATAGTACTTGGGCTATCGTGAAAAGAGGGCACTAGAAACAAACTGTTTTACAGGTCTGCTTTTAATTAAAGGCAGTCTACTTTGATAAAAGCACAAAAATGTGAAAATGTTTCTCCAAATAAAGGCTTTAAGCAATGGTAATTAAAGTCGCAGCATGGATTTAGTCTGTTGAACCTGAAGTCCACGGGTAGGACATGGAAAATGTATAGAAATTCAGTGGGTGGTTCTAAAACTGCCCTTTCATTCCTTGAACTTAATATCTGCTTGCGGAGGCTTACAGGGCATAATTGTATATACATTTTTACAGCGTGATAAAAAAAAAAACAACCTTAGACGTCTGCACTGCATGCTGTCATTAAGTCTGCTCGCAGCTGAGGCTTTCAGGCAGCACACACCTCCCCATGCCCCACGAAATCTGGCCGGGCAGCCTGCACGCAGGTTGCGGCTGCTCAGGGCTGGGGTCCTGCAGCGTCAGTGGGTGCCTGGCAGGGCACAGGGGTCGCAGAGTGGGGTGTCGAGGTGCAGCGGCTCCCTGCTGTCCCCGAGCCCCATCAATGAGGAGGTGCACGGCCACACTGGAGGAGCTCGGTGCTGCTGCCTGGTGCTCTCCAAAACGCCCCTTTCCTTTCCCTCCTGGACTTCCATTGTTGTCGTGCGTGGTTGTGGTAGTTCTTCCCTGAGATATCTGCAGGGGTTCATTCTGCAGTATGGTTTGGGATATTTGTAAGTGCAATAAGGGTCAAAGTCCATCCCTTTTGCCTTTGAAACAGAGCATGACAAACTACAGAGCCTGCCTGCAGGCTCTGTGTCCTGCAGAGTCAGGAGGACGCTTGGGTGGGATGCTGTAGGTGACAGCGCGGTGGGCATGTGTGTGCAGTGAGAGTGTGTGTGTGCAAGCAGTTTCCTCGGGATCTTTATTCCCTGATGCCAACACCTAGAAACAGGGACGTGAGGGAGCCCAAGAAGCTGGGAGCTCATTTGGTCGCATCCCTTGCAGAGGGGAATAGCTGAGGGAACAGACGCTGCTGATATCCTGCACAAATTCCAGTTTGGCTTAATTCCTTCCTAACCTAAATTCTCTTTGCGTTTGTACTCGCTTCCAGCCAGGGGCCTGATTCTGCAAAGGGGTCAGTAGGGCAGAGCCTCACTGATGTTAATGAATTGCGGGCGAGCCCGCCCCTGCTCTGAGATTGATCCAGTTTAATGAGGTTTTCTTCATTCTCCTCTATTTGCAGGACCATAGCTGTTTGCATAGATACCAGGATCATTTTGAAGGGTTACCCAATCCTGCAAAGCCATAGACAAACAGCTATGTAAATAGCCCATTGGCTTGAGCCAGCACTGCTGATGCTTGCAACCTGTCCCAGTGAAGGTAACTGGAGTTTTGCCATCACCTCCCATGATTGCTGCAGCCCCCAGGGCAAGCGTGCCCCTGTGGGCATGCATGTGAAGACCCAGACATATCTGTGCAGCCTATTTGCAAGCTTCTCCAAGGGTCTGAGGACCTCTCTAGATGAAAGATGCTACCAAAATTGTCACAATAATGAGTTCTTTGAGGTATATTTATGTATTCATACTTGATCTTAGATGCTCTGTTCTGACCCCTTTTAAAAACTGCATTTGAAGAGAAATGCCCTCTCTGCACTCTTTTTTTCTGCATATTGGTGACCTCCTCCAGGGCAGTGATCCCCCACGGAGAGCTGTCAACTATTATGCAAATGAGATTCCAAATAGTTGGTCATCCCTGCCAGGTATGGAGGTTGGGAGCAGCCAGCCCAAGAGCAAATCCCAGGAAAAACAAGAAAATGAAGTCTCCGTAACTGTTTTCAATTATTCAGTCTCGGTGGTTCTCCTTATGTTTCAAGAAGAAACATACAAATCTCTCTGGGTCTAGCTTGTTTACAGAGTGCTCGTGGGTTTAAAATACAGCCAGCGTCAGATTTCTGTTGTACATTTCCTTCAAATAAATACTGACATAAAAATAAGGATGCTGTAATTTGTGCCACCCCAAGAGCTAAATACTGCGCTCCAGCAGTATTTTGGTTTCTTGGAACAGCTTTTCTATAATCTTCCAAATACCGGTAGCCTGAAAAGAAAGAAGTGCAGAGTTTCTCAAGGCTGCTGAGCTCTCTCTGGTAGGGTCTGCTTACTTGTGAATCAAGGTCTTGGGGGACAAGGTGCTCTAGCATGTGCTCAGATCTGAGTTCAGGGAGTGCTTCAGTGCTTTGCAGCATCGCTGCTCCAGGGCTTTGACAGCAGCCATTCCTCCCCACTGCTGTGCACCCATGGAGGACGTGGCAGGTTTGGGCTCTACCTATATACTTGTCCCATAAGCGGCAAAACGGACTTGTGGTTGGCTTTAAGCAGCTGCTGTGGATGGGCAAAGTTACCCTGGTTGCCTTCTTTGTAATGCTACACATCCCGTGCTTCCAAATGCAGCTGATATTTCCAGTTTTCTGCATAAAGTGGTGCCATGACCACAACAGTCTTTGAACCTTTCCTATCATACCCTGTTCCTGGCATAATAGTAATTGGTAATAACTAGCCTGGTTATTATTAATGATGTGGTTCTGAAAGCTTCTTGTTGGGGTGGGTGTTCACTGGGGTCAGCTGATCCTCTCCCAGCAGACTGGGTTTGTAAGGCATTGCAGTCTGGATTGTGTTTTAAAGTCAGGTCATACTGAGCGTGTGAAGACACTTTACCAAAGAAACTAACAGCCTTGGATGTCTGGAGTGGAGAAATGCTTGGAGTGTATATTGGGTTGAATCTTATACTGTGATCCACCTCAAGTTATACTAAAATTATTCCAGTGTTGTGATTACCCTCTCCACTTTAATTACTTTCTGTCTCTCTTATATATGCTGATGGCTCCCATCCTCATAGCTCCAAGGAAACTTTCTGTAAGAACCATCAGCTAGTGCTGTTAAAATGAACCCTCACCGGATGTCCAAAGCCTCCTTTAAAGAAGAGGCCTGGCATAAGTCACATTTATTGGGAGTAATTAATTGTCCTATTAAAAAAACTAAATGTTTTGGCATTTCATTAATAATACATAAGCAACCAACAGGGTATTTGTAGTGTGTTGCTTTGTTAAATCTGCTGTAAAAATTGTCATTATTGATATATTTCATGTTTATAATTACTCATCTGTGACGCACTCAGTCTGTTATGAATAATCCATTGTATATTGTTTTCTTAAATAGGATGCTTGTTCAGTGTGCTGGGGGTGCCAGCAATTGCTTCTAATAATGTCTTCATGTCTGATTTATGCATGTGAAATGAAGGCAACTGGACATGAGTAAGTGAACAGAAGCATGCTCAGAACACTGTCCCCAGGACACTCTCGATAAGCAAGCGCACAACAGTTGTTAGTGGAGGAGAAACCCGTTAAACAGAGCAGAGAAACGTGTAGAAATGCATTATGGGGGGACTAGAGATGCACAAGTGACGTTTCCTGGCTGTTTTGATGTTCTCTTCATCTCAGCTAAAAGCTCCGCCGTCCTTTTTCTCTCACTGCCAGCAAGGACCTCGTTTCCCTGTGTGATGACACATGCAGGGTAATTAGTTCTGTATTACCTTGTTGTGCCGGCGTCTCCCACTCTGAAAGAAATAAGCTAAGCAAGAAATCTGGTATTTTTGTATTTAAGCGGTGCGGACCGTTGAGGGGCTGGGTGACTTGGTCTGAAAAGATGTGGATGACGGCACAAAGCCTCTCCTGCAGCACTGACCTGCGATGCGCGCTCAGCTGAACGTGCCACGCGCTGACTCTGCCCATGGCCCTGTCTCCTGAGTGCCGGGGAAGCTGATGACTGGGTGAGGGCAGGAGGAGAACTTTCAGAGTGCTGGGAAGGGCGTGCAGTGGCTTTGGTCTCTTTGGCAGCGTTAGCTGGATAGCTTTGGTAGGGAAAGGCAAAGCAAAGGTGAGGTAGAAGGAGGCTGGGAAAATGCCCAGGGAGGAAAGCACGGCCGATGGTTCTATTCAGTGTGTTCTCATCTCGGCCTCGAGGGTGCTCAGTCCCTTTGGGTGTCCGCACGGACTCCTGGATTTTAAGGCCCAAGAGAAGCTGTGGATGCCCCATCCCTGGAGTTTTTCAAGGCCAGGTTGGACGAAGCCCTGGGCAACCTGATCTGGTGGGTGGCATCCCTGCCTAGTTGGCACCCCAGTTGGAATTAGATGACCTTTAAGGTCCCTTCCAACCCAAGCCATTCTGTGATTCTGTGATCTGATTCTATGATCATGATTTTATGATCAGCTCATTTGGAAAACGATGCATCACAAGCCATTAGATTTCACCCGGTTACCTCCAGCACTGAGTGCAGTAGCTTGCGCTTGGCTAAAGCATGTCTTCCAGCAAGACATCTGGTCTTGTCTGGGAGACAGCAATGTGTCACTTGTCCTGGTAGTTTGTTCCAACGGTTAATCACCTTCGCCATTAAAAACTCTTGCTTTATTTCCAATTTGCATGTTTATAGCCTCATCTTCCCATCATGGAAGCCTTTCACCTTTAGATTTTAAAGCTTTTTAGTAGCCTGCATTTTTTCCTCACATAAAGCCTTACTGTGTCCTCAAACAATGGTGTTTTTTTTTGTTTGTTTGTTTTTGTTTGTTTGTTTGTTTGTTTTTGGCAGTGCCTGCCTGATGCACACTACAGGTCCAGCCTTCTTGTAGAGGAGCTGTGCCTATAGAAGGGGATGGGAGCCTGGTGCTTGCACACCACAGCCTGCCCAGGGATAAAAGCTCCATTTCCAAGACTGCCTTTTTTTCCAGTTTTCATGTGAATTTTTAGAGGAAGGGGGAAAGAGGAAGGTTTGGGTTTTTGTTGCATTGTTGGCTTTTCTTTTGCTTTTTAATGTCAGCTCAGGAGCTTTCAAAGACAGCTGTGGTTTATGTGAAATTGGAAATTTTGGACGAACTCCACCCCTGCAGCCAGAGGTAGGGGGCTGCAGAAATGGCAGAAAGCGGGAGAAGGAAGCCAAAAAGCTTGGGATTGCTGGCTGTGAATGGGTTTGGAGACTGAGAAGCTTGTGTGAATGGATGAAATGCTGGTGAGTTGGTTATGATGGCAAGTTTAAGCCTGTCTGGGAATGGAAAAGCATCTTTATACCCTTTTCTGTGATGTGCTTGCCCTGTGGGTATGGAGCTAGTCACTGCAGCCCTCTCCTCCTGGCGATTTAAGCTGAGGATCAGCCTGGGCCATAGTTAAAAAATAACAAACAACAACTGTGATTTAGAGCTGTTCCACTGTGTTCTCACATGTTCAGCGTTCAGAAAGAAACGTGCATTATTTTATACTTGACCTGGCATCCTCAGCTCTTCCTTTCTGCCATTCCGGATTCAAAGGCAGCTGTGCAGCTTCAGTTGTTTAGCAATGTGATGTTTTTAAAAGTGACCTTCCTCTTCTTCTTAATTGTCAGATATTCTGGAGAAGGTAGAGAATAAAACAGTGCAAAACCATCTGAAGTGCCTACCGCTTTGTAGTTGTCAAACCTGGAAGTTTGTGGCTCGTGAAGTGCCTCTGTGGCACTACATCCATTAGGCTTGTCACTCAGAGCTTGTTTTCTTCATTTCAGAGGACTTTTTCCACAGTTACATCCTTAAATGCTGAAGGTGGCCCAAGGTTTGTAAAGTCCTTTTAGTCACTGATCACCATGGGGAACCTTATTGCTAGTGTCCCAACCCAATATCAGCCAGCAAAGGGAAGATCTTTATTTTCTCGGTCATTTTCTGAAATGGGAATATTTTCTTAGGCTAATGCCAATAAATAATCTCATCCAGCACAAATGCCATGTATTGTGTGGCTAGGATGGGGACACGTGGCCAGAGCTGAAAGTGGTCCCTGGGAGCCAGCTTTAGCCTGTACCTGCATCACCACCAGCAAATGCGTGGTGCAGCTCACGTGCGTGCGTGCTGTGGGTTAGGGTCTCAAGTTTGCAGTCTTTATATCCTGGTAAAAGGTGTGGAACGAAACTGGATGGATTTGCTGTATGAAAATATTACATAGCACAGAGTGTAAATACAGTGTCTAGCTTCTGATTAGCAACCCTGCTCCCAGAAAGTGGGATTAGTCCTGTTTGCCAGAACTAGAAACAAAGCCCTTTCAGAGGAAGCTTTAGGGCTCATTTGCACTCACAGCCCAATGACTTTGCATTACAGTCTGAGGAAATTTGGCTTTCCAAAATGTCCCGGTGTGTTTATTGCTCTGTGCAGGCTGCAGCAGCAGACCAGGAGTGGGGAAGTTCTTGTCTTTCTCTTCCTGCAATAGATCTGCTTGTATATGGCCCAAATGTTCCTTTCCACGTGTTTTGGGGGAATTTTACTTTATTGGTATCAATAGCCAGAAAATACAAACTTCCTCAAAGACTTTCCTCCCTGGAAGGATCTATTTTAGGGCTTTCCTTTTGAGGCTCCCTTGCACCAGATCTTATTTTTCTCAATCCCAAGGCGCCCTTCCAAGACCCACTCATATTGATTTTGTAGCTACAGAAAAAGCCATCTGCCTGAGCACGCTTTTCATTCCTGCGTCTCTTTACACACCTGAGTTGAGACTGATTAAATAAGACTTCTGCATTTTATTGTGGGAGCTTAAATCCCCACACCTCATTACAGAGCTCTTGATGTGCTCCCCTTCCCCACATCCTCAGAGCTTCTCCCCATGCCAAAACGAGATCCTTCGCGCCCTTCAGGCTTTCCTTTGGTAGCTCGGGCTCATATTGCACTGGAGGTGCCAAGTTTTTGCACAAAATAATAAAAAAACCCTCTCTCTGAGCCTATTGTTAGCAATAGCAAACGCAGGTGATAAGGGACAGAGTGACTTAGTGCTCTTCCTAGCAGAAGGATTTTGCCAAAGCCACGTGTCTGCAACAAAACGCTTGACTTGCTTTCCTTCAAATATATTGACTACAAGCAGAGACGTATGGATTTAGTCCAGCGCTGTCGCTCCCATGCCAGAGAGCAGGGGCTGACTGCATCCCTCAGCTGTTGCTGCCTGCCTGGGTGAGAGGCAAGGGACTCTTGCATGGGCAGCAGGGAAAGGAAAACAGATCAGAATAGCAATGAAGACTCTTCGAAAAGATGCTGTTGTCCCCTGTCTGATGTGTTATGCCCGGAGCACAGAGGATCAAACTGCCCAGGAATTTCCCAGGTGGTACATAGGACTCTATTTGCTTTTCCTTTTGGATCCAGCTAGAAAGTGTGAGTTATTACACAGCCTGCCTGGAAAGATAATGGCAATTGTTCAGCTCTGGGGAAAAGGAGGGACATTTTTGGAAGTCACCACTCTTATTTGCTGTAGACATTATAATGTTGCTCTGTCCAGGGAGAAGCATCTTTATTGCCATTACTTCAATTGATTACTTTTAAAGGGATTTTAGAGCAGAGCTGGAGGACTTCACAACTACTGTTTTGGTTTCCCTACCATTCAGTTGCTTCATGGGTTTTCTATGGATTCCTATATTTTTTATCCCTATGAAAATTAATTTTACGCTATTGTACTGCGCGGGTGTGCTTGCCCACCCTTGTGTGTGTTTTCCCATACCATCAGCTTGAATCCTCTGCTCAGCTTCAGCCAGATTTATGGGAGAGATGGAGACCTCAGTCTTATCACATTCCCACCAGTCCTCACCAGCATAGTTTCTGCTTGGTCCATTTGACACCTGCAGGCCAGTGGTTGTGGGGCTGGTCAGCATCCAGGATGGGACCTGTTAGCCCAGGTGCCATACAACCCCCTGGGCAGCAGCCCGGACCCACCAAATTACATCTGAATACAGAAGTCAAATACATGGTCCAGGCCAGGCAGTGCAAGTGATGTATGTCATGAGCCTGAGGCTGTAAAACCAGGATCAACCTCCGGGCATCACTTCGTGCTGCACGTAGGAAGAGGTGGGAAAGAGGTTAGCAAGAAATCTTTTCCAAATTGGTAACTACCAAGGGACATCCAGGATCGATACAAATTGATCCCGATTCCATCTCGTTCACTGATGCTTAAGCTAAACCTTCCAGTTTAATAGCTGTGTAGATTTTCAATTGGGTGTGAAAGCCTTTTTAAAAAACGTAACACAAGAGCTGGGGAAGAATGCAAACCGGAGCGAGCGTAGACATGTGAGCATCATGTAACTGCCTTTTTTTTTTTTTTTTCTGATGGCAAATTGCTTACGAACATCTTATAAATTTCACAAATGTGGTTGTGCTGAAAGGAAAGGCTGGCGGTGCTGCTGCCGGGCGTTACGGGGGATGTAACCTGCTGGTGAGCTTGGCGCAGAGACTGAAACCTTGGCAAGGTACCATGGTAACATTTCCATACACACGTTTATGGGTTCTTTGAGGTTTTTTTTGGTTAAATGTCAATGTTTTCATGCTATTATTCAAGGAGATTTTGTTGCTTTGAAATCCCACTATGCCTTTGAAACCTCTTTCAGTTTGCAGTGTGCTTGGTGGGAAATGTGTCTGTTGGAGACATGGAGCAAACAATGCTGCTTACTGGCATCCTCAAGGGCATGTACAGCTCTGTAAAATGGAGCAAGAGCTGGGGCATCTTCCCTGCACCCGTCCAGAGGATGCGGGTGTATGTTGTTGCAAATTTAACACATTGAAGTAGGAGGAAGCGCTCAGCACCCTGAAGATCGGCATCACTGCCAGCCAAGCACCTGGGATGGGCAGCACCGTGGTGCAGAGCAGTCCCATCATCACCAGTTTGTTTATGGTTTGAGTTTGCCCAGGATCTCAGTTGGCATTGGACGGGGCAACTGCAGGCTAGCTTAAAGTTCCTATATTTCTAACACAGGCTTACTGGCTAAATCCAGAAGTAATTTGGACCAAGCAGGCTGTGCTAGCACAGACCTTTTGTTCCCACACAGACATGGGGCACCTACGTATTTCCATTAAGCTTTTTACATATTTCAACACATGGTGCTTTGCAAAACATGATGCTGTGCTTTATGAGCTCTCCCATGGCCCACACCTTACAATGCCCCTTTCTGCCATTTTCTCCCCCTGTGCAAGTTCTGTGCTGACAGATGGGTCCCATCCGCAGGACCCTGCTTGCTCCTGAAGGGCAGCTGCATGTCCTCGTGTGGATGTCTGGCTCCGGAGCTGCTGCTGGGCTGGCTTTGAGCATCTCTTCTTAAAGCTGGAGGCAGGCTGAGAGCTGCTGAATTCCAGCAGCTCTGCAGGGTTTCTGTTGAATAATGTCGGCGCTTTTGAAAAAATAATATACCTAGGTGGTTGAATTAAATCCAAAATTTCTCACTCTGGGATATCATGGGTCCCACACGGTATTAAAATGCATTACTGGATCCCAGGTGGGGGCTGCTTTTAAGCACTTCAGCCCTCAGGGAGGATGCATTGTCGTGGTTTTTTTTGGTTGTTTTGTTGTTTGTTGTTGTTGTTGTTGTTGGTTTTTTTAATGCTTATAGAAGCAAAAGGAATTTCAGGAATGCTTTAGTGCCCTGAAATGCATGCCGTGCCCTTCCTCTGGCCATGGGTGAGTCCCACGTGGGTGCCGGTGTTGCCGCTGCATCGCAGCCGGCCGCAGCCCATGGGCTCATTGCACGCAGCTCCGCCTGGTCTGCCGCAGGCGATAGATTTAAATCTCTCTTTAATTTGGTAGGGTTTTGAAAAGCAGTGTAATTGCTTTTACATCGGGCTTGTGATTATGGAGAAAAAGCCTGGATCGATTTCTGTCTGAATGCTTTATGGTGGGGCTGGAAGGTAATGAGGGTGGCGCAAAGTGCTGGAAGTGTCTCTCCAGCCCTGCTTGTTGGGATCCAGAGCAACACCAAAGCTGACATCGGCCGCATGTCGTTCTGTGGGAAGGAAAAATCCCTGTCTTTGTGCAGAGCAATATGTCAGAGTGAGCAACTATCAGAATGAAATACATTAATTGGCAAGTGCTGGGAAATTACAGATATGCTTAATGAAAAAGAAAACCTTGTTTACGGTTTCTAATGTGCTGCTGAAGAAACTGGCTCCCAAATAAAAATACTTAAAATTACGATTAGGATTTATTTACATAATTACTGTGAGAGAGATTCTAGGGACGTGCTAAGCAATGTGAAAGAAACCTCATGGCTTTTCTTCCCTCTCCGCTGTCTCGAGGTTAGTTTGCTCTTGGTGAGTCTATTAAAGCTTTTACTAACTCAGTGAAGCAACAAGTCATTTGTTGCAGAAGCGGTACGTAGATGTGTGTGTATATATTAGATGTGTATATATATATATATCTGTTTTATTGACTGTGGTGGGAACATAAGGCTGTGGAAGAGCCAGATCATCTTTGTAATTGTAGTGTTGGCTGGGGAGTGCTGCAGTAGGTGGTACTTACCTCTTTATGGCCAAGAAACCTGGTGTCCTGGCATGGCTGGAGTGCGGATGTCCTTGGAGCTTGTTTCTGAAGGGGCCACAGCCCCCGCAGGTGTGAAGGAGTGTGCTCTGCCAAAGCTGCCATGTAAGCATATATTTGTGGTCTGCCCCGAACCGTGCAGCCCAGGATGGCCTGGCCACGCTCCAGCCTCAGTGGAGACCCACAGCCAGACCCCTGGTGGTGCCTGGGTGGCTCTGTTGGCTTCTCTGATTTAGAGCTGCAGGAACCCTACGGTATAAAATGCAATAGGCCCATGATGGGGCTGCGCTGATTGAAACCAGCCAAGGGTATGACAAATCTTCCTCTTAATATTTCAATTGACTTTGGCAAACTTGCCTCTTTCTTGTGTATCCTAAATCAATGTGTAAGTGCTGCTGACAGTAATTTCCACTTTTGTCTGTGCAGATGGCTGCCCTTCACTAGGCTGCGGTGTTTATACCTGCTAAGTTTGCAAACACTTTCCTGCTACAGTCTCCCAACGAGCAGTATTTTTTCTTAGCTGTCATATTTGTGAGATGAAAATGTTCTTTGTTGGGCCCCGCTCGAATGTGAATTTTCTTCTTTCAGGAAGGGCCACTGAAGTCTGGATCAGAGGCACTGCTGCAACGTGTGTCTTGCTCAGGGGTTGATCCATCCAAGGGGTCCCAGCGCTCCAGAGCGGGGTCGGATGCTGGTGTCCAGACCCTTCATGGCTCTGGAAGTGATGCTGCTGGAGCCTGTGGCTTTTTAATTGCATGTCAGTATAGGCCCCTACGCACTATATAATTATTATCAAATACTATATCTCTCTGCTGAAAGCTGCAATATGACTGTTAGAGACTCATATTTTCCTAAGGCACCACTGCTCAGTCTCTGCTAACAATTGCCCTGCATAAAGAAGCTGCTGATTTTTCCCCCCTGATTGTTTAGCTCCTGTTTCAGACCTAAATAAAATCTGCAATCCATCAGTCATGCACCCAACTTCGGTGCACATTCCCTGGTGTAGAATTCCAAAGACTTTGGTTCGGCTGCTCTTTCAAGGCAAGCTATTGCACTGTTCGGAGGAAGCAATGAGAAATAATTAAAATAAGCCTTTCTCGTCCCTTTTCTCTTGTGCCCAGGGAGAAGATGCCATTCCACCATGTAACAGCTGGCTTGTTATACAAAGGCAACTACCTGAACCGATCGCTCTCCGCCGGCAGCGACAGTGAACAGCTAGCAAATATCTCTGTGGAGGAACTGGATGGTGAGCCATGTCATTGCATTTTTCCAGGGGGGCTCAGAACTGGAAAGGCTTGTTTCCACCTTCTCAGTAGCATTGCCATGCAATAACCTGAAAGGTGCTCTCCCCTTGAAGCAAGGAGCAAAAGGCAAGTGGGAAGTGAGATGGCTCAGCAGACCTGGGACAAAAAACAGTCCCCAACCACAGTTATGTTCGGAGCTGGGGGCTGTTTTTAAACTTTGACTTTGTCCTTCTGCCTAGAAATAAAGCAGCTTTTGAAAGAGTAAGGCTGCTTTTTATTGGCAAAATTGGTAAGAGAAAAAGTGGAACTAATGTGTTTCTATTAAGATGTCTTCAGCCTTTCCCCAGGAACCTGCAGAGCTGAATCTCTTCCTGAGCAAGTCTTCTCATTTGCTTTGTGCCCTTTCAAAAGGGAGGCTTCTCTCTGTTTCGCGGTGTAACAAGGTGCACAGAGGTGGCTTGTGGCCTAGGAAGCTGGAAAGAGATTTAAAATTCCCCTTTCCAGGTCAGTGATTTGGAGCACGGACCAGCCTCAGACTGGCAAAGGCTATCAGGAAAGTCATCCACATCTGCTGCATGTAGGATCTCCACAATTTTCCCTCTGGAAGCTGGTGGTTGCTTGTCCCTTCTGCCCTGCAGACGGGATGTGAGGCCAGGTAGACTCCCAGTCTGGTTCGTGGCGGGAAGGTCTCCTATTCTAGACAATTTGTGGCTCACTAGGGTCATTTCTAAGCAAAAGTTAATGTTGTGGACAGCTGGTCTTTGAGGGCTGTGGAACAATTCGAAGCTCTTGGTTTGGTTCCCAGTGGACATTTGGTACAAGCCACGATCATAGCCAGTATTCTCGGTGGAGAACTTGATGAGTAGATGAGCAAGGGAATGGTGCAAGGTGGAAACGGCCCTTCCAGGACAGGTTGGAGGCGTTTTGGCAAAACAGAAAGCCAGCATTTCTGCCTTCCCTCCCCCATTTCACCTGCACTTGGTGAATCAGACTTCAGTTTTCAAGCTTTTTCAATGCTGAACCTTCAGCTTTGGTTTTGCAAACTTTGTATTAACTTATCTGATGTAGAAACAGAATGCTCTGAGTATTTGTCACTGTCTCTGTTCTTCCCAACGTGTATGTGCAGGAAGCAGTTCAGGTGAGATGAGTCATGTGAGAAACCACTTTGAGTGCAGCCAAGCTGGGACCCCAGGCAAACAAGGGTTGCAGAGACATCTTCTGGGCACTTCTTCCAGGTTACTGGAGCTTTGCTTGAAGGTTTGAGTTTTCTAACAGAAGTGAACTGGCTCTGCTTCTGTGTATCCTATAGATAACAAATTGTGTTGCAAGGTGAAGCTTAGTTGTTGTCCCTGTTCAGGATGAGAGGGGTTGGCTGCACACAGACAGGAGGACATTGGGCAAGGTCTTGTGCTTTATTTTAAATTCAGAGAACAAAAGTTTCTCTGCTATGCCTACCTGATTAGAGCACTTCTGCTATAACTGCCTTTGAGATTTGTAGACAGATGTCAAGAGTTGATTCAAGTGGCATCAGGGCTGTAGCCCACACTTGTGGTGATCCTGTTGTGAGAGGGAAACTCCTCTTTGATTTTTTCTGTTTGCACAGAAATGGTCTGTGGCTGGATGTGGGAAGAAAGGTCACACACAGAAGCTCAGCCCCATTCCCATCCTTCCTATGTCTCTCTGCTGTCTCCTCAAGCCATGTTGGGTGGTTTGCAAGCCTCAGCAGCCGGCTCATCATCACCATCCCACTGGCAGCTCCAGGGTGGGAGCAGCGGTGTGGGAACCTGCCTTCCCTGAGGAGCAACCAGCACGCGAGACACTGTGGGTCATCGCCGTTAATTAACGGCAAATGAAGTGAATTAGGCATAGAGGAGCTGTCTTTTGAGAAAGCAGTGACCAAGTCGCTGCTAATGCGAGTGCTGCATCCATTTAATTTGGTCTGTGCCCTATTATAACTGTGCTATTGAATTGGAGAGCAGCAGATTTTATTCATGTCTGCTCACAAAGAGTATCCCCCTCGTTCTTCAGGAGAATGGTTAGAGCTCTTTAACTAATCATCCGTTTATTCTCTGGCTGTTAAGCACAGGCTCCTTGTTAGAATTTAGTTATATTTTTTCTGACAGCCTTTTGCTTTACAAACACCTATTTTCAAGGGCTTTGTATCTTTGCCACGAAGATATGCCCCAGTTCTTAGCTTAGCAGAGAAGAGCTCAACCTCAGGCCATTTTTTTCCACCTGTGAATGCAGAAGTGGCACTGAATTGATTCACATCCGCTAAAGCCAGAGCAGCATAAGATCCTGGAGATGTTTTTCTGTGTGCTAGCTAGCAGAGCACAGCCGAACCACTGGAAATCATATGTAATATTAGGTTGGCAGTCACTATCTTACTGGGATTTGTCACTAGTACTAGATTAGTGCCCAGCTGTGCTGAAGGTAGAACTGCTCACTGTCCAACCCCAAAACAGAAATAGCCTTCCTGTCTTTGAGCATGAATTATCTCAGGGTGAGTAACAAAATGTTCTTCCTTGAGAAGTTAATGTCACTGTATGGGAGCTTTGTGGATATATTAAGCTGTGATAGCTCTATGCCAATAACATATTTGCATTTAATCACATAGGCTGGGAAAGAGGTGCCAAATTCCCTGTGGTTTCTTTTTCAATGAGATTTTGATCCCAAGGGAGTCCCAGCCTATTGACAAATTCCAGGCACACGCATTAAAGCATTAAAGGTTTGACGCTGTTCCTGGGGAAGTCAATAGGAATCTTTATATTATGCTCCTGTGCACTTGAGGCTCCAACAAGTGTCATTTTTTTTTCCAGCCTTCTTTTTTTTTTTTTCGCATCTAGCGTTGCACATCTCAGCGCTGTTTGCTTTATGAAGGATTTCTGCAAGCGTGAGCTTTGGGCTGCTACAGGGCAAAGGTGCTGCACAGCCCAGCCGGGACACAGCGTTGCTGCCGCTGCGCGTCCCTGCAATGCATACCGACAAATGCCACGTGTTTGCAGCCTGCAGGCGAGGCATGAAGGATAGTATGGAGATCATAAAATGAAAAAGATTTCTGACCTCGAGCAACGTAATGGGGAAGGAGCCCAGGTTTTTTGGTTGAACACTCGCAGTTGAGAGCCGTGTGCCTAGGGTGCTGCTCTGCTGCTTCTCCCACTGGTTGTTTTCCTACCATGAAAACTTTCCCAACTTGCATCAGCCATCTGTCGGCTTCAACTCTGCTCTGTTTTTTTCCATCCTGCTTTAAATACTATGCTGGCAGCGAAGAAAGAAGCTGGAGAGATGGCAGGTCACTCTGCTGATGGCTTGTCTATTCCTAGCAGCGGTGTTTGCTATTTGCAGTGCTGTAGTAGCGTGAGGGTTTTTAGAAGCTGTCACCGTCACAAAGGGAATTAACTCACAGAAAGCTATATTAGGCGATACTTAACTTTGTAACACCAAGTAAATGACGAAGTTGAAAGTGGCAGGCCATCCATAACCTGTCTCTCAGGGACCATGGAGTGTGGTGGGATCTCAGATGAATATTATTGCCGTATGCTTAGTGATTTCTGGGCAGGAGATTACAAATTAGGGCTGGGAGGAACTGTTTTGCATGTAGCTTTTCGGGCTCTTGTTGGTTGACATAAAATTGTGGCAGTTTGTGCATACTCTGTGGTTTCCACATTCCTTTTAAGTCCAGCTTCTGTCTTCATGTTGCAAACTGCTAGGAGTATTTTTAATAAAAAATGGTGGATGGAAATCATCATGTCAAGCTTGAGTCATCCACCTCCATAGGCACTATCTAAAGGGTATTGTCAGGAGGTAAAAACATTTCCATAGTAGGAATCTGACAAATATCACCTGAAGGAAGGCACATGCATTATAAGTAGTCTTTGCAGAAAGTGTCTGTGAAATGCATTATAGTCAGAGCACTTTGCAGAGGAAACCCAAATGTGGACCACAGCAGCAGCTATTTGTCCAGAAAGACATCATGACAAATCCTTGCATGACCCAGATTTTTCTGAAATCAGCAGTGCCCATGCAGAAAGGAACCTTGCTGTGTGGCAGCAGGGAAATTATTGGCATCTGGTGCCTTAGACCATGTAGGAACCACCCCAGGTGGGGTCTGTGGTACCTTCAAGGCTTTTCCTAGGTTGGGAAATTTTTTTTTTTTTTTGGTTGTAGACGTCAGGCTGACCAGCCTGATGCAGTCCTTAAGGTTGACACCCCGAGTGGAAATGCCAGTGCATGGCTTTGCCTGTCTAAACTGGAGATCTAAAATGTCGGCAGAGCGTCCCATGAGGTGGGGACAAAACTTCATGAGCCTGGGGTGCAGTAAGCTTCAAGGCAAGAATCTAGGGACTTTGATATCATTATAGTTTATACACCACATCGCAGGGTGTGCTTTACCTGGTTTCTGCCTCTTTCCTGCACCCCTGTTCTGCCACCTGCAGAAGGTCTCAACTGGGTCGCTGTTTCCTGGGCTTCTGTGTAGTAAGTCAACAGAGAGTGGCTGCAGAGTACATTGGAAAACGGCTCTTGAAATAATTAAAGGGCACGGCTAAATGATGCCCATATGGATTTTAAATTAGCAGTTGGCTCCCGCATGCCAATAAGGCAGGCAATGACAAGTGGCTGAAGGTGTGCTGGGGCTGCAGCTGTTTCTGGAGTCCCAGCAGCACAGCGAGGTGGGCGGTCACAGGGCTGGTGGCACACCAGGCAAAACAGTCACGCGTTGCCACTGCAGCTGAAAATAAGGCCAAAACCAGGAGTGTTTACCCTCTTGTGATGTCTGATATGATGGTCCTTGGATGATACAAGTCCTGGAAAGAGAGGGACCCTGATGCTGCAGAGCGCTGTTACCTTCTGGTCTCACTTGAGGGTTGTTTAGTAGAAACCCCATAAGCCACGATGACTGTGGCTGATCCAGATCCTCTTTCACTCCCATGTTTTCAGGACAGCTCAGCAAACAGTCTCATGCGTGCTGGAGAGTCCAGCCTGCCCTCCAACTCGTCATATCTCTCTCCAGCTGTCGATTTTTTCCAGGGCTGCCTGTTTGCGAGCAGGGATTTCAATCCCACTGCTGGGCACAGGAGGTAGAGGGGCAGCCAGGGCCCCTCCAGCCTGGCAGCCAGCTGGCTGCCGTGTGGCAGAGGGGCACTGATCAGCTTTGGTGTCCCAGGTGAGATCAGCGGTGGTTGGGAGCAGCAGTGTGCTCGAGGAGGGAAACCCAAAGGGAGAGGCATTAGTCACTTGACTGACTCATGTAGCGGCAACAAGGCTGCGTCTGCTCTGCTCGGCTTTTTGCCCATGGAAAAAAACCACTTGGGAGAGCGGAAAGAGAGGAATAGGGGGGATGAGCATACTGGTAGTGAGGCTGGAGATGCAAGGACTACGCTGGCATAGGGGAAGTAGTGAGGGGGAGCCACGCTGTGATGCGCTATAAGCCATGGATTTGCACATGGGTACAGGTTCTCTGAGACCCTGCTTCGGTGTAAGCTCTGCGAGCAGCCTGTTAATTAAGTGGATGAAACTGTATAAAGCTTATTTTCTCTTTCGTGGAGTTCTGTTTTAAAAAAGAGGCTTACCCACAGTGTCTCCGTTGTGAGTGATCATGGCTGGAAATGGAATAATTTATGGTTTATATTGGGCTTTAATAGTGTTTCGTGTCTCTGAATATAAAACTGCAGCATCACTATGCAGATTCTTCTGTGGACAGAAGCAGCTTTATCTCTGACTTCTGCTGAGCTCCTTCTGCTGGTTTTCCAGTTATGTATTTTAGTTACAGTGTGGGGTTTCTCTGGGACTCAGTAGTTTCAGGTATGAAGCAGCCTGCATTTAAAAAATCATAAAAACTGGTGCAGTATTAATATTCTGCATAGTATTGTTTCACTGCAAGGTGCATATTTGCTCCAGACTGTGTGTGTCCAGAGGAGGAGCAGAGCTGCTGATGGAGTAAATGCCCCAGGCTGTGTGCTGGCTTACCCTTGGTGAGCTTCAAGGGAGTTCACAAAAGGACAGATTTATACCCATAACGGGTGGGTGGTGCACAAGAGTTCCCCTGTGCTGCCCTTGTGAAGTTTTTTCCCCCACTTTGCAGAACGTGGCAGCACGTCGTGCATGTCCCAGACAGACAGGTGTCTATCCAGCCAGGCCCAGAGTCACCGACCTCTCCTACCTGGACTCAAGGAAAGTTTCTTCAGCTAAAATGAGTGGCAGTTCCCACCCCAAGCAGCCAGCAGGGTGCTTGGACACCCAGAGTGGCTGAGCCCAGGGAGGTCTGGCTCTGGGTTTCACAGAAGAACCTCTCTTGTGGGTTTTACCTGCTGCATTGCCTTAGGGACCGTCAGGGCTTGCAGCCAGCAAACTGAGTTTTCTCCAGCACCTCAGCAAGACCGAAATCTTCAGCAGGGAGGTGGCAGAAAGCTATGGACTAGGGCAAAACTCCAGAACAGGAAGTATTTCTCCAACACTTTACAGCCCAAGCCCTACCCAGGGTGCCAGTACCTTGGCAGGTGGATTACCCGGTGGGACAAAAGTGTTTTGGGTGTACCTTTTGGGAACGGCTTGCAGAGGCTCTGTTGTCCCCATCCCACGTCCCCTCTGCCTGGGACACCAGGACCATGTGGCCAAAAGGGGAGATGTTCCACCTGGTCACCCTGCCCCCAAAATACAGGACCAGGCATCAGCATTATCTCCAAGGGAAGAGTCCTTAAAGCAAGGGAGTATAAATAAAACGAGGTTGGCTGCCAACAAATTAGAATTACAGGGACGCCATCTGGACAACAATTAAAGAGATTGTTTGAACTCCAACTATGCTGACATAGTTATAGGAACCGGCTGGCGAGCAAGTTATTAGTGGCGGAGACTCAGATACGCTTGGTTTGGACTCGGGGGTTTCTGGTTTATTGTAGCAGAGGAGTCTCTTTAAGCTGGATGAAGATGTTTTGGGAAGGGGGCTGCAGGCTGCATCTTCATCCATCCGCTTCCAAATCTGCTGGTTTGGCTCCTGCGGCTTGTGCCGGGCTGGCGCTGCTCAGGCTGCCTCAGACGTTTGTGCTCACGTGCGCGCGGGCCCCTCGATGCAGTAAGAAAACGTTCACTGCCTGCGTTGCCCCGGGCCACGGAAACAGAGCAGATTCAGATCCAGAGCTAAGCATGCTTTAAAATGCATTTAAATCTTGCTCTGACACGTTTATACAAATTTTAATATGGATTTTTTAATTTTTCATGCAGGCTTCTCAGCCAGATCATTAATTTTTCAGGTTCCTTCACTCCTTTGCCTTAAACTCCTGGCTTTGGCAAGTCACTTTTGTATCAGTAAGTGTTGTTTTGTGGACTCAGGGATCTTATCCTTACCTGTTAGCATATTGTTTCAGAAACGTACTCCCTAGGCAGTGGCTTCTAGCTGTCAATGGGAGGACGGGGACCAGGGTAGGGTCATGGCATCCCAGACCTCTGCGGGGATGTCACATAGATGGGACCAGGAAGAAAAGGAAAACAAATACCATCTTCTCCCTGTTTGCCAGCTGTGCCCTGTCTGCACACCCCATCAGACACTCACCTCTCCTTCCTGCGCCAGCTCTTCTTTCTGGTTCATCTCGGTGGCTTTTGGGACTGAATAGGGCTGGCAGTGCTACATGAGCAGAGCTTTCTGGTTGAAGCTCTCTGGGAATGGCTTTTCCATCATGGAAATGGGAGTGATGATGATGCTTTATTGACCTGAGCGTCTGAGCATCTTGACTGTCTGGCTTCTTCCTGAGCACGGGGAAACCTCAGATCTGCGGAAGCCGCAGAAGCTCTGGAGAGTCAAAGCAATTGGTCCCCATCTGCAAATTAAACAGGAGGAAATGGCTCATAAAAGTAACTGCACAGAGGCACGAACCCAGCCTCTGTCCTGGCTTTATGCTGCATTAAACATCTTGTCTGTGGCTCAGTGTTTATTTCATTTTCTGGGCCTTCCTTATCAGCGCTGGACTCAGGGGCTGATGCGTGGCTCTATGAGGGACCAGACAAGGTGCCGTGAGGTTGATTTGGAAGACGAATGGCTCAGCGTGCCGGTGAATCCCCGCAGCACCGACCTGAGCGCTGGTGCTGATGGTGCCAAGTGCAGGACAGAGCCAAGGGAAATGCTGGACCTGAGGATCTCGTGAGCACTGCTGGGTCTCTGCTCACACAGACCGTGTCTTATAGTGAGGCTTCATGTGTTCCTCCTTCAATTACCGTGATACTTAAGGATTTGGAGGTTAACGTGATGATCTGCACGTGGTCCATGTGCCCTTTCTGTGGCATGAGGCTGTAGAGTATCAGGTGCCCCTTTAATTTGCAGAGGTTGATATTTCAGCCTGGCTGTGTTGGTTCACTGTGTCTTTGAGCATGTTACATTTAATCAAGTCGTAGCAAACTGCAAGCAAATCTTGAATCAATTCCCTTGCCTCAGCGGAGGCGGCCACCTCACCAAACCACGAATGTCTGCAAAAAGCGTCTGTTCTGCACTGCGTGCAAGTGCTTTCTGGAGAGGGACATTCAAAAGTAGGTTTGCCCACTAAATAATGAGCTTTAGAAGTTAGATACCTGGACTGACAGACATCTATTTCTAGTTCTTCACTGGGATGCTTTGGCCATAGCTGATGTTTTGTGCCTCAGTTTACCTAGCAGCAGTGGTACTCACGTAGGGAGAGGAGAGCGATGTGTCTGCCGCTGCTTCGGGTGCTGCAAGACCTCTGATCAAACACCATCCGTGGCTCTTGCTCACTGTGAGCATTGGCTTTGCTTTGAGCCCCATTCCCTATGTTCTGGTGCCTGTGGTCACAGCTGCGCGTTTTGGTAATCGGGGGGCACTGGCACAGGGGAATGCTGACTTGCCATAACACTAAGAGTAGCAGGGAGAAAAACTCAATGATCCAGAGAGTATTTCACCTGGCTCTTTTGCACATGCTGGCTTGAAATAAACAGATGGAGATGTATTTATTTCAAATGCAGCTCAAAGCAATACCATGTCAAGGTGAGCAATTCCACCCCTGGTTCTGCTGCTGGGGCACCTGCGTGGTGGTACCAGGCAGCATCCCTGCCCTCACCTGCTGCGGCCCCCATCCTCTTGCCCTGCTTACGAGAAGCTGCATTTATCTTCCTGAGGAGCAGGCCAGTGGCTTGGCAGAGCGCGAAGTCACTCGGTGAGGTGCAAGTCCAGATGAGTGGCAGACTGAACTGACACCAGGAGTTACACAGCCCTAGCTGTCCCCCAGCCCTATTCCTCTGGCTCTCTGGCTGCCATGGGGGGAAGCTGCTGCTGCTGGAAGTTTTGTGGTTTTTTTTTTTCTTTTTTCTGGGTTTCTGTTGCCTGACTGTGGGTCCTGAGATCATCTCAGCCCAGTTTGAGAGGAGAGAAAGGTGCAAATGTCAGGGAAAGGAAGCGAGGGCTGTTTGTTTCTTCCCCCTCTCTCCCCAGATTTGCACTGGGCAGTTTCCCGAAAATTCAGAGCAGGGGAAGGCAGGAGGGGCAGGTGATGTGTGTGTGTGTGTGTGTGTGTGTGTGTGTTTGTGTGTGTGCGCATCCAGAGCTGGATCTGCTCTTCCCTCAGCAAAATGAGCAGGCGGCCAGCACCCCATGCAGCCGCTGACAGCTTTTGTAGGACCCAGCACTGCGGTCACCAGCCAGCTGGGTTCTGGGGGAAGGAGCAGGAGCCCCGCGGGGGAGCACGGCTTTCTTAGGCTTGACCGGCTTTGGTGACATCAAAGAGGATCAGCACAAACCCTTTGAAGTCAGTCTTAATTCCTGCCTGCCTTGGAAAATGAAGAGTGTCAATCTCGCAGGGCGACCGTGGTGCCTGGAGGAGGTGGATGCAGGACCCTGGTGAGCTTCAGTAGCAAAGGCCATGCAGGTGGAGCGAGATCTCAGCCACCTTCACTTCTCTGCTCTGACACTGGATGCTGAGGATGTTTCCAGGAGCACAGGGTGTGCAGCAAAGCCCTCCAGAGCCAAGCAGAGATGGGTAGTTCATAAAATGCTTTGTGAGCCCTCAGTGCCAGAGCAGCCACTGCAGTGGTGGATGCACGGGCTGAAATCACTGCAGTTCTAAGGCTGATGCCAATCTGGCTCAGATTATTCACTCTTTGAAGGAAATGAGTTAAAATTGTGGGGGTTTTGCAGACTGAGGTTAGCTGAAGGTCCTGCACGAACCTTATCCCTGGGTGATGCTGCTACATGTGGGTCCTGCGCTGCCAGAGCAGCAGCAGGGGCTGAGCCGGGGGCACCATGGTCCTTGCACCACGTGCGTTTGTAGAGGATGGTGGCTGCCATGGTCTCCAGTTCCCATCCACACTGAATGACTGACAAGCACTGGGTCTGGGCAAGAGGACTGAAAGAGAAGGGTTGGGCAGTGCTGCCAGGACCAGCAGGATCTATGTGAGCATTGCATGAAGTAGGCTATGCCCTAAATTAGTCCTGGCACAAAATTGCAGTCCACGATGTCCATGGGACCTGGTATGCAAAGTCCTGGCACCACTGAACAGAGGGAAAAGTAGATAGGATCAAAGATGTCTGGAATTTGAATAGCTTTGACAGGTAGGGAGTTGCTCAGTCCCACGCCGCATCCTTCCTGGATCTCAGACACCGCAGCAGCCCTGCAACCTTCTGCAGGAGCTACCATGAGATAAGCAAGAGCAAGAAATACAACTTTCAGAGATGCTGACATTTAGTATTTTCAATTTTCAGTTACTGCAGAGCAGCACAAAACCTTTGTCAAATGTTTCCTTTATTTTTTTAAGAATTCTGTAACAAAAATAAAAAAAAAAAAAAACAAAGCCTTGGTAGTGAAAAGATACTCTCATGTTCTTGAATGCACATCATTAGGATGTCATTTAAGAAAAGTCCCTCTTTCTAAATAAGTCATTAGAACACAAACCTATTAGTAGCATGTGGGATGAGGCAGTATTTTGTATTTTAGGATTATTCTGTTGAGCAATTCCTATTTAATTCTCTAGGAAACAAATCTCATTACTTTTCTTTCAACTAAATCTAATCCAGGGCATGAGATTTTGTGAATAGGTTTGGATGGGGAGGGGAAAGAAATATGTCTGTGTAACTGATGGTAATTGCTATTACTTCCTGAAGGTAAAAAAGATTTGAAGCATTTTTTTCTCAGCAGTTCTTCATGTTTGCACATAAGGAGTAAATTGGCCTTTGCAGGGACACAGTCATTTCTGCCTCTGGAGTGTGAAACCATGTTTCCCAGTGTCTGCTGGATGAAATGTCCATCACAAACACTTAAATGTTGCTTGTCACTGCTTTGTAAATTTGATTTCAGTGTTGCAGAAGGAAAAGTGAGAAAATAGAGAGCTGTAGGATATTGCTGAAACAATGTTCTCTCCTTGCCTCTCCGCTTGGGAAGGTGGATGTACGATGGGCTCAGCTTTCCCCTGTAAAGCACCAGGGGTAGCGCTGTTCTGGGCTGTGCGGGCTGCGGGCATCGAGTGAGTACCTCTGGGTGTTAGGATATGCAGTGTGTCCCAGACTCACCTGTGCAAATATGGTTTTTGATTTTTTTTTTGTTCACCAACAGTTACAACAATAATAATAATAAATGTAGGAGGGTCCATTTCAGTTTGAGCCAAATCAGCCCATTTTTATTTCTGCATTTTTATTTGCCATGAATCGGAAGCTGGGAAAAATCTGCTCCGTTCCAAAACAAAGTGTTTCATTTAGAGTTTGAGCTTTTTAACTTACTTCTGTTCTGAAGGTGTGACGAACTCATAAATTTTGGCTCACCAAGTCATGTGCTTCTAGCAGAGAACCAAAACAGAGGGTTTTATGTTGGTGGGAGCCTAGACATGCAGTTCATGCAGCTGCTGTGAGCTAATGAGGTGTCTCAGAGAGGCTGAATCTGTATTTTTGGTGTAAGCACTTCAGGAGACCACTTGCCTTGTGATGTTGTGGTCTCCCCCAGCCAAAGTAAGGTGCCGTGGTGGGATGAGAAGGGAGGCTTAGGCAGAGACTCGCAGTGATTCCTCCCATCCAGCTGAGGTGCAGGGCATTCCCCGAGCTGGTGGCATCGTGGCTCCCATTTGAGATCCCCTTGAGATGTGCAACCTGCAAATGCCAGGTGCTGTCACACCAAACATGTGTTTATCCCCTGCCTCTGTCGAAAGCCTTCTGCCCGTCAATGCAGCTGGGGCTGTGTCCACGGGGTCTCACTCCACTGCTGCGGCCATCCAGCAAGTGGCCTCTCGGGGGCTTAAATTGCTTTGTTGAAGAGCTCCCATGAGCCCAGCCTACTCTGCTGGCAATGCCCAGCAGTGCTGCTGACCACTAAAACTATACAAGCTTTGGTTTGGATTGAGTTGCAAAAAGAAAACACTCTTTTCACCACCGCCATCCCCTCCTCCCCATTTTGGGGCTTTTTTAAAGGACTAGGTAGCTGATGACTTCTTCAGAGTTCATTCCAGTTGCCTTCCAGGCTTGTTTCTCAATAGCTTATTTTGCTATACTCCTCATTTTTTTTTTTCTCTCTCTCATTTTTCACAATAAAGGCCGGAATATATGAACAGAGGAAATTGAAGCAAAGCAAATAAAGAGCCCAGTTAAATGCAGGGCTTTGGAGGGAGGTTTTGGCTGACTGGAGGCTTTCTGCTCTCCTCCACTGGGGTCCGACATTTTCTGCTTGCCCTTGTTTTGCAGTGGTGATAGCAAAGAGGAGGTGTGCTTTGGTTTCTGCAAGCAGTATCGATAAGGGCAAGGCTTATTTGTCCCATTTAGGGGGGAAGATCACGTAATAAAAATGCAGAAAGATAATGGATTAGACAAGCAGCTTTTCACTTAAGCTATTTATCACCAGCTCTTCTGGGTTTTTGGACGGTTTGTTTTTTGAGCAAGTGATTGGAGGAATTTTTTGGCAGGTTAAGTTTGTCTTCTGTGCAACAGTGCAGAGAGTCAAGGCTTTTGGCTGGATTACGTGTGCCCGATGGACACCTTGCGCGTGTTGCTATGGCACAAAAGGAGTTCTGCTGTGAGAAAGTGCTGACTCGGTAATGCACAGGGTGATGTCGCCGGTGGTGTTTATTTGCAATAACAGAAGCCTGAAGCTGCTGTTTGCTGGTAATTTGTGCAGTTACTGTGCTTTCTAACACTTTCCAGGCCACTTTGCAGCACCCAACAAATTCAGGTTTGGAATCACAGTGTTAAGTCCAGCAAATAAAAAGCTCTTCTGATAATTCATTGACGTTGCACTCTGTGCGTCTCCACAAGAACAATGTTTAACCCCAAATGTTGCACATCCCTGCATTTCCTAACCTGCCTGGCCACGTGGGAGATGCCTCCAATGGGGTGCTTCTCAAGAGGCAGAAGGCTCGATGTCCTCCTCCTTGCCTCGCCAACAGAAAAGCTGCTTTCAGCTTGGGAAGGGACTTGTCTTCAGAGTGAAACGTGCTTATTTTGTAAATGTGAAACTCTGATCCCGTTGATATGAGGAGCAAAATTTCCATTGACAGAGCTGGGCTTTCACTGTCTGTAGCTGAAGAAATCGGATAACTTGTTAATCTCCTTAGTGTCTCTTTCTCTTTGTAATTGAAAGCTTTTTGGTACTGGCTCCTAGAGGAAGTTTCATCCCCACAGCCTGAGTTTCTACAACCCTAACTTAGTGGTAAAGGTCTGAACGTCACACCTGGTGTGGGACACTTTCTGGGGCACAGCTGCCTGTGTCCGTGTGCGCATGAACACGAGTAGTGCTGTGCGCTCTCTCTGCCGGCTGGTTAGGATAAGCCGGGTGGGATGGGAGGAAACCAGTCCCATCCCTGCTTGTGATGCACCTGAGCAAGCCTGCCGGTGTCAGCAGGCCGGCCCAAGGCTGGTTGGGGTATTTAGACTGAGAATTGATGATGGAGAAGAAACAGTCTCTTTTGAACCTTAGCCCTCTGGGTAACTACCAGTATGATAATGTATGTGGTTCATTAGTAATCAGCCAACCTTCTCCAGTCCCACTTGCCTCTAGTTCGTGAGGCTTTGATGGGTTGGGAGCAAAGCGAATTAAAATAACGGACTAAAAAAGAGCTGGGGTGAGAGGGCTATGGATCTGTCTGGTTTTGCTCCAAAAGGGATTAAACAATGTGCTTCAGTGCCAGCTTTGACATTTTCACTCTGCCCGTGATGAGAGGCACTGTCTGTTCCTTTGCCTTGGCCTCTGTTCTGCTGCATCTGAGGGTGATTGCAGCCACCCCACGACCTCGGTGGGAGCAGGACCAGCTCTGGGCAGCCAGGGGACTAACACAGCTTATCCTAAAGGGAGGGAGAAACCCTGGTGTCATTTACACCTGTGGACATGGGCCACAATTCATCCCCTTGCTCGCAGAGCTCAGTGAGTCATCTCCAACCTCTGATCTTCTGCTGTCCATGGGGAAAGGCATTTCCAGAGGATGATGCTCGGGAGCTACCAGGGGGTGAGTCAGCTTCTGTAGCTCCTTCCAGTGGCTATCGAGAGACACTGAGCCTCAAACCAAGTTTGAAGTTACGTGGGGAAATGCTGGACAGCTGTGACAAGCTTTCATGGGTGCCGGCTCAGGGATATGTGTAGGAATCGTCAAGCCATAAATACTTGGTGAGTGCTGTAGTGACTTTTTAATTTTAGTAGGAAAACCAGAATGTGGCAGCCGGAAAAAAATGCTACAAAAATAGTAGTAGCCCTTTTGGGAAGAGGAAATCATATTCCACTAAGAACAGCAACCTCAATTAAATGGGAGCCCTTAAAGAAGTGAGTAGCTAATTACCTAGATAAAGATGAGGCAGACTCTTGCACGTAGAAAACAGATTTACTGGGGAACTTTTATGTATGTACGTATGTCCAAGATGATTTATTTTCTTGCCACAAACCCAAAATTCTGTGCTTTGTAAATATTGTGGTTGATGGCTGTAAAGATTTCCGATGAGATCAAGTTGGAAGGAGTTGTATGGTCAACCACAGTCACCAGAACTGGAGAATGGTTCATGCAGCTGAGGAGGCTTTGGGGACACAGCCACACGCTCACTGCCTTGGTTTTAAGAAACCACTGGCACGTGAAGGCGAGAGGGCCCTTTCCCCTGTTGTGCTTGGTGGCCTGGTGCGACCCTTTCGGAGCAAAATATTTTTAAAAGCAAGTCTTTGTTACAATGTGACACAGTTTACCACAGGAGGCACCATATATTAATTTTCTGACTGGGGTGCAGGAAATGGCTCATGACTTCCCTGTTCTCACAAGATGAGAATATAATCGTGTCTTCTAATAGGAATTTTCATCACTTTTCCACATCTCCAAATCACTTAAGTTTTGGCATCAATAGAAATAGTGAAGAGTGTGGAGAAAGTAGTTTTGGCACCTACTGTATTTAATTTGCAAAAACTTTCATCTGGAGTTTAATTTAGACTGATGAGGAAGGCAGTTTTATGAGTATAAAACTCCATTAATTACAGATCCTGTCTTAATTATAAATGGCTTTATTTTAAAGTGAGTTTTACAACCAAAATTAAGACTTGGAGCAGTTCAATCAATACAAACATCAATTAGACCTGACTTTGTACTCCAATTAATTTATAAAGCTTCCCAATGAAGTGTAAAAAGTGTGCTACTTTGTACTCCTCTTTCTGCCATTCCCGGGCATCAGGAGGTCTCCGTGGATTCATTAGCAGCCTCCTAACGATAAGCGTGGATGGAATAACAAGACTGTCGATGGTCTGCTTTTTCCCAAATAAGCCAACAGTGTTAACTGCTGAAGTGGCCAAACCTGGCGCAAGTGTAGTGGAAAACGGACACTCATACAGGTGTTGAAATTACGGAGTTTTGTTCATTTGACTGTGGCCCTATGAGGTCTTTGGTCCCACCAAAAGAAGTGCTGTCCCACCAGACCATGGCTGCGCCGAGGAGCTCTGGGAGGCCGTAGACTGGGACATGGTCACTTGTCACAAATGTGAATTTATTTAAAGCCTTTTTGGGTTTCTGTATTACCCTGATTTTATGAGACAGGTAGAGACTTGACAGTTCATTTCCCTGCACCTTCTTTTTAGCATCTTTGCTTCCTTGGAGTATTTGGCATTATAGCTGCTGTGTGTCCCTTATAACCCTCGTCAGGAGCTGAGGATCCAGCCCCACCAAGGCATCAGGATCCACTCCTGGTGACGTAGCATGAGCTCCTTGAATCCCTTCTGTCACCTTCAGTCCTCCCTGCGATGGTGGTGAGCTCACCTGGAATGACAACGCATGAAACAAGCTTCTTTCCAACACTGGAGGGTGAGATGAAAGGACCTGGGGAATCCCTTGGGAAGCCAGGAGCATTAACAGATGAAGTAAAAACTCTTGTTGCTTCTCAGCTGAGAGCAGGCAATCTGCAAGCTGCTGGGAAGCACCAAACCTCAGTTCCTGGAGGGTGCCTTGGCATCCTCCTGCCTTCAACAGAAGGGTGCCATTCGCCTGGGTGCGGATGCCACATGCAAGGTCTTAGGAAGAGTTAAATCTTTCATGCAGGACTTAGGAAGCCATGGAGCTCTCTGCGGGCTTCCTCTCGACTGCTCCCAAGTTTCTTCTCCTCCCACAGCTCCTCAGGGCAGAGGCTCTGCCTTCCCACCTGGTGGAATGGCACTTACCAGGTGGACATCCCCTGGTTCTCTTGGACCTGTAGCAAAATAAAGAAGCAGCTATGATTTGTCCGTGCATATGCTTTTGCAGAAGGTGTGGAAGGGATGGAGCTAGGTGTTAGCAGAGTTTTTATTTCATTTCTGGTGAAACGGGATGTTTTAGTAAAGTGAGGCTCTGGGCTGTGAAACAGTTTGAAGCTAGAAACCGAACAGCAAGCGACAGGCAGGCAAAGTTGAAACCTGCTCTGAATTATCATAAGCTTTTTTGTTGTTTTAAACCCTTTCAAGCAGAGCCATTTGTACTGGAGCAAATTCTCCCAAGATATTTTTAGACGATATGAGCAGAAAAATATTACTCCATAGCAAGCTGTTTACAAATCTGCTAACCTTGTTTAGTGCTAGTAAAACTCTTGGTTTGGTGTGCTGCGGAGCACACTAATTACTTGACAGAAATTATGCAATGATGTCTTTTCGAAGCAATATACATTGGCTTGGCTCTGCAGCTGGACCCATGTACAGCATTTTGTATAATGAACTGTGAATGTTTCTGCAGCTTTTCCATTAAAACAGGGAGAGCAAGGCAGGAAAGAGGCAGACCCTGCCAATTACTGTCCACTCTCCATCCTCTCCTCGCATGCTCATCCCTGTAATGGGGCCATTCTGCAAATGTCCCCATTATCGGCCGATTTGAGCAGTATCGGAGGCACCGCAGACCAAACTGCTGCTTCTGCCTCAATGGAGCTGGTGGGAACGGCCTCGGTGGGTTCCCACTGGAGGTGGCCAAGGTGAGCGACTGCTGGCAGCCCGTTGTGTGTCTAGTTTAGGATGCCAAGTGTTGCTCTGTGTCGCTCCCTGGGCCTGGGCTGGCGATGGAGTGGGGATAATGGCCATTCCCATCACATCTTGGGTGCATAAATGCACTTAATGGTGGTGTTAAGATGCTATGTTAATAGGGCTGTAGAAGTACCTTGACGGGGAGGTATGGACTTCCTTAAGGAAAGCAGAGTAGGAGTTCCCAGTCTCTCCCAGTGGACCTCACTGGCCTGTCTCTCTGATGGCTGCTGCTGCTCACAGCGACCTTGGGGAAGCTCCTGTCCCCGTGGAAGCTGCTCCAGTACTGCCTGTGGCTGCAGTGGGGTGGCATAGGATTTCTGCCTTGAATATTGAGGGGTTGGTTCTGAGGATCTGGAGGTTTCTTTATTTTCTTCTACTGAAAATAACCTAGCAACAAACCAATGCTGCATAGAAGAGTGATCTTCTGAAGGTCTTGATGGAAGCTCAGCACTTCTGATGTCAGCTGAGTGTTTAGCAGTGCTTGAATGGGCCAAGTTAGAAGGACAGATTAGATGAAGCAGGTTTTGTGATTGCTAGACAAAGACTTCCCAGCCTGGACATGGCTGAAGATGTGGTAACAATGTGGGGAACAAGAACAGGGAACAGTTGTTTGTTGTCTGTTCCAGAACAGGAGCTGGAAAATGTAAGATGGAAGTTGGAGGAGGTGTTTCACAAGAAGCTAAGGTGGATTGTCACATATTGCATGGTTAAACCATGGAACCCCTTGCCACAGGGCTAACAAAATGCAATCATAAGAGGAACTGGGAACATTCCTGGAAGAAAAGTCTTGGGACTGTTTGAAGCTGAGCTGCTCTGCACTGCTATCACCACTTGTAGGCATGGGCAGGCAACTGCTGCTGGCAGCTGGAGATATTTGGTTGTCCCGCGGCTGGTCTGAGCATTTCCAGTCCAACTCAGTGCCATTCCTTGGGAGGATGTGAACTCAGTTTGACCAACGCTGCCCAGGGTGAGCTTCGTCCAGGCTTTGGGTGACCTTAAGGGATATGAGTTCTCTTGAGAGCCCTTCCAGTCCCTCACTGGGATTTGTGTAATGCTGCAGATGTGTTGGACCAAACAGTAAGGAGCAGAAGAGGGAAAGCAGTTGGTGTGCCATGGCAATCAACTAGCTGACCTGCATGTCATTTTCCTTCGCTTGCTGTTTTGCACTGTTAATCAAATATGCTAGAAGGGAATGTCAGATGGGGTGAAAAACTAGTATTAGACTTTATTCTTCCTCTGTGTCCTGGGCCGCACTGTGTAGACGCGAGGCTGCTCCGTGGCCAGAGAGCAGAGACCCTGTGCCCAAGATCCTGCCGTGCACTCCTGCTGGGGCACAGTCCCCTCTGCAGGCAGCTGGCAGGCAGGATACAGGCAGTGGAAGGAGCACAGCTGGGATTTCCCTCCTCCTTGTTTTCCTTGGCCACTGTGAAATCCCCTGGAGCTACTGGCAACCTGCATAACTTGCAGCAGCTTTCCTAATAGCTCCGGTGATGTTGTTTTAGTGCAGTAACGTCTCCAAGATAACCGGCAGATTTTGTCCAGCACAGCGGGCTCAGCTGGAGAGGGAAGTAAAGAGACTCCGCAAGCAGAAGTTGCATCGTGGCTTGGGACACAAACCAGCGATGTGGTTCTCATTCTGAGAGAGAAGCTGCTTTCATGGGAGAGGGGTGGAGATGTAGCAGCCATCCCACCTGGTGCCCTGCCGATGTCGGGAAGTGGCCAGGGAGGTGCTGGGAGAGGAGGGGGCAGCAGGGCAGAGGGGAGCACTGGCCCAGCCTTGCTGTGCATGCTGGTGGGGTGAAAGGAGCACCCAGGGCAATGGCAAGTCATTTTCCTTCTCTCCTGGACGTTTTTTTTGTTCTCTTTATGTGGCTGAGCAAACTGGACTGCAAAACTCAAACACTTCTGCAGCTTCTTTTTTCTTTCCCCCATAAGTTCTAAAAACTTCGTTTTCATTGAATTGACTTAGAAAAATTGCCCCCTTTCGTTTTCACTGGTTTCTTAGCAAGATGTTCTTCTGGCCGTCTTTCTTCTAAGGTGGTTTCATAGCAAGCTTCTGAACTGTGCTGTGCAGATGCTGCGGTGGGATCCTTAAGCTGTCCCCTCCCATGGGAGAGAAATGCACACCTCTGGAAGAGGCCAGAACAGGCAACCTGCAGGGCATGTTGCTGAGCCTGTCCCCTTGCTTGATTTAGGAACTTGTGCCATGGTTGCCTTAAGAAAGGGGGTGGTACTGGAGTCTTTTTCTTCCTGTAATTTGTTTCTTCGTGCTGGGATTTAGACAAGGGACTAGCTTTACTTTGAATTTAATTATGTATTTAATGGCAAAGCTGCCGAGAACTGTCAGGAGTTTTTTTTTTTTCTTTTCTTCATTATATTTCTTATGAATCTAAATAGATTAATATTTGCAAGAAATACTTCCAGAGTAATTTTATCAAAAAACTTCATTACTGCCATGGGAAATTCAATGCAATTTTAATCTGGGACTAGTTCCGCTTTGCAGTTTAGCTAGACTACAAATTTTAGAGATAGACGCTGTGTGGGTACCATGTCTGTGGCATATATTGTTCGTGTATAATATATATTGTACATGTATAATGTATGCTGTACATGTATAATATATGTTGTATGTGTATATTTCAATGCTATGTTGAGCCTGCGGCTGCAACTGCACATATTACCCCTAAGTGTCTATGTAGATGTCTTTTATTTGCAGTTAATTAGTTAATAGTGGTAATGAATAAAATCCTCTCTTCACTGTGTTACGCAGTTAAAAGCAAGACATGCGGTACTCACAGGTGAGCCATGTAATGACAGCAGCCAGTAAGGACGACCAACGTGAGCGCTGCAGATACGTCAGTGCCTGCTTTATTAAAACTTTAGCCGCGGTGTTTATTTCAGAAGCAAGATTTCCCCTCCCCAGCAGCCCGAGACAGCAAATAAAGTATGCAGAGTGCGGACCTGCGTGGCACTCCTCGAAGCCCGCTGTCAGATTGATTGCTTAAAGTGCATTTGAAATCAAGTGCTGTACCGTCAGCTCTAGATCATTTCACAATCATTTTTCATATGCCAGTAAGCAAAACCATGGTGAGTAATACAGCTGGTTGAAAACGGCGAAACTACTCAGTCTTGTAAATCCGAGCCGACCTCACCATCTCTTCCCTTTGCCCTTGAGTGCAATGTAATCATCATGACATAAATAACAAACGCAGCGATATAATGGAATTATACGAGTGCTGCTATTGTGAGTGCTGTAAAAATAAGGCCAGCAGTACTTGGAGGAGCTGAGATCAGCGCTGAAATAGAGTAGGGGTTGAATTGATTTCCTTTTCCTTTTATCTGTCAGGAGAGAAGGAAAAGAAAACAAGTCCCACTATGTATGTAAAAGCTTCAAGGAGTTTTCTGTGCCCGTTTGCGTGGTGGTGGAGCGGCAGGCACCTGCATGCCGGCTGCTTCTGAGGCTTCTGCTTCCATCCTCTCCTTTCAATCCAAAGTTTCCATCTAACCTAAGTCCTTGGAAAAGTTATGGAGAAGATTATCCTGGGGGTTACCGAAAGTCAGTTGAAGAACAAAGCAATTATCAGGCATAATCAACGTGGGTTCATCAAGGGAAAGTCCTGCCTTAATAATTTGATCTACTTCTATGATAAGGTCACCCGCTTGGTGGATGAAGGGAAGGCAGCAGATGTAATCTTTCTGGATTTTTGTAAGGCCTTTGATACCATCCCTGACAGCATCCTTCTGGACAGATTGTCCAGCTGTGAGATGAACAGCTTCATGCTGCGCTGGTGATGAAGTGGCTCAGTGGCAGAGCTCAAAGGGGCCCTTCCAGGGGGTAGCGAACGGGCCTACGTCTGGCTGGTGGACAGCCTCCGGCAGTGCTCCCTGGGGCTCAAATCCTCAAAGCCAGTCCTGTTCAACATTTCTATCAATGATCTGGATGCAGGACTGGAACGCATCCTCAGCGAGTTTGACGATGGCATTAAACTGGAAAGTGCCGTTAACTTTGAGAGGCCTTGCAGAGGAATCCAGATAGGTCAGAGCACTGGACAATAGCAGCGGCATGAAGCTGAGCACAGGGAACGCCGGGCGCTGCCCCTGGGACAGAGCAGGGCCAGGTACAGGCATGGCTGCGGGGCAGCTCAGCGGGAAGGGGCTGGAGGGGCCGGTGGCAGCAGCCCAGCAGGAACCCTGGCAGCCAGGGGGGCCAAACTGCACGTTGGGGCACACGAAGCACAGCACAGCCAGCCGGCCCCAGAGGGGATTCTCCTGCTGCATTTTGTGCTGCTGCAGCCTCACCTTGAGCATCGTGTGTGGTTCTGGGCTCCTTGATATAAAAAGGTCCCTGAGGTGCTTGAGCACGTCTAGAGGAGGGCAGTGAAGCTGGTGAAGGGGCTGGAGGGCACATCCTTAGAGGAGAGGCTGAGGACACCTGGGCTGCCCAGCCTGGAGGAGAGGAGGGCAAGGGGCGGCCGTGCTGCTCCCTGCAGCTCCCTGGGGAGGGGATGCGCAGAGGCAGGTGCCAGCCTCTGCTCCCCGGGGACCGAGGGCAGGAGGTGTGGGGACGGCATGGAGCTGTGCCAGGGGAGGGACGGCCTGGGCACGAGACAAAGTTCCTGTTCTGGGAGGGTGCCAAAGCTGGAACAGGCTTCCTAGGGAGGTGGCTGATGCCTCGCTCCTGCTGGCATTCAAGAGGCGTTTGGGCAATGCCCTCATTAACACGCTTTGATTTTTGGTTAGCCCTGAGGTGGTGGGGGAGTTCAACTGGATGATCTCTGAAGGTCCTTTCCAACAGAATCCTATCCTATCCTATCCTATCCTATCCTATCCTATCCTATCCTATCCTATCCTATCCTATCCTATCCTATCCTATCCTATCCTATCCTATCCTATCCTATCCTATCCTAAACTTGGGTTCCTAATCTTAAAAGCCTGCAGCAGAGGGATGTACCCAGTGCCTAATCTCCCAAGCTGGTCCTGTCTCCTGGTCCTCATATGTGCAAACCCTGGGGCTCTGGTTCTGCTCACGTTGCAGTTGGAAGGATGGGGATTTCACTGATGTAAAGCCACCTTCAAGCTTGGCCCTGAAGGGGAGAGCATGAAGGCACAGCTTGGTCTTCAGGTGAGACTGGAGCCCTGCAGGGCTGCAGGGAGGTAAGAAACCAACTTTAGACTGAAATACTCTCAGGAGAAGTTTCCATTTTGTTTCCTGAAGTTTTCTTCATATTTGTGAGGGAAAATGCCCAGAATCCCTGGAAAGGTGGCACACAAGCTCAAGGACAGGGGACCCAGAGACAAGCGTGGGTTTGTGTGACCCCTTCTGCAGTCAAAAGGGTTTCACAGACTTTTGTAACACCTGCAGAGGATCTTGAAGTGTTACTTTCCCAAGGAAAGCTTACCAGGAGCCCGAGCTTCTGTGCAGGGCTGGAAGAAGCAGATGTGAACGTGGGAGTGGAAGCCCTTTCCAGAACTCTTGTAGGCTTGGAGAAAGGGAGGCATCAAGTGGCTCTTCCAGCACTGGGCTGGAAGCGTAGCAGACAAGAAGAGGGAGGCTTTCTTTTATCTCATCCCTGCCCACTGCCTAAAGGCCACCCCTTGAATCAGACCCAGATGGAAGAGAAAGTTCTTTTCAGGATTTCTTTCTTTTTCTTTTTTCTTTTCTTTTCTTTTTTTTCCCTTTCTTTCTTTTTTTTTTTTTTTTTAAATCAGCTCTTGCTGCACCTTTTGTTACATTCAGCTTCTCATTTTTTATCTAGTTTGTTGCATGAATAAGATATGGCACATATTTCCCTGACATGTCTACCTACTATAAATACTCTGTCCTTCTGTGAAGAGAAAATATAGGATATATGTATATACATACGTTCTGTATGCCTCTAGAATCCTAAATGCCATTTTTCCAATAATGTGTGTTTAATGGGAATTCACTGATTAGGTGCATAAAAGGCTGCAGAAGATGACAGTTTCACTGTGCTCAGTTTTAATACAAAGAGTACTACGGTTGCTAAGAGACTGATACTTCAAGTTTGGAAATCTTCATCCACACTAGATATATTATCTTGGCAAATTGGACTTTTTGAGTTGGCAGCAAATGGAAAAGAGTAACTTTTAAAAATAGAGATAATTTGGATGACGTCAAAGACATCTGGTGTCCTTTTCTAGAAATGTGAGACTGATCTATTTTGCTTATGTGTATAAATCGCTTTGCACCCAGTGTGAGGTTTTACTTATGCCTACATTCAAGTCTGATGTATTAATAAATTTCCTTTATGCTTAAGCTATTTAGCCAGGTGTACTTTAGTTATACGGGCTTTATGTTTACAGCAGATAGTACCTGTCTGCCCTGCGCGTCTTGGAGCATCGTTGTGCATCTTTGCAGAGCAGGACCTCGTAGTGCCCAGAAACACCAGGCTCTGCAGTGGCTCAGGCAGGACAGCCACCTATTTACCTTTCTGGCCGATTTGCTCCTCCATCCACATACTAACCCTGGCATTGCACACTCGGAACAGTATGGCTGCAGGCTGTATTACCGCCTCTCTAATGGGCTGTGTCTCTCATCCTAATTCCCACCCCGAACTGGTGGGTGCAGAGAAAGGGGGGAGGTGTGTCTGCTCGCAATCATCCCTAATGTGTTTTGGTCTCGAGAAGTGTTGGAGCTCCTGAATGGCAAGGGATGGCTTTGAATGGCAGCCAGAAATCAGCTAGGCACTCTCTCCTGCCGTGCATAAGAGGCAGTTAAAAAGAAAAGAGGGAACTGGAGAAAGCTGAAATGGGCAGCACGAAGCTGATGTGAGAGAAGGAGAATAAATTAGAAATGATTCTAAGACGGAGGGTGGGAGGAGATGGCACCGGGTCGCTGGGGGAGAAGGATTACACTTGCGTAGTGAGTGCGAGGGAAAGGAGAGGAGGGGAGTGAAGCAGCCCAGCAAAGGAAGAGCATGCCAGGAGCGCAGCCGGGATGCATGTAAGGACAGTGATCTAGGGAGGATGGGTGAGAGGAGGCTCAGAATCTGCCTGAGGATTTTCTAGCCATAACATGTGTTCTGATAGTGTCTTTCCTAGGGATTCAGCAGGGCACCAGCACCTTAAGTCACATAGATAAGGTATAGCTGTGTTTGCACTCTGGCTTGCAGTGCTGGGGAAGGCTGCTCCCCCACTTCAGGTGTTGTTCTGTAACCCAGACAGAGATGGATGGCCAGGCGTAAATTATTTCCACCCAAGTAGAGCTTAAGCTGGACTTATGCGTGGTTGGAAGGAACACATTTGAATTTTAATATCATCTCTGAAAAGCAATTGCAGCCTATGCACTTGATTATGTGTTCAGGTTAGGAGACTTTATGTTATTTTTAGAAAAGTTCATTTGCTCCAAGGACCAGGAGATGTAGAAATGGCCACTGAGATGTGAACATGTGATAGATTTTTGAAGTATCAAGTGAACATAGATTGAAATGATGACAAAGGCAAGTTACACCTTTTTTTTTTCAAGCTTAAACAATGCACTATAATTGTATGTCAGAAGTCATTCAGGTTTGATATCACGCCAGCTAATTAAACCATCCTCTCTGAAGAGACTTACTGTATTTTCAGCTTTGCTTTTTCGTTCTCGGGAACAAAAAACTCTGAAGGCAGCTCTCGTGTTTAGCTCTCACGTTGGCATTAATTTGGATGGGAACCAGCACATAGGAAACAAGAGCTACGGCCAAATCCTTGTCTTGTTTGACTGGCGTAAGCCAGGTTCATTTCCACCAAAGGTCGTGGAAGGAAGAGGAGGGCCATATGCCATCCAATATACTGCATGCTTCTGCCATCAGTCATATGGGTGGCTTCTCTCCACCCAAATTTTTGTTGATCCATGAGACATGAATCCCACTGTAGTTTTTGTTTCTCCTGAAGGCGTTTGCCTTGAGTTTGTTATCATTGTTTTCCTTCCACATATGCCACAGGACACAATTCATAGGCTGGTGAAGGTGGAGACAGTGCAAGCAGTTACTTAGTGATGAGGGGCTGTGTCACGGGTTAAAGGAGCTCTGTCTTGGACAGTGAGCTCACCCTGCCAGGTGAGAGAGTGGATGAGGGAAGGAAGATCTCCTCTCTCTCTTTTACCAGTTCATTGTGGTCTAGGTCACTGATGGTGCCCCATAGGCTGTGGGTGAATGAAGGCCACTGGGGAAAGAACCATGGCCCAGAGGAGATGAAGACATCTCCAAGTCTCCAGGCTTTTCTTTCCCTGATGTGCGGTTTTAGCTTTCAGTGCACAGACTGATTGCCCTTAAGAAGAGGGGGGCGAGGCTGAAACACGGTGGTGTGAAGTATTGAGTTTTCTCCTGAAGTTGGAAAATAAAGGCTGTTCCTCATCTAAGTCAGCCTTTTTGGGTGTCCTTACCCAAATGTGGGATGCCCCTGTGGTGTGTATGGTGGGTACAGCCTAATAGCTGTTGAAAGACCTGGGTTTTTGCACCTGGGTACCAAAGTGAAGAAGGCTTGACCACAATACAAACATGTCACAATACAGCCAGTGAACACTGGCTGGAAAAAGTATGGCATATTTTCATGAACACAAGGAGGGAGGAGGTATCTGCTGAGTGTCCTTGTAGCCTTTCCTGTAGTGAGGAGAGGCTGCCTGAGCTGGATGATTGAAGTGGCTGGGAAAGTCTGGATCCTTTGCAGAAAATCCATCCTCCTGCACCAGGCACTGAGCCTGCTCTGCAGTGTAAAATGGATGTTTTAGCCCTAAAAAATGCATGTTTTTAATATGTTTCAGTCCTGTGGCCTGCAGGAGTCAAACAGTTACTGGCACTTTATTACCTGTTGTCACTGGCTTTTTCAAAGCTTAAATACTCCCAGGCTTAGAGCAGGTGCTATGGAGGGGGCATACTGCTAACTCCACCGTCACATGGGTACCACTGTCAGAGGCGAGGTCGGGAGGTGCACAGACCTGGCTGTGTCCTGGGAGCATCGCTCTTGGGTCTGATGTGTGATCTTTGGTGTATTTTCCCTAAAGATTATCCCTGCAAAGAGAGAACCAGCTTCCTCTTGACCAGCGGTGGAAACCTTCAGGTTCCCCTTGTCTTACCTTTTATGTATCACTGAGGGTCTGGTTGGGCTGCTCCCAGGATTTGGTTAGTAAAGAATCATGTCCTGGCAAGCGTTTAACATTCATCTACCCCCATGGAAATGGCTTTGGAGAGTGTTAAACCTTGGAGAGCCCGAGCGAGGTTACTCTGCTAGCCAGTGTCCTCATTCAAACAGATCTGATGATCTGTGGAGAGCAAGGTTGTTAGCTGTCTTCTTCTGTGTCCCACTGCAAGCAGTCACTACTAGCAAAGGGCCTGAATCTCACGTCTCTTCCATTGTGCCAGCAGTATTTCTCTTCATTTTTCACCAGAGGAAGAGTCGCCAAACTCATTCCTGGTTTTGGGATAGGAAAAGAAGGGACAAAAATGTTACTGAAAAGTAGAAAATGAAAGGGAAACAAATATTTCAACATTAAGTTGTCTTTAAAGCTCATGGGTAAAGAAATCCCTCTCCAGCTCTTCAGCTGGGTTGACCATGCCCGCCTCCAACACATATTTTAAAATTGAATTCTCAAAGCGTGCTTTCAGGTACACAACATAGAAAAAGTACAGAGATTTGTTCTTAAGAATGCTTTATTGTTATGTGCCTTTGATATGTAGAAACTGTAGTTTTGTTCAAAGAACCAGAACAGGAACAAATATTTCAGTCACTCTGCTGAAAATGTTTGGAAGATGCAAGTTTTCAATACAGTATTTTCCCTATTTTCTGCAAAAGATAAACACAGGTTATCTGAAACCTGAAAAGTTTCTCCTACGCTTACTACTAAGCACTTTAAGGAAAAGCTGTCTCTGGATACGCAGGTGCAGCCTTTCACATTGTGAGGGTCCATAGCTCAGTGACCTTGTATTCTTCACTTAAACTCCTTCAAAATGCAAATATCCTGATCACTGGAATAAATTTTATCAGGGAACACCTTTCAATTATCCATTTACATTTCCAGCTATAGATGTTTTAAACAGATTTTATAGCATCCCTGTCTGGTTTCTTTGGCTAGTAATCTGTCTGGGCAATGCTTGGTTCAGGAAAACCCTGGGACTGGGGGGTGGCCTTTTCCTTAGTCAGCAAGTCCAGGGATAGGTTTGTGTGGATGCAAACCAGGCATTTTGAAGTTAACTTAGCAATAAAATCCCTTCCATTTTCCTCCTGGCTGCATCCTCTCAGTCCGTAACCTACCCCAGCAGAGTGCAACCTGAAGGACACCTCTGGGATTTAGGAAAGGATTTATTGAGTCCCACCCTGACCCCTGCAGCAACTCCCCTGACTTTGCACAAGGTTGCAAACCTGTTCGGCCGCAAATTTTCTGCTATTTGAGGAGCATCTTTGGGCAAACTGAATAGGCAGATCTCCCCTCATGGTTTGTGTATAGCAGCCTGGGAGCCCTGGTCTAGCACAATACTGTATCAGCAAGACAACAGGTTGGAGTTAGCAGATACAGATTGATAGAACATATCCTGTATGCCAGGACATGTGGCTGGATGCTGCCCAGAGATAAAAGACCACAGCGATTTCCATTCCCCTCCAATAGCTCTTAATACAGTATAGAAACAACTGTTGCTGTTATCAATGGACCTTCAGCCAGACAGAATGAAAATCTCCGGTAACAGAGCCCAGAGCAAAATTCTATTTTGTAGTGATTTGCAATGAGTTTGCTGCTATCTGCCTAAAGGGATGCTAAGAAATTGCTAAAAAAATGCTAAAGCTTTATCAGTTTTGCATAGGGTCTGGAAGCATTGTTGTGGTGTATTTCAGTGCTTCCTGTCCCTAAATGCGTGTGTGGTAGCAATGCTTTGCAGTTGGGGTGGGAAAAGCTCTATAAAATTGCTTTATACTTTGTAAAGCAGTAAACTTGGACCAAACAGTATAGAGGGAGCTGGGGAGCTCCAGCTGATTGTAATTCTTCCAGTGGAACCATTTTCCATCAGAAAAATGCAGATGTGATTGCATTCCCTGTTGACAATGGCCTTTTCAACTGAAAATAATAAAAGAGTTTCATTTTCAGTAATGCTGCAATATTTCATTTTGAATTTACAATTTCATTTTTTAAAATATTAAAAAATGTGGCCATGAAACATAGGGACTTCACTGCAGTGAAGCCTTTTCTGGAAACAGCTCCTGAACAGGAGTGACAGATGAGCTTTGGTTTTGTTACACTGTAAAGACACCTGAAGAAAAGCAAACAGACGGGCAGATCAGTGCAATATTCAGCAGGAATATTTGAAATTAACCCTTTTCATCCATCGTGGCTTGATCACGGCCACTGCAAGGCTGGGGAAGAGGCACTGCAGAGCTGAGCTGCCCAAAACTCAACCAAGCACAGGATTGCAATTTCCCAGCCGGCAGAGCTACTGTTTCGGGCAGTGCCTCCGCCGTGTCCAGAGCTGCTCCATCTCCATCCTCCTTTTCCCTGCTTCTGCAATGAGTTCTCACAACTGTCTGCATTACCGAGCTTGCAGCCTTTGGTTTTATCTGGTCTTTGCAGAGGATCCTTCTTTATCTGGGTGTTATTGGCAGTTCTGAAGCTGTTTGGGTAATTAAGGGAATTTCTAGTGCAATTAATAGGTGTTGATGGAGGTGATGGAGCACTGGTGGTGTGGGTGATGAGGAGAGAGGTGTGCAGCCCAGCTCTGCTGACAGTTTGTTTCAAGTTTCTCAGAGATTTGTGCATGTCTGAAGATCATCTTGATGCAAAAGTGCTCATGGAGTTTGGAGGCTGTAGTGACTGTCAGCCAGAAAAGATCCAGAGGTGCCCATTTTTGACTGTGCAATTAGAAGTGAAAATAAGGAAAAAAAAAAAAAGTTGGCCAAAGCAAGGGAATCATAGAATGGTTTGGGTTGGAAGGGACTGTAAAGACAGAGAAAAAATACGAATTAAATTCCCTTCATTAGAACTTGATTTTATGTGAATAAATAGCAGAAATTCCAATTTGTCTCTGGCACTCTGACCAAGACAACGTTTCTGGTGTTATTGAATACTTCACAGAAAGTTTCCTTGCAAAGTGGAGCTCGCTCTGCATTCTTCCTCCAATTGGGCTGGGCTTGTTTGTTCGTAGGCAGAAGCTCATATTCCTGAGCCTCGAAACAGTAAAGAGGGAGAGCTGGAGAGGATGCATTAAAGTCAGATTTGGTTTGCCAAGCTCCTATGCACAAGAAATGCTCCCAGTAATTCAATTTATGTGTTATAATCGCTTTGGCTTTTAAGAAGAAAATCTGTCTTGTTACAGGATGGAGTAGATTGTGGGACTTGGGGAGCAGAAAATTCACAGGGACAGGCAACTCTGAACTGAAAATCATTAAATCACAAATGTAGTGTGGTCCTTCCGAGAGACAGTCTCTCACCTTAGGTGGCAATACTGGAGAAATAAATCCCAAGACCTGGGGAAAAATGTGATGATGGGAAAGGGAATAGGGGAATGGCTGCAGCTGTGTCTCCAGTTCCACCTGGAAGAGTTGGTGGAAGAGCAATGAGTAATATTTCACTGCAGTGAATATCACAGGTGTGTGGGTCTATCTCAAAAGTCCAGAGCAGCCACTGCCAAGGACTGAGATGCTTCCCCAGTCCTTAGTATAACCGTAGAAAGTCCATATTAAGTTGGGTTTAATGTGCTGCTGGGTAGCCATGTGGAAGTTAATTAAAGGCAGAGTGACTGAGAAAGCAATTGAACTCCAGTAAAACTTGCCCGAGGTATTGCCTGTCCTGACGTGAGGTCGTTTTGGGAAAGACAGAAGGATGCCAACTTATCATCATTGTCAGAGCCAACGCTCTGGGTGTTTGAGCTGCTCGTAAAAAATGGGTCTCTGCATAGCTGTTCTGAGGACATTATTCTAAATGGCAGGTACCTACATTTGAATATTGGGCAGTAAATTTCCAACAGAGAGTGCTCAAGCTCTAATTAAGCCTCCTTTGCAAAGTCTACAGAAAGAGCTGCAAGTGATGGCAGAGGTTGTATTTCCTAAGCAGTTATTGCCAGCCAAGACTGCAGACTAAAACTCTCATTTTGGTTAGAAGTGTATGAAGACTGTTCTAGCAGTGTATCAGTATGGGATGCAAATTATATATATTAAATATATATATATGGGCAGCTATTATCTCTTCAACATTAATTTGAGCCATTCATAAGCAATATTGAATCAAATCACTCTCGTTCTCTGAGATGCTGCAGAGTAGGGTCTTAAGCTCATTACCTATTTATGTCCAGCAAATGTTTCATTTCTGATGATAAATTGAATATTGATGTCCATGAACTAAATCAGCAGCTCACAGATATTACAGGTTTACTTCTAGCCAGCTTAAAAAATATATATAAATAAATAAATAAATGTTTTGAAGTTGAACAATTCTCTACATGGCTCAGCTATTCCCAGGAGAATATGCACTGTGTATGAGGCTCCCTGAAGCGGGGTAGTGTCATGGGAGGGAAAATGTGTTGTTGTGCTATATATACATATATATATATATGTATGAGGGGAGGATAGAGGTTGTTTCTTATTATGAAGAGGTAGTGAAAGAGAAGATTGACATTTTATTGAAAAACAGTGGAAATCAGGTCTCTCCTTATTCACCTATTTAGTAGTAGGTTCAGTAATTGTAAACAGAAGCTGTATAATGCATACTAAATTTATCTGTTTTCATACTGGTGATCTTTCATTTTTAGGAGTTGGTTTGGGTTTGTTGTTTCTAAATGAAGGATGAGTAATGCATTATTACTCTACTTAGAACATCCTAGGTTACAACACTTCCAAAAAGCCTCCCAAAAGCTCTGAGTCTGACTGCCGACCTCGTTAGTAGTCCCGTCGTGGAGACCTGAGATGGAAGGGACCTGAAGCCCAAGCAGCACGGGCAGCACACACTGGCTGAGCTGCGCCTGCCTGGAGACAGACAGAAGTGGGCCTCTGGAGCTGAATGCATGGCGTTTTCCAGGATGTTTTCCATGAAAGGAGAAGAACAAAGAACAAGAGCAGAATGTGAGGGTCTTGTAGAACTCTCTGGATTTACATATTTTGCCCTATGTGTCTATGTGTCTGGAGGTATACAGCCCTCTCCTCCCATCAGCTGTGGGCGGAACACAGAAGAAGGACATCTCCTGATGGTTGCACCAAACACCCCAGCCAGCATGCCTGTAGGCATACAGGGTCCCATGGGCTGTGCCAGGAGACCAAAATGCCCCTCTGGAAATGGGAGTATGGGCAGTGCTAGCTGCAAATCCATCTCCTGCAGGGTGACAGTGATACGTGGTAGAGTCTTGCATAAAATGCTGAGACCTTTAAAAAGATGCTCTCCATCCAATGAATAGAAATGAGACATTTGCTTATGCAGCCAACAGCCATCCTAATGCTGCTATTTATAATGGCTTGTTGGATTGTGGATGCTCAAAAAGGGCTACATTGTGAGACGTTTGGTTGACAAAGTGGAACCACAAAGTCAAGGATGCAGCAATACATCAAGCGGACCAGAGGTCTGGGCAAAGTTATCTAACAGTGATAGACAGATGATACATTTCAGCACGTTAACATACGAAGAATTAACACAAAATTGCTTTTTATTTTGTTTTGTTTTGTTTTTGTGACCACTGAAGTGTGTGCTGATATACTTGGAGCAAACATTTATAGTCTAAAATACTTTTCTTAGCATACTGAGGAGGAGGGGCATGGGCTGGAAGAGGTGAAGCTGGTTTCTCCTGCTGGAGGTGACTCGGTCAGAGAAACCAAAGATGTCCAGAATGGATGAAGCCACATTTTGAAATGCTGCAGTTGTTTCTCCTGTGTGCATCTGCTCCCTGCATTCTGAAACTTTTTTTTTTTTTCTAATTGCCAGGCTAAATTTGCACATATCCATTTGTTCTTGGACCAATATTGCTCTTCACCTCAAATAGCTTTTCTCTGTCCCCAGGACGTCTCCTTCCTCTCCTCAGTGCATTGCAGATGGAAATCAAAGTGCCTCTGCAAGCTGAGCCCTGCTCTTCTCTCGCCATTTCCATCATCTCCAACCTCCTTTGCATTTCTTTCACTCTGAATTCAACCCTCCCTCCTTAGGACCAGCCTATGCCTTTCCTAGGCACTGGAAACTCAATTATTTTGCATCATTTCATGGTCAAGGGCCAAAGCATGGTGTCTCTGACCTTATGCATCATGGAGCTGAGCAGGAGCCCTGCTTGTCTCTGGCCACATTAGGGAAATTTATAAGGGAGAATGGAAGCTGCTATTTTGCCAAGTTCTTCTGACAGCTGGCTTTCAGCACAGCACTTCCCCGCTGGCTCCGTGCAACACTGCAGGACTCAAGCAATTACAAACAGCTCAGCACGCGCTGTCCACAGAAGGGATGAAGCCACATTTGCGGAACATCCTCATGCAAAGGAGTGTGACTGCTGCTGTCCACACTGGCCTGTCCTCAGAGTAAATATCCTCAGATATTCCCAATCCAGCTCCTATTGCTTGTACTAAAAGCTTCCAATATCCAGTATCAGCAGATAGCCTTCATGTTGTGCATTTACAAGGTAATGGGGTGTTCCTGCAGGTTATTTGGCAAGTGTTAAATATGTTTGGGAACATAACCACAGGAAATGTCATTTCCACAAATCATATTTTACCATGAAAGGAAAAAAAATCCTGCTAAGTTATGTATGAAACAGCCCTGTCCCTCTAAGGAAAAATAAAACAGGGCACTTCGTTTTGAGGCAGACTTTTCTGAGCTGAGATACTTCATCAAGTTGATTAGCACCAGTTTGCTTTGTCTGTTTGACATAACTGCCTCTATCCAAGCTGCCATAGCTTTGGGGCTACATTTAAGACCAGGCATTTATACCCCATTTCCAGCTGCAGCCTTGGTCTGTGCATGTTTTTGGTGATGCTGAGTGGACCCGCACCGACAGCACTTAGATCCTGAGCTTCAGTGCAACGCTGCAGTGGTTCAGGTTGATGTGGACCCAGATTGCAGCGAAACTTTTTTGGGATGCTGAACTGTTTTACTGAGATTGGAGATAACCAAATGAAATATTTTGGCACTTTAAATTAGATTTTTTTGGGGGGGAAAGGGGGCTGGGAGCATTACCATTAGATGAAAAATTTAGTTATTTTGGCACTTCATTGCAATTTGTGGCGAAATACAAGTGTAAGAATAGCAGATGGAGGGATGGAAATTTCCATTTTTTTTAAACAGGCATAGTAGTTACGAGGCTCACTTAACACTTCACTCAAGGATGTGCTATTTGCAGCTTTTAGATCATTCAGTTTGTACTTTGGTGCCCAAACCTGCAATTAAGAGAATGAGATGACTCGCAAGATTTAGGGTGGTGGTATTTCTTCTCCTATCATACTAATGAAAATAACCATATAGGACTCTGATTGTAATTACCATGCACTTAGGGTGTGGTAGTTACAGTGTAATTACAAAATTTATTAGGGTGGTATTTATACCCAGTGAAGTAAACTGAAACCATCTGCAGCGCCCGAGGGTGGCTGGTGGACACCGATGGCTCAGGCTGAATTTATCTCCTGGAGCATCGTGATTCATTCTCATTCAGGAAGCAAAACAAGAAATAATGATGGTTGCCTCTAGTTACCAGTCGCAGGGAAATCATCAGTAAATAAAGCTGCTACTGAACTTCAAGAAGGGATGAGCTGGGGAGGTTGGAGGGAGAGCGCAAGGTCACCTCCTGCACACCCAAAGCTGCTGTGATTGTGGAAAGCTGTTTTGAAGGGCAGTGTGCTGGAAAGGGTGGGTAGATGAGGATGTTGTCTTTGGGTCTTGCTGGATGCAGATGAAGAGAGTTAACAACTTGCTAGACTGGGTGTCAGGTCCGACTCCAACGGTGGTCTTCCTTCATGCCCTTCAGAGAGGTAATTAGAAAAAAAAATCTTCCTTTCCCCCAATTCTTCCCTTCTTTCATCCTAGATGAGTGTGGGGGTAACTGAATTCCCCATAATAGGGGTGCTTGAAGGTGCAGCTGCTAAATGGAATGAAAGAAGGGGTATTAGTCCAAAGCAACCCCTTGATGCACAGCTTTTGAATGCTCAAATAACTGGGAAACGAGTGCTGCACTTCCAGCTGCCTGAAGAGAAACGCTGGGCTGAAGTTCTCTGAGAACCATGCCTGCAAACCCAACTCACAGGAGGTGAACCAGGCACCTGAGTCCTCCAAAAGCTACGGGAGGTTATGGAGCCAGGTTTTCTTTGCAGGCTATTTTGGCTGGATTTGCTCATTTTCCTTGGAGCAGCCAGGAAATGGAAATGTTTCCTTCTTTAGCCTCTAAAGAAGCTGGAAAGGAGCCTTACAAGGGACTGATCTCCATCAGTGGACAACCAACACAGGTCCCACTAGTGCTCCCTGCAGTGGTGGCACCCCATCCCTGCCTTTGGCCCGTTGACTCCCAGGTGGGCGCCCATCTGCTCCCAGTTCACACAGCACTGTGTCCTTGCTGGACTTATTGTCCTGGCAACTCGTTCCAGCCTCTTTATACCTGGAAATTGAATTAATATTGTGTCCACCCCCTCTCTGAGATCAGTAATGAAGAAGTTAATCAGGATGAAGCCGATGCTGATCCCTTCTCCCCTTTGTTCACCTGCTCAGCATTATACATCACACACGGTCCATCGGACAGTCTGTGTCTCAGCAGTAGTGTCATTCGCTGGTGGTGTTTGATTTAATTCTGGGAGGGAGATAGTTTTGTGCTCCTAATGGTTGTTTCCTGTTGTCCAAGCATTTTCATATTGAAATCACCTTGTACTTGTCAACTTCCTATATACAAGAGTAGAAGGAGATGCTCTATAGTGGAGTGGGGAATAGGTATTTACTAATGCCCCAAGCGAGGAGTAATCCAGGTGTACGTGCTCAGGGCTGCTGCCATCCAGGCTGGGCTGCTGGAGCAGCATCGCTATGGCACCCAATCCCCCCTCCCCTCTTGTCTTTACTCTTCCTTTAAAAGACAAAACAGGGCTTTGTTTTTCCTGATCAGAGTAAAGCATCCCCATGCAGAGCAGCTGGCAGCAGAAATGGCAGAGGTCTCAAACTTTCTCCCAAGCCCAGGCAGCATCTTTGCTGAGAGATTTACTTCATGGACCACATCCGCGCCCAGTTCTGAGCCAGGAGCATCAGTTGCTATGGTGACTTATTTGGAAAAGTCGTATGGGGAAAGTGCTGGTGTATTTTTAGCTTCGGGTAATGAAATTTAACAGCTGGAAATAAAGGTGAGGACCAGCCAGGGTGCCGCAGGTTCGCGGACCGTGGTTTGGGACGGCTTTTCAGCAGCGCTGGCAGGGCTGTGTTTGAGGAGGATGCTCAGCCCCGTGGCTCATGTGCTGGATGCCGTTCAGGGCAGTGCCTGCGAGTATGTCGGAGGAGCAGGAATCACTATAAAGAAAAGCTGATAAGGAGGTGGTGGTACATGTAAAGATAAAGAGGAGGCACTGTGAGGTCGTAGCTGCTTCGTGTACAGTGTGTTCAACCTATAAATAGCTCTTCAAATATACCTCTGCACAAGTGGTATTTATAGACTGTGTGGAAAAAAAAAAAAGCTCCATTTGGGGTCAGGAGTTGGTGTGTGAAGGATGTTTCAGGCTTGGTCAAGAGTTCACGTTTCTGGAAGGCATGGAGCAGAGCTAGAACTCTAATGTGGTTTTTTTGTTTGTTTTTTTCCTCCAAACAAGGTTCAAATTTTGTTGTGCTGTTAAATGCAACTTCTGAAATCGGTGTGTCTGGAGAGAACGCTTGCTAAACTGAAACTCAGATATCCTACTGAGAAGCTCCTGTACACATGTAATTTATTCATATAATTTGGATCAGTCTAACTTGTGTGTAAACTTTTCTGAAGGTAGACTCATATTTTATTTTCTAAAACACTTCCTCAGCTCCCTGCAGTATTTTTAGTTTTCATCTTCAGCTGTCAGAAGTTTATTTTAAAATTAATTGATTTCAATGTAATATTTACTGCACTTTAGCTTTCAGCATATCATATGAAAATAGATTTCACTACAGCTGGCAGTGTCTAATGGGATTTGTTCCTACTCCAAAGGCTCTCTGCATTATGTACCGATACTTCCAGCCGAGCCTGCTTTGAGCAGCCTCACCACCTTTTCATATCTCCGAGCTTACACTGCTTGGGCTGGCAGGGAGACAAAGTGGATCCAGGCAAACGTTTAAGTTTAAGGGAGCCACAGCTGATGCATACCTGCACCTGTAGATACTGCAGATCTGGCACAATATGCACTGAAAGTAATAGGATTTACCCTTTGTGCATCAGTGGGCTCTTTGGCTGGATTAACAATTGATCATATCTCATCCTGATAACCACAGCTATGATGAAGATTTAGCAGGACGTTGCAGAGGTGCCCTGGCCATGGCACATCACCAGGGCATTGCACATAACAGAGGGGAGCTCACATGAATTGGCATAGACTTTGCTAAGGAACTGGAGTCTTCAAGGGAGATGGTGAACACTGATGGGAGGAGATCTAGAAGCAGCCTTTGGATTGTAAAGTTTTAAATAAGGTGTTAGCAAACACATCACTGAAGCAATTTCCTGGTGCTCTAGGAAGCTTCCAGGTTTTTCCCAGGAAGACCAAAGAGCATCCCTCCATTATCCCTGGGAAACAGGGAAGTGATGTGGTGGACTCCATGGCAGGATCAAGAATGTTTTCTTGTCTCTGAGGCTTAATGCCTGACCTGCCCGGAGCTGGTCAGGCATTTTTCATCCAATCTGTTTTCTGGTAAAGAATACATTATTTTTTAGTTTTATTCTCCTGCAAAACCTGCTAAGTTTTCCCTCTTACTTCTCCAATGAGATGCTTTCACGTAAATGCTAAACTCCTCTGAGCAAAGCTGCAGAGAGCCCCACATGGTGGTTTCCCACACATCCTCATTCTCTGCTGCCTCTTGACCACCCTTCATCTCTCCCAGTACGCTCTCCAGCAGTGGGATTTCCACAGCCTCTGTCTTAGCGTGGGACAGGGGCTGTGCATCCCACCTGGGAGGCACAGTCTGTGGAGGGGGTGAGGACATCTCCAGGTGATAATTTGTCCCAGCATCCGTGAGACTTCACTCATGTTTGCCCCAGGGCTGTGCAGGTTTTATTGCTGGGAGGAGCTGTGGCGGTGGCTGCTCTGCACTGATGAGCTGCTCTTTTTTGCAGGCAGCACCTGCGATAGGTAGGCAGACAATATCTTAAATAACTAATAACATATATCGCAGCAAAGGTCATGAAGGGCTGACTGACATGTGGTTGCCAAACCAATTAATTGTTGACTTTCTTCTCAAAGGATATAATAATAAGGCATCTAGTGTTTTCCTCTCCACAGCATGATGCAGAGACCATTTAACCAAAACTAACAAAGGCACAACAGTGCCTTTTTCTCTCCCCATCTCCAGCCAAATCCTCTCAAGTAAACATGCTCCCAGCTGGCCAAAGTGTTGAAAGTGCTCTGCTTGGCATTTGCAAGTCAAAGCCACTTTATATGGGGAGCTCGGTGGTGGTCTTCAAGTTAAGAGACCTGTGAGGAGTGGGAAAGGCACGGAGCTGTTGAGGTGGCAGACTCGTGGGGTCCTTCACAAGGGTGTGCAAGGGGAGAGCAGATATTAAATGCTGGGGGGGAACACACCAGAATTAGGAATCAAAACAAAGTCAGATGTCAGAAGCTGAGCCAGGCTGAGGAAGAATGATGGAAGTGATTCCTTCGACACTGTCAGCATTTTATTGATCTGAGGCTGTTTATTGCTGAAACGGTTGTAAATTAGAGAGGAGCTATGAAGAGGAGGGAGAGATGGAGAATGCCCTGGTACACTTTAAAAGATGTACACCTGCATTTTTTGGGCAAAGGAGGACTCTAGCTGCAGAGCCCTGCACCTCGCAGGGGAGGCAGTCGGCACCCAACTGCTGCTGTGCATTTAGTTTTGTAGGAAATATCAGAACCCAGTGTGACATACAGTAATTCTGTCTTGCAGGCATACTGAGGGGCTTGGAGAAGGGCTGCTGGAGAAGCCCCTGGGGCTGGGGTGTGCAGGGGGGCTTTCCTGCAGAGCAGGATGGCTCTGGGGGCAGATGCTGCAGAAAGGAAAGGAGATCAACGTGGAATGAATACATAATTTTGCACAGAAAATAGGTAGTGTGAGTGTTGATGCTGTTGTATATATCTATCTGCATACAATGTCAGTGCATGCACCCATGAACATATGATTACATTGACTCGAAATTTTCAAATATGCCACATTAACATTAGAAAAGGCAATATATGCTGCTGCTTTGCCCCCTGTGCACAGGTACATTGACCAGGAAGTCCTCCACCATAATAACTCTTCTTCCCTCTCCATTGCAGAAATCCGTGAAGCTTTCCGAGTGCTGGACAGGGATGGGAATGGCTTTATATCCAAGCAGGAGCTGGGCATGGCGATGCGCTCGTTGGGATATATGCCCAGTGAGGTGGAGCTGGCGATTATCATGCAGCGCCTCGACATGGACGGTGAGTCCTCACTCTTTGTTCTTCTCTGTTACCAGCATGGGGTGGCTTTCCCAGTGCATTGCAGCCCATGTGTGGGGCTCAAAGAGCTCATGGTCACCAAGGAAGGTCTTGGGTGGACGCATGGTGAGGTGTTGCCGTTCACTACAGCAAGTAAAGGAAAGATGAGCACGAGCCATTCACCTCCCATACATACACCTGCCTCTCAGGCAACCCATGCAGGGGAGGTAGAATCACTGAGTCATAGAATCATTGCGGTTGGAAAAGATCTCCAAGATCATCTCATCCAACCATCACCCTACCACCAACGTCACCCACTAAAAAAACCACGTCCCTACGCACCATGTCCAACCTTTCCTTGAACACCCCCAGGGGCGGTGATTCCACCACCTCTCTGAGCAACCCGTTCAATGCCTGACTGCTCTTTCTGAGAAGAAATGTCTCCTCATTTCCAACCTGAACCTCCCCTGGCGCAAATTGAGGCCATTCCCTTTAGTCCTATCACTAGGTATCTGCTAGAAGAGGCCGACCCCCAGCTCCCCACGCCTTCCTTTCAGGCAGTTGCAGAGTGCAATGAGGCCTCCCCTGAGCTTCCTCTTCTCCAGACAAAACAACCCCAGTTCCCTCAACCGCTCCTCACAGGACTTGTGTTCTAGACCCTTCACCAGCTTCGTAGCCTTTCTCTGGACATGCTCCAGGGCCTCGATGTCCTTGTAGTGAGGGGCCCAAAGCTGAACACAGTACTCAAGGTGCGGGCTCACCAGTGCAGAGTACAGGGGGACAATCACCTCCCTGGTCCTGCAGGCTGTACCAGTCCTGATACAAGCCAGGGTGCCGTTGGCCTTCTTGGCTACCTGGGCATGCTGCAGGCTCATGTTCAGGCAAACATCAACCAGCACCCCCGAATTCTCTGCACAGCTTTTGAGTCACTCTGCCCCAAGCCTGTAGCATTGCATGGGGTTGTTGTGGCCAAAGTGCAGGACCTGGCTCTTAGTTAGAAGAAGATAAAGCAGCTTTGCCAACCTTTCTCTGCAAAGCTGCAAATGTTCTTTTGCAAGACCATTGCAATCTTTCAGTGCTTATTCCTGGGCAGCACCCGCCCAGTGATGCTTCCTGGGATATGACCTGGGCACCCAACCAAGCAGCACGGTCCTGTGGCCTCACTGCTTCTTGCAAGTAAAAGATGCTGTGGATGGGAGCTGTGCTGTGTCGTAATGAAGTGTTGCTGGGTTTTGAAAAAGAAGTTTAGAAGGGTGGAATAATTTTGAACAAAGTCCTGCTGTGAGAGCTCCTCAAACGATTACTAAGAGGTAATAAAAGAAACAGAACCCACCATTTACAGGAGCTGAGAAATGCAGCATCAGGACGCTGGAGCCGGGGGGGACTTTTTAACTGCCGCAAAGCTACAATCAGAGCTGATCGCAACGAGCGGGCTGTCTTTAAAATGTCCTTGGTCAGAGCAGAAAGGAAAGCCTTCCTGGTGCAAGGAGGCTGGGCTGCAAATCCGGCCTCCTCCCTCCCTTCTGCAGGCAGATGTAGCAGGGTGGAAACACTGAGGAAAGGTAAATGAAATAATGCCAAAGCAAAGCACGCTGGATGCAGACCTGGTCTGAGGGGGGATGTGTGACATGTTGATGTGACACTGGCATCCTCGGGAGACTGCTGAAGAGCAGAGCCCATGGGAGGTGGTGTCAGCTCCAACCTCCCTGGAGACATCCGAATTAAATACCCCTGTGAGATGCAGGGTACAACTGTATTCATCAGGCAGAGGAAGGGTGACAACCTCCTCGAGGGTGTTTAGAGGCTCTCCTAGGCAGGGAGAGCAAATAATGCACAACCTGGCAGATGGAGATGATCAGTTGTTGAAGTGATCTCATTCCTGAAAGAAAAGACCAAAAAAAAAAAAATCCATCACTTTTAAAAGCATTTTCTCCAGAGGTTATTGTTTACACCTTGTTATGTTCTGGCCTTTCCTAGCAGACCAGGTGATTTCTCTTTAGACTTTGCAAAGGCCAGACTCAGTGTGGTGCCAATTCATGGGGTCTTTTACTAAAACTCTGTGCTTTTTTGGAAAGAGTGCTGTAGACTTGGCTGCCAGTTCTGATTCATCTCCAGTTATTCCCCGACTCTCGGTCTCACAGACTTGAGACTTTGGCACTCCTCCTTGTACACTCCTAGTGTGCAGGGACCTGTAAGCCGAGAGGTGGAGTTAAAATGTAGAGAAAGGGGCTGCAGATGGAAGGTGTTAAATTCCTGTTGGAGGTCTTTCAGAAAGCTCAGTGTGTTTTCTGCCAAGATGGGGAGTGATCTTCCATCTTCCAGCTCAACAGTTACTACAGCTCCAAAGGTTCAGTCCAGGGGTGCTGGGTCCTGTTCTGGGTCCCGTGTCTCAGCTGCCTGCTGTTGCAGTGATTTGGGCAGGACATTTGGGGATGGGACCAAGTCTGTGAAATGTGGAGGTCGAATGGGCCAGACACTAAAACAAGACTGGGTAATGGGAAATTCCTTAGGCACTGAGAAAATAGGGGAATATTATGTGCAAGATTTACCTTGCCTGCAAATTGAATTAATGCTATACAGCTTGAATGAATATTACGTAGCTTATGGCTACTTCTCCTGTGGATTGTCTCGGAATGTTGTCTTGTCATATCCAGACTTTTTTTCCATGTTTTAGCTTGAAATACACAGTGAGAACCAGCAATAGCTTCCTCCTTCCTCTCCCACTGTGTGTGAACATCATTCAGTAGCAGGGCTCGGACCCAGTGAGCTCCGGGGGGTGTCATGCGTGCCCTGCGCTCCCAGGGACAGCCTTACCCTGCGTCCTGTATACTCCTCTTGGGGGCTGCTGAATTTTTCCAAGGCTTTGGCACAGCACTGGGTGGGTGGGAAGCTCTGCTGGATGAAAGGCCCCACTCAGGGATGAGTCCCCAAGGCCAGGAAAGCCAGGGGAGAGGCGGTAATCCTCCTGCACATCCTCATGCACCTGACATAAATGCTGATGTTACGGCAGGTAGCGTGGCCAGACAGACGCTTCTCCACACAAGGCTGCTGCCAGTGTCTGCTAATAATGAGGTAATACAATTGGCAGTGGTTTGTATTTAATCTGAACCAGCCTGAACAGACCTAGTGCAAACATATGGTTTTCGTCAGAAATTACCTTGGGAGTGCATTCGCATTGCAGGATGGCAGAGTATCTGCCGTGGCTTATTTAACTGATGGGCTTCTAATAATGAGCAATTGGAGCTGGCCTGAATTTGGTTTTCATTGCTTACTGTTTTCTGTGGGGATAAGGAGGCAAGCTCAGGCATCTGGGTCAGGCTGCGGGGTGGAGAGACCATCGAGGTGCAGGAGCTGCATGGCCTCACTGGGCTGGACCAAACGTGTTGCACTGTATGCTGGAGTGCTTTTGTGGTTGTGCATAAGCTAATATGACATGAACATTCGGCACCTGTATGTCACCAGCCAGAAAGGATCTCACTGAGCTCGGTAAATAATGCAGAGCTGAGCTCCAGAGCTGCCCAACGACAGCGGCTTCTGGGGCTGCAGTGTGCAGCTCTTCAGTAACGCACAGAGAAGCTCAGATCAGAGCAGAAATGGAGGTGCATTTCATAATTCATTGCATTTGAAGGCAAAATTTAGTTGGTTAGGAAATGCTGCTTGAACCTGAGTGAAAATGGCAGTTGCTTTGCTTGGATCTTGCTAAGAATGCCTACAGAGATGTCTCAGGGCTTTTAATGCCTCCATGAAGGTGACGAGCGCTGCCGTAACCTTCCCATCACAGATGTCACCCCAGCAGCCTCTCACTCTGCCTCTCACCAGGGCACCACTGTGTTACTGGCATGGAGGGATCGCCTTCACATGTTGCCTTGATGCCAAGGCGCTGCTTGCAGTGTTCCCCTTCAGTCTGTTATTCTCCCTAGAGGTTTCTTGTTCTATGTCCTGACCAAGCCAGATCTGTCTTTCCTCAAGGGAGCAAATCCTGCTCTCGGTGCAGTGATATGTGCAGCAAAGCACAAACCATGTTCCCCCAGAAGCCTCCTGACAGCAGCTGAAACCAAAAGGGAAGTTTGTCAGGCCTCTGATTACCAGTCCTTTGTCTTTGTGTCATGAATTATTCACTTTGGTCACCACTTAAAGATATCTTTTTCTAAATTGTGTTTTGTTTCATTATGATTGGCTACATCCCTACTATACTCACTGCATTCTTCAGATGGAAAATAAGCCTTTTGTTTCCTTCTTCTTCTGCTCCTCCCTTTTCTTCTCAGCTTTGAGTGGGGGACAGGTGGGAGCATCCTCTCTTTCCCCAGGAAAATTTTAAGAGCCACATCAAATCCCAAGGGATAATTTAATTTCAAATATTGCAGGTTCCATTAAACACGGATGTGGTGATGTTGCAGACATGCCGGGCTGTGTCTCAGCCCTGGCAGTGACATGGTGGAAATGATAGTAATGAGTGGATTTGCCCACGAGGAATGTCAGTGGGGTGATGCTAATGATGCTCAAGAGCTTTCAAATGTCCTCCAGGGCCCAGAGCAGCAGGAGGGGACTCCTGCCCATCGGGATTATGGGGATGAGGGTTGGCCTATGCCACAAAGCCTATGGCACATGGAGAAGCTTGGGTTCGATGCCGTGGCACAGCAAGGCTGCCACAGGGCTGGGGGAGAGGGAGAGAAGTTCAGCCAAGAAGCCATAAGATGGGTGTTACTGTGGGTTGGGGCTGGCAAAAAGAACAATATGCATTTTCCCATGTACGTGCAATTACAAACTCACAGCAAATCCTATGATAAGAAACAACAGGGATGGTGGTTGAATATTCCCAAGAGGCTAACCACATGGATGCACACCAACTTGGCTTTTTTTACCCCAATAGCCGGGGTAAGTTTGTGCTGCTGGGGCAGGAGATGTTTCATCCCTGCGCTGCAGCAGGGGATGAGCAGCAGGAGCCTGCAGCAGCATGGGGCAAGCCCTTGGCCTGCAAAGGCTCAGCCTCCCAGCTGCATCTGACCTCTCAGCACAGCTTCCATATTGCTACTGAGTATCTAATTCTTAACCGGCCTCACTGGAGGAAGGCAGGCATCAGAGGACAGAGTATCCAATGCATTTCCTAAAAACGCCTTCTCCACCCTATTTTCCAACTCCCCGTGGTGTTCTGCAAGGTGTGCTTCAGGCAGCTGGAGAGGACGGCAGCTGCCACTGGGGAAAATAGTATAGCTGGCATAAAAACTGAATTAGGGAGAAAAATGAGAATATACTTGGAATATTTCAAGGTCTCTAGAGAAAGCTTATAAATCATCAGAAATACCCTTCCGTGAACTACTGGAAGAGGCTGTGGCATTGCTGTGATGGGGGAGATTAAGTACTAAAATAGAAAAGAAGGCAAAGAGTTTTTTAATGCAAAAATGCCTCTGTTTGGGAAGGAAGGGGAGGAATAGTGTTTCCATCGCTCCGAGCATGATTCATGTTAGACCAAAGCTTTGCTTACATCTTAGTAGAGGTGGTGCATGACTGTTTGCCAGCAGAAGGTTGTTCAGTATAGGTGGGCACCTCTCCAGCATGTTGTGCCTTATGGGGACATATTGTTTGCTTTTTTTGTCTGGAAATAGAGGCCAGATTTTACCTTAGTTTATACCCTTGATTTGCTTCATCCTTAGACATAATTAGGTATTACATGAATGTAAACATTGCAGACTATGAGAGGTGCATATATTTCTGTCTGCAATCTGGAGAATGACCTGAAATGATCTGTCAGTTTGTGGAAAGTAAAATATTTTATATATTTATTTGCTGGCAAAGGATTTTTTTTTTTTTTTGTAAATTCTTCCAATTGGCAGTAATGCTAATAAAAATGCAGAGAAATGGCACATTAAATGTGTTGCCTTATCCGGGATGCCTACTCTCTAAGCAGACATTAGCAATAAAATAGATTAATGTGTGACTTAAGTGTCAAACTGTTTCGTTACAACATCAGACACTTTTGTCTGAGGAATAAAATAAGCACTCAGTGTACTAATTAGAGGAGCAGCTGGTTTTCAGTACCCTGGAAAAATAACTTCAGGCTAACACACGACTGGAAAAAAAAATCCAGTGTGTCAAATTGTTTGTTATTGTACAAACAGGAAATACTTTGATCAAGCAAAAGACAAGCTGGCTCCGTCAGTGTACAAGCAAGCTACCTGTTACCTCTTCATCGCATTATGTGACACATCAGTAGTAACAGTGACAATACAGCACTTCCTGTGGCATCCTACCGAGCAATTAAAATGAAAAGAAATCCCAAATTCAAATTCTGAATATTCCCAAGCTGCTTTTAGAAGGCTCTTTGTGGACCAAGAAATTCTGGAGGGGGGAAAAGGATAAAAAAGCTATACATGGTGACCCTGGCAAAGCAGTTTCCGAAGGAAAGCAGCTCTCCTGGATGGCAGGTCTGAGCTGCAGCCAGCTTTGGGCAGCCCCACGGCTGCAGTGGGAGCTGCAATTCTGTTGCTCTCCTGTGCTTTGCCTGCTGCTGCGGTGCATGCTGACACTTGCTGTCATCCCCTTTGGGAAGGGAATAAACTACACCAACCTAACTGGGAGGCATCAAGGGATGGTGTCAGAATACTAGCAACCTCCCTAAAAGTTCTCCGAGCTGTTGTGTCACTGTTGCTCTGGTTTGGCTGCCCTCACTTCTCTGTGCCAGGGAAGGGACAACAGGACTGGGTGCTCCCCCAGCTCCGCGCGCTGGATGGTGCTGCAGGGGTTGGGACAACTGAAGGGCCTGAACAGGGAGAATTGGAGAGAAAACAAATCTCTCTTCATTTTTAAATGAATGCTGAGCTTTCCCCTGCAGCCTGCAGGAGGGGTGATGATTTGCTTTTTGATGTTACGTGGACAAATGTTTGCTTGTCTGGAAGATTAGCTAGCACTGCCCTGTGTGGGACAATGATGGCATGCTCAAGCTGCAAAGGCTAAAAACATTCTTCTCTCTCTTTCTTTTACGTCTTCCTCTCCTCCTCCCCTTCTAGCCCCCCCATTTTCTTGCCATGGATAATTCATTGTGTTTAAACATTTCAATGTGAAACTGGAGAACAACCCAGGCTGTTTGTGGTAAACCAGAAACAACTTCCATGTTTAAGATGCAAAATTAATAGAGAAAGAATGGACAGGTTGTTGCAGACTTTGGGCTTGTCCTCTGTACTCAGAAGCCTGTGATTTTTGTGGGTGAGAAATGATCTAGCAGCATTTCGGTGTGCTTGTCCTTTAATGTGTGCTGCTGAGTTGGGAGACTTGGTGGGTGAGATGTATTTGATGAGACTTGTCTTTATTTATAGAGGCCACTTTCTCCATGTCTGCTCTGATTTGTAAAATGGAGATTATCACATTATGTGTTCTCACTGCAAAGAATGAAGAGAAATTATTGTTGCTGGTGAAGCTAGTCAGATTTGCAGCTCAGTACCGGGAAGAGGTTCATAAGTAATATCAAAATCTGTCTTCGACGCAGTGCATGCGTATGCTACAGGGAGCACACGCGTTCCTCTGTTTTAACAAGCCTGTGATTCGTTACCGGCCGTCTTGAAGTTGTGCAGAGCTGTCTGATAGCTGCCGTGATGCACGCAGAGATCGCCTGGTGAGCAAAACTAATTAAAGTCTGGTGTAGACAGGATGTGATTTTGCTCCTCTTGATCCACTTGGCAAAGGGATCGACTGGTTACAGCTTGCAGTATGCAGGAGCCTTTGCAGTCCTGCAAAGACCTGAGAAGGGAGCCCTTGTGGCCCTACTTCGGTGTGCCTTTTCATGGGGAGAAGGTCCTGGAGGGGGAGAGAGCAGGGTGGGGGGCACAGCAGGGCAAGCCACAGGCAGCAGACCCATGCTGCCTTCCCCTGCAGGACAGCTTACACAGGGTCAGTAACTGGGTCAGCCTGTGGCTTCCTGGGGTCACAAGAAGCTGGCAGACTGCTCACATGGTGCCTGATGGATTATTTTTTTTTTACTGCAGTCAAAGTCATTGGTTTTGTTGGACATTTCTTCTAGCATCCTCTTTGTTCTGGTGCTTGCAGTGGAGCAGGAACAGGGCACACTTCCATCCTCCTTGGTCACGGTCTCTCCTGGACAGGCTCTCCTTGGGCAAATGTGGGCACTTAACTTAATAGATTTTTTTGGTTTTAGCGAGGAAGCAAACAAGCTCTCTGCAGCTGTTTCCCCTTCCCTGCCAGAGAAGCCAAGGGGCTGTCAGACTGAACAACTCTCAAGATCTTTTTCTCAGGGCAGTGAGGGATGCACCCCCAGCTCCGTCTTTCTGGGCTCTCTTCAGGCCTTTGAGACCCCATGCAAATTTTCTTCTCTGGGAAACTATGTCTGTACAGTTTGCTAATCTTCTATATGTAGTCGGAATTGAACCACGCAGCCAGCCCTGCTCAGCTGCTCCTAATACTCTGGGACTTGGAGGTGCCCTTAAGGGATAGAGTGAGCCCCAGTGGAGATGTTTCATCCCTTCCTTCAGCTCTGGCTCCAAAAACGACTCAATAAAGCTGTGGGGATGAGGAACAGAGCTGGTGAACAGTAAAAGAGTGGCCAATCAGTATGCCTCCACTGTCCCCAAGGAGCAAGAGAAACTAGAAATGGTAGCTTCTATATGTGCCTTGTTTGGGGATATCAGAGACCCTCTGCAGGCGGCTTTGGGGGACAGACCTCCCAGGGAATGCAAACAGGCCTCTTTGGAAGTAGGGGATGCTCATTGTCATCCTTCTCTGTTCAGGGGACTGGTGGCACAGTCCGTGCCCGTGGATCACTGCATTGGCAGGTGAGGGAGGTCAAGCACCTAGCTCTGCCAGTGTCTCCTCTCTGGTAACATTTGTCCAGGTGATGCTCTGTGACTCAGTTTCCCCACTGAAAAACAACTGTATGGTCACTGGAGAGGAGCTTTGCATGTTCTTCTCAGCCAAGTTCATGGATTTCTTTTATTAAAACTGTTTTTGAAGTCAAAAGTCTTATGAAGGACTTTCCCCAGCTTTGGTAGAAGTTGTGGATTGGGGCTGTAATTAGGGAGGAATTCTCTGGGTCATGCTGGTGGTCGGGCTGTTCTCCTCTGACCTTAACATCTCTGAAACTGAAATACTCACCTGAGAAATATCCTGTGGATGGAGCTAGTCTGTGCACATCTCTGCATCAGTTCAAGACACAGCAGCAACATCCTCCACCAGACTGTGTTATCATTGCCCAGGTTACTTTATGGACGCATGCAATGACACAGAGCGGGACAGAGAGTCACTGCAGCTAGCTATTATGAGAATAAAAATAAACAGGAGTGTTGTGTGCGCCTGGGACCCGAGCTGCAAGCAACTAGCTCATTAACTTTAAATATATCACCTAGCTGCACTCTGGAGGTCAAACTCAAGAAAAAAATGTGGGAATGCTTATCAGTCTACACACAGCAGATCCTCATCTCCATTTAAATGTGTGCATCACTTCAGTGCCATGGCAGAAAACTTTTCAGGAGGAGGAAGAACAAGATTATCTTGAGATTGGTGAGGGAAAAGACTTACTTAGGAAGAAGTCAGGTGGGATTGTGCAGGGTCCCAGTTTAATGCAGAAGGCACTGAAAGCTGGTGCAAGTTTCTGTTCTGCCCTTAGGTATGGGCAATGCAATCCATGCACATTTTTCCTCTCTCTTTTTGTCCCTTCTTCCACTCTGTCATTCTCCCAGCCTGATGAATATTTAATTATGTCCTCCAAGGGAGCTGCTCCAACTGGAGGCTTTTGGACAGACAGAGGTTGACTGAAGGCTGAGGGTCAGGCTCTCCCACGGGATGGAGGGCACATGGGTTCATGACGCTGCTCCACTCAGCATTTAATTATATCTTCAAAGCTAGAGAGCTCTGGCAGGGCAGTTTGCAAGAGCCCACATGCAGCCTGCTGCTACCAGGGACATGGGGATTTGCTCAGCCTGATTCCCCTCTCCTCTTCCAGATCCAGACCAGGATTGTTGCTGATGGTAGATCCTGTAAGATCCAGGAGAAATGCATCAGGAGAAACAAAGGATGGGGCTCAGGCTACGTGGGGGTAGTTTGGATTGGTGCAAGGTTGCAGCCGGGGGTGTTTTGTGCTGTGGTTGCCCTCCTTGGTTGACTGGCTGCAAGGCTCTGCCTGCTGGCAAACACCTGCACATTTTCTGCTAAACCTCCTTCAACAAAGGTAACCATCCTTTCTCCCCTTCGTTCAACTGAAGGGAGCTTAGGGAAGATGAAATTGTTTGAAGGATCAGGTGCACAGGTAGTGTTTTCCTCCATCCTTACAGTTGTGGGGATCAATATTGAAAGGAACAGGAAAACCCAGCAGATCAATACGTGGCTTCGAAGCTGGTGCCACCGACACAGTTTTAGGTTTCTTGATCATGGGAAGGTCTACATGACACTGAGCCTACTGATTCCTGTTGTGGAGCACCTTTCTATGAGGGGGAAAAGGATTTTTGCCCAGGAATTAGCAGGGCTGATTGACAGGGCTTTAAACTAGATTTGAAGGGGGAAAGGGACAAAAACAGGCCCACCAGTGATAAGTGATGGGACTTAACTCCAATTTTTGAGGAACTGCATGCTGGGGAGGCCCTTCAGTCTGCCCCATGAGGGGCTGAGTTGAATGACAGACATCTGAAGTGTTTCTATACATACACATGCAGCATGAGAGACAAGCATTTCAGCTTCCTGAAATGCTTGTACACTGAAGTACATAATATGGGAAACAAACAGGAAGAACTGGACATCTGTGTGTGGTCTCAAGGCTACGATCTCATTGCAATTACAGAGGCATTGTAGGATAGCTTGCATGACTGGAATGCTGTCATGGAAGGCTACATGCTTTTTAGAAAAGACCAGCCAGGAAGGTGGGGTGGCGCAGTTGCTCTTTATGTGAGAGAGCAACTGGAATGCGTGGAGCTCTGCGCAGGGGTGAACGAAGAGTGAGTTGAGAACTTAGGAGTAAGGATTAAAGGGTAGGCTACCATGACTGACACTGTTGTGGGTGTTTGCTGCAGGCCACCCGATCAGGAAGAGGAGGCAGATGAAGCCTTCTTCAGACAGCTCCAAGTAGCCTTCTCAGTCACCGGCCCTGGTTCGCACAGGGGACTTCAACCACCCTGATATCTGCTGGGAACACCACACAGCTAGGCACAAACAGTCCAGGAGGTTCCTGCTTTGACAACTTTTTGACACAGGTGGTGGAGAAGCCAACAAGGAAAGGTGTGCTGCTGGACCTTGTACTAACGAATGAAGATGGACTAGTTGGAGATGAGAGGGTCGGGGCAGCCTTGGCTGCAGTGACCATGATATGGTGGAGTTCAGGATCTTGTGAGGAGGAAGCAGGTCAAAATGTAGGTTTGCAACCCTGGACTTCAGGAGAGCAAACTTTGGCCTCTTCAGGGATCTACCTGGAAGAATCTCATAGGTTAGGGCCCTGGAAGGAATGGGAGTCCAAGACAGCTGGTCAGTATTCAAGTATCACTTCCTCCAAGCTCAAGATTGGTGCATCCCTATGAGCAAGAAGGCAAGCAAAGAGGGCAGGAGACCTGCATGGGTGAGCAGGGAGCTCCTGGTGAAGCTCAGACAGAAGAAGGAAGTTTTCAGCATGTAGAAAAAGGGACAGGCCACTTGGGAGGAATATAGGGACATTGTCAGAGTATGCAGGGATGCGACAAGGAAGGCCAAGGCCCATTTGGAATTAAATTTGTGAAGGGATGTCAAGGACAAAGGAAGGGCTTCTTCAAATACATCAGTAGGAAAAGGAAGACTCGGGAAAATGTTGGCCCGTTGCTGAATGGGGCGGGTGCCCTGGTGACAAAGGATACGGAGAAGGCAGAGTTGCTGAATGCCTTTTTTGCTTCAGTCTTTACTGCTAAGATCAGCCCTCAGGAATCTCAGACCCTGGAGACAAGAGAGGAAGTCCAGAGAAAGGAGGACTTTCCCTTGGTGGAAGAGGATCGGGTCAGAGATCATCTAAGCAAACCTGACATCCACAAATCTATGGGCCCTGATGAAATGCACCCACGGCTGCTGAGAGCGCTAGCTGATGTTATTGCTAGACCACTCTCCATCATCTTCGAAAGGTCATGGAGAACAGGAGAGGTGCCTGAGGACTGGAAGAGAGCCAATATCCTGCCAGTCTTCAAAAAGGGCAAGAAAGAGGACCCAGGCAACTACAGGCCAGTCATCCTCACCTCCATCCCTGGAAAGGTGATGGAACAGCTCATCTTGCAGGTCATCTCCAAGCATGTGGAGGATAAGAAGGTGATCAGGAATAGTCAGCATGGATTCACCAAGAGGAAGTCGTGTTTGAACAATCTGATATCCTTCTATAATGAGATGACTAGCTGGGTAGATGAGGGAAGAGCATTGGATGTAGTCTACCTTGACTTCAGCACGGCTTTTGACAGTGTCTCCCATAACATCCTCATAGACAAGCTCAGGAAGTGTGGTCTAGATGAATGGATGGTGAGGTGGTTTGGCATTTGGCTGGACGACAGAGCTCAGAGGGTTGTGGTGTGGTCTAGTTGGAGGCCTGTGGCTAGCGGTGTCCACCAGGGGTCAGTACTGGGTCCAGTGTTGTTCAACTTGTTCATCAGCGACCTGGATGAAGGAACAGAGCGCACCCTCAGCAGGTTTGCAGATGACACAAAGCTGAGAGGAGTGGCTCATACCCCAGAGGGCTGTGCTGCCATTCAGAGGAACCTCGACAGGCTGGAGGATTGGGCTGAGAGGAACCTCCTGAAGTTCAACAATGGCAAGTGCAGGGCCCTGCACCTAGGGAGGAATAACCCCAAGCACCAGTACAGACTGGGGCTGACCTTCTGAAGAGCAGCAGTGCAGAGAGGGACCTGGGGGTCGTGGTGGATAACAAGTTAACTATGAGCCAACAGTGTGCCCTTGTGGCCAAGAAGACCAAGGGGATGCTGGGCTGCATTTGGAAGAGTGTTGCCAGCAGATCATGGGAGGTGATTCCCCCCCCCCCTCTATTCAGCCCTGGTGAGGCCACACGTGGAGTATAGTGCCCAGTTCTGGGCTCCCCAGTACCAGAGGGACATAGAACTACCGGAGCGGGTCCAGAGGAGGGCTACGAAGATGATTAGAAGACTGGAGCACCTGTCACACAGGACAGGATGAGAGAACTGGGCCTGTTTAGTCTGGAAAAGAGGAAACTGCGAGGAGACCTCATCAATGTGTATAAATATCTGAGGGGAGGGTGTCAAGAGGATGGAGCCAGTCTCTTCTCAGTTGTGCCCAGTGACAGGACGAGAGGCAACGGGCACAAAATGAAGCACAGGAGGTTCTGGCTCAATATGAGGGGGCACTTCTTTACTGGGAGGGTGACAGAGCACTGGGACAGGTTGTCCAGAGAGGTTGTAGAGTCTCCTTCTCTGGAGATACTCAAAACCCACCTGGATGCCATCCTGCACAATGTGCTCTAGGTGATCCTGCTTGGCAGGGGGGTTGGACTAGATGGTCTTCAGAGGTCCCTTCCAACCTCAGCCATTCTGTGGTTCTGTGAAATCCCTGGAGCTGAAAACCCACCAGCTTAGAGTGAGAGGGTTGTGATTTTCTATGCTCAGCTCTGATACACCAGAGAAGCTCAGCATCTCCAGTAAGAGCAAATGCTAGCACCTTAAACTCTCCTTGGCCTGGGGATCTGAAAGCACCACACCAATATGAATGAATTGGGTTTGAAGGCAAAGAATTTAGAAGAGCTAATGCCCATTTCTCAGAGGTGCAGACAACACTTCCTTGGGGCAGTCAGGTCCAAAACTGCAGTGTCTGGGATAGCTGGGAAAGAGATGGATTTCCCAGCTTCATGCTGCTCTTCGCTGCCACTCCATGGCTGCACTTGATGGAGGGTGGTTGTTGGACCTCAGGATGACCCCTAGATGTGAGGGCACTTCTGAATGAAATTATTCCCAAGGTTTTTCTGCACCCAGTGAGCCAGCATTATGCGTTGCAGCTTTGGTCCAAGTGCTGAGCAGGCAGCAGGTCCAAGGCCCCGTGCTGTCCATGCATGGTTATGGTGAAAGGGGTCCTAGTGGACCCAAGGATGTTGCTGTGTACTGTCAGGCATCCCTTGGAGCAATTAGCCATGCTCGCATGTTTGTTCCCAGGGTTGTTGGCAGTGCAGCTAGTTGCTATTCCTTTCTATTATCACATTTGTCTGTTTTTTGTTGGAACTGAGACAGTGCCTCGCAGGGAGTAAACCTTTGTGGGTATCTGGAAACACTTAGTGCCCAGCCAACGTTAACAGACTTGTAATGATAAGCAGATCTAATTCATCTCTGACGATGTGGCCAGCGATGTTCT